>NC_079196.1:176296564-179154064 GCF_029499605.1 Hyla sarda | reverse complement strand
AAAACACATTGAGCACATCTGCATGTTCCATCTGCACAAGGACCATTTGGCAATGCATTTCCAAGAGGAATCCGCAGAAACAATAACCAGGTTCATTGTTTCTGCAGATGCCGGAATCTGGATCCGGAATTCTGCCCTGTGCATTGTGCAGCAGAATCTCATTGAAATCAATAGGACTCAATCACACAAATTCCGCTGTGTGAACATAGTCTTATCAGTACTGTACAAAAATGCCTTGGTATCAATACTAATTTTATTTTACTCCCAATCTTTTTGACATTGGGTACACGGATGCACTTTAACATCTAACTAAATCTGGTTATAGACACAAATTACATATAAGCTATATTAATTTTTATATTTTATATATATATATATATATATATTTATATATATAAAAATATATATATATATGCAGTACATATATCAGTCGACAAAAAAGTATTAGCAAGAACCTCTTAATAAGCTTTGAGGCAACTAAAGTCATTATACACCTCTCTACCTTTATATTTGCCAGGTAAAACGTCCTCAAAAGTGAAAGTCACTCCCTCTGTTCTGCTGGAGACCTGTACAGAACGTTTCTCTCTCTGTCGACTCACAGACTGCAATGTTACAGTCAGATCCCCACATATATCTAAAGAAGCAAAAAAAAATTTAATTAAAATAGGCATATTACAATACACATACAATTTATGGCTGTATTCTATCAAGAGACTCAAGTCTCTGTTCTCACGATGGAGGGGGGGGGGGGGGAGACAATGATCAGGGGGGGGACACACTGAACAGTTATCTCCATCTTTTAAATAAGGGACAACTTTGCAATAAATGGACAGGAATCTGTCCATGATGACAAGATGGATGCACAGGTGCTGGGATAACTACTATACCCAGCATCTGTACTGTAACCTATTACAATAATAAGGTTTCCGCTGTATGACTGCAGGCAGGAATTTTGAGATCCAAGAGAAATTGATACAAAAAAAAAAAAAAAAATCCTGTAAACTTCTACAGCATTTTATAAAAAAAAGTTAATTGTCTTTATTTAGTGTAATATACAGTGTCATTGTTGTGTATTATACATACCAAGACAAGATACTTTGCCAGAAACAGAAGCCATAAATTGGGAGAATGACACATCCATTACAGGTTTGTCTGTTACAGTCACAGGGAACACAGCCGGCTTCAATGCCAGCCCAGCTTTAGCCTCAGCTTCTGGAATAGAGACCTGTAAAAAGGGACATCACTTTAGAAAGAATGAACTACATCAATGTGTTTTCATAGATTTAGGATTCTTTTCTTTTCTTTTTTTTTTTTTTCTTTTCTGATGCCAAACAGGAAAAAAATAAAAAAATAAAAAGATTTTTTGTACTCACCGTAAAATCGCTCTCTTTCTCGTAGACTTCATTGGGGGACACAGATACTGATGGGTATTTGTTCTTGCCAGTAGGAGGGGCTGACAACAGGAAAAAACCCTGGTAGGATATACCCGCTCACTGGAAGTGAGGTAATCAGTTTTGTCACAAAGTAGTAGGAGAAGCCAACAAAGAAATATGGCCAAAAAGGACTCCAGAAAAGAATCCCGGATAAAAAAAAATTGAAAAAAACAAGAACCGGAAAAGAATATCCGGACAAAAAAATTTATAAAATGAAGATAAGGGTGGGTGCGGTGTCCTCCCCAATGAACGCTACGAGAAAAAGATTTTATAGGGAGAACAAAAAAAAAAAAATCACCTTTTCTCGGTTGCTCTTCATTGGGGGACACCGATACTGATGGGACGTACAAAAGCAGTCCCCTTAGGGGGGCACAACCACCAGAGAAAGGGAATCAGTCCAGAGACTGAACCCCCTTGTCCATAAGGCATGCGGATGAGATCCCGGGCCAGAAAAAACTGAGGCTTAGAAAAAGGGCTCCTGGAAGATCCTCCAAGGAGATGGACTTGAACGCAAAAGGAAGGGACCGTCCTCTCCAGAGACTCTAAACCTATGGTCCATATAGAGACAAGAAAAGGTCGACTAGGAAGCCAGATGGTCCGGAACCATCCAGGAAGGAGGTAGGAAATCAACTCCAAGCAACACAGAACCAGACAGAAGGCTAGCCTGGCTAGAAAACAAAAATGGAAAAGGGCACAACAAGAGAACCCCATCCAGAGTCTACCGATTCAAAAACCACCTGAAAAGAGAAAGAGGGAAACCGGCTCTAGAAAGGCCTGGTGCGATGACCTGAACATCTGCAGACCCAAAACACCTGTCCCAGGGGCCCGCCGCGAGCACCCGGGAGGCAAAATTGGCTCTACTGGGGTAATCCTAATGACCGCAACGCCCTTCATCTCGGGAAACACAGACTCCGAAGGAGGAAAAGGAGCAAAATGCCCTGAAAAAGGGGCATCCCGGAATACCAGAGCGACTGACATGGGAACTGGAGGTTCCCGAGTCATCTGGAAGACTTACACCCGAAAAGTAAGTAAACCCAACATCCATGAAATACACGTAAAAATAAGAAGGCCAAGAAAGGAGCAGAACACCCTGAAAAGGAGCATCCCGGAACACAGGAGCGTCCCACATAGAAATTGGAGGTTCCCGAGTCACCTGGAAGACTTACACCTGAAAAGTGAGTAAATCCAACGTCCGTGAAATGCTCAGGGCAACCCATGTGGAGACAAGAAAAAAAGTGTGGTTCAGAAAGACCGCCCCACAAATGGTATTGCGGAGAAGTCTGGGCAGGATCACTACACATGCCCGAGACCTCAACCATCACTAAGACACAAAGAACCAGGAGAGCCGCCTAGAAAAGAAGGCATGCCACAGCATCCTAGGATAGTGTCCAAGACAAGGAGACTAACCGGTCTTTGACCCCAGCGGTCCGAGCGGACCAGAGCACTCCGAAGCAACATCCCGTCAGGACGGGAACAGAGGGGGGAAACAAGAGGGAACCCAGCTGGGACTCCCAGATTCTGGGCCCATGAAGGTTACTCCAGAAGACAGTAAGTTTAGCGCAACGGACACTGTCAAAGGGAAGGAAAAACACACCCTCCCAGGGAGATTGCTCCGAGGGAGGAGGAGAGCAATGGCAGGACACAACAGACGGTGGCTAAACTGGCTGTCGCCGAGCCACACATGATAGCAGAAACCCCTCCGACAGAGGCGAGTGCCAAGGCTGCCTGAGCAGCAGTAGATAACCAAGAAACAGGAAGAGAGCCAGGCTGCAATAGTGGGCAGTAAGCACACAAGCATAGACAGCGAAAAGCTCTGAACTTACTGTGCCGCCTAATCAGGCCCCATGCCAAAACAGAGGTGCTCAACCGCCGCAGACCTGTGGAAACAAGATCACAGGAAGGCCCGAGGCACACCCCACTGAACAGAAGGGAAGGTGGGCTGGCTCTACACGTGCAGTGTGGCCTTAGCATACGTAGGGACACAGACATGGTTACCTCACGATAGAAGTGGGGTACAAAACTGCAGACACAAAAGAAACCGCAGACATCCAAAAGTCCGGAAGTATGGAAGACAGGCTCAGCACTCAATGGTGTGTCACAACCATGCCCCTAGCAGACCAATGTTGCACCCTTAGAAAGGGGAACAGAGTGCTGCTGTTGCTGTGAAATGCCCACACCCCATCTTCTAATGGTGCCACACACTAGGACTGCTGTCGCAGATGCAAGAGATGAATGTATGTGGGGCAGGAAACATGCAGACACAGTGCGACTTACAGATATATAAAAAGGTCCGATGAACCCACAGAGACACTCTTTTCGGAACTTCACATGGAAAGTGAGGTACCATACAGCAGCCGTGGGAGGGGCAAGAATGGGGGTGGTGACCTGGTGGATTGAAAAACCATGCAGACAGTGTCTGGCTATCTGTCATAGGGACCATGGCCACACCGGGTCCCGCATGCAGAACCACACACTGAAAAGTGGGTTACCAGCCTTCAGTCGTTAGAGTGGCAGTGATGTAGAGAGTGACCTGGTAAAGTATGGAAACCTGCAAACCAGTATGTGGTGCATTGTATAGGGCCCATGGAGCAACATGGGGTGACCCACTCGGAACTACACCTTGAACTTCCGTCCACGGTGTGGTTAGTCTATGGTGGTTGACCCGACTTAGTAGCAAACTATGTAAACAACCGTACCTCCTTCGAACCCTCCCACAGAAAGTGGGTATTGGAGTGCGGCCGATCTAACAGATGACGTGGCGGTCGGTGAAGGAGACCCAGCAGATGAAAGTCTGACTGACATCAGTCCTGTGTACCTGCAGGGACCCACATCCAGATTCCTCACACCAGCAGTGAGGACTGGGAAACCTGGCCATGCCCGCAGCAGCCCTGAGATGGGAGGCTGATGGTGACAGAAACCGTGCAGACAAGTACACCTCCAGGTGCTGGCAAAAAGGGGAAGATAGGCAGATAGGCAATTACTGTGCCCCTCTGTCACATGTGGGAGGAAGGGGAGGCCTAGGAGCCAAGGATAGTATTCCCGCCCCCCTGGGAGATTGGGGGAGGCTGAGGGGCGTGGATTGTGTCCCCGTCACCCCGTTTATGGTCCATAGGACAAGCTGGGTCACTTTTTCGTACACCTCGCACAGCAGTGGGGTACCGGAACTATGGCCGCAGATACATCAGCTGTGTGATGATTGACAGGCGGCGGAGAAAACCACGCATACCACTGTCTGGCTTACTGCTATGGGTCCATAGTAGACAACGGGTTACTCCTTCGACTACCTCGCACTAGAAGTGGGGTACCGGAATGTCAGCCGCGGACGTGGCAGCTGTGAGATGAGTGACAGGCAAGACTACTTTCCGGGATATATCGACACCAGGTCCAATCCATGCCCATGCAGGGAGATTTCCACAGAGAGCTTGCAATGGATGTGGGGATCCTGCGCACTACCAGCGGATGCGCCAGCCTGTGGAGGAGGGAATCATATGGTATGACACCCCCTTGATGTATGGCTGGAGGACTTGACAGAGGAGGAACCTCAAAAGCGTCCTTAGCAACAGACAGGAATGCAAAATCCCTTGCAAGAGCACCTGACCAGTGTCTTGCCTCGGTAGGGAGGGACTGGAATTCGGCCATGGCACTCAATGGTAGGGGAGAACGTGTATTGAATATATCCCCGGTAGTTTCCAAGGGATCGTGAAATACCTGGCAACAACCCACCATACGCATACGCTCCCTGACAGAGTGACCCTGCAGAAATTAGGGACGCCAGAGGCATACCTAGTTTATAGCAGGTCACCTTACAGGGCGACTGAAGCAAATAAAGTGGCCCCAAATACAGTCCCTAGGAAAGGGACCCTGCAGATATTAAACTGATAAAAACAGTTATGACAGACCAAGGGGGGGGGGGGGCCGCTACATACTCACCTGCAGCCGCCATCTTCTTATACTCAGCCAGGCGTCTTCAACCAGCTTATGGCTATGCTTCATCATGCCAGGCTGCCATAGCGAGGTGAGCAGGGGCAGTGGGGGACCCAGACCCAGGGTACAACCTCCAGGCGCTGGCCATTTGTGAGAAGGGCCTGACGGCCCATACTCTTATGCACCGTGCCCCTTTGTCGCATGTGGGAGATCAGGTAGCGCCATGCTCCTGTCACCCAACCTAGAAAAATAAAGGAAAAAGAACCTAACTAGACAAACTTAACTAGAAAACAAGAAAATAATAGACCAGGTCTGGGGAGCTCCGAGACCTGTCTCTTACCTCCTACTGACACTAGCTAAAACTGGTTACATCACTTCCAGTGGGTGGGTATATCCTGCCAGGAAGGAGCAGACTTTCTTTTTCTAGTGTCAGCGCCTACTAGTGGCATGAGCATATACCCATCAGTATTGGTGTCCCCCAATGAAGAGCGACCGAGAAATACATTTTTATGGCCAGGTTCAGAGAGGGGAATCTCTGGGCAGAAATATTCAGGATGGAGATTTGGAGGGTGCTGATGGAATAGGGGATAGACGATAAGTGTCTATGGCTTCAGTATATTAAAATAATTCAGTTTAAAATCATTCATACACTGTATTTTTCCCCTGAGAGCCTGTTTAAGTGTGGTTTAAGAATGTCCAAGATGTGGAATGGGTGATGCTGGATTAGAACACCTTCTATGGAAATGTTCAGCAGTAAAGGGTCTTTGGGATGAAATTGTCCGAAAAATAAGGGAGCGTCTAAATGTTAACTTGGAAAATTGGACAATATTCAGGGAACAGAAGGTGTGCAAAAAGGGATTTTTGTCTTACCGTGAAATCCTTTTCTCGGAGGATCCATTGGGGGACACAGACCTTGGGTATATGCTGTTGTTGCTAGGAGGCTTGACATTAAGGAAACCAAAAAAAGTTGGCTCTTCCCAGCAGGATATACCCGCCTACAGAGCCTGAGGTAATCAGTTTAGTCCCCAAGCGGTAGGAGAGGACAGAGAGGCAGAAAACCAAGACCAGTCCGAGGTAACCAGAACAAAAAAATTAACTGAACACACCCTCTGACAGGTAACCAAAACCGGAACACCAAAGAAAAGGGCGGGAGCTGTGTCCCCCAATGGATCCTCCGAGTAAAGGATTTTACGGTAAGACAAAAATCCCTTTTTCTCTAATCGGCTCCATTGGGGGACACAGACCTTGGGACGTACCAAAGCCGTCCCTAGGGTGGGCACGGAAAACAATCAAGGGGCAGGCTGGGCCACCGCCGCCTACAACACCTGCAACAGCCCAGACTAGCATCAGCGGATGCAAAGGTATGAACCTGGTAGAATTTAGTAAAAAGTGTGCAAGGACGACCAGGTAGGTACGGAGCCGCGTGGGCCACTCCTTTAAGGAAGGTCAGAACATGAGAATCAGATGCCAGAGGGCATTGGAAAAGAATGAAAAGGGCCGAAACTTGACCCTTTAAAGAGCTGAGAGCTAATTGTTGTTCCAGCCCTGACTGCAAAAATGAAAGGAGTCGGGGAAGGGAGAACACCACTGGAGAAAGAAATTGAGATTCACACCAACGAAAATAAGACCGCCAGATACGGTGGTATATCTTCGCAGAAGAGGGCTTGCGCGCTTTGAGAATGGTGCGAATCACCTGTGTTGAAAAGCCACTGACCCTTAGTACCGCGGTCTCAACCGCCACGCCGTCAAATGCAGCGACAGTAAATTGGGGTGGCACAGGGGACCCTGAGAGAGAAGGTCTGGACGAAGCGGAAGGCGCAGCGGAACGTCGTCCAGGAGCCGAATGAAGTTGGCGTACCACGCCCTCCGAGGCCAATCTGGAGCCACAAGAATGGTGGGAATGCCCTCCGCTTTGAGCTTCCTCAGGACCCTGGGAAGGAGAGGAAGAGGAGGGAACAGATAAGGTAGGGCGAACCCCGACCAAGAAATCACCAGTGCATCCGCTGCCAGAGCACGGGGGTCACGCGAATTCGACACAAAGAGGGGAACCTTCTGGTTGCGGCGGGATGCAAAGAGGTCCACATCTGGAGTTCCCCAGAGGTTGCAGATTTCTGCAAATACCTCCTGATGAAGGGACCACTCGCCGGGGTCGGGAGAGGACCGGCTTAGGAAGTCCGCTTCCCAATTGTTTACGCCTGGGATGTGAATTGCCGAGATGGCCGGAACCCTGAGCTCCACCCAGAGAAGAATCTTGGAAACTTCGTCCATCGCCGACAAGCTGCGAGTGCCGCCCTGGCGATTGATGTACGCCACCGCAGTGGAGTTGTCCGACTGGACACGAACTTGGCGGCCCTGGAGAAGGATCTCCCAATGTAACAGGCAAAGATAGATTGCCCTCAGTTCCAAGATGTTGATCGGGAAGAGTGTCTCTCTGGGAGACCAAAGGTCCTGACTGTCCGGTCTCGGAAAACACTCCCCCAACCCGAAAGGCTGGCATCCGCCGTGATAACCAGCCAATGGAGGGGCAGGAAGGAGCTCCCCTGAAGAAGTAGGGGGGAGCAGAGCCACCACAGAAGGGAGCGGCGAGATGTCCCAGGGAGTACAATCTTGCGATCGAGGGACAAGGGAGACCTGTCCCACCGGGATAGAATCGCGAGTTGAAGAGGTCAAAAATGAAACTGAGCGAAGGGAACGGCCTCCATGGCCGCCACCATCCGACCCAGGACTTCCATGCAAAAGCGAATGGACACTGGGGAAGGGTTCCCGAGTATACGAAGGGTCAGCCGCTTGACCGGCGGGAGGTGAACCCGGGCGGAATGGGTGTGGAACTGAAGTCCCAGAAAAACCAAGGACTGAGTGGGGGATAGGTTGGACTTGTCCTGATTGACCAACCAAACAAAGCGAGACAGGGCCTGAAGAGTGAGGGTGAGACTCTCTAAATTCTGGTCTCTGGACGGAGCCTTGATCAGAAGGTCATCCAAGTAAGGAATCACTGAGACCCCCCTCATCCGTAGTAGGCCGATCCCCGGCGCAAGGACCTTGGTGAATACCCTCGGAGCTGTGGCAAGGCCGAAGGGGAGAGCCACAAACTGGAAATGTCCCTCCGGGACAGCAAAGCAGAGGAACCGCTGGTGTCCCGGAAAAATCGGAACATGGAGGTAGGTGTCCCTGATGTCCATTGAGGAAAGAAACTCCCCCTGATCCATGATCGCCACGATCGAACGGAGAGACTCCATGCGGAAGTGGCACAGGAGGAGATGCCGGTTGAGGAGCTTTAGATTTAAGATGGGGCGTACGGAACCCCCTTTCCTGGAAACTACAAAGCGGTTGGAATAAAAACCTTGAAAACGTTCCTTGGGAGGAACCGGGACAATAACCCCCCTCAATGAGGAGGGAATGAAGCACACCCCGAAAAGCGTTTGCCAGAGAGGGAGACCGTGGGGCTCGGAAAAGGAAAAAGCGATCCTTTGGAAGAGAGGCAAACTCGATCCGGTAACCGTTGGATACCACATCTCTGACCCAGGAGTCCTGTACATGCGTGGTCCAGACATCCCGGAAGAGCAACAGACGACCTCCCACCCGAGAAAAAACTGCGGGTGGGGGCGTCCCTACAGGCAGAGGTGGGTTTTCGTGGGTCCCGCCTTGGCCGCAAAGCAGCCCGAACGGTTATCTGATTTCCAGGATAGGAGAGTCTGGAAGAAGGGAGCCTTTTTGTCCCGAGAAGGTGCGTGCCAGGCCCCCTTTGTGACCCTGAAGGTCCGAAAGGAGGTAGATTTATGTCGGGAAGCAGTACTGCAGGCCTTATTTTGAGGTAATAAAGAACTCTTCCCTCCCGTGGCTTCCGAGATGATCTCATCTAGGCGCTTACCAAAAAGCCGAGAGCCAGTAAATGGAAGCTCAGTGAGAGATTATTTAGAGGCTGCGTCCGCATCCCAGGCTTTGAGCCACGCGGATCTACAGAGAGCCACTAGTTTACCCGTGGCAAAAGCAGCACAGCGGGCAGACTGCATGGAAGCAGAACATAGAAAATCTCCCACTTTAGAAGCAGGAGAATTGTCGGCCAGTTCTTCCGAGGAAGCCCCACAAGAAATGCCCTGACGGAGTCGGGAAACCCAGATCGTAAGGGCCTTGGAAACCCAGGCAGAGGCAAAAGCAGGGAGAAGAGATGAACCCGCAGCCTCAAAGGCAAATTTTGCCAAGGTCTCCACCCTTTTGTCCGCTGGATCCTTAAAAGAAGCAGCATCGGGCAAAGGCAGGGTAGTAGCCTTAGATAGGTGGGAGACTGGTGGGTCCACCGTAGGAGGTGAAGTCCACCGGGCAATGAGGTCCTTAGCGAAGGGATAACGCGCTTGAACTATCTTTGTTTCTTGAAACCTCTTGTCAGGGTGCCTCCAGGCAGACTCCAGCAATGCTTCAAATTCAGCATGGGAGCTGAACATCTTGGGTGCCGGATGGGCATGTTGAAAGGAAACTTCTGGAACAGCGTCCGAAATGGCGCCCGCTCCAATCCCCGAAGCATATGTAAGTGCAGGGGAACGGGAGCGGGCGAAAGCGCCAGCGAGCCGATGCGAAAGTGAAAGTAAACTGCGCCCCGAACGCGTCGGCACACAACGCGGCCGGAGCACAGAAGAAAGGCTGGAGTGAGAAGGCAGCCGCGGCTGCTGAAGAAGGAAGAGACTGATAAAGTGAAATAATGCAGAAAAACAGTCCTACACCACTGACTCCAGCCCCCTGAGTTCCCCCAATAAAGTGGTAGGGAGCCCCTGCCTAATAGGGACCCCAAACTAGATTTAATAAAAAGTGGGACCAAAACAGGGGGTCTCCAGAGGTTGCAAGCCCCTGACACCTGAAAGAAAAAGGGGGGGGGGATACTCACCTTAATCTGAAGAACTCACCTGATGAAGTCTTCAGTCATTAAGTCTTCAGCCAGCTTTTGTCACCTGCGTCATGCCGGGCTTGAAAAGCGAGACGACGAGGGAAAGGTGGGGGTCCCGGACCCATGAGGTACAATCCCAGGCGCTGGCCGTTGGCGAGAGGGGGCTGACAGTTCATCCACGATGTCTGTGCCCCCTCAATCGCAAATGGGGAAACAGTGAACGCTATGTTCCTGAGTCCCCACCTGAAAAAAGGAAAATAAAAGGGAATAAGAAACTAAACGTCCCTATTCTGGAAAAATAAAAAATGTTAGACCAAGTCTGGGGAAAACCCCAGAACAGTGTCCATCGCCTGCAGACACTAAGCTAAAACTGATTACCTCAGGCTCTGTAGGCAAGTATATCCTGCTGGGAGGAGCCGACTTTTTTGGTTTCCTTAGTGTCAAGTCTCCTAGCAACAACAGCATATACCCAAGGTCTGTGTCCCCCAATGGAGCCAATAGAGAAATTAAATTGGTGTCTAAATTTTTTTTTTTTTTATTGGAGCACTCTTAATAGTTAGGAATTTTTTTTTATTTTATTTTTTTTAAGAATATCCCCTCCATTATGGGAATTACTAGTAGAAAGAATCAAAAAATATGAGATGCCATCGAAAGATAAAGGGGGTGGCTTCAACATAAAAAAAGCTAAGATCTTGGAAGATTGGGGAAGAGGAGTTAACTTAATTCTAATTAAGGTTTTCCTTTTTTTTTTCTTTTTTTCTTCTTTCTTTTCCATACTGTGGGGGAGGGGATGGGATTGGTTATCAGAGGAAAAATTATAGAAAAATATTTAGGAAGTTATCTATACTATTGTGAATTGGATGTGATACTATGCTTCATTCTTGAAATTGTAAAGACTAAATTTTTGTCACAGATGTATGGTTGAATATGATGTACATAAATACAATTTTGCATATGTGTGAACTCTATTCTATGTGACCTGATAATATGAAATTGTAATGGTTTTTAATTTACGTACACTTATCTTGTTTCACAGTGGAATTTCAGCGGATAAAATTCTGAAGTGTGCACTGTGCAGCGGAATCCTACTGACAGCAATGGGATTCTGCTGCACATGGAATAGTATGAACCTAACCTGATGGTGCTCTTACAGTTAAACTTACATGCAGCTTTGCTGTGCAGTAGAGATGAGCGAACTTACAGTAAATTCGATTCGTCACGAACTTCTCGGCTTGGCAGCTGATGACTTTTCCTGCATAAATTAGTTCAGCTTTCAGGTGCTCCCATGGGCTGGAAAAGGTGGATACAGTACTAGGAGACTCTTTCCTAGGAATGTATCCACCTTTTCCAGCCCACCGGAGCACCTGAAGACTTAACTAATTTACGCAGGATAAGCATCAACTGCCGAGCCGAGAAGTTTGTGACGAATCGAATTTACTGTAAGTTCGCTCATCTCTAATCAATGTACATAAACAAGCGAATTGTGGCGAGCCTTTACCGCCTCTGTGAGATGGGATACTTTAGAGCAGTGGTTTTCAACCTGTGGACCTCCCAGATGTTGCAAAACTACAACTCCCAGCATGCCCGGACAGCCAACGGCTGTCCGGGCATGCTGGGAATTGTAGTTTTGCAAAATCTGGAGGTCCACAGGTTGAAGACCACTGCTCTAGAGCAGTGTTTGCCAGCTAGGGTGCCACCAGCTGTTGCAAAACTACAGTTCCCAGCCTGCTGGGAGTTGTAGTTGGGCAATAGCTGGAGGAATCCTGGTTGGAAAACCCTATTTTAGAGTTGGGCTGGGTTCACACCACGTTTTTGCAATACAGTTCCCGTATAAGTTTTCAATTTAAAAACCATATGGGACCGTATTGAAAACCGTATGCATTGACTCTCCATTGAAAACCGTATGACAAACAATGCATCAGGTTGTGTCCGTTTTGCATCCTGTACGGTTTTATCAGTTTTTTTTTCCTGTACCCAAAATCGTAGCCTACCACGGTTTTTGGTCCGGGTGAAAAACCATATCGAAAACGTATATTTATATATATTTTTTTTTAACATGGGAGTCAATGAGAACCGTACAGGACCTTATGTGCGTACGGTTCCATCCGGTTTTCATTATACTGTTTATTTACTTTGCACAGTTTATTTCTTGGAATTTCAAATCAAACAAGTAAAACTTTATTCATAATGGAATGAAATGTTAAAAACGTATAGTTTTCAGGTGCTCCCGTGGGCTGGAAAAGGTGGATACCGTCCTAAGAGACTCTTTCCTAGGACTGTATCCACCTTTTCCAGCCCACCGAAGCACCGGAAAGCTGAACTAATTTATGCAGGAAAAGTCAGCAACCGCAGAGCTGAGAAGTTCGTGACGAATCGAATTCACTGTAAGTTCGCTCATCTCTACTGTGCAGTTTTGACCCCAAAACCAGATGTGGATCATAATAAATGAAATAAAATAAAGAACAGATTCAACCTCTACTTTTATTTTGAATCCATTCTAAAACCAGGAGTGGAATAAAGCGTACTTGTTATTTTTAGGTGACTTTTCAGGATAAGCTGCCATGTTTGATTTGTGTACATGAGAAGCAGCACTATTTCAGAAAATTATAACTTGTATAAGGTATTTTATTTTGTTTTCCACTCTGCATGTTTTATTTCTAATTTGCAGTTCTCCCAGAGCTGGTGGGTGGAGCTTCCTCCCTGCCCCTCCATAGACTTGTATTACTTGTCTTGCAGACATAGGACAAAGCTGAGCTGTTTTTTAGAGTGGAATACAGCCTTACAGGAGAGGGTGGAGAAGGAGGAAGCTTGATAACAGGAGAAAGAAGCATTTTTGTCTAGTAAACAAATACTGCCCCCAAAAGTGACAAAACACTAACTTTTTTGCCTCTGTCAGGAGAATGGAGCCGCATCAATAGGAGCTTTCTTTACAATAAACACAACATTTACTGGCTCTACCATGATGTGAACAAGGCCTTAGCATAGACACTTTCATTACCTTTATATTATAGGATCCTCTTCTAGCCTGGAAGCAGAAGGCTCCATGAGAATCCGATTCTGTGGTCAGGACAGATGCCCTTTCCTTGTCTTGTGAAGTCAATATAACTTTGTATTTACTCATCGTCTTAATACTTTCGGGGAAATTTGTGATGGAAATGTCTCCACATACACTGAATCTGGAAACAGAAAGAAGTAATAATTTATCCAAAAGACATCAAGACTGTTAAAATACTTAGCAGTAATCTCCAGGATGTCTTACCTTGCCACTATGATATCAGCAAGCTGCGGAGTGTTTGGGGCAATCTTCACAGTGAGTGTATCAAAGAATATATGGTCCTTTTGTGCATCAATACTGTATGTACCGGCAGTCATGTTCTCCAGACGGAAGGATCCATCAGCATTAGTCATAACTATGTAAAGATAAGAGAGTCTAAAGTAAGCTGAAATTCATAATAATGATTGGACTTTTCTAATTCTTCATTCTGCAGCTCTGCTTGTTAAGACTGACTTTAATTGATAAACAAAAGCTCACCATGAGCTCAACTGTGAACCAGTGCTAATTCTGAATCTACGGGTAATAAACCCATCAGTGAAAAATGTGAAAGACACACACACAATAGAGGGTGATCATGGACATTCAAGGAGAATTATGTGGAAAAAAAACGCATCCCCTATCCAAACAAGATGGGATAGGTTTTAGATTGGGTTGTAGTTTAACAAGAGCTGGAGGTACACTGGTTGGAAAACACAGTTAATGGGGGGAGCCAAAGGGATCTTTGTTCTGGAGCCCTGGAGGGATTCACAAGCACTGTAGTAGCTTCTTACGGACCACATGTGGAAGTCTGATACGCAAATATCAGGAAGTGATGACATATCCTAGGATTGGCCATAACAATAGAACGTTCCTTTAAAAAGGGAAACTGACAGCTGGTTCTACCCGCACTTAAAGGGGTACTCCGGTGGAAAACATTTTTTTTTTTTTTTTAAATCAGCTGGTGCCAGAAAGTTAGTAAATTACTTCTATTTAAAAAGTCTTAACCCTTCCAGTACTTATCAGCTGCTGTATGTTCCACAGGAAGTTCTTTTCTTTTTGAATTTCTTTCCAGTCTGACCACAGTGCTCTCTGCTGACACCTATGTCCATGTCAGGAACTGTCGAGAGCAGGATAGGATTGCTATGGGGATTTGTTCCTGCTCTGGACAGTTCCTGAAATGGACAGACCTGTCAGCAGAGAGCACTGTGGTCAGACTGAAAAGAACTATACAATTTCCTCTGGAGCATACAGCAGCTGATAAGTACTGGAAGGATTAGGATTTTTAAATAGACATAATATACTAATCTTTAACTTTTTGGCACCAGTTGAGGAAAAAAAAAAAATATATGTTTTCCACCGGAGTACCCCTTTAACACAATAAACAGGGTTATAGTGCAGGTGAACTGGTATAAAATGAGATACACTTTACTACATTTGGTGCAGCCATTCAGGAGATACAAAAAGTATTAGGGTCCATTGCTAATGCCGTCCTTTGTGCAATGGAGGCGAGAGCCAGCATACAGAGCTTTCCTACCTCCATCCCCTTGGCTTCCATATGCCCGCCCACCTAATAAATATTTAAGGAGGACTCGTGCGAGCGTGAGGTGGGTGGGCATATGGGAACAGAGAGAAAGATTAGCATATCAGTAAGGGACCCTAATACTTTTTGTATCTCATGATGAAGGCATCAATTTGAGTAAGTTATATTTTAATCCGGTTCACCTGCACCATGACCCTGTGTATTAGGTTTACTGCAGGTGAACAAGCAGTCGGTTTCCATCTAAAATTGTAAAGTTCTGCAACAAAACCATATCCATGTAGCTGCAGAATAAAGATGAAGAAGCAAGAGTCAACTATACTAGATCTGTCAAAGAATCCATAAACGTGCTGCAAGTCACATCCTGCATCTACCTTTCATCTGGTTGTTGAGAGTAACAACAGCGTCCGCAACACCTTCACCTTCTGGCCCGTTCAGTACGCGTCCAGTGACGGAAAATCCCATGACATGAAAGACCGGCTAAAAAAAAAGGTAAGTAAATGCAATTATTTACAAAAACTAGTAGAAACAATACTAGTAAATAAAACACACACACTTGTCTGGGTACAAAATGTAAAATAATGTGTTAACTACACATAAAATATTTAATGGAAAGAAAAAACAAAATGCCATTATAGAGGTCGTCCAGGGTGGGAGCGGGAGGGCGCGGATTGCTCTCTGTGTACTATGATCTCTGTCTGGCCATGGAACACTTTTATATATCGTGTTTGATGGCTTATACACCCCTGGTAACCCCTTGTCTTGTCTGTTTATTAATCTCATTATGGTAAAGAAATGCACAACAAATGTTTATTTCTTTTTTGTTTGACTGTTTAATTTTATATTTTTAGTCAGGTACATGACATTGTGGCATTATTATTGTACATGCTTTTGCACTGTGTCTCTGAACACCTTTGTTAAGTGTCTCTTTATGGTTCCTCTATTGTAGGTTTAGTGTCAAGTGTCTCTTTATGGTTCTTGTATGTAGGTTTATAAGAAAAAAAAAAAAGGAGGCAGTTCAGGATTAGAAAAACATGGCTGACTCCACAAACCGCGCAACTCATATCAGTTTCAATGTAGTATTGAAGCTCATTTCCAATGAAGTTAATGGAGCATAGGTTTAATACCACACACAACCTGAGAACAGGAGTGGTGCTGTTTTGGAAGAAATTAGCTCTTGCTTTCTATTCCTGAATAACCCCTTTAAAGGGGTACTCCGGTGCTCCAGCATTCTGAACATTTTGTTCAGAACGCTTGGAGCTGGAGGCCGTGATCGTGATGTCACAGGCACGCCCCCTTGTGATGCCACATCACACCCCCTTCATTCATGTCTATGGAAGGGCGTGGTGTGACTTCACGAGGGGGAGTGGCAGTGACATCACGAGCACTGCCACAGGAACCCAGCTTTCTAAACAAACAGAACCCCCGCAATCAGACATCTTATCCTTTGGATAAAGGATAAGATGTCTAGCAGTGGAGTATCTGTTTAATCCTGAAATCATCACAAGAACATATTAAAGGGGTTACTTGCGAATTTAAAACGGATGGCTCACCCTTGGAATATGGAATTAACAGAGGAGAGGGGTGACTTTCAGCCGGTAAGCTATTTGAAGGGATTATGGTGCTCCCTTTACTGTGTACTAGGCTCAGTACCTGGCTCACAACAGTGCCTGCTCAGAGTGGCAATACGCCCCTACGAGCAGACACACTGCAAAGTGCGGGTCGCTGCACACGCGTGCAGTATAAATCGCATGTCGCAGCTGCTCTCGGCCGAGCTCAGGGAGCAGGGGGAGTGGCTGCGATGTGTGCGAGTACACTGCGCATGCACAGAGATTCGCACATCACAGCAGTGTAACTGCTCATAGCGGCGTAAAGCTGCTCCGAGCAGGCATATCTAAAGGCACCCTGTTGTGGTCCTTCGGCGGCGGATCCGCAGTGTAAAATACGCTTTGGATTGGCTCGTCTGAATGTACCCAAAATAGCAAGCATTAACAAGATATGATGTCCTCCAGAAAGACAAGAAAGTAAGATACAGTAGTGTATTTGAATTTGTTTCACTGAACAACTTAGAAACCTGTCTCAGTGTGACAAACATTTCCCCAGGGTAGTGGTCTCGGAACTGTGGCCCCCAGATGTTGCAAAACAACACCTTCCAGAATGTTGGCTGCCTGGACATTCTGGGAGTTTTAGTTTTGCAAGACCGGAATTTGGAGACCACTGGCCTAGGACATATGGCCACCATGGGACTCCTCTAGGAGTCATATAGGAGATTGTTTGCTGCTATAAATCAACAGTTCCCTCTAAGGTAGATGTCTATGAAGTCATTACAGTAATTATTAGAGGGAAAACTAGTAGATTACATTTCACATCCCACCAACATGTCAGGTATCTCGGCTAGAGGAAGCGCATGTGTCGCGTGAAACAGTCTGTCCTGCATACCCCTCGTCCTCATTGTCTCTGCCTCTGGATGTTCGCTAAGCACCAACTGTGGCATTAAAGTCTTCGCTACTGTATGGTGAGTGCCGTCTTCTTTGTCATTTCTACATTGGAAGTTTTACGCACTTTACAGACTTAATTGGTGCGGACTCAATCAGTGGAAATCCATAGCAAAGTACATACGAATACCTAGAGGCATCAGTGCTGAAGCTGCTTCTCCTTCACCTCCCTTGTACAGCATGTCAGGTTAACACAATGTAACTATAAGAGGACAAAGTAAAGCAGATGGGGTATGGGAATTTGGATTGTGATTCTACCTCTAATTTAAGACTGTCGTGTTCTACGGTGAAATCCAGCCTGGATGGAGCAACGTCAAATGTGATCCTCTCTCCCCTGTAATATGGGATCTAGAAAAATAAATTACAGGAAGAGGTTAAAAAGTAAATGCAACAAAAAAAAAAAAAGCTTCAAATCCTGAAAAAGTAATGACATAGTATTGTCTAGATTCAGTTAACACAGAGGGAAATTTCATTTCCTTTCATCATTACCATGAAGTGAGTGTTCTTACTTAGATCACTTTGTGCAGTGGTCACCGATTTATTACGTGCAACTTTTTGTGAAATGTCCAATTTAGAAGTTATCACAGGGCAGGTCAATCGAAATGGCTCTATACGACAATTCCATTAAAGGGTACCTCTCATCAAATAAACTTTTGATATATTTTAGATTGATGAATGTTGAATAACTTTCCAATAGCATGTTAATGAAAAATATGCTTCTTTCTATTGTATTTTTCCCGATCAGTCCTGTCAGCAAGCATTTCTGACTCATGCTGGAGTCCTAAACACTCAGAGCTGCCAGCCTGCTTTGTTCACAGCCAAACAGGCTGTGAACAAAGCAGACTGGCAGCCCGTAGTGTTTAGGACTCCAGCATGAGTCTGAAATGCTTGCTGCCAGGACTGGTAGGGAGACCCCTAGTGGTCATTTCTTCAAAGTGGAAAATTAAATAGAAAGAAGCATATTTTTTAATAACATGCAATTGTAAAGTTATTCTGCATACATTAATCTATAATATATCAAAAGTTTTTTTGATGAGAGGTACCCTTTAAGGTCTGTGCAATATTTGATACAATTGTCCACTGCGCCATTCCTCTGCAACATTTAATCAGATTAAAGTAGAGCAGTTCTGTGGTGATTCACTAAAGTCTATGCGCCATTTGATTAATTTGGCGCACATCTGCCCCTTTCTTCGTGACATTTGTGGACTAATAACGGCCAAAACTCACACGTGATTTGATAAATTTCCCTCATACTGTATGTTCAAAACACATCACATCTATACAAACACTTTAGATCAGTCTGCACATATAAATAGACTGATTGTATTCATTTTAAAGAATTGCAAGCAGATTTTAGATTGCTTTTATAGTGCCTGTACACACAGCGGTAAATGCAGTGCCACCAGGAACCAACCCGCAAAAAATAAATAAAATAAAATTGTTACATGGTATAGTAACATGGTATATATCTGTGGCAATTTGTTGTGAAATCGGTAATAACTAAAAAACAAGCCCCTGCATAGCTCTGTGGATGAAAAAATAAAAGAATAATGTCTCCTAAAAAACAAGGAGGAAAAAAATAAATAATAATAATTGTCTGTGTCCTCAAGGCCAAAACCAACATAGACTCACCGCTTATATTGTTTACAGATCCAAATTTATGTGCTGATTATTAAAGGGGTACTCCGGCGGAAAACATTCTTTTTTAAATCAACTGGTGTCAAAAAGTTAAACAGATTTGTAAATGACTTCTATTTAAAAATATATTAATCCTTCCAGTACTTATCAGCTGCTATATGGTCCACAGGAAAAAAAAAAAATTTTGAATTTCTTTTCTGTCTGAACACAGTGCTCTCTGCTGACACCTCTGTCCGTAGTAGGAGAGGTTTGCAATAGGGATTTGCTTGTACTTTGGACAGTTCCTGACATGGACAGAGGTGTCATCAGAGAGCACTGTGGTCAGACAGAAAATAACTATACAACTTCATCTGAAGCATACAGCAGCTGATAAGTACTGGAAGGATTACGATTTTTAAATAGAAGAAATTTACAAATCTGTTTAGCTTTCTGCCACCAGTTGACTTAAAAAAAAAAAAAATCTTTTCCACCGGAGTACCCCTTTAACCACTAGACTCCACCCTGGTATATGTCAGCACACCTTTTTGTTGGCATTCGGATGTATATTGATGACTTAGGCTAGGTTCAGACTACGGAATTTTCGCCTGCAATTCCGCTTTGAAATTGCAGGCGGAAATTCTGCTTGCTAAAATGTATAGTGTAGTGAATGGGTTTCCGTTCCCAAATTCACACTTCGGTATTTGTGAAGCGGAATTTGTGAACGGAAAATCCGCTTGGAAATTTCCGCCTGAAGAATGGCGTTGCTCTTTCTTCAGGCGGAAATACTCGCGGAACACATTGCAGTCTATTGGAGACCACAGTCTCCGAACGGTCCTAGCGCTGACTGATTCAGTCGGCGCTGGCAGCACTCGGAATCTCCAGGCGCAAATGTTCTGCCCGGAGATTCCGTAGTCTGAACCTAAAGCTACAGCTAAAACAAAACGTGAATAGTCATGATTGATTTTTGGGTTATTCATGGAATACAAATGATAAGTGTATGGCCTGGCACATCAAAACATACAGGACCCTTATATACATGCACAGCCAATCCAGTCGAGCAGACTTGCAGTGATTGATCATATAGAGAACCCCACATATGACTGATCGCATGTCCGCCGGCACTTATGTATGACAAGCTGAGCTGTGTACTTGTAGTAAAAGTGAGCAGATTAGTGTAATGAGCGTCTTTGTTTGTGGATTTAGCCATCATAACTCCCAACAGGTTCCTCCACTAAGAGGAGATTAACTGTCTGGTCTAAACTGTAAAGCAGATGGTTGATGGATAGGAAAAGACACCGTCATCACTTACCACGCTGTAATCCCCACTTGGCAGAGACAAGAAAGTAAAGGATCCGTCTTCTTTAGAGGTCGCATGACACAGGTATGAAACCGATTCATCTTTTCCCTTATAGCCCTCGACGGGTGACAGATTGCAGCCCAAAATATCCTACAGGGAATAAGAACAGCGTGTCAACAAATTACAGTCATTTAAAATAGTAGCAGAGAGGAGACGTGTCCATAAGCCATGTATTCCAGAGGATCCGTGCCAGGAGAAGCCACTCTTATACAGCGCCTGTATGTACTAGTGTTCTGACCAAGTGGTTTCCTAAACTTCTGACTGACCGACCAGAAGGGATCAGCCTTCTAGTATACAAACACATGAATAGCATTAGATGGCTATGCATTGGATTTCTTAGTCTCATTGCCTTTAATGAGGCCTTTAAAAAGGTCATAGCTTAATGTGTGGCTTTTCCCCATCCTACCAGCTTTTATTTATAGATTTCTTTCTATATATGTATAGCAGTGTTTCCCAACCAGTGTGCCTCCAGCTTAGAGCTGGGCGGTAAGACCAAATATGTGTATCACGGTATTTTTGTAACTTATGGCGGTTCCACGGTATTTCTTTCACCGACACCCCCCCCCCCCCCAAATCATGTGACCTGCGAGCGCTGTTCTGCTCCCCCCCCCACCAAATCATGTTACCCGCCAGCGCTGTTCTGCTCCCCCCCAATTAATGATCAGCCCAGTGGGGTACTACTCATATGTGTCACCCGCAAGCACTGCCCTCCTCCTCTTTGTTGCGGGCCGCCGGCGATGGAACTCTATACTGTACGCCAGTGGTCTCCAACCTGCGGACCTCTAGATGTTGCAAAACTACAACGGCTGTCCGGGCATGCTGGGAGTTGTAGTTTTGCAACAGCTGGAGGTCCACATGTTTGAGACCACTGCTGTATGCTGTATCCCTATGCCCGGGCTGCAAAAGATAAAGAAAATAAACTTTAACTTACCTACGTCAGCCTCACGCTGTTCCTTGGGACTGGAGCGTTGGACAGCCGTCATGCTATCACCGGCCGGAGCAATTTCCCGTCCCGGCCAGTGATAGGTTAAATGCACTGTCATGTAAAAAGCCGGCCAGAGCTCCTTACATGACAGTGGGCGGGACATCGCTCCGGCCGGTGATGGGCTGAAAGCTGTCTGACGTTCCAGTCCCAAGGAACAGCATGAGGCCGACGTAGGTAAGTTAAAGTTTATTTTCTTTATCTTTTGCAGCCCGGGCATAGGCATACAGCGTACAGCAGTGGTCTCAAACATGTGGACCTCCAGCTGTTGCAAAACTACAACTCCCAGCATGCCCGGACGGAGTTATAGTTTTGCAACATCTAGAGGTCCGCAGGTTGGAGACCACTGGCGTACAGTATAGAGTTCCATCGCCGGTGGCCCCCAAAAAAGAGGAGGAGGGCAGTGCTTGCGGGCCGCTGGGCTGATAATTAATTGGGGGGGGGAGCAGAACAGCCCTGGCGGGTCACATATGATTAGTTCCTTAATGTGGGGACAGCGCTGGGCTGATAATTCATTCCCAAGGGGGAGGGGCCCAACCAGTATTGCGGTATGGGAAAAATTCATATCGTGCAGCCCAAAAAATTTGGTATTCGGTATGAACCGGTATACCGCCCTGCCCTACTCCAGCTGTTGCAAAACTACAACTTCTAGCATGCACGGATAGCCAAAGAGGTCGTTTTTGATGGGACAAGCTCTTTAACAGAGGAATCTTATGGGTGTGCCAAAGGGTAGTGAGGGTCCCATTAAACCAGTGTTTCCAAACCATTGTGCCTCCAACTGTTGCAAAACTACAACTCCCAGCATGACCGTTGGCTGTCCGGGCATGCTGGGAGTTGTAGTTTTGCAACAGCTGGAGGCACAATGGTTGGGAAACACTGCCATACATAAATAGAAAAATCTATAAATACAGGCTAGTAGGACGGGGAAAATCCACTAACCAGGAGCTCCATTCCGAGCCCGTTTTAAAACTCAAGATTTTTTTTTAAATTTATTTATTTTTTGTAATATTGCATACACAGTTCTCAAAAAGGATTATTTTTATTTTTTTATTTTTTTATAATGCTACCCATGGTTCTTGACAGTAATATAATCCACATATGAAGAATATAACAAGTAGATGGTCAAGACTTTACCTCTCGGCTGGTGGATGGTGAGAACAACAGAAACATGACGCCTTTCATCGGCTCGCCATCACTACGTACAGAACCAGTCACATCATAGCCAGCGACAAGGAGTGGGCTTGATGTTTGGGCATTGGAATTTTTCACTTGAACTATCGTTGTTGCCTGAAACAAAGAAAAAAAAAAAGTTACATTTTATTTAAGGGGGTTATCCCAAGATGATAAGTTATCCCCTACCCACATTGCCAAGCACAGAACTCTATGTTTGAAAGTTCCATAGACAATAAATGATCTAAAAGGAAAGCAGAAGGCGCTCCATGTGCGGGATCAGCAGGTCAGGCCCATAGGGAAAGGGAAACGATCTATCCCACGCCGCTTACCAGAGTTGGTTGTGTGCACACATACAACAAAGGGAAGCGCCTGTAAATGCTTGTGTCCTCATCCGCAGCCCTCCTAAGAGGTAGTAGATAAGCAATTTGACCGTGTAGTAGGAAATGTCGGCGCTGGATAGAGGAACCAGGAGGAGTGCAGCATAAAATCAAGTTGGGTTTATTAGATGCAACGCGTTTCGCTGCGCATGCACAGCTTCATCAGGCCTTGCCTGATGAAGCTGCGCATGCGCAGCGAAACGCGTTGCATCTAATAAACCCAACTTGATTTTATGCTGCACTCCTCCTGGTCCCTCCATCCAGCGCCAACATTTCCTACTACACGGTCAAATTGCTTATAGACAATAAATAGGGCAGGTGCACTGCCACTTCATTCACTTGTGGAACAACAGACCTCTGTGATCAGTGGGGGTCTCAGTATTCAGACCGCCAATGATTAGCTAGTTATCCCCTATTCTGTGAATAGTGAAAACATTTTTTTAGATAGAGGATTCCAGTCCAGCTCCTTTACCTTCTGGTGACCAGCTGTTACCACCAAAGGAAGCCATTGTTGACAAAACATTTTTCCTGCTGTGGCCAATTCAGGAAAAACGTGGCATTACAAGTGGACCATACAAACAACTTCTGTTTATGATCCAGAGAAAGGCAAGAAAAACCCTATGAAGCTGAGGACAATTGCCCCATACCAGAAGGAAAAATTCCTTCACGACGCTAAATATGGTATCAGAATAAATCCCTGGATCAACATTCTGGGGGAGATTCATCAAAACTTTTGCAGAGGAAAAGTTGTCCAGTTGTCCATAGCAACCAATCAGATCGCTTCTTTCACTTCTCAGAGGTCTTTTCAAAAATGAAAGAAGCGATCTGATTGGTTGCTATGGACAACTCAACAACGTTTCTTCAGCACAGGTCTTCATGAATCTCCCTCTTTGTCCCTATAAATCTAGTATTAATAACTTATAATGTTATTACCCTCCCGAAATTCATCCAGGCCCCTTTTGGACTCTTATCGAGTTCATCATGACCACCTCCTCTGACAGAGTTCCACAGTCTCACTGCTCTTACAGTAAAGAACCCCCGTCTGTGCTGGTGTAGAAACCTTCTTTCCTCTAGACGTAGAGGATGCCCCCTTGTTATAGATACAGTCCTGGGCATAAATAGATCATGGGAGAGATCTCTGTACTTCCCCCCTGATATTTCTAAACTAAATAACCCTAATTCTGATAATCTTTCTGGGTACTGTAGTCCTCCCATTCCCTGTATTACGCTGGTTCCCCGTCTTTGAACCCTATCCAGCTCCACTATATCTTTCTTTTACACTGGTGCCCAGTACTGTACACAATATTCTATGTGTGGTCTGACTAGCGATTTGTACAGCGGTAGAATTATTTCCTAGTCATATACTATGCCCCTATTGATGCCCCCCCTTTTTATTCTTGGTCTAAAGCCAGTTCTATGACATCCATATTACCCTTCATATGGCAAATAGAGGCTCTCATCTGATATACTCTCCCATAATACCGTATATACTCGAGTATAAGCCGAGTTTTTCAGCACGATTTTTCGTGCTGAAAACGCCCCCCTCGGCTTATACTCGAGTGAACTCTCCGCCTGTCAATCCCTTCTCAGTGGTCTTCAACCTGCAGACCTCCAGATGCTGCAAAGCCATCGGCTGTCCGGACATGCTGGGAGTTGTAGTTTTGAAATATCTGGAGGTCCGCAGGATGAAGACCACTGCCATCATCCAGACCCCCCCCCCCTTTAGTTTTCTATTCACCTCCCCTCGGTGGGAAGGAAGGGTGAGTTGGTCCGGGCCGTCCATATTCGACCACCTATGCTGCAGGGACCGTCCGTTGGGGAGGGTTAGTCGTTCCGGGCTTTCCATCTTCACCGGGAGGCTCTCTTCTCCCCTCCGGGCCAGCCCCGGACTAGTGATGTTGCCTTGACGACGATGCACAGGGACGTCCCTGCGCGTCACCGTCAAGGCAACGCCACTAGTCCAGGGCCGGCCCGGAGCGGAGAAGAGGGCCTCCCGGTGAAGATGGAAAGCCCGGAACGACTAACCCTCCCCAACGGACGGTCCCTGCAGCATAGATGGCTCGGACCAGCTCACCCTTCCTTCCCACAGAGGGGAGGTGAGTAGAAAACTAAAGGGGGGGCCTGGATGATGACGAAGGCCCGGGCAGTGGTTTTCAACCTGCGGACCTCCAGATGACAGCCGATGGCTGTCCAAGCATGCTGGGAGATGTAGTTTTGCAACATCTGGAGGTTCGCAGGTTGAAGACCACTGATTGAAGGGATTGCCAGGCGGTGATGATGAAAGGGGGGGGGGATGATGACAGGGGGATGATGACAGGCGGTGATGATGAAGGGGGGGATGATGACAGGGTGATGATGATGAGGGTGTTAATGACGGGGGTCTGGATGATGATGGGGGAGGATGATGATGGGGGAGGATGATGACAGGGAGAGATGATGTATTTCCCACCCTAGGGTAATAGTCGAGTCAATAACTTTTCCTGGGTTTTTGGGGTGAAATTAGGGGCCCCGGCTTATATTCGGGTCGGCTTATACTCGAGTATATACAGTACCTCAACTATTAATACATTTGGTAGAACATACCTCTTTTAAGTTCCAAGTGGGGTGAGATGCAACAATCTCATAGTTTCCTGGAAGCACTTTATTAAAGGAAAACCTTAAATAAATAAAAAATATATTAAAAATTAATATAATAGTAAGGAGGATATCACTGTACTGATATTTGCAGCGTACAATCCATGTTCAGAGTGTGTGTCACAGGGTGTACAATGAAGCTGGCGCTGTTGCTTTTCATGCAGTTCTATTCCTGGCAGCCAGATATACTGAATTATTCACAAACTATAGTAATATAAGTAGAATGTCCATAAATAAAGAGGAGGGATCTACGAAAGCTAAAGCAAAGCAGAAAAAGGGTAGTACCACATCACAACTAAAGAACACTTGGGGAGATTGATCAAAACATGTGTAGAGGAAAAGTGGTGCAGTTGCTCTTAGCAACCAATCAGATCGCTTCTTTCATTCTTAAAAGGCCTCTGAAAAATGAAAGAAGCGATCTTATTGGTTGCTGTGGGCAACTGGTCAACTTTTCCTCTGCACAGGTTTTGATATATTTCCCCCATAGTTTGATGTGCAAGATTTGAAGTTGCAGATTTTATGTTCTGTTTAGTCATTTAGTTTATATTGACCTCTGTAGCTTCAAATCTTGTACAGGTAAATACACCCTAAAAGAGCCTCTGGGGTCTGGTATGCAACTTTACCTTTGCAATTTTATCATATATGACCATTCTCCCTTAAAAAGGAGAAAAAATTTTTATGCACAGCCTTCAACTGTCTGGGCATGCTGGGAGTTGTAGTTTTGCAACAGCTGGAGACACGCTGTTTGGGCAGAAATATTAGCCCTTGCCATGATTAAGGGCTAATATTTCAGCCCGAAACGCGTCAGCGTTTTTCACTTTTTACAGTGACATGTTGCTGCCTTTTTGTTTTTAATATGGACATTTATTAAAGTTTAAATCCACGTTTCTGGGAGTCGGACCTGCACATTTCTCCTTATGGTTCATGTTCACATGGGATACGGCCCATTGTTCTCCGAGCTTCCATTTCCTATACATGCCATGGACTTGATGCATATTCACATTGAAGTGGTGAGCTGATCTGCATTTTTTTCCTATTTTTTCTGTTTGGAAAACACTTTGCTAAATAAATGGACAAGAGACAGAAACCAGATGGACCATAGCCTATATCCTGAGGCTGATGAGACTCTTACAACGAAGGGCCCTTTTACATAAGCCTACCCTCTTTGCTATATTTATTTATACAGCCTTTACACAGCTCGACAAAGTGGGCAAGGCCGCATAAATAATAATAATAATCACTGGATCATTCACGTTGCCCTTTCATCATTCATCGGCTGCACATCCACTATTACACGAGATGCCGATGAACAAGTATTATTGCTAAAACTGATCACTCATTGGCTGATAACTGGGCCTATGACAAAGGGCAATACTGGCCTGTAATATGACCCCATCTGTAAGGGGAAGCTGAATAACAAGTGTTCTGCTTCCCATCAGCGTCACTACAGACAAAATATAGCTTCACACAATTCTCATGATAATGCAGAGTGTGAGACCCCTCATTGTTGTTGCTCACTCAAGTGTAGGTCGCCCCCCTATAACTTGGTATTTGAAAATGAGGTTACCAAACCAGGTAACCCCTTCATAGACCTAAAAAGTTCCCATGTACTTCTGAAAACAACTTACTTCCCGCCAGGTTGAGTGACCGTTGTCTGCAGGTTCCCGGCGCTCCCCGCCCTTCTCATCGCAATCTGCACTCCAGCCGGACCCAAATGCTGGTTCCTACTAAGAACCTGCAAGTGACGGATTCAGATATTTATTTGCAATCTTAAAAAGGGGTACTCCACTGGAATATATATATATATTTTTTTAATCAATTGGTTCCAGAAAGATAAGAAGATTTGTAATTGACTTCTATTAAAAAAAAAATCTTAATCCTTCCAGTACTTATCAGCTGCTGTTATGATCCACAGGAAGTTCTTTTCTTTTTGAATTTCCTTTCTGCCTGACCACAGTGCTTTCTCCTGTCCATTTTAAAGCTGTCCAGAGTACAAGCAAATCCCCATAGAAAACATATCCTGCTCTGGACAGTTCCTAAAATGGACAGGGGTGTCAGCAAAGAGCACTGTGGTCAGGCAGAAAGGAAATTTAAAATGAAAAGAACTTCCTGTGGATCATAACAGCAGCTGATAGCTACTGGAAGGATTAAGATTTTTTAATAGAAGTCATTTACAAATCTGTTTAACTTTCTGGCACCAGATGTAAAATATATATGTTTTCCAGTGGAGTACCCCTTTATAACAACAATAACAAAGAATTATATCTATATAAGAAGGCAAGCAAGTAATAAAAGCAAATGCCCAATATCCCATTTACTACCAGCCTTATAACAAGGAAATAATAGATTTCCACACCTTTCCGCTGACTGAAAACCCAGTAAAAACAAAATTGACATCTTCCCCTTTTGTACAAATGTCGCTCACTCCATCCACGTGAAGGGGAACACTCGTTGGTTCTGCATAGAAGAAAAAAAACAAAAAACATATTTCACAATTCTTCTTCCACAACCTTGTACCTGAGCATCTATGATCTTGGAGCCAGAGATTACACGCTTATCACATATCCTATAGAGCAGTGTTTCCCGACCAGGGTGCCTCCAGCTGTTGCAAAACTACAATTCCCAGCATGCCTGGACAGCCAACGGCTGTCCGTGCATGCTGGGAGTTGTAGTTTTGCAACAGCTGGAGGCGCCCTGGTCGGGAAACACTGCTCTAGAGAGTTGACGATTGCTGTTAATGGGCAAAGCCCTCTGTTGATGGATCACTCATTGGGTCAGTATATATCGGTGGAGGAGGATGTGCACTCACTGGCCACTTTATTAGGTACACCTTGCTAGTATTGGGTTGTGCTCCTTTTTTGCTTTTATTCTTCTTGACATACCTTCTACAAGGTGCAGAAACATTCCTCAGATTTTGTGGTCTATAGAAACACGATGACATCACACAGTTGCTGCACATTCGGCGGCTGCACATCCATGATGAGACTCTCCCGTTCACCACATCCCATAGGTGATCTATTGGATTGAGATCTGGTGACTGTGGAGGCCATTGGAATCCAGTGACCTCATTGTCATGTATGAGATGCTGTGAGCTTTGTGACATGGTGCATTATTCTGCTAAATGTAGCCATCGGAAGATGGGTCCATTGTGGTCCTAAAGGGATGGACATGTCAGCAACAATACTCTGGTAAGGGCTCTTTCACACTGCCGTTGGGCTTCAGTATATGGAGCCCCTTGGGCAGTGCCGGCAAGTTAAAGGACATCTGTAGTGCAATATAACTTATGCCCTATCCGAAGGATAGGGAATAAGTTATAGATCGTGGGGGGGTCCGAGCGCTGGGGCCCCCCGTGATCTCCTGGACGGGGCCACAGCAGTATGCTGGAAAGGGGGCGTTCCTTCCCCGCTTGACGCGGCGGCCGACATGCCCCCTCCATGTACCCTATAGAGATACATGGAGGGGGCATGTCTGCCGCGGCTTTCTGCTGGGGACGAAACTTCACTTCCTGCAGACTGCCGTGGCACCGTCCAGGAGATCCTGGGGGCTGCAGCACTTTGGATAGGGGATAAGGTATTTTGCGCTGGAATACTTCTTTAATGAGAGAAAAAAAAAAATTGTGCAAGCACTATTTTTATTTTTTTTCAGCTAAACTCCTGTAAAATTACGGGATCACAAACAGACCCGATGTGTCTGTGTGAATGAGGTCTGTTGGGACCCGGCAGTGGGTGGCCGCTTGCATCCAACCCGTTTCAGGGAAGAAAAAAATTAATAAAAGAGCAGAACGGACCCCGAACAATCAGATTCAAGTGGCAATGTGAACCTAGCCTAAGCTGTTGCATCTAACCAATGCTCAACTGGTATTAAAAGGGTATTCCAGGAATTGTTTTGACTTGACTATGCTACAGGGGCTGTAAAGTTAGTGTAGTTCATAATATAGTGTCTGATCCTGTGTGTGAGGGTGGTCTTGCAATTCTTCTGTGATTATCGCCCTAAGATTTATTTTTAACAGCATACAAAATTACTCATGTCTCGGGATTTCCCAGGTTGCAGTGCGTTGAGACCTGACATCACTAGTCAGATGATCAGAGGAGGCCTGTCCTGCTTCAATGGGTGGAGCGATCGCTGGGTGGGAGAGAGATCATTTTGCAACAGCTGGAGGCACCCTGGTTAGAAAATACTGGTCTTTTGAATGGAATGCAGCTCATTTGTGTTTCAATGGGTGTGGTGACTTATGTGCAGGAGGGAGGAAAGTGACCACACAAACTATGGAACTTATAGTTTGAGAACAAAATCCAACAGGAAATACCCAGTTCACAAAAAGATAGCCACAGTGTTATGGTAATCTCACAACATAGCCATTTAGCCCCTAGACATGCACAGATCCTTCCTAACATGTCCATTACTGTCTGGCAGGTACATATTAAAAATCACCTTATGGTGGATAACCCCTTTAAGGGTCCTAAAGTGTGCCTAAGAAATGTCCCTCACACCATTACACCACTATCAGCCTGAACCAGTTAACTATCATCCAGTTTTCCACTGTCCAATTTTAGTGAGCCAATGCGAATTAAAGTCAGTGTGGTCTTCTGCTGCTGTAGCCCATCTGCTTCAAAGATCAACATGTTGTGCGTTCAGAGTTCAGGTTATTGGAGTTACTGTTTCCGTTCTGCAATCTCAAACCAGTCTGCCCATTCTCCTGCCATCGACAAGGCATTTTTGTCCACACAACTGCCGCTCACTGGATATTTTCCCTTTTGTAGACCCTTCTCTGGAAATCCTACATATGGCTGCGCGTGGAAATCCCAGTAGATCAGCAGTATGTGAACAAAAACCATGCCACCCCCTTTCTGATGCTTGGTGTGAACTAAGGCAAGTTGTCTTGACCACGTCTACATGCCTAAAGGCATTGAGTTGCTGCCATGTGATTGGCCAATTTGCCATTTGTGTTAAACAAGCCATTGTACAGGTGTACCCGATAAAGTGGCCAGCGAGTGTACGAGGAACAACCGGGCCGATATATTTGCGAGGAGCTGGTCATTGTGGCATCCATTTTACGTGTCATGACATCCACAGTACGTGTCATGACATTCGTTGTCTGCTTCCCAAAAGTGACATCCGATATGGCCGCACTCTCTGGGGGAGATTTATCAAAACCTGTGCAGAGGAAAAGTTGCCCAGTTGCCCATAGCAACCAATCAGATCGCTTCTTTCATTTTACACAGGCCTTGTTAAAAATGAAAGAAGCAATCTGATTGGTTGCTATGGGCAACTGGGCAACATCCTCTGGGCACGTTTTGATAAATCTCCCCCTCTGATGTCACACTAGCTCAGTGTTTCACCAACCAGTGTGCCTCCAGCTGTTGTAAAACTACAACGCCCAGCATGCCCGGACAGCCTTCGGCTGTCCGGGCATGCTGGGCGTTGTAGTTTTACAACAGCTGGAGGCACGCTGGTTGGGGAAACACTGCTCTAGCTTTCATCGCAGCAAATCCGTCACCTGCACCAGTGAGATAACAGAAGCAGAATCCCATGTATTTGTATACAAATAGCCGAATATATTTCAGAAATGCGATGCAGCCCAGAAAGCGCCGGCGCGCTCCATTAACAACGTATCTGCATTTAGCGACACGCGAAGAGATTTCAGGAGGATTATGGGAAGCTTTTCTGGCGTCGGGAGATTTGCTGATTACATCTAAATAATGCAAATAGGTGAAACCAGGGAATGTAAATGTACAAACACACACAATGCCACGGGGACCCGAACATAGTTATTACAGCAACTTACCAAAACTCCACCCTAGGGGAGGCTCAATCTTCAGAACAAAATCCCCCTGCAAGAGGACAACATGACAGCGATTAGCATTATTACTGCGCAGCAGATGTTACGCAGCAGAAAGCAAGTGCACCATGCCCGTGGACCTTATATATTATTCACCAACAGATCCGGCTCTCTCCCTGGCACATACACAAGGCAGGGAGGGTACATGATGGCAGCAAAACCGGTTATCCGGGATACGTATTGATGCCAACATGTGTTTTTTTTTTTTGTTTTTTTTTTTTAATGCTAATGCAAAATTAATCTCCATAGTGTAATTCTATTCTCCGTAGCAAAACAAACAGTGGCGGGAAGGGGAAACTAACCGCGGTTATGAATGAGGAAGGAAAATTAAAAAGAAAACGCATACCAAGGTTTGTATTAATTCCAGAAACTATACTTCAGACACTAAATAAATAAATATATATATATATATATATATATATATATATATATATATATATACATACACATATACAGTATATATTAGGGATCGACCGATATCGATTTTTTAGGGCTGATACCAATAATCTGTGGAGGTTAAGGTCGATAGCCAATAATTTATACCGATATTCCGGTATAAATTATCAGCTATTTCTCTCGCCCCCCCCCCCCCCCACCCTGAAGCCGCTTCAGATCACTGGTTTAAAGCGGGCGCTTTAAATCAATGAACTGTAGCGGCTTTTGCGGTGCCAGAGACCGCCGCCACTTGCTTCTCTCCCCCTACCTGTATAAAGCCCCGACTTATAATACCCCCTGTCCTGTGCCCCTCATATATAATGCCCCATGTCCTGTACACCTCACATATAATGCCCCGAGGGTGCAGAACAGGGGGCATTATATGTGAGGGGCACATGATGGGGGCATTGTATGTGAGGAACACAGGACAAGGGGCATTATATGTGGGGGTCACAGGACAGGGGGTATTATGTATGAGAGGCACATGACGGGAGGATTATATGTGTGGGCACATGACAGGCCCCCCCCCCCCATCATGTGACCCCACATATAATCCCCCTGTCCTGTGTTCCTCACATATAATACCCCCCTGATGTTCCCCTCACCTTTCTCACGCTGCTACGTTCTTGTACTGTGAGAGAGAGCTGCAGGGACGTGATCTCCGGGCGCCGGCGCGATGATGTGATGTCATCACTCCGGCCTGCCATGGATGGCGTCCCCGCGGTTCTCACTCCCACTACAAGAATGAAGCAGCGTGAGAAAGGCGAGGGAGCTGACAGCTCCTGCTCCACCATGCTGTCAGCTGTCAGGCAATTGCTCCGTAAGGCAAAACATGGCGTGCGCACGAATCGCGGGACTTCAGTCCTCGCCTGAAGTTAAGGGCCGGGGACTGAAGTCCCGCGATTCATGCACACGCCATGTTTTGCGCATTATCGGCAGGTAAGAAGCCGATACCGATAACGGGAAAAAAAAACGTGAATATCGGCCGTGCCGATAATCGGTCGATCCCTAATATATATATATATATATATATATATATATATATATATATATATAAAATAAGTTAGAACATAACCTATTACTACCCAGCTCCATCATAGGGTGCGTTTACAGCTGCATATTTTGCTACCCAATGAAGCCCATGGGATGCAAGCTCAGCTGCAGAAAATTTGCAGCAAAAAAGAATGTGTGAATGTACCATTAGGCTTGGAAACTATATGTCAGACTGCAGAGGTTAGGCTTTGTTCACATCTGTTTCAGGGGTTCAATTTGGGGCCTATGTTGCAGATTCTGTTTAAATAATGGGACAAAAAATAATTTAAAAAAACCTACATAGAGTACATGGAGGAGAGAACATTATCTGTGATGGGGGAGAGAACATTATATGTGATGGGGGGAGAGAACATTATATGTGATGGGGGAGAGAACATTATCTGTGATGGGGGGAGAGAACATTATCTGTGATGGGGGGAGAGAACATTATCTGTGATGGGGAGAGAACATTATCTGTGATGGGGGAGAGAACATTATCTGTGATGGGGAAGAGAACATTATCTGTGATGGGGAAGAGAACATTATCTGTGATGGGGGAGAGAACATTATCTGTGATGGGGAAGAGAACATTATCTGTGATGGGGGAGAGAACATTATATGTGATGGGGGGAGAGAACATTATATGTGATGGGGGAGAGAACATTATCTGTGATGGGGGGAGAGAACATTATCTGTGATGGGGGGAGAGAACATTATCTGTGATGGGGAGAGAACATTATCTGTGATGGGGGGAGAGAACATTATCTGTGATGGGGGGAGAGAACATTATCTGTGATGGGGAGAGAACATTATCTGTGATGGGGGGAGAGAACATTATCTGTGATGGGGGAGAGAACATTATCTGTGATGGGGGAGAGAACATTATCTGTGATGGAGGAGAGAACATTATCTGTGATGGGGGAAGAGAACATTATCTGTGATGGGGAAGAGAACATTATCTGTGATGGGGAAGAGAACATTATCTGTGATGGGGAAGAGAACATTATCTGTGATGGGGAAGAGAACATTATCTGTGATGGGGAAGAGAACATTATCTGTGATGGGGAAGAGAACATTATCTGTGATGGGGAAGAGAACATTATCTGTGATGGGGAAGAGAACATTATCTGTGATGGGGGAAGAGAACATTATCTGTGATGGGGAAGAGAACGTTATCTGTGATGGGGAAGAGAACGTTATCTGTGATGGGGGGAGAACGTTATCTGTGATGGGGAAGAGAACATTATCTGTGATGGGGAAGAGGACGTTATCTGCGATGGGGGAGAGAACGTTATCTGTGATGGGGAAGAGAACGTTATCTGTGATGGGGAAGAGAACGTTATCTGTGATGGGGGGAGAGAACGTTATCTGTGATGGGGGAGAGAACGTTATCTGTGATGGGGGGAGAGAACGTTATCTGTGATGGGGGAGAGAACGTTATCTGTGATGGGGGAGAGAACATTATCTGTGATGGGGAAGAGAACATTATCTGTGATGGGGAAGAGAACGTTATCTGTGATGGGGGAGAGCACGTTATCTGTGATGGGGGAGAGCACGTTATCTGTGATGGGGGAGAGCACGTTATCTGTGATGGGGGAGAGCACGTTATCTGTGATGGGGGGAGAGCACATTATCTGTGATGGGGGGAGAGCACATTATATGTGATGGGGGGAGAGAACATTATCTGTGATGGGGGGAGAGAACATTATCTGTGATGGGGACGAGAACATTATCTGTGATGGGGAAGAGAACATTATCTGTGATGGGGAAGAGAACATTATCTGTGATGGGGGAAAGAACATTATCTGTGATGGGGGAAAGAACATTATCTGTGATGGGGGGAGAACATTATCTGTGATGGGGAAGAGAACATTATCTGTGATGGGGAAGAGAACATTATCTGTGATGGGGAAGAGAACATTATCTGTGATGGGGAAGAGAACATTATCTGTGATGGGGGGAGAGAACATTATCTGTGATGGGGGAGAGAACATTATCTGTGATGGGGGGAGAACATTATCTGTGATGGGGGGAGAGAACATTATCTGTGATGGGGGGAGAGAACATTATCTGTGATGGGGGGAGAACATTATCTGTGATGGGGAGAGAACATTATCTGTGATGGGGGGAGAACATTATCTGTGATGGGGAAGAGAACATTATCTGTGATGGGGGGAGAGAACATTATCTGTGATGGGGGGAGAACATTATCTGTGATGGGGAGAGAACATTATCTGTGATGGGGGGAGAACATTATCTGTGATGGGGAGAGAACATTATCTGTGATGGGGGGAGAACATTATCTGTGATGGGGAAGAGAACATTATCTGTGATGGGGGGAGAACATTATCTGTGATGGGGAAGAGAACATTATCTGTGATGGGGAAGAGAACATTATCTGTGATGGGGAAGAGAACATTATCTGTGATGGGGAAGAGAACATTATCTGTGATGGGGGGGAGAACATTATCTGTGATGGGGGACGAGAACATTATCTGTGATGGGGACGAGAACATTATCTGTGATGGGGACGAGAACATTATCTGTGATGGGGACGAGAACATTATCTGTGATGGGGAAGAGAACATTATCTGTGATGGGGAAGAGAACATTATCTGTGATGGGGAAGAGAACATTATCTGTGATGGGGAAGAGAACATTATCTGTGATGGGGGGGAGAGAACATTATCTGTGATGGGGGGGAGAGAACATTATCTGTGATGGGGGGAGAGAACATTATCTGTGATGGGGGGAGAGCACATTATCTGTGATGGGGAAGAGAACATTATCTGTGATGGGGAAGAGAACATTATCTGTGATGGGGAAGAGAACATTATCTGTGATGGGGGGGGAGAACATTATCTGTGATGGGGGAAAGAACATTATCTGTGATGGGGAAGAGAACATTATCTGTGATGGGGAAGAGAACATTATCTGTGATGGGGAAGAGAACATTATCTGTGATGGGGAAGAGAACATTATCTGTGATGGGGAAGAGAACATTATCTGTGATGGGGAAGAGAACATTATCTGTGATGGAGGAGAGAACATTATCTGTGATGGAGGAGAGAACATTATCTGTGATGGGGGAAGAGAACATTATCTGTGATGGGGAAGAGAACGTTATCTGTGATGGGGAAGAGAACATTATCTGTGATGGGGAAGAGAACATTATCTGTGATGGGGGAGAGAACATTATCTGTGATGGGGGAGAGAACATTATCTGTGATGGGGGAGAGAACATTATATGTGATGGGGGAAGAGGACATTATCTGTGATGGGGGAAGAGGACATTATCTGTGATGGGGGAAGAGGACATTATCTGTGATGGGGGAAGAGGACATTATCTGTGATGGGGGGTGAGAGAACATTATCTGTGATGGGGGGAGAGCACATTATCTGAGATGGGGAAGAGAACATTATCTGTGATGGGGAAGAGAACATTATCTGTGATGGGGAAGAGAACATTATCTGTGATGGAGGAGAGAACATTATCTGTGATGGGGGACGAGAACATTATCTGTGATGGGGAAGAGAACATTATCTGTGATGGGGACGAGAACATTATCTGTGATGGGGAAGAGAACATTATCTGTGATGGGGAAGAGAACATTATCTGTGATGGGGAGAGAACATTATCTGTGATGGGGAAGAGAACATTATCTGTGATGGAGGAGAGAACATTATCTGTGATGGGGGACGAGAACATTATCTGTGATGGGGAAGAGAACATTATCTGTGATGGGGAAGAGAACATTATCTGTGATGGGGACGAGAACATTATCTGTGATGGGGAAGAGAACATTATCTGTGATGGGGGACGAGAACATTATCTGTGATGGGGGACGAGAACATTATCTGTGATGGGGACGAGAACATTATCTGTGATGGGGAAGAGAAGATTATCTGTGATGGGGAAGAGAACATTATCTGTGATGGGGGAGAGCACATTATCTGTGATGGAGGAGAGAACGTTATCTGTGATGGAGGAGAGAACGTTATCTGTGATGGGGGGTGAGAGAACATTATCTGTGATGGGGGGTGAGAGAACATTATCTGTGAATGGGGGTGAGAGAACATTATCTGTGATGGGGGGTGAGAGAACATTATCTGTGATGGGGGGTGAGAGAACATTATCTGTCATGGGGGGTGAGAGAACATTATCTGTCATGGGGGGTGAGAGAACATTATCTGTCATGGGGGGTGAGAGAACATTATCTGTGATGGGGGTGAGAGAACATTATCTGTGATGGGGAAGAACATTATCTGTGATGGGGAAGAGAACATTATCTGTGATGGGGGAAGAGAACATTATCTGTGATGGGGAGAGAGAACATTATCTGTGATGGGGAGAGAGAACATTATCTGTGATGGGGAAGAGAACATTATCTGTGATGGGGAAGAGAACATTATCTGTGATGGGGAAGAACATTATCTGTGATGGGGAAGAACATTATCTGTGATGGGGAAGAACATTATCTGTGATGGGGAAGAACATTATCTGTGATGGGGAAGAACATTATCTGTGATGGGGAAGAACATTATCTGTGATGGGGAAGAACATTATCTGTGATGGGGAAGAACATTATCTGTGATGGGGAAGAACATTTTTAGGAATCAGATAGATAAATGTCAATTAAGGTCTATCTGAGACGACTGGAACTATCAACTACTGTAATACCCCTAGAGACATGTCTGAAGCAGAACTACGACTCCTAGCATGCCTGGATAGGCAATGGGTGATTTAGTTTTGCTACAGGTTGGAGGTCGTTGCACTAGGGAATGTCGGAAGACACAGATCTAACGTGAACAGAGTCTTAATTGCCCTGTTTCCCGACTGCAGAAAGATGGTGCATGGTGAAATCTGCCTAAATCTTAGCTCCCCCAATGCATATAATCATTCATTGAGACCCCCTAAGGCACTGCTCACAGTACATGGCTGTGTGGTTCAGCAGAATGTACAGTACCCAGTTAACCGTGAAGCACATAAAACTGTTTTGTTTTCTTATGTATCTGCTGCAAAACATGTGACTTTTCATCATAGTTCTTGGCTACATGGCACTTTGTGTGAGAATTCAGTACATCAGTACAGTACAGCGGAAATTCTGCAGCGGAAAATCCACAAGCGTAGATGGGTAGCAACATAAGGAACACATTGAAGTCAATGGGTAGCAACATAATCCACTTGTGGAATTTTCACAGCGTTTTATGTACATGTAAATGTACCGTAAGTACAGGGTCACACATATGCAGCGTACTGCGAGAATTACAACAGGCAGCAGGAAATATGTTGCACATTTTGCTATGAGCAGACACACAGGGCTTCCCACATCGCACCCCTGTGTGTGCAGTAAAGTTTGGAGACAGGCCCAGTGCACTGTGACCTTACTGCACACACAGAGCTGCTGCGAGGAAGCCCTGTGTGTCTGCACATAGCAAAATGTGCAGCATATTCCCTGGTGCCAGGCAGAATTGTCACAGTGTAAAATACGCTGCGTATGTGCTGTGTGACCGTACCCTAAGGGAACATTGTACAACTGTGATGACTGTGTGATCATCACCTGACCAGGACAGGATCTTATCCCTGGGCAAGAACAAAGAAGGCTGCACTAAATGACAGCAAGAAGGAACTCCATGAATCAAAACTACAGAGCATAACTATTTATTGCACAATGTATAAGCCTATTTGCTAATACAGGAAATCCAGAATTCCAGGTATATTGGGTAATATGAGGTTACACAATGAAGGGAACGTGCCAGTGTTTCCCAGTGTGCCCCTCCAGCTGTTCTACATCTCATATCAAGCTTGGACAGCCTTTGGCCTTACATTATTCTATTTGAAAAATGGGAAGGGGGATTTAAACTTGCATTAGGGGAGGGGCTAATTCACATTTATTAACACCTTATGACTATTTTTGAGTCCCCATAACATACCATTAATCAGTATTATCAGCGCTCTGCTTATACAGCTTTCTGAGGCTGCCTGTATACTCAAGAAGATGATGCGACAGCACAGAGGTAGGTAAGAGACCTCAGGCCGTCACATTGTTTGATTTGGACCCTGCGGTCACACTGCAGAGGTCACGATCAGCACTCTGAGCTAACTGGACACTGCATTTTAAACACTTTTAGATGCTGCAATCAACTTTAACCGCAGCATCTGAATGCCAAAGATGAACAATCACATCAATGTACGACATTAGAGGCGAGTCCCAGCTGCTGATGGCAGCCATTACCCTCCACGTATAAAAGCATGCTTCATACAACTGGACTGCAAACAAGGAGTACATGTGTTGCCTCGGGCTTTAATGTTAAAGGGAACCTTTCATCACTTTCACCGTGCCTGAACCACAAGTAATCCGGGTGGTCCCCAGTGGCTTCTCCCTGCCCTGGCAGCTTTGATTGATAGATCTCTCCCCTGTACCCAAACAGGAGCGATCCATCAATCAGGGTTAATGGGGCATGGAGAAGCCACCGGGCAACGCCCTGATGACTAGTAGATAAAGCAGCATGAAAGTGATGACAGGTTCCCTTTCAACAGTGTATGGGTGCTACAATATCTAATAAACAGCACCTTAAAGGGTTACTTCGCTACCCAGCGTCCGTTGAGTTTCAAATGCTGTGTACGGGCTTCCGCGTTCAGGCCTGCCCCCTCGTGACGCCATGTCATGGGACATCACATCCCGCCCCCTCAATGCAAGTCTATGGGACTTTCATTAGGCCGTGAGGTCACAAGGGGGTGAGCGTGAACAAGGAAGCCCGCACACAGCGGTCAGAACTCAATGTTCCAGATACTGGGGAGTGGAGTAACCCTTTAAACCGGCATTTAATGGTTGGTGCTGAATGCCATCAAAGCAATGGCTAATTGGCCAAGGGCAATGACACTTAGCATTCTGCCAATCTCCATGGGTTGGTATTCACATGAAACCCATGTGACATATGGACTTATGGAGGTAGAGGGGTATCCCTTAGTTTCTCTAAAGGAAAGCATAAAGCTCCTTTAGGGTATGTTTGCATTTAGCAAACACGCAGCAAATCTCATGCGGTGTTCAGTTAATTATACGGATTTATTTTTCTAGTATAACTTAACACAGTATAATAACTGCAGAGCATACGCCATATGTGAACCTAACCTTGAAGGGGTAGTCCACTTTTATTCTTCTTATCACCTATTCAAAGTATAAGGGATAAGTGTCTGATGGCGGGGGTCTGACCGCTGCAGCAAATCCCAAAAATTGCACAACCAAAAAATGGCAGCATGCAAGCTATTTGCGAACCCAAGTTGTGTGTGTGGTGCTGAAGAAGGTCTCCGCATACAATCAGCACAAACCATCCATCAAGAACCGATTTAGAAGATATCTGTTCTTGCAAACCAAAGCTATGCACAGCTCTGGTTACTTACCTTGTCGTAAAGAGGAATCATGAAGTATCCGTTATTGGGCGCGCAGTCCGTCTGGTATTTTAATGTGCCCTGCTTGGTGTATAACTTTATCTGAAAGAGAAGAAATAAATCCGCCTTTTTAGAGTAGTGTATAGGGAGGGAATACTTTCCAAAAGTTTTCGGTTTTTTTACCACAAAATAGAGAGACTCCCCGTTATACTACCAAAAAACAGCTGCCACTGAAAACAAGATGCACTCCACTAGATTTACAACAATTTCTTTATTGGTACAAAACAGCAGATCAAGTTAACAGACATATTAAAACCATTTTGAAAAGGCTCCTAAAGAGCCACAACACAGCCTCAGAGCAGGGCCATGACCCCCTGCTCCGGGTAAATGACCCCGTCCTAATGAAGATGTAATATTAATAAATGGTGTCGGCTCAATGTGGCTACAAAAGACAAAATAAGGGCACAATAAACACAACAATAATGTAACATGAAAAATAATTCTATCTAGGATGCAATGATAGGCTATGATACCGCCCTATTGCCAGTATACAATACCGCACATAAAATGTACTCCACACTGGCCAGCGACACAGATGCTGTGACAGAGGACGGGGCCACTAAATCCCACGCGTTCCGTCGCAAAGCGACTTCCTCAGGGGTGTTCACCTGGACACCCCTGAGGAAGTCGCTTTGCGACGGAACGCGTGGGATTTAGTGGCCCCGTCCTCTGTCACAGCATCTGTGTCGCTGGCCAGTGTGGAGTACATTTTATGTGCGGTATTGTATACTGGCAATAGGGCGGTATCATAGCCTATCATTGCATCCTAGATAGAATTATTTTTCATGTTACATTATTGTTGTGTTTATTGTGCCCTTATTTTGTCTTTTGTAGCCACATTGAGCCGACACCATTTATTAATATTACATCTTCATTAGGACGGGGTCATTTACCCGGAGCAGGGGGTCATGGCCCTGCTCTGAGGCTGTGTTGCGGCTCTTTAGGAGCCTTTTTAAATGGTTTTAATATTTCTGTTAACTTGATCTGCTGTTTTGTACCAATAAAGATATTGTTGTAAATCTAGTGGAGTGCATCTTGTTTTCAGTGGCAGCTGTTTTTTGGTAGTATGATGTATTGCACTGAGTTGCACCCACATCTATAGATTATATTGCGGTGAGCCCGGTAAGTTCTAGTAGAAGTATAGTAAAAGGCCGGGTTCACGCCACATTTTTGCAATACAGTATCCCGTATCAGGCTTTTGATAAAAAACGGATTCCTCAAAACCTGACTAAACGGTATGAAAATGTGTGAACAAATTTAAACCCCAAATACGGTTTGAAAAATTATGTCCGGTTGCATCCGTTTTTTAAGAAAGTTTTTTAACATTTCATTCCATTATGAATAAAGTTTTACTTGTTTGATTGAAATTCCAAGAAATAAACTGTGCAAAGTAAATAAACAGTATAGTGAAAACCGGATGGAACCGTACGCACATAAGGTCCTGTACAGTTCTTATATATATATATATATATATATATATATATATATATATATATATATATATATATATATATATATATATATATATATATATATATATATACACACACACACACACACATTTCGATACGGTTTTTCACCCGGCCCAAAAACCGTGGTAGGCTACGGTTTTGGGTACAGGGGGAAAAAAACTGATAAAACCGTACAGGATGCAAAACGTACACAACCTGATGCATTGTTTGTCATACGGTTTTCAATGGAGAGTCAATGCATTCGGTTTTCAATATGGTCCCATATGGTTTTTAAATTGAAAACTTATACGGGAACTGTATTGCAAAGACGTGGTGTGAACCCAGCCCAAGTCTAAAATAGAGTTTTCCAACCAGGATTCCTCCAGCTATTGCCCAACTACAACTCCCAGCAGGCTGGGAACTGTAGTTGTGCAACAGCTGGTGGCACCCTAGCAGGCAAACACTGCTCTAGAGCAGTGGTCTTCAACCTGTGGACCTCCAGATGTTGCAAAACTACAATTCCCAGCATGCCCGGACAGCCGTTGGCTGTCCGGGCATGCTGGGAGTTGTAGTTTTGCAACATATGGAGGTCCACAGGTTGAAAACCACTGCTCTAGAGTATCCCATCTCACAGAGGCGGTAAAGGCTTGCCACAATTCGCTTGTTTATGTACATTGATTAGAGATGAGCGAACTTACAGTAAATTCCATTCGTCACGAACTTCTCGGCTCGGCAGTTGATGACTTATCCTGCGTAAATGAGTTCAGCCTTCAGGTGCTCCGGTGGGCTGGAAAAGGTGGATACATTCCTAGGAAAGAGTCTCCTAGGACTGTATCCACCTTTTCCAGCTCACCGGAGCACCTGAAAGCTCAACTAATTTATACAGGAAAAGTCATCAACTGCCGAGCAGAGAAGTTCATGACGAATCGAATTTACTGTAAGTTCGCTCATCTCTAACATTGATCATGGTGCCAATAAAATACCCATTACCGGCATCACAATCTATATGGCCAACAGCAGGTTTGCTTTTACACTGTCCGCTTAGGACAAGCAGATAAACACTGCAGAAAACCAGACACACAAAAGGTCCATACATTCCGCTGGCAGCAACCTCCCACTGCTCAGCGCACATGGCGGGCATTGTGAATGTAGTAGAATTCCAGCCAGAAATGCATTGCCGTCAATGGGGGAAGGTGCCTAATGTCCATGGGGGACATAGGCGCCAATTCTTCTGGAAACATCTGCACACGGAATCTCCACCCAGAATTTCTCCAGGTGGAAACCCCCGCAGTGTGCATGGGCCCTAAGGGGGCATTCACATGAGCGAATTTACTTCTAAACTCACATCGTGTTTCCCGCTGCGGGTTTAAAAGGGGGCAGGCTCTCCGCGGCAAATTTTCGGCAGAGGGAAATCCGCCACAGAAGTTAATAGGGTCTGCGGCGGATTCTCAACAGTGAAAAACCGCTGCTGAATGTCTGCTGCGGAGAGCCCGACCCCATTCAAACTTCAAACATTCAAAAGGAAATCGGCACCCTAAGGGGGGGGGGGGGGGATTTACTATTCCCCAAAAGGCATCAGAATAGGGGCTCATCTGTACCAGAAAACTATTTCTGAAGTAAATTATAAGCCAACTGACGGGGCTTAAAATGCAACACCCTGTGCCAAAACTGCACCCAACATTTAAAGGGGTACCACACTGGAAAACATTTTCTTTTAAATCAACTGGTGCCAGAAAGTTAAACAGATTTGCAAATTACTCCTTATTAAAAAAAAAAATCCCAATCCTTCCAGTACTTATCAGCTGCTGTATAATACACAGGAAGTTCTTCTCTTTTTTGCCTGACCACAGTGCTCTCTGCTGACCCCTCTGTCCACGTCAGGAACTGTCCAGAGCAGGAGAGGTTTGCTATGGGTGGGGGGATTTACTCCTTGCCTGGACAGTTCCTGACGTGGACAGAGGGGTCAGCAGAGAGCACTGTGGTCAGGCAGAAAGGAATTCAAAAGAAAAAAAACTTCCTGTGTATTATACAGCAGCTGATAAGTACTGGAAGGATTAAACATTTTATAATCGGAATAATTTGCAAATCTGTTTAACTTTCTGGCATCAGTTGATTTAAAAGAAAATGTTTTCCAGCGGAGTACTCCTTTTAAAGGGGTGATCCGATTTATGTAAAATGTCAGCAGCAAGCAGCTAGAGGTGTAAAATAACCTAAAATATGCCATACTTACCTTTCCTGGTTCACTCTGTTGCACCCAGCTGCTTTTGTTACTTACCTTGATGACGTGATGTCCCACCTCCCCACATGACATCCCTATCGCACAGCAGTGGTTCCGGAGTGTCTGCGGCAGGGCAGGGACAGCGCATCATGAAGGTAAGCAAAGAAAAGCACCGGGGAGGATCGGAACGCCGGACAGGAAGCCTGAGCCACTAAGATGAACGTCAGGCTGTCTGGGCAAAATGTATGATTCCTAAAATGATCAGTCAGGATAGTAAATCTGCCCCATAGGATCTACCATGATAAGGTGATGGGAGTTTAATTATTATTTTATTTATGGTGACAACTATTTTTATATGAGTGCTCTGGGAAGCAACATTTTTATTTTTTTTTGCCCAGAATGTCCACATTATTTAAAAAAAAAATAACTAAACTTACCTCTCGACGCTCCCACGTTGCCCCCAGTATCCTGCTTTTGGCCCCCCGCTGCGATCTTATTCCTAGTGCTGGGGCTCAAATCGTCACATTGCCACCAGTGAGATGCGTCGACCACAAGAAGCAGGTAGAAGATCGCAGAGGAGGCCGGGAGCAAGGGTACCAAGGGAACGGCGGGAGGTAAGTACATTTCATTTTTTTTTTTTTATGCCAGCATTCTAGGTAGGTTAAAAAAAAATAAAAATAAATATATATATATATATATATATATATATATATATATATATATATAAATAAATAAATTGCACCCCGGTGTGCCCCCGGCTGTCATGGTGACTAAATAGGGCCAAAAATCTTCGGTCAATTGACCATCTACACCAATGTTTTCAACCAGTGTGCCTCCAGCTGTTGCAAAACTACAACTCCCAGCATGCCCGGACAGCCAAAGGCTGTCCGGGCATGCTGGGAGTTGTAGATTTGCAACAGCTGGAGGCACACTGGTTGAAAACCACTGATCTGTCTATAGAACTTGTTGGTCAGTCATGTGATGGCCACCATGTCTACCCAGCAGTGCAGGCTTATATATGGGGGATCCTGGGATAGGTCATCACTGCAGCCATAACTAATCACCCACCGATCAGGGAGAACACGTGTATGTCTAGGACCCAGGAGACAGCGGGGTCAGAGGTCAGCAGCACCAGGGTCAGAGGTCAGCAGTACCAAGGGCAGGGAATGAATGGAGGCTGCGGCCTGCCCCATCCAGCAGTGACAGCTCCACACCGGGGGCCCTCACCCCTCCACCCCCGAGCTGTGCCCCCCCCGCAGTGCCACCCCCTGGGCCCGTCACCCACCTCGATCAGCGAATAGTTGATGTCCACGTCCGATTTCACGAACCCCCCGCACCCCACCACGATGTCATCCGCTCCCAGCCCGCAGTGCAGGCACAAGGCGCCCAGCACCGTCCACAGCGCCCAGCCGTGCATGATCCCGTCCACAGCGCCCCCGTCGGTTGGTTCCCCTCTGCCGGGCCCGCTCAGCACGTTGCCGGCCTGCTACGAACCGTCTGCTTTTCGCTGACACAAGCGAGAGGTGTCAGCTGCGGGCCGACCGGACTCTTCCACGCATGCGCACAGCCATCCGGCTAAGGGAGACGGCTGTAGCATAGGTTTGTTACTATAGCCACGATTCCATAGAGAGTTGTGTTATGCTGCCATCTGTCGCTGTGGAGGAATTACTGCATGTGGTTATTTTGTTTATATTGTGGGGGATTTATCATAGTGTAAGTCAGTGGTTCTCAACCTTTTTTGGCGGAGTACCCCTTGACAGCCCATTCCCCAAAAATTGTACCCCATATTAGAGACATTTTGTAATGATTATAGTATAATTCATATGCTTTACTTTCCTCTATACAAGACCCCCTGTTCCTCTCCCTATCTCCCCAGTCCCACCATTTACAGGTGACGTCTTCTCTAACCGGAGTTGTTTGCTTTTCTTTTCTTCACTATCTGGCCTAGACCGCCATTAAGATTTCTCCCATACAAGACTTCTCCACAGAACCAGCCAAACAAACATTTTAGGCTCCTTTCTGCAGTACAATACCCACCTATTTACAAACTCCCCATGTTTATTGTCATACATAGTAATATAGTAATAGTACCCACTTTCCATCCCCATAAAGTTGTTAGGCCCCTTCTGTGCCCCCAAATATAGCTGTAGGTCCCCAAACTGCCCCCATATATAGCTGTAGGCCACCATACTGGCCCGCTTTGGTGCCTCACTGCTCCTCCGGTCTGGGGACTTATTGCTATGGCTCTGGTCTGAAGGGGCAGTGGGGCAACAAAGCTGATGGTAGTTACTGCCCACAGCAGCCCAGTGCCCGCGCTTCCCCTTTGCTATCCTCCTGCTCTGCTCCTCGGTGCAGTGACGTCAGCCTACCATTTCTTTCAAAGTGGTCCAGACCAGTGGCTGCCATTAGTGATTTGCCCCCTGGAGAAACTGCTAAGTACCCCTGGGGAACCACTGGTCTAAATCATGTTCTTTGGGGTACGTCACGTGCTCCCTCCCCCCCCCCCCCCCCCCCATTTATATTAAAGGGTTACACCTCTCCCCAGCATCCGGGACATTATGTTCCGAACAATGTGTGTGGGCTTCCGTGTTCACACCCGCCCCCTCGTGACGTCACACCCCATCATGTGATGTCACGTCCTGCCCCCTCAATGCAAGGATATGGGAGGGGGCGTGATGGCAGTCGCGCCCCCTCCCATAGACTTACATTGACGGGGCGTGACATAACGAGGGGGCGGGTGTAAACACGGAAGCACACAGCGTTCTGACCTCAATGTTCCGGACGCTAGGGAGCGGTGTAACCCTTTAAGGGGTGCATGTTCTACATAAAAAGCAAAGTAGGGTAGGGTTCACATTAGCGTTTTCCATTTCTGTTCCTCAGATCTGTAATTTGAGGATTATAAGAAACTGAAATAAATCTCAAATGAACGGATTCCATTGGATGATTTTTAAAGGAGTAGTCCAGCTTAGAAACATTTATCCCCTATCCGACCACTGGGACCCCCGCGATCTCTTGCCTGGCACCCTGCTTTCCCCATGCACGGAACTGTGTTGACCACGGCACAAATTGCTGGTCAACACGTTCCCTCAATGCATCTCTATGGGAAAGCCAGAGATACCTGAGTATAGCACTTTGGCTCTACCATAGAGGTGAATGAAGGGCGCGTGCTGACTCCAGCTCCATTCGGCAATCTGACACTTATCCCCTTATCCTTTAGATAGGGGATACATTTTTCTGAACTGCATAACACTTTTACAGGGGTTATTCAGGAATAGGAAAACAGAGCTAATTTATTTCAAAAGCTGCTCCCTGTCTGTCTCCAGGTTGGGTGTGGTTCTGCAGCTCAGTTCCCTTGAAGTGAATGGAGCCAAGTTGTAATACCACACACAACCCGCGGACAGATGTGGAGCTGTTTTTGAAAGAAATTAGCTCTAATTTTCTTTTCCTGGACAACCCCTTTAATCTCCGCTAGCATCCATTGCGCTTACTGGCCCTGATTTACTAAGAGTATCGGGGTTTTACTAGTGTAATATGTTGTTTCCGATTTGCAGGATTCCAGACTTGTGAGAACACGCTACTTTTTCTGACTGGTCACACCCTTTTTCATACCAGCCACACCCCTTTTTCATCTTTTTACAATGCACTGTTGGATTTCTGGCACACACTGTCGCACATCAGCGGGGATATGTCGCAGACACTGCGCCAAAATATCTGGAAATAGCCCGGCAAAAACAAGTCAGTTTTAGCTTAGTAAATGAGGGCCAATGTGCTTAATTTTAATGGAGCAAAAACACTAGGAGGCAAGTCACGGTCAAGTTTTCTGTCAATTGTGCCAGCACAGGCACAATAGGAGAATAGAATTTTTTTGCTTGAGTACCCCTTTAACTTTTGTTTTGTTTTGTTTTTTGCTGGGAAATGGAAAAAAATTGATTTTTGTCTTTTATGCATTTTAAATTTATGTTCACCATACATAATATGGTAAAAATAACTTGATTCTCATTCTATATGTTATGATTACAGTAAAAAAAACATTCCAGATGAGCAACAGGGGTGGGAATTTGGGTGGGTTTTGCCATTTAGTTGATATACTGTCAGGTAATTTTATTGTTAATTATTGTGTATGTACAAAATTATAAAGATAAATAAAAAAAAAATCATTACAGCAATACCAAATTTACAGTTTTTTTCTGGCGTTTTTCCTGATGTGTGGAAACAGCCAAATTTGTCCCCTGTGGCAGTTTTCTCACCGTCTTCGGGTACCACTCTGTGGGTCGGATGCTGAGCGTCTGGTCCACAGAGTGTAAGAAGGTGAGTAGTGATGTATAGCATCACTACTCACCTCCCCCGGCCGTATAGTATACAGGGGGGCATAGTGTACCTTAGTATACTATACAGGAGCTGGGAATCCTGTCACCAGACTGACAGGACTCCCTGCTCCTATAGCCCCTTTGGGCGGTATACAGAATATACAGCTATCTATAGATAGCTGTATATAGTTTATACAGAAGACTAGGTCAGCTTACCTCCCTCGCTCCCTGTCCCCGCCGATTCCGTGTATTTCCGCCCCTAGTGATGATGTCATTAGGGGACGGAGCTACAGACAGGAGCCAGGCTGGTAAGGGTGTGAGGCTATGTTTACATTGTACGTTTTGTATAATGGGAACTGACCTTTCTGGCTATTGTCCTCCAAGACAGGGAGACTCCAGCTATTACTAAACTACAACTCCCAGCATCTTCCCTGTGAAGAGCGCCAAAAATGTCCTAACCAATTTTTTGTGTTTCTTTTTTCTTCTCGCTTAAGATCCCTGTATGCAGAGGATTATGGCGGATTCATGGGACTACTGCAGATACACTGGAATTTTTTTCTTTTAATAAAATGACTAACGAGGGCTGTGGGGTAGTGTTTTTTAAAATAAAATAATTTTTCCAATGTGTCGTTTTTTTTTATTTTTATAGAATTTTCAGGCTTATTGACGGAATCCATTACTAAGCCGGGGCTTAGCATTAGCCCCAAAATCAGCAAGCGCTAACGCCAAATTATTCCCCAGTACCCACCGCCACAGGGGTGTCGAGAAGAGTCGGTACCAGCAGGCGCGGAGCGTCATAAATGGCACTCCTGGGTGCCTTTTACACAGAACTTACCGCCACAAAGGACAGCATATTTTACCCTGTAGAGCAGCCATTTCGGAGTCCCTCCTGCAGTATATCAGCAAGCGGCGTGAGTCATTTTCTGTGTGGCCATGTCCAATGCTGGCTCAACGGAGGGTGAACGTCCATCAGAGACAACCATGTCGCAGGAAAGTTGTGCACAGCCCCGGAGGCGTCGCTGCTTTCACCCAAAAAAGTTTTATGTATTTTGACGCCTTACATTTTCTGACATTGCTATGTGTGTTTTCCATGAAAAAAAAACCTAAAGGTGCAAAATTGCACCAAAGATCGATTGGCGCAAATGATGAATTACTGACCAAAACAAAAATCACACACAGGACTGTGGGAAGTTTAAAAAGCAACAGTGGAGAGAATGCGCCAAACTTTGGCGCAAAAAGACACTGTGCCAAAGAATTGCGTCAAAGTTACATAACATAAATCTGTTGATAAATATCCCCCATACAGTATAGGTGTTATATGAAAAGAGGTCCTATTTGTTAAAGGAGTACTCCACTGCCCCAGCGTACGTAACATTTTGTTTCTAATGCTTGGAGCGGACGACGGGAGTCGTGACATCACAGCCACGCCCCTCATGACATCACACCACGCCCCCTTAATGCAAGTCTATGGGAGGGGGTGTGGCGGCCACCATGCCCCCTCCCATAGACTTGCTTTGAGGTGGCGTGACGTGCATTGAGGGGGCGTTTCCGTGATGTCATGACCCCCGCCACCTGCACCCAGCGTTCTAAGCTGGCTGCTGCACAGTGATCTCGGGGTTCCCAGCGATCTCTGTGGATAGGGGATAAGAAGTCTAGGGGCAGAGTACCCCTTTAAAAACATGGAAGCACATGGAACTAGTGTCGACATATAGGATTGGTATACTTTATGTAAGCTTTTGCTGTCCAGGCATGCTGGGGTTTGTAGTTTTTCTACAGCTTGGAGACCACTGCTTTATGTATTTGTTTTGTAAGCCTAAGCCTTGTTTGCCCTAAAGAAACATATGGGAATGTTACAAAATGTATATACTGTATTTTGTATACAGATCCTGAAGTATTAGATGAAATTCATAAATATGTCACCAACATGAATGTTCCCAATATTTTATTTTGTAAACAGGAGTATGAAATAAAAACAGAAGGAATATAATAAAGCTGTTACATTTCAATACAAAGCTGAAAAAATACAGAAAATGTGACAACTAAGCATTTTATACAGCAAAGAGCATAATGCCGGTGTAGTGCCATATTTTCTGTTTTGCCATGGAATGTGTTACATGATGGGGGAGGGGACATGGAAGACGGTCATACACCTTATTGCATCACATTTCACCAGAAACTGGAGCAGTGTTTGAGAAACAGCAGAATAAGTATAAGTGTTGTCCAAGATGCATGCATCCCTGGAAAAAAAACAGATACATTTTAGACAATGGTTATACAGTTTATGAGTATATAAATTTAGATTAAAGGGGTATTCCGCCCCCGGACATCTTATCCCTTATCCAAAGGATAGGGGATAAGATGTCTGGTCGTAGGGGTCCCGCCGCTGGGGACCTGGCGATCTCCATGCTGCACCCGACGTTCGTTTAGAGCGTCGGGTGCAGCGCCGGAGGCTCGTGACATCACGGACATGCCCTGCTCCTGATGTCACAGCCACACCCCCACAATGCAAGTCTATGGGAGGGGGCGTGGCCATGACATCACGAGCAGGGAGTGACCGTGACGTCACAAGCCTCAGCCCCTCATCGACAGTCATCGAAGTTCGCTCTGTGCACCAGATGTCTGGGGTGCAGCAGCCGAGATCGCGGGGTTCCCCAGTGACGGGACCCCCGCGATCAGACATCTTATCCCCTATCCTTTAAGGCTAAGTATACATTTAAGGCTATGTTCCCACCCAGGATTTTATTTTACAAGCAAAATAGGATAAATAGTAGTTATACACCTCCCCTGAGACTGTGTTTACACATAGCGTTTTTTTGCTGTGTTTTTCCCAAAATCGGGCCAGAATGCTCCGCAACTGTTCAATTCACACAGTATTATGCCAGTATTATTCTAAAGAATCCACTTTGGTACGCTCTGATCTGTTAGTCTGGTTAGTCTGCCGTTGCTGACTCTTTTGGTGCTTTTCTACGTTTTGTGGATGTCTCCCATTCTACGGGGGGGGGGGGGGGGGTTGCTATTCCTTTTCTAATTTGGACATGCCTCCTAGACATGTGATGCTGATAAATAACTTTATCTTTATCCTTCTGGATTTTGTTCTGGTGCTATGCCTAGTGCCTTCTTGGTATTATATTCTGTTTATACACATTGTTGAAAATGTAATTAAAAAAAATATGTTTCCAAAAAAGAATACACTTTGAATAAGAAAATGCATTAAAGGGTTACTCCGCTCCCCAGCGTCCGCCAAATTCCACCTCACACCGGAACATTGAGCTCCTGGACACAGTGTGCGGGCTTCCGTGTTCACGCCCGCCCCCTTGTGACGTCACGCCCCGTCATGTGACGTTACGTCCAGCCCCCTCAATGCAAGTCTATGGGAGGGAGCGAGACGGCCGTCATGCCCCCTTCCCATAGACTTTCATTGATGGGGCAGGCCGTGACATCACGAGGGTGTGGGCCTGAACACGGAAGCCCGCACACTGTGTCCAGGAGCTCAATGTTCCGGTGTGAGGTGGAATTTTGCAGACGCTGGGGAGCAGAGTAACCCTTTAAGTAAACTTTCTTTAAATTGTCTGTGAATTTATTGTTATCTGTTATCAACCATTGTAGGTTGGGGAGAGGCAGACTCCAGTTCTGATCACCTCCAAAAACATTTACATACAACTATGTCAATGCTAAAAGACATTTTTTTTTTTTATAGGATGCACTTAAAGGGGTTACTCGGAATTAAAAAAAAACATCTAGTTAGTGCTCTTTTAAAAGAAAATAATGTGAAGTATAATAGGAACTCACCAGCAGCATCTGAGGTTTTCTCATCATCTGAAAATTAGAAGACGTATAAATAAAGAATTTCAATACTGTCATAGCATAAAATTTATTTTACATTTTGCACATGGTAATATGTAAAACTGCTAAAAAAAAAAAAAAAAACAACAACTAGGGCTCAAGCATACTGGAGTTTCCCTCATGCGTACTAGAGTTTCCCTTTAATCCATAAGTATACCAATTTTTTTTTCTGTTGGATTCTATATAAAAAAAAAATTGTGGCATGTTCGATGCTGTGTTACACCTTATAATATGATGCCCTATTGAGGCAACAAATATATAGAGATACAAAGTGAGGCTTTGTGCCACTCTATAGGCTCTATGCACATGACTCTGCCTTATTCCTGAAGACTCTGTCATCAGTTTTATGCTGCCCAAAAAGCGGGCAGCATAAAACTGGTGCAGGAAGCTCTATACCGGGACACTATGAATTACTCTGATACACTTGGTCATTTCAGAGTAATTATAGATTAAAAATGCTGCCTGGACCCGTCTAACTAGTCCTTGGGGGCATGTCCCAGGGGGCGCGTTCCATCCGCTAGGTGTAGAGCTGCTGCCAGGATCCACCCTCCATGACTACTTACCGTATATACTCGAGTATAAGCCGAGTTTTTCAGCACAATTTTTCGTGCTGAAAACACCCCCTCAGCTTATACTCGAGTGAACTCCCCCACCCGCAGTGGTCTTCAACCTGCGGACCTCCAGAGGTTTCAAAACTACAACTCCCAGCAAGCCCGGGCAGCTATCGGCTGTCCGGGCTTGCTGGGAGTTGTAGTTTTGAAACCTCCGGAGGTCCGCAGGTTGAAGACCACTGCGGCCTCCGACATCATCCAGCCCCCTCTCACCCCCCTTTAGTTCTGTACAGTACTCACCTCCGCTCGGCGCTGGTCCGGTGCTGCAGGACTGTCCGGAGAGGAGGTGGTCCGGTGGGATAGTGGTTCCGGGCTGCTATCTTCACCGGGGAGGCCTCTTCTAAGCGCTTCGGGCCCGGCCCCAGATTAGTCACGTTGCCTTGACAACGACGCAGAGGTACGTTCATTGCCAACGTACTTCTGCGTCATTGTCAAGGCAACGCCTCTATTCCGGGCCGGAAGCGCGGAGAAGAGGCGCCCCCGGTGAAGATAGCAGCCCGGAACCACTATCCCACCGGACCACCTCCTCACTGGACAGTCCTGCAGAACCGGACCAGCGCCGAGCGGAGGTGAGTACTCAGAACTAAAGGGGGGTGAGAGGGGGCTGGATGATGTTCAAGGCCGCAGTGGTCTTCAACCTGCGGACCTCCGGAGGTTTCAAAACTACAACTCCCAGCAAGCCCGGACAGCCGATGGCTGCCCGGGCTTGCTGGGAGTTGTAGCTTTGAAACCTCTGGAGGTCCGCAGGTTGAAGAACACTGAGGGCGGATAATGAGAAGAGGATGATGAAGGGGGGGGGGTGTGGGATGATGACAAGAGGATGATGAAGGGGGGGGTGGGATGATGAAGGGGGGTGGGGATGATGACAAGGGGATGATGAAGGGGGGGTGTGGGATGATGACAAGGGGATGATGAAGGGGGGTGGGGATGATGACAAGAGGATGATGAAGGGGGGGGTGGGATGATGAAGGGGGGTGGGGATGACGACAAGGGGATGATGAAGGGGGGTGTGTGGGATGATGACAAGAGGATGATGAAGGGGGGTGGGGATGATGACAAGAGGATGATGAAGGGGGGGGTGGGATGATGAAGGGGGGTTGGGATGATGACAAGGGGATGATGAAGGGGGGTGTGTGGGATGATTACAAGGGGATGATGAAGGGGGGTGTGTGGGATGATTACAAGGGGATGATGAAGGGGGGTGGGGATGATGACAAGGGGATGATGAAGGGGGGTGGGGATGATGACAAGGGGATGATGAAGGGGGGATGTGTGGGATGATGACAAGGGGATGATGACAGGTGATGATGATGAGGGTCTGGATGATGACAGGCGGTGATGATGATGAGGATGTTAATGACGGGTCTGGATGATGACAGGGGGGGATGATGTATTTCCCACCCTAGTCTTATACTCGAGTCAATAACTTTTCCTGGGATTTTGGGTTGAAATTAGGGGTCTCGGCTTATACTCGGGTCGGCTTATACTCGAGTATATACGGTACCTGGCATTAATAAACAATGATTATTTTGTTAATGCCCAGGCATATCAGAGTAATTCATAGTGTCCTGGTATGGCACTTCCTACACCAGTTTTATGTTGACCGCAGCTGTAGGACCTAAGCATCCCTTATGTTGCCATATTTTATGCTGCAGCAACCACAGAGAACAAAAAGTAGACAATTCTGTATTTTGTCCCTAAGATTGAATTTTATATAAAACAATGTAGACAGTTTATTCCAAAAGGGAATTTTTATTTTATTTTTTTTAATTATTTTTTATATGTATTTTTGTAGCCTCAAGGCAGTTATACACGTGACAGATCATTTTATTCTGTATGATCAATTCCATTTATTTTATTGTACACATTGGATATTAAAGGCAATTTAAAATAAAATTAATATTTAAAATGACACTTTCATCCTTGTTGTATTGTTTAGGAATATGTATTTTAAAGTGACTGATATTGGACCCCTGAGTCTTACCTTGTCCATATGCTTTATTATACCTCACTAAGTGAAAGTGCTCTTCATTGTTCTGTGGGAGGTGGGAGAAGGGGGTTTTGGAAGGGACAGAAGGAAGTGAAAAAACAAGTAACAAAACAAGAAAAAAAATCTATTTTTAAAGGTGTTAAGTTATGTTTTTCTTTTTTTAACATAAAATAAACAAATTAGTAAATAAACATAAAATAGATAAATCTGAAAAAGTGTCATATTTATCTGTATTAAGTAAATAATATATATGGGAATATTATGGGTCCAGTAAATGGTTGGACAGTCTGGTTAGCATATTGAGTTCATTAATATGTGGGTTAATACATTAGTGGATAACTACTTATATCTACATATTAGTAAATGCATTTATGATTATTTATTTCCAAGATCTAGAAAGACTGCATCACCGATATATTTGGTTGTGAACAATTCCGGGAATCTTAGTTTATCAGAGGTATAAAGAACGTGGTTCATGCATGTAAAATGGCAGATCATCATTATAATAACCTACATTAGTTATATAGTCAGTTTTGTCTGTTTCGTGTTGTGCTCTAAAAAAAATGTTATGCAAATATATAAATTATATTAAAATAAATGTTGTAATTGGTATGATTAGTATCGCTTATAGTTAGTTATAGTTTTGATAATTTAGCTACATTTAAAGCTTTAGTTTGTAATAAATTTTTTGTTTCTTTACAAGACTAAGTTCACACGGCTGTTTTGCTCTAACCCATTCAGGGTCTGTTTGTCTCTTTTTTTTTGGGCACCAAACGGGACCCTGAACAGGTCAGAGAGCACAACTGATGCCATCAGGTCCTGAGGGATCTCATTGATATGAGTGAGGTCCATGGGGATCCAGTATTTTACAGGACTGTAGCGGAGAAGAAAATAGGAAATGCAGTATTCTTTTATCCACTCAACTTCCATCCTTCCATCGGACTGACCAGCCGAGCTCCCACCAGAGCACAACAGCCATGTGAACGAGCCCTTAAAGAGAATCTGTCAGCTCATATTTATGATATGACCTGGTTATCTCAATACTGACCTGACAGGACGATGGGACCATATTCCAAAACAAATTGGTTATGATCAGTCAGAGGGAAATCTGAGCGGACACCAGTGCATGACTGCAAAAAAATCAAATAAGTAAATACATTTTTACAAAATAAAAAATATAATTCCTGTAAAACATTATAGTGAATTCTGTTTTGCTTTAGTTACGTTATTCCCATACTCTATTACCCTATGGCCACAGTGGCAAAAATGATGTGGATTTCCCACAGTGGAAAAATTGTAGGGAAGCCTAAACCAAATTGTGCAGGTTTTGGTACAGATTTGCCAGGAGCAGGGATTCCTAATAATCCCTGGACTCACTGTTCCTGTACTGTAGACGGAATACATTGGAAAATCCACTGGAAAACATTTTTTTTTAAATCAACTGGTGCCAGAAAGTTAAACTTCTACTAAAAAATCTTAATCCTTCCAGTACTTATCAGCTACTGTTATGATCCACAGGAAGTTCTTTTCTTTTTGAATTTCCTTTCTGCCTGACCACAGTGCTCTCTGCTGACACCTTTGTCCATTTTAGGAACTGTTCAGAGTAGGAGAAAATCCCCATAGAAAACCTATCCTGCTCTGGACAGTTCCTAAAATGGACAGAGGTGTTAGCTGAAAGGAAATCCAAAAAGAAAAGAACTTCCTGTGGATCATAACAGCATCTGATAAGTACTGGAAGGATTAGGATTTTTTAGTAGAAGTAATTTACAAATATGTTTAACTTTCTGTCATCAGTTGATTTAAAATAATAATAATAATAATAATGTTTTCCAGTGGAGTATCCCTTTAAAATTAGGTTTCCACTGCAGTTTTTAAGCCAAAGCCAGAAGTGTAGGAATGAGAACTATAAAGGACAGATTTGTACTTCTCCCTCCTACTGGATCCACTTCTGGCTTTGACTCCAAAATTGCAGTGACAGTCCCCCCCCCAAAAAAAAAAAAAAAAAGCCAGAAAAACCCTGTGTGGAAACCTAGACTTATGGTTTATGAGGTTAACAATGAAAATTGGTAAAATGTACATCTAGGAAGATTTACATAGCAATCAATCAAAGGGCAGGTTTAATTTTTCATGAGCAGAATATAAAATAAAAGCTGGGCTGTAATTGGTTAATGTTACGCCGAGCGCTCCGGGTCCCCGCTCCTCCCCGGAGCGCTCGCTTCACTCTCCCCGCGGCAGCGCTCCGGTCACGTCCTCTGACCCGGGGCGCTGCGATTCCGCTGCCAGCCGGGATGCGATTCGCGATGCGGGTTGCGCCCGCTCGCGATGCGCACCCCGGCTCCCCTACCTGACTCGCTCTCCGTCTGTTCTGTCCCGGCGCGCGCGGCCCCGCTCCCTAGGGCGCGCGCGCGCCGGGTCTCTGCGCTTTAAAGGGCCACTGCGCCGCTGATTGGCGCAGTGGTTCCAATCAGTGTGTTCACCTGTGCACTTCCCTATATCACCTCACTTCCCCTGCACTCCCTTGCCGGATCTTGTTGCCTTAGTGCCAGTGAAAGCGTTCCTTGTGTGTTCCTTGCCTGTGTTTCCAGACCTTCTGCCGTTGCCCCTGACTACGATCCTTGCTGCCTGCCCCGACCTTCTGCTACGTCCGACCTTGCTTTTGCCTACTCCCTTGTACCGCGCCAATCTTCAGCAGCCAGAGAGGTGAGCCGTTGCTAGTGGATACGACCTGGTCACTACCGCCGCAGCAAGACCATCCCGCTTTGCGGCGGGCTCTGGTGAAAACCAGTAGTGGCTTAGAACCGGTCCACTAGCACGGTCCACGCCAATCCCTCTCTGGCACAGAGGATCCACTACCTGCCAGCCGGCATCGTGACAGTAGATCCGGCCATGGATCCCGCTGAAGTTCCTCTGCCAGTTGTCGCTGACCTCACCACGGTGGTCGCCCAGCAGTCACAACAGATAGCGCAACAAGGCCAACAGCTGTCTCAACTGACCGTTATGCTACAACAGTTACTACCACAGCTTCAGCAGTCATCTCCTCCGCCAGCTCCTGCACCTCCTCCGCAGCGAGTGGCCGCTCCTGGGATACGCTTATCCTTGCCGGATAAATTTGATGGGGACTCTAAGTTTTGCCGTGGCTTTCTTTCCCAATGTTCCCTGCATCTGGAGATGATGTCGGACCTGTTTCCCACTGAAAGGTCTAAGGTGGCTTTCGTAGTCAGCCTTCTGTCCGGAAAAGCCCTGTCATGGGCCACACCGCTCTGGGACCGCAATGACCCCGTCACTGCCTCGGTACACTCCTTCTTCTCGGAAATCCGAAGTGTCTTTGAGGAACCTGCCCGAGCCTCTTCTGCTGAGACTGCCCTGTTGAACCTGGTCCAGGGTAATTCTTCCGTTGGCGAGTATGCCGTACAATTCCGTACTCTTGCTTCAGAATTGTCCTGGAATAATGAGGCCCTCTGCGCGACCTTCAAAAAAGGCCTATCCAGCAACATTAAAGATGTTCTGGCCGCACGAGAAATTCCTGCTAATCTACATGAACTTATTCACCTAGCCACTCGCATTGACATGCGTTTTTCCGAAAGGCGTCAGGAACTCCGCCAAGATATGGACTCTGTTCGCACGAGGCGTTTCTTCTCCTCGGCTCCTCTCTCCTCTGGTCCCCTGCAATCTGTTCCTGTGCCTCCCGCCGTGGAGGCTATGCAGGTCGACCGGTCTCGCCTGACACCTCAAGAGAGGACACGACGCCGTATGGAGAACCTCTGCCTGTACTGTGCTAGTACCGAACACTTCCTGAGAGATTGTCCTATCCGTCCTCCCCGCCTGGAAAGACGTACGCTGACTCCGCACAAAGGTGAGACAGTCCTTGATGTCTACTCTGCTTCTCCACGTCTTACTGTGCCTGTGCGGATGTCTGCCTCTGCCTTCTCCTTCTCTACAGTGGCCTTCTTGGACTCTGGATCTGCAGGAAATTTTATTTTGGCCTCTCTCGTCAACAGGTTCAACATCCCGGTGACCAGTCTCGCCAGACCCCTCTACATCAATTGTATAAATAATGAAAGATTGGACTGTACCATACGTTTCCGCACGGAGCCCCTTCTTATGAGCATCGGATCTCATCATGAGAGGATTGAACTTTTGGTCCTCCCCAATTGCACCTCGGAAATTCTCCTTGGACTTCCCTGGCTTCAACTTCATTCCCCTACCCTGGATTGGTCCACTGGGGAGATCAAGAGTTGGGGGTCCTCTTGTTCCAAGAACTGTCTAAAACCGGTTCCCAGTAACCCTTGCCGTAACTCTGTGGTTCCTCCAGTAACCGGTCTCCCTAAGGCCTATATGGACTTCGCGGATGTTTTCTGCAAAAAACAAGCTGAGACTCTACCTCCTCACAGGCCTTATGATTGCCCTATCGACCTCCTCCCGGGCACTACTCCACCCCGGGGCAGAATTTATCCTCTCTCTGCCCCAGAGACTCTTGCCATGTCCGAATACGTCCAGGAGAATCTAAAGAAGGGCTTTATCCGTAAATCCTCCTCTCCTGCCGGAGCCGGATTTTTCTTTGTGTCCAAAAAAGATGGCTCCCTACGTCCTTGCATTGACTACCGCGGTCTTAATAAAATCACGGTTAAGAACCGCTACCCCTTACCCCTCATCTCTGAACTCTTTGATCGCCTCCAAGGTGCCCACATCTTCACTAAATTGGACTTAAGAGGCGCCTATAACCTCATCCGCATCAGAGAGGGGGACGAGTGGAAAACGGCATTTAACACCAGAGATGGACACTTTGAGTATCTGGTCATGCCCTTTGGACTGTGCAACGCCCCTGCCGTCTTCCAAGACTTTGTCAATGAAATTTTTCGTGATCTGTTATACTCCTGTGTTGTTGTATATCTGGACGATATCCTAATTTTTTCTGCCAATCTAGAAGAACACCGCCAGCATGTCCGTATGGTTCTTCAGAGACTTCGTGACAACCAACTCTATGCCAAAATTGAGAAATGTCTGTTTGAATGCCAATCTCTTCCTTTTCTAGGATATTTGGTCTCTGGCCAGGGACTACAGATGGATCCAGACAAACTCTCTGCCGTCTTAGATTGGCCACGCCCCTCCGGACTCCGTGCTATCCAACGCTTTTTGGGGTTCGCCAATTATTACAGGCAATTTATTCCACATTTTTCTACCATTGTGGCTCCTATCGTGGCTTTAACCAAAAAAAATGCTGATCCCAAGTCCTGGCCTCCTCAAGCAGAAGACGCCTTTAAACGACTCAAGTCTGCCTTTTCTTCGGCTCCCGTCCTCTCCAGACCTGACCCTTCCAAACCCTTCCTATTGGAGGTTGATGCCTCCTCAGTGGGAGCTGGAGCTGTTCTTCTACAAAAAAATTCTTCCGGGCATGCTGTCACTTGTGGTTTTTTCTCTAGGACCTTCTCTCCAGCGGAGAGGAACTACTCCATCGGGGATCGAGAGCTTCTAGCCATTAAATTAGCACTTGAGGAATGGAGGCATCTGCTGGAGGGATCAAGTTCTCCTGTTATTATCTACACCGACCACAAGAACCTCTCCTACCTCCAGTCTGCCCAACGGCTGAATCCTCGCCAGGCCCGGTGGTCTCTGTTCTTTGCCCGATTTAATTTTGAGATTCACTTTCGTCCTGCCGATAAGAACATTAGGGCCGATGCTCTCTCTCGTTCCTCGGATGCCTCAGAAGTTGAACTCTCTCCGCAACACATCATTCCACCTGACTGCCTGATCTCCACTTCTCCTGCCTCCATCAGGCAGACTCCTCCAGGAAAGACCTTTGTTTCTCCTCGCCAACGCCTCGGAATCCTCAAATGGGGTCACTCCTCCCATCTCGCAGGTCATGCGGGTATCAAGAAATCTGTGCAACTCATCTCCCGCTTCTATTGGTGGCCGACTCTGGAGACGGATGTTGTGGACTTTGTGCGAGCCTGCACTATCTGTGCCCGGGATAAGACTCCTCGCCAGAAGCCCGCTGGTTTTCTTCATCCTCTGCCTGTCCCCGAACAGCCTTGGTCTCTGATTGGTATGGATTTTATTACTGATTTACCCCCTTCCCGTGGCAACACTGTTATTTGGGTGGTCGTTGATCGATTCTCCAAAATGGCACATTTCATCCCTCTTCCTGGTCTTCCTTCTGCGCCTCAGTTGGCTAAACAATTTTTTGTACACATTTTTCGTCTTCACGGGTTGCCTACGCAGATTGTCTCGGATAGAGGCGTCCAATTCGTGTCTAAATTCTGGAGGGCTCTCTGTAAACAACTCAAGATTAAATTAAATTTTTCTTCTGCATATCATCCCCAGTCCAATGGACAAGTAGAAAGGATTAACCAGATCTTGGGTGATTATTTGCGACATTTTGTTTCCTCCCGCCAGGATGACTGGGCAGATCTCCTCCCATGGGCCGAATTCTCGTATAACTTCAGGGTCTCTGAGTCTTCCTCCAAATCCCCATTTTTCGTGGTGTACGGCCGTCACCCTCTTCCCCCCCTCCCTACTCCCTTGCCCTCTGGTCTGCCCGCTGTGGATGAAATTTCTCGTGACCTTTCCATCATATGGAGAGAGACCCAAAATTCTCTCTTACAGGCTTCATCACGCATGAAGAAGTTCGCGGATAAGAAAAGAAGAGCTCCCCCCGTTTTTTCCCCTGGAGACAAGGTATGGCTCTCCGCTAAATATGTCCGCTTCCGTGTCCCTAGCTACAAGTTGGGACCACGCTATCTTGGTCCTTTCAAAATTTTGTGTCAAATTAATCCTGTCTCTTATAAACTTCTTCTTCCTCCCTCTCTTCGTATCCCTAATGCCTTTCACGTCTCTCTTCTCAAACCACTCATCCTCAACCGTTTTTCTCCCAAATCTGTTCCTCCCACTCCTGTTTCCGGCTCCTCGGACATCTTCTCGGTCAAAGAAATTTTAGCTGCCAAAAAGGTCAGAGGGAAAAATTTTTTTTTAGTGGACTGGGAGGGTTGTGGTCCTGAAGAGAGATCCTGGGAACCTGAGGACAACATCCTAGACAAAAGTCTGCTCCTCAGGTTCTCAGGCTCTAAGAAGAGGGGGAGACCCAAGGGGGGGGGTACTGTTACGCCGAGCGCTCCGGGTCCCCGCTCCTCCCCGGAGCGCTCGCTTCACTCTCCCCGCGGCAGCGCTCCGGTCACGTCCTCTGACCCGGGGCGCTGCGATTCCGCTGCCAGCCGGGATGCGATTCGCGATGCGGGTTGCGCCCGCTCGCGATGCGCACCCCGGCTCCCCTACCTGACTCGCTCTCCGTCTGTTCTGTCCCGGCGCGCGCGGCCCCGCTCCCTAGGGCGCGCGCGCGCCGGGTCTCTGCGATTTAAAGGGCCACTGCGCCGCTGATTGGCGCAGTGGTTCCAATCAGTGTGTTCACCTGTGCACTTCCCTATATCACCTCACTTCCCCTGCACTCCCTTGCCGGATCTTGTTGCCTTAGTGCCAGTGAAAGCGTTCCTTGTGTGTTCCTTGCCTGTGTTTCCAGACCTTCTGCCGTTGCCCCTGACTACGATCCTTGCTGCCTGCCCCGACCTTCTGCTACGTCCGACCTTGCTTTTGCCTACTCCCTTGTACCGCGCCAATCTTCAGCAGCCAGAGAGGTGAGCCGTTGCTAGTGGATACGACCTGGTCACTACCGCCGCAGCAAGACCATCCCGCTTTGCGGCGGGCTCTGGTGAAAACCAGTAGTGGCTTAGAACCGGTCCACTAGCACGGTCCACGCCAATCCCTCTCTGGCACAGAGGATCCACTACCTGCCAGCCGGCATCGTGACAGTTAATATGGTAAAAAAAAGGGAGCCTTTCTTTATGACAGCTTCATAAGGCTAAGTTTCTACTTGTAAAAATCATACGATAGAGGAGAAAAACGGAGCAACACACCTGGATGTTATGCCGAGCGCTCCGGGTCCCCGCTCCTCCCCGGAGCGCTCACAGCATTCTCCTGTTCGCAGCGCCCCGGTCATACCCGCTGACCGGGTGCGCTGCGATAATGTCCCTAGCCGGCATGCGATTCGCGATGCGGGACGTGCCCGCTCGCGGTGCGCATCCCGACCCGCTTACCAGACTCGCTCCCCGTCTGTGCTGTCCCGGCGCGCGCGGCCCCGCTCCCTAGGGCGCGCGCGCGCCGGGTCTCTGCGATTTAAAGGGCCGGTGCGCCACTGATTGGCGCATGGTTTTTAATTAGTGTGTTCACCTGTGCACTTCCCTATATTACCTCACTTCCCCTGCACTCCCTTGCCGGATCTTGTTGCCATTGTGCCAGTGAAAGTGTTCCTTGTGTATCCCTAGCCAGTGTTCCAGACCTCTTGCCGTTGCCCCTGACTACGATCCTTGCTGCCTGCCCTGACCTTCTGCTACGTCCGACCTTGCTCCGACCTTGCTCTTGTCTAATCCCTTGTACCGCGCCTATCTCAGCAGGTTGAGCCGTTGCAGGTGGATACGACCTGGTTGCTGCCGCCGCTGCAAGACCATCCCGCTTTGCGGCGGGCTCTGGTGAAAACCAGTAGCAACTTAGAACCGGTCCACCGACACGGTCCACGCCAATCCCTCTCTGACACAGAGGATCCACCTCCAGCCTGCCGAATCCTGACAGTAGATCCGGCCATGGATCCCGCTGAGGTCCCGCTGCCAGTTGTCGCTGACCTTACCATGGTGGTCACCCAGCAGTCGCAACAGATAGCGCAACAAGGCCACCAGCTGTCTCAACTGACTGTGATGCTACAGCAGCTTCTACCACAGCTTCAGCAACCATCTCCTCCACCAGCTCCTGCACCTCCTCCGCAGAGAGTGGCCGCATCCAGCCTCCGTTTATCATTGCCGGACAAGTTTGATGGGGACTCTAAACTTTGCCGTGGTTTTCTCTCGCAATGTTCCCTGCATTTGGAGATGATGTCAGACCAATTTCCAACTGAAAGGTCAAAGGTAGCTTTCGTGGTCAGTCTTCTGTCTGGGAAAGCCCTGTCATGGGCCACACCGCTCTGGGACCGCAATGATTCTGTCACTGCCTCTGTACACTCTTTCTTCGCGGAGATTCAAAGTGTCTTCGAGGAACCAGCCCGAGCCTCTTCTGCCGAGACTGCCCTGCTGAACCTGGTCCAGGGTAATTCTTCAGTAGGCGAGTACGCCATCCAATTCCGTACTCTCGCCTCCAAATTGTCCTGGAATAACGAGGCCCTCTGCGCGACCTTCAAAAAAGGCCTATCCAGTAACATCAAAGATGTGCTGGCCGCACGAGAAATCTCTGCTAACCTGCATGAATTTATTCATCTGGCCACCCGCATTGACATGCGTTTTTCCGAAAGACGTCAGGAGCTCCGCCAGGATATGGACTTTGTTCGCACGAGGCGGTTTCTCTCCCCGGCTCCTCTCTTCTCTGGTCCGCTGCAATCTGTTCCTGTGCCTTCCGCCGTGGAGGCTATGCAAGTAGACCGGTCTCGCCTGACACCTCAAGAGAGGACATGCCGCCGCAATGAGAACCTATGCCTGTACTGTGCCAGTACCGAACACTTCTTGAAGGATTGTCCTATCCGACCTCCACGTCAGGAAAGACGCACTCCGATTCCGCACAAAGATGAGACAGCTAGGTGTGAACTCTGCTTCTCCACGTCTTACTGTGCCTGTGCGGATTTCTTCTTCTAACGTCTCCTTCTCAGCTGTGGCCTTCTTGGATTCCGGATCTGCAGGAAATTTTATTTTGGCCTCTTTCGTTAACAGGTTCAACATCCCAGTGACCAGTCTCGCCAGACCCCTCTACATCGCCTCTGTTAATGGTGAAAGATTGGACTGTACTGTGCGTTACCGCACAGAGCCCCTCTTAATGTGCATTGGACCCCATCACGAAAAGATTGAATTTCTGGTCCTCTCTAACTGCACCACTGAAATTCTTCTTGGACTACCTTGGTTGCAACGCCATTCCCCTACCCTTGACTGGACCACTGGGGAAATCAAGAACTGGGGTACTTCTTGCCACAAAAAATGCCTTATGTCTGCTCCCAGTCCTGTCAGTCAAAACCCTATGGCTCCTCCGATACCAGGTCTCCCCAAGGCCTATCTGGACTATGCTGATGTTTTTTGCAAAAAACAAGCAGAGACTTTGCCTCCTCACAGGCCTTATGACTGTCCTATTGATCTCCTCCCTGGTACTACTCCACCCCGGGGCAGAATCTATCCTCTGTCTGCTCCGGAAACACAAGCCATGACGGAGTACATCCAAGAAAATTTAAAAAGGGGATTTATCCGCAAGTCTTCCTCCCCTGCCGGAGCAGGGTTCTTCTTTGTCCCCAAAAAAGACGGTTCCTTACGACCATGCATTGATTACCGCGGTCTTAATAAAATCAGTATAAAAAACAGCTATCCCCTGCCTCTTATCTCGGAACACTTTGACCGCCTACGTGGCGCCAACATCTTTACCAAATTGGATTTAAGAGGTGCATATAATCTCATCCGCATCAGGGAAGGGGACGAGTGGAAGACCACGTTTAACACCAGAGATGGACACTTTGAATATCTGGTTATGCCCTTTGGGCTTTGCAACGCCCCTGCCGTCTTCCAGGACTTTGTAAATTAAATTTTTCGTGATTTATTACATACCTGTGTTGTGGTCTACCTGGGCGATATTTTGATTTTTTCTTCTAACCTAGAAGAACACCGCCGGCATGTCCGCATGGTTCTTCATAGACTCCGGGACAATCAGTTATATGCCAAAATGGAGAAATGTCTCTTTGAATGGCAAATCAACCCTGTCTCCTACAAACTCCTTCTTCCTCCTTCTCTCCGTATTCCCAATGCTTTTCGTGTCTCTCTCCTTAAACCACTTATCCTTAACCGCTTCTCTCCTAAGGTTGTTGCTCCTACTCCTGTCTCCGGGTCCTCAGACATCTTCTCGGTTAAAGAAATTCTTGAATCCAATACGGTCAGAGGTAAAAAAAAAAATTCTTGTAGATTGGGAGAATTGCGGCCCGGAGGAGAGGTCATGGGAACCCGAAGATAACATCCTTGACAAGGACCTTATCTACAAATTTTCAGGTTCTAAAAAGAGGGGGAGACCCAAGGGGGGGGGTACTGTTACGCCGAGCGCTCCGGGTCCCCGCTCCTCCCCGGAGCGCTCACAGCGTTCTCCTGTTCGCAGTGCCCCGGTCAGACCCGGGTGCGCTGCGATAATGTCCCTAGCGGGGGTGCGATTCGCGATGCGGGACGCGCCCGCTCGCGGTGCGCATCCCGACCCGCTTACCAGACTCGCTCCCCGTCTGTGCTGTCCCGGTGCGTGGCCCCGCTTCCTAGGGCGCGCGCGCGCCGGTTCTTTGCGATTTAAAGGGCCGGTGCGCCACTGATTGGCGCATGGTTTTTAATTAGTGTGTTCACCTGTGCACTTTCCTATATTACCTCACTTCCCCTGCACTTCCTTGCCGGATCTTGTTGCCATTGTGCCAGTGAAAGCGTTCCTTGTGTATCCCTAGCCAGTGTTCCAGACCTCTTGCCGTTGTCCCTGACTACGATCCTTGCTGCCTGCCCTGACCTTCTGCTACGTTCGACCTTGCTCTTGTCTAATCCCTTGTACCGCACCTATCTCAGCAGTCAGAGAGGTTGAGCCGTTGCCGGTGGATACGACCTGGTTGCTACCGCCGCTGCAAGACCATCCCGCTTTGCGGCGGGCTCTGGTGAAAACCAGTAGCAACTTAGAACCGGTCCACCGACACGGTCCACGCCAATCCCTCTCTGACACAGAGGATCCACCTCCAGCCTGCCAAATCCTGACACTGGATAACTTGCTGGTAAAGATTTATTCTTGTTTCATAACCGGCAGGTTACAACATCCCGACACCCCTACACCAAGCAGAGCTGGAGCGGCAGGAGCTACACACCTGGATGACTGCGCTGTTTCACGGTACAAATGCGTTTCCTCAGGTCCCTGGTGACCAGGGACCTGAGGAAACGCCTTTGTAGCTTGAAACAACGCGGTCATCCAGGTATAGTGCAGAGATGCGAACGCTGTACAGAGCCGCTCCGCATCTCTGCAGTAGATAGGACGATCGCATTGGGTGTCAGGAGCGATACCCGCTGTGATCTGTCCTTATTTGCAGGTACTACTACTCCCAACATGGAGCACACTCTGTTCCATGCAGGGAGCTGTAGTACCTGCATTAATAGACAGATCGCAGCAAGTGTAACTTCTGACACCTGTTGCGATATGTCTATTAATGCAGGTACTACAGCTCCCAGCATGGAGCAGAGTGTGCTCCATGTTTGGAGTAGTAGTACCTGCAGTTAAGGAAAGACCACAGTGGATGTCACTCCTGACACTCAATGTGATCCTCCTGTATAATGTATAGATGCGGAGGCCACTCTTCTATGGTCTCCTGACGTATATAAACACCTATTAACATTTCCTGCAGAGAGCTGTGATTGGCTGGAACCATCTGGCCAAGCACAGCTCTCTGCAGGAAATACGAATAGGTGTATATATACGTCAGTGCAGGGGACCAGAAGAGCAGCCGGCCGCATCTATAAATTATACAGAAGGATCGCAACGGACCCGGGTGATCTGTCAATTAGTACAGGTACTACTACTCCCATAATGGAACAGTGTGTTCCATGCTGGGAGTAGTAGTACTACATAAACAATGTAAGAAAAAAAAGTGAAAAACACACACACACTACATTTTTATCATTGTTGGCTACATTTTTAGTGCCCTGCCTGCCCACATAAAATTATCCCTTTTAAAAATGTTTAAAAATGTTGTTATAAAAAAGAAAAATTCTGTTTGATACAATTTTTTCCTTCACTACTGTATCTTTTTTATTTTATTTTTTTAATGGTACCCTACAAAATTTTATTAAAAAAAGGTATCTATCGCTTTTTTGGAATACAAAAAAGAATAAAAACCCACATGTCGTTTTTCTTGGCGTTTTTTCACTCCCATAGACTTCTATGAGAGAAAAACGCCACGATTTCAGGGAAAAAAGGCCATTGGCTCAACATGCTGAAACTTTGCAAAACTGCAAAGGAGCTAAAAAAAAATAGCGAAAAAACGCCAAAAGGATTAAAAAAAGCCAAATTGAAAAACGCCAAGTGGAAAAAGAATTTTGCGATTTCTCATTAATTTACAGCCAACATCTGGCCGCAGCGGCAGAGTTGTCATTTTTCTTGGCGTTTCTCCCCCGAAAAAAAACAAGTAGAAACTTAGCCTAAATCTCCCCCAATATCATGTTAATAGGTTTAAAAAGGGCACTCACAGGTTTGCATCTGCCTCTTGTGGTATCACAAATACTTGTTTCACAGTGCAGATATACTGAGTCATAATCTCCAACAAACTTGAACATCTGAACAGAGAACAGTCCTCGTGTGGAGACTCCATTTTGTCTGACGCTGACAGTTCCATCCCTCCTGTTCGGACATCTGTAGAAAAAGATAGTGATCAGATGAGCTGAAAGCAATCCATGACTGACAATACTAACATATTACAATTATTTCCTAATATCTACAGACCTAGGGAAATATGCACCATGTCAGCCACACCATCCCCATACCATGTCAGATACACCATCCCCATACCATGTCAGCCACACCATCCCCATACCCTGTCAGCCACACCATCCCCTTACCATGACCACACAATCCTAATACCATGTCAGCCACACCATCCACATACCACGTCATCCACACATCCCCATACCATGTCAGCCACACCATCCTTATATAATGTCAGCCGCATCATCCCCATACCATATGAGCCACACCATCCACATACCATATCAGCCACACCATCCCCATACCATATCAGCCACACCATCCCCATACCATGTCAGCCACACCATCCCCATACCATATCAGCCACACCATCCCCATACCATGTCAGCCACACCATCCCCAAACCATGTCAGTCACACCATCATATAATGTCAGCCACATCATCCTCATACCATCTCAGCTATACCATCCTTAGATAATGTCAGCCTCATCATCCATATACCATGTCAGCCACACCATCCCCATACTATGTCAGCCATACCATCCTCATATAATTTCAGCCACACCATCCTCATACCATCTCAGCAATACCATCCCCATACCATGTCAGCCACACCATCCCCATACCATGTCAGCCATACCATCCTCATATAATGTCAGCCGCATCATCCCCATACCATATGAGCCACACCATCCACATACAATTTCAGCCACACCATCCCCATATAATGTTAGCCACACCATCCATATACAATGTCAGCCAAACCATCCCCATACCATGTCAGCCACACCATCACCATACCATGTCAGCCATACCATCCTCATATAATGTCAGCCGCATCATCCCCATACCATATGAGCCACATCATCCAGCCACACCATCCTCATACCATGTCAACTATACTATCCCCATACCATGTTAGCCACACCATCCCCATACCATGCCAGCTACACTATCCCCATACCATGTCAACCACACAATCCCCATACTATGTCAGCTACACCATCCCCATACCATGTCAGCCACACCATCCCCATACCATGTCAGCCATACCATCCTCATATAATGTCAGCCGCATCATCCCCATACCATGTCAGCCACACCATCCCCATACCATATCAGCCACACCATCCTCATACCATGTCAGCCACACCATCCCCATGCCATGTCAGCCACACCATCCACATACAATGTCAGCCACACCCTCCCCATACCGTGTCAACCACACCATCCTCATACCATGTCAACCACACCATCCCCATACCATGCCAGCTACACCATCCCCATACCATGTCAACCACACAATCCCCATACTATGTCAGCTACACCATCCCCATACCATGTCAGCCACACCATCCCCATACCATGTCAGCCATACCATCCTCATACCATGTCAGCCGCATCATCCCAATACCATGTCAGCCACACCCTCCGTATACCGTGTCAACCACACCATCCTCATACCATGTCAGCCACACCATCCCCATACCATGTCAGCCACACCAGCCCCATACCATGTCAGCCACACCATCCCCATACCATGTCAGCCACACCATCCCCATGTCATGTCAGCCACACCATCCACATACTATGTCAGCCACACCATCCCCATACCATATCAGCCACACCATTCCCATATCATGTCAGCCACACCATCCCCATACCATATCAGCCACACCATCCACATACAATGTCAGCCACACCATCCAGCCACACCATCCTCATAGCATGTCAGCTATACTATCCCCATACCATGTCAGCCCCACCATCCCCATACCATGTCAGCCACACCATCCCGATACCATGTCAACTACACCATCCCCATACCATGTCAGCCATACCATCCTCATATAATGTCAGTCGCATTATCCCCATACCATATGAGCCACACCATCCTCATACCATATCAGCCACACCATCCTCATAACATGTCAGACACACCATCCCCATGCCATGTCAGCCACATCATCCACATACAATGTCAGCCACACCCTCCCCATACCATGTCAACCACACCATCCTCATACCATGTCAGCCACACCATCCCCATACCATGTCAGCCACACCAACCCCATACCATGTCAGCCACACCATCCCCAAACCGTGTCAACCACACCATCCCCATACCATGTCAGCCACACCATCCCCATGTCATGTCAGCCACGCCATCCACATACCATGTCAGCCACACCATCCTCATACCATGTCAGCCACACCATCCCCATACCATGTCAGCCACACCATCCCCATACCATGTCAGCCACACCATCCCCATACCATTTCAGCCATACCACCCTTATATAATGTCAGCCTCATCATCCCCATACCATGTCAGCCACACCATCCCCACACCATGTCAGCCACACCATCCCCATACCATGTCAACCACACAATCACCATACCATGTCATTATTACACACTGCGCTTCGGCCGCAAGCACCGGCCATGGGCGCAGTGTCACCGTGTCCCCGACCGCCAGCAGGGTCGGTATTCACATCGTGGGACGCGCCCGCATGCGAATCCCGGCCGTCACTCACCTCGTCCTGCTCCTCTAGCACTCTCACTCTCTCAGCTCCGGCGCGCGTGTCCCCGTTCCTTAGGGCACGCGCGCGCTGGAGCTTTGAAATTTAAAGGGCCAGTACGCCCATAATTAGTAAAGGCACCTGACAGCACATTATAAGTTGTTGCACCTCCCACACACCCCTGCCGGATCTTCAGTGCCTATTGCCTGAGAGAAAGGGTTCCCTATTGCCTGTTTTGCCATACCCGTGTATCTAGACTTTCCTGTTATGTTTTTTGACTACGAACCTTTGCCACCTGCCTTGACCTTCTGCTACATAGACTACGCTACAGCCTCTTCCTTCGGTACCTCGCCTTGCCCAGTTACCTGTGTGGTCGAGCTGTGTCGGGGGTAGCGACCTGGGTGTCGCCTGCCGCAGCAAGCCCATCCTGCCTTTCGGCGGGCTCTGGTGAAGACCAGCGGCACCTTAGACTCCGCTCCCCGATATGGTCCGAGTCATCAGCCACAGAGGTAGAGGATCCACATCCAGCTCCGTTACAGTCATCCACACCATCCCCATACCATGTCAGCCACACCATCCCCATACCATGTCAGCCACACCATCCCCATACCTTGTTAACCACACAATCCCCATACCATGTCAACCACACCATCCCCATACCATGTCAGCCACACCATCCCCATACCATGTCAGCCATACCATCCCCATACCATGTCAGCCACACCATCCCCATACCATGTCAGCCTCATCATCCCCATACAATTTCAGCTACACAATCCCCATACCATGTCAACCACACCATCCCCATACTATGTCAACCACACCATCCCCATACCATGTCAGCCAAACCATCCCCATGCCATGTCAGCCAAACCATCCCCATGCCATGTCAGCCACACCATCCACATACTATGTCAGCCACACCATCTCCATGCCATGCCAGCTACACCATCCCCATACCATGTCAGCCAAACCATCCCCATGCCATGTCAGCCAAACCATCCCCATGCCATGTCAGCCACACCATCCACATACTATGTCAGCCGCATCATCCCCATGCCATGTCAACCACACCATCCCCATACCATGTCAGCCCTACCATCCTCATATAATGTCAGCCAAACCATCCCCATGCAATGTCAGCCACACCACCCCAATACAATGTCAGCCACACCATCCCCATGCCATGTCAGCCACACCATCCCCATACAATGTAAGCCAAACCTTAGCATACATACTATTCATAAACTTAGAATTACACCAATGATTGTTACTTAAGAATATATAATTATATTCTTAAGTCTTAATTTATATAATATTAAGACATACCTACTATTCTTATACTTACTTATCTTTAATTATATAATATTTTACTGGATCATAGAAATTTCTTGTTGGCGTAGCAAAGCAGTTCTTCATCACCACAACATATTGGTATGAGTTTGCACCTTCAAGAGTGACTGCAACATATAGTGTGGCTTTTGTTGACATTGTAATCTCACTATCGTAATATGGGGATGCATAATTCTCATCTTTATAGAGAAGCATTTGTGCCCTGAATTGTCCAGTGCCCTCAATGCTCAAAGTCAGTGAACTGTGAAAATAACAACAAAAGTTACTGAAGAATTTTGTACACCATAATTCATCACATACTATTCATGCATACATACATACATAAGCAAATCTGAGACATGAAAAACATATAAAAATAACTGAAAACAGTGGATAAGGATATAATAATAATAATAGCAGTAACAATAATATAATATTAAAACTATGTAATCATAAAGACTAGTTCTTAAAATTTGTGTAACTTTAAAAATGACACAAAATGGGTAAGGGAGTGTTTATCATTTTTAATGTTGGGTTTTAATATTTTTTTTTTATTGCTCTTTTAATCCACCTAGGAGACTTGAATATGAGATTGCTGGAATGCATGTACAGTACGCTGCAATACTAATGTATTGTCACTTTAGTAGTCCATGTACACCATGTTTCTCAATGGGGGAAGCTTTGGGAAAAAAAAGTGTGGGAACTCACCCAAGATTTTAAAGGGGTACTCCGCCCCTAGACATCTCATCCCTTATCCAAATGTCTGATCGTGGGGATCCTGCTGCTGGGTTCACCCCCCCCCCCTTACCCCTGCAGCACCCGGCGTTCGTTTAGAGTGTTGGGTGACGCGCCGAAGGATCGTGACATCACGGCCACGGCCCCTCAATCTAAGTCTATGGGATGGGGCGTGATGGCCGTCACGCCGCCCTCCCATAGACTTGCATTGAGGGTGCATGGCAGTGATGTCAGGAGCCTCTTCCCCCCTTTGCCAGTCTTTCGGCACTGAGCGAAGTTCGCTCTGTACACCGAATGTCTGGGGTGCTGCAGCCGAGATCACGGGGGTCCCCAGCGTCAGGACCTCCTGCGACAGACATCTTGTAAGATGTCTAGGGGCAGAGTACCCTTTAAGGGCTGGTCCTGCAGGACTCCTACTAATAGGAACTACGTTCCTGCTGTGGAAAAAGGGCAGGAACTCCATTCCCATGAGTTCCTGCAGGACTTGAGCCCTGATGTTTCTGTAATGGTGTTATAGGAGCAAAGTCATGTCTGAAGGCCTGACGACCCTTACTAGGCTCCCAGCTACCATGACAACAATCCATTGGTACCCCATGATCATGTTGTGGTGTGGGACATGCGTGATGGACTGCATAGATGCCGCAGTAAAAGGATCAATATCATCAGAGGCATAACTTTAAAATTCTGAGCCCCAATAAAAAATGTGGTCCCCTTAAACACTAGAGCCCTGATGTGATTGATAACTGCGCACTTTCTAAACAATATTAGAAAACATAAAAATAGTAAGTAAAAATTGATAGTAGTAATTGCATAGCATGTAAAGACGCTGTAAATCTCTTCAAATCTGTGCCATTTATTTCAGCTACATGTGCATGGGGTTTGTTACACACAAGTAATGTACTGTACTTTAGATGCAGATTTGTGTCATAGTAGCTTTGACAATTCTTTACTATGACATTCTATTCATTAAGCCCTAGTATAGTAGTGCTATGATGCCTCTATGAAATAGTAAAATTCAAATATATATACAGTACAGATCAAAAGTTTAGACACATCTTCTCATTCAGAGTTTTCTTTATGTTCATGACTATGAAAATTGTAGATTAACACTGAAGGCATCAAAACTATGAATTAACACATGTGGAATTATATACATAACAAAAAAGTGTGAAATATGTCATATTCTAGGTTCTAGCCACCTTTTGCTTTGATTACTGCTTTGCACGCTCTTGGCATTCTCTTGATGAGCTTCAAGAGGTAGTCACCTGAAATGGTCTTCCAACAGTCTTGGAGGAGTTCCCAGAGATGCTTAGCACTTGTTGGCCCTTTTGCCTTCACTCTGCGGTCCAGCTCCCCCCAAACTATCTCGATTGGGTTCAGGTCCGGTGACTGTGGAGGCCAGGTCATCTGGCACAGCACCCCATCACTCACCTTCTTGGTCAAATAGCCCTTACACAGCCTGGAGGTGTGTTTGGGGTCATTGTCCTGTTGAAAAATAAATGATGGTCCAACTAAACGCAAACCAGATGGAATAGCATGCGGCTGCAAGATGCTGTGGTAGCCATGCTGGTTCAGTATGCCTTCAATTTTGAATAAATCCCCAACAGTGTCAATGCAAAGCACCCCCACACCATCACACCTCCTCCTCCACACCAGCACACCTGTGAAGTGAAGACCATTTCAGGTGACTACCTCTTGAGGCTCAACAAGAGAATGCCAAGAGTGTGCAAAGCAGTAATCAAAGCAAAAGGTGGCTACATTGAAGAACCTAGAATATGACATTATTTTCAGTTGTTTCACACTTTTTTGCTATGTATATAATTCCACATGTGTTAATTCATAGTTTAAATGTCTTCAATGTGAATCTACAATTTTCATAGACATGAAAATAAAGAAAACTCTGAATGAGAAGGTGTGTCCAAACTTTTGATCTGTACTGTATATAGGGGTAGATTTATCAAAACCTGTCCAGAGGAAAACTTGCTGAGTTGCCCATAGAAACCAATCAGATCGCTTCTTTCATTTTTGAACAGGACTCTGTAGCGACCTGGGTGCAGCCTGCCGCCGCAAGTCCATCCTGCTTTGCTCTGCTGAAAAACAACAGCACCTTAGACTCTGCTCCCTGGTACGGTCCAAGTCATCTGCCACACAGGTCCAACGCATCCACATCCACTGGGGTTCCTGTCTTCTGAAACGTGAGTGTTACAGCACCCCAACTACAGGGGTGATGCGCATAACTTTAAGGCTACATCCAGGTGAGAGTCCCATCACAGACCCTCACAGACCCTCACAGACAGACACTTGGACCCACAGAAGTACAAGAGGCGCTGTCCTCTGATTATTTTGTCTCTTTCTCCTTACTTTATGTAGCCAGACATACACAAATATATTTTTACAGGCCAGGTTATTACTAATTTTTCAGGATACCGTTACCTTACAACTGGTTTCAGTGAGTTATGCAGAGAAAGCTGTAAATCAAGCGGATATGAGCAAGAAAATTCCAGCTGAACGCGGTAAGTTCTTATAATGATGTTATCCGTCTCCATTTGCACAAACATTGTATTTTTGTAAGTTGCATGTGTTCCATTATTCTATAAAAACAAAAGTACATTATGTCAATATGTATTTGTTATCTCAACATGACATTTTCACATGTTATACCTTTCTGTTTGATGTGCAGAATAATTGTGAGATGTAGGTGTGGAAATGGCATGGAAATAATGGCAAGCAGACATGTAATGGAAACTGCTACCATCAAAAACTTTACTGTTACCCAAAGCTGTGAGTACATACAGTAGAGGATGATCCCATCAGGGGCAAAGCTTAGTCAACCCAAAAAAAGCAAGAAAAATATCATCAAATGGTCTTTTTATAAGGTCTATGTATGGAAGTGTGGTGAACCAGGAGAGTTGTGGTGTCTGGGGTGTTGCGGTAATGTAAGTGCAGGGTCTGGTGCTATTAACCCTTAGATGTTGTGATGCCAGGGTGCGGTTTCCTTAGTGTTAATGGTCCTACCGCCAACCGTCCCACAAACGGCAGGGAAAAATAACGGAATGTCCACAGCAGATTTCAGGAATAAACGGAAGGAACTTTACTTGCAGAATTTATGAAACAGTCCTTAACATAACAGTCTTTTCAAGAGTGAACCGGGATACAGGTTCCTCACAGGTTTGCTGGGACTTGGAAGCAATGAGCTTTTATGCAGGCCACTGTGCTACTAATTTAGAAGATTTGAGCTGGTGGTAGTCAAACAGGATTTGATAGATGGAGTTTTGAGTAACTCATGTTTAGTGGCTGCAGGTTCTTAGGCTTTGGGCCTAGTTGAATTGAATTGATGCTGAGACGTTGTGCTTGCTTGATAATCCGGAACTAAGAGAGTGAATTTAGTGGCTACAGCCCTTTATAAAATAAGGGGCTAGACAAAGCTCATTGGTCAGCAAACCTGTAAGTTATGATCCCAGGGAACTCTGGGTATATCACATGACCTCTAAGGTCCTTGAACATTCTATACATCACAACCATACATCATGTGACCACTAAGGTCCTGTACATATATTTTCTATACATTAAATGAATATAAACACACTTTACACGAGGTCACCAAGGGCAAGCCCTGCAGGAGAGCCCTATATGAATGGAGGGACTCTAGTTGAGGGGACTTTAGGCAAGGGACAGGAGAAGGTCCTGTACCGGGACACCACAGAAGAAGATCACATTCTAAGCAAAGGACCATTCATATCAGCCCCTCTACTGTCAGTCACAATTTCCCCCATAACTGGGACAATCACAGTGTCTCACAACAGTGAATGCCATTGTTGCCCCACCATAGTATTCGCCACAGTTTGCCCATCTTTACCAACCAATCTTTTTTCTCTATGGTTGGCAATGGTGCTGTATGATCATACTTACTATGAGATAATTTCCACAGACCCCATCTTGAAGAGGTATAGTAGTTAGAATGACTTCAGAGTTGTTCCGTTCTGTATAACCAACACATGTGCTGTCTAGGAGATGGATATTGGTGACATTAAGGTGAAGATTTCTCAATTGGCACGTGTGGAAAGAAGCTGTCATTTCTTCTGTACCACAGTCTATATCAAGGCCAACATCTTCAATATCTACACAAAGACAATTGAAAAATGATAATTAATTTACGTATCTTGTGGATCACATATGCAAATGCCAAATTGTGTAAGCCAAAGCACTCACCACTGTAGTATTCAGAATTTCATTATTTTCTTCGGTGCAGAGTCACAATTGCAGCGGGGAAGTGATGGTGTTCGGGCAAGGGAGCTGCAACCAGCGCTGATTGCAGCTCCCCTTCCCGAACACCATCACCTCCCCGCTGCAATTCTGAATATGCCCTGAAGAAAATAAAGAAATTCTGAATACTACAGTGGTGAGTGCTTTGGCTTTTTGGCTTTTTTTGCCTACTCATATTGTATACCTACTTCATTCAGAGCACCACCTAGAAGTAGTAAAAAGGTATATGCAGAGGTACAGCTAAAGAATCCCCCAAATGTGAACTGCAGCACAGCGTTCTAGTAGTGACAGACTTACCTCTATTGTGTTAATACATTTCAACATACAACTGTATGATACAAAGCCCTGCATGCTGCCCTACAGTCTCATATGGCTTTGTAATGTGCATGAGGCTTAAAAAGTACTCCAGTGGAAAACTTTTTTTTTTTCAAATGAACTGATGTCAGAAAGTTAAACAGATTTGTAAATTACTTCTATTAAAGGGGTACTCTGGTGGAAAACTTTTTATTTATTTTTTTTTTTTATCAACTTTTGCCAGAAAGTTTAACATATTTGTAAATTACTTCTATGCTGACATCTCTGTCCATTTTAGGAACTGTCTAGAGCAGCATATGTTTGTTATGGGGATTTTTTTCCTACTCTGGACAGTTCCTAAAATGGACAGAGATGTCAGCAGAGAGCACTGTGCTCGTGATTCAGCAGAGAGCTCTGTGTTCCAAAAAGAAAAAAATGTCCTCTGTATTATTTTTTAATAGAAGTAATTTACAAATCTGTTTAACTTTCTGGCACCAATTGATTTAAAAAAAAAAAAGTTTTCCACCGGAGTACCCCTTTAAAAAATCCTTACCCTTCGAGTACTTTTTAGCAGCTGTATGCTACAAAGGAAATTTTTTTCTTTTTTAATTTATTTTTTGTCTTGTCCATAGTGCTCTCTGCTGACAACTCTGTCGACGTTAGGAACTGTCCAGAGGAGCATAGGTTTGCTATTTTCTCCTGCTCTGGACAGTTCCTTATACGGGAATCAGGTGTCAGCAGAGAGCACTGTGGACAAGACAAAAAAGAAATTGACAAAGAAAAGACTTTCCTCTGTAGCAAACAGCTGCTAAAAAGTACTGGGAGGGTAAAGATTTCTAAATAGAAGTAATTTGCAAATCTGTTTAACTTTCTGGCACCAGTTGATTAAAAAAAAAATTTCCACCGGAGTACCCCTTTAAGCTAAATGTAAAATACGTACCCGTTCATACTCATTGCCAACCAACCCCGCCCCTGTGAGCATCGGCATCACAGTTTTGCAATATCCACCAGCCCTTCAGTTTCCTTCACTTATCCTTCACTTTTTACTTACCTGAGCTGCGACCCCTGGCACTGACCAGGCTAGTTGACCACTCTATACCCACCAGGGCTCCAGGCTTTTTTTTTTTTACCAGTGCCTTTACTCCAACTTCAGACTCTGCAGATGCAAACTGGGTCTCTGTGTGCCAGGTCCATCCAACTTTGTGGAAGGCTCTGGGGAAGTCACAGAGGTAACCTGCGACCCAGAGTGGAGCATTGGCAGCTTGTTTGTTATACCTCAACAAAAAAATTTTTAAATAATTTTTCATACCATAGACTTCAAGTCCATCTTTACAGACACATGCATAGCTCCCATGGATCATTTTGCATTCTTCATCTTCAGAACAGGAGCATGGTTCTTTTACTGTAGCTGCCGGGTCTAAAATATATTAAGACAATGTAAATGGAATATTTTACAGAAGCAGATATTAGTGTACAGTATATATGGATGAACATACTGTACCTGTGCAATATGCAGAGCTGCAGGACGGCACTCCATTTATATTATATACGTGATATCCACCTGGACAAGCCTTGGCTTGGACATTAGTTGACCACATACAACAGTCTCCATTCCACTGAGCACAAGCTGTGAGATTTACTATTCCTTCTCTTTCTGATGGATGTGTTCCATTTATCCACATTGGGGCAATTGTACTGCACTGATATCCATACACACAGGTTTCAGGTATCCGAATGCCTCCAGCGCCTGTAAATCTGTACCATCCAGATAAGGAGTTATCACATTGATAACCATAACCACTGTCGATGCTTCTCCAAGGATCATCAAGTGGGGTATATTCCGTACAAGGGTCAAAACAGGTAAAATGTCCTTTAAACTTTGCACAGGCCATGTCTTGACTACAAACACCTGTCATACATTCATTCAGCTCACAATCATAGCCATCACCGTAGTAGCCAGGGGGACATGTACACGAGTAGTTGCCATGATAATTTGTGCAGTTTGCTAGAGGATGACACAAACTGGGATTTTCATCAGAACATTCATCAATGTCAACACAAATATCTAAAGAGTTTTTGGTAAATCCAGGCTCACAGTCACATCTGTATGAGCCATATGTGTTTATACAGATACCAGAGCAGTTGTTGGACCAAGAATAAGCACATTCATCAATGTCAGAGCATGAAAATCCATCACCGATTAAACCATCGTTACAATGGCATTCTTTCCTGTCTGAGAATTCTTCACATGTAGCATTAGGGTGACATCCAGAGCAGTCCGTGGTGGCTAGGAAACAAAGAAGGCATAAATGACATACATCTCAATATTGTCATGCTTTAAAGGGGTTATCAAGGTTTTGTTAATTTTCCACTATTGTGCCCGTGATGGCAAGTTATGTTTTAAGTGCTTTATTTGCCTTCCATGTGTGACCTTTTTTGTGATTTCATGGTCCCCCAGGCTCAGTATTCCTTCGGTATGTGTATGACTGTTGTCTCAAACTTTCCCAGGATCCTGTTCAGCTTGAGACAACAGCTGATCACAAGGGGCTTGGCTTCTTCCTCTCTTCATTGACAAACCAGCCACTGATGACATGTGCTGTCCAGCTGTACGTGCCACTGCACCTGTGATCAGCTGTTGTCTCGAGCCGAACAGGATCCTGGGAAAACTTGAGACAACCAGACAATGGAGGAATGCTGAACCTGGGGGGGACTATGAAATCACAGTATAAAGTATACTGTAACATACTGTATGTTGCCTATAGCCTTCCACTAAAAAAAAAAAAAAAAAAAAAAAAATATATATATATATATATATAATGTGGAATGTGTACGGTAGGACCATAGCTGCTAATCTCTAAGAATTTTCAATGCTTGTCCAGGACTTATTAACACAACCTGACAGCATTTTAATGTTCCCTGAACCATAATTCTTTGGGATGGTTTCCCAGCAGCTTTTTACCACCCAACCAGCCTTTATTGGTAGATCTCCTTCTGTTTAGGTACATGGAGAGACCTATTAATCAAGGCTAGAAGGGCGGAGAAAATCTGACATGGACAGCTTCCATGACTCATGGCTTGGGCAGGAGGAAAATGATGATGATTTCCCATTAAACAGATAATCCATCAATGTATGACCAGTAGAGGCCCGACCCCTGGGACTTCATTGGCCCATGATGCAAAAGGATCGTTGCCATATGTTTACAAAAATGGCAGACTTTGTTATTTTACCTTTTTTTTTTTTTTTTGCGATTTGGAACCAAAGTCTAGTTTAAATTGCGTTAGAGCCTCCTGTCAAAGGCATGCCACACACTTCTGATGGAAGCCTGCGACAAGTACCACTGTATGCATGTATACTGTAACATACTAAAAAAAAAAAAAATATATATATATATATATATATATATATATAAAGATTGGGGTTGGGGGCAACAGATACATTTGGCAAATGTAACAGGAAATTTCCTGGCACATAAGCCAAACGTAGCTTACAAAGGCAATGTGAAAAAAGCCTACAGTCACGCGCAGTATTCTTATTAAAGGGGAACTCATAAGGGTATGATCGTTGGGGGGGTCCAACTGCAGGTACCCCATGCGGTCTCCTACCTGGTGCCCTGGCTCTCCTCATACATGGAGCACCCACCACTCAACACAGCATGAGTAAAGCCAAAGCACCAGGCAGGAGATTGCAGGGGTCCCAGCTGTCTGACCCCCCCCCCCCCCCCACACCATCAGACTATGGATAGGAGATAAGTATTTAAGTACTGGAGTTACCCTTTAAATCAGCAAGCAAACATCCAGTCACAAGTCATTTATCATCGAGGCAGTCACAACAAAACATGATTTTTAAAAAAATGTTTAAATGCAGGTTTTGGCCCTGGGCCTTTACAGATAAACTGTGTTTGTAGTGTCTTACATAGTGTGCTATCGCATTAAAAGACATGGAAACTCATGGAAAAGTCAAAATAATAGCTAACTCTAATACATCTACTGTAATTTACTCAGATAAATTGATGGTTACCTACCTGAGATGTTTGTTGCTGAAAGGAAAGTGAGACAATATAAATTAGATGTCTAGTAATTAATGAATATATACTATATATACTATGTCTTATAAGGCTAGATTCACACTGAGGAAATTCCGTCTGGAGATTCTGAGTGCACCCGGTGCTGATTAAATCTAGGAGCTCATGGACATTGTCATCCCTATAGATGGCAATATAGTCTGCTTGGATTGTGCCAGCAGTGGAATTTCTGCAGTGGAACGTCTGCCGCTGAAATTCAGTAGTCAGCACTTGACAGCAATGGGACTTGGAATCGGAATTTCCTAACGTGATTTCTAAGAGGAATTATTACAGTGTGAATCTATCATTAATGACAGAATTAAAGTTTTTTTAAATAGGTTTTCATGGCTTTTACCTTCTAGTCCTTCCACAGTAACAGAATATCTTCCATCACCCTCGGTATCTATAGTCCATGTTCCGTTTTCAGGGTTTGTTACAACATACACAGATCCCCACTTTTCAGACACAATCGTTTCCATTGCAGCAGAACTACCTGGAAATAAAATAATATTCTACTTTCTTTTTTGTATTTTTGAGAGATATATTGGAGATAATTATGGTGGTGGTTGGGCCAACATAAATTCAGATTTTATTGATATAACAACATTTATTCTTACCTTCATTTGAAACATGCAATTTTGAATGAACAGGAAAGATTTATACCTTATTCCAGTGTTTCCTAACCAGGGTGCATCCAGGTGTTGCAAAACTACAACTCCCAGCATGCTTGGACTGGCCTATCTTAACTATCCATTTTAGGTCCTAGAAAACAAGGTTAAGGGGGAAGGGGGTCATAAAGGCTAGCTTTAAACTTAAAGGAAATCTCCGGGATAGAAAAATGAATCCACTATCCTAAGTATAGGGGAAAAGTCTCAGCGGTTGGACCCCCTGCAATCTCCTGTACAGGGCTTGGGCTCTTCTCCTGAATGGGGAGTGTTGGATCATGAAGCTAGCCGCCCCGCCCCCTCAATGCATCTCTATGGGAGAGCTAGAGCTCTGCACTCGGGAATCTCCGGCTTTACCATTGAGCTGCATGGAAGGGGCATGAAGGCTATTGCTTTGTGCGGTGGCCAACACACTCCATTTGGAAGGAGAGCTGGGCCCCGGAGTACTCCTTTAAGGTGGGAATTACATTTTAAGGTGGGAATAACCATCCCATCCTTAAGCTGTGGCTGGTGTTCCAGTTCAGCTTGCACTTTCAGCTAGCAAGTCTGACCTGTACCAGAAAAAACAGTGGCACTGTTCTTGGAAAAAGTTGTACCTTGAACTCATACAACCCCTTTTTATTATTCTAGACAAAGAGACTTCATTGATATTTGATGGTCGTTGTTTTTTTATTGTTGTAAAGGCACTCACCATCTGGACCAACTAACGAAAATGTAGAAATGACTCCATCAGTCATCAATATAAGTTTACCAAATACATCCACAAGAACGAACTGTTCAGAATTATGGCCACCATGGTACTCTGCAGAGAAGAGTCGTGTTGAAGTCCTTACTGGTCTTGAAAGAGTGAAATCCAAATAACGAAATACCTGTGAACAGGAAAGATCAATAGGCAGACATATATGACTAAGACATACTGTATGAATGGCCAGTCATAACTACTACTATATGGTAAAGAATAAGCTCTACTGGTGCCCACCTGGTTGTGTTAATAAATATGTTTTTTTGTTTCTTTTCCATAAATTGACACACTCCACCCAACTCGATGGTACTCTACACAGCCATCTATTCCTCTTACCCCTAGACTGAGGCCTTATTATAATAAATGTTTGTAGATTATCAACTTGTGAACATGCAAAATATGCAAATAATGGCCAAAAACTAATAACTTACAGTATAAAATAATGGTATGATTAAGGGTGGTAAGCACCTGAAACACGTGACTCCAATTGTACCTCATTGAATGGTGGTTTTATAACACAAAGGACAAATGCATTGCATATATTCTGCACTGGACAATTCCTCCTGTTTATTATGTCTGTTTACTGCTGCCTTGCACCGTCTCTCACGAGGCCTACTTGGGTGAGCTGATCATCATTTTCTGCATAATAATAAGCTATAGGAATTTTAGTGGAACACTAGCAACCAGTGGGGATGTATTTGGGTCATCTGAAACAACAACAGCTAAAATATTGCCAGCAGTCACAAAAAAGGGGATCCTTCAATGGTATCCACACATATTAGATTAAAGCTGATGAAAATATATATCCCCTGCTAGTCCCTTACACAGTAATATTGTCCCCTGTGGCCCCCCACATAGTAATGGTGCCCCTTTATTTGCCTCTACTTTGTAATGGCGCATCCACTTAGTAATGGTACTGACTAAGTGCCTTTCTTTCAGAAATTGTGCCCCCACTTAATGATGCCCAAAACAAAAATACCCACCTATCCCTGTTCTTAAGACAAATGACAGTGCCCTGTCTTTTTTTTAGGTCTGCAGATAATGAAAAACAAAGAAGGTATCCTAGAGCAGGGTCAGGCAGGTGCAATGATGTCACTCCATCATGCCACCATCATGGCTTCTCCCTGCCTTGCCTTAGTATTCAGTTGTATCTGTGTCCTAAGGATGCAGATGCAGTTGAAAGTGTTAATCGCCTAGAGATCTGGAGCACCGGTCAAAAATAAGGGGACTGTGCTTGCATAACTCCTGGGACACACATTATTGTTAAGCCTATGAAGGCAACTGCATCTCCTGTTTACTTTAACCAATTATTCCTAGGTTTAGTGTTCTTTAATACAAGTTGTCATGCATTGTGCGTCCCTTCTCAACAAGAGACAAATGAGCTCAAATGTCAAATTTTACCCATTAAAACTCTATGACAAAGAATCTGCAGGCTATAGTCATTGGTATTCATTGTGAAATGAATCTAAACACTCAATATCCTCTTGTGTATGTCTACAGTATAATTTCCCTGGTGTGTACTATGAATGACACACCTCAAGTTAAAAGTGAACGTGTCCCTTGTGAAACCCAATGCAACCAGTAATATAGTAAATTACAGTATTATACTGCAAAGATTTGGCTGCAACTATGTCATTATGATGGCTAATTTGGTGTATTAGTGTAAAACCTAATATGGATAAATCATTCTCTAAATCTTTAAATTGACATGAACATTATAATTATTATTTTATAATAGGTTTTAGATACAAAAATAGCACTAGGGATTAACTCTCATCGCTTGCCTTTACATACTTTCTTTACAGAGTGTCAATTCCTGTTGGCCAAAAAAATACTAAATATTCTATCTATATATATGCAGTATATGCATATATATAGTATAAGGAAACCGAAAACCTGTACATCCTAAATTAAGTGGAAACACTCCAATAACATAGCAGATAAAGAAAAGAAAAAAAAACTTTAGAAACCACATCAACTGGAATAAGACCGCAATACCATGCACATCTGCCACTGCATAGATGGGGGGAGCTTCATCAAACCCTGTGAGGAAAAGTTGCTGAGTTGCCCATAGCAACCAATCAGATGGCTAATTTCATTTTTCAGAGGCCTTTTTTAAAAATGAAAGCAGCACTCTCCCCCATGGTGTCCAGGAGTATAGATCCGTATAAACAAGGCAACTGTGTTGGTCCCACACCGATTTGATATGGACGGGACATTCTAAGGAAAGACCATACATTTTGTCTAAAAAAAACCTCCCTTAATCAGGCTTTCTTCTTTTTTGTAGTTATGATACCATATAGTTAAAGGGGTATTCCATTTTTTTTATTTGACTAGAGGGGCTGTAAAGTTGGTGTAGTTCATAATATAGTGTCTGTACCTGTGTTTGATGGATTGTCTCACAATTCTTATGTGATCTTTTCCCCAATGTTCATTTTTAGCAGCATACAAAATAAGTGTTGTCTCTGGCCTTTCCCAGGTTGCAGTGCGGCCGAAGAAAAAGCATCACTAGTCACGTGTTGAAAGGGAGCATGTCTGTGCTTCAATGGGTGGAGCGAACGCTGGGTGGGAGGGAGATCATTCAGCACAGGGCTGCAGGGAATTGTAGTAGTAAGCACAGCATGCATGGAAGAAAGCTCAGCTGTGCTGCAATGGGTGAGGTGGTTGATGTGTGGGAGGGAGATAGGTCACCTTGTTACCTAGACGCCACCTAGAAACAAGGGATCCTGGGAATTGTAGTGGGAGGGAAGGCATAGAAACAGGAAATTGCCAGTTTACTCAAATAAGCCAGCAGCATGATAGGGACACAGGGTACTGCAATTTACCACCAGCACAAGCACAGATCCTTGGTAAGCATTTCCATTACTGGCTGACAGGTGTTACGCCTAGCGCTCCGGGTCCCCGCTCCTCCCCGGAGCGCTCACGGCGTCTTTCTCCCTGCAGCTTCCCGGTCAGTCCCGCTGACCGGGAGCGCTGCTCTGTCATGGCCGTTGGGGATGCGATTCGCACAGCGGGACGCGCCCGCTCGCGAATCGCATCCCAGGTCACTTACCCGTTCCCGTCTCCTGCGGTCATGTGCTGGCGCGCGCGGCTCCGCTCTCTAGGGCGCGCGCGCCAGCTCCCTGAGACTTAAAGGGCCAGTGCACCAATGATTGGTGCCTGGCCCAATTAGCTTAATTGGTTCCCACCTGTTCCCTGGCTATATCTAGTCTCCTCCCTTGCACTCCCTTGCCGGATCTTGTTGCCCTTGTGCCTAGTGAAAGCGTTTTGTGTGTTTAAAAGCCTGTGTACCAGAACTTCTGCTATCTCCCCTGACTACGAACCTTGCCGCCTGCCCCCGACCTTCTGCTACGTCCGACTTTGCTTCTGCCTACTCCCTTGTACCTCGCCTATCTTCAGCAGTCAGAGAGGTGAGCCGTTGCTAGTGGATACGACCTGGTCACTACCGCCGCAGCAAGACCATCCCGCTTTGCGGCGGGCTCTGGTGAAAACCTGTAGTGGCTTAGAACCGGTCCACTAGCGCGGTCCTCGCCATCCCTCTCTGGCACAGAGGATCCACTACCTGCCAGCCGGCATCGTGACAGTAGATCCGGCCATGGATCCCGCTGAAGTTCCTCTGCCAGCTGCCGCCGACCTCCCTACATTGGTCGCCCGACAAGAGCACCAGCTGTCGTACTTGACCACCATGACACAGCAACTCCAGTCGCAGCTACAGCAGCTCCAGTCACAGCAACAGCAGCAACAGTCACAGCTACAGCAAGTTCAGTCTCAGCTACAGCAGCAACAACCATCTCCTCCGCCAGCTCCTGCACCCCTTCCGCAGCGAGTGGCCACTCCTAGCCTCCGCCTGTCTTTGCCGGACAAATTTAATGGGGACTCTAAGTTTTGCCGTGGCTTCCTTTCGCAATGTTCTCTGCACTTGGAGATGATGTCGGACCAGTTTCCTACTGAAAGGTCTAAGGTGGCTTTCGTAGTCAGCCTTCTGTCTGGAAAAGCCCTGTCATGGGCCACACCGCTCTGGGACCGCAATGACCCCGTCACTGCCTCTGTACACTCCTTCTTCTCGGAAATTCGAAGTGTCTTTGAGGAACCTGCCCGAGCCTCTTCTGCTGAGACTGCCCTGCTGAACCTGGTCCAGGGTAATTCCTCCGTTGGCGAGTACGCCATACAATTCCGTACTCTTGCTTCTGAACTATCCTGGAATAATGAGGCTCTCTGCGCGACCTTTAAAAAAGGCCTATCCAGCAACATTAAAGATGTTCTGGCCGCACGAGAGACTCCTGCTAGCCTGCATGAACTCATTCATCTAGCCACTCGCATTGACATGCGTTTTTCTGAGAGGCATCAAGAGCTCCGCCAGGAAAAAGACTTAGATCTCTGGACACCTCTCCCACAGTCTCCACTGCAATCTGCGCCTAGGCCTCCCGCCGAGGAGGCCATGCAAGTGGATCGGTCTCGCCTGACCCTGGAAGAGAGGAATCGCCGTAAGGAGGAGAATCTTTGTCTGTACTGTGCCAGTACTGAACATTTTTTGGTGGATTGCCCAATCCGTCCTCCACGCCTGGGAAACGCACGCTCGCACTCAGCTCTCGTGGGTGTGGCGTCTCTTGATGCTAAGTCGGCTTCTCCACGTCTCACGGTGCCTGTTCGGATTTCTACTTCAGCCAGCTCTCCCCTCTCAGCCGTGGCCTGCCTGGACTCTGGAGCTTCTGGGAATTTTATTCGGGAGTCCTTAGTGAATAAATTCCGCATTCCGGTGACCCGTCTTGTCAAGCCACTCCACATTTCCGCGGTCAACGGAGCCAGGTTGGATTGCACCGTGCGTTACCGCACGGAGCCCCTCCTAATGTGCATCGGACCTCATCACGAGGAAATTAAATTTTTTGTCCTTCCTAATTGCACTTCCGAAATTCTCCTTGGACTACCCTGGCTTCAACACCATTCCCCAACCCTGGATTGGTCCACTGGGGAGATCAAGAGTTGGGGTCCCTCTTGTTCCAAGGACTGCCTTCAACCGGTTCCCAGTAATCCCTGCCGTGACCCTGTGGTTCCTCCTGTATCCGCTCCCCCTAAGGTCATTAAGGACTCTGCCTGCCACAGGAAATGCCTCTCCCCCCCTCCCAGTCCCATCAGGCAAACCTCTGTGTCCCCTCATGGCCCTCGTCCTGGTGTCACACTGCCCCGTGCCAGGTCTCGCCCTCTGCCCTCCCTCCCCATTCCTACTCCTGCTGTACTGCCTGCCATTGAGGAAACCATCCATTCCTTCCCGGTGTCCTCATCCCAGGGGAGGCAGTCACCGGACAAAAAAAAGGGGAGACCTAAGGGGGGGGGTACTGTTACGCCTAGCGCTCCGGGTCCCCGCTCCTCCCCGGAGCGCTCACGGCGTCTTTCTCCCTGCAGCTTCCCGGTCAGTCCCGCTGACCGGGAGCGCTGCTCTGTCATGGCCGTTGGGGATGCGATTCGCACAGCGGGACGCGCCCGCTCGCGAATCGCATCCCAGGTCACTTACCCGTTCCCGTCTCCTGCGGTCATGTGCTGGCGCGCGCGGCTCCGCTCTCTAGGGCGCGCGCGCGCCAGCTCCCTGAGACTTAAAGGGCCAGTGCACCAATGATTGGTGCCTGGCCCAATTAGCTTAATTGGTTCCCACCTGTTCCCTGGCTATATCTAGTCTCCTCCCTTGCACTCCCTTGCCGGATCTTGTTGCCCTTGTGCCTAGTGAAAGCGTTTTGTGTGTTTAAAAGCCTGTGTACCAGAACTTCTGCTATCTCCCCTGACTACGAACCTTGCCGCCTGCCCCCGACCTTCTGCTACGTCCGACTTTGCTTCTGCCTACTCCCTTGTACCTCGCCTATCTTCAGCAGTCAGAGAGGTGAGCCGTTGCTAGTGGATACGACCTGGTCACTACCGCCGCAGCAAGACCATCCCGCTTTGCGGCGGGCTCTGGTGAAAACCTGTAGTGGCTTAGAACCGGTCCACTAGCGCGGTCCTCGCCATCCCTCTCTGGCACAGAGGATCCACTACCTGCCAGCCGGCATCGTGACAACAGGAAATTAGTAAAGTCACCTTATGTTGGATTACCCCATTAAAGTGCTATACCATTATTAAAAATTATCCTCTCTCCACAAGATATGTGATAACTAGCTGATTGGTAAGGGACCAACTACTTAGACCTTCATTGATCATAAAAACGAATGTCAAATCGGCCCCCGAGTGAATGGAGCAGAAGTCGATCACTATTTAGTTCACAGGCTGTGGGACTTCCAAACACAGCTGAGTTTAGCAATATCGGAAGTCCTATAGGGGGAGATCCATCAAAACCTGTCATGAGGAAAAGTTGCTGAGGTGCCCATAGCAACCAATCAGATTGCTTCTTTTATTTTTAACAAGGCCTCTGCAAAATGAAAGAAGACATCTCATTGGTTGCTATGGGCAACTCAGCAACTTTTCCTCTGGACAGGTTTTGATAAATCTTCCCCATAGAGAATGAATGGAGCAGTGATCAAGCATACGCACTGCTGCTCCATTCACTCGAGGGTCATTTGACATCTACTCTCATTATCGGTGGGGGTTCCAACAGTCAGACCACCATTGATCAGCTATAGCTTTTAATCTTGGAATAACCCCTTAATGTAAGAGACTGTCCCTTGTCATTAGACCCTAATAGGACATATGGGCATTATAGATGAATACTCAGGAACTCTATGAGTCAGAACAGGGAGCTTCCCTATAAGTTTAGCTCTAATAGTGACAGACTGAAACCATCTCTGTATTACATGGAAGGGCATTCATCTACATGTCTGCTACTTTATATTACATTTCCCAACAGTATTTCAAACTCACAAACTAATGGGATATCACCAGTATATGTCATCATTTTATGGTTGGTGGTGTCCAATGTGACAACCCTTTTAATTTATTTACCTGGTCCATTTCCGATAGCTGAATTTGAAACACATGCCCAAAGCTTTCATGGGCAATATCTCTGTAGATCAAAAATTTCGGATCATTTAAGCCATTGCACAGACCAGTGATCAAAAAGAAAACCTGCAAAAGAGAAATAGTGTTGGGTATAAAGAAATACAAAATGTACTACACAATGTATGTGACAGAATCATAAGTATACAGCCTATATGATGGGCGCATACAGTCCACACAGGGCTATATCACCAAATCTGTGTACTGCCATATGGTACCTCCGCACACTACCTCATTGTGTACAATTTTAGGCACCCGTGCAACAGAGCTTGATAGGCTTTAAAGGTGGGCAACCATGTAATAAATGGAATGGGTGGACTACAGTACCCAGAAGTCAAAGTTAGGAATATTTAGTTTATAAAAAGGCAGGCTGAGGATTGATCTAATAACCATGTATAAATATATCAAGTCATTTGATCTATTTATGCCCAGAAATGTATCGATAACAAAGGGCATCCACTACATCTAGAGGAAAGAAGGTTTCTACACCAACTTAGGAGAGGATTCTTTACTGTAAGAGCAGTGAGATTTAGTGAGTTTTTAGAATGAGTTCACATATAACAAAAATTTTATAAAATTACAAGTTATGGTTACTAGATTCTAGAGAAGGGGCATTGATCCAGGGATGTATTCTGATTGTCAAATTTGTGAGGAATACTTTCCTTAAGATGATAATACCTTGACTGGACTGGATAAAGCCAATATTTATTTTAAGGAACACTCATAAAGCTATACTTTTAGTTTGTCTTTCATTTTTACATTTTTTTTTTTTTTTTGCCCAAAACAGGAACAGAATGCAGATATCAGATCTAGGTTGGGTCTCTAGAGAATTTAATATGACCTTGTGGGGTTAGGACTCAAGACTTGTATCATCAGACTCTTTCTATACATGAACAATAGGTTTATGAAGAATTGTTGGGTTGATCTTGTTACCTGGGAGCTCTTTGAAGATATAAGTGAATATATACTATTTATTAAAGTGGCATTGTCGTAATCTTTTGCTGATGCATCAGTTAGGACCATGATGATTGAGTTGTTGGGTGAATTTTTTAGGCCTAATTCAAGACCCGCCATGGCCAGTTCAGGACAGTCACCTCCTCCGTTCGCATACAGATTATTAAACATTTCTCCAAACTCCCTTCGAGAACTGGTATTTCGGATTGGTCCGACCTCTGAAAGAAATATATTCATTATTTAATTTTGTTCTAACGTTATGTCTTGCGATATGGTCTGGATTCTCTGCAGATAAAACTACTGAGATGTCTTTAAAGCAATCATTTACTACCCCTGTCCCTTTGTACAATGACAGCCCCTTATAGGAGGTGGTGATGGCCCATGGTTCACTGTTTTCAAAATCTCTGCTTGCAGCAAGTGATTGGATCATTTTTGTGAACACTTAAAGAGTACCTGTCACCAAATTAAACTTTTAATATAGTGTTTCTTGTGTAATTAGCAGACACTTTCCTATTCACTTGCTTTTAAACTTATCAACATAAATATGTTTAAAATGTAACAGAAAAAAACAGCCACTAGGTGGCTCTGTTCTGTTCCCTGCCACAATTAATACAGTAAGTTTGGTCTCCTCTTGGCCTGTCAAGAGGCCAAACTCAGGAAGTGTTTCTCTGCACTGAGCTTGACAGTTGCACAGAAAGTGAAAGCTCCACAGATTATCCCATAAACCTGCACAGACTGAATGCTGCACAGAACCTCACTGAAAGCTGCACAGAGCCTCACTGAAAGCTGTACAGGGCCTCACTGAAAGCTGCACAAAGCCACACTGAAAGCTGCACAGAGCCTCACTGAAAGCTGCACAAAGCCTCACTGAAAGCTGCACAGAGCCTCACTGAAAGCTGCAAAGAGCCTCACTGAAAGCTGCAAAGAGCCTGAGGTCTTCTATTTATCACAGCACTGCAACCATATGAGGGTGGAAGTGGTCCCCCAGCAGGCTTCAGTGAAGTCATGCCTGCTGGGAAACGCCCACTTTCTTCTGCAGGAAGATTTCACTATGTGAGCAAGAATAAAGGTAAGATACACAGCTTTTTAAAGCTCTGAATTTTTTTTAAGCATGGGAGTAGTGTTAGCAGTGGTTAGGGAACATAGCCTGAGTTAGTTTAGAAAAGTTTATTTAGTGACAGGTGCTTATTAGGAAAGTCTGTCAGGAGATTCATGGTGCCGAACAATGGGCATCATGAAATAGCAACAGGCTACATTATTACAAGGGGCTACAGTATGTTCAGCTCTGAAACAGCAGTATTTCTGACAAACCATAGTTTAAAACCAGCCAGGCATTGGATGAAGCAGCATTTGGGTGGTCCCCATCTTCTCTTCACCAGCTTGACTTGATTGACAAGTGTTAAGCTTGTAAAAATCTTAATGCTTACAGTACTTATCAACTGCTGTATAATACAGATGAAGTTCATTTCTTTCTGAATTTATTTTCTGTCTGTTCACAGTTCCCTCTGCTGACACCTCTGTCCATGTCAAGAACTGTCCAGGAACAATTCCCCATAGCAAACCTCTCCTGCTCCAGACAGTCCCTGACATGAACAGAGGTGTCAGCAGAGAGCACTGTAGACAGACAAAAAAGAATTTCCTCTGTATTATACAGCAGCTGATAAGTACTGGAAGGATTAAGATTTTTAATCAAAGTAATTTGCAAATTAAATAAATGTTTTCTACCGGAGTACCACTTGAGGGAGGGCACACGTCAGGATTTTATGCTGCTCGTAGTCTGGGGAGCATGAATCTCTTGATAGAATTCCTTCAAGAGCAGAGGAGCAGAGCCCTGCAGCTATTATTAAGCTAGCTACACCTCTGACACTGCCCCTGGGTCTCCTTACCAAGGAGTTAAAGGAGATGAATATTCCTGAGTGGGGTGGTGTGAACAGGACACAGGGGGCAGATTCAGAGGTGCAGATAGTCTTCAATCCTGCTTTCTGAGCAGTAAAGAGTTCATCTTCATATTGCAAGATTGTGCTATAACTCGGGATGGTTGAATGGATTGAGGTAAAGAATACATCGTTTAACTCAGGATCACCCACAGTAACCATCTGAATATTCAGGTTAGTGAATCCTTTGTCAGTTTCCCTTTAAGATATATTACCTGGATCATTAAACTCTACCATTGTATATTTGCGAACTCCACATGGAAAACGTGATGAAACTCTGTCCAGAAGCCAATCATTTACTAATCGTAGCTGATACAGGTCATCGCTCATAGAACCGCTTACATCCACCACATATGTCAGAGAAGAGGACTCTATAAAACAAAAAGCATAAATTACATAATCCTATAAAACCTTAACCTCTCTTCTATCACCTCATCTATTATCTCCCAATAATCAGCCTGAAGTAGGGGACCGATAAAAGGAAGTATTATAAGAAACAGTCTACACAGGGTTTACTTGTAGGATGTAACCAGGGCTGGTGTCAGAAAGTTAAAAGTTAAACAGATTAGTAAATTACTTCTATAAAAAATTCTTAATCCTTCCAGTACTTATTATGCATTGTATACTACAAGGGAAATTCTTTCTTTTTTTTTTTTTTTTCTGTCACGACCACAGTGCTTTCTTCTGACACCTCTGTCTATTTTAGGAACTGTCCAGAGCAGCATTTGTTTGCTATGAGGATTTTCTCCTGCTCTGGACAGTTCTTGACATGGACAGAGGTGTCAGCAGAGAGCACTGTGGTCATGACAGAAAAGAAATCCAAAAAGAAAAGAAGTTCCTCTGTAGTAATCCGCCGCTAATAAGTACTGTAAGGATTAAGATTTTTTAATCAAAGTCATTTACAAATCTGTTTAACTTTCTGGCACCAGTTTTAAAAAATAAAGTTTTCCTGCAGGAACCCATGGGAACAGAGTTCCTGCACTTTTCCTCCATAGCAGTAACGATGTTCCTATTAGCAGGAGTCCTGCAGGACCAGCCCTTGAGTGGAAATTTTGGGTGAGTTCCCACACTATTTCCCCAGGACTTGACCACTGGATGTAACCATACAGACACATACATTTAAACTGGAGCTGTAGACTCCAAAAGGTGAATTTGTGTTTTTACAGACTGTTAACATTTTTATTTTACTAGCTGAGTACCCGGCGTTTCCTGGTTTTTCCTTCTAATCCTTGTTGGGGAGGAAAATAAACAAATTAGGAAGCTTTTGACTTCATATCCCGTCCTCATATATTGTTGTCATATCCCATCCTCATATCCCGACCTCCTATCCCATCCTCCTATCTCGACCTCCTATCAGGACCTCCTATCCCGTCCTCCTATCTCGACCTCCTATCCCGTCCTCCTATCCTGGTTCTCCTATCCTGACCTCCTATCCCATCCTCCTATCCCGTCCTCCTATCCGTCCTCCTATCCCGACCTCCTATCCCAACCCGTAATATGTGTATCAGGTATTGAAATATCTCCAGTCGTACGGAAGTTATGTGGGAACATCAGTGGCGTAGCGTGAGTTGTCAGCACCCGGGGCAAGGCAAGTAATTTGCGCCCCCTAACCCATGGATTTTAGCACTCGAGTCTCTTCCACTAGATTAGTTAAAGAAACCCTTACCCCCTAAGTATTGTTTGTTATGAAAATACTGATGTAATTAAAGTAAAATGCATCTAAATACAAGTTTATTTTCAAACACTTTATTGAGTGCGAACATGCATTACACATTCTCCACATTTTCAGCAGGTCTATGAATACAAATCTACAAATGTAGTAACCTAGCATAGGCCATGCTATTATATGTCGTCTCACAACCATTGTAAACGACAAAAAATATCAAGAACAAAAACTAAACATCAAAATGGAACCATACCCTGGAGATGATCCAAGACTGGGCTAGATGGAGCCAACTTCCTCAATCCTGTACCTCTAATTGTAATTCTTTAATAGAAGTGCAAGATATCAATCGGTATATAATTAGGTAGGCAGTAAAGTACCCCCACATTAGGTAGGCAGTATAGTTCCCCCACATTAGGTAGGCAGTATAGTTCCCCCACATTAGGTAGGCAGTATAGTTCCCCCACATTAGGTAGGCAGTATAGTTCCCCCACATTAGGTTGGCAGTATAGTTCCCCCACATTAGGTAGCAGTATAGTTCCCCCACATTAGGTAGGCAGTATAGTTCCCCCACATTAGGTTGGCAGTATAGTTCCCCCACATTAGGTAGGCAGTATAGTTCCCCCACATTAGGTTGGCAGTATAGTTCCCCCACATTAGGTTGGCAGTATAGTTCCCCCACATTAGGTAGGCAGTATAGTTCCCCCACATTAGGTAGGCAGTATCGTTCCCCCACATTAGGTTGGCAGTATAGTTCCCCCACATTAGGTAGGCAGTATATTTCCCCCACATTAGGTAGGCAGTATAGTTCCCCCACATTAGGTTGGCAGTATAGTTCCCCCACATTAGGTAGGCAGTATAGTTCCCCCACATTAGGTTGGCAGTATAGTTCCCCCCACATTAGGTAGGCAGTATAGTTCCCCCACATTAAGTTGGCAGTTCCCCCACATTAGATTGCCAGCTCGCCCACATTAGGTAGGGAGTTCCCCCACATTAATAGTAAGCTCCCCCACAATAGTAGGCATCTCCCCCACATTAATAGGCAGCTCTTCAACAATAGTAGGCAGCTCCCCCACAATAGTAGCAGCTCCCCCACAATAGTAGGCAGCTCCCCCACATTAGGTCAGCATTTCCCCCACAATAGTAGGCAGGTTCCCCACAATAGTAGGCAGTTCCCCCACAATATTAGGCAGCTCCCCCCCCACAATATTAGGCAGCTCCCCCCACATTTGTAGGCAGCCCCCCCCCACATTAGGTCAGCAGTTCCCCCACAATCGTAGGCAGCTTCCCCCACCCCACAGACATACAGCTTCCAGCCATAAACAGTGTATGGCTGGAGGCTGTATGTCTGTACTGCTGCCCCCACAGTGATCCGGTCACCGCTCCTCCGGCCCGGGGTCACATCTACTGCTATGGCCTATGGACCATAGCAATAGGTGCTGGGACCAGGGGAGCGGTGACCGGAACACTGAAGAAGATGACGCGCCGCCGGTCACTTACCAGGCCCGTCCTCCTGCGATGATCCTGCGGTCCTCCTGCGTCTCTATGGTTGTACGCACGGGACGTCAGTGACGTCCCGTGCGTACAACCATAGAGTCGGAGAAGCGAAGGACCGAAGGAGGACGCGCGCTAGCCGGGGAATGGTGAGTGACCGGCGGACATCCTTATGTCCCGAAAAGATTTTTCGGGACACAGGGATGTCCGGGATAGGAATACCGTATTTATCGGGGTATACCACGCACCGGCCTATAACACACACCCTCATTTTACCAAGGATATTTGGGTAAAAAAAGTTTTTTACCCAAATATCCATGGTAAAATGAGGGTGCGTGTGTGCGCGTGTATACCCCGATATACCCCCAGGAAAGGCAGGGAGAGAGAGGCCGTCGCTGTCCGCTTCTCTCCCCCTGCCTTTCCTGGGGTCTAGAGCGCTGCTGTCGGCCCTTCTCACCCCCTGGTTATCGGCGCCGCTGCCCGTTCTGTCCCCCTGACTATCGGTGCCGGCGCCGATAGCCAGGGGGAGAGAAGCGGCGCCGACAGCCAGGGGGAGAGAAGGGGCAGCGGCACCCATTGCCGGCGCCACTGCCCCGTTTCCTCCCCCCATCCCCGGTGGCATAATTACCTGAGTCGGGTCCGCGCTGCTGCAGGCCTCCGTCGTGCGTCCCCAGCGTCGTTGCTATGCACGGCGCGGCGCACTGACGTCATGCGCCGCGCCGTTCAGCGCATAGCAACGACGCCGGGGACGTACACCGGAGGCCTGGAGCAGCGCGGACCCGACTCAGGTAATTATGCCACCGGGGATGGGGGGAGGCAACGGGGCAGTGGCGCCGGCAATGGGTGCCGCTGCCCCTTCTCTCCCCCTGGCTGTCGGCGCCGCTTCTCTCCCCCTGGCTATCGGCCCCGGCACCGATAGTCAGGGGGACAAAACGGGCAGCGGCGCCGATAACCAGGGGGTGAGAAGGGCCGACAGCAGCGCTCTAGACCCCAGGAAAGGCAGGGGGAGAGAAGCGGACAGCGACGGCCTCTCTCTCCCTGCCTTTCCTGGGGGTGTATCGGCGTATAACACGCACACAGACTTTAGGCTAAAAATTTTTCGCATAAAAAGTGCGTGTTATACGCCGATAAATACGGTACTTCTTTTTATGTGCCCGGGCCGGCTCCCGTGTGTGGCTGCAGGCGGGGGCCGACCAGAGCATATAAAAACTAATACTGTATACTAAAAACCGGGGGACCTCCAGCTGTTGTGAAACTACAACTCCCAGCATGCCCGGACCGGCAAAGGCTGTATTCCTATAAGGATAGTATTCCTATCCCAGAGAGCACGCCCCCCAGATGTTGAGCCCGGTGCGGACGCCCCCCCCCCCTACACCCCCCACGCTACGCCTCTGGGGAACATACATTTCCAATTGATTTGCATGGGACTTTAAACAAAAACCCCGACACTCACAAATGGGGGTAGTTAAGGGTTCAATTAATTATCCTATATTTTAAGTGGACATATAAGTAACATGTGACCAAGTATTATTGAAATATCTCCAGCCGTTTGGAAGTTATGCAGTAACATATATTTCCCATTGACTTGTATGGGACTTTAAACATAAACCCCGCCCCTGGCAAATGGGGGTGAGTAAGGGTTAAATTACCTATCCTATGTTTGTTGTAGACATATAAGTAACATGTGTGCCAAGTTTTATGTTAATATCTTTAGCCGTTTGGACGTGATGCTGGAACATACACACATACATACATACATGCATACATACATATACACACACATACATACACACACATACACACACACATACACACACACACACACATACACACACACACACACATACACACACACACACATACACACACACTCACATACACACACTCACATACATACACACACATACACACACACATACACACACACACATACACACACACACATACACACACACACATACACACACACACATACATACACACACACACACACACACATACACACACACATACATACACACACACATACATACACACACACACGTTGAGTTTTATATATATATATAGATTGCATTGGAGCAATAAAAAGATAACTGCAAATGTAGACAAAGGGGGAGATTTATCAAAACGAGTCCAGAGGAAAAGTTGCCCAGTTTCCCATAGCAACCAATCAGATCGCTTCTTTCATTTCTAACAAGGCCTGGGCAAAATGAAAGAAGCAATCTGATTGGTTGCTATGGGCAACTGGTTAACTATTCCTCTGGACAGGTTTGATAAATCTCCCCCATAGCCTTCAAGTTTTTGATTTATTTTTATGACCATTTATTTGTGACCATGAAAATTTTCAATAAGAATTTGACCAGGACTTTTTTTAAATGAGAATTTTGACTATATCATAATATAATAACTATATAATATCTGACAGCATATTCTGAGGATATCTAATATAAAATATTGTATAGAGGATGTTTTCAAGAAAAGCATACTGATTTCATTTATTTATCCTCCTTGGCCAAGTCCTCACATCTGATATTTCTTGGTTCTCTCCTCACATCTGATCCTTCTTGGCTCTCTCCTCACATCTGATCCTCCTTGGTTCTCTCCTCACATCTGATCCTCCTTGGCTCTCTCCTCACATCTGATCCTCCTTGGTTCTCTCCTCACATCTGATCCTCCTTGGCTCTCTCGTCACATCTGATCCTCCTTGGCTCTCTCCTCACATCTGATTCTCCTTAGTTCTCTCCTCACATCTGATCCTCCTTGGTTCTCTCCTCACATCTGATCCTCCTTAGTTCTCTCCTCACATCTGATCCACCTTGGTTCTCTCCTTACATCTGATCCTCCTTGTCTCTCTCCTCACATCTGATCCACCTTAGTTCTCTCCTCACATCTGATTCTCCTTAGTTCTCTCCTCACATCTGATTCTCCTTAGTTCTCTCCTCACATCTGATCCTCCTTGGTTCTCTCCTCACATCTGATCCTCCTTGGTTCTCTCCTCACATCTGATCCTCCTTGGTTCTCTCCTCACATCTGATCCTCCTTGGCTCTCTCCTCCCATCTGATCCTCCTTGGTTCTCTCCTCACATCTGATGCTCCTTGGTTCTCTCCTCACATCTGACCCTCCTTGGCTCTCTCCTCACATCTGATCCTCCTTGGCTCTCTCCTCACATCTGATCCTTATTGGCTCTCTTCTCCCATCTGATATTTCTTGGTTCTCTCCTCACATCTGATCCTCCTTGGTTCTTTCCTCACATCTGATCCTCCTTAGTTCTCTCCTCACATCTGATCCTCCTTGGTTCTCTCCTCATATCTGGTATTTCTTGGCTCTCTCCTCACAACTGATCCTCCTTGGCTGTCTCCTCACACCTGATCCTCCTTGGTTCTCTCCTCACAATTGATCCTCCTTGGCTGTCTCCTCACATCTGATCCTCCTTGGCTGTCTCCTCACATCTGATCCTCCTTGGCTCTCTATTCACATCTGATCCTCCTTGGTTCTCTCCTGACATCTGAGCCTCCTTGGTCCTCTCCTCACATCTGATCCTCCTTGGCTCTCTCCTGACATCTGAGCCTCAATGGTTCTCTCCTGACATCTGATCCTCCTTAGTTCTCTTCTGACATCTGATGCTCCTTGGCTCTCTCTTCACATCTTATCCTCTTTGGTTCTCTCCTCACATCTTATCCTCCTTGGTTCTCTCCTGACATCTGATGCTCCTTGTCTCTCTTTTCACATCTGATCCACCTTGGCTCTCTCCTCATATCTGATCCTCCTTAGCTCTCTCCTCACATCTGAGCCTCCTTTGCTCTCTCCTGATATCTGAGCCTCCTTGGTTCTCTCCTGACACCTGATCCTCCTTGGTTCTCTCCTCACATCTTATCCTCCTTGGTTCTCTCCTGACATCTGAGCCTCCTTGTCTCTCTGTTCACATCTGATCCTCCTTGGCTCTCTCCTCACATCTGATGGTTCTTGGCTCTCTTCTCACATCTGATCCCCCTTGGCTCTCTCCTCACATCTGAGCCTCCTTGGTTCTCTCCTCACATATGATCCTCCTTAGTTCTCTCCTCACATCTGAGCCTCCTTGGTTCTCTCCTCACATCTGATCCTCCTTGGTTCTTTCCTCACATCTGATCCTCCTTGGCTCTCTCCTCACATCTGATCCTCCTTGGCTCTCTCCTCACATCTGATCCTCCTTGGCTCTCTCCTCACATCTGATCCTCCTTTGCTCTCTCCTCGCATCTGATCCTCCTTGGCTCTCTTCTCACATCTGATCCTCCTTGGCTCTCTCCCCACATCTCTCTCATCAGGATCATGTCATAGAATCAATGTTTGTTTATAGTGATTGCAAAACATTGCTAAGAGGAATCGGATATTCATGCCAATTGAAAGAAAAATTGTAGTGACTGACATGAGCTCCCACTTCTTAAAGAGATTCTGCAGCAGTTGTATATCAGAAGGAACAAGTCACATTTGAGTCTTAAAAAATATGGCCCGGGAAGGACAATTTACAGTAAGGTAAGGGGAATGCATCTATTTATGTATTCTTTTCTCCAAAAGGTAACTACAGAACAAGAATACTTGTCATGGACATTGCTGTGCCTGGGAGAAGACCTTTTCACCAAGAGAATAAACTTTTTTTTGTAATAAAATTACATTTAAACAATTACAATTTTCAGCAGACTGACTAGTTCCCAACATCTACAGATGACAGATGATTCTATGTTAAACATGTCTATATATGTTGTCTATTTTTATTAATATGTTGATCCTATATTGATCTGCCCATCATACCTGTTTTGGATATGCATTCCCCTTTGAAAGTGGCTTGACCTGCAGAAACAAAACATGATGTTTATGTAACATATATGAAAAGATCTTTTACACATTCAGACCTTGGACCTATGCCTTACGTGTAACATACATTAGTCTAAAGTAGATGTATCTAGTCTTTGAGTGTCAAGCAGAAATGATGATCCAGAATCTGCTTTAGCAAATATTGACAGTAAGGAACTTTTTTTGCACATATATTTTATGGTCTGCAAAACGAATAAAATTACCTATGGGGTCCCCTAATTCTCAAAACAAAATCTAGATATAATAGAGTTATTGATATATAATCTCTATTTCAACATGAATTCTCAGAACTACCATATTCAAACACACTTTGGGCCAAACTCTTGTCTTTTTGACTTGATGTGATTTAAAGGTTTAAAGGTAACTCTTAGACCCTACTGATATTTACTATCCTATGTGGTCATGCACAAACTATTGGTAGAAAGGGAAAGAAAAGGTCCTCACAGACAGCAAAGATTATCAGATAAGTCATAGAGCTAAATGAAAAAGGACATCACAGAAGTGTGAGTAGTATGGCTCTATTAAAAAGTAATGTTTATTGAACATACTGTAAAAGATATAATCCTCAGAAACACAAACAATGTGCTAACAAAAAATCTCAATGATACTACGGTCATAGGTTGATAAACGTGGGCTAGAGCGCCGTGCAAATTTGGCCACAATATATATAAAATTCTACCCACACTGCAGTAACCAAGTATCAATCACAAATTCCTCCACATAAAACACGACCATCAAGCAAGATACGTCCCTCACGTCCCAACGCATTTCCCCCTTTTTTTACTTAATGTAGGCAATACTTTCATCGGGGGGGGGGGGGGGGGGTCTTAATCTGCAGGATCACTATAATAAAGAAATGGAGCACCACAGAATAACTATGCTCTGGTCCACAATAGGATTACTCGCTCAGATCCCTAGCCAAGAGCAATAAAGATAACAAGGGCGCAGATAGTTGTCCCAAAGCTGAACAGTCACATATGGGACAGATCTTCTATGATAGTCGTGCTTCATATGCAGGAGTTTATGATTCATACTTTCCGCCATGTGGATAGAATTTTATGTGTATTGTGGCCATATTTGCTGGGCCCACTAGCCCACGTTTATCAACCTAGCCATGACCATGGTATTGTCTTGTTGAGATTGCTTATTAGTACATTTTTGTGTCTAAAGACTATTAATTGTACAGTATATTCCAGCCTTTGCTGTCCAAGCATGCTGGGAATTGTAGTTTTGCAACAGCTGGAGGCACTCTGGTTGGGAAACACTGGTATATTCAATAAACATTACATTTTAATAGAGCCATAATATTTACACTCCTGTGATGTCCTCAGATAGAGAGAGGCTATGTTCACACAATGGAATTTCCTTGCGGAATTCTGTACGGAGATTCCGCGGCAGCAGAGTCCTATTTATTTCAATTAGATTCTCCTGCACTGTTCACATAGCAGAATTTTATGTGCCAGAAACATGTCTAATCTTTCTGTGGATTCCACACAGAAATGCATTGCCATCTATGAGATGGCGCATTTATGAGTGGTCCTAGTGCCGGCATGTCATGCTGTTAGGGGAATGTCCGCACAGAGATTTTCCACGCGGACATTCCCCCGTGTGAACATAGCCAAAAGGTCCTCGCAATCTCCTGTAGTGGACCAAGGAATCTCTGTATGATGCTGGATACCAGAAAAGAGAAGTGGTGATATGGTCTAATAATAATTTTATATATATATTTATATATGTATATATATATATATATATATATATATATATATATATATACTATAGTAATTTTCTGATAGTACGAAGCTCTCAATAACTCAATGTACATGGTCAAGGTCTTACATTACATTAACACCTCCCCCCCCCCCCACCTCCATGTGTATAAATCCACATAGAATGACCCTAAATTATGTAAAATAATAAAACCCAAATGAGAATCAATTTACATTAATAGAATTGGTCAGAAAAAAAGTTTTTCGATATTGTAATACTTACTCATGGCAGAAAAACTGCAATCGCACATTAGCAAAACAATCAGAAAATGGAGATTCATGGTGGAAGGTCTTTAGCCTCGAGGATATCTGCTTCACGATGAATTTCAGATGCTTAATGGATGTATCTGACTCTGTGCGAGGAGTATGAACATATTCCTAAACACCCCCCTATATATATATTGAGCAAATTCAGTATAAGGAAATGTTAACTCCAATGTTACCAATTGGAGCATACAATTTGGCACACCTTTGAATACACACTTCCTTAGCGCATTGTTTCTAAGCACTTAATATGCCAAACAATTCGCTGTTTTAGTACAATAAACCTTATTTATAGTTAGTGTATTAATCATGTAAGAAGCCAGGCAATTGTCCTGAAAGGTAATGGTTATTACTCACTACATACTAAAGTAGCTTCAGATGAGTAGTAAAAGTAACACTAATCTCCAAACACCTCTGTGAATATATATATATATATATATATATATTTTTTTTTTATTTTTTTTTTTTTTTTTTTTTTATTATTATTATTATTATTTTTTAAACTTTTTTATGGTAAAACTGTATGGAATATGTTCATTTTAACATTATAGAGAAATATTTCCTTGTCAAATAAATCCTAGCACCAGTATGTAGCAAAGTATTTAAAGGTTACTATGACAAATAATATTTTAAATCTGTAACACACATCTATCAATACCAGTGTTTCCCAACCAGGGTGCCTCCAGCTGTTGTAAAACTACAACTCCCAGCATGCCCGGACAGCCTTTGGCTGTCCGGGCATGCTGGGAGTTGAAGTTTTGCAACAGCTGGAGGCACCCTGGTTGGGAAACACTGATCTATACAAACGTATGGGAACTGGTAGCGCTACTGATGGGTAGGTAAGTATACAAGATGAATATTATGAAAAGTAAGTAGATATTAAGCAACAGACCTGAACATATATTAATAAAAAGTATTTTCCTACAACCCTTGGTTCTTTTTGGTACTGCACTTTCTACTTTACAATTTCACTATTGTGTAACTAGCAAATCCATAGATACCAAAATATATGCTTAATGTAAAACATATGTTTTATTCCCTACTAGCTGAGTACCCGGCGTTGCCCGGTTTTTCCTTCCTAATCCTTTTTGGGGAGGAAAATAAACAAAGGAGGAAGCTTTTGACTTCATATGCAGTCCTCATATATTGTTGTCATATCCCGACCTCCCATCATCATATCTCGACCTCCTATCCCGTCCTCCTATCCCGTCCTCCTATCCCGTCCTCCTATCTCGACCTCCTATCCCGGTCCTTCTATCCCGGTCCTCCTATCGCATCCTCCTATCGCGTCCTCCTATCCCGACCTCCAATCCCGTCCTCATATCCTGACTCGTAATATGTGTACCAGGTAGCTCCAGCCTAACGGAAATTAGATGGGAACATACATTTCCCATTGATTTGCATTGGACTTTAAAAAAAAAAAACCTGACCCTCACAAATGGGGGTAGTTAAGGGTTAAATTAGCTATCCTATATTTTAAGTGGACATATAAGTAACATGTGACCAAGTATTATCGAAATATCTCCAGCCATTTGGAAGTTATGCAATAACATATATTTCCCATTGACTTGCATGGGACTTTAAACATAAGCCCCGCCCCTGGCAAATGGGGGTGAGTAAGGGTTAAATTACCTATCCTATGTTTGTTGTTGACATATAAGTAACATATGTGCCAAGTTTCATGTTAATATCTTTAGCCGTTTGAAAGTTTTTGTGGAACATACACACACACACGTTGAGTTTTATATATATAGATTTAAATGTTTTGTTTTATACATTAAAAATGTCAATAATTTCAGTAAACTGTTATTAAAAAAAAAAGTCTTGGTTTTCCTTGTCCTGCTTCACTTGATCTTGCTGGAACTTGTGGTGTCATGGCAAGCATTCGGTAGGGTTTCGGGTGAAACAGAAAAGAGGGTGTTTCATGTTTTATTTGGATTGTTTCCATACTGAATGCCTTTTTTATTTTGGAACCTTTGTAAGTATAATAAACTATTTCCTGATTCAATTCCTGGCAGTACTGCACAATGCTCTGCTATCTTGCTTATAATGCATCTGAATAGGGGGTTACCAAAGAGAGGTCCAAGGCCCACCGAGATCAATGGACAATAAAACCTAGAAAGAATTATTAATATATTGTCATAATTGGCAAAAATATGTAATTACTTTGCATAATAAATCGACCTGCACCCCTTACATACATACAGGGGGGTCCTATATACAGGGGACACATTTCCTAAAGAGGGTCCTACACAAATGCTGCAAGCTACGTACGGTGGGTCTTATATATATAAGGAGCAATTTAACTACAGGGGGAATATAAAGGGGGAAACTACCTGTAGGGGATCATAAATACAGGAAGAAAGCTATATTCAGGAGAGGTTCTATCTTCAGGGAGCAAGCTACATTCGGAGGGGCAAACTACCTACATGGGCAAGCCTCCTCCAGACTGACCAACGCAAACCTTGAAAAGCAGTTGCAAGTAGCAACATCATCAATACCAGGCAACATCACAGTACCAAAGAGAAGCAATGCCAGCCAATAAGTTAGGAGTGAGTTATTTAAATGGTGGATCAAATATAGTGGCTAATATTTAAGTTTATCATTTTGCATGGCCTGTAAATAATCTTAGTAATATCCAAATGGCCCTCAACAGAAAACATGTTGTACTAAAAAATAAGTTGTAAGACTTTAAAGGGGTACTCCAGCCCTAGACATCTTATCCCCTATCCAAGGGATAGGGGATAAGATGTCTGATCGCGGGGGGTCCCACCGCTGGGGACCCCCGTGATTTCGGCTGCATCACCCCAGAGTGAACTTCGCTCCGTGCCGGATTACTGGCGATGCGGGGAGGAGGCTTGTGATATGACGGTCACGCCCTGCTTGTGATGTTAAGGCCATGCCCCCTCAATGCAAGTATATGGGAGGGGGTATGACGGCCATCACGCCCCCTCCCATAGACTTGCATTAAGGGTGGACGTTACGTCACGACGGGGCATGACCGTGATGTCACGAGCCTCTGGTGCTGCACTTGATGCTCTAAACAAACACGGGGTGGAGCAGGGAGATCGCGGGGTCCCCAGCGGCGGGACCCCCTGCGATCAGACATCTTGTCTAGGGGCAAAGGACCCCTTTATGGGTGCGTTCACACGCTAGTAACTAGCAACAGGTTTACCGCTGCAGGAAACCCGGTGCGAGTTACCCTACCATTAATTTGAATTGGTCCGCGGACAGTCCACAAATCTGACACTATTGCGGACTAACTGTGGACCCATTTAAATCAATTGTAGCGTAACTCACAGCGGGATTCCTAGTAATAGTAGTTGTGCATTGTAGAATATAAGCACAAGTCCAGCAGAGTATGATAAAATCTTTATTTAATCTCTGGGCATAAAATTGTCACCACCTGCGATGCATTTCGGGTTGCTACTCTTTTTTTTAAAGCATGTAAGACACACGCATTATAATAAACACTGGAAGTATAAGAGTCACCCAATCAATTACCTACTCATTAATCTTCAGGTAATAGTGGTGGGGTGGGAGAGGGGGGAAGGGAAGTGGAGAGAAGAAAGGAAGGGGAGAGAATGGAGGAGGTGAGGTGTAAAACTCCTAGCAATGCAAGGAGAAGCATAGACTAACATACTATAGTGAAAAAATAGACAAAAAAATGAAAAAAAAATCTGTAGTGATTGAAAAGGGAGTAGAATAATACAGTAAAGAACATGGGCTTAAAGGGGTAATCAGGTTATGCAAAACGTATCCCTTGTCCACAGGAAGTGACGTAGTAGCAAGGAAAAACACCCACTCAAATACTAATTCATGAATCTACTGTACATGAACAGCATGGCACGAAAACTAAAAATCAAGATATCTGAATGTGATAAAAAATGATAGCACACATTCAACCCCCACAGGAGGCAAAGAAAGAAAAGTCTACAAACCACATAGGAGAGAAGGAAGTAGGACATGAAGTGGGCGCTGTACTAATCCTTCCCCATGTCATTATCCAACTAGCAAATACCGTACAACTTCTTGTGAAGAGTCTCAGTTTCATCCCTTGGGAAATATTAATTCTATTCAAAACTATCCTGGACTTTACAAATGTGCACGCCTGTTGACGGTAAAGAGATATTTTTTCCATTTATCTGATAAACAAGTGCCAGATACCACGACCACTGATAACATTATGCAATTACATATGATGCTGTTTTTTATTTTAAAGAGCAAATAGCTTTTAAAGCATTAAAATAATTAGAAATATATATGTATATATATATATCTTCCTAAGACACCAAATTTTTACTGTACTACTATCTAAAGTCCACAAAGATATGTACCATCCCCCACTGAGACCCAGCATCTCATAAAGGCCCAGTGTGTGGATAGACAAACATCTTCAACCACTAGCACAGTGTTTGAGCTATCTGGAGGATGGCAAATAAGGGGTAAAATCTATGTACAATTTAAAACAGCAACCTCATTTTCATTGCTTTTCAAGCAACATAGTAGGGCTCTGTTCTCATATCCCACATGTTAAAGTTGTGGTGAGCATGTTGGAAAGGAAGATGTTGTTAACCCTTAGGGCAAATTGTATTAACCCTATGGGTTCCGGACGCCAGGGTGTGGTTATCCTCTACACCACCCGAGGTATGGCCGCTGGTTCCTGGGCAGGGCGCCGGGCAAATAATCACTTTGATGCAAGGTTACAGAACAACGGAACTTTACTGAGGCAGACAGTATGTTAAAGTCTTTACAGCTCAGTTCAGGCCCAAGGAGATGCTCAGTGAACTTTAGGGAGCTTGTTGGCTCTCTGGGACTTGTGGTAGACTTGGACTGAATTGTGCAACCCACGCTGACTTGAGTGACTTGACTATCTTGACTAGACTTTGATTTTCACCTGTAGGGGTTACTGGTAGTAGCTGTGTGTCTGTTATTAGGCCTTGGTTTCCCTCAGGAACACCAGACAACTGCTCAGGTCTTCACTTGGCTGTACCTCAGCATGCACTAGACTCTACTGGCAAGGCTATCTCCTCCCTAGTATATAAGGGAGCAATTTGGAGGAATCCCATAGGTCACCAACAAGTCACCTGTTCACATTGCACCTTCCTTGGTAACATAGGCCTTGACAACATAGATTTAAAGAGACAAATGCCTCAAAAGATTAACCAGCATATAACATAAGAGCTTTTAACACTTGACAGTCCTTAGGAGGGATGTGGACCCAGGAGAATACTTAAACGGAGGCCTCCACACAGGACGGGCAGGTGTACAGGATGACTGTACAGGAGCACCCCAAAAGCCCCCAAGGCACTGCTGTTTCATTTGCAGAGAGCAAGTATCTATTCTGATGACACTAATGAAGTTATCATAATGGCAGTGGATTTTCTCCTAAGGCATAACTTTTCATGTTTGGGGTCTTTTTTTGATCTACAGTTAGTAGGAGCCCTGATAGGTCCCTGCTTCTCTTTCTCCTCGGCTAATTTATACATGGCCTGGTAAGAGAAAAATATATTTTTTGCAGAAATCAACCCTTTTTTAAGGACAGTATAATGTCATATAGGCACTACCATACCAGCATTAGTAAAGTTTAGTAAATGGGCACTACCAGATACAAAACTTTGTATATGTTGTACATCTTGGCAAAACATTAACCTTTCTAATATACTTCATAAGAAAATGCTATTTCCATTTTATAGAAGTAATGGCTTATAAAATCATGGCTTTGTCCAAGCTGAAGCATAGGCATGGACAAAGTCCAATAAGCAAGGGTGGGCTAGCACTCCTCTGTGCTCTCTCCTGTCTGGTAGGACAGGAGAGAGCACAGAGGAGTATCATCAGATAGGAGAGAGCACAGAGGAGTACAATTAGCAAGGAGAGAGCACAGAGGAGTACCATCAGAAAGGAGAGCACAGAGGAGTCCTATCTGACAGGAAAGAGCACAAAGGAGTGCTATCAGACAGGAGAAAGCACAGAGGAGTCCTATCAGACAGGAGAGAGCACAGAGGAGTACTATCAGACAGGAGAGAGAACAGAGGAGTACTATCAGACAGGAGAGAGCACAGAGGAGTCCTATCAGACAGGAGAGAGCACAGAGGAGTACTATCAGAAAGGAGAGCACAGAGGAGTCCTATCAGACAGGAGAGAGCACAGAGGAGTCCTATCAGACAGGAGAGAGCACAGAGGAGCTCTATCAGAAAGGAGAGCACAGAGGAGTACTATCAAACAGGAGAGAGTACAGAGGAGTCCTATCAGACAGGATAGAACACAAAGGAGTGCTATCAGACAGGAGAGAGCACAAAGGAGCGCTATCAGACAGGAGAGAGCACAGAGGAGTCCTATCAGACAGGAAAGAGCACAAAGGAGTACTATCAGACAGGAGAGAGCACAGAGGAGTCCTATCAGACAGGAGAGAGCACAGAGGTGTACTATCAGACAGGAGAGAGCACAGAGGAGTACTATCAGACAGGAGAGAGAACAGAGGAGTCCTATCAGACAGGAGAGAGCACAGAGGAGTACTATCAGAAAGGAGAGCACAGAGGAGTCCTATCAGACAGGAGAGAGCACAGAGGAGTCCTATCAGACAGGAGAGAGCACAGAGGAGCTCTATCAGACAGGAGAGCACAGAGGAGTACTATCAGACAGGAGGGAGCACAGAGAAGTCCTATCAGACAGGAGAGAGCACAGAGGAGTACTATCAGACAGGAGAGAGCACAGAGGAGTCCTATCAGACAGGAGAGAGCACAGAGGAGTACTATCAGACAGGAGAGAGCACAGAGGAATCCTATCAGACAGGAGAGAGCACAAAGGAGTGCTATCAGACAGGAGAGAGCACAAAGGAGTGCTATCAGACAGGAGAGCACAGAGGAGTCCTATCAGACAGGAGAGAGCACAGAGGAGTAATATCAGACAGGAGAGGGCACAGAGGAGTGGTATCAGACAGGAGAGAGGACAGAGGAGTCCTATCAGACAGGAGAGAGCACAGAGGAGTACTATCAGACAGGAGAGAGCACAGAGGAGTACTATAAAACGGGAGAGCACAGAGGAGTACTATCAGACAGGAGAGAGCACAGAGGAGAACTATCAGACAGGAGAGAGCACAGAGGAGTACTATCAGACAGGAGAGAGCACAGAGGAGTACTATCAGACAGGAGAGGGCAAAGAGGAGTAGTATCAGATAGGAGAGAGCACAGAGGAGTCCTATCAGACAGGAGAGAGCACAGAGGAGTACTATCAGACAGGAGAGAGCACAGAGGAGTCCTATCAGACAGGAGAGATCACAAAGGAGTACTATCAGACAGGAGAGAGCACAGAGGAGTACTATCAGACAGGAGAGATCACAGAGCAGTACTATCAGACAGGAGAGAGTACAGAGGAGTACTATAAAACAGGAGAGCGCACAGAGGAGTACTATAAGACAGGAGAGCGCACAGAGGAGTACTATCAGACAGGAGAGGGCACAGAGGAGTGGTATCAGACAGGAGAGAGCACAGAGGAGTCCAATCAGACAGGAGAGAGCACAGAGAAGTACTGTCAGACAGGAGAGAGCACAGAGGAGTGCTATCAGACAGGAGAGAGGACAGAGGAGAACTATCAGACAGGAGAGAGCACAGAAGAGTACTATCAGACAGGAGAGAGCACAGATGAGTCCTATCAGACAGGAGAGAGTACAGATGAGTACTATCAGACAGGAGAGATCACAGAGGAGTACTATCAGACAGAAGAGAGCACAGAGGAGTCCTATCAGACAGAAGAGAGCACAGAGGAGTCCTATCAGACAGGAGAGATCACAGAGGAGTACTATTAGACAGGAGAGAGCACAGAGGAGTACTATCAGACAGGAGAGAGCACAGATGAGTATTATCAGACAGGAGAGAGCACAGAGGAGTGCTATCAGACAGGAGAGAGCACAGAGGAGTAGTATCAGACAGGAGAGCACAGAGGAGTACTATCAGACAGGATAGAGCACAGAGGAGTGCTATCAGACAGGAGAGAGCAAAGAGGAGTACTATAAGACAGGAGAGAGCACAGATGAGTCCTATCAGACAGGAGAGAGCACAGAGTGCTACCAGACAGGAGAAAGCACAGAGGAGTGCTATCGGACAAGAGAGAGCACAGAGAAGTTCTATCAGAAAGGAGAGAGCACAGAGGAGTGCTATCAGACAGGAGAGAGCACAGAGGAGTACTATCAGAGAGGAGAGAGCACAGAGGAGTGCTAGCCCACCCTCACTTACTGGACTTTGTCCACGTCTGTGCCTCAGCTTGAACAAAGCCATGATTTTATAAGCCATGATTTCTATAAAAAGGAAATACCATTTTCTTATGAAGTACACTACTCAAAAAAATTAAGGGAACACTAAGATAACACATCCTAGATCTGAATGAATGAACTAATCGTATGAAATACTTTACATAGTTGAATGTGCTGACAACAAAATCCCAGAAAAATTATCAATGGAAATCAAATTTATCAACCCATGGAGGTCTGGATATGGAGTCACACTCAAAATCAAAGTGGAAAACCCCACTACAGGCTCATCCAACTTTGAAGTAATGTCCTTAAACCAAGTCAAAATGAGGTTCAGTAGTATGTGTGGCCTCCACGTGCCCGTATGACCTCCCTACAATGCCTGGGCATGCTCCTGATGAGGTAGTGGATGGTCTCCTGAGGGATGTCCTCCCAGACCTGAACTAAAGCATCCTCCAACTCCTGGACAGTCTGTGGTGCAACATGGCATTGGTGAATGGAGCGAGACAGGATGTCCCAGATGTGCTCAATCGGATTCAGGTCTGGGGAACGGGCGGGCTAGTCCATAGCATCAATGCCTTCCTATTGCAGGAACTGCTGACACACTCAAGCCACATGAGGTCTAGCATTGTCTTGCATTAGAAGGACCAACCATTCAAGCATATGGTCTCACAAGGGATCTGAGGATCTCATCTCGGAACTTAATGGCAGGCCACCTCTGGCAAGCACATGGAGGGTTGTGCGGCCCCCCCAAAGAAATGCCACTCCACACCCTTACTGACCGACCGCCAAACCGGTTATGCTGGAGGATGTTGCAGGCAGCAGAACGTTCTCCACGGCGTCTCCAGACTCTGTCACGTCTGTCACGTGCTCAGTGTGAACCTGCTTTCATCTGTGAAGAGCACAGGGTGTCAGTGGCGACTTTGCCAATCTTGGTGTTCTCTTGCAAATGCCAAACGTCCTGCACGGTGTAGGGCTGTTAGCACAACCCCCACCTGTGGACATCAGGCCCTCATACCACCCTCATGGAGTCTGTTTCTGACCGTTTGAGTGGACACATTCACATTTGTGGCCTGCTGGAGGTCATTTTGCAGGGCTCTGGCAGGGCTCCTCCTTTCACAAAGGCGGAGGTAACGGTCCTGTTGCTGGGTTGTTGCCCTCCTACAGCCTTCTCCACGTCTCCTGATGTACTGGCCTGTCTCCTGGTAGTGCCTCCATGGTCTGGACTCTACACTGACAGACACAGCAAACCTTCTTGCCACAGCTCACATTGATGTGCCATCCTGGAAATGCTGAACTACCTGAGCCACTTGTGTGGGTTGTAGACTCCGTCTCATGCTACCACTAGAGTGAAAGCACCACCAGAATTCAAAAGTGACCAAAACATCAGCCAGGAAGCATAGGAACTAAGAAGAGGTCAGTGGTCACCACCTGCAAAACCACTACTTTATTAGGGGTGTCCTGCTAATTGCCTATAAGTTCCACCTGTTGTCTGTTCCATTTGCACTACAGTATGTGAAATTGATTGTCAATCAGTGTTGCTTCCTGAGTGGACAGTGTGATTTCACAGAAGTGTGACTGACTTGGAGTTACATTGTGTTGTTTAAGTGTTCCCTTTATTTTTTTGAGCAGTGTATAAAAAATGGTGTGAACGTTATCAGGAGCATATAAAAAGCACTGACCCAGGATGTACTGTATATATTTTATTTTCTCCTTTCGTTCCACCCTGGCATGAACACTCCTTGGAGCCATTATTCTTCTCTGCAGCGATTGCTGGCTTGACATCTGGTTTGCCTTACATTTACAGCTTCTTTTATACCTTCTCAACACAAACTCTCCATCCCTTGTGCCCGAACAGTGTCATCCTACTACTACCCCTAATACTGTGCATGTTGTGCTGCCTAGTAATGTACTGCAGAAATAGTAGTTGCATATGAGTAATTGTCCTGATAGTGCCCTGCCCTCTGTAATTAGTATATTATATAGTACCCTTAAATATAATTGTGCTTAGTAATAATGCCCCCAAAACATGAGTGCCCTCCATAGTGCCACTAATAGTAATAATTCTCCCCCAAAGTCTCCATATTCATATTAGTGCCCTTCTGCCTGTAATGGCCCCAATGAGTGACCTCATTTGTAATAATCCTCTCACATAGGAGGAGATTTATCAATACCTGTGCAGAGGAAAAGTTGCCCAGTTGACCATAGCAACCAATCAGATCGCTTCTTTCATTTTGCAAAGGCCTTGTTAAAAATTAAAGCGATCTGATTGGTTGCCATGGGCAACTTTTCCTCTGCACAGGTTTTGATAAATCTCCCCCATAGTGCACTAAGTATAAGGTGTACCGAAGAGGGAAAAAAGAAATCCAATACTCAATCCTGTTCCATTGTAGCCTTAAGCAATGGGGTGTAGGCCACCAGGTCATTGGATCTTTCCTTGTTTTCAGATTGCTCAACATCAATTTCCCTTTACCGTGGCTTAATTTCATGTTTGTACTTGTCTTCACTTTCCATCATCTGTCACCATTATTATGCAATGGATGACAACCCACTGCATCCTCAATGGCAGGTACTATTATCCATTAATACACAAATACAGTACAGTTTATTCCAAACCATACATAGAAAAATGCTGGCAATACTGGGCTGTACTGATAAAACTGTCTTTGCTGCACATAGTAAATCCCCTTGCTGCTTTCATTTTCCAGAGGATATATTTAAAAAAAAATGAGCTCTGAAGTCAATATTTGATAAATACACTGCTCAAAAAAAACAAAACATATATATATATATATATATATATATATATATATATATATATATAAAGGGAACACTTAAACAACACAATGTAACTCCAAGTCAATGACACTTCTGTGAAATCCCACTGTCCACTCAGGAAGCAACAATGATTGACAATCAATTTCACATGCTGTTGTGCAAATGGAAGAGGCAACAGGTGGAAATTATAGGCAATTAGCAAGACACCCTCAATAAAGGAGTGGTTCAGCAGGTGGTGACCACAGACCACTTCTCAGTTCCTATTCTTCCTGGCTGATGTTTTGGTCACTTTTGAATGCTGGCGGTGCTTTCACTCTAGTTGTAGCAGGAGACGGAGTCTACAACCCACACAAGTAGCTCAGGTAGTGCAGCTCATCCAGGATGGCACATCAATGCGAGCTGTGGCAAGAAGGTTTGCTGTGTCTGTCAGAGTAGTGTCCAGAGCATGGAGGCGCTACCAGGAGACAGGCCAGTACATCGGGAGACATGGAGGAGGCTGTAGGAGGGCAACAACCCAGCAGCAGGACCGCTACCTCCGCCTTTGTGCATGGAGAAGCAAGAGGAGCACTGCCAGAGCCCTGCAAAATGACCTCCAGCAGGCCACAAATGTGCATATGTCCACTCAAACGGTCAGAAACAGACTCCATGAGGGTGGTATGAGAGCCTGACGTCCACAGGTGGGGGTTGTGCTTACAGCCCAACACTGTGCAGGACATTTGGCATTTGCCAGAGAACACCGAGAATGGCCAATTCGCCACTGGCACCCTGAGCTCTTAACAGATGAAAGCAGGTTCACACTGAGCACATGTGACAGACGTGACAGAGTCTGGAGCCGCTGTGGAGAACGTTCTGCTGCCTGAAACATCCTCCAGCATGTCCGGTTTGGCGGTCGGTCAGTAATGGTGTGGGGTGACATTTATTTTGGGGGCCGCACAGCCCTCCATGTGCTTGCCAGAGGTAGCCTGACTGCCATTAGGTACCGAGATGAGATCCTCCGACCACTTGTGAGACCATATGCTGGTGTGATTAGCCCAGGGTTACTCCTAATGCAAGACAATGCTAGACCTCATGTGGCTGGATTGTATCAGCAGTTCCTGCAAGAGGAAGGCATTGATGCTATGGACTGGCCCACCCATCCCCCCAGACCTGAATCCGATTGAGCACATCTGGGACATCATGTCTCGCTCCATCCACCAATGCAACGTTGCACCACAGACTGTCCAGGAGCCACCTCATCAGGAGCATGCCCAGGCATTGTAGGGAGGTCATACACACTACTAAGCCTCATTTTAACTCATTTTAAGGACATTACATCAAAGTTGGATGAGCCTGTAGTGGGGTTTTCCATTTTGAGTGTGACTACATATCCAGACCTCCATGGGTTGATAATTTGATTTCCATTGATAATTTTTGTGTGATTTTGTTGTCACACATTCAACTATGTATGACAAAAGTATTTCATATGATTAGTTCATTCATTCAGATTTAGGATGTGTTATCTTAGTGTTCCCTTTATTTGTTTGAGCAGTGTACAATTGACTATTTTATGTCTGGTATATGGGAACTGCATGACACAAGGATACAAAAAGCACCAAACAAAGAATGCCTGTTGTGCCTTGCGTCCAAGGTCTGCAATAGGCATAGTACAGTTTTATCACTTTTGGAATGTTCTTTCCACACAATATGCCATAGATATCTGATAGATGCAGATCCTATGTCTGAGACCCTAACCTATCTCGAGATTTAGAGCCCTCCAGCCCCCTATGGGTTGCTTATGGCTGCAATAGGTGGCTGCAATAGGAAGCCCAAAACAACTCGGGTGTTTAAGGGAGGGTTCACACCATGGTTTTTCACCACGGTTTTCGTGTATGGTTTCCTATTTGAAACCGTATGCAACCGTATCGGAAACCGTATCCATAGACAATGCATTGGAAACTGTATGCAACCTGATGCATCCGATTGTATGCGGTTTGTTTGTAATATGGTTTTTTTCCCCAGTACTCAAAACTGTGTTCTACCACGGTTTTTGGTCTGGCTGAAAAACCGTATTGTAAACCAGTGGTTCTCAACCTTTTTTGCCTTAGTACCCCTTGACAGCCCATTCCCAAAAAATTTCCCCCCATACTAGAGACATTTTGTAATGATTATAGTATCATTCATATGCTTTACTTTCCTCTATACTAGACCCCCTGTTCCTCTCTCTATCTCCCCAGTCCCCCGATTTACTGGAGACGTCTTCTCTAACCGGAGTTGTTTACTTTTCTTTTCTTCACTATCTGGCCTAGACCGCCATTAAGATTTCTTCCATACAAGACTTCTCCACAGAACCATCCAAACAAACATTTTAGGTTTGTTTACAAACCTATTTACAAACTCCCCATGTTTATTGTCACACATAGTAATAGTACCCGCTTTGTGTCCCCATAAAGTTGTTAGGCCCCTTCTGTTCCCCCAAATATAGCTGTAGGCTCCTGAACTGCCCCCATATATATAGTTGTAGGCCGCCATACTGTCCTGCTTTGGTGCTCCTCTGCTCCGCTCCTCGGTGCAGTGACGTCAGCCTACCATTTCTTTCAAAGTGGTCCAGACCAGTAACCAGTGGCTGTGGCTGACATCTCTGATTTTTTTTCAAGTACCCCCCCCCCCCCCCGAGAACTGCTAAGTACCCCCAGGGGTACTTGTACCCCAGGTTGAGAACCACTGTTGTAAACGTATACGATTTTTGTAACATGGAAGTCAATGAGAACCGTAATTAACCGTATGTGCCAAGGTTCCATCCAGTTCTCCTTATACGGTTTGTTACGTTTTTTTTTACTTTGCATATGCACATTTTGATTCTGAAGTCCCACCCACCTTCTGGACCTTGTCTGGAAGAGCCAGTTCCTGCTTGTTCATGCTGAGAGACAGACTCATTCAGTCATCCTCTCCTCAGGAGCCATTTTGGTACACCTGGGTCTTTACAGTGAGCATTATGGATGCTATGTGGTTTGTAAATGATTACTTTAACCATTTCCTGACTTTTATATTCCCATGTGGTTTATGCATGTAGGATTTAACCCTTGCTTGACTTTGCCATGCTAATAGTGCATGTTGGAATAACACTTTACTCAATTTAATTTTTACCAAAAAAGCTGTTATCTCCTAAAAATATTGTCATCCTGGTTTGGACTGTCAACTCATTTGGCCCCCTGGCAAGATATTTTCATGCTGCCCGCATGCACTTCTCAGATTTGTAAAACTGGGGGTATCTTAATTTTTTTTTATTTTTATTTTTTTGGTTAAGTGTCAATTTAAAGGGGTACTCCGGTGAAAACCTTTTTTCTTTTAAATCAGCTGGTGGCAGAAAGTTAAACATATTTGTAAATTACTTCTATTAAAAAATATTAATCCTTTCAGTACTTATTAGCTGCTGCATGCTACAGAGGAAATTCCTTTCTTTTTGGAACACTGAAGACATCACGTGCACAGTGCTCTCTGCTGACATCTCTGTCCATTTTAGCAACCATGCATAGCAGATGTATGCTAAGGGCAGCATGGTGGCTCAGTGGTTAGCACTGCTGCCTTGACTTGGATTCAAATCCCACTAAGGACAACAATAAATAAAGCTTTATTATTATTATAACAACGTCAGCAGAGAGAACTGTGCTCGTGATGTCATCAGAGAGCATTCCAAAAAGAAAATAATTTCCTCTGTAGTATTCAGCAGCTAATAAGTACAGGAAGGATTAAGGTTTTTTAATAGAAGTAATTTACAATAATGTTTAACTTTCTGCCACCCCTTTAATCTTCAGTTTTTTACAGCATTGCTTTAATTCAAAATACTTTTTTTATTTATTTTTTTTTTTTTTAACAGACTTCCAGCCCTAAACAGATAATGGGCAGCCCACCATTGTCTGTAAGTATTATATATATATATATATATATATATATATATATATATATATATATATATATATAACATTTATTTTAAATCAAATTTATAATTTATTTTAAATCAAAAATGAAAATGAACATAGATGTTATTTGGCCCGACATGCTGTTGACAACACCAGAGGAGATGTGCCTAGATATTAAATGTAGGCAGGTATGATGGTATTTGAATTTTTACTAGTTATGCAGAATCTGTAGTGCTTGCATTGCTAGGATGTCTTGGTAGGCAGTTCTTTCATGTGTTTTGCTGCAGAACCTCATCCTACCTCCTATATTTTAGTTTAAGAATATAAAGTTAGCATGGTCTCTTTATGTTTGTTTAATATGACCATTGGACCATTTCCTTTACATAGGCTATCATTCCGAGTCAAGCTTCTTCTGAAGTTACGGGTACAAGAAATATACCCAAAAAAAATTGTTGCCATAGCCAAAACCACCAAAAAGGTAAAAAATAGTGTTTAAGTATTCTCAAAATCAGTGAGTTGTGGGGCTGGTTGGAGAGACAAAAAAATATTGTTACGTTATGCGCTCCGACCGCACACGCTGGCCGTGAGCGCATGGTCCCTTTACCTGCTGCTGCCGGCGGGGCTGGGACTCGCATCGCGGGACGTGCCCGCATGCGAGCCCCAGTCCGTCCCTCACCTGGTGCTTCTCCTGCCCCAGCCTCTGCCTCTCTGCTTCGGTGCACGTGTCCCCGTCCCCTAGGGCGCGCCGGAGCTTTAAGATTTAGGGCCAGTGCGCTCATTATTGTAATTCACCTGTGGCTCATTGATAAATTCCTCCAACCTCCTCACTTCCCTGACGGATCTTTGTTGCCCTGTGCCTGAGAAAAAGCATTCCTGAGAGTTGCCCTACCGTGTTTTCTGATCCTTCGCTCTGTGACTTGACCTTGCTCCTCTGCTGCCTGCCTACTGACCTCCTGCTACGTCCTGACTATGCTACTGTGCCGCCTGCCTTGACCTTCTGCTATCCTGACTTTGTGATGCCTTATCCCTCCTGTGCCTCGCATCTCCTCAGCCGCCTGTGTGGTCGAGCCATGCAAAGGGGTAGCGATCTGAGTGCCACCTGCCGCAGCTAGTCGATCCCGCTTTGCGGCGGGCTCTGGTGAAAACCAGTGGCACCTTAGACTCTGCTCCCTGGTACGGTCCGAGTCATCTGCCACACAGGTCCAGCGGATTCACATACACCGGAGTTCCTGTCTTCTGAAACGTGAGTTTTACAAATATTACTTGTTGATTGCCAACGCATCTGTTTTTTTTAATGTCATCATTACCAAAAAGTTTGGGCACTGTGGTAATTCATAACATTTTTATATTTTGCCAGCAATCTACCAAAGACAAAAATAGAGAATACATGAATGTTCCGAATGGATTAAGCAGCGAAGATGTGATAAAACTTGTGCACCCACGTCCCTCCTTAAGGAACAAAGAACATCCCAAGCACTTGGACAACTTTTATAGTAGAAAAATCTGGGATGAAATACATGTCTTCAGGAAACAATAGGTTAGACATCTGACAAAGTTTATATTCAATTTTAAAACCCCTGGTGAAGAATAACTTTGTCTAAAATGATCTTAATCCATTTTGATTCTATTAGCGTGTTGTGTCCAGAAGAAATGGAGAAATGTAAGGGACAGCTACTTCAAATGGTTAAAGGGGTTCTCCGGTCCTTACACATCTTATCCCCTATCCAAAGGATAGGGGATAAGATGCCTGATTGCGGGAGTCCCGCTGCCGGGGACGCCCGTGATCAAGCACGCGGCACCCCGTTTGTAATCAGTCCCCGGAGTGTGTTCGCTCCGGGTCTGATTACGAGCGACCACCGGGCCGGCGGCGTGTGACATCACGCCTCCGCCCCCGTGTGACGTCATCCTCTGCCCCTCAATGCAAGCCTTTCAACACAATTGTGGATATTTATGCAATCATGTGCAGAGTTACAAAAGATGGCCAGTTGCCTATAATAACCAATCAAATAGCTGCCTTTATATTTCAAAAATATTTAAACATCTTTAAAAAAAAAACATTTGTTTGCTATGGCAAATTAGTCAAATTGTGCAATACACATGCTTGGATAAATCTTGTTTTGCATATACAAAAATTTTTTTTTCTTAGAACAACTTCAAATACAGCTGCACCAACAGAGACACCAACTCAGGAATGTCATGAAATAACAGAGGAAAGACAGCAAGAAGAAGAGGGAGAATCACATTCAACAGCTACTGTGACCGATGGCCTGCTTTATAAAATCTCCCAGCTCTATGGCTCCAAGAAAAAAAGAAAACTACAACAAGAGCAAGTCTACTTCCGCGAGGTGCTGCAGAAGCTAGGGAATTTCTTTCACCTCCAAATTCTTACATATAGATGTGAGACTCCTCCGGCTTAAGGGAATGGTCAGCTGTCCCTCACACATAGTCCACATAGGGAGTTTTTAATGAAGCAACTGCCATCAATGGAGAGTATGAGCGAGGAGCAGCTGGCCAATTACAAGGCCAAATTAATTAGAATCACCCACAAGTTCTTAAATCCACCCCCCCCCCAGCCTGCAACAACCCCACAAGAACTGTTGGAACTCTGCTACAAATGGGGTTTGACGCCCACTATTCAAGGAGAACCAAAGCCAGTAAAAAGCCCCCAAACATATGTGGCGACACAATGGACTACAGTGCTCCATAAAGGGAAAAAGAGCCCCAAGATTAACCCGAATACAACAATGGGAGTGATCCAAACTCAACAGGAATTGGACTTAAATATATAACTCCAGCGCTTATAAATATAGAATCATGGCAGTGCAGATCTTATCCCCCTAAAGGCTGTATTTTTGTTCCCTTTTTTCTTCTTTTCTTTTAGATAGCCGGTTTAGTCATGTAGGATAAAATCGGGAAAATATCCGATTTCCCCCGTTAGGGCAATAGAGATATATGCCCAGTAAACTTTGTTTGTGTGTTTGCTTACAAAAGAGTAAAAATTGTTTTCTTACGCAAAACTTAGATGAATATTTTGTTTTATTGGGGCAACTGTCATATATATGCTTTTTGATTTCATTCTTTATCTTTCCTTACATTTTTTTTCTTTTTTCCTTTTCCTTTTTTTCTGATCCCTTTTAGGGAGTGGTATGTAGCAATACTACAGCGAAAATATATGTTTAACGCTTTTAACTATTACCTCCTCCTGACGGTTATCTCTAGTTATATTGAGTTATATGAGTGTCTGTTTTCTTATTTGACTTTAGGCTCCTTAAGAGATATCGTGCTGGGTATGACCAGGCTGCTACACTCATGGTCAGTATTGGAGAATGCACCTACACAAAACATAGGAGGAGACCTCCTCCCTGGTTGCGCAACTGCAATTGTAACACAGAACTTATATCACATATACTAATGACATTGAAAATATTTTCTCTTAATGTAAACGGTTTAAACTCTCCATACAAATGATCCTTGTTAAACAAGGAAATACGAACTCAAAATGCGGATATATACTGCATCCAAGAAACCCATCTGAACCAGGCCGACACACATAGACTCAAAGTACATGGATATAGCAATATGATATCCTCACCAGCGGTGCGCAAGAAGGGACGGGTCTCTATCCTAATTCAAGACACAAATAATTTTAAACTTCAACAAGAAATCTCAGACACAGAGGGACGATATATAATCATAGTCTGTTTAATCAACAATGTTCAATACACTTTGGCATCGATCTACAGCCCAAACTCTAAGCAACATAGGTTCATCTCAAAAATATTAAGATTGACTGGCAGGATAAAGCAAGGTATATAAATTATAATAGGAGACTTTAATATGACATTATGGCCATCTATGGACTCAACAGCTACAACAACAACTACAGAGCCAACACCCTATGTCAAAACACTTACCTCTCATAACCTGTATGATCCATGGAGAATCCAACATCCAAGTGATCAAGACTTTACATTTTATTCACCAGGACATAAAACCTACTCTAGAATAGATTTTTTCTTACTAGAACATTCTAATTTAAATTTAGTAGAATCAACCAATATTAATCCGCTAACATGGTCGGACCATAGCCCCATAACATTATCTCTTAGGGAACATACTCCCTGCTCTTATGACTCCATCTGGCGTATAAATGAGTTAGTACTCCACCACCCAGATTACATGTTCTATCCGATTACTATAAGACACAGTATAACCTGAAAGAAGACTTAGCAACTCCACAGCCAAACCCCAGAGAAATTTCAGACTTTTTAGGCAACTTGCAACTACCTCAAGTATCCACAGACCAACTAGCATCCCTCTCTATTCCAATAACAGTAGAAGAAACTATTGCAGTCATTAAAGCATTAAAACCACATAAATCTCTGGGACTGGATGGCCTTTAAAATGCATATTATAAACTTTATGCTCCGCTACTAGCACCATATTTGGTAAGGCTATATAATGAAAACATTCTGAGGGGTGAATTCCCCTCTGGGATGCTTAAAGCATTGGTAGTAGCACTTCCAAAGCCTGGTAAACTCCCAGATACACCGAGTAACTTTAGGCCTATAGCTTTGCTAAATTCAGATCTTAAGATCTATGCATCCATACTGGCCAATAGACTCAATACTGTTCTGCCCCTTTTAATAAATAATGATCAGGTGGGATTCATCAAGGGGCGACAAACATCGGATGGAACCCGCCGAATTATTGACATAATATCAATTTTGGAGCACCGTAGAATGCCTTCTCTGCTCCTTACGCCAGATGCAGGGAAGGCGTTCGACCGGGTACATTGGGGATATCTTGCACAGGTTCTGGTCTTGGGGGGGAATTTTGGGAGGGCAGTCCTGGCATTATATACTAACCCCTCAGCAAACGTTTACATATCTGACAAAATATCAGAACAATTTCAAATATCAAACGGTACCCGTCAGGGATGCCCCTTGTCCCCCCTGATATTTGCTTTGGTTATGGAGCCACTTGCTCAGAACATCCACTCCTCAAACGAAATATCAGGGGTACAAATCGGCACAAAGGAGTACCGAATTGGACTCTTTGCTGACGATATAACATTATCTCTTACGTCACCCAGCACATCCCTAGCAGGGCTTTATAACATCTTAAATTTAGTAGTCTAAGCTACTATTAAATGAATCCCTCTAAGTCCCTCATTTTAAACATAGGTATCTCTGAAGACCATAAAAAACAACTATAAGCATTATATCCATACAAAGGGAGATATGGCCAAATCCCAAACCTGGGAACTACTCTTACATCATCTACGTCTAAATTATGCTTGGTTAATTATTCTACTCTAAATACTACTATCCTACGAGACATTGCCAAATTTAAAAAAGTTCCCAACTCCTGGATTGGCCATAAAAATTATACTGCTACCAAATGTCCTCTACTACTTCTGAAATTTGCCAATTCCAGTCCCTAAACATAGGATAAAAATACTACAGAATCTGTTTACGCAATTTATATGGAAAAATAAAAAAGCTAGAATATCTAGAAATTTACTTAACTTACCAAACAGTAGAGGTGGCCTGAATTGTCCAGACTTACTCCGATATTATCAAGCGTCTTTATTGGACCAAATAAAACCGTGGTGGAATAATGACCGCTCTAAATCATGGGTAGATATTGAATCATCTATAATACAGACAAGCTTACTTTCCACAGCGCCTTGGCTAGCACGCGCCTCTAAATTTTACGCACCATGGCAATACCCAACTGTAAAGGCGCTATTTCAAACTTGGTCCTTACCCAATATCCGAAACATTATAATGTCTTTGAAACTTGGAGATATGCCCTTGGATATTCCTCAAGCAAAAATCCCTAACATAGACTTTTCAACTTGGCAACAACATGGCATTTCAACTCTCTCAGATATTTCAGACACATGAGGGTTACCATTCATAACGATCTCCCAGAAATTCTCTTTACCCAACACTGAGTTTTACAAATATTTACAACTGAGACATTTTGTTTCATCAGTTTAACTTCCAAACGGTCATGATAAGTCTTCATATAGTTTGTTTTTTTCAAATATTAATACACAAAACAAAGGAATCTCTAGGGCATATCATTCTATACTCCCAAGTGCAGCCTTACCAGTGTGCTGTCGTAAATGGGAAGAGGATTTGAGTAAAAATTTCACCGATGAACAATGGCTCTATTCCTTTACTCTGAATATTAAAGGGTACCTCTCATCAAAAAAACTTTTGATATATTATAGATTAATGTATGCAGAATAACTTCACAATTGCATGTTATTAAAAAATATGCTTCTTTCTATTTAATTTTCCACTTTGAAGAAATGACCACTAGGGGTCTCCCTACCAGTCCTGGCTGCAAGCATTTCAGACTCATGCTGGAGTCCTAAACACTACGAGCTGCCAGTCTGCTTTGTTCACAAAGGAGAACACTCAGAGCTGCCAGCCTGCTTTGTTCACAGCCTGTTTGGCTGTGAACAAAGCAGGTTGGCAGCTCTGAGTGTTTAGGACTCCAGCATGAGTCAGAAATGCTTGCTGACAGGACCGATCGGGAAAAATACAATAGAAAGAAGCATATTTTTCATTAACATGCTATTGGAAAGTTATTCAACATTCATCAATCTAAAATATATCAAAAGTTTATTTGATGAGAGGTACCCTTTAAAGTGGTACTTAGGTGAAAACATTTTGTCTTTTAAATCAACTGGTGCCAGAAAGTTAAACAGATTTGTAAATTACTTCTATTAAAACATCTTAATCCTTCCTGTACTTATTAGCTGCTGAATGCTACAGAGGAAATTATTTTCTTTTTGGAATTCTCTCTGATGACATCACGAGCACAGTGCTCTTTGCTGACGTCATTATAATAATAATAACTCTATATTTATTGTTGTCCTTAGTGGGATTTGAACCCAAGGCCCCAGCACTGCAAGGAAGCAGTGCTAACCAATGAGCCACCATGCTGCTCTTAGCATACATTTTCTATGGTCAGAGATGTCAGCAGAGAGCACTGTGGTCATGATGCCATCAGTGTTCCAAAAAGAAAAAGGAATTTCCTCTGTAGCATTCAGCAGCTAATAAGTACTGGAAGGATTAACCTGTTCAGGACCTTGGACGTTAGAGAACGTCCTGACAGCCTGGGCTTTAAGGAACGTCCTGGAGAACGTTAGAGAACGTCCTGGTGTATTTCCGGTCTCTGCCGCGTGCCGGGCAGAGATCAAAACGGCATTCCTGCTGAAATCCTTCAGCAGGCATGCCGTGCAAATGCCGAGGGGGGTCCCGGAACCCTCCCATGTCGGCGATCGCAGAAAATCGCATGTCAATTCAGACATGCGATTTTCTCCTATTCCGGGCTGATAGGGTCTCTGGTGACCCGATCACCCGGAAAATTGTGATGATCTGACCTGTCAGTGACAGCCCAGATCATCCTGAAGGGTAGGAGTGAAGTCGCAATGCTGCGATTTCCTCCTATCCCCTGCCATTGGTCAGAATTGATTCTGACCAATGGCAGAGCTGGACAGTTGGTTTCCATGGCAATCCCCCCCCCCCCCCCCCCGTTCTGGCCACCCCTGGATGTCGAGGGGATCGTGGGAAGAAGATGGAGGTCAGTACCTGCAGGAGAAGATGCCTGGAGACTCCGATCGTTGCTGGAGACTGCTGGATCCTGGGTCAGGTAGGGTAACTACTGTGGGGGAGGGGGGAATTGAAAGTGAAAGTAAAGTGATCTTTACTGTGGCAACCACTAGGAAGGCCAAACTGCAACTCCCAGCATGCCCAGACAGCCAAAGGCTGTCTGGGCATGCTGGGAGTTGTAGTTTTGCAACATCTGGAGGGTCACAGTTTGGAGACCACTGTTACAGTGGTGCCCAAACGGTAGCCCTCCAGATGTTGCCAAACTACAACTCTCAGCATGCCTAAACTGCCCAGGCATGCTGGGAGTTGTAGTTCTGTAACATCTGTCCCTTCAGATTTAGCAATTTTCATGAAATTTTTGAAAATTGCTGCTTTACTTTGAAGCCCTCTAATTTTTTCAAAAAGCAAAAATATGTCCATTTTATGATGCCAACATAAAGTGGACATATTGTATTTGTGAATAAAAATGAAATTTATTGGGAATATCCATTTTCCTTACAAGCAGAGAGCTTCAAAGTCAGAAAAATGCTAAATTTTCATGACATTTTGGGATTTTTCACCAAAAAAAGGTGCAAGTAACACCGAAAATTTACCACCAAAATAAAGTAGAATATGTCACGAAAAAACAATCTCGGAATCAGAATGATAACTAAAAGCATCCCAGAGTTATTAATGTTTAAAGTGACAGTGGTCAGATGTGCAAAAAACGCTTTGGTTCTAAGGTGTAAATGGCCTGGTCCTTAAGGGGTTAAGATTTTTTAAAGAAGTAATTTACAAATATGTTTAACTTTCTGGCACCAGTTGATTTAAAAGAAAAAAGGTTTTCACCGGAGTATTCCTTTAAGATCTCCCATAATATTTCTCATTTAGAAATAGCTAGAAAAATCCTATATAGATGGTATTTAACACCATATAAACTGGCGCAAATGTTCCCAGGCCAACCCAACATATGCTGGCGCTGCAATGAAGGAGTAGGTAATATGATTCACGTATGGTGGGATTGTAGAGAGATACAACCCTTTTGGTGTAAAGTGTACTCTATTCTGCGTACAATAATAGGCTACACTCCCCCTTGGGGCCCAGAAGTGGCACTACTGAACCTGGGCCTCGAGGAGGTTCGTTTCGCAGATGTGGTTATAGTGGGACACTTTCTCACAGCTGCCAGAGCGGCAGTGGCACTAAAATGGAAAAGCGTAGAAACACCTGACCTTCAGTATATTATCAATAAAATCCACTATAATTATAGTATGGAAAAATCCATTGCTTCTGCTAATAACCAATTGTCAAGATTTATATCTATATGGGCAAAATGGCTTGAATTTCGATCTCAATAACTCCGTCACCCCCCCCTTCCCCCCCCCTTTTTTTTTTCTTCTTCTCTCCCCTTCCCTTCCTTGCTTTCTCCCCTGTCCTCTGCCTTCCTTTTCTTTATCCTTTTGTTGCCCAAATTTGTAAATTTATAATCCTATAATTCTATGCTAATATATTTATGTTTTATGTATATACTATTATTTAAAAAAAAGAAAAATTAAAGAGTAAAAAAAAAAAAAAAAAAATATTTTTAAACAGAAGTCATTTACAAATCTGTTTAACTTTCTGGCACCAGTTGATTTAAAAAACATTTGTTTTCCACTGGAGTACCCCTTTAATGAGAATTCTAAAAAAAATAAAAAAATTTAAAAGGCAACATTGTATAGAACTTTTTATCCTCTCAACCAGTGGTTCTTAACCTGGGTTCAATGGAACCCCAGGGGTTCGGTGAGCCAGTCTCACAGATTCGGCAGAGGTCAAGACACACACCCGACTCATAAGATTCGTGATGACACGCAGGGTTTTCCAGGCAGGGTGTTTTTTTTTCTATATATATATTTTTTTTTTTACATATTTGGCCAAGGAGGGAGTGACTTAAACAAGAGCCCTCACTTACTTTTCTTGCTCAGATGCTACTGCCAGTATCACTGAGCTACGGTTCCTGCTGCGTAGGGCTTCCGGATTGGGACGTCACGCACCCACTCAGCCAATCTGTGTGTATGTACATCACTTTAACAAACTCAGAAGTGTTGCACAGAAGAGACCAAAGCTTTGTGATACTGACACCGGCACGGGAGCAAGGAAGGTAGGTGTGATTTTTTTTTCTTAATCAACCTTTGGCTACGTTTCGACTGCCAAGGATGGCTCCAGAAAAACGCCACGGCATTTTCCTGCATTTGGCGCTTTTGTCTTTTGGCGTGTTTTTTCTGTCGTTTTTGCCTTTAAGTGGAAATAGACAGATCGCAACAGGTGACACCTGCTGCGATCTGTCTATTAATGCAGGTACTACAGCTCCCAGCATGGAGCAGAGTGTGCTCCATGTTGGGAGCAATATTACCTTCAGTTAAAAGACAGATCCCAGCGGGTGTCACTCCTGACACCTGCTGCGATCGTTCTTCATCGGAGCTGCTTTCTCCTGCCCTCCGCATCTCTGCGCTATTGATTTGAATATAAATTCACATCCCTGATTCATATTTCCAGCTGAGAGCGGGGATTGGCTGCCACCATCCAGCCAATCACCACTCTGGGTGGAAAATATGAATCAGTGATGTGAATTTATATTCTCTGGCCGGCCCAAAGTACAGAGCAGGGATGCGAGCAAAGGAGAAAGCCGCTCCTTCTCTGCAATAGATAGGACGATCGCATCGGGTGTCAGGAGTGATACCCGGGGCGATCTGTCTATTAGTACAGGTACTTCTACTCCCAGCATGGAACAGTCTTTTCCATGCTGGGAGTAGTAGTACTACCTGAAAAATTTTAAAAATAAGGGGAAAATAGGGAAAAAAGTTAAAAACACACACATGCACTTTTTTAAACACATTATTAAAATAAATTACTAATAAAATGTTTAACAAACTTAATTATAAAAATATATTATTTTTCCATTTAAATGACCCATTTCTACATTTTTAATATTGCCGGCTATATTTTTAGTTCCCTGCCAGCCCACATAAATTGATCCCTGTTTAACAATCAATAAAAATGTTGTTATAAAAAATATAAATTTTATTAAATACAATTTTTTTTCATCCCTACTGTATCTTTTTTTTTTTTCAATGGTACCAAAAAATTATTAAAACTGCCTGCAAAAACGCCAAAGGTCAAACCCACATGGTGTTTTTTACTCCCATAGACTTCTATGGTAGAAAAACACCAAGATTTCAGTGAAAAGAAAACGCCATAGGCTCAACATGCTGCGATTTGATAAAACTCTACGGGCACACAGATAAAGGGCTCTGTTTAGCATGCTTGCACTAAAATAGCAACTCAAAGGGGGACATGTATCATTTCCAGTGTATAATAGAAGTTTTTTACCCCTCTGCCTGTTGTGTAAATTTGGCGTAGCTGCGTTAAATTTATCATTCTTGTGCAGCTACTTTCTTGAATTGTGTTTAAATTTAGAATTCTCCTCAGAGCATAAATTTACACCGCAGCTCTATTTAGTAGGAGCTTTGTCTGCAGCGTATCTGCACCTAAACAGTAAGTGTGTCCTCATTATTAGTTTTAGAATTTTTTTTCTTCATTATGTAGAGTTTTAATCTCACAATAATACCACTTTTTGCTCCCAATTATAACATCAATTATACCAATGTCCTTATTCTTCATTTAACATCTGTGACACCCCTGTGCAAATCACCTCAAATGTACATGGTGCACTCTACCTTATGGCCTTGTTGTGCGCCCGCAGAGCACTTTGCGCCCACATATGTGGTATCTCCGTACTCTGGCTAAATTGTGTCCCAAAAAATGGGGATCTTTTTTTTCCCATTTACCTCTTGTGAAAATGTAAAGTATGCGGCAACAGCTGCATGTCAGTGTAAATAATTTTATTTTTATACACTATCATACTGGTGTAGACTCCAACTGTTCCTTTTCATAATGGGTAAAAGGAGAAATACCCCCCCAAAATCTGTAAGGCAATTTCTCCCGAGTACGGCGATATCCCATATGTGACCCTTGAAATACGACAGGGCTCCAAAGTGAGAGCGCCATGCGCATTGAGGCCTAAATTAGGGTTTTGCATAGGGGTGGACATAGGGGTATTCTATGCCAGTGTTTCCCAAACAGGGTGCCTCCAGCTGTTGCAAAACTCCCAACATGCCTGGACAGTCAATGGCTGTCCGGCAATACTGGGAGTTGTTGTTTTGCAACAGCTGGAGGCTCCATTTTGGAAACAGTAGGCACACGGGTTGGGAAAAAGAGTTAGGAAACGAACAATGTTTCCCAACTAGTGTACCTCCAGCTGTTGCAAAACTATAATTCCCAGCATGGCCAGACATGCTGGAAGTTGTATTTCGGCAATATCTGAAGGGTCAGATGTTGACGAACTACAACTCCCAGCATGCTTGGGCAGTCTGGGCATGCTGGGAGTTGTAGTTTTGCAACAGCTGGAGGTCCACAGTTTGTAGACCACTGTATAATGGTCTCCAATCTGTGGTTTTCCAGATGTTACAGAACTACAACTCCCAGCATGCCTCGACAGAGTGGGCATGCTGAGATTTGTAATTTTGGAACATCTGGAAGAGCACTGATTGGAGACCATTATACAGTGGTCTCCAAACTGTGGCCCTCCAGATGTTGCAAAACTACAACTCCCAGCATGCCCAGAAAGCCAAAGGCTGTCTGGACATGCTGGGAGTTGCAGTTTTGAAACTCCCAGAGGCAGCAGTGAGATCGCTTTACACCGCGCTGCTAAGTATTCTCATAGCGAAACGCTGCTATCAGCTAGTCAGATTTGACTAGCTGATAGCAGCGATCGCTGGGGGGGGGGGGGGGGGGGTGAAACCCCCCGTGGTCACATGGTAAGATGGCTGGCTATCAGTGATAGCCACCATCTTACCGGGCGCTGGGGAAAAGTATAACGGAAAGCAGTAAATTGTAAAAATAAAAGGAGAATGATCTTCAGTGTTAAGTGGATTACAAAGCTATTTTAATGTGACGGAGCTTGTTCAATGATAAGTAAGCTATCAAACATTTCCTATGTAAATGTATTAAATTGTTGGATCATAAAATAACAATACCAATATACAAATGATCTAATGAATAACTGAACTGAAAACAAATATTCTATATGCAAATTATTTTAAAAGTGCTTTGGAATAACCAAGGAGTAAAAATATAAAGCAAACCAAAGGAGGAATTGAGATAGGAAAGTGATAACATTCTGGTGGTTCCTTAGTAGAACTTTCCTTCAGAAATAGAAAGGATTTCTACGTGCAGTTAAAGTTGGCTTATATTTATGGGAAAAAAGATGCACATGCGTCAAAATTTTTGGTGCAAAGGAAAAGAACGCAGGTAATAAATCCATGTGTACTATATATGCAGCTCCAAGGTACCCTGATTCAGCCACATCTGGACGACATGCTCTACCAAAACGTGCGCAAAAAAATGTGCAAAAAAAAAGGGCTTGCGCAAAATTTTGCGCAAAAAAATACACACAAAACAGGGGTAAAATCTTTGATACATGTCCCCCATGGAGTACATAACGACAAAGCCTGTTAAGCGAAACGCATCGGAGGTGTGGTGGGTAATCGGGTTGGGGGAGAGCCACTTCTGGCTGCTATTTACTCTATGGTCTCAGGGATATGTGCAATATAATGAGGGCACATGAGTGATACTCAGGCCATATATTTGTATAGGCTCACCCATGATCCCAGCCACTATTGTACTATGCCCTGTGCACCTTTCCTTATTCTTATGTACTCTTTGAATTGCTATTTTTAGTGCACACATGCTAAACAGGGCCCTTTATCTGTGTGCTCATTGAGTAATACGCCCCTTCCCCAGTACCCACGTCTTTCTTTCTGCGCCCATTGCTGTATGTGAAATTGTATGTGTTACATGTGAAACTAATAATATGAAGTGATTTTATTCTACTTTGTGGTCTACACAGTGGTTTTTGTCCTTTCTTTTGGGTATTACTTGTTGTATGCCACTAGACCCAAACTTACAAGCACATGATTACTTACTAGGCTTGTACTTCCTAAACAGGTGATTTTGAAAAACTGTCAAGTAGCAGGAAAACGCCAAAAAGGAGTGAAAAAAACGGCTTTCCCTCCCGCTGAGTTACTGCCTGTGATGCCATAGCATTTATTGTTACTTGTGTTACATTTGATGCCTAGTCCATGCGTGAAGCTTTTCTCAGTATACTTTGGAATATGGCTTTGCTTTGTTTGTATTTCGTTTTGTTTGCTTTATAATTCTAAATAAAAAATATATTTGAAAGAACAAGCCTTAACATTACACTAAGACTTCTGACAGTATAAAACAATATAATCCCCAAATTACTCCAAATAAAAGTATCTACTAATTGTCATGTGGCTATTTTAAGATTAAAAGGCAAAAATTCTGAATTTAGTCATGCCCTTGTTTGGAATTTCGCTAAAATATTTGACATGAGATGTCATAGGTAAAGCTGTATTGATCAGTGGCTGTAGTAATGATCATGCCTTAGTCACTGATAGATTTGTTGTCATGCATTACTATGAATCAATCCTACAAATGCTACTATTGGGAAGGATTTTCCTGTCATCACCTACAGTCAGACTGGCCATATAGGCATTAGTAGAGATTTGTACATCTACTGAGATTTGTTTCTACTGTGAATCTGACTACTGGATTAGTTTAGGATTCAAAATGCCCTAAATGCCTGGCGAGTGCCCATGCAAGTGCCCGTGCAGGGGGCGTGCCAGCCGCAGCATGACGTTGCGGCCGGCACGCCTCCTCCATACATCTCTATGGGTGATGGCGGGGAGGAAGCATTCGTGCCTCCCCGCATCCCCCATAGAACTGTATGGGGACGGGGATGAGACGGGGCGTCACCGTCGACCTCTAGGTCGACACTACGCACCTTAGCGCTCACCATGAGCGCTTATGGCGGCGCCCCGTTAAGGAGATCGGGGGGGTCCCAGCTGTCGGACCCCCCGCAATCAAACACTTATCCCCTATCCTGTGGATAGGGGATAAGTGTAATGCCACTGCAGTAGTCCTTTAAGGCCTGGTTCACACTGCAGAATCTCCGGATGGAATTTCAGCCGGAGATCTCGCAGGCGGTGCTAGGAACACGCGGACTGCATTACTGTCCCCATAGGCGGCAATGCACTTCTTAGCAGATCCTTTGGTGCATCCACTCAATAATGCATTGCAGTCTATAGGGACGGCAATGCAGTCTGTGTGGTCCTTGCACCGTCTGCAAGATTTTGGGCTGACATTCCATCCAGAGATTTTGCAGTGAGAACTCGGACCAAGACTCGGTCTAAGTGTATTGTGGTTGACCAAGTTGATCCCTTCATGAGGACTGTTTCTCCAGTGGCAGAAGGACACACACTGTTTACCCAGTGGCATAGTCATGGATTGATTCCAGGAACCAACCAATAATGTTTCTTCCTATTTCACCCCACAAATATATATATATATATATATATATATATATAGATAGATAGATAGATAGATAGATAGATAGATAGGATTAGATATTTATATATATATATATATATATATATATATATATATATATATATATATATATATATAAAGAGAGAGAGATATTTTTTTTTTTTTACAAAAATGTGAGGGGTAAACAATGGTGCCATTCATAAGTACAAATTGTTCCTTAAAGGGGTACTCTACTGGCCTGTGTTCGGAACATTTAGTTCTGAACGCTGTGTGTCTGCTGCGTGGGTCAGCCATGCCCCCTCAATGCAAGTCTATGGGAGGGTCGTGACAGCTGCCACGCTCCTCCAATAGACCGGCTCCATGTTAAGAAGTGATCGTTGTGTCAAGAATGAAGCCCCAGAAATATCAGCCAATGCTGCTACGGCTCCCTTCTTTTCAATGAGCTCTTGAGCATAGGTTTTAAAATGTTCAATGCCATGAGCTGAGATAGAGTCCAATGACTAGCATCAGCAATAGATGACTTGGCGAGATTCATTACGAATGGGATTCCAACTTTCTTGAATTTGATTCCCGTACTCCTCTCAACATTTCGTAAGTAATATCTGTCTCTGGGTTCATAAAGAGAAATGCAGATTCCCGTGCGTCCTGCTCTGCCTGTGAATCCTGAATGGTGGACATACGCATCTGTTTCCTTTGGTGCAGAGTATAGTACAACAAGATCAACTTCTGGAATGTGTAAACCACAGGCAGCCAGATTGGTTGCAATAAGAACATTAAAAGATCCACTTCTAAAGCCTTTCAAGATGACTTCAAGATCCTTTTGTTGAAGATCTCAATGTAATGCTTTGGCAGTCTGTTTCAAGGAGGGATAAGTTGTTGACAGCTCATGAGCTTCCAACTTTGAGTCACAGAAGACAATTGCTTTTCCATGGCTTCCACTGTATACTCGAATAACATCACCAAGGAGGACTGGTTTCTGGTATCTGTTACACTCAATGGCCAAATGTTCAACAGTTATGGCAAAAGAAGCTAGCACTCAAGGTCTATGACATACGGCACGATACAATTGATCTAGATGTATAAAATAAAATTTATTCAAATTAAAAGTCTCCGTCAGCAGTGCCCTTGCTGTTAAAGAAAAATTCTACATACTCTTATGAGATAAAATGCAACTAATTAGACATTTGTGCAACTAATTTGACACATAAAATTATTAAAAGTAGATACTGATAAAAAGTTCTCTTGAAAAGTCCTAAGCTAAATCCAAACTTGATCCACAATAATCTCTTAACAGGAGTAAATAGATATTGAGTATGACCGCAAGTCTTAAACACAGTTTGATGTGTATAGGAAAAAATCGTAGTATGTACCGCTCAAACTGAAACCAAATTGTAGCAAAATGCCGGGGTCAGGGAAAAAACAAACAAACCCAAAAACGCAAAGTGGGTTTGGTGTTTTGCAGTTCCATATTGACTCCATATTTGGCTGCTGCGTTCTTCCAGCAGCAAAATGCTGTGGGTCAGTGTGGGAGTTTTTGGGGGTGTTTTTGCCCCCAAAAAATGGATGCCTAGCCTAAGGAGAATTTTCTTCTTAAGAAGTTGATATCGCCCTGTGTAACTGCAATGAAAGGAAATAGCTACAGCACTCCACGAGATGTACTGCAGTAGTTATGTGCGATGTTGTACAAGAGAGTTGAGTATCCACCGCAGTGGGGGTACTCTTACATGGAACAAAACTGTACAATGCAAATAAAGAAGATCAAGTACAGCACTCAGCCGATGCTGGTGCGATGCAGTGGCTTTATTTCAAAGTTCTTGGTACATGGTGCAATAGTGGGGAAGGAGAGGGAAATAAGGTCAGGAGGTTGTGGACCCAATGGTCCCGTCTTGCGGCAATCTACTTGGTAGAACCCTCTGGGTCCGCACACGGCTTCGGTATGAATAAACTGTGAGCCGTCGCAACAATCATCAGATGCATCATCTGGTTACTAAGTAACATGAAGCTACCAACTAGGCTGTCATTGCAGCAGGAATCTGCCTTGGGATGTATACTATTATATATTGTATTGTATATTGTACTAAGTGAAGAAAGAGTGTTAGGAGGGACGCCCTGTGTAATATGGTTAGCAATCAGCTGATGGCTAGGGGGTCCTTTCTGACCTGCCGAAAAAGTATCCTCTGTCAGCCACACATCTCCCTGACACCTATTTATGAGTCTCAACATACATTGTGTAAACAGCCTTAGTCATGTTTTAATGCTCTTTTAGGGGTCAAGAACTGAATTACAGGGAAACCCCCTACAACAGGCAAAACTGGAGTGTTAGCTTTTTTTCTTCCTTAAGAAAGCTACTTTGCCCACATGATTGTCAGATGATGTCATCAGTGAAGGATCATATAGATTTTTACCAAAGGCATGGCTAAATAAACAGCTTTACGCATTGCATAATGGCAGAATGACAGCTGCCTCTCCTGATGCCATCATAAGTATGCCCATTCAAGTAAGACGCTGCAGAGAACCAACATCATTGGATGATTGATATCCAACCTATTCATTTCCAGTTTCAACCAAATGCAGATGTTGAAGGATGGTCTCCAAATCAACAAAAACAAGAGCTAAACGGTGGATCCTTTAACAAATATCAGATTATTTTGGCAAGTTTAAGAAGTTTTCCAACAAATAAAATTTATGGCAGATCCATATTCCATAAATGTGTGATCACTGGTCTGGCTTTTGGGAAGCAACCACCACGAGGCTCAAGTCCTGCTGAAATGCATGGAAACAGAGTTCCTGCACTTTTTCCACAGCAGGAACATTGTTCCCATTAGCAGGAGTCTTCCAGAACCAGCCCTTGAGTAAAAATCTTGGGTGAATTCACACACTTTTTTCCCAGGACACTTTCCCTGGATCTCTGAATGAACACTTTGGGGAAGATTTATCAAACCTATGTAGAGGAAGTGTGGTGCAGTTGCCCATAGCACCCAATCAGATCGCTCTTACATTTTTAAAAGGCCTGAAAAATTAAAGAAGCAATATGATTGGTTGCTATGGGCAACTGCTTCACTCTGTCTCTACAGAGGTTTTGATTAATCTCCCCTTTGTGCTGTATGGTCACACACAGTTGAAAGCGGTTAGTGCAAACCACAGGCAGAGTCAGACGTGAGGCCTACACTTAAACCAGATTGCTCTCTGCTCCTGATACTGGGCCCAGGAACCATGGTGCTCTTAATCCATCTCTCGGTAAATGTTTTTGTTTTTCCTTCTTATTTTTCAAAGTTTCTTTACTCTATGGATGAACGTACACTTGCAGAAGTGGTGCTATCCTCTTTTTCATCCTGTGTAGTGTGTACCACAGAGGGGGTACCCTCTAGTCTAAAATGCCCCTATAGAGCAGGTTGCAGTCCTGTGTGGCAGGTAGATGTCCTCTTCTGTAACTTTGTTACATGTGATCAACCCCCAACTCCCATATAAAGACATAACACATTGTAATCAGGTGTCAAATAGTCACAATTTTATTTAAAATGACAAATGACACTGAAAATGGCAAAAAAAACAGCATTGTAGTGTAAAAAAAAATCTAATTTATCATTTTACGGCCCACTGTTCAAAAAAACTGTTAGGTATAAGTACTCACTGTACTCCTTGTTACCTTCCTTGAGGGGTGTGGTTTCAAGATTGTGATCACTTGCCGGGTTTTTATTTTATTTTTTCAATTTTATATCAGAACCATTGCAGTGCATATCACCACTTTAGGCCTCAAATCTCATTGGTGCTGTCTCACTCCTAACCTTTTTTTTTGCACCTACTTCTGGGTTAATACCAGCAATTCAGTGTTAAAAAATAAAGTGTTTAATATTTACGGCCCACTGTTCAAAAACCGTGAATGTAAATGTAACCCTTGTTACCTTCTTCGAGGGGTGTAGTTTCTAAAATGGTGTCACATGTGGGGGGTTTCTGCTGTTCTTGCACAATGAGAGCATTGTAAATGCACATGGCCCCTGACATCAATTTTAACAAACTTCTCTCTCCAAAAGTCCACTGCCGCTCCTTCTATTCTGAGCCTTCTAGTGAGCCATAGAGCACTTTACATCCACATATAGGGTATTTTCTTATTTTCTCAGGCAAAATTGCACTACAAATTTTGGGGGCCTTTTTCCCCTATTACCCCATGTGAAAATGTAACATTTGGGGTAACACTTTCATTATAGTATTAAAAATAAAAGTTTTCCCTTTTACGGTCCACTGTTCAAAAAACCTGTAAGGTGTAAGTACGCACAGTAACCCTTGTTACGTTCCTTGAGATGTGTAGTTTCCAAAATGGTGTCACATGTGGGGGGTTTCTGCTGCTCTGGCATCATGGGAGCTTTGTAAACCAACATGGCCCCCGACTTCAATTCCTGCAAAATTCTCTCCCCAAAAGCACAATGGCGCTCCTTCTGTTCTGAGACCTGTAGTGCACTTTTCGTCCACATATGGGGCATTTCCTTAATCGCAAGAAATTGGGCTTCAAATTTTGGGGTCCATTTTCTACTATTACCCCATGTGGAAATGAAAAATTTGGGGTAACACCAGCATTTTAGTGTTAAAAATCTGATTTTTCATTTTCATGTCCAACTTTAAGTTGTCAAACACCTGAGGCTCCGATGAGCACAAGGACTGGGGTGACTGCAGTGTTTGTACAGGGCTGTAGAATATTATTGCTGTTACAAAAATAGGGGAAAAACATAAATACCGTAACTAATTAACGTAAAGAAAAGAAAAGTAAATGAAGTTTTAATCGCACCATACGGATTAAACACATATAGATCAAGAAATGTGGCAGTTATCATTGGCTCTTGATAAACTGAGGAGCTATATCCCCATTAGCCCCGATCTCTGTCCTTTAAATCACTGCCTTCATTCTAAAGAGGCACAGAACATTTTATAGCATTTTCATGGACAGTTCATTTTTGGCATAAAGTCTTTAGAGCATAAATCCACACTGCCACTTAGTGATTGTCTTTAAACTCTCCAAATTCTCATCACGTCTGGAGGGCACCTGCATCCTTCTTAAAGGGGTACTCCGGCCCTAAAACATCTTATCCCCTATCCAAAGGATAAGGGACGTCTGATCGCGGGGGTCCCGCCGCTTGGGACCCCCACAATCTCTCATGCAGCTCCCACCTGTCCCAACTGCACAAAGTGATGATCATTCCGTTTCTGAAGCCTCATGACCACGGGGTCGGAATATCATGATGTCACGACTCGGCCCCCGTGTGATGTCACTCCCGCCCCCTCAATGAAAATCTATGGGAGGGGGCGTGACGGACGTCACGCCCCCTCCCATAGACTTGCATTGAGGGGGCGGGGCGTGACATCACACGAGGGTGGAGTCGTGACGTCACGATACTCTGGTGGGTGCTGCATGAGAGATTGCGGGTGTCCCCAGTGGCGGGTTTCCCGCCATCAGACATCTTATTCCCTATCCTTTGGATAGGGGATAAGATGTCTTAGGGCTGGAGTACCCCTTTAATATGCCATGTAAAAATAGGTGTTCACTTTATAAGACAAAAGTAAAACAGATAAAAATGTCCCTTTCCTTATATGCGTTCTGATAAATAGACAGCAGCTCGACATCCCACTTGTATGGCGTTCTTCAGTAAAAAATAAGCTGGAGCCTGTGGAAAGACAGAAGAGTTTTACTACTTCACATGAGCACTCACTGGAACATTGCAAAATTTACCAAAAAGGAACCAGTAGAAGCGTCAGCTTGCTGCGAAACAGATATTGTTCCGGTCTGTCTGTTCTCTCCCTGTACCGATGTTACCAGCTGACACATGTGAGTGAATAAATCTGCATTTTTGTATCCATATTGCGAAGTGCCATCATTTTCTCTCTTTTTTGGGATTATCTACTTCACATAAGCACTCACTGGAACATTGTAAAATGTACCAAAAAATGTGACTTGTCAATAAAAAGTAGTCTGTTAGGTCCATGTTTGTAGGAAAGCAGAGTGACAAGTGATGGGATGGCAATTATAGACCTCAGATTGGTTTTTACACTGCTTAGGCCTCTGTCCAGTTAAGGAAATTGCTTAAAAGGGGTTCTCCGCTGCCTTAACCTACTTGTGGCAGTTGGTTAGTACTGTGGCTATATGTTATTATGTTTTTTTTTTTCCCGGTTACTCCCCTCGCTCCGAACGTGCCCGCCTCCCGCGCGACTGAATCCTCTGGCGTCATCAGCGCGCACCTCCTTACTTTCAGCTTCTTCTAAGCTGAATGCGGATTGGGCTGCTTTCGGCGAATCGGATCCCATGATGGGCGCATGCGCAGTGTGCCCATCATGGCATGTGGCATGCGCCATTGTGAGGTCAGCCTCGGGCCTGATGCACTAGGGCATTGTTAACCCTAACCTTGCCAGAGGGGAGTCCCTGAGCGCTGGACAGCTCCCAAAGGTTTGCTATTCCAGTGTTTCCCAACCAGGGTGCCTCCAGCTGTTGCCAAACTACAACTCCCAGCATGCCCAGACAGCCTCTGGCAAGGTTAGAGTTAACAATCCCCCACAGCGTCAGGCCCGAGGCTGACATCACAATGACACATGCGCAGATGACCCACCTGAGCGAGGACGAACTGCGCATGCGCCCATCACGGGATCCGATTCACCGAAAGCAGCCCAATCCGCATTCAGCTTAGAAGAAGCTGAAAGTAAGGAGGGTGCGTGCTGATGACGTCAGAGGATTCAGTCGCGCGGGAGGCGGGCAAGTACGGAGCGAGGGGCAGGCCGGCCTCCCACACACCACCCTCCACGGTGACGTCCCGATGGCAAGATGGCGGCGGAATAAAAAAAAAAAAAAGTGGTCGAGGCAAGGCAGGAAGCAAATGAAGAAACCAGCTTCCGGGTCTGGAACCAAGGTAAGAAAAACACCACATACAGTACCGTGAGCAACCGGAAAAAAAGCCATAATAACATATGGCCACAGTACTAACTAACTGCCACAAGTAGGTTAAGGCAGTGGAGAACCCCTTTAAAATACAAAGTGGCCACTTTTTTTCAAGAGAAGGTGCCACTCATGTCCATTAGCTGTGTGGGGTCTTGCACCACAGCTCCACTTAGGAAAATGGGCTGAACTAGAGTAGCAGAAACAGTTTATAGGTACCAAGGGGGCAGATTGTGGAATAAATGTGTTTTTAAAGGGGTACTCTGGCGCTAAGACATTTTATCCCCTATACAAAGGATAGGGGATAAGCTGCCTGATCTGGGGGGGGGTCCCACCGCTGGAGACCCCCGTGATTTTGCACGCAGCACCCCGTTACAATCAGTCCCCGAGCATGTTCGCTCCGGGTCTGATTACTGGCGATCACGGGGGCCGGAGCATTGTGACGTCACAGCCCCAGCCCCGTGTGACCTCACGCTCCGCCCCCTCAATGCAAGCCTATGGGAGGGAGCGTGACGTCACACGGGGCCGGGGCTGTGACGTCACAATGCTCCAGCCCCCGTGATCGCCAGTAATCAGACCCGGAGCGAACATGCGGTGAGACCCCCGTGATCAGGCATCTTATCCCCTATCCTTTGGATAAGGGATAAGATGTCTTAGCGCCAGAGTACCCCTTTTAAGCAATGATACAACTCCCTAGGTTTGGTGATAATGACTAAGGGAGCTGTAATGGCGGTGGTATAGGTTATCATTCCACTTTCACAAAAATAGGCAAAAAACTTGAAACTCAATTTTTAATAAGTCTGCCATGGCGGGCAAATACGCAGCATACCTTGTTGAAGTCAATGTCATTTGCTGTGGATTTTACACTGAGGAAAACCCACCATGGCTCAAACTCTCAGCCGTGTAAACCCACCTATGTGAACATACCCTTAAGAAGTGTTCTGGAGAATTCTATTTACAATGAAATGAGCTCAGCGTAAAAACCAAGAAAGAAATGTGCTCACCTACCACAATGTCACCATTCACCACCACTCTTATGGATCTTTCTCCTGCTGTTCAGGATTTTAGGTCTCGGTCTTCATACAGGGAAGTTCTTGCTCAGCCAATTAGTGGCCAATGAGGGTTACTGCTGTGGCAAATGATTGGCTGAGCGGGCACATTCTTCTGTTAAGACGAGAGCCCAGTGCAGCATCAGCAGGGAATTAGGGCAGATGAGTACACATTTTTCATGTTTTCACCCCAGCCCCGAGCCCAATGAAAGAAGTATTCCCTGGATTTCTACCAAATAATTCAGCTATGAGGTCTACAAAATAAAAGTATTTTACCAGTTCTGCATCATGTTCCAGTCCGGTATCATGATGTTCCATCTCATCATCTCGAAACTTCTTTATTGTCTACAGATAAAAGGCAAGGAACAATGGATGGAAGCTATGAAAAAATCATAATCTGTTTTGACAACTATATACAAATAAGTGCAAATCAGACAAAAAAAATTAATAAAATAAAGAATAATCAACTTAAATCTCAAATAAAATTGTTCATATTCTTTTTTAAGAAACAAATTTAATCAACTAACGTTTAGGGCCCCTCCTCCCCAATCTCAAGATTTCTTGTCGTACATCTATCATTGTATGAATACCTGTAGCAATTCCTTGTGCTTTTCAGGATCCCTCTCCATAAGCTCTCTGATCTGATTGTTATAGTGACTGGATATGGTCTCCTCCACAGCCACAGTACAGGCCATTGCCCCCTTTCTCCCAAGTAGTGCTGTCCCGAACCCTAAGAAAGTAGGAAAATTATGATATGGGTTAGTTGGTGGAAGAAATAACATCTCTATCTTGTTCAACTCAACGCGTATGTCATGGACGGGAAACAGGGAAGACCGGCAAAGGGAACAAGAGGCGCCCCATTACTTTCCTCCAAAGGGATATTGAGAGCTCAAAACACTGCTGTACCAGTTCAAGGAGCCCAGGAAGTGAGCTGCAGAGACGTCCTCCTCTGCTCTACCAGTGCAGGGATGCAGCTTCCCGGACCTGCCTAAACAAACCAACTGCTGCAATAAAGCCACTAGTGTCAGAGCGCCATCTCAGGCTGCCATGCAATATGACCAGGAGCTGCAGTGTCCCCTTAACCCCTTAAGGACCTGGGCTTTTTCCATTTTCAATTTTTCCTACTTAACTTTAAAAAAATCATAACTCTTTAAAATTTTCACCTAAAATTGTATATGATGGCTTATTTTGTGCGTCACTAATTCTACTTTGCAGTGACATTAGTCATTTTACTCAAAAAATCTACGGTGAAAAGGGAAAAAAAATCAATGTGCGACAAAATTGATTAAAAAACCCTATTTTGTAAGTTTTTACGCAGTACATTTTTCGGCAAAAATAGGTCCATACGGTTAAAATGATACCCTACTTATATAGGTTTGATTTTGTATCACTTCAGAAAAAAATCATGAATACATGCAGGAAAATTTATACGTTTAAAATGGTCATCTTCTGACCCCTATAACTTTTTTATTTTTCTGCGTTCAGGGGGCTATGAGGGCTAATTTTTTGCACCGTGATCTGCAGTTTTTAGCGGTACCATTTTAGTTCTGATTAGACTTTTTGATCACTTTTTATTAACTTTTTTGTGGTATAAAAAGTGATCAAAAATGCGCTATTTTGGACTTTGGAATTTTTTTGCGCGTACGTGCGGTTTAAAAAGCGGTATATTTTTATAATTCGGACATTTCCACATGCGGCGATACCACATATGTATATTTTTATTTACACTGGTTTTTTTTTATTCTTGGAAATGCCGGGTGATTCAAACTTTTATTAGAGGAAGGGATAATTGAAAGGGTTAATGATTTTTTTTTTTTTACACTTTTCTTATGCAATATTATAGCTCCTATAGGGGGCTATAACATTGCATTAACTGATCTTTTACACTGATTGATCCATCTCCATAGGAATGGAACAATCAGTGTTTTCGGCGATTGATTGCTCAAGCCTGGATCTCAGGCTTGAAGCATTCAATCGGCTATCGGACAGCACAGGAGAAGGTAAGAGACCTCCTCCTGTGCTACAGCTGTTCAGGATGCCGCAATTATGCCGCGGCGATCCTGAACAGCTCCCTGAGCTAGCCGGGCACTTTCACTTTCGTTTTTCGCCACGCGGCTCAGCTTTGAGCGCGTGGCTAAAGGGTTAATAGCGCGCGTGCTATTAGCGGCAGATCCCGGCTTCACTATGACGCTGGGCCCGCCGCGATATGATGCGACCCTGCGTTATATCGCAGGACCGGGGCTCATGACATACGCGTACGTCATGGGTCCTTAAGGGGTTAAAGGGGTACTCCGGTGGAAAACGTATTTTAAAATGAACCGGTGCCAGAAAGTTAAACAGATTTGTAAATTACTTCTATTAAAAAAATCTTAATCCTTTTAGTACTTTTTAGCAGCTGTATGCTGCAGAGGAAATTCTTTATTTTTTGAATTTCTTTTTTGTCTTGTCCAAAATGCTCTCTGCTGACACCTCTGTCCATGTCAGGAACTGTCCAGAGCAGCATAGGTTTGCGATGGGGATTTTCTCCTGCTCTGGACAGTTCCTGATACGGGAATCAGGTGTCAGAAAAGAAATTCAAAAAAATAAAGATTTTCCTCTGTAGCAAACAGCTGCTAAAAAGTACTGAAAGGATTAATATTTTTTAATAGAAGTAATTTACAAATCTGTCTAACTTTCTGGCACCAGCTCATTTAAAAAAAAAAAAAAAAGGCCCCTTTAAGTGAAAGGGCTGACAAAAGCCTAGGTACTAGATAGGAATTATCAGTTGCCATGGTGACTTGGTGCCTGGGAATTGTCTAGCCCTGTTACATGTGCTCACAATGGAAAATCTGCAATACTCTTTAAATGGGTAGTCTGGGGAACTAAACATATTAGACATGTATCCCCTATCCCAGCGGTTGGACCCCCTTCCCCCTGTGATCTCCTTGGCGAGCGCAGGCCCCCAACTTCCCGGATGAGCATAAGTGACGGCCCACTCAGCCAATCACCCGCCACATCGATATCCGGCCGCAGCAGGTATTGGCTGAAAGGGCCGTCACTTGCATTCATCCAGAGAGGTTGGGGCCGGAGTGCACTGGGGACGGGTAAGTAGACATGTCCCTATACATTTCTTGGACCCACTTACTTTTGTATATACAGTTTTGAAGATAAATTAATAAAAAAATGTTAAAGCTTTTTAATTTTTACCACCTGTCAATGAGTGGCTCAGACTATTTCTCTATTTATGTGAATGGGTATTGTGTAATGCCTCATTTCCCGTAAGGCACTGCAAGAAAACTTAAAACTTACTGGCATGCTTCTCCACAGATCACCGCTGATCCCTGGGATTTCCAACAGGGGGTCAATGTGGGATCGTTTTTTGTCAAAGGACACTTGTAACTAGAGGGAATTGTCTAAACCTGAGAACCCACTCCTCCATCATTCTGAGCAGCCTTTATCTGTACATTCTGGAGTCTCATAACATCCCTTTTACAAACTATTACCCACAATTGGACAGCAGATGAGGCTGCCCCAGCGCCTTATAAAGTGGCAAAAGAACTCACCCAAAGCAAATCCTGCCACGTTCCAGAAGGGCAGAAGTGCCGTAGGCCGCACTCTGTTCAAAACCATTAACTCATTAAACTTTTGCAAATGATCCTTCTCTTGATCCCACATGTGCTGCAACAACAAGGACACAATGGTCTATTATTTTACATAAATTAGAGCTATAAAAAGTTGGCTGCAAAACTGCCTTTAGCAACCATGTGGCAATCTGCTCAAAATGGCTGCAGTATATATGAGAACATGGAATACTATGTTAACTATTAGTGACATTGGTTGAATTTAGCATCGCAAGAACGTTTGGGGGGAATTTATAGCACATTTGTTGCAGGATTTTTGCCAGATGTGCGTAAAATTTATCAAAATGTCGCATGGCCTTTGATAAATTTGTTGCATGGCAAACTCTGCTCAGAAAAGCTCTACTTCAGAACACATCAAGCTTGTGGCGCATATGAGAAGCAGGCAGTTTGTTAAAGGAAAACTGTCACCAGTGTCACCGCACAAACCTGCTGCTACAGGGAGGTAGTGTGGGTGACACTGATGACAACCATGTGCTTCTGTTCTCTTTATCTGTGCCCTCCGTTCAGCCAGTAGGGTTTGGGCATGGGTGGAGCTTTGTGACGTCACAGGTGCTGTTTCCCTAGGCCGGCATGCAGCAGGGCCCAGCAGAGAAACAGCAGCGGTGAGGTCACGAAGCTCCACCAGTGCCCCAAGCCTGCCGGTCGAATGGAGGAACAGAAGAAGATATCAGGCGAACAAGAGCACAGATCACGGACACGCAAGTATGGTTGTCATCAGTGTCTAACCCCAAAATGTTCTTTAACTATATAAATAGCAAAAAAGGTTGAAAATGAAAGTGTTGGCCCTTTAAAAAATGATGAGGAAGAAATTATAAACGGGGATCAGGAAAAAGCAAATATATTAAACAAATTCTTCTCCACTGTATTCACCGAGGAAAATGAAATGCCAGGTGAAATACAGCGAGATAAGGTCAACTCCTCAGTACAGGTCACCTGTCTATACCAGGAAGAAGTACAGTGCCGCCTACAAAAATCAAAATAGACAAATCGCCAGGTCCAGATGGCATTCACCCCCGTGTTCTAAAGGAATTAAGTAATGTAATAGACAGATCCCTATTTTTAATATTCAGGGACTCTATAGTAACAGGGACTGTTCCCCAGGACTGGCGCTTGGCAAATGTAATATGACAAAAGGTGACTCCCGGGAATTATAGGCCTGTTAGTTTAACCTCAGTTGTATGTAAATTGTTTGAGGGTTTTCTAAGAGATGCTATTTTGGAATATCTTGATAAAAATAAATGTATGACCCCATATCAGCATGGTTATATGAGGGATCGGTCCTGTCAAACTAACCTGATCAGCTTTTATGAGGAGGTGAGCTCCAGACTGGACCAGGGACAATCGCTGGATGTCGTATATCTGGATTTTTCCAAAGCATTTGATACAGTTCCACATAAAAGGTTGGTGCAGAAAATGAGAGGGATTGGGCTGGGGGGAAATGTGTGCCCCTAAGTAAGGGGTAAGTAACTGGCTCTGTGATAGGAAACAGAGGGTGATTATTAATGGTACTTATTCTGATTGGGTGACTGTTACTAGTGGGGTATCACAGGGGTCAGTCTTGGGTCCTGTCCTATTTAATTTATTCACTAATGACCTTGTAGAGGGGTTGAATAGTAAAGAAGCAATCTTTGCAGATGATACTAAACTCTGTAAAGCTGTAAACACAATAGAGGACAGGGCACTGTTACAAATGGATCTGGATAGGTTGGAGGTTTGGGCTGGGAAGTGGCAGATGAGGTTCAACACTGATAAATGTAAGGTAATGCACATGGGGAGGAAAAATCCGGGCTGGGATTGTGTATTAAATGGGAGAACACTTGAGACGACTGATGTGGAAAAGGACTTGGGAGTCTTAGTTAATAGTAAATTTAGCTGTAGTGACCAGTGTCGGGCAGCTGGTGCCAAGGCAAATAAAATCATGGGGTGCATCAATAGGGGCATAGATGCCCACGACAAGGAAATAATTCTACCACTGTACAAATCACTAGTCAGACCACACATAGAATACTGTGTACAGTACTGGGCACCAGTGTACAAGAAAGATATAGTGGAGCTGGAGAGGGTTCAAAGACCGGCAACCAGAGTAATACGGGGAATGGGAGGACTACAGTACCCAGAAACATTAGCAGTATTGGAGTTATTTAGTTTAGAAAAAAGAAGGCTTAGGGGAGACCTAATAACTATGTATAAATATATCAGGGGACAGTACAGAGATCTCTCCCATGATCTACAGTGACCCCCCCCCCGACCTACGATGGCCCCGACATATGATTAAATCGACATACGATGGCCTCTCAGAGGCCATCGCAGGTCGATTTCAGCATCGACATACAATGCTTTTTTATGTTGGGGCCATCGCATTAAGTGCTATCCGGCAGAGCAAAATGCTTAAGCTGCTGCCGGATAGCTCGCCGTGTGATGCGGTAAGTATTACTTACCCCTCCACGATGCTCCGGGGTGCCCTCCGGGTCCAGCGCTAGACCTTCCGGTGTCTTCTCGGCCCTCTCCAATGACGTCAATACGCTGCTGCGCACGTCATCCAATAGGAATGGCGTACGCAGCGGCGTAATGATGTCGCTACGCAGGCCCAGTAAGGCCTTGCGGAAGACAGCAGAGGACCGGAGAAGACAGCGGAGGACTGGAGAAGACAGCGGAGGACCGGAGAAGACAGAGGAGGACCGGAGATGACCAGGAGAGCCCAGCGGAGGCCCGGGGGTCACCATCGGGAGCAGCGTGGACAGGCGAGTACAGCTTCCTATACTTTACATTGCACGAATCCCTCAACATACGATGGATTCGACAAACGATGGCTCGTTTGGAACGAATTACCATCTTATGTTGAGGGACCACTGTATTTATACCCAGGACTGTATCTATAACAAGGGGGCATCCTCTACGGCTGGAGGAAAGAAGGTTTCTACACCAGCACAGATGTGGGGTTCTTTACGGTAAGAGCAGTGAGACTGTGGAATTCTCTGCCTGAGGAGGTGGTCATGGTGAACTCTGTAAAAGAATTTAAAAGGGGTCTGGATGCATTTTTGGAAAGTAATAACATTACAGGTTATGTATATTAGATTTATAGGGACAGAACATTGATCCAGGGATTTATTCCGACTGCCATATTTGGAGTCGGGAAGGAATTTTTACCTCTAGTATGAGGGTTTTTTGCCTTCCTCTGGATCAACTCAGTAGGGACTTATTAGGGTTGTAGGTTGAACTTGATGGACTCTGGTCTTTTTTAACGTTATGTTACAATGTTACCCACACTACCTCCCTGTAGCAGCAGGTTAGTGAGGTGACACTGATGACAGTTTTTCTTTAACCTTGTCGGTTGCCTTTATTTGGTAATTTTTATTATGGAAATCATGTTTTTTGACAAGTAACTTAGCCAATATTAGTTAAGTTTTAAAAGTTGACTGATGGATACCTCTGAAAATTTCACAGAAGACCCTTCCTCATAGACATCACCTAGTTAGGGCAATAGTGCCTGTTTTGGTTAAAAAAAAACTAAAGCAAAAAAGAAAATGTGGAATAAAAAAAAAAAAAAAAAAAAAAACAACAACAATTCCTTCCTTTACATTACACATTGAATTAGTGACTTAAAGAGCACATGCAACAAATTTAGACTGAAAATAGTAGGGCAAACAGCATGATAAACTCCCTCTCTTATGCGAATCCAAATCACCATCCACATCAATATTTTAGGAGAACAAGTGTGGAGAGTGATGTGGATTGTCATTAGGATTCACACTATGTTGGAGATTTAGCGAACCATGTGCAAGGGAACAGTGGTGCAGTTGACAGTAACAACCAACCAGATTCCTGATTTCATTTTTTTTAAAGGCTTTTAAGTCAGTCTATGAGTGAGGTAAGAGTCTTATAAATGATAAAGTGTTAGTAAGGTAATTAAATCATCCTGAAATAAAAGTCATTGCCTAGAGCTGTTAACACATAAAAGGAATGTACTGAGGCACCTGAATGATGGGCCCTACAGAAGATCTGCCCAGCACTGCCATCTGTCCTGCATAAATACGATTTGCTCCATATTCTCCAGCATGATCCACTCGGATTATTCTATCCAACAAGGCCCTTTCTTCATCCGTGTTAAGGCCTGAGCTATAAAGTCTGGTGGATCCAGCATGGACTGTAGCGTAGCAGTGTCTTTTCAATCCTGGAAATGAGAAAAGAAAACAACTGTGACCAGGTAGACATTATAAGCATTTATTACATTGTATCTGCATGACTGTAGTATATGATATCATGAATATAACCTATAGGTGGGGCAGATGCTTATATCACAGGGAAAGAAGTACTGTTTGTTACAATGTAACATCTGCACCCTGGTACAGTATACAGAACTGGATTAAATCACAGAAGACCCTACAAGAGCTAGAGCTCCCACCTGAAATAACCATCAACAAGAAAACCCTACTGATCTCTACAGCCAGAGAACCAGGTCAAAAAGATCAGGGGGTATTAAAACTAGGGATCAACCGATTATCGGTTGGGCCGATATTAACGGGCGATATTTTTGACATTATCGGTATTGGCAATTACCATGCTGATATGCCGATAATGCGTAGCCATCCCCCCCCCCCGCCCCGAGACCGCCGCTGCCGCATTGCCTCCCCCATCCCCAGTTTTATAATTACCTGTTCCCAGGGTCCGCGCTACTTCTGGCTCCTGCGGCGTCCTGCGCTATTGCTGTGCGCTGCGCAATGACGAGTGACGTCCTCAACGCAACATCACCGTCAGTGCGCACAGTGACAGCTCAGGACGCCGCTGGAGCCAGAAGTAGCGCAGACCCTGGGAACAGGTAATTATAAAACCGGGGATGGGGGAGGCAATGGGGCAGCTGAGGTGGTTGGACTAGGGAGGACCCCAGGACAGGCAGGGGGAGAGAAGCGGGCGGCGGCAGTCTCTGGCCCTGCAAAAGCCACTGCAGTTCATTGATTTAAAACGCCCGCTTTAAATCACTGATCTGCATTGGCTTCTGTGGGGCCAGGAGGGGAATAGCCGATAACATATACCGGAATATCGGTATAAGTTATCGGCTAGTGGCCTCAAAGTTCACATATTATCGGTATCGGCCCTAAAAAATCAATATCGGTCGATCCCTAATTAAAACTCCAGTTTCTAGTTAAACAGGTTGTTTCAGGTCAATAAGCCCTCTGCTCAAGAACCAACACCCCACCATGAGCCAGAACAGAAAGCTCATTTGCATAAGACACTCCTGTTGTGGCGGACCTGACCTTTGTATTTCATGGATCTGCATGGTGTCATGTGATAAAACCTTTCACCTGCAGTGGTCACTGCAAAGCAAATGGCTACTTTGCTGCAATTTCCCCTAGTAAATCAGGTAAAGCAGGACAAAGAACAAGGGTTTTAAGGGAGTCCAACTGCTGGGACTCCCTACAACTCAAGGATGGGGATAAAAAATTATTTACTATGGAGGTACTGTATATACTCGAGTATAAGCCGAGTTTTTCAGCACGATTTTTCGTGCTGAAAACACCCCCCTCGGCTTATACTCGAGTGAACTCCCCCACCCGCAGTGGTCTTCAACCTGCGGACCTCCAGAGGTTTCAAAACTACAACTCCCAGCAAGCCCGGGCAGCCATCGGCTGTCCGGGCTTGCTGGGAGTTGTAGTTTTGAAACCTCCGGAGGTCCGCAGGTTGAAGACCACTGCGGCCTTCGACATCATCCAGCCCCCTCTCACCCCCCTTTAGTTCTGTACAGTACTCACCTCCGCTCGGCGCTGGTCCGGTCCTGCAGGACTGTCCGGTGAGGAGGTGGTCCGGTGGGATAGTGGTTCCGGGCTGCTATCTTCACCGGGGAGGCCTCTTCTAAGTGGTTCGGGCCCGGCCTCAGAATAGTCACGTTGCCTTGACAACGACGCAGAGGTGCGTTCATTGCCAACGTACTTCTGCGTCGTTGTCAAGGCAACGCCTCTATTCCGGTCCGGAAGCGCGGAGAAGAGGCGCCCGCGGTGAAGATAGCAGCCCGGAACCACTATGCCACCGGACCACCTCCTCTCCGGACAGCCCTGCAGGACCGGCCGAGCGCCGAGCGGAGGTGAGTACTCAGAACTAAAGGGGGTGAGAGGGGGCTGGATGATGTCGAAGGCCGCAGTGGTCTTCAACCTGCGGACCTCCGGAGGATTCAAAACTACAACTCCCAGCAAGCCCGGACAGCCAATGGCTGCCCGGGCTTGCTGGGAGTTGTAGTTTTGAAACCTCTGGAGGTCCGCAGGTTGAAGACCACTGAGGGCGAATGATGAGAAGAGGATGATGAAGGGGGGGGTGTGTGGGATGATGACAAGAGGATGATGAAGGGGGGGGGGTGGGATGATGAAGGGGGGGGGTGTGGGATGATGACAAGAGGATGATGAAGGGGGGGGGGTGGGATGATGAAGGGGGGATGTGTGGGATGATGACAAGGGGATGATGAAGGGGGGATGTGTGGGATGATGACAAGGGGATGATGAAGGGGGGATGTGTGGGATGATAAGGGGATGATGAAGGGGGGATGTGTGGGATGATGACAAGGGGATGATGATGAGGATGTTAATGACGGGTCTGGATGATGACAGGGGGGGGATGATGTATTTCCCACCCTAGGCTTATACTCGAGTCAATAACTTTTCCTGGGATTTTGGGTTGAAATTAGGGGTCTCGGCTTATACTGGGGTCGGCTTATACTCGAGTATATACGGGTATATAGATTTCCACTGCAGAAAAAGAAAATCTGCAGCATTCTTGCCATGTGAGGCTGTAGCCTAAGCAAGTAAAAGGATAGTGCCAGGCAATAACTAATGTGAAAATATATTCATCTGCTGCCCTCTAGTGGGCAAATAATGTATAGCAATTGTTAACAACATTATGGGTTTTTACTGTCTCTTACAAAAACTTTGGACGTGTAATGTCTAAGTGATGAGATCTACACCAATTTCTAGATCTAATGGGTACTGCGTGCTGTACTGCCCGGCTCAGCGGCCATTGCAGGAGATGGGGTCCACATACCATAATGGAGCCTATCTCTTACAATGGATCAGAGCAGATATTGAGCTGCGTGTAGCACGCTTCACCTGGCTGTACCTAGAAACTCGAGAGACCCCAACTGATCTAAACTGTCTGCATGACATCAAACGTTTTTCTAAGTGACAGTAAGCCTTAAATGGTGACCACTAGGGATGTCCCGATACCATTTTTAAGACAGAGTACAAGTACCTATACTTTTTTTTTTTTTTAAGTACTCACCGATACCAATTACTAATACTCTTTTTCAGTGTCACGTGACAGGGATTTTCGATTTATTTTTTTTATTGGAAAAAGGGGTGTTTTTTAGAAGAAGAAAAAAAATTAAGAGTTAATGCTGGACATCACCGCGATCAGTGATGTTCGCCATTAACCACAGGTCCCGGCTATGACGCTGCATAGTTTGGTAGCGTGCACATGGCACCTCTGTGATACCGGAATCAGATTAGGTATCAGGGACATTTGCACGAGTACAGGTACTTGTGCAAATGTCCAGTATAGTGTGCGCTGCCACTAAGTAAGAGAATCACAGGACAGGTAAATAATATAATTATTGATTACTGATAAATACTGTATCAGGCCGGGCTCTTACAGATCAACTTTTTAACCTCTCAAACTGACAACTCTTTATGCCCCCCAATCACAGACTTCTCCTCATAGCCTCTCTCACACACAGTGTACTCATGCCCCATATTACAGACTGCTCCTTATACCCTCTCACATACAGTGTACTCATGCCCCATATTACAGACTGCTCCTTATACCCTCTCTCATACAGTGTACTCATGCCCCATATTACAGACTGCTCCTTATACCCTCTCTCATACAGTGTACTCATGCCCCATATTACAGACTGCCCCTTATACCCTCTCTCATACAGTGTACTCATGCCCCATATTACAGACTGCTCCTTATACCCTCTCTCATACAGTGTACTCATGCCCCATATTACAGACTGCTCCTTATACCCTCTCTCATACAGTGTACTCATGCCCCATATTACAGACTGCTCCTTATACCCTCTCTCATACAGTGTACTCATGCCCCATATTACAGACTGCTCCTTATACCCTCTCACATACACAGTGTACTCATGCCCCATATTACAGACTGCTCCTTATACCCTCTCACATACAGTGTACTCATGCCCCATATTACAGACTGCTCCTTATACCCTCTCTCATACAGTGTACTCATGCCCCATATTACAGACTGCTCCTTATACCCTCTCACATACAGTGTACTCATGCCCCATATTACAGACTGCCCCTTATACCCTCTCTCATACAGTGTACTCATGCCCCATATTACAGACTGCTCCTTATACCCTCTCTCATACAGTGTACTCATGCCCCATATTACAGACTGCTCCTTATACCCTCTCTCACACACAGTGTACTCATGCCCCATATTACAGACTGCTCCTTATACCCTCTCTCATACAGTGTACTCATGCCCCATATTACAGACTGCTCCTTATACCCTCTCTCATACAGTGTACTCATGCCCCATATTACAGACTGCTCTGTATACCCTCTCTCACATACAGTGTACTCATGCCCCATATTACAGACTGCTCCTTATACCCTCTCTCATACACAGTGTACTCATGCCCCATATTACAGACTGCTCCTTATACCCTCTCTCATACAGTGTACTCATGCCCCATATTACAGACTGCTCTGTATACCCTCTCTCACATACAGTGTACTCATGCCCCATATTACAGACTGCTCCTTATACCCTCTCTCATACACAGTGTACTCATGCCCCATATTACAGACTGCTCTGTATACCCTCTCTCATACAGTGTACTCATGCCCCATATTACAGACTGCTCCTTATACCCTCTCTCATACAGTGTACTCATGCCCCATATTACAGACTGCTCCTTATACCCTCTCTCTCACACAGTGTACTCATGCCCCATATTACAGACTGCTCCTTATACCCTCTCTCATACACAGTGTACTCATGCCCCATATTACAGACTGCTCCTTATACCCTCTCTCATACACAGTGTACTCATGCCCCATATTACAGACTGCTCCTTATACCCTCTCTCATACAGTGTACTCATGCCCCATATTACAGACTGCTCCTTATACCCTCTCTCATACAGTGTACTCATGCCCCATATTACAGACTGCTCCTTATACCCTCTCTCATACAGTGTACTCATGCCCCATATTATAGACTGCTCCTTATACCCTCTCTCATACAGTGTACTCATGCCTCATATTACAGACTGCTCCTTATACCCTCTCTCACACACAGTGTACTCATGCCCCATATTATAGACTGCTCCTTATACCCTCTCTCATACAGTGTACTCATGCCCCATATTACAGACTGCTCCTTATACCCTCTCTCATACAGTGTACTCATGCCCCATATTACAGACTGCTCCTTATACCCTCTCACATACAGTGTACTCATGCCCCATATTACAGACTGCTCCTTATACCCTCTCTCATACAGTGTACTCATGCCCCATATTACAGACTGCTCCTTATACCCTCTCTCATACAGTGTACTCATGCCCCATATTACAGACTGCTCCTTATACCCTCTCTCATACACAGTGTACTCATGCCCCATATTACAGACTGCTCCTTATACCCTCTCTCTCACACAGTGTACTCATGCCCCATATTACAGACTGCTCCTTATACCCTCTCTCATACACAGTGTACTCATGCCCCATATTACAGACTGCTCCTTATACCCTCTCTCATACACAGTGTACTCATGCCCCATATTACAGACTGCTCCTTATACCCTCTCTCATACAGTGTACTCATGCCCCATATTACAGACTGCTCCTTATACCCTCTCTCATACAGTGTACTCATGCCCCATATTACAGACTGCTCCTTATACCCTCTCTCATACAGTGTACTCATGCCCCATATTACAGACTGCTCCTTATACCCTCTCTCATACAGTGTACTCATGCCCCATATTATAGACTGCTCCTTATCCCCTCTCTCATACAGTGTACTCATGCCTCATATTACAGACTGCTCCTTATACCCTCTCTCACACACAGTGTACTCATGCCCCATATTATAGACTGCTCCTTATACCCTCTCTCATACAGTGTACTCATGCCCCATATTACAGACTGCTCCTTATACCCTCTCTCACACACAGTGTACTCATGCCCCATATTACAGACTGCTCCTTATACCCTCTCTCATACAGTGTACTCATGCCCCATATTACAGACTGCTCCTTATACCCTCTCTCATACAGTGTACTCATGCCCCATATTATAGACTGCTCCTTATACCCTCTCTCATACAGTGTACTCATGCCCCATATTACAGACTGCTCCTTATACCCTCTCTCATACAGTGTACTCATGCCCCATATTATAGACTGCTCCTTATACCCTCTCTCATACAGTGTACTGATGCCCCATATTACAGACTGCTCCTTATACCCTCTCACATACAGTGTACTCATGCCCCATATTACAGACTGCTCCTTATACCCTCTCTCATACAGTGTACTCATGCCCCATATTACAGACTGCTCCTTATACCCTCTCTCATACAGTGTACTCATGCCCCATATTACAGACTGCTCCTTATACCCTCTCTCATACAGTGTACTCATGCCCCATATTACAGACTGCTCCTTATACCCTCTCTCACACAGTGTACTCATGCCCCATATTACAGACTGCTCCTTATACCCTCTCTCATACAGTGTACTCATACCCCATATTACAGACTGCTCCTTATACCCTCTCTCATACACAGTGTACTCATGCCCCATATTACAGACTGCTCCTTATACCCTCTCTCATACACAGTGTACTCATGCCCCATATTACAGACTGCTCCTTATACCCTCTCACATACAGTGTACTTATGCCCCATATTACAGACTGCTCCTTATACCCTCTCACATACAGTGTACTCATGCCTCATTTTACAGACTGCTCCTTATACCCTCTCTCATACAGTGTACTCATACCCCATATTACAGACTGCTCCTTATACCCTCTCTCATACACAGTGTACTCATGCCCCATATTACAGACTGCTCCTTATACCCTCTCTCATACACAGTGTACTCATGCCCCATATTACAGACTGCTCCTTATACCCTCTCACATACAGTGTACTCATGCCCCATATTACAGACTGCTCCTTATACCCTCTCACATACAGTGTACTCATGCCTCATTTTACAGACTGCTCCTTATACCCTCTCACATACAGTGTACTCATGCCCCATATTACAGACTGCTCCTTATACCCTCTCACATACAGTGTACTCATGCCTCATATTACAGACTGCTCCTTATACCCTCTCACATACAGTGTACTCATGCCCCATATTACAGACTGCTCCTTATACCCTCTCTCATACAGTGTACTCCTGCCCCATATTACAGACTGCTCCTTATACCCTCTCACATACAGTGTACTCATGCCCCATATTACAGACTGCTCCTTATACCCTCTCTCATACAGTGTACTCATGCCCCATATTACAGACTGCTCCTTATACCCTCTCTCATACAGTGTACTCATGCCCCATATTACAGACTGCTCCTTATACCCTCTCTCATACAGTGTACTCATGCCCCATATTACAGACTGCTCCTTATACCCTCTCTCATACAGTGTACTCATGCCCCATATTACAGACTGCTCCTTATACCCTCTCTCATACAGTGTACTCATGCCCCATATTACAGACTGCTCCTTATACCCTCTCTCATACAGTGTACTCATGCCCCATATTACAGACTGCTCCTTATACCCTCTCTCATACAGTGTACTCATGCCTCATATTACAGACTGCTCCTTATACCCTCTCACATACAGTGTACTCATGCCCCATATTACAGACTGCTCCTTATACCCTCTCTCATACAGTGTACTCATGCCCCATATTATAGACTGCTCCTTATACCCTCTCTCATACAGTGTACTCATGCCCCATATTACAGACTGCTCCTTATACCCTCTCTCATACAGTGTACTCATGCCCCATATTATAGACTGCTCCTTATACCCTCTCTCATACACAGTGTACTCATGCCCCATATTATAGACTGCTCCTTATACCCTCTCTCATACACAGTGTACTCATGCTCCATATTACAGACTGCTCCTTATACCCTCTCTCATACAGTGTACTCATGCCCCATATTATAGACTGCTCCTTATACCCTCTCTCATCCAGTGTACTCATGCCCCATATTATAGACTGCTCCTTATACCCTCTCACATACAGTGTACTCATGCCCCATATTACAGACTGCTCCTTATACCCTCTCTCATACAGTGTACTCATGCCCCATATTACAGACTGCTCCTTATACCCTCTCTCATACAGTGTACTCATGCCCCATATTACAGACTGCTCCTTATACCCTCTCTCATACAGTGTACTCATGCCCCATATTACAGACTGCTATGCCCCCCCCTATATCTCTCACAATCTACTCCTTATGCCCCTTTCACAGACAGCTTCTTAGGACCCCCACTCTCACAGACGGATCCATTAGCCCCTCTAATAGACTGCTCCTTATGCCCTCCCCTTATTGACTATCTATAGACCGCTCTTTCTAAAAGACTGCCCCCTGCACCCCCCCATTTCACAAACTGCTCCTTATGACCCCACTCTCACAAACATATTCTTTTAACCCTCTCATAGACAGCTCCTTATGACCCCTTAGGGCACCCAGGGAGTTGTAGTCCTAACAGAACAGGCATAATGAAACTGCTGGCAGGAAAGCACATACAGGGGTTAGATATAGTATATACATAGGTAGCTGTATACAGCTCTATAGATACTGACCCGGACTCCTAGAAAGGCTGCAGTACAGCTGCCGGAGCCTCATCATCCCCACAGCTCCCTCCATACTACTTTCCGCCTACGACCTTCTTTCTGTCACAGTCACAAAAATATTGGTCGCTTTTTCTCTGACGTCATCCGCTCTGCGACCGTTGCTGGGATACCGCCGAAGCTTCTCGCTGGAAGTGGAAATTCTAGAAGGAAAAACAAACGTCCGGTCGCCATTTTGGTGAAGACACCGCAAGTTCTTTCCCTCATGATAACTTGAACTTGGCTTCATGGTCCACACCCTGGTGTTGCTATGGCGACAGTCAACATCCACTGCAGAAGACTGGAGGCAGCGAGCGGGGAGCATGGAGAGCAAAGTCCCCAGCAGAGACATCATCATCCCGGTGGTGGCTGCGCGCCTGTGAGGGGCCTGGGGGCTACTACATCTATTACTTATTTATTACTAAGTTTTCTATTTCATGTATATATATATATTTATATACACATATTTATTATGTGTGTGTGTGTGTGTATATATATATATATATATATATATATATATATTCATTATGTGTGTGTGTGTGTGTGTATATATATATATATATATATATATATATATATATAGTGTATATATTTATATTTATTATGTGTATGTAAATATATATAATATATATTATATGCCCCTGTAAACTGTTTTTCAACCAGAGTGCCCCCAGCTGTTGCAAAACTACAACTCCTAGCATGCCCGGACAGCCGGAGGCTGTCCGGGCATTCTGGGAGTTGTAGTTTTGCAACAGCTGGAGACCCCTGATTAGGAAACACTTCCTTAGGACACCTTTTAATTGCCATGACTTGCGCAACATGTTTTTTTTGTTTTCTTTCGAAAAAACAATTTATGGGGTAAAACTGAAAAAGATAAATGAATTAAACGCAACCCTGCAACTTATGGGAGTTTAGTTTTTACGTCTGTCACTTCATAATTATTTTTATTGTTCAAGTCAGTGCGATTACAACGATACCCAATTCATTTATAGAGTTTTTAAAATTTTTAATTTTATTTTAAAGGGTACCTCTCATCAAAAAAACATTTGAGATGTTATAGATTAATGTATGCAGAATAACTTCACAATTGCATGTTATTAAAAAATATGCTTCTTTCTATTTAATTTTCCACTTTGAAGAAATGACCACTAGGGGTCTCCCTACCAGTCCTGGCAGCAAGCATTTCAGACTCATGCTGGAGTCCTAAACACTATGAGCTGCCAGTCTGCTTTGTTCCCAAAGGAGAACACTCAGAGCTGCCAGCCTGCTTTGTTCACAGCCTGTTTGGCTGTGAACAAAGCAGGCTGGCAGCTCTGAGTGTTTAGGACTCCAGCATGAGTCAGAAATGCTTGCTGACAGGACTGATCGGGAAAAATACAATAGAAAGAAGCATTTTTTTCATTAACATGCTATTGGAAAGTTATTCAACATTCATTAATCTAAAATATATCAAAAGTTTATTTGATGAGAGGTACCCTTTAACTAATTTAAAGAAGTAAAAGCATTTATTAATTAATTTATTTATTTAATTATATTTATAAAAATGTTGTGAATAGTTTTATTCAGATTTTTTATTTTTCTACCTGTGTGAAAATATGTATTTTTTTTTCTTTTTTTTGTTTTCTCGCCGTAATCTGTCGTCTTTGTCAGTACCCTTTATAGAGTAGATGGGACATTTTTATGGATGGGATGTGACCAAAAATCATTAAATCTGACATTGGTTATTTTTTTCTTTGTCTATAGCATGTACTGTGCGGGATCAATAACGTAATACTTTAATAGTTTACCCACATACAGTCCGTAAATGTTAGCACCCCTGAGATTTTTCAAGAAAATGAAGTATTTCTCACAGAATAAAGAAAACATGTCATTTTTACCATACACCGTGGAAAAAAAAAAATTCCAAAATTTGCTAAATTGCAGATTTTCCCACAAAAATAATTTTTTTGGGGGGATGCGCCGTACATTTTATGGTAAAATGAGTGATGTCATTACAAAGTCAAATTGGTGATGCAAAAAACAAGCCTCATATGGGTCTGTTTATGAAAATATAAAAGAGTTATGATTTTTAGAAGATGAGGAGGAAAAAAAGAAAATGCAAAAATAAAATTGGCTGTGTCCTTAAAGGACATCTGCAGCCTAAATACACTTATCCCCTATCCACAGGATAGGGGTCCGAACGCTGGGACTCCCCGTGATCTCCTGCATGGGGCCCCGGCTCTGCCAACATGCCTCCTCCATGTAGTTCTATGGGAGAGGCAGGGAGGAGGCGGGGAGGCAGCGTTAGTGCCTCCACGCCTCTCCTATAGAGCTGTGTGGGGAGGGGGCATGGAGGGGGGCGTACCGTCGACCTCACTGAGCAGCACAGTGCAGCAATGCCGGGGCTCCCAGCGGTTGGACCCCCGCGATCAAACACTTATCCCCTATCCTGTGGATAGGGATAAGTGTATTTAGGCTGCAGGTGTCCTTTAAGGCCAAAATGGGCCTGTTCCTTAAGGGGTTAAAGCTTTACTGTGATAAAAAAAAAAAAAAGAAATGGAAAAAAAAAAGGAAATAAATAATGCTGGATATGACAGAAATGACAGAACAAGGTGTCAGAGCACACAGTGTATCTCAATCTACTTGAGTATGTGTGTGCTCCACTGCACACAGGGTTTAAACAGGTATTGTCAATTGAACAAACTTTTCCTAGATCAGTGTTTCCCAACCTTTTTCGGCTCGGGGCACCCATGGGAAAAAAAAAAAATTGCGGGGCACCCCTACCGAAGTTGACGAGTAAAAAAAAATAAACAATATCTATTTATCTTCTCTCATCAGCGTCGTTCCCTGTTCTTCTCCGTCTGGTCCGGACTGTCCTGACCATTTCTTCCAGCCACAACTCTTCACCGTTAGGCTGGAATTCCACTGAGTTTTTTTTTTGCAAAAACGCCATCAAAAATGCCAATTTTCCCGCACTAAAAATGTAGCCGACAATAATAAAAATGAAGTGTGTGTGTTTTGCACTTTTTTTCCAACATTTTTTTAGGTAGTACTACTACTCCCAGCATGGAAAACACTGTTTCATGATGGGAGTAGTAGTACCTGTACTAATAGACAGATCGCCTGCTGCGATCCTCCTGATAATGTATAGAGGCAGCCGGCCGCTCTTTTCTGGTCCCCTGCACTGACGTATATATACACATATTCATATTTCCCGCAGAGAGCTGTGATTGGCCAGATGGTTCCAGCCAATCACAGCTCTCTGTGGGAAATAGGAATATGTGTATATATACATCAGTGCAGGGGACCATAGGAGAGCGGCCGCCGCATCTATATATTATACAGCAGGATCACAGCGGGATACTTGCTGTGATCTGTTCTTAACTGCAGGTACTACTACTCCCAATATGGAGCACACTCTGCTCCATGCTGGGAGCTGTAGTACCTGCATTAATAGACAGATCGCATCAGGTGTCAGAAATTACACTCGCTGAGATCTGTCTATTCATGCAGGTACTACAGCTCCCAGCATGGAGAAGAGTTTGCTCCATGTTGGGAGTAGTAGTATCTGCAGGTAAGATCAGATCACATCGGGTATCACTACTAACACCTGATGCGATCGTCCTGTCTATTGCAGAGATGTGGAGCGGCTTTCTCCTGCGCTCGCATCTCTGCACTGTAGTCCGGCCACTCACTCATTCATATTTCCCACTGAGAGCTGTGATTGGCTTCAACCATCCGGCCATTCACCACTCTGGGCAGAAAATACGAATGAGTGAGGTGAATATCTATTCACATCACTGGCCGGAGTACAGAGCAGAGATGCGAGCGCTGTATAGAGCCACATCTCTGCTATATTATGGACGATCGCATCGGGTGTCAGACTGACACCCGGGGAGATATGTCTATTATAACAGGTAATACTACTCCCATCATGGAACAGTCTGTTCCATCCTGGGAGTAGTAGTACTACATAAAAAATGTAAAAAAAGAGAAAAAAAAGTTACACACACACACTTTATACAAAAATGTATTACAATTTTGTCATTAAAAAAAACATTTAGTTAAATACATTTTTTTTTACATCAGTTCATGGAAAGAATATATAGTCGGCACTCACCATGTTCTTCAATCTTCTTATTTTTATTGAGTGATACTCACGTATACATTAACAGGATGGGAGACGGTGCATGGAAATGGGGGGGGGAAGTACCACCAGGCTACAGCACTGTTTCGCTCTTTACAGAGCTTCAACTGGCCTGTCTGAAGCTCTGTAAAGAGCGAAACAGTGCTGTAGCCTGGTGGTGCCCCCCCCCCCCCACCTTTCCATGCACCGTCTCCCGTCCTGTTAATGTTTACATGAGTATCACTCAATAAAGATAAGAAGATTGAAGAACATGGTGAGTGCCGACTATATATTCTCTCCATGAACTGAATTACATACCTGCACTTCAAAGGTCTGAGCACCACACTGTTATCTACTAGTAGAAGCTGTGAACCTAGGCTGAAAACATGCCTTTTTATGCACGCAGTGCCGGACTATTCTTTCTATATCTCCTTTTTTTTTTACATCCCTACTGCATCCTCTATTTTTTTTTTTTTTGGTACCCAACTAATTTTGTACAAAAGACACCAAAGGGGCCAAAAAAGGCAAATTCCACACAAAGGTAAAAACGCAAGAAAAAACGCCAAAACGCAGGGAAAAACAGTGGCTGTTTTTCTGGCAATTTTTCTGGCATTTTTAAGCCAAAAAAAATTGCAGGGCAAAAACCTCAGTGGAATTCTAGCCTTAGGGTACGTTCACACGTGTGGATTTTTTAGCGGGTTTTCTGCTGCGTATTTGAAAGTGGGCAGGCTCTTCTCGGCTGTCCGCAGCATATTTTCCGTGGCAGAATTTACGCGGAAAATCAGCCACAGTCCCTACTGACTTCAATGGGGCTTGCGGCGGATTTTCCGCAGTGTACATTCCGCCACGAAAATCTGCTGCGGACAGCCGAGAAGAGCCTGCCCACTTTGAAAACCCGCTAAAAAATCTGCGCTTGGGAACGTACCCTTAGGCTAGGTTTCCACACAAGTTTTTATTTTTATTTTTTTTATTAATTTTTTTTTAAACTGCCAGTGCAGTTAGAAAGGAGAAGTAGAAGTCCTTCCTTTATATGTCCTATTCCTTTTAAATACACTTCTGGCTTTGGCTCAGAAAAACTGCTGTGGCAGTTCACCTAAAAATGCCAGAAAAAAACCTAAGAGAACATGCAGCGTATTTCCCGCTGTGCAGCACATTTTGTGCAATGTGAAGTACGCTGCGTAAGCGCCATGTGGGACCGTGCCCTATGAAAACTAAATGCATTGTATTATTTTATACTTCAGATTTCATTTCAATGTTACAATATATTACATTATCTGTCTTTTCAAGATCTTAAATTAGACCTTAAAAATGTACTTATTTGCAGCAAATACTATCTGGATGTGGAGAGAAAAGAAGCTGGGTTCGATTTATCTATAAATCAGAAAGACCAAGATGGAAAACACAGATTGTATCAGGTAAGTCTAGTGATATAATAGAGTTTTTTTAAAAAACCTTTCTACTATTCAATAGTGAATAGCGGCATAGGCCATATTTGAATTCACAATATTTCACAAATATATGAACAAATATTCATCCTATATTTGCAAATTTCGCATATTCATTCTCTTTTTCTTTCTTGCGAAATTCGTAATAAAATTCACAAAATGCACGATTATATTTTTCAACTAACTACTTTCCTATTGGTTTCTAGGGATGTTGCTAACCTATGACAACTGTATTTACATCCTTCTCATTGGCCCACAAGCTAAAAGAAGGGAGGGATCAGTGCCCTCTGGAAGTGCCGATATATGCAAATTTTCGCATATTCGCCTTCTTTGGACCACAAGCTGGAAGCGGGGAGGGATGATCACTTTTTTTTTTCACACAGTACACATCATTGTGATGTGTACTGTGAAAAAATACAAAACTATTAAAAAAAAACGAATATTCATCATAACGAACATATTGCGATATATTCGAAATATTCGCGAAATCTCTACTTGTTTCTACTTTTTTTTGGGGGGGGGGGGGGGGGGAACGCCAAGAAAAATGCCAAATCTTCCGCATGGCATTTTTTTGGCCAAAAAACGCTGCGGCCAGTTGTTAGCTGTAAATCAATGAGAAATCGCTAAATAATTTTTCCACTTCATTTTGGCATTTTGGCGTTTTTCAGCTCCTAGACAGTTTTTAAAAGTCGCAGCATGTTGAGCCACTGGCGTTTTTTTTTTTTGTCAAAATCGTGGCGTTTTTCTCCCATAGAAGTCTATGGGAGTAAAAAAAACGCCAAGAAAAACGACATGTGGGTTTTAACTTTGGCGTTTTTGCAGGCGTTCTCTATATTTTTTTTTTTTAGACTTTAGCGATCCAAAAAAGTGATGGAGATACCTTAATAAAATTTCATAGGGTACCATAAAAAAATAAAATAAAAGATACAGTAGTGATGGAATCTTTTATAATGAAATATTTATTAATTTTTAAAAGGGGGTCAATTTATGTGGGCGGGCAGGGCAATAAAAATTTATAAAAAAATATAGTGTGTGTGTGTGTTTTCCACTTTTTAATCTTTAAAATTTTTTAGGTAGTACTACTACTCCCAGAGTACTACTAATACTACTGTTCCATGATGGGAGTAGTAGTACCTGTATTAATTGACAGATCGCCCCTTGTCTGTTGCGATCCTCCTGTATAATGTATAGATGCGGCCGCTTTTCTATGGTCCCCTGCACTGCTGTACATATACACCTATTCATATTTTCCGCAGAGCTGTGATTGGCCAGATGGTTCCAGCCAATCACAGCTCTCTGTGGGAAATACCGTATGAATAGGTGTATATGTACAGCAGTGCAGGGGACCATAGAAGAGCGGCCGCCACATCCATACATTATACAGGAGGATCACAGCGGGTGTAAGGAGTGGGGTGATCTGTCTATTAGTACAGGTACTACTACTCCCATCATGGAATAATCTGTTCCATGCTGGGAGTAGCAGTACTAACTAAAAAAAATTAAAAATAGAAATAAAAAAAAGTGAAACACACACTTTATTAAAAATTAATGAAAATGTTGTTATAAAAAATGTTATACATTTTGCTAAATATTTTTTTTCCATCACTACTGCATCCTTTTTTATTTTTTTTATTTTTGGTACCCAACAAATTTTGAAAAAACGTCAAAGAGGCCAAAAATGCTATTTCCACTCAAAAGAAAAACACCAGAAAAGATGCAAGAAAAAACGCCAGATGCTGGAAATTACACTGGCATTTTTTCAGGCGTTTTTTTCAAACAAACTAAGTAGAAACTTAGCCTAAGTCATTTGTAAATTCTACTGTGCTAGTGCACGGACCAGGGAGACTTTACTAGAAATGGCCGAGATTAGAAGAAACAAGGGAGTTCAGTTTCCAGGCATTTGTGTCTCATTTTAGTGGAAATAGTTTTTTTTTTTTTTTTTTCAGAATGGTGTTTTTTACACTGATAAAAGTGATCAAGAGTAGAAAAAAAAGCCAATGTTAAACCCATGTTGTGTTTTTCTTGGCAGTTTTTTTTCCCTCCCGTAAAAGTCTATGGGGAAAAAACGCCAAGATTTACAGAAAAAATGCTACAGTGTCAGCTTGCTGCAATTTTAGAAAACTGCAAAAAAATTACAAAGAGTAAAAAAAATGCTAAAAATGCTAAAGGAATAAACACCAAGTGGGTAAGGTTTTTTACATTTTTCTATTGTCTCCCAGCTATCATCTGTCTGCAGATTTTTTGTGTGTGCAAAATGGGAATGTGGCATCTTTTTGCTGAAATAAAAAATGTGAAAACCTAAGTGTGTTATTCTTCATGGAGATGTATTAAAGAAAATCTGTCACCAGTGTCGCCTGCACTAACCTGTCAGTACCGACAGGTAGTGCAGGTGACACTGGTGACAACAGTACTTACCTTGTCCCGTTCCGTGGGGGGGGGATCTCCTGTAATCTCCGTTAACTTTGTTCCGGGCACCCGGCTTGGATCACAGGCGGAGCTTACTGACATCACCGCTACTGTTCTCTCACAGCAGGACCCAGTAGGGAGCAGCAGCAGTGACGTCACTAAGCTCCGCCCATGAACCAAGCCGCTGCTGCTCTCTGCTGAGTCTCACTGTGAGAGAACAGCAGCGGTGACATCAGTAAGCTCCACCACGGAATGGGACAAGGTAAGTACCGTTGTCACCAGTGTCACCTGCACTCCCTGTCGGTACCGACAGGTTAGTGCAGGTGACAGATTTCCTTAATAAATGGATAACTGGCTTTTACCATTCGCCTTGTTAACAGGTTGATGTCCCTTTATCGATTCAGTGCTGGCTGTACCCAATTTTGTAAGGACATATCCCGGGAACCAGTTCATAGTGAGGAGCGCGTGCACACGCTCCATTCATTTCTATGGGAGTGCCAAAAAGATCCTCACTAAGAGAGCCGGAGTCAAGTTCCAGAGATCGCAGGGGGTCCCAGCATTCAATCCTTCCATACCCCCCCCCCCCCTGATTAGCTACGTATGCCCTATCCTGTAGATAGGGGATAAATTAACTTTTGCTGGAGTTCTCCTTTAACCCCTTAACGCCCGGCGCTATATATATACGGAACTGACGTGCGGCAGGTCTATTAATCGAGCTGAGGAGCTGAGCTCGCTTCATATCCTATGGCATAGCATTGAACAGTGTATGCAATCTAAGCCCCATGGGGACTAAGACAATGTCTAAAAGAAGTTAAATAAAATAGTTAATAAATGTGATTTAACCCCTTCCCTAATAAATCACCCCCCTTTTCCCATTAAGAAAAAAAATATGTAAAAAAGTTAATATAAACATGTTTGGTATCAACGCATGCGTAAATGTTCGAACTATAAAAACATAATGTTAATTAAACCGCACGGTCAATGGCGTATATGTTGAAAAGTCCAGAATTGCGTATTTTTGGTCACTTTGAATACCCTAAAAAATAAAACGATCAAAAAGTCCCATAAAAATGAGGGCGAAAAAATTAGCCCTCGCACATCCTCTTATACAGAAAAATAAAAAAGTTATAGGGGTCAGAAGAGGACATTTTTAAACATGCTAATTTTCATACAAAAAGTTATAACTTTTTAAAAGAAGTAAAACAATTGAAAACCTACATAATTTGGGTATTGTCTTAACCGTTTGGACCTCCAGAATAAAGATAAGGTGTCATTTTTACCGAAAAATGCACTGCATAGAATTGGAAGCCCCCAAAATTTACAAAATGGCGTTTTTTTTTTCTGGTTTCGCCATAGATTTTGTGGTGAAATGATTGATGTAATCACAAAGTACAATTGGTGGTGCAAAAAACAAGCCCCATATGGGTCTGTGGGTGGAAAATTAAAAGTGTTATGATTTTTAGAAGATGAGGTGGAAAAAACGAAAGTGCAAAAATGAAAAAACCTTAGTCCTTTAAAGGGGTACTCCACTGAAAATTTTTTTTTTTTTTAAATCAACTGGTGTCGGAAAGTTAAACAGTTTAGTAAATTACTTCTATTAACCCCTTAAGGACGCAGCCCTTTTTCACCTTAAGGACTGAGCCCTTTTTTGCAATTCTGACCACCGTCGCTTTACGAATTAATAACGCGAAAACACTTTTACCGAATATTCTGATTCTGAGATTGTTTTTTCGTGACATATTCTACTTTATTTTGGTGGTAAATTTTCTGCGTTAATTGCATCCTTTTTTGGTGAAAAATCCCCAAATTTCATGAAAATTTCGAAAATGTTGCATTTTTCTAACTTTGAAGCTCTCTACTTGTAAGGAAAATGGATATTCCCAATAAATTTTATTTTTATTCACAAACACAATATGTCCACTTTATGTTGGCATCATAAAATGGACATATTTTTGCTTTTTGTAAAAATTAGAGGGCTTCAAAGTAGAGCAGCAATTTTCAAAAATGTCATGAAAATTGCTAAATCTGAAGGGACAGATGTTACAGAACTACAACTTCCAGAATGCCTGGGCAGTCCAGGCATGCTGAGAGTTGTAGTTTTGCAACATCTGGAGGGCTACCGTTTGGGCACCACTGTAATAGTGGTCTCCAAACTGTGACCCTCCAGATGTTGCAAAACTACAACTCCCAGCATGCCCAGACAGCCTTTGGCTGTCTGGGCATGCTGGGAGTGGCAGTTTGGCCTTCCTAGTGGTTGCCACAGTAAAGGTCACTTTACTTTCACCCCCCCCCCCCACCATAGTTTCCCCACCTGAGCCAGGATCCAGCAGTCTCCAGCGAAGATCGGGGGGTCCCCAGGCATCTTCTCCTCCAGGTACCGGCCTCCATCTTCTGTCCATGTTCCCCTCGACATCCAGGGGTGGGCAGAACGGGGGGTTGCCATGGCAACCCACTGTCCTGCTCTGCCATTGGTCAGAATCAGTTCTGACCAATGGCAGGGGATAGGAGGAGATCGCAGCACTGCAACCTCACTCCTAGCCCTCAGCTCCGATCATCGCTATTTTCTGGGTGATCGGGTCACCAGAGACCCGATCAGCCCGAAATAGCAGAAAATCTCATGTGTGAATTGACATGCGATTTTCTGCGATCGCCGACAGGGGGGGACTCAGGACCCCCCTGGGTGAAGTGCCGGGATGCCTTCTGAATGATTTCAGCAGGCATTCCGGTCCGGTCCCCATCCGGCTAGCGGCGGGGACCGGAATTCCCTCAGGCGTAAGGACTCGGGATGCAGGGCGTATGCATACGCCCGGCGTCCTGAACAGGTTAAAAAATCTTAATCCTTCCACTTATCAGCTTCTTTTCTTTTTGAATTTCCTTTCTGCCTGACCACAATACTCTCTGCTGACACCTACACCTCTGTCCATTTTAGGAACTGTCAAGAGAAGGATAGGTTTTCTATGTGGATTTGCTTCTACTCTGGACAGTTCCTAAAATGGACAGAGGTGTCAGCAGAGAGCACTGTGGTCAGACAGAAAGGAAATTCAAAAAGAAAAGAACTTCCTGTGGATCATACAACAGCTGATAAGTACAGATTTTTTAATAAAAGTAATTTACAAATCTGTTTAACTTTCTGGCACCAGTTGATTTAAGAAAAAATGTTTTCCAGTGGAGTACCCTTTTAAGGGTTTAATCATTTCCAAGAGAAAAATACAAGAAGAATTCCACAATGCAAAGTTCTAGGAAAAGATTCTCCACATTTGTTATGGGGAGTAAAAGTATTTTATAGAACAAACAGTTCAGGAGTACTGACAGGTTCTTTTTAATTCAGCCTACAGGACGACACAATCGCCATCAGCCTCAGAGACTAAAGGAGAACTTTCTGGATAATAAGTTGGAAGCCTCTTTTAGATCCTACAATTGGAAACCTGAATGGAACAAGAATGAGAAAGTAAATCCACATCAGAAGCAGCAAGTGCAGAGGAGAATCAGAGAGAAAATGTCCTCTTTCTACATCCCTGTATGTTATAATCCCGCTGCAAATAGTGATCTTTTGGGAATTCATAGCAAATACCAGTATAGGTTCAATGTATCTAAGCCTGGAGGCTGCACTTCAGAAAAGGATCTATCCCCAGGATTGTCACTTAGGGTCTATTCACACGGCAGGATTTCCGTTTGCAGAATTCCACCTCAAATTAAAGTCCATAGATTCCTATGGGATTCCGCACTCCCATTCACACTTCTGGATTTCCGCTTGCGTGAATGTGAATGGAATTACAGAATCCCATAGAAATCTATGGACTTTAATTTGAGGCGGAATTCCGTAAGAGGAAATTCTGCTGTGTGAATAGACCCTTACTGTATGAGGTCTGGAGGCCTCAGAGAACTAGACGTGACAGCAGATTTCTATGTACTGGCATAGCAGAGCCAGCAAACTAAAATCAGCACCCTTTCTTAAAATCCCAATTAGGGCATTAGGACATCATAGTGACAGGTCCTGCATCCTGGATTCCACCCCAGCTGAGACCTTGGAGCATCCATGTGTTACATACCTGCTCATTCACTTCAGTTGGTGCTATGTAATCTAATGATAGAGAAATGTGTATGTGCCAGCACCTTCACCCTGGTGAGAATAGCAGATTTCTGAGGATTTCATCATCCAGGCACCAAGTGGGTAGCTCACCATCCGAGGAGCTGTTGCACTTAGAAAGGTTTCAGATGTAATATTGCCTCATTTTAGTGTTTGCATTAGTTTGTATTTTGACTAGAGCCCTTTTTCAAATATAGTCTTAAGCAGCACTTTAAAATTGGAGATAAAACTGGATTTATTGATGACATAACGCGTTTTTGATGAATAATTCTAAGATGTTATGTTGCTGTGGGGGAGGGGAAACATCATATATAATCATGTATAACAATAACATGAGCTGTTTATTATCTATTACAGGAATATTTTGCTAGAAATCGTGTTTTCCTGAGAGGCATAAACTGTAAAGACAGGTAAATATTTTATTAAGTAGGTAGGGTAGGTGGGCCTTGAGATGCAGAACCTTAAGGGTCTATTCACACGTACAGTATTCTGTGCAGATTTGATGCACAGGATTTCAAACTGTGTTCAGTCCTTCAGTTTACATTGAAATCTGTAGCAGAAAATCCTGCGCATCAAATCTGCACAGAATACTGTACGTGTGAATAGACCATAAAGGGGTATTCCGGCCATAGACATCTTATCCCCTATCCAAAGTATAGGGGATAAGATGTCTGATTGCGGGGGGCAAGCCGCTGGGACCCTCCGTCATCTCCATGCAGCACCTGCTTCTGTCTCTGAAACCTCTGTGTTTCCGGGACTGAAGAGGTGACGTCATGCCACGCCCCCTCCCATAGACATGAATGGAGGGGGGCTTGGTGTGATGTCATGTCTCCAGCGACATCTTATCCCCTTTGGATAGAGGGTAAGATGTCTTTGGCCGGAATACCCCTTTAAGACTGCAATTACTGCCTGGTGCTGATCAAAATGAGGTGTATGGACTTTACAAGGGAGTTTGGACTTAAGGGGTTATACAGCAGGAATGTTTTTTTTTCCAGAACTTAGGCAGGTAACAGCATTTAAAAGAACAAACAGAGTGACGTTGGGGCTCAGCGTGTCACACTGCCCCTTAGCCAATTACTGGCCACAGCGATGCTCCGCCTCAGCCAGTGATTGGACAGTGATAAACTCTGGGTCCCAGCGTCACTCTGGGTCCAGGCGTCACGATTTCTGAGAGGGAGAAAAGTGTAGTCGGGGACTGGAGTGGGACACCAGAGGCACCACTGGAGTGCAAGAGGTGAGTAAAAGTTTGTTTTTTTAAATGCTGTTAACTGCCAGTCCTGTTAACTAAGTCCTGAAAATATAAACTCCCATTGGATAGTCGCGAAGTCACGGCCATGCCCCCTAAATGCAAAATGTTCTGTATGTTGGGGCAGTGGAGTTCCCTTAAATAAGGAATAGCACATAGACTGCCTCAGGGTGGTTGGCAGGTTGTACAAGATCTTGCAGATAGCTCCGGGCTCATTGGAAATTGACCATGTGTCTGCAGTGTTATTTTCAGTATGATTTCGACATGATCATTGTTACTGTATGCTGTATTTCCATGTAATATAAAAAAACTAAATCTGTGTTTGTTTTCTAGTGACTGGACAGTCCTCTCTGCAGGTATTAGCCGAAGTCCCGCACAAGCCGTATCACATGCAGAATTCCGAAGGCTCATATCATCTGCTGCAGATTTAATTGTGGCCACTGTAAGAAAACAAGTGATTCCCCAATAATAGATTGGTTTATATAACAGATTTTCATATATATCCTATTATAGAAGTCTGAATGAATAGAAGGGGAATCTCCATTCAAGATCCTTATCTTTTAGCCAGAAAAGAGTGTTAGGCTCTTTTACATGGACTATTTATTAGAGCAGGGGTAGGCAACCTTTTGGTAGTGCTGTGCCCAAATTTTTTTAGAAGTCGCTTGGTGTGTCGACAATATGGGTGTGGCTTGTTGTGGGTGTGGCTTGATGTGGGTGTGGCTTGTCACATGGTCACCATAATACAGACCCCAAAATCAGTCCCCACCATAATACAGACCCCAGAATCAGACCCTACCATAATACAGACCCCAGAATCAGTTCTCACCATAATACAGACCCCAGAATCACCACCCACCATAATACACACCCCAGAATCAGTCCCCACCCTAATACAGACCCCAGAATCAGACCCCACCCTAATACAGACCCCAGAATCAGATACAACTATAATACAGACCTCAGAATCAGTCCCCACCATAATACAGACCCCAGAATCACCACCCACCATAATACACACCCCAGAATCAGTCCCCACCCTAATACAGACCCCAGAATCAGACCCCACCCTAATACAGACCCCAGAATCAGATACAACTATAATACAGACCTCAGAATCAGTCCCCACCATAATACAGACCTCAGAATCAGTCCCCACCATAATACAGACCCCAGAATCACCACTCACCATAAGGCTGGGTCCACACTACGTTTTGTCCCATACGGGAGCGCATACGGCAGGAGGGAGCTAAAACCTCGCGCTCCCGTATGTGACCGTATGCGCTCCCGTATGTCATTCACTTCAATGAGCCGACCGGAGTGAAACGTTCGGTCCGGTCGGCTCATTTTTGCGCCGTATGCGCTTTTACAACCGGACCTAAAACCGTGGTCAACCACGGTTTTAGGTCCGGTTGTAAAAGCGCATACGGCGCAAAAATGAGCCGACCGGACCGAACGTTTCACTCCGGTCGGCTCATTGAAGTGAATGACATACGGGAGCGCAGGATAGTCCGGATGGTGGATAAGCAGCCCCAAACAAGTTCCAAAGATATTCAAGCTGTCCTGCAGTGTCAGCGCAAACTCTGTCAACATTTAAATGAAATGAAACGCTATGGCAGGAGACCCAGGAGGACCCCACTGCTGACACAGAGACATAAAAAAGCAAGACTACATTTTGCCAAAATGAACAAGCCAAAATCCTTCTCGGAAAACATCTTGTGGACCGATGAGACCAAGATAGAGCTTTTTGGTAAAGCACATCATTCTACTGTTTATCAAAAATGGAATGAGGCCTACAAAGAAAAGAACACAGTACCCACAGTGATATATGGTGGAGGTTCAATTATGTTTTGGGGTTGTTTTGTGGCCTCTGTCACTGGGTGCCTTGAATGTGTACAAGGCATCATGAAATCTGAGGATTACCAGCGGATTTTGGGTTGCACTGTACAGCCCAGTGTCAGAAAGCTGGGTTTGTGTCCGAGATCTTGGGTCTTCCAGCAGGACAATGATCCCAAACATATGTCAAAAAGCACCCAGAAATGGATGGCAACAAAGCATTGGAGAGTTCTGAAGTGACCAGCAATGAGTCCAGATCTAAATCCCATTGAACACCTGTGGCGAGAACTTAAAATTGCTGTTAATAAAAGGCGCCTTCCAATAAGAGAGACCTGGAGAAGTTTGCAAAGGAAGAGTGGTCCAACGTTCCGGCTGAGAGTTGTAGGAAGCTTATTGATTGTTATAAGAAGCAATTGATTTCAGTTATTTTTTCCAAAGAGTGTACAACCAAATATTAAGTTAAGGGTGCCAATAATTTTGCTCAGCCCATTTTTGGAGTTTGGTGTGGTATGTAGTCAGGAAATTAATAAGGTAGGTTGCCAGGTAGGGAAGTAGCCAGGCAGGTAATTGTGTAGGTAACCAGGTAGGGAAGTAGCCAGTGCTCCTTCACATCCAAATTGTCTCCTTCCCCGTCACCTGCACCCCCTCCCCGTCACCTGCATCTCCCTTCACCTTCACCCCCCTTCCCCGTTACCTGCAACCCCCTCCCTTATCTGCACCCCCTTATCACCTACAGCCCCCCATCACTTGCAGCCCCCCCATCATTTGCAACCCCCTAACCATCACTTGCAACCCCCTCCATATCACTTTCAACCCCCCCATGACTTGCACCCCCCTAGCTACAACTCTCCATCACTTGCAATCCCCCATTATCATCTCTTGCACTCCCCATCATCACTTGCACCCTCCATCATCACTTGCATCCCCCCTCATCATCACTTGCACCCTCCATCATCATTTGCATCCCCCCTCATCATCACTTGCACCCCCCCATCATCACTTGCAACCCCCCCACTTGCACCCGCCTTGCTACAACTCCCCATCACTTGAAACCCCCCATCACTTTCTCCCGCTACAGTGCAGGCGCCGATGAGTGACGTCATCAGCGCCATTTCTGCGTGTGGGCAGAGGTCATAGGTCTCCTCTCAGTGAAGCTGCAGGTCCTGCGGTTCACACTGAGAGCAGGCTTTAGCTGTGTGAGCGCCTCCCCGCCTAGAGCCAGCCTCGCGTGCCACTCAAAAGCACCCAGCGTGCCATGAGTGGCACATGTGCCAGGGGTTGCCAACCCCTGTATTAGGGAATGAGTGTTCCCAAAGATTTAGGATTTGAAGCTGCAGATTTTAAGCTGTGTTTATACATTTAGTTTACATTGAAATCTGCAGCATAAAATCTCCAGCTTTAAATCCTGCGCACCAAATATGTGCAGGATACTGTACATGTGAATAGATGCTTAGGGGCATATGTCAGACCTGACAGTGTTCCAAAGGGGACTGAATGATTGTTGTTTTTGCAAGCCCGGTAAGGGGGATCTGTGACCTGAGTTGCTGAGTTAATGGGTGTGTCAAGGTCCACAGTTTCCTTGATCACTTCTTAGTGATCAAAACATCTGCAGACAGAAGTAGCTGTGGTTGGAAGTCAAATATTGATGCAATAGACAGAAAAGCACTTGGTAGAATTGTGTCCAAAAACAAACTGATAGTGGTGCCCTTAATCTTACATTGAATTTTGAAGTAATTTAAGGGACTCTAGTTTTGGGATTTTTGGCTACAATTTGACAAATTTCTCCTCTGTCACTTGCGTCAAGTTTTGACTTTTGCCCACAGCTTTTTCTGTTTGCAAATGTTTTGCACAGGTGTTGATAAATCTCCCCCATAAAGTCTTATAGGCTAGGCACTGCTTCCCAGGAAAAAGGGTATAGAAAATTCTCTCTCCTCTAGAACATATAACACTGTATTTTAAGTGCCGACTATTGGAGGGTAAGTTACCTAAAAGATCGCTGAAACATGGCTTATGATTTTTTTTATCTTTTTTTTTTTTATCCTGTAGACTTCAGAAGATGATTTACAACATCTTCACAAGAACAGAAGTAAGTATTGCTATAGGAAACATGGTCACCTTATTTAAAGGGGTACTCCCGTGGAATTTTTTATTTATTTTTTAAATCAACTGGTGCCAGAAAGGTAAACAGATTTGTAAATGACTTCTATTAAAAATAAATCTTAATCCTTCCAGTACTTTTTAGGGGCTGTAAACTCGGGAAATGCTTTTCTTTTTGGATTTTTCTTCTGTCACAACCACAGTGCTCTCTGCTGACCTCTGCTGTTCATTTTAGGAACTTTCCAGAGCAGGAGAAAATCCCCATAGCAAACATATGCTGTTCTGGACAGTTCCTAAAACGGACAGCAGAGATAAGCAGAGAGCACTGTGGTCGTGACAGAAGAGAAATCCAAAAGAAAAGCATTTCCTCTGTAGTATACCGCCCCTAAAAAGTACTGGAAGGATTAAGATTTTTTAATATAAGTAATTTACAAATCTGTTTAACTTTCTGGCACCAGTTGATTTAGAAAAATCCACGGGAGTACCCCTTTAACCCCTTCCCGCTATTGGACGTATGCATACGTCCAGGCGAATTACACGTTCGCGCAAATGGACGTATGCATACGTCCAAGCGATCTCCTGCTCTGCCGCGGGCAGCGCAGGAGATCGCGGGTGGGACTCAGCTGTCAATCACAGCCGGAGTCCCACCGCAGCTGCCGGGGCCGCGATCGCGCCGGTCCCGGCAGCATTAACCCCATAGATGCCGTGATCAGTCTGATCACGGCATCTATGGTGTTTGCAGGGGGAGCGCTCTCCCCCTGCCCATCAATCGCGGCGCCGCGATAAAATAAGGGGGATCGGGGGTGTCCAAGACACCCTCGATCCCCCTTGAAGAGATAGGAGTGAGGTGGCAGGGTTGCCACCCCTCCTATCCCTGCTATTGATCGGCGGAGCGGCCGACCAATAGCAGACTGGGGGCGGGGGGGTTAAAGTTCGGTTCCCCGCGCTATGCCCGCCCATCGGTGTCCGGGCACAGCGGGGGGAACCGTGCAGTAGCGGCGGCGGCGGCGATCACTTACCCGGCGGCGGCGGCGGCGGCTGTGATCACGGCGGCGGTGGAGGTGAGTATGACGCCGCGTGTGCAGAGTCTGTTGCCTAGCAACATCTGCAGGGCGACAGTTTAGAGAGTGGTCTCTAAACTGTCGCCCTCCAGATGTTGCAAAACTACAACTCCCACCATGCCTTGACAGCTGTTTGCTGTGTTGGCATGCTGGGAGTTGTAGTTTTGCAAGATTTAGAGGGGTTCAGGCTAGAGATCACTGACAGTGGTCTCTAAACTGTAGCCCTCCAGATATTACAAAACTACAACTCCCAGCATGCTCAGACAGCAGTTTGCTGTCTTAGCATGCTGAGATTTGTAGTTTTGCAACATCTGGAGGGCCACAGTTTAGAGACCACTGTCAGTGATCTCCAGCCTGAACCCCTCTAAATCTTGCAAAACTACAACTCCCAGCATTCAGGAACAGCAAATGGCTGTCTCGGCATGCTGGGAGTTGTACTTGCGTGCATCCAGCTGTTGCATAACTACATCTCCCAGCATTCTCTTTGGCAATCAGTACATGCTGAGAGTTGTAGTTCTGCAACAGCTGGAGGCACACTGGTTGGGAAATACCGAGTTAGGTAATAGGTTCTATTACCCAACTCAGTATTTTCCAGTGTGCCTCCAGCTGTTGCAAAACTACAACTCCCAGCATGCACGTTCTGTCAGTGCATGCTGGGAGTTGTAGTTTTGCCCCCCCCCCCCCCCCCTCCCATGTGAATGTACAGGTTACATTCACACTGGCGGCGGATTACAGTGAATTCCCTGCTTCAGGTTTGAGCTGCAGCAGCCGCAGCTCAAACTCCTAGCGGGAGACTCAGTGTAATCCGCCGTCAGTGTGAATGTAACCTAAAAACACTACACTACACTACACTAACATAAAATAAAGAGTAAAACACTACATATACACACGTACACTGCCCCCCCCCCCACCACCACCCCTTCCCCCCCAATAAAAATGAAAAACGTATCCTGCAGCAGTGTTTCCAAAACGGAACCTCCAGCTGTTGCAAAACAAAAACTCCCAGCATTTCCGGACAGCCATTGACTGTCCAAGCATGCTGGGAGTTTAGCAACAGCTGGAGGCACCCTGTTTGGGAATCACTGGCTTAGAATACCCCTATGTCCACCCCTATGCAAATCCCTAATTTGGGCCTCAAATGCACATGGCGCTCTCACTTTGGAGCCCTGGCGTATTTCAAGGCAACAGTTTAGGGCCACATATGGGGTATCGCCGTACTCGGGAGAAATTGCCTAACAAATTTTGGGGGGCTTTTTCTCCTTTTACCCCTTATGAAAAGGTAAAGTTGGGGTCTACACCAGCATGTTAGTGTAAAAAAAAAAAACATTTTTGTACACTAACATACTGGTGTTGCCCCATACTTTAAAATTTCACAAGCGGTAAAAGAAAAAAAGCCTCCAAAGTTTGTAACGCATTTTCTCCTGAGGACGGAGATACCCCATATGTGGGCGCAAAGTGTTCTGGGGGCGCACAACAAGGCTCAGAAGGGAGAGTGCACCATGTAAATTTGAGGTCTAAATTGGTGATTTGCACAGGGGTGGCTGATTTTACAGCGGTTCTGACATAAGTGCAAAACAATAAATACCCACATGTGACCCCATTTTGGAAACTACACCCCTCACGGAATGTAACAAGGGGTACAGTGAGCATTTACACCCCACAGGTGTCTGACAGATCTTTGAAACAGGGGTCTGTGAAAATGAAAAATAAAATTTTTAATTTACACAGCCCACTGTTCCAAAGATACGTCAAATGCCAGTGGGGTGTAAATTCTCCCTGCACCCCTTATTACCTTCCGTGAGGGGTGTAGTTTTAAAAATGGGGTCACATGTGGGGGGTCCACTGTTCTGGCACCACGGGGGGCTTTGGAAATGCACATGGCCAAATTCTCTCTCCAAAAGCTCAATGATGCTCCTTCTCTTCTTAGCATTGTAGTTCGCCCCCAGTGTACTTCACGTCCACTTATTGGGTATTTCCATACTCAGAAGAGATGGGGTTACAAATTTTGGGGGGTATTTTCTGCTATTATCCCTTGTAAAAATGTAAAATTTGGGGGAAAACAAGCATTTTAGTGTAAAAAAAATATTTTTTTTTTTACATATGCAAAAGTCGTGAAACACCTGTGGGGTATTAAGGTTCACTTTACCCCTTGTTACGTTCCCCAAGGGGTCTAGTTTCCAAAATGGTATGCCATGTGTTTTTTTTTTTCTGTCCTGGCACCATAGGTGCTTCCTAAATGCGGCATGCCCCCAGAGCAAAATTTGCTTCCAAAAAGCCAAATGTGACTCCTTCTCTTCTGAGACCTGTAGTGCGCCAGCAGAGCACTTTTCATCCCCATATTGGGTGTCTTCTGAATCGGGAGAAATTGGGCTTCAAATGTTGGGGGGTATTTTCTGCTATTACCTTTTTTAAAAATGTTAAATTTTTGCTAAACCAAGCATTTTTGGTAAAAAAAAAAATATTTTTTTTACATATGCAAAAGTCGTGAAACACCTGTGGGGTATTAAGGTTCACTTTATCCCTTGTTACGTTCCTCAAGGAGTCTAGTTTCCAAAATGGTATGCCATGTCGTTTTTTTTTGCTGTCCTGGCACCATAGGGGCTTCCTAAATGCGACATGCCCCCCGAGCAAAATTTGCTCTCAAAAAGCCAAATATGACTCCTTCTCTTCTGAGCATTGTAGTTCGCCCGTAATGCACTTCAGGTCAACTTATGGGGTACCTCCATACTCAGAAGAGATGGGGTTACAAATTTTGGGGGGTATTTTCTGCTATTAACCCTTGCAAAAATGTGAAATTTGGGGGGAAACACACATTTTAGTGAAATTTTTTTTTTTTTTTTTTACATATGCAAAAGTCATGAAACACCTGTGGGGTATTAAGGCTCACTTAATTCCTTTTTACGTTCCTCAAGGGGTCTAGTTTCCAAAATGGTATGCCATGTTTTTTTTATTTGCTGTTTTGGCACCATAGGGGCTTCCTAAATGCAACATGCCCCCAAAAAACCATTTCAGAAAAACGTACTCTCCAAAATCCCCTTGTCGCTCCTTCGCTTCTGAGCCCTCTACTGCGCCCGCCGAACACTTTACATAGACATATGAGGTATGTGCTTACTCGAGAGAAATTGGGCTACAAATTCAAGTATAAATTTTATCCTTTTACCCCTTGTAAAAATTCAAAAATTGGGTCTACAAGAACATGCAAGTGTAAAAAATGAAGATTTTGAATTTTCTCCTTCACTTTGCTGCTTTTACCGTGAAACACCTAAAGGGTTAAAACACTTACTGAATGTCATTTTGAATACTTTGGGGGGTGCAGTTTTTGTAATGGGGTCATTTATGGGGTATTTCTAATATGAAGACCCTTCAAATCCACTTCAAACCTGAACTGGTCCATGAAAAATAGCGAGTTTGAAAATTTTGTGAAAAATTGTAAAATTGCTGCTGAACTTTGAAGCCCTCTGGTGTCTTCCAAAAGTAAAAACATGTCAATTTTATGATTAAAATATAAAGTAGACATATTGTATATGTGAATCCAAAAAAAATAATATTTGGAATATCAATTTTCCTTACAAACAGAGAGCTTTAAAGTTAGAAAAATGCAAAATTTTCAATTTTTTCATCAAATTTTGGGATTTTTCACCAAGAAAGGATGCAAGTTACCACAAAAATTTACCACTATGTTAAAGTAGAATATGTCACGAAAAAACAATCTCGGAATCAGATTGATAAGTAAAAGCATTCCAGAGTTATTAATGTTTAAAGTGACAGTGGTCAGATGTGCAAAAAAGGGCTGCGTCCTAGAGGTGAAAATGGGCTGTGTCCTTAAGGGGTTAAGAAACATACAACAGTACATTCCTCATTTTAAGAATCTCATTTAAAACCAGGTGGAGAGCGATTATCTACCTCTATACATGTGGATACTCCAACTAGTTATGAGGAACATTCTCCTTATACATCATCTCTGGATCAAGATAGTCATATCTTCTCTGGTCAAAGTGTGAATCTGGGCTTACAGAAGACTCAGACAGTATGTTATCACTATCTTAATATTGCATAGTACCTTTGTCTTATACAATTGTTCCATCATCACTGTCTCTGACATGACGTTCCCCACTCAGCCGATGACCAGCGTTCAGTGGGGAGAAGCAGCATCCTGAGGTGAGAGATGGAGCTCCGTTTGGGAGATTGCAGGGGGTCACAGATGTTGGACCCCCTGCGATCAGATGATTGCCTATTCTGTGGGGAGAAGTTGTTGCTTACAATAACATGCACAAAAGCCGCATAACATATAATATTACGGAAGTAGTTTTAATATTCGGGCTGAACAGTGTGTATTTGTGTGTGTTTAGATAGATAGCTATAATGTTCAAGATTGTAAACAGCTCAGCACATGGCAGGAAGCTTGTTAACATTTTTTCAGACTGTTTCATAATTATGACACATTTGTTTCTATGGATTAGAATACAGTGGGGAAAAAAAGTATTTAGTCAGCCACCAATTGTGTAAGTTCTCCCACTTATGCTGCCTTCACGCTACGTTTGTAGTGTACGGGTGCCGGATCCGGTTGGGAGGAGCAAAAACCGTCCGTTCCCGTATCCCAGCCGGATCTGGCCTGAACCCCATTCATTTCATTGAGCCGACTGGAGTCAAATGCTGACTTTGGTTTTAGGTCCGGTCAGAAAACCGGATACAGAGCAAAAATTTGACAACCGGAGTCCGCTTTTTACTCCGGTCGGCTCATTAAAGTCAATGGAGTTCGTCGCTGGTCCGGCTGAGGTACAGGAGTGGACGGTTTTCCCCTCCCTTCCTACAGATGTAGTTTGAAGGCAGCCTTAAAAAGATGAGAGAGAGAGGCCTGTAATTTTCATCATAGGTATACCTACACTATGAGATATGAGAAAAAAAAAATCCATAAAATCACATTGTCGGATTTTTTAAGAATTCCTTAGCAAATTATGGTGAAAAATAAGTATTTGGTCACCTACAAACAAGCAAGAGTTCTGGCTCTCACAGACCTGTAACTTCTCCTTTAACCCCTTAAGGACCAAGCCCATTTTGACCTTAAGGACCAGGCCAATTTTTTTTTTTTTTTTTTTTAGAGTTTTTCGTTTTTTCCTCCTCGCCTTCTAAAATCCATAACTCTTATATTTTCATCTACTGACCTATATAAGGGCTTGTTTTTTGTGTGACCAATTGTACTTTGTAATGAAACCCAGCATTTTACCCAAAAATGTATGGCGAACCCAATAATTATTTTTTTTGGGAGGAAATTTAAATGAAAATGACAATTTTGCACATTTTGGATGGTTTCGTTTTCACACTGTACACTTTACAGTAAAAATGACATGTGTTCTTTATTCTGTGGGTCAATACGATTAAATTGATACCCATGGCTAGATACTTTTATATTTTTGTACCGCTTAAAAAAATCTCAAACTTTTTGTACAAAATCAGTAATATAAAAATCGCCCTATTTTAAACACCTATAACTTTTTCATTTTTCTGTATATGGGGCAGTATGAGGGCTCCTTTTTTTTTACGGTTCAAAAGATTTATTAAACATTGATAACATATACAACATCCGCCCCAGGGCGGTAGAAGCGGGCAATCGAATACAGATAGCTGGTATCAGGATTCCATGCAATCAGTACTGAAGTATAAACAAACACCATCATGCGCTGGATAGTACTAAATAGGCAGGCTAGTGAGACCCAGTCAATGCAGTACACTGACGTAGGCCATGATGCCATAGGTGAAGGCCAGATAGAGAGAGACAGCGGGGATAACGTATAACTAGCAAGGTCGGGGGAACCTTTGACAATGTGAAAGAAATAAACAAACAATCAAGGACATCTAGCCAACGTAGTGGGGAGCTATGTCTCATTCGAGTGTCCATTTAAGGGTCTAGAGTAGGCAATCGCTGGAACCAATGCCATCCAAACCAGGTCCCAGCCACTCAAACTAGCATATTACAGCCTAAGTCTAAATGGGTCAGGCTGGTTGGGAGGCCTAATACACTACCAATGTAAACCAAAAAAGAAAAAAGAAAAGGAAAAGAACCACACATAGACAAGACACAAAAGGGGAGAATGGAGGGGGAAGGAACCGAGCAGAAGCAGTCGGAATAGAGTTGAGAGGGAGAGGGGGAGTGGGGGTAAAGGTTGCCACAAAGACCCAAAGAGAATAGTCCGGGGGGGGGGGAAGAGAGGAGAGGGAAGGAAGGAGCCCAAAGCAAAGGAGGGGAGACTAGAGAGGGGAAAAAAAAAAAAAAAAGGGGGGGGGGGGGGAGACCCTCACAGGAGAGGAAGGGCCGTATCAGTGGTGGATGGCAGCGAAACTAAATGGGGGGACGATAGAGACATGGCTCGATACTCAGGGGATGACAGGAAGTCGGTCCACAGAGTCCAGCGCTGCAGAAAACACTCAGGTTTGGACGCCATGTCCGCCATGCACTCCTCCATCCCGTAGATAAATTGCACCTCACCTATCCAGTCAGCTATGGTCGGGGGCAGGACTGACTTCCATTTGCGTGGGAGCACCCTTCGGGCAGCAGAGAGTAATATGCCGATCAGACCCTTTTTCAGAGATTTCAATTGGCCCGGCACCATCGATAGTAAGGCTACTTGGGGGGTATGGGGTACTACGGAACCTGAAATCTTGGACACGGCAGACAAGACTCCGGACCAGAAAGTTTGCAAAAGCGAGCAATCATACCAAACATGAAGCATGGTCCCGGGGGCCAAGCCGCACCTCCAACAGACATTAGGCACAGATGGAAAGCACCGATGCAGCAGAGCTGGGACACGATACCATCTGGACAAGACTTTGAAGTTAGTTTCTTGCAACTGAACAGAAACCGAGGACCCATGGCACAAGGCATATGCCTTGCTCCAGTCTAGAGGATCAGGGGTGCGACCCAGCTCCCGCGACCACCCCCCCTGATGAGTCGGGACCTGTGTGGTGCATGCAGACATCAAAAGGGCATAGATAACAGATATCAGGTGTCCCGGAGACTCATCCGCCAGACATAAAGATTCAAATGGAAGGGGAAGCCTATGTAGGTCTAGGGACTGTTTCCAAGAAGAGTAAAAATGTGTGAGCTGAGTGTATTGCCAAACCTGAGCAGGTGTATGATGTTCCTCCCGTAGGACCTCCGCCAATGGTTTCAAGGAGCCCAAGTGAAGAACGTGAGCCAATAAAAAAATCTGTCCACGGGACCTACCTAGGAAGGGTCCCACCCGGCCACCCGGTGTAAAGTCAGGGTTGTCACGTATAGATGTCAGGGGACCATTGGGGCGTAGGAGACCCGCCTTGCCCAAATGGCGCAGGCACACCCGAAGCACGGAACGCGCCACATACGGGAGTTTCGCCTGAAGTGCTGGTGTCCAATAGGATGCACGCGTCCAGGGTAGGGACGTGAGCGGGATAGGGGAAAGGAGGGCCTCCAAACGCACCCACAGCTTATCGGTGGGGTGGTGAAACCAGTCCATTATTCTAGTCGCAACAGAAGCCATGTAATAAAGATGAGGGTCCGGCAGAGCCAGACCACCCTTCGACTTGGGGCGAATCAAGTCCCTCCGGGCCACGCGGTGACCCCGGAGGCCCCACACGTATTTGATAAATATTTTGTTAATGGTCAGAAAAAAGGAGCGGGGGAGAAGGATAGGGATAGTCTGAAAAAGGTAAAGCAGTCTGGGCAATATGTTCATTTTAAGTATGTTGACTCGTCCAATCCAGGAAAAGTCTCGTCTGTCCCATTTGGTCAAGTCAGAGGAAAAGGAGGGAAGTAGGGGGCCGAAGTTCAAGTCATACAGGCGGGTCAAGTCACTGGGGACCTGGATCCCTAGGTATTTGAAGGAGTTGGACGCCCAACGGAAGGCATACTGCTTCCTGAGCTCTGCGACGCCTCCAGGACCTAATGACACGTCTAGGGCTACACTCTTAGTTATATTAAGTTTATAATTGCTAAAACGACCATAGTCATCCAAAAGAGTGAAGAGGGCAGGGATGCTACCGCAAGGGTCTGACAGGAACAATAACAAGTCATCAGCAAAGGCAGCACATTTGACAACTTCTCCCCCGACCGGCACCCCCCTAACCTGTTCACTCTGTCTGATAGCTTGCAAGAGATGTTCCATGGCTAGGACATATAGGAGAGGGGACAGGGGGCACCCTTGTCTCGTGCCATTGCAGATAGGGATAGGAGAGGAGAGGGAACCATTTATCCTTATCCTAGCTTGTGGGTGGGTATACAAGGCAAAGATTCGTGACAACATTAGCGGGCCTAGACCCAGATGAGACAGGACACCCCTCAAGAACCCCCATGCCACCCTGTCAAAAGCCTTCTCGGCGTCCAGGGACAATAAAACACATGGCAACCGAGAAGTTTGAGCGTGGTGGATCACAGAGAAAGTCTTCAGGGTGTTATCTCTGGCCTCTCTAGCAGGTACGAAGCCCGTCTGGTCAGGGTGGATGAGGGTCCCTAATAATGGGTTCAGTCTGAGGGCTAGTAATTTAGCGTATAATTTCGTGTCTACATTAATAAGGGATATCGGGCGATAGCTTTGACAGAGGTTCGGATCCTTACCCTCCTTCGGGATCACAGTAATAAATGCCTGGAGAAATGAGCTGGGGAATGGGGACGTGGCGGATACTGAATTAAAGGAGGCCAACAATGACGGAGTCAAATCTGATGCAAGAAGCTTATAAAATTTGGCAGTATACCCGTCAGGGCCAGGTGCTTTCCCTGAGGGCATAGACCTAATGGCTTCTGCCACCTCTTCCTGGGAAAAGGGGCATTCCAAGTCCAAGAGGGACTGGGGGGGAAGAGAAGGCAGCTGCGTCCTCAAGAGATAGGCCTGCAGATCGGGGGACAAAGAGTCAGGACCGGCAAGGCCCGAGTCCAGGCTATAAAGGCCCTCATAATATGCCCGGAAACTATCCAGTATCTGGGAGGTGAGGTGGACCAGAGAGCCTGAGGGCGATTTAATAGAAGGGATATGCGTGGCCGCTCTCCTATCACGCAACGCTCGTGCTAACAGTCGCCCCGATTTGTTGCCCCATTCGTAAGTCACACTAGAACAGATCTGTCTATACCGGTTATACTTCCTATCTATGCGAACCGGAATGTCTCTGCGGACGTCCATGAGTTCTTTAAGCACCTCATCCGACAGGGAGGATTTGTGCCGAGACTCCAAAGTATGTAAGCGGGTTAGCAATTCCTTCAATTTCTGGGAGGATTCACGCTTAAGTCTAGAACCGTGCTTAATCAGAACACCACGGAGCACACATTTTAAGGCCTCCCACTTAAGTTGAGGGGAGGTAGGATCACTGGCATGATCCTGCATGAAATTAGTAGTCGCTGATTTCAGATCCGCCAAACAGAGAGAATCCGAAAGGAGCGACTCGTTGAGTCTCCACACAAACTCCCCCCGCGGACAGTCCGGGAGAGACAAATCACAGAACACCGGGGCATGGTCAGAGAACACTATCGAGCCTATGGTCGTTGAAAGAACCTGAGGGAGAAGGCAGTGACTAACAAAAATATAGTCCAGTCTTGTGTAGGTCTGTCGTGCATGAGAATAGAAAGTATAGTCACGTGCGTCCGGGTGGTACAACCTCCAGGGATCAGACAGTTGCATCAGATGTAGAAGCTTTCGGATCTTGTTTAATTGCGTGAACGAGAGGGCAGAGGTCCCAGAGGAGGAATCTAAGGAGGGAAGCAAAGACACATTAAAATCACCACAGACAATAAGAGTGCCCTGTGCGAAGGAGGTGAGGTCATCAAAGGTATGCTGCAGGAACGTCAACTGGCCATGGTTGGGCGCATAAATATTAGCGAAGGTATAGGGTTTACCTTGGAGTGTGCAGGAAACAAAGGCATAGCGCCCCTCGGTATCGAGTTTAGAGTCTATTACATGGACAGGTAGGGACTTATGAAATAAAATAGAGGCACCCTTAACCTTATGGGAGGGGTCGCAGCTATGAAAACAAACAGGGAAGTATCTGTTGCGTACCACGGCTGCGTGGTCGCGCAAGAGATGGGTCTCCTGTAAACATAAGATGGAGGCACGTTGTTTATGCATGGAGTAAAGGATCTTAGCTCTTTTCTCAGGGACATTAAAGCCCTGAACATTCAGGGAAGCTATTTTAACTGACATATTAACGGGGATGGCAAGGGGAAAAAAAAAAAAAAAAAATTAAAAGGAGGGGGGGGGGGGGTGCGTCGGAGGGACGCCGGATAGGAAGAGAGGAAAGAAAGAAAAAAGGGAAGGGAGAGGGAAGGACGACAGCAGAAGAGGGGGGGGGCGCGAGGCAGCTAGGAAAGAGGGGAACTAGGTGTGTAGGATGGGGAAAGAACGAGAGGAGTTGACACTAGACGAGGTAGAGGGAAGAGAAAGAAAAAAAGAAAAAAAAGACAACAAACTAAACTGGGGAAAACTTAGCAGGTCAGCTAGGATGCCTGCAAAAATATCCTATCAGTAGCACAAGCTATAACCGGACAGGGGTACAATCCTGTCACTACCTATTGGGGGTAGGTCAGCAGGTGGTGCAGAAGTGACAGACAAGAGGGAAAGGAAGATGAAGGGGATGACATAAAACGAGCAGCCGAGGCCAAGCCGCCATCCAGGGAGGGAAGAGACAGGAAGTATGAGATAGAGGAGCTCCGCGGGGAGTCTAGTATACAGACCAGGGAGGAGAAGGGGACACAGGACAGTAAGAAAACGGTGAGAGGAGGAGAAACGTAGTACCAGGAGAGAACCACAGCATGTAGAGCAATCAGAAAAGGTCACCACAACACTGTAAATCAAAGAGGACCAGCAGCAGTAGGATCTCAGCGGTCTCCCGAGCCACCTGGACCATCCATTGACCCGGAGAGACTGCGGGGTCGGCGGCGGGAGCGCTGCGGTCTTGGCGAAGGTCCATCCGGCTGGTGCCTCCGTGTACGGGGCTGGGGCGGTGGAACAGGTGCAAAGGGGTTGTCCAGAAGTCTTTCCCAGTCCAGCGTTGAACAGGTGGGAGGTCAAACACAGACAAAAAGTCAGGCAAATCCTCCGGAGTGCGCAGTGTAGCATATTTCCCTTGGTGGTGAGCAAATAAAGCGAACGGAAACCCCCATCTGTAAAGAATGTGACGTGACTGCAGTTCCGCAAGCAGTGGCTTCAAGGCAGCCCGTAGGCGCAGGGTGTGGCGGGAGAGGTCAGGAAACAGTAATAACTTGGCACCAACAAAGTCAATCTCCTTGAGCTGCCTGGCCCTTCTCATAATCTCTTCCTTTTCCGAGTAGTAATGGACACGGCAAATGACGTCTCTGGGGTTATTTGGGTCAGAACTGGGGGGTCTCAAGGCTCTATGGACCCTATCAATAGCTAGAGGAGTTTGAGCCGGCCGGCCCAGAAGAGAATTAAAGATGTCAGTCACTGTAGGCAAGAGATCTTCAGCTCGTGTCGCCTCAGGGAGGCCACGAATCCTGACGTTATTGCGACGGTTGCGATTTTCCTGGTCATCCAGGTGAGAGTGCAAAAGTCTCTGGTGAGTGGCCTGTTGAGACATCGTGGTGCGTAATTCACTCAGGGAATGTCGCACTTCAGAACGAAATGAGTCCAGTGACTCCACTTTAGAGGTCAGAGAGTCCATTTCAGTTTGGACCGCCTGTAGGTCCTGCCGCCATGTTGATTTCAGAGTGTCAGTAATCGCAGCTAAGTCCTGCTTTGTAGGTAAGAAGGAAAGCAAGGCCTGAAGCTCAGGGTGGGCCTGAAGGATAAGAGCTGCAGATTGGTTGGGGATCTGAGTACTGGCAGTGAGGCTACCGAGATGGGTGTCTACAGCGGGTAGACCAGGGGATAGCGGGGGGGCCATTGCTGAAGCCCCCTGGGAAGGTGGAAGGTCAGGCGAGGCCAGCCAGGGGCTACCCTGGTGGGAGGCCCAGGTGGGGCTGGAAGGAGGCCCATGCTGTTCTACTGGTGGGTGGACAGGGGTAGATGGGGCCCCCCGGGGGAACAGCAGAGGGGATCCAGGGTCTGCGGCTGCCGTTGGGGCTGCAGCCATTACTGGGGTCAAAGTGTCCAAGCTGCCGATCTGGGGGACACCAGAGCTCAGCCCACTGCTATCAATGGGCGAGGGGAGCGGTTCAGCCGCCCAGGCAGAGTCCAAACGAGGGCTGGGGGAGGGGGCAGTCTCCCCCCAAGGTCGAGGACTGAGCGGGGTATGAAGGCCTCCGGTGCCCGTACCTGCAGAGTGGCGCAGCAGTGGAGAGGCCGCCAGCGGCGGTGAGGGAGGCCCGAGACTCCGGCACAGGTCAGTCAGCGGCAGGTCAATCAGTAGTGGCGGAACCGGTGTGGCGGCTTCCAGCAGGGGGTCCTCCCGTCCCTTGGAGCCTGCGGCAGCAGCTGGGGGTCCTTCCGTAGGTCGGCCCTGCGCCCGCTCCACACCGTTCGCGCGCCTTACTTCGGGGGGCGGAGCGTCCAGTGGCGGGGAAGCTGGAGCATGCAATGGCTGCGGCCCGGGGGGGACCATTTCAGAGGCCTCCGGTACAGTCGCCAGCGGGGCAAAGAAGTTGGAGATCGGCGTGGGGGGTGCCAGAGAGGTTAGGGTCCTCCTAGCTGTGCCCCGGGAGCGTCTCTTCGGCATAAAGGCAGGTTTCAGGTCCCTGAAGTGCGGGTGGCGGCGGAGCTCAGCAGGAACACGTCTGCACTGCTTGCATGGCAGACCACGCCCCCGAGGGCTCCTTTTTTGTGCCGTCATCTGTACATTTTATCGATACCACATTTGCATATATAAAACTTTTAGATAACACTTTTTATAAAAAAAATTTGGGAATAAAATGAGACAAAAAAGCAGCATTTTTAGACTTTTTTACGTTTACCCCGTTCACCATACGGGATCATTTACATTATATTTTGATAGTTCGGACATTTACGCACGCGGCGATAACAAATATGTTTATAAAAATTTTTTTAGTTTATTTGGGGGTAAAGTGGGAAAAAGGGACAATTTTCATTTTTATTGGGAATTTTCACTTTTTTTTCCTTTTTAATTTTACACTTTTCCAAAATTTTTTTTTACACTTTTTATGTCCTCATAGGGGACTATCAATAGCAATCAGTTGATTGCTAATACTGTTCAGTGCTATGCATAGGGTATTGATCACTGCATCTGAGGGGTTAATGGCAGACATCCGGGCAATCGCCATTACCGGTGGGACCTGCAGTGTATGACGCAAACACCGCTCCGATGCTCGCGGTCATACACAGGACATGAATGTACATCCTGGTTCGCTAAGTACCTCCGCACCAGGACGTACATTTACGTCCGTGGTCGTTAAGGGGTTAAGAGTCTCCTCTGTCCTCCACGCGTTACCTGTATTAATGGCACCTGTTTGAACTTGTTATCAGTATAAAAGACACCTGTCCACAACCTCAAACAGTCACGCTCCAAACTCCACTATGGCCAAGACCAAAGAGCTGTTGAAGGACACCAGAAACAAAATTGTAGACCTGCACCAGGCTGGGAAGCCTGAATCTACAATAGGCAAGCAGCTTGGTGTGAAGAATTCAACTGTGGGAGCAATTATTAGAAAAGGGAAGACATGGGGGGGCGTGGTCTGGACGCTGACTGAGATGGCTGCTTGAACAGAGCGCTCCTGCACAAGCATCCTTTATTAGCATTTAAATCTGCCACCAGCGACTAAAAGCTACCCTAAAGTGTGGGCGAACAGAATGGCAACATCGGGCAGAAAGCGGAACTCTAAAACGGGAAGATTTAAGCCCCTACAACACTTTTTCCCGGCCGGCATGCAACGGCAGAGGCCTGGAGAAGATGGCGCCGCGGCCCGCGCTCACCTACAGTCGCAGCTGCAGAGCCAGGCGGAGAGAGCGAGAGACTGCAGCTCTGGGAACACGCCGCAGACGAGCCCAGACGGCCCGAGACGCCAAAAGCTGAACCATCGGCTGTCCTTCGAGATCCCGGAGCACTGGAGCTCACCGGACGCCCAGGTGCCGTTGCGGGCTGGTGAGTTCTCTGTGGGGAAGGGAGGCGGCCATACTAGCGAACCCTGGGCGAATGGAGGGGAGGGAGTTTGTGAAGTTGAAATAGGGCTGAATCCTCCTGAATCTCCCCAAGTCAGCCCGCTGAAACAGCGCCCTAGACTGCAGTCTCCTGGGACCCAATCTGACCCACTACCTAGTGCGGACCTGAGTACCTTGCCTGACCCTGATCTATTTAAGGCGTACCCTACCTCTAACACAGTGGTCTCCGATACAACGCTCAAGGAGATGCTCCTGATGTTTCGCACTTCTCTGCACAGAGATCTAACCCAGATTGTGCACCCTTTGAGATCATCTGTGCAGGTCCTGGAGCAAAAAATGAACTTCACAGAAAACAATATGGTGACATTTGCAGAAACGCATAACGTTCTGGCGGAGGCTCATGATACCCTGGAGGATAAAGTATCTGCATTACAAGCTAAACTCATAGACTCTGAGGACCGGAATCGCCGTAATAATGTTAAATTCCGCGGCATTCCAGAATCCGTGACGGGTCCCCAGATCCTGCCATTTGTCAAGGAACTGACTAGGAATTTATTACCAGATATGGAAGTTTATGAGTACAGCATTGACCGTGCACACAGGGTGCCTAAGCCGCGCTCGCTGCCTGATGATCTGCCAAGAGATGTACTGGCGAGATTTACATTCTTTCAAACTAAGGATAAATTGCTCCAGTATTCAAGGAAACACCCTTCGCTCCCAGTTCCGTACAGCAATATTCGGATGTATGCCGACTTGTCTGCAGCAACTTTACAGGCCCGGAGGGATCTTAGCCCTCTCACAGGACTGCTCCGAGACCTGACTGTCCCCTACAGGTGGGGGTTTCCTACTAAATTGTTGATTGTACGCCAAGGGAAGACTTATGCCATTTCCTCTGTAGATGAGGGCATGGATATGCTTAAGTCATGGGGCCTTCTGGACGATGCACCTACAGGCGACCTACGTTCCGAAAATCAACCACTGAGAGCCGGCCCTCCTCCTCCTCCTGCTGATGATAGAGATCCTGATGGCTGAGTTCCTGATAAGCAAGTGATGCTATGCAGAATGACTTCTGTATTTGATTGATTGTCCTTTTTGTTCCACGTTTACCCCAGAGCTGGCATAGTTTGTTGTGATTCTTGCCGCCAAGTTGTCCACTACCTTTCTTATTTGGTTCTTCCTTTTTCCCTTTCTTATTATTTTGCTCAACTCAGATAGCTAAGTCCATATTGCTATTATCTCTGATTGCATTGCTGTTAGTTGTGACATCCCCGTCTGGTGTCTGTAGGCACCAGTCGGGTTTTTAATCTTGTGGGGAGGAAGTTTAGTTGTCCGTCTCCGAGGTCGACTACTGTTGACACTGTAACCTTAAAATGGGAATTGATGTAATTTCACTGAATGTGAATGGACTTAACAGTCCATACAAGAGGCAGTTTCTGTGGAAGGAGCTGGAGAGATGCAATGCGACCATTGCTTGCATTCAAGAAACGCACTTGTCCTCCACTAACACTCCCCAGCTTCGACACAGAAAGTACCCACATGTTATCCACTCCACTTACTCTTCCAAAAAGAGGGGTGTACTGATTGCAGTTAGAGATAGTGTTGCCTTCCAGATTACAAAGTGTATTATTGACCCACATAGTAGATATGTCCTATTGGTATGCTATATTGATAATGTCGAGTACACAATTGTTAATCTGTATGCTCCAAATTCTAGACAAAATCGGTTCCTGAGGAAGGTGTTCAGACTCCTTGATCTTCACAAAAGAGGTGAGGTCGTAGTGTGTGGGGATTTCAATTCGATCTCTAATCCCACTGTGGACCTGTCGGATCAATCCTCCCATAGATCTTTCTCCCTTAATTCCCTACTGGGCGACCAGGACTTGTTTGATGTTTGGAGGCTGCAGCATGCCACAGAGAGGGATTATACATACTTCTCCCCCAGATTTCGCTCTTACTCACGTATTGATATGATACTAGTGAGCAGGTCTCTCCTTGATAAAACACTAGACACGTCCATAGGACAAATTACTTGGAGCGACCATGCCCCTGTAAATGTATCATTCTCAGAGCAGTCTCCAAAACATAGTGACTTCGTTTGGAGGGCGAACACACACATTATCTCACATTCAGAACACTCCAAGAAAATTGAGTCTGCCCTGTTAGACTATTTCTCCCTAAATGATTCTCCTACTACTGACAAAAACACGATATGGCTGGCCCATAAGCCAGTTATCAGAGGCACCTTCATACAGTTAGGTTCTATCCTCAAACGTCAGCGGACTACTCAAATTACGACAGCTATTGACCGCATTGCTGCATTGGAAGCTATACATAAAGGAGTTCCCTCGCAACAAACTTTGACAGATTTGATGAACGAGCGTATGCATCTCCGTAGGCTTCTATTGTATCAATGTGAAAGGAGCTTTAAAAAGACTAGATTAAAGTACTATTCTCACGATAACAAACCGGGTTCTCTATTAGCAAAGAGGATTAAACCAGCTCACCTCAAGCAACGAATAGCTTGTATCAAACACCCGCTATCAGGTACACCTGTGGCCTCTCCTAGAGGTATAGCTAATGCCTTTAGAGATTATTATGAGAAGCTTTACAACTTGCACACGGACTTGAACACCCCGCAGCCGACCCAGGAGGCCATTGATAGCTTCTTGTCCACCATACGGCTCCCTCGAGTTGACAAACCAGTGCTCGACTCCCTCAATTCACCGATTACTCCTGCAGAAATTCTAAAAGCGATCAACTCGCTCCCAGTGAATAAGGCGCCAGGACCTGACGGGTTGCCTAACGAATACTACCGTAAATTTAGTGGGATTTTAGTCCCTTACCTGCTGAGGGTGTTTGGTGGGGCGATGGAGTCGGGCACTTTACCCAAAGAGATGTTATCGGCCCTTATCACAACCATCCCCAAGCCGGGTAAGAGTACTGAACAGACATCGAATTTCCGCCCTATTTCGCTGCTTAACAGTGATGTGAAAATTTATGCGAAAATACTAGCGGAACGTCTAAAACCAATTATTCCCCAACTGCTACATAGGGATCAAGTGGGGTTTACTAATGGCAGACAGGCCCCGGATAATACGAGAAAGGTGATCTCTCTTCTCCAACATTGCGAACATTACAAAGTCCCGTCTGTTTTCCTGACATTGGATGCCGAAAAGGCATTCGATAGGGTGAACTGGCGATATGCTTTCTCAGCGCTCCGTTCATACGGATTTTCGGGCTCCATTGTGACGGCGATTGCAGCATTGTACTCTAATCCGGCGGCGCAGGTTTTCACCAATGGAGCCCTATCTAACCAGTTCACCCTGTCGAATGGGACCAGACAAGGTTGTCCATTTTCCCCTTTGCTGTTCACACTATCCATTGAACCACTGGCCCAGGCCATTAGAGAGAATCCCAATGTCAAAGGTATACGGATAGGACCGACTGAACATAAACTGGCGCTCTTTGCCGACGATGTGATGCTGACCTTGACGGACGCAGAGGACTCCTTACCTCACCTATTCTCGACCATAGAGACATTTAGCGCACTCTCCTACTATAAACTGAATACATCCAAATCCCAGATTATGCCAGTAGCCTTAAATCCCCGCCTTATCTCCTCCCTACGTAAAAAGTTTCCGTTAGACTGGCAACCTTCCGCACTATCCTACTTAGGTATCCGCCTTACCCACCCTACAACTAAACTGTTCCATGACAATTTCTTGCCACTTGCCCAATCCCTGTATAGCTCCATGCAAGACTATGCCAAATCTATACCTTCATGGTTTGGGCGACTGGCAACGTTTAAAATGATGCTGCTTCCAAAACTATTGTACTTGTTTAGAACTATCCCGATTATTCTTCCTAAAAAGTATCTCTCTGCCCTTGACAAACACCTCTCACGATTTATCTGGCAAAACAGAAGACCTCGCATTGCTAGACGCATAATGACCTTACATAGGAGAGGGGGGGGCCTCGGCTTACCGCACTTGGAGGACTATCTAATGGCATGCCATTTGGACCACATTACCAATTGGTGGTCTAACAATACTGAAAAATTATGGGTGGAGGTGGAGTCCTACTCCTCCCTTCCTATCTCTCTGAGATCCCGCATGTTATTACAATTGAGGGGTCGACAGCCCCCCAAGTCGCACCTCCTGTCTGTATCTTCATCTGATGCAGCGTGGAGGTATGCTCTGCGTCAAAAGTTATTTTGCATCCCCTGCCCTCTTAAGACCTTCTCACTTGACTACCTAGAATACCTGATCCCGGACCTGCAGATTCGTCATTGGGAAACATATGGCATTTACAATGCCCAAGATCTACTGTCCCCAGAGGGAGATGTTCATTTTCCCACCTTACACGCTACTTTTCACGTTCCCCATAGGGAATTCTATAAAAGCTTACAAATGCGTAGTCTGCTGACTAGAGACTTCTCTTCCCAACACCAGATCCCGAGAGACATACTCACTTATCTAAATGGTGACTCGAAAAAGGGTATTACCTTCTTTTATAATGTTCTCCATGATAAATGTGCCTTATCCAAACATCATTACATGACAAAGTGGGAATCTGATCTGGGGAAGGATTTTACGCTAGAGCAGTGGTCCACTGCGCTCAACTATTCACGTACACTGTTCAGATCGACGAACCACCAGGAAGCTGTATCAAAAACGATTTATAGATGGTATTACACACCCTCCAGACTTCATCTCATTGACAATACTGTTTCTAACTTGTGTTGGCGTAGTTGTGGTGGGGTTGGCTCACTCCTTCACACTTTATGGGAATGCCCTCGCCTCAAGGATTTATGGAAGGGGATTGAAATGCTATCCACCAAAATGCTGCAGTCTCCGAACACCCTGGCCCCGGAGGAGGTCCTTCTCCGCATGAACTTTGATACGGTCCCTTGTGAGGTGCGGTATCCTCTTGCCCACTTATATATGGCTGCCAAATTACATATAGTCAGAAACTGGAAATCGGAAAAAATTCCCTCCCTCAGTGAAGTAGTCAACCTCTTGAACCTCATCTGTAACTATGAAAAGGCTTTCTCCTTAGCTACATATACACATGACAAATTTCTGACTCGATGGAAATCTTGGATGTCAACTCCCCATTATACGTAGTGTTCTCACCTGGGCAGATGACAACTTAGGTCTGAACTTCTGTACTCTTATTATGTTCTATTACTTAGTTCTTGATCTATTTGGAACCGTGAGTGATGTGCTACATGATCTGGTAAAGTAGCTCACACCTTTATTATTATTATTATTGTTATTTTATTTTTTGTTCTAACCACAATTTGCTATATTCTCACAGATGTTAGCATGGTTTCCTCAGAAGTGGGAATCTTACGATGTAATGTTGTGCTACTCATTCTTTATAATATGATTGGATTCCTGTCTGATTCTGTGACGTTTGATAACAAGTGAAAAACCAATAAAAAACTTTGAATTAAAGAAAAGAAAAGGGAAGACATACCAGACCACTGATAATCTACCTCGACCTGGGGCTCCACGCAAGATCTCTCCTTAGTATCAAAATGATCGCAAGAACGGTGAGCAAAAATCCCAGAACCACATGGGGGGACCTAGTGAATGACCTACAGTGAGCTGGGACCAAAGTAACAAAGGCTACCATCAGTAACACATTACGCCACCAGGGACTCAAATCACGCAGAGCCAGACGTGTCCCCCTGCTTAAGCCAGTATATGTCCGGGCCCGTCTGAAGTTTGCTAGAGAGCATTTGGATGATCCAGAAGAGAATTGGGAGAATGTCATATGGTCAGATGAAACCAAAGTTGAACTTTTTGGTAAAAAATTATCTTGTCGTGTTTGGAGAAGAAAGAATGCTGAGTTGCATCCAAAGAACACCATACCTACTGTGAAGCATGGGGATGGAAACATCATGCTTTGGGGCTGTTTTTCTGCATAGGGACCAGGACAACTGATCCGTGTAAAGGAAAGAATAAATGGGGCCATGTATCGTGAGATTTTGAGTAAAAACCTCCTTCCATCAGAAAGGTCATTGAAGATGAAATGTGGCTGGGTCTTTCAGCATGACAATGATTCCAAACACACCGCCCGGGCAATGAAGGAGTGGCTTCGTAAGAAGCATTTCAAGGTCCTTGAGTGGCCTAGCCAGTCTCCAGATCTCAACCCCATTGAAAACCTGTAGAAGGGAGTTGAAAGTCTGTGTTGCCCAGCGACAGCCCCCAAAACATCACTGCTCTAGAGGAGATGTGCATCAGCAACAGTGTGTAAAAACCTTGTGAAAATTTACAGAAAATGTTTGACCTCTGTCATTGCCAACAGAGGGTATATAACAAAGTATTGAGATGAACTTTTGTTATTGACCAAATACTTATTTTCCACCATAATTTGCAAAATAAAATTTTTAAAATCAGGCAATGTGATTTTATGTATTTTTTTTCTCATTATGTCTCTCATAGTTGAGGTATACCTATGATGAAAATTACAGGCCTCTCATCTTTTTAAGTGGGAGAACTTGCACAATTGGTGGCTGACAATATGTCAGTTGTCATCCATTCCCTAGTAGTTGAAGAATTACAACCTCACTATTAGGATTTGCAACTATGGCTCCAAGCACAATCTTTATGTACACTGCAGGTGCCAGAAACAAGTGAGAACATAGATTATGAAATTGCTGTTCATGCCACAGCCAGATTTCAAGAAGAAACTACACCTTCCCTATTTTTACGACTGTATGGAGTAAGCGGCAGATCAATTACACTTTCCCTTCAAAATCCATTGTTCAACGCGGTCACATCTACCATTGGGCAGGTAAGAGCTGGACTCTGCTCCAATAAATCATCAACTCCAGATCTGCTCTGGGGAAAGTCCCCCCCCCCCTCTTTTTAATATTAAGGGGATGAACTGGTCACCCCATGTCTGGCTTCAGAAAACCCAGATGAACATATTTTGTTAGTTAATGTCAAACCTACATTCAGCCCTTCATTTCCCTCACGGCATGCCACTGATCCCCCACTGTTGCCAGTCCCTGCTGCTGAGCACTTCTGCTTGCGTCTTAGGACAGAGGGTATGTGGCTCAGCCACAGTGGTGACCTGCCTAGGCCAATAATTGGATGAGTGGTCAATTCAAGTAGGAAGCGTTCAGTATCGGAGACCGGCAGCAGTGGGGGATTAGTGGCAGGTGAGTAAATTTTTTTTTTCCAATTTTTTTTCATTCCACTTTTACAGGATATTATCAGGGTACACCAGTGGCACTAGAGTGCCATCAAGAGTCAGTAAAAGGGGGTAATTTTTACCTAAATCATGGGCACTTGGAAACCCCACCTATAATAATTCTGCTTGAGGCCCTGCTACTAAAACATTTCTGTTTTCTTCTAAAGGCTTTTACTTTTTATGCCAAGTCAAGGGATGTTGGAGAACTTACTGACATGTCTATAGGAATTAATAAAAAAGATAAAGGTAGGTCTGCATGGTCGCAGCAACTTGATTAACTTCTCTTACTGTGTTACTGATCCATACAAGCATGGACCTGTAAGATGGTCATCACATGAGTGCTGTGTTACTGATCCATACAACAAGTACCTGTGATATGGTAATGTATTTTGCAGCCAACTAATGGAGGAAATTTTCATATAGGCAATCATTGCAGAATACTTCTAGAAACATTGATTAGTCATGTCAGATTTTTTCCTGTAAAATTCCTGTAAATACTTGCCTCATCTAGGCATTCCAGCCAACACGGAAGTATCATTTGGATGTGGCCTGGCAGGCATCTATGGCTGGATTAAAGGGCTTCTTCATTAGAAATGGCTTTAGGTGTGGTACCGGATTAGGCTGCTTTCACACTATAAAATCCATCCGTTTTAAGGATCCGTTTGATGTTCCGTTATGAAAACCCTGAAAATTGGCCATTAAACGTCCGTTACAAAATCCCATACATCCATTAGAAAATCCCATTATAGTCTATGGGATTTTTACATTATCCGTTTTAATCCGTTATAGTCCGTTATTAATAACGGACGTTATTTTGTGACGGAAGATAGCAACGGAAGTTATAGTGCATGCACTATTTCTTTCGTTCATTCTCCCGTCACAAAATAACGTCCGTTATCAATAACGGACTATAACGGATTAAAACGGATAATGTAAAAATCCCATAGACTATAATGGGATTTTCTAACGGACGTTTAATGGCCGATTTTCAGGGTTTTCATAGCGGAACATCAAACGGATCTTTAAAACGGATGAATTTTATAGTGTGAAAGCAGCCTTAGGAGTTATGGTGCAATAAGCAATTTATGCCACATTTATTAAGATACTTTTTAGATATTTTCAAGCCTCCCTTTAAAAGGGGGTGTAGCTTTCTGGTATTGTGATATAACATTTTAGTTTGAAGCAAACCAATTTATAGTTAGTATAAACTAAACAGACTATAGATGTACCAGATATATCAACATCATGGTACACTGTGAAAAATCTGGCACATTTTAGACTGTCTAGTCTAGCATCAGTCCCAAATATATATCGGCATACCCAAGTAATAGTATAGTAACCATAGTTACGCTGGCATCATCCCCGATCTCACACTGGTCGCTACTATTACTTGGGTATGCCAATGTATATATGTGATTGATGCTGACCTTTTTGGTACATTTCAGGCACCACTTTAAAATATTGTCTCACATATGCACTTCATGAATATTGATTTATTTCATATTGATTAATTTCATGCACTTTGCTATTATTATTATTTACTTTTTTCATGTGTCCATGTTAGCAGTGTTGAAATTCCAATGATGTCGGTCTTTGATGTTTGAATGCCTCCATATATTATATACATATATATATTATTCTTGATATCTAGGTGACTCTGTTTGCTTTTTTTGGCATATAGTGTCAGTTGTGTATTAACCTAAGCTAACATGATGCATTTATTTATTTTTCAACCAGCCTGCATTTGGTATTGCAAGAAGGTTATTGTAAAGATGGGGACAAAACAGTACGTATTTCCATATAACAACTGGCTCTTCCCATGTAAAACTATTGAGAAGCACGTATCGGGACCCGTTTCTGCAGCCACCAGACCACAAACAGCAGTGATCAGAGGTAACCAATAGTCATGTGAAAGAGTTGGGTGGCCTTTGTGTTTGAGGAGCAAAACTGTTTAAGTAAATCTGTAAACATAATAAATACAATATTTTGCCTATAACACATTCAAAGGGAAACTCATTAAAATGAAGATATAACTTACTCCGATCGGTGCTGCCGCTCCAATATGCCGACAGTGCTATCACATTGGTGAAGGGCCCACCATGAATATTTATGAGGTGGGCGGGCATATGAGAGCAATGGACCCTATCATATCAGCAATGGACCCTAATATTTCTTGTGTCTCATGAAAGGCAGCAGCAATCGGTGTAAGTTATATCTTATTTTAATCTGGTTTACCCACACTATAGCCCTGTCTATTGGGTTTATTGGGGGTGAACCAGCTGCCAGTTTCCCTTTAAATAGGTTTTTATTTGAACAACTAATGCCAGTCAGATGATCCCATTTTTGTGGGTCAAATCCTTTATAGTAGCAGTGAGGCATACAACTTATTCCTTGCTGCTAAGTACATAGGGGGAGATTTATAAAAACCTGTCCAGAGGAAAAGTTGATGAGTTGCCCATAGCAACCAACCAGATTACTTCTTTCATATTTCAGAGGCCTTGTTAAAAATGAAAGACGAAATCTGATTGGTTGCAATGGGCAACTCAGCAACTTTTCTCTGGACAGGTTTTGATAAATCTCCCCCATAGTTTCCATGGCATCCTAGCATAGGGCACCACAGAAACTACGTAGAGAAGCAGGAACACATTTCACACTAAAGGAGTCCCTGCTCATGTACTGTACTGTACTGTACAGTAAGCCAGGCTTACTCCCAGTGGATAAACTAGGCAGGACACTAGAGATGAGTGAACTTACAGTAAATTTGATTTGTCACAAACTTCTCGGCAGTTGATGACTTATCCTGCATAAATTAGTTCAGCTTTCAGGTGCTCCGGTGGCTGGAGACTCTTTCCTAGGACTGTATCCACCTTTTCCAGCGCACCGGAGCACCTGAAAGCTGAACTAATTTATGCAGGATAAGTCATCAACTGCCGAGCCGAGAAGTTCGTGGCGAATCGAATTTACTGTAAGTTCGCTCATCTCTACCGGACACCCTCAGGCAGAACAGAGTATAAATATTTATGTATTAGCTGCTTACACGCTGTACTTGAGCAGCACGGCATACATTTTATACTTCAATCATCAGTAGTGTATGTACTGGAGCAGTGCCTCCTGTCATTGACATTCCAAGCAAAGTATGTACAGTAGCAGGGAGTCTCTGCTTCTGCATAGTAATTTCCGAGGCATACTACACTAATAGTGTAGTCCATCTTGTGACAGATGTAGCGTGTTGCTGCAGCTATATCCGAACAGTGCATGCCCCTCATAGTGCAGAGAAGTCGTGGGGAAGACCCGATGTTTCTGAGCACCTGAGGAGAGCTATATTTGTAATTACTGTCACATTAGGTTTATCTCATAGGGCTACTTAGGTAGAAAATCCTCGCTCTTAAAAATATTACTGATATTGGCTGCTTATTGAAATATCTGATGTGTATACTGCCCCTGGAAGTTGTGTAGTCCATGAAAAACTCACATTCACACCCCCAGGCCAAGGTTCAACCTTTTTTTTCTTCTAAATATATCTTTATTTTCAAATTGTAACGTGACGCCAGCGATCTGTGTCATCACAGGGGGGGGTTGGGCTTGCTTTGCTGTCCTGATTCAAGCCAGCCGCTATGGCACCTTTCACAGCCCAGATCTCTCAATGCTTTGGCACATTGAGAGCAGATCAATGGAACTGTCCCCACGTGTTATATCACATGCTCTAGCTGCATTGTAAAACAACATAACTGCTGCTGTTTGAGTGGGGATTAGGGAGGGACAACCACACAGAGCAAGGGTGATTTGCCTCATGGGAGTTGTAGGATTAAGAAGGGGGCAGCAAACTGCTAATCCCGGAAGTCACGTGCAATTTTGTGTGTGTGAAATGAGCTTGAGAAGGTATTGGGGAGCAGTATTTTTTTTTTAACTGAAAAAGAACATGTGAAAGTGGGTGAAATCCCAAACTTTTTAATTTTTTTCTTGGTCAGGTAACCTCTCAGATTAGTTGTAGGGATCAATAGCAAGTGTTGTGGACTGTTCTGGAACCTAAATGAGGCCAAGTGTTTAGTGATTTATACCTTTTAATACTAAGTTGCTTTAAAAAATGATTTGCTGTAGGATGTAACCAGCCTCTCCCAAAATCAAATCACATAAAGAAGTTGAAGAACAGAGCACTAACCGGTATGTCTTAAATCAGGAACACCCTTATTCCTTATGGGGGTACATTGTGAATGGGGGAGCGGACTTGCAGGAGAAACTTCAGGCAACGGACCGTATCACGTTACTGCGCTTTCTCAGGCCCAGAGGGCCTGAGGAAGCGCAGTAACGTGATACGGTCCGTTGACCGAAGCTCTTTCTGCAAGTCCGCTCACCCATTCACGATGTTCCCACATTTGGAATAAAGGTGTTCCTGATTTAAGACATGCCGGTTAGTTCTCCGTTCTTCATCTTCTTTATGTGCCTTGTGATTCATTATCTGTCTACGTTGAAGCACTTTATACCTGGTGGCTATCGGGGCTGCATTTAGAAGGAGTAGCAGATAGCTGCACATGTGCCCACAGGGTTATGTTATGCTTTATATAGCGGTGCTGAGACCTATCAATCTTGCTGAGAGATAGTACATGCAGTTTTTTTCTCTCCCAAAAACCTCCCCATCCAGGACTATAAAAGGACTTTTATATTGTAACATGTTCTTTTGTATTTTCAGATATGAAAACCTGCCAGCTTACAAAAGATAACGTTAGACCAACCTCCACTAAACCCCAACACAACAAGCACTCTTCCTATATGGTATCTTCGAAGAAACTGGAGTTTCCACACATAAATGATGGAAAAGTAGAAACTACTGAGAAAGAGAATGATCATTTAAATAGTGTTGAGATAAATAAAAAGAAGTCAATCCAGTCACCAAGAATAGTTGAAGGAAACTCATCACTAAAAACAAGGAAATATGGCTTATCAGAGAGAAGATCTCAGGGCCTTCCTAGTTCTAAAAAAGCCAAAGTTCCGGTATCTTTAAGAAAGACTAAGACCAACAGGGAGACATCTGATCAGGTCACTTCAGTGGTGGATAGACGCACTGCCGTCAGAACTTCAGATGATAACAAGGATCAATCGCTTTTTAGTGAGAACATGTATAATATAACATCTAATATTACAGATTCAAATATAGATCTGACAATGCAGGATAAAATACAGTCTCCAAAATACAAAAGAGCAAACAGTCCAGCCAGATATGTGTTCTTCGCTGTTGAAAACAAAGAGTCACCTATCATTGTTCAAGTGAATGGAAACACCAAGAAACATACACAAGATGGTTCTATTGGTGGAAAGACAGGAATCATGAGGCATGTATCTTCTGAGAATGCAAATAATGGGTCACAGTGTTCTGATGAGAAAACATATACTAGATTTGATAAAGGATCTTCAGAACTTGCTTTACTACAAGAAATACTTTTAGATTCTGGGAATAATCTAACTTCTGGCTCAACTGAATCTCATCCATTTTCTAACTACGAGAAGAGTGAAGGGACAGGTGCACAGGAGGTCAGTGAAGTTTATAGAGACCTTACACATATCAGTGACTGTGACCAGTTGTGCTCTCAGCTAAATTGTGAAGCCCCCAACACATCTGGTTACAGCTGTTCAAGTGGAGAACACAGCAGCTATGAGACTGACTCGACACTAGATGAGGAATACATGCTTTCAGATCTATCATTGGATCTAAGTTTGTCAGAAGATGAGGATTCTCACTCCTTTTCCAAATTTTTGAACAAAGGACCAGAATGCAACCAAGAAAAACATAGCGAAGTGATGGTATGTCATGTGGATATCCAAAGGCTGTGTCTTGATCAAGATACCATGTTTAACCCCTTAAGGACTCAGGGTTTTTCCGTTTTTGCACTTTCTTTTTTTCCTCCTTACCTTTTAAAAATCATAACCCTTTCAATTTTCCACCTAAAAATCCATATTATGGCTTATTTTTTGCGTCGCCAATTCTACTTTGCAGTGACATTAGTCATTTTACCCAAAAATGCACGGCGAAACAGAAAAAAAAATCATTGTGCGACAAAATCGAAAAAAAAACGCCATTTTGTAACTTTTGGGGGCTTCCGTTTCTATGCAGTGCATATTTCAGTAAAAATTACACCTTATCATTATTCTGTAGGTCCATACGGTTAAAATGGTTCCCTACTTATATAGGTTTGATTTTGTCGCACTTCTGGAAAAAATCATAACTACATGCAGGAAAATTTATACGTTTAAAAATGTCTTCTTCTGACCCCTATTACTTTTTTATTTTTCCACGTATGATTTTTGTTTTGATCGGACTTTTTGATCACTTTTTATTCATTTTTTAATGGTATAAAAAGTGACCAAAATACGCTTTTTTGGACTTTGGAATTTTTTTGCACGTATGCCATTGACCGTACGGTTTAATTAATGATATATTTTTATAGTTCGGACATTTACGCACGCGGCGATACCACATATGTTTATTTATTTATTTTTTTACACTGTTTTATTTTTTTTATGGGAAAAGGGGGGTGATTCAAACTTTTATTAGGGAAGGGGTTAAATGACCTTTATTAACACTTTTTTTTTAACTTTTTTTTTGCAGTGTTATAGGTCCCATAGGGACCGATAACACTGCACACACTGATCTCCTATGCTGATTAACACACTGATCTCCTATGCTCCTATGTATTAACACGCCTGTGATCAGTGTTATCGGCGCTTGACTGCTCCTGTCTGGATCTCAGGCACGGAGCAGTCATTCGTCGATCGGACACCGAGGAGGCAGGTAAGGGCCCTCCCGGTGTCCTATCAGCTGTTCGGGACGCCGCGATTTCACCGCGGCGGTCCCGAACAGCCCGACTGAGCAGCCGGGTCACTTTCAGTTTCACTTTAGAAGCGGCGGTCAGCTTTGACCGCCGCTTCTAAAGGGTTAATACCGCACATCGCCGCGATCGGCGATTTGTGGTATTAGCCGCGGGTCCCGGCCATTGATGAGCGCCGGGACCGACGCGATATGATGCAGGATCGCGGCGCGATCCCGCTTCAAATCGCGGGAGTCGGCGCAGGACGTAAATATACGTCCTGCGTCGTTAAGGGGTTAAAGGAGTCATCCAGGAAAAAAACTTTTTTTTATTTATCAACTGGCTCCAGAAAGTTAAACAGATTTGTAAATTACATCTATTAAACAATCGTAATCCTTTGAGTACTTAGACAGAAAAGAACAACTCAACTTCAGCAGCTAAGTGCTCTCTGATGACACGTGTCTTGGGAACCGCCCAGTTTAGAAGCAAATCCCCATAGCAAACCTCTTCTACTCCGTGCAGTTCCCGAGACAAGCAGAGATGTCAGCAGAGAGCACTGTTGCCAGACAGAAAAGAACAACTCAACTTCAGCAGCTGATAATTATTGGAAAGATTAGGATTATTTAATAGAAGTAATTTACAAATCTGTTTAACTCTCTAGAGCCAGTTGATATATACATTTTTTTTCCTCCTGGAATACCCCTTTAAGTATAGTAACATACATATGTATGCTTGCAACAGATATCAAAGTAGGAGTACAAATGTAAGATTTTATATAAAAGTTATAAGGGGTTTAGTCATTTTGATGCCATTCTGGAGCCCAGCTTATAATGCAGCGTTTCCCAACCAGGGGGCCTCCAGCTGTTGCAAAACTACAACTCCCAGCATGCCCGGACAGCCTTTGGCTGTCCGAGCATGCTGGGAGTTGTAGTTTTGCAACAGCTGGAGGCACCCTGGTTGTGAAACGCTGTTATAATGTATCACACTGCTGTAGCTGTGCTGTTGTAGATAAGGGTGAGAAGGAAGGCCACCCTGCAGTATTCAGCTCTGTGAGGCCCCTTTCACACTGCCGTTGCACCCCGTCAAGACCAGCCGTTAAAGTCGGCGCAAGCAGTATTTATTTCTCCTGCTATTCTTCCCGGCTCCCCTAATGGGCATCACACTGCCATGTCATAACGGCAGTGTGAAAGGAGCTTAAGAAGGTAGGACGTATTCATGCTACAGGGGGGAAGGAGACAAATTTCATTGTATTTGGTTTTCTTGTTCAAAGTATTCCTAGGCAGAGCTTTCAGAAATGACCTTATGTCCCCACTTACACAAAGCAATTTATTATTATTAGAAATATTTTTAAGGGAAGGGTCACACGTGCCGTATTTTGCTGCGTATTCGCTGCTGCGTATTTTCCTACTCATTGGGAGCACTGGGTAGCAAAATTAGCTCGGCAAGCGTGACCCTACCCTAAAACTATCTTCTATATCACCCCCATAAACTGGTCTAGTTCCTTCTATATCACCCCCAATAACTGCTCTAGTTCATTTTGCATCACCCCAGTGACTGCTTTAGTTTATTTACTATGATTACCAACCATGAGGTAACTGGCAAAACTAGGCCATGGCGTGAGGAAAAAGCATAATTCCACAAGACCACCGAGACCACAAAAGCATTGCATTATTTCCAAATATCACAGTTGGAGAGATTCATCAAAACCTGTGTAAAGGAAGAGCGGTGCAATTGTCCTATAGCAACAAATCAGATTCCTTCTTTCATTTTTGAAGAGAAATCTGAAGAAAAAAAAAGGAAGCAATCTGACTGGTTTCTATGGGCAACTGCACCGTTCTTCCTCTACACAGGGCTTGATAAATCTCCCCTGGTTTGTTTATACACTGACTTTACTCATCTTTCTCATCAGACATTATTGTATAGGCCAATTGCTATATAAATCACATTGTAATTTTGGAAAAATGCTGCCAGTTTCTTTAAAGGAGTATTCCCACCATATTCACATTTTTGTTATTACCTTAGGCTCTTTCTAGAGCTACCATAGAATGGGGAAAGCACCCTAACAGAATCCATGAAAAGGAGGTCCAGTGACCCTTGTTTTGCCAATAAGTGATTTTCCAGAGGTGGAACTTGCCTAATCACACATTTGTGGGACATCCTGTAGATAGGAATATACATTTAAATACATGCCTTTTACTAATCTGTAACCGAAAGGTTTGTTTTTTCTGTCTCCACTGCCCCAGTGTTCAGAACATTTTGTTCTGAATGCTGGGTACGGGCTGCGGGGGTCGTGACATCATTGCCACGTCCCTCATGATGTGATACCACGCCCCCCTCAATGCAAGTTTATGGTAGGGGGCGTGGCGACTGCCACGCCCCCTCACATAGTCTTGCATTGAGGGGGCATGGAGTGACGGTGTCGTGGCCGTAAAGTCACAACCCCCGCAGCCAACGTCGGAATAAAATGTTCCGAATGCTGGGGCAGGGGAGTACCCTTTTTAAGGGGTACTCCGGTGCTTACACATCTTATCCCCTATCCAAAGGATAGGAGATAAGATGCCTGATCGCGGGAGTCCCGCAGCTGGGGACGCCCGGGATCATGCACGGGGCACCCCGTTTGTAATCAGTCCCCGGAGCGTGTTCCCTCCGCGTCTGATTACTGGCGACCGCAGGGCCGGCGGCGTGTGACGTCATGCCTCCGCCCCCGTGTGACGTCACGCTCCGCCCCTCAATGCAAGCCTACGGGAGGGGGCGTGATAGCTATCTTTGGATAGGGGATAAGATGTGTAAGCACCGGAGTACCCCTTTAAGCAAAAAAGATCAAATTGCTTTCTTATCTTTTTTCTAGAAGAAATCCAAGCACAAGATCTGGAGGCAGAGAAGAGTGGAGTCGTGCAGTGAAAATTCTGATATATTTCAGCATTCGTTATCTGCAATACACAACCAAGATGAGAATACTCTGAGAAAGTTATGCCTGTCCTATTTCTTTTTACCCAGGTATAGTACATTTATACATGTTATAGAACTTGTTTAACCCCTTAAGGACTCAGGGTTTTTCCGTTTTTGCACTTTCGTTTTTTCCTCCTTACCTTTTAAAAATCATAACCCTCTCAATTTTCCACCTAAAAATCCATATTAAGGCTTATTTTTTGCGTCACCAATTCTACTTTGCAGTGACATTAGTCATTTTACCCAAAAATTCACGGCGAAACGGAAAAAAAATCATTGTGCGACAAAATCGAAGAAAAAACGCCATTTTGTAAATTTTTGGGGCTTCCATTTCTACGCAGTGCATATTTCGGTAAAAATGACACCTTATCATTATTCTGTAGGTCCATACGGTTAAAATGATACCCTACTTATATAGGTTTGATTTTGTCGCACTTCTGGAAAAAATCATAACTACATGCAGGGAAATGTATACGTTTAAAATTGTCACCTTCTGACCCCTATAACTTTTTTATTTTTCCACGTACAGGGCGGTATGAGGGCTCATTTTTTGCGCCGTGATCTGAAGTTTTTATCGGTACGATACGGTATCGGTACGGTTGATCTGACTTTTTGATCACTATTTAATGGTATAAAAAGTGACCATTATACGCTTTTTTGGACTTTGGAATTTTTTTTGCGCGTACGCCATTGACCGTGCGGTTTAATTAATGATATATTTTTATAATTCGGACATTTACGCACGCGGCGATACCACATATGTTTATTTTTTTTTTTATTTACACGGTTTTATTTTTTTATGGGAAAAGGGGGGTGATTCAAACTTTTATTAGGGAAGGGGTTAAATGACCTTTATTAACACTTTTTTTTTGCAGTGATCTCCTATGCTGATCACTGGCGTGTATCAGGCACGGAGCAGTCATTCGTCGATCGGATACCAAGGAGGCAGGTAAGGGCCCTCCCGGTGTCCTGTAAGCTGTTCGGGACGCCGCAATTTCACCGCGGCGGTCCCGGACAGCCCGACTGACTAGCCGGGATACTTTCACTTTCTCTTTAGAAGCGGCTTTGACCGCCGCTTCTAAAGGGTTAATACCGCACATTGCTGCGATCGTCGATGTGTGGTATTAGCCGCGGGTCCCGGCCGTTGATGAGCGCCGGGACCAACGCGATGTGATGTGATGCGGGGTCGCAGCGCGACCCCGCTTCATATCGCAGGAGCTGGCGCAGGACGTAAATATATGTCTTGCGTCGTTAAGGGGTTAATGTAGAATCAATCTGAAGGTAAAACTCAGGAATAACCTACATTTAGAGGATTTTACAAAATATAGCTGAAATAGTCAGATTATAAAGTCAAGTGCTTTTTCGCATATTTTTTTTTCATTTCTAATTATTCTTAGTATAACAGATGAAGAAGGGAAAACACTTTTACATCACGCAGCTGCTCAAGAGGATTCAAGTATTTGTCAGGTACCAATACATTTTTACCTGCCAACCATTATATTAACCCCTTAAGGACTCAGGGTTTTTCAGTTTTTGCACTTTCGTTTTTTTCTCCTTACCTTTTAAAAATCATAACCCTTTCAATTTTCCACGTAAAAATTCATATTATGGCTTATTTTTTGCGTCACCAATTCTACTTTGCAGTGACAGTCATTTTACACAAAAATTCACGGCGAAATGGAAAAAAATTATCATTGTGCGACAAAAAAACGCCATTTTGTAACTTTGGGGGCTTCCGTTTCTACGCAGTGCATATTTCGGTAAAAATGAAACCTTATCATTATTCTGTAGGTCCATACGGTTAAAATGATACCCTACTTATATAGGTTTGATTTTGTCGCACTTCTGGAAAAAATCACAACTACATGCAGGAAAATGTATACGTTTAAAAATGTCATCTTCTGACCCCTATAACTTTTTAATTTTTCCACGTACAGGGCAGTATGAGGACTCATTTTTTGCGCCATGATCTGAAGTTTTTATCGGTCCGATTTTTGTTTTGATCGGACTTTTCGATCACATTTTACTAATTTTTTAATGGAATAAAAAGTGACCAAAAATACGCTTTTTTGGACTTTGGAATTTTTTTGCGCGTACGCCATTGACCGTGCGGTTTAATTATATATTTTTATAGTTCGGACATTTACGCACGCGGCGATACCACATATGTTTATATTTTTTTTATGGGAAAAGGGGGGTGATTCAAACTTTTATTAGGGAAGGGGTTAAGTTAAATGACCTTTGTTAACACTTTTTTTTGCAGTGTTATAGGTCCCATAGGGACCTATAACACTTCACACACTGATCTCTCATCCTGATTACTGGCGTGTATTAACACGCCTGTGATCAGTGTTATCGGCGCTTGACTGCTCCTGCCTGGATCTCAGGCACGGAGCAGTCATTCGTCGATCGGACACCGAGGAGGCAGGTAAGGGCCCTCCCGGTGTCCTGTAAGCTGTTTGGGAATGCTGCAATTTCACCGCGGCGGTCCCGAACAGCCCGACTGACTAGCCGGGATAGTTTCACTTTCACTTTAGAAGCGGAGGTCAGCACGACGCTGCTTCATATCGCGGTAGTCGGCGCAGGACGTATATTTACGTTAAGGGGTTAAGACAAGAGATGTCATACAGTATCACTAGGATATGTCAATTACTAATCAGTAGGGTTGACCACAGTGAAGGAGCTGCAGTACGTTCGACCGTCTAGGCATGCTGGGAGTTATAGTTTTGCAACAGCAGGAGGCACCCTGGTTGGGAAACACTGACCTACATAGTATCTATATGGGTGTGCAGAACAGTGGAAAAAATTTGAAGGGCATTTTCATTACAGCCACTGTAGGCCCATGGTACTCGTTGCCAGATTGCATTATGTTGAAAAATAACATGCATAAAGGGTGTTATCTAGCTTTTCTGTATTTATAATCGATCCCCTGAATAGGTCATCAATATTAGATGGGCAGGGACACAAGTTGGAAGTTGGGCCCCCTCTCATCAGCTTAGTGAAGGGGATGTAGCACTTAGGTCTGGACTGCAGCCTCTTGTAATGTTTACATGTGCTCTGTTCCTGCATGCACAACAGTTTTAGTTGCAGAGGTTTAAGGAACTGTAGAGTCTTCCCATTTGATTGAATAAGACATGCTGCAGTACCTTGCACCATCACTTTTATAATTTTGGTGTGTTTTTTCCACAATGCAGATTGCCTGGAAATAGGCATGTGGATACCCCATTCAGTTGCATTGGAGGCGGAATGTTACTAGCTTTGATGCAGCTTAACCACCTCCTAATTATAATAAAAACGCCAGTACTTATTCTGCCCCATTCTACACAGTGTGAAAAGAAAAGTAAAAAAAAAAAATGTTTTATGCAGTCATGAATGCAGAATGAATAAAAACAACAGAAAAAGTTTAATAAAAGCCTCATTTAATTAATAACGTATTTTCTCATTATACACCCTGTTCCAAATTATTTAGCAAATTATATTTTTCTAATTTACCTTATTGATGTAAATAAGTCATCATAATTCTCATGTTATCAACTATTAAGAGTACAATTCAAATTTTATTGAACAAAACTCCTAATGATTTTTTTTAAACAAACTTACAATGCACTATTCCAAATTACGCACAGTAAGTTTCAAAACACTTTATAGGTTGTAAAGAACTGAAAATTATCATTTGTTGTGTTTGCAGCATATTTTCTGAAATCAAAAGCTATTTCAATCAAACTTTTTACAACATTTTAACTTTTTAAACATTTTAACAGGTCACGTTACATTTCAACATAGGACCCCTTATTTGATAACAGCGTCACACGTCTTGCATCCATTCAACTTGTGACTTTTTGGAAAGTTTCTGCTTGAATTGGTTTGCAAGATGTCAGAATAGCCTCCCAAAGCTGCTGTTTAGAAGTAAACTGCCTCCCACCCTCATAGATCTTTTGCTTGAGGATGCCTCAAAGGTTCTCAATAGGATTGAGGTCAGGGGAGGATGGAGGCCACACCATGACTTTCTCTACTTTTAACCCCGTAGCAGCCATTGATGCAGAGATATTCTTTGCAGCATGAGATGATTTTATTACGGAAAGCTTAGTTCTTCCTTCTGTACCAGGGAAGAAAGTGGTCAGTCAAAAACTCCACATACTTTGCAGAGGTCATCTTTACACCTTCGGGGACCCTAAAAGGAGTCCACCAGCTCTCTTCCCATGATTCTGGCCCAAAACATGACTTCACCACCGCCTTTCTGACATTGCAGCCTTGTTAGAACAAGGTGGCCGTCCACCAATCATCCACTACTCCATTCATCTGGACCATCCAGCGTTGCACGGCACTCATCAGTGAACAAGACTGTTTGAAAATGAGTCTTCATGTATTTTTCTGCCCAATGCAGCCATTTCTGCTTGTGAGCATTGGTTAGTGGTGGCCAAATAGAAGGTTTAGGCACAGTTGCAAGACTCTTCAGCAGCTTCAAATCTGTTTGCTGCTATGTAATGGTATTTTAGCAGCTACTCTCTTGATCCAATGCATGGATCTGGCAGAAATCTTCCTCAATGTGCCTTTATCTGCACAAACCAGTCTGTTCTCCGAATCAGACACAAATCTCTTAATAGTGCGATGATCACAATTAAGTTTTCGTGAAATATCTAATGTTTTCATACCTCGTCCAAGGCAGTGAACTATTTCACTTTTTTCGGCAGCAGAAAGATCCTTTTTCTTCCCCGTATTGCTTGAAAATGGTGCTCTGCTTAATAATGTGGAACACCCACCTTAAGTAGTTTTTCCTTAAATTGGGCTCACCTGGTAATTATATTATCACAGGTGTCAGAGATGGTTTTCAGTGATCCAAAGAGCCCTGAGACACAATGCCATCCATGAGTTACACTGAAAAAGGAGATTTTTTGTACTCACGGTAAAATCTCTTTCTCGTAGCCTTTATTGGGGGACACCTTACTGACGGGTATATGCTCTTGCCAGTAGGAGGTGCTGACACTAGGGAAAAAAGTCAGCTCCTCCCTGGCAGGATATACCCGCCCACTGGAAGTGAGGTAATATGTTTTGTCACAAACCAGTTGGAGAAGCCAACAAAGATAAAAGTTTGAAGGACCCTACAAAAAGAACCAGAAAAGATAATCCGGACAAAATGGGAAGATATGGGTGGGTGCGGTGTCCCCCAATGAAGGCTACGAGAAAGAGATTTTATGGGGAGTACAAAAAAAATCTCCTTTTCTCGGTCGCTCTTCATTGGGGGACACCTTACTGATGGGACGTACCAAAGCAGTCCCTTAGGGTGGGAATAACAGCTACTAGAGATAGGGAAATAGTCATAGACCGAACCCACTCGTCTGTAAGGGGTGCGAACGAGACCCCAGGCCAGAGACAACCGAGGCCCAAAAACGGAGCTCCCGGAAGATGCCCTGTCCATGGTGATCGACTAGGACACCAAGGGTAGGGACAGTCTTTTGCAGACACTAAACCTATGGTCCATAGAGAGAGACAAGAAAAAAGTCGAGTAGGAAGCCAGCTGGGTCAGAACCATCCCGGGAGGTAGGAAATCAACCCCAAGGAACACAGAACCAGACAGAGGGCTAGCCTGGCTGGGAAACAAAAATGGAAAAGGACACAAGAGAACCTCATCCAGAGTTGACCGCTTCAAGAGAACATGGTGAAAAAACACCAGGGAGAGCAGCGTACGCCTGAGCAGAAGGCGAGCACAGGAGGTGGAGACCAGAAAACCACTGGAAAAAAAAGATGGAAATCTGCTCTAGAGAGGTCTGGTGCATAAGAGCGATGACCCGAACATCTGGAGACCCAAAACCCCTGTCCGCCAAGAGCACCCAGAAGGCAAAATATGCTCGACTGGTGTAATTTTGATGACCTGAATGCCCCCCCATCCCGGGAGTACATGGACCCCGAAGGAGGAGACAGAAATCAATAACAGCCAAAAAGGGGCATCCTGGAACGCCGGAGCGACAGATATGGGAACTGGAGGTTCCTGAGTCACCTGGAAGATGTACACAGAAGGATAAACAGCCAAGAAGGAGTGGAAGACCCTAAAAAGGAGCATCCCAGAACACCAGCGCAACCAACATGGAAATTTGGAGGTGCATGCGCCTCCTGGTAGACGTACACCTGAAGGGGAAGGAAACCCAACGGCCGTGAAAATCTCCGGGAGACAAACTTCCATGTTGAGACAAGAAGTGCGGTACAGAAAGACCTCCACACAATGGAATCGCGGAGAAGTCTGGGCAGGATTGCTACCGATGCCCGAGACCTAAACCATCACTAAAGCCCAAAGAACCAGGAGGGCCAACCCAAAAAAGAAGGCACGCGACAGCAGTCTAGGATAGTGTCCAAGCCAAGGAGACTAACCAGACTTGGACCCCAGCGGTCCAAGAAGACCAGAGCACTCCGAAGCAAACACATACATGGTTACCACACAATAGTAGTGGGGTACCAAACTACAGACACGAAGAAAACCGCAGACATTCAAAGGTCTGGCAGAATGGAAGACAGACTCAGCACCCAATGGTGTGTCACAACCATGCCCCTAGCAGACCAACGTGACACTCTTAGAAAAAGGAAACAGAGAGTGCAGCTGTAGCCATGAAAAGCCATGGAACCTGCAGGAGACGCCCACACCCCAGCTCCTAATGGTGCACCACAACAAGACTACTGTCGCAGATGCAAGAGATGAGGGATGCATGTGGTGCAGGAAACATGCAGACACGGAAGAGGTCCCATGAACCCATAGGCACACTTTGTGGAACTTCACATGGAAGGAGTCACCAGACTGCAGTCGCGGGAGCAGCAGGAATGGGGGAGGTGACCTGGTGGATTAGAAAGCCAAGCAGACACAGTCTGGCTATCTGGCATAGGGACCATGGCCACACTGGGTCCAGCATTCAGAACCACACACTAAAAGCGGCCTACCAGCCTTAAAGGGGTACTCCGGTGCTTACACATCTTATCCCCTATCCAAAGGATAGGGGATAAGATGCCTAATCGCGGTTGCCCCACAGCTGGGGACGCCCGTGATCATACACGCGGCACCCCGGTTGTAATCAGTCCCCGGAGCCTGTTCGCCTACGGGAGGGGGCGTTGCAGAGGGCCCGTGGCACAATTTAATTAAAGGCCACAAGAGAGTGCCAAACACCACTAAATGGTCTGAGAGACCAGCAGCAGAGATTCACTTTTTTAAAATTTTTTATTACACACACTAAGTAAGGAAGCATGGGGAACAAGGCGTCTTGTGCCGAATCTGGCCTTATGATCCCTAAAGGTAGAACAGACTAGGAAGCCTGCACCATGTCCACTCATATTGCAGTCTTGGAGCGACGAAGGTATGGAACAGCGCGCTTGGAAGCACCTGCTAAGGTGTCGCACAGCTCCGAGGCCAGGAGACAAGAGCGGGCCGGACTCTGGCAAACTGAGCCGTTCAGAGAATGGAGCGCTGCAGACCCCCGCAATGGAGGAAGCGCCCATTATCAGATCTGGAATGATCCGATCAGATCTACAGGAATGATCTGTGGGGCGCTGCCTGGCCTTCTGGTCCGCGCTGCCTGGCCTTCGAAGGTATGGAACAGCGCGCTTGGAAGCACCTGCTAAGGTGTCGCACAGCTCCGAGGCCAGGAGACAAGAGCGGGCCGGACTCTGGCAAACTGAGCCGTTCAGAGAATGGAGCGCTGCAGACCCCCGCAATGGAGGAAGCGCCCATTATCAGATCTGGAATGATCCGATCAGATCTACAGGAATGATCTGTGGGGCGCTGCCTGGCCTTCTGGTCCGCGTGCTCTCTGGGGGAGAAGAAGGACGGAGCTAAATGCCGCCATAGCCCCCTGAAAAAAGGAGAGTAGGTGCAGTCTGGCTCAGGGGAAGAAGGGAGGCCATGTGCTGCCAGAGCCCTTGACTCCCGCCGGATGAGTCCCCAGCGCGCTGCCGAGGTGAGCCGGAAAATAACGCCTGTGGAGGGAGACGCTGCAAAAGGTTGGCGGTTGTCCTCCACAGGACATAGTATGCAGACACACAGCCCTCCCATGAAACCCTGAGCGAGCCCTGCAATAAAGGACAGAGTCCCTTTTTAAAGAGGGGGGGGGGTACATACTCACCTGTGGACGCCATCTTCTATACTCATCTCAGGCATCTTCAACCAGCTTATGGCCACGCTTCATCACAACAGGCTAAGATAGCGGGGTGAGCAGGGGCAGTGGGGAACCTGGACCCAGGGTACAGTCTCCAGGCGCTGGCTGTTGGCGAGAAGGGGTTAACAGTACATACTCTATGTCTGTGCCCCTTCATCGCATATGGGGGAACATGTAGGGCCATGCTCCTGAACCCCCACCTGAAAAAGGGAAACAAAAAGGAGAAAAAAAACTAACTAAACAGCCCTTACTAGAAAATAATAAAAAAAGACCAGGTCTGGGGAGCTCCCAGACGTGTGTTTTGCCTGACTCTAGCTAAAACCGATTACCTCACTTCCAGTGGGCGGGAATATCCTGCCAGGGAGGAGCAGAGACTTTTTCTTCCTAGTGTCAGCGCCTCCTATTGGCAAGAGCATATACCGGTCAGTAAGGTGTCCCCCAATGAAGAGCGACTGAGAAAACCAAATATTTAATCTTTGTGACACAAATAGAATTTGTATAATAATTTGGAACAGGGTGTACATTCTCCTACATCTAAGTCAATGTTCACATTGCCGTTGTGGTCTGTCCTGTTCTGGATCAGTTTGGCTCTTTTTTTGTGCCGAACCACTCCTAAAACAGGTCGGAGCACAACTGACTCCACCGGGTCCTCACAGAATTCCCGACGGAGCACCATATACGGAGCCCGACAGCAATGACAAAGAGGCATAAGTGGAGCTTCAACTTTGTCATTTTATTTCAACAGTAAGCATACAATTTTTTGATAGGGTTCAGTAGAAAACCATTGAATTTCGACTGAAGTGATACTTCATATCACTGTACTGTATCTGACTAAAGATTTTTTATTTATTTTTTATAATATAGGTACTCCTGGATACAAATGTTGGATTGGTGAACATAGACCAGCAGGACAGATTTGGGAAGACTGCTTTACATTATGCTGTACAAAAAGGAAATCCAAAAATAATAAAGATACTTTTAGACAATGGTGCAAAAGAGGAAATTCCAGATAAGAAGTCTCAGACAGTTTTAGACATTGCTCTTTACAAAGTTCAGACCCAGTAAATAGGCTCCGTATATTATGCCGTGATCTTAATGTTCAAAGTAGACGTATAATTATTATTACAGTGTACTTTAATACTGATACTTCAATAAAACAGGGCACCATTTTATTTTGATGAAGCCTGAATTAAAGCACTTCTTTTTAGAAATTGGCAATATATTTGCACTTGGCATGAATCTTGCTGACATTTCTTTATTAAATATAAACTAATAATAAGCTTAGCATTTGTGGAACACCAGGTCTACAGATATAGCAAAACTAGTAAACAGGAAAAAATACTGCAATATAATGTCACACGTAGTTTTCTCTCTTTACTTCCATGGGCTAGGAGTGTTTTTCAACCTGGGTGCCTCCAACTGTTGCAAAACTAAAACTCCCAGCATGCCTGGACAGCCCTTGGCTGTCCGGGCATGCTGTGAGTTGTAGTTTTGAAATAGCTGGTGACACCTTGGTTGGGTAAAACTAGGCTAGGAGATGACCTACTAGCTTCAGCCAAACTGTGTTGCATCTGTAACTGCAAGTTCATCATTAAAAAAGAATATTTTATCCCAAGGAAATGCATATGTTGTCGTATAAAACCATGGTAGGGATCAGTGGTTTCCAGAATTATGTATATGAGTGACAACTGGATTGGCAATGTTACAACATGACTAGTTAGGTCACCTTATCAGTTTCTTTGCCTTAGATCAGACCTGGGCATTGTACGGCCCGTGGGCCACATACGGCCCTTTGATTGGCTCTGACCGGCCCTCGCTGACTGTCGGCCGTACAATGCCCAGGGCTGCACCAGCCTGTGCACCGAGCTCCCGTGCGATGACAGGAAGTGCTGACAGGAAGAGGGAGGGGGCTGCACTCTCTCCCCTCCCCCTCCTTCTCTCTGCCGTGCAGTCTTAGAACCTCTGAAGGCAGAGGAGAGGCTGTGTATCCTGTCTCCCTCCGCCCCCTCCCCTCAGCTCTAAACTCTGGCCGGGTGAGTGCTTCTGTGTTGTCTGTGTATATATGTGTCTGTGTGTTGTCTGTGTATATATGTGTCTGTGTATATATGTGTCAGTGTGTTGTCTGTGTATATATAAATGTCAGTGTGTTGTCTGTGTATATATATGTGTCAGTGTGTTGTCTGTGTATATATATGTGTCAGTGTGTTGTCTGTGTATATATGTGTCAGTGTGTTGTCTGTGTATATATGTGTCAGTGTGTTGTCTGTGTATATGTGTGTCAGTGTGTTGTCTGTGTATATGTGTGTCAGTGTGTTGTCTGTGTATATATGTGTCTGTGTGTCCGAGTGTATATGTGTCTGTGTGTGTTTATATGTGTATTTATAAGTGCCTGTCTCTGTGTGTGTGTGTGTGTGTGGGGGGGGGGGGGGGGGGCGGGGGTAATTGGTTAGAGCTGCCTAATCTGGGGGACAACTATGCTGCCTAATCTGGGGGACAACTATGCCGCCTAATCTGGGGGACAACTATGCCGCCTAATCTGGGGGACAACTATGCGCAAATCTGGGAAACAACTATGCTAATCTGGGTGAAAACTATGCTAATCTGGGGGACAACTGCTGCCTAATCTGGGGGACAACTATGCTAATCTGCCTAATCAGGGTGACAACTATGCTGCCTAATCAGGCTGACAACTATGCTGCCTAATCAGGGTGACAACTATGCTGCCTAATCAGGGGGACAACTATGCTGCCTAATCAGGGGGACAACTATGCTGCCTAATCTGGGGGACAACTATGCTGCCTAATCTGGGGGACAACTATGCTGCCTAATCTGGGGGACAACTATGCTAATCTGGGGGAAAACTATGATCCTAATCTGGGGGAAACTATGCTGCCTAATCTGGGGGACAACTATGCTGCCTAATCTGGGGGAAACTACCCGGCCCTTCACAATTTTTTAGTTTCTAATGTGGCTCCATAGAAAAAATAATGGCCACCACTGCCTTAGATCAATGTATTTAGTGGCTCAGAAGGCTTGCAGCCCCCCCACATTGACTCCCCAGCTGAAGGCAGCACTATGTACTGTATCCTAGTGATAAAGATGTCATATTCTTACTGAATCCAGAAACAACATTGTTTAACCCCTTAAGGACATGTGCCGTAAATGTACTTAGCACACAGCACACAGTCCCTTATGGGGACTAAAAAAAGTGTAAAATAAATGTAAAAAGGAGATTTTTTTTTTTGCACTCACTGTAAAATCTCTCTCATAGCCTTCATTGGGGGACACCTATACTGATGGGTATATGCTCTTGCTTCTAGGAGACGCTGACACTAGGAAAATAAGTCGTCTCTCTGGCAGGATATACCCGCCCACTGGAAGTGAGGTAATTAGTTTTGTCACAAGCAGTAGGAGAAGCCAACAAAGAAATATGTCCGAAGGACCCTAGAAAAGAATCCCGGATAAAAAAAAAAACAATAATCGGAAAAGAATATCCGGACAAAAATTGTGTGCAGTATCCCCAATGAACGCTATGAGAAAGATTTTACGGTGAGTACATAAAATCTCCTTTTCTCGGTTGCTCTTCATTGGGGGACACCTATATTGATGGGACGTACCAAAGCAGTCCCCTAGGGTGGGAATAACAACCACTAGCAAAAGGGAATCAGTCCCGAGACCAAACCTACTTGTCCGTTAGGCCTGTGGACGAGACCCCAGGCCAGAGAAAACAGAGGCCTAGAAACAGGGCTCCCGGAATATCCCCCAGCCATGGAGATGGACTGGGCCGCCAAAGGAAGGGACCGTCCTTCACATGGACTCTAAACTTATGGTCCTCATAGAGAGACCAGAAAAAAGTCGACTTGAAAGCCAGAGGGGCCGGAACCATCCCAGAAGGAGGTAGGAAAATCTATTCTAAGGAACACAGAACCAGACAGAATGCTAGCCGGCTGGAAAATGGCACAACAAAAAGAAACAAACTGTCTCTAGAGAGGCCTGGTGCAGAAATCGAAGAACTGAACATCTGCAGACCCAAAACCCCTATCCAGGAGCCCGCCGCGAGCACCCGGGAAGTGACATAGCTCAACTGGTGTAATCTGGACGACCGGAATGCCCTCCATTTCGAGAGAACATGGACCCCGAAGGAGAAGATGGAAGGGAATAATGGCTAAGAAGAATGTCCAGAAAAGTGGCATCCCAGAACACCAGAGCGACAGACATGGGAAATGGAGGTTGCAGAGTCACCTGGAAGACGGACACGAAAGAATAAACTGCCAAGAAAGGAGCAGAAAACCCTCAACAAAAAACAAGGGCCCAGCCAGATATCCCACCTATAAAGTGGGAAGAGAGAGATGACTCCATCTTGTTAGTATAAAGTGACCAGCGAAATAGTCCCCCTGGTGGAGGGGAAAACAAGGGGTAGTGGAGATGAAACTCAAGGCACTGACCATGCTAAGCCCCCTGATCCCCATACACCTGTGTAAGGAGGATTGTCAAAAGTGCACCAGGCACTGTAGGAGCAGGGACAAGCCATCCTGTGGCAACAGACAAAGTACTGGGTGGATGAAGCCCCCAAGAACTCTGCGAGATCATATCGGGGAGCCAAGTTGTGTCCCCAGAGGGATCGGAATCCTGGACACTGGAGCTGGGCAAAGATTCAAAGAAGTGACTACAAATGCAAGGAAGAAGTACACAAACACACACACAGCAACCAAAAGCGTTGAGAGAAACGCCCCATCGGGGTGAAACCCCGGGCCAGTTGGGCACCAATGGAGCCAGTCTAGCCATGTGTAAGACAACCGAGCATGCACCTTAGTCACCCTGCTTGGGAATCCAGGAAGATACCTGGAGGCATGGGAGGGGGGGGGGGGCTGAACTGTCTGTGACACCCCACCATGCCCCATGCACCCCACAGAGGTGCTCAACCACCGCAGACCTGTGGAAACAAGATTACAGGAAGGTTTGAAGCAGGGAAGGTGGGCTCTACATGTGCCGAGGGACCTAACACGTATAGGGACACAGACGTGTAAATCTCTCGATAGAAGTGAGGAACCAAGATTGCAGACCCGAAAGGAATCGCAGACATCCAGGTCTGCAGTATGAAAGACAGGCTTCAGCACCCAATGGTGTGTCACTACCATGCCCCTAGCAGACCAACATGGCACTCTTAGAAAGGGCAACAGAGTGCTGCAGTTGCCGTGAAAAGCCATGGAACCTGTAGGAAATGCCCGCCCCCCATTTCCTAATGGTGCCCCACACCAGGACTGCTGTTGCAGATGCAAGAGATATGTGGAGGAGTAAACATGCAGAATGGCAGTCTGAATGGCATAACAGGTTCAATGAACCCACAGAGACACACTTCATATAGAAAGTGAGTCACCGGGATGCAGTGACAGGAGAGGCAGGAAAGGGGGATGTGACCTGGTGGATTAGAAACCCTGCAGACACAGTCTTGCTATATGGCATAGGGACCATCGCCACACACGGTCCCGCAGTCAGAACCACACATTGAAAGTGGGTTACCAGCCTTCAGCTGTGAGAACGGCAGACATTCAAATAGGGACCTGGTAAAGCAGGGTGGTGCATTGCATAGGGCACATGGAGCAACATGGGTTGACTCACTCAGAACTACACCTCGGCAGTGGGATACCTGAACTTCTATCCACAGAGTGGGAAGCGTATAGTAGTTGACCCAACGTAGCAGTAAATCATGGCTGACCAGATTCCTGAACGCACAGGATCACTCCTTTAAACCCTCCCACAGAAAATGGGGTACCGGAGTGCGGCCGATCCAATGGACGATCTGGTGGTGCCAGAGACAATGCAGACGAAGTCTGGCTGACTTGCATCGTCCCTGTGCACTTGCAGGAACCCTCGTCCAGAGTCCTCCCACGCAGAAAGATACAGGAAAACACTGCCAAGCATGTGGCAGCCCAGTGGATAGAATCCCCATCACTCTGGAAGATCAGGGGAGGTTGAGGAGCCCTGGATTGCATCCCTGTTGCCCTGTAAAGGGTCGATAGGACACGTAGGGTCACTTTTGCCATAGCAGTGGGACCGTAACTCCTCAAGAGCAACCTAGAGGTGTAGGAGACCATGGAGACCACTGTCCAGCTTACTGGCACAAGGTCCCCTTTTACCTATAATGACACCCTTCTGGACTCCTCACATTAGAAGAGGGGTACAGGAACTCCAGCCAAGCACGCAGCAGCCCATGATGGAAGAACGGTGGTGGCAGAAACCGAGCAGTCAACAGTCTGGCTTATCAATAGAGAACACCCCCAAGGCACTGGTGCCCTATTGTCGCATATGGAGGAGCGGAGAGGCCTGGGGCCATGGATAGTATCTACGCCATCCAGGTAGATCAGGGGAGGCAAAGGAGCCGTGGATTGTATCCCTGTCGCTCCGGAACAAAATCCATTGTACACACCGGGTCATTCTTTCGGCCACCACTTGTTAGCAGTGGGGAGCCGTAATTCCAGTCGTGGATGTGGCAGCCATGTGATGAGTGACTGGCGGCAGAGGAAACCCACGCAGACCACTGTCTGTGGTATTGGGTACAGTCCATGTCCATGTAGGAACACATGCTTGAAAACCTCGCACTAGTGGGGGGGGGGGGGGGTTCAGCACACTAGCCACAGATTCTGAAGACCTATAGAAGGACCTGTGGAAGAAAATTGATACCACTGTGGTTTCCCAGCACCCTCCCAGGAATAAAGACCACAAAGCGGACACTAGATGTCTAAAGACACAAGAGAACAAACACCTGGGAAAGGTCAAGGATGCGGATGCATCTGCAGGGGCATCCCACCAATGTCTCGGGGCTGGAATGCGGCTGTGGGGGCAGCAGACATGTCATGGCAGAAATGCCACGCACAATATCCCTGAGCTGGCAAAGAGACCAATGCCTTTTCAGGTGATAAAACAGGGTGGCGGAAGCAAATATTAAAGCTGCCCCCAAAAATAACATTTAACCCCTTAAGGGTTTTTCAGTTTTTGCACTTTTGTGTTTTCCTCCTTACCTTTTAAAAATCATAACCCTTAAAATTTTCCACCTAAAAATCCATATTATGGCTTATTTTTTGCGTCACCAATTCTACTTTGCAGTGACATTAGTCATTTTACCCAAAAATTCACGGCGAAACGTAAAAAAGAATCATTGTGCAACAAAATCGAAGAAAAAACACCATTTTGTAACTTTTGGGGGCTTCCGTTTCTACGCAGTGCATATTTCGGTTAAAATTACACCTTATTATTCTGTAGGTCCATACGGTTAAAATGATACCCTACTTATATAGGTTTGATTTTGTCGTACTTCTGGAAAAAATCATAACTACATGCAGGAAGTCTTTTGATGTCTGCTTTTCACCGGTTTAATCTTGCTGTGTTTCCGGTCTGGGGACCATATATTAACCCCTTAACAACGCAGGACGTATATTTACGTCCTCCGCCGGCTCCCGCGATATGCCGCGGGGTCACGCGATCGGTGATGTCCTGTATTAGCCGCGGGTCCCGGCCGTTGATAGCCGCCGGGACCGACCCGATATGAAGCGGGGACACCGCGTGACCCCGCGGCATATCGCGGGAGCCGGCGGAGGACGTAAATATACGTCCTGCGTCGTTAAGGGGTTAATATATGGGTTTCAGGATTGCTGCAGATGGGGCTGCCGGTAGCGTGACCAGGAGGCCATAAGGTTAGCCCAGCACAGCCATGTGTAGTGGGGGCTGAGGAGACGGTGCTGGGGACAAAGGACCTCAGGATGGAGGAACCCTAGCAGAATACGGAAGGGGAGGGGGGAGAAAGGATTTTAGACATACTCACCAACAGACTCCATCTTCTCATACTCACCCAGGCATCTTCAACAAGCTTATGGCCATGCTGTATCATACCAGGCTAAGATAGCGGGGCGAGCAGGGGCAGTGGGGGACCTGGAACCAGGGTACAACCTCCAGGAGCTGGCCGTTGGCGAAAAGGGGGTGACAGTGCATACTCTATGTCTGTGCCCCTTTGTCGCATATGGGGGAACAGGTAGCACCATGCTCCTGAACCCCCACTTGAAAAAGTGAAACAAAAGGGAGAAAAACTAACTAAACAGCCCTTACTAGAAAATAATAAAAAAAGACCAGGTCTGGGGAGCTCCTACTGCCACTAGCTAAAACTGATTACCTCACTTCCAGTGGGCGGGTATTTCCTGCCACGGAGGAGCAGACTTCTTGTTTAGTGTTAGTGCCTCCTAGTGGCAAGAGCATATACCCATTAGTAGAGGTGACCCCCAATGAAGAGCGACAGAGAAAAAATGTTTTTAAAACCGTGGAAAAAAAAGGTGAAAAAGCCCCTTCCCCCAATAAAGTTTTAAATCACCCCTTTTCCCCATTTTAATACAAAAAAGCATAAAAAAAGGTAAATAATAAACATATTTGGTATCGTCGCACCTATAAAAATATAATGTCAATGATCCCCTACGGCGTAAACATACAAAGAAAAAGTAAAAAATTTCAGCTTTTTTGTCACATTAAACTGCACATTTTTTTTAATAAAAAGCGATCAAAAAGTCACGTATAAGCAAAAGTGGTACTAAAACAAACTAAAGATCATGGCGCAAAAAATGTGCCCTCACACATCTCTAAATACGGAAAAATAAGAAAGTTAGAGGTGGTAAAAATAGGGCAATTTTAAAACGTACTGATTTTGTAAAAAAAAGTTTGAGATTTTTTTAAAGCAGTAAAATAATAGAAAAGTATATTATCATGGGTATCATTGTAATCGTATTGACCCAGATAATACACAAAACATTATTTTTTTCTGTAAAGTGTACAGCGTGAAAACGAAACCCCCCAAATTTGCAAAGTTATGATTTTCGTTTCAATTTCCTTACACAAAATTTTTTTTTTGGGGGGGGTTTACCATACATTTTAGGGTAAAATGAATGATGTCATTACAAAGTACAACTGGTTACGCAAAAACAAGCCCTAATATGGGTCTGTGAATGAAAATATAAAAGAGTTATGGATTTTAGAAGTCGAGGAGGAAAAAAACGAAAACGCAAAAATAAAATTGGTGTCCTTAATGTCAAAATGGGCTGTGTCCTTAAGGGGTTAAAACAGTTTTTTTTTTATTGGACTTGGACCCTTAAAACATACGGGAATAGAAAACGCACAGCTGCTTTCTTCCAGAAATAGCACCACTCTTGTTCTCAGTTTTTGTGTGGTATTGCAGCTCTGTTTCATTGAAGTAAATATAGAAGATGAAGTTGTAATACCACACCATACCTGAGGATAGGTAAGGCGCTGTTTTTTTTGTGTGGAAGAAATCAGCTATATTCTTTTCAATCGAGGATAATCCCTTTAAGATGCTATAAGGACAATAGAATCTTTTTTAAGGAAAACAAAGTCCATTGAAGGGGTTGAGTAGGGGGCACGCTGTAGCAGTTTTGTTGTGATTTGAGAACCTCTTTGGATTGTTTTAGGGTTTATTACAATCACTTTACAAAACAAACAAAGGCAATATCAAATATATTTATTTCATGACCATAACATCAATGTTCTTTGGCAGACAAAAGTTGAATATTTAATTTTTTTTCTCCCACTTATATATTTTAGAGACCTGTAACAATTAAGAAAATGAAAAGTAAACTACAACACAAATACAGAATCCCCAAGAAAAAGTAATAATGGCTTATTGTACTTTCCAGTGCTTTATTATATTGTGAAAATTGGCTTAGCCCATGTTGCTTTGTAGTAAAACATGTTATTAGGGTTGTCTGGAGTTAAAATAGTGTTGATATATGGCTGGGGATGGTGTAAAAATAAAAGTCATACTCACCTACCCTCATCCCCTGCAGCAGCCATGCTTGTCATATTTTCTTCCTCATTCCTGTGACGTCATCCGACATGAACTTCCTGCTTAGCCAGTCACTGGATGAGGTGGGACACAGCTGAGCAGGGCAGTTCCTGCAGAGCAACACGTCACAAGAACCACATAGAAATGGTAATGAGCAGGGACTGGGAGCCGATGGAAAAGCAGCTGTGGGAGGCAAGTATGGCTATAATATATATATATATATATATATATATATATATATAACATTTACATCACCCTAAGCCATATATAAATGTGTTTTCATGCTCTGACAACCCCTTTAATGCATTACATTTCCCAGAAACATAGAAAAGAAAACAGCATACACTACATGAAGTACAAAAACACAAACATATATTTCTCTGCAATTTAGACAAAATGTATATTTTCAGTCACATAGTAAATCTATAAAAAAGGCAGATTGCTAGTCATAGGTCAGTTGCGTTAAAGGGGTTCTCCGGTGCTTAGACATCTTATCCCCTATCCAAAGGATAGGGGATAAGATGTCTAAGCGCCAGAGAACCCCTTTAAGCATAATAAATCTTAGTAGTTAAAGGCGAATTTACATGTTCCCATCTGACTGGCTTATTTTAGTGTCGCTTTAACAGTCTACACTGTGAGCAGCAGGTGACTAGCAGCTTGGCTATTAGATGCTCACTGTATGCCCAGGCATGAATGAATATGTGAACATTTCACCTCAATGGGGGAGACGTACCAAACATTGTGCAAAGAAAGAGTTTAATTGTTGCCCATAGCAACCAGATTCCATTTTCCCCAAGAAGACTGCTAGATAATAAAAGCTGGAATCTGATTGGTTGCTATGGCCAGCTATTCCACAAGACTTGATAAAGCTCTCTATATCAATTCCTCTATATACATATTATATATATTCTGACTAATGCAATTACTAAGGAAAATTGCTAGAAATGAGCTTCCTAGTATTAAGGGAAAAATGTAGCTTCAAGGCTACTTTGAAATGTAGATATGAAATGGTAAAAAGAATTTCTTAACAGTACTAGCACAAAAAAATGTCTTTAGTAAATATGTGACACCTTTCATATGCATTTTATTAAAAAAAACTGGTTTAAAAATAATTTCAAATGCCTGTAAAAGGAGTATGACCGAGATAAGCCATCACTTTATGGCAGTGTTTCCCATCCAGGGTGCCTCCAGATGTTGCAAAACTACAACTCTTAGCATGCCTGGACAGCCTTTGGCTGTCCAGGCATGCTGGGAGTTGTAGTTTTGCAACATCTGGAGGCACCCTGGATGGGAAAAGCTGATTTATGGGAGTGTTTAAAAGAGGGAAAAAAAAGCTTAAACACCCAAAAAAAACATGCGATTCTTATAACCATGTGAACATAACCTATGACTGTAAGTCCCACTGATTCTGACAATAAAGAGACCACCCTGCTGATTCATCTCTGCTGTTCTTTTACAGTCTCACCTGGACAGTGGTGATTGGCCACACACTGTGCAGGGGAACTAGAAAACTCATCCATCTAAAGGGGTACTCCAGTAGAAAACTTTTTTTTTTTTTTTAATGAATTGGTGCCAGAAAGTTAAACAGATTTGTAAATTACTTCTATTTAAAAATCACAAGCATACAAGCAGCTGTATGTTACAGGGGAAATTCTTTGCTTTTTGAATTTATTTTTTGTCTTGTCCACAGTGCTCTCTGCTGACACCTGATGCCCGTATAAGGAGCTGTCCAGAGCAGGAGAAAATCCCCATAGCAAACCTATGCTGCTCTGGACAGTTCCTGACATGGACAGAGGTGTCAGCAGAGAGCACTGTGGTCAGACAGAAAATAAATTCAAAAAGCAAAAGAATTTCCTCTGTAGCATACTGCTGCTAATAAGTATTGGAAGGATAAAGATTTTTTAACAGAAGTAATTTACAAATCTTTCTGGCACCAGTTCATAAAAAAAAAAAAAAAAAAAAAAAATTTTTCCACCGGAGTACCCTTTTAAGTTGGAGAGGCAGCTGCAGTTTCCTGTAGAGCTGAGAATCCAGAGCACGACTATGCAAGAAATAAACAGTGATGAAACCTCAGTTCAGTGGCCCCTTCTTAGAGTTGGTGACAGCCCCACAGGGCAGACCGTCTCTGATCGTATAGGATTATGATATCCTAATAAAATACTATGAGATGGAGTTATCAATGTTCCAACTTTGAGGACATTATGGGGCACAGTGGAGTGTAGCTACAAAGAGTATATTCTGTTCTGAATCACCCAGCATCTTCATGCATGACAGACAACCTAAGAAAAGAACCATCTAGTGCAGTGGCCTCAAACTGCGGCCCTCCAGATGTTGCGAAACTACAACTCCGGGCATGCTTGGAGTTGTAGTTTTGCAACATCTGGAGGGCAGCAGTTTGAGACCACTGATCTAGTGCCTTATTTTACCTATGCTGGCATTGCAGGGAAACTGAACACTTGCTGCTAGTCAATGGTGGCAGCAGGATACCCTGTGTTCAATTGTCAGGGAATCCTAAAAATAACAGATTCTCCATAGTAGACGACCCCATTAAAGCCTCTTGTTGTTGAAGTTGGGTTCTACGCCAGATGACACATACAAGGCCTCAGTTCATATTCTGACTATTTACAATGTAAAATAAATAAATAGAAAAAACACTGAAGTAAAGAGCTGTATTCAGTTTTGATGCTTGAAGGTCAGCCTAGTAGTGACAGATATACTGACATTGGAGGTCTATGACTTGTGTGTGAATATGCGGTAGTTTATGGTTGCGGTAGTTTGATGGTTGCAGCACAATGCCAATGGTATGAAGCGGGAACCTTATGTATTTTTGTGATGCAGGCTTCCCTGACCCCCTTGACAGCTGTTTCTATCTAGACAGTAATGAAAGATGTCAATCAGCAGTGGCTGGGTAGGAGAATAGAGGGCAGCGTAAAGAAGCAGACAGGTTCCCTTTAAATCGGTAAACAGCTTACACCTTAATTTGGTTGTTAGATATGAACACACACTTTCGTCTGCATTTTATAAAGTGCATTTTTATGTTCACACGGCCGTCTGTCCCAGTTTTTTTTAGCCCCGTTTCGGTTCCATTCTTGCAGGCTGTAAACGGATCAAAAACATTTTTTTTTAAATCCCATTCGTGTCAATCCGTTTGTACCCATTTCCGTTTTTTTGACGGCAGGAAAAACGGCACATGCAGCATTTTTTCTTCCATCAAAAAAACAAAAGAAAAAACGGATACAGTAAAATTTTACATTGAAGTCTATGGAAAACAGATGAGCCTTTTATGTAATCCGTTTGCATCCGTTTTTTTCAATGTGTTTTTTGATCAGTTTTTACTTTTAAGCATGCTCAGAACAAAAAAAAATATATATATTTTTTTGTTTGTTAACTGAACAATAACGGATCCAAATCGATACAAACTGATAACATCAGTTTGCATCCGTTATTGTCCATTTTTTCTCAAAGTCGGAGAAGAACAGGACGGATCTAGACGGCCGTGTGAACGCAGCCTGAGTATCGTGACCTCTTGTACCAGTAGTAACAGTTTTGTTGAGTTCATTTCCCATAATTTTGCTAGATATGGATGCTGTGAGCTTCTGCCAGGCGTCGGATCAGGAACATTTTGTCTCTGCTTTCCTAAAAGACCAAACAAAAACGATTACTAAACCACATAACACTCTGCATAACATAGAGGTTAATGAAATGAATGAAGTTTATGATTTTACTTGTAAGGTTTAAGTGCATGTAATCCTTACCATGGCTAGCTGTTCCTGCAGCTGCTCCACTACTTTTCTATGGGCTCCAGCCAGAGCAATAAAATAGAACATAACCAAACTGCAAAAAACAACATGATTTTATTTATTTACAGGAATAGTTTAGTAGACAAGATTTACTAATACATTTTTAGGAAATCTCAACAGATCATAAACACAATGGAGTGAACAAAAAATATACACAAAACATAATGATAAACAATTGTATATTTACGTCCATGGCCGGCTCTCGTTATGTGAAGCGCACTCAGGAGCCGAGCGTGCTTCATGCCTGGTGGGTCCCAGTAACCAGGACCCGTGGCTAATACGGGACATCACCGATCGAGCTGATGTCCGGTATTAACCCATTAGACGCCGCAATCAAAGTTTAATTTTTCCGCATACAGGGTGGTATGAGGGTTAATTTTTTTGCGCCGTCATCTGAAGTTTTTATTTTGATTGGACTTTTTGATCGCTTTTTATAAATTATTTTATGGTATACAAAGTGACCAAAAATACACAATTTTGGACGCACGTGGCAATACAACATATGTTTATGTTTGGTTTTTTTTATTGAAAAAGGGGGGGGGGCGATTCAAACTTTTATTAGGGAAGGAGTTAAATCACATTTATAAAAAAATAATTTTTATATACATTTATAGCCCCCATAGGGGACTATAACTTGCAATCTTCTGATTGTATACACTGATCAATGGTATGCCATAGCATTGCATTAATCAGTGTAGTCTGTGCTCCATTGCTCCAGCCTGGATCTCAGGCATGGAGCAATCAATCGCCGATCGGACACTGAGGAGGAAGGTAGGGACCCTCGCGTGTCCTCAGCTGATCGGGACACCGCGACTAAGCTGCCGGGAAGCATTTTTTTTTACATTTTAGACGCGGCAATCAACTTTGATCGTATCAATGGTACCAATAAAAACTTCAGATCACGGAGCAAAAAATTTGTCTTCATATAGCCCTGTATGCGGAAAATTTTTTAAGTTATAGGGGTCAGAAGATGGCAATTTTAAATGTACTCATTTTGGTGCATGTAGTTATTTTTTTTAAAGTAGTAAAATAAAATAAAACCTATATGAATTAGTTATTCTGTCATTTTTACCGAAAAGTGCACTGCGTAGAACCGGAAGCCCCCAAAAGCTACAAAATGGATTTCCCCCCCCCCCCCCCCCCCCCCAATTTTGCACCACAAATGTTTCTGGTTTTGTCACAAATTGGTGGTGAAATGTGGTGAAATGATTGATGTCATTACAAAGTACAATTGTAGTGGTGCAAAAAATGGGTCTGTAGGTGCAAAATTGAAAGCATTCTGATTTTTAGAAGGTAAGGTGGAAAATACGAAAGTGCAAAAATGAAAAAAAATAATAAAAAATAAAAAACTGTGGTCCTTAAGGAGTTAAAAAGGGAAGTGGTTGTTTGTTCTTTTACATACACACTGTAAAACAATAAATGTATTTGAAATCAGTGTCCTAAAGTAAAACACAAGTCAGGATGTTTCAAAAGACTCACCATGTCAGCAGGAAAAATGGAACAGCAAAAGACTCTGATGTAAGGACATAAATAGTTTTCTTGAGGCCGTCTGGAAAAGTTTCCACAGTATGCGGTACAATTTGCCAGGATGTTGTGTAGTTTATGAAGGGGCCACATGCTTTAGAAGACTGTATCCTGTGGGTTTAAGCAAAGACAGGAGTTCTGTTTTAAAGTTCTGTTGTACATTCACATGTGTCGATTTTCTGCTGAAGATCTGCAAATTTGTTTCAGCAGATTTTGCTGCCCATTGACTTCAATGAAGAGCAAAATCTTCTAGAGCAAATCTACAACAGAAAATATGCACATGAGAAGTGACCCTTCTGGTATATTCACATGTGCATATTTTGATGCAAATTTTCTGCTGTTGATTTACCTACCCATTGAAGTAGGAGAATCCGTTGCAAACCCCACTCAAGTCAATAGGGTCTGTGGTCGATTTTCAACAATGGAGATTCCACTTTCGAAAATCTGCTGCAGACAGTCCACCTGTTTCAAACTCGAAGCGCGAAACACGCTGCGATTTTGTAAGAGCACCCCAAGGGTACATTTACACGTGCGTATTTTCTGCAGATTTGCTGTAGTAGTCATTGGGCAGCAATGGACATCGAAGTCAATGGGCAGCAAAATCTGCAGCAGAAAATACGCACATGTGAACGTACCCTTAGGGTACAGCCACACGTGCCATATTTTGCTGTGTATTTGCTGCTAGTGCTGGGTGGTATACTGGTTCAAAAGATAAACAAAATAAACTTTAACGCACCTTACTACGTTCCCCCCGTCGGTCCGGACCTGCTTCCTGGGGATGGGAACGTCAGAGAGCTGTCAGCCTATCACTGCCCGGCTTCTTACAGGACAGTGGGCTCAACCTATCACCGGCCGAGGCGGAAAATTGCTGCGGCCGGTGATAAGCTGACGACTCTCCGACATTCCCGTCCCCAGGAAGAGCGTGAGGACGACATAGGAAAGTGCATTAAAGTTTATTTTGTTTAACTTTTGCATCCCGGGCATAGGGATACAGCGTACAGTACAGAGTTCATGCGCTGTACTGTCACATGATTTTGGGGGGGGGGGGGGGGGGGGGGCAGAAATACTGTTATATACCGTGGAACCGCCATAAGTTACAAAAATACTGTGATACACATATTTGGTCATACTGCCCAGCTCTATTTGCTGCTGAGTATTTTCCTTTTTCCTACCCATTGAGGTCAATGGGTAGCAATATACGCAGCTGATATTGCTACCCATTGACTTCAATGGGTAAAAAATTATGCAGCAGCAAATACACAGCAAAATACGCCACATGTGACCTAAGAGTACGTTCACACATGCACATTTTGCTACCCACTGACTTTAATGTAAAAACACTTAGATATGTGTAAAAGCCTAAAGGCGAAGTCCTACTTACTGTGCTATTCCAACACCCACAGGAATGCAGGCGAGGATAAGACCAATCAGTAATATCACCAGGAAAAAAAAATTGGAACTGGAAGCACGGAAAAGTCTAGTTGGTGGTCTACAATTTTCCATCAAAGTAACCTACAGTGGGGAACGGAGGAGTTGTTATAAAAAAACAGAAAACTTTATTAGTCAGACATACAGTAAATCTTATCAATGGTAAAGGTCCAGGCATGATGGGAGTTGTAGTTTTGCAACAGTTGGTGGTACCATGGTTGGGAAACACCGCTCTACTGCATCAAACTGAGTCCTCTGCAGTGTCACCACAGAACAGGTCAATGGGCTGTCCTATTTAGATAGTCTTTACTTGTTAGAAAGTTACCAAAAACATAAGCTGTTCACAAAGTGCCCCCCTGCTGGGACGACTCCCAGTGATCAGTGTTCATTTTCTCTGCACTGCCACCACAAGGAGAGTTCAGCATTACACAGTGCCAGGCACTTTAGGTGCTTTAACACTACAGAGTGCCCCTTTAAATCAGTGGGCTACCCAGATATGTCATGTCCCTCAGAGTCCAAGACACTGTTTATAGCCACTCTCTGCTTCAGTTCCTAAATTTAATAACCTACTTTGAACTATAGATTCCCTTTTAAACCAGACAATCCCCTTAATGGTACATTGAATATAAACCTTGCATTCATTTATTGGTTTGATCATTTACCTTTTTAACATAAAATATTATGAAATATTTTATAGTTGCTATAGCTGGAAGAAGTGGGGAATAGAAAGCCCCGATCCAGCAAATAGTTTGTCCGTAAACCAGCTCCAGTACATTCTGAGGAATCTCAAACTCCTGCTGACCCCACCACTGAAATGGTTTCCATGACCAATTTGTCACCAGCAACCTAAAAGATAAAAGAACACCAGGTATGAGTCCATAGTTAATCCTAAAGGTTGTCATCAATGAATAGGTTTGTGACATTACCCTAACCCAGTGTTTCACAAGCAGGGTGCCTCCAGCTGTTGCAAAACTACAACTCCCAGCGTGCCCGGACAGCCGAAGGCTGTCCGGGCATGCTGGGAGTTGTAGTTGTGCAACAGCTGGAGGCACCCTGCTTGGGAAACACTGCCCTAACCTGCACCTTTCAACTATCTAGAAACCCGTATGGCTTGTTGCTAAAGGGGGCCAAACACAGCAGCGTTGTGGCTTCCATTAATAAACAGAAGTCACAATGCAGTGACAAATCCGATTTCATGCTGAGGTGTCTTCCATCTTCAATGGAGTTCCGCTGAAGTGCATGATTGAAGTTGCCATAGAGGCTACTGACAGAGCCACTGATACAGATGTGAACTTAGATGTAAGTTGGCAGAACCAGCTAATTAATGTAGGGAATGAAATGTATATAGGTGTCCAGTCTTTTGCTCTACAACAAAAGCTGGAGTAAGAAAAATCACGTATGTTGTTCTCACAAGCATATACCCCTCTCTACATTACATACATATTCATATTTGGTCGTGCATTTACCTGACAGGAAGGTGTATGGCTATGGAAATGTAAAGCCAGCTTAATCCCTAGGGGACGCAGGACGCACAGTGAAACACAATGGTGGCAGGACCCATGGCAAATGGCAGACATCACCGATCGATTAGGCTGAGTTGAGTATAAAAGTGCCAAACTGCACTTGCTCAGGGTAGCTGATTGGGAGGTTTGTTACCTAGCTCCCTCCAATCCGATTGGCGCACCAAATCTTCAGGCAGCCTTACCAGTGGAGCACCAAAAACACTGATCAATGCTGTGCTATAGCACAAAATTGTTCAGTGTATAGGGACTAAAAAAAATGTAAAAATAAAAAATAAAAAATATTTTATATTATATATATATATATATATATATATATATATATATATATATATATATATATATATATAATGTAAAATGTGAATAAGGCCCTTCCTTAATACAAGTTTAAATCACCCCCTTTCCCATTTTCAAATTAAATAATTTAAATAAAACATTTGTGGTATCACCACGTGAGTAAATGTCCGAACTATTAAAATATAACTATAATGAAACAGCACAGTGAAATGTGTAATTGTAAAAAAATACCAAAGTCCAGAATTGCTGATTTAGTTTACTTCATATAGCATAAAAAAATAAATAAAAAGCTATCAAAAAGTCCTATTAAAACAAAACGGTACAGACTAAAACTAAAGATTATAGCACATTAAAATGAGCCCTGATACAGCCCCGTATACAGAAAAAAATGAGGTATATGCATCAGATGAGGACAATTTTAAGCACACAAATTTTCTTACAAAGTTAATATTTTTTAAAAGTATTAAAATAAAACAAAAACCTATATAAAGGGTATCACAAAAATCTTATTTACCCACATAATAAAGATAACGCGTTATTTTTATTGAAAAGTGCACTGCCTGAAAACGAACCCCCCCCCCCCCAAGATGCAAAATGGCATCCTCCCCCCCATTTTTGACCAAAGTTTTTTTTTTTTGTTTCGTCATAGATTTTGTGATAAAATTGGTTACAAAATACAATTGGCGAAGCCCAAAAAACAAGCCCTTGTATGGGTCTGTAGGTGGAAAATTTAAAGTGTTTTGACTATTAGAAGGTGAGCAGGAAAGAAGAGAAAAAGCAAATATGAAAAAAATTGCTACATTTGTAAGGGGGTTAAATAAAAGCTTAAGTGAAGAAGCAGATCAATTCACTTACTTTCTTGGAAACTCTACAAATATGGTCACTGCCAAAATTATTAAAAAGTCAAAGATCATCAGCTTGTACATTTCTTGCCCAACTCTTGTTTCCCAACACTGTACAAAAAGAGAAAAATAAACATTCATAAAGTGAATATAACAATAGTACAGGCTCACACATTTTACAAGACATTATTAGTTCTTTTGTCAGAATAAGGAATAATTTTTTGCAGGATTTATTATACTTTTCAGTGCCATCCTTCATTTTACCATAAATTGTGATGAAAACACTTCAAAAAAGTATCTTTTGGGTGAAATTGGAAAAAAAGGGAGATTTACCGTAAAATCTCTTTCTCGAAGGATCCATTGGGGGACACAGACCATGGGTGTATGCTGCTGTCTCTAGGAGGTATGACACTATGGCAACAAAAAAGTCGGCTGCTCCCAGCAGGATATACCCGCCTCCAGGCCCTGAGCTAATCAGTTTTAGTACCAGAGCAATAGGAGAGGACCTACAGGTCAAGGAAAAAACACGAACTGTCCGAGAACCAGAAGAAAAATATAACTGAACACAGCCTCGGACAGAGAACCAAAGAGAAACCCAAAAGGGCGGGAGCGGTGTCCCCCAATGGATCCTTCGAGAAAGAGATTTTACGGTAAGGATTAAAATATCTCCTTTTCTCTATCGGCTCCATTGGGGGACACAGACCATGGGACATACCAAAGCCGTCCCTTAGGTGGGCAGGTGAACAGTCAGGCAGACGGCTGTTCCAGTGCCGCCTGCAGCACTTTACGGCCCAGACTAGCCGATGCGAAGGTATGAACCCGGTAGAACCTCGAGAAAGCGTGCAAAGACGACCAGGTAGCCGCCTTGCAAATCTGCGAGGCCGAGGCTTTGTTCTGGAGAGCCCAGGGTGCCCCAACAGAACGGGTAGAATGAGCCACAACCCTGAAGGGAGGAATCTTCCCCCTACAGCGATAGGCTTCCGAAATGGCAGACCGGATCCACCGAGAAATGGTGGCCTTGGAAGCAGGTTGTCCCTTACGATGACCCTCCGTAAGGACGAAAAAGGAATCACACTGACTAAACGAAGAAGTGATAGAGAGGTAGGACCTAACAGCCCGAACCACATCCAGTTTATGGAGTAAACGCTCCTTAGGATGAGAAGAAGCGGGACAAAAGGACAATGTCCTCATTGAGATGAAAGGCCGAAACAACCTTAGGCAAAAAGGAAGGATCTGGCCGGAAGACAACCTTGTCCTGGTGAATCACCAGAAACGGAGAACAGCAGGAGAGAGCTGCCAATTCAGACACTCTCAGAATGGAGGTAATAGCAACAAGAAACGCCACTTTCCAAGAAAGGAGGCACAGGGACCCCTCCCTAAGGGGTTCAAAAGGTTCACCTTGGAGGACACCTAAAACCAGATTCAAGTCCCAAGGGGGAGAAGGTGACCGATAAGGAGGGGCAGCATGCGCCACTCCTTGAAGGAAGATCCGGACATGAGAATTAGAAGCCAGAGGACACTGGAAAAGAATAGAAAGGGTCGAAACCTGACCCTTAAGGGAACTGAGAGACAACCCCAGTTCCAATCTCGACTGCAAGAAGGAAAGACGACGGGGGACAGAAAAAGTAACAGGAGACAAGACCTGAGCTTCACACAAACGAAAATAAGACCGCCAGGTACGATGGTAAATTTTCGCCGAGGAGGGCTTACGAGCCCTGAGCATGGTGCGAATGACTTGGGAAGATAAACTTCGGGCTCTCAAAAGCGCGGTCTCAACCGCCACGCTGCCAAATGCAGCGACTGTAAATTGGGGTGGCAAAGAGGACCCTGAGACAGCAGGTCCGGACGAAGTGGAAGGCGCAGCGGAGTGTCGTCCAGGAGCCTGACCACGTCGGCGTACCACGACCTTCGGGGCCAATCTGGAGCTACCAGAATGGCAGAAACGTCCTCCGCTTTGAGCTTCCTCAGAACCCTGGGAAGGAGCGGAAGGGGAAGGAACAGATAGGGCAGAGCAAACCCCGCCCAAGGAATCACTAGGGCATCCACGGCTAGAGCCAGGGGGTCCCGGGACTTTGACACAAATGGAAGGATCTTCCGATTGTGCCGAGACGCGAAGAGGTCCACGTCTGGAATGCCACAGAGGTCACAGATCTGCGCGAAGACCTCTGGATGTAGGGACCACTCGCCGGGGTTGGCTGAGGACTGGCTGAGGAAGTCCGCTTCCCAATTGAGCACACCCAGAATGTGAATCGCCAAAATGCCCGGAACCTTGTTTTCTGCCCAGATGAGAATCTTTGTCACCTCGGCCATGGCTGCCGAGCTGCGAATGCCGCCTTGCCGATTTATGTACGCTGCGGCCGTGGCGTTGTCCGACTGGACGCTGACAAGGCGGGATTGAAGCAGGGACTCCCAGTTCCAAGATGTTTATTGGAAAAATGGCTTCCCGTTGAACCGTCCAGTCCCTGAACACACCTACCCAGCCCGACAGACTGGCATCGGTTGTAACTACCTGCCAGTGGAAGGGAAGAAATGAGCGCCCCTGAAGAAGAAGGGGGGAGCAGAGCCACCAGAACAGAGACTGACGGATCCAACGAGGAAGAGCAATCTTGCAACCGAGAGACAAAGGAGATCTGTCCCATCGAGAGAGAATCGCCAGTTGAAGGGGGCGGTAATGAAACTGGGCAAAGGGTACGGCCTCCATGGCCGCTACCATCCGACCCAAGACTTCCATGCAAATTCGGATGGAAACTGGGACCTGGGCCCGAAGGGAGCGGACTCCTGACAGGAGAGTCAGACGTTTGTCCGGCGGAAGGCAGATCCGGGCACAGGCCGTGTTGAATTGAAGTCCCAAGAAGATCACAGACTGGGTGGGAGACTTGTCTGGGTGGGAGAAAGGACAGACTTGTCCCAGTTGACCATCCACCCGAAGCGATCCAGGGTCTGGAGAGTGAGATCCACACTCTCCAGGGTCTGGACTCTGGTGGGAGCCTTGATGAGAAGGTCGTCCAGGTAAGGGATCACTGAGACTCCTCTCGACCGCAACAGGGCTATCACTGGCGCAAGGATCTTGGTAAAGACCCGAGGAGCAGTGGCCAGACCAAAGGGGAGGGCTACGAATTGAAAATGCCCCTCCGGAACGGCAAAGCGGAGGTACCGTTGATGGCCGGGAAATATTGGAACATGGAGGAAGGCATCTTTGATGTCCACCGAAGAAAGAAACTACCCTTGTTCCATGGATGCCACTACCGAACGGAGAGATTCCATTCGGAAGTGACGGATGAGAAGATGACACAGAACAGAACCGCCCTTCTTGGGGGCAAAAAAAGATTGGAATAGAAACCCCGAAAACGTTCCCCTGGAGGAACGGGGACAAAAACTTCCTGGAGAAGCAAGGACTGGAGAGCCTCCCGAAACTGCTTCTCCAGAGAAGGAGACCGGGGGGCCGGGACTGAAAAAAACGATCCCTCGGGAGAGAGGCAAATTCGACTCGGTATCCGTTGGACACCACGTCCCTGACCCAAGTGTCCTGAATATGTGTGGTCCAGATGTCTCGAAAAAGTAAGAGACGACCTCCCACCCGAGAAAATCTGCGGGTGGGGGCATCACTTCATGCGGAAGTGGCCGCAAAACGGCCGGAGCGGTTAGTGTCCGACTTCCAAGAAGGGCACGCCCGGAACGAGGGAGCCTTCTTGTCCCGCGAAGGCGCCTGCCCAGACCCCTTATTGGGGCCAAAAGTACAAAAGGACCGAAAGGAAGAGGGCCTCCTCTGGGAAGTAGAGTGAGCCTTATTTTGAGGCAACAAGGAACGCTTACCCACCGTCACCTCAGAGATAATCTCATCAAGGCGCTTGCCAAAAAGACGGGCACCAGTAAAAGGAAGCTCGGTGAGAGACCTTTTGGAGGCAGCATCCGCATCCCAAGCCTTAAGCCACATGGAACGGCGGAGGGCCGCTAGGTGACCCACAGCAAAGGCAGCACAACGGGCTGACTGCACGGAAGCTGTGCACAGAAAGTCCCCAGCTTTAGAGCATTGGAGAACCAAAGCAGACAGATCCTCTGGGGGGGGATCCCACCTGGATACCCTGACGGAGTTTTGAGCACCACACCAATAGGGCCTTGGACACCCATGCCGAGGCGAAGGTGGGAAGCAGAGAAGAGCCTGCTGCTTCAGAGGCAAACTTCGCTAAGGACTCCACCTTCTTGTCTGTCGAATCCTTGAAAGCAGCCACATCCGCTAGCGGCAGTGTAGTAGCCTTAGAGAGGCGGGAAATTGGTGGATCTACTGAGGGAGGGGAAACCACCTTAGAGACAAGGTCCTTGTGGAATGGGTAACACACCTCAACCTTCTTCATTCCCGGGAACCTCTTGTCCGCATGTTTCCATGCAGATTCCAGAAGGGTGTCAAATTCAGCGTGAGAGCTGAACCTTTGAGGTGCTGGTTCAGCATGATGAAAGGAAACTTCAGGAGTCACGTCCGAAGATCCTGGGTCCTCTAAGTTAAAGGTGTCTCTTATGGCCGTAACCAATGAGTTCGCCGTTTCAACTGTATCCGAGCGGTCCTCTGAGTCAGATGCCGATTCGGAAGCCTCATCCGCCAGTTCACCAGGAGAATGTGAACGAGTGGAGGCAGCCCTGGAGGGGGGGGGACCCTGACCGGATACACGGCTCTGGTGCGGCAGAGCGGCGACTCTGAGAACGTCCTCTGGAAGAGCGAGGTTTGTGACCAGATGACACGTGGGGCGGGACCCACGAGGGGAGCACCCACGTCTACCTGAAGACTCAATGGAAGAGTCAGAAGAGGCACCCCTAGTACGCTTGTGAGAGTGTGAAGTATGTGGAGAAGAGGAGCGGGGCCCTTTAGAGGGTCGGCCAGACCTCTTCAAGGCAGACACCACGTCACGGGAGGCCTCAGCCACCGAACGGGAGACTTGAGTCAAGTAAGCCATATACTGGGATAGGGAAGAAACCCAGGCTGGAGGGGCGGCCGAATCCACCGAAACTGAAAGAGCATCCGGGGGTACCAGGGGGTCTGGGGTAGCAGTGGAGCAGGCAGAGCAAGTGGGTTCAGCAGAACCAGGCATTTTGGAATTACAGCTCTTACAGACAAAATAGGAAACTAACACTCCAGTTGTCTGTTTAGAGGGAGGAACAGTTCTGGGTACGGACATAACGAAAAAAAGAACTACAGAAACCCCCGACCTACAATGGCCCCGACATATGATGAAATCGACATATGATGCTTTTATATGTCGGGGCCATCGCATTAACTGCTATCTGACAGCGCAAAATGCTTAAGCTGCTGTCGGATAGCAGTTTAAACATCCCGGACAGGTTCGCTCACCTATTCCCGCTGCTCCAGATCCACTTCGGGATCCTCCGGCGTCTTCCGCATCTTCTCCAGGGTCCGGGCCTCGCTTTCCGGCGTTGTTATTACATCACTACGCATGCCGTGCCGGCGCAGCAGCATAATAACGTCACCAGAAAGCGAGGCGCGGACCCTGCAGAAGATGGGGAAGAAGCCGGAGGATCCCGAAGAAGACGCCGGAGCAGCGGGACAGCATCGGGAGCCCCTAGGACAGCATCGGGAGCGGTGAGGATGCGGTCCGGAGCGGCGGGGACAGGCGAGTATAACTTCCTATACTCTACATTGCACGGATCCCTCAACATACGATGGGTCGTTTGGAACGAATTACCATCGTATGTTGAGGGACCACTGTATCTCACCCGAGTCTGTGTCCCCTGTGGCAGCTGCTGTGAGGAGAACTCTGCTCTGTGTAGCTAGAAAGGGAGATACAGGCCAGCCAATAGACAGAGAGGGGCGTGCCTGGAGCAGGGGCACTGTCTAATTGGCCCCTACCACCTAATCGCGTGCACGGCGCTGATTGGAGGACGATTCTTGCCTCCAGTAAGGCTATAGCAGATGAAGAGAAATAGTAATGGCGCCTGCTCCTTGCCCCAAGCCCACATGTCAGCCGCATATGCGCTCACGGGGAAGTGAGCGGGCGAGACACATATTCGCCGGCAGCAGTGCGCTGCTGAAAGCGAAAGTAAGTTGGCGCTTCATGAGCCCGAACAGTATAAGCGCCGCGGCTGTCAGCCGCATAGTAAGCGCCATGGCTGTCAGCCGCATAGTAAAACACACACACACACACGAGTGCCTAATAATAAAGTGTCCATTCATTCCAATATGCCACTGCTCGCCCCAGAATAAAAGATAAGCCCCTAGCACAGTCCAGCCCCTTAGACCCTGAAAGGTGGGCCAAAAACTGAGGGTCTCCAGAGGTTGCAAGTCAGCACCCAAGGGAGAAAGTATATATACTCACCTCAGTCAGAAGAACTTACCTATTGGAGTCTTCTGTGAGGTCTTCAGTCAGCTTTCTGTCACCTGCATCACGCCGAGCTACCATGTGCGAGCAAGGCGAGCAGGGAATAGGGGGACCCGGACCCATGAGGTACAACCCCAGGCGCTGACCGTTGGCGAGAGGGATGAACAGCGCATATCTGTGCCCCCTCAATCGCAATGGGGAAACAGTGAGCCGCAGTTCCTGAGTCCCCACCTGAAAACATGAAAGAAAAAGGAATAAAAAACTAACACATCCCTAACTAGGAAAATAATAAAACAGAAGACCTGGTCTGGAGAATTCCAGACCATGTCCACCTCCTTTAGACACTAAGCTAAAACGGATTAGCTCAAGGCCTGGAGGCGGGTATATCCTGCTGGGAGGAGCAGACTTTTTTGTTGCCATAGTGTCATACCTCCTAGAGACAGCAGCATACACCCGTGGTCTGTGTCCCCCCAATGGGGCCGATAAAAAGTTGCAAAATTGCATTTTCTCTATCTAGAAAAAAAAATATAGAACTGCTTTGCATCTCTATATTCTGGCCCTATAACTTTTCTACTTTACCATCTATGCAGCTGTATGTATGATAGTTTCTTGCATGGTGACCTGTAGATTTAATTGGTACCATTTTGATTTGATGGGCCTTTTGATTGCTCTTTCTTCCATGTTTTTGGGATGGGAAGTGACCTAATTCAATGTATAAATCAGTGAGGATGTAACCACAGGAACACAGCACCACTCTATTCCACCCTTTTGTATTGCAGCTTAGCCCAATTTATTTTATTGTTGTAATTTCAGTATTCGGACCCCATGAATCACAGATGGATAGCATATACCATCAATATTGTATCCTGAAAAACCTCTTTATCTACACTTCACATTATACAGTCCCAAGGATAACTTACTGGATAGTCTTCATAGTTGTATCCACAATTCTGGCAACTTTGTTTTGAGCAGGAAGTAATTTTAGTCAATAGAGAGACAAGCAGTACAGCAATGCTGGCCAACCGTACAAAGACACACCTGGAAAAGACAAGATCAAGGAACAACTATTGGAGGAACAAGGATTTGTTTTTAAACACTTAAAAAAAAATTGGTGATTTCATGTCACTGTCACCAAAGCTGCAGAACTGTCTTCCTCTTAAAGGGGTACTCTGCTGCTGAGCGTTTGGAACAAACAGGTGTGCATGTCCTAATCTATACTGAAAGTATGGTTTCAATGAAACAGGTAAATTCTTGGGTCAGGGTTTGCTCACTGACAAATGTAGCTTGTGTGAGTTGGTCATTCATGAATGTAGTTGGGTCTGACTAAAGCTATTTCATGACAAGTACCAAAATGCTTACCTAATGGAACCGCTATTTAGGACCATGATGCTTTGTGGCAAGGTGCTGTGCTGAAATTATTCCTAGAGGATCCAACAATTCTTCTTGAGTACATTCCAGAGCATTAGTTGTCACTTGTTAACCATTAACATTAGAAGTTATATGTTTACTATTATCAGTTTTACTCACCTTATAAGTGTAAAGCGGATCTCAAAGGCAGGAGAATAATCCTCATATCGTACTATTATTTCAAAGATGATTGGAGTGATGAAGTTGGCAATGGTGATCACAATGGATGGAAGATACTCCACCAGCAGGCTCAGCCGGTCATCCTTTTGTGTGCTCTTAAAAAAAAAAAAAAAAAAAAAATGGGTGAAAGAAATATATAATATATATAGTTGTCCATAGCAACCGATCAGATTGCTTCTTTAATTTTTCACAGGCCTCTTAAAAATTAAAGAAGTGAGCTGGTTGGCTTGGTTGCTATGGGCAACTGCACCACTCTTCCAGGTTTTGATAAATCTCCCCCAATGTCTTCTGATCCTGATGACTGTGCACATAACTGATGTATTCAGTAAGGAAAGAACAAGTTCAGCAGTCATAGGGTATGTTCACACTGCAGAATCCCCGCTGAATTCCGTGAGCGGAATTCCGCGTGTAAAATTCTGCACAGTGAACGTTAGAATCAGTGTGAATGAGTCTTCTGCGAGACCCATTCACACTGCGGAATTTCAGCGGCAGACAATTCCGGTGTTGAAATTGTTCAGCGCACAGAAAGAAAATGAACATTCTTTGCGCAGAAGTCCGCGAGCACTGCATAGCCGTCAATGGTGCCGGCGCAGTGCTGCGCGGTCCTACCATCGCCGCCGGCTGCCATACTGAATCTCTGCACGCTGAATTCCGCGAGCGGAGATTCAGCTACAATTCCGCATTGTGAACATACCCTTACAATATTATACAGAGAATATCAATGAAAGATACTTTTGTCAATAGGGCTTCAAAATGACAATATACCAACATATATATTTAGAAGTTAATAACAATGACACTATAAAAGTTGCACACTCTTTATGCAATGTTTCTTTGTCTCCTGTTTGATCTATTCCTGTGTCTCTGTTAGGAAAAAGTAGAGCCAACAGAAGATGAAGTGTTATGGCGCTCTCCAACCGCTACTTCATACTTAGAATATACATAGAATATGCTACCTGTGTCCAACTGGCAACAGATGCGACGAATGCCAATCCAACATGGAGGAATATTTTAGCAATATACTACCAGTGTCATTTGTCACATCGCAGGATCATGTACTAAACTGTACACAGCCAGCACTAAGTACAGTTAGTGGCCAGTTTATTCTCAGCACCTACTTAGTATTTTCCAGATGGGGGAGGACCAGCACTGTAAAAACCGAGCTTGTAGCTCACAAATGGGTGCTCTGCTCCTCTGGTCCTGACTCCAAACCATGCATCCAAGTAAAACCAAAGTAGTAGAAGCGGCACTCCAGTATAAGTAGTAAATAAGTCTTTATTCACCCATCAAGGTGCAAGGTGCAACATTCCAGCCTCACAATGAGACTTTTCTCAAACAATTTACATATATTACATCACTTCCTTTTATATCCAAACACACTGTGACATCATCATCTTATTTGCATAACATACATTTAAACATGGTGCAGTTAACAGTGATCAATATCATAATAGTGGTGCATATTGCATAAATAATGCTGTGATCATACAGATTCATGTGCCCTGTGTATACACCACCAGGTTATCATCACCGATCATCATATTCCAATCATATATCCGTAATACATCACATCTGTGGGTTGTCTCTCATTACATGTAAACAGACCTCCTCCGCTGTCTTCACACCACTCTGTCTTTGTTTGGAAACAATGAAATAGCGCAAGACCGGAAGTTCACTTAATTCCCATAGCGTTCTATGCGTTCCTCTGAACTGGACAGACAGGGTGGTACTGAGTGTTGGTGCATGCACATCTTATACTCATAATTCGTAGCAAACATATTGGTTGTGGGCAAAACAATCTGTCTGGTGTACATTTTCTTATGTCGACACTTAGCAGTATATAGCAGCAGAGTCCATCACATTTGAAAGCCTCCCCTCGTGCCATCCCTGACAGTGGTACCCCAAAACTTGCATACAGGAGAGCCTCCAACCTACGGGATAAAATTGTTAACACTGATTTGCCCACAGACAATGGAGATTTAGCTTCACAGTTAAAACCGGGTTGCTTCCCATGTATGCAATGAGAGAATTGTAAATTTATGAAGAAGGTAAATGTGATCAATCATCCTACCCTGAATACAATCATTTGACTTACAAGAATTCACTGAGACAAATCCGAGGATTTGTCTCGGATAATTCTTGTCTTAGTATCCTCGTGACTTCTATCATAGCTGTACTCTGACTACAATTACTTGTGTGGCCTGAGCTCAGTGAACTTGACTTGCAAATCAGACCACGTGATTTATATGCTGATATGTCCATGTTCACTGATTTATATTGGTGAAACCACGACGGAATGTCTGGTGAGACTTAACAACCATAAATCATCAATTCGTACAGGGAAAACAGAACTACCAGTACCAATACATTTTATGGAACACAATCACACAGTTGAGCAGTTGATTCATAACTGATCATGTTCCCCAGTCGCGGAGGGGAGGTGATAGGGACAAATTACTTAAAGTGTATCTGTCATCAACAAAAACTTTTTATATAATGTAGATAATACCATTATATGTATATTTGTAATATACATTGGTTAAAAAATGAGTATATTTTTGTCTCTACATCCATTGCCTGTGTGTCTCTATGAGGAGTCCAAATACAGGAAGTGAGGGTGGACAAGCAGGGCTCTGTGCAGTAAGAAAAAGCAGGACAGTGTGCACTGAGGCTCTAGAACATGCTCCTGGCTCAGACATGAGGATGATTGACAAACCAGGAGCCTGCACAGATCCCTGCATGTCCTGCCCCCATTTCCTGTTTTTGGACTCATCATAGAGACACACAGTCAATAACTGAAGGGACAGCATTTTTTCACCCAAAAATATACACAATTTTTAATCAATGTATATTACAAATATATATATAATGGTATTATCTACATTATATAAAAAGTTTTTGTTGACGACAGGTACACTTTAAGAAGGAACTGTTCTGGATAGATAATCCCTATGTCCTTTTGGTCTGAACATTGATTTTTCCTTAAAACCACTGGTGGGTTGATATTCAATGAATGCATTGATAGTGGGAGACTCAGGAGATTATCGATGTTAACTATTCAGTAAATAGAATATAACTGTTCCTGTATAGATTTTCTTTTTTTCTCTTTTTAGTGCACTATGGTGATCACCTATGGATTGTCTCTACATTTGATTACCGCCTGTCTCATCCGCCACGCCGTTCGATATTGACAGAGTAACTGAACATGAAATATACCATTGGATGAGTTGCTGTTACATAGCCTATTCTGCCTCTGTGTCAGGCTGAGTTTCTGATTACCTTTGTACTATGGGCCAATAAAGACCTTCTGATGGATGTATAAAAAAGTATCTTGCCATCATACAGTGTGTTGTTTTGAGTTATGGGTGTGCCCTCGCCCTATTTACCCACTCATCAGCACAGGTTGATTACAAATTAATGATATTGTCACCATCTGAGTATAATTGTATACCCACATATAAGATGACTGATGTTGAATGTTTAATAGGTAAAGCACAAGTGATACTGGATGATTTTAATGTAAGGTCTTTTGCCCACAACCAATATGTTTGCTACGAATTATGAGTATAAGATGTGCATGCGCCAACATGAGATGATTATGTCACACTGTGTTTGGATATAAAAGGAAGTGATGTACTGTATGTAAATTGCTTGAGAAAGGCCTCATTGTGAGGCTGAAACGTCGCACCTTGATGGGTGAATAAAGACTTATTTTGTCCATCCTTATACATACTATTTTACAGTAGTGTACTGTATGTTAAAAACTTAGAAATTTACCATGATCCCAGATTCAGATTACTTGCCACTTGTCCATTTTGCATCTCATAGCCAGAATAGGCATAAACATAGCAAAGTCACCTAATCTTTTTGGTTGTCAGAAGTTACAAGGATGTTTTTTATCAACTGGTGCGAGAAAGTTAAAACAGATTTGTAAATTACTTCTACTTACTTATCAGCTGCTTTTTGCTCCACATGAAGTTCTTTTCTTTTTGGATTTCCTTTCTGTCTGACCACAGTGTTCTCTGCTGACACCTCTGTCCATTTTAGGAACTGTCCAGAGTAGGAGCAAATCCCCATAGGAAACCTCTCCTACACTGGACAGTTCCTGATATGGACAGAGGTGTCAGCAGAGAGAACTGTGGTCAGACAGAAAAGAAATCCAAAAAGAAAAGAACTTCATGTGGAGCAAAAAGCAGATGATAAGTAAGTAGAAGTAATTTACAAATCTGTTTAACTTTCTTGCACCAGTTGATAAAAAAAAAAAAAAAAGGAGTACCCCTTTAATGCTGGTGCCCCACTTGACAGTTTTTTTTTTTTTTTTTAGAAAGCTGCCACTGCAGTTTATGAGCCAAAACCACAGGTGTATTCAAAATAAATGGGATTTATAAAAAGGATATAAGGACTTCCCCTTCTGTTGGATCCACTTCTGGCTTTGGTTCAAAAACTGCATATGGCTATGTACTGAAAAAATAGCTGTGGGCGACAATATCCTAAATATCAGAGGGGAAAAATGTAAACTATCAAGAAATAATCCTTGACATACTGGATTGTAGTATGATTTACAGAGTTATTCTATCCAAGAGGGCTACAGTTTCTAGCAAAATTTCAACCATAACTTGCTAGACGGCATCGTGTTGAGATCTTATGTACCCAGATACAATAACATGAGAAATTGTTTCCTAGATGATTTGTGAAAGTAATTAGGCTTATTTTCATACATTTTAAGATGAAAGATAGCTTGAGGCTATGTTACCTAAAACTCTAGAATTAAAAAAAATAAAGCTCGTCATTTACTTTAGGCAGCTGGCAGGAGGCAGGAGGCTGCCATACACATCAGACGGTCAAGCTGGATCCACCGAAATCAGTAGGCTCAATTATAATTTATCAGATGTGATGAACTTACCTCCCACACTACCTATAAGAATATGCTACATTAATAGTTTAAAGACAATGGAGCAGAGCTGTAGTGTCAGAAACAGCCAATGGACAAGAAGTGTGTGATTTCTATTTTTAATTAACCCCTTAAGGACACAGCCCATTTTGGCCTTAAAGGGGTACTCCGTCCCTAGACATCTTATTCCCTATCCAAAGGATAGGGAATAAGATGTCTGATCGCGGGGGATCCTGCGATCTCCCTGCTGCACCTGGCGTTAGTTTAGAGCATCGGTTGCAGCGTCAGAAGCTTGTGACGTCACGGACATGCTCCCTAAATTCAGGTCTATAGGCGGGGAAGGGTGGTCGTCACGCCCCCTCCCATAGACTGTATTGGGGGACGTGGCTGTGACGTCACGAGCGGGGTGTGGCCATGACGACAGAAGCCTCCGTCCTGCATTGCCAGTCATCCGGCATGGAAATAAGTTTGCTCCGTGCAATTTCTGCCGCAGCAGAGATCGTGGGGGTTCCTAGTGGCGGGAACCCTGCGATCAGACATTTTATCCCCTATCCCTTGGGGTGGAATATCCCTTTAAGGACCAGGCCTATTTTATTTTTTATTTATTTTTTCCTCTTCACCTTTTAAAAATCATAACTCACATATTTCCATCCACAGACCCATGTGAGGGCTTGTACTTTGTAATAACATCACTCATTTTACTATAAAATGTACAGGAAACCCCAAAAATTATTATTGGTGTGAGAAAATTGAAAAGAAAAAAAAATGTAGCAAATTTTGGAAAGTTTTGTTTTCACACTGTACATTTTACGGTAAAATGACATGTTTTCTTTATTCTGTGTGTCAATAAAATGATTCCCATGATTACATATTTTTCTATTAATTGTACTGCTTTTTAAAAAAATCTAACTTTTTTTCACAAAAAAAAATTCTGAACACGGGGCTGCATTAGGGCTCTTTTTTGCGCCATGATCTGTGTTTTTTTTTTGGTACCACATATAAAATTGCATTTTATAATTTTTTTTTCGGAATTTGGACTTTTATTTTTACACCGTTTACCGTGCAGGATTATTTACATTATATTTGATAGTTTGGACATTTACACATGCATCAATACCAAATATGTTTATTAAATTATTTTAGGCTTTTTGGAGGTAAAATGGGGAAAAGGGGCAATTTACACTCCCCGAGCAGACCAGAGAAGACCCCGGGGGAGCAGCAGAGGCAGGTGAGGGGACCTCTATCTGCCATCTTGAATGATCGGATCCCAGCGACAGTGGCCTACATTTAAGTGTTGTGTCCTTAGGCAAAGAAGAAAAAAAGAAAAAAAAAAAAAGAAATATTGGGATATTAAGGCCTGGGCTACACTGAGATTTGTGTTGCCCTACTGATTAATTTTAATGGGGTTATCTGGGCAGCATGTTTTATAGGTATTTGTTAAAAAAAACCACACTTACCTTTCTTGCTCTTGCACCGCCAGTATTACAGAGCTCCTATTCCTGCTGAGCGGCACTTCTGTGTCCAGGGACTTGACGTCACAGGCCCACTCAGCATGAGGCAGGACAATGCTGCGCCAACTAACTGGTTGTGCGTTCCTGTGACTTTGTGGCCCCAAAGCAGGAGGCACTGCACAGAAGTAACTGGGTGCTTTGTAGTGCCAACAGTGGTGCAGGAGCAAGGAAGGGTGTTCTTTTTTGTTTTCCTGTTTTGTTTATCTACTCAAACCCTGAGCAAATACATATAAACTATGCTGCCAAGATAACCTCTCTAACTATTGGGCTACATCTGTAGTCCAACTCCAAATTAGTTAACATGAATAACCAGCGCTACAAAAAGTCAATTAAAGGAATTCTAAATGTAAAGGTTTTTTTTAGGATTTGATACAATTTAGTGCTGCGTAGCGTGACCGGGCTTTGTGAGATTGGCAGTGGCAGGAAAGCTAAGAAGGTGGGTATAGTTTTTTTTATTTTATATTCTCCACCTGCCTAAAATAAATAGTTTAGAGTAAATACTGACTAAAATACCCATTTAAGAGTTTTTAGATTTCTATTTTTTAAATTTGTTTACAGAACAAATACCTTCCCTATACTAGTAGCTCCTGTCTGCACTGTAGAATGGTATAGTCCATAGATCAGCCTTGTGTATTGCATCAATAGGCTAAATAGGGCTACACATGGCCTATTTCTCATTATCAAGATCGTTACCACCCCTTGAGCTTATAGGGAGATACTCACAGCATTGCTTTTTTCCTGCGAATAGACTGTAGCCAAGTAGATTGCATAGAAGCAGCAACACAACACTGTGATGACAATAATGTTCATGAAAATTCTCAAGGAATAGATTTTAATGGTTTCTCTCTGTGTTCGCTTCTGCTTTCTGTGTCGCAACCTTTCTTCTGCCAAATCCGTCTGTAAGGACAAACAATATACATATTTTCTTAGGAACTAGAGATATTTACATTGAGCCTTGTATTTCCATCATCTTTGTAATGTCAGCAATGCATTTCCTTGAAAGGAACTTGTATAGATCTAAGCAAACACCCGGTATTTACTTAGCCAGGGTACAAACTGGATTATGACCCACTAAGGCTATAATCACACGGCAGAAATTCAGGGGATAACATGTCTAGGGGCGGAGTACCCCTTTAAGGAACAGGCCTATTTTATTTTTGGGTTTTTGTTTTCCTCCTCGCATTTTAAAAATCATAACTCATATATTCCCATCCAAAGACCCATGCCGCGGAGATCCGATCATCCAGCATGGCGGCCGGAGGTCCCCTCCCCTGGCTCCGGCAGTCTCCTAGGGTCTTCTGCTCTGGTCTGAGATCGAGCAGACCAGAGCAGAAGATCGCCGATATTACTGAGCAGTGCTATGTCCTATGCATATCACTGAACAGTATTAGCAATCAAATGATTGCTATAGATAGTCCCCTATGGGGACTATTAAAGTGTAAAAAAAATAAAAAAAATTAATAAAAAAGGGAAAAAAAAAATTTAAAATCCCCTCCCCTAATAAAAATGTAAATCATCTGTTTTTCCCATTTTACCCCACAAAAAGCTTACATTTTTTTTTTTATAAACATATTTGGTATCGCCGCATGCGTAAAAGTATGAACTATCAAAATATATTGTTAATTATCCCGCACGGTGTAAACGTAAAAAAATAAATAAATAAATAAACATTTCCAAAATTGCTGCTTTTTTGTAACATTTTATTCCCAAAAATAATTTATAAAAAATCTATAAAAAGCAAAATAGAAGCAAAAGAGGTACCGATAAAAATGAGCCCTCATACCGCCACCGGAAAAATGAGGAAGTTATAGGTGGTCAAAATAGGGCAATTTCAAACATACTAATTTTGTTAAAATAATTTGAGATTTTTTTAAAGCTGTACAATTGTTAAAAAGCATATAAACATGGGTATCATTTTAATCGTATTGACCCACAGAATAAAGAAAACCTCTCATTTTTACCGTAAAGTGTACAGCGTGAAAACAAAACCTTCCAAAATTTGCTAAATTGCGGTTTTCTTAATAATATTATTTCCTAATAATATTATTATTATTCATAAATAATATTTTTTTGGTTGCGCCGTACATTTTATGGTAAGGTAAGTGATGTCATTACAAAGTAAAATTGGTGACGCAAAAAGCAAGCCCTCATATGGATCTGATGATGGAAATATAAAAGATTTGTTTTATAGATATGGAAATATAAAAGATTTGAGTTACGATTGTTAGAAGACGAGGAGGAAAAAACGAAAATGCAAAAAAAAAATTGGCCTGGTCCTTAAAGTGTACCTTTTATCTCCCCCATATAATAAAAAAAGCTGTTATGTGTTACTCAGCACCTCACCCTTATCATGTACATTTAAGTTTTAAGTGTTTAGCCCCTATACTTCTAATAAAAACAGCTAACATCAGTTGCAGTGTGGATTCTCATCTTCTCACAGGCAGGGGGCGGTCCCTCTTCTGCCCTCACTCTACAGGACTAAACTTCCTCCCTCACTGTGTGTCACTGAGTCTGGGAGCAAGCCCGGCAGTCAGCCAATCACTGCAGGCTGCTCTGTAACCCTTTCCTCTCTGGATCTGCTCATCCTCTGATCCTCTTACATATTGCACGACTGGCTGGGATTTGGTCTCCTACACACAATATCTTATGCAATATGAAAGAGGAGAAAAAGGATAATATATAGTCCTCTGCTCCTCTTACATATTGCATACTGGGACTACAAATCACAGCCAGTTGTGTACTATGAACCCCGTGCATTTCTGCTTCCCTGTATGAACCCTGTGCATTTCTGCTTCCCTGTATGAACCCCGAGCATTTCTGCTTCCCTGTATGAACCCTGAGCATTTCTGCTTCCCTGTATGAACCCTGAGCATTTCTGCTTCCCTGTATGAATCCCAAGCATTTCTGCTTCCCTGTATGAATCCCAAGCATTTCTGCTTCCCTGTATGAACCCTGTGCATCTCTGCTTCCCTGTATTGACCCATTGCATTTCTGCTTTCCTGTATGAACCCCGTGCATTTCTGCTTTCCTGTATGAGTCCCACGCATTTCTGCTTCCCTGTATGAACCCCGTGCATCTCTGCTTCCCTGTATGAACCATGTGCATTTCTGCTCCCTTGTATTGACCCATTGCATTTCTGCTCCCTTGTATTGACCCATTGTATTTCTGCTTTCCTGTATGAGCCCCGCGCATTTCTGCTTCCCTGTATTGACCCTGTGCATTTCTGCTCCCCTGTATAAACCTCGTGCATTTCTAGATCCCTGTATTAACCTTGTGCATTACTGCTTCCCTGTATGAACGCTGACATAGACATAGAAAATACAGTGATGTTCATGTCCTTTACAAACCCCATTCATTTCTATTAGGGATTGACCGATTATCGGTTTGGCCGATATTATCTGACGAAATTCACGATTTTCTAAGTTATCGGTATCAGCAATTACCCTGCCGATAATGCGGGCACTTTAAATCAATGAACTGCAGCGGCTTTTGCGGGGTCAGAGACCGCCACGGTCCGCTTCTCTCCCCCTGCCTGTCCTGGGGTCCCGAGTCCAACCACTGCCGCTGCCTGAGACCGCCACCGCCACCCGCTTCTCTCTCCCTGCCTGTCCTGAGTCCAACCATCGCCACATTGCCTCCCCCATCCCCGGTTTTATAATTACCTGTTCCAAGGGTCCACGCTACTTCTGGGTCCTGCGGCGTCCCGTGCTGTTGCTGTGTGCTGTGCAATGACGAGTGAAGTCCTCAACACGACGTCACTGTCAGTGGCCCGGCGCACAGTGACAGCTCAGGACGCCGCTGGAGCCAGAAGTAGCGCGGACCCCAGGAACAGGTAATTATAAAACCGGGGATGGAGGAGGCAAAGCGGCGGTGGTTGGACTCAGGACAGGCAGGGGGAGAGAAGCGGGTGGCAGTCTCTGGCAGCGGCGGTGGTTGGAACCCAGGACAGGCAGGGGGAGAGATGCGGGTGGCGGCGGCAGCGGTCTCTGGCAGCGGCGGAGGTTGGACTCAGGACTCCAGGACAGGCAGGGTGAGAGAAGCGAGAGGCGGCGGCGGTCTTTGGCAGCGGCGGTGGTTGGACTCAGGACCCCAGGACAGGGAACAGGGAATTATAAAACCGGGGATAGGGGAGGCAATGCGGCGGTGGTTGGACTCAGGACAGGCAGGGGGAAGAGAAGCGGGTGGCGGCGGCGGTCTCTGGCAGCGGTGGTGGCTGGACTCAGGACAAGCAGGGTGAGAGAAGCGGGCGGCGGCGGTCTCTGGCCCCGCAAAAGCCGCTGCAGTTCATTGATTTAAAGGGGGGGGGGGGATGAAATAAAATGCACAAAATATTGGTAATGTTATCGGCTATCGGCCTGAAAGTTCACAGGTTATCGGTATCGGCTCTAAAAAAAAAAAAAAAATCAATATCGGTCGATCCCTAATTTCTATGTCCTTTTTATGGGGCTAATGAACACCCCATGAAAAAGCAGAAACCAGCCCGTGCAGTTCGTCTTCCCTCTTGCAGCCCAAGGAAACCTGAGTTATACATAGCACACTAATATAACTCAGCCCTGGTTGGGATACACTGGCATACATGCACAAAAGAGACTACAACTCCCAGCATGTGTCATTCAGGAGTCTTCAGTCTGTGGTATAATGCCAGCAGCTGTGTCTGTAGTCTCCTGGGGGTTGTAGTTCACAACATCTGTGGTATGACACCAGCAGCTGCCTCTGTAGTCTCCTGAGGGTTGTAGTTCACAACACCTCTATTGTCTTAGTACTCTCCTGGAGATTGTAGCTCACCACACCTCTACAGGGCATACACCAGCATTCCATGGTTGGGAAACACTAGCATACACTCACTCACATAACAGGGACTACAACTCCCAGCATGTGTAATTCAGTAGTCCCCCCCCCCCCCCCTTCACACATAGAAATCATCCCCAGTCCGAGATTTATTCCCCAGCCCTGCAGTCTATAAATCCCCAGCCCGTGCACTTTGTCATCCTCCTGTTCCGTTCAGTGAACACAGGCAGAGCTGAGGGAGGAGATGAGGGAGGCTAGTACGTCCTCTCTCCCCCTGCTCTAGCTCAGAAATTTTCAGAGAGCAGCGGACGCAAGTCTGCACGAGGCGCAAATTTCCACTTCACACCAGGAGCGCGCACAGAGCCTTCTGAAGCCCGCCCTCACTTCCTGTATTCCAACAGGGCAGGAATGTTGCCACCGTAGGTTTTCCTATAGCAACAGCCAGAGATCAGTGTGGGCCTCTTTTGTGAGGACCCCTAGTGGCCACTTTTATACAAGCAATTTCTAAGTTAAATTAATTTAAAAATTATTGAATGTATTTAAAAATATACACTTATTTTATAGTGATTTATTGAACAAATAATGTTTGTGATAGTGGCCATTTAAAGGAGAACTCCAGAGTATAAAAATTGTCACCCATACTGCCGGCAGTAAAAAAATAAAGATGTACATACCTTCCTCCGCTCCCCCGGGGCCTCCGGTAACTGGCTCAGGTCTCCACCACGATCCTTTTCCTGGTTGCCGGTGGTCGGAGAGTCTTACTGCGCTCAGCCATTCACCAGCCGCAGTGAAGTCCCGACTCGGCCGGCGATAGGCTGAGCAGCAGTGTGACGTTTTCAGCCCCGGCAGCAGGTGCCGGTGTAGTGAAGAATTTTGTGTCCTGAAGCGTTCTCACACTGCCACTCAGCCTATCGCCGGCCAAGTCGGACTTCGCTGCGGCTGGTGATTGGCTGAGCGCAGCATGATTCTCCGGCAACCAGGAAGTGGATCGCGGCGGAGACCGGTGCCGGTTACCGGAGGCCCCGGAGGAAGGTATGTACATGTTTATTTATTTTTTTTACTGCCGGCAGTATGGGCGACAATTTTTATACTCTGGAGTTCTCCTTTAAGGCCAAAATGGAACTGGCCCTTAAGATGTTAATGTCAATAGGAGTTACACAAATTGTGGAACACAACCAACTTGGTGTTTTTGTTGCCCAAGCATCTCTGAGGGCCAGAGAAAGGCTGGTGATGATTGGGTGACTATTTTTTTGATTTGTGGGCAAACCCCTTGTGAGAGATTAGCTCAAAAGAACCAGTCAGATGGTCCATCCCCCAATAAAAATTGAAGTCACCCCTGCCCTTTTTTCACATTTTACAAAAAATGTTTAATGTTTTTCAGTCTTCAGTAGTTGACGTTAAAAGGTCAAGAAGTTTGCCCTTTATGTGGCTTAAGGAATGATAAAAACAGGTTTGACCTATACCAGCATGGCAGAGAAAACAGGAGACTATGACTACAGGTAACTCACCTGCAACTCATGCAGCAAACTGCCGTGCTTTAGACGAGCATAGTATTGGTCTTTAATACAGAAATCCCAGCCGGCAAATATTTTATTGCAGAAGCTCTGAAATCTATCTTCATCATTTACAAGGCTACGTTTAAAGCCTGCTACTGCCCTGAAAAGAACATGCAATGACAAAGTCAAGATCCAAATGTTGTCATTTTAATTTTCCTCTGCGCATCTCTTATCCAAGGTGCATTATCTACTGCAGGCTCCACTAGCCAAGACAAAGTAAGACCGCAAGGACCTGTTTCTCAATATCATCTGTTATAATTAAACTAAGCAAGTTAAAGAGGTACTCCACCCCTAGACATCTTATCAGCTATCCAAAGAATAGAGGATGTCTGATTGCGGGGGTCCTAATGCCCCGCGATCTCTGTATGTTTAGAACGCTGGGTTCCCGCGGCCAGGGGCGTGGAGTGAAGTCATGGCACTCCGAATCTCCTCTGGAAGGGAGCGTGTTAACCACTGCATGAAGTGGTTTCCAACACTCCCCTTCCATGTATCTCTATGGGTGGGCATGAGCGATTGAGAACCCTGTCTCAGCCATTGATTGGCTGAGCAGGCCATTACATGAGCTTGTCTCTGAAGGTAGGGGCTAGAGCCCTAAGGGGAGAAGATGCAGAAACCCCAAAATCAGACAATTATTCCCTAACCTGTGTATAGGGGGCAAGTTGTCTTCCCTGGAGTACCCCTTTAATTCTGATGTTGGAACTACAACTTTTTTTTTTTTTACACAATGTGTACACTGACGACCACTTTTTTATAGACTATTATATAACATTATAAGATTTAAAAGGACTGCATTTTACACCTATTTTTATATTTATTTTACAGTATGTAAACACAGCCTAAACGTAATTTTAAGGACTTATGTACAAAAAAAACTCACAAAAGAAAAAGTTAATGACATTACCTTTTTACAATCCAAAAAATGCTTAACAATAGGTAGACAATCGTGACCAGTACGTAGGCTAGTGGTAGACTATACCTAAAATCGTAAACTGTGACAGAGTCTATAGTGTAAAATCCGTAGAACAGATATGTAATTTCAAGGAATCCCTGAAATAAAAGAACATTGTGAGAATTAAATTGTTATGTTTAAGGGTGCATACACACACACCAGATCCGCAATTGTCATCTATAAGGACTTATTCACACACTTTTGGTACTTATATTTATATTTCAATTTTACATTAAAGGACAAGTATCATGTAAAAATACTTATTCCCTATCCGAAAGATAGGAGATAAGTTTTAGATAGGGGGAGGTCCGAGCGCTGGGGCCCCTTGCAATCTCTTATTTAGAGCCCCGGCTCTCCCCTTCATATAGCTCTATGGGAGAGCCGTTCGTCAATCTTCGGCTCTCCCATAAAAGGGGGCGTGGTGGCCCCCAATTCGGGTGGGGATTGTGACGCGCCGCTGTATAGTATAGCCTGGGCTCTATATAGGAGATTGTGGGGGGGCCCCAGCGCTCGGACCCTCCACGATCTAAAACTTATCCCCTATCCAAAGTTTTTTTTTTTTTTTAAATGAAACTTTAAAGCTTTTTAAATTTCTATCATCAACCATCAATCCTATTAGGCTCGATAATGTAAAACCAACATAATGACTGGCTCAATTAAAGAAGTTTTTTTGGACATAAGATTAATCAGCAGTTTATTAGATAGGTGGTAAAAGTTAGATTGGTAAGGGGTCAACTGCTGAGACCCCAAGTGATCACTAGAACTGGGGACCACGGCTCCCCCAGCCACACAAACACGGCCTGAAGTTTTAATGGAGTGAAGCTTGAGTATGTGTGTTGTCTTTCCATTTCAAGTATATTGGGCTATGCGGAAAACTGAGTGCTGTGAATTGTTAATATGCCCTTTGGTGCTACATAAAGACCTGATGCAACAACATAGCAACGATTCAGAAACGTACTTTTCATTTTACCTTTCAGGTTAACTGAGCATAATACTTTAAAGGGGTACTCTGCTGCTCAGCGTTTGGAACAAGCTATTCCGAACGATTGAGTTGGCGCTGGGAGCTCGTGACGTCATGGCCCCGCCCCTACATGATATCCTGCCCCGCCCCCTCAATGCAAGTCTATGGCAGGGGACGTGACAGCCGCCACGCCCCCTCCCATAGACTTGCATTGAGGGGGTGGGGAGTGATGTCATGAGGGGCTATGACATCACAAGCTCCCGGCGCCGGCTCCAGTGTTCAGAACAGTTTGTTCCAAACGCTGAGCAGCAGAGCACCCCTGTAACATCATATTGTAAATGAAGGTCCTTCAGAGATGGCACATACCGTTCCAGAGAGCAGGTCCACAATATTACTGTAGAAATATTTCAGTACTTGTTTAGGTGGTGAGTATTTTGAACATGCAGTTTCTGAAAATAGGAAAATAATTCTAGTGACCAAATTAAATGGCTTAGGGTACCATGATCACACAGCTTTTTACAGTTTCTTAATATGTCCTTCTGTTCCCAAAATATGAGGGTGTATAACGTGACTGACAATTCATGGAATCAGTCAGATGAGTGTGAACTTAATTTCAATATTGGGAGGGATTATACAATCAGGGGATGTGTACATTAGACAGACACCCCCCTCCCTCCCCTGACTACATAATCCTGCCCATCACCTAATATTCACTCCTATAACTAAAATTAACTTCACGCCCATCTGACATATTGACAGTAAATTCCAATTTTTGTGGGTTGGCCATAGGCCCTCTTTAACTCAATCTTTAGAAGATTATTTTGAGCAGGTCTGTAGGAATTTGCCCTAATTGCATGAACTATATAATGACCTGTGGTCTCAGTTATTATAATACTTATTTACAATGTGCTCACACTATTGAAGTCATATTATTCTTCTCCAGGGGGACTCCATTTATTGCTATACAGTGTATGCACTGAAAAGAAAACATGCTTCTTACCAGCAAGGGATATCTGGGTGCTGTTGAAAACCTCCAGTTTAGAAATGACAAGTGGCAGGATTGTAAAACAGAACATCAACAGGAAAATGACAAAATTCAGTAGCACTACAAATCTCAGAAACGAGAAGTAAGACCCGATACCTGTGCCAAATTTACCTAAAATGAAAACATAAATGATTGTAAGAGGAGAAAATAGGGTGAACAAACCATAGCATCACAAGACAGTCTAAAAATTTGCCAAATTTATCACAGTGGCTCATGAGGTTTGCCTAGACAGCCTAAAGACGCATCACATTTATCACAATCTCTGAAACTATATCCCCTTTAGTGTAGGGTCACACGTGCTGTATTTTGCTGCATATTATGACACTACCCTTAAAGGGGTACTCCGCTGCTCAGCATTTGGAACAAACTCTTCCGAACGCTGGAGCCAGCGCCGGGAGCTCGTGAAGTCATAGCCCCGCTTCCTGATGATGTCACGCCACGCCCCCTCAGTGCAAGTCTATGGGAGGGTGTGTGACGACCATACTGATCATTGTGCATTTTGTACATGTGCGACCATGTCTGTTTTTTTTCTCTATTTGAATTCAAAGTTATGTATCTGGCAAGCTCCTTAAAGGGGTATTCCAGGATTTTTTTTTATTTGACTATGCTACAGGGGCTGTAAAGTTAGTGTAGTTCCTAATATAGTGTCTGTACCTTTGTGTGACAGTTTTCTCACAATTCTTATGTGATTTTCACCCCAATATTTATTTTTAACAGCATACAAAATGACTGCTGTCTCAGATTTTCCCCAGGTTGCAATGCGGCTGAGACCTGACTCACTAGTCAGCTGAAGACAGGGAGCCTGTCTGATTCCATTGGTGGAAGAATCGCTTGGTGGGAGAGAGATCAATCTGCAACTAATGCAGCAGCTGTAGGCACCCTGATTGAAAACCACAGGTCTTTTGAATGGATGCAGCTCACTTATGTTTCAATGGGTGGGGTGGCTGATGTGTGGGAGGGAGGAAAATGGAATTATGGGATTTGTAGGCAAAAGAAAATTCAAAACAGGAAATACCAGCAGTTCACAAACAGCTAGCCACAGTGTTATGGTAATCTCGCAACATAGCCATTTAGCCCCAAGACAAGCGCAGATCCTTCCTAAGCATGTCCATTACTGTCTGCCAGGTACGTACTAACCCCTTTCTACAATTTTTTTTTTTTTTTTTTTACCATATAATGCATTACAAAGCCAGAAAAACATTATATGTAGGGCAAAATTGAAAAAAATATGGAATTGCACAATTTTGTACGGCAATAATTTTTGGGGAGCTCAAAATACAGTAAATCTGACATGCCATCTTTATTCTTTCTATGGGTCAGTATGATTCCAATGATACCAAACTTGAATAATTTTTGTTTTGTTTTAGGATAAAAAAAATAAAAAATGAAACCTTGAATAATAAAAAATAAACTTTGTTCATTACCATGTTCTCACCCCTATAACTTTTTTATTTTTCCACTACAGAGCTGTGTTAGGGTTTGATTTTTTGCATCATGAGCTGTAGTTTTTAACGGTACCACTTTTGTGTAGTTGATCACTTTTTATAAAATAATTTTGGGATGTAATGTAACCAAAAATCAGCAATTCGGGCATTTGGAATTTTTTTGCGTTTACTGTAACAGTGGTCTCCAAACTGTGACCCTCCAGATGTTGCAAAACTACAACTCCCAGCATGCTCAGACAGCCTTTGGCTTCTGGGCATGCTGGGAGTTGCGGTTTGGCACCTGCTAGGAAGGGCAGCACCAAATATCGCTTACTGCCCCCTTCATTTAACCCCCCCACCGTCGTTTCCCTACCTGCGCCTGTCTCCAGCGACGATCTGCGGTCCCCACGCCATCATCTTCTCAGGTACCGGCCTCCATCTTCTCCCCCCGTTCTGCCCGACATCCAGAGGTGGGCAGAACGGGGGGTTCTGACCAATGGCAGGGGATAGGAGGAGATTGCAGCACTGCGACCTAGCTCCTATCCCTCAGCATGATCATCCCTATTTTCCGGGCGATAGGGTCACCAGAGACCTGATCAGCCCGGAATAGCAGAAAATCGCATGTCTGAATTGACATGCGATTTTCTGCGATCGCCGACATGCAATGATTTCAGCAGGCATCCCAGTCCAGTCCCCAACCGGCTAGCAGCGGGGATCGGAATTCTCACGGGCGTATGCATATGCCCCATGTCCTTAAGGACTCGGGATGCAGGGCGTATGCATACGCCCGGCGTCCTGAAGAGGTTAAAAAAAATGGGAAAAAAGGAGATTTTTTGTTCTTACCGTAAAATCCTTTTCTCGGAGGATCCATTGGGGGACACAGACCTTGGGTATATTCTGTTGTTGCTAGGAGACTTGACACTATGGAAACCAAAAAAGTCAGCTCCTCCCAGCAGGATATACCCGCCTACAGAGAATGAGGTAATAAGTTTAGTCCCAGAGCAGTAGGAGAGGACCAAAAGGCAGAAAACCAAGATCAGTCTGAGGTAACCACAGAACAAAAAAATAACTGAACGCAACCTCGGACAGGTAACCAAACCAGGAACACCAAAAGAAAGGGCGGGAGCTGTGTCCCCCAATGGATCCTCAGAGAAAAGGATTTTACAGTAAGAACAAAAAATCTCCTTTTCTCTATTGGCTCTATTGGGGGGACACAGACCTTGGGACGTACCAAAGCCGCCCCTAGGGTGGGCATAGAAACCAGTCAGGGGGCAGGCTGGACCACCGCCGCCTGCAACACCTTATGGCCCAGACTAGCATAGCGGATGCAAAAGTATGAACCTGGTAGAATTTTGTACAAGTGTGCAAAGGACGACCAGACTTGTGAGGCCGAAGCCCTGGAAGCTCTGACAGAACGTGTGGAATGATCTGAAACCTTAAAGGGAGGGGTCTTCCCTTTACAATGGTAAGCTTCCGAAAATGGCAGACCTGATCCACCGCGAAATGGTGTCCTTTGAAGCAGGTTATCCCTTGCGGAGACCGTCCGTAAGAACAAAAAAGGAGTCACACTGACGAAAGGAAGAAGTGATAGAGAGGTAGGTTCGTACAGCCCGCACCACATCCAGTTTATGGAATAAACGCTCCTTGAGATGAGATGGAGCGGGGCAAAAGGACAGGAGGATGATGTCCCCATTGAGGTGGAAAGCGGAAACCACTTTAGGTAAAAAAAAAAAAAAAAGATGGAACCGGACGAAAAACAACCTTGTCCTGGTGGACGATCAGGAAGTGAGAGCGGCAGGATAGAGCCATCAGCTCTGAAACCCGTCTAATAGAGGTAATTGCAATAAGGAACACCACCTTCCAGGAAAGGAGACGAAGGGAAACCTCCCTGAGGGGTTCAAAGGGAGCGCCCTGCAGGGCACCAAGGACCATGTTCAGATAACAAGGAAGTGTAAGGGACCTGTAAGGAGGGGCCGCGTGGGCCACTCCCTGAAGAAAAGTCCCAACATGAGAATCGGACTCTAGAGAGCATTGGAAGAGAATGGAAAGGGCTGAAACCTTAACCTTAAGGGAGCTGAGAGCCAATTGTTGTTCCAGCCCTGACTGCAAAAAGGAAAGGAGTCGGGGGAGGGAGAACACAACTGGAGAAAAAGACCGAGATTCACACCAATCAAAATAAGAATGCCAGGTAACGTGGTAAATCATTGCTGAGGACGGATTGCGCGCCCTGAGCATGGTGCGAATCACCTGCGGAGAGAAACCTCGGGCCCTTAGAACCGCGGTCTCAACCGCCACGCCGTCAAATGCAGCGACAGTAAAGAGAGAGAAGGTCTGGACAAAGCGGAAGGTGCAGTGGCACATCGTATAGAAGCCGGATCACGTCGGTGTACCACGCCCTCGGGGGCCAGTCCGGAGCCACGAGAATGGCGGGAACGTCTTCTGCTTTGAGCTTCCTCAGGACCATGGGAAGGATAGGAAGAGGAGGGAAAAGATAGGGTAGGGCGAAGCCCGACCAAGGAATCACCAGAGCATCCACGGCTAGAGCCCGAGGGTCCGGGAACCTTCAGGTTGTGGCAGGACGCAAAGAGGTCCACGTCTGGAGTGCCCCAGACAGTGCAGATTTCCACAAATACCTCCGGATGAAGGGACCACTCGCTGGGGTCGGCTTAGGACCGGCTGAGAAAGTCTGCTTCCCAGTTGTTTACTCCCGGGATGTGAATCGCAGAGATGGCTGGAACACAGAGTTCCGCCCAGAGCAGAATTTTGGATACTTCGGCAATCACCGCGATTGATGTACACCACAGCAGTGGAGTTGTCCAACTGGACACGAACCGACCGGCTCTAAAGAAGGATCTCCCAATAGATAGATTGCCCGCAGCTCCAATACGTTGATTGGGAGAAGGGTATCTCGGGGGGACCAAAGGCCCTGGACTGTCCGGTCCCGGAAAACACCCCCCCCCCCAACCTGAAAGGCTAGCATTCGCAAAAGCGAATGGAAACCTGGTCGGGGTATGGAAGTGTCCGAACCCCCGACAAGACAGTCAGACGCTTGTCCAGCGGAAGCCGAATCCGCGTCGGCAGAAGTCGTGTCGAACTGGAGTCCCAAAAATATCAGGGACTGGGTGGGAGAGAGGTTGGACTTGTCCTGAATGACCATCCAGCTGAAGTGAGACAAGGCCTGAAGGGTGAGAGAGAAACTCTCTAGATTCTGGGCTCTGGTCGGTGCCTTGATCAGGAGGTCTGTTGAATGAATCCTCCGGTGAACTACGGGATAACAAGGCGCTGACATGGTAGTAACAGGGAACTGACGTTTAATCACCCATGATGCAACGCGTTTCACAATACAACTTCTTGATCAGGAGGTCGTCCAAGTAAGGAATCACTGAGACACCTCTGGTCCGTAGAAGGCCGATCACCGGCGCCAGGACCTTGGTGAAGACCCTCAGAGCAGTGGCTAGGCCGAAGGGGAGAGCCACAAACTGAAATTGGCCTTCCGGAACAGAAAAGCGGAGGTCCCGCTGGTGTCCTGGGAAAATCGGAACGTGGAGGTAGGCATCCTTGATGTCCACCGAATCCATGGTCACTATGACCAATCGGAGAGACTCCAATGTGGAAATGGCAAAGGAGAAGATGCTGGTTGAGGCGCTTCAGATCCAAGATTGGGCGTACGATACCCCCTTTCTTGGGTACCACGAAGAGGTTGGAGAAAAACCATGAAGACGCTCCCTGGGAGGAACCGGGACAATTACTCCCTGGATGAGAAGGGACTGTAGTGCTCCTCGAAAAACCTACGCTAGAGAGCGGGACAGAAAAAAGCGATCCCTTGGAAGGGAGGCAAACTCGATCCGGTAACCACTGGATATCATGTCCCTGACCCAGGATCATGTGCCGCCCAGACATCCCGGAAGAGTAACAGATGACCTCCTACCCGATAAAAATCTGCGAGTGGGGGCGTCCCTTCAAACAGAAGCAGGTTTGTCGGTGCCCGCTTTGGCCGCAAAACATCCGGAATGGTTGTCTGATTTCCAGGAGGGACAGGTTTGGAAGAAGGGAGCCTTCTTGTCCCGCGAAGGCGCCTGCCTGGCCCCATTATTGGCACCAAAGGTCCGAAAGGACCGAAAGGAGGTTGACTTGCGACAGGAAGCAGTACTGCGAGCCTTATTCTGAGGTAGTAAGGAACTTTTACCCCCGGTCGCCTCTGAGATAATTTCATCTAGGTGCTTACCAAAGAGCCGAGAACCATTAAAGGGAAGTTCAGTCAGAGACTTCTTGGAAGCAGCGTCCGCATCCCAGGCTTTGAGCCACATGAATCGACGGAGGGCCACCAGTTTGCCTGTTGCAATGGCAGCACAGCAGGCCGACTGCATGGAAGCAGAACACAGAAAGTCTCCAGCTTTGGAAAGTTGGAGAGCTAAATCAGCCAAGTCCTCTGCGGGAGACCAAGAAAGGATACCCTGGCAGAGTTGTGAAGAGCATTAGATACCCAGGCAGAAGCAAATGCAGGAAGAAGTGAAGAACCGGCTGCTTCAAAGGCAAACTTTGCCAAGGTCTCCACTTTCTTGTCCTCCGGATCCTTGAAGGAGGCTGCATCAGCTAACGGCAGAGTAGTTGCCTTTGACAGGCGGGAGACCGGTGGATCCACAATTGGAGGGGAGGCCCACCGAGCAATGAGGTCCTTGGTGAAGGGATACTGCGCTTGAACCTTCTTTGCTTCCTGAAACTTCTTGTCAGGGTTCCTCCAGGCAGATTCCAGTAAGGCTTCACATTCAGGATGAGAGCTGAAAACCTTGGGTGCCAGTCGGGCACGGTGAAAGGAAACTTCATGAGCTACGTCCGAAGTTCCTGGGTCCTCTAGATGCAAGGTGTCCCTTATGGCCGAAACCAATGTGTCCACCCATGAGTCAGAGGCAGAATCAGAAGCCTCATCTACAAGTTCTCCAGGAGAGTCGGAACGAGTGGAGGCAGCCTTGGAAGAAGGCGACTCTGACCTTGTATGGTGACCAGAGGAGCGTCCTCTGGAAGAGAGACATGTGCGGGAAGCTGGAACGACACCTGTGAGGGGAGAACCTGCCGTCTGCTCGAAGACTCAGGGGATGAGTCTGAGGAAACAACCCTATGACGCTTGTGAGAGTGTTTGGCATAGTAAGAAGGAGAGCGGGTCTCCCTGGAGGGCTGGTCTAAGGAGGACCTCTCCAAGGCAGTCACCACGGAATGTGAGACCTGCGCCGAGAGAGAGGAGATTTTTTTTTTTATATTTACACATTTTTTTTATTTTTTTACTTTATTATACACATTTTTTGGCCCCCCAGGGGTCATCAGATGGCTTACATAGATCAATGTAATGCTATTGCATTACATTGATCTATGAAATCTGTGCTCGATTGCTAGGGGCTGCCAAAGGGAGCGCTAAGCAATAACAGAGCCAGGGAAGATGCAGAGGAAACGGTAAGGTCTCGGGCTTCCCTAGAAACCTATATCCCCACCCCCCGCGATGTTACCACTAGACACTAGTGAATAGCGGCATTTAATGTTTAAATGCCAAAGGCTGTCTGGCCATGCTGGGAGTTGTAGTTTTGTAACAGCTGGAGACACACTGTTACGATAACACCAATTTATACACTCTCTCACCAGCTTCCCCCACTCTGATTTACAGCTGTGTGTGAGTGCTCATACCGACATAACTGACACTGAGTGCAGGCTGGGAATATCAACTTGCAGAATGCATTCTTCAGAAACAACCGGTGTCTTGTTACCAGAGGGAATAGTCCAAGGTACACTTATATCAGCCATCAGGAACTCTTTGACAAATACGTACCCTCAATATCATGAATATTGGACCTCCAGAGCCACAAATGTTTTAGGAAGGCAAAAGTATCATATCGGAATTTCCGGCTAAAATTTCTAGTGTTGTCTTTCCACAGAGTCCAGCCTGTCGTGTTCTGGGAATACTTCATCTGTTCATCCCTACCAAAATAAATAAAAAAATAATATATTATACAAACACATATATATCAAATCACACACAAATTTTTATACAGTAAAACATGTTGTATTATTCAAAGAAAATACAGAATATTTTCTCATGACATATTAAATGTTAATCTGTGCTACATTAAAAATGGCATTACCGGCTGGTGTTGGTGCAGCCATAGCCATGCAATTGTGACCAAAATCACGATTAACTGAACATAAAACCCTCAAAAATTTTGAATGAGTAGTGTAGTGAAATATAACTTCTCCCCCAATGCAAAGGATAGGGGATAAGTTATAGATTTCGGGGAGTCCGACCGTTGGGACCTCCGCGATCACCTAATGAGGCCCCGGCAGTCTGCTGGAAGCGCCCATTCTGACCCCTGCAGGAAGCCATGGCCGACACCCCCCTCCCTGTATCTTTTGGGATACTTGGAGGGGGAGTGTCTGCCACTGCTCCGTGCGGGGGTCAGCATGCCCCCTTCCAGCAGACTGCCGAGGCCCCGTTAGGACATTGCGGGGGTGCCAGCGGTTGGACTCCCCGCAATCTATAACTTATCCCCTATCCTTTAGACAGGGGAGAAGTTATATTTCACTAAACTCCTTTTACGCGCACAGGATTGAAGACACTTGCAGGCGCAGAATCCTCCAGAACAGGATTAAACACACTCAGAGGCACAGATTCCACCAGAGCATTGAGCAGGTTCAACGTTCTGATTACATTTTGAAATCAGAGTTTTCGGATGAAAATTCCACCCAGAAAATTTGCAGTGTGAATGGGTAAACGGAAAACCCATTCACTCGCATTTTACCTTCAGACAGCGAAATTTTTTACTGGAATGCAAAGCGGAATTCCGGTTGGAAATTCTGTAGTGTGAACCCGGCCTTACCATTCAGGATTCTTGGAAAGAAAACCTACTACACTCACTGGTGCTGTCACCCAGCTTTTCTGACAAGCAAATATGCCAAGTAATGCTATAATATGGAAATAATTTGAATATAAAAAAAAAAATCTCAAATGTTATCATACTGCACTGAATTAAAGATTAATTGAATTAGTTGCTCAGCCCTAGTTACAGCATAAAGCTAGAATGCCATACCTTTATGGTCAGGTGAGGTCAGACTCCTGATAAAATAGACTGAGGATTTGACCCTGCACAGAGATGCCCCTGTCCACATGCACCCAAAAAATCTAAGTAAACGGGGCTGTATTGTAGATCTTAAAGCAGCAAGTGGATAGGAACAACGATGGGCAAGGAAAATCTGTGAAGGACCACAGAGCCTAAAGTGTACTTGTAACCTTAACCTCCCACCCGTTCTTCAAATCAAGTGTAGAGAGGCACTGGTCCACACTATCAGCAACCAAATGGTTCCCAGTATGTTCTGTGTGCTTAGTAGTGAGAGTAGATGAGCATTATGGGTACACTTCTGAGGCACCTTCATTCTGAGGATCAGCAGAGGTCCTGTCAGTCCTAGTGATATGATATATATTAAAGGTAGGAAAGTCCATGAAGTGCACAAATATCTATTTGTTCCCTCACTACAACTCTTCTCACTCAGCTTTCCCAAGCTCTAAAATGCCTAGGTATACGGTGATACAAGAGCAGACAATTCTTGGGAAAGTACATCTACATTTCCATAGTCCCTCCTGAGAATATAACCACTGAATTATAGTCCCATAATCCCATGAAATACATTTTCAATAACAGTAGGCAGGAAAAGGAATAAAATGCACACAAGGCTGCAGACATGACTTTACTGCACTCATCCACCACACAAAGGGACACTGTCAGACACACAGCTCTGCTTACAATAAAGTTAGAAACAATAGAAACCAAGCGCACTCTGAATAATAGACCGTCTGTTCTGATGAGAAAAATCCATATCCACACCATATAACATAGGGCCTATTTGCTGTGTAAGTCTTTGCTTAGTAATTCACATTATGGTAACAACCCATCTAGCAGGAAGGCTTTATTCACAGGATCAGATCCTGTCACTTTTGTCACTGCCCTGTTTTTGGATCTATATAGCATTCAAGTGGAGCCAAAATACATCCCTGTGAATAAAGCTACATCAATGCAACTCGTGTCAGGTAGGTACATAAGTGTGTGAGCACGACAGAAAGGGAACAAATAGCTGACAACAACTATTAAATGTGTAAGACTACCAAAAGTGGGTTTCACACAGTCATATCACAGATGCATCTGGATAACAGGTACAAGCCCCTGTCTGACCTAGAATTTGATGACTGGGGCTTGTGGTTGTTACATGGATGCTAAAACAAATCTGTAATATGCCCATGTGAAATTGGCTTTAGACTGAGATCATATAAAGTTTTTCCATTACAGTTTCCCGGTTCCACTACTGGCTTGCCGGTTCTATTCCTGGTTTAGCCTAAAAGTATTGAACAAAAAATACTATGGGGGTCATATTCAAATTTCTTCACATCAAAAATGTCATGTTTACATCAGATATTCAAAGTGTTTTACATGAGAATTATCGAAGGTTTAGGCTACATTCACACTGCCGGTTGTCTCCAGCAGTGCGAAGGTCGTTATTTTAGGATCAAGAATAGCGGGATAAAAAACATAGTGGTTGTGCCGTCTTTTTCTCCTGTTATTCTCTCTGAAAATAACGGCGCCCGATGGACCACGTCAACTATAATAGGGTCCATCGGGACCCGCTAAGATCGGTCAAAACGACGGCCGTCAAACTGCAAAAAAAATAAAATGTTGATGGCCGTTATTGCCGGGCACTGTGAAAGGGGCCTTACACTAGTCACACCAGTTTTGCAAAAGTGGGCCCGGCTAAGTAAATTTCATGTTTTACATCATATTTTCAAAAGGGGTAAGAGTCCATTTTACATAAAAAAAATTCACACCAGTTTTTTGCTAGTGTAGAAATCACAGAAATGGTTGTAGTTTTTTGGCTTTTGTTTGTTTTCTTGAGTTTTTTGGGAATAGGTGTTATTTAATCAATTATTGAAAAAGAAATAATTATTATTGGAAAATGTTATAAAATAAATATATATATTTATTTATTTTTTCTTCATGGTCACTGCACCTGAGTTCACATTTAAGCCCTAGAAATGTTTTACTTATACAGTTATCGCTTGTCTGGGCACTAGTAATAATGGAATATTACATGAGAAGCTTCCGCCATAATTTTTCGGGATGTAAAATTTGGCGTTCGCCCACAACAGGAACAGAAGCCTATGATTCTACCCAAAAGTATAGGCCATAATAACCTTAATTTTCTTTTTTCCTGCATGCTGAGGGCAAACTCTCGAGGAGGAGTACTGAGATCGGTATCCACAGTGTCCAGCTGACTGAGCCCCCGGGACAGTGTCTGTTTACGTCGGCTGCCCCTCCTCGACTCCATGGTTCCATAATTTGATGGATTCCTTCGCAGCAGGGACTGGTAACTCGGTAACTCATGTAAGAACTGATTGGGGAGAACCGTGCTGCCCTCAGGGAGGAAAACATCTGAAATAGAAAGAGGGTTACTTTATTGTTATGTCAAAGCAGACTGTCAGCATACTCACACAATATATAAAACAATAAATGGTTAGGTGGTTTACAGTATGTCAAGTGAAACCACTAAACTGGTCTCATCTTCTTCTAAAGCCTTTACACAATGGTGTGATTCACCAGTAGTAACAATTCAAAAATGTTATGTCTTGTGGACAGCTATAATACTAGTAGTTGTCCAAGAGCATCACCGCTGGAGGGTAAAGGAAGACTAAGGGGGACCATGGAGCACTGGGGTTGGTAAAGCAGGTTATTTAAAGGGGTACTCCGCCCCTAGACATCTTATCCCCTATCCAAAGGATAGAGAATAAGATGTCTGATCGCGGGGGTCCTGCAGCTGGGACCCCCGCGATCTCTGTGCAGCATCCAGCGTTCATTTAGAATGCTGGGTGTGGTGGGCAAGGGGTCGTGATGTCAGGCCACACACCCTCAATTCAAGTCTATGGGAGGGGGCGTGGCTAGCCCCAAGCCCCCTCCCACAGACTTGCATTGAGGGGGCGTGGCATGACATCATGACACCTTGCCGCCCGCACCCAGCGTTCAGAACACAACGTTCCAAATGCTGGGGCAGCGGAGTACCCCTTTAACAAAACATCCCCTCTAATTCCCATCTATATTTTAACAGAGCTCCTCCTGTAGCCTGTGATCTCAGTAACACACATCCTTTGTTGATGTTTCTTTTGCTGTGTGAAAGTAGTAACGTGAATGGAAATGCGCCCCAGCTTGTTAGAATCGCCTTGGGACAGTAACAGAAGTATCGGTGAGTGCGGAGGTCAATTATGTGTCATTCTTTACAGCAAAAGATCCAGTTACATTATCAAAATGGATATGCGGCAGTGCTAAAACTGCATGAATTTACTGTAGAAAAAGTAGAAGTCCAGCGCAGGATAACGGTGCAAATAAAAGCTGATTTTTATTCAAGCCACAGGACAGCAGTAAATAGGGTTTACTGTTTACTGCTGTCCTGTGGCTTGAATAAAAATCAGCTTTTATTTGCACCGTTATCCTGCACTGGATTTCTACTTTTTCTACATTATCTTGGTGTTGGTTCACACAGTACCGTGCGACAGGTCATCTGGTAAAGAGGTGAGCTGAGGAACAACCTATTTCGCCGCATAAATTTACTATACCAAGTCACCGTTTAAATCCTCTGGCACTTACATAGCAACACTCCAGGTAAGACGCATGGACACGTGACTGCTGTATGTCGGCATGACGACATGCCACATCATCACTGTGGCCAACTAAACAGACTGACAGGGGCCCGGGATGGCATTAGTATGCGAGTGGCAGAGGACTGCTGAGTATACTGCTCAAATGATCATCTGTTTTCTCCAATTGTGATCGGAACTACTACCGTACTTTATATACAGTATCTACCAAAAACACAAAAACTACCTGGATATATTAAAGGAGTACACTAGTGCAGAGTATTCCTGCTCCGTCCTGCCCGGGCTGCAAAATAAATGAAAATGAACCATCACTCACCTTCCTGGGTTCACGCGGAGCGCCACTACAGCTTATCGGTCCTCCGGTCCGTCTCCTTCATACTTCCGGGTGTAACGAAGCGTCACATGGCGCTCAGCCTATCGCCGGCCACCGCTATGTTCTGCCTCGGCCGGCGATAGGCTGAGCGTCATGTGACGCTTCGTTACAACCGGAAGTATGAAGCAGATGGACCGGAAGACCGATAAGCTGTAGTGGCGCTCCGCGGGAACCCAGGGAGGCGAGTGATGGTTCATTTTCATCTATTTTACAGCCCGGGCAGGACGGAGCAGGAATACTCTGCACTAGAGTACTCCTATAACTGAAGTTATCTGTGCACCCAAACTACGTTCATCCGCCCCCGTGCCATTTTTAGGCCAAAGGTGCACTTGCAGTTAGTATTGAGTGCGAATATTCGAAGTGCAAATTTTTACCACGAATATCGGCACTCCGCAAATATTTAGAATACGGCGCTATATATTCGTAATGACGAATATTCATTTCGTTCTTCACAGTACACATCACAACAATGATGTTAACTGTGTAAAAAAAAAAAAAAAGCGATCATCCCTCTTTGCTTACAGCTTGTGGTCCAAAGAAGGCTCCGATATTATTTACTGTGTGAGTCGGTGTGGAGCACGAAAATTTCGTATATACGAATACGCAAATATTTGCGAATATCGCCACTTCCAGAGGACACTGATCCCTCCCTTCTTTTAGCTTTAGATAGGGTAGGTTAGTTTAGCAGATAGGTTCTAGTGTAGGGTATATTGTTAGTTAGTTGAAAGATATAATCACGCATGCGCACTATACAAATTTCATTACCATTTTCGCATGGAAAACGTAGCGAATATGCAAATTTCACGAACATATATATTCTCAAAATATCGCAAAGGCCAATGTATACAGTAACCAGACATGAGAAAGAAGGATAATAAAATATTATTTTGGTCAAAAACTTTTCCAGAAGCCTGATCCACATAATGCTTACAACCTCAGCATGCTTGGTTATATAGATATTGCGTGTACCATGTGGCTTTCAGTTTTCCAAAAGGAGTCAGATATAAGAGTGGATATACTGCATAATGGGGTAATTGTTTACCAAGTGTCAATTCTGAAATTACGGTATTCATTGAATCCTAAACTCTATGCTGAGGAACCACAGGTAGCATGAAAGTCCTGTAGAAAAAGGGTCTCAGTTCCTCCATATGACACAGACCCCAGTCAATGAACTAAAAAACGTAAAACAACAATTAGAATTTTTTTTCTAAACTGGCGGAAAACAAGTGCGGGTGTGAACTATGTTCAACAATGATGTGAAACACAAAACTATTTCCGTGAATGGGAAAACACAGAAAGCCATTGCTCCAGTTACAGCGGTGACAGTAAAATGATACGTTGGGAAAAATATTACATTGTTTTCCTTACCGGCTTCTAACAGAAAACGACCTTTGTACTAAACATTATCCCACCCTAAAAAATAATGTATATTCAGTTCCAAAACAATTGTGTAGAATATAAAAGACAGAAAAAAAAGGAGCGACCTATACAACAAGCAATAGCAATAGATGTTGGGAAAGGTTACAAAAATATAAAATCATCCCACTTTCCTCTATGCATCCAATGTTGGGCTTGTAGGGAAGAGTGGGGCAATTGCTGTAAACCCCTTAAAAGGGTTACTTCGCTGGAATATATATATTTTTTAAATCCACTGATGCCAGACAGTTAAACAGATTTGTAAATTAGTTCTATTTAAAAATCTTAATCCTTCCAGTACCTATCAGCTGCTGTATGCTCTGCAGGAAGTTCTTTTCCTTTTGAATTTCCTTTCTGTCTGACCAGTCTCTCTGCTGACACCTCTGTCCGTGTCAGGAACTGTCTAGAGCAGGAGAGATTTGCTATGGGGATTTGCTCCTGCTCTGGACAGTTCCTGACATGGACAGGTCAGTCAGAAAGGAAATTCAAATTCCTGTGGAGCATACAGCAGTTGATAAGTACTGGAAGGATTAAGATTTTTAAATAGAAGTAATTTACAAATCTGTTTAACTTTCTGGCATCAGTTGATTTAAAAAATAAAAAAAAAAATGGTTTCCAGCGGAGTATTCCTTTAAGGACTGGGCCAATTTTCCTTGTTGCCCTTTCATTTTTTCCTTCTCGCCCTTTAATAGCCATGGCTTATTTTTTCATCTACACACCCATATAAGGGTTTGATTTTTTTGTGGGACCAATGGTGCTTTGTAATGTTTTCATTCATTTTTCCATAACATGCTCCAAAACAGAAAATATATACCGTATATACTCGAGTATAAGCCAAGTTTTTCAGCACGATTTTTCAAGCTGAAAACGCAACCCTCGGCTTATACTCGAGTGAACTCTCCGCCTGTCAATCCCTTCATCAGTGGTCTTCAACCTGCGGACCTCCAGAGGTTGCAAAACTACAACTCCCAGCAAGCCCTGCTTGGTGTTGTAGTTTTGAAACCTCTGGAGGTCCGCAGGTTGAAGACCACTACGGCCTTCGTCATCATTTAGGCCCCCCCCCTTTTGTTTTGTGCTCACCTCCCCTCGGCGGGAAGTTAGGGTGAGCTGGTCCGGGCCATCTATGCTCCGCGCTTCGGGCCCGGTGTGTGACGTTGCCTTGACGACGACGCACAGGTAGGGCTGGGCGGTTTACCGGTTGATACCGAATACCGAAATTTTTGGGCTGCACGATATAAATTTTTCCCATACCGCAATATCGGTTGGGCCCCTCCCCCTTGGGAATGAATTATCAGCCCCCACATCGCTGTCCCCACATCGGGGAACTAATCATATGTGACCCGCCAGCTCTGTTCTGCCCCCCCCCCACCAAATCATGTTACCCGCCAGCGCTGTTCTGCTCCCCCCCCCCCAATTAATTATCAGCCCAGCGGGGTACTACTCATATGTGTCACCCGCAAGCACTGCCCTCCTCCTCTTTGTTGAGGGCGCTGGAACTCTATACTGTACGCCAGTGGTCTCCAACCTGCGGACCTCCAGATGTTGCAAAACTACAACTCCCAGCATGCCCGGACAGCCAATGGCTGTCCGGTCATGCTGGGAGATGTAGTTTTGCAACAGCTGGAGGTCCACATGTTTGAGACCACTGCTGTACGCTGTATCCCTATGCCCGGGCTGCAAAAGATAAAGAAAATAAACTTTAAACTTACCTACGTCGGCCTTACGCTGGGGACGAGAACGTCGGACAGCCGTCAGCCTATCACTGGCCGGAGCGATGTCCCGCCCTGGCCAGTGATAGGCTGAGCCCACAGTCATGTAAGGAGCTCTGGACGGCTTCTTACATGACAATGCGTTTAACCTACATGATTTGGTGGGGGGGGGGGGGGGGGGGGGGGGCAGAAGAGCGCTGGCGGGTAACATGATTTGGTGGGGGGGGGGGGGGGGGGAAAGCAGAACAGCGCTGGCGGGTAACATGATTTGGTGGGGGGAGCAGAACCGTGCTGGCGGGTAACATGATTTGGTGGGGGGGGGAGCAGAACAGCGCTGGCGGGTAACATGATTTGGGGGGGGGGGGGGGTGAAAGAAATACCGTGATAAACCGTGGAACCGCCATAAGTTACAAAAATACCATGATACACATTTGGTCATACCGCCCAGCTCTACGCACAGGGACGTTGCGCATGAACGTCCCTGTGTGTCGTCGTCAAGGCAACGTCACTTCTCCGGGGCCGAAGCGTGGAGAGGAGGCCCCCTGGTGAAAATGGACAGCCCGCAACGACTAACCATCCCCATCGGACAGTCCCTGCAGCATAGATGGCCCGGACCAGCTCACCCTAACTTCCCGCCGAGGGGAGGTGAGCACAAAACAAAAGGGGGTGGGGGGTGGGGGGCTGGATGATGACGAAGGCCGCAGTGGTCTTCAACCTGCGGACCTCCAGAGGTTTCAAAACTACAGGTTCTTCTAAAAGAAAATTGCATATTGTGCTAAAGTTCATTATTTTCCATAATGTAATGATAAAAATTAAACTTTCATATATTTTAGATTCATTTTACACCAACTGAAATATTTCAGGTCTTTTATTGTTTTAATACTGATGATTTTGGCATACAGCTCATGAAAACCCAAAATTCCTATCTCAAAAAATTTGCATATTTCATCCGACCAATAAAAGAAAAGTGTTTTTAATACAAAAAAAGTCAACCTTCAACTAATTATGTTCAGTTATGCACTCAATACTTGGTCGGGAATCCTTTTGCAGACATGACTGCTTCAATGCGGCGTGGCATGGAGGCGCTCAGCCTGTGGCACTGCTGAGGTGTTATGGAGGCCCAGGATGCTTCGATAGCGGCATTAAGCTCATCCAGAGTGTTGGGTCTTGCGTCTCTCAACTTTCTCGTCACAATATCCCCCAGATTCTCTATGGGGTTCAGGTCAGGAGAGTTGGCAGGCCAATTGAGCACAGTAATACCATGGTCAGTAAACCATTTACCAGTGGTTTTGGCACTGTGAGCAGGTGTCAGGTGGTGCTGAAAAATGAAATCTTCATCTCCATAAAGCTTTTCAGCAGATAAAAACGTGAAGTGCTCCACAATCTCCTGATAGCTAGCTGCATGGACCCTGCCCTTGATAAAACACAGTGGACCAACACCAGCAGCTGACATGGCATGTTCAAAAGTGGCAGCTGACATGTTTCTGGTTCAAAAGTGGCTTGACCTGGGGAATGCGGCCCCTGTAGCCCATGTCCTGCACACGCCTGTGCACGGGGGCTCTGGATGTTTCTACTCCAGACTCAGTCCACTGCTTCCGCAGGTCCCCCAAGGTCTGGAATCGGTCCTTCTCCACAATCTTCCTCAGGGTCCGGTCACCTCTTCTCGTTGTGGAGCGTTTTCTGCCACATTTTTTTCCTTCCCACAGACTTCCCACTGAGGTGCCTTGATACAGCACTATGGGAACAGCCTATTTGTTCAGAAATGTCTTTCTGTGTCCTACCCTCTTGCTTGAGGTGTCAATGATGGCCTTCTGGACAGCAGTCAGGTCGGCAGTCTTACCCATGATTGCGGTTTTGAATAATGAACCAAGCTGGGAGTTTTTAAAAGCCTCAGGAATCTTTTGCAAAGAACAAAGAGAGATCAGGTAAGGCACAGTGAAGGACTTGTAGTCCGAAGTGGGTGCACAGGCACCAAGGGTCCGACTCAAGATCCCATATGACTGAAGAGAATACAAGGAAGAAGTGGCACTCCAGGGATTAGAATCCAAAGAAATAAATGTATTCACCCATCAGTGAGATGCAACGTTTCGATCCGCAATCCGGATCTTCATCAAGGATTGGGGATCGAAATGTTGCATCTCACTGATGGGTGAATACATTTATTTCTTTGGATTATAATCCCTGGAGTGCCACTTCTTCCTTGTATTCTCTTCAGGAATCTTTTGCAGGTGTTTAGAGTTAATTAGTTGATGCAGATGATTAGGTTAATAGCTCGTTTAGAGAACCTTTTCATGATATGCTAATTTTTTTAGATAGGAATTTTATTGCAGACAGGAGGCTCATATCAGAATGCATTATCCTTCTTTATTTTGCCCATTAGCAGAAAGAATGACAGTGTTAAACATAAAAAGAAAAAGAAAACACAGGTGTCCAAGCACCTAGTAACCATAGCAACTCCCTCCTCCATCCCACCAATCCAAGCATAGACTGCCCTATATAACCAAGCTGCAGCCCCTCCTCCTCCTCTTTCTTTCTGCTCGTTAGCAGCATCAGTGTCTAACAGATAAGTGCATTAATAATTCTCATTCCTGTCACCCACACTGTAATTTCTCCCTTTACCCTGTACTCCCAGGGTTGGGGGACTTCTGCCCTCTGTGGCCAGCTTCTGAGGGAGCGAGGGTCCCTCTCTCTCTCTATCTTTATCTCTCTCTCCCCCCTCTCCCCGTGTTTTTCTATCTATATACATCTATATATCTATTTCCGTTCCCCCCCTTTTCTGTCCTCTGGGTCGGTATTTCAGACCCAGGGAACTGTACCGTTGTTCTGTTTCACTTATTTTTTCTCCCCTTTGGCGCTCCGCCATTTTTCCTGACTCCGCCCCCCCTTCTTCTCCGGCTTTCAGTCTGAGATCTCCTGAGCGCTTCGCGCGCTGCAGGGGGGCGTGTCCGCACGTTCGCTTCGCGAGCGTTTTGGCCTGTTACCTCGCCTACGTGCGGGGCCTTCTGTGTGGTGCCCCGGCGAGTCCCTTGGTTGCGCGGCCCGGCCGTTTCGTCGGTCGCCGACTCAGGGATTCCCCGCGGCCCCTCCGTTCATCGTTCGGCGCTGGCGCATTAATATCGCCTTACCCAGTTCGCAACTGAGTGGGATTTTTTCGCTGCGCATTATTGCGAACATTATTGCGAACATTTTTCTCTACTCTCTCTTATTGTATACTCTTGTATATTTATATGTTATTTATTCACTGCAGTTAATGCTAGTCCCTCTGTCTGTTCTCTCCTTACAGCTGGGACTGCACACTTATATTGTACATCCATACATATTTTAACTACATCATGTCTGATGATCAGCTATCTCCACCTAATGGTGGGCTGACTCATTCATCTCAGGACCATATCCTAGCCCCTTCTGAATTATTGCAACAGATGGTGTCTACATCGGTCCAATCCGCCCTGGCCTCCGCCATGTCATCTGTCAATGACAGCATATCAAAATCTGTTTCCATGGCGTTGTCACGGCAACACCGGGAAGGGCCGGCCTCTTCAGATACCCCCTTGGTCGCCTCCCACATACAATCCCAGGCTTCCAGCCTACTAAGACCCGGCAAGTCGGACCGGAAGAGACGCTATTGCTCCGACTTAGATACCCACCTTACCAATACACCTACTATTGGAGGTGGTTCTAAACTAACTAAGACCTCAGTGCCTCCTGAGGATACCAATGTGAGTGCTCAGAACCCCACAGATGGGGATGACGTGCCCGGTGGAACCTCTCGGTCCTCCAGGCGTAATAAACCCGACTCTTTTGTTGAAGATTCAGATGGCACCTCAGACTCTGGGGATGATGATTTATATGAGTTGGAGGACGAGGATCTGGAAGGGAACGCGAGTCGTTCTCCTCCACATGGCTCCGCTGACACAAGCGCCCCCGGGGCGATCTTGGATTCCATGGGAATTCCATTCTTCAGCCCGGAGAATATCAAACACCCCCGTTCGGGGGAGTGGACGCCCATGTCACAGGTGGCTGATTATGTTTCGGCTTGGCTGCGCAAATCTTTAGATGGTCGCAACCGCAATAAACTGAGGGCGGAGTGTCCACGACCGTCACTGCCCAATAATGTTGCCACGACGCCAGAGTTGGACCCCATTCTGGTGCGCTATCTGGTTAAGACCGGTAAAAACCCTAAAAAGGGTATTGACAAATCTTTCAAAACTGTTCAGGACAAATTGTTGGATGTCCTTGGGCCTATGACTAAGATTCTACAATTGGCCGAACATGCTGTCGCTTCAGGTGAAGTAATTGATGCAGACATTTTACGGGGCTGGGCATTACGAGCAGTTTGCTTGCTCGGCAATGCAAACACTGCGGCGTCTACGGAACGCCGGAGATCCATCCTTATGCGGCTGGATCCCCAACTTACTCACCTGGCTACCGACGAACCTGGTCCGCCAGCGGACGGTTTACTATTCGGGGAGGCCTTTCTTAAAAATATAAATAAGTATGTTGGCCTTTTCTCGGGCCTTGACAAAGCCCAATCCTCTTTAAAAAAGGTGGGCGCTAACAAGGTTTTCCCCAGGGCTGGAAGGGGTAGGGGTCGCCCTTCCGGCCGTGCCACCAACTATAGACCCTATAACAGGGGCCACTACATGCCTGACAGACAATATTACACACCAGTTCCCCAGCCACCACAGCCCTCGACTCCATTCTTTCCACCTAGAGGACGTCCGTGGAGAGCGAGGGGTGCCAGCCGCGGATACCCAAGATCCAGGGGCACAGGTGAGACTGCCTATTCTGTCATTAACATGGGTTCCTGTGGGGGGCAGGCTGGGGTATTTTTTCCGGATCTGGTCCCGGATCACATCCGACCCGTGGGTCTTGCAAACTGTAACCGGCTATCACATAGAATTTCTCTATCCTCCGATACAGACTTGTTGGCCACCAGCGATACACTTCGCGGACGCCGACAAGGCCCTGATCCGCTCAGAACTGATGGATCTGCAGTTGAAGCACGCCATTCAGGAGGTGTCTTGGGACGCTCCGGGTTATGTGAGCAATATTTTCTTGGTCAAAAAGAAGGACGGAGGTCACCGTCCGGTCATAAACTTGAAACATTTAAACGAGTACGTTTTGTATCGCCACTTCAAGATGGAGGGGATACATCTTCTCAGAGATCTTTTGCTACCAGGAGACTGGTTGGCGAAGATAGATCTGAAAGACGCGTATCTGACCGTGCCGATACACCTTTCTTCCCGTCCATATCTTCAGTTCTGTTGGGAAGGTCGCAAATGGGAATTTGCATGCCTCCCGTTCGGCCTTTCTTCAGCACCATGGTGCTTCACCAAACTGCTGAGACCGGTCATGGCTTTGCTCAGGAGCCGGGGGGTACGCCTGATCGTCTATCTCGACGATATTCTGATCATGGCGTCCACGTACGCGTTGGCCGTGCAGCATGTCCAATGGACGGCCGCTCTGCTCTCGGAGTTGGGTTTTTTTGCTCAACGAAGAGAAGTCGGTACTCACGCCGTCTCGACGGACGGAGTTCCTGGGGTTCGAGGTGGATACCCACTTGGCCACCCTGAGTCTGCCCACGAGGAAACTGACTACGATCCGCAAGGAGATCCGGAAGCTTCTCCGTGCAGAGGTGGTCTCATTGCGGGCGCTCGCTCGGGTGGTCGGTCTGCTGACAGCCTCCATCCAGGCGATCTTCCCTGCCCCCTTACACTACAGGGCGCTGCAGAGACTGAAGATTCGGCACTTGAGGGAGGGTCTGCCCTACTCAACCGAAGTGCCACTATCCGCAGAAGCCAAGGGAGAACTCCTGTGGTGGCTACGTCATGCCCAGGTTTGGAATGGGAAGACAATTTTCAATTCCAAACCGGACTTAGTGATAGAATCAGACGCCAGCCTGCGGGGTTGGGGTGCCCGCTGCGGGGCATCGACGTCCGGAGGCAAGTGGTCACCATCAGAAATGTGTTTGCACATCAATTGCCTGGAACTTCTCGCGGGCACCTTTGCCCTGAGGAGTTTCGCTTTCCACAGGTCGGATTGTTGTATCCTGCTGCGCATGGACAATGTAGCAGCCGTTCAATACATCAACCGCCTGGGAGGCACGAAATCCAAGATCCTCGCAGATCTCGCGACGGTCCTTTGGCAATTCTGCCTTCAACGGAATATATTGTTGACCGCGGAGTATCTTCCTGGAATTTCCAACGCCATTGCGGACTGGAACTCCAGGTACCTCACGGACTCCAGCGATTGGATGTTGGAACCAACGGTGTTCCAGGCGATCCATGCCCTGTGGGGGCCATTGAGTATCGACTTATTCGCATCTCGTCTCAATCGACAGCTGCCACGATTTTTCAGTTGGCGACCGGATCCGGACGCCATGGCGACGGACGCGTTTCTTCAAGTGTGGCCACAGAGCACTCTGTACGCCTTCCCGCCATTTGCCATGATCCCCAGAGTATTATGGCAGACGGTGTCCCAAAAGGCGACGCTGGTGTTGATCACCCCCTGGTGGCCGACTCAGTCATGGTTTCCCCAGGTCCTGGGGATGGCCATAGATGTGCCGAGGTTGTGTCCGCCTCTACTCACGTTGCTTCGAGACCCCTCAGGGAATCTTCATCCCTTGACATCGGACGATCAACTGCCGCTATTGGCATGGTTGATCTCGGGACACCTTCGCTTGGGGGCCGCATTTCGCAATCGGCTTCTGACCTCATCAATGACGCTTGGGCTCCAGGTACCAGATCGGCTTATCGATCAGCCTGGGGACTTTGGCTTCGTTGGTGCTCACGACGGGATTTGGATCCCGTACGTGCCCCTGTAGCGGAGGTCATTAATTACCTCTCGGAGTCTTTTGAGGCGGGGAAAGCTTATCGCACGATCAACGTTTATCGCTCGGCTATTTCCGCCTCCCATGGGTTGGTGGATGGCTTGCTGGTTGGACAACACCCTATTGTCTGCCGTCTTATGAGGGGGATGCGGTTTAAGAGACCGCCTTCTTCGCGATATCTCACCACGTGGGATGTTAGCAGTGTATTACGCATGTTTGAGACATGGGAAGACAATGACGACTTGTCTCTTAAACTCCTGTCGTTTAAATTGACAATGTTGTTATGCCTGGTCTCCATCAAGCGTGTGTCAGACGTACGGGCCCTGGATATTTCCAGGAAACAATTTGTTCCCGATGGGGTTCGTTTTTCCATTTGTCGTAGGACCAAAACCGATCTACGTTCGGTTTTCTTCCCATTTTTTCCGACGCGCCCGAAATTGTGTGTCGTGCGATGTCTTCGATCTTATGAGTTGAGGACAGCTACGCGTCGTCCGACGGGTTCGGCGCAGCTCCTCATCTCCTATTGTCCGCCATATTTACCGGTTTCCTCCCCGACATTGGCTCGGTGGGTGAAATTGACAATGTCCTTAGCGGGTATTGATGTGTCACTGTTCACGGCTCACTCCACTAGGAGTGCGATGTCGACCAAAGTCCTTCAGACGGGTGGCTCCCTTTCGGAACTCTTGAGGGCGGCCGACTGGTCGTCCGAGGATACATTCCGTACGTTCTATTTTAAACCTACTGTACATGTGTCTATGTCTGTATTGTGATGGATTTATGATGCTTCTCTATGTACTGTGCTTTGAACATGCATTCTGATATGAGCCTCCTGTCTGCAATAAAATTGAGGATTTTCCTAGTAGAGTGACGGAAAATATTGATTTTATTAAGACAGGAGGCGAATATCATCCCACCCGTTTCCCCTACCCGTTATTATTTATAACCTTTGTTGTTTTCAGGATATTGAAGAATGGTTCTGCCTTGCCACGGTTCTTTGTTGGGGTCAGCTGCGTGACCTATCCGGTTGATCGTTCCTGTTTGAAGATTGACGTTCTGCGTTATTGGTTCAAGATCCTCCGTGTGGACGCCGCCGCGCGAGTTCTGCAGTTTCGATGCTGGATTTCGTCACGGCATAAAGAAAGAGGAGGAGGAGGGGCTGCAGCTTGGTTATATAGGGCAGTCTATGCTTGGATTGGTGGGATGGAGGAGGGAGTTGCTATGGTTACTAGGTGCTTGGACACCTGTGTTTTCTTTTTCTTTTTATGTTTAACACTGTCATTCTTTCTGCTAATGGGCAAAATAAAGAAGGATAATGCATTCTGATATTCGCCTCCTGTCTTAATAAAATCAATATTTTCCGTCACTCTACTAGGAAAATCCTCAATTTTGGGTTTTCATGAGCTGTATGCCAAAATCATCAGTATTATAACAATAAAATTATTGTTATATTGAAATATTTCAGTTGGTCTGCAATGAATCTAAAATATATGAAAGTTTAATTTTTATCATTACATTATGGAAAATAATGAACTTTAGCACAATATGCTAATTTTTTCAGAAGGACCTGTACAACACCCAGCATGCACGGACAGCCGATGGGCTGTCCGGGCATGCTGGGAGTTGTAGTTTTGCAACATCTGGAGGTCCGCAGGTTGAAGACCACTGATTAAGGGATTGACAGGCGGTGATGATGAGGGTGGGGGGATGATGACGAAGGCCGCAGTGGTCTTCAACCTGCGGACCTCCAGAGGTTTCAAAACTACAACTCCCAGCATGCCTGGACAGCCGATGGCTGTCCGGGCATGCTGGGAGTTGTAGTTTTGCAACATCTGGAGGTCCGCAGGTTGAAGACCACTGATGAAGGGATTGACAGGCGATGATGATGAAGGGGGGGGGGGGGGGGGATGATGACGGGGGTCTGGATGATTACATGGGGGGGATGATGTATTTCCCACCCTAGGCTTATAGTCGAGTCAATAACTTTTCCTGGGTTTTTGGGGTAAAATTAGGGGCCTGGGCTTATATTCGGGTCGGCTTATACTCGAGTATATACGGTAGGTTAAAGCGCAACTGTCATGGAAATTATACCCCTAAGACTAATAACATGATAGTATAGATGATGATACATAATGCAGCTGTACTTTTGGCTGCTGTTTATCACTCTTTATCAGCAGGAAAATAGTTTTATCGTGCGGTCAGTAACTGTCGGATAGGCGCCGCGCCTCTGCCAAGCCTACCCCCTGTAAGTGAGCGCTGGACCACTGTGTGATTGACACACAGGTCCCCACCCCCCCCCCCCCGATGTCCATGATGTGCGGTCTGGCATGACTCCACTGAGCCTATACATATAATGTGCACCTTTATGTTATATGAAATACAGTGCCCGTACTCCTCTTCTTTCTTCCCATGGTACCGGGGACGCTCTGCTTCTGCTTTCACTATAGGCAGAGAGAATGCGCTCACTCCCTTTGTCTGCCGCCAGCTCAGTGCGCCTGCGCAGTGCTAGAGGCAGGGAGTGAGCTCACTGCCTATAGTGAAAGCAGAAGCAGCGCATCTCCGGCACCAGGAGAAGAAAGAAGAGGATTATGGACACTGTATTTCATATAACATAAATGTGCACATTATATGTATAGGCTCAGTGGAGCCACGCCGGCCCGCACATCATGGACATCGGGGGGTGGGGACCTGTGTATCAATCACACAGTGGTCCAGCGCTCACTTACAGGGAATAGGTGTGGCGGAGGCGGAGCATTACGATCCCCGGCCACGCCTATCTGACTGTGGCTGACCGCACGATAAAACTATTTTCCTGCTGATAAAGAGTGATAAACAGCAGCCAAAAGTACAGCTGCATTACACGTATCATCATCTATACTATCATGTTATTAGTCTGGGGGGTATATTAAAAAAATAAAATAAAAAAGCAATTATGCAAATTTGGGGTGGTTTCTTTCTTGCGCCATTCACTGTGCGGTCAAACTAACATGTAATCTTGATACATTAGGTCCTCACGAATAAAACAATAGCCAATTTGTATAGTTTGCATCATGTTCAAATAGTTTTAAAAAATTCCCAACTTTGTAGGAAAAAAAAAATGTAATTGCTATTTTCGGACCACTATAATTTATTTTATTTTCCTTATACCGGGCTGTTTGATGGCTCATTTTTTGCGCCACAATCTGTTGTTTGTATTACTACAACTGGGGTATTGCTCAGAATTTTTGAACGCTTTTTATTTACATTATTCTGGGGTATGATGTTATTTAAAAAATAAATAAATAAATTCTGGGGTTTGGTATTTTTTACATTTGCGACGTTCACCATATGGGATTAATCATGTTTTATATTAATTCGGACAATTACACACACAGTGATACCAAATATGTTTATTTTTATTATATCGAAAATGGGATAGGGGGGGGGGATTAAAACTTTTGATATGGAAGGGGTTAAAGATCAATGCAATTCCATAGAACTCCATTGATCAGTGCTATCTGTGCTCAATTGGTTAAGCCTACTCCAGGCAGGATCAATCAAAAGCAGATCCACGGACAGCACAGGAGGAGGAGAGGTGAGAGGTAAGAGGTAAATGTCACTTTTGGCGCCACTGTCAGCTTTAACAGTGATTAAAAGGGTTAAAAGCTAGCCGTGGCGATCGCCTCATGCCAGCTATTAGAAACAGCCATCAGCTACAACCACCCATGCAATATACCCTTTACAGCACAATGGCGTGTGTACAAGTAATTGGCCGTTAAGAGGTTAAAAGCTTAATACGCATTTTTCATGAAGTATTTTATTCCCCTTGGGAACAAAAACACGTCGACCCCCTCATGAAGTGGCGCCCCCTCAATATATCTCCATGGGAGAGCCGAGGATAGCCAAACAACTCTCCCATAGAGATGTATGAAGGGAGCGTGCAGTTGCCTCTTTGAGCCGGGGCTCCATACAGGAGATCGCGGGGTTCCCAATGGATCGGACCCCCATCATCTAAAACTTATCCCCTACCCTGCGGACAGGGGATACATTTTTGTACATCTCCTTTAATTTAAATAAGGTTGTCTGGTGAAAAAAAACAACAACCTGTGTATGGTGTCAAAAAGTATGAATTCTACAGGAATAATCTGCTGCAGCAGAGTTCCATTGATATCAATGGGATGCTGCTGCACTGTTCACACGGTGGAATTTCCGCAGAAATCCTGATTCTGACATCAGCAAAAATAATAGATTTTTCTACTCTTTGTGCTGATTTAGCTTGGAAACACATTGCAGGCTATAAAACGGCACATTTCTAAGTGGTCCTAGCACCTACCAGAATATTCAAAGGTGCGGAATGTCTGCCCATGTTTTCCTTGCGGACATTCTGCACATTTTACGCCATGTGACCACGACCTAAGACAGTTAGTAACTCACTGATAAACTGCACCATCAGCAAACCTCCTACCAAACATTTATAGCAAGGCTGTCTAATATATATAATGTACTACAGATATGAAGGCTGATGGAAAAAGTACAGAAAACTGGTGATAAAAGATAAATGGCAGCACAACCACATAGACTGTCTATCACAGTTTACTGCTGGATAGTGGATGACTTGACAGTACACCCGGGACTGCTGCATGCTGCGGATGATGCATGAATGTTTACCAAGTTAAAGGGGTACTCCGCTGCTCAGCGTTTGGAACAGTTTGTTCCAAACGCTGAACAGAGGAGTACCCCTTTAAGGGTGCATTCACACCAAAATTATGCAATATGGCTGCCAGATCCGGCAAGGAAATGTAAAGTGTACCTGTCAGTATTGAAAACAACATTACATGTATATTTGTAATATACATTGGTTAAAAATGTGTATATTTTTGTTCCTGCAGCTATTGCCTGTGTGTCTCTATGAGGAGTCCAAATACACAAAGTGTAGGGAGACAAGCAGGGCCCTGACCACCGAGGACAAGCAGGGCCCTGACCACCGAGGACAAGCAGGGCCCTGACCACCGAGGACAAGCAGAGCTCTGTGTAGGGATCGACGACTATCAGTTTGGCCGATATTATTAGCCGATAATCACGATTTTGGGCATTATCGGTATCTGCAATTACCTTGCCGATAATGCCCCGCCACCTGCACCACCCCCACGCTACTTCTGGCTCCTGCTGCGTCCTGCGTTATGCTGTGCGCAATGACGAGTGATGTGCGCGATGTGACGTCACCGTCAGTGCGCACAGTGACAGCTCAGGAGGACACTACCGGAGCCAGATGTAGAGTGGACCCCGGGAACAGGTAATTATAAAACCGGGGATGGGGGGAGGCAATGGGGCCGGGGCAGTGCGGTGGGGGGTGCGGCGCGGTGGTAGGGGGTGCGGCGCGGAGCGGCGGTGGGGGAAGCGGTGGCGGTGATAGGACTCAGGACCCCCGGAAAGGCAGGGGGAGAGAAGTGGGTGGCGGCGGCGGCCTATGGCACCGCAAAAGCCACTGCAGTGCATTGATTTAAAGCGCCCGCTTTAAATCAATGATCTGCAGCGGTGTCGCGGAGGGATAGTCGATAACTTATACCGGAATAACGGTATAAGTTATCGGCTATCGGCCCTAACCTCCACCAATTATCGGTATCGGCCCTAAAAAAACGATGCACCGAGGACAAGCAGGGCTCTGTGCACCGAGGACAAGCAGGGCTCTGTGCACCGAGGACAAGCAGGGCTCTGTGCACCGAGGACAAGCAGGGCTCTGTGCACCGAGGACAAGCAGGGCTCTGTGCACCGAGGACAAGCAGGGCTCTGTGCACCGAGGACAAGCAGGGCTCTGTGCACCGAGGACAAGCAGGGCTCTGTGCACCGAGGACAAGCAGGGCTCTGTACACTGAGGACAAGCAGGGCTCTGTACACTGAGGACAAGCAGGGCTCTGTGCAGTGAGGCTCTGTGACACCCTCCTGCATTACACAGCAGGATGATTGAAAAGCCAGGAGCCTCCACAGAGCCCTGCTTGTCCTGCTCTCACTTCCTGTATTTGGACTCCTCATAGAGACACACAGGCAATAGATGTAAGTACAGCATTTTTCACCCCCAAAAAAAGAAAACATTTAAAACCAATATATATTACAAATATACCTATAATGGTATAATCTACAGTATATAAAAAGTTTTTGTTAACGACAGGTACACATTAAAAACCGGCTACTGCAGTATCCATAACGCATTCCATTCATTTGAATGAGCTGGACAGAGTCAGGTGACTCCGGTCGGCTTGTTTTTGAACTGTATCAGTTTTTTTTCTGGACTAAAAACCTCTAGCTGAATGTAACCAGTCATCACTTTCATGCTGCCTGAACCACAAATGCGCAAAAGCTCTTTTCTTGCGCAAATATACACCACCTCGGAGGACACATACCAAGTGTCTATTTTGGGACAGTAAGGACTGCTACTCCCATCATGTCATGAACAGAGTCTGCCCATGATGGGAGTTATAGTCCAGGGGCTGAGGTGCAGATTGCAGCAGGTCATTAGCCAGAGACCCGCTACGATCTGCATTTATTAACTGTAAAAGCCAGCGGCACACGCGGCTACACTGCGCTGCCCGCCGCTCCTGTATACACTGTCATAATTCATAATCCCTGCTGCTGGGAGACTGGAGCTCTGATGGGTAAAAAGCTATTAACCAATCAGAGCTCCCATCTCCCGGGGGGGATTATGAATTATAAGAACTGTATATAGAAGTCAGCGGGCAGCGCAGTGTAGCCGCATGTGCCACCGGCTTGTATAGTTAATAAATGCGTATCGCAGTGGATCTCCGGAGAATGATCTGCTGCGATCTGCCCTTGGACTACCACTCCTATCCTGGAACAGAGTCTGTCCCATGAATGATGGGAGTGGTTGTAGTACCGCGGCGCTGCCGAGGGATGGCACTTGCACATCCCCTGGCTCCTGGACTTTATAGGACTACTACTCCCATCATGGACAGACTCTGCCCATGATGGGAGTTGTAGTCCAGGGGCTGAGGTGCAGATCACACTGAGTCATTCTGCCCGCTGCGATCCGCATTTAAGTTATCAAACCGGGCGGTACATGCGGCTACATCACGCTCCCCTCCGGCTTCTATATACACTGTCATAATTCATAATCCCCACCGGGAGACAGCAGCTCTGACAAGTCAATGGCTATTCACCAATCAGAGCTCCTGTGTTCCAGCGGCAGGGATTATGAATTATGACAGCTTATATAGAAGCCGGCGGGGAGCGTGATGAAGCCGCATGTACCGTCCGGCTTGTTAACTTAAATGCGGATCTCAGCAGATCATTCTCTGGAGATCCGCTGCGATCCGCATTTATTAACTATACAAACCGGCGGTACATGTGTCTACACTGCGCTGCCCGCCGGCTTCTATATACACTGTCATAATTCCTAATCCCCGCCGCTGGAACACAGGAGCTCTGATTGGTGAATAGCTATGGACTAATCAGAGCTTCCGTCTCCTGGTGGGGATTATGAATTATGACAGTGTATACAGGAGCCGGCGGGCAGCACGATGTAGGCCCATGTACTGCCGGCTTGTTAACTTAAATGTGGATCACAGCGGGGGTCTGCAGAATGACACGGTGCAATCTGCACCTCAACTCCCATCAGTGTCTGTCCATGATGGGAGTAGTAGTCCTAAAAGTAATGCAGCCGGGGGATGTGCAAGTGCCACCCCTCAGCTGCGGTACTACAACTACTCCCATCATGGGACAGACTGTCCCAAAATAGGAGTAGTAGTCCAAGGGCAGAGGGACAGAGCTCTGTTCACATTATGCGTTTTGCATAATGGGAACAGAGAAGTATGTTCCCAAACAGGGAGACTCCAGCTGTTGCTTAACTACATCCCCCCCCCCATGATGGGAGTTGTAGTTTAGCAACAATTGGAGGCTCCCTGTTTGGGAACACGCTGCACGATGACCAGCGGTTTTTTTCTTTTATTTCAATAAAATGGTTAACGAGGGCTGTGCAGGGGGCGGGTTTAAATAAAAAAAAAATTTTAATGTGTCGTGTTTTTTTAGAATTTAATTTTCAGGGTTAGTATTGGAAGCTGTCTAATAGATGGAATCCATTACTATGCCAGGGCTTAACGTTAGCCCCAAAATCAGCCTGACATTACCAGGGTGGGTGAGGATTGTTACTGGCCCTCCCCAGCCTAAATAACGCCAACATGTTACCGCCTAGGCCCAGAAGCACCATTTTTGACGCTCTGGGCCTGTTGGTACCGGCTCTTCCTGGAACCCCTGTGGCGGTGCGTACCGGGGTAATAATTGGTACTTAGCACTAGCTGTTGTGGGGGCTAACGCTAAGCCCTGGCCTTAGCAATGGATTCTGTCTACAAGACGTCTTCCACTACTAAGCCTGAAAATTCAATTATAAAAAACACAACACATTGAAAAAAAAATGTATTTAAAAAAACACTCCCCCACGGCCCTCGTTAACCCTTTTATTGACATTTAAAAAATAACGCTGTTCATTGTCGCAAACCACCAAATCTGGCATAGTCCTCCGCATTCACATATCTAAATTTCGAAGAAAAAAAACCAACAACAAAAAGTTTAGTAAATTTATTTTTGTTTCCACACACCAGCAAAAATGCAAGAAAAAAATGCAAGAAAAATGGACAAAATGCAGGAAAAAGCTGGGACAGTTTTTCTGACGTTTTTGCTGATGGACAAAAAACCTCAATGGAATTCTGACCTCAAAGCAATAGAACAAAATCCCTACGTCCACTTTTCCTGTGAGGTAGAGAAGGAGTGTACGGTAGAGCGAGGGGGGGGGGGGAGATTCTATATTTGCACAAAATTTATCAAAGGACATGCACAACCTTAGTAAATTCTGAGCAAGAGTGTAAATAAGACAAGCAGTGTAAAGGGGTAGATCTGGGTCTACAATAGACACCTAATGATAAATGTCCCCCAGTGTGTGTATATGTGAAGTACGGTATATATGTGGTATATACAAGGGGTATGTATGGGCTATATATACACCTCACATACCCCTCATGTACTCTGTAGATAACATTTATCTACAGAGTACATGAGGGTATGTGAGGAGTATATATTCAATATGTATGAGGTGTATAAAGTATGTATGGGGTATATGGGGAGTATATGTCAAGTAGGTATGGGGTATATGGGGAGTACCGTATATACTCGAGTATAAGCCGAGTTTTTCAGCACGATTTTTCGTGCTGAAAACAACCCCCCTCGGCTTATACTCGAGTGAACTCTCCACCCGCAGTGGTCTTCAACCTGCGGACCTCCAGAGGTTTCAAAACTACAACTCCCAGCAAGCCCGGGCAGCCATCGGCTGTCCAGGCTTGCTGGGAGTTGTAGTTTTGAAACCTCCGGAGGTCCGCAGGTTGAAGACTACTGCGGCCTTCGACATCATCCAGCCCCCTCTCACCCCCCTTTAGTTCTGTACAGTACTCACCTCCGCTCGGCGCTGGTCCGGTGCTGCAGGACTGTCCGGAGAGGATGTGGTCCGGTGGGATAGTGGTTCCGGGCTGCTATCTTCACCGGGGAGGCCTCTTCTAAGCGCTTCGGGCCCGGCCCCAGAATAGTCACGTTGCCTTGACAACGACGCAGAGGTACGTTCATTGCCAACGTACTTCTGCGTCATTGTCAAGGCAACGCCTCTATTCTGGGCCCGAAGCGCGGAGAAGAGGCGCCCCCGGTGAAGATAGCAGCCCGGAACCACTATCCCACCGGACGACCCCCTCTCCGGACAGCCCTGCAGGACCGGACCAGCGCCGAGCGGAGGTGAGTACTGTACAGAACTAAAGGGGGGTGAGAGGGGGCTGGATGATGTCGAAGGCCGCAGTGGTCTTCAACCTGCAGACCTCCGGAGGTTTCAAAACTACAACTCCCAGCAAGCCCGGACAGCCGATGGCTGCCCGGACTTGCTGGGAGTTGTAGTTTTGAAACCACTGGAGGTCCGCAGGTTGAAGACCACTGAGGGCGGATGATGAGAAGAGGATGATGAAGGGGGGTGGGGATGATGACAAGAGGATGATGAAGGGGGGGTGTGGGATGATGAAGGGGGGTGGGGATGATGACAAGGGGATGATGAAGGGGGGTGGGGATGATGACAAGGGGATGATGAAGGGGGGGTGTGGGATGATGACAAGGGGATGATGAAGGGGGGTGGGGATGATGAAGGGGGGGGATGTGTGGGATGATGACAAGGGGATGATGAAGGGGGGATGTGTGGGATGATGACAAGGGGATGATGACAGGTGATGATGATGAGGGTCTGGATGATGATGAGGATGTTAATGACGGGTCTGGATGATGACAGGGGGGGGATGATGTATTTCCCACCCTAGGCTTATACTCGAGTCAATAACTTTTCCTGGGATTTTGGGTTGAAATTAGGGGTCTCGGCTTATACTCGGGTCGGCTTATACTCGAGTATATACGGTGTATATCAAGTATGTATGGGGTATATGGGGAGTATATGTCAAGTATGTATGGGGTATATGGGGAGTATATATCAAGTATGTATGGGGTATATGGGGAGTATATATAAAATATGTATGAAGTATATATATATATATATATAGATATAGATATAAAGTATGTATTGGGTATATGAGGAAAGTGTACACAAGTGGAGTGGTATATAGAATATAGATAGATAAATATGATAGTATATTTATACCCAAAAGATTATCCATACAAATACACATAATAGGGAAAAGATGATACAATGAAATAAAAGTGTGGTTTATGGATAATTTTGTTTGTATACATGTAAATAAACCTTTATACTTGTAGTCTACAGAGTATATACTGCTATGGTCAGTTAGTGGAGTCTGTATAGAGTATATATGGGGTATGTGAGGGTTATGTACAGATATATACTGTTTATGGGGGTATATATGGGGTCTATGAATGCAGTAGGACCTGCAGATCTGATAGGCACAGTATTAGGGACCATCCATAGAAAACCCTTTAAAAATAAATATCTTTCCTTATGTAGAAACTACTGAACACAGATACAGGGAAAAGCAGTAGTGTGAACAGAGCACAAGACTCGGTGTAACGCATGAAGTGAAGAGCTCAGGCTGCAGTGTCACCGACGAGAGACAAACAAGCAGGTGGCTGCGTCTGTCTTACGTTAAAGTAACACAACATGTGACGTCATAGACGGAGCACGTGTCCGGCGGGGCCACTCACCGTTATCAGCCTCAGGGTCCATGGTGCCAGGGCTCCCCTCAGCCACTCGGACGCCTCGCCCGGGACTGGCAAACGTGTGCCAAGCTGGGAAGGACTCCGCTAAGCCCCTCCCGAGATCCGCTCCCCCCTCCTCTCACGGCAGTTACCATGACGACCAGCGAGGAGGCCTATGGGGGGCGCGGTTTAGTCCAGGTGTTCCACAGGAGAGGGAGGAGCTTGTAGAATGGCGCGCGTTCAGTGCTGGATCACCTGAGGAGGGAGCGGATGTGACACACTCGCCCTGCACCCGCCCCCCTGCACCTCCTCATCTCCTCTCACAGTGCCTTACTGGCATTTTATTTACCAGCCTTTACGTAGCTTTACAAGGCTCCTGTGCCCTGGCACTGCAGGGGTCAATCAGAGTGCTGGGATATGACATTATACTGTACAGCATGTTCCCTCAGCTGTCGCACAGCTACAACTCCCATCATGTATGGTCATGACCATCCAAAGTTCACTAGTGGCATCACTAGGGTATGAAGACCGTAGGTCCCTAGAGATGCCACTAGTGAACTTTGGATGGTGATGACCCATGGTGGTGGTGGTGAAGGGGAACGTGTTTTATCTGCTTAGGCTGCGATCACATCACGATTTCTCCATCCGACTTGAGTACACGATTTTATAACTTAACCCCTTAAATGGGCACTGTCACCAACTTTATTTTTTGATATCTTGAAGTACTTATGTACTACAACATATCTCTAATATACTTTTATTATTATTTTTTTAATTAAAATATTTTAATTTACATTTGAAAACCGGCCACTAGGGGTCTCCCTCCTAGTGGCCGGCTGCAGCCTGGCGTGACGTCACGCCTGGAAAAGGACTGATGCAGCCGGGCATCGGTCCTTTTTCGTTCAGCCTGCGCTCGCTCCCTGCCTGTCAATCAGACAGGCAGGGAGCAAGCGCATTGGCCGGCCACTCCTCCGGCACATTGCCGCCGCTGCTGTCCCTGCACGCCCGCTGCCGGACTCTGCAGTAAGTGTAATGAGGGAGGGGGGTTTGTGATGGAGGGATCGGGGTATGCGGGGGGGTTTGTGATGGAGGGAACGGGGAATGGCAATGGGGGAGGGAGACGGAGGGGACAGGTTAGCACTGCATGTAACTAACTAATAGTTTATCTACACAGGGTGCCTCCAGCTGTTTCAATACTACAACTCCCAGCATGCCCTGACAGCCAATATATGTCAGGGCAAGCTGGGAGTTGTAGTGGTGAAACAGCTGGAGGCACCCTGTGTAGATGAACTAAGGGCGTAAGTCTCCCCCATTAGGCATCAGTGACGTGGTGCCTGCTGGGGAAGTCTGCCTGGTAGTGAGCACACTGCCAGGCAGACAAAAGGCATTTTTAATATAGTAAAAATAAAAATTAAAAGCAGGGAGGGGGTTAGGGATAGATTGGCAATAGGCAGGGACAGAAAAATATATATATAGGATGGTGGGAGCTACCCTTTAAGGACTCAGCGTTTTTCCCTTTTTGCATTTTCATTTTTCCTCATCACCTTCTTAAAATTATAACGCTTTCAATTTTGCACATAAAATTCCATATGATGGCTTATTTTTTGCGCAAACAAAACATTGTGCAACAAAATTGAAGAAAAAATGTCCTTTTTTGTAACTTTTGGGGGCTTCCGTTTCTACACAGTGCATTTTTCGGTAAAAATTACACCTTATCTTTATTCTATAGGTCCAGAGGCGTACTAAGGGGGGGGGGGGGGGGGTTACTCTACATATACCTATGGGGGAGGGGGGGGGATTACTCTACATATACTTATAGGGGAGGAAGGGGGTGCTCTACATATACCTGTGGGGGAGGAGGGGGGTACTCTACATATACCTATGGGGAAGGGGAGGGGGGGTTACTCTACATATACCTAAGGGGAGGGGGGGGTTACTCTACATATACCTATGGGGAGGAGGGAGGGTGTTACTCTACATATACCTATAGGGGAGGGGGGGGGGGGGTTACTCTACATATACCTAAGAGGAGGAAGGGTTACTCTACATATACCTATGGGGAAGAGGAGGGGGGTTACTCTACATATACCTATAGGGGAGAGGGGGGTTACTCTCTACATATACCTATGGGGAGGGGGGGGGGGTTACTCTACATATACTTGAGGGGGGAGGGGGTTACTCTACATATACCTATAGGGGAGAGGGGGGTTACTCTCTACATATACCTATGGGGAGGGGGGGGGGTTACTCTACATATACCTGAGGGGGGAGGGGGTTACTCTACATATACCTATAGGGGAGGGGGGGGTTACTCTCTACATATACCTATAGGGGAGGAGGGTTACTCTACATATACCTAAGGGGGGGGGGTTACTCTACATATACCTATAGGGGAGGAGGGGTTACTCTACATATACCTATAGGGGAGGAGGGGTTACTCTACATATACCTAAGGGGAGGGGGTTACTCTACATATACCTATAGGGGAGGGGGGGTTACTCTCTACATATACCTATGGGGAAGGGGAGGGGGGGGGGGTTACTCTACATATACCTATGGGGAAGGGGAGGGGGGGTTACTCTACATATACCTATGGGGAAGGGGAGGGGGGGTTACTCTACATATACCTAAGGGGAGGGGGGTTACTCTACATATACCAATGGGGAAGGGGAGGGGGGGGGTTACTCTACATATACCTATAGGGGAGGGGGGGTTACTCTACATATACCTATGGGGAAGGGGAGGGGGTGGTTACTCTACATATACCTATGGGAAAGGGGGGGTGTAACTGCGTATAACTATGAGAAGGGGGGGGGGGTGTAACTGCATATACCTATGGGAAAGGGGGGGGGGGTGTAACTGCATATACCTATGGGAAAGGGGGGATGTAACTGCATATACCTATGGGAATGAGGGGGGGGGGTGTAACTGCATATACCTATGCGAAAGAGGGGGGGTGTAACTGCATACACCTATGGGAAAGAGGGGGGTGTACCTGCTTATACCTATGGGCAAGAGGGGGGGGGGAGGTAACTCTGCCTATACCTATGGGGAAAGGGGAGGAAAGGGGGGGGGGGTAACTGCCTATACCAATGGGGAAGAGGGGGGTAACTCTGCCTATACCAATGGGGAAGAGGGGGGTAACTCTGCCTATACCAATTGGGAAGAGGGGGGGGGGGGATCTGCCTATACCTATGGGGAAAAAAGGGGTTTAACTCTGCCTATACCTACGGGGAAATGGGGTGGGGGGACGCTGCTGCCTATACCTAAGGAGAAAGGGGGGTTAACTCTGTTCCTATACCTATTGGGAAGGGGGTTTAACTCTGCTGCCTATACCTACAGGGAAGGGGGGCTACCTAACTTTATACCTGGATGCCTAACTACTTACCTTCATACCCAGCTACCTAACTATGTACATACCTGGCCTTCATACATGGCTGCCTAACTATCTAGCTAGCCCCCTACCTACCTAATTTGTCACCTACCTACATATCTGGCTTCCTGATCTACCTACCTATTTATCTGGCTACCTCCCTACCTGCCCTTTTACTGTGCAGGACACCAAGGAGGGCATTATTACAGTTTGTGGGCCTATAGATAGAAAGATTGTAGAGGAGGGGAGGGCACTGGAAAAATGCTGAGTCTGAAATGTTTTTCCTGCAGATATTAAGAGATCCACATGGCGGTCTTATCCGGACGGAGAAGAAAAGGAAAGAGGACGCCGCTGATCAGAAAATGCGTAATTGTGAGTCCCAAAATGTAACTGCAATCCCTTATATGGTATATAGATCCTGTGTACAGCTGATATCTACCGCCATATGGTCCTGTATATAATCACTTATACAGATCCTTTATAGTATACTGGTCTGTGTATAGGGGTTTTATTCAGTACAGTATGGTGGTATTATCCAGTTATTGTGTGGTGGTATATATTTACTCCATGTATACCAGTATTATTGGTCATGGAAATTTACCTATGTTAAAGTGTTTCTTATACAGTGACCCCCCAACCTACGATGGCCCCGACATATGATGAAATCGACATACGATTGCCTCTCAGAGGCCATCGCATGTCGATGTCAGCATCGACATACTATGCTTTTTTATTTCGGGGCCATCGCATTAAGTGCTATCCGGCAGTGCCAAATGCTTAAGCTGCTGCCGGATAGCAGCTTAATGTTCCCCGTGTGGTGCGGTAAGTATTACTTACCCCTCCACGATTACTTACCCCTCCACGATGCTCCGGGGTGCCCCGAGTCGAGCGCTGGTCTTCCGGTGTCTTCTCGGCCCTCTCCGATGACGTCAATACGCTGCTGCGCACGTCATCCAATAGGAATGGCGTACGCAGCGGCGTAATGACGTCGCTACGCAAGCCCAGTGTTACGTCGAGCGCTCCGGAGCGCTCGCGGCGTTCCTCTCTCTGCAGCGCCCCGGTCAGACCCGCTGACCGGGAGCGCTGCACTGACACTGCCGGCGGGGATGCGATTCGCATAGCGGGACGCACCCGCTCGCGAATCGCATCCCAAGTCACTTACCCGTCCCGGTCCCCGGCTGTCATTTTCTGGCGCGCGCGGCTCAGCTCTCTAGGGCGTGCGTGCGCCAGCTCTCTAAGATTTAAAGGGCCAGTGCACCAGTGATTGGTGCCTGGCCCAATCAGTCTAATTAGCTTCCACCTGCTCCCTGTCCATATAACCTCACTTCCCCTTTCCTTCCTTGCCGGATCTTGTTGCCTTGTGCCAGAGAAAGCGTTAGTGTTGTCCAAAGCCTGTGTTCCAGATCTTCTCCTATCCTCATTGACTACGAACCTTGCCGCCTGCCCCGACCTTCTGCTACGTCTGACCTTGCCTCTGCCTAGTCCTTCTGTCCCACGCCTCCTCAGCAGTCAGCGAGGTTGAGCCGTTGCCGGTGGATACGACCTGGTTGCTACCGCCGCTGCAAGACCATCCCGCTTTGCGGTGGGCTCTGGTGAAAACCAGTAGCAACCCTAGAACTGGTCCACCGACACGGTCCACGCCAATCCCTCGCTGACACAGAGGATCCACATCCAGCTAGCCGAATCCTACCAGCAGATCCGGCCATGGATCCCGCTGAGGTGCCGCTGCCAAGTCTCGCTGACCTACCCACGGTGGTCGCCCAGCAATCGCAGCAAATTGCCCAACATGGACAGCAGCTGTCGCAGTTGACCGCCATGTTACAGCAACTTCTGCCACTGCTACAGCAGCAACCATCTCCTCCGCCAGCTCCTGCACCTCCTCCGCAGCGAGTGGCCGCTTCTAGCCTCCGCTTGTCCCTGCCGGACAAATTTGATGGGAACTCTAGACTCTGCCGTGGCTTCCTGTCTCAATGTTCCCTCCTACATATGGAGATGTTGTCGGACCAATTTCCTACAGAACGGTCTAAGGTGGTGTTCATAGTGAGTCTTCTGTCTGGAAAGGCCTTGTCTTGGGCCACACCGCTCTGGGACCGCAATGATCCTGCCACAGCTACAGTCCAGTCCTTCTTCACTGAAGTCTGTAGTGTCTTCGAGGAACCAGCACGAGCTTCTTCTGCCGAGACTGCCCTGCTGAACCTGGTCCAGGGTAATTCTTCAGTAGGCGAGTACGCCATCCAATTTCGTACTCTCGCCTCCGAATTATCTTGGAATAACGAGGCCCTCTGCGCGACCTTTAAAAAAGGCCTATCCAGTAACATCAAGGATGTGCTGGCCGCACGAGAGATTCCTGCCAACCTGCAAGAACTTATCCATTTGGCCACCCGCATTGACATGCGTTTTTCTGAAAGACACCAGGAGCTCCGTCAGGAAAAAGACCTTGATCTCTGGGCACCTCTCCCACAGTATTCTTTGCAATCTACCCCTGTGCCTCCCGCCGAGGAGGCTATGCAAGTGGATCGGTCTCGCCTGACCCATGAAGAGAGGACTCGCCGTAGGGATAAAAATCTATGTCTGTACTGCGCTAGTACCGAACATTTCTTGGTGGATTGCCCTATTCGTCCTCCACGTCTAGGAAACGCATGCACGCACCCAGCTCACGTGGGTGTGTCGTCTCTTGGTACGAAGTCTGCTTCTCCACGTCTCACTGTGCCCGTGCGGATTTCTCCTTCTGCCAACTCCTCCTTCTCAGCCGTGGCCTTCTTGGACTCTGGTTCTTCTGGAAATTTTATTCTGGCCTCTTTGGTGAATAGGTTCTGCATCCCGGTGACCCGTCTCGTCAAGCCGCTCTACATTTCTTCGGTCAACGGAGTGAAGTTGGACTGCACTGTGCGTTACCGCACAGAGCCCTTGCTTATGAGCATTGGACTGCATCACGAGAAAATTGAATTTTTCGTCCTGCCCAACTGCACCTCTGAAGTCCTCCTCAGTCTGCCATGGCTCCAGCATCATTCTCCCACCCTTGACTGGACCACCGGGGAGATCAAGAATTGGGGTCCTGCTTGCCGCAAGAAATGCCTCACGTCTGCTCCCAGTCCCGTCTGTCGGGCCTCAGTGTCTCCTCCTGTGCCTGGTCTCCCCAAGGCCTATCAGGACTGTGCCGTGCCTCCTCATAGCCCCCGTCCTGGTGACACTCTGCCCTGTGACATGCTTCACCCTCTGCCCCCCCTCTCCATTTCCACTTCTTCTGGATTACCGGCCGCTGATGTAGCTACCCAGGACTTTTTGTTCCGGAAGGAAACTCAAGAGGCGCCCCCTATGTTCTCTTTTCATTTGAAGGGACAAGGAGACAAAAAGAGGGGGAGACCTAAGGGGGGGGGTACTGTTACGCCGAGCGCTCTGGGTCCCTGCTCCTCCCCGGAGCGCTCGCGGCGTTCCTCTCTCTGCAGCGCCCCGGTCAGACCCGCTGACCGGGAGCGCTGCACTGACACTGCCGGCGGGGATGCGATTCGCATAGCGGGACGCGCCCGCTCGCGAATCGCATCCCAAGTCACTTACCCGTCCCCGGCTGTCATGTTCTGGTGCGCGCGGCTCCACTCCCTAGGGCGCGCGCGCGCGCCAGCTCTCTAAGATTTAAAGGGCCAGTGCACCAGTGATTGGTGCCTGGCCCAATCAGTCTAATTGGCTTCCACCTGCTCCCTGTCCATATAACCTCACTTCCCCTTTCCTTCCTTGCCAGATCTTGTTGCCTTGTGCCAGAGAAAGCGTTAGTGTTGTCCAAAGCCTGTGTTCCAGATCTTCTGCTATCCTCATTGACTACGAACCTTGCCGCCTGCCCCGACCTTCTGCTACGTCTGACCTTGCCTCTGCCTAGTCCTTCTGTCCCACGCCTTCTCAGCAGTCAGCGAGGTTGAGCCGTTGCCGGTGGATACGACCTGGTTGCTACCGCCGCTGCAAGACCATCCCGCTTTGCGGCGGGCTCTGGTGAAAACCAGTAGCAACCCTAGAACCGGTCCACCGACACGGTTCACGCCAATCCCTCGCTGACACAGAGGATCCACATCCAGCCAGCCGAATCCTAACACCCAGTAAGGCCTTGCGGAAGACAGAAGAGGACCGGTGAAGACAGCAGAGGACCGGAGAAGACAGCGGAGAGCCCAGCGGAGGCGGGGTCACCATCGGGAGCGGTGGGGACACCATCTCGAGCGGCGGGGACAGGTGAGTACAGCTTCCTATACTTTACATTGCACGAATGGCTCGTTTGGAACGAATTACCATCGTATGTTGAGGGACCACTGTATATATAAATTTTAGTTTATTGTGTGTTGATTTAGGTGGAATAGGGGCGAGGCAGAAGATTGACGAGCTGCAGAGCCTAGTAGGGGCCCTTGCTTTTTTTCGGTCCGTGGGCCCTGAATGTTGTCAGGCCGCTCCTGGGAGGGGGTGTAATTAAGCGGGGGGAGGGAGGTGGGTGTAATTAAGGGAGGGGGTGCGGGTGGGGTTCCAAACAAAGGGTCTGTCCCTGGTGCCAAATGCTCTAGGTACGCCCCTGTGTAGGTCCATTCGATTAAAATGATACCCTACTTATATAGGTTTGATTTTGTCGTACTTTGGAAAAAAATCATAACTACATGCAGGAAAATTTATACGTTTAAAATTGTCATCTTCTGACCTCTATAACTTTTTTATTTTTCCGCGTACGGGCCGGTATGAGGGCAAATTTTTTGAAGTTTTTATCTGTACCATTTTTGCATTGATCGGACTTTTTGATCGCTTTTTATTCCTTTTTTTTATGATATAAAAAGTGACCAAAATACGCTATTTTGGACTTAGGAATTTTTTTGGCGCGTACGCCATTGACCGTGCGGTTTAATTAATGGTATATTTTTATAGTTCGGACATTTACGCATGCGGCATTACCACATATTTTTATGTACAGTTTTTTTTTTTATATGGGAAAAGGGGGTGATTCAAACTTTTATTAGGGAAGGGGTTAATTGACCTTTTGTTAACTTTTTTTTTCACTTTTTTTTTGCAGTGTTATAGCTCCCATAGGGGGCTATAACACTGCACACACTGATCTTATGCTGATCCCTGCAAAGCCATAGCTTTGCATGGATCAGCGAGATAGGGGCTCGATTGCTCAAGCCTGTAGCTCAGGCTTGGAGCAATCAACACCAGATCGGACGCGATGGAGCAAGGTAAGGGGACCTCAGCTCGCGTCCTAGCTGATCGGGACATCGCGATTTTATCGCGATAGTCCCGATCAGACAGAGCTGCCGGGAAGCGCTTACTATCATTTTCAGCGCGGCGATCAACTTTGATCGCCGCGTCTGAAGGGTTATTAGCCCAGGGTCCCGGCTTTGAATAGCAGCCGGGACCGACCCAGTGTGATGCGGGGTCATGGCGTGACCCCGTTTTAAACACAGGGCGTACAGGTACGCCCTGCGTCCTTAAGAGGTTAAAATCATATGAAATCATATCTAAAGTTGGATCCATTGACCTCCATTAAAAAATCGGATTCATCACACACATCCAATTTGATCTGCATCTGATTTCACACGATTTTTTTCAGGTCTGAAATCGTGGTCAAACCCGATTTCAGACCCGAACAAAAATCGTGTGAAATCGGATGCGGATCAAATCGGATGTGTGTAATGAATCCGATTTTTTTAATGGAGGTCAATGGATCCAACTTTATATATGATTTCATAAGATTTTAAGTTAGAAAATCGTGTACTCAAGTCGAATGGAGAAATCGTGATGTGAACTCAGCCTTAGAGCACCACCAAAGTACAATGGGGGCATTTATCAAAGTCAAGTTAGGTGCACTGATGTTGTAGATAGGTTTTATGGTGTAGGGGCAGTGGTCTCCAACCTGCGGACCTCCAGATGTTGCAAAACTACAACTCCCAGCACGCCCCGCAGGTTGAAGACCACTGGTGGAGGGTGTAGTTTGACTGTACATGCACCATTTTATTTAATTTTTTAATGGTGCAGGGCCTGTGATAAATATTTTTGTACAGATTTTTTGTGAAATTTAACTTCAGAACACTTTATATGGCGACTTGTGTGGGACTTTTTCAAAATGCTGTCTGTAGCCAGTTTTGTATGTCAAGTCTGGGCTGGTATACTTTTGTGGGGTAATTAAAGGAAAACTGTCAGCTTGCCCCCCCCCCCCCCCCCCCCCCGCACTAACCAGCTGTACTGGCTGGTAGTGCGAGGGACGTTGATCAGTTTGAGGCTTGCCGTGCCCGGATCAGCCGCGCTGTACGGCTGTAATCTTCTATTTTCGGTATATGCTAATGAGTTGCTAACTGGCACTCTGACATCAGTGCCGCCTGCCACAGCGCCGCCCAGGTCATTAATATTCCTCCCCTCTCTCTTCATTACAGAGTGGGGAGAAGAGGCGGAGGGAAGGGAGGAATATTGATGAGCTGGGCGTCGCTGCGGCAGGCGGCACTGACGTCAGAGTGCCAGCTGGCCCAGCCGGTGCCAGTTAGCACCTCATTAGAATACACCGAAAATAGAAGATTACAGCCGAACGGCACGGCTGATCCAGGCACGGTATGCATCAAACTGATCAGCGTCCCCTGCACTACCAGCCAGTACCGCTGGTTAGTGCGGGGGGGGGGGGGGAGAAAGCTGACAGTCTTCCTGGGTGTAACGGTCCCTTCTTCCATGGCCAGGACTCCGCTCCACCCATTTGGCCCAGGCGCTTTTAATTAGCAGGACTTCATAAGGGTTTCCTCCTACCATTCTCCCAGCCCTCTGGTAGGTTTCATACTGGTGTGGTTCTCTATGGCGGCCATTGTTTCTGTGATGCTTTGTCTTTGGGGTGGAGTGGCCCATAGCCAGGGGCTTGGTCGGGCAGTACTGGGGCTGCCTGGCCACTGGGTCGGCGGGCATGGGGTCTCGGAGGCAGTGGTCGCCGCCGGACGCTATGCCAGTGTCAGGTTAGGGACCCACTCTAACGAGGTGGCCTTGAATTGGCGAGTGGGCTTGTACTTTTTGATCAAAATGTATACTAACAACCTGTTAGTTTTTGAAATTATGCTGAGAAGCAATTAGATCAAATTACAAATGGTAGATGTGCGTTTGTGTTTCTCTTTTTGTGTTGCTCATCCTTCTGTACCTTGCCTCGCCCAGCTACCTGTTTGGTCAAGTCGTATCGGGGGTAGCGACCTGCGTGTCACCTGCCACAGCAAGCCGATCCTGCCTTGTGGTGGGCTCTGGGGAAGACCAGCGGCACCTTAGACTCCGCTCCCTGATACAGCCCGTGTCATCTGTCACACAGGTCAGTGGATCCACATCCAGCATTGTGATAGCAAGATCCGGCCATGGATCCCGCTGGGGTACCTTTGCCCGATAACCTGGATCTCACCTCTATCGTGGCTCTCCAGTCGCAGCAGTTGGCCCAGCAGGCACAACAGTTAAATCAGTTGTCCGCCATGATGCAGCAGTAGTTGCTTTCTGCCCAGCAGCAGCCACAGCCTCCTCCTGCTCCTGTGTTGACTCTCAATCCTGCAGTCGCCTCGGGACCCAAGCTCTGTCTGTCTCTTCCTAAGAAGTATGAAGGGGATCCCAAGTCTTGTCTTGGATTTGTGACACAGTGCTCCATGCACATTGAACTAATGGCGGAACAGTTCCCAATGGAACGAGCCAAGGTGGCCTTTATTGTCAGTCTCTTAACTGGAAGGGCCCTGTCCTGGAAATCCCCGTTATGGGATCGCAGTGATCCACTCACAGCTAGTCTTCAGGCCTTTTTTGACAGAATTCCGAGCTGTATTTGTAGAACCTGCACGAGCTTCTTCCGCCGACATGGCTTTGCTGAGTCTTTCGCAGGGCAACCCCTCTGTAGGTGAGTATGCCATCCGTTTCTGTACCCTGGCATCAAAACTATCTTGGAATAATGAAGCTCTTTGCGCCACTTTCAAAAGAGGTATTTCTAGCCACATTAAAAATGCCCTTGCTGCCCAGGAATTGCCTTCTACACTTAATGATCTCATACACTTAGCCTCTCGGATTGATATCCGTTTCTCTGAACGACGTGAGGAACAACCTCAGGAAAGGGACTCTGCAAGACCTCAGCGCTTTCCTCGCCTGGCACCAGTCTTCCAGCAACCACCGCAACCACTGCAACCAACTTTGGAGGCTATGCAGGTGGTTCAGTCTCGCCTGGCTTTGCAGAAATGAACTCGCCGTAGAGCTGAGAATCTTTGCCTCTTTTGCGCCAGTGCAGATCATTTCCTCTGAAATTTTCCCCCACGGTCACAGGGAAACGCTCGCACCTAAGGTTTGTCTGAGAGGCCTCCCTAGGTGTGAATACTTCCTCTCTACGCTTGAATTTGATGGTCCTGCTTTCTCTACCCTCCAAAGAGACTATTTCCGTGCTTGCCTTCCTGGACTCTGGTTCCACGGGAAATTTTATTGATGCCTCCTTAGGGACCGTCTGCCGGTGTCCCGCCTTTTGAAGCCTTTGTACATCTCTTCAGTCAATGGAGAAAAACTGGACTGTACTGTCTTATTCCGTGCTGAACCCTTATCTGTGCAGGTCAGAGTCTTGCATAAAGAGAACTTGTCCTTCTATGTACTTCCTCATTGCACCTCCGCTCTTCTGCTTGGCCTACCTTGGTTGCAACTCCATGCCCTGCAGCTGGATTGGAAAACCGGACAAGTACTCCATTGGGGACCTTACTGCAAGAAGAACTGTTTTCACACTCTTCCGTCTAAGTTGGAGTCTCCTACTCCTCTGTCTAGTTTGCCTTTGTCTCTTCTGGACTTTGCTGACGTCTTCAGTGAGCACGCTGAAGTTTTACCACCTTATCGTCCCTACGATTGTCTTATAGACTTATTGCCCGGGACCACACCACCTCAGGGTAGAATTTACCCCTTGTCTATTCCTGAAACTCAGGCCATGTCAAAATACATTTAAGAAAACCTTCAAAAAGGCTCTATGAGGAAATCTTCCCCTGCCGGAGCCAGATTCTTCTTTGTGGAAAAAAAAATGGTTCTTTGTGACCTTGCATTGATTACTGTGGCCTGAATAAAATTACTCTCAAGAACTGCTATCCCCTTCCATTGATCTCGGAATTATTTGATCGTCTGTGTGGAGCGAGGATCTTCTCAAAACTTGACCTTCGTGGAGCCTATAACTTGATACGCATATGAGAAGGTGACGAATGGAAGATGTTTAATACTTGTGATGGACATTTTGAGTACCTTGTGATGCCATTCGGACTCTGTAACGCTCCTGCAGTCTTCCTGCAGTCTTCCTATACTTCTGTGTCGTAGTCTATTTGGACGACATTCACATCTACTCGTCCAATGTTCAGACTCATCGTTCACACATCTGCCAGGTCTTACAACGTCTCTGAGACAATCATCTCTATGCTAAACTGGAGAAGTGTTTTTTCGAAAAAAAAACAGTCTTCCTTTTCTGGGTTATATCATTACTAGTCAAGCTCTTCAAATGCATGCTAAAAAATTGTCTGCTGTACTGGATTGGCCACAACCATCCAGCTTAAGAAGAATCGTAACCTGCGGCTCTTTCTCTAAGACTTTCTCTCCTGTAGAGAAAAACTATACTATAGGAGTCCGCGAACTTCTTGCAATAAAGCTGGCTTTGGAAGAATGGCGTCATCTCTTGGATGGCTCTGTACATCCGGTTACTATATATTCTGACCACAAGAATTTGCTCTATCTCCAGATTGGCCATCGACTCAATCCTTGGCAGGCCTGCTGGTCACTGTTCTTCTCCAGATTTGATTTTTACATTCACTTCCATCCAGCAGAGAAGAAGTTACGAGCAGACGCTCTTTCCAGGTCTTCTGATGTTCTTGACCTAGAATCTTCTCCTCAGCATATTATTCCTCCTGAGCATCTCATCTCTGCAGCGCCAGCAAGTCTACAGCACCTACCCCCTGGAAAGGTTTTCGTATCCCCCCGTTTAAGATTGAGAGTCTTGAAATTGGGTCATTCTTCTCTCCTGGCTGGTCATTCCGGAGTCTGCAAGTCCTTGCAGCTCATCTCCAGACAGTATTGGTGGCCTAGTTTAAAATGGGATGTTGTTGATTTTGTCCGTTCTTGTTAGGTCTGTGCCCGAGAAAAGACTCCTCGTTCTAAACCTGCGGGTCTCCTACACTCCTTGCCAGTCCCAGAGCTCCCCTGGACCGATATTGCTATGGACTTCATAACTGACCTTCAGCAATACGGTCATCTGGGTGGTAGTGGACTGCTTTTTTCTAAAATGGCTCATTTTGTGCCTCTGCCCAGACTTCCATCTGCCCCGCAGCTTGCTAAACTTTTCCTTTGCCACTTAAGCCTTTTCATATTGTATCCGACCGTGGAGTCCAGTTTGTCTCTAAATTCTGGCGGGCCCTCTGCTCACTTCTACAAATTAAGCTGGATTTTTCCTCAGCATACCACCCTTAATTGACTGAACATGTCGAGAGGGTGAATCAGGTTTTAGGAGATTATCTCCGTCATTTAATTTCTGCTCGTCAAGATGACTGGGTTGATTTACTTCCTTGGGCAGAATTCTCATACAATCATAAGGACTCTGAATCCTTTGGGACTTCACCTTTCTTTGTGGTTTATGGACTTCATCCCCGTCGTCCTCTTTCCTTGTCCTCTTCCTCCGGAGTTCCTGTGGTTGATGAGCAAGTGCAGAATTTCTCCACCATCTGGCAGAAGACTCGTCAATCTTTATTATATGCAACATCTTGTATGAAGTCTCAAGCGGACAAGAAAAGGCATTCTCCCGAGTTCTCTCCTGGTGACAGGGTCTGGTTGTCATCCAAGTATATCTGCTTTAAGTTACCCAGTTATAAACTGGGCCCTCGCTATCTATCTGAAACGTCTAAACCCCATGGCCTATTCTCTCCATCTGCCGTCCTCTCTCCGGATCCCGAATTCCTTCCATGTTTCCCTCTTATCATCCACAACCGCTTTTCTAAAAAAAGACATCTCACCTACTCCCATCTCAGGTACTCCATGTTTATCAGTGGAAAACTTTTTTCCTTGTGGATTGGGAAGCATTCGGGCCAGAGGAGAGGTCCTGGGAGCCGCAGGACAACATCCTGGACCGTGACCTCATTCGGAAATTCTTGTCCTCCAAAAAGAGGGGGAGACCTAAAAGGGGGGGGGTACTGTTACGGTGAGCGCTCCAGGGTCCGGCACTCTGACCGTGAGCGCTCACCTCCCCGCTCTCCCGGCCGCATGTTAGTCGCGACCCTCTTCTCACCTGCCTCTGCTCTGTTCTCTGGTTCCCGGGTTCTTGAAATTTAAATGGAAAATGCACCATTCATTGGTGCCTGGTCCTTCTGCCAGGTTATTTAAGGCAGCTCCACCTCTTCCTTCCTGACGGATCCTCAGTGCACCCTTAGCCTGAGATTAAGCATTTCTATTGTTCTGTTGCCTTGTCCCTGTTTTCTGATCCTTCTGCTATGTTAATTGACTACTCATTTTTTTTCCGTTTTGCCATAGATTTTTGGGTAAATGACTGACGTCATTACAAAGTAGAATTGGTGGTGCAAAAAATAATCCATATGGATTTTTAGGTGCAAAATTGAAAGGGATATGATTTTAAAAAGGGAAGGAAGAAAAAACGAACGTGCAAAAATGAAAAAATGCTCTGTCCTTAAGGGGTTAACAACCTGATCAACCACGTCCGGGTGCAGTTGGATTGGCCATGTGAAGATCCGCCATTTGCCCACAAAAATTCCAAAGGCCCACTCCACATAGCATCTTGCACGTGACAGTCTGTAATTGAAGATCCACTGGCTGGCTGGAGTAAGGCTTCAGCAAGTTGGCACACATCTGGAAGGCCTTGTCCCCAACAAAAACAAAGGGCATTGGAGGTCCATCAGTCCTAGGAAAGGCCTTTGCTTCAGGAAGTCCCATCTCACCAGAGTAGATCCTCCCCCATGGCAGAGTTCTTAAACACAACTATTTGTAGTTAAAATACTCTGACCCCGTGTGTGCCGGCTTCTGGATCCTGATGTACTTCCTGTCGATTGCTCCAACACAGTTTTGAAACTGTGTGACTTCCTGGAACTTCTCTGCAATGCCAAGCCAATGTTCTGCTGAAGGTTGTGGAAGAAAGTCTGCTAGAAGGCAATCCTACATGGCCTTGCAGGTGGTCCCGACAATATTAGAGATGGTGGAAATTCCCAGGCGAAACTGGAAGTGGAGCGACGAAAAAAGGGTTTTAGTATTTTGCAAAACACATTGGATGAACGCTGCAAAAAAAGAAAAAAAAAAAGGATTTTAAAGAAAAAAAAAAAAGGATTTTGACTACATACCTGAGGGTTACGATGAGGCGTTTCTCTGGCGATATGCTCCTTCTGAGGTGGGTGTCTTGGTGACAGATCCTTTCACTGATGTGTTGGAGAACGTCATCAAACGTTTCTACAGTCATCCGTAGGTAGCTTGTGAACCTCTCGGGGTGCTGGCACAGTTTCACGTACAAAGTACTGTGCACCCCATGGGTGATCCGTGCTGCAGTGATGGGATAGATCTTCGGAGGTGGCGACGTCTCTCTTCATCTTCAGATCTTCTCCTTCTTTGTTGGGCACACCACAGCAGCACATTGAAACTGTAGGAAAGCTGGATGGGAAACATAGTAAAATTCGCAATGGTAAAGTCTAACAGCAAGCAATCCAAGCAACAGTACTCTCCCTCTCAACGCTGAAATTCAGACTGCTGCCAGATCATTGTAGCACCCTCTCATACCCTTCCCTTGGAGTAGGAGGTGGAGCTTCAAGTGTTGCAAGGTGTGACAGGTAGGAAATGGATGTAACCGGATAATAACCGATTAAACATTTACCCGTTTCAATAACGAGACTTTGAATCCTTATTCACTTGTTAATTCATCCATTATTATACGTCCGTTTTTTGATTTTACAATACATAAAACGGATGTTTAATAATGGATGAATGAACTATAGTGTGAAAGGAGCCTAAGCAAATGTACATCAATTTGGCATGACTTAGCTGTACGAAAACCAGCCCTCTGGAGGCCCATCTCTACGGCCCACCGTGCCAGCGTTGAATGTGCCCCCCCGCTGTCACGTGATCTCAGGACATTCTGAAGATAGCGGGCAGGCAGGTCGGGACATGCAGGTGAACCGCACACAGCATCAGGGGCTAGCTTGTCAGGGAAGAGAAGCAACCAAGCTCCCTGTGATCAGTTGTTGTCTGGAGGCGCATAGGACCCCAGGAAAGGGACAGTAATCCATAGTGCAGAGGAATGCAAAACCTCTGGGGGCCTGAAAATACAAAAAGGGGTAGGATATACCCCAGACAGGTAATACAAGTAAATGTACTAAATACATACCGGCATCTGGGGAACATAGCCTTAAAGTACAACAAGTATTTTGAGCCATAAAATGCCTGTTTTGCAGCTCAAAAAAACTGTGCAAAAAAGGTCTGAAAAAACTGGGAACGTAGCCTTACATAGACAGCCAATGATTTCTGGGAACTGTATAATGCTTTTGTGGTGCTGCCAACATTGCTGTCAAGTTTCAGATTTCAGATTGCTCGGGGGTCCCTGCAGCATGACACCCTGTGAGCAGCTTCTTTTCAGGGGACACATCTTACAAAATATGGTTTGTGCAAAGTGAACATCTCTTTTAATAACAATCAATACTTGCTGCAAATGCTGAAATTAGTTCACACTGCATTAGGGCCTCCGCCAGACGTATCTGTCAGCATCCTACCAAAATCGAGGAGACCAACTTATATGGTAACAGATGGCAATCATTTAAGTGGCCCAAACAAAGTCACCTAGTGAATCCATTTACAACATATGTGATTAAAATACTTTTTTCGTGCAGTGTAGTAATGCCCGTGAAAAAAAAGTTAAAACCTTTATTTTTTTTACCCAGAATACACTATGTCCACTAAACTTCCATTTCACATCCTACCGCCACATTACTATTGCGTAAACTGCCCAATCTGTTGCATTTTGCTAATTCTTTCCTCCCTAGGGAAAGAGTGTACAAGGGGTTTTCACAATGTGAATAAGTTTTGCAAAACAATTTGTGAAAAAAACGCCACGTTTTTTGTCTCCGTTTAACCTATATGTTTCCCAACCAGGGACCAGTCAGCTGTTACAAAACTACAACTCCCAGCATGCCTGAGCAGCCATTGGCTGTCTGGGCATGCTGGAAGCTGTAGTTCTGTAACAGCTGGAGGTACCCTGGTTAGGAAACACTGCCATAGAGCGGATTGTAATGGATGCAGGTGGTGGAACCTAGCATGAGGCGGTAGGGCTGCATAGGGCTTCCACCCGCCGAAAACAGGATGCCCACAAATACAGTAACGGAGGACAGCAGGTGGCTTTAATTTCTTTTTTTATATAACTGTTTTTTTATTAAAGAATTTTTCTTTAAAACAGATATTTGAGAATAAGAAAATAAAAGTACATACAATAATAAACAGAGTCATTACATATTAAAAAGACCAGGTTACAATATGATAACATAGATCCGGCTGTAAAGATGTTGTAAAGTCCAGATTATTTCACGTCGACTCTGTGATTATCCGGGGAAGACCCCACATCAGAGACATGAAGCTTAGATAAAAGTCGTTATCTAACAGATAATAAAGAATGAAGCGAGGATAATATGAAGTGCTATTAGAGGATACTAATAATATCTCGTGACTCCAGATCCATTACACCTCAGCTTATGGTCAATAATCCAGGCAATATGCAATGAAGAAGATGTAAAATAAAAAACAGGAGGTAAAAAGTTTGTAAGTGGTAGAAAGTTAATAGAGAAAAAGACAGGTAAGTATGGAAGATAAATATAAAGGGACGGATAAGTAGGGAAGATAAAGAGAATAGAGAAGTATCCGCTCGGATCCATCTCCTCAGGGTCCATCCACTGTCTCAGACCACTCTCAGGGACTCCACATATTCACCCCACCGGCGCCACAAAGTATCAAAAGCATCCAGTCTGTTTTCCACCATGGCGGACATAATTTCCATTCTCCGTATATCTGCGATTGTATCTAGTAGCATCTGGAATGGGGGGCTATCAGTTTTCCTCCACCACTGAGCCACAAGACACTTGGCCGCAGTGAGTATATATATGAAGAGTTTAGACTGAATGGTAGCGATTCCGCTGGGGGGGATGTTCAGAAGATATGTCTCCGCTGACAGTGGGATGTGGGACCCTATAACCCTCCTAACTAGTGACTGCACCTCCAGCCAAAAGTATCTTAGAAGTGGGCAGTCCCAAAATATGTGTGGTATAGAACCAATATCTCTATTATACTCCAACAAGAGGGTGAAAGCTGCGGGAAGAGGCGGTGCAGCAGCTCCGGCGTGTGATACCAATGTAGTAAGATTTTGTACTGGTTCTCTTTGTGTGTGATACAAGTCGAGGACTTAGCTGCCCGTGACCATATGACCTGCCATTGTGCAAAGGTGAGGGATTTCCCTAAATAAGATTCCTACTTGGTCATATATGGGTGTCGTAGTTGGGACGTGTCCTCTGGAGATATTAGGATATCCTAAATTCTTGAGATCAAGCCTCTAGTTGAAGTGTCTCGTTTACAAATAGATTTAAAGGGTGTTGGAGGTGTGAAGGGGGGATGGGATGGGTGAATCCCTAAATGTTCCTGAATGGTGTGGAAGTGAGACAGGGACTCTCTTGTTATGTGAAATTTGTCACTAATAGATTGTGGGGTTAGAAGCTGGTGGCTTTAATTTCAATGGTTAAGCTGACTTATTTGGTGGGATTTATCAAGACATTTAGAAAGCTTTTTAAATGTCTTTTTTTCTCTATGTTTGTCGCACAAAATATCACACAATGGGGGAGATTTATGAAAACCTATCTAGTTGCCCATAGCAACCAATCAGACCGCTTCTTTCATTTTTAACAAGGCTTCTGCAAAATAAAAGAAGCGATCTGATTGGTTGCTATGGGCAACTGGGCAACTTTTCCTTTGCACAGGTTTTGATAAATCTCACCCAATGGGTCTGTGCCACTTTTTGTGCCACAATGGCTTTAGAAACATTTCCATTATTTTTACCCATTTAGAGCACTTTGTGCAGTGGTCACTGATTTACTAAGTGCAAATGTCGAAAAATTGTCAGATAATAGATCCCAGAAATAGACTATTTCTCAGGTCAATTCAGCCCTTCCCTAAATTTTTTTTGTGCGAGGGTGTATGCGATTTTTCACACAAAAGTCACATGTCCCCACAAAATCTCAGTGAAATTTATCAAATTCTGTGCGCCGTTTGATAATTTTGGCACACGTCCGCAACTATTACAGCAACTTTTGTGCTCTAAAATAGTTAAGAATTCATACCACTCTGTAAATGCCCCCCATTGTTTGGGATGTATGCGTTTTTTTTTTTTTTTTTCCAGCTGACCCTAAAGTGTGGCCATTGAAATAAATGGCATCCGCTGCACTCTATTACGGCATACGTTGGCATCCTTTTTTCTGTGGAAGGCTGACGGATACATCTGATGGATGCCCTAATGCAGTGTGAACCTAACCTAAATAATAAAAACATGTAAATTCAGACCCTAGTCACTACTTTTTCTCTCACCATTCACCTATACAGACAGATCCAGCCACAGGAATCAGCAGTGTTTTACTATGTGTCTATAAGGCTAGGTTCACACTATGGAATTTCCGCCTGCAATTCTGCTTTGAAATTGCAGGCAGAAATCCCACTTACTAAAATGTATAGTGCAGTAAATGGGTTTCCGTTCACAAATCCACACTTTGGAATTTGTGAACGGAAAATCTGCTTCAAAATTTCTGCCTGAAGAATGCCTGAAATACTCGCGAAACACATTGCAGTCTATTGGAAACTGCAGTGTCCGTGCGGTCCTAGCGCCGACAGATTCAGTTGGCGCTGGCCGCACTCGGAATCTCTGGGCGGAAATTTTCTGCCCGGAGATTCCGCAGTGTGAACGTAGCCTAAGGGTCTATTACACGGCAGAATTTCCGCTAGTGGAATTCCACCTCAAATTAAAGACAAAAATGACAAATGGCAGTGTGAAAGTAGCCTTAGGGTAGTCACACAAGCGGATCCCCAGCGTGTATTATGCTGCGGATCCACCGATGAAGGACCGCTGTATGCTGCCTTCACAGGTGCCTGCTCGGAGCGGCAAGATGCCGCTATGTGCAGACACACTGAATTGATGTGCGAGTCGCTGCGCTCGCGGTGTACTCGCACACATCGCGGCCGCTCCCCCTGCTCTATGAGCTAGTATATCGCACATTGAAGTGTGTCTGCTCGTAGCGGCGTATTGCCGCTCCGAGCAGACACCTGTAAAGGCAGCATATAGTGGTCCTTCAGTGGTGGATCCCCAACGTAATACGTGCTGGGGATCCGCTATTGTGAACGTACCCTAAGGGTGCATGCACACCACATTTTTGCAATACAATTCCCGTATCAGGTTTTTGATGAAAAACGGATTCCTCAAACCCAGACTAAACTTTATCAAAACGTGTGTACAAATTTTAACCCGGATTCGGTTTGAAAAATGATGTCCGGTTGTATCCGTTTAAAAAAAAAAACATATACGTTTTTAACTTTTCACTCCATTTTGAATAAAGTTTCATTTGTTTGATTACAATTCCAAGAAAAAAAAACTGTGCAAAGTCAAAAACCATATGGTGAAAACCAGATGGAACTGTAAGCACATACAGTTCTGTACGGTTCACATTGACTCCCATGTTAAAAAAAAAAAACATACGGTTTAATGCAGTTTTTCACCCGGACCAAAAACGTGGTAGACTACAGTTTTGGGTACGGATAAAAACAACGGACAAAAAAACGTATAAAACGCAAAACGGATTAAACCGGATGAGGCGTTTGAGATACGGTTTACAATGTTAAGTCGGTTTTCTATACAGTTCCATACGGTTTTTAACTTGAAACCGTATACGGGAACTGTATAGCAAAAACGTGGTGTGCATGCAGCCTAAGTAAGCAGAATTTCTGCAATTTCAAAGCGGAATTGCAGGCGTAAATTCCATAGCGTGCACCTAGCCGTAGGGAATTGCTCCAGAAATGAGAGGGGGCTGTAATTGAAGGCAGCTCAGGTAATTTTTTTCGTTGTAGAATTTCCTGTTTGTTTATTGTATTAGTACGTTTCTATTGAGCTTGTTGCACTGAGCGGTTTATTGGGTGTTATTTCTGGGAGGTGAGCATTGTGACCATCCAGGACATTCCTCTATGGGAGGCTGGGAGCTGCTGACTGTCTCCCAGGACACGGCATCCAAGGCAGATTTCCGGGAGTAGCAGGCTGTCTGCAGCAGAGGACAGGAGGGAGCGCAGATCTGCTGTGCTGTGTGCACCTTGTGTCATCTCACACCTTCTCCTTCACCATAGGGAATTGGGCTATAAGTGTTGGTGTTGATGAGTTCCTGGAAACAGAGCTGCGGGAACCTTGGAGGAAAAGGAGCCCAGACTGTCACTAAAGGTAATGTCACGTATCACAGGTGTAATCCAGAATACCTGGCTACTGTATGTACGTACATACCTGTGTGTGTAGAGCATGTGTAATGTATGCATTGTATACGATATAAGGTTTGTATGGGTTATCCGATTTATATATATGCTGTATGAGCACTATATGTACTGTGCAATATTTATAATAGATATTGTTCTGTAACATTTACTATACATATGCACTGTATATACGTAAGGTACTATGTTCATTATACCCTTGCAATGTAGTATGTACGTGTATATATTGTACTAAACCAGTGGTCTCAAGCTGTGACCCTCCAGATGTTGCAAAACTTCAACTCCCAGCATGCCCGGACAGCCAACGGCTGTCCGGGCATGCTGGGAGTTGAAGTTTTGCAACATCTGGAGGGCCACAGCTTGAGACCACTGTACTAAACAAACACAGTCTAGATATAATGTATAAAGCAAGTGTACATATTTACATTTTATCTATATATAGTACACAGTTTATCAGCATAAACATTACAGCAGATATCAATTATATACATATAATGTAATGTTTATGTTTTGTACTGTAGTACTACTATTATTTATTTATGCATAGAGTGCCCTTAAAGGGGTACTCCCGTGGAAAACGTTTTTTTTTTTTTTTAATCAACTGGTGCCAGAAAGTTAAACAGATTTGTAAATTACTTCTATTAAAAAATCTTCATCCTTCCAGTACTTTTTAGGGGCTGTATACTAAAGAGAAATCCAAAAAAGAAATGCATTTCCTCTGATGTCATGACCACAGTGCTCTCTGCTGACCTCTGCTGTCCATTTTAGGAACTGTCCAGAGTGGGAGAAAATCCCCATGTCAAACATATGCTGCTCTGGACAGTTTCTAAAATGGACAGCAGAGGTCAGCAGAGAGCACTGAGGTCATGGCATCATGAGGAAATGCATTTCATTTTTGGATTTCTCTTTAGTATACAGCCCCTAAAAAGTACTGGAAGGATTAAGATTTTTTAATAGAAGTAATATACAAATCTGTTTAACTTTCTGGCGCCAGTTGATTGAAAACAAAAAACAAAAAACGTTTTCCACGGGAGTACCCCTTTAAATCCAGAGGCGCTGTGTATAGTAAGGAGTTAACATACATAGCATAACATACAATTAAGTACAATAGACAAGAACAAAGTAAATGACCGGCTGCTACAGAGCAAGAGAGGACCCTTCCCACGTGAGCTAACAATCTATAGTAAATAATTAGTATCCAGTATCTGATAGTAATTCCGACATTGCAGCATTTGCTTCTGTCACCAAATTTACCAGAAAAGTCCATATCTAAAGAGTCCAGAGACAGCAGGGTGGGCAGATAAATAAGGAGACTCCTCTGGCATACTTGTAGGGGGAACAGCCCTTTTGAAGAGATACCACTATGGTAACAGTACATAGGGCGGTGCAAGAGTCACATGAATGTAGGAGACTCATGAAATGCGACTTTTACTCGACAAGATATCAAGAAAAAAGGTGTCAGATGAAAAAAATGTAATGAAAAGTCTTATGTTGTCATATGACTGCTACTCACCTGCAATATCTGGTGTGTAATGGCCACCGTCACTTAAAAAAAAACCTAATGATATGTTGTAGGGATGTGTTATATGTTTGAACCAGCCCAGATCTTGGGCTATGTTCACATGTCAGAATTTCTGTGCGCAATCCACATTGGAATTCTGCACAGAGATTCCGCAGCAGCAGAGTCCTATTGTATTCAATGTCCGTACAGAGATTTTCCGTGCTGACATTCTCAGGGGTGAACATAGCCTTACTAAGAAGAGCGTACTAAGTGAGACAAATGTACAATGTAAATTTATGGCAGTGTTTCCCAAACAGGGTGTCTTCAGCTGTTTCTAATCTACAACTCCCAGCATGCTGGGAATTGTAGATTCACAACAGCTGGAGACACTCTGGTTGAGAAACACTGGTCACGTGATTGTCTCAGTCAGCAATGCTCCCCCGCCCCCACTGTTCTTTCTAATAATTAGTAGGGTTCTGAACACTCAGACCCAGACCGATCAAAACCTTTGACATGTCTCTGGGACACCTCAAAAGTTTTGTCAAGTGGCAGGTACATTTTCGAGCTATTGTGCGACAAAGCCTGTGTGTAGCCTCATCTTTACAGGTAATGTATAAATGTGTATATGGAAAATAAGGGAGTGAAAGACAATGGGGCGAATATACTAAAGACCAGTGTTTTACATGCTAATCTGTGGTGGAGCACTCTGAACCTAATTTATCAGACTGTGTACACCTCCTAATAAAATAGTCATGTCTTGTGGCTACCTATGCACCTCCGGCCAAACTCTGTGCCAGCTAGGAACTGGCATAGGTTTAGGCTTCAGCTTATACCTGTTTGCATGCATAAGTTTTAGTAAATCCATTGGACACAAGGAGCGATGACCCCTTAACGAGAACAAGCTGAAATTTGTGACTCTTTTATACCAGAAAAAAGATATTTGATAAATTCCATCAAGTGTCTGGTGTAAAGATGCCTTAAAATGCAGATCATCAGAACAAGCTCTGTGTAGACCAGTGTTTTCCAACCAGAGGGGGACATGTATCAATAATGGGGTAGCAATGTGTGATTTTAGGTATGTTTTTTTGCATCAAATGGAGCATATTTGCGCCAAAATTATCAATTGTCGTACGCAAGTTTGTAATTTTGGCACAAATGTAGCCCTACAAAAGGCGCAGACCCACGAATTCCAGGCAGTAAATCTGACTTTGGGACATCCTATTGTTGTAGCTATTTTCTCTGTCACTTTATTCATGGTGTAGATTTGCGCCTAAATGAAGGTATTTGCGCTTAAACTTGCACCAAATCGAAAAGTCGCAATTAATGAATTCCAGACCAAAGAATGATTGTAACTGAAATCACGACTAACAAAGTGAAATCAGTGATTTTGTTCTAAACCATTTGGCGCAATTGTTTGGCGCAAAAAGTTACATAAAAGGAAATTTGAGACAAATCACAGTAAAAAAAACAGGGTAAAATCCTTCATACATACCTCCCAGAGTGCCTATAACTCTTGCAAAACTACAACTCCTAGCATGCCCGGACAGCCTTTTGGCTGTCTGGGCATGTGAAGTTGTAATTTTGCAACAGCTGGAGGCACCCTTAGACCATGTTTTTAATGGAATTCTGCTGCACCTGGTGGAATTATATCTGCTGCATTTACATCTGCTGCGGAAATCCTGATTCTGGCCTCTGCAGAAAGAATTGACATGTCAATGCTTTGGCTGTATCCTCTTCTGGAGAAGGCGCACTTCCGAGCAGTCCTAGCTCCGGCATGTTCTGGCGGCACCTGCTGTTTGCGGAATGTCCGCTGGAAATTTTCTGGGCAGACATTATGCAAAAATTACACCGTTTTAACATGGTCTTATTGAGATAACACTGGCGTAGGCATTGAGCGCGAATATTAGAAATGCAAATTTTTACCGCGATTTCAGGAATATTTAGAATATAGCGATACATATTTGTAATGACGACTATTCATTTTTTATGCAAACGTATGCGAATATCGGCACTTCCAGACTGGACACTGATCCCTCCCATCTTTTAGGTGAAATATATAATTGCAGTCTGAAAAGTCAATGAATGTAGAAGACTGGCACTACTTGCTTATATCCCCTATGCTATCAGGCTGTGAATATCTGGAGCTGATAAGGACCCACGGCTGGACATATGCTGTGCACTATATTGAGGTGGTGCTGATCCTCAGAGTAAATTTCAAAGATTCTGTGAATCATCCATGCATAAGAAAAAGTTCGCACTCACCAATCCGCTTCAGTGCTTTATTTCTTGATCGTAAACGGGGGGTACTTACAAACAGGACAAAAAACAGAGCGACACGTGTTTCACGCTAGTTGCGCATCGTCTGCCAGACGATGCGCAACTAGCGTGAAACACATGTCGCTCCGTTTTTTGTCCTGTTTGTAAGTTCCCCCGTTCACTATCAAGAAATAAAGCACTGAAGCGGATTGGTGAGTGTGACCTTTTTCTTATGCATGAAATATATAATTGTGCATGCGCGCTATGCAAATGTAATTACGAATTTTCGCATTAAAAAAATAACATAGTGAATATGCGAATTTCGCGAACATAGGTGTTACGCCTAGCGCTCCGGGCCCCCGCTCCTCCCCGGAGCGCTCACGGCGTCTTTCTCCCTGCAGCTCCCCGGTCAGTCCCGCTGACCGGGAGCGCTGCTCTGTCATGGCCGTTGGGGATGCGATTCGCACAGCGGGACGCGCCCGCTCGCGAATCGCATCCCAGGTCACTTACCCGTTCCCGTCCCCTGCTGTCATGTGCTGGCGCGCGCGGCTCCGCTCTCTAGGGCGCGCGCGCGCCAGCTCCCTGAGACTTAAAGGGCCAGTGCACCAATGATTGGTGCCTGGCCCAATTAGCTTAATTGGCTCCCACCTGCTCCCTGGCTATATCTGGTCTCCTCCCTTGCACTCCCTTGCCGGATCTTGTTGCCCTTGTGCCTAGTGAAAGCGTTTTGTGTGTTTAAAGCCTGTGTACCAGAACTTCTGCTATCTCCCCTGACTACGAACCTTGCCGCCTGCCCCCGACCTTCTGCTACGTCCGACTTTGCTTCTGCCTACTCCCTTGTACCTCGCCTATCTTCAGCAGTCAGAGAGGTGAGCCGTTGCTAGTGGATACGACCTGGTCACTACCGCCGCAGCAAGACCATCCCGCTTTGCGGCGGGCTCTGGTGAAAACCTGTAGTGGCTTAGAACCGGTCCACTAGCGCGGTCCTCGCCATCCCTCTCTGGCACAGAGGATCCACTACCTGCCAGCCGGCATCGTGACAGTAGATCCGGCCATGGATCCCGCTGAAGTTCCTCTGCCAGTTGTCGCTGACCTCCCTACGCTGGTCGCCCAGCAAGCTCGTCAGATCGCCCAACAAGATCACCAGCTGTCGTACTTGACCACCATGACACAGCAACTCCAGTCACAACTACAGCAAGTACAGTCACAGCTACAGCAGCAACAACCATCTCCTCCGCCAGCTCCTGCACCCCTTCCGCAGCGAGTGGCCACTCCTAGCCTCCGCCTGTCCTTGCCGGACAAATTTAATGGGGACTCTAAGTTTTGCCGTGGCTTTCTTTCGCAATGTTCCCTGCACTTGGAGATGATGTCGGACCAGTTTCCTACTGAAAGGTCTAAGGTGGCTTTCGTAGTCAGCCTTCTGTCTGGAAAAGCCCTGTCATGGGCCACACCGCTCTGGGACCGCAATGACCCCGTCACTGCCTCTGTACACTCCTTCTTCTCGGAAATTCGAAGTGTCTTTGAGGAACCTGCCCGAGCCTCTTCTGCTGAGACTGCCCTGCTGAACCTGGTCCAGGGTAATTCCTCCGTTGGCGAGTACGCCATACAATTCCGTACTCTTGCTTCTGAACTATCCTGGAATAATGAGGCTCTCTGCGCGACCTTTAAAAAAGGCCTATCCAGCAACATTAAAGATGTTCTGGCCGCACGAGAGACTCCTGCTAACCTGCATGAACTCATTCATCTAGCCACTCGCATTGACATGCGTTTTTCTGAGAGGCATCAAGAGCTCCGCCAGGAAAAAGACTTAGATCTCTGGACACCTCTCCCACAGTCTCCACTGCAATCTGCGCCTAGGCCTCCCGCCGAGGAGGCCATGCAAGTGGATCGGTCTCGCCTGACCCTGGAAGAGAGGAATCGCCGTAAGGAAGAGAATCTTTGTCTGTACTGTGCCAGTACTGAACATTTTTTGGTGGATTGCCCAATCCGTCCTCCACGTCTGGGAAACGCACGCTCGCACCCAGCTCTCGTGGGTGTGGCGTCTCTTGATGCTAAGTCGGCTTCTCCACGTCTCACGGTGCCTGTACGGATTTCTACTTCAGCCAGCTCTCCCCTCTCAGCCGTGGCCTGCCTGGACTCTGGAGCTTCTGGGAATTTTATTCGGGAGTCCTTAGTGAATAAATTCCGCATTCCGGTGACCCGTCTTGTCAAGCCACTCCACATTTCCGCGGTCAACGGAGCCAGGTTGGATTGCACCGTGCGTTACCGCACGGAGCCCCTCCTAATGTGCATCGGACCTCATCACGAGGAAATTGTATTTTTTGTCCTTCCTAATTGCACTTCTGAAGTTCTCCTTGGACTACCCTGGCTTCAACACCATTCCCCAACCCTGGATTGGTCCACTGGGGAGATCAAGAGTTGGGGTCCCTCTTGTTCCAAGGACTGCCTTCAACCGGTTCCCAGTACTCCCTGCCGTGACCCTGTGGTTCCCCCTGTATCCGGTCCCCCTAAGGTCATTAAGGACTCTGCCTGCCACAGGAAATGCCTCTCCCCCCCTCCCAGTCCCATCAGGCAAGCCTCTGTGTCCCCTCATGGCCCTCGTCCTGGTGTCACACTGCCCCGTGCCAGGTCTCGCCCTCTGCCCTCTCTCCCCATTCCTACTCCTGCTGTTCTGCCTGCCGTTGAGGAATCCCTCCATCCTTTCCCGGTGTCCTCATCCCAGGGGAGGCAGTTACCGGACAAAGAGAAGGGGAGACCTAAGGGGGGGGGTACTGTTACGCCTAGCGCTCCGGGCCCCCGCTCCTCCCCGGAGCGCTCACGGCGTCTTTCTCCCTGCAGCTCCCCGGTCAGTCCCGCTGACCGGGAGCGCTGCTCTGTCATGGCCGTTGGGGATGCGATTCGCACAGCGGGACGCGCCCGCTCGCGAATCGCATCCCAGGTCACTTACCCGTTCCCGTCCCCTGCTGTCATGTGCTGGCGCGCGCGGCTCCGCTCTCTAGGGCGCGCGCGCGCCAGCTCCCTGAGACTTGAAGGGCCAGTGCACCAATGATTGGTGCCTGGCCCAATTAGCTTAATTGGCTCCCACCTGCTCCCTGGCTATATCTGGTCTCCTCCCTTGCACTCCCTTGCCGGATCTTGTTGCCCTTGTGCCTAGTGAAAGCGTTTTGTGTGTTTAAAGCCTGTGTACCAGAACTTCTGCTATCTCCCCTGACTACGAACCTTGCCGCCTGCCCCCGACCTTCTGCTACGTCCGACTTTGCTTCTGCCTACTCCCTTGTACCTCGCCTATCTTCAGCAGTCAGAGAGGTGAGCCGTTGCTAGTGGATACGACCTGGTCACTACCGCCGCAGCAAGACCATCCCGCTTTGCGGCGGGCTCTGGTGAAAACCTGTAGTGGCTTAGAACCGGTCCACTAGCGCGGTCCTCGCCATCCCTCTCTGGCACAGAGGATCCACTACCTGCCAGCCGGCATCGTGACAATAGGACAAATATTCATCCATATATTTGCCAAATATCGCAAATTTGAATATGGCCCTGCTGCTCATCACTGCACTCAGGTCTGAATTCAGGCTTCATGCCACACACCGCAGGGGCTAATGCCAGAGGCAGCTCTAGAACTTTTGAGGCCTTAGGTGAAACTAAATTATGAGGCCCTTAACCCCCTTTAGGTAGTAAAAGCAGTCCCCTTAGTGACCCCCTTAGGTAATAACAGCAGTCCTTTTAGTGACCCCCTTTAGGTAGTAATAGCACCCCTTATAGGTAGTAGGGGCAGACCCCTTTAGGTAGCTTTAGTGAAGGCCCCCACTGTCAGAAAAAAAAAATACCTACCAGGCTCCCCTGTAGCGTGTCCTCTCTTTTGCTGTTCTCTCCTCCAGTCTGTGTTCTGGCGAGTGATAACATCACTTATGCACCGAAGCACATAGTGATAGTAGGGGGGGCCCAACACAGGAGCAGCAGGCATGCCTGAGGAGATCCGCAGCCCACAGGACAGCAATTGGTGCTGGGATACCACACATAGACCTGCCTGAAAAGATGCAACGTGTTGGGTGTAAGTCTCATGGTTTGAGGTGATACATTCTATTGATCAAAGTCTTGGAGATGAGTGTGGGAGGTCCTCTACTCCCCCTCCCTTCTCCATAGACTTGTATAGATAGTTATAAAGCTGAAAATGCATTACGCCTGTGCTGTATGGATATTATCAGTGAATTCTGAGTCAGTTGTATATTCAGATGTACACTTTAAAGCTCAAATGACATCTATAAAGGCTGCATCTATAAAACGTATACTGTCAAGACAACAGATTTATATCACTCTTTTTCTATAAAATGTTTGTAGCAACAGTTACAAGTGCATTTAAAACTCATGTTTAAAGGGGTTTTCCAGAATTAGAATAATGCTGCTTCTTTCTTGCAAAAACAGCACCACTCCTTTCCACAGGCTGTGTTTGGTATTGCAACTGGGCTGCACTGAAGTGAATGAAACTGAGCTGCAGCACTACACACAACCTGTGGACAGGAGGGGAGATGAAATATGAATGCGTTGGTTTAATCTCTTGACATTTAACGTGCATGTACGTCATTATGCCAGGAAGAAATTTCACCACAGGCTCAAGAGCTTAACCCAATCCATACATGGGGTGCCAGGTGCGTTATACAGCTGGCACTTGCCCTCAGTGGCCGCTATAACAGAAAGCTCCAACCCCAGCTGTTTAACTCCGGAGATGCCATAGTCAACATCTACAATGACGTGCATGATAAATAGGTTCTGTACACAGTCATCAGCTATTGGACACTGCAGGCATTTGTTTTCTTTGAACCTTTGTCCTTAAGAATTGTAAATGAGAAGAATCTTATTGAACTCTGGACTAGGAATAACCTCATTTATGGGGCGTTGGCCCTAAGAACAAGCTACATTTATTAGCAACACAAAATATTGGTCACTATTTAAAGGGAACCTGTCAGCCTTTTTAGGATAACAGCAAAACAGCAAAAACCCAGCCTTAGGTTATATTGACATGTGGCAGATCTGTTGTTGAAATGTATGCAATTAAAACTGTTTATTTGTGGTCATTTTGATGGCAAGCCTCATTCAGATGAATGGTACGGCATCTTCAAATGTACAACTTATGAATTTACCCTAATACTTATCTATCCTGCCCATCATCCTGGTCATCTTGGAGGCTTATACAGCTCAATGAGCAAAGGGCACATATTCACCCATTTGTACTCAAAATTTACAGATACAGATTAGTAAGTAGTGTTGCTCGCAAATATTTGCAATACGAATTTTATTCGTGAATATCGCATATTTGCGAATTCGCGAACATTCGTGAATATAGCACTATATATTCATAATTACGAATATTAGTTTTTTTTTTTTATATATATTTTTTTTCACAGTACACATCACAGTGATCATCCCTCTCTGCTTCCAGCTTGTGTAGTGTAAAGAAGGCTCTAATACTACTGTGTGAGACTGGTGTGCGAATTTCCGCATATGCGAATTTATTTTGTACGGGTTTTATATATGCAAATTTTCGCATATGTTAATATTTGTTAATTAACATTTGTTATTTGTTATGTTAATACACGCGAATATTTGCATATGCGAAAATAAAACGCGAATATTCGCGAATATATAACGAATATTCGTCCATATATTCGCAAATTCGAATATGGCCTATGCCGCTCAACACTATTAGTAAGTACACCAGATGTACGCATCCTTTTTATCACCTTGTGTTATATACATATTGTATGGCTCAACTGTATGGCCCAAACATGATATGAACAGAGTTCTAAATAGTTAATCTGACTACCGTATTTTTCGCCGTATAAGACGCACTTTTTCTTCCCCAAAACTGGGGGGAAAAAGTCGGTGCGTCTTATACGGCGAATACACCCCTATCACGGCGGTCCCTGCGGCCATCAACGGCCGGGACCCGCGGCTAATACAGGACATCACCGATCGCGTTGATGCCCTGTATTAACCCTTCAGACGCGGCGATCAAAGCTGACCGCCGCGTCTGAAGGGTAAGTGACACTAACCCGGCTGTTCAGTCGGACTGTTCGGGACCGCTGTGATTTCACCCGAACAGCCCGACTGAATAGCCGGGTTAGTGCTTACAGGACACCGGGAGGGACCTTACCTGCCTCCTCGGTGTCTTCTCCGTTCAGGGATCCCCTGTATGGCCGGCGCTCTCCTTCCTCGTCGTCGAGTACGCGCGTCGGCGTGCGTAATGACGTGATGGCGGCGACGGAGAGTGAGGATACCCGGCCGGCAGCAGAGACGTTCCGGAGCGACGGGGACACTGCGACAGCGATGGAGCGACATCCAGGGCAGCGGTGACGGGTCCGGAGCGGCGGGGACACGTCAGTATTACCTCCTATGCAGTGGTCTTCAATCTGCGGACCTCCAGATGTTGTAAAACTACAACTCCCAGCATGCCCGGACAGCCAACGGCTGTCCGGGCATGCTGGGAGTTGTAGTTTTGCAACATCTGGAGGTCCGCAGGTTGAAGACCACTATTGGGTTCAAAATCTTTATTTTTTTTAATTTTGCACCTATAAATTGGGTGCGTCTTATACGCCGGTGCGTCCTATAGGGCGAAAAATACGGTAGTTATGTACTTACCCGCTGCCATAACAAAATATATCTGAAGATTAGACTTTCAGTATTCGGAAAGCTGTGTGACAACCCTACAGTATATCTAATGTTATATAGGAATTTACATAGATACTAACTTCTATACCAGACTTAAGCATTGTAGCAGCAGCTTCTGTTCCTTAGGGCTAATTGTTATTAATTACCTTTGTAACACTGCATATTCTATACCTGTAAAACATTGTGCTTTGCCAAATAATCATGGGCTATAGAGTTCCCTAAATACTGGCTTGACCAGCAGAACTTGCTGTAGGCAATGAGGCCTCTATAGTTACAGGAAGGTACTGGAGGGCGTAACCAAGTGATGTTCTGAGGAATGAATACTCCGAAAACTGTGGGGGGGAATTCACCATTGTAGGTTTGGGTAAAGCATTTCTGTACACCTTTATTTTGTGGTCTGCTAATGTGTAGGTGCACCAAATTTATTAAATGGTCACAGGACATTTGATGAATTAGCGACTTTTTTTACACCAGTTTTTGCCACTTTTTCGTGGTTCTTGCGCAAAAATTTGTGACTTTAAAAAATAAATTGCAATTGATAAATTCATTACCACTGCATTAGACTAACCTTAACAGCTGGTCTGTAGACATTTAAAATATATATATATATATATCCTGAGGTGCAGAACTGTGCCAAATGTACACACAAAAACATCTCTAAAGACAATGATAAATCCCCCCTGTGCTCATTTATATATGTGTATATCAGTGGCATTGGCGCAAATTTATTAGATTTTTTTTTGCCATGGCCAATGTTTTATGTCTTTTGGTTGCCATTTTCTGGATAGTTTCCTCTTGTTTTCACGATGGGGTGTAATTTAGGAATGTATCTTACCCTGTTTTGAAGCTTTCAACTGTTCTTGCTGTGACCAGTTCCTGAGGTAGACTGTTCCAAAAGTTCACAGTTCTTATGGTAAGGTAAACCTTTTTTTCTCCAGACGGAGGGAGTGCTCCCTTGTCTTTTGAACATTTTTTCCCCATATTTTTTGTGTGGTCCATTTATATACTTCTGAGGATATGTCTTAGATTTCTACAGCATACTTTGTAGGGATTTTTTCCTTCATGGATGTATCCACCTGTTGTGGTCATATTGCATTTTTTAACTGTGGTTTTCATGAAATTTTCACAAAAACAAAATAGGACTAAAATATAGGCATTAGAGATGAGCGAACTTACAGTAAATTCGATTTGTCACGAACTTCTCGGCTCGGCAGTTGATGACTTTTCCTGCATAAATTAGTTCAGCTTTCAGGTGCTCCGGTGGGCTGGAAAAGGTGGATACAGTCCTAGGAGACTCTTTCCTAGGAATGTATCCACCTTTTCCAGCCCACCGGAGCACCTGAAGGCTGAACTAATTTACGCAGGATAAGTGCCGAGCCGAGAAGTTCGTGACGAATCGAATTTACTGTAAGTTTGCTCATCTCTAATAGGCATACATTCTATTAGACTGTTTTCGGGGAGCGCCTCCAACCTATAGCCTTTCCCCCAAATCCTTATACCTTCTATTACCAATTTTGGCATGTACTACCTATCTAGTTTATGCAATTTTTAATTGTTGGTAAATTACAGTTTTCCTAAGGCTAGGTTCAGACTACGGAATCTCCGGGCAGAAAGTTTCCGCCCGGAGATTCCGAGTGCGGACCGTGCGGACACTGCAGTCTCCAATAGATTGCAATGTGTTCCGCGAGTATTTCCGCCTGAAGATTGAGCAACGCCATTCTTCAGGCAGAAATTTCCAAGTGGATTTTCCGTTCACAAATTCCGAAGTGTGAATTTGTGAACGGAAACCCATTCACTACACAATACATTTTAGCAAGCAGAATTTCTGCCTGCAATTTCAAAGCGGAAATGCAGTCGGAAATTCCGTAGTGTGAACCCAGCCTAACTTGTCCCCATTTTTTGTTCTATTTATCCCTTTATCAGCTGTGCTCCCAGAGCTCCTTTCTTGATGGCTTAAAATTTCAGCCTACTACATACTTCAGAGCCTATTTAATCTCTGTTATATAAAAGATATTTATTAGAGGAACATATTATATAAAAGATTTGTTAGAGGAACAGTACGTTACCCTTTTCATGTACAGTAGAATGCTACATTTGCTGGATAGTTTTCCAATATGTGGTTAATGTATGAACATTTACAAGTACGTCCAACTTATGGCATTGGATCCAGCGCATGTATAATTTATATACCCTTTTCTTCTACTTGAGTGGCAAACAATTGTGGAAATGGATACATCTCATTAAATTATAATTACATGCAAAACCAAAACATAAATGAGATCAGATTTCCGGCACAGAAGTATGCTTTGCAGGCTGGCTGAAAGAATAAGTCAAATGTGGTACGTTTTAAAATCTGGTACATTTACAGTATAACTTATATTACATACTTTACTATAAGGTATATAGACATCTTCATTATCATGTCTTATCTAGGCCCTTGCAGTGCAGAAGAGGTGTTAAAGGGGTACTCTTAAGAGGTGTTAAAGGGGTACTACTTAATCAACTAGTGCGAAAAAGTTAAACAGATTTGTAAATTACTTCTATTTAAAAATCTTAATCCTTCCAGTACTTATCAGCTGCTGTATGCCCCAAAGGAAGTTGTATTGTTATTTTCAGTCTGACCACAATGCTCTCTGCTGACACCTCTGTCCATGTCAGGAACTAATCCCCATAGCAAACCTACCCTGCTCTGGACAGTTCCTGACATGGACAGAGGTGTCAGCAGAGAGCACTGTGGTCAGACACAAAATAACTATACAACTTCCTCTGGAGCATACAGCACCTGATAAGTATTGGAAGGATTAAGATTTCAAAATAGAAGTAATTTACAAATCTGGTTAACTTTCTGGCACTAGTTGATTAGAATTTTTTTTTTCCACCGGAGTATCCATTTAAATCTCTGCCCTTGGCAAACGTGACACGTGAAGTAAAGACAGGAAATATCAGCTCTAGTAGTCATGAACATTTTTAATACTTTTGTTACTGTTGTTTGTAAAAACTTGTCGTCCAGACATTGTAGTCTCAGTCCAGACATCCATTGCTATCGTAATTTATAACCCGGCGAAGTGCACAGCAGCATGCTTCACTGCCTGGCCAGCTGAGTCTTCCAACATGTTTACTTTAGTAGGCTCCATTTACATGACAGAATTTCCAGCCAGAAAAAAATCCTGGACATTTCGCAGGCGCCAGTGGTGCTAGGACTACGCGGAAATGTGCCATCACCAAAGAGGGCAATGCATTTCCAAGTAGATTCCGAGCATAGAATTGACATGTTCATTCTTTCTGCGGCGTCCGGAGTTTGAATTTACACTGTGGAAATTCTTCCTTGAAAACAATGGGAGTCTGTTGCAACAAAATTTTAGAGCAGAATTTCTGCTTCGAAGTTCATGTTGAAATATTTCTTTTATATGGATAACAATAATAATAATAAAAAAAAATCTTATTTAAATATGTTTATTCTGTAAAGAACATTGCTCAACGGAATTGCTGAATTTTCAACAGAATTTGCATGGAATTTCAGCAGAATCTCTGTGTTCTCTGAACATAGCATTCCACTGATGTTCAAGCCTTATTGAATTCAATGGGATTCCGTCATGGAATAATATTACAAAATATAAGTCTGGTCTTATATTTTTGCAGAAAGCAGAATTTCTTCTGGGGAAATTCTGCTGTGTGAATGGGACAGCAGAATCCCATTGAACTGAATGTGCAGTAAATTTTGCTGGAATTTCTGGCAGAATTCTTCTACGAAATTCCGCATGGAAATTCTGTTGTCTGAACATAGCCTTAAGCTACTATGTCAAGTGGGATATAAAATAGGGTATTGTGTTTAGTGCAGTCACACTTGAATTGTTAAACTTTCAGTATCAATATTTACGGTAACACAAATACGACACATGACTTATAGGTTCCACATACAAAATATATTAGCTCAGCACTGCTGGAAATAGATAAAATATGCTCTAAGGGATTTGTTCCACACTAGGGAGCCTCCAGCTGTTGCAAAACCACAACTCCCAGCCTGTCCTGTTGCAATACCACAATTTCCAGCAAGCCCAGACAGTTGTTGGCTGTCCGGGCATGCTGGGAGTTGTAGTTTTGCCACAGCTGGAGGCACGCTTTTTGACACTCTGGACTGGTCTAAGTTTTTTTACTACGTTTATACAGGTCCCAAGAGTTCAAAAGTGGTCATCATATAAAGTCACCTCCTTTCATGCCCTATTAATGCACATTAAATTCACAGAGCGGATCTTTACTCAGGTCCTTTATGTGCGTTAAAGCATAGTATCATTCAAAATGGACAACTCATGCTTTGTTGGACCCACCTTGCCCGTCAGTGGAAAGGGGGAATTGCCCTGTGTGGGTGAATGGTGATTCACCCCTGGTTATTCTTATTCTACAGTCACTGAAACCCTCTAGTTCCAAGATGTGAATCCTGATCAGTTACTACTTACTGTAGATCATAAGTATCAATATTGATAACAATAACAATAAAAATAATAGATTTACAATGGTATCATCTGATCTTTTTGTGGTGTCCCGTGCTGAAAACCCTTGTCTACCTGCCCTATCAGGTGGCTCTCACCAAATGTGTCTGCTTCACAGCTCCATGTTAAAATTTATTATATTTTGTAACCTGTTTTAATTGTAGTTTTATTGCCTAATGTAATTGCATTCTTATGTCATTTAAGGAGTTAGTGTTATCTCTGTAGGAGGATGGGTGAGAAACCACATGAGCAACCCAGCCAATCATGGCCTCCTGCCCTTCTTCACCCAGGTTTGTCCAGACAGGGAGGAGTTAGTTCAGTGTAGAGAGAGAGTTGAGAGTGAGTGGAGGTAGAGGCAAGACCTCTGCTATGTGACCTGTCCCTCGCCACATGGGGAAAGGACCTAAGACCAAGTTACAGTAAGAACAACTACACTCTTCACTGGAATCCCGCCGGCCAGGTCATCAGTCCAGTACAAACCTAAGCTTTGGGGACAACAGAAGAATCTTAAGGGCCTAATGGAAACAATGAATAGAGGTGTTAAGATCCTCCGGCTGCCCCTTCCACTAAAGTCCTCCATGGCATTAATTAAAGGGGTACGCCGCTGCTCAGCGTTTGGAACAAACTGTTCCCAACGCTGGAGCCAGTGCCAGGAGCTTGTGACGTCATAGCCCCGCCCCCTCAATGCAAGTCTATGGGAGGGGGCGTGACAGCTGCCACGCCCCCTCCCATAGACTTGCATTGAGGGGTGGGGCGTGACGCCATGAGAGGGCTATGACGTTATGAGCTGCTGGCACCAGCTCCAGCGTTCGGAACAGTTTTTTCCAAACGCTGAGCCGCAGAGTACCCCTTTAACCCCTTAAGGACTCAGGGTTTTTCAGTTTTTGCACTTTCGTTTTTTCCTCCTTACCTTTTAAAAATCATAACCCTTTCAATTTTCCACCTAAAAATCCATATTATGGCTTATTTTTTGCGTCACCAATTCTAATTTGCAGTGACATTAGTCATTTTACCCAAAAATTCACGGCGAAACGGAAAAAAAATCATTGTGTGACAAAATCTAAGAAAAAACGCCATTTTGTAACTTTTGGGGGCTTCCGTTTCTACGCAGTGCATATCTCGATAAAAAGGACACCTTATCATTATTCTGTAGGTCCATACGGTTAAAATGATACCCTACTTATATAGGTTTGCTTTTGTCGTACTTCTGGAAAAAATCATAACTACATGCAGGGAAATGTATACGTTTAAAAATGTCATCTTCTGACCCCTATAACTTTTTTATTTTTCCACGTATATGGCGGTATGAGGACTAATTTTTTGCGCCGTGATCTGAAGTTTTTATCGGTATGATTTTTGTTTTGATCGAACTTTTTGATCACTTTTTATTCATTTTTTAATGGTATAAAAAGTGACCAAAAATACGCTTTTTTGGACTTTGGAATTTTTTTGCGCATACGCCATTGACCGTGCAGTTTAATAAATGATGATATATTTTTATAGTTCGGACATTTACGCACGTGGCGAAACCACATATGTTTTTTTTTATTTACACTGTTTTATTTTTTTTATGGAAAAAGGGGGGTGATTCAAACTTTTATTAGGGAAGGGGTTAAATGACCTTTATAAACACTTTTTTTAAACTTTTTTTTTTGCAGTGTTATAGCTCCCATAGGGACCTATAACACTGCACACACTGATCTCTCATGCTGATCACTGGCGTGTATTAACACGCCTGTGATCAGTGTTATCGGCGCTTGACTGCTCCTGCCTGGATCTCAGGCACGGAGCAGTCATTCGTCAATCGGACACCGAGGAGGCAGGTAAGGGCCCTCCTGGTGTCCTGTAAGCTGTTCGGGACGCCGCGGTTAATACCGCACATTGCCGCGATTGGCGATGTGTGGTATTAGCCGCGGGTCCCGTCCGTTGATGAGCGCCGGGACCGACACGTTGTGATGCAACCCCGCTTCATATCGCGGGAACCGGCGCAGGACGTAAATATACGTCCTGCGTCGTTAAGGGGTTAAGCACCCAATTTGGATTCTATACTGTGAAGCAGTGCAAGGCAGTCATAGTCAGCTCCCAGAGTTCTGTAGTCATTTTTTTGTTGTTTTGGTTTTGCTTATGTGTGGCATATTTATCATACTATCACAAAGGGTTGATAAATTTGACTCACATAAGCAAAAAACAATAAATCACTTTTGAATACCATTAAATGACTTTGTAACACCACCTCCTCTCCTCAGTGACTTTTCTGCTCTAAAATCGCAGTTGTGAAAAATAAATGTGCGATATACAAATATATTTTTAACCCCTTTTAGACACAGGTTTTTTTTATTTTTGCACTTTTGTTTTTTTTCTCCTCACCTTATAAAAATCATAACTCTTTCAATTTTCCAACTTACATATAAAGCCTTGTTTTTTGCACCACCAATTTTACTTTGTAATGACATTAATAATTTCATCACAAGATCTACGGCGAAACAAAAAAATATATAAAGCAACAGCGCCCGACAGACCCCATAATAGTGTCATAAAACAGCTAGCGCTAACCCCCAATTATTACCCTGGTACCCACCGCCTTAGAGGTGCCAGTAAGAGCTGGTACCAACAGGCCCGGAGGGTAAAAATATTGCGTTCCTGGGCCTAAGCGGTAACAGGCTGGCATTATTTAGGCTGGGGAGGGCCAGTAGCAATGGTCCTCGCTCACCCTGGTAACGTCAGGCTGTTGCTGCTTGGTTGGTATCTGGCTGAAATTGAAAATACGAATAACCCCCACGTTTTTTGCATAATAATAATAATTAAACAATAAAAAAAAAATCAAGTGTGGGGTTCCTTCTATTTTCATACTCAGCCAGATACCAACTAAACAGCAACAGCCTGACGTTACCAGGGTGGGTGAGGACCATTGTTACTGGCCCTCCCCAGCCTTAATAAGGCAAGCGCCATTTGAATGCTCCCCTGTCGGTACCGGCTCTTCCAAGCACCCCTGTGGCGGTGAGTACCAGGGTAATAATTGGGGGTAAGCGCTTGCTGTTTTTGTGGCTAGTGTTAAGCCCCGGCTTATTAATGGACTCTGTCTATAAGATGGCTTCCACAACTAAGCCTGTTAAGTAAATTATTTAAAAAAAAAAAAAAAAACACAACACTTTTTAAAAACTATTGTTCTAAAAAAAACACTCCTCCCTCAAGCCCTTTTTTAGCGATTTTATTATTATTAAATAAATAAAAAAACGCTGGTCATTGACGTAGTCCACCGAATCCGAAGAAGTCCTCTGCATACATGGATTTGAAATGAGAAGAAAAAAAACGAAAATAGTTTAGTACATTTATAGTGCCCTCCCTTAAAGAAAACGCCCATAAACCAGCATTTCCTAACAGGGAGCCTCCACAACCCCATAATTTCCAGACAGCCTTTGTTTGTCTAGAAAAGATATAGGTTGTAACTTAGCAACAGCTGGAGTCTTGTTGTTTCTAAACTACAACTCCCGTCATGGGGATTGTAGTTTAGCAACAGCTGGAAGCACCCCATTCCTGAACTACAACTCTTGTCCTGGACGTTTTAGTTTAGCAACAGCTAGAGGCAGCCGATTCTAAACTGCAACTCCCATCATGGAAGTTGTAGTTTGGCAACAGCTGGAGGCACCCCATTCCTAAGCTTCAACTTCCTTCCTGGAAGTTGTAGTTTAGCAACAGCTGGAGCCACCCAATTCCTAAACTACAACTCCCGTCATGGAAGTTGTAGTTTAGCAACAGCTGGAGGCACTCCATTCCTAACATACAACTCCCATCATGGGAGTTATAGTTTAGCAACAGCTGGAGGCACCCCAACACCTGGTAGTTGCAGACGGGTGGCCAGGAAGCAGATTCCCCCCTGCTTATTGCCCCCCTCCCCTTTTCCCAGCCACTCTCCTCCAGTATGTAACATTGCCCCCATCGCCGCCTTTCCTGGCCTGAGCTGTGATTGGCCAAGACCGACCAGCCAATCACAGCTCAGGCCAGAAAATATGTAGTTTCATATTCCTTGCAGCCGGCCAACTCTGCTCCCCGGCCACCTGCCTGCAACTACCGGCTGTTGCAACTACAACTCCCAGCATGTCCTCACATGCTGGGAGTTGTAGTCCTTACGATTGCCAGCGGGTGGGAGATGCGGAGCGGGGGCTGCTGCGAGCGGCGTCGAAACAAAGATAGGTGGCGGTGGGGGGGTGGGGGGGGTCTGCTCCCCGGCCACCTGCCCGCAACTACCAACCATTGCAATTGCAACTCCCAGCATGCCCTCACTGAAATGGCATGCTGGGAGTTGTAGTCCTGTAATAGCTATCCAGTGGGTGGGAGATGGGGGCTGCTGTGAGGCACAGATAGGCGGCGGTGGGGGGACGTGACACAAGGAGCTACGGGCTGGTAGCGGCAGGAGGGAGATGACGGGGGGGGGGGGGGGGAGGGCAGTAGAGAAGGGGGGAAAAGATGACCTAGGGTGGACGGCGGGAGATGAAGGAGGGGGATGATGGGTATTGGGGGTAAGACGGAGCCCAGGCGGCTGCTAAGTGATGCCAGCCCAGGCTCCTTTGTACGGCTGTGATTTCATATTTCCCGCAGGAGCCGCGGGACATATCAAATACCGCTCACCAAAGCAAGTTTTGTAAGCCAGGTCCAGGCTGTCTTACATTTACGCTGCTGTTGCGATTTTTTTTTGTGTGACTTTCGAACTTGATTTATCCCTGACCACTAAAAAGTGAAAACTGAAATTTGCTTTGGTAAGCTCTTTTGTAGATTTTTGCTTACAGCCAAAAGTCGCACAAAAAATTGCTTAGACGCAGATGCGACTTTTAGTGCGACTTTTTCAAGCAAAAAAATAGCTCTAAATCCCTTGATAAATGTCCCCCCAATTGACTACCTTAACCTGGTATTTGAGGTATTCTTTACCTGGCACTTGGCACCGGCAACCGCTTTACCTCTGGAGTGTGGTGGTTTAACACTCCTGGCGTCACGAACATTCATCCCTAAAGTCTACATACACGCTAAACCCCCAGCTCGCCACCCTTTTTTTTGCAGATTAGGTGTGTACACCTCCCCACGTAATGTATGACATAGTGATAATAATATCTGTGTTATCTGTATGGCTATTTCTACGTATTGCTGGGAATCTCCACATTTCACAGATGACTGTGGCAGCTGCACGTTATCTGACACATAATAGCACTCCATTTGTAAATATGATCTGAAAGCCTTTATAACCAGATAAAGGATATGTTTGTTTAAGTAAGCAATGATAACCACAGCACAGAAAGCCTGTGAACTATCCCTCCCAGGTCATTGGTGTCTGCATTCCTATAATGAATAAAGAGTTACTAAAATAAACCTCTTTAGAAATAGGTGGCATTTAGATTGCCCTGTGTATTATTTAAGGAGTTTAGATAGTCCTATAGAAGAGTAGAAATTGATCGCACTCGCAATGATGATACAAAATGCAGATTTATTTACTCACATAGGTCGGCTGGATACACAGGTATGGAGAGGGAGCAGACAGATCGGAACAACATCCATTTCGCGCAAAGCCACCGCTTTTACTGGTTTGGCACGAAATGGACGTTGTTCCGATCTGTCTGCTCCCTCTCCATACCTGTGTATCCAGCCGACCTATGTGAATAAATAAATCTGCATTTTGTATCCTCATTGCGAGTGTCATCGATTTCTACTCTTCTATGGGACTATCTGGACATATTTGCTATTTCTTAAGATTGAGCACCGCAGCAATTGGATTGTAGCACTGTACCTGAGACCACACATTGTACCTCCAATCCGAGACTACCATTATAGGGTCAGTAGTGCCGACCTCGATATCTATGGTGATTTGTCATTAAAGGAGTTTAATTGAATAAGAATCATTACCATTCGAGGGCTGGATTCCAAATCAGACTAAAAATCTAAGTAATAAATCGAAATCACACGCGGAACCAATCCGCAAGGATTTTGTCACAGCAACTCTTTATGTGACCCAGACACATATATGGCCCCCATGTGCCTGTATGCACTCCTAACAACTCTTGTCCTGAGGGAACTCCTCCCAAGTCTGGATCGGGGCAGTGAAGTCCTAGACAATCTGAGCACAGGTTCCACTAGAAGATGTCGAGCCCTGACTCCCTTCCGGAGTCTGTTTCTGAAAGTTTGCCTAGACGCATGTACGCCTGTAGGCAGCTGGAGGTGATTTTCTTGGGCCCTGGCAGTGCCTCTGGTATCTGCTCCATGCTCTTTAGACTAAGCAGGGTAACACAACAAGCCTTTTTGAGACGTCACATATGGATGTGCCATTTTGGATTACCTGTGCAACCTGAATAGGCTGCAGTTACCACCTCATGCTACCAGTAGTCACAAAACACAGAATTAGAGAAGAAACAGGAAGGCTATGAAGGTAGTATTGTAGCCTTGTATGTGGTTTTGAAGGTGGTATTTAAAAAGGACTCACGAGAGAAGGTTCCACTTTCTTTATTTAATGCCTTATAGGCAATATCAAAAATGGCACCACTCTTGGGCTGTGTCACGTAATAGAGTTCAACCCCATGCAAGTGAATTAGCTGCCACGGGATTGAGAGGACTGAACTGTGAACTAGAGAGACATAGAGACATATCACTTGCTTGTTTTTTTAAGTTCCATTTTTGAAGAAATTCTGCTTTTTGTTGGTTAACAGATGAGAGCAGTCTGACTTTTTTTTAAAGCCTATTTTTAGTAATTGTTACTAAAAGGTTAGGTTAGAAATCTTGTGTGGTGAGTTTTTGTCTGACTAAATAAATTGTACTTTAATGGTCTGAAGTTTCCATCCAAACAGAACAGGCAGATAACATTGAGTCAAGCTGCCCCTTCACAAATGTGTGAGGAAGTAGCAATTTAGGATTCCAGTGGTAAGCTCATTTAAAGGGGTACTCTGGTGTAAAATTTTTTTTTTTTTTAAATCAACTGGTGTCAGAAAGTTAAACAGATTTGTAAATTAGTAAGGATTAAACAAATACCAACCCCTCAAAACTAGCATCAGAGAACTGATGCATGAATTAGATCTGGTTGAATATAAATTGAGACCGTGCTTCAATTATGTCATACAAAATAATATAAAATTTTAATAAAATACAATAATATATGCAAAAATAAACCTCTTAGCACAGGGCCCTTGTGCAGAGGTAATATGGATGTTATAGGACCATAAATTGGAACATTATATAATAAACACCGATATCTAATACTGTTTTATGAAATAGATGAGATTTTCCGATAATCCGGTATCTGAAAGTCCAGACAGTGATGGAATGTCCCGTACTTTAGATTAAATCCTGATAGGACAAATGAGAGGTGATATAATAAGACTATAGTTACCAGCCTGATGAACAGCTCAGCCATGATCTCCCTAGGACAATAGGTGATGTCCGCAATTCGTCACGCCCCCTCCCATAGACTTGCATTTAAGAGGCATGGCCGTGACTTCATGAGCCTTCACCCCCGCATTGCTAGTTATCCGGCACGGAGCAAAGTTCGCTCCGTGCATCGGATGTCTGGGGTGCCGCAGCCGAGATTACAGGAGTCCCCAGCGGCGGGACCCCCACGATCAGACATCAGATGTCTAGGGGTGGAGTACCCCATTAAGGGAAAGAGAGAGACCCCACACGTTTCATTGCTTAGTGCGGCAGCTTCATCAGGACAGTCATATGAGAGCCACAAGATTATGATGACAAAGCGTTGATACTTTGCTTTATTGCAAATGTTTCTACTGGTTAGCGTAAAACTTGTCAAAAATATTATATCAATCAATATTAGATGACAGATTTTATTTTTAGCACATTGACATTGAAGCTTGTGAACAGTATTCAATCAATAGTTCATATTTGCGTCAACAATTCTCTTTATCTTGAGGTCTGTTCAGTACTGTATCTTAATAGATTCCATAGGTTTCAGCAAATATTTACTTAGGTCTCCGAATAGAATTCTAGGCATGGCTTTCATTTACTTGTTAAATAAAGATGTGATACCTAACCTCTAACTGTATATATACTAATGCTATTTATGGGAAATGTTACATGATAACACTTCTGAAGCCAGGAGGTTGTCACTGTCTTGTTGATATTGCTTTATTCCAATAAAATCTTTAAGTTCTGCTGGTTACACAATGTCGTATTGTAACTGACATCAACTACTATGCCAATAACCACCCAATTGCCAAATGATATTAATTACAGTATTATCATTAGACCATATGTTATGGGCATCCATTAAAAATGAGCCACTTGGCACCTCCTTTATGTGATTGTTGGGGGTCCCAGTGGTCAGACCCCCAATGATTTAATGCAGTATAAGTTATAGGAAAAGTTCTTTAAAAAGAATCTGTCAGCAGCAATTCATGTTCCAAACTGCTGACACTTTTAGCTGTTAGGGCAAGGAGCTATGGAGTACATTTCATATATCTGTCTGTGTTTCCAAAATATATAAAAACGCTTTTGTTATCTGGTGCAAAGAGTGAACAAGGCATTCCCAAGCCACTGAAGAGCTAAGGGTTTCTCGCTCCCCCTGCCATCCCTGTCCCTGCTTAATTGATACTAGTCAACTGGAAGCCGAGCCCTGTTTTCAAATTCCTCACCTGCACATAATTTGTATGCACAGTGCAGGAAACAAGTCCATTAAAGGGGTATTCCGGGTAAAAACATCTTATCCCCTATCGAAAGGATAGGGAATAAGATGTCTGATCGCATGGGTCCCGCCGCTTTGACCCCCCGCGATCTCCCTGCAGCAGCCCGCATTCTATGCGAAGCTGCATCTGAAGTTTCTGAAACCTCCGGGCTTCCAAGACGGGGACATGACGTCACGCCATTCATGTCTATGGGGGGGGGGGGGGCATTGTGGCGTGACGTCTCGTCCCCGTCTCGGAAGCCCGGAGGTTTCCGAAACTTCAGACGCAGCTACGCATAAAATGCGGGTTGCTGCAGGGAGATCGCGGGGGGTCCCAGCGGCCCCCACCCCTGCGATCAGACATCTTATCCCCTATCCTTTCGATAGGGGATAAGATGTTTTTGCCCGGAAAACCCCTTTAAATTGGGGAATGGTCTTGGCTGCATGCTATTGCACAGGTAACAATCGTCTAGTTTGCTTTACCAGTAGCATCTTAAGTTTGGGGATTTGGGTTACTGGTTGGAGCACCTGTCACTCCTTATAAATGGTTTTAACTTTGTTCTGGAAGATGGAAATCTTTAATTTGTCATTTTATCTATGTTTTGAAATCTACTAAGAAAATACTTTGTTTGTTTTAGATGACATAAAACACACATGTTCAGGTAAATTTACTTTCTCTCACAATGTGCCCTTTCTAAATGTCATTGCCAAAAGGAAGTGATAAGAAAATAAACAAGTATGTGAAAAGAGAGCGGCTGTATTAGGTTTTATCCCACAATAGGTTATTTTTCTTCCTTTCTGGGAAGGGAAAGGTGTGCCTTGGACATTGTATATATTATGCACTCTTCCTTTAACATATGCTTAGAAAATTGTGTTTGATTTGTGTTATTCCTTGTAGTAGAGGTCTGGTGTTTAATCTTTGTGTTGTGCCTTGTACTAATGTGCACACTGGGCCATCGTGTATATATAATGCTGTATGTAAAGTGTGCTGTTATGTTGTATAATTGATAGACAGTCTGGTTGGCTACACCACAGGCATACCTGCAAGTTGGGTTTAGTGTTGACCCTACAGCCCATCTTTTTTTAAGAATCCTGGCCACATCAAGTCAGGGCAAGCAGGACTAGGTGGGCCCTCACTGTTGAGATAGATAAAGGTCTCATCTCTGGGATTCACAACTATCAGACATCAATGTTGGTAATGGGACTACCCAAGATTAAAGAGTACTATCGTCAGCAAAAACTTTTGATATAAGGTAGATAATACCATTATATGTATATTTATAATATACATTGGTAAAAAAAATGTGTATATTTTTTGGTAAAAAAAAAAAAGCCATCCTTGCAGCAATTTGCGGAGACCACAGGGACAATCATCCTGATGTGTGAGCCGGGAGCATGTCACAGAGCCTCAGTGCACAGAGCGCTGCTTGTCCTCAGTGCACAGAGCCCTGCTTGTCCTCAGTGTACAGAGCCCTGCTTGTCCTCAGTGCACAGAGCACTGCTTGTCCTCAGTATACAGAGCCCTGCTTGTCCTCAGTGTACAGAGCCCTGGTTGTTCTCAGTGTACAGAGCCCTGCTTGTCCTCTGTGCACAGAGCCCTGCTTGTCCTCAGTGTACAGAGCCCTGCTTGTCCTCAGTGTACAGAGCCCTGCTTGTCCTCTGTGCACAGATCCCTGCTTGTCCTCAGTGTAAAGATCCCTGCTTGTCCTCACTGCACAGAGCCCTGCTTGTCCTTAGTGTACAGAGCCCTGCTTGTCCTCTGTGCACAGATCCCTGCTTGTCCTCAGTGTAAAGATCCCTGCTTGTCCTCACTGCACAGAGCCCTGCTTGTCCTTAGTGTACAGAGCCCTGCTTGTCCTCAGTGTACAGAGCCCTGATTGTCCTCAGTGTACAGAGCCCTGCTTGTCCTCAGTGCACAGAGCCCTGCTTGTCCTCAGTATACAGAGCCCTACTTGTCCTCAGTGCACAGAGCTCTGCTTGTCCTCAGTGCACAGAGCTCTGCTTGTCCTCAGTGTACAGAGCCTTGCTTGTCCTCAGTGTACAGAGCCCTGCTTGTCCTCATTGTACAGAGCCCTGCTTGTCCTCATGGTACAGAGCCCTGCTTGTCCTCAGTGTACAGAGTCCTGCTTGTCCTCAGTGTACAGAGCCCTGCTTGTCCTCAGTGCACAGAGCTCTGCTTGACTTCAGTGTACAGAGCCTTGCTTGTCCTCAGTGTACAGAGCCCTGCTTGTCCTCAGTGTACAGAGCCCTGCTTGTCCTCAGTGTACAGAGTCCTGCTTGTCCTCAGTGTACAGAGCCCTGCTTGTCCTCAGTGTACAGAGCCCTGCTTGTCCTCAGTGTACAGAGCCCTGCTTGTCCTCAGTGTACAGAGCCCTGCTTGTCCTCAGTGTACAGAGCTCTGCTTGTCCTCAGTGTACAGAGCCCTGCTTGTCCTCAATGTACAGAGCCCTGATTGTCCTCAGTGAACAGAACCCTGCTTGTCCTCAGTAGACAGAGCCCTGCTTGTCCTCAGTATACAGAGCCCTGCTTGTCCTCAGTATACAGAGCCCTTCTTGTCCTCAGTGAACAGAGCCCTGCTTGTCCTCAGTATACAGAGCCCTGCTTGTCCTCAGTGCACAGAGCCCTGCTTGTCCTCAGTGCACAGAGCTCTGCTGGTCCTCAGTGTACAGAACCTTGCTTGTCCTCAGTGTACAGAGCCCTGCTTGTCCTCAGTGTACAGAGCCCTGCTATTCCTCAGTGTACAGAGCCCTGCTTGTCCTCAGTATATAGAGCCCTGCTTGTCCTCAGTGCACAGAGCCCTGCTTGTCCTCAGTATACAGGAGCCCTGCTTGTCCTCAGTGTACAGAGTCCTGCTTGTCCTCAGTGTACAGAGCCCTGCTTGTCTTCAGTGTACAGAACCCTGCTTGTCCTCAGTGTACAGAGCCCTGCTTGTCCTCAGTGTACAGAGCCCTGCTTGTCCTCAGTGTACAGAGCCCTGCTTGTCCTCAGTGTACAGAGCCCTGCTTGTCCTCAGTGTACAGAGCCCTGCTTGTCTTCAGGGTACAAAGCCCTGCTTTTCCCCAGTGTACAGAGCCCTGCTTGTCCTCAGTGTACAGAGCCCTACTTGTCCTCAGTGTACAGAGCCCTGCTTGTCCTCAGTACACAGAGCCCTGCTTGTCCTCAGTATACAGAGCCCTACTTGTCCTCAGTGTACAGAGTCCAGCTTGTCCTCAGTGTACAGAGCCCTGCTTGTCCTCAGTGTACAGAGCCTTGCTTGTCCTTAGTATACAGAGCCCTGCTTGTCTTCACTGCACTGAGGCCTGCTTGTCCACCCTCACTTCCTGTATTTGGACTCCTCACAGAGACACAAAGGCAATAGCTATAGAGACAAATATATACATGTTTTTAAAGAGCAGAACCTTGCTTGTCCTCAGTGTACAGAGCCCTGCTTGTCCTCAGTGTACAGAGCCCTGCTATTCCTCAGTGTACAGAGCCCTGCTTGTCCTCAGTATATAGAGCCCTGCTTGTCCTCAGTGCACAGAGCCCTGCTTGTCCTCAGTATACAGGAGCCCTGCTTGTCCTCAGTGTACAGAGCCCTGCTTGTCCTCAGTGTACAGAGCCCTGCTTGTCTTCAGTGTACAGAACCCTGCTTGTCCTCAGTGTACAGAGCCCTGCTTGTCTTCACTGCACTGAGGCCTGCTTGTCCACCCTCACTTCCTGTATTTGGACTCCTCACAGAGACACAAAGGCAATAGCTATAGAGACAAATATATACATGTTTTTAACCAATGTATATTGCAAATATACTTATAATGGTATTATCTACATTATATCAAAAGTTTTTGTTGATGCCAGGTACACTTTAATGGACTGTAATATTGGAAACTGGGTAATCTGGGCTAGGGCTAATAAAGTCAATAAGCTTAAAAATGTTATGTAAAGAAACACTTCAGGTTTGTACTATTCAGTGCCATCTGTTTTATTCCAGCTCAGCTGCATCCACATGTTTCATTACTGTAGCTGGATCATGTGACCATAACATGGATTTATTTGTCTCAGGAAGTGGTTTGTATTGGGTCAATGACGTCCTGTTAACTTCTGGATTACATTATCGCCTATAGATATCTTCTGGTAGCTAATAGACCCCTCCCTTCCAACTCCATATGTATGCTGTTACTGCTGCTAGCTCTATGGGATCAATATATATTTATTCATACACCTCCCCTAAAGACCTCAAAATCTTCATAAGAAACTTTAATTGCGATTATATGTCAAATTACTTTCTCCTCATTCTTTGAATAAGAAAATGCGTTAAACCTGCAATCTAATGTGAATTGACACCCACCCACTTATGAATCTATGCAGCTCACCTGGCTTCTATAGCAGTGACAAATAGCATCTGTCAGATGTCACTTGTCTATATGCTTCCCCCAGCACTGATCAGCAGAGGTTTCTGAAGTAAGATCTGTGATGATCAGCTGATTTCCATGCCAGGTTTATGAATGGTTTGCATTCATAATGCAATATCCTTATTTACCTTCTTGTAAGAATCTAACAGTAGTAGAAACATTATATCCCTCAATATGTAGTATGTTTCCCGATATTTGATTTGTCTGCGGGCCATCTTGAAAAGTGAATGTTTAATAAAATTTGGGGAATTTTCACCACAATACTAGTTACAAGACACTTTATTAATATGTCACAATGGTTAGAAGATGTAGTACAAACAGGTGTAAGCTGTTAGTATCTGGTTTAGGAAGAACATAAAGCAAACCTGGGTCTGTATTTCTCAGGTTCTACTTCCTTGAAGAATGGCTGAATTTATTGCTATCGGCCTTAACCCTATGTGACTAAGTTGAGCACAACCTCAGTAGATTGCGTTTTAGCAAACGAGTTATTATACGTACCTGTGACTAACTACAGGTATCAGTGACTTATTTAACTTTGTAGCCAAGTTACCTCTCCAAACACATCTTACTTCTTCCTGGTAAAGTACCTCACAGACTGCGTGTATTTCCTGCTATGTGACAGAACAGAACTTGTAAATTTGTTGCTTGTCCTTGCATTGTTCGTAAATGGTAATCTGACATCTGTGTTTACTTGTAAAACATATCCTATATTTTGTATGGTTAACGTACAGTCACACAAACAATCTGCTGCAGATTCAAAGCTGCAGATATCAATGTAACAAAATGATTGAACATAGATAGCATCAATCATTTAGCTACATAATTGACATAGCAGCTGATCCTGTACATGATTGTTCACACTGTGTAGTTCCTGCAGAATATTGTGAGCAGAATTGCGCGAGTGGAATTACATGCAGTGAACATTACCATCAGTATGAATGCATCTTCCGCGAGACCGGTTCACACTGAAGAATTTCAGCATCGGCCAATTCCACTGCTGAAATTGTTCCGCGCAAAGAAAGAACATGTTCATTCTTTGCATGGAAGTCTGCAAACACTGCATAGCCGTCAATAGTGATGATGCAGTGCCGCGCAGTCCTACCGCCGAAATATTTTGGCGGCGGCCACCAGATGGAATCTTCGCTCACAGAATTCTGCGTGTGTTCTCATGTGCTTATTTCCGGCTGCAGATTTGCTTTAGCAGATTTTAGTGCCCATTAAAGTCAATGGGCAGTAAAATCTGCAGCAGCAGATCTGCAGCAAAAATGTGCATGTGTGACCTAAGGGTAAGATTACATGTAGCACAGCCGCTTAAGCTATAGAATGTGCTCTGCAACTGATCTAAGAGTACTGCAACAAAATAGCGTGCTGGCGCTGGCCTGCCGAGAACTATTGTAAGTCCTGTTTATTGTACCAAGGGTATATTGAAATGTATTGGATCTGCTGTAAATTTAATGCGCAGTGTACTGTACGGGTGAATACACCCTAAGCGTATTTGACGCTGCAGATGTGCTACTGACCACCCCTAGAGTTAGCCTCCTTCTTTGCCCATGTGTCCTTGATGTGTCTGCTCGTAGCAGCAATCCGCGCATGCGCATTGTACTCACAAACATCGCGGCCGCTCTCAACTTAGCAGAGGGAGCGACTACGATGTCTGTAAGTACACTGCACATGACTTGGAGAACCCCCTGTGTTTACTCATTGCAGTGGACTGCTGCTACAGGCAGACATAGCAGGGACACACGCACAAAGTAGAGTAAGTGGCTGAATCTAGGGGCGGTCAGTAGCGCATCCAGAGCATTATATACACTGCGGATGTGCTACATTCGACCTTACCCTTAGGAAGTATTCACATGTACACGTATCCTGCGCATCAAATCTGCACCAAATCCACTACATTTCATTATATCCTTAAGGATGCAGGGCGTACCTGTACGCCCTGCGCCGGCTCCCCTTCTATGGTGCAGGCTCAGGAGCTGATCACGCATCATAGCAGGGTGATCCCAGTTGCTATCAGCCGCTGGGACGCGTGTCTAATGCCGAACATCACTGATTGCGGGGATGCCCGGCATTAACCCTTTAGACGCCGCGATCAAAGTTGATAGCGACATCTAAAATTTAAGTAAAACAGTGCCAGCAGCTCAGTGGAGCTGATCAGCTTAGAGGATGGTGAGAGTGCCCTTAACTGCCTCCTTTCCATCAGATTGATGATCTGACGCTCCAGCCAGCCATGGCAGGTTGGAGCAGCAGAGCATCAATAACACTGATCAATGCTATGCTATGGCATAGCATTGAACAGTGCATGCAATCCAAAGATTGCATGTAATAGTGCAAAAACATTTCCTAAAATGGACAGAGGTGTCAGCAGAGAGCACTGTGGTCAGGCAGAAAGGAAATTCAAAAAGAAAAGAACTTCCTGTCGATATTAACAGCAGCTGATAAGTACTGGAAGGATTAAGATTTTTTAATAAAAGTAATTTACAAATCTGTTTAACTTTCTGGCACCAGTTGATTTAAAAAAAACAAAAAACAAAAACATTTCTAGTGGAGTACCCATTTAAGGGGTTAAAAGGTGTTTGTAACGAGGACTTACAACAGTTCTTGGCAGGACAGTGCCAGCACGCTATTTTGTTGCAGTAGTCTTAGATCAGTTGTAGATCAAGTTCTGTAGCTTTAGGCCTTTTACACACTTTGTGGATGAGATGCATTGTTATCACAGTTATGACAAGGCTGCCATGGTTTTGCAATCCTATAGAGAAGAAAAAAAAGGAAGACCAGAGGTCAGCACCTTGTGTATTAGGCTTGGTGTTATTGACAGTGTTCAAGGGTCACAAATGGAAGATAGCTAGTCAAGATGGCCACTCACTTTGACCAAAGAAAAATTGTGCCTATTGCCTCAACTAGTGGGGTAGCAAGTTGAAGAGGAGAAATCTGCCCAGCCCGTGAGGTTGCAGGAGATGAGCAGAGCTGGCCCTACAATGGGTCCCACTGGGTCCATTGGACCCAGGCGGCACGTTCCCCAGATGACAGGTGTGGCAAATTGCTGCCCCAAGAAGATTTTTAACAGACAAGCAGGGCCGCCATCAGAGGGGAACAGCCAGTACCGCAGTAAAGGGCCAAGGCACCCACTTAACTCCCCCTGCGGCATCCCCAGCACAGAAGCAGAAGACCGCTGTTTAAGCAGTGGTCTCCTGCTTCTGTACATTCTGTGCAAATTGCATACATAATGTAGGTATAGGCTATAGCAGTCTTCTGCACATGTATGTACATTACACAAATGGCATATGTAATGTATGCACAGGAGCGTGGATTGCGCTGCAGGCCCCATGATGATGTAATTTCATCAGAGAAGTCCCTATGTGGGGGCATGAACTACCTGGGGCTACAACTTACTGGAAGCATTACCTACATGAGGATACTACCCAACCTGATGGGCACTACCTAGCTGGGGAGCACTATATACTGGGGGCATTACCTTCATGGAGGCACTACCTACCTTGGGGTCACTATGTATTGGAGGTATGATCTAATAGGGGCCTCTAACAATTGGGTGCACCACCTACCTGGTAGGCACTATGTACTGGGGGCATTACCTACCCGGGGGTATGATATACCAGGGCCACTACCTACTGGGACATTACCTACTGGGGCCACGACCTACTGGTTCAGGAAATTAACAATACAAGTGAGTAAGATGTCCTAACATCAATTAATCAATTAACAAAGTTTTTTCCAACCAGAGTGCCTCCAGCTGTTGCAAACCTACAACTCCCACAGTATGCCTCGACAGCCAAAGACTGTCCAGGCATGCTGGGAGTTGTAGTTTTGCAACAGCTGGAGGCATCCTGGATGGGAAACGCTGTATTAGCCAAATTCTTCTAACTTGATATTGCTAATACAGTACAATACTAAGTGTATATGTTCTACTTCTATTATGGTTAATAACTTTAGGTTGATTATTGTTAAATCATAGACAATTTGACTTAGACTTCATATCATTTTTTTATTATTATTCTTTTTCCCCCAGAATAAAATGGAAAAGAATGTTCTAAGGTGAAGTGAAGAGCATTAGAAGTGACAATATCATGGCGTACAATGATGGGTTCCACAACCCTGCTTACCATGACTCAGAGACTCTGGAGATTGACCGAGGGTATGGCATTATAATTTAGTAAAACATTTGATTTATTTTTATTATTTTACCATATGTGCAGTTCCTTTCACCAACATACAGTGCCATACAGAGGTTGTCATCATACCCATCAATACCTGTTCTCAATGGAGCACACAGTTGAATTTTCCTTTGTCACACACACTAGGCACAACTTTGTACAAGGCCTATTGGGGGAAGGAAACCAATATCCCAGAGGAAAGTCATAAATGCATACAAATTCCTTGTTAAGGTACCGTACTTTTGGATCAATTCAAACCCAGGACCCCAGTTCTGCAAGGCAACAGTACTATCCACTGAATGACTTCTTGTAAAGCCGTCCATACTAAATGACAAATGTGTACCCCATTAATAAAATCCTAGGCTAGGTCACAGATCATGTGGCCCCCAGTCTCAATTTTTTACATTTATTTTAATTTATTGTTACATTTATTTTTCTTTGCTACATTTTGCTTCAGTTGAAACCCCCCCCTTTATTTTTTTTTTGCATCCTATAGATTTTATGTCATTTAAAGGGGTTATTTATGAATAGAATAGAATACAAAATTCCAAAACTCCTTCCTTTTTTTAATTTTTTATCCTGGATAACCCCTTTAAGGGGTTATCCACCAAAAGGTGATTTTAGTACGTACCTGGCAGACAGTAATGGACATGCTTAGGAAGGATCTGCGCTTGTCTTGGGGATACATGGCTATGTTGTGAGATTACCATAACACTGTGGTTAGCTTTTTGTGAACTGGTATTTCCCGTTTGAGTTTTCTTCTTTTGCCTACAAATCCCATAATTCCCTTTTTCTCCCTCCCACACATCAGCCACCCCCCCCCATTGAAACATAAACTAGTTGCATCCATTCAAAAGACCTGTGGTTTTCAATCAGGGTGCCTACAGCTGTTGCATTAGTTGCAGATTGATCTCTCTCCCACCAAGCGATCCCTCCACTCTTTGAAGCAGACAGGCTCCCTGTTATCAGCTGACTAGTGAGTCAGGTCTCGGCCACATTGCAACCTGGGAAAAATCTGAGACAACAGTAATTTTGTATGCTGTTAAAAATAAATAAATTGGAGTGAAAATCATAGAAGAATTGTGAGAAAATTGTCACACACAGGTACAGACACTATATTATGAACTTCACTAACTTTACAGCCCCTGTAGCATAGTCAAATAAAAAAAAATCCTGGAATACCCCTTTAATGATCTATTCGCATATTCAGTATCCTGCATATATTTGATATGCAGGATTTGAAGCTGCAGATTTGTAGCTGTGTTTAGCCATTTAGTTTATATTGAAATCTGCAGCATAAATTCTGCAACTTCAAATCCTGTACATCAAATATGTGCAGGATGCTGTTCGCCTGAATAAACTCTAAGAGTAAGGTCACATGTAACATATTTTTCTGCGTATTTGCTGCTGCATATTTTTGTACCCATTGAAGTCAATGGGTAGCAAAATCAACTGTATATTTTGATACCCATTGACTTCGATGTCCAGGAAAAAATTCAGTAGCAAAATACGGAATGTGTGACCTTACCCTTAAGGGTAGGGTCACACGTAGCGTATATGCATTGTATTTTATGCTGCATATTTGACTCTGCATGTTTGACGCTTCATAGGTCTGTGCTAGCAAAGTCTATGGGAGTAATATTTAACACCCATAGACCTTGCAAGCACTAAAATAGGCAGCGTCAAATATGTAGCATATACACTACGTGTGACCCTACTCTAAAGGAGTTGTCTAATCTAAAAAAACGTACCCCTTATCTGTAGGGCAGGGTATAAGTGTCAGATCATGTGTGTGCGGGGGGGTCCGATTGCTCCTGCACCATGGCACAAAGAGATAACCGACACGCTCCTTCAAAGTTTCTCAATGGGAGAGCCTGAGATACATGAGCACACCAGCTTGAGTATCTCGGGCTCTCCTATAGAGATGCATAGAGGACATATGCCAACCCATGCTTCTTTAAGTAAAAATTCACCCTATATGGCACAACTATGTATTAGACCATTGCCCATCATTTATTTGTAATACCACAAACCAGTAGCTGGATTGTTTTTTTTAAAGTGATTGTTTTCCTAAAATTTGCTTGGGGTGGGGGGCAATATGTGTTAAAATACGATTGGGGAGATTTAGCAAAACCTGTGCAGAGAAAAAGTTGACCAGTTGCCCATAGCAACCAATCAGATCACTTCTTTCATTTTTCAGAGGCCTTGTTAAAAATAAAAGAAGCGATCTGATTGGTTGCTATGGGCAACTGGTCAACTTTTCCTCTGCACTGGTTTAGATGAGATGAATTGTGGTGCAGTCGGCTTTCATTTTTTCAGAGGTCTTTTTCATAAAACAAAAGCTTTTTGGTTGCTGCACTACTATTCCCTTGCACACGGTTTGATAAATCTCCCTCAGTGTCTCACAGCTCTGGCTGTTGCATAGCAACACATAGTATCTGGTATGTGCTCCAACAACCACACAAGATGGCTGCCTCCTCAATTCTATTAGTGTAGAGCTGAAGGTGGGGGGATCCTGCCATCTGTCCCTTATAGAGGTTTTCTTGACAAAAAAACTGTTCACTTGTACATCAAAGCGAACTTCCCTAAAACCATATCTAACTTTGATGCAGTTGGAATACAGTATTTATGTGTTGATAGAGAAGAACTGGAGTTGATGTGATTTTATTTTTATGTGGTTTTTAGCCATATCAATCTTTTATAACCCACAAACAGGCAGCACTCATCCTTCCGGATCAACCCATATGAAGAGGGAGATGATGTCAGGTATCCGATACAAAGGAGAGACTGGAGGGGAAGCCATTCACCAGTGAACGCTGTACGGTTCAACATGGATTATAATCAAGAGATACCCAGATACCCTCCATCTGAAGATGAGCCAGATATTTTTGGGCAATGTAAGTACAAACCTTAAGCCTTGTTCACATCCACACCACTGCAGTATGTTTAAGTGTACAGCCACACATTTGTAACTCACAGCGGGTAACCCACTGCGGGAAATCTGCTGCGAGTTACGCTAACATTCACGTCAAAGAATCTGCTGAAAATCTGCAATAGTGGTCGATTTGCAAATTGTCAGAGGACCCATTGAAGTGAATAGTAGCATAGGGCTCTGTTCACACGCTCAGAATGTGCGGAGTCTGCATAAAGAATGAACATTCTTTCTGCAGACATGGAAAACGACATTTCTATGCCAGGAACATCAGGGCGCAGAAATTCCACCATGTGCACAGCACTGCAGAATCCCATTGAATACAATGGGACTCTGCTGCTCCCAAATCTTTGGCGGAATTCCAGTGCGGAATTCCACATGGAAATTCCGATGTGTGAATATGGCCCAACTCACTGAGGATTTTCTGCAGCAGGTTACCCACTGTGAGTTGGGATCGTGTAAATGTACAAATACGTGTCTCTTGTCAATCTAGTTAAAAGTAGGGCACTTTTGGCTATGTGGTGCTCCCTGTACAATTGGCAATGATTTTTTTTTTATATCTTGCACAATGCACTTTTCTTTACCCCACAAAATGCATATACGCAGATTTTGCAGGTTATTATTGTCAGGATTCGGCAGGCTGGAGGTGGATCCTCTGTGTCAGTGAGGGATTGGCATGGACCGTACCGGAGGACCGGTTCTAAGTTGCTACTGGTTTTCACCAGAGCCCGCCGCAAAGCGGGATGGTCTTGCTGCGGCGGTAGCAACCAGGTCGTGTCCACTGGTAGCGGCTCAACCTTACTGACTGCTGAGACTGGCGTGGTACAGGAGGACTAGACAGAGGTGAGGTCAGACGTAGCAGAAGGTCAGGGCAGGCGGCAAAGGTTCGTAGTCAAGGGCAACGGCAGAAGGTCTGGAAACACTGGAAATGTACACACACAAAAACGCTTTCACTAGGCACTAGGCAACAAGATCCGGCAAGGACAGGAAGGGGAAGTGGGTTTATATAGGGAAGGCACAGGTGCAGATACTGATTGGGCCAGGAACCAATCAATGGCGCACTGGCCCTTTAAATCACAGAGAGCCGGTGTGCGCGTGCCCTAGAGAGCGGGGCCGCGCGCGCCGGGAAGTTACAGCCGGGTAACGGGACAGGTGAGTAGATTGGGATGCGACCCGCGGGCGGGCGCGTCCCGCTACGCGGATCGCATCCCCGCCGGCAGGGACAGTGCAGCGCTCCTGGTCTGCGGGTCTGACCGGGGAGCTGCAGAGAGGAGAACGCCGCGAGCGCTCCGGGGAGGAGCAGGGACCCAGAGCGCTCGGCGTAACAATTATATTCTTATGACTAGTTTGATACTTTTACATGATGTAAGGGTACATCTATATCACAAAACGTCTGAAAGTGTTTCCAAACTAGGTTGCCTCCAGCTGCTGCAAAACTACAACTTCCAGGGAATGCTGGGAGTTGTAGATTTTCAACAGCTGGCGCCACCCTGGTTTGGAAATAATACGACAAACATATGTACCAAAACCATACCAATGTTGTGTACATTTTTTATCGGATACATTCATACTCCAATACGTTTGTATATAATTGTATGTGATTTGCATACATTTTAAAAATATACTTTAAAAAACAAAACAAGTACATGTTTTGAACCTACACACACACGTACCTATACAGGGTCGTAGCTTGTAGCTTCCGGGCCCCGATGCAAACTCTGCAACAGGACCCCATATGCCAATAATAATGCTGGTCTCTTATGGGGCAGATGTGCTTTGGGGAAACGGGGCCCCCGATGCTACTGCTACCTCTGCCAACTCTATAGCTACGCCCCTGTACCTATACCACACCATACGTTACTAATATACTAGGGGAAAACCTTGTATAAGATTTTTTGTGTGGTACAGAAAAGTGTGATGTGCAGAAGTTTTCTAGCAGAAAAAAATCATAGCCAATTGGACAGGGGACAAAACATAGCCAACACCTACATACTTTTGACAGTTTATGGGTATAGCATAGTGTCACAGCAAATGTTTAGGTACCATTTAAAAGTATCGGCTGATGTCCTGCTGTGGTATAGATGTGAACAAGCCCTAACTGTACATATAACCTGTGTTGTGGTACGCCACGAAATGTCACTATAGCTGCAGGGGATGTGCCATGGTAAATACTCTGGTAAAACTGTGTGTAATACATATGTTATTATCACCATCATGGTTGTTCCTTGTAGTAAGCAAAGAAGTACCTCCAGAAACTGGCAACATAACAGTCAAACAGTGTTTAGGAATGATGCATTTTAAAAGAACAGATTTAAAACCATTTAATGTGAATAAATCCTTTAAAATTGCTCCTTTTTAATAAACACAAGACTGTGAAAAAGTCCAAATATCTCCCATTTCCCAGTTTATCCTTCAGGATAAGGCTGGTTTCACATGACAGTAATACATTTGATTTGATGCCTAAAAAATTGAGAATTAATATTTAACAAATATGGTGCCATGTCATTATAGTGGTAATAAACAGAAAATTCCACAAATGTTGGATTGCACATACCCCAGAGAACATATTTAACACATTTTTCATTTTATTTTCTAGATAATCCTTCATTTCAACCTGACTTGGGTCCTAGGTCTTCTTACATGGATCAGGACCAGGATGTAGATAGTGCAATTGATGTGTCAGAAGGAGGTATGTACACATATGTCTTGTTAGACAATTATGTATATTTAGATTTAAAAGGGTATTCCGGGCAAAAAACATTTTATACCCTATCCAAAGGATAGGGGATAAAATGTCTGACCGCTGCTAAGACCCCCCGCGATCTCCCTGCAGCACCCGCATTCTATTCGGGTGCTGAGTCTCCAGTTTTGGAAACCTCCGGGTTTCCAGGACTGGGGACATGACGTCACGCCACGCCCCCTCCATTCATGTCTATGGGAGGGGGCGTGACGGACATCACGCAGCGGGCCCCCCCCGCTATCAGGCATCTTGTGCTTATCACAATGGTCACCTGGCTGGTCCATTTCTGTCCATAGTCTTGCCCAGTTGCCCCCTTGCACTATAAGGGGCAGTAGATAGGGACCCTGTTCTAGATTTTACATCCAGAGCCCATCTTTGTGGTACGGTATGGAATGATTGGAGTGGTGACTGGGCAATAGTGCAATCTTCTCCGTTGGTATCTATGGGATTATGAAAACTGCCATGCACACTTGTAGAAATGGAGCCTGTAGATATGCCATAAATGTCTATAATTTTAATAAACCTTTAACAGGTTATTTCAGATAAATTAACAAGTAAACGCATGTTTTCAAACATGTGGCTCTCCAGCTGTTGCAAACCGACAACTCCCATCATGCCCCCACAGCCTTTAGCATTCAGGACATGCTTGGAGTTATAAGGATGCAACAGCTGGAGAGCCATTGGTAGGAAAACACTGGTCTGAATGGTCTTGAACATGGTAAAATCCAAAAATCCAGGACCTCATGAAGAATCTAGTGATCAGAGTTGACTTGTATTGACTGGAGATATTTTTCTCAGCAGTCTTTTAATTTAGTTTTTGTTCATTTTGTTTTATGAAGCGATACGGAGACGATCAGTTCGACAAGCTGTAGCTTCAACGCAGGTACTGAAGCCTTCTACCATCGTAGATGTAGACCCCTCCCTGGAGAGACAGATAGAGTTTAGTCACAAACAAGGTACGTGGTTATGTCCAGGTAGACTTGTGAATAATTAAGATAATGCTGGTCACCAGGACTATGTAGAAAATACATTAAAGGGGTTCTCCGGTGCTTACACATCTTATCCCCTATCCAAAGGATAGGGGATAAGATGCCTGATCGCGGGAGTCCCGCCGCTGGGGACGCCCGTGTTCATGCACGCGGCACCCCGTTTGTAATCCGTCCCCGGAGCGTGCTCATTCCGGGTCTGATTACGGGTGACTACAGGGTCGGCGGCGTGTGACATCACGCCTCCGCCCCATGTGACGTCACGCTCCGCCCCTCAAGGCAAGCCTACGGGAGGGGGCTTGATAGCTATCACGCCCCCTCCCGTCGGCTTGCATTGAGGGGCGGAGCGTGACGTCACACGGGGCGGAGGCGTGATGTCACACGCCGCCGGCCCTGTAGTCGTCGGCCCTGTAGATGTGTAAGCTCCGGAGAACCCCTTTAAATCATTTTGCGGAAGCTTTAAATGTTCTAGGTCTAATACCCAGGTTACCCCACTGATCAGCTGACTGGGGGAGCTGCTACAGTATGTGTTGAGCTGTAGGGTAGGTGAGCTGTCCCAGGATAGGGTGCATGACCAGAATCTGTTTGCTTTTTCCATTCTTTGTTTACCCTGCCCTTTCTTTCTTTGTATTCGATTCCTGTTCCTCATAGTCTCATTCTTATACATATTATGTGTTTACATATTGACATATCCCATGTGGTACGCCACCATTTTGGATGAGACTTTTTGTATTTTGTGCATTCTGTTTATTCATACGGGACATTCTCATCATTCTCTTGCAGTGTGTGTTTTATGACCACCGATTTATTATTGTTATATAATTTTTTAATATAAGTTTTTACTGTATTTTCAATAAAGTATATGAATTTTTTCCATATTTGGCCTCATTGTTTTTGGTGAGAATGTGTTGAACTGTGTGTATAGTAAACAATGAAGAGGACACTGTAAGGAGTTGGGTGCCCACAAATTGAAGTCCTATCCTAAGGATAGGCCATCAATATTATAGTTAAATGGGCACTGTAATGAAAAACAAAATCATATATCATAATGTAAGTCTATGGGGCCATCCTGATCTCATAGACACAGAGTGGGGAGAGAAGTGCATGGTTTGCTCGTTTTTGTCATCGGTAGTGGTTCGGTTTTCCCTGAGATTGCACCAAATGACTTGTGAGTAACTGCAAATAAGCTGTGAACACAGGAAAGTTATACCTTATGTGTTGTGCGACATAACTTCTTTACACGTCATAATATGTTAATGCAGTGTTTGATGTTGAGGCCTTCTTAATCAATACAACTGATGTTGTTAACCTTTTTATGGCCAGGGTGGGGTTTAGCCTTGCCCAACGCATAATTTACCCACTTGTAACACTGAATTCTCAAAATTATTTTTTTTCAAGACATACACAGATTTTTTGACATCTTAAATTAAAGGTAATATATATTTCTCTATCGGCTCTATTGGGGGACACAGACCGTGGGGGTGTATCTTGCTGTCTCTAGGAGGTGTGACACTATGGCAAAGAAAACAGTTGGCTCCTCCCAGCAGGATATACCCGCCTTCAGGCTCTGAGCTAATCAGTTTAATCTTAGTGTCTGAAAGAGGTGGACATGGTCTGGGCTATCCAGACCAGGTCTTTTGTTTTTTGTTTTCCTAGTATAGGGACGTGTTAGTTTTTTTATTCCTTTTTCTTTCTGTTTTCAGGTGGGGACTCAGGGACTGCGGTTCCCTGTTTCCCCATTGCGAGTAAGGGGGCACAGACAATGCGTATATGCGCTGTTAACCCCCCCCCCCTCGCCAACGGTCAGCGCCTGGGTGGTACCTCATGGGTCCGGGTCCCCCTATGTCTCTGCTCGCCTCGCTCACGCTATAGCAGCCAGGCGTGATGCAGGGACCATAAGCTGACTGAAGACTTCACTGAAGACTCCATTGGGTAAGTTCTTCTGACTGAGTTAAGTACCTTTTTCCACAGGTACAGCCTCGCAACCTCTGGAGACCCCCTGTTTTGGCCCACCTCAGTTTTTGGGGCTTTTTTTTTTAACAGGGGCTGCATTTGCTGGGGGAGCAGTTACACTAAGGGAGCATATATTACAAAAATTCCTTTATTATGTGTGTGTGGTGTGAGTTTTTTGGACACTACTTAGCGCCTCATATGCGGCTGTCAGCCGCGGCGCTTTTCATCTCGAGCGCTCTCAGCCACGGCTTATATCTCCCTTCACATCGCCTTATACGCGGCTGCAGCCGCGGTGCTGTTATGAGCCGGGCACTTCAGCGCTGGCTCAGTTTCACTTTCATTTCGCCGGCAGAGACTGCCGGCGCTCTGACAGCCCGCTCCGTTCCCCCGAGCGCATATACAGTCTGATGGGCGCTCGGGACAAGGAGCGGGCACCATGAAACTTCTTCCTCGACGCTTGTAGCTCCGCCCACTGACTGGGAGGAGCTCTCAGAGGCGCGAAGCAGCGCCAAATCAGCACCGTGGGCGCGATTTTCTGTGTTTAGGGGTCAGTTTCTTGGTACCTTGCTCCAGGCACGCCCCTCCCTCCCTATTGGCTGGCCTTATGAGTCTAGCTAGCTGCACGGAGCAATTTCTCCTCATTGCAGCTGACAGGGGACACAGATCTGGGTGAGAAAGTGCCTGTCTTCTCCTTTTTACCCCATTATGTCCTTACCCAGGGCTGTTCATCCCTCTAAACAGAAACCTGGGAATTTAGTGACTTACTATACCTGTAAGCACTGTAATCCAAGATGCCTGGCTCCGCTGAGCCCGCTTGCTCCCCCAGACCCCCTGAAGCCCCTTCAGTCCCGGTGGGTTCAGCCGCTCCTCCAGCCTGGGTTTCTTCCCTGACCCAGTGTATGGCTGACTTGTCCCAAGTTTCCCGTTCGAAGGCTGCGGCCTCCCGCAAAATGGTGTCTGCTTTGAAGGGATCATCCCGGCGCGGGACCTCTGAGAGGGCCCGCTCTTCGTCCCCTCGTACCTCACGCTCTCACAAGCGTGCTAGGGGTGCCTCGTCTGACTCTTCCATTTAGTCTTCGGATAGACATGGGCATTCCCCTCGCGGGTCCCGCCCCTCCCTCTCATCTGGGCACAAATGTCGAGGATGTTCTCGGAGTACCCGGTCTGGATCGCCCCCCTACAAGACTGCCTCTACTCATTCACATTCCCCTGGTGAACTAGTGGACGAGGCTTCCGAACCGGCATCTGATCGGACTCAATTGCTATGGTGAACTCATTGGTGACAGCCATAAGAGACACCTTTCCCTTGGAGGACCCAGGATCTTCGGATGTCAATCCAGAAGTATCCTTTCATCGTACTAAGCCAGCACATAAAAGGTTCAGCTCTCTCACTGACTTTGATGACATTCTGGAATCCGCATGGAAACATCCAGGCAAGAGATTCCCGGGAATCAAGACAATTCAAGAATGTTATCCATTTGACAAGGACCTTGTCGCTAAGGTAGTTTCCCCTCCCTCAGTGGATCCACCAATCTCCCGGATCTCTAAGGCGACTACACTGCCTCTGGAAGATGCCGCTGCCTTCATGGATCCCGCAGACAAGTAGGTAGAATCTTTAGCGAAGTTTGCTTCTGTAGCAGCTGGCTCTTCTCTTATTCCCATCTTCGCCTCAACATGGGTGTCCAAGGCCCTGTCGGAGTGGTGCCAAAAGCTCCATCAGGATATCTTAGCGGATCCCCCCCAGAGGATCTATCTGCTCTGGCTCTCCAATGCGCTAAAGCTGGGGACTTTCTGTGCGCAGCTTCCATGCAGTCAGCCCGTTGTTCTGCCTTTGCTGTGGGTCACCTAGCAGCCCTCCGCCGCTGTATGTGGCTTAAAGCTTGGAATGCGGATGCCACTTCCAAAAGGTCTCTCACTGAACTTCCTCTTATGGGCGGCCGTCTTTTTGGCAAACGCCTTGATGAGATTATTTCTGAGGCAATGGGAGGTAAGAGTTCCTTGTTACCTCAAACTAAGGCTCGCCCTACTTCCCAAAGGAAGTCCTTTTCCTTTCGGTCCTTTCAGACCTCTGGCCCCAGTAAAGGGTCTGAGCAGGCGCCCTCACGGGACAAGAAGGCTCCCTCGTTCCGGGCACGCCCGTCTTGGAAGTCAGACTCCAACCGCCCAAACCGGGCAACCGCAAGCCCACTTCTGCATGAAGTGAGGCCCCCACCTGCGGTTTCTTCTCAGGTGGGAGGTCATCTCTTGTTTTTTCGAGACATTTGGACCTCTCACATTCAGGACTCTTGGAACAGGGATGTGGTGTCCAACGGTTACCGGATCGAATTTGCCTCCCTTCCGAGGGATCGCTTTTTTCGCTCCCGGGCCCCCCTGTCTCCTCCTCTGGCGAAGCAATTTCGAGCGGCTCTCCAGTCTCTGCTTCTTCAGGGGGTTATTGTTCCCGTTCCTCCAGGGGAACGGTTTCAGGGTTTCTATTCAAATCTTTTTGTGGTTTCCAAGAAGGACAGTTCTGTGCGTCCAATTTTGGACCTCAAGCGTCTCAACCATCACCTTCTCATCCGCCACTTCCGAATGGAATCTCTCCATTCGGTGGTGGTGTCCCTGGAACAAGGGGAGTTCCTTTCATCAGTGGACATCAAGGATGCCTACCTCCATGTGCCAATATTCCAGGCCATCATCGGTACCTCCGCTTTGCAGTTCCGGAGGGGCACTTTCAATTTGTAGCTCTCCCCTTCGGTCTAGCCACGGCTCCTCGGGTCTTTACAAAGATCCTTGTGCCAGTGATGGGCCTGTTACGGTCGAGGGGAATCTCGGTGATACCCTATCTGGACGACCTTCTCATCAAGGCTCTAACCAGAGCCCAGACTCTGGAGAATCTGGACGTCACTCTCCACACTCTGACTCGCTTCGGGTGGATGGTCAACCGGGACAAGTCAGTCCTCCGCCCTATCCAGTCTGTAACCTTCCTGGAACTTTAATTCAACACGGCCTCTGCCCGGATTTGTCTTCCGCTGGACAAACGTCTGGCGCTCCGATCGGGAGTCCGCTCCCTTCGGTCCCGGGTATCAGTCTCCATCCGCACTTTTATGGAATTCCTGGGTAGGATGGTGGCAATTATGGAGGCCGTACCCTTTGCCCAGTTTCATTACCGCCCCCTTCAACTGGCGATTCTTTCCCGATGCAACAGGCCTCCTCTGTCCCTCGATCGTCAGATTGTTCTCCCTCGCAGGGTCAGTCAGTCTCTGCTCTGGTGGTTCCGCTCCCCCCTTCTTCTTCAAGGGCAGTCGTTTCTTCCCCTTCACTGGCAGGTTGTTACAACAGATGCCAGCCTGTCGGGCTGGGGCGGCCTGTTCAGGGACTCTGGTCTCCCCAGGAGACCCTTCTTCCGATAAACATATTAGAATTACGGGCGATTCTTCTTTGTCTTGTTCATTGGGAGTCCCGTCTTCAGTCCCGTCCTGTCCACGTTCAGTCGGACAACGCCACGGCCGTGGCGTACATAAATCGACAGGGCGGCACTCGCAGCTTGGCAGCCATGGCCGAGGTGACCAAGATTCTCACCGGGGCGGAGAGCAAGGTTCCGGCCATTTCGGCGATTCACATTCCGGGGTGCTCAACTGGGAAGCGGACTTCCTCAGTCGGTCCTCACCCGACCCCGGCGAGTGGTCTCTACATCCAGAGGTCTTCGCACAACTCTGCGACCTCTGGGGCATTCCGGACGTGGACCTCTTCCCGTCCCGGCACAATCGGAAGATCCTTCCGTTTGTGTCCAAGTCCCGGGACCCTCAGGCTCTGGCCGTGGACGCCCCAGTGATTCCTTGGGCTGGGTTTGCCCTACCCTATCTGTTCCCTCCTCTTCCGCTCCTTCCCAGGGTGCTGAGGAAGCTCAAGGCAGAGGACGTCCCCGCCATTCTGGTATCTCCAGATTGGCCCCGAAGGTCGTGTTACGCCAACGTAGTCAGGCTCATGGATGACACTCCATTGCGCCTTCCGCTCCGTCCGGACCTGCTCTCTCAGGGTCCTCTTTGCCACCCCAATTTACTGTTGCTGCAATTGACGGCGTGGCGGTTGAGACAGTGATTTTGAGGGCCCGCGGGTTCTCTTCCCAAGTCATTCACACCATGCTCAAGGCTCGTAAGCCCTCCTCTGCAAGAATTTACCACCATACTTAACGGTCTTATTTTCGTTGGTGTGAAGCTCAAGACTTCTCCCTGGTAACTTTCTTGGTTCCCCGTCTTCTCTCCTTTTTGCAGTCGGGGTTGGAACTAGGGTTGTCTCTCAGTTCCCTTAAAGGTCAGGTTTCGGCCCTTACTGTTCTTTTCCAGTGGCCCCTGGCTTCTAATTCTCATGTCCGGACTTTCCTTCAAGGAGTGACGCATGCTGTTCCTCCTTATCGGTCACCCTCTCCCCCTTGGGACTTGAATTTGGTTCTGAGTGCCCTCCAGGGAGCACCCTTTGAGCCCCTTAGGGAGGTGTCTCTCCGCCTCTTTTCTTGGAAAGTGGCGTTTCTCGTTGCTATCACCTCCATCCGGAGGGTGTCTGAATTGGCAGCTTTCTCCTGCCGTTCTCAGTTTCTGGTGATCCACCAAGACAAGGTTGTTTTCCGGCCAGATCCCTCCTTTTTGCCTAAGGTGGTTTCGGCCTTTCATCTCAATGAGGACATTGTCCTCCCGTCTTTTTGTCCTGCTTCTCATCCTAAGGAGCGCTTACTACACAAGCTGGATGTATTTCGGGCTGTTCGCTCTTATCTCTCCATCACTTCTTCGTTTCGTCAGTGTGATTCCTTTTTCGTCCTTACGGAAGGTCGTCGCAAGGGACGACCTGCTTCCAAGGCCTCCATTTCTCGGTGGATTCGGTCTGCCATTTCGGAGGCCTATCACTGTAAGGGGAAGATTCCTACTTTCAGGGTTGTGGCTCATTCTACCCGTTCTGTTGGGGCATCCTGGGCTCTCCAGAATAGAGCCTCGGCCTCGCAGATTTGCAACGCGGCTACCTGGTCGTCTTTGCACACTTTCTCGAGGTTCTACCGAGTTCATACCTTCGCATCGGCTGATGCTAGTCTGGGCCGTAAAGTGTTGCAGGCGGCAGTGGTGCAGCCATCTGCCTGACTGCTTATCTGCCCACCCAAGGGACGGCTTTGGTACGTCCCATGGTCTGTGTCCCCCAATGGAGCGGATAGAGAAAAGGAGATTTTTTAACACTTACCGCAAAATCTCTTTCTCGAAGGATCCATTGGGGGACACTGCTCCCACCCTTTTGGAATTTTCCTTGGTTCTCTGTCCGAGGGTGTGTTCAGTTATGTTTTTTCTTCTGGTTCTCGGACAGTTCTGGGTTTTTCTTGGCCTGTTAGTCTCCTCCTATTGCTCTGGAACTTAAACTGATTAGCTCAGAGCCTGAAGGCGGGTATATCCTGCTGGGAGGAGCCAACAGTTTTTGTTGCCATAGTGTCACACCTCCTAGAGACAGCAAGATACACTCACGGTCTGTGTCCCCCAATGGATCCTTCGAGAAAGCGATTTTACGCTAAGTGTTAAAAAATCTCCTTTTTATTTAATATTAACATTTTTATAGTCTGTTTTAAAAGGGTTGTTCAGCAACCTATTTTTACTCTCTAACTGTGGCCAATCTGTACTGAATATATATAAAAGACCTATACTCACCAGCCATGATCCCCTATCGTTCTGAATAATACATGGTTCCCACTAATCATCACTTCATGCTCTCTGTTTCGGCATAAAAAAAAGTCGCTACTTGGCAAATCACTGGTTGAGGTGGGTCACTGCTCCAACCAGGAATTGGCAGAGCGGCCACTTTCTGTGTCAAGACATCATCAGGTAGTGGGGAGCAGCAAGTAACGGGCATAGTCAGAACAGCAGGGTTGGCGGATCACAGTAAAAGAGCATGGGATTTGTTTTTTCTAATTAATTTAGCCCCACCAGGCCAATTCTAGAAGTTCATATATCTTGAAGAATATATATCATTGGAGAACAGCTTTAAAGGGGTATTCCGGGAAAAAACTTTTTTTTTATATCAACAGGCTCCAGAAAGTTAAACAGATTTATAAATTACTTCTATTAAAAAGTCTTAATCCTTTCAATAATTATCAGCTGCTGATGTTGAGTTGTTGTTTTCTGTCTGGCAACAGTGCTCTCTGCTGACATATCTGCTTGTCTCGGGAACTGCACAGAGTAGAAGAGGTTTGCTATGGGGATTTGCTTCTAAACTGGGCGGTTCCCGAGACACGTGTCATTAGAGAGCACTTAGACAGAAAAGAACAACTCAACTTCAGCAACTCATAAGTACTGAAAGGATAAGATTTTTTAATAGAAGTAATTTACAAATCTGTTTTACTTTCCGGAGCCAGCTGATATATAAAAAAAAAGTTTTTTCCTGGATAACCCCTTTAATGTTGTTTGTTCAAGCAAAGATATTTACAGACACTAATTTCTTTACATCTCGCAAAAGAATGCCAAATGCTGATGCCTGATGCTACACCAATAATGCTATACTACTGGTAACAAAAGCCCTTTTTTTAGTTTTACATGTATCTCCCCCTATCTTGTAGAATTTGCATATTGGGGAAAATTTCAAAGTACTTGATTTTTAACGTTTTTTAGTACAGACACAGGAGCCCAAGTATTTAGAACAGATAAGATTATTGGGAGTAACATACATTATTGGGAGTAACATACATTCTGACAAGTTGATGTACACGTTGCATGGTTATACAGCAATAAATCCTTGCATAACTAAACAAATTTACTATTAAGAGGTTTAGAAAAGTTGTGTGAGGTGTTCTATGAGATCTGCAACAGTCATTTGATATTCTAAAATATTTAGTTACATACTCAGCTGTTTTTACTTATTTTTCAAATGAGTATCCTAATAAAATGTAACATCCTGTTTTTAGGTTATAGAAAGGAAAGGCGCCTGTGATCTACATGCAGCTCCCATTTTTCTGACACAGTATTGTTCTAAAAGTCAAAGAGCACTGTGTGGGGCATTTATAAAGATAATACAGAGGAAAACGGTGTTACTACCAATAATAAAGAGTCACATACTGGACATTGTTTTGCTAAAGCTATGTTCACGTCTGCTTCCGAGGCTTTGTCCTAAATTTTATTGAGGAGAAGAAGAGGCTGCATGCAATTTAGGTTTTCCTGTAAAAATGACACACACCTCATTGGAACCCAGAGGATCCCATTATTATTCATAGGGGTTCTTTGGGAGCTGCTGTCTGCCATGCAAGGGATATGACACTGTACATCGAACATTGCAGATTTACACCTGGGTAGTGGTAAGCGTGACCCCAGTGTAAACAAAGCCTGATGAAAGGAGTGTTACAGGGCAAGGATTATCTTTATAAATGAGTCAGAGTGCCTGCAAAAATATATGTTTTCCACTAATTGCTTGTTTTTTTTAACTTTTTTTGCATAGAACTTGAAAAGTTGATCGCAAAGCTAGCGGACATGTCTTCTGCTGACATAGCTAAGGAAGTCCGAAAGATTCCTGTATGTTTGAATGAGAAACGTGAACTCAGGTAAGAGCCTAGTTTTCAGTAAAAGTGTCACCACCCACATAAACCTCATATCATAGGCTTTATAGTATACTTTTGTATATTGATAAATGATGTGCATTAGTGGAGTATGTCACCTGCACAAGACACAAAAAAAGTTCTCCCAAGCACTTTACATGAGCTTAGGTCACTCTTTTGATTCAAGCATACTGTAGAATCCTGATATTCCTTGGCACATTTTCAAAAGTTTCCTCAGGTTGCATAAAACTATAGGTTGCGCAGGTGCCACTATGGATATTCCCTTGGAACTAAGTAGGTGAGACCACATTATTGTAGGGAATTCTTCGGTTAGAAACTCCAAGATCAACTGTTATTGCAAGGGATGCTACATTGCATTCAATCATTTTCCTAAAGTAATATAGGACAAATGCCGTTCTCTACATTGCCTCCCTGTTCCAAAAATGTTACATTCAGTTTATATATCTTGTGTATTTATTTTACTATATATATATATATATATATATATATATATATTAATCCAAGAAAGCAGCACTTGCAATGAAGGTGCACGGGTGCCTGCTGCTGTTGATCCGGGTTAGGGATCCGGTAATATATTCATAGAGAAAGCTCCAAAGGGTGAAAAAAATGTATCTTTATTCACTCTACAGTGAAGCTATATTTCGGCAACCTCACTTTAAAATGGCAACGTGAGGTTGCCAAAACGTAGCTTCACATGGGAGTGAATAAGGATCACTTTTTTTTCACCATTTGAAGTGCCAACACTTTCTCTGTGAATATATATGTATAAGATTTTTTTATAGAATTTTACCAATTGTACTGTCACATTGGGCAGGGATTGAGTGCCACCCTGAGCTCACCCACTCCCTCTATCTCTGCCTACTTGCATACCCACCCTAGGCAGTGGGTCCACAACCACAGTGCCAGTCCCTTCCTATATAAGTGAAGGCAATCAGTTGTCAAAACAATAAACTACAAAAAACAGAAAATAGGTCGGGAAACAGCTTGAGGCACACAAAGTAACAGAAAATAACCTAAAAACACACACACTAATACGTAGTCAACGAGCCGAGTCCAAGCTAAGAGGGAGCAAAGTACAATAACAGAGTTACAATGGGAAAACAAAAGGCCAAGCTAAGAGTCACAGAGAACCAAAATAAACAGAAGAGTCAGAGGTTGCTAGGTCAGTTACTAGAACTATCACAAGCAGGGAATGACTGGAAAAGGCCACCTTAAATATGCGTCAGCTGAAATCAGGAGGACTCTAAATGGGTCAGCAAGCTGAACCACACCCAAGAGCAAAGAGGCATAGTCCCAGCAACCAAAATAAACAACAGGGCTAGAAAGCATGAATCCTATTGGCTCTGGCAGAACTAGTCATCGAATGTACATACACAAAAAGAGAAAAAAGAACCCCTCCCCCCCCCCCAAATCACCCACCTACCCAACAATACCACCCACCTCACCCTAGCCACAAACAAAATGATCCCAAGCTCATTATAAGTCAAAATCCACATGCGCCGACTTTTAATGTGATCAGAAGAAAGGCTGAGAAGATATTTTCCCAGGTATTACATACAATATTAGTCTGAAAAACCTGATTCATTGTAGTTGGTCCATAACTTCAAAAAATCAGAGAAGGAATGACCACAGGATGTAAGAGAGTATCATGCAACAATATACACGAGGCAACTCAAAAGTGCTTGGGAAATAGTATAATTTTTTTTAGACAAGATCATCTGCCATTGCTTATATAATGATTTGCTGTATTACATGACTCTCCACAGGTTTAGAGTTGTGAAGCTGAAGCAGAAATCTTCAAAAGATGTCTCACAAGCGAATTGTTGTAATGGATGTCTGCACAGTATTAACTTAGTAGGTGGATTATTTCTATATATATATGTGAAAGTAGTCATCATCAATTAGTCATTTATGTGACATTAATAGGGTCAATAGTCATACTCCCTTCTATCTGTTTCCTATTTACATTTGGGAGGTTATGTAAAAATGGTTGCAAAATAAGACATACCCTTTAAAGGGGTACTCCACTGGGAAACATTTTTTTTTTTTTCAAATCAACTGGTGCCAGAAAGTCAAACAGATTTGTAAATTACTTCTATTTAAAAATCTTAATCCTTCCAGCTGCTATATGCTCCTTTCTCTCTTACCACAGTACAAGTAAATCCCCATAGTAAACCTATCCTGCTCTGGACAGTTCCTAAAATGAACAGATGTGTCAGCAGAGAGCACTGTGGTCAGACATAGAAATGCAAAAAGAAAAGAACTTCCGGTGGAGCATAGAGAAGCTGATAAGTACTGGAAGGATTAAGATTTTTAAATAGAAGTAATGTACAAATCTGTTTAACTTTCTGGCAACAGTTCATTTAAAATTAAATGTTTTCCAGTGTAGTAACCCTTTAAGGCATTTATATTAAACAGCAATAACATTCTAGTAATAAAAAAGTAGCATAGATGAAAGTCTTGCACAAATGACTTTTCTTGTAAGATTTTCTTGTTAAAAAAAAATGGTTTTATGCAACTTGATAATGTGAGATCTTCAACTTTTCAGCCAGGTAAATACACTGCTCAAAAAAATTAAGGGAACACTTAAACAATGTAATGTAACTCCAAGTCAATCACACTTCTGTGTGTAATACTCAGGGCAGTAGGCTGTAGCACTAAGGGTAGTAGTAGATCTGCTGGACCTGTATGGTAGATGACGTAGGCTGTGCCAGGGAGCGGTGGCATGACTCGACCACACAGGAGGCTGAGGAGATTTGAGGCACAGGAGGGACATGGCAACTCATGGTCTGGATAGCAGAAGGTCAGGGCAGGCGGCACAAGTGCGAAGTCTGGAACGTCGCAGGAGGTCAATAGGCAGGCAGCACAGGAGCATGGTCAGGTCACGGAACAATGGGGTCAGGAACACAGCAAGGCAAGACTACAAATGCTTTCTCTTAGGCACTAAGGCAAACAAAGATCCGGCAAGGGTTAGTGGGAGATGCTGATACTTAGAGGATAGGAGCAGGTGGGGATCATAATTATGGGCACACTGGCCCTTTAAATCTTAGAGCTCCGGCGTGCGCGTACCCTAGGAGGCGGGGGCACGCATGCCGGGGCTGCAAGAGGACGGGAGGGACAACAGAGAGCGGGGGTGAGTGACGGGCTGGGATTTGCATGTGGGTGCATCCCACAATGCAAATCCCAACTCCCCCTGCTGAGGAGGAGAGAGTAGGAAAGCGCTCATGGCCAGCGTGTCTGGCCGGAGCGCTGAACGTTACACTGTGAAATTACACTGTCCACTCAGGAAACAACACTGATTGACAATCAATTTCACATGCTGTTGTGCAAATGGAACAGACAACAGGTGGAAATTATAAAGGAGTGGTTCTGTAGGTTGTGACCACAGACCGCTTCTCAGTTCCTATGCTTCCTGGCTTATGTTTTGGCCACTTTTGAATGTTGGCGGTGCTTTCCCTCTAGTGGTAGCATGAGATGGAGTCTACAATCTGCACAAGTGGCTCAGGTAGTGCAGCTCATCCAGGATGGCACATCAATGTGAGCTGTGGCAAGAAGGTTTGCTGTGTCTGTCAGCGTAGTGTCCAGAGCATGGAGACGCTACCAGGAGATAGGCCAGTACATCAGGAGATGTGAAGGAGGCCGTAGGAGGGCAACAACCCAGCAGCAGGACCGTTACCTCCGCCTTTGTGCAAGGAAGAGCAGGAGGGGCATTGCCAGAGCCCTACAAAATGACCTCCAGCAGGACACAAATGTATATGTGTCCACTAAAATGGTCAGAAACAGACTCCATGAGGGTGGTATGAGGGCCTGACATCCACAAGTGGGAGTTGTGCTTACAGCCCAACACTGTGCAGGACATTTGGTATTTGCCAGAGAACACCAAATTCGCCACTGGTGCCCTGTGCTCTTCACAGATGAAAGCAGGTTCACATTGAGTCTGGAGATGCCATGGAGAACGTTCTGCTGCCTACAACCTCCAGCATGACCGGTTTGACGGTGGGTCAGTAATGGTGTGGGGTGGCATTTCTTTGGGGGGACGCACAGCCCTCCATGTGCTTGCCAGAGGTAGCCTGACTGCCATTAGGTACCGAGATGAGATCCTCAGACCCCTTGTGAGACCATATGCTGATGTGGTTAACCCTAGGTTCCTCCTAATGCAAGACAATGCTAGACCTCATGTGGCTGGAGTGTGTCAGCAGTTCCTGCAAGAGGAGGAATTGATGCTATGGACTGGCCCGCCCATTCCCCAGACCTGAATCCGATTGAGCACATCTGGGACATCATGTCTTGCTGCACCACCAGCTCCACGTTGTACAACAGACAGTCCAGGAGTTAGCGGATGCTTTAGTCAGGGTCTGGGAGGACATCCCTCAGGAGACCATCTGCCACCTCATCAGGAGCATGCCCAGGCATTGTAGGGAGGTCATACGGGCACGTGGAGGCCACACACTACTGAGCCTCATTTTGACTTGTTTTAAGGACATCGCATCAAAGTAGGATCAGCCTGTAGTGTGGTTTTCCACTTTGATTTTGAGTGTGACTCCATATCCAGACCTCCATGGGTTGATACATTTTATTTCCATTGATAATTTTTGTGCGATTTTGTTGTCAACACATTCAACTATGTAAAGGCGAAAGTATTTCATATGATTAGTTCACTTATTCAGATCTAGGATGTGTTATCTTACTGTTCCCTTTATTTTTTTCAGCAATGTACATTTTGATATACAACATCACAAAGTACTATAAGATGTAGCACATTACACTATATTCAATTGGTGTATATATTTTTTAACTGTGTTTACCATGCAAGAAAGGCTGTTTTAACTCTGTGTTAGCAGTACCTATCTACAGTATTACCTGGGAAAGCCTCTGGTGTATGTGGTGCACCTATCCATAAACCCCCTTTATCTGACAGAAGCCAAAAGTTAAATTTTGGCCTTTGTTCAGGGTATATATTCTTAAAGTTTACCTGTCAGATCCCACAAAAAAAATATTATGTTTATTTTTATCTATCACCTATATCTATTATAAAAATACCTTTTTTAAATTAACTTACAGTGTTAGAAATCCTTTCAGGGGAAGAGGGCGTGTCCTTCCCTTGTGTTAGTGGGATTGGATTGGTGTGTCTGCTCATGCAGCATTGTCCATGAGTTATCTTTTGTCCATGACTCATGGACAAGGCTGATGCTGCTGCAGTACTGGTTAGTGTGCCAGTAGGTATGGGGACTTCTAGTGGTGGGATTTTTTAGGAGCCATTTTCTTTATTAAATATTCAAAATATTAAATATTCAAAACATTTCCTAATGCATATTGAGGATATGCATTAGGAAATCTTCCCAGCATATACCTATAATGGAAAATGCAAAACACAGTGTAAAAAGAGAACATTTCTGGAATTTACGAATATAATAAGTGGTAGTAAATATCTAAAGCCTTATTATAACAAATGCTGGTACTGTACTGTCCTGCCTAACTAATTAACTATTGCTTTTATTAAAATTAACTTTTGACATGTCTTACAGTCATGTCAAAAGCTAAGATTAGTCGGGGTCTCAGTACTGAGATTCCCTTAAAGGGTAGCTCCCACCATCCTATATTTTTTTTTTTTTGCTAGCCCGTTACCCCCCCCCCCCCCGCTACGGCACTAGCCCGTACCCTCCTAACCCCCCCCGCATACCCCGTTCCCTCATTACACTTGCAGTTACTGCAGAGTCCGGCAGCGGGCGTGCAGGGACAGAGGCGGCGGCGGCGATGTGCGCGAGGAGTGGCCTCCCAGCCAGTGGCCGGGGAGCCAACGCGCTCGCTCCCGCCTGTCTGATTGTCAGGCAGGTAGCGAGTGCAGCTTAACTGAAAAAGGACTGATTGCCACTCCAAAATCAGTCCTTTTTCAGTGGCCGGTTTTTATATGTAAATAAAACCTTTTTAATGAAAAAAAAAATAATAAAAGTATATTAGAGATATGTTGTAGTACAACATATCAAAAGTTCTACAACATATCAAAAAATAAAGTTGGTGAGAGTGCCCATTTAAATCATTAGTTATAAAATGCTTTGCTTCCTCAGCTTGGTGCAGTCTGACAGATGCACTCCTTAGACCAGTGTTTTCCAAACAGTGTGCCTCCAGCTTTTGCAAAGCTGCAACTCACAGCATACCTAGTCATGCTGGAAGTTGTAGTTTTGCAACAGATGGAGGCACACTGTTTTGAAATCATTGCCTTGGACTTTAATGGAGCGCATCAGTCAGACCACATGCTTTTCCGGCAATAATCAGTCCATGTGAGGGGGTCTTAATCCTTGACAGTAAACAATGTTATTAAAGTGATAGCTGATAAATAAACACTATTAGAATAGTTCTCTTTTATTCACATTACACACTTCTCTGTAAAAAATTCTTTCTCACTAGTCATTCCGGAGATCCAAGCAAATGGCTACAGAAGTATTAGAGGCACTTCAGCTTTGGCAAGGCACCTTGAAAGTCATAGGAGGGAAATTCGGAACAAGTATTCTTTCTTATTTCAATTTCATCAAGTGGCTTCTGATGTTCAACATCTTCTCATTCGTGGTGAACTTCAGTTTTATCACCGTTCCCCAGTTTGTTGACATGGCACCCAACAACTTATCATTCTCGGGTCTAGAGCTTCTTACAGGAGCAGTAAGTATGGAGAGATGGTTAATGCTTAGAAAACACACAAGTTATATGGGAAAAGCATAGACAATGTGATGAAGCATATGGCTATGTATAATATGGGTGCTATCTTCACCACTGTAACCACCTATTCCACCAATTCCCTATAGAGGTGCTTAGAGAACAGGCTAAAAAGCTTTGCTGAATGAGGTCAGTAGACTGGAAACAGAGTTAGGGTTTGTTCACATGGCGAAAATGTAGCACAATTGTCGCCTGGAAAACACAGTTGTAAATTCTGCAAATAGTTGGCACCTGGACCACTTCCGTAGAAAAAAATTTAAGCATATCTACCATTGCAGTTTGAAACCTCCAGTATTTTCCAATTTTTTTTTCTTTCATGTACCTAATAGGTTTACAATAATCTGTACAGTTCTTCTGTTCACACATATATGTGTAAAAATCTCACCTGTGTGTTACTACCACTTGGAGACAACATGCATTTAGCTTTATAAATCTCCTTATGACCTAAATTGGAGCTATTAATAAGTCAAGCAGGGCCTTCTTTAATTTTGATTGGACCCTGGGTAAGCTATTTTTTTGGGCACCCCCCACACACACAATCGCAGTCAATCTCAGTACCTCATTACCACATTAGGTAGACTGAATAGTTTCCCCACATTAGGTAGACAATATAGTTCCCCCACATTAGGTAAACAGCATAGTACCCCCACATTAGGTAGACAGCATAGTTCCCTCACATTAGGTAGACAGCATAGTACCCCCACATTAGGTAGACAGAATAGTTCCCCCACATTAGGTAAACAGCATAGTTTCCCCACATTAGGTAGACAGCATAGTACCCCCACATTAGGTAAACAGCATAGTTCCCTCACATTAGGTAGACAGCATAGTTCCCTCACAATAGGTAGACAGCATAGTTCCCTCACATAAGATAGACAGCATAGTACCCCCACATTAGGTAGACAGCATAGTTCCTTCACATTAGGTAGACAGCATAGTTCCTTCACATTAGGTAGACAGTATAGTTCCCTCACATTAGGTAGACAGCATAGTACCCCCACATTAGGTAGACAGCATAGTTCCCTCACATTAGGTAGACAGCATAGTTCTCTCACAATAGGTAGACAGCATAGTTCCCTCACATTAGATAGACAGCATAGTACTCCCACATTAGGTAGACAGCATAGTTCCCTCACATTAGGTATACAGCAGTGTTCCCCCACATTAGGTAGACAGCATAGTTTCCCCACATAAGGTTAGACAGCACACTACCCCGCCTGACCAAACGACACACACTAACAGACATACACTTACAGACACACACTACAGACATACACTACAGACATACACTTACAGACACACACACTAAAAACAGATATACTTACAGACACACTCACCTGGCTGTCTGTGGTTTCTTCTTACCTGCGGCGGCCGGAAATGACGTGTGACATCGCTGATGTCCACCTGTTTTGTCTGCAGAGGAACGTTGCTTGCGCAACATCCCCCATCAGTCCTGGCCACAGGCTCACTGTTTTAAAGGCCGCGGCGCTGTTTTAGAACAGTGAGAGGCAGGGCAGGCCAGGGCCGGGCAAAGACATTGTGCTGCCTGGGTCCAAGCATGAAATGCTGCCCCCCCCCCCAAAAAAAAAAAACAACAAAAAAAAACAACACAAATACATGACAATACTGTATACCTAAATATACTAGTCGTGCAGTTACCAATTGAAACCACTAATCAAGGAGTAAATATCACCTTACATTATTGTAACCTGACCAGATCGGGCATACTGAGATCAACAAAACCAATAATACCGATATACCAAGATAAATATTACCAATATTACCCCTAAGGGACACATAATCCCGCCACACAAGGACCATTACACCACAAAGCAACTAGTGACTGGATAATTCCACTATACAGTTATTAAATAAAATCCACTATACACAAACCAAGATTCCCCAACTACCTCACCCCCCCCCCCAATACAGTGACCATATAGTGGTATATACAGGATCTGAATACCATATAAGTAATTATGTACAAGAATATATATTGCTATATACCAGCTGTACACAGGTTCTGCATACCATACAAGTGATTATATACAGGACCATATAGAGGTACTGTATATACCAGCTGTATGATGATCTGTGTACCACATAAGTACAATTACATTTAAGGACTCACAATTTCATGTTTTCTGATCAGTGGTGTCCTCTTTCCATCTGGCTCAGACCGCCATGATGTCTTCTTCCAGCCAAAACTTCATCTCTTCAGCATCAGCGGGACAAACATGTTAGACTCTGCATTTTTCCAGTGATCTCCATTGCCGATCCCCCCTTTGCCATTTCAATTCCCAATACTCCCCCATTCTGTACCATTTCAATTCCCCCCTCTGATCCCCTCTGTACCATTTCAATTCCCCCCTCTGATCCCCTCTGTGCCATTTCAATCCCCGGCGGCAGCTAGCTGCTTTAGCAAGGAGCTTAAGGGCTAGCTGTTTTGGGCCCCCAGGAATGACAGGGCCCAGGGCAGCTGCCCCTTTTGCCCTGCATTAAAGATGGCCCTAAAGTCAAGCTACTACCAGTGGGATAAAAAAAAAGTCTTACCCGTTTGTTTTTTATTTCTGCTTTAGGGCTACTTTGAAGAAACAGTTTTGTACTATGGATATTATACAAATAGTACCATCAGGAAAGATGCCAGTCTGGCACCATATAATATGCAGTTAGCATATATACTTACCATTGGATTGTATTTGGCAACCTGTTTTCTCATCCTACTCTTCAGGTAATATGACCTGTCAATTCATCGCACTTTATCTTAAAATGTGTGTTTTACCAGGTTACAAACCGATATAGATGATATTTCAATGATAAGGAGATATCCAGTCCTGAAAAACGTATCCCCTATCTTAAGGATAGGGAATAAGTTTCAGATTGCGGAGGGTCAGACCGCTGGGACGCAAGCCGATGCTCCGTACAGGAGATCATGGGGGGCCCCAGCGCTCAGACCCCCAGCGATCTAAGCATAGGGGATACGTTTCTCAGGACTGGACTACTCCTTCAAGCCTATTTCAGAGGTTATATTAGGGAAAGTAGCAAAGTTGTCACTTTTTAACAAAATTGCTCCCAATAATAATGCAGCCGCAATGTAAGGGATTACAGATGTCCTGTCCCTGCCTTGTGGCGTTATACAGGTGCGGTTTATAGGGGTTTGTGTTCTGCCAGAGCATTGTGGATAAATGCTTTGTACTGTTTGCATGGAAATGATGAGAAGCTTGAACTTGTCCGCAGTTCATAATATTTATTCCCATGTCACTATTAGGTATCTGCATTTTTCTGTTAACACCCGAAATTCACATGTACAGCATGTGACCTTTGCCAGCACTGCTTATTTACATACACTTTCTCTTTTAAGGAAGTGTTAACCAGGTTATGTATACTGTGTGCTTTGCAGCTGAATACATTCTATTGTTTCCTGTACACTATTTCAGTCCAAGGTGAAGACACTGTAGCTCTTTACTATAGTTTTACAGTTAGCACTTGGCAAAGCTATGCAAATGCCTGGGCCCACTGCAGAAGGTGGCTTCCCCCATTTAAAGGGGAACTCCGGTGGAAACAAATGGAAAACAAATGTTTTCAAATTAACTGGTGCCAGAAAGTTAAACAGATTTGTAAATTACTTCTATTAAAAAATATTAACCCTTCCAGTACTCATCAGCTGCTGTATACTACAGATAAAATTTGGGCAGTTCTTTCCAGTCTGACAACAGTGCTCTCTGCTGACACCTCTGTCCATGCCAGGAACTGTCAAGCTTAGAAGCTTACCTCCATAGAAAACCTCTCCGGCTCTGGACAGTTCCTGACACGAAGGTGTCAGCAGAGAGCACTTCACAATTTTCTCTGTAGTATATCTGTAGTATACAGCAGCTGGTAAGTACTGGAAGGATTAAGATTTTTAAATAGAAGTAATTTACAAATCTGGAAGAAAAAAATTTATATAGGTATGTGCAGCTCACAACTATTACGCACCGAGGTCAAACTGGGCAAGCAACTATACCTTAATTGCTAGAAAGGGGAAAACCAAAAAATACAATGTAGCCCGGACCTTCTAGGTGAGTAAATAAAAATGGATATACGTGGATCGTGCTTCAATAATAATTAACATTTATTATAAAATATAAATAAGATTTCGACACTTCTCACAGGGCCCTTGTGAGAAGAACATACATATTAAAAGGCAACCTAACAATGTATTTAGGCAATAGTAATTAAAACTATAAACCTGGCATAGGATAATAAAATAGCAAAGTAAGATTTGTACCATACAAATTTGCTCTTCTGGGTATTTAGGGTAGATATGTCCCTTTTAGATACAGTAGTAAACAGTCTGTTATATTAGAAATTGTTACCGGTCTGTAAATGGTAACTCAGGCGATGGGTGTTGTTCCCGCAATGGCTGAGTGTCCGTGGTGTGCACAGTTCTCTGTGCGGCGCATCCAATTGTGAGCCTGGTCCAGTAGAATCTAAGCGCGGTGGCAGTCGCTGTCGGCTGAGACGCTGGCAGGCGCCGAAGATCGCAGTGATGTCCGGGGACTGCTGGCGCTGGCGTGCGCTGGAGTTGGTATTCCTCACCGCTTTGCTAGTTGTTGGACAGGACCATATACTGGAGGGCTGGAAGTTCACCTCGTGTTGCCGGCGTCTGACGGGCTGGAAGTTCACCTCGTGTTGCCGGCGTCTGACGTCAGAGCCGGGATGGCTGCACCAGGATGGTTACACCGGAATGGATCTGAACTGCTGAACCGGGTAGGTAGCAGAGTAAGAGCGCTAATAATGGTACAGTTCATAAAATATAACTGGCCATAAGGTTTAGGCACAGTTCGAGTACTACTATGCCAGTAGATAACGACTAGACGCGTTTCAGGGTTGTATAATGTAACCCTTTCCTCAGTAGTCATGATAGCTGCCATGAATCATCAGTTGTTTTATATAGGCACAAATCCCACCCCTTAACACATTGATAGATAATAATAAAAAGCATAAATGGATTCAATGGATCGGTTCACCTAGAGAGCAATACTAAGTATAAAGTGGTGTGTGAATTCTGTTGGAAAAGTATAACAATGCGTTTTCCCAAACAAATGAATTTTTTAATAATAAAGAGAGATAAGAGATAGAATTAAATCACAGACAGTGTGTTGGAAATAAATAGATAAATAAGAGAAAAGAGAAAAAAAGGGATAGAATAAAATAAAACAAAAATGAAAATAAAAATAAAAATAAAAATGAAAATACAATAAAGTAAAAATAATAATAATAAAAATAAAAATAATAATAATAAATATAAATATAAACATAAAAATAAAATGAAAATATTAAAATAAAATAAAAATAATTATACTAATAGAAATAAAATAAAATAAGCTAACAATAAAAATAAAAGAAGCTAAAAATTAAAATTAAAATAAATAAAAATAGAAATAAATATAAAAATGAAAATGAAAATGAAAATAAGAATAAAAATTAAAATTAAAAATATAAAAAATAAAAATAAAATAAAATGAAATACAAGGAAAGGACTAAAAAATGAATAAATAATTAAATAGAAAAATAAGGGTAAAATAAAATAATAATAAAAAGACTTGAAAAACATCGTTGTAGATGAATCCATAGGGGATGAAGTCAGCCCATGGGACAACCCCCTTAATGACCAAATAGGGGTGTCCCCATGGGCTGAGTGCATCCCCTATAAGAATCCAAAGAGTTCGAAGTTGGAGTTAAGTCCGCCAGGTTCTTATGTTGCAAATTCGAATATTTTCTTGCTTTCCGCTTTGGACATTTTCAGTAAGAAACTACCCCCCGCCAATCTTTTTTGACTAGCTGGAGAGAGCAAAAAACAATCCATTGAGAAATATACATTTAATAATTCACAGTATGATTTACCTATAGAACAAAATAATCTAGCAGTAATTCAGACATTTAAAAAGTTGTCCAAAAGGCTAAGGAATCAGTGGGAAATTAAAAGCTTATCCCATTTATTGGAGATAGATATCATCCCCAAAGGATTAAGCTTATCAAAAACTCCCGCTGCAGACCTTGAAGGAGAGAGATTTAATAACAAGTGGAATAAAACATTAAAAGAATTCTCAAGAGGCTTGGTACAACTTGTCATAGACAGAAGACAGGAATTGTTAAACACCTGTGATTCACAAATCAATCAATTAAAACTTGAAATGGACAAGTTCGACCAAAACTCTGAGTACTTAAAACATCAAGAAGACATTTGTAATAAATTGGATAGATTAGAGATGGAGATAATTAATAGAAAAAATAAGAAATTACTGTGGCAATCACAAAAACAGAAACAAACCGTTAGTACACAGGAGAATCATAATCAGTATAATGTACCAACTCAGAACCGCTTTGCCCCCCCTCCAGAAAATGGGGATTTTTTAGAGATAAGTCACAATTACAAAAAACCTCACTATGCGAGGGAAGACACCCAATACAAAAATTCTCCCCAAAGAAACAATTACAGACCATTTGCAGGATACAGGAACAGTCCGTATCACTTTCGCCCAAATTATTACAAAAACCAATCTTATCAAAACAAATATCAACCAAAATACCAACACAACCAGCCAACATACAGAGAAGTCCTATCATCCAAAGTCCCACTAAAAACCCATATGGTATCAGCGGAGATACACTCGGCCCCCCCTCCCCAACAGTTATTAGGAACACCAAACAAAAAAAGAGGCTACGCAGAAGATATCGAGTTCGACCACACAACACAACCCCCACAAAAAATAGTCAAACACATCCATCATAAATTTAAGTAATCACATTTTGACACCAGCACAAGAAAAATTGTTAAATAAAGGTTTAAAATATGCCCCATCACATTCACTAGATAAATTTCAGACATATGTAGGTTTAGAAAAGTATATCCGTAATATCTGTTTAAAAAAACACTTTCAGAAAACTCTATTTGAACGTATAATGAGTAAAACAGAATATATGCACACTGAATGTAAACGAAAATCATGGTTTTACCCAAAACACTTAATGGGGCCTGATGTTACTACTTTTAAAAAATTGGTAGAAAATGATCTGAGGGGTATCCAAGATACTAAGCATTTAAAAGATAATATTTCTCACAAAGAAAAATTGGCAATAAAAGAACTCCAAACATTGGAGGGTATTACTATTCGCCCCGCTGATAAAGGGGGTGGAGTTGTTGTATTAAATACTGCCAATTACATACAAGAATGCAATAGGCAGTTGGGAGACATAACTATCTACCAGAAGTTAAAATCAGACCCTACCCACGAATACTCTCAAACATTACAACAATTGTGCAAAGAGGCAGCGGTAGGGGCAATCCTAAATGAAAAGGAACATCTTTTTATACTTGGGACTCCAGACCGAATACCAGTTTTTTATTGTCTCCCAAAGACACATAAATCATTAATCGACCCCCCGGGGAGACCTATCGTGTCTGGGATAGGTTCAATTACTTCGAACTTATCCCAGTAGGTTGATAGGTTTCTCCAGCCATTTGTTCAAAAAACTCATACATATTTAAAGGATACCACTCAGATCATAGAAATCCTGGAAAAATTCAAATGGACTGATAAACACATATTAGCCACTCTAGATGTATCATCATTGTACACTATTATTAAGCACGATTTAGGAATAGCAGCAGTCACACACTTCCTCCATCAAGGCCACAATAAATCACCTCAGATTAATTTTATCACTTCCGCTATTTGTTTCATTTTAACTCACAATTATTTTTATTTTGAAGGGGATTTTTAATTACAGTTAATTGGTACCGCGATGGGCACCAGGTTTGCGCCAAGCTACGCCAATTTATTTATGGCAAAATGGGAGGAGAGTACCATCATACCTCGGCTTGGCGCAGGCCTGGTGCTCTGGAAGCGGTACATCGACGACATCATTTTAATTTGGGAGGGGGACATAGTTGATTTAGAACACTTCATAACTAATTTGAACACTAATGATCACAATCTCCATTTTACATCCACTATCAGTAAAAACAGTATCAGTTTTCTAGATATTGTTGTAAGTGCTAATTGGGATAACCTCACATGTAAGACATATCACAAACCAACAGCTAAGAACTGCTTCATAGGCTACTCCAGTTGTCATCTACCTAGATCGTTGACCAATGTCCCAAAAGGACAATACCGGAGGTTAAAAAGAAATTGTACCTCAGACGAACAATTTTTGGAAGAGGAACAACTCACCAATCAGTTTAAGGAGAAAGATTATCCCGACCAGCTACTCCAACAATCTCTAGACCATGTTAGGACATTAGATAGGACCACCTTTTTCACAAAAAGAGAAAAAATTAATAATGCTGATAGTTTTGGAGGTAAATTGGTGATTCCTTTTAACAGATCATATAAAAAAATAGAAGGAATAATTAAAAAACATTGGCATCTATTACAACAAGATCGAGAGGTGGGCTCACTACTACCGTCACGTCCCCCAATAGTCTATACCCGAGCCCCAAATTTAGGCCTGACTATAGCACCATCTATAAAACCACCCGCAAAGAAACAGAATAACTCTTGGCTAACCACTAAAGGATTTATTAGGTGTGGAACATGTGCCAATTGCACAAAAATAAAGGGCCCCAAAAAAGTTGTAGAAATTTGCTCTCAAACTAATACTTTCAAATGGAAAATTGAAGATCTAATAACTTGCAATTCAAAGGGTGTCTTATACATTATAGAATGTGGATGTAAGAAGCAATATATTGGCCGAACCAAAAGGGCCCTCATGAGGATAGCCGAACATCTTAATAATATCAAAAACAAAAACTTGAAACATCCACTGCCTGCACATTTCTCTACAGTTCATAATAGTGACATGTCCTCTCTCTCCTTCACTGGTCTCCAGCTAGTCAAAAAAGATTGGCGGGGGGGTAGTTTCTTACTGAAAATGTCCAAAGCGGAAAGCAAGAAAATATTCGAATTTGCAACATTAGAACCTGGCGGACTCAACTCCAACTTCGAACTCTTTGGATTCTTATAGGGGATGCACTCGGCCCATGGGGACACCCCTATTTGGTCATTAAGGGGGTTGTCCCATGGGCTGACTTCATCCCCTATGGATTCATCTACAACGATGTTATTCAAGTCTTTTTATTATTATTATTATTATTTTATTTTACCCTTATTTTTCTATTTAATTATTTATTAATTTTTTAGTCCTTTCCTTGTATTTCATTTTATTTTATTTTAATTTTTTATATTTTTTATTTTAATTTTTTATTTTATTTTTATTCTTATTTTTATTTTCATTTTTATTTTCATTTTTATATTTATTTTTATTTCTATTTTTATTTATTTTTATTTTTAGCTTCTTTTATTTTTATTTTTAGCTTATTTTATTTCTATTAGTATAATTATTTTTATTTTATTTTAATATTTTCATTTTATTTTTATGTTTATATTTATATTTATTATTATTATTTTTAATTTTATTTTTATTATTATTATTTTTACTTTATTGTATTTTCATTTTTATTTTTATTTTCATTTTTGTTTTATTTTATTCTATCCCTTTTTTTCTCTTTTCTCTTATTTATCTATTTATTTCCAACACACTGTCTGTGATTTAATTCTATCTCTTATCTCTCTTTATTATAAAAAAATTCATTTGTTTGGGAAAACGCATTGTTATACTTTTCCAACAGAATTCACACACCACTTTATACTTAGTATTGCTCTCTAGGTGAACCGATCCATTGAATCCATTTATGCTTTTTATTATTATCTATCAATGTGTTAAGGGGTGGGATTTGTGCCTATATAAAACAACTGATGATTCATGGCAACTATCATGACTACTGAGGAAAGGGTTACATTATACAACCCTGAAACGCGTCTAGTCGTTATCTACTGGCATAGTAGTACTCGAACTGTGCCTAAACCTTATGGCCAGTTATCTTTTATGAACTGTACCATTATTAGCGCTCTTACTCTGCTACCTACCCGGTTCAGCAGTTCAGATCCATTCCGGTGTAACCATCCTGGTGCAGCCATCCCGGCTCTGACGTCAGACGCCGGCAACACGAGGTGAACTTCCAGCCCGTCAGACGCCGGCAACACGAGGTGAACTTCCAGCCCTCCAGTATATGGTCCTGTCCACCAACTAGCAAAGCGGTGAGGAATACCAACTCCAGCGCACGCCAGCGCCAGCAGTCCCCGGACATCACTGCGATCTTCGGCGCCTGCCAGCGCCTCAGCCGACAGCGACTGCCACCGCGCTTAGATTCTACTGGACCAGGCTCACAATTGGAAGCGCCGCACAGAGAACTGTGCACACCACGGACACTCAGCCATTGCGGGAGCAATACCCATCGCCTGAGTTACCATTTACAGACCGGTAACAATTTCTAATATTACAGACTGTTTACTACTGTATCTAAAAGGGACATATCTACCCTAAATACCCAGAAGAGCAAATTTGTATGGTACAGATGTTACTTTGCTATTTTATTATCCTATGCCAGGTTTATAGTTTTAATTACTATTGCCTAAATACATTGTTAGGTTGCCTTTTAAAATGTATGTTCTTCTCACAAGGGCCCTGTGAGAAGTGTCCAAATCTTATTTATATTTTATAATAAATGTTAATTATTATTGAAGCACGATCCACGTATATCCATTTTTATTTACTCACCTAGAAGGTCCGGGCTACATTGTATTTTTTAATTTACAAATCTGTTTAACTTTCTGGAGCCAATTGATTTGAAAACTTTTTTCCCACCGGTGTTCCCCTTTAACTGCTTTATTACCAGGTGGATAGCTCAGGTAAGGCCTTATGGACTCAATGGGTGATCTATTACAGCTCTTCTTTATACAGAGCTATGTGTGTTCTGCCACCCTCATTGACTTATAGGGGCCATTTAAATCAATAAAATTTTGAAATGGCTGAAAAGAATAAAAGACAACTTGACATACAGAAACATTATGGTCACTCATTAGCATTATGCAGTTTACAGCTGTGAAGACTTTAACCCCTTAACGACCACAGATGTATATTTACGTCCGTGGCCGGCTCCTGATCTGTGAAGCGCGCTCAGAAGCGGCTAATACTGGACATCGCCGATCAGGCTGATGTCCAGTATTACCCTTTAGACGCCGCAATTAAAGTTGATCGTGGCGTCTAAAATGGGAGAAATCTATACCATTTAAAAAAAAAAAAAAAACTGTGTAAATAAAAATAAACATATGTGGTATCGCCACATGCGTAAATGGAAAAACCTTTGGTCCTTAAGGGGTTAAAGTAAATATGCCATCAGATCATGACCTAATTCTTCAAACAAGTTTTTAGATGAAACATGTCTTCTTAATATAAAAATAACTTTCAATTTTACTATCTATATTTTAAAATAATCCTGAAATCTTGCAGTTTTCATTCTAATCTTGCAGTTTCATTTCACTAGGCCTAATAAGAAGCTGGAACTTCCTGTTCTGTACAGATCTGTTTCCAGCAGTCTCTTTCTTATTATCACATACAGGATTACAAAAAAAAATGTGACACCAATGTATACCTAAAACAGGATCAGGCCATTCACAATAGGTGAATTCCCTTTTCCCTATCTCTGCATAGCAGGTCATAGAACTTGTCTAAAAATCTCTCCCACAGAAGTAAATAGGGTCCTTTCCAGGTCACAGAGCATGTCTAAAAATCTCTCCCACAGAAGTAAATAGGGACCTTTCCAGGTCACAGAGCATGTCTAAAAATCTCTCCCACAGAAGTAAATAGGGTCCTTTCCATGTCACAGAACATGTCTAAAAATCTCTCCCACAGAAGTAAATAGGGTCCTTTCCAGTGTATTGTTGTCTAGGGTCCTTCTAGACAGGCCAACATGTGCACTGAAAGGGCACTCATCTAATTGACTGGAGTTTGTTTGGGGAATCTTTCACACTACTCTTCTGTCATCTAAAAGACTCTTCTGTCATCTACTTATTTACAAATACCAATTATTTAACTATTATCTAGGTTCCTATGAACATTTACTTGGCTGATAATGGGCCTGTGTAAAAGGCTCTTAAGTCCATAATGTGCTGTCTCAGCACCAAAAGCTGTCCTGTGGGCTGTGGATCTCCTCGGGCATGCCTGCTGCTCTTGTGTTGGGCCCACTGTGAAAATGTTATACTGCATATTATGTTCAAGCACTTTATTATATGCACTATGTTTGTTATATTCCTTATGTTATTGATGCACTGTGCCTTTAAGTAAGAGATGCAGTGATAATCAGGTGACCCTGCCTGCCCAATGGGAACCCCTAAATTCTCAGGTATATAGTGTAGGGGGGGGGGGGGAGAGTTGCCCCAGTCTAAGTTCAGTTCTAGTCGAGTGCAGCTTAGAGCTGTATGCTGAGTACAGTGTAGAAAGGAGGTGGCAGATGTGTTTGGAGAACCCTGAGGGAAACCAAAGAAAATATCTTCTCAAGTCAGCCCCGCGATTCTGCAAGAGTTCCCCCGTAGAGTGGTGAGTCAAGCCCTGGCAGTGATAGTATTGGATCTTATCAGAACCCTAGTCAGTGTGGGAAATCTTCAAGTCTCAAATCTAAAGTCTCTGTGAATCAAGTGGGTGAAAAGTCCCAGCAAGGCAACAGGGCTCCCAAGGGTTACACTGCATCACTTCTACTCTGCTCCGTACTGTGTGTTGTATTATCTGAACCTGCTCAGTAAAAGACAGTTATCCGTAACCTGAAATCGGTGTGTTTCTGGCCCAGGAGAAGCTGTCTCCACCTCGGACCGTGTATAGGCTAACGGTGCCCTGGCATCACAAATAAGAATTCCTTGCACCCCTGTGTCACCACAATAAGGCTTACTGCAAAGCATCGCTCTAATTGCTGTGCAGAAAGCTCAGTCAATATGGCTGCCCCCAAACTAACATACTAAAATGAAATAAAAACAGTAAATAGAAATAGATTATAAAAAAAACAAAAACAAGTTTAATACCTTTCTCTAATAAGTAAAAAACTAATTTAGATGACACGTTCCATTTAAGACATCTGGTTAATTATTTATTAAAATTGGTTTATATTTGTGAAAAGCAAAAAGACGTGCGTGTCTTGTGACTCTTATCTGAGAGGTATTTCTGTCATTCAGAATGATAATTCTGTGAAAGATGAGATTGCTGGTGATTGACGTAAGTTCTTACTGGGTAATAAACAACCTGACTCCCGGAAAATTATGTTTATTGACACATTTTTGCATGCTTTAAGGGGTTAAAGTGCGTCTGGCTTACAGCTTTAATTCATTACCTATAACTGCTTCATCAGCTAAATAAATGTTATGCATAAGTTTATGCTTAGAGGACTCCATTACCAATTTCATCACGTATGATAGGAAAAATAGCACACCATGTAGTGCCATTTTTACTGCTAAAACAACAGACACCTTGGTAGAACATGACAATGAACGGTCAACAGGTCCAGTCAGTTGTTACGCCGAGCGCTCCGGGTCCCTGCTCCTCCCCGGAGCACTCGCGGCGTTCCTCTGTGTGCAGCGCCCCGGTCAGACCCGCTGACCGGGAGCGCTGCACTGTTATCACCGGCGGGGATGCAATCCGCGTAGCGGGACGCGCCCGTCCGTGGGTCGCATCCCAATCTCCTCACCTGCCCCGTCCTCCTGCTGTTCTGTCCCGGCACGCGCGGCCCTGTTCTCTAGGGGGCGCGCGCGCCGGCTTTCTGAAATTTAAAGGGCCAGTGCACCATTAATTGGTGCCTGGCCCAATCAGTGTTTTACACCCAAGCACTACTTAAATCCACTTCCCCTTCTTATCCTCGCCGGATCTTGTTGCCTTAGTGCCCTGTGAAAGCGTTTAGTGTGTTCCCAAGCCTGTGAACCCAGACCTTCTGCTGTTGCCCCTGACTAAGACTCTTGCTGCCTGCCCTGACCTTGCTCTTGCCTTGTCCCTGTGTACCGCGCCTGTCTCAGCTGTCAGTTGGGGTTGAGTCGCTATCGGGTGGAACGACCTGGGGGTTACCTGCCGCTGCAAGTCCATCCCGCTTTGCGGCGGGCTCTGGTGAAAACCAGTAACCCCTTAGACTCCGTTCCCCTGGTACGGCCCACTCCATCACCCCACTGACACAGAGGATCCACCTCCAGTGTCCTCGCTGCATACCAGTCCGGATCCTGACATCAGTGGTGTCCATCATGCAATGGATCTGGCACTGTGTCGTGTTTCACCCATGGTAGCACCCATAGCTGTGTTCGTTTCAAGGCAGTTGCAGAATCCCCCCCTCTGTTCTCCCTTTCCCCACCAATCCCCTACTGTTCTTATTTGTAATACTACCGTTTTCCATGCTCTCCCCTCCATACACATACATTCAGAGGCTAAGCTTGTAGATTCTGGGCCCCAGTACACGGTCGTCTTAAAGGGCAGGGGTGCCTGGGCCTGCTCAAGGACCAGGGTCCTGGTGCAATTGCTACTTCTGCACCCCCTATATTATAGCCCCCGCACTCAAACATCTATGTTCCTGTCCTGGCCCCAACAACAAGAATAAAGATGCAGATCACACTTTGCTATAGAAATGACAGGAAGATGACTTGCAGTGAGGTGTGAGATAAAAATATGTGTTTTCTACATGAGCTTTATGTACATCCTGTTAAAATGATGACTATTGGAAATCAGCACAGTGAACTTTTGTAATGGTATCTGACTTATGGGTTTAGACTGAGTGACCTAATCTGTAAAGTATATAATTTGCCTCGACTTATGATATACATGCTGTACATTGTACACACTACAGAGATCCCCTTGCAATAGCTTCCCATTGATCTCTGTGGGATTCTGATGCTTAGTTCACACATCCTAAGTTCTGTAGTGGAACTTCCGATGAGGAATTGGATTCAGACACAAAATTTAACACGTTAAATTGTCTGGCAAAGCCTGCCTTGTCATTGAATTGCAGATCCCCAAATCTGGATCCACTCAATGCAGGAAGATCGTGAATCCACTGTAAAAATTGTTCACTGAATTTCTGTTGTCTGAACATACCCTATAGGTTTCTTTTAGCCACCCTCATTTTCTAGCCATTAACTTGGCACACTTGCATCTACTTGGCCTGGTAGCAACTGTTTAATATATGTGCAGTGCCACCATGAGGGTAGTAAAACATTATACAGTTGTGTGTCCATTGTGCTGCCCATGTATTGCACAGATGTGAATGAATGACCCTCCTATTTTAAAGGGGTTGTCTAGTTTAGAATATTCTGTGTGATTGTGCTGCAGTATTTCTATTGAGATGTCATGGACAGTAACTCATTTTCATTGACATCTGTAGAGTTGTTTTTTAAGTTACATCTTAGTTGGACAATGGTGTTGACTTAAAAAAATTTAACCGAAATGTCAAGTGACATGTACGGCCCAGTAGAAGTCTCTTTGTGTAGCTCCTTATTTTCACTTTATGTATAATAGCTTAGTTAGGTGAGCTCACTTTAGAAGTGAATACTTATCTCTGTAGCTATATCTAAATGAGATATAGCTATATCTAAATGTGAGATAGTGACAGAGCCACCATGTGTTCACACAAAGATGTCCTTAAAGGACTGTAAATATGTTTTATGAAGCATGATAGCATAGCAGCTACTGTGTGGTTAACCCTAAAGCTGGCTGTACACATTAGTTAAGAGACATTTATGACTTTTTTAACCAGTAGTTAGTAGGAATTTATTATGTTAGTAGGATATTATGCAGTGGTTTGTTCGCAGTGGTAATGTGCGCACTGAAGCTGAGTGCCCTTGCGAGGCTCAGGTCTTTAGGTTATTTCTTGATGTGGCAACCACAACATGTCTAGGCCTGGCCTGAAGCCCTGCAAGGTCCTAGATGTGCTTTAGGGCTCTTATACAATTTCTCCCCATAGTCTTCTATATCTGAATCGGAATCTTCAATCCTTTTGTAATCCCTCAGGTTTCTACAAGACCTTCGAAGGTTTCCTGTATTATCTGGCAGTAACACAGAAGACCCTTTGTCCTCTTTTGGTGATACTCTGACCCAGTCATCTAGCCATCACAATTTAGCTATTGTCAAAGTAATTCTGACCCTTACACTTGCCCATTTTTTCTTCTTCCAACAAATATCTCAAGCGCTGACTGTTCACTTGCTGCCTAATATATCCTACCTCTTGTCAGGTGCCATTGTCATAAGATAAAGGCAAATATGGTTCAGAGGGAAATATGAGGAAGTACTGTCCAGCTATTTAGTGAAGGAGGCTCAGGTGTTAATTAAAGATCATGCATGGCAGTGATAATAGAAACTAGTGCAATAGAAAAAGTTTCAGGTAATAAAAAGATCAAAGGTCAATTTATATCATTAAGGTTTAAAAATAAGACAACAGGATACATGTGTTAAGGTTATGTTCATACAGAGTTTTTCCATCAGAAAGCTCTGGCATGGAATTTGCATCTAAAATCTGATTCATACTCTCAGGTTTCCATCTCCAATTTTACCATGGTTTTGGACATGGTAAAATTGGACATGGTAAAATTACCTCATGCAGTGGGGATAATGCATGCTCAGGCTTCCTGAAGTGGTTTCCACATACACATATGTTGTGTCTTATGGGAAAACCATCCTAAGCCACGGCCCCTTTTTCTCTAGTGACTGGTCGTGAGGTCTAAGTTTTTGGACACCCACTGGACTGTCTAATGTTTCTGCATATCACTAGCTTATGACATAACAGTATCATCGGTCCAACTTCCATGACCAACAACAGTCCAGTGACCCATAGCCCTCACCTGTCAGCAAGTGATGCCATTGTATAGACTATAGATGTGCATCGATAGTTGTCGCTGCAGTGACACTAATTTTTCCTTTTTCTGATATGTTGACAGCATGGCAAAGTCCTTCCGAAATAACTTTATTAACCCTGCTTCATTTTCGGGCAATGCTGCTAAACTTCTGTGCACTTGGGATTTTAGAATCAATAATGAGAAGGCTGTGAAATTAAAGAGAAGACATCTTAGTACGCAAATAAAGGTAAGAAACGTCCCAGACTTTATTGACTTTATGGGCGTCTAATACAGAATTGGCTGGTAAGCATAGCATTCCCTACTTGAGTGTAGTCTTTCCAGGATAAACAAGATTAACTGGTTTATTCCTTACAAAAATGTATTAAAAGAGAGAAAGCAATGTTATACATTTGTTTACTCTTGATAATGGCCTACAGCAGAAATGGAGCACAGCCATTAGTGTCTTCAACCTTTTGTCACATCAGCCTTGACTCTTAGAAAGATAAAGATAAAGTTTAAGATAAAGTTTAAACAAGTCTAAATGAAAAGTAGTTATATGTTGTTGCAAACACATGTTAGAGGCCTAATGGTGAAGTCAGTGAAATACTTGGACCGATAGAATGAAATGGAAAACTAAGGGTTTCATTATTTGGCTGGACCCATGCGTTATAAGATCGCTGATCTACTAGATTGACACTCATTCAAGGGGCCTATTATATGGCTTGAACATTGTGTGAACAGGGCTGCTGGAACATTTGAAGGGTTGTTTGTGCAGCCCTTTACTTCCATCATTGTTGGCCGCACATTTACTATTACATGGGCTGATGTGCAACAGACCAGCATTGATTTGTAAACCTGCTTAAAAGATGCGATCAGCCTAAGAATTTTTGTTGGCTGGTGGTTATGCTTTTTATATCGTGGAAATAGCTGGACACCACAAAATGAAAAAACAAACAACCATAATGCATTGGGACAGAATGAGCTACATATGCCACTATATGGCTCTAAAGTTCCATACACCTAAGACATAGGTTGCAGGTATACTTTGTGGAACATTCAACGAATATAATATCACAATATTAAAGGGAATCTGTCATGCTGTTAGCTGCAGACATAAAGTCAGGTTTTTCTCTTTGCTCAAGTGTCAAAGAGGTGGGCCAATCTACTCAAGTGTCTCAGCATTGCCCTTCTCCTCTCTTCCTCTTCCCTTCCTTCTATGAATGACATGGCTTGGCTGACATCATTGAGCCCTACCTACACATCACAGACAGTGACAGGCTCTGTTGTGGGCAATGGTGCAAGAGATCTGTTGACAGGGTTCAGCGCTGTAAGCCAAACCCTGTATGCTAAGCATGCAGGGCAGGGAGTCAGAGCAATGCTACTGCACTTAGTCCACCTCTTTGGCACTTTAGCACTGGACAAAAGCAACATTTTATGACTTATGAAAATTTTACTTTCCCATTATCTGTCAGCCTAGGTCTGAGGCTCATAGCATGCAGATAGCTGACAGATTTACATTAATATAGTTTAAGTGGCATGGGTTAAATGAAAGGCCTGGTTGCTTCTTTTGCTATGTCATTAAGCATGCTTTTAGGGATTAAAGAAAATAAATTTTATTTTTGTAATTGTCAGTGAATCAATGCCAACCATTACATTTAAATAAAAAAATGACTTTGTATTTTTTTTTTCTTTTAGGAAACTTTGTCAGAAAAACTAATGGAAGCATTAAAACTAACTTGGAGTCAGAAGTTAGGTCGCTTTAGTATTCATGTGACTGCCTGGATTGCCTCCTCAGGGTTGACAGTTGCCTGCTGTGCTGGAGTATACTACCTTTGCGTAAATGTTGCGCTTTCTGTAGAGGTAAACCATTAACATCGATGTGCTTCTGAATTTGTATGTGTGTGGTAGCTTGATGTTGAGCATGCGCTGTGTGCCTCTGTATGAAGATACAACATTGGACAGGCTAAGTGTTAAAAGAGGACCTGTGGCCAACCTTCCATTCCTGAGATATGAGGGTTTATAGTTTGTCTGACAATTTATGGAATCAGTCAGACAGGCATGAACTTAATTTTAATAATGGGAGTGACTATGAAATGATAATTGGGATTATACAGTCAGGTGGTGTGTAAATTGTACATTAAGCTCTTAAGGACTCAGGGCGTACCTGTACGCCCTACGCCCGGTCCCGATGTTAAAACAACATCGTGACCCCGCATCTCACTGGGTCGGTCCCGGCTGGTAATCATAGCTGGGACCCTGGGCTAACAGCACGAGGCATCGATCGTTGTGCCGTGCGCTGTTAAACCTTAAATCAAAGTTGACCGCCGCATCTGAAAACGAAAGTAAACGCTTCCCGGCAGCTCAGTCGGGCAGATCGGGATATCACAATAAAATCGTGATGTCCCGATCAGCTGGGACGCAGGCGGAGGTCTCCTTACCTGTCTCCGTGGCGTCCGATCATCGATTGATTGCTCCAAGCCTGAGCTACAGGCTTGAGCAATCAAGCCCCTATCTGACTGATCTGTGCAAAGCTATGGCTTTGCAGGGATCAGCATAGGAGATCAGTGTGTGCAGTGTTATAGGTCCCTGTGGGAGCTATAGCACTGCAAAAAAAAAAAAAGTGAAAAAAAAAGTTGACAAAGGTCATTTAACCCCATCCCTAATAAAAGTTTAAATCACCCCCCTTTTACCATTAAAAAAAAACTGTGTAAATAAAAATAAAAATAAACATATGTGGTATCGCCGCATGCGAAAATGTCCGAACTATAAAAATAAATCGTTAATTAAATCGCACGGTCAATGGCGTGCGCGCAAACAAAATTCCAAAGTCCAAAATTGTGTATTTTTGGTCACTTTTTATATCATGAAAAAATGAATAAAAAGCGATCAAAAAGTCCGATCAATACAAAAAAAGATGAGAATTTTTATCATATAAATTTTCCTGCATGTAGTTATGATTTTTTTCCGAAGTACGACAATATCCAACCTATATAAGTAGGGTATCATTTTAACCGCATGGACCTACAAAATAAAGATAAGGTGTTATTTTTACCGAAAAATGCACTGCGTAGAAACTGAAGCCCCCAAAATGTACAAAATTACATTTTTTCTGAATTTTTTTTCCGTTTCGCCGTGGATTTTTGGGTAAAATGACTAATGTCACTGCAAAGTAGAATTGGTGGTGCAAAAAATAAGCCATCATATGGAATTTTATGTGCAAAATTGAAAGCGTTATGATTTTTGGAAGGTGATAAGGAAAAAATGAAAATGCAAAACGGAAAAACCCTGCGTCCTTAAGGGGTTAAGGAGTGCATATGCCTAATACACACCCGCTGACTGTATAACCCTACCCATTACCTTATATTCACTCCCTTTATTAAAATTTTGTATTCACCCATCTGACAGATTCTCTGAATTGTCTGACAAACTATAAACCCTGTGAGGAACAGAAGGTTATATCAAGAAACTCTAAAAAGGTGTGTGATCAGTAGGGCGGTATTTTTGTAACCTTTGGCGGTTCCACGGTATATAACGGTATTCCCCCCCCTCCCCCAAAATTAATTATTAGCCCAGCACTGCGCTGTCCCCATCGGGGTACTACTCACGTCACCCGCAAGCGCTGCTCTCCTCGTCCTCCTGTTTGTTGCGGCCACCGGCGCTGACACTCTATACTGTATCCCTATGCCCGGGCTGCAAAAGGTAAACAAAATAAGCTAACGCATGTTCCGACGTCGGCCTTACGCTGGGGACGTGAAAGTTGGACAGTTGTCAGCCTATCACCGGCCGCAGCGATGTTCCGCCTCGGCCGGTGATAGGCTGAGCCCACTGTCATGTGAGAAGCCGGGTTCTTACATGACAGTGTGCTCAACCTATCACCGGCCGAGGCAGAACATCGCTGCAGCCGGTGATAGGCTGATGGCTTTCCGACGTTCCATTCCCTGGCAAGCTAATCTGGACTGACGGGGAAGGTGAGTTAAAGTTTATTTTGTTTACCTTTTGCAGCCCGGGCATAGGGATACAATATAGAGCAGTGGTGTGCAATCTGCGGACCTCCAGATGTTGCAAAACTACAACTCCCAGCATGCCCGGACAGCCGCTGGCTGTCCGGGCATGCTGGGAGTTGTAGTTTTGCAACATCTGCTGGGAGTTGTAGTTTTGCAACATCTGGAGTTTGAAGACCACTGGTATGGAGTGTCAGCGCCGGCGGCCGCAACAATCAGGAAGACAAGGAGAGCAGCGCTTGCGGGTGACATGTGAGTAGCAGCGCTGGGCTGATAATTAATTGGGGGGGGGGCAGAACAGCACTCGTGGGTCACATATGATTAGTTCCCCGATGGGGACAGTGAACTGCGGCTGATAATTCATTAATTCCCGAGGGGGAGGGGCCAAACCGGTATTGCGGTATGGGTTAAAATTCATATCGTGCAGCACAAAAATTTCGGTATTCGGTATGAATCGGTGTACCGCCCAGCCCTAGTGATCAGGGCACCCTGAGCCATTTTATTGGGTTGGCTACAGGTTTCCTTTAAGACCAATAGACATGGTTGTCCACAGGGTAGGGCAAGGGGGTTAGAAATGACTGCTACCAGTTCAGTTCCCTGTTCTATGTTATATATTTATCATCTATCTCATATCTAGCTATCTATCTAGAGCCAAAACAAAGCAAAAGAAGGTGGTTTTATTCCATTTTCAAATACAAAGAAGTGCAGCGTTTCAGCTGCCCATACAGCCTTTTTCAAGCATCTATTTATCTATCCATATATCTATCTATCTATCAATCATCTTTATATATATATTATCTATCTATTTATCTAATTACAAGTAAAAGAGGTTTGGCAGCACTCCAGAATGAATTCAAAGTGATTTATTATCCCATTTAAGATACAACGTTTCACCGGTCTCACACTGGCTTTTTCAAGCATACAAAAGATAAAAGGTGCCACATGTTTATATGGGGCAAATCTCATACAATTGATGCAATGTCAATAAAACAATTAGTGAATAAATTGTATAAGAAAATAAGTGCAGTTTACAAAGATTGCAAAAATCACAAAGTACATAATTGTGCAGTTACATACATATATGACAGAGCGCAAATCGCTGTATATAGAACTTTGTATAAATCATTTCCAAACATTATTCAAAAAAGACCCCATGTGTAAATTATGTGATAATGATTAAAAACAATTAAAAAGGAGGAGGACCGCTCCACTCACCATATAATCGCCACCATCGCGGCATCCCCATATATGTACTTTTTACATACTTGTTTAGTGTAATGAATAGACAGCCATTAGAGGGTTCCATGCCCAGTCACATGGTTGCGCCACCCGCGCACGCGCAGTAGATGTTATAGTGCTCACGGAAACCATGTTACTTATGGGATAGGAAACCTCCAGCTGTCTATTGGAGCTACTTCCACTTCTAGATCAATGGTGCAAAGGTACAACTAATGTAAAGCAAAGAGGTCACTGTATAATCATTAGTATGGAATGGAAATCATTTCCTTAGAATATCAAAAAAATATATCTTAACAAACAGGACCTCAATATACAACATACCGTATATACTCGAGTATAAGCCGAGTTTTTCAGCACGATTTTTCGTGCTGAAAACACCCCCCTCGGCTTATACTCGAGTTAACTCTCCACCCGCAGTGGTCTTCAACATGCGGACCTCCAGAGGTTTCAAAACTACAACTCCCAGCAAGCCCGGGCAGCCATCGGCTGTCCGGGCTTGCTGGGAGTTGTAGTTTTGAAAGCTACGGAGGTCCGCAGGTTGAAGACCACTGCTGCCTTCGACATCATCCAGCCCCCTCTCACCCCCCTTTAGTTCTGTACAGTACTCACCTCCGCTAGGCGCTGGTCCGGTGCTGCAGGACTGTCCGGAGAGGAGGTCGTCCGGTGGGATAGTGGTTCCGGGCTGCTATCTTCACCGGGGAGGCCTCTCCTAAGCGCTTCGGGCCCGGCCCCAGAATAGTCACGTTGCCTTGACAACGACGCAGAGGTACGTTCATTGCCAACGTACTTCTGCGTCATTGTCAAGGCAACGCCTCTATTCCGGGCCGGAAGCACGGAGAAGAGGCACCCCCAGTGAAGATAGCAGCCCGAAACCACTATCCCACCGGACCACCTCCTCTCCGGACAGCCCTGCAGCACCGGACCAGCGCCGAGCGGAGGTGAGTACTGTACAGAACTAAAGGGGGGTGAGAGGGGGCTGGATGATGTCGAAGGCCGCAGTGGTCTTCAACCTGCGGACCTCCGGAGGTTTCAAAACTACAACTCCCAGCAAGCCCGGACAGCCGATGGCTGCCCGGGCTTGCTGGGAGTTGTAGTTTTGAAACCTCTGGAGGTCCGCAGGTTGAAGACCACTGAGGGCGGATGATGAGAAGAGGATGATGAAGGGGGGGTGTGGGATGATGACAAGAGGATGATGAAGGGGGTGTGTGGGATGATGACAAGAGGATGATGAAGGGGGGGTGTGGGATGATGAAGGGGGGTGGGGATGATGATAAGGGGATGATGAAGGGGGGGGGTGTGGGATGATGACAAGGGAATGATGAAGGGGGGGTGTGGGATGATTACAAGGGGATGATGAAGGGGGGTGGGGATGATGACAAGGGGATGATGAAGGGGGGTGGGGATGATGACAAGGGGATGATGAAGGGGGGTGGGGATGATGACAAGGGGATGATGAAGGGGGATGTGTGGGATGATGACAAGGGGATGATGACAGGTGATGATGATGAGGGTCTGGATGATGACAGGCGGTGATGATGATGAGGATGTTAATGACGGGTCTGGATGATGACAGGGGGGGATGATGTATTTCCCATCCTAGGCTTATACTCGAGTCAATAACTTTTCCTGGGATTTTGGGTTGAAATTAGGGGTCTCGGCTTATACTCGGGTCGGCTTATACTCGAATATATACGGTAGTTAAGTGTATAATAAAAAACATTATTCTGTGTGTGATCACTCTATACTGAAAATTACAAAGTGTATCTCTATTTTGGTAAGTGGGGGCGTCCTCTTCCATATGCTCAATCTGGAACAGAATAAAAATATAAAGGATTTTTAATCAGACACCTATAAATTACCATATGTATGAACTGCTAAGTAGTCAATAGAAAACAAATATGAAAGGAAGCCTGCAAAATTACCTCAATTTACTAACACCAGGAGTGTAAACAAAATCAACATTGAGACCCCGTGGTCGTAAAGATTTTAATTTGTGGATCCAGTACAGTTCTCGTTTTTTGATATACTCACTATCTCCTCCTCTTTTTGCATAGGAACATGATCAATTAGCATGCATTTTAGGTATTTTTTTATTGTGTCCCACGCTACACAAATTGTTTCAACACCTGTTAGTCCAGGCGTTTTTTTCCGGAAACTATACCGGTGTTGGTCGAGGCGAGTTTTGAAGTCGGGGGTCGTTTCTTTGAAGTCGAGGGTCGTTTCCCCCACATATGAGGGGGACAGGGACATGTCAGCACATATACAACGAAGAACGAGACAAAGGTCAGATAAAATCTGATCCTGTACTCCCTCCCCATTTCGGGGTGCTAGAAAACGGACTACTGTTAGATATTTCTGTGCACCTCCCATTTTTATGAGGGACACATCAGTCTTGACTAACCTGTCCCTCAAATTGGGTGGCCTCCTATAGGACATAAGAGGTTTGTTATGAAATTCAACAATGTTTGAAGAAGAATCTTCGCGTATAGACCAATGTTTGTTGAAAATGTTAGCTACCGCCGATTTTTGACTAGAAGTAGAGACAAATGCTATTCTGGAAATGCATTTCTGTCTTGGTTGTAGGAGTTTCTCTCTGTTAGACATTATTATTACATGTTTGCACCATTGATCTAGATGTGGAAGTAGCTCAAATAGACAGCAGGAGGTTTCCTCTTCCATAAATAACATGGCAGCTGTGAGCGCTATAACATCGATTGCGCATGCGTGGGCGGTGCGACCATGTGACCGGCCGTGGAACCCTCCATTGACTGTCTATTCATTACACTAAACAATGAAGTAAAAAGTATATATATGGGGATGCCGTAATGGTGGCGATTATATGGTGAGTGGAGCGGTCCTCCTCCTTTTTAATTGTTTTTAATCATTATCACATAATTTACACATGGGGTCTTTTTTGAATAATGTTTGGAAATAACTTATACAATGTTTTATATACAGCGATTTCCCCTCTGTCATATATGTATGTAACTGCACTATTATGCACTTTGTGATTTTTGCAATCTTTGTAAACGGTACTTATTTTCTTATACGATTTATTCACAAATTGTTTTATTGACATTGCATCAATTGTTTGAGATTTAGTATGCTTAAAAAAAAGCCAGTGTGAGACCGGTGAAACGTTGTATCTTACATGGGACTATAAATCACGTTGAATTCATTCTCAAGTGCTGCAGAACCTCTTTTACTTGTAATTGGCTTAACAGACCTGGACTGCATGTCCTGCTGGTGCCCACTACATGTGCAATTTTAATCGGGTTGTGCTTCTTTCCCTTGATTGGATATCTATCTATCTATCTATCATCTTTATTTCTTTATTTATTATCTATCTATCCACTGTCTACAGGGGAGCAACTGGGATACCCAAGTACAACGCTCATGTGTCTCTGACTCTCCTCTAGAGAATGCATCCAACACGTGCCGATGCACCGCTCCATGCACAGTTATAGGCGGGACCCCATTCAGGAGATTGTGGGGGTCTCAGAGCAATCAGACACTAACTTCTCCCTCCTGGAAAAATTTCTGTGGATGCCCATCCCAGTAGTAGATGTTTCATGTAACATTCTTTTCCATTATTGATCTTAACAGAAGGAAGGCTTAAGTGAACTGACTAAAGAGGCAGCCACCTTATTGGTTCCTGTGGTGGTCAGCATCATCAACCTTCTCATGCCTCTGGTCTACTCTATGTTTGGACTAGTTGAGAAATTCAAATATCCCCAGCATCAGGTCTACGTAGTTATTATACGGTAAGACTAAATTAATTTTACATACAATGCACTATATGAACAATGCATGAGGCCAAATTTACATTACAGAGGTTATTACAGCAAAAAGCAGATTCACTGCTATAAAGGAAAATCAAATGTAATTTAGCTGTTTGTTTGTTTTTTGCCAATGTTAGTTTATATCTAAGAATCTGTTCTAGGAAATATTATTGAACTGTTTCTAGGATAACCGCAGGAACGGTACCCCAATCCCATTGCCTAATATGACGCATTCTGCTGCTGTAGATTATTACAAAGAAATAAAAACGATTTTGTACTGAAAACTTCAACAGTGGTACAATTTAGGGGTATGTTCACATGTGGCATGTAAGCCGCAGATTTTCTACAGCAGAAGATCTGCATCATACAGTATTACAGTAGCAGCAATTTGGAGGACATTTAAGAAATTTGATCTACACATGATGGAAAAAAAAGTCAGTGCAGAAACTGACCTATGGTGGAGTTCTTAATTCCACAGTATGTCAATTTACAGTACATTGCGGATCAGCTATGGATATTTTGCAGATTTTCCCCATTGACTTTAATGGGGAAATTAAAATCTACAGCTTGTTAATGCCTGAGAATGTGGATTCTTTACACAATTTTTTTTTATTTAGTACATATTTTACATCATATCATGCAGTACAATGCAATACATTCCTATATACACAGTTTACATATTATGCACTAAAATCTGCCAGATTTGTTGCAGATTTACATGAGGAAATGAAGCAGATTTGCTGTGGAAAATTTACAGCATGTCTGATCCATGTTACCTTATCCTAGAGCAGTGTTTCCCAACCAGCTGTTGCAAAACTACAAATGCCAGCATGCCTAGACAGCCGAAGGCTGTCCGGGCATGGTTTGAGTTCTAGTTTTGCAACAGCTGGAGGTACCCTGGCCGGAAAATACTGCCCTAGGGCCTAGTTCTCCTAACTGTGGACCTCCAGCCGTTGCAAAACTATAATTCCCAGCCAGCATGCCACAACATGGAGGTATAAGACAGTAGTCCTCTACAAGTCCTCCTCCCTGGATTAGCTAGTCACAATGGGACATACTGGGGGAGATTTTTCACAACATGTGCAGAGTAAGAGTTGAGCCGTTGCCTATAGCAACCAATCAGATTTCTTTTTTACATTTTCAACATAATCTGGTTGCTATGGGCAACTGCTCAACTTTTCTTCTGCACAGGTTTTGAGAAATCTCCTCAAATGAATTTAAAGGGTACCTCTCATGAAAAAAACTTTTTGATACATTATAGATTAATGTTTGCAGATTAACTTTACAATTGCATGTTATTAAAAAATATGCTTCTTTCTATTTAATTTTCCACTTTGAAGAAATGACCACTAGGGGTCTCCCTACCAGTCCTGGCAGCAAGCATTTCAGACTCATGCTGGAGTCCTAAACACTACGAGCTGCCAGTCTGCTTTGTTCACAAAGGAGAACACTCAGAGCTGCCAGCCTGCTTTGTTCACAGCCTGTTTGGCTGTGAACAAAGCAGGCTGGCAGCTCTGAGTGTTTAGGACTCCAGCATGAGTCAGAAATGCTTGCTGACAGGACCGATCGGGAAAAATACAATAGAAAGAAGCATATTTTTCATTAACATGCTATTGGAAAGTTATTCAACATTCATTAATCTAAAAAATATATCAAAAGTTTATTTGATGAGAGGTACCCTTTAAAGGATGTTTCCTCCTTAGTGGAAAACCCTTTTAATCATTTCCTTTTAATTATTTAATAAAACTTCTGGTGGACATTCTGAAAAGAGCATTCTGCCGGCACTAGGACCTTTCGGAAATGTGCCTTCTCCATAGATGGTGATACATTTCCGAGCTAACTTTGCATGTCAACTCCGTGACGGTGCAGCAGAATCCATCGAAAACAATGGAACTCTGCTGCAACAGAATTTTTCAGAGCTGAATTTTTCTGCCAGATTCTGCTATGAAATTTGGTTGTCTGAAAATAGCCTTAGTTTTTTTTTTTCTTGTTATGTTCATGTGATAGTTTTGACAATTATTTGGGGTAATAGAACAATCTCACTGTCATTTTTTTTTTTAAATATTAATGTTTTATATCTTTGCAGAAATGTCTTGCTGAAATTTTCACTTATTGGTATTTTGTGTTACTACTGGCTGGAGAAAATTGCGGAAAGCAATAACAAGGTGACTATTTATTGGACAGGATATTGTGTCTATATATATATATATATATATATATATATTTTAATACATAAAAAAAAATAATGCTTTGCATCGCCCAAGATAACTTTTTTTTATGTCCTTGAAGCAGTGTGAGGGCTCTTATCTTTTTGCAGCATGCACTTTAGTTTTATTGATATTATTTTGAGGTACATGCCAATTTTTATCACTTTATAATCCATGTTTTTTGAGAGGTGAGGGTACATTTTTACGATTTTCACCATTTGGGATTTATAACATTACATTTGAATAGTTCAGACATTTTAATAACAGTGATACCAATTCTGTTTAATTTTAAAGATTTTCTTTTTTATTAGAAAAATGGGCAATGTTCAGAATTTTTTAAATGGGAGATTTTTTAATTACATTTTTAACCTCCCAGGGAACTTGTACAGTACAGTTCATGACTAATGTATTGCAGTGCAATGATGTACTATTACCAATGGTAATACAATCAGGGGAGCCCTGAGGGCCTTCACTAGGCTCCCATGTGCCATGACAACTGAACACAATCACTTCACAGGAGGCAGTCAGAAGCTGGAGCAGTTCTAACCACCTGGATGCCATGGATGCTCTTGACTGTGGCATCTAGGATGTTAAATGGCTGGGATTGGAGCTTTCTCCAATACAGACTCTGATAGGGGGTGTCAGCTGCAGTTCACAGCCAGCCCCCACTGTGTGTGGAAACAACTAAACTCTTAGGCTGGAATTCCACTTTTTTTTTTTTTTTTTTTGGGGGGGGGGGGGGGGGGGGGGAAATGCCACAAAAAACGCCAATTCTACCACATGGCGTTTTTTTTGGCCAAAAATCGCTGCGGCCTGATGTTAGCTGTAAATCAATGAAAAAACACTAAATTCTTTTTCCACTTCTGGTTTTTCAGTCTGGTGTTTTTTATTTTTATTTTTTTTTATCCTTTTGGCGTTTTTTCACTCTTTTTCAGCTCCTTGGCGGTTTTGCAAAATCACAGCATGTTGAGCCTATGGCGTTTTTTCCCCCCCTGAAATCGTGGAGTTTTTCTCCAATAGGAGTCTATGGGAGTAAAAAAAAAAACGCCAAGAAAAACGCAATGCTGGTTTTAACTTTGGAGTTTTTGCAGGCATTTTTTATTCTTTTTCTGGACTTTATCGATCCAAAAAAGTGATGGAGATACCTTTTTTTAAAATAAAATTTCGTAGGGTACCATTAAAAAAATACAGTAGTGATGGAACAAATTGTATTTAACGAAATGTATCTTATTTATAACAATATTTTTATTAATTTTTACACAGGGATCAATTTATGTGGGCATGCAGGGCACTAAAAATGTAGCCGAAAATAATAAAAATGTAGTGTGTGTGTGTGTGTGTGTGTGTGTGTTTTTCACTTTTTATTAATTTTTTTTTAACATTTTTTAGGTAGTACTACCACTTTATCTGTGGTCTTCAGGTGGTCTGCCATATTGATAGCTTGGCATTTGTGATTGACTTTGACCATCTATACTGATTGTTTGCATGACCCTTGTATGATTTTTTATAACCTGTGGTGAACCTACACATATATAATAACAACCAAATCTGTTTACAATCCAATTCCTATCTTTGTGTTTGATATTTCCATCCCCTATACGGAGTATCAGGTGACAGGATGCATCCACATTGAATTAGCAAACCATAACGTAGAAATAACCCAGGTGGCGACCCCGTATATCCCTGATCTGATTGTCCACTATTTTCTCACTGGTATTTAAATAGTTTCAGGGTATCCAATCCCTATCCTATAGCCAGACAGGGCTCCCCAGTGAGATAGTTAGTTTTTATCCTTTTTGTGCTAGATCAGGGCACTCCAGGGACGGTTCAGATTTAGGTTCCGGAGCGGGGCCACCCTTATCAGGGTATCTACTCCGCCTAGCAGCAGGAGTAGTTGTAGGGTGGCTATAGGGTGAGTGTTAGGTAGTGGCCGCACGCATCAATTGGCCGTATATACATTTCCCTATAGCACCCTACCCCATCTCTTCCCTACCTTCAACCCACCTTTAGGTAGGTGTTTGTAACATATTCTGAATGAGCATCACTCTGAGTGTATTTTTAATTTATATCTTTTGTAAGACTGCATTTATCACCCACTACTGGGATTGTATTCAGCAAGAGAAATCAACTTTTTCTATATTTTTTCATGTGTTGGCCATTGGATCTATAATGGATCCTTTTTAAATTGGATATTGAATAAAATTTAATTTTTTTGTGTTTTTTCTGTGAATTTGGTTTGAGTACACTAAAAACCTATAAACATATGGTGATTTATAGTACTACTGCTCCCAGCATGGAACACACTGTTCCATGATGGGAGTAGTAGTACCTATACTAATTGACAGGTCACCCCGGGTCCGTTGCGATCCTCCTGTATAATGTATAGATGCGGGAGGCCGCACTTCTATGTTCCCCTGCACTGCCGTATATATACACCTACTCATATTTACCGCAGAGAGCTGTGATTGGCCAGATGGTTCAAGCCAATCAGAACTCTCTATGGGAAATATGAGTAGTGTATATATACGTCAGTGCAGGGGACCATAGAAGAGCGGCTGGCCGCCTGCATGTAAACATTATACAGGAGGATCACAGCGGGAGTCAGGAGTGACATCCACTGTGATCTTTCCTTAACTGCAGGTACTACTGCTCCCAACATGAGCACACTCTGCTCCATGCTGGGAGCTGCAGTACCTGCATTAATAGACAGATCGCAACAGGTGTGAGAAGTTACACTTGCTGCGATCTGTCTATTAATGCAGGTACTACAGCTCCCAGCATGGAGCGGAGTGTGCTCCATGTTGGGAGTAGTAGTACCTGCAGTTAAGGACAGATCACAGCGGGTGTCACTCCTGACACTCAATGCGATTGTCCTATCTATTGCAGAGATGTGGAGCAGCTTTTTGAAAAAACGCCAAAGGGGCCAAAAATGCAATTTCCACTCAAATGCAAAAACGCCAGAAAAAACGTCAGACGCAGGAAAATGCACTGGCGTTTTTTTTCTGGCGTTTTTTTCTGTGAAAAAAGAAACAAGTGGAATCCTAGCCTTAAGCCTTTTCTATGCTTATTTCCCAATATTGTGATATACATGTATGTCAAATGTCAGGAAGGGGTGATAAAATTCGTAGTGCCAGCACCAACCCCTATTAATCTATATTAGAAAATGAGTAAGTACAGAATTCAGTCACTACAGAAAGAAAAACAAGAACAGCTCTTAATAGTAATTAATTGCATTTAATAAACTAGCAGCACAACCAGCAGTATAAATGTTCTTACAGAATTGTTCTCCTTTAATGCATCTATTAAGTGATCTTATGTTATTTCCATTGTTTTCAACAATGCTTGTGTGACCTAAAATTTCTACAGGTCAAGATGATCTCGCTGATAAAATAATCGCCCAAGTGAATATATTGTGAATGCAGCCATTAACATGAATCATTTCATGCTTATCTTCTCGTATGCTGTTAACATTCATAGAATGGCTTAGAACTAGCTTAAAGAATACCTGTCGCCAAACTAAACTTTTAAAATATTGTTCCTTATGTAATTAAACCTTTAATGTGATTGAAAAAAAGGCCACTAGGTGGCTCAGTTTTGTTCCCCGCACAAGTCAAACAGTTAGTTTGGTCTCCTCCCGGCCTGGCATGAGACCAAACTCAGAAAGTGTTTATGGGGCATGGTGAGGCACAGCTCTCGCAGGTTTCAGTGACGTTGCGGTAGTGTTCTGAATAAGATGGCTGAAATTGGAGTATTAGAATGGAGTGAGATTAATGTTACTTACTATGTATAATCATATATATATAAAATATGATAGAATAATTATTGGTACAGGCTAAGTGATAATGGTAATAATGATATAAATTTTAATATAAATTTAAATTATAATTATTGAGTGTGTGGCTGTGCAGGGCCCTTGCACAGACCGCACCCTTATTATAATATTAAAAAGTAATTAAAAATAAAACATAAAAATGAATATATGCAAATAATAACAAATGCTGATGTGAGATACACAGTCCCAAATATTAGCAGCTTGAATGAATGAATGAATCAATGTTCAGTTCAATGAATTACAGTTCAATGAATGAAAAGATAATGTTCAATGAATTATGTCCGAGGAAGTATCATTGAAGTTCAAGGTGTTACACAGTATATACCGTATATACTCGAATATAAGCCGAGTTTTTCAGCACGATTTTTCGTGCTGAAAACACCCCCCTCGGCTTATACTCGAGTGAACTCCCCCACCCGCAGTGGTCTTCAACCTGCGGACCTCCAGAGGTTTCAAAACTACAACTCCCAGCAAGCCCGGGCAGCCATCGGCTATCCGGGCTCGCTGGGAGTTGTAGTTTTGAAACCTCCGGAGGTCCGCAGGTTGAAGACCACTGCGGCCTTCAACATCATCCAGCCCCCTCTCACCCCCTTTAGTTCTGAGTACTCACCTCCGCTCGGCGCTGGTCCGGTCCTGCAGGACTGTCCGGTGAGGAGGTGGTCCGGTGGGATAGTGGTTCCGGGCTGCTATCTTCACCGGGGAGGCCTCTTCTAAACGCTTCGGGCCCGGCCTCAGAATAGTCACGTTGCCGTGACAACGACGCAGAGGTGCGTCATTTGCGTCATTGTCAAGGCAACGCATCTATTCCGGGCCGGAAGCGCGGAGAAGAGGTGCCCCCGGTGAAGATAGCAGCCCGGACCACCTCCTCACCGGACCACCTCCTCACCGGACAGTCCTGCAGGACCGGACCAGCGCCGAGCGGAGGTGAGTACTCAGAACTAAAGGGGGTGAGAGGGGGCTGGATGATGTTGAAGGCCGCAGTGGTCTTCAACCTGCGGACCTCCGGAGGTTTCAAAACTACAACTCCCAGCAAGCCCGGACAGCCGATGGCTGCCCGGGCTTGCTGGGAGTTGTAGTTTTGAAACCTCTGGAGGTCCGCAGGTTGAAGACCACTGAGGGCGAATGATGAGAAGAGGATGATGAAGGGGGGGTGTGGGGATGATGAAGGGGGGTGGGGATGATGAAGGGGGGGTGTGGGATGATAAGGGGATGATGAAGGGGGGATGTGCGGGATGATAAGGGGATGATGAAGGGGGGGATGTGTGGGATGATAAGGGGATGATGAAGGGGGGATGTGCGGGATGATAAGGGGATGATGAAGGGGGGATGTGTGGGATGATTACAAGGGGATGATGAAGGGGGATGTGTGGGATGATAAGGGGATGATGAAGGGGGGATGTGTGGGATGATAAGGGGATGATGATGAGGATGTTAATGACGGGTCTGGATGATGACAGGGGGGGATGAGGTATTTCCCACCCTAGGCTTATACTCGAGTCAATAACTTTTCCTGGGATTTTGGGTTGAAATTAGGGGTCTCGGCTTATACTCGGGTCGGCTTATACTCGAGTATATACGGTAATAGAAATCCTCCACTGAGTTAGTTGAAACTTTGCTAACAGTTATTTGTAGAAGGCTATTGTAGCAGATATTGTAGCAGATATATCCAAATGAAAGCTATTGTAGCAGATGTATCAAAGTGAAAGTGTATCAAAGTAAAAGTTATTGGTGCACCGCACCACTCACCGCTTCTCCTGATGCGCTCCGATGTTCAGTGCGGTTCTTCTCCTTCCCGGGCTGGTACAGCTCAGCAGCTGGCCTGGTGGAAAAGCCTAGGATCTTCCTGCACTGGCTCGGGATCTGGATACCGGGAGCTGGTAATGCCGTAGAACCGGTGTACCGTGGAGCCGATGTAATGCGCCGGTGTAAGGCTGCACTTGGACGGTCTGGAGCTGGCACAGATCTGCGTTTGGACGGTGGATAAGGTGAGTGCAGGTGAGCGGTGAATGCACTGGGGGGATAGCGGAGCCGCATCCTCGTGTAAGAATGCGCGCTCCTAGGTCGTGTAATGGTCCCAAAACTGGGGGGTTCCAGCAGTTGCAAATAGGTTTTGCTGGTTGGACTGGGTATCTTTTATGTGGGTAAAATGCCAAACGCGTTTTGGGGTGTCCCCTACTTCAGTGGCTTTATATTTATATTGGATACCCCGGCATTTTGCCGGTTTTTATATGTTTTAACATCCTAGGTGCCTTTCTCCTGATTGATGGAATCTGGGACTGTTCCTGACTCCTGGAAAGTCCGGAGTTGATCCTATAGTAAGTCTATATATATAGTAATGTATAAAGAATATATATGTAAAGAATATATATAAAATCTAAATATAAAAATCGCTTAGCCTGTAAGAATTGATAACCAGAAATTTGGTTGCCGTAAGGTGCTATATAGAGATGAGCGAATCGAAGTTGACGAACCCGAATTCATTACGAATTTCATGAATCGCTTCATTAAACTCCATTTTACAGTGTTCCAGCCTATTGGAGACCTAAGATGGCGGATCCACATGTGAGTACATGGAGCAGGGGATTATGGGAGGGCGGGAAACAGCGGCGGGAATGAAGGTAGGCGGGCTAACCCTGAACCACATGTAAGATGCAGCCTATCAGTGTTCACTGACCCCTGTGATGTCACAGCCCCTATATAATCGGCGGCCATCTTGCCTCTCTTCATTTCATCTATGCACTCAGATCGAGAGGACGGGACTGTGTGTGTGTGAATAGCTCATACCACAGCGTTACACTGCAACTGCTAGTCACATCAGCATTAGGGAAAGACAGGAGTGCAGAGTGCTGTGCTGTAACACTGAGAAGGATCATTGATAGCTAAACCTCCTATTCACGTTATTGAGCATTGCAGCAGAGAGGGGCAGATAGCTGTCAGCTGCCTCATACAGATCTCCAAGCTGCCTGAACTTTCTGAAGCATCTTATCTCCTCATTTTTCAGCCCAATTGAGTTTAACTACGGGCAGGGATAATACATGTCTTTTACGGTCCACTGGGTAAATGTTGTTCCTGCACAGCCACAACAGCAACTTGGACAGGTCACACCGCTACCTCCTCATCGCTCTCGCTCCCAGGCAGTTGGTCCTTTTACAGTGTGCGCCTCCTCCTCCCCCATGTCCTCGGCCTCCACTGCACATCCAAATCTCGGTGGCCCTTCATCGTACCACGTGTGTAGGGCACAGCGGTGTCAAGCCGTCCTTCACATGGTTTGCCTTGGCCAATGGCTTACTCCACGAAATCTGGAAATGGGAACCATGGTGACCGACAATGGGAAGAACATTGTGGCTGCGCTGCGACAAGGAAGTGTGAACCATTCGCCCTGCATGGCACACGTGTTGAATCTGGTTGTCAAGAAGTTCATCAAGTCCCCATTTGCAAGATGTCCTGACAATGGCAAGGAAACTGTGCATGCACTTCAGCCACTCGTACACCGCCAAGCACACTTTGCTTGAGCTGCAGCGTTAGGAGATGGAGGCAGGTAGTCCCAGCGAGTCACTGTCACAAATGGCACGATGCATGCTGAGTTACTTGCATAGTGACCCCCGAATTGTCAAAATTCGTCAGCGTGATGACTTCTGTATCTCCACCTTATTAGACCCTCGCTACCGGCCCAGAATGGGGGCCTTTTTTACACCCACTGAGAGGGAGGACAAACTGACCTACTTCAGGGAGCTTCTACGTAGTTGGTTGGCCGATGCCTATCGGCCACATGGTCCATTCACTCACAGGTCTTACTCGGGGGGCCCTCTGTGCTCACCTTCCACTGCCACGGCTGCTGGAGAGGGGAGGGGTGGCAGGAGCAGTACCGGCTCAATCAGCAGCTGCCTGAGTCTACAGTCGCTGATGAGTAGCTTCCTTCAGCCGCATAGTGAAGCTACTCATCAGCAGCAGGTGGACATGGAGCAGGACCTGAACCAGCAGGATCTGGCTTACCTCGACATGACCCTGCCAACAACCGTTGAAGATCCGCTGGACTTCTGGGCAGCCAAACTCGATTTATGGCCGCAACTAGCGGAGTTTGCCCTGGAAAAGCTATCCTGCCCGGCCAGTAGTGTGCCATCAGAGCGGGTGTTTAGTTTGGCCGGGGCCATAGTCACCCCAAGGCGAACTCGTCTGTCCACTAAAAATGTGGAGAGACTGACGTTTTTCAAGATGAATCAGGGATGGATCAGCCAGGATTTCCAGCCACCAATGACAGATGGGTCTGAGTAGATTGACCATGCTCCTACAAAAAATTTTTGTCTATTGTGGTTGGTTATGAAACCCTCTGATGATTGTCTCTGACCGGCCCGCGCTGATTGGGGGACAACTATGCTGCCTAATCTGAGGGACAACTATGCTCCTAATCTGGGGGACATCTATGCTGCCTAATCTGGGTGACATCTATGCTGCCTAATCTGGGGGACAACTATGCTCCTTATCTGGGGCACAACTATGCTCCTAATCTGGGGGACAACTAAACTCCTAATCTGGTGGACATCTATGATGCTTAATCTGGTGGACATGTATGCTCCTAATCTGGGGGACATCTATGCTGCCTACTCTGGGCGACAAGTATGCTCCTAATCTGGGGGACATCTATGCTGCCTAATCTGGGTGACATCTATGCTGCCTAATCTGGGGGACATCTATGCTGCCTAATCTGGGGGACATCTATGCTGCCTAATCTGGATGACATCTATGCTGCCTAATCTGGGGGACAACTATGCTCCTAATCTGGGGGACAACTAAACTCCTAATCTGGTGGACATCTATGCTGCCAAAACTGGGGGAAAAGTATGCTCCTAATCTGGGGGACATCTTTGCTGCCTACTCTGGGGGACAAGTATGCTCCTAATCTGGGGGACATCTATGCTGCCTAATCTGGGGGACATCTATGCTGCCTAATCTGGATGACATCTATGCTGCCTAATCTGGGGGACAACTATGCTCCTTATCTTGGGGACAACTATGCTCCTAATCTGGGGGACATCTAAGCTCCTAATCTGGTGGACATCTATGCTGCCTAATCTGGGGGACATCTATACTGCCTACTCTGGGGGACAAGTATGCTCCTAATCTGGGGGACATCTATGCTGCCTAATCTGGGTGACATCTATGCTGCCTAATCTGGGGGACAACAATGCTCCTAATCTGGGGACATCTATGCTGCCTAATCTGGGGGACATCTATGCTGCCTATTCTGGGTGATATCTATGCTGCCTAATCTGGGGGACATATATGCTGTCAATTCTGGGGGACATCTATGCTGCCTAATCTGGGGGACAAGTATGCACCTAATCTGGGTGACACCTATGCTGCCTACTCTGGGGGACAAGTATGCTCCTAATCTGGGGGACATCTATGCTGCCTAATCTGGGGGACAACTATGCTCCTTATCTGGGGGACAACTATGCTCCTTATCTGGGGGACAACTATGCTCCTAATCCGGGGGACATGTATGCTGCCTTATCTGGGTGACATCTATGCAGCCTAATCTGGTGGACAACTATGCTCCTAATATGGGGAAAACTGATGCTTCTGGCCTTGGGCCTATAATTTTTTTGAAGTTTAGCAGTAGCTAAATACATGCTTAATGTCAACATTGATCTTTAAATGTAATGGGTTATGAAACCCTCTTGGGTACTGCGAATGACTGCTCCAGACTCATTCTGTGTCTTTCACAAACTACTTGCCTCCCTGGTGCCTCAGGCCCTGGGCCTATAATTTTTTGAAGTTTAGCAGTAGCAAAATACATGCTTAATGCAAATGTAAACATTGATCTTTAAATGTAAGGGGTTATGAAAACCTCTTGGGTACTGCAAATGCATGATCCAGACTCATTCTGTGTCTTTCAGGAACTACTGGCCTCCCTGGTGCTTCTGGCCTTGGGCCTTACATTTTTGGATGTTTAGCAGTAGCTAAATACATGCTTAATGCACATTTCAACAATGATCGTTAAATTCTCGGCGCCCTGCCAGGGCCTTCTCCTACCCCGCCTGGGCCGATCCAAGGACCTCACTAACCAACTCACTAACTAATCCAATCGCTTATAATGACGGGCGGTGTGTACAAAGGGCAGGGACTTAATCAATGCCAGCTTATGACCCTCACTTACTGGTAATTCCTCGTTTTAAGGTTAAATAATTGCAATCCCAGATCCCTATCACGAACTGGTTTCAGCGTGCAACACGCACCTGTCCTTGAAAGATAGAGACACGCTAATCCGTTCAGTGGAGCGTGGCTGCGGCCCCGGAAATCTGAGGGCATAACACACCTGGTATTGCTCGATCTAGCAATTGATCGTGCAAAGTTAGGGGGTTATTAAAGCCTCTTGGGTACTGCTGAGGCCTACTCCTGACTGCTCCCGGTGTAATGTATGGGGTAATTAAACACTCTTGGGTAGTGTTTTTTTTTTATACTGATAATTTTATCGGTAATAAAATAGAATTTTCCAGAATGCTAATCGTTACACAACGGAACGCTTGTTGCGTGTGATTTTTTAATGAAAATAAAAATTAAAATAAAAATACGGACAGGGATTAACTCTGCTTCATCATTTTGGGCGAAAAAAGTCCTTTTGTGATCTGATCTTTTGGAGTCAGATGCGCTTACACACATATTGAATTAGTTTTTGTAAAAAAATTTCAAACATTGTGTGGTTTATTATTTTTGAGAAGAATGTCTTTGGGTGGTCCACCGTCCTGCATTATAGAGTCTTGTGAACTGTTGGATATGCGCTTGTTCTTACACAAAGGTATTTCTTTAAAAAATTTCTAAAATGTTGTTGTTTTTTGGAGGGGATTGTGAAGCCCGGGTGTGTACTGGTGCATCAGCCAACTCCAGGCTGTGTCCTTCAGGCAATATATGGGTTCCTGATGCCGCAGAGGTGGGGCCTGGGTCTGGAAATTTCGAATTTTTGGATAGCGGTGCTACCTATGAGAAATCTTTGTCAAAAATGTCATATATTGTGGTGTTTTTTTGGGGGGGGGGGGATTGTGAAGCCCTGGTGTGTAGTGTACTAATGCATCAGCCAACATGTCCACGCTGTGTCATTCAGCCACTATATGGTGTCATCATGCTGCCAACACCTCCACGCTGTGCCATTCAGCCACTATATGGTGTCCTCATGCTGCCAACACCTCCACACTGTGACATTCAGCCACTATATGGTGTCCTCATGCTGCCAACACCTCCACGCTGTGCCATTCAGCCACTATATGGTGTCCTCACGCTGTCAACACCTCCACGCTGTGCTATTCAGCCACTATATGGTGTCCTCATGCTGCCAACACCTCCACGCTGTGCCATTCAGCCACTATATGGTGTCCTCATGCTGCCAACACCTCCACACTGTGCCATTCAGCCACTATTTGGTCTCCTCATGCTGCCAACACCTCCACGCTGTGTCATTCAGCCACTATATGGTGTCCTCATGCTTCAACCTCATCCAAGCTGTGTCATTCAGCCACTATTTGGTGTCCTCATGCTGCCAACACCTCCACGCTTTGCCATTCAGCCACTATATGGTGTCCTCATGCTGGCAACACCTCCACGCTGTGCCATTCAGCCACTATATGGTGTCCTCATGCTGCCAACACCTCCATGCTGTGTCATTCAGCAACTATATGGTGTCCTCATGCTGCCAACACCTCCACGCTGTGCCATTCAGCCACTATATGGTGTCCTCATGCTGCCAACACCTCCACGCTATGTCATTCAGTCACTATATGGTCTCCTGACACTGATGCCACCACCAGGCTCTGTCATTGTGCTGCTGTGCGGCAGTGATTCTAAGAGCGATGCCGGTAATCTGCATGCTATTCTGAATAACAGTATAATTTCACTAACCCAGCACACTCCATATGCGTTTTAGGACACAGCAAAGTGTTCTATACTCCTATAGAGGCTGTATGTAGGCTAGAAATAGCCTTTTTTAATATCGATTCGCCGCGAACAAATTCGTATCGAAACAAACCTTTCGGGAAAATTCGGCGAATTGGCCGAATCGAATTTTTGAAAAGTTCGCTCATCTCTAGTGCTATATAATGGGTTTATGTAATAATTATTAACAGTAATAAGTTAAGCCTCAGGCTCACTACCTATATGACTGATGGTCATACATAGTAAGTAAAATTGGTATATATAGGTGAAAATGTATAGTAGATGTATATTCAATATGAAAGGATATAATACAAATAGACACTGGTTGGATATAGAACACTACATGTATGTAAATATATGATATATAAAGCAAAAATGGAATATAAAATTTTTTTTGTGAAAAATATTAAAAATAATTAAATAGATAGATAAATGTATAATTTTGTATATATGTGATAATTACATAATGTGTATATGAATATATATATAATAAAAAGAAAAAGGGGGTGAAGATTAAAAAATGTGCAAAGGTACAAATGTACATATGATGGTTATATAATATATAACAAATATATAGAAAATATATAAAGAAAATATATAAAAAATTTTTTTTTTTAAATGTATAGAATTATAAATAGTAGAAAATTTTAGAAAAAGTAGAAAAATCTGAAAAATTATAAAAATCATTATGGGCTTCATGGACGATTGGACCTGAGGGCTAGGACTGTGGATCCATCCAGGCGCTGATAAACAGCCAGGCACTGGATGGGGCGACAGTCGGAGCCCTACAGGTAACTAGAAGTAAAAACTATAGAAAACCAAACAGCTCCAATTCAGAATTCAAACATTTTGGTTCCATGGATTCAAATTCGTATATTTTTCTGGCTTCGGCCCTAGACATTTTGGCAATGAAGTTGCCACCTCTCCAATCTTTACTAATTCGCTGGATGCCTATATATTGAATACTGGATGGATCTTGTTGGTGGTACTGAAGAAAATGTAGGGAAAGGAGGTGCTTGGCGTTACCTTTCTTTATATTTGCTATATGTTCAGCTATTCTGGTTTTGAGAGGACGTTTAGTTCTCCCCACATACTGCTTTTTGCAGCTGCATTGGATAACGTATATCACTCCCTTCGTGTTACAAGAGATGTTTTCTGTAATTTCCCATTTGAATTCATTTACTGAAATAAAGAGTCTCAGACATTTTTTAACCCTTGATATCATTCCCAAAGGTCTGATGTTACATAAGACCCCTGTGGGGGATTTAAATGGTGAAGAATTTGATTCTAAATGGAAAAGCTCCTTGAAAAAACAATCAAGGATCTTAATGCAACTTATAATTGAAAGGCGAACACAACTCCTAAATTAAATAGACACTAATATAATAGAAATAAAAGTTGAACTAGATAAACATGAAAAAAATAATTATATCAAACTACAAGAATCTCTATGTTCAAAACTAGACCAACTAGAATCCGAAATAATCACAAAGAAGTCCAAAAAATTAAATTGGCTTTCTAATAATACTAATAAAACATTCACAGAAGATAACACTAAGACACAAGACACCAAATTTACTAACCCCACTAAAACTAATTATGCAAACAATTATCCGAAAAATTACCACAAATATAATATACCCACACAAAATAGATTCACTTCTCTGTCGGCCAATTTTTTAGACAGACGCCATTCACATCTTCATTCCCCAGACAAACGTCCCACATATTACCATTCCCCACAAAGGCATCCATATCACCACTCCCCATACAGACGGCAACCATACCATCAGTACCAAAACAGATCATGGAGACCACATTCGCACAACTACCCTCCCAAGACCAACTATCCACAACCACTACCTTTAAAAAAAAACATCTCCACTTCTTCCCATTCCACAAGCCAATCAACCCACCAACAAACACAATCAACCACAACCACAGCCACAACCATTACCACGGTCCACACTACGCACCATCCAAGCAGAAATTCACCCCAATCCTGTAAACAATACAAACAACAATTACTCCACACTACCACCCACACAAAAAAAAAGAGGTTACGTTGCAGAAATAGAAGAAATAGACACTCCAACTCAGCCCCCAATGAAAATAGGTAAAGCGAATTAAAAGACTCTGGTAGCTCAATTATCAATCTCAGTTCCATGACACTTACCCAATCCCAGACTAAACTACTAGAAAAAGGACTTACATTTGCTGCTACAAAAAAACGAAACAAGTTTGATACGTATATTGGAATCGAAAAATTTGTGAGAAAACTTTATCTTAAAAAATATTTCGTCAAACATCCTATTGAAATACAAAACATAAATAAAGATAAATACATTCACACTAATTGTTCTCTCAAGTCAAATTTTTACCGAAGACATGAGGCAGGACCCTATGTCACAGCCTTTAAACAAGCAGTGGAATGTGACATCCGTAAACTTCCACTAGTGACAATCACTAAATCTAATTGGACTTTTAAAGAAAGAGAAGCGATAAAAACGTTGCAAAATAATGAGGGAGTTACTATCCGCCCCGCCGATAAGGGGGGGAGGGGATAGTAATCCTCGATACAGATAAATATGACAAAGAATGTCTCACTCAATTGTCTAACACCAAGACTTACCAAAAATTGAAATCTGACCCTACAAATGAAATTGATAAAGAGTTGGAGATATTATGCAAAACATCATTAGCAGAAGGTATCTTAACAGATAAAGAGAGACAATTCATAACAAATATTCAAAAAAGAATCCCTGTTTTTTATTGCATACCAAAAATACATAAAGACCCTATAAACCCACCCGGCCGGCCCATAGTCTCGGGCATAGAATCAATTATGTCGAACCTCTCACAGTATATAGATAGATTGATACAATCTTACGTTCAACAAACTCCATATTATCTAACAGACACGACTCAAATTATCTCCATATTGGAGGGCCTTGAGTGGAAAGAAAACTATTTACTAGCTACATTAGATGTCAGTTCGTTGTACACAATCTTAGAACATAAACATGGAATTGATGCTGTGGAGAAATTTCTTAGAAGGGGAGATATACCACCAACCCAAATTCAATTTATTTTAGGCAGTATTTTATTTATTTTAACACATAATTATTTACATTTTAAGGATTCTTTTTTCTCCAAAAAACAGGTACCGCCATGGGCACCAAATTTGCGCCCAGCTACGCTAATTTGTTCATGTCCTCCTGGGAGGAGAAGGTCATCACTCCTCACCTGGGAACGGGTCTGGTGCTATGGCGGAGATACATAGATGACATTATTTTAGTATGGCAACACTCCCCACAAGAATTAAGTATGTTTTTAAATAGTCTAAATTTTTATGATTTTAACTGGTCATTCACAGCATCAATGGACCCTAAAACAATAGAGTTTTTAGACCTAAAAATAAGCAGTACCAACGGACGAATAGAATGTAGTACACACCATAAACCCACAGCGAAAAATAGTTATATCCTTTTTTCTAGCTGCCACCTGCCCCGGTGGCTATTAAATATTCCATCAGGCCAGTATAGACGTCTAAAATGTAACTGTACGAATGACACTCAATAGCAAATAGAGGCACAACATCTGACTACAAAATTTTTAGAGAGAGGTTATCCTAACAAAATTTTAAATAAAGCGATGGAAAAAATCTAAAACCAAGAAAGAGATACATATTTTTCAAACTCACCATCAGAGTCCACAGAAGATGACAAATTCTGCATCATTCTTCCCTATTATAAGGATTATAAAAAAGTAGAAAAAATTATTTTAAAAAACTGGCATCTACTCCAACAAGACAAAATAATAAGTTCAATAATATCTCCCACCCCTCCCATCATTTATACTAAAGTCCCTCATCTTGGATTACAAGTGGCACCAACAATACAAAACAAAAAACAGTTTAAAGGAGACCACTCATAGCTAACAGTGAAGGGATTCTTTCGCTGTAACATGTGCTCCAACTGCAAAACCACAAACTTCCAAAAAAAGACTACTGAAATAAGTTCTGCAGTAAATGAATTCAAATGGGAAATTACTGAAAACATCTCTTGTAGCACGAAGGGAGTGATATACGTTATCCAATGCAGCTGCAAAAAGCAGTATGTGGGGAGAACTAAACGTCCTCTCAAAACCAGAATAGCTGAACATATAGCAAATATAAAGAAAGGTAACGCCAAGCACCCCCTTTCCCTAGATTTTCTTCAGTACCACCAACAAGATCCATCCAGTATTCAATATATAGGCATCCAGCGAATTAGTAAAGATTGGAGAGGTGGCAACATCATTGCCAAAATGTCTAGAGCCGAAGCCAGAAAAATATACGAATTTGAATCCATGGAACCAAAAGGTTTGAATTCTGAATTGGAGCTGTTTTTTCTTTTTTTTTATAGTCTTTACTTCTAGTTACCTGTAGGGCTCCGACTGTCACCCCATCCAGTGCCTGGCTGTTTATCAGCGCCTGGATGGATCCACGGCCCTAGCCCTCAGGTCCAATCGTCCATCAAGTCCATCATGATTTTTCAAATTTTTTAGATTTTTCTACTTTTTCTACTATTTTCTATTTATATTCTATTATATTCTATTTCTATACATTTAAAAAAAATATTTCTATATTTTTTTTAATATATTTTCTTTATATATTTTTATATATTATATAACCATCATATGTACATTTGTACCTTTGCACATTTTTTAATCTTCACCCCCTTTTTCTTTTTATTATATATATATTCATATACACATTATGTAATTATTATATATATACAAAATTATACATTTATCTATCTATTTAATTATTTTTAATATTTTTCAATTTTTTTTATATTCCATTTTTGCTTTATATATCATATATTCACATACATGTAGTATTCTATATCCAACCAGTGTCTATTTGTATTATATCCTTTCATATTGAATATACATCTACTATACATTTTCACCTATATATACCAATTTTACTTACTATGTATGACCATCAGTCATATAGGTAGTGAACCTGAGGCTTAACTTTTTTCTATTAATATTTATTACATAAACCCATCATATAGCACCTTATGGCAACCAAATTTCTGGTTTTCAATTCTTACAGGCTAAGCGATTTTTATATATAGATTTTATATATATTCTTTACATATATATTTTTTATATATTCTTTATACATTTTTTATATGGCATAAACATCAATTAAAACTTAATAGTATTACTATATATATAGACTTACTATAGGATCAACTCCGGACTTTCCAGGAGTCAGAAACAGTCCCAGATTCCACCAGGAGAACGGCACCTAGGATGTTAAAACATATAAAAACCGGCAAAATGCCGGGGTATCCAATATAAACATACAGCCACTGAAGAAGGGGACACCCCGAAACGCGTTTGGCATTTTACCCACATCGGAGATATCCAGTCCAACCAGCAAAAACCTATTTGCAACTGCTGGAACCCCCCAGTTTTGGGACCACTACACGACCTAGGAGCGCGCATTCTTACACGAGGATGCGGCTCCGCTATCCTCCCAGTGCATTCACTGCTCACCTGCACTCGCCTTATCCACCGTCCAAACGCAGATCTGTGCCAGCTCCAGACCATCCAAGTGCAGCCTCCCCCGGCGCATTACATCGGCTCCATGGTACATCGGTTCTACGGCATTACCAGCTCCTGGTATCCAGATCCCGAGCCAGTGCAGGAAGATCCTAGGCTTTTCCACCAGGCCAGCTGCTGAGCTGTACCAGCCCGGGAAGGAGAAGAACCGCACTGAACATCGGAGCGCATCAGGAGAAGCTGTGAGTGGTGCAGTGCCCCAATAACTTTTACTTTGATATACTTTCACTTTGATACATCTGCTACAATAGCTTTCATTTGGATATATCTGCTACAATATCTGCTACAATAGCCTTCTACAAATAACTGTTAGCAAAGTTTCAACTAATTCAGTGGAGGATTTCTATTATATACTGTGTAACACCTTGAACTTCAATGATACTTCCTCGGACATAATTCATTGAACATTATCTTTTCATTCATTGAACTGTAATTCATTGAACTGAACATTGATTCATTCATTCATTCAAGCTGCTAATATTTGGGACTGTGTATCTCACATCAGCATTTGTTATTATTTGCATATATTCATTTTTATGTTTTATTTTTAATTACTTTTTAATATTATAATAAGGGTGCGGTCTGTGCAAGGGCCCTGCACAGCCACACACTCAATAATTATAATTTAAATTTAAATTTAAATTTATATCATTATTACCATTATCACTTAGCCTGTACCAATTATTATTCTATCATATTTTATATATATATGATTATACATAGTAAGTAACATTAATCTCACTCCATTCTAATACTCCAATTTCAGCCTTCTTATACAGAACACTACCACATGTGTATCTAGAGGTCTGTATTTCCATATATTATCTCCATATTATATTTTGACACGTAGGGTTAACGTGTAACATACAGTACCTCAATACACATTCTCTTCCTATTAGTGTGAGCCCCCCACCTCCAATTTATTTTTTCAGTGACGTTGTGCCTGCTGGGGAATGCCCACTTTCTCCTGCCAGGAGCTCACACAATATGAGCAAGGGGAAATTTATGATACAGAGCTTTTTAAAGCTCCAAAAAATATTTCAAGGGCAAAAGGGGTGTTAGAAGTAGTTAGGGAATACAATCTGAGTTAGTTTAGAAAATATGGTTTGATGACAGGTACTCTTTAAAGAGGTTGCAGTGCTGGTGTTTAGATCCCACCAAGGACAACATCTGCAATAAATTTTGTTTGTTCTCCTCATGTTTTTGTGAAACATCATCCTGCTGTAACAAGATACTGCACTGGACCTTGGTACTAGTGGCAGGGACAGTGAGGAGTTTATATGATACAAATTTTGTTTTTAAAGGGGTACTACCGTGGAAAACTTTTTTTTTATTTTTTTTTAATCAACTGGTGCCAGAAAGTTAAACAGATTTGTAAATCACTTCTATTAAAAATCTTAATCCTTCCAGTACTTTTTAGGGGCTGTATACTAAAGAGAAATCCAAAAAAGAAATGCATTTCCTGTGATGTCCAGACCACAGTGCTCTCTGCTGACCTCTGCTGTCCATTTTAGGAACTGGAGAAAATCCCCATAGCAAACATATGCTTCTCTGGACATTTCCTAAAATGGACAACAGAGGTAAGCAGAGAGCACTGTGGTCATGACATCACAGGAAATGCATTTCATTTTGGATTTCTCTTTAGTATACAGACCCTAAAAAGTACCGGAAGGATTAAGATTTTTTAATAGAAGTGATTTACAAATCTGTTTAACTTTCTGGCACCAGTTGATTTAAAAAAAAAAAAAGTACCCCCTTAACATTATGGAGCATTTTCCCAATATTTTAACGGGACAAGAATCCCTTTTAGCATATAGGGAAGCGCATATTGTGGAGATCTGTATACAGAGATGTTGCAAGATTAATCAAAAAAGAATTCATGCCTATTTAGATACATAAATAAAAAAAGAAACAACTATCATGAAAAACTGCATGTTTTGTGTGTTCTGGTAAAAAAAAATTGAAGTTTGTAGTGCAAAAAATGTCAGTCCTTCCTTGTGTAATCCTACATTTGTCAGCTAGTAGCACTACAAAACTAATGGCATTTACAATGTGAGCACATTTGTGAATTTTTTTTCATAGTGCTGGGAATCGTATCTAGGACAAGACATCTATCGTTTGGTTGTAATCGACTTTCTCTTTGTTCTGGTTGGTTCCTTCTTTGGAGAATTTATCAGAAAGTAAGTGTGTGCCTTTTATTAATACCAGTTTTGAATCCTCCCTGTTATACTCAGTTTACATTTGGACATATTATTTTATAGGATTATTGGGACATACTGCTGTAAGTCATTAGGAGTTCCGGAATTCGATATTGCACGGAATGTCTTGGATCTGATTTATGCTCAGACTTTGGCCTGGTATGTAGACAAGTTCTTTGGCCTGGTATGTAGACAAATTATTTGGCCTTGTATGTAGACAAGTTCTTTGGCCTGGTATGTAGACAAGTTCAGTATTCTCTGCCTCCCATCACCTATTGGGGCAGATATACTTTAGACTTACGATTCACACACCAGTCTAAAATGAAAGTCTGCTGGAGTTAGATGCGACAAATGAATTAAGAGGTGCAAGCCTCTTTATAATTTTGGTGTCCATGTGCCACAACCTAAAATATACAGTGGCAATGAGCTGACATAGAATTCCCCTACACTTTAAACCAAAACCAAGAATTCCACTGCACTTTAAACCAAACTATAGTACATTTGTTGGGGTATGGAAGCCCTGCCCCTTCTGCTAAGTCCTATTTTTAATTTCGCTGGAGAAAGAGTGTGCACTGTGCATGTGTGGATGTGATCTTCAACATAAATGTAGGTGTTCCAATTGTGGTCAAACTTTTATGACATATCTGTTTAATCTAGAAAATGCATTTAAAACGAATTCATTGGTAGGGAATAAAAAAAAGTGTATCTGTGATAGAATTTGTTTTGCATAAAAGGCAGCATGACTTATATGTTTTAAAATGTTACCATAAATATGCCAAAACACAGCCAATTTAAGGGTAATGCAAACTTATACAAAAAAATCTGAAAGATGTGCAAGATTTTCAAACAGCCTCAAGCAGTTATAAGTCTGGTGCAATCTTAGGCTGTTTTCACACTATAAAAATACCTCCGTTATAAAAACCCTGGAAATCGGCCAATAAATGGCGGTTAGAAAATCCCATTATAGTCTATGGTATTTTTCCAATAGCCGTTTTAACCTATTATCGCCCTTTATTAATAACGGCTGTTATTTTGTGACGGGCGAATGAACGGATGCATGCACTATTTCTCCCGTTACTATTGCCCGTCAAAAAATAACGGCAGTAATTAATAAAGGGCGATAAAAGGCTATTGGAAAAATACCATAGACTATAATGGGATTTACTAATGGCCGTTTAAAGGGGTACTCCGCCCCTAGACATCTTATCCCCTATTCAAAGGATAGGGAATAAGATGTCAGATCGCCGGGGTCCCGCTGCTGGGGATCCCCGGGATCCCCGCTGCGGCAGCCCGCTATCATTACAGCACAGAGCGAGTTCGCTCTGTGCGTAATGACGGGCGATACAGGGGACGGAGCAGCGTGATGTCATGGCTCCACCTCCGGCCCCTGTATTGCCCGTCATTACGTGCAGAGCGAACTCGCTCTGTGCTGTAATGATAGCGCGGGGCTGCAGCGGGGATCCCGGGGCTCCCCGGCAGCGGGACCGCGGCGATCTGACATCTTATCCCCCATCCTTTGGATAGGGGATAAGATGTCTAGGGGCAGAGTACCCCTTTAATGGCTGACTTCCAGGGTTTTTATAACGGGTGTTTATAACGGAGGCATTTTTATAGTGTGAAAGCAGCCTTAGGCTATGTTTGCATGTCAGAATTTCCATGTGGAATTCCGCATTGGAATTTTGCAGCAGCAGAGTCCCACTGAATTCAGTTGCAGTGTCCACAGAAAGATTGGACAGGTCTATTCTTTCTGCGGACAGAAATGCATTGCCACTTACAGAGATGACACATTTCCACTTGCAGTTTGCAGAATATCCACATGGAGATTTTCCATACTGACATTTTGACATCTGAACATTACCTTAGACTCTCTAGTCTAAGCTGTTATTGTGTAGGTTTTTATGTCTCTCCCCATTGTTTAAACATTTGTTGGTTATTAGCAACTCTGTGTACTGTTTTCGGGTGTATGGACATTAAAGATGGGACCCCCTCATCTATTAGCCAAAAGGGTATGTCACTGCAAAGAGTAATCTTGCTATGTAGGTCTATGAATGACTGTTTCTATATTGAACTACTAAGTTCAATGGACAGCATGTAATGTTACACGTGGAAATATGCAACAGTGGAAATATGTATGCTCCAGCAGCATTTCATCATCATTACAGCTAACCAATGTGGGTTCTAGTAACTGGATCCTCAAATGTTCAGCTTATCAGCAGGATAGCCATTGTAGGAGATGAGGTTAAGCAGATTTGTGAATTACTTCTATTAAAAAATCTTAATCCTTCCAGTACTTATCAGCTGCTGTATGATCCACAGTAAGTTATTTTCTTTTTGAATTTCCTTCCTGCCTGACCACAGTGCTCTCTACTGACACCTCTGTCCATTTTAGAAACTGTCTGGAGCAGGAGCAAATCCCCATAGCAAACCTATCCTGCTCATAACAGTTCCTAAAATGGACAGAGGTGTCAGACTGACATTAATTTGACCATGTGTGTCTCAGTGTATCTCTGTTGGTTTGTGTGTCTCCAGCTTTTTCACGATTCCTACTATTTTGTATTTTATTATTTTGACAATGCTGCCCCAACACTTAGCAGGAAGGGTTTGACATCGTGGTTGTCGGTCCGTTACTTAGGGCGGATAGCAATAGGTAGTGACAGTGGCTGTAGGTGAGTTAGGGCTTCACTGTTCCCTGCCTATAAGTGAGATCTATATTATCTATGATATTTATATTTTTTCTCTTTCATAGGATTGGGATATTCTTCTCCCCTTTGCTACCATTAATTCAGATGATCAAACTTTTCATAATATTTTATGTTAAAAAGGTAATATTTCCGATTTTTAAAAATAAGTGTACCACAATGGAACACAGCCAATAAATAAATATGAACACTAATATGACATCATAACAGTAGAACTTAGGCTGTGTAAAGGTAAACAATATTATGACATCATAAAAAAAAAAAGACAAACAATATTGTGATTTCAACACAATAAAACAGTCTAGGAAAACACGAAAACACTATTGTGACGTTATCGCAATAGAACACAGCCTATAAAAGAATACAGTCATGACATCATAACAAAGGAATACAAACAAAGAAATAAAAATTGTACAGCTAACTAAACATATATCAGAAACTGGAACTTTTTATTTTCAGACAGTGCAGATTCTAGAAGCTAGAGCCTTTTGGTTTTAAGGAAAGCAATGAACACAAAAGAAGAAGCCAAAAAGAAGTCAAATTAATGGTCATTTTCTTCTGTAACCACAATCTAGGTGAGCCTAATGATGAACTGTATTCCTCCTCGGAGAGCCTGGAGAGCATCACAGATGACAACAGTCTTCATTTTCCTTCTTTTTTTCCCTTCATTTGCTGGAGTCCTCTGTGTCGTTGGTGTCACTTGGTGGAGGTAAGAAGATAACTAAAAACTGTTCAACATGTCAGGTCAAAGGTTTTTTAAAGTGTCAGTGCTCATTTAATAAAGGATCACAAGGTTCACTGTCAAACTGAATGAGGCCTAAAGGAACACACTTCATAAATATTCTGCATAAACATTATCTGCAGAGCAAATTCTTTTAATCTGCAGCATGATCATTTTAATTGGGCACTGGTTAAAGATTTGCTGTGGTTTTGTTGTAGATCAAAATCCGCAAGCAACCCATTTGCTATGGATTTTGTGGTAGATTGCCAATGGATCTGAAGAGAAGACTTTTCCAGATTTGTTGCAGATAGTTTCTTTTGCGAATCCACTACATGAAATATTATATGTTACTTATTTACGCGGATGTAAAAATTTTGTTCATTTTTTTACATATCCCCATTGACTTACATAGAGCATATTAAAGGGATTATCCAGGAAAAAACTTTTTTTTATATATCAACTGGCTCCAGAAAGTTAAACGGATTTGTAAATTAAATGGTAGGATGTGTAGCTCACTTAGAGATAGGAGAGAAGTAAGTGTTCGAGGTAAAAGGTGTTGCCTTCACCCAATCAGGCTTAGTCAAATATAGGAAATATATATATATATATATACACATATATACCAGTCCCCAAGAACACTGGGGATGTGTAGATATAAGTGGGAAAAGAGAGAGATAGTGAATCTATTACAATTTAATTTATTAATGTTAGTATAAATATGAGTGGCCAATCACTCTGCAGGACCCTTGCAGAGATAAATTGGTAAAAATACAGATAAAAATATGAATATAAAACAAAACAAAAATAAAAATGCACCAATAATTGTCAAGTAATGTTCACTAAAGTGGTTAGCAACGTGTCTCTTTGGTGGGAGTTGATATGTCCAGAGATGTCCAAACGTTCCCGAGACACGTGTCATCAGAGAGCACTTAGACAGAAAAGAACAACCTTAACCCTTAAGGACCACGGGTTTTTCCACTTTTGTTTTTTCCTCCTCACCTTTTAAAAATCATAACCCTTTAAATTTTGCACCTAAAAATGCATATCATGGCTTATTTTTTGCTCCACCAATTCTACTTTGCAATGACATCAGTAATTTTACCCAAAAATCTACGGCGAAACGGAAAAAAAAAATTGTGCAACGAAATTGAAACAAATTTTGTAACTTTTGGGGGCTTCCGTTTCTACGCAGTACATTTTTCGGTAAAAATGACACCTGTTCTTTATTCTGTAGGTCCATACGGTTAAAATGATACCCTACTTATAGAGGTCTGATTTTGTTGTACTTTTGTAAAAAATCATAACTACATGCAGAAAAATGTATACGTTTAAAATTGTCATTTCTGACCCCTATAACTTTTTTATTTTTCCGCATATGGGGCAGGATGAGGGCTCATTTTTTGCGCCGTGATCTGAAGTTTTTAGCGCTACCATTTTTGTATTGATCATACTTTTTGATCGCTTTTTATTCATTTTTTCATGATATAAAAAGCGACCAAAAATACGTTATTTTGGACTTTGGAATTTTTTTGCGCAAAACGCCATTGACCATGCGGTTTAATTAATTATATATTTTTATAGTTCGGACATTTACGCACGCGCCGATACCACATGTTTATATTTATTCTTATTTACATGTTTTTTTTTATGGGAAAAGGGGGGTGATTTGAAGGAAAGGGTTAAATCACATTTATTAACGTTTTTTTTACACTTTTTTTTTGCAGTGTTATACACACTGATTGCCAAAACTGTTCACTGCAAAGCAATAGCTTTGCAATGATCAGCGTTATCGGTGGTCGATTGCTCAAGCCTGCATCTCAGGCTCTGAGCAATGAATCGCCAAGGGGACACGCCGGAGGCAGGCAAGAGGACCTCCGCTCCTGTCCCAGCTGATCGGGACACCGCATTTTCACTGCAGTAGTCCCGATCAGCCCCGCTGAACGCCGCATCTAAAAGGTTAATAGCGCGCGGCACCGCGATCACTGCTGCGCGCTATTAACCCCGGGTCCCGGCATCAGATACATGTTGGGACCGTTATATCGCGGGAGCCGGCCAAGGACTTAAATATAAGGGGATAACTTCAGAAGCTCATAAGTACTGAAAGGATTAAGATTTTTCAATAGAAGTAATTTACAAATCTGTTTAACTTTCTGGAGCCAGTTCATATATATAAAAAAGTTTTTTCCTGGATAACTCCTTTAATGTTAAAGTAAAACTGGCATGCTGTGCACCTGCCCAATATAGTGAACAGCATTACAATAAGGAGTTACTTATGTAAATTGATTAAGTACTGCAGGAGTTGTAGGTCTTCATACTTCTAGTTCTATTTTGAAGATGTGTACAATGGAGGCAGGAAGCCGACTCGCTGTGCTCCCCTGGCTCCTCAATATTCACTGCTCTGCCTACTCCTCTTATAAATATGCAAAACTATTCACTCTCACATCGCTAGGATGTAAGAGCCTGCCAGCACCTGCACTCTGCTCTCCTGCACTCAGAGCAGGGTGCAGACAGAGACACTCAGGTCCTAGGTGGGAACCTAACCTTACAGTTTACTATTAACTTTGTTTTGTTTTTTCTAATTTCAGACGGAAGCCTTCAGATATGTGTGGACCTTTCAAGGCTCTGAATACTCCTTACGACTCAATCAATGACTGGGTCACTTCAATTAAACTCTTTGATAATACAAAATGGGTTGCATGGATTTACAACAACCTGGTTGAAAGTGTCCTCTTCTTTTACATTCTGACCCTGGTTGTCATGTAAGTATAATTCATGAATAAATGTCACAGCATCAGGCACAGCATCTGATCTTATTTACATTACACCCTGCTTTTAGAATTGCCATATTCATTACTATTGTGTACATTGTCTTTCATGTTGCTGTGTAGTTAGTGAGTTAGTGTGTAATTGTAGTGAAAATAAGGATTAATGAGATAAATAGATGCACAACTATAGTCTCTCTGTTTCATACAAAGGGAGAGCGAGTGCTATTCACTGTCTATGGCCAGACATCACTTCCTGAGTTTGGACTCCTGCCAGGAGACCAAAGTCTGTGCTTTTGAGCTGACCGAATGCAGTCTGGACCAGAAGGGAAACCCCTCGTGGCCAGGTTTATAAGGCCATGAAAGTGACATAAAAATATTTTTTTTACAGGGAGTAAATTAAACATTTATTTTACCTGCTGTATCATATGCAAAAAAATTATTCTAATGACAGTGCCCATTTAAGAAAATAAAAAATGATAAAGAATAGTACTATTTAACACACCACTCCTATCTGGTGGCACATTAGATTGCACACGCAGTGCCCCAAATTTGAAGTAGGAGGACCAACCAAGTATCTTTTTCCATCTCCCGGTTCCTAAAATTGATGCCATAGGGGACGTAACAGGGATTAAACTGATAGGAATAGTACTACTTAACACACCTTATAATAATGCAGAGAGAGGCAACACAGAGAGAGGAGTCTGAAGAAGAGGAGTCAGAGGAGGAAGGTGGCTTTGAGGAGGTGGAAGACCAAACGCAGCAGGTGTCTTAGGGGGCTTGTTGTCACCTTTTGGGGACACTTGGAGTTGTACGTGGCGGGGTGGTGGAAGAGAACTTTAATGACATCAGTGAGGACAAGGAACGGGACATGGCTAGCTTGGTATCCAACCTTGTGCAAATGGGGAGTTTGTGGTTGTGCAAATGGACTTTTAAACGGGGAGTTTGGTCTGTCACTTCGAAGCGGGTGTAACCCTTACACTACCTGATCGATACAACATCATTCCTGATATTTTAAAGCATGTTATTCCAAACAATTTAGCAATGTTATGCCCTTTATGGACTAAAACCAGACTCTGCATCAACTATGTAATTTTCCATGGGAGTTTTGCCATGGATCCCCCTCCGGCACGCCACAGTCCAGGTATTAGTCCCCTTGAAACAACTTTTTCATCACTATTGTGGCCAGAAAGAGTCCCTGTGGGTTTTAAAATTCCCCTGCCTATTGAAGTCTATGGCGGTCCACCCGTTTGTGAACATTTGTGGAAATTCGCGTTCGCCAAAATTTTACTTTCGTGACATCACTATAAACCAGGGCCAGATTTAGGCTGCCTGAAAGATGGAGTACTTCAGTATGATGGGGTCACCAAACAATCCCCCCAAGACAGTCCCCCTCCCCTCTCACTGAGACTTGTTGCTAGCAGGGGTGGACTGACAACTCATGGGGCCCCCCCATGCACCCGCACCCATATAGATGCTCTGCCCATATATAATAAATACATTTTCCAATTCAGCAAAATTTTTTTTTTTTGGGGGGGGGGGGGGGGGGTTCGTTTCTAAGTTTTTGGGGGTGTGGGTTCATTTCTACGCAATATATTTTACCGTTAAAATTACACATTGTCTTCATTCTGTAGGTCCATATGATTGCGATACACAACTAATGTAGGTTTTGTTATATTTTTCTACTTTTTGTGAGAAAATTAAGTCATAAAATTTTCCCATTCTGAAACCTATAACACTTTTATTTTTCCATATACAAGGCTATTTCACCCCTTAACGACGAAGGACGTAAATTTTCGTCCTGGTGATGCGGTACTTAACGCACCAGGACGTACATTTACGTCCTAATCATAACCGCATAACCTAATCATGCGCGGCAGGTCCCGGCTGTTGATCGCAGCCAGGGACCCGCCCATAATGGCGGACATCCACGATCCCGCGGATGTCCACCATTAACCCCTCAGATGCCGTGATCAATACCGATCACGGCATCTGCAGCATCGCGGTCACTTAATTGGATGATCGGATCGCCCACAGCGCTGCCGCGGCGATTCCGATCATCCAGCATGGCAGCCGGAGGTCCCCTCACCTGCCTCCGCTGTCTTCCGGGAGTCTTCTGCTCTGATCTGCCTTCCCACAGACCAGAGCAGAAGATGACCGATAACCCTGATCAATGCTGTGTCCTATACATAGCACTGAACAGGATTAGCAATCGAGTGATTGCTATAAATAGTCCCCTATGGGGACTATTAAAGTGTAAAAATAAAAGTAAAAAATAAAGTAAAAAAATTTGAAAACCCCCTCCCCCAATAAAAACGTAAATTGCCCCATTTTCCCTATTTCCCCCCCAAAAAGTGTTAAAAAAATATTTTATATATATATTTGGTATCGCCGCGTGTGTAAATATCTGAACTATTAAAATAAAATGTTAATGATACCGTACGGTGAACGGCGTGAACGTAAAAAAAAAAAGTCTTCAAAATAGGGGGATCTTAAACGTACTAATTTGGTTAAAAAGTTTCAGATTTTTTTTTAAGAGCAAAAGTAATAGAAAAGTATGTTATCACAGGTATCATTTTAATCGCATTGACCCAAAGAATAAAGAACACATGTCATTTTTACCATTAATTGTACGGCGTGAAAACGAAACCTTCCAAAATTAGCAAAATTGCGGTTTTCTTTTTAATTTCCCCACACAAATAGTATTTTTTTGGTTGCGCCATACATTTTATGGTAAAGCGAGTGATGGCATTACAACGAACAACTAGTCGTGCAAAAAACAAGCCCTCATACTAGTCTGTGGATGAAAATATAAAAGAGTTATGATTTTTTGAAGGCGAGGAGGAAAAAATGAAAACGTAAAAATAAAATGTTCTGCTTCCTTAACCCCTTAACGACGCAGGACGTATATTTACGTCCTGCGCCGGCTCCCGCGATATGAAGCGGGATCGCGCCATGATCCTGCATAATATCGCGTCGGTCCCGGCGCTCATGAACGGCCGGGACCCGCGGCTAATACCACACATCACCGATCGCGGCGATGTGCGGTATTAACCCTTTAGAAGTGGCGGTCAAAGCTGACCGCCGCTTCTAAAGTGAAACTGAAAGTGACCTGGCTGCTCAGTCAGGCTGTTCGGGACCGCCGCGGTGAAATCGTGGCGTCCCGAACAGCTGACCGAACACCGGGAGGGCCCTTACCTGCCTCCTCGGTGTCCGATCGACGAATGACTGCTCCGTGCCTGAGATCCAGGCAGGAGCAGTCAAGCGCAGATAACATTGATCACAGGCGTGTTAATACACGCCAGTGATCAGCATAGGAGATCAGTGTGTGTAGTGTTATAGGTCCCTATGGGACCTATAACACTGCAAAAAAAAATGTAAAAAAAAAGTGTTAATAAAGGTCATTTAACCCCTTCCCTAATAAAAGTTTGAATCACCCCCCTTTTCCCATAAAAAAAATAAAAGTGTAAAAAAATAAATAAATAAACATGTGTGGTATCGCCGCGTGCGTAAATGTCCGAACTATAAAAATATATAATTAATTAAACCGCACGGTCAATGGCGTACGCACAAAAAAATTCCAAAGTCCAAAAAAGCGTATTTTGGTCACTTTTTATACCATTCAAAAAATGAATAAAAGTGATCAAAAAGTCCGATCAAAACAAAAATCATACCGATAAAAACTTCAGATCACGGCGCAAAAAATTAGTCCTCATACCACCCTGTACATGGAAAAATAAAAAAGTTATAGGGGTCAGAAGATGACATTTTTAAACGTATAAATTTTCCTGCATGTAGTTATGATTTTTTTCCAGAAGTACGACAAAATCAAACCTATATAAGTATGGTATCATTTTAACCGTATGGACCTACAGAATAATGATAAGGTGTAATTTTTACCGAAATATGCACTGCGTAGAAACGGAAGCCCCCAAAAGTTACAAAATGGCGTTTTTTCCGATTTTGTCGCACATTGATTTTTTTTCTGTTTCGCCGTGCATTTTTTGGGTAAAATGACTAATGTCCCTGCAAAGTAGAATTGGCGATGCAAAAAATAAGCCATAATATGGATTTTTAGGTGGAAAATTGAAAGGGTTATGATTTTTAAAAGGTAATGAGGAAAAAACGAAAGTGCAAAAACGGAAAAACCCTGAGTCCTTAAGGGGTTAAGGCCAAAATGGGCTGCGGCCTTAAGGATAAGTTATAGATTGCAGGGGGGTGTAAGTTCTGGAACCCCCCCCCCTTGTGGGGTCCCGGCAGTATGCTGGAAGCTGACAGGAAGCACCGGCCGGTACACCCCCTCCATGTATCTCCATTGAAAATATGGAGGGGTGTGTCGGCCGGGGCGCTCCGTGTGGGGTACAGCATGCCCCCCTTCCAGCAAACTGCTGGGACCCCGCAAGGGGGTCCCAGCACTTACAACCCCCCCCCCCCCCGCGCAAAAAACAAGCCCTCATACTAGTCTGTGGATGAAAATATAAAAGAGTTATGATTTTTTGAAGGCGAGGAGGAGAAAATGAAAACGTAGAAATAAAATTTTCTGCGTCCTTAAGGCCAAAATGGGCTGCGGCCTTAAGGGGTTAAGGGACCATTTTTTATGCCATGATCTGTAGTTTTTATTGGTATCATTCTTGTTTAGATGGGAATTTTTGATCACTTTTTATAAATTTTTTATGGTATATGATGTGACCAAAAAGCAGCATTTCTAGACTTTGTATTTTTTTTTTACATTTAAGCCATTCACAGTCGTCTCCTAATCTCACCACTGAGTGCTGACTGATATCACCTTCTGACATCACCACTGAGTGCTCAGATATCACCACCTGACTTCACTAGTAACATCATCCCCTATATCACCACTGAGTGCTCAGATATCACCTCCTGACTTCACCAGTAACATCATCCCCCATATCACCCCTGACTTCACCGATGAACACAGTGACCCCACCAGCATAATAGTGAGTGCAGCTCTGGAGTATAATACAGGATACAACTCAGGATCAGTACAGGATAAGTAATGTAATGTATGTACAAAGTGACCCCACCAGCAGAATAGTGAGTGCAGCTCTGGAGTGTAATACAGAATATAACTCAGGATCAGTAAGGATAAGTAATGTAATGTATGTACACAGTGACCTCACCAGCCTCCAAAACAACTCCCAGCAGGGCTGCCATCAGAAATTTCGGGGCCCCTCACACAGCTCAATGCCTGCCACAACCCCCCCCCCCCCCTGCGGCCTGCCCCCAATTTTGTTTTCGAATTATATATTTCTAATTAGATTAGAGCAGAGTGCGGTGTTATTAAAGGGGTTGTCTGGTAAAAAAAATAACTTAGGGGGATAAGCTATAGATCATGGGGGTCTGAGCATTGGGCCCCCCGTTATCTCCTGCATGGGGTCCCGGCAGTCGGCTGGAAGGGGGGCATGCCGTATCCCGCACGGAGCGCCGGCCGACACACCCCTCCATATTCTCAATGGAGATACATGGAGGGGGTGTACCGGCCGCTGCTTCCTGTGAGGTCAGATGTCAGCTTCCAGCAAACTGCCGGGACCCCACAGGGGGGGTCCCAGCACTTATCCCCTATGCAACGATAGGGGATAAGTTATAGATTGCAGGCGGGGGGGGGTGTAAGTTCTGGGACCCCCCCCCCTTGTGGGGTCCCGGCAGTATGCTGGAAGCTGACATTTGACCCCACAGGAAGCAGCGGCCGGTACACCCCCTCCATGTATCTCCATTGAGAATATGGAGGGGTGTGTCGGCCGGCGCTCCGTGTGGGGTACAGCATGCCCCCCTTCCAGCAAACTGCTGGGACCCCACAAGGGGGGTCCCAGCACTTACACCCCCCCTGCAATCTATAACTTATCCCCTATCCTTGGGTAGGGGATAAGTTATTTTTCACCAGACTACTCCTTTTACCCAAACTATATGGAAGCAACTACTAACAGAGGGGCCTACCCAAACTATATAGGGGGCTCCATATAGTTTGGGTAGGCCCCTCTGTTATTAGTTGCCCCGATAGGTGTAACTAGAAACCAAAGGGCCCTGATGCAAAAAATTACCTCGGGGCTCCCTACCCATCCCCCTGCCCCCCCAGGGCCATTTTCTTCGTAGGGGTCCTACTGCTGAGACCCCCACCGATCACCTCTGTTGATGGGAGGTTTAGCTTTCCAACAGCTGGAGAACCACTTCATGTCTGGAAAGCCTCAGGCATTATGGGAGTTGTAGTTTTGTAACAGCTGAAGAGACACAGATTGGACACAGTTTTACCCATCATCACTGCAGAACTTACAAGTGACTACAGCTCTGATGGGACAGTCATGAGAATACACAATGGTATCAGTGATCTGAATGACATCTTCTGACTTGAGTGATGTCTTCTCTGCTATCTTTTCTTCTTCATCTGGTCCAGAGACCAGGTCTTCCTCCAGCCCCATCTTCTCTGCAGAGTCTGACATCCAGACATCATTGGCTCCTCACTTTGTCAGCAGATCCTCATCCTCTGCATAAAGACAGTAATCTTTATAACCTTGCCAGAAAGTGTACCCTAAATAAAATACTGCTCCACACTGTACCCTGAATATAATACTGCCCCACACTGTACCCTGAATACTGCTATACACTGTACCCACTAAATATAATCCTACAACACACTGTATCCTGAATACTGCCATACACTGTACCCACTAAATATAATCCTGCAACACACTGTACCATGAATAGAATACTGCCATATACTGTACCCACTATATATAATCCTGCAACACACTGTATCCTGAATACTGCTATACACTGTACCCACTAAATATAATCCTGCAACACACTGTATCCTGAATACTGCCACACACTGTATCCACTAAATAGAATACTACCACACACTGTACCCACTAAATATAATACTGCCATACACTGTACCCACTAAATATAATACTGCCACACACTGTACCCTGAATATAATGCTACCCCACACTGTATCCACTGAATATAATACTACCCCACACTGTATCCACTGAATATAATACTGCTATACACTGTACCCACTAAATATAATCCTGCCACACACTGTACCCTGAATATAATCCTGCCACACACTGTACTCTGAATATAATGCTGCCCCACATTGTATCCACTGAATATAATCCTGCCACACACTACCCACTAAATATAATCCTGCCACACACTGCACCCTGAATATAATCCTGCCACACATTGTACCCGGAAAACTGCTATACACTGTACCCACTAAATATAATCCTGTCACACGCTGTATCTACTGAATGTAATCCTGCCACACACTGTACCCTAAATAAAATACTGCCGCACACTGTACCCTGAATATAATCCTGCCACACAGTGTACCCACTAAATATAATCCTGCCACACACTGTACCCTGAATATAATACCGCTATACACTGTAACCACTAAATATAATCCTGCCACACACTGTAAACTGAATATAATGCTGCCCCACACTGTATCCACTGAATATAATCCTGCCACACACTGTACCCTGAATATAATACTGCCACACGCTGTTCCCTAAATATAATACTAGAGATAATACATAGATGGGTTCCTCTCAAGAAGGCGCTGGTACCCGGGGATAAAGATGAAGTTCTTTATTGGCAACGCGTTTCGATCCCGAACCGGGATCTTCGTCAGGCCTGACGAAGATCCCGGTTCGGGATCGAAACGCGTTGCCAATAAAGAACTTCATCTTTATCCCCGGGTACCAGCGCCTTCTTGAGAGGAACCCATCTATGTATTATCTCTATTGCTACTTACCGGACTGACGAGCGTCACACCGGGCTTGTTCCTCGTGGCAGCGGTTTCCCTTGATCTTCTATACACAGATGCTACTGTAGGTGTTGTGCTCTGAGAGCAACACCAAGGGGTAAGAACCCATCTTTACGTTAATTCTTATCATTGTCAAACGGTCCTCACTAGGGGCGCACCTCCTGTGTTTTTTTTCGTTTTTATTACTAAATATAATACTGCCACACGCTGTTCCCTAAATATAATACTGCCACACGCTGTACCCTAAATATAATACTGCCACACGCTGTACCCTAAATATAATACTGCCACACGCTGTACCCTAAATATAATACTGCCACACACTGTACCCTAAATATAATACTGCCACACACTGTACCCTAAATATAATACTGCCACACACTGTACCCTAAATATAATACTGCCACACAATGTACCCACTGAATATAATACTGCCCCATACTGTACCCACTGAATATAATACTACTACACACTGTACCCACTGAATATAATACTACCACACACTGTACCCTGAATATAATACTGCCACACACTGAACCCACTGAATATAATACTGCCACACACTGTACCCTCTGAATATAATACTACTACATACTGTACCCACTGAATATAATACTGCCACACATGCATACACATCATATATGCATATACACCCCTCTTATCCTCTGTGTCCTCATCACCCCCATAACCCCCCGCCAAACCTCTACTCATCACTACTATAACCCCTCCTCTCCTCATCACTACTATAACCAGGGGGGTTATGGGGGGTGATTGAGAGGCCCCCCTCTCGTCATCACCCCCATAACACTCCTCCTGCACCTCTTATCACCCCATAACACTCCTCCTGCACCTCTTATCACCCCCATAACACCCCCTGCACCTCTTATCACCCCCATAACACCCCCCTGCACCTCTTATCACCCCCATAACACTCCTCCTGCACCTCTTATCACCCCCATAACACCCCTCCTGCACCTCTTATCACCCCCATAGCACCCCCTGCACCACTTATCACCCCCATAGCACCCCCCTCTGCACCTCTTATCACCCCCATAACACCCTTCTGCACCTCTTATCACCCCTATAACACCCCCCCTGCACCTCTTATCACACCCATAACCACCCCCCCATCCCCCTCTGATCACCATTGCAGTCCCCTAACCACCATAACAGCCCCCACCCCGCCAGTTTACTTACCCTGCCGGGGATCATTGCAGCAGCGTGAGGCTGCTGCTGCTCCTGTCACTGCACGAGGAGGATGCTGGAGAACTCGCGGGGACGTAGGCAGGGACAGGTCAGGTGATTGGAGTGGACGTGCGTGCCTGCGCGGAGCACATGACGTCTCTACTCCCATCAGCCCCTGACCTGTCCGGCCCTACTTTGATTCTTAAGGGGCCCGTGCCCTAGAAAAAGGTAATTAAATAGAAATGTGCGGGGGCCCCCGGGCCCGGACATGAGGCCCAATCACAGTCCTGGGGCACCCAGTGGTCAGTGAGTGACAGTTGCAGTCACTCACTGACAGGCCAATTAAAAAAAAAAATTCCAGGGACATCCGGGCCCCATACAGGTGTATGGGTTGTACCCCCCTGATGGCGGCCCTGACTCCCAGCATGCTTAAAAAGCCTTTGACAGCATTTGGCTGTCCAGGCATGCTGGGAGTTGTAGTTGTGCACCACTTGGAGGCACCCTGATTGGAAAACAGTGACCCCACCAACAGAATAGTGAGTGCAGCTCTGGAGCTCACATGTATATACTGTATATTAGTGTCTTCCAACCAGGGTGCATCTAGCATGCTGGGAGTTGTGGTTTTGCAACAGCTGAAGGCCCCCTGGTTAGGAAACACTGCTGTATACAGGGACTTCACACCAACAGATTGCAGGAATAACTCACCACATACACTCTGCTCTCCTGGCTGCTCTGGGAACTTTAGCTCTGCCCCCAAGTCACATGATCGTGACATCACCACAGGTCCTCAAAGAAATCATCCCCTCCAGCATTCAGAAGGTACAGAGCAGGTTCTGGTCGGGCAGTCACTGCCATTATGTTCTGTGTGGAGATCCCTGTTTTTAAGTGACTGCAGACCAATACCTGCATGATGCAGAGGGAGTGGGGCCCCCTTTCTTTCCTGGACGTGCGGGGCCTGGAGCATGAGCTCCAAGAGCTCCAATGATAATCCAGCCCTGTACTTCATAACCCTAAACCACCCTTGTATCATTTTTCCGTTTTGTTGCTCTACACCACCACACATTATACCCCTACATTTATATAAGATATGTTTCCTGAGATTTACACTGTTACCCGTAAATATATGGATTTACCTTACTTAAAGTAAACATGTTACTGGCACTGTTCTCTATAGGGGCACTTATCTGGCCATGCTAGTGCTTATGGAGGTATACTGATGAATTCTGGGATTTATTATAAAGTTTTTGATTTATTATAAAGTGTTTGAAAAATATCCATTATTGCTGTCATGGCATTGGTATCAAATCATGAATTCAAGTGTTAACAGGACCTTTATTAGCATTTTAGTACATGATCTGTGTGACAGTCAAATAGACATTGACGCAGAGTGTGGCTGTACAATACTTGCAGGGGCCTCTTGGTAAGACTGTATGAAGCAGTGATGGTCTGAGTTGTTTTGTAGCTATAAATATGGTGAGAAGAACAGGCAGAGATTATGTATATGATATATGTATATCACAGGTGACATCTTATTTACCAGTTTCCACTTTGTTGCAGAATTATCTCATATCTTTACTGGCAAATTGTTCAAGGACGAAAGATAATGGTAAAGATGCTGCTCACACATATCGCTAATGTAAGTGGATACATCATTAAACTATCTATCCATCTCATATCTATCTATCTTATCCATTTCTCTATATTGTCTATTTGTCTATCTTTTATGTCAGTTTGCCTATTTGTACTATATCTGTCTTGTTACGGTATTTATCTATCTTTAAATTATCAAAAAAAGATGTATTATTATTATGTATTATTATTTTCCCAGGAAGGCAAAGATAAATCATTTTTGCTTAAAGAACTCAGAAAATCCCAGAAACCACCTGGAGGAAATCGCAGTGCGCCCCATCAAATGTCAAAAAGACAGGTGAGAACAAAAACATTTTGTTAATAAATATAAAAATACATCTCCCTATAACCAAAAATAAATTAAAACATTTGCTCTTTTTAGTCGAAGATTCCTTTGCTGGAAATAGTGCCCACTCTTCATTATTTTCTATTTTACAGCTGTTGATATTTAGTGAAATCTAATACTTTGTCCTCATGTCCAGTTCATAATTTAGCTATTTTCTATAAATCTGCTCTGAATATTATAGGTTCAGCCATCACAAGGAAGTGAAGATCAGCGAATGGGTAATGGTGAGTAACAAATTCTATGTGTCCATCTTCGAACACTGTAAGAAATCCAGCAGCCTAAGGGTCTATTCACGCGGCAGAATTTCCACACATCTGCACCAATTCAGCTTCCGCTTTCATATGGGTGGTTTCTGGCTTGTGCTGATTTTGTGCGGAATTAGTGCAGAACCCTTGTTGAATCCACATGAAATTCAGAAGTGTCAATGGGAATATGGAATCCCATAGAAGTCTATTGGGCTTTAATTTGAGGCGGAATCTGCATACGCAATCTGTGTGGAATTCCGCATGCGGAAATTCTGCCGTGTGAATAAACCCTAAGGATAGACTGTGGCACATAATTACCAAGTTGTGGTTGATATCCTACACAAGACAAGCAAATATGTTTTCGGTGCAGGGATAATTGCTAATAACCTAGGGGTAGTCCACTGAAAACATCTTATTCCCTATCCAAAATGGACTCCCGCAATCTCGGCTGCGGCACCCCTGTCATTCGGCGGACAGAGCAAACTCTGCTCTGTGCCCAATGACTGGCAAACACAACTGCCATGCCCCCTCCATTCCCGCCATGTCCCCTCCATGTTTATGGGAGAAGGCATGACAGCTACGTACTAGTCATCACGTCCCCTTCCATAGACCAATGAATGAATGGAGGGTGGCATGATGTCACAAACGCGGAAGCTCCAAGTTTCCGTGTTTCCGTGTTCCAGATGCCACCGCTGCCAGATAGGGGATAAGATGTTTTCAGCAGAATAGCCCTTTAAGTGAGTTGTCATGGGACTAATGGTTGACAACAATGAGAATGGGGTGGAGATGATGTCTGGCTTTCCACCTCCTGTTAATTGAGCAGAGGCTTTTAATGGGTTAAAATGTCCTAATACATTTTATAATACAGTATAGGTACTGGAGCGCATTGATTTTGTAAGGTAAGGTATTCCCTATCCAAAAGTTAAAAGATAAATGTCTGATCGCAGGAATCTTACCTCAGCGAATGGAGTGGCAAAGCACATGCATGATGGAAGACAACTCAGGTCCCCTTCCTTAAGATCACAGGGGTCTCAGAGGTCTGGCCTACTGCAATAAGACCATTATTCTCTATCCAGATAGAATTCTGCAACCATCACTAGGGAACAAATGTATTACTGAGCTCTGAACACCCTTTATCTGCATGACTATACAGAGGATCTGGCCTTAAAGAGGTACTCTGGCAGCAAACAGATGTTTTCAAATCAATTGGTGGCAGAATGTTAAACAGATCTGTAAATCTTAACCCTTCTAGTACTTACCAGCTGCTGTATGCTCCAGAGGCAGTTGTGTAATTATTTCCAGTATGACCACAGTGCTCTCTGCTGACACCTCTGTCCTTGTCAGGAACTGTCCAGAGCAGGATAGGTTTGCTCCTACTCTGGACAGTTCCTGAGATGGACTGAGGTGTCAGCAGAGAGCACTGTGGTCAGACAAAAAAATAACTTTCCCTTCCAGTACTTATCTCTGTAGTATACAGAAGCTGATTAGTACTGGACCGATTAAGATTTTTTTTTAATAGAAGTAATTTACAAATCTGTTCAACTTTCTGGAGCCAGTTGGTATGAAGTACCCCTTTAAAGAGTACCTATCACCATCTAAACTTTCCCTAATCCCCCTCCCCATCTGTCCCTGACTACCTAAGTCTATCCCTGCATTTATTTAGCTATAAAAAACCCTAAAAATACCTTTTTTTCTATGCTCTTTTGTAGCTCAATTCAAGGCACAGTGCAGAGGAGGTTGTCATAGCAATGGCAAGTGTGGAGAGAGCAAGATAAGCAGTGCATATATAATTAGCCATGTGGAAAGTGGATAGAGGGGAGAGGAACTGGGAAAAAGAAGAGGGAATGTATTCTCTCTGTTTGCTCGCTGCCTGTGTTCGAGCTCATTTCTCCCTCCCTCCTGCTAACAGGCTGGAAGCTGCGTTGAGCTGATTTCAGACACACTCACTGAGTCCGAAATGCTTGCTGACAGGATTGCTAGGGAGACCCCTAGTGGAAAAGTTTTTAAAGTTAAAAAAACATCAAAGGAGGACATTTTTTTAAATTAAAGTAATTAAAAAGTTGTTCAGTAGGGCTTTATCTTCAATAAATAAAAAGTTTGTTTCATGAAAGGGACACTAAGTGAGAACACAGAATTTATAATGAAATTCTATAAATTTAATCGACAGAAAATATAAAAATATAGTAGTGGATATTCACCCTACATTTTTTAGATAATATTATTAACAAGTAATAACATACATTTGCTGCACTAGTTTCTCATGATTTAAAGGGATTGACTAAACAGGGTGGCCTTCTCTTAAAATTAGGTGGGTCATCTGGGGTTCAAAAAAGGTCTGTGTAACCTGATTGGTACCCCCTGCTGCTATCATCTCTACCTATCTACTCTTCCTAGTTCCATCTTCACACACAGGAAATGAAGGAAAATGCTCATTTAACCAATCCCTGGTGGCAGTGGAGATCCCCACCTAGTGAATGGTCAAGTTGTCTTTCCTGTATGTTAAAGGGATACTCCGGCCCTAAGACATCTTATCCCCTATCCAAAGGATAGGGGATAAGATGTCTGATCACGGGGGTCCTGCCTCTGGGGACCCCCGCTATCTCGCATTCACCACCCACCTGTGTCTGCCAGGTCACAACTACGGGGCCGGAGTATTGTGACATTATAACTCCACCCTGTGTGACGCCATGCCCCCTCCCATAGACTTGCATTGTGGGGGTGGGGTGTGACATATCACAGGGGCGGAGTTGTGACATCACGATACTTTGCCCCGTAGTCGTAACCCGGCAGAATCGGAGGCTGCAGCGCTGCGTGCGAGATAGCGGGGGTCTTCAGCGGCAGGACCCCACGTTCAGACATCTTATCCCCTATACTTTGGATAGGGGATAAGATGTCTTATTGCTGGAGTACCCCTTTAAGACTCAGTAAGGAATTGAAGACCTGGTGAACATCAGGACAGCAGTGGTGCGGGAGCAGTGAGGTGAGTAGCACCTCTGGACAATCCATTTAACCTGGCCAAGCAGTCAGATGTACTCTGTGGGATCAGCTACTATCTGCTTGTTCTGCAGCTTTCATAATTCTCTATGTCAGGAGTCTGTGTTTTTATCCTTACAGAGTCCAGACCACAGAGTAGTGGTGGGCCCAGTGCCTTGAAACTTGCTGTAAAGGACAGGGAGCAAATGGAAGAAAGTTCTTCTATGGAGAATACAGCATTCAGTGACAACACTGCTCCTTCAGAAGCAATGTTGATGATTATGAGGGCAAGGCAACAGGCTGAATATGAGGAACAGCAGTCAAGGTATGGAGAAGAAAATAGAGATGCAATGGAGATGGAGGAAAGAGCAAAGCAACGGGATGAAGATGAAGAAGACCAACCACAGTACAAGGGAGAGCAGTCTCAAGACTATGACAGACGTCAGCCATGGAATTGGGCAGGCCAGTCAGATGCAAAGCAAAAGAATGGTTATGAAGCACAACAGCCTCGGAGTCAATCGAGAACAGATGCCTTGGCAATGGCAATGAGAGCCCGACAACAAGCAGAACTGGAGCAGTAGATCGATACTGCCAGAATACTTATCTAAAGGCTCCTTATCTAAAGTGAAGTCACCAAATCATCAAACTTTATACATGAAGGATAATTTTTAGAGTTTACAATGGAGAACCACATGTTCTATGACGTTGAACGACATTTATTTGTGTTTGAGAATGATATCCAAATTTTGTGCTGCAAAGTCGATACATAGCAAGAAGAGTTTATGCTATACATGAAATGTCACAAAAATATGTTATATGATTAATATTATTTATTAAATACGAATGTTCTGAATGTTGTCCCTGCTTTACCATATTTACTCTATTGAATATTTTTACAATGCACTGTCATATTGTTCCCTTTTTGTATGTCTGAATGAAATACTTTTTCTATTTATATTTTACATCGTTGACACATTTTGGAGATGTAACTTAAAAGGTGGCCTTTTCCAGCCAAGGTGTACCAGATCCCAAACTCTTCTTTTGTCTGCTAAGAACTAGAGCCTTACAGAACTACTGAGTAACTTGGCACACTCGGTCATTTGGTTGATCAGAAACAGTAAGTTTTGTTCATCAGACTGGACCATGTTGTATTACTAATTCGGGTTGATTGTTAGCTTACACACACACACACACACACACACACATATATATATATATATATATATATATATATATATATATATATATATATATATATTATTTATAATATATATATATATATTATTAATATATATATATTATTAATATATATATATATATATATATATATATATATATATATATATGTATATTAATATATATATATATATTAATATATATATTAATATATATTAATATATATATATATATTAATATATATATATATATTAATATATATATATTAATATATATATATTAATATATATATATTAATATATATATATATATATATATATATATATATATATATATATATATTAATATATATATATATATATTAATATATATATATATATATATATATATATATATATATAAACAAACAACAAAAAAATGTGGTCTCAAATGGCTGGAGGTGCTCAACCCCAAATGCGGTTGTCCATTTATACTGGGGGAGCAGATCCTGCCCTTGTAGTCCGTTGCTAAGGGCGATCCCCAGCATAAAAATGCATACAATGGAGGATGCCTGCAGCGGACTACAAGTGCCACAATAGAATCCTACACCAGATAAACGGTGTGGATGTGTAACAATTAGAATACAATACAGGAATATGGGTGCACTACTGTGGTAGATGTAAACAATACATTGGCTATCCCTAAACACTGATGTTAAAATTGAGACATTCGCCAGTGTATCCTTATATGAAGGACACACCAGAGCCCGCACACCAACGCCAAGGTTTCTCAAGATGGTGCGAGACCTACGCTAATCCTACCACGCTGGAGGGTATCTGGGAGGAAGTTGTGAGTCGACCGAATGCTGCCGTAATTGCCCACTGGCCCCTGTTTTGCTTATCAAGCACAGGTAGGATTAGCGTAGGTCTCGCACCATCTTGAGAAACCTTGACGTTGGTGTGCGGGCTCTGGTGTGTCCTTTATATAAGGATACACTGGCGAATGTCTCAATTTTAACATCAGTGTTGAGGGATAGCCAATGTCATTGTATACATCTACCACAGTAGTGCACCCATATTCCTGTATTGCACCATACATATAACCATCATACTGTTACTGACCAAATCCTGTATATCAGTGTTTCCCGACCTTTTTCGGCTCGGGGCACCCCTCCGAAAAAAAAATAAATTTCGCTGGGCACCCTGACCGAAGTTGACGAGCAAAAAATAAAAATAAATATATATATATATATGTATATATTTTTTTAAAGCCACAATGCACACAAATTCCAATATTTAACTATTAATCAGTGGGTATGTAGTTTAAAGTGCTGCTTTGTACAGCAACTCAAATGTGACATCTTCTCTGATCAGCGTCGTTCGTTTGTTCTGGACCGTCCTGACCATTTCTTCCATCCACAACTCTTCACCGTTAAACCTGCAAAACAAATCTATTAGGCTCTGCACTTTACCAGCATTTTACAAGTGAAGAGGAATACAGGGGCGTATAGGTGTAAAGGGGTAGCAGAGGGGGTGTACATGGGAGACAGGTGTGTAGAGGAGTATACGGTGGAGACAGAGGGCTGCACATGGGGGACAAAGGGGTGTACATGGGAGACAGGTGTGTAGAGGAGTATATGGGGGTGAAAGAGGGGTGTAGGGGAGTTTACATGGGTGACAGATGGGTGTAGAGGAGTGTACATGGGTGACAGAGGAGTGCACATGGGTGACATAGGGGTGTAGAGGAGTGGTAGAGGGGTTTAGAGGAGATTACATGGGTGGCAGAGGGGTGTAAAGGGGTGTACATGGGTGATAGAGGGGTGTAGGGCAGTGTACATGGGTGGCAGAGGGGTGTACATGGGTGACAGAGGGGTGTAGAGGAGTGTACATGGGTGGCAGAGGGGTGTAGAGGAGTGTACATGGGTGACAGAGGGGTGTAGAGGAGTGTACATGGTTGACAGAGGGGTATAGAGGAGTGTACATGGTTGACAGAGGGGTGTAGAGGAGTGTACATGGGTGGCAGAGGGGTGTAGAGGAGTGTACATGGGTGACAGAGGGGTGTAGAGGAGTGTACATGGTTGACAGAGGGGTATAGAGGAGTGTACATGGTTGACAGAGGGGTGTAGAGGAGTGTACATGGGTGGCAGAGGGGTATAGAGGAGTGTACATGGGTGACAGAGGGTTGTAGGGGTGTACATGGGTGGAAGAGGGGTGTAGAAGACTGTACATGGGTGAAAGGGGGGCGTGAGGGGTGACAGGGTGGACAGGAGTGACAAGGTTGTAACAGGGGGGACAGAGGGGTGTACATGGGTGGCAGAGGGGTGTAGAGGAGTGTACATGGGTGACAGAGGGGTGTAGAGGAGTGTACGTGGGTGTAGAGGAGTGTACATGGGTGACAGAGGGGTATAGAGGAGTGTACATGGGTGACAGAGGGGTGTAGAGGAGTGTACATGGGTGACAGAGGGGTGTAGAGGAGTGTACATGGGTGACAGAGGGGTGTAGAGGAGTGTACATGGGTGACAGATGGGTGTAGAGGAGTTTACATGGGTGACAGAGGGGTATAGAGGAGTGTACATGGGTGACAGAGGGGTGTAGAGGAGTGTTCATGGGAGACAGAGGGGTGTAGAGGAGTGTACATGGGTGGCAGAGGGGTGTAGAGGAGTGAACATGGGTGACAGAGGGGTGTAAAGGAGTGTACATGGGTGGCAGAGGGGTGTAGAGGGGTGGCAGAAGGGTGTAAATGGGTGTACATGGGTGACAGAGGGGTGTACATGGGTGACAAGTATGTGGTCAGAGGGGTGGACAATGGGGGGTGAACATGGGTGACACAAGGATGGACAGGGATAACCGAGGGGTGGACAAGGGTGACAAGCAGTTAAAAGAGGGGTGGACAGGAGTGACAAAGAAGGGTGGACTGGGGTGACAGAGGGGTGAATGGGGGGGGGGTGGACATAGGTGACAGATGTAGACAGGGGGGTGGTCAGAGGGATGGACAGGGGGGGTGAACATGGGTGACAGGGGGATGGACAGGAGTTACCAAGGTAAACATGGATGACAAGGGGGATAAAAGAGGGGGGACAGAGGGGTGAATAGGGGGGGTGGACATGGGTGACAGGGATGGACAGGGGGTGGACAAGGTGGACATGAATGACAGGAGGATAGATATGGGTGAGGGGGGATGGACATGGGTGAGTGGGGGGAAGATGGACATGAGTGAGGGGGAGGAGGATGGACATGGGTGAGGGAGGGGGGATGGACATGGGTGAGGGAGGGGGGATGGACATGGGTGAGGGAGGCGGGGGATGGACATGGGTGAGGGAGGGGGTGGATGGACATGGGTGAGGGAGGGGGTGGATGGACATGGGTGAGGGAGGGAGGGGCTGGACATGGGTGAGGGGGAGGAGGATGGACATGGGTGAGGGAGGGGGGATTGACATGGGTGAGGGAGGCGGGGGATGGACATGGGTGAGGTAGGGGGTGGATGGACATGGGTGAGGGAGGGGGTGGATGGACATGGGTGAGGGAGGGGTTTGATGGACATGGGTGAGGGAGGGGGTGGATGGACATGGGTGAGGGAGGGAGTGGGTGGACATGGGTGAGGGAGGGGGTGGACATGGGTGAGGGAGGGGGTGGACATGGGTGAGGGAGGGGGTGGAGGGACATGGGTGAGGGAGGGGGGGATGGACATGTGTGAGGGAGGGGGTGGATAGACATGGGTGAGGGAGGGGGTGGATGGACATGGGTGAGGGAGGGAGTGGATGGACATGGGTGAGGGAGGGGGTGGGTGGACATGGGTGAGGGAGGGGGTGGACATGGGTGAGGGAGGGGGTGGAGGGACATGGGTGAGGGAGGGGGGGATGGACATGTGTGAGGGAGGGGGTGGATAGACATGGGTGAGGGAGGGGGTGGATGGACATGGGTGAGGGAGGGAGTGGATGGACATGGGTGAGGAAGGGGGTGGACATGGGTGAGGGAGGGGGTGGATGGACATGGGTGAGGGAGGGGGGATGGACATGGATGAGGGAGGGGGGATGGACATGGGTGAGGGAGGCGGGTGATGGACATGGGTGAGGGAGGGGGTGGATGGACATGGGTGAGGGAGGGGGTGAATGGACATGGGTGAGGGAGGGGGTGGATGGACATGGGTGAGGGAGGGGGTGAATGGACATGGGTGAGGGAGGGGGTGGATGGACATGGGTGAGGAAGGGGGTGGATGGACATGGGTGAGGAGGGGGTGGACATGGGTGAGGGAGGTGGGGGGATGGACATGGGTGAGGGAGGGGGAGGATGGACATGGGTGAGAGAGGGGGGGGGATGGACATGGTACAGTACCTTAAGAAAGCCATTTTTCTTCTCCGTTCTTCCCCTCTCCGGCAGGGCACAGACCCAGGGCTCCGGCAGGGCAATGATTCACTGCGCTGCAGAAGGGAGGTGAAAGCTGCGGCACGGGTCACTACATCAGCCCGGCGCAGCTTCCGCATACTTCCCCTCTCTGGGCTGCATGGGGGAGGGGGAAGCTAAGGGAGGCTGGGGGACGTAGGGGTGCGCAACGGCCTAGAACAGCGGCCCCTGATCATGTGACTCCTCCTCCTCCATGCGACTGATTACATGACGGTGACATCATCGCAGGTCCTGTTAGAGCGCACACAAACTTCCCTCCCCCCTGCGGCACCAGGGAGGGAAATAAAAAAAAATCACGGTTGGGAATCACTGCGCTCTGGATGAGCAGGTACTGGGTTGAGTGGCGGGGCTGGGAGCCTACAGCTCATAGCTCCGCCTCTCTGTGGCCGCTTCACACAAGGTCCTGACTTAGTGTCAGCACCTTGTGTGAGTGAGCAGCCACTGTGTGGCCGCACACAGGCTGGCCCCTGCTGGCCCACTGTGCGGTCGGCCTACCGGGGATTTTCCCGATATTCCGCTAGGCCAGTCCGGCCCTGTTAACAGGTACTAAATGGTACAATACTTGGATGTACCTATGCGGTATGCACTGATGAGGGCAGTAATATGCGTAGCTATACGCAGAAAAAACTGTATTTTTGTAAAACACCAGCCGGTGAATACTATTGTTTGGACTTTGACGGTATGGAGCACCTTGACAGATTAACAGGTACTAAATGGTACAATACTTGGATGTACCTATGCGGTATGCACTGATGAGGGCAGTAATATGCCTAACTATACGCAGAAAAAACTATAAAAAAAAAAAAAAAACAGCCGGTGAATACTATTGTTTGGACTTGCACAGTGTCACGATGCCGGCTGGCAGGAGGTGGATCCTCTGTGCCAGAGAGGGATTGGCGTGGACCGTGCTAGTGGACCGGTTCTAAGTCACTACTGGTTTTCACCAGAGCCCGCCGCAAAGCGGGATGGTCTTGCTGCGGCGGTAGTGACCAGGTCGTATCCACTAGCAACGGCTCAACCTCTCTGACTGCTGAAGATAGGCGCGGTACAAGGGAGTAGGCAGAAGCAAGGTCGGACGTAGCAGAAGGTCGGGGCAGGCAGCAAGGATCGTAGTCAGGGGCAACGGCAGGAGGTCTGGAACACAGGCTAGGAACACACAGGGAAACGCTTTCACTGGCACAATGGCAACAAGATCCGGCGAGGGAGTGCAGGGGAAGTGAGGTATACATAGGGAGTGCACAGGTGAACACACTGATTAGAACCACTGCGCCAATCAGCGGCGCAGTGGCCCTTTAAATCGCAGAGACCCGGCGCGCGCGCGCCCTAGGGAGCGGGGCCGCGCGCGCCGGGACAGGACCGACGGAGAGCGAGTCAGGTACGGGAGCCGGGGTGCGCATCGCGAGCGGGCGCCACCCGCATCGCGAATCGCATCCCGGCTGGAGGCGGTATCGCAGCGCACCCGGTCAGTGGATCTGACCGGGGCGCTGCGGGAGCGAGAGTGTAGCGAGCGCTCCGGGGAGGAGCGGGAACCCGGAGCGCTCGGCGTAACAGTACCCCCCCCCCTTGGGTCTCCCCCTCTTCTTGGAGCCTGAGAACCTGAGGACCAGATTTTTATCTAGGATATTGTCCTCAGGTTCCCAGGATCTCTCTTCAGGACCACAGCCCTCCCAGTCAACCAAAAAGAAGGTTTTTCCTCTGACCTTTTTGGAGGCCAGTATCTCCTTTACGGGAAAGATGTCTGAAGAACCGGAGACAGGAGTGGGAGAGATAAGTTTAGGAGAGAAACGGTTGATGATGAGTGGTTTAAGAAGAGAAACGTGAAAGGCATTAGGAATACGAAGAGAAGGAGGGAGAAGAAGTTTATAAGAGACAGGATTAATCTGGCACAAAATTTTGAAAGGACCAAGATAGCGTGGTCCCAATTTGTAGCTGGGAACACGGAAGCGGACATATTTAGCGGAGAGCCATACCTTGTCTCCGGGAGAAAAAATGGGGGGAGCTCTTCTTTTCTTATCAGCAAACTTCTTCATGCGTGATGAAGCCTGTAAGAGAGAATTTTGGGTCTCTTTCCATATGGTGGAAAGATCACGAGATATTTCATCCACAGCGGGTACACCAGAGGGCAAGGGAGTAGGGAGGGGGGGAAGAGGGTGACGGCCGTACACCACGAAAAATGGGGATTTGGAAGAAGATTCAGAAACTCTGAAGTTATACGAGAATTCGGCCCATGGTAGAAGATCTGCCCAGTCATCCTGGCAGGAGGAAACAAAATGCCGTAAATAATCACCCAGGACCTGGTTAATTCTTTCTACTTGCCCATTGGATTGAGGATGATAAGCAGAAGAAAAGTTTAATTTAATCTTGAGTTGTTTACAGAGAGCCCTCCAGAATTTAGACACGAATTGGACGCCTCTATCCGAGACGATCTGCGTGGGCAACCCGTGAAGACGAAAAATGTGTACAAAAAATTGTTTTGCCAACTGAGGCGCAGAAGGAAGACCAGGAAGAGGGATGAAATGTGCCATCTTGGAGAATCGATCAACGACCACCCAAACAACAGTGTTGCCACGGGATGAGGGTAAGTCTGTAATAAAGTCCATACCAATCAGAGACCAAGGCTGTTCGGGAACAGGCAGAGGATGAAGAAGACCAGCGGGCTTCTGGCGAGGAGTCTTATCCCGGGCACAGACAGTGCAGGCTCGCACAAAATCCACAACATCCGTCTCCAGAGTCGGCCACCAATAGAAACGAGAGATGAGTTGCACGGATTTCTTGATGCCCGCATGACCTGCGAGATGGGAGGAGTGACCCCATTTGAGGATTCCGAGGCGTTGGCGGGGAGAGACGAAGGTCTTCCCTGGAGGAGTTTGCCTGATGGAGGCTGGAGAAGTGGAGATCAGGCAGTCAGGAGGAATGATGTGTTGCGGAGAGAGCTCTACTTCCGAGGCATCCGAGGAACGAGAGAGAGCATCGGCCCTAATGTTCTTATCGGCAGGCCGAAAGTGAATTTCAAAATTAAATCGGGCAAAGAACAGAAGACCACCTGGCCTGGCGAGGATTCAGCCGTTGGGCAGACTGGAGATAGGAGAGGTTCTTGTGATCGGTGTAAATAATAACTGGAAATCTTGATCCCTCCAGCAGATGCCTCCATTCCTCAAGTGCTAATTTAATGGCTAGTAGCTCTCGATCCCCGATGGAGTAGTTCCTCTCCGCCGGAGAGAAGGTCTTAGAAAAAAACCCACAAGTAACAGCATGCCCGGAAGAATTTTTTTGTAGAAGGACCGCTCCAGCTCCTACTGAGGAGGCATCAACCTCCAATAGGAAGGGTTTAGATGGGTCAGGTCTGGAGAGCACGGGAGCCGAAGAAAAGGCAGACTTGAGCTGTTTAAAGGCGTCTTCCGCTTGAGGAGGCCATGACTTAGGATTGGCATTCTTTTTGGTTAAAGCCACGATAGGAGCCACAATGGTGGAAAAATGTGGAATAAATTGTCTGTAATAATTGGCGAACCCCAAAAAACGTTGGATAGCACGGAGTCCGGAGGGGCGTGGCCAATCTAAGACGGCAGAGAGTTTGTCTGGATCCATATGTAGTCCCTGGCCAGAGACCAAGTATCCTAGGAAAGGAAGAGATTGACATTCAAACAGACATTTCTCCATTTTGGCATAAAGTTGATTGTCACGAAGTCTCTGAAGAACCATGCGGACATGCTGGCGGTGTTCTTCTAGGTTGGCAGAAAAAATCAGGATATCGTCCAGATACACAACAACACAGGAATATAAGAGATCACGAAAAATTTCATTAACAAAGTCTTGGAAGACGGCAGGGGCGTTGCACAGGCCAAAGGGCATGACCAGATACTCAAAGTGTCCATCTCTAGTGTTAAATGCCGTTTTCCATTCATCCCCCTCTCTGATGCGGATGAGATTATAAGCACCTCTTAAGTCCAGTTTGGTAAAGATGTGGGCACCTTGGAGGCGATCAAAGAGTTCAGAGATGAGAGGTAGAGGGTAGCGGTTCTTTACCGTGATTTTATTAAGACCGCGGTAGTCAATGCAAGGACGTAGGGAGCCATCTTTTTTGGACACAAAGAAAAATCCGGCTCCGGCAGGAGAGGAGGATTTGCGGATAAAGCCCTTTTTTTAAATTTTCCTAGATGTACTCAGACATAGCAAGAGTCTCTGGGGCAGAGAGAGGATAAATTCTGCCCCGGGGTGGAGTAGTGCCCGGGAGGAGGTCAATAGGACAGTCATAAGGCCTGTGAGGAGGTAGAGTCTCAGCTTGTTTTTTGCAAAAAACATCCGCAAAGTCCATATAGGCCTTAGGGAGACCGGTTACAGGGGGAACCACAGGGTCACGGCAAGGAGTACTGGTAACCGGTTTAAGGCAGTCCTTGAAACAAGAGGAACCCCAACTCTTGATCTCCCCTGTGGACCAATCCAGGGTTGGGGAATGGTGTTGAAGCCAGGGTAGTCCAAGGAGAATTTCGGAAGTGCAATTGGAGAGGACCAAAAACTCAATTTTTTCGTGGTGAGGTCCGATGCACATTAGGAGGGGTTCCGTGCGGTAACGCACGGCACAGTCCAATCTTTCATTGTTAACGCAATTGATGTAGAGAGGTCTGGCGAGACTGGTCACTGGGATGTTGAACCTGTTGATGAGAGAGGCCAAAATAAAGTTTCCTGCAGATCCGGAGTCCAAGAAGGCCTTAGTGGAGAAGGAGAAGGTAGAGGCAGATATCCGCACAGGCACAGTAAGACGTGGAGAAGCAGAGTTGACATCAAGGACTGTTTCACCTTTGTGCGGAGTCAGCGTACGTCTTTCCAGGCGGGGAGGACGGATAGGACAATCCTTCAGGAAGTGTTCGGTACCGGCACAGTACAGGCAGAGATTCTCCATGCAGCGTCGTGTCCTCTCTTGAGGTGTCAGGCGAGACCGGTCAACTTGCATAGCCTCCACGGCGGAAGGCACAGGAACGGATTGCAGAGGACCAGAGGAGAGAGGAGCCGGGGAGAAAAAACGCCTCGTGCGAACAAAGTCCATATCCTGGCGGAGCTCCTGACGCCTTTCGGAAAAACGCATGTCAATGCGAGTGGCTAGATGAATGAGTTCATGTAGGTTAGCAGGAATTTCTCGTGCGGCCAGAACATCTTTAATGTTGCTGGATAGGCCTTTTTTAAAGGTCGCGCAGAGGGCCTCATTATTCCAGGAAAGTTCTGAAGCAAGAGTACGGAATTGCACGGCGTACCCGCCAACGGAAGAATTACCCTGGACCAGGTTCAGCAGGGCAGTCTCAGCAGAAGAGGCTCGGGCAGGTTCCTCAAAGACACTTCGAATTTCCGAGAAGAAGGAGTGTACAGAGGCAGTGACGGGGTCATTGCGGTCCCAGAGCGGTGTGGCCCATGACAGAGCTTTTCCAGACAGAAGGCTGACTACGAAAGCCACCTTAGACCTTTCAGTAGGAAACTGGTCCGACATCATCTCCAAGTGCAGGGAACATTGAGAAAGAAAGCCACGGCAAAATTTAGAGTCCCCATCAAATTTATCCGGCAAGGATAGTCGTAGGCCTGAAGCGGCCACTCGCTGCGGAGGAGGTGCAGGAGCTGGCGGAGGAGATGATTGCTGAAGCTGTGGTAGTAGCTGCTGTAGCATCACGGTCAGTTGAGACAGCTGGTGGCCTTGTTGCGCTATCTGTTGTGACTGCTGGGCGACCACCGTGGTGAGGTCGGCGACAACTGGCAGAGGGACTTCAGCGGGATCCATGGCCGGATCTACTGTCACGATGCCGGCTGGCAGGAGGTGGATCCTCTGTGCCAGAGAGGGATTGGCGTGGACCGTGCTAGTGGACCGGTTCTAAGTCACTACTGGTTTTCACCAGAGCCCGCCGCAAAGCGGGATGGTCTTGCTGCGGCGGTAGTGACCAGGTCGTATCCACTAGCAACGGCTCAACCTCTCTGACTGCTGAAGATAGGCGCGGTACAAGGGAGTAGGCAGAAGCAAGGTCGGACGTAGCAGAAGGTCGGGGCAGGCAGCAAGGAACGTAGTCAGGGGCAACGGCAGGAGGTCTGGAACACAGGCTAGGAACACACAAGGAAACGCTTTCACTGGCACAATGGCAACAAGATCCGGCGAGGGAGTGCAGGGGAAGTGAGGTATACATAGGGAGTGCACAGGTGAACACACTGATTAGAACCACTGCGCCAATCAGCGGCGCAGTGGCCCTTTAAATCGCAGAGACCCGGCGCGCGCGCGCCCTAGGGAGCGGGGCCGCGCGCGCCGGGACAGGACCGACGGAGAGCGAGTCAGGTACGGGAGCCGGGGTGCGCATCGCGAGCGGGCGCCACCCGCATCGCGAATCGCATCCCGGCTGGAGGCGGTATCGCAGCGCACCTGGTCAGTGGATCTGACCGGGGCGCTGCGGGAGCGAGAGTGTAGCGAGCGCTCCGGGGAGGAGCGGGAACCCGGAGCGCTCGGCGTAACACACAGTATGTAGCTCCTTGACAGATTAACAGGTACAAAATGGTACAAATGCACTACAGTCCACTGAACAATCAAGTATTTCTGAACAGCAGCAGGACCCAACAGTACAGCACCACAAAAAAAAAATCCAGGGATTAGACCCTAAATTGCACTCTGTCACACAATTCTGAGCAGCAGAAGATTTGTGGAGCAAAAAAATAAATAAATAAACTCAATTGGGCTGAAAAATTTGTAGATAAGATGCTTCAGAAAGTTCAGGCAGCTTGGAGATCTGTATGAGGCAGCTGACAGCTATCTGCCCCTCTCTGCTGCAATGCTCAATAACGTGAATAGGAGGTTTAGCAATCAATGATCCTTCTCAGTGTAACAGCACAGCACTCTGCACTCCTGCCTTTCCCCAATGCTGATGTGACTAGCAGTTGCAGTGTAACACTGTGGTATGAGCTATTCACACACACGCAGTCCCGTCCTCTCTATCTGAGTGCATAGATGAAATGAAGAGAGGTAAGATGGCCGCCGATGGCCACCGATTATATAGAGGCTGTGACATCACAGGGGTCAGTGAACACTGATAGGCTGCATCTCACATGTGATTCAGGGTCAGCCCGCCTACCTTCATTCCCGCCACTGTTTCCCGCCCTCCCATAATCCCCTGCCCCATGTACTCACATGTGGATCCTCCAATAGACTGGAACGCTGTAAAATGGAGTTTAATGAAGCGATTTGCGCGATAGAATCGCAGCGATATTCGTAGCAAATCGAATTTTTCATGAAATTCGTAACGAATTCGGGTTCGTCAACTTTGATTCGCTCATCTCTAATTATTACACTTTTGGGCACAAAAGGTGCTGGAAAAATGCAGAGCTTAAAATGTTTGTCTCGGAGGTGCTGCAGAGACAAGCTGTGGCTGTAAGAAATTGTCATGACGGTCTGGGCTGGATTGTGAAGGAGAAAGAAAGTGAAGGATGCCGATCAGAAAATATGTCACCTGTGAGCCACCAGATGTAACTGCACTATAATCACTTATATGGTCTGTAGTAGTAATGATAGCGGTCATGGTATGACGGTATTATTTAGGCAGTATGTATGGGGATCACTGGATATAACTGCACTGTAATGACTTATATGGTCTACAGTGGTAATGATAGTGGTTATAATGTGACAGTATAATTTAGGCATATCTGGGCATCACTGGATATAAATGCATTGTAATCACTTATTTGGTCCTTAGCAAGTCTCTAAACTCAGGCGACAGGCTGACAACAAAATTGCTGTTAAAGGGAACCTGCCATCAGTTTTTTGTTGCCCATACTGTGGGTTTAGAGTTTTCATGGTTTAAAAATGCAACTGAGACCCGGGTAACTAGTCTTCAAGGTGGGTCCTGGCAGCTACTCTTCGCATTTTTCCAGTGCCCTCCCTCCTCTACACAATCTCCCTATCTATAGGCCCCCAAACTGTAATAATGGGTAAGTTAGTAGGTCCCCCATTAAGTAGGTATATCCCCCCAGTAGACTGATACCTCCTCCATTAGGTAGGTATGTCCCACAGTAGTTAGTTCCCCATAGGTAGATATGTCCTCAGGTAGATAGCCTCAATAGGTAAATACATCCTTAGGTAGGTATTCAGATTGTTCTTCACCCCCCCCCACTTCTGTAGGTAAATACATCAGTAGGTAGGTAGCCATGTAAGCAGACAGGTAGTCAGGAATGTAGGTAGCCAGGTAGGTAGGTAAATTACATTTTTCCAGTGACAGCAACGAGATTTCTATGTACTTCCACATTTTTAACCAATGTATAATACAAATATACATGTTATTGTCTAAGTGTTTTTGCAAATGACAGTACCCATTTAAAGAGTACCTGCAATCATGAAAAACTTTTCACATGTCCTAGCGACATGTCAAATGTTTTGATCGGTGGGGATCTGAGTGAGAATGAGCCGGAAGAAATCTGAACTGCCGCGCGCGTCTCTTCCTGCTTCCCCCCTGCCTGTGTTATCAATACACTATTAAATACTTAATAGACGAGTTTGTCTCAATCACGTGACAAAGGGCCATGTGAACTTCCGGTTCATTCCGGTTGGCGGAGGTCTGGACACTCAGACCCCATCCAATCAAAACTTTCCTAATGACAGTGGCTATTTAAGTTGGCTCTTCTACGGTAATTTATGGTACTTTTAGGCTGTGTTCGCACTGATTCTGTGTGGAATTCGATGGGATTCTGTTGCGCTGCTCTCATAGCAGAATTTCCACACAGAGATTTTCCGTGCGGACATTCTGACATGTGAACAAAGCCTTATTGTGTGTGTTGTGTGGTGCACTATAATAATTTTGTTAATTATCTGGCACTGTTTTCAAGAGCACTATCAAATTGTGAGTGGAAGAAGTCATCATAGCGGTCTGGGCAAAAGAAAGAAGAAAAGGGATATTTAATTCCTCCAATCAGTAAAGACGTAACCATTAAGTACAAACCTTTACCAGTGAGTGCTAATCATCATTATTCAAAACCTGTACATCGTTTTAAAAACACACACATTCTTAATTGTAGTTTTCATAATGTGTGTTAATGGGATCTAAACACCATACAAAGAAATATGTGTACTTGCTCACTAATGTGTCTAGAAAACGTCTCAAGATAAATTAGAATAGAATAGGGTAGGGTTATGCTTTTGCTTGACAATATCCTTGCAAAATGAAATCCCCATGTAATCCATTATATGGGCGTGACTGCAGGTTTTTCTAAAAAACTTGCACATTTATTTTTGAAATGTGGTGTGGCACGGGGTGTAAGGTGAAGAGTAAGGGGCATGTCACGATTCGGCTTACGGGTTGTGGATCCGCTGTGTCAGCGAGGGATTGGCGTGGACCGTGCTAGTGGACCGGTTCTAAGAGGCTACTGGTTTTCACCAGAGCCCGCCGCAAAGCGGGATGGTCTTGCTGCGGCAGTAGCAACCAGGTCGTATCCACTAGCAACGGCTCTACCTCGCTGACTGCTGAGAAGGCGTGGGACAGAAGGACAAGGCAGAGGCAAGGTCAGACGTAGCAGAAGGTCGGGGGCAGGCGGCAAGGTTCGTAGTCAGGATGGATAGCAGAAGTTCAGGTACACAGGCTTTGGACACACTAAACGCTTTCACTGGCACAAGGCAACAAGATCCGGCAAGGGAGTGCATGGGAGGAGATCAGATATAGCCAGGGAGCAGGTGGAAGCCAATTAAGCTAATTGGGCCAGGCACCAATCATTGGTGCACTGGCCCTTTAAGTCTCAGAGAGCTGGCGCGCGCGCGCCCTAGAGAGTGGAGCCGCGCGCGCCAGCACATGACAGCAGGGGACCGGGACGGGTAAGTGACCTGGGATGCGATTCGCGAGCGGGCGCGTCCCGCTGTGTGAATCGCATCCCCGACGGCCATGACAGTGCAGCGCTCCCGGTCAGCGGGACTGACCGGGGAGCTGCAGGGAGAAAGACGCCGTGAGCGCTCCGGGGAGGAGCGGGGACCCGGAGCGCTAGGCGTAACAGTACCCCCCCCTAGGTCTCCCCTTTTTTTTGTCCGGTGACTGCCTCCCCTGGGATGAGGACACCGGGAAAGAATGGATGGTTTCCTCAATGGCAGGCAGTACAGCAGGAGTAGGAATGGGGAGGGGGGGCAGAGGGTGAAGCTTGGCACGGGGCAGGGAGACACAAGGACGGGAGCCATGAGGAGGCACAGAGGCTTGCCAGACGGGACTGGGAGGGGGGGAGAGGCACTTCCTGTGGCAGGCAGAGTCCCAGTACTTGATCTCCCCGGTGGTCCAATCAAGGGTGGGCGAATGAAGCCGGAGCCATGGCAGACCGAGGAGGACCTCAGAGGTACAGCCGGAGAGAACGAATAGCTCAATCCTCTCGAGGTGGGGTCCAATAGACATGAGGAGGGGTTCTGTGCGGTAACGCACGGTGCAGTCCAATCTGGCTCCGTTGACCGCGGAAATGTAGAGCGGCTTGACGAGACGGGTCACCGGGATGCTGAATTTATTCACAAAGGACTCCAATATAAAATTTCCAGAGGCACCAGAGTCCAAGCAGGCCACGGCTGAGAGGGAGGAGTTGGCTGAAGAAGAGATCCGCACGGGCACCGTGAGACGTGGAGAAGCAGACTTAGAGCCAAGAGACGCCACACCCACGTGAGCTGGGTGCGTGCGTGCGTTTCCCAGGCGTGGAGGACGGATAGGGCAATCCACCAAGAAATGCTCGGTACTGGCACAGTACAGACAGAGATTTTCTTCTCTACGGCGATTCCTTTCTTCCTGGGTCAGGCGAGACCGATCCACTTGCATGGCCTCCTCGGCGGGAGGCCCAGGCGTAGACTGCAAAGGATGCTGTGGGAGAGGTGCCCAGAGATCTAAGTCTTTTTCCTGGCGGAGCTCTTGGTGTCGCTCAGAAAAACGCATGTCAATGCGGGTAGCCAAATGAATGAGTTCTTGGAGGTTGGCAGGAATCTCTCGTGCGTCCAGCACATCCTTGATGCGACTGGATAGGCCTTTTTTAAAGGTCGCGCAGAGAGCCTCGTTATTCCATGATAACTCGGAAGCAAGAGTACGAAATTGGATGGCGTACTCGCCCACTGAAGAATTACCCTGGACCAGGTTCAACAGGGCAGTCTCGGCAGAAGAAGCTCGGGCTGGCTCCTCGAAGACACTCCGGAGTTCAGCGAAGAATGCCTGGACTGTGGCTGTGGCAGGATCATTGCGGTCCCAGAGCGGTGTGGCCCAAGACAAGGCCTTTCCTGAAAGAAGGCTTACTACGAACGCCACCTTAGACCGTTCTGAAGGAAACAAGTCCGACAACATCTCCATATGCAGGGAACACTGAGACAAAAATCCACGGCAGAGTTTAGAGTCCCCATCAAATTTGTCCGGCAGGGACAAGCGGAGGTTAGGAGCGGCCACTCGCTGCGGAGGAGGTGCAGGAGCTGGCGGAGGAGATGGTTGCTGCTGTAGCAGAGGCAGAAGTTGCTGTAACATGGCGGTCAACTGCGACAGCTGCTGTCCTTGTTGGGCAATCTGCTGCGATTGCTGAGCGACCACCGTGGGAAGATCAGCGAGACTTGGCAGCGGCACCTCAGCGGGATCCATGGCCGGATCTACTGTCACGATTCGGCTTACGGGTTGTGGATCCGCTGTGTCAGCGAGGGATTGGCGTGGACCGTGCTAGTGGACCGGTTCTAAGAGGCTACTGGTTTTCACCAGAGCCCGCCGCAAAGCGGGATGGTCTTGCTGCGGCAGTAGCAACCAGGTCGTATCCACTAGCAACGGCTCTACCTCGCTGACTGCTGAGAAGGCGTGGGACAGAAGGACAAGGCAGAGGCAAGGTCAGACGTAGCAGAAGGTCGGGGGCAGGCGGCAAGGTTCGTAGTCAGGATGGATAGCAGAAGTTCAGGTACACAGGCTTTGGACACACTAAACGCTTTCACTGGCACAAGGCAACAAGATCCGGCAAGGGAGTGCATGGGAGGAGATCAGATATAGCCAGGGAGCAGGTGGAAGCCAATTAAGCTAATTGGGCCAGGCACCAATCATTGGTGCACTGGCCCTTTAAGTCTCAGAGAGCTGGCGCGCGCGCGCCCTAGAGAGCGCAGCCGCGCGCGCCAGCACATGACAGCAGGGGACCGGGACGGGTAAGTGACCTGGGATGCGATTCGCGAGCGGGCGCGTCCCGCTGTGCGAATCGCATCCCCGACGGCCATGACAGTGCAGCGCTCCCGGTCAGCGGGACTGACCGGGGAGCTGCAGGGAGAAAGACGCCGTGAGCGCTCCGGGGAGGAGCGGGGACCCGGAGCGCTAGGCGTAACAGGGCAGATGGTGTTGCCCAGGGGTAGATGGTATTAACCCCTTCGTGATGCCAGGGCATGGTTTGCCTATGTAACCACCCAAAGGTAGCACCGCTAGTCCTAGGTTAGGCAGAGGTAAATAATAGTCCAAGGCCAGGTTTAGGTTAACAGTAGCTTTTACTGAGGTAGACAGATGGTACAGTCTATAAAGTACGGCCAGGATCCCAGAGAGGTGACCAGTAACACGTAGGGACCTTTTAGCTTGCTGGGACTTGCAGTGAATTGACAGACTATAGGTGCTGGCCACGCTGACTACAATTGACTTGACTTGACTGAAGATGATGACAGATGATAAAGACGACTTGAACTACTGACTTGTGACTGCAATTTAGGTTGAAGCCATCAGATGTGCTGTACACTGACCATGACGTCTGGACTGTACGGAACCTCAGCAGGAAAAGAAGCACAAGAGAGCGATTGCAGCTCCTCCCTATGTTATGAATGGGGGCTGTGCAAGGAGCCCATAGGCTACCTGCGTGTCACCTGCTGCTCTCTGGGTAACGTTACGTGTTACTGGTCACCTCTCTGGGATCCTGGCCGTACTTTATAGACTGTACCATCTGTCTACCTCAGTAAAAGCTACTGTTAACCTAAACCTGGCCTTGGACTATTATTTACCTCTGCCTAACCTAGGACTAGCGGTGCTACCTTTGGGTGGTTACATAGGCAAACCATGCCCTGGCGTCACGAAGGGGTTAATACCATCTACCCCTGGGCAACACCATCTGCCCCTTACTCTTCACCTTACACCCCGTGCCACACCACATTTCAAAAATAAATGTGCAAGTTTTTTAGAAAAACCTGCAGTCACGCCCATATAATGGATTACATGGGGATTTCATTTTGCAAGGATATTGTCAAGCAAAAGCATAACCCTACCCTATTCTATTCTAATTTATCTTGAGACGTTTTCTAGACACATTAGTGAGCAAGTACACATATTTCTTTGTATGGTGTTTAGATCCCATTAACACACATTATGAAAACTACATTTAAGAATGTGTGTGTTTTTAAAACGATGTACAGGTTTATATGACTTAAAACATGTGACAATTATTGGAGGACGATTATGAGAGGGCGGGAAACAGAGGCGGGAATGAAGGTAGGCGGGCTGACCCTGAATCACATGTGAAATGCAGCCTATCAGTGTTCACTGACCCCTGTGATGTCACAGCCCCTATATAATCGGCGGCCATCTTGCCTCTCTTCATTTCATCTATGCACTCAGATAGAGAGGACGGGACTGTGTGTGTGAATAGCTCATACCACAGCGTTACACTGCAACTGCTAGTCACATAAGCATTAGGGAAAGACAGGAGTGCAGAGTGCTGTGCTGTTACACTGAGAAGGATCATTGATTGCTAAACCTCCTATTCACGTTATTGAGCATTGCAGCAGAGAGGGGCAGATAGCTGTCAGCTGCCTCATACAGATCTCCAAGCTGCCTGAACTTTCTGAAGCATCTTATCTCCTAATTTTTCAGCCCAATTGAGTTTATTTATTTTTTGCTCCACAAATCTTCTGCAATTTAGCCCCTTAAGGACCAGGCCATTTTACACCTTAGGACCAGAGCGTTTTTTGCACATCTGACCACTGTCGCTTTAAACATTAATAACTCTTGAATGCTTTTAGTTATCATTCTGATTCCGAGACGTTTTTTTCGTGACATATCCTACTTTAACATAGTGGTAACATTTTATGGTAACTTGCATCCTTTCTTGGTGAAAAATCCCCAAATTTGATGAAAAATTTGAAAATTTTGCATTTTTCTAACTTTGAAGCTCTCTGCTTATAAGGAAAATGGATATTCCAAATAAAATAAAACATTTTTTGATTCACATATACAATATGTCTACTTTATGTTTGCATTATAAAATTGACGTGTTTTTACTTTTGGAAGACACCAGAGGGCTTCGAATTTCAGCAGCAGTTTTCCAATTTTTCACAAAATTTTCAAACTCACTATTTTTCATGGACCAGTTCAGGTTTGAAGTGGATTTGAAGGGACTTCATATTAGAAATACCCCACAAATGACCCCATTATAAAAACTGCACCCCCCAAAGTATTCAAAATGACATTCAGTCAGTGTTTTAACCCTTTAGGTGTTTCACAGGAATAGCAGCAAAGTGAAGGAGAAAATTCACAATCTTCATTTTTTACACTCGCATGTTCTTGTAGACCCAATTTTTTATTTTTACAAGGGGTAAAAGGAGAAAATTTATACTTATATTTGTAGCCCAATTTCTCTCGAGTAAGCACATACCTCATATGTCTATAAAAATTGGCGCAGTAGAGGGCTCAGAAGCGAAGGAGCGACAAGGGGATTTTGGAGAGTACGTTTTTCTGAATTGATTTTTGGGGGGCATGTTGCATTTAGGAAGCTCCTATGGTGCCAGAACAGCAAAAAAAAAAACAAAAACACATGCCATACCATTTTGGAAACTAGACCCCTTAAAGAACGTAACAAGGAATTAAGTGAGCCTTAATACCCCACAGGTGTTTCACGACTTTTGCATATGTAACAAAAAAAAATGTTTTCACTAAAATGTGTGTTTCCCCCCAAATTTCACATTTTTGCAAGGGTTAATAGCAGAAAAGACCCCCCAAAATTTGTAACCCCATCTCTTCTGAGTATGGAGGTACCCCATAAGTTGACCTGAAGTGCACTACGGGTGATCTACAATGCTCAGAAGAGAAGGAGTCATATTTGGCTTTTTGAGAGCAAATTTTGCTCGGGGGGCATGTCACATTTAGGAAGCCCTTATGGTGCCAGAACAGCAAAAAAAAAAAAAAAACACATGGCATAACATTTTGGAAACTAGACCCCTTGAGAAACGTAACAAGGAATAAAGCGATCCTTAATACCCCACAGGGGTTTCACGACTTTTGCATATGTAAAAAAATATATATTTTTTTTCACTAAAATGTGTGTTTCCCCCCAAATTTCACATTTTTGCAAGGGTTAATAGCAGAAAAGACCCCCCAAAATTTGTAACCCCATCTCTTCTGAGTATGGAAATACCCCATGTGTGGACGTCAAGTGCTCTGCTGGCGCACTACAATGATCAGAAGAGAAGGAGCGCCATTGAGCTTTTGGGAAAAAATTTTTTGGAATGGAAGTCAGGGGCCATGTGCGTTTACAAAGCCCCCCGTGGTGCCAGAACAGTGGAACCCCCCACATGTGACCCTATTTTGGAAACTACACCCCTCATGGAATTTAATAAGGGGTGCAGTGAGTATTTACACCCCACTGGCGTTTGACAGATCTTTGGAACAGTGGGCTGTGCAAATGAAAAATAAAATTTTTCATTTTCACGGACCACTGTTCCAAAAATCTGTCAGACACCTGTGGCGTGTAAATGCTCACTATACCCCTTATTACATTATGTGAGGGGTGTAGTTTCCAAAATGGGGTCACATGTGGGTATTCATTTTTTTGCGTTTATGTCAGAACCGCTGTAAAATCAGCCACCCCTGTGCAAATCACCAATTTAGACCTCAAATGTACATGGTGCGCTCTCACTCCTGGGACTTGTTGTGCACCCGCAAAGCATTTTACACCCACATATGGGATATTTCTGTACTCAGGAGAAATAGCGTTACAAATTTTGGGGGTCTTTTTTTCCTTTTAACGCTTGTGAAAATAAAAAGTAAAGGGCAACACCAGCATGTTAGTGTAAATTTTTTTATTTTTTTACACTAACAAGCTGGTGTAGCCCCAACTTTTCCTTTTCATAAGGGGTAAAAGGAGAAAAAGGCCCCCAAAATTTGTAGTGCAATTTGTAGTGGCCCTAAACTGTTCCCTTCAAATACGACAGTGCTCCGAAGTGAGAGAGCGCCATGCGCATTTGAGGACTAAATTAGGGATTGCATAGGGATGGACATAGGGGTATTCTACGCCAGTGATTCCCAAACAGGGTGCCTCCAGCTGTTGCTAAATTCCCAGCATGCCTGGACAGTCAGTGGCTGTCCGGAAATGCTGAGAGTTGTTGTTTTGCAACAGCTGGAGGCTCCGTTTTGGAAACACTGCCGTACAATAAGTTTTTCATTTTTATTGGGGGGACAGTGTAAGTGGGTGTATATGTAGTGTTTTACCCTTTATTATGTGGTAGTGTAGTGCAGTGTTTTTAGGGTACATTCGCACTGGTGTGTTACGGTGAGTTTCTCACTAGAAGTTTGAGCTGCGGCGAAAAATTTGCCGCAGCCCAAACTTGAAGCAGGAAACTTGCTGTAAGCCTGCCCGTGTGAATGTACCCTGTACGTTCACATGGGGGGGGGGGGGGGCAAACCTCCAGCTGTTTCAAAACTACAACTCCCAGCATGTACTGACAGACCGTGCATGCTGGGAGTTGTACTTTTGCAACAGCTGGAGACACACTGGTTGGAAAACCTTCAGTTAGGTTCTGTTACAACTCCCAGCATATACTGATCGCCAAAGGGCATGCTGGGAGATGTAGTTGTGCAATAGCTGGAGGTACGCAACTACAACTCCCAGCATGCCGAGACAGCTGATTGCTGTTTGGACATGCTGGGATTTGCAGTTTTGCAACATCTGGAGGGCTACAGTTTTAGAGAACACTGCAAAGTGATCTCCAAACTGTGGTCCTCCAACTGTTGCAAAACTACAATTCCCAGCATGCCCTGACGGCAAACAGTTGTTTGAGCATGCTAGGAGTTGTAGTTTTGCAAGATCTGGAGGGCTACAGTTTAGGGACCACTATGTAGTGGTCTCAAACTGTAGCCCTCCAGCTGTTGCAAAACTACATATTCCAGCATGCCCAAACAGCTGTCTGGGCATGCTGGGAGTTGTAGTTTTGCAACATCTGAAGGGCTACAGTTAGAGACCACTGTATAATGGTCTCAAACTGTACCCTCCAGATGTTGCTAGGCAACTCACCGGCTTCCGTCGGATCCAGCCGCACGTCATCGCCGCCCGCCGATCTCCGTCGCCCGCAGCCTCTGTCGCCCGCCCGGATCGGTAAGGGGATCTTCGGCGCCGGTCCCCGTAGTTTCCCTATTGTGGGAGGGCAGGACGGGGAAAACGAAAGTAAACCCCCCCGCCCCCGATCTGCTATTGGTGGTCGCGTCTAGACCACCAATAGCAGGGATAGGAGGGGTGGCACCCCTGCCCCCTCACTCCTATCACTTCAGGGGGATCCTGGGTGTCTTAGACACCCGCGATCCCCCTTACATTCCGGCACACCGGGTCACTATAGACCCATAATGACCCGGAATCGCGCAAATCGCAAGTGTGAATTCATGGGGGGGGGGGGTCTGATGACCCCCCTGGGAATTTGCACGGAATGCCTGCTGAATGATTTCACCAGGCATCCTGCTCCGATCCCCGCCCGGCGCACGGCAGGGACTAGAACTGCCCATGACGTAAATGTACGTCCCTGGTCCTTATGATCCAGGGTGTCGGGACGTACCGTTACGTCATGGGTCCTGTAGGGGTTAGGGTTTAATCCCTGGAATTCTTTTTTTTTGTGGTGCTGTACTGTTGGGTCCTTCTGCTGTTCAGAAATACGTGATTGTTCAGTGGACTGTAGTGCATTTGTACCATTTTGTACCTGTTAATCTGTCAAGGGGCTGGCTACATACTGTGCAAGTCCAAACAATAGTATTCACTGGCAGTTTTTTTTTTAAATAGAGTTTTTTCTGCGTATAGTTGCGCATATTACTGTCCTCATCAGTGCATACCGCATACGTACATCCAAGTATTATACGATTTAGTACCTGTTAAGCTGTCAAGGTGCTCCATACCGTCAAAGTCCAAACAAAATAGTATCCACCGGCTGGTGTTTTACAAAAATACAGAGTTTTTTCTGCGTATAGTTACGCATATTACTGCCCTCATCAGTGCATACCGCATAGGTACATCCAAGTATTGTACCATTTAGTACCTGTTAAGCTGTCAAGGTGCTCCATACCGTCAAAGTCCAAACCATAGTATTCACCGGCTGGTGTTTTACAAAAATACAGATTTTTTTCTGCTGTTAGGCATATTACTGCCCTCATCAGTGCATACCACATAGGTACATCAAAGTATTGTACCATTTAGTACCTGTTAATCTGTCAAGGGCCTACATACTGTGAAAGGAAAGCCATAAGTAATCACCTGCTGCTGTTCTAGACAAATACTGTTAAAGTTTAGTGTAGCGTATTGTAATACCCTCATAAATGCACTAAGTATGTCAGGTAGAGTGGCAGAGGCCTATATACTTCAGGCAGAGTTGGCAGCAGACTTGGGACGAGTGGCAGCAGGATTCGCAGCGAGAGGCCTGAGCTCCCGTTATCAGCCATCGGCCGTGTCTCCACCAGCAACCCATCTGCCGGCGTCGATTGGTTAACACGCTCATCCACATCATCACAAGTGACATCTGACACCCCCAGTCAACAGTCGGTGGGTTCCTCAGACACAACCCTCAGTTGGCATGGCCCGGGAGCAGTCCCTATCCTCCCATTGCCTTTGTCCTATGCTGTTTCCTCTCCTAAAGAAGTATCTTATGCTGTGGGTTCAGCTCCACTATTTACTGAGGACGATCTAATAGAGGACATCCAGCAGCTACTGGACAGCCAAGAAGGGGAGGAGACATGCGCCGCTTGCTCCGCTAGGCAGCCAAGTAGTTATGCGAAGAGTGACATGGGTGGCGGTGTTGCAAGGGTTCAGGGTCCTGAAGCAGACACTGTTGGGGAACCTGAGGAGGACATCAGTGACATGCACACACCTGTTGATGATGATGAAGCTGATCGCAATTGGGAGCCGGGTGCAGAAGGGGCTTCATCATCATCAGGAGGAGAGAGTTGCTGGTTGCCCTTGAGGCAGCAAGGCGGTAGCACGGTTAGCAGTCAGCGTGGTGGCAGTAGTGGAAATTCTGGAGCCAAATGTGCCCGGGGGAGACAACCTGCTTCACGGCAGCCTACCTTTCCGGGAGGTAGTGGAACAGGGGTTCCTGGAGACGGCGCCAGTAGCAGTCAATTAGTGCGGACTGCGGGTGGGAAAATCAGCTACTCGGCGGTGTGGAAGTTTTTCATAAGGCATCCGGAGGAGGTTCACGTAGCCACATGCAAAATCTGTCGGCAGAAGGTGAAGGGTGGCCAGGGTCCCAATGTCGGCACCACGGCCCTGCGTCAACACATGCTTCGCCACCATAAAGCGGCCTGGGAGAACTGTGGCTCCGATGTAGTGGTCCAGCCTGCTGCATCACCCAGTGGCCATCCGCTCCCTCAATCATCCAGCCAACGCGCCACCACCTCAGCCGAAGGGGGATGTGTGTCAAACCCTCCTTCTGTCGCTCCTGCTTCTCCCGCTTTTAGTCAGCCATTCCGCCAACAATCCATCGGCGAAGCCATGTCCAAGAGACAACAGTATGCGCCCACTCATCCAACGGCGCAGAAGTTGAATGTGCTCCTGTCCAAGTTGCTGGTGTTGCAGTCCTTCCCTTTTCAAGTGGTGGACTCTGCACCTTTCAGAGAATTGATGGCTTGTGCCGAGCCGAGGTGGAGAGTCCCAAGCTGTCATTTCTTTGCAAAGAAGGCAGTACCAGCCCTGCATAAGTTTGTACAAGAGAAGGTGGGCCAGTCCTTGAGCCTGTCGGTGTGCTCAAAAGTGAATGGCAGCGCCGACGTGTGGAGCTGTAACTACGGGCAGGGACAATACTTTTCTTTTACGGCCCACTGGGTAAATGTGGTTCCTGCACAGCCACAACAGCAACTTGGACAGGTCACACCGCTTCCTCCTCCACACTCTCACTCCCAGGCAGTTGGTCCTGTTGCAGTATGCGACGACGCCTCCTCATCCTCCACCGTGTCCTCGGCCTCCACTGCACGTCCAAATCTCGGTGGCCCTTCATCCTACCATGTGTGTAGGGCACGGAGGTGTCAACCTGTTCTTCACATGGTTTGCCTTGGTGAACGGAGTCACACAGGGGAGGAACTGCTAAAGTTCATTCGTAAAGAAATCCGAGTATGGCTTTCTCCACGAAATCTAAAAAATGGGAACAATGGTGACCGACAACGGGAAGAAGGTTGTGTCCGCGCTGTGACAAGGAAGTGTGAAACATGCGCCCTGCATGGCACATGTGTTGAATCTGGTTGTCAAGCACTTCCTCAAGTCTTCACTAGTGTTGCTCGCGAATATTCGCAATTCGAATATTATTCGCGAATATCGCATATTCGCGAATTCGCGAATTTCGCGAATATAGCGCTATATATTCGTAATTACGAATATTCGTTTTTTTTTTTTTTTTTTTTTATTTGTTTCTTCACAGTACACATCACAGTGATCACCCCTCTCTGCTTCCAGCTTGTGTGGTGTAAAGAAGGCTGTAATACTACTGTGTGAGACTGCCGTGCGAAAGTTCGCATATGCGAAAATTAGCACATGCGAAGTTTCGCATATGCGAATTTTCGCGTACGCTAATTTTGCGTATGCAAATTTTCACATATGTTAATTTTCGCATACGCGAATTGTCGCATATGCGAAAATAAAACGAGGAGATAACGAATATGCGAATATTCGCGAATATATGACGAATATTCGTCCATATATTCGCGAATTCGAATATGGCCTATGCCGCTCAACACTAGTCTTCACCCCATTTGCAAAACATCCTGAAAATGGCAAGGAAACTGTGCATGCACTTCAGCCACTCGTACACCGCCAAGCACACCTTCCTTGAGCTGCAGCGTCAGAACGGTATCACACAACATAGTCTTATTTGTGACGTTGCCACACGTTGGAATTCCACCCTCCATATGTTGGACAGACTATACGAACAAAGAAAAGCCATTACCGATTTCTTGATGATCCAAGCAGATAGGAGTACTCCCCTGTGTAACTTCAATGTGAACCAGTGGCTGCTCATACGTGACACCTGCCGTTTGCTGAGGCCCTTTGAGGAATCCACATTATTTGTGAGTCGCCTGGATTACGCCATGAACGACGTAATTCCACTCCTACATTTCCTACAACAAATTATTGAAACCATGGCTGGTCACTGCAATGGAGACGTTGTGCCTACATCTCAAGGCTACATGAGCCCTGTGGGGGCTGAACTGGAGGAGGAGGATGATGAGGGGCAGAGCGGAGAACAGTTTAGGTTGGATGAGATGGCTGGTGTTTCTAGTCATCGGACAGCAGAGGAGGAGCAGGAGCAGCCAGAGGAGCTGGAGGGTTATGAGGAGGGTGAGACAGAGGACCCAGACACACCGTGGCAGTATGCAGTTGAGATGGAGGCAGGTAGTCCCTCTGAGTCACTGGCGCAAATGGTACAATGCATGTTCAGTTGCTTGCGTAGTGACCCCTGAATTGTCAAAATTCGTCAGCGGGATGACTTCTGGATCTCCACCTTATTAGACCCTCGCTACTGTCCCAAAATGGGGGCCTTTTTTACACCCACTGAGACGGAGGACAAACTGACCTACTACAGAGAGATTCTACGTAGTCACATGGCCACATGGTCCATCCACTCGCAGAAAAAGGGAGAGAAGGAGCGCTCTATAGTGTAATATCGCCAATAATGACAAACTCCAAAAGTGAATGAGCGCTTACCATAAAGTGTTGTGCAAAGGCCAGCACAAGATGGAGATGGGTATATGTCAATAGCCCACTGCTGCCATTCCACAAGTAACCAGAAAAACCACAATCCACCTCCAAAAATGGAACTTCAGGCGCTGAGGGACGCAGGAGAGACGTGATCCTCAGAGTCCGGGGAAGACCCCAAAACTCCTCCTTCAGTGAAGGTAAGCGGGGGGTCCAGGGGAGAGCATAGACAAGGTTCCAGTCTTGTCTATGCTCTCCCCTGGACCCCCCGCTTACTTCACTGAAGGACGAGTTTTGGGGTCTTCCCTGGACTCTGAGGATCACGTCTCTCCTGCGTCCCTCAGCGCCTGAAGTTCCATTTTTGGAGGTGGATTGTGGTTTTTCCATCCACTCGCAGGTCTGACTCGGGGGGGCCTCTGCGCTCACCTTCCACTGCCATGGCTGCTGGGGAGGGGAGGGGTGGCAGGAGCAGTACCAGCTCAATCAGCAGCAGCCTGAGTCAACAGTCGCTGATGAGTAGCTTTCTTCACCTGCATAGTGAAGCAACTCCTCAGCAGCAGGTAGACATGGAGCAGGACCTGAACCAGCAGGTGGTGGCATACCTTGACAGAGGCATGCCAACAACCATTGAAGATCCGCTGGACTTCTGGGCAGCCAAACTTGATTTATGGCCGCAACTAGCAGAGTTTGCCCTGGAAAAGTCACTGGGGCCATAAGCACCCCAAGGCGAACTCGTCTATCCACTAAAAAGGTGGAGAGACTGACGTTTGTGAAGATGAATCAGGGATGGATCAGCCAGGATTTCCAGCCACCAATGCCAGATGCCTCAGAGTAGATTGACCATGCTGCTACACCAACATTTCCCAATTATGGTTGGTTTTGAAACCCTCTTGGGTTATCAATTACGGTTATGAAACCCTCTTTGGTACTGCCATTGCCTGCTCCTGGCTCTTCCTGTGTCTTTCAGGAACTACTCGCCTCACGGGTGCTTCTGGCCTTGGGCCTTTAATTTTTGGATGTTTAGCAGTAGCTAAATACATGCTTAATGCAAATTTCAACATTGATCTTTAACCTCTTAAGGATCAGGCACGTATGAGTACGTCCCTGCGCCCGGGGTCTTAAGGACCAGGCACGTACTCATACGTCTGTGGGAATTTCGCATCCCGCCGCACGCCGGGCGGGTTGTGAAACCGGACGCCTGCTGAAATCGTTCAGCAGGCGTTCTAGGCAAACGCCGAGGGGGGTCCCGGGACCCCCACATGTCGGCGATCGCCGCAGATCGTCCGCAAAATCGCGCAGGCGATCTGCAGTGATTCCGGTAATTTGGGTAAGTGGTGACCCGATGACCCGGAACTAGATGGTGATCGGCGGTGTACGATACACCGCCAATCACCTGTCGTTGCTGCGGAGAGGTGACAATACTGTCACCTCCCCAGCAACGCTGCTATTGGCTGGCGATCGTCCAGCCAATAGCAGTGCGGCAGAGGAGGGGTTAATGGTCCCTTCCCGCTGCTGCACCCACTCTCTGTGTTCAGTCAGCGGGTGCAGCAGTGAGGAGAAGACCGTGGATCCCCCCTCGGAGCTCCGGAGCCCCCTCACCAGCTTTAGAATAGGGACAGCGGATTGCAGGGACAGGTAGGGGTTAATAAAGTTAAACAAGTTAAGAATATGTTAAAAAAAAGTAAGAGAAACAGTTTTTAAAAAGTCCCCCCCCCGACCCCCTAATAGGTCCCCAAGGGTCCTATTAGGGTCTGATCCCTGACCCCGGGTCCTATTTGGGGTTCAGGGAGCTGCGTGCACCATCCGTTTTTTTTTTTTTTTTGGGCTGCAGCTTTTTTTTTTCTTTTAATAAAAAAAAATCCCCTCCCCCCTGACCCCCTAATAGGTCCCCCAGGGTCCTATTAGGGTCTGATCCCTTACCCCGGGTCCTATTAGGGGTTCAGGGAGCTGCGTGCATCACCCCTCTTTTTTGGGGCCGCAGCTTTTTCTATCACTGAAGTACACGTTTTAAAAGCACCAAGCACCACACACTACATACTTCCCTGCCCCCCCCCCCCCCGCACACACACCCTCCCCCTGCCACTGCCCTCCCCGCCGCCACTGTAGAAAAAAGGCGATGGTCCGCCGGGAATTTTCGGCAGCGGAGGCTTACGCTTTTTTAGCCTCCGACTCCGAATCTGCCAGTGAGGACGAGGAAGATCCTACATTTTTGTGTTCTTCCTCGTCCTCCTCCTCATCTAGCAGTGATGATGAGTCCCCTGTACGGCGGCGGAGACGCCGCCAGACGAGGCCACGCACCCCCCCATGAGAGTGACCCAGTGACCGACACTCGTACGAGTGGCAATGCCGCTCGTAATAGGAGTCCGGCCCCCCAGACAAGTGCACCGGAGCCCCCTTCTGGTGACCCTGTCTGGAGCCCCCCAGAGGGTTATCAGTAGTGTTGCTCATGAATATTCGCAATTCGAATATTATTCGCGAATATCGCATATTCGCGAATTTAGTTTTATTTTATTTTTTTTCTTCACAGTACACATCACAGTGATCACCCCTCTCTGCTTCCAGCTTGTGTGGTGTAAAGAAGGCTCTAATACTACTGTTTGAGACTGGCGTGCGCAAATTCGCATATGCGAAAATTAGTATATGCTACTTTTCGCATATGCGAATATTCGCTAATGTTAATTTTCGTATCTGTAAATTTTCGCATATGTGAATTCTCGCATATGCGAAAATAAAACGAGGATATAACGAATATGCGAATACTCGCGAATATATGACGAATATTCGTCCATATATTCGCGAATATTCGCGAATTCGAATATGGCCTATGCCGCTCAACACTATTTATCAGCCACGGATTCCTGAGTTTGTTGGCGACTCAGGCTGACACGGCTGGCTTCACTGATCTGGACTTTTTAAAGTTTTTTTTCAGTGACAGCCTGGTCAATCACATGGTGGAGCAAACGACCTTGTATGCCCAGCAGTTCATTGCTCACCACCCCGATTCGCTTTTGGCCAGGCCCAATGAATGGCGCGCCATTGATGCAGCAGAAATTAGGACATTTTGGGGCCTCACGCTGCATATGGGCCTGGAAAAAAAAACCAAGTGCTCATCATTACTGGAGCGGGGACGTCCTCTACCAGACCCCGCTTTACAGTTTGGCGATGACACGGAAGCGGTTCGAGGCCATTCAGAAATGCCTGCCTTATGCAGATAATGTGGCATTTACAAAGTGAGGCTGGTCATCGATCACTGTGGGGCCAAATTTTTGGAGGCCTACGTACCGCTCAGGGACCTCTGGGTAGATGAGTCACTCATCAATTTTAGGGGGAGACTCATTTTCCGCCAGTATATTCCCTCGAAGCGGGCGCGGTATGGCGTGAAGCTCTATAAACTTTGCGAGAGTACCTCCGGGTACACTTGCAAGTTTAGAGTATATGAGGGATGAGATTCCCGTATTGAAGCCCCAGAATGTCCCCCCACTCTGGGTGTTAGCGGGAAAATCGTTTGGGACCTTATGCACCCATTGCTGGATAGTGTTGCTCGCGAATATTCGCAATACGAATTTTCTTAGCGAATATCGCATATTCGCGAATTTGCGAATATTCGCGAATATAGCACTATAAATTTGTAATTACGAATATTCTTTTTTTTTTGTTCACAGTACACATCACAGTGATCATCCCTCTCTGCTTCCAGCTTGTGTGGTGTAAAGAAGGCTCTAATACTACTGTGTGAGACATGCGAAAATTCGCGTATGCAAAACTTTGCATATGCGGAAATTTGCATATGCAAAAATTAGCATATAAAAAATTTCCATAAGCGAAAATTCGCATATGCGAAAATTAACATATGCATAACTTCGCATATGATGAATGTTCGCATATGCGAAAATAAAACGCGAATATTACGAATATGCGAATTTAGCGAATATATGACGAATATTCGTCCATATATTCGCGAAATATCGCGAATTCTAATAAGGCCTATGCCGCTCAACACTATTGCTGGATAAGGGTTACTGTCAGGATCCGGGATAGCGGCTGCTGATGACACTGGAGGTGGATCCCCTGTACCAGAGAGGCGATGACGCGGGCCGTACTGGGGAATCGGTTCTAAGCAGTTATTGGTGTTCACCAGAGCCCGCCGCAAAGCAGGATGGACTTGCTGTGGCAGTAACTACCAGGTCGTGTTCCCCAGTAGCGACTCGACCTCTCTGGCAGCTGAGCCTGGCGCGGTACACAAGGACTAGACAGAGGCGAGGTCAGACGTAGCAGAAGGTCAGGGCAGGCAGCGAGGTTCGTAGTCAGGGGAAACAGCAGAAGGTCTAGGTACACAGGCTTGGGACACAGTATAACGCTTTCTCAGGGCACAAGGCAACAAGATCCAGTGAGGAGAGGAAGGGGAAGTGGGTTTTTATACATTAGGGCGTGATTGGGCCAGGCACCAATTAGTGGTGCACTGGCCCTATAAATTTAAGCAAGAGAGACGGGGCGCAATCCGAGGGCGGACACGAGCCGTGCCTCGGATCGCGTCCCCTCTAGGGACCAGAGAGCTGCGCTCGCGGTCAGCAATGCCGACCGGAGCGCTGCAGCCAGAGGAACGCCGTGAGCGCTCCGGGAAGGCAGCGGCACCCGGAGCTCTCGGCGTGACAGTACCCCCCCCCCTTGGGTCTCCCCCTCTTCTTGGAGCCGAGGAATCTGTAGATGAGTTCTTTGTCTAGAATATTGTCCTCTGGCTCCCAAGACCTCTCCTCGGGGCCACAATTCTCCCAATCAACAAGAATTTTTTTTACCTCTGACAAACTTTGAAGCGAGAATCTCTTTAACCGAGAAGACGTCAGAGGAGCCCGAGACAGGAGCAGGAATGGTGACCTTGGGAGAAAAGCGGTTAAGAATGAGAGGCTTGAGGAGGGAAACATGAAAGGAGTTAGGAATACGAAGAGAAGGAGGAAGATGAAGCTTGTAAGAGACAGGACACGGAACCGAATATATTTGGCAGAGAGCCACACTTTGTCACCAGGGGCAAAGACAGGAGGAATTTTTCTCTTCTTGTCCGCGTGTTTCTTCATACGAGAGGAGGCCAGCGAGAGCGACCTCTGAGTCTCCTTCCAGATAGAGGAAAAGTCCCGGGTCAAATCATCTACGGCAGGGACTCCAGACGAAGTGGGGATAGGGAGGGGGGGAAGTGGGTGACGGCCGTACACCACAAAGAATGGAGACTTGGCGGATGACTCAGAGTCTTTGAAATTGTACGAAAATTCGGCCCAGGGTAACAGGTCAACCCAATCATCTTGGCGGGAGGAGACAAAATGTCGCAGGTAGTCACCAAGGATTTGGTTTACTCTCTCCACTTGTCCATTAGATTGCGGGTGGTAGGCGGAGGAAAAATTCAATTTAATCTTTAATTGGGTGCAGAGTGCTCTCCAGAATTTCGAGACGAATTGAACGCCTCTATCGGAGACGATATGTGTAGGCAGTCCGTGGAGACGAAAAATGTGCAAAAAAAATGCTTCGCCAATTGTGGCGCAGAAGGAAGGCCAGGGAGAGGAACGAAATGGGCCATTTTGGAGAATCGATCAACGACCACCCAGATGACAGTGTTGCCATGGGATACAGGAAGGTCAGTGACGAAGTTCATCGCTATGTGTGACCAAGGCTGTTCGGGTACTGGCAGAGGAAGAAGAAGACCCGCGGGTCTTTGGCGAGGAATTTTATCACGTGCGCAGACAGTACAGGAGCGTACGAAGTCATTTACATCTTTTTCAAGGGAAGGCCACCAATAGTGTCTGGCAATCAACTGAGTGGATTTTTTGACTCCAGCGTGACCTGCCAGGTGGGAGGAGTGACCCTATTTGAGAATCCGTAGGCGAAGACGTGGAGGGACAAAGATTTTTCCTGGAGGAACTGGTGCCAGGGAAGCCGGAGCAGCAGAGATCAGACACTCAGGGGAAACGATGTGTTGAGGAGCGGTTTCTGCCTCCGTGGCATCAGTGGAACAAGAAAGGGCATCCACCCTGACATTCTTGTCTGCAGAACGAAAATGTATCTGGAAATTAAAGCGAGCGAAGAACAATGACCACCTGGCCTGGTGAGGATTTAAACGCTGGGCGTACTGCAGGTATGACAGATTTTTGTGGTCAGTGTAGATGGTGATCGGGTGGAGAGACCCTTCCAGGAGATGCCTCCGCTCCTCGAGTGCCATTTTAATGGCCAGCAATTCTCGGTCACCAATAGCGTAATTTTTTTCAGGAGGGGAAAATGTTTTAGAGAAAAAACCGCAGGTGACGTTTTTCCCTTTAGCATTTTTCTGAAGAAGAACTGCTCCGGCTCCAACTGAAGAGGCATCCACCTCGAGGAAGAATGGCTTCAGAGGATCAGGCCTGGTTAAGACTGGTGCGCAGGAGAAGGCGGCCTTAAGGCGAGTAAAAGCTTCTTCTGCTTGGGAAGGCCAGGATCTCGGATTCGCATCTTTCTTGGTCAAGGCCACTATGGGGGCCACGATAGTGGAGAAGTGGGGGATAAACTGACTGTAGTAATTAGCGAATCCGAGGAAGCGCTGGATAGAGCGAAGTCCAGAGGGGCGTGGCCAATCCAAGGCTGCGGAGAGTTTATCGGGGTCCATTTGAAGACCCTGTCCAGAGACCAGATATCCTAGGAAAGGAAGAAAGGTACGTTCAAAGAGGCATTTCTCAATTTTGGCATAGAGATGGTTAACTCGGAGGCGCTGGAGCACTTGGCGAACATGGAGGCGATGTTCCTCCAGGTTGGAGGAGAAGATTAGAATGTCATCGAGATAGACTACCACGCAGGTATACAACAAGTCCCGGAAGATCTCATTGACAAAGTCTTGGAAGACTGTGGGGGCGATGCAAAGACCGAATGGCATGACCAGGTATTCGAAGTGACCATCTCTAGTGTTAAAAGCAGTTTTCCACTCATCTCCTTCACAAATTCTGATGAGATTGTACGCGCCCCTGAGGTCAAGCTTGGTAAAAATCTTTGCTCTGCGCAGCCGGTCAAAGAGTTCCGAGATGAGTGGCAGAGGGTAGCGGTTCTTTATGGTGATCTTATTGAGCCCGCGGTAGTCAATACAAGGGCGTAGCGATCCATCCTTCTTGGCAACAAAGAAGAATCCTGCTCCAGCAGGAGAAGAAGGCTTCCTGATGAAACCTTTTTTGAGATTCTCCTGAATATATTCCGTCATGGCCTCCGTTTCAGGAGCGGAGAGAGGGTATATCCTGCCACGGGGCGGCGTGGTCCCAGGGAGAAAGTCAATAGGGCAGTCGTAGGGCCTATGTGGTGGTAGGAGCTCTGCCTGTTTTTTGCAAAAGACGTCAGAAAAGTCTTGATAGGCCTTTGGAAGACCGAGCAAAGAAGAAGCAACAGAGACTTGGCTGGTGGGAAGCGACTGAAGGCAGCGAGAGTGGCAGGAAGAACCCCAGGATTTTATGTCCCCCGTGGTCCAGTCGAGGGTAGGAGAATGCCGCTGGAGCCAGGGTAAGCCAAGGAGGATGTCTGAGGTGCAATTAGGCAGGACAAAGAACTCAATCCTTTCTTGATGGAGAACCCCCACGGTCATGCGTACGGGGGCCGTGCGGTAACGCACGGTAGAATTCAGGTGTTCTCCGTTAACTGAGGAAATGTAGAAGGGCTTGACTAGACGGATAACAGGGATGTTAAACCGGTTAATGAAGGAGGCTTTTATGAAATTTCCTGTTGAACCAGAGTCCAAGAATGCCTCCGCAGAGAAGGAGGCTTTATCAGCTGGAGAAATCCACACAGGAATAGTCAGGCGTGGAGAGGAAGAATTTACACCCAGTGACGCCTCTCCCACGATCACTAGGTGCGAGCGTTTCCCTGACGCTGAGGACGAATGGGACAGTCCTTTAGGAAATGTTCAGAGCTCGCACAGTATAGGCATAAGTTCTCGTTCCTCCGGTGAGTCCTCTCTTGCTGGGTTAGGCGAGACCAGTCCACTTGCATGGCCTCCTCAGCGGGAGGCACAGTAACAGGCTGCAAAGGATGCTGGAAGAGAGGAGCCAGGCGCGGGTATCGCCTGGTGCGAACGAGATCTTTCTCCTGGCGGAGCTCCTGACGTCTCTCAATGTAGCGCATATCAATGCGGGTAGCCAGGTGGATTAGTTCAGTCAGGGAGGAGGGTATCTCTCGTGCGGCCAGACAATCCTTGATATGGCTGGATAAACCTTTTTTAAAGGTCGCGCAGAGAGCTTCATTGTTCCAGGCCAACTCAGCGGCCAAAGTCCGGAATTGTATGGCATATTCGCCCACGGTTGAGTCTCCTTGGACAAGGTTCAGTAAAGCAGTTTCTGCGGATGAGGCACGGGCAGGTTCCTCAAAGACACTGCGGACTTCAGAAAAGAAGGACTGGACTGAAGCAGTGGCAGAATCGTTGCGGTCCCAAAGCGGCGTGGCCCAGGCCAAGGCCTTCCCGGAAAGTAGACTGACGACGAAGGCCACCTAAGACCGTTCAGTGGGGAATTGGTCAGACAACATCTCCAAGTGCAGGGAGCATTGAGACAGGAATCCCCGGCAATTTTTAGAGTCCCCGTCAAACTTGTCTGGGAGAGACAGGCGGACTCTAGTGGAAGAAGCAGCAGCTCGGAGAGGAGGAGATGCTGGAGCTGGCGGTTGAGGCTGTGGAGGCAGGAGCTGTTGAATCATGGCGGTCAACTGCGACAGCTGTTGTCCTTGTTGAGCAATTTGCTGGGACTGCTGGGCAACCACGGAGGTGAGATCAGCGAGGCTTGGCAGCGGTACCTCAGCGGGATCCATGGCCGGATCTACTGTCAGGATCCGGGCTAGCGGCTGATGATGACACTGGAGGTGGATCCCCTGTACCAGAGAGGCGATGACGCGGGCCGTACTGGGGAATCGGTTCTAAGCAGTTACTGGTGTTCACCAGAGCCCGCCGCAAAGCAGGATGGACTTGCTGCGGCAGTAACTACCAGGTCGTGTTCCCCAGTAGCGACTCGACCTCTCTGGCAGCTGAGCCTGGCGCGGTACACAAGGACTAGACAGAGGCGAGGTCAGACGTAGCAGAAGGTCAGGGCAGGCAGCGAGGTATGTAGTCAGGGGCAACAGCAGAAGGTCTAGGTACACAGGCTTGGGACACAGTATAACGCTTTCTCAGGGCACAAGGCAACAAGATCCGGCGAGGAGAGGAAGTGGGTTTTTATACATTAGGGCGTGATTGGGCCAGGCACCAATTAGTGGTGCACTGGCCCTTTAAATTTAAGCAAGTCGGCGCGCGCGCGCCCTAGGGAGCGGGACCGCGCGTGCCGGGAGGAAGCAGACGGGAGCGAGAGGTGAGAGAGACGGGGCGCAATCCGAGGGCGGACACGAGCCGTGCCTCTGATCGCGTCCCCTCCGGGGACCAGAGAGCTGCGCTCGCGGTCAGCAATGCCGACCGGAGCGCTGCAGCCAGAGGAACGCCGTGAGCGCTCCGGGAAGGCAGCGGCACCCGGAGCGCTCAGCGTGACAGTTACCACGTGTACGTGGACAACTTTTATACCAGCATCCCTCTGTTCAAATCCCTTTCCGCCAGATCCACGTCCAATTGTGGGACCGTGCGGAAGAACCAGAGAGGCCTCCCTCTAAATTTGGTCCAGACGCCTATCCCCAAGGGTGAGTCCTGTTCCCTTACCCATGATAACCTGTTGTTGGTCAGGTATAAGGATAAGAGGGATGTCCTTATACTCACCACTATTCATGGGAATGGCAGCACCCCTGTCCCTGTGCGAGGTACTGTGGGACCGGTCCTCAAGCCCGATTGTATTCTGGACTACAATCGGTATATGGGGGGAGTTGATCTCTCAGATCAAGTCCTTAAGCCATATAACGCCATGCGGAAAACACGGGAATGGTACAAAAAAGTTGCAGTCTACATGGTACAGGTTGCCATGTACAACGCTTTTGTACTATCCCAGTACGCTGGCAACACAGGGACATTCCTCCAGTACCAAGAAGAAGTCCTAAGATTCCTGATCTTTGGTGACCGGGAAAGAGCAGGCCGGACTTCCCAAGGGTCTGGAGTTATAGGCGCCAGCATCGTCCCAGGCCAACACTTTCCAGGTGTGATCCCCCCACAGTGGAAAGAAGGGATGAACCCAGAAAAGATGCAGAGTGTGTAGCAGGAGGGGGATACGTAAGGACACCACGTATCAGTGCGACACTTGCTCAGATAATCCGGGCCTCTGCATAGGCTGCTTCAGGGAGTATCACACTTCCATGGAGCCCTAAATTTTCCTTTTCAGTTTAATTTTCCATAATTTGACCAATGTACCAAGTCCAGAGTACATTCCAAATTGTTAACCTCCTAAAACCACTAAATTGCCCCCAAAAAACTGAAGAAAAAAAATAAAAAATTGCTCTGGGGGTGTTTTTTCAAAAATGGGTCATAGGTCACTGAGTCACTATCATCGGGGACTTTTTTATGTTGCCTCAAATGCGCAGCGCTCTATCTCCACCTGAGCGGGTGCGCATTTGAGGCAACCGGTTAGGGACGGCCACACACATCACATTCCCAGAATGATGACTTAGAGCATAGGGTTTGGGGTGGGCATATATTTTTTTAGTTTTGGCTATGCTCTGGGTCATCATTCTGGGAATATATCCTTTTTTATTATAATTTATAAATTTTCTGGCCCACTGTACCCCATATTACGGGCCTCTGTACCCCACCTGTCTACCTCAGTTACGGCCCGTTGTCCCCATAGTGTTCGCCTATTTTAGGTCTCAGTGCTCCCCCATTAACGCTCCTTGAGGGGGGGGGGGTCCCACACCCTGGCTGCAATAATAACCTTAAGGCCCCTGACTGACCTCCCACTCCAAGACCTGGTGTGCACCCGCGGAGCGAAAATCATCAAAAATTAAGGTATGTCCTTATACCAAAGAAATGTATTTACACATTTTGTTTTGTTTTTTCTGCTTTTAACCCTTGTAAAAATGTAAAATTTTTGGGGAAAACCCACATTTTAGTGAAAAAAACACCTTTTTTTTACATATGCAAAAGTCGAGAAACCCCTGCGGGGTATTAAGGCTTACTTTACCCCTTGTTACGTTCCTCAAGGGGTCTAGTTTCCAAAATGGTATGCCATGTGTTTTTTTTGCTGTCCTGGCACCATAGGGGCTTCCTAAATGTGACATATCCCCCCCATTTCAGCAAAGTTTACAAATGTGATTCATTCTCTTCTGAGCATTGTAGTACTCCCGTAGTGCACTTGAAATCCAATTATGGGGTACCTCCATACTCAGAAGAGATGTGGTAACACATTTTGGGGGCTCTTTTCTGCTATTAACCCTTGCAAAAATTAGAAATTTGGGGGGGAAACATTTTAGTGAAAACAACATTTTTTTTTTTTTACATATGCAAAAGTCGTGAAACCCCTGTGGGGTATTAAGGCTCACTTTATTCCTTGTTATGTTCCTCAAGGGGTCTAGTTTCCAAAATGGTGTGCCATGTGTTTTTTTTTTTTTTTTTGCTGTTCTGGCACCATAGGGGCTTCCTAAATGCAACATGCCCCCCAAAAACCATTTCAGAAAAACGTACTCTCCAAAATCCCCTTGTCGCTTCTGTGCCCTCTACTGCACCCACCGAAAACTTTACATAGACATATGAGGTATGTGCTTGAGAAATTGGGATACAAATATAAGTATAAATTTTCTCCTTTTACCCCTTGTAAAAATTCAAAAACTGGGTCTACAAGAACATGCAAGTGTAAAAAATGAAGATTGTGAATTTTCTCCTTCACTTTGCTGCTATTCCTGTGAAACACCTAAAGGGTTAAAACGCTGACTGAATGTCATTTTGAATACTTTGGGGTGCAGTTTTTATAATGGGGTCTTTTATGGGTTATTTCTAATATGAAGACCCTTCAAATCCACTTCAAACCTGAACTGGTCCCTGAAAAATAGTGAGTTTGAAAATTTTGTAAAAAATTGGAAAATTGCTGCTGAAATTTGAAGCCATCTGGTGTCTTCCAAAAGTAAAAACTTGTCAATTTTATGATGCAAACATAAAGTAGACATATTGGAAATGTGAATACATTTTTTTTTTATTTGGAATATCCATTTTCCTTACAGGCAGAGAGCTTCAAAGTTAGAAAAATGCAAAATTTTCTATTTTGTCATCATATTTTGTGATTTTTCACAAAGAAAGGATGCAAGTTACCACAAAAATTTATCACCATGTTAAAGTAGAATATGTCACGAAAAAAGGATCTCCGAATCAGAATGATAACTAAAAGCATTCCAGAGTTATTAATGTTTAAAGTGACAGTGGTCAGATGTTCAAAAAACGCTCTGGTCCTAAGGTGTAAAATGGCCTGGTCCTTATGGGGTTAAATGTAAGGGGTTGGTTATGAAACCCTCTTGGGTACTGCTCCTGACTGCTCCTGACTCATTCTGTGTCTTTCAGGAAATAATTGCCTCCCTGATTCCTCAGGCCTTGGGCCTTCAATTTTTGGATGTTTAGCAGTAGCTAAATACATTCTTAATGCAAATTTCAACATTGATCTTTAAATGTAAGGGGTTGGTTATGAAACCCTCTTGGGTACTGCGAATGACTGCTCCTGATTCATTCTGTGTCTTTCAGGAAATAATTGCCTCCCTGATGCCTCAGGCCTTGGGCCTTAAATTTTTGGAAGTTCAGCAGTTGTTAATACATGCTTAATGCAAATTTCAACAATGATCTTTAAATTCTCGGCACTCTGCCAGGGACTTCTCCTACCCCGCCGGAGCTGATCCGAGGACCTCACTAAACCATCCAATCGGTAGTAGAGACATGCTGTTTGTACAAAGGCAGGGACTTAATGAACCCTAGCTTATGACCTGCACTTAGTTTTGATTCTTCTTTCCTTGCAAATAATTGCAATCCCTGATCCCTATCCCGTATGGGGTTCTGCGGGTTACCCGCACCTGTCGGTAAAAGATAGACACACGCTGGTCAGTTCAGTGTAGCGCGCGTGCAGCCCCGGACATCTGAGGGCATAACACACCTGTTATTGCTCGATCTCGCGAGTGATCGTGCAATGTAAGGGGTTATTAAAGCCTCTTGGGTACTGCTGATGCCTAATCCTGACTGCTCCTGTGTCTTTCAGGAACTACTTGACTTCATGATGCTTCTGGGCTTGGGCCTTTAATTTTAGGATTTTTGAAATACATACATACATGCTTAATTTAAATTTCAACATTTATGGTGCAATGTATGGGGTTATTAAACACTCTTGGGTAGGTTTTTTTTCTTCCAATTTTCTGATAATTATCACAGTAATAAACTTGAATTTTCCACAATAATAACCATTACACCATTGAACGCTTGTTGCGTGTGATTTTTTAAGTAAAATTTTCAAAATAAATACGCAGAGGGATGAACTCTGCTTCTTTATTTCATAAAAAATTATTTTATAGAAGAATGTCTTTTGGTGGTCCACCGTCCTGCATTATATAGTCTTCTGGACTCTTGGATATGCGCTTGTTCTTAAACAAAGGTACAAAAAACAAAAATTGCCGGTCAGAGCTATGGAGACGTTGCGCCTACATCTTACGGCCACATGAGCCCTGTGGGTGCTTGTGAGATTAGATCCTTTGTACCCACACGGCGGGGTCCGGGGCACAAATTTTGATTTAAATTTCAAAAAAAGAAATCACACATTTCAATGGTCTCCTCATGCTGCAGCCAACTCCAGGCTGCGTCATTCTGGTAATATATAGAGAGCACTCGCTCCTAGGGATTAGCCAACTCCAGCCTGTGTCATTCAGGCAGTATATGGTTTACTGATGGCGCTGCTGAGCCTGGGTCTGGGAATTTCAAATTTTCTCATAGGTAGCACCCGCTATCCAAAAGTCTTCTTCATAAATTTCTACAATTGTTGTGTTTTTTTGGAGGGATTGTGAAGCCCTAGTGTGTACTCATGCATCAGACAACTCCAGGCTGTGTCATTCAGGCAATATATAGGTAGCACCCGCTGTCCGAAATATTCTTAAATTTTTTTTTTTTTAAATGGTTGTTTCTTCTTTGGGATTCTGAAGCCCTGGTGTGTACTCAATGCTGCTTCCTGCTACACTCTGTCAGCCCGTTTGTCCTGTGACAGTGTGCTACTCCGCCTCCACATCCTCCACTGTATCATAAGCCTCCACTGCCCGGAAAAGTTTCAGTGGCCCTTCAGCATACCATGTGTGCAGGTCACGGCGGTGTCACGCTGTTCTTCACATGGTTTGCCTTGGCGAGAAGTCTTGGAAACAATGGCCGGTCAGGGCAATTGAGAAGTTGCGACTAAATCTCACGGCCACATGAGCCCTGTGGGGGCTTGTTGAATTTGGTCCTTCGTACCCACACGCTGGGGTCCGGGACACGCAAAGGTTGTTTTAAATTTCAAATCAAAAAATGATGGCGCTGCTGGGCCTGGGTCTGGGAATTTCAAATTTTCTCATAGGTAGCACCCGCTATACAAAATCTTTTTCAAAAATTTCTAAAATTGTGTTGTTTTTTAGGGGGATTGTGAAGCCCTGGTGTGTACTCGTGCATCAGCCAACTCCAGGCTGTGTCATTCAGGCAATATATGGGTTACTGATGCCACTGTGGGGCCGAGATCTGGGAATTTCAAATTTTCTCATAGGTAGCACCCGCTATCCAAAATCTTTTAAAAAAATTTCGAAAATTGTGGTGTTTTTTGGGGGGGATTGTGAAGTCCTGCTGTGTACTTGTGAATCAGCCAACCCCAGACTGTGTCATTCAGGCAATATATGTGTCACGATGCCGGCTGGCAGGTAGTGGATCCTCTGTGCCAGAGAGGGATTGGCGAGGACCGCGCTAGTGGACCGGTTCTAAGTCACTACTGGTTTTCACCAGAGCCCGCCGCAAAGCGGGATGGTCTTGCTGCGGCGGTAGTGACCAGGTCGTATCCACTAGCAACGGCTCACCTCTCTGACTGCTGATGATAGGCGAGGTACAAGGGAGTAGACAGAAGCAAGGTCGGACGTAGCAGAAGGTCGGGGGCAGGCGGCAAGGTTCGTAGTCAGGGTGGATAGCAGAAGTTCTGGTACACAGGCTATAGACACACAAAACGCTTTCACTAGGCACAAGGGCAACAAGATCCGGCAAGGGAGTGCATGGGAGGAGGTTAGATATAGTCAGGGACCAGGTGGAAGCCAATTAAGCTGATTGGGCCAGGCACCAATCATTGGTGCACTGGCCCTTTAAGTCTCAGGGAGCTGGCGCGCGCGCGCACTAGAGAGCGGAGCCGCGCGCGCCAGCACATGACAGCAGGGGACGGGAACGGGTAAGTGACCTGGGATGCGATTCGCGAGCGGGCGCGTCCCGCTGTGCGAATCGCATCCCCAACGGCCATGACAGTGCAGCGCTCCCGGTCAGCGGGACTGACCGGGGAGCTGCAGGGAGAAAGACGCCGTGAGCGCTCCGGGGAGGAGCGGGGACCCGGAGCGCTAGGCGTAACAGTACCCCCCCCCTTAGGTCTCCCCTTTTTTTTGTCCGGTGACTGCCTCCCCTGGGATGAGGACACCGGGAAGGAATGGATGGTTTCCTCAATGACAGGCAGTACAGCAGGAGTAGGAATGGGGAGGGAGGGCAGAGGGTGAAGCTTGGCACGGGGCAGGGAGACACAAGGACGGGAGCCATGAGGGGACACAGAGGCTTGCCTGAAGGGACTGGGAGGGGGGGAGAGGCATTTTCTGTGGCAGGCAGAGTCCCTAACGACCTTAGGGGGACCGGATACAGGAGGAACCACAGGGTCACGGCAAGGGGTACTGGGAACCGGTTTTAGGCAGTCCTTGAAACAAGAGGGCCCCCAACTCTTGATCTCCCCAGTGGACCAATCCAGGGTTGGGGAATGGAGTTGAAGCCAGGGTAGTCCAAGGAGAATTTCGGAAGTGCAATTGGGAAGGACCAAAAATTCAATTCTCTCGTGATGAGGTCCGATGCACATTAGGAGGGGCTCCGTGCGGTAACGCACGGTGCAATCCAACCTGGCTCCGTTGACCGCGGAAATGTGGAGTGGCTTGACAAGACGGGTCACCGGAATGCGGAATTTATTCACCAAGGACTCCCGAATAAAATTCCCAGAAGCACCAGAGTCCAGGCAGGCCACGGCTGAGAGGGAAGAGCTGGCTGAAGTAGAAATCCGTACAGGCACCGTGAGACGTGGAGAAGCCGACTTAGCATCAAGAGACGCCACACCCACGAGAGCTGGGTGCGAGCGTGCGTTTCCCAGACGTGGAGGACGGATAGGGCAATCCACCAAAAAATGTTCGGTACTGGCACAGTACAGACAAAGATTCTCTTCCTTACGGCGATTCCTCTCTTCCAGGGTCAGGCGAGACCGATCCACTTGCATGGCTTCCTCGGCGGGAGGCCTAGGCGCAGATTGCAGTGGAGACTGTGGGAGAGGTGTCCAGAGATCTAAGTCTTTTTCCTGGCGGAGCTCTTGATGTCTCTCAGAAAAACGCATGTCAATGCGAGTGGCTAGATGAATGAGTTCATGCAGGTTAGCAGGAGTTTCTCGTGCGGCCAGAACATCTTTAATGTTGCTGGATAGGCCTTTTTTAAAGGTCGCGCAGAGGGCCTCATTATTCCAGGATAGTTCAGAAGCAAGAGTACGGAATTGTATGGCGTACTCGCCAACGGAAGAATTACCCTGGACCAGGTTCAGCAGGGCAGTTTCAGCAGAAGAGGCTCGGGCAGGTTCCTCAAAGACACTTCGAATTTCCGAGAAGAAGGAGTGTACAGAGGCAGTGACGGGGTCATTGCGGTCCCAGAGCGGTGTGGCCCATGACAGGGCTTTTCCAGACAGAAGGCTGACTACGAAAGCCACCTTAGACCTTTCAGTAGGAAACTGGTCCGACATCATCTCCATGTGCAGGGAACATTGCGAAAGGAAGCCACGGCAAAACTTAGAGTCCCCATTAAATTTGTCCGGCAAGGACAGGCGGAGGCTAGGAGTGGCCACTCGCTGCGGAAGGGGTGCAGGAGCTGGCGGAGGAGATGATTGCTGCTGAAGTTGCGACTGAAGTTGGTGCACAATGGTGGACATTTCCGACAGCTGGTGGGTTAGATGGGCGATCTGTCGGGATTGCTGGGCGACCACCGTGGTGATATCAGAGATATAAGGCAGAGGGACCTCAGCGGGATCCATGGCCGGATCTACTGTCACGATGCCGGCTGGCAGGTAGTGGATCCTCTGTGCCAGAGAGGGATTGGCGAGGACCGCGCTAGTGGACCGGTTCTAAGTCACTACTGGTTTTCACCAGAGCCCGCCGCAAAGCGGGATGGTCTTGCTGCGGCGGTAGTGACCAGGTCGTATCCACCAGCAACGGCTCACCTCTCTGACTGCTGATGATAGGCGAGGTACAAGGGAGTAGACAGAAGCAAGGTCGGACGTAGCAGAAGGTCGGGGGCAGGCGGCAAGGTTCGTAGTCAGGGTGGATAGCAGAAGTTCTGGTACACAGGCTATAGACACACAAAACGCTTTCACTAGGCACAAGGGCAACAAGATCCGGCAAGGGAGTGCATGGGAGGAGGTTAGATATAGTCAGGGACCAGGTGGAAGCCAATTAAGCTGATTGGGCCAGGCACCAATCATTGGTGCACTGGCCCTTTAAGTCTCAGGGAGCTGGCGCGCGCGCCCTAGAGAGCGGAGCCGCGCGCGCCAGCACATGACAGCAGGGGACGGGAACGGGTAAGTGACCTGGGATGCGATTCGCGAGCGGGCGCGTCCCGCTGTGCGAATCGCATCCCCAACGGCCATGACAGTGCAGCGCTCCCGGTCAGCGGGACTGACCGGGGAGCTGCAGGGAGAAAGACGCCGTGAGCGCTCCGGGGAGGAGCGGGGACCCGGAGCGCTAGGCGTAACAATATGCTTTACTGAGATTGCTGTGGGGGCTTGTTGGATTTGGTCCTTCGTACCCACACAATGGGGTCAGGGACACTCAAAGTTTGTTTTAATTTTCAAATAAAAAAATGATGGCGCTGCTGGGCCTGGGTCTGGGAATTTCAAGTTTTCTCATAGGTAGCACCCGCTATCCAAAATCTTTTTAAAAAATGTATAACATTGTTGTGTTTTTTGGGGGGGATTGTGAAGCCCTGGTGTGTACTCGTGCATCAGCCAACTCCAGGCTGTGTCATTCAGGCAATATATGGGTTACTGATGCCGCTGTGGGGCCTGGGTCTGGGAATTTCAAATTTTCTCATAGGTAGCACCCGCTATCCAAAATCTTCGGTTCACATTTCTTAATTCATCTTTTAATCTTAGGGATTGTGAAGGCCTAGTGCCTACTCATGCTACTGGCAACTCCGGGCTGTGCCATTCATCCACTATATGGTCTCCTCATGCTGCCAACACCTCCATGCTGTGTCATTCAGCCACTATATGGTGTCCTCATGCTTCAGTCTCATCCAAGCTGTGCCATTCAGCCACTATATGGTGTCCTCATGCTGCCAACACCTCCACACTGTGCCATTCAGCCACTAAATGGTCTCCTCTTGCTGCCAACATGTCCACGCTATGTAATTTAGTCACTATATGTTCTCCTGACACTGATGCCACCACCAGGCTCTGTCATTGTGCTATTGTGCGGCAGTGATTCTAAAAGCGATGCCGGTAATCTGCATGTTATTCTGAATAACAGTATTATTTCACTAACCCAGCACACTCCATATGCGTTTTAGAATACAGCAAAGTATTCTATACCCCTATAGAGGCTGTATGTAAAATAGCCTTTTATAAAATATAGATTTGCCGCAAAAAAATTCGGATCGAAACAAACTTTTTCGGAAAATTCGGCGAATCGGCCGAATCGAATTTTTGAAAAGTTTGCTCATCTCTAATTATCATGTTACTAACAATCATGTGACCAATGTCAAAGGTCCTTTGCACTTAATATACAACCTATTCACATTATGGGGGAACACTGCAGAAGAGCCCTGAGGATGTACAGGAACTCAACCTGACAGGACTGTAGGAGCATATCCTGTACTGGAACACCACCGAAACCTACACAAAAATGCATTTTTTTTCTCACAAATCTTAAGGTGGTTAAAAAAAAATCCAACAGAACTGTGTAGGAAGGGAAAATTACAATGGGTGTTTTGTATTGTAGTTTTTTCTGTCAATGTTTAAAGTGCAATTTATCGGTGCGCCACAATTTTCCAAGGCATGCGCCAGATTAGTAAATCTGGTGGAAAAAACCCTAGTTGTATAAAATTAAAATGGGGAAAAAACTTACAATAGTAAATCTAGCCCAATGACCGTAGTCTAATAAAGTAAAAGGATAATGGGGGAGATGTACCAAAACCTGTGGAAGAATGGAGCAGTTGCCCATAGCAACCAATCAGATAACTTCTTTCATTTAAAAAAAAGTCTTCTAAACAATAAAGGACACAACTTAATTGGTTACTATGGGTAACTGCTTCACTCTTTTTCTACACTGGTTTTGATGAATCTCCCACAATATTTAGCAATAGGTAGAATGTAAATATATTTTATTCCTCTGCTGCCATCTTGTGTGCAGATAATGTATTACACCACATTTATCAGCAGTGAGGATTTTTACCCCGTAAGGACATAGGGAGATATTTATCAAAGCCTGTGCAATAGGAAAAGTTGCTGAGTTGCCCGTAACAACCATTCAAATCGCTTCTTTCATTTTTGAAAATTCCTCTGCAAAATGAAGAAAGCAATCCGGATTGGCTGCTATGGATAACTTTTCCTCTGGACAATAAATCTCTTCCATAGAACGTAAATGTATGTCATAGTACCTAACGCTCCAGGATGTACATTTACGTCCTATACATGAAGCAAGCACAGAAGCTGCGCTCTCTTCATGCACGGCAGGTAACAGCTGCTATCAGCAGCCAGGGACCCATTGGTAATGGCAGACATGGCACTCATGTCCACCATTAACCCCATAGATGCCGTGGTCAATACTGATCACGGTATCTGTGGCAATTTTACTGGTTGATCATATCACCAGCAGTGCGACCACAGGGGATCCGATCCGCCAAGATGGCGGACGGAGGTCCCCTCACTCCTGGGGTCTTTTTATCTAGTCTGCCTTCTAGCAGTAGAAGTAGCAGAATTAAATCCCTGATAATACTGATCAGTGCTATGCCTATGCATAGCACTGAACAGTATTAGCAATCTAATGTGTGCTATACATAGTCCCCTTTGGGGACATAAAGAAGTTAAAAACCAATGTTAAAAAAAGTAAAAAGCCCTATCCCTCAATAAAAATAGAATTTGCCCATTTTTTACATTTTACTCCAAAAAAAAAAAAATATATATTAATAAACATATGGTACCTGCAGAAGCTTACTGGTAATGCTGTATATGGAATAAGTGCAGGGTCATTCAATTGGCTAGTGTGGCAACAGAAAGGAATGGGGCAAGAGCCTGTGCATTGTAGACTATTTATATGATAGACTCTGGGAGAGGAACCAGAAACTAGAGACAATTGGGGAAACATATGCTAGAACAAACCATAAGGGCAAATACAACCCCCCCATTACTTTAAAGGGGTTCTCCCTTGTTTATATTGTTTTTTGTTATTATGTTTGTGTGTTATGTGTGTATAAGTATGTGTTTTTTTTATGTGTGTTGTGATTATGTATATAATATGTATTTTCTTACCTTTTGTGAAGACCTGGAAGCTGGTCCCTTTTTCTTCCAGTGGCTTGCTGTGTACCTCGGCCTCCGCCATGTTGTATTCGGTACGTGGGATGTCGGGGTGTGTGTTCTTGCTTCTGTCCTTCCTTTCTTCTGACGTCCGAGGCTTTTCTTCCTGTTTCTTCCGTGGCTCAGCGACGAATCTGCGGCCTCTTTCGGCGCATGCGCAGGTAGTTTTTTTTTTTTTTACCAATAAAGTTTGGTTTGTCTCATTGACAAATTGTCTGCGCATGCGCGCGTACGGAAGTGCTACGCTAATCTGGGGGACATCTATACTGCTTAATCTGGGTGACATCTATGCTGCCTAATCTGGGGGACAAGTATGCTCTTAATCTGGATGACATCTATGCTGCCTAATCTCCCAGCATAATGTTCAGTGTCTCCGCCAGCAGATGGAGACACTGGGGGATAATTAATCGTTTTAAGATTAAATAATTGCAATCCCAGATCCCTATCACGAACTGGTTTCAGAGTGTAACACGCACCTGTCCTTGAAAGATAGAGACACGCTAATCCGTTCAGTGGAGCGCTAGTGCGGCCCAGGACATCTGAGGCCATAACACACCTGTTATTGCTCAATCTCGCAATTGATCGGGCAAGGTAAGGGGTTATTAAAGCCTCTTGGGTACTGCTGAGGCCTACTCCTGACTGCTCCTGGTGCAATGTATGGGGTAATTAAACCCTCTTGGGTAGTGTTATTGTTAAATGTACTGGTGATTTTATCAGTAATAAAATTGAATTTTGCAGAATGCTAACCGTTACACAACGGGGGGCGCTTGTTGCGTGTGATTTTTTTAATGAAAAAAAAAATAGATGGAGAGGGATTAACTCTGCTTAATCATTTTTGGCGATTAGAATCCATTTGTCATCTGATTTTTTTGGAGACAGATGCGCTTACACACATGTAGTAATTTTTTGAACCAAATTTCAAACATTGTGTGGTTTATTATTTTTGAGAAGAATGTCTTTGGGTGTTCCACCGTCCTGCATTATAGAGTCTTCTGAACTGCTGTATATGCGCTTGTTGTTTTTAAAAAACAAAAAGGTATTTTGTCAGACAATTTCGATAAAATTGTGCGTTTTTTTGGGGTGGATTGTGAAGCCCGGGTGACGGGTGTGTAGTATGTACTCGTGCATCAGTCAACTGCAGTCTGTGTCCGTTAGGCAATATATGGGTTACTGATGCTGCAGAGGTGGGGCCTTGGTCTTGGAATTTCAATTATTTAAAAAAAATTAACATATTGTGTGGTTTATTATATTAGAGAAGAATGTGTTTGGGTGGTCCACCCTCCTGCCTTATAGAGTCTTCTGAACTGCTGTATATGCGCTTGTTTTAACAAAAAGGTATTTTGTCTGACAATTTCAAAAAAATTTGCGGTTTCTTGGGGTGGATTGTGAAGCCCGGGTGTGTACTCGTGCATCAGCCAACTCCAGGCTGTGTCTTTCAGGCAATCTATGGGTTACTGATGCAGCTGAGGTGGGTCCTGGGTCTAGGAATTGCAGTAAAAAAAAAAAAAAATTCAACAATTGTGTGGTTCATTATTTTTGAGAAGAAAGTCTTTGGGTGGTCCACCGTCCTGCCTTATAGAGTCTTCTGAAATGTTGGATATGCGCTTGTGCTTACACAAAGTTGTAAATTTAAAAAATAAAAAAAATGTATACAATTTTGTTGGTTTTGGAAGCGGATTGTGAAGCCCTGTGTGTACTGGTGCATCAACCAACTCCAGGCTGTGTCCTTCAGGCAATAAATGGGTTCCTGATGCCGCAGAGGTGGTGCCTGGGTCTGGGAATTTAAAAATTTTGGATCGCAGGTGCTACAAAAAAAGATGCACACACCCTAATCCGTTCAGTGGAGCGCGCCTGTGGCCCCGGACATCTGAGGACATAACACACCTGTTATTGCTCGATCTCAGGAGAAGGGGGGTTCATCATCGGGAGAAGAGAGTTGCAGGTTGCCCTTGAGTCAGCAAGGCGGTAGCACGGTTGGCAGTCAGCGTGGTGTGGCAGTAGTGGAAATTCTGGAGCCAAACGTGCCCCGGGGAGACCACCTGCTTCGCGGCAGCTTACCTTTCCGGGAGTTAGCGGGTTACCAGCACCAGTCGATGAAAGATAGAGACACGCTAATCCGTTCACTGGAGTGCGCCTGCGGCCCCGGAAATCAGAGGGCATAACATACCTGGTATTGCTCGATCTCGCAATTGATCGTGCAAAGGTAGGGGGTTATTGTCAGGATTCGGCAGGCTGGATCCTCTGTGTCAGAGAGGGATTGGCGTGGACCCTGCTGGCGGACCGGTTCTAAGTTGCTACTGGTTTTCACCAGAGCCCGCCGCAAAGCAGGATGGTCTTGCAGTGGCGGTAGCAACCAGGTCGTATCCACCGGCAACGGCTCAACCTCTCTGACTGCTGAGATAGGCGCGGTACAAGGGATTAGGCAAGAGCAAGGTGGGACGTAGCAGAAGGTCAGGGCAGGCAGCAAGGATCGTACTCAGGGGCAACGGCAAGAGGTCTGGAACACTGGCTTGGGATAAACAAGGAATGCTTTCACTGGCACAAAGGCAACAAGATCCGGCAAGGAAGTGAAGGGGAAGTGAGGTAATATAGGGAAGTGCACAGGTGAACACACTAATTAAAACCATGCGCCAATCAGTGGTGCACTGGCCCTTTAAATCGCAGAGAGCCGGCGCGCGCCCGCCCTAGGGAGCGGGGCCGCGCGCGCCGGGACAGCACAGATGGGGAACGAGTCTGGTAAGCGGGTCGGGATGCGCACCGTGAATCGCATCCCGGCTAGGGACATTATCGCAGCGCTCCCGGTCAGCGGGTCTGACCGGGGCGCTGCGAACAGGAGAACGCTGCGAGCGCTCCGGGGAGGAGCGGGGACCCGGAGCGCGCGCAGCGTAACAGTTATTAAAGCCTCTTGGGTACTGATGAGGCCTACTCTTGACTGCTCCTGGTGCAATGTATGGGGTAATTAAACACTCTTGGGTAGTGTTTTTTTTATTTTTTTGATTTACTGAAAATTTTATCAGTAATAAAATTGAATTTTCCAGAATGCTAATCGTTACACAACGGAACGCTTGTTGGGTGTGATTTTTTTAATAAAAAAAATAAATAAATGAATAAATACGGACAGGGATGAACTCTGCTTCATAATTTTGGGCGAAAAAAGTCCTTTTGGTGATCTGATCTTTTGGAGACAGATGCGCTTACACACATATTGAATTCGTTTTTGTAAAAAAAATGTCAAACATTGTGTGGTTTATTATTTTTGAGAAGAATGTCTTTGGGTGGTCCACCGTCCTGCATTATAGAGTCTTGTGAACTATTGGATATGCTCTTGTTCTTGCACAAAGGTATTTCTTTAAAACATTTCTAAAATGTTGTTGTTTTTGGAGGGGATTGTGAAGCCCGGGTGTGTACTGGTGCATCAGCCAACTCCAGGCAATATATGGGTTCCTGATGCCGCAGAGGTGGGGCCTGGGTCTGGAAATTTCTAATTTTTGGATAGCGGGTGCTACCTAGGAGAAATCTTTGTCAAAAATGTCATATATTGAGTTGTTTTTTTGGGGGGGATTGTGAAGCCCTGTTGTGTACTCTTGCATCAGCCAACTCCAGTTCTGGAAATTTCAAATTTTTGGATAGCGGGTGCTACCAATGAGAAATGTTTGACAAAAATTTCTCACTGTGTTGATTTTGGAGGGGGGATTGTGAAGCCCTGGTGTGTACTGGTGCATCAGCCAACTCCATGCTGTGTCCTTCAGGCAATATATGGGTTACTGATGCCGCAGAGGTGGGGCCTTGGTCTGTTAATTTAAAATTTTTGGATAGCGGGTGCTACCAATGAGAAATATTTGTCAACAATTTCATATATTGTGTTGTATTTTGGGGGGGGGGGATTGTGAAGCCCTGGTGTGTAGTGTTCTAGTGCATCAGCCAACACCACACTGTGCCATTCAGCCACTAAATGGTCTCCTCTTGCTGCCAACATGTCCACGCTATGTCATTCAGTCACTATATGTGACACTGATGCCACCACCAGGCTCTGTCATTGTGCTGCTGTGCAGCAGTGATTCTAAGAGCGATGCCGGTAATCTGCATGCTATTCTGAATAACAGTATTATTTCACTACCCCAGCACACTCCATATGCGTTTTAGGACACAGCAAAGTGTTCTATACCCCTATAGAGAAATAGCCTTTTTTAATATCAATTCGCCACAAATAAATTCAGATCGAAACAAACTTTTCGGGAAAATTTGGCGAATCGGCCGAATCGAATTTTTTAAAAGTTTGCTCATCTCTAGTTATAATTTTTAGAAGGTGAGGAGAAAAAAATGAAAATTGGCCTGGTCAATATGTGATGAGTGCTTAAAGGGTTAATAGCAATACAATAATATCATTTTAATTTAATTGTTCCACATAATCAAGAATACATGTCAGTTTTACCACAAAGTGCACAGCGTAAAAAAGAAACCCCCAAAATGTAGCTGTCTGGGTATGCCGGGAGTTGTAGTTTTGCAACAGCTGAAGTGACACTGGTTGGGAAACAATGTTTTAGAAGATTGGGAAACATTTGGAGGAGGGCTGAGGGGAGGGAATATATGGCAAGGACTCTATGGGGACCTGGGGAATGATTGGAACATTATGGCAATCACAGATGGGGTGACATGAAAGAATATGTCCCATCTCCTTCAGACATTCATGACATATCCTGTGGACATATCCTAATTGCCTGATTTAGGAATACTATTTTAACAAGTAATATCACAATAACAATATGTTTGTCAGTCAGTATATCACAATGAAAATAAAAGAATCCATGTTAAAAATTAAAATGACATTGTTTTAAATTTTCCACAGAATTCTTGGATAGCCTGGACTTCATTTCACTAGCCAGTGAGAGTGATCTGCGCTGCTCAGCACTTCTCCTTACTTGTTCTGTAGAATTCTGAGACCAGACCTTTCAAGACTTTTGACTTCTCTGTGAATCAATGTAAAAAAATTTAAATCCTTAACAACGCAGGACGTATATTTACATCCTGCGCCGAATCCAACGATATAACGCGGGGTCACACGGTGACCCCGTGTCATATCTGGTCGGTCCCGGTGGCCATCAACGGCCAGGACACGCGGCTAATACAGGACATCACCGATTGCAGTGATGCCCTGTATTAACCCTTCAGACGTGGCGATCAAAGTTGACCACCGCATCTGAAGTGAAACTGAAAGTATCCCGGCAGCTCAGTCACGGCCTCCCGAACGGCTTACAGGACACTGGGAGGATCACTTCCTGCCTCATCGGTGTCCAATTGGCTGAGATCCAGGCAGGAGCAGTCAAGCACCGATAACACTAATATGTTAATACATGTCAGTGATCAGTGTAAAAGATCAGTGTGGGCTATAACACTGCAAAAATAAAGTTAAAAAAAGTGTTAATATATGTGATTTAACCCCTTCCCTAATAAAAGTTTGAATCACCCCCCCCTTTTCCCCCCCAAAAAAAGAAAACAGTGTAAATAAAAATAAACATATGTGGTCTTGCCACATGTGTAAATGTCTGAACTATAAAAAATATATTGTTAATTAAACCACACGGTCAATGACGTATGCAAAAAAATTGCGTATTTTTGGTCACTTTTTATACCATAAAAAAATTAATAAAAAAACGATCAAAAAGTCTGATCAAAACAATAATGTTACTGATAAAAACTTCAGATCACGGCACAAAAAATGAGCTCTCAAACCGCCCCGTACGCGGAAAAATAAAAAGTTATAGTGGTCAAAAAGGACATTTTTAAACGTATACATTTTCCTGCATGCAGTTATGATTATTCCAGAAGAACGACAATATCAAACCTATATAAGTAGGGTATCATTTCAACCGTATGGACCTACAGAATAAAGATAAGTTGTTATTTTTACCGAAAAATGCACTGCGTAGAAACGGAAGCCCCCAAAATTTATGATTTTTTTTTCGCTGTGGATTTTTGGGTAAAATGACTAATTTCACTGCAAAGTAGAATTGGTGGCGCAAAAAATAAGCCATAATATGGATTTTATAACAAGACAGGAGGCTCGCATTATATGCATTGTTCTTCTTTACTGCAACAAATAGCAGCCCATAAACACCACAAGGTTCCACAAGAAAAAACTTTACATACAATGAGAAACATACAGGTGTGACCACCTAACTTGCTAGATATGTGTAACCAATGAGATTACAGGCTCCCATATATAAGGCTCAGGTAAACCATATACTTCCTCTTCTTTGCTGCTTGCAGCCAGATAAGTATTACTGTATACAATTCAAATTTATGGTGTATAAGTACATATTCTTTAATATTTTTCCTCCATATTTTTCCTTACTAGTTTAGTCACTGTATTACCTATCTCTTCTTAGTTGCGCTGTTGCTATCTCTTGTCCGACCTACGGACATAAGTTTAGATTTCCAGTATTACATATACCCTATCCTATCTTTATCCCTTCCCTGTGTAAATCGCACTTACATTACCCTATGTGCGCCCTTTTGGTCCCGTTATCTTCCGGCGAAAATTACTACAGCGCGTCTGTTCTCTTTCCCCTGCGCGAGATTACTCCTAGTCTCGCGATATCTCGGCGCAAGTGGTGCTCACTTACAGCGCTCGAGCCCATTCCTGTCAGACGCGCTCTGCTCGTCTGACAGGAATCATCTCTGAGACACTACCCCAGTCATTAGTGATATATCTCCTGTAGTTTAAGAAATTGTATTCTAATTTCGGGGTTTCAGTCATAGTCTGTCCTTTTTAGGACTGCAGCATTATAATTTATAATTATAATTTATAATTAATTATTTTTTCTGCCTAGCCTCATAATACTTACTGTCAATATGTCTACTGAACAACAAAAGTCCTCTAACTCTGATATTGTTATCAATGACCAACTACAATTATTGGTGGACCATTCGGTCTCTAGGTCCGTGCACACTGCCGTTAATAATGCCATGGCAGCAGTTCAAGAAACCATTGCTGACTCTGTAGCCAGGGCAATATCTCAATCTTCGGCACAACTGGCACACCAGTCCCTGAGTGCCCATAGCCATACAAAAAAGAGACTTTCTTCTCATGATGACATATTACCTAAAAAACATAGAAAAAACTATTTTCAAGGAGAAAAGTCAGAATGATGATGATAACCTGCTTAAAAAATGCAGTCATACTGATGTTACCACACAACATCCAGGACCCTCTACCCGGGAGGAGTATAACGATACACGGGTTAATATAGCATCTGATATGCCCATATCTGAGGAATATGTTTATGATGAAACTTATGAATATTATAATGGGGAAAGGGATGATGGAGAATTTCTTAATGACTCCGATTGTACGGATGGAAATGACCCCTCATACTTACCTACTGAAGTGGAGGGCGATATTTATTGTGATGAAAATATATCATCTAATTCTAAAGTAGTGGATAGCCAAGGTATTCCTTATTTTGATCCCTCCCAAATAGTCCACCCCAGATCTGGAGAGTGGACCCCATCTGCTGAGGTAGACAAATTTATTTGCCTCTGGTTACGCAAAAACATGGACAATAAAGCCAGAAATAAGCTTAGGGCCGAATGTCCACGCCCTACTTTATCCACAGCTTCTTCAGCTACACCCGACATTGATCCCATTCTAACTAGATTTATACAAAAGTCGGGAAAAAATCCTATTAAAGGAATTGACCGCAGTTTCAAACTGTGTCAGGATAAGTTTTTAGACTTACTGGGCCCATTGACTAGAATCATGGAGATGTCTGAAGAGGCGTTTAAAACAGGCAATCCTATTAATAACGACTCCCTCAGGGGATGGATACAGAGGACTATTTGTTTGTTCGGTAGCATAAATGAGGCTTTCTGTATCGAAAGAAGACGGTCTATTTTATTGAAATTAGACCCACAACTAACCTATCTGGCTCCCACTCCTACATCCGCGGATGTTGATAATCACCTATTTGGTGACAATTTTATCAAAGAAATTTCTAAGTATGTGGGCTTATTCTCCACACTAGACAAAGCCCAAGTGTCATTGAAAAAAGTCTTTCCCACTAGGGTTTTTGGAAGGGCCGGGAGAAGCAGGGGTCGTTTTCCCGGCCGTCACACTCAATTTAGACAATATAGAGGCCCCTCATACACAGACAGAGCCGCCTATTCCACCCCCCCTCCCCAACCACAACCTCAACCTCAACCCTTCTTCCCTTATCGAGGTCAAACATGGAGATCAAGGGGACAAAGGTTCAACACTCGTTCCAGACCAACAGGTAAGTTCACAACTAACAACTTCTTTCCTTCCCCAGACTCCGACTTTTTTCCCACTTATGGGAAAGGATATCTTCCGACCAATGGATTATCAATACAACAAAGGGTTATCTGATGGAATTCAGTGCTATTCCATCTCAAACTCTTCATCCTCCTCCCATTCATTTTTCTGTGGAGGATCAAAACCTTATAGAATTGGAGATAAAAGACCTTCTGACCAAACAAGCTATTATTCAGGTACCCCTAAATTCTCCAGGTTATGTAAGCAATCTTTTTCTAGTGAAAAAGAAGGATGCTGGCTATCGCCCAGTAATAAATTTAAAAACATTAAACAATTTTGTAATATATCGACATTTCAAGATGGAGGGCATCCATCTTTTGAGAGATATGTTATGGGAAAACGATTGGATGATAAAAGTCGATTTAAAAGATGCTTACCTCACGGTACCAATTCATCCTATTTCCCAACCATTCCTTCAATTCATTTGGAAAGGGAACAAATGGCAGTTCACTTGTCTCCCTTTCGGCCTTTCATCGGCCCCTTGGTGTTTCACCAAGTTGATGAAACCAATAATAGCGCTATTACGTTCCAGAGGTGTTCGTCTCATAATTTATTTGGACGATATCCTCATTATGGCAAATTCATTCCAAACAGCCATTCTTCATATGAATTGGACTCTGGATCTGTTATCAAATCTCGGTTTCTTAATAAACCAAGACAAATCTGTCCTTGTCCCCTCTCAGGAAATGGAATTCCTGGGTTTTTTGATCAATTCTCAGACAACTCTACTGAGCCTTCCGTTGAAGAAATTGAAGACGATTCGCAAAGAGATTCGATCATTAATCAACAAGAACCTAATTTCTCTTCGATCCATAGCTCGAATTGTGGGTCTCTTGTCCACATCAATTCAGGCAATCTTTCCGGCCCCGTTACACTATCGAGCTCTCCAACGTCTAAAAATTCAACACCTGAGAGAAGGTCTGGGTTACTCGGACGAAATCCAACTATCTTCGGAGGCAAAAGAGTTAATTTGGTGGCTACACCATATCCAGGAATGGAACGGGAAGACCATTTTCAACCCGTTACCAGATTTAATTCTGGAATCAGATGCAAGCCTAATTGGATGGGGAGCTCGTTGTGGCAACCAATCCACGGGAGGCAAATGGTCCAGCCAGGAATCTCAACTTCACATCAATTGCCTAGAATTGATGGCCGGATTCTTTGCTCTCAAGAGTTTTGTGGGAGACAGAACTCATTGTTGTATACTCTTACGTATGGACAATATTTCAGCTGTCCAATATATCAATCGTTTAGGAGGGACGAATTCCCCTATGTTAACGAACATTGTCAAAGATCTATGGCATTTTTGTCTGGACAGAGAAATCATACTCAAAGCAGAGTACATCCCGGGTCTTTCCAATACGATAGCCGATTGGAATTCCCGTTATCTCAAAGATTACAGCGACTGGAGGTTAGACCCTTCTGTATTTCATCAACTTCAGCTTTTGTGGGGACCACTATACCTGGATCTGTTCGCTTCCAGACTGAATCGTCAGATTCTGAGATTCTACAGTTGGCGTCCGGATCCCGAATCATTAGGGGCAGATGCCCTCATACAGATTTGGCCGAGACAGAAACTGCATGCGTTTCCCCCTTTCATTCTGATCCCCAGATTACTTTTCCAGATCACAATTCAGAAAGCCTCGGTAGTACTAATAACTCCGTGGTGGCCATCACAACCTTGGTTTCCCCAAATAATGGGGATGGTAATAGATTATCCAAGGCTCTTACCCAATCTCAACAATCTATTATTAGATCCTCTAGGGAATCCACATCCATTGATTGTATCGCAACAACTTCAACTTGTAGCTTGGCTAATATCAGGCCAACCTCCTCAGAATACGTACTTTCTCAATCAACTAGGGACATCTTATCAGAAGCATGGGCTCCAGGTACCAGGGTCGCTTACAGATCAGCCTGGAGACTTTGGTCTGATTGGTGCCTACAACGGGATCTGGATCCCATATCAGCACCTATTCCCTGTATCTTGAATTATCTATCGGCCTCCTTTGATTCAGGAAAGGCGTATCGTACGTAGAATCTGAATCGATCAGCCATATCCTTCTATCACTCTCCAGTAAATACTCTCCCTATTGGGAAACATCCGATTGTATGTAAACTTCTAAAAGGCATGCGTTTCAAACGTCCACCCACACCCAAATATCAATCTACTTGGGATGTCAATTTAATTTTAGAATTATTTAATTCTTGGCAAGATAATAATGCTTTATCTTTAAAACTTCTTTCTTTCAAATTAACCACGTTACTTTGTTTAATATCCATTAAAAGAATTTCAGATGTCAGAATTCTTGACGTATCTCAAAGACAATTCTCTCCTCAAGGAGTTACCTTCTTTATATATAAAAGGACAAAAACTAATATCCGTCAAGTTTTCTATCCATCCTTTCCCCATAATGACAAACTTTGTGTAGTCAAATGTCTTCAAGCATATGAGAGTAAAACCCTATCACTTCGACATTCTGCTTCACCTCAATTACTCATTTCCTTTTGTAAACCTCACTTACCTGTTTCTTCGGCAACTTTAGCTAGATGGGTCAGAAATGTCATGTACATGGCCGGTTTCGATACTACTGTATTTGGGGCCCATTCTGTTAGAGGAGCAATATCCACTAAAATAATTCAGGCAGGTGGATCTTTATCAGATCTTTTGAAGGCAGCTAATTGGTCTTCAGATTCAACTTTCAAAACCTTTTATTATAGACCGGATTCTCATGTATCTATGTCATTATTATAATTGATATTTTTTAGTTTATTGAATATAATTGAGAACTTTAAACATGCATATAATGCGAGCCTCCTGTCTTGTTATAAAATTGGGGATTTTCCTAGTATTGTGACGGAAAATATAGATTTTATAAAAGACAGGAGGCGAGCATTATCCCTCCCTCTACCTCCCTTTTAATTATTATATATTTTGATGTATTTCAGCTTATTAATCATCCAGTGATGTCGACCTACGTTCTTCAATTCATACTCTTTTGGATGATGATCTCTTTCTTCTCTCAAGTTTTTCTCCAGTTACATCGTTGAAGGAGTCCAAAATATCTACAGTTTTACTTCATTCACCCTACAGTTTTTCGAAGATATTGGAAATTTTAGTTTGACTTTGTTTATTGAACTTTATGTTGAACTTATCTATCTGCACAAAGAAGAGGAAGTATATGGTTTACCTGAGCCTTATATATGGGAGCCTGTAATCTCATTGGTTACACATATCTAGCAAGTTAGGTGGTCACACCTGTATGTTTCTCATTGTATGTAAAGTTTTTTCTTGTGGAATTTAACTGTTTATGGGCTGCTATTTGTTGCAGTAAAGAAGAACAATGCATATAATGCTCGCCTCCTGTCTTTTATAAAATCTATATTTTCCGCCACAATACTAGGAAAATCCCCAATTTTTAGGTGGAAAATTGAAAGGGTTATGAAAGTCCTTAAGGGGTTAAATTACATTGTTTTTATTTTTTCCACAGAATTGCTGGAAAGCCTGGATTTCCTTATACCAGCCAGAAGTAGAAGACTTAATTAGGATAACCAAACAGTAAGTGGAATTTTTTAAATTAAAGTGAGACCTCCAAAGATCAGGAGAACAAATGGGGAGAAGTGTGTGGTAGCATGCTTTACTCCCTGGCTATTAGCATTTTTTGTCTCGCTGCCCCATAGACTTATTATGCAGCAGCAAGACAAAGATCGCAATGAGAATGGGAAGTGATCTACACTGCTCTGCACTTATCTCAACTTGTTCTTTAGATTGGTGGGTTTCTCCGGACTGACACCCCAACGGATCAAAATTTTGGACATGTCTCTGTGACATGTCATAAGGTTTTGCAAAACACAGTGACACATTTACAATTTATTTCATACTGTCTCCCACAAGTCATTTTTTGTTTCGTGCTTTGATTTAATCACTTAGGATCTATTCACACGTACAGTATCCTGTGCAGATTTAATGTACAGGATATGAAGCTGTGTTCAGTCATTTAGTTTACATTGAAATCTGCAGCATAAAATCCTGCACATCAAATCTGCACAGAATACTGTATGTGTGAATAGACCATTAACAGTCAAGAACTTCTTACAATTCCAAACCAGTCATGTGCTTACAACAGCAAAATAAAGAAATTCTCCGGGATTTTAATATTGGTGGTCTGTCCTTAGAATATGCCACCAGTATGAGATAAATGAAACCTGACAGGTCCTTGAGCCTCAGGGACCATATTCAAAACTATTCACATCAAAAATTTTGGCGCAAAAAAGTTCACATCAGATTCAAAGTGTTTTACATGAGAATTATCCAAGGTTTACACTAGTCGCACCAGTTTTGCAAAAGTGGGCATAGCTATGTAAATGTCATGTTTTATATCATACTTTCAAAGGGGTGAGAGTCCATTTTACATAAAAAATTTCAGACCAGCTTTTTGCTAGTGTCAAAAACCACAGAAATGGTTGTAGTTTTTTTGTTTTAGATTTTTCTTTTCTTTTGTTTTTTGGAAAAAGGTGTTATTTAATCAATAATTGAAAAATAAATAGTTATTTATGGAAAATTTTATTAAAAAAACAATAATTTTTTTTCATGGTAACTGCTAGAGATGAGCACATTTTTTGAAAAGTTCGATTCAGCCAATTCACGAAAAAATTCAGTTCGGTCCGAAATTATTTGTGGCAAATCACTATTAAAAATGTCTATTTCCGGGCTACAGAGAGCCTCAATAGGGGTGTAGAACACTTTGCCTTGTCGTAACACACATAGGGAGTGTGCTGGGTTAGTGAAATAATACTGTTATTCAGTATGACATGCAGATCACAGGCGTCGCTATTAGAATCCCTGCCGCACAGCGGCACATGCTTGTGTCATACTTATTGTAGGCCCCAAAAATCAATCACTATTTTTAATAGAGATATTGGCAGTCTGGATGTAATGGAACGCTAAAGAAAGCATTGGCTAAATCCAGAAAAGTAAAGAACTTGGCATCTGGGGGTATTCTGCTGAGCAGAGTATGTGGATTGGGAACAATCAGAATATCCAGAATGGTGGCAGCATTAACAGCACGGAGGTCATGGACCATGCAGAACTTTTCAGGTTACCCTTTTGGGGTCTTCTTCTTTACGGGAAACAAAGGAGTGTTTGCCAGGGAGACACATTTGATGAAGGCTCCATTCTACAGAAGAGTTGAAATTTGTTCAGATAGAGAAGCTTCATGGTTGGCTTTGAAAGGATATTGAGGTAATTTTGGTATCTTTGCTCCAGGTTTCAAGAAGACTATGACAGGCGGTACAGGCAAGAGTCCTATAGCATCAGGACCTTTGGACCAGACATGGTCTGGAATTTGTTGAAGATAGACATCAGGTATAGTATTTGCTTGGATTTCCATGATCATCAGTGGAGAAGCTTGCAGAACACAAAGTTCTTCAGGTGTGAGTGGTTGGGATAATTCAAGGTGCATACCATCATTCTCATATTTTATGGTGGCTTTGAGCTTCTGTAGTAAATCAGCACGTAACAGATTTAATGGGCAGGTATCTGATACGAGCAGTTAGGAAATAATGTCTTGTTGTGCTCCAATAGGTATAGGGTGGGTAAGATTGGAAGAAATAGGTGTGCCATCTACACCCACACAAGAAAAACTGTCAGAGCAGATAAGAGAAGTGCATGGTAGGTCTTTAGAGCGTATTACAGATCTGGCTGCACCTGTGTCCACTAGAAGAGGAATAGTTTTTCCACTGACTATAAGATTTACAAAGGAGGTCTGTCCTGATTTAGTAAAATTGGTATAAGTAGGTACTTGGGAGGGCAATGTGGGCACAGGCTTGCCACTGTGCTATTGAGGACAATAAAGTAACTCTTGGAGGTCTGAGTAATAAGAGGAATGTGGATTATTCTCAGATCTGGACTATTGGTAATCTCTGGATGGGACATGATTTGGTGGATACTGTAGAGTCATCCTGTTGTTTGGTGGAGATTGTTGATTCATCCTCGTGTGGGGTGGGTGTCCTGGCAGAGGTCCAGATGGGTGATGGTCTATGTTGTAATGGTGTTGAAGCATCCTGGGCCTTGGTGTATCCGGATTCATATGGTAGTTGGTATGAGGTTTCTGACAGGTGTCCTCTGAGGGACATAATTCTGAACAGGGTATTGTGCAGGGTGAGGTTGAACTGCTCCATTATACATCATGGGGGCATCTTGACAGATTGCCACTTCAGAGGGTTTTCTAGTAAAAACTGCTTCAGCTTGTTTCTCAATAGCTTTGACAATAAGTAAGAGTTGTTTGGGTTCAAGTTTCACATATTCAGGCCTAGTGTCCATAAGTCTTTTCTTGGTAGTATCTGCCAGGCCACTAACAAAGATGTTGATGAACAGTGTCTTATGGAATTTGGTGTCTAGGTCATAGCCTTGATCCTGGAACAAACCGTGTAGTCTGGAGAAGAACTTTTCAGCTGATTCTGTAGGTTTCTGTGAGGCATCAGAAACATTGGTGGAGCTTGAAGCTAGTCGGTCTCCAGCACAGGCTTGTAACTGATGGCAGAATTCGATTCCAGAAGAGTTTGTCTCTTAGTCCACAATAGCAGTGCTCTCTAGACTGGTGGAAATGATAGGCCAAAAGGGGTCTCCGGCCCTGATACTAACCAGATTATATAAATCTTTCCATACTGCTGAGTATGGAATTTGGAATTTGCTTGATTCCTTATAGAAGGGCATTGGCTGTTTTTCTGGGTCACGGAGTTGGCTGATGAGATTATTCACTTTCAGTGGGGTGAAAGGAACATTTTTATGAATGGTCCCTAAAAGTGTCTCAGGTGCATCAGTTTCGTCAGTAGGGGTGGGTGGCATTGACATGGATTTAGGTGGTGTGGGTTTAGGGAGGCCAGGATATAGATCAATTGGGTCACCATGCAGTAAGGGCAAGAGTTTACGTGGCATGGGTTTAGATAGGCCAGATAGTAGGTCATCAGAGTAATCATGTGGTATTGGATGTTTACCCAACAGGTTTGGTTGATTGAACAGGTTGACAGCATTCACCAGAGCTTGGACTGTTTTGTACGTGTTAGAGATAAGCCTGATTTCCTGCAATGTAGTAATTGGCTGGTGATGTTTAATAGTGGACACTATTACACTGGCACGACAGCGGGTGTGAGTGTGTTAACAGGGGAAAGAGGGATAATTCCTGGGGACCGATGAAGATGATCATTGGTAGGTAAATTAAACTGGGCATGGGGCTCATTTTGGGCTGGAGGTATCCAGAGGGGAGGGTTTGAGGTTGTTGGATCATTAGTCCAGTTGCGGAAGGGAGGGTTTTCAACATTGGGCAGCAGTGACTGAGTCCTCGGTGAGGCCATGCAATTGTTAGCAGAATCGGAGGGAGGGCTTCCAGGGAGGAGGTCCCGGTAAGGACTGGGGTGGGATCATAATGGGTAGTGAGTCTACAATAGGCTGTAGGGAGGAAGGTGCATTGGGATTGGTGTTGGTATAGACCGGTGACTTGGTCAGTGGGCACGAAGTAACCCCCATCAGTCATGACTGGAAGGAGGTGTAGGGCAGGTGTCACCTTGGGAGTACAGGGAGGGGCACTGGGAGTACAAGGAGGGGGAATTGAAGGCCAGGCTTGGCCACAGGAAACACAGTTTTCAGCTGAGGGCGGGTTTTGTTGGCCAAGTGGGGACACACCCAACAATTAGGATCATCACCATTATAGGGCGGTGGCATGTCTTTTTCTTTGTAATACAAATACACAGTCACCTTCCCCTTTTTGTCTCTGCATTCTTGTTCTACTCATTTCTCTTTAGTTATGGCACATGAAGTGCCGAGCCATGCTTGGGCAGATGCCAACAAATCATTATCCTCTAAAATCCCTTTATGATGTTTAAGGGCCTCAGACCATAAGTCTGGGTGTAATCTACCTTTCTCATGAATATTACATATGGACATACATTTTTTGATTTTTTTCAAGATGTTTCTTTCCTTCGCGGTGCATGGCTAAGTCACATGCCTCTTCACGCCCAGGGGGAGCGGAAGTCTGACTTTTAAATAAAGAAGGCAAAACGCTCATATCTTCCAAAGTCTAACAGTTTAAAAGTTAACCAATTTTAAAAATTGAATCATTTTGAAGCTTAGAAGTCTTAAAAGGAGTGAGGACAGTGTAATTTTCCTATCCCAGTGATCTCTCGGCCGAACAAAAGTTGGCACATAGCAAAAAACAAAAAGGGTGCATATAGGCACAAACAAAATGTAACTACTGATACGGCACAAAAGTTACCCTATGGTATGGCACAAAAGATACCTGCTGGTACGGCACAAAAGATACTTACTGGTACGGCACAAAAGTTACCAGCAGTGCGGCACAAAAGATACCCTCTGGTACAGCACAAAAGATACTTATTGGTATGGCACAAAAGATACTTACTGGTATAGCACAAAGGATACCAGCAGTGCAGCACAAAAGAAACCTTATGGTTCAGCACAAAAGAAACCTTACAGTTCAGCACAAAAGTTATCAGCAGTAGGGCACAAAAGATACCTACTGGTACCTAAGGTACCAGCAGTGCAGCACAGAAGTTGCCAGGGGTACAAACACAAAAGTTAGATAAATAAAAAAAAAGTTAGAGTAGATAAAAAACAAAATCAAAAGTTAAGGCAAAAGAAACATCAAAAACATTTTCAGAATCGAAAATTTCTATTGGATTTCATGAAACTCAAAAATCAAAAACAAGAATCTAAATCAAAGCAGAATAACCATCAAAAACATTGTTTACTGAATCTCTCACAACTCCTGTTTTAACAAAACTCTGTACTCACCGAGTGTGGTCCCTGTTTGGGCGCCAAGTGTTAAGGAATGGCTGCTGGTTAGGCCTTCAATGTGAGAGACTGCCGCTGTCCAAATTAGAGTGTCGACACCAGAAATGAATATCAGACAAAGAGTTGGTATAAATCTCCTTCTCAGCAGAGTTTTAGCTCACACTGGCTAAGGAGTAATGCTTTATTCCAGGAAGACAATTGTTTTATATAAGACAATCAAAGGAGAGGCTGTTTATCACATAAAAATCATTGTGTTATATTTTGATTGGTTAATTAGATATATACATTCATGCAAGCATTTATTAATCATAGTCATGCTGTTATGATGAAAAGTCATATGCTGTTATATGATGCAAGCTTTCCTGTTGCGAAAAATGCGAAAAATTCGCGTATGCGAAAATTAACATATGCGAAAATTCGCATATACAAAAATTAGCATAAGCGAAAATTTGCATATGCGAAAATTCGCACGCCAGTCTCACACAGTAGTATTAGAGCCTTCTTTACACCACACAAGCTGGAAGCAGAGAGGGATGATCACTGTGATGTGTACTGTGAAAAAAAAACAAAAAAAAACGAATATTCGTAATTACGAATATATAGCGCTACATTCGCGAAATTCGCGAATATGCGATATTCGCGAATAATCGAATTGCGAATATTCGCGAGCAACACTACTGTTTATCAGAAGATTCCAGATGTGTCTGTTATTTTGCACCGATTGCATATGTTTCAGTTAGATGTTGCTTTTGTTACTTCTTCTTTTTGGACACTTTAAGTCTTTTTTTCTTGCTTCTTCGGCATTGTCCCAGAAAGCAGGTTCCATCTTGGTTACGAGCAAATATCAAGCTGATATATCGGATAAGGGTAATCACATTTTTTCTGCAGCATTAACAATAACATATAGGTTTCAATATATTGATCAACAATCAGACTCATCATAGTCAACCTCAACATTCTAAGGTGCAGTACTCACTGTCCCTCCTCCTTTTACAGGGTTCCAATTCAATATAAGAGTTCTATTGTTTTGTTGACCGTTTTGGGATTTGTTATCAATTATTGTTCAAGGATCTACACTGTTCTACAAGTATGACTTGCTTTATATAATTTTTTTTTTTAAATTCTTTATACCAGAATGAAGTATGACTATTGCCCTGTTCTTATACATGTCCTTCATTTTGTAGGTTCTTTTTGGCAGTTTCCAGTTATACTTTCCGAAGATTACAAATTGCTGTCTGTTTGGTATTTGGAGATCTTTTAAGGTATATTTTTCACGGTTTATGATTGTTTTGTGCTTATAAATAGACAATGCATGCACTCACATTAGGTCCAAATCTGAACAAATATTTACACATCAAAAATAAAATTTTAATATACTGTTGTTAGCAGTCCTAACTACATTTTCCTGCTCCCAGGTCTGCCACAATTTGTCCTCCAAGGATCCAGGCCTTTCCAGTTCCATCCCATTTATCTTCCTATTGTTCAGTGTTAATACTCTAAGAAAATTGTAATAAAAAGGATGTATATGTGTACATGGTGAGTTTGTGGTTTTATTGCACTGGGGATGAATCCCACAGTTAGCCGGGTAGGGCTCGCCGGCTGGGGGTGGTGGAAAAAAAAGATATTGGGGGGGGCTCAGGTTGACTTCTTGCATTGGATTGTGAAGGAAAAAAGGAGGCCCTCAGGTCCGGCGCTGCTTGGTCCACAGAGGTTCAGTGGAAGTCGTGGTAGAGGTTAAAAAGCAGTTTATTTAAAATTAATAAATAAAACTATTTTCCAAATGCATGCGAGCAATGACGCGTTTCGGGATTAGCATATCCCTTCTTCAGATTGCAAATGTATAGAAGATGATAGACATGAACCTTTAAATAAGCAGTGAAAAAAGCGCCAAACCAATGTTCAAGGTCAGGGGGCGTATGTTCACCCCGGAACTGAATCAGGGAACATTACCATTACAGAGCGTATAACGCATTCAAATACATTAAAATACAAAGAAACTATGAATATGCAGATTATGACAAAGGGTGTATATACACATATGTGCTAAAATATATGCTAAAATATACTTATTGGAGTGTCTGTCTTGTTGGGAAATGGTCCCGAAAAGAGGCTTGAGGCGCAGGGCAGCGTATCCCATAGGGAGGCTTGGAGTGCGTCAAACAGATACGGTATCAGATATTGTTAGAATAAGATTTAAATAAATGGATGGAAACTATGTTTAGTTAGAAAATAGTAATGAAAAAGGGCATGAATTCGCATGACATGTTTAAAAACAAATCTATGTTTAAAAGAGGGGTTTTGATGCGTGAACAGCCAATAAGGCTAAAGAAGGGTGTGGCTAAATATTAGTAGCCAATCAGCTGTCAGTACGGCGTAAGCTCTTGACGGGGATATACACAAAGGTCACCTGGGGAATAGCGACCAATCTGGAGTGGATTAGGTGTGATACGTAGAATTACGATGAGTGGTATCGTGCTGTAAAAAAGATATATATATATATATATATATATGAGAGAGAGAGAGAGTATGTAGTTAGATATCCACTGATACTATATAGCTACTATAAGCTCTATGAATGGTAGTTAGATCAGTACCTGTAATTCAAGATGAGTGTGTTCATTGGTTGGTAGGAGTCTAACAGTAAAGTGCGATGTGCTGCAGGTAAGGTGCAACGTGCTGCAGGCAGACCACAGGGTGCAAGATTGCTGTGGGTGAGGTAAGGACAATAAGGGTATTAGCAATAGAGGATAAGCAATATTAAAGAAGTTGTGGACAATGATATAACTTCTCAAGTTTTTTTGAAAGAAATTAGCTCGGGTACATTACGTGCTGCAGTAAGTATAAATGTACCTGAGTTTTCCTCTGTAGAATGGTTGCTCCGGCAGTGCATGCTTGCCGCTTGATGTCCGGGGAGAAAGTCGCAGTAAGCAGGTTATTTGCTGTGTGGATTTTCGGGAGGGAACGGGAGACAGCCCTGGCCAGCGGCGTCTCGACCGTTGTCTTTCCCGCTGGATTCCGGTAAATTCCGATAAGTTCACGGTCTCTGCCAGTGACGTCACTACAGGTAGCAGAGGAGGACAAGTTCCGATATATATATACCAAATATGCAGCACTATCCCCCCCAATATTTTTTTTTAAAATGCAGTAGGTGCCAGCGTCCAGAAAACCAATCAGGGTTCCTCCAGATATCCAACCAAAAGACGCAGCACTCCAGGGATAAGCAAACGTGTATTTATTCAATCATATCAAGTCAGCAAGCAACGTTTCTGCTCTCTATGGAGCCATTTTCAAGCTTGAAAATGGCTCCATAGAGAGCAGAAACGTTGTTTGCTGACTTGATATGATGGAATAAATATAAGTTTGCTTATCCCTGGAGTGCTGTGTCTTTTGGTTGGATATTTATATGTGTGTATGTGTATATATATATATATATATATATATATATATATATATAAAAGAGAATTGCAGCAGCACACATGTGCACACATGACCAATGTGTGCTGCTGCAATCCTCTTTTTTTGTATACTCTGATGCCATGGCACCCGTGTATTAGGCTGTTGTGCCGGCTATCTTTCTTTTTTCTTGTATGTACAATTCAGGCGGAAATGGCACCCTGTTTAGCTGTGCACCCCTCCCCCTTTCTCACAGGTGGAGTTTTAAATGGATCCAGCATGTCACCCAGTCAGAGGCTATATGCCCAGCAGAGGTGAGTGGATATTTGAGTGTTAGGCTCAGAATTTGTGCTATGTTCCCATCCTAAATGAGGCCACCTCCCTGTGGTGGATGGGGGACACGTTTTGATCAAAAAGTGCGCTAAGAGCCTCAATTTTTGTGACCATTGTGTGCTGCTGCAATCCTCTTTTTTTGTATACTCTGATGCCATGGCAGTGTGCACCCGTGTATTAGGCTGTTGTATCTTTCTTTTTTCTTGTATATATATATGTGTGTGTGTATATATATATATATATATATATATATATATATATATATTGTGGCAGTGTGGCAAGGAAAGGGTGTATTTCCCTTGCTATCTCTGCAGAATGCTCCACCTGTGGCCTGATTAATGAGGTATCAGGAAGGGAAAGTGTGTTTAAAAGGAAAAGAAAGAGAATAGTTGGGGCTCTCCCTGGGTAACAGCATGTTGCTGTAGGGGGAGACACACAGACCCTGTTGAGGAAACACACAGCGAACTGTGAGCGGTCCAAGAAGTGAAGAAGTGGTGTGAACTGTGAGTAACAGGTTGCAGGGGCACATGTTTTATGCTGGCTGAGGGTAGCTCACCAAATAGTAGTCAGGGCATGCTGATATGTGTAGTCAGTGACGAGACGGTCTAGGACTTTGGTTTGTTCATGGTGTTATGTTTTGTTTTACCTGCAACCTGTCTAAATAAAGCTGGCAAGGTGCCAGGCTTGCATGAATAACCGTTGTCTGCGGGTTTGAGTGGAAACGTGTCCCGTGGCAGTGTCCAGGACGATCCCGGAGCTAATCCCCATGGAGGAATCCTTACAATTGGTGGAGGATGCGGGCAAACACGTTGCTATGAGCAACCAGTGGTCGAGTTGCAGTGAAGTTTTTGCCAAGAGAAAATAATTGTGCATGTTGCAAGTGGGAACTCTTTTTCTCAGAGAGGAGACAGTGGGACGAGCCCAGCTGTGGAGTACAAGAGCAGGACTGAGCCTGTGGTGAAGTTGTTGCTAGGGGCAACAGATCGCATCAAGCGAGTGGGCTTACTTTCTCAAGTAAGGAAACAGGTGGACGGGCCAACTGCAGAGTGCAGATTACGTTTTGAGACTGTGTATAAAGGCGTTGCTAGGGGCAACGGAAAATTTTGTTGGCAAACGGCTGACATTTCGGCAGAGGACTGTGCTGTGTTTGCAAGGTTTGAAGTGTTGCAAGATGGATGTCCTGATAAGTGCTTTGTTGCAGACGGCTGCAGAGCAGGAGGAAGCAAGCTTTGCAGAGTTTGAAAGGATTGCTATGCATGAGGCATGGCCCAAGACACACTGGGGAAACTTGGTGTTTGGATTCATTGAGGAGAGGCCCAAAAAGTTCATTGTGAACTGGATCCAAAGATCTTACGGGACTATGAGAAAGTCAAGACAGAGATCCTGACTCAAGTGGGAGTAAGCCAAGCTGCAAGACTACAGTGTGCACTGCAGCCTAACAGTGATGCTGGGTTTAAAGTTGCAGAGCTACTTAAAGAGCAAGTGGCGCGATGTTCTGCAGCAGAGAAGCTGGTGAGAGGTGTTCAGCGCCAGCCCTTAACCAATTGGACGGCAAGAGATTCTGGTACTGTTCCAGGGGTTATGGGGGCCATGTTTAGAGACTATGAGACTGTACATAAGAATGATGGGACTGTGCATAAAAATGCTGAGGCGGAGGGTGGTGGTTCCCTAGTTGTCTGTGTGAACAGTGTTCAAGGTGGTACCAACCTATGTCCAGTTGCAAAATCATGTGAGGGTGGGGAACCCCTCATGAAGACTGATGAGACTGTTCACACTATGCAGATCGGATAGAAAAAATCTGGTGAACAGAAAATCTTAAATGCAGGACTGGGAGAAAATGTAACAAAACACACTTTGCCTGAGATAGGTCCTAGTGCTATGAACTGTCCTGTAAATTTTGAACATGTGCAATCTGATAATGTTTTTGTTGAAAAACCTATGTTGATGTGTTCAGATGTAAAGTGTACTGTTGCCACCTCTGACAGGACAAAAGAAAACCTGTGTGAGCTGGCAATAGAAGGTAAAAAGATGACGGTTTTGTTAGACCCTAGATGTGTAATAAGTCTGGTAAAGTCCAGCAGCAGAAAGCCAGACCCCACTATAATGTCTATGCAGGCTGGTATTTGGGGCTATAAAATAGTTAATGTCTGTATTTCTACACCCTATGGTACTATAGGTCACAAGGTTGCAATAGAGCCCTCCTTGGAGTATGATGGAGTACTGGGGACGGATTTTCAATTTTTTCAGCAATTATGGGAAGACTGTCGGGTAACTAGAGCAGGTACACCTGATAGGCCCACAACACTTGACTTGCACCACACACTAGTGGAGAGTTACTCAGCAGAGGCTGAGGACGGGGAGTGTCAGCAGTCACTAGATATATGTCCGATAGGGGTCTGCCAGACTGCTGGGGGAGCTGAAGACCAGACCGTGAGTCAAGTCCAAAAGGATCCAGCGACTCAAGTGACAAGTGTGCCTCTGACTGAAACAGAATCTTCAGAGAAACCAGAAACTGATCAGGTACAGGAACATGGGTTCCATCCGCCAGCTGAAGATGAGCCCAAGATGGGGCTAGAGTTGCTCTGTCACCTGGAAGAAGTGAATGAGACTGGAAAAGAGGAAGCTATGTTGAACCTTGTGAATAAAGATGAGCCAAAAGGGGAGTTCAAATTGCACGGTCATCTGGAAGAGGTGACTGGAAAAGAAGCTACAGAGATGTCTGTGGATAATGCAGAAGTACTGAAGAGAGTACATGTGGAGCTGGGTGCTGCGCTTACTGTCACAGAGAGAGTCCTGAGTGAAGGAGATGTCACGTCTGGACCAGAGATGGATCGTGACCAGGAAGGTCGAACCACTGGACCAGATGTTGTTGCAGACCCAGGAGCCCTAGACCTTTCTGCTGGGCAGCAGAGAGACAGTGTTGAAGTGAAAGAGAAGTCTGCCAGTGAGCAGAGAGACAGTCCAGAGAGACTGTCCAGGAACTACCCTGAAGCCCACGTGGCCAAGACCCTTGAAAAGGGGGAGACTACTCCTAAAGGTGGAAAAGAGTCTGAATGAGTTGGCTTAAAGGAAGAGAAAGGCCAAGGACAAGTGACTGTCAGAGGACAAGAGAATGTCACAAGGTCCAGCAGCGAGAGTAAGGAGACCGCTGTAAGTAAGAGATCTCGGAAAAAACGCGCTGGTCTTGGTAAAAAAAGGGAGCAGATCCAGAACCTTGAAGAAACCTTACAGATGGTTTCTGCTAAATTGTCTCAAAAGGAAGAAGTAGTTCATCACATGACAAAGGAGAAAGAAAAAATGCTTGCAGACTTGAATAAAGAGCAGGAAGCGACGCTTCAGCTGCGGAAAGATATGGAGCGCCACAAAAGTGAGTTTGCGGCTCTGCAGGAGGAACTGTCCCGCTCCCAGGGTCTTATGACCAGCAAGGAGAGAGAATTGGAGATTCTGGCCAAGCAGATCTATTTCAAGGATGAAGAAGTGAATGTCCTGTGTGGGGCATATCTGGCTCTACAAAGTGATCACAAGGCTAGGTTGGTAGCCATGGAAGAGCTAGAGAAGGAGAAAGTGGTAATGGCTCATAAGGTGCAGAGCCTGGAGGCGCAGAACGAAACGCATATTAAGTCTCGCGCAGCTGCCTTGGATTCACTGGGTACTCAGCTCTCTGAACAAGAGGCTCAGCTAAAAGTCTATGAGCAGAAAGTGTCCAAGATGGCGCAACTGAATAAAGACAATGAGCAGGTGAGAGAACAACTGCTGTCCCTGGAGGATACTGTCAAAAACTTGACAGAATTGCTGGAAAGTGAGAAGAAGAACTCTGCTAAGCTCGAGTGAGCAGCAGAAATGTTTAAAGCTGGAAGGGAACATGAAGGTCCTAAAAGAAAGTAGTGACCAAGCTATAGTAGAACTGGCTAACGAGAGGTTAAAAGTGTCTCAGAAAAAAGGCGGAGTCTGAACAATGGACGCAAGAAACAGTAGAGTCTGAAGACCATGAGAATAAACCATATGGGAAGTCCTCTGTAGTGTTGAGCGGCATAGGCCATATTCGAATTCGCGAATATTCGCGAATATATGGACGAATATTCGGCATATATTCGCGAATATTCGCATATTCGTTATACTCTCGTTTTATTTTCGCGTATGCGAAAATACGCACATGCGAAAATTCGCATATGTGGAAATTCGCATATGCGAAAATTAGCATATGCTAATTTTCGTATATGCGAATTTTCGCGCGCCAGTCTCACACAGTTGTATTACAGCCTTCTTTACACCACACAAGATGGAAGCAGAGAGGGATGATCACTGTGATGTGTACTGTGAAGAAAAAAAAAAAAAAACGAATATTCGTAATTACGAATATATAGCGCTATATTCGCGAAATTCGCGAATTCGCGAATATGCGATATTCGCGAATAATATTCGAATTGCGAATATTCGCGAGCAACACTAGTCCTCTGAAGCTGCAGAGATATTGACATTGAATGGTGAAAATTCTGAGGCAGAGAAGTTCTCTGAGGTAGAAGTTAAACCAGAGATAACTGCAGAAGCTGCAAGTAAAGTCAGTGACACATCTGAAGGTGCAGGTGAAAAACTGCCTAAAGGAGCCAAGAGTTCTCAGCCTAAAAATGAGCCTGTGAAGGTTGGTGTCCCTAAAGGAGAAGATGGACAGGTGCATTAAAGAGAAGCCTCCTGAAATTGTGGAGGATGACTTAGAAGACCTGCAAATGGGTGATACAGGCTCGGTTGGCCACCAGCAAAGTTCGGGCAATGGTCATACCAGGTGACAGAAGAAGACAAAGGCCTGGAGCATCTGCCTTGTCCACACCTAGTGTCCAGAGCACTGCACAGACCAAGATGAAGAACCTGGTGTTGGAAAGGTGTGACATGAATGGAGCTTTTTACAAGGAATTTGTCAAAGGTGATCAAAAGTCTTGTGCTCGGTGGCTGATGAAAGTGCCAATGAAAGAAGGGTGCACCATTGAAGTGGTGCAGATAAAATCTACTGATGAAGGAAGCTAAGTGCCTCAAAACCTGTTGGACGTAGTTGTTCAAGGAAAAGGAAAGGCAGTTGGACTCTGCCTTTTGAATACAAGTGCTCCTTCCCGGTGGTCTGAGCAGAGGGGGGGGGGGGGGGGGATATGTGGAAGTGTGGCAAGGAAAGGGTGTATTTCCCTTGCTATCTCTGCAGAATGCTCCACCTGTGGCCTGATTAATGAGGTATCAGGAAGGGAAAGTGTGTTTAAAAGGAAAAGAAAGAGAATAGTTGGGGCTCTCCCTGGGTAACAGCATGACGCTGTAGGGGGAGTAACACGGACCCTGTTGAGGAAACACACAGTGAACTGTGAGCGGTCCAAGAAGTGAAGAAGTGGTGTGAACTGTGAGTAACAGGTTGCAGGGGCACATGTTTTATGCTGGCTGAGGGTAGCTCACCAAATAGTAGTCAGGGCATGCTGATATGTGTAGTCAGTGACCAGACGGTCTAGGACTTTGGTTTGTTCCTGAGTTATGTTTTGTTTTACCTGCAACCTGTCTAAATAAAGCTGGCAAGGTGCCAGGCTTGCATGAATAACCGTTGTCTGCAGGTTTATTGAGTGGAAACGTGTCCCGTGGCAGTGTCCAGGACGATCCCGGAGCTAATCTTCAAGGAGGAATCCTTACAACATATATATATATATATCTCTAAACAACAACAAAAAACGTGGTCTCAAATGGCTGGAGGTGCTCAACCCCAAATGCAGTTGTGCATATATACTGGGGGAGCAGATCCTGCCCTTGTAGTCCGTTGCTAGGGGCGATACCCAGCATAAAAATGCATACAATGGAGGATGCCTGCAGCGGACTACAAGTGCCACAATAGAATCCTACACCAGATAAACTGTGTGGATGTGTAACAATTAGAATAATGTAATGCAGGAATTTAGGTGCACTACTGTGGTAGATGTATACAATGACATTGGCTAATCCCTTAAGGGATCCCTTGAGGGATTAGCCAATGTCATTGTATACATCTACCACAGTAGTGCACCTAAATTTCTGTAAATATATATATATATCCACAAAGAAGCAGAAGCGGCACTCCAATATCACAGCAAATCGAGGTTTATTCACCTAAACCTCGATTCATTCATAAACCTCGATTTGCTGTGATATTGGAGTGCTGCTTCTGCTTCTTTGTGGATATTACATTGGGGGTAGGTCTGCCCCCGAAGCTGAGCACCCAAACGGATCCGGAATCCTTGGCCACGGTGCTTCTCCTTCCTCTTCTTTGTGTATATATGTGTATGTGTGTGTGTGTGTATATATATATATATATATATATATATATATATATATATATATATATATATATATATATATATATATAGTAGCATTATTAATGATATTCATGACAGATAAAAAATATTTCTAAACCTGTAATAAAACACATACAAAATAGTAAAACGCGGTATCCAATTAAACCACTAGTTAAAAGAATAGTGATGGGTCAATGTAAAATATATTAGATTAAGAGAATCACTATAAGGCATCGCTGAAGCAAACACCAGCAGTGGTTCAGTCATCCCAATAATCATGTTGACTAAAAACGACATAAGTCAGAACGTGGTCGCTCTAGCAACTATTTGCGGAACCTGAACCTTAATTGTCCATAGAGACAAAAAGCTATGTTGTCGCAATCATACTTATTCCTTTTTGTCTATATGGACATGCAAGGTTCAAGTTCCAAAAACATAGCCCCAATCTTAAAAGTAAATGTAGACCGTCTTTTTTGTCATAAGGGTCCTCCAAAAATAAGATGAAGAGTATATCCCATTGTTGGGACATACAGAAATCAGCTGCAGTTCATGGGGAAACCCAGCAGCAGGTGTCAAGTTCCCCTTCAGCATCACCACAGGAAAAATGAAGAATTAAAGTTTCCTTTGGAACCGGTGGTTGTTCATACAATACATAGACAGATTGGGTTCACCAGAGGAGGAGACACTCTTGGTAGATAAGTGTTGGGATCTCCCCTATTAACTCAAATTTACATAGTATAGAAACAAATGAAGATCCGCTGGCACTATGGCACTGGCACTATGGCAAACAGAGGCTGCAGTATAACCAAGGAGTGAACGGGGTAAAACTTCAACTCAAGACAGTTCAGACACGGTTTGTAGCACGGGTGTTGCTCAATGATAAGTGTAGAGGTATCAGACATCAAAACACGTAGATGTAGATCATGGTACTCACTCACTGCGTCAATAAAAGCATGTCATTTATTTCAGCTTATTAAAAGTCCATAAAGTGCAATACAAGCAAGATGATTCAATGCGGGCGTTCAAGAGTTAACGGAATTACAGCTGTTTCACGTGAATGTGCTTTCACAGTGGGGTTTAAAGGGGTTCTCCGATGCTTTAGACATCTTATCCCCTATCCAAAGGATAGGAGATAAGATGCCTGATCGCGGGAGTTCCACCGCTGGGGACCCCCGGGATCTCACACGCGGCACCCCGTTTGTAATCAGTCCCCGGAGCGTGTTCGCTCCGGGTCTGATTACCAACGACCACAAGGCCGGCGGCGTGTGACATCACGCCTCCTCCCCTGTGTGACTCCACGCTCCGCCCCTCAATGCAAGCCTACGGGAGGGGGCGTGATAGCATTAGTCTTAAGATCCAGCGGGACTTGTATCGCAGCACTCTCTCTCTTTTAACACCTGGAGTTATATTGACCCTTTCTAATCCTACAAATTTCAAAACATTCAGATTTCCACCATGGGACTCACTGATGTGTTGAATGAGACGGGGAGCTCCTATTCCTGTGTGAATAGAACGGAAATGTTCACGTATTGTGCTGAAAAGACATTGGATGGTCTTACCAATATAAAAATCGCCGCATGGACAAAAAAGGACATAAACTATATAAATAGTTCTACAATTTATAAACTGGTTGATTTTATGGTATTCCATTGATCCAAACTTCATTTCCTATGGAGCAGTATTGACACCAACTACATGTCTCACATTTGTAATTGCCTGTTAGGGACAGTTGTTTAACCAGCTTCGGTGTGGCAATGTACTGGTGAATTTATTTCTCACTAGTTGATCTTTTAGATTTTTACTATGGAGAAAGGTGACAAATGGTTTTTAGCTTGCTAGAGGGGCAAGATCAGGATCTTTTTCAATGAGATACCAATATTTTAAGATGGTGGATTTTATTAAATAATATTTTTTGTATTTTTTTTTTTTTTTTTGCAGCAAGCAATACATAGGACGGACAAAAAGACAGCTCAAAACTAGAATATCAGAACACATTTACAATATCCGGAAACCCCCCATTATCTACACATTTTGCTCTTCACCACAACAGCGACCCTACTAAATTAACATTTGTAGGTTTATCTATCATTACGAAAAATTGGAAAGGAGTTAGTTAAAAGCTACAAATGTTGAGAGCAGAAAGTAGAAAAATCTTTGAATTTGAAAGCCTTGAATCGAAGGGCCTTAACTCCAATATACAGGGTGGGCCATTTATATGGATACACCTTAATAAAATGGGAATGGTTGGTGATATTAACTTCCTGTTTGTGGAACATTAATATATGTGAGGGGGCAAAAACTTTTCAAGATGGGTGGTGACCATGGTGGCCATTTTGAAGTTGGCCATTTTGAATCCAACTTTTGTTTTTTCAGCAGGAAGAGGGTCATGTGACACATCAAACTTATTGGGAATTTCACAAGAAAAACTATGATGTGCTTGGTTTTAACGTAACTTTATTCTTTCATGAGTTATTTACAAGTTTCTCTTTGTTTACAGCCATTGACATGTCGTCGAGGTTAACACGTGAGGAGCGAATAGAAATTGTGTTGATGTCTGGTGAACGCAGTAACCGGGTCATTGCAGCAGATTTCAATGCAAGACACCCTACGAGACCACCCATCTCCCATGCTACAGTTAGCAAACTGCTTGCTAAGTTTCGTGAAACTGGTTCAGTGTTGGATTTGCCAAAATGTGGACGCATGAAATCTGTCACTAATGAAAAAACATCAGTGGCTGTCCTAGCTTCATTCAGCAAGAGCCCACAGCGTAGCACTTGCCACATGTCACTGGAGAGTGGCATTAGTCTAACATCCCTTTGGCGGATATTAGCTACTCATAAATGGCACCCTTACAAATTCCAGCTACTGCAGCATCTCAACGAGGATGACCCAGATTGGCGCATTGAATTTGCAGAATGGGCAAAACAAAAATTGGAACAGGACCCTCAGTTTACACAGAAGATTTTGTTCAGTGATGAGGCAAACTTTTCATGTGAATGGTGAAGTTAACAAACAAAACCACCGCTATTGGTCTGACACTAACCCACATTGGATAGATCCCTCCAAGACTGTTGGAACACAAAAATTGATGGTATGGTGTGGTATATGGGGTACAAAGATAGTGGGGCCATTCTTCATCAATGGAAACCTCAAGGCCACTGGATATGCAAAATTGCTACATGATGATGTGTTTCCCTGTTTATGCACTGAAGCTGGCATGTTCCCTGAGTTTTTCCAGCAAGATGGTGCACCACCACATTATGGGTGTCAGGTCCGAGCATTCCTAGATGAACGGTTTCCTGGAAAGTGCATTGGTCGTTGTTGGCCAGTTGAATGGCCCCCAAGGTCTCCCGATCTGATCCCCTTAGACTTTTATCTTTGGGGTCATCTGAAGGCAATTGTCTATGAAGTGAAGATACGAAATGTGCAGCACCTGAAACTACGGATACTGGAAGCCTGTGCTAGCATTTCTCCTGCGGTGTTGCTATCATTGTGTGAAGAGTGGGAGAAGAGGGTTGCATTGACAATCCTACACAATGGGCAGCACATTGAAAACATTTCATAAGTGGTCAGAAACTTGTAAATAACTCATGGAAGAATAAAGTTACGTTAAGGCCAAGCACATCATTGTTTTTCTTGTGAAATTCCAAATAAGTTTGATGTGTCACATGACCCTCTTCCTATTGAAAAAACAAAAGTTGGATTCAAAATGGCTGACTTCAAAATGGCCGCCATGGTCACCACCTATCTTGAAAAGTTCCCCCCCCCCCTCACATATACTAATGTGCCACCAACAGGAAGTTAATATCACCAACCATTCCCCTTTTATTAAGGTGTATCCATATAAATGGCCCACCCTGTATTTACATACCATGGAGGTTAAACTAACAGGCTTGTTATTCCCTTTATGACACCTTTTTAAATATTGGCACCACAATTGCTATTGTCACCAAGTGAATCCAAATAAGAATATGGGAGCCCATAAACATAACCACCAAATAAGGCAAAATATCAACAGCAATGAAAGTATAGAAAATGTACAAATCTTTAATGAAAATACATGATATAAAATAAATTTAAAAATTAGATGTATGAGCACAAAGCACATTGCTGAATAGACTGCAAGAAGTGCCGACTAGACATTGGTACAAAAGGTAAAGAGACATGCATCAAGAACTGCTCAAGATATTTGGAACACATAAGTTAGAAAACAGAAAGATTACCAATGCAGAGCCATCTACCACCTGCATTTACCCCAACATATGTTTCGCCCTATTGCCCCCCTAATGAAGCGCACAGTGGACAAGATATAAAAGAAATGTAAAAAAGAAAATAATTTCCTTTGTAGCATACAGCTGCTAATAAGTACTGGAAGGGTAAATATTTTTTAATAGAAGTAATTAACAAATCTGTTTAACTTTCTGGCACCAGTTGATTTAAAAAAATAAAATAAAAATGTTTTCCACCGGTAAACCCCTTTAAGATATTTTTAAAAGTCTCCCATTTGGTGTCAGTATTCTTGTTTTTCAGGACATTCTCCCAATTTATATTGATAAAGGGGTACTCCGGCGCTAAGACATCTTATCCCCTATCCAAAAGATAGGGGATAAGATGCCTGATCGCGGGGGTCCCGCCACTGGAGACCCCCATGATCTTTCACGTGGCACCCCGTTACTATCAGCTGTCACGCCCCCTCCCAAAGGCTTGCATTGAGGGGGCGGAGTGTGACATCACACAGGGGCGGAGCCGTGACATTGCACTACTCCGGCCCCATGATTGCCAGTCATCAGACCCGGAGCGAACATGCTCCAGGGGCTGATGGTAACGGGGTGCGTGTGAAAGATCATGGGGGTCCCCAGCGGCGGGATCCCCACTATCAGGCATCTTATCCCCTATCCTTTGAATAGGGGATGAGTATCCCTTTAAGGGCTTCTTTGAGCTAAAAAATAAAAAATAAAAAAATAAAAGCTCCCTCTAATTCCCTTGATAAATCTCATTCTTTGAGAGTACCTCAGGGTACACTTACAAGTTTAGAGTGTACAAGGGTTGAGAGTCCCGTATTGAACCCCTAGAATGTCCCCCCCCATTTTGGGAGTCAACGGGAGGTTCGTGTGGGACCTTTTGCACCCACTACTGGATAAGGGTTACCACCTTTATGTGGATAACTTTTATACTAGTATCCCTCTTTTCAAATCCCTTCCACTTGTTGGACTGTGTGGGAAAATCAGAGAGGCCACACGACCTATCCCCTCCAGGCACCTCTCCCCAGGGATGAGACCTGTGCCTTTACCAGTAAAAATCTGTTGCTGGTCAGGTATAAGGACCAGAGGAATGTCCTTATGCTGACCACAATTCATGGTAACGGCAGGAACCCTGTCTCTGTGCGAGGTACTGCACCCCCAGTCCTCAAGCCTGATTGTATCGTGGACTACAATCAGTATATGGGGGGAGTTGATCTCTCTGATCAAGTCCTCAAGCCATGTAATGCCATGCGCAAAACCTGAACATGGTACAAAAAAGTTGCGATCTACATAGTCCAGGTTGCCATGTACAGCGCTGGCAACACAGGGAGATCTCTCAAGTTCCAGGAGGCACTCATAAAGGCCCTGATCTTTGACGATCAGGGGGGAGCAGCCCCGAGCACTTCTGGAATGAGAGGTGCCAGGAACTTTCCAGGCCAACACTTTCCAGGTGAGGTCCCCAACACTGGAAAAAAGAAAAAATGCAGAGTGTGTTGCTGGAGGGGGATACGGAAGGGCACCACCACTCGATAATCCGGGCCTCTGCATTAAAGCTTGCTTCAGGGAGTATCAAACTTCCATGGAGTTCTACATTTTTAAATCCATTTGCCCCATTTTAATTCCCCTTGATATGACCCCAATGTACCTGTCTACAGTACATTGTCTTCCATATTTTAAACCCAAAAACCCCTTAACATAATACCCTTGAGAGGACCGCAGCGCTCTCTCCCCACCTGAGCAGGGTGCGCATTTGAGGTAACAGGATAGGGACAGCCACACACACTTCCCCCCTATTCACCTTCCCTGGATAAAGTTACGTTAAGGCCAAGCACATCATTGTTTTTCTTGTGAAATCCCAAATAAGTTTGATGTGTCACATGACCCTCTTCCTATTGAAAAAACAAAAGTTGGATTCAAAATGGCTGACTTCAAAATGGCCGCCATGGTCACCACCCATCTTGAAAAGTTTCCCCCCTCACATATACTAATGTGCCACCAATAGGAAGTTAATATGCACACCCTGCTCAGGTGGGGAGAGAGCGCTGCGCAATTGAGGCAACTTGAAAACCCTTAATGCAAATGACTCTGTGACACATGACCCAATACCCCAAGAGGTCCTCTCAAGGGTATTATAAGTTAGAAAACAGAAAGATTACCAATGCAGAGCCATGTACCATCTCGGACGACTAGGGTTCTCTCTGTAATAGGGTCACATGTGGGTGTTTCTTTTTTTTATTTTCCTCTGAAGGTATGTAACCATCATTGTTGTGCGCATTTTCAGGTTACAGTTTAGGGACGGCCACCCATATATAACATTCCCAGAATGATGAAGCAGAGCATAGAGTTTGTTGCGGGCACACGCTTTACTTTTGGCTATGCTCTGTGTCATCATACTGAGTACAGAGATGGCATATCAGTTCGAAAATTGCAATTTTCATTTAAAATCGAAAAAAAATATAAGAAACCCGAGTCCATTCCAAATGTCCACTTGTCCGCCACGCCCCCTCGTTCTTAACATCGGGTACTGCCCAGAGATCGCAGGGGTCCCAGTGGCGGGAACCTGTGACCAGACATCTTATCCCCTATCCTTTGAATAGGAGATAAGATGTCTAGGGACGGATTACCCCTTTAAAATGTTTCTGATCTGGAAGAGGATAACAAACCTGGTCCGGAAGGGGTGAAATTTAGTCCTTTTTATCTCATGTCTTTCACAAGGCCCCACACACATTTTCTTTCTGAGACGAGATCTTGTGTCGTGCTGTTTGTTGACATGCCCCTAGCTTGAACATAAAATTTGTGATGTGTGTGAACAAACAGAACTTTCCAGGAAGCTGGGTAGTCCAAGAGATCTATTGTCACTTCCCCATACCAATCCTCTGCTCAGCTTTATTTAGCCTGGGCAAAGGTTCACCATTAAACCTTTAAATAGACATAGAACATACTCTTTATTGTATACTGTAGACACAGCTGGGGGGGGGGGGGGGGGGGGTTCTCATAAAATACAGGCCCCATACCTGACCCCTTCATAAAATACAGACCCCATACCTGGCTGCCCCTTACAAAAGGCCTTCAGGACATTGGGCATATATGTACGCATTAGTCCCACTCCTGTTCTATGAAACATGTTCAGGAGGTAAGTGCTTTCCCTGTGGGTCCTGGTTGCTATCAGGAGCTGTGACCAACAGGGCTGATGTCTGCCATTAAACCTCGAAGGTTATCAAAGTTGATTGCTCATTTCAGAAAAAGAACAAAAAGAAAAAAGCACTCTATAATGGCACCCACAAAATAGTGGAAGATACAATACTTTATTAATTACACATTGTACATAATACATGTAAACCCAATAAAATCAATTAAAACATGGCCACGAAAAGGCAAAAACTCCACATGTGGTGGGGGCCATGTATCACACCCCCAGGGTGCTCAAACCCCAATCATAATGTGAACCCAACATAATAACACTCAGTCCTATGTAAACTCCTGCCTAGTAAAACCCAGTCACAGTTAAATAACTGCAGATTGATTCTAATAATATACAACCTCCCAGTTGCAGGAGGTCACAACATAGAAGACATCAGACCTGTAGGGGTACAAAAAGTGCACCAGTAGGTGAGCACCCAGCTGAAATCTCCACACGTTCTGTCGTCCTAAGACAACTTCCTCAGGAGTAGTGGGGAGTCTAGAGTTTCCAAGTGTGTGTGTGTATGTATGTATGTGTGTATATATATATACATACATACATACTGTATATGTGGTGAGGGTGTGTTGAAGGGCAGATGTTATTACCCTAGGGGTAGAAGGCATTAACCGCTTGTATTCGTGATGCCAGGGCGTGGTTTCCTCTGTATGGCTGCTGGATCCTTGGCTAGGCGCGGGGCAAATAATGATCACGTTACGGAACAACAGCAGCTGTACTGAGGTAGACAGAGGGAATAGTCTTTACAGCTCAGTTAGGCCCAAGGAGATGACCAGTGATTTAAGGAGACTTGAAGGCTCACTGGGACTTGTAGTTGATTTGGACTGAATTATGCAGACCCACGCTGAGTTTAGCAGACTTGACCAACTTGTCTATGACTGACTAGACTTCACCCCTGTGGTAGCTTACCAGGCTTTGACGTTCACCTGTGGGGCACTTGGTGATGGAAGCGTGGCTGCGTGACCAGGCCTTGGGTCTCTTCAGGACACCAGACACTCTCAGGTCTATATATATATATATATATATATATATACACACACCTATTCAATTAAACATCATGATTGGTTTATTACCTTGCAGCCAGTCTGGACAATTGAACGCCAGCAAACCTTACAATTCCCTGCTGGAGGTTTACTATGGGCGTGGTGTAATCATTTCCAGCCTGTGCGGCAGGTCACCCGATGCGTGTCACATGAATCATCTGATCCTACTAGATCAGTCACATGATTGCAAACTGTCACATGATTACAGGCTCTGGTTTAGTCCTATATCAATCACATGATTCCCAGCTTTGTCATATGATTCCATCACATGATTGCAAACTCTGGTTCAACCCAGTCAGACACCAAATACATACCACATGATCAGAATGGCCAGGGGACTCCAAAACCTAATTATAAACTCGGATATCTCAGTGCTGAAGGGGGTCAAATAATGATAGGTATGTACAGATTTAGGGTAATAAATCCTTTACAGTCCGGCCATTACTTTATAGCCTAAAAAGCACTGACCGGTCTGCTCTAAGCACTTTTTCTCTTTGGTGTGTTTAAAGGGGTACTCCAGTGAAAACCTTTTTCTTTTTGAATCAACTGGTGCCAGAAAGATAAACAGATTTGTAAATTACTTCTATTAAAAAATAGAAGCACTTATTAGCTGCTGAATACTACAGTGGAAATTATTTTCCGTTTGAAACCCAGAGCTGTCTGCTGACATCATGAGCACAATGCTCTCTGCTGACATCTCTGTTTAACTTTCTGGCACCAGTTGATAAAAAAAAAAAAAAAAAAAGTGTAAAGAAGAGTACCCCTTTAAGTGTCCATGTAATTAAAAAACAATTCTTTTTACATGTCACAGAGAGATGTCAAAAGTTTTGATTGGTCAGGTTCTCAGTGCTAATACCCCTCCAATCATAAGAGAGGGAAGGAGTGTGCGGTAGTGGCTCTGTGTCATGTCAAAAGTTTTTTAAATGACAGGGACACTTTAACAAATCAAGGAAATAATGTTCTTAGGACAGAAGGTTTCTGGTTGCCCTAGATATACACACTGCATTAACATCCTTGCTGTCACGATTCGGCAGGCTGGAGGTGGATCCTCTGTGCCAGAGAGGGATTGGCGTGGACCGTGCTGGTGGACCGGTTCTAAGTTGCTACTGGTATTCACCAGAGCCCGCCGCAAAGCGGGATGGTCTTGCAGCGGCGGTAGCAACCAGGTCGTATCCACCAGCAACGGCTCAACCTCTCTGACTGCTGAAGATAGGCGCGGTACAAGGGAGTAGACAAGAGCAAGGTCGGACGTAGCAGAAGGTCAGGGCAGGCAGCAAGGATCGTAGTCAGGGGCAACGGCAGGAGGTCTGGAACACAGGCTAGGAACACACAAGGAAACGCTTTCACTGGCACAATGGCAACAAGATCCGGCGAGGGAGTGCAGGGGAAGTGAGGTATAAATAGGGAGTGCACAGCTGAACACACTAATTAAGCCTGCTACGCCAATCAGTGGCGCAGTGGCCCTTTAAATAGCAGAGACCCGGCGCGCGCGCGCCCTAAGGAGCGGGGCCGCGCGCGCCGGGACAAGATTGACGGAGAGTGAGTCAGGTACGGGAGCCGGGATGCGCATCGCGAGCGGGCGCCTCCCGCATCGCGAATCGCATCCCGGCTGAGAGAGGTATTGCAGCGCACCCGGTCAGCAGGTCTGACCGGGGCGCTGCAAATGCGAGGATGTTGCGAGCGCTCCGGGGAGGAGCGGGGACCCGGAGCGCTCTGCGTAACAGTACCCCCCCCTTGGGTCTCCCCCTCTTCTTGGAGCCTGAGAACCTGAGGACAAGACTTTTGTCTAGGATGTTGTCCTCAGGTTCCCAGGATCTCTCTTCTGGGCCACAGCCTTCCCAATCCACCCAAAAAATTTTTTTTCCTCTGACCGTCTTGGAGGCCAGAATCTCCTTCACGGAGAAGACGTCAGAAGAACCGGAAACAGGAGTGGGAGAAACAAGTTTGGGAGAGAAGCGGTTAATGATGAGTGGTTTAAGGAGAGAGACATGGAAGGCATTGGGAATACGAAGAGAAGGAGGAAGAAGGAGTTTGTAAGAGACAGGGTTAATCTGGCACAAGACTTTGAAAGGACCAAGATAGCGTGGTCCCAGTTTGTAACTGGGGACACGAAAGCGGACATATTTAGCGGAGAGCCATACCTTGTCTCCGGGAGCAAAAATGGGGGGAGTTCTTCTTTTCTTATCGGCAAATCTTTTCATCCGGGATGAAGCCTGTAAAAGAGAATTTGGGGTCTCTTTCCATATGGTGGAAAGATCACGAGTCACTTCATCCACAGCGGGCAAACCAGAGGGCAAGGGGGTAGGGAGGGGGGGGAAGAGGGTGACGGCCGTACACCACGAAAAATGGGGACTTAGCAGAAGATTCGGAGATTCTGAAGTTGTATGAGAATTCGGCCCATGGTAGAAGATCTGCCCAGTCATCCTGGCGGGAGGAAACAAAATGCCGTAAATAGTCACTCAGGACCTGATTAATTCTTTCTACTTGCCCATTGGATTGGGGATGATAAGAAGAAGAGAAGTTTAATTTAATCTTGAGCTGTTTACAGAGGGCCCTCCAGAATTTAGAGACGAATTGGACGCCTCTATGCGAGACGATCTGCGTGGGCAAACCGTGAAGATGAAAAATGTGTACAAAAATTTTTTTGCCAACTGAGGCGCAGAAGGAAGACCAGGAAGAGGAATAAAATGTGCCATCTTGGAAAATTGATCAACGACCACCCAAACAACTGTGTTGCCACGGGATGGGGGTAAGTCTGTAATAAAGTCCATACCAATCAGTGACCAAGGCTGTTCGGGGACAGGCAGAGGATGAAGGAGACAAGCAGGCTTCTGGCGAGGAGTCTTATCCCGGGCACAGACAGTACAGGCCCGCACAAAATCAACAACATCCGTCTCCAGAGTCGGCCACCAATAAAAACGAGAGATGAGTTGCAAGGATTTTTTGATGCCCGCATGGCCTGCGAGGTGGGAGGAGTGTCCCCATTTGAGAATCCCGAGACGCTGGCGTGGAGAAACGAAGGTCTTCCCTGGAGGAGTTTGCCTGATGGAGGCTGGAGAAGTGGAGATCAGACAGTCAGGAGGAATGATGTGTTGCGGAGAGAGCTCTACTTCCGAGGCATCCGAGGAACGAGAGAGGGCATCGGCCCTAATGTTCTTGTCGGCAGGGCGAAAATGAATTTCAAAGTTAAAACGGGCAAAGAACAACGACCACCTGGCCTGGCGAGGGTTCAGCCGTTGGGCAGACTGGAGATAGGAGAGATTCTTGTGATCAGTGTATATGATAACTGGAAATTTTGATCCCTCCAGCAGATGCCTCCATTCCTCAAGCGCCAATTTAATGGCCAGTAGTTCTCGATCCCCGATGGAGTAGTTTCTCTCCGCCGGAGAGAAGGTCCTAGAAAAAAAACCACAAGTAACAGCATGCCCGGAAGAATTTTTTTGTAGAAGGATAGCTCCAGCTCCCACTGAGGAGGCATCTACCTCCAATAGGAAGGGTTTAGATGGGTCAGGTCTGGAGAGCACGGGAGCAGAAGAAAAGGCAGACTTGAGATGTTTAAATGCGTCTTCCACTTGGGGAGACCAGGACTTGGGATTGGCATTTTTCTTGGTTAAAGCCACGATAGGAGCCACAATAGTGGAAAAGTGTGGAATAAATTGTCTGTAATAATTGGCGAACCCCAAAAAACGTTGGATAGCACGAAGTCCGGAGGGGCGTGGCCAATCTAATACAGCAGCTAGCTTATCTGGGTCCATTTGTAGTCCCTGGCCAGAAACCAAGTATCCTAGGAAAGGAAGAGATTGACATTCAAAGAGACATTTCTCCATTTTGGCATAAAGTTGATTGTCTCGAAGTCTCTGAAGAACCATGCGGACATGCTGGCGGTGTTCTTCTAAGTTGGCAGAAAAGATCAGAATATCGTCCAGATAAACCACAACACAGGAATATAAGAGATCACGAAAAATTTCATTAACAAAGTCTTGGAAGACGGCAGGGGCGTTGCACAGGCCAAAGGGCATGACCAGATACTCAAAGTGTCCATCTCTGGTGTTAAATGCAGTCTTCCATTCGTCCCCCTCCCTGATGCGGATGAGATTATAAGCACCTCTTAAGTCCAGTTTGGTAAAGATGTGGGCACCTTGTAGGCGATCAAAGAGTTCCGAGATAAGAGGTAGGGGGTAGCGGTTCTTTACCGTGATTTTATTAAGTCCGCGGTAATCAATGCAAGGACGTAGGGAGCCATCTTTTTTGGACACAAAAAAAAATCCAGCTCCGGCAGGAGAGGAGGATTTGCGGATAAACCCCTTTTTTAAATTTTCCTGGATGTACTCTGACATGGCAAGAGTCTCTGGAGCAGACAGAGGATAGATTCTGCCCCGGGGTGGAGTAGTACCCTGGAGGAGGTCAATAGGACAGTCATAAGGCCTGTGAGGAGGTAAAGTCTCAGCTTGCTTTTTGCAAAACACGTCAGCATAGTCCATATAAGCCTTAGGAAGACCGGTTACAGGGGGAACCACAGGGTCACGGCAGGGAGTACTGGGAACCGGTTTAAGACAGTCCTTGAGACAAGAAGTACCCCAGTTCTTGATTTCTCCTGTGGACCAATCAAGGGTTGGGGAATGGCGTTGAAGCCACGGTAATCCAAGAAGAATTTCGGAAGTGCAGTTGGAGAGGACCAAAAATTAAATTTTTTCGTGATGAGGTCCGATGCACATTAGGAGAGGTTCCGTGCGGTAACGCACGGTACAGTCCAATCTTTCATTGTTAACAGAATTGATGTAGAGGGGTCTGGCGAGACTGGTCACCGGGATGTTGAACCTGTTGATGAGAGAGGCCAAAATAAAATTTCCTGCAGATCCGGAATCCAAGAAGGCCATAGTAGAGAAGGAGAAGGTAGAGGAAGATATCCGCACAGGCACAGTAAGGCGTGGAGAAGCAGAGTTGACATCAAGAACTGTCTCACCTTTGTGCGGAGTCAGAGTACGTCTTTCCAGGCGGGGAGGACGGATAGGACAATCCTTCAAGAAGTGTACAGGCACAGATTCTCCATGCGGCGTCGTGTCCTCTCTTGAGGTGTCAAGCGAGACCGGTCAACTTGCATAGCCTCCACGGCGGGAGGCACAGGAACGGATTGCAGAGGACCAGAGGAGAGAGGAGCCGGGGAGAAAAAACGCCTCGTGCGAACAAAGTCCATATCCTGGCGGAGCTCCTGACGCCTTTCGGAAAAACGCATGTCAATGCGGGTGGCCAGATGAATAAGTTCATGCAGGTTAGCAGGAATTTCTCGTGCGGCCAGCACATCTTTAATGTTGCTGGATAGGCCTTTTTTAAAGGTCGCGCAGAGGGCCTCATTATTCCAGGATAATTCGGAGGCAAGAGTACGGAATTGGATGGCGTACTCGCCAACAGAAGAATTACCCTGGACCAGGTTCAGCAGGGCAGTCTCAGCAGAAGAGGCTCGGGCAGGTTCCTCAAAGACACTTCGAATCTCCGTGAAGAAGGAGTGTACAGAGGCAGTGACGGGGTCATTGCGGTCCCAGAGCGGTGTGGCCCATGACAGAGCTTTCCCAGACAGAAGGCTGACTACGAAAGCCACCTTAGACCTTTCAGTAGGAAACTGGTCCGACATCATCTCCAAGTGCAGGGAACATTGCGAAAGAAAGCCATGGCAAAACTTAGAGTCCCCATCAAATTTATCCGGCAAGGATAATCGTAGGCCGGAAGCGGCCACTCGCTGCGGAGGAGGCGCAGGAGCTGGCGGAGGAGATTGTTGCTGGAGTTGTGGTAGTAGCTGCTGTAGCATCACGGTCAGTTGAGACAGCTGGTGGCCTTGTTGCGCTATCTGTTGCGACTGCTGGGCGACCACCGTGGTGAGGTCGGCGACAACTGGCAGTGGGACTTCAGCGGGATCCATGGCCGGATCTACTGTCACGATTCGGCAGGCTGGAGGTGGATCCTCTGTGCCAGAGAGGGATTGGCGTGGACCGTGTTGGTGGACCGGTTCTAAGTTGCTACTGGTATTCACCAGAGCCCGCCGCAAAGAGGGATGGTCTTGCAGCGGCGGTAGCAACCAGGTCGTATCCACCAGCAACGGCTCAACCTCTCTGACTGCTGAAGATAGGCGCGGTACAAGGGAGTAGACAAGAGCAAGGTCGGACGTAGCAGAAGGTCAGGGGCAACGGCAGGAGGTCTGGAACACAGGCTAGGAACACACAAGGAAACGCTTTCACTGGCACAATGGCAACAAGATCCGGCGAGGGAGTGCAGGAGAAGTGAGGTATAAATAGGGAGTGCACAGCTGAACACACTAATTAAGCCTGCTACGCCAATCAGTGGCGCAGTGGCCCTTTAAATAGCAGAGACCCGGCGCGCGCGCGCCCTAAGGAGCGGGGCCGCGCGCGCCGGGACAAGACTGACGGAGAGCGAGTCAGGTACGGGAGCATCGCGAATCGCATCCCGGCTGAGAGAGGTATTGCAGCGCACCCGGTCAGCAGGTCTGACCGGGGCGCTGCAAATGCGAGGATGTTGCGAGCGCTCCGGGGAGGAGCGGGGACCCGGAGCGCTCGGCGTAACACTTGCTATAGTGGGAAACTTTCCTTAGTGCACTACCTATCTATCTTACTGGAACTAATTAGGTGTCGGAACTGTGTATACGTCACATGCAACCTAATCCCAGGTACCCCATTGGGGCTTAAGATTTAGGGGGCTTATCTAGTCATTGCATACATGATAATCTTGCCATGTATGTGAGGCATTGGTCAGACCTCTTGGGACCCTTATTTTATGATTTTTTTTAAGTCACTGAATACGAATGATATAGGAATGCCCTTCACATGTGAAATACAAGAGCACAATCTTAGGATTTTTTTGGAGTGTGATGGAGGCATCAGTACAGAGATATATAGAAAACCCACTTCCACTAACAGCTTTTTGGAATGGAGGAGTTTCCCCCCAGGTCCACTAAAGAAAGGGATACCAGTTGGGCAATATATCTGGGAAAAATGAAATTGCTCAAATATAGAATCATTTTTGAAAGAAAGTAGTCCTCTATATCAAAGATTCTTTCGCGAGAGCCCGTGATACTCCTAGAGAATTTTTACTTAATGAAAAAATAACTTCAGAAACTAAAAAACAAGTACGATGTATCGGTACTTTTGACCAGAGTAATCATGAAGTGATGAACATCTTACGGAAATATTGGTCCCTGCTGTTAGCAGAAGATGACTTAAAGGAAGTGCTGACATCCTATCCCTCAGTAATGTACAGAAGGGGGAAAACATTAAGGAACATACAGTGAAGAGTTTTTATGTCGAAGGTGCAACTACTTTATGGTTGTGATCAACCGCCACAGGGTTTTTCCCATGTGGATGGTAGGAAATATGAGATTAGGGACTATATAAACTGCCAAACAGGGGTAATATATATTGCCCAATGCAATTGTCCTAAAATATACATAGGAAAAACAATACATCAACTACGTAGAAGGGTTTCCAAGCATTTGAGTACAATACATACAATTGGTGATACACCACTGGTGAGACATATTTTTGAATGTCACAGGGGAGATGCATCTGATTTAAAATGTTGGGGTCTGGCGAGACCCAGATTGAGGCAGAGAGGCGGAAACTTGGATAAGAAGTTACTTTGTGAAGAATTCAAGTGGATCCACAGATTACAGAGTTATCGAGGTAATACGAGTAAAGGCTCACACAGTCGCGTAAATGGAGTGTTGGGACTTTTTTGAGGAGTGATTGAGGTTGGAACTTGAGGTTATAGGGAGAGGAAAACCCCCAAATAAAATCAAAATCAGAGAGGCTGGGTGCAGTGAATAATGAATAATTCTAAGTTTAGTAATATGAAATTTGACAAGTACAATAGATGTCATTTGTTACCAGCCCTGCAAATGGGGAAATTAATCCAATGGGAACAGAACAAAGGATGGAAAATGTGGGCTATGCACATAATGGGATTAGAACTACTTACCTGTTTAAAGTGGAGAATCAGTCCCGGATCCTCTTGATAAAGCCACGGACATGGCAAAACTGTTGAGGGGGACCTTTAGTTTTTAATAAGCAGTGTAGCCCAAGCATGTCCTAGCGAACTGCAGACACTAGTGAGTGCAACATAGAGACAGTTACAATAAACAGGCCGGCTCGTCTGAAAGAGTATAACTACATTTTACTCAATGAAAACTTAGAGGCTATATCTGTTTTTTTAAATCACTTGGTGTGTGAGTTAATCAATAAAATAATAAAATATATATTTTAAGTGGTGTGGGAAATTTGTTTTTTTTTTGGACCACCGATTAGTTGGTCTATGAGTAAATTAAAGACCTCTTGGGAGATCCCCAGAAGGATCCCATCTATATTGGATATGTTTAGTTCAACTTTTTAATATAGTACTTTGTTAATTACTTTGTAAGAAATGTCATTGTTATCTGAAATACAGCATATTAACCCCTTAAGGACCCAGCCATTTTACACCTTAGGACCCGGCCATTTTTTTGCACATCTGACCACTGTCACTTTAGACATTAATAACTCTGGAATGCTTTTAGTTATCATTCTGATTCCTTGATTGTTTTTTCGTGACATATTCTACTTTAACTTAGTGGTAAATATTTTTGGTAACTTGCATGCTTTCTTGGCGAAAAATCCCAAAATTTGATGAAAAATTTGAAAATTTTGCATTTTTCTAACTTTGAAGCTCTCTGCTTGTAAGGAAAATGGATATACCAAATATTTTTTTTTATTCACATATACAATATGTCTACTGTATGTTTGCATCATAAAATTGATGAGTTTTTACTTTTGGAAGACACCAGAGGGCTTCAAAGTTCAGCAGCAATTTTCCAGTTCAGGTTTGAAGTGAATTTGAAGGGTCTTCATCTTAGAAATACCCCATAAATGACCCCATTGTAAAAACTGCACCCCCCAAAGTATTCAAAATGACATTCAGTCAGCATTTTAACCCTTTAGGTGTTTCACAGGAATAGCAGCAAAGTGAAGGAGAAAATTCACAATCTTCATTTTTTACACTCGCATGTTCTTGTAGACCCAATTTTTGAATTTTTACAAGGGGTAAAAGGAGAAAATGTATACTTACATTTGTAGCCCAATTGCTCTCGAGTAAGCACATACCTCATATGTCTATGTAAAGTGTTCGGCGGGCGCAGTAGAGGGCTCAGAAGGGAAGGAGCGACAAGGGGATTTTGGAGCGTACGTTTTTCTGAAATGGTTTTTGGGGGGCATGTTGCATTTAGGAAGCCCCTATGGTGCCACAACAGGAAAAAAAAGCCCACATGGCATACCATTTTGGAAACAAGACCCCTTGAGGAACGTAACAAGGAATAAAGTGAGCCTTAATACCCCACAGGTGTTTCACGACTTTTGCATATGTAAAAAAATGTAAAAAACATTTCAATAAAATGTGTGTTTCCCCCCAAATTTCTAATTTTTGCAAGGGTTAATAGCAGAAAATACCCCCCAAAATTTGTACCCCCATCTCTTCTGAGTATGGAGGTACCCCATAAGTTGACCTGAAGCGCACTACGGGCGAACTACAATGCTCAGAAGAGAAGGAGTCATATTTGGCTTTTTCAGAGCAAATTTTGCTCGGGGGGGCATGTAGCATTTAGGAAGAACCTATGGTGCCAGAACAGCAAATTGCAAATTGTGGATTAATTTAAATATCATGATGTTCGGGTATCACAGGTACAAAAAGATTATGAGAAAAATAATGAGTCCTCTGGTGACAAAATTTTAAATAAAAATTAGGGACTGGTGTGAATTACCAATATCTCAATAATTTGTGTAAGATGATACTAATGCCTCAATTATTATATTTATAGATTCCAGAGAAATTCTTCTGTAATATTAATAGAATTTTTAGGGATTTTATTTGGGAATCTGGCATACCAAGAAATAAATTAGAAACATTCTAAAGGGCTAAAATAGATGGAGGATTGGCAATGCCAAATGCCTGGTTATATTATATATCTGCGCAAACACAACCTCTAAGAGGATGGGGTATAGAGGACAATGTCCTAAAAAGTAGTAAGTATTAAACTGGTGCCATGAGACTAATAATCCAGTGGAGGCATTGGAAGCCTGGATATTTAAAGAACTACCCACTGTAGGGTCTATGCATAAAATATGATGGATGAGACAATTGCTGCAGATTGAGGGACATACAAGATATACACAGATATGGCAAAATAGGTTATACCCGGAAATAGGGAAAATACTAAAGGTAGAGATGTGGGAAATGAAGGAGGTTAAGGAGAATGGTATTGTTGATGGACAATGATTATTTAAAATCTTTTCTTTAGTTACAGGAAGAATTTGATTTGTCACAAGCTAGTTTTTTTTTTAGTTACTTACAAGTTATAAGTGCGATTAATGTTCAAAAACAAAAAGTGGCAGTTTATGATAAAAAATCCTTGATAATTGATATAATATCTCAAAAGGAACTATCTCAAGGATATATATTGGCTTGTTAAAAAAAAATACACAATGGAATGGAAAGAAAAATGGATAGAGGATATAGAATCAATTACAGAAGTAGTGGAGGGAAATCCTTGTAAATATTCCTAGAACCTCGATTAGTGAGGCAAAATGATTATCTAATATATATTTCATACATTGGGTCTATCGTACACCAAAAATTCTATGACGAATGGGAATAAAAGAGGATGATAAATGTCCTAGATGCCAAGGTTTGGTTCATATTATGTGGAATTGGTTCATATTATGTGGAATTGCCCCAAATTGAGAAGATATGGAGAAAGCGTACTGGACTTGATTGAAGGAATATATGATATATGTACAGATAAAGAAATGTTAATCTGCTTATTAGGATGTACATTATTACTGACGTTGTCAAAAGAAATACAACTGGCCATCTTAAGGATGTTAAAAGATGCTCGTAGGGTGATCACAGCATTTTGGAAGGATAGAGATCCCCCTAAGGTACAATAATTTATTAATAATATGAATGTTAAAATGGAAAATTATGTATACCAGAAAAACATAATAATAGGAGAGAATATTATGCCACATGGGAAGTATTTAGAATACTTTAAAATAACAAAATTCAGTTTTGTGTTAATTAGAAGAAGTGGCTAGTTGATGACCAAAGTGTCCTCGCTTTCAGTTGGGAGATGGGTAGGGATAATGAGGGGTTGATTGGAAGGGGTTAGGGTAAAGGTTTGGTTTTAGGTTTTTGTGTATCGTGTATATGTTGTTATGTCTCCTCTGGCCAGTTTGTGCATGCTACACTCTGTCTAGCTTAGTGTTAATGATTCGAGCCAATCAGAACCTAGGAAAGGTAATATCTAGCCTTCTCAGGCCTTCAGCCTGGATGCTGATTTTAACAATTGTTCTGGGTTTTACTCTGTAAGGGTGCGTTCCCACAGGGCGTATACGCAGCGTATTTGACACTCCGCAAATTTTACAGCAGCAGCGGGAAATACGCTGCGTATTCCTTGCTCACTATACACACAGGGCTTTCCTGCGGCAGCCCTATGTGTATAGTGAGTTTTGGAGTCGGGGCCGTGTGCCGGCGTGACTGGGACTAGCGGCTCCGCCTCCAAAACTCACTATACACATGGGGCTGCCGCCGGAAAGCCCTGTGTGTATAGTGAGCGAGAAATACGCAGCGTATTTCCCGCTGCTGCCGTAAATTTTGCGCAGCGTAAAATACGCTGCGTATACGCCCTGTGGGAACGCACCCTTACACTTCTATCTGTGTCTATGCACATTTTGTGTGTGCCATGGCTTTCTGCCCAATGTTAGCTTTTAGTTCTATTCTGATATTCTTGTTATTATGTGTATCTGGTCGGGTTTAGTATGTCCCCTTTGTACCTTGTTATATATTTTCTTTTGGTGTGTGTTCACCCCTACTTCTATGAGTCTTGAATCTTGACCCCTGTTCAGACCTGTTAGTGCTTTGAGACTTTTTGAATCTGTTTAGTATCTGTTCCCATGTTTAGATGTGCTTTGGATTTTAAGTTTCTCCCAAGGTAAGATATTGTCTGACACAGTGGTGTGCCCACTAAGTTGGAGTCTATTTGTATTTTGTCTCTCTCCATATTATTGGATTTTGTTGTTGTAGTTTATCTGGTTCCTCCTAGTGTTAGATTGGTTTCCTGAGGATCACTTTGTCTCTAACATAGGAATCAGTTTGCTTTGTATCTAGTTTGAATTAGTTCTGTGTATTCTGTTCTTGGCCCATGTTCAGACCAGTGGATCTTTGAGTGTTTTTGTGTCTGTTCTTGTTATCCAGTATTTGCATATCATTGAGTTATATAGCGTCTGTCTTTAGTCTGATTTTGTTAATCCCATCTGTTACCGTGTTTCCTCAATGTCTGTTTTTTGCTACTTTGTATTCCTGCTGTAATTCTGTGTTCTGGTTAATTGACTGTGTGTCCCCGACCTGTAGATTTCTTGTTTATTGTTTTGATTATGATGCCCCTGCACCTTAGTTAGCGAAGCACTGGCTCACAGTTGTGAGCTGCCATTAGGCCTCTTGTGCAATTAGGCAGGGAAAGAGGTTCAGAGTCAGCTTAGGGCACACTCTTTCCTGCCCTTCTTGACACATATTCATGACATATGTAAGCTGCATTTCTGGTTTGTTTATAGAAAAGAACAATAATAATAAAAAATATAAAATAAAAAAAGCTGGACTTCCTTCTCATGTACAATTCTGAGTGCGTAAATGGAAAACTTGGCCAATCATTTAAGATTGTTGGGGGGGGGGGGGGGGTAGTTAAATGACTGCTGCACCACCTCACAGCTGCACTCAAGGCCAGTGCCTCACAGATTCTTAGTTGTTTCTTGTTGCTGGGTTACACCCGGCTGCCTGGACTGGTCAGCTGACCTTGATTGGAGCACCTGTTCTGGCTCCATATAAGCTGGCAGTCTACTCCCAATCCTTGCCTGCTATAGAGCTTTGTGTCTCCCGACCTCCATCTGCACTGTAGATTATTATTTTGACTGGACTACCCTCACTTATTGTAAGTAGGGACCGTCACCGTGGTTACGGACCCACTACCTACGTAAGTAGGCAGGGACAGGGGGAGTGGGTGAGAATAGTGTGCAGTCCTTCCCTGCCTAGATGTGACACTAACTCGCCACACTCTAGCTACGGCCCTGCCATGATGACTTACATGGATGCCATTATACATGCATTCACCACCTACCTAGATCATACCCTGACCACTCACATAGACAGATGGGGTGGCTGGATTATGTGGCAAGCCTTGTGGGGGGTGTAGGGTAGTTAGGGTGTTGCTGTTCGGGATAATAAATGGTGCTGTTAACCCTTGTCACTCGTGACGCCAGGGTGAGAGTTAAATACTGTAATCTTGATAGGCCTATTGCCACACTTCCCAAGAGCAATAGGTGATGCAGAAATAAAGGATTGTCCACAACCACTGTTAACTGAAAACTTGCTGGAACTTTTACTGAAGAATTTCTGTACATGCAGAAATAGTAACAGTCCAAATAACAGAGTCTCTACAGATGTAGCTGAGCAGCGATTGACAGTTGGTTGGGATCAGATGAGCTCAGTTTAGCTTCTTAGGGATTTTGTAGCATAGATCCGCTGGATTTAAGGGTGCGTGTAGGTGCAGTGATCTTGCGGTGAGTAGCGGGGAATTGCTTAGTATATCCGCTATGTTATAGGCCGAGGCCGCAAGGCTTTGGCCTGGTAAATCATCTTGTAAGCTGCGGAGGTCCTACCTCTTCCAGAATCAGCAACCCAAGAGAGAAGAGAGATGCTGCTTGCTTGGCAGCACAGGAACAAGAGAGCGATTAATGGCTGCTGAGTCGTTTTGGATTGGTCCAATCAGGTGTCACTCACCGTTACATTGCATTGTGGGTGATCACCTGACTACAAGTACCAAAGGTCCTTTAGCAAAACCATAGATTTCTGAACCTAATCACATGACCCGCAGGTCCTGCTACGCTGAACAGGTAGGCATCTGAATATAAACATATTTATACTTATTTTTATATAAATTCCTATATAAACATGAACTAACTAAGGGGTGACAAGGGAATAACTATAGAAGAGGGACCCCAACATTCCTAGGGACTCTGACTATGGGGACCTCTACAAAGGTAACTTAGGAAATACGGTACCTGGACACCACAAAGACATATGCACACAATCACCACGTAGTCACACATATAACACACAACTACAGTCACACGTACAACACACAATAACCTCAGTCACACATACAACCCACAATCACCATATAGCGACACACACAACACATAATAACCACATAGTCACATATGCAAACAATAACATACATAACACACATACAACAAAGCTATAACATGCATGCAAACATACATAGTCACATATGTACACATTCCTACAGAAATTAATGGTTACTTGCTTTGCTGCTGGTGAGGCCTGGAAAACACATACAGTGACATGACAGGGGGTTGTGTGGAGATCACTTCATCATATTGTCAAGGACCTGTCCCTGTGTAAATCATGGAACTGCAGGAAGATGTAGGACAGTAATGGGTTAACTCCTCCTCTATGCTTCTCACTTCCATAAGTTCCTGTGGGTTTAGTGCAATATGCACCATTTTACTTGTTGTTGGTTCTGAGGTACCTATATTTCTTATACAGATATGTGGTTATGCACAGTGCACTTTGTATAGAGTGACCAACCTAGCAGTTTGTTATTTATTATATTTCATGCTTCTCAATAAACAATTTATATAGAATTTTTTGTTATGCATAGTCTTCTTCCTTGGTGTTTATACTTTGCTACTGGCACTCCATAAACTGGGTTTACTAGACCCTATTTAAGAGTTTAAAACTGCAGCTCTCAGCATGTCTAGACAGCTGTTGGCTGTCCATGCATGCCGGAAGTTGTAGTTTTGCATTACCTGGGGGACCACATTTTGGAGACCACTGCACTGCTGTATGGATCACTGCTCACTAGCTTGTGTTCTGACTTCTCTGGTTCCCTTGGATATTTACAGTCAATATTACAGTCAACATTACAGTTAAGATTACTATAGGCCAATAGCAGTTGACATTTAGAAAATTTAGTTTGTTCCTATAAACTATTTATAATGTATAACATTTTAACAAGACACTTCAAATGGCTGAATTTTGTTGGGAACACAGGGGACAAGGAAATGCAGTTATAAAGGGTAATTCCCATTCTAAAGTATAAAAGCAGGTCACATTGAGCTCCAGTGTTCACAGAGACTACAAAAAAAGGCGCCTACATTGAGTAGACCTTGCTGCATGCATAAATAAATTCAATGTTTCATGACAGCTAATAGGAAAAATAACCATGCATCTACTATATCTGACCTTCATCCTTCAACTCATTGCATTAGGTGAGTGCAGAATTTGGAGCTCAATTTGTTAGCACTTCAAAGATTATGATACGGCATGTGCTATGTTTTACTTTATATTTTCCATTCTTTGATGTAACAGGAGACCCTACAACAACAACCTCATATATTGGTAAGTATGAAGTCTATTATACAGATGTGCAACTGAATTGTATCAGATTAACCAAAAGAGATGGATAAATCCATAGTCATGAGTTTTATAATACTGCATTTTCAGAAGATTAACTAATTCTCAGTAAGCAAGGGCTTCTGCGCCCATTTAGGAACCAGAATGAGGTAGAACTGTTACCTCAAAGACTGCATCTGCCATGTTTGACCTTATTATTTCCATTCTATACAGTAACAGATGACGGTACAACACCACAACCAACCCCATACGTTGGTATTTATTCAAACTATAAGACAGAAGTTGAACCGAACTGTATATGTTGCCACCTATCACATTTATCAAAAGAGATGGACATATCCATAGTTGGGAGTTTTATAATACTGGTATCTTTTTATGCAGCAGAAGCTTAAAGGGGTACTCCATTGCTAGACATCTTATCCCCTATCCAAATGATAGGGATCTCATAAAACATCTTCCCTGGAAATGTGGGCTGGAACAGACACCTGATGCGACAACTTCCTGACAGAGCAGCCAGCATAATGTGTTCTGTACGGGACATAACAGAAGGCTTTGGAGTGGCTATGGTCATTACGACCCCTCCATTCTAGTCTAAGGGAGAGACAGAGATACAGAGTTCACGTATCTCTGTATCTCCCATAGAGATAAATAGAGGGGGCACGTCCACCACAGCTTTGGGCAGTGGTTGTCAGTAATCCGGGATGGAGTGGAGATTGCTTCATGCTTGTGAACTATTGGGGTGCCATGCAGAAGATTGTGAAGGGTCCCAGCGGCCGGACCCCCCGCGATCAAACACGTATCCCCTATTCTGTGCATAGGGAATAAGCTGCTTAGGGGTGGAGCATCCCTTTAATTAATTCCTAATTCTTATTAAGCAAGGGCTTTTGGGTCCCTTTAGGAACCAGGATCAGGTGGAACAGATACCTCTGCACTGTAAGCAAGAAGTTCTGTGGATAGATTCATAGACATATAGTACAGATAGGTGTTTGTGTAGATTACCAATACTACTATATTTTCTAGAGAATATTTGTACTTGTATGTCTGTGACACCGTATGTACTCAATTTAGCATCTATATCGATTAATAATTCCTGTTTTCTGAACACCTTTTCAGTTGCTGATACTTCAGATGTGGAAAGAAATTGTGCTGTAAACACAGGTAAGATGTCCTTTTTCTGACATTTTAGTCTATCTTAAAAAAAGAATTGGAGTCTTTTATTTTCTTCTTCATGCCAAGGCCCAACTGACACCTGGCCCCCTCCTTTTTACAACGCATTAGTCTCAGCAGTGACGACTCACTCAGCCAATCACCAACTGCAATGGTGTCCCGCCTCAGTTGGTGATTGACTGAGCGGGCCACCTTCCGAGGTTAGTAGGTCTCAGAAAGTGGGGGCCTGGGGGGGTTCACCAGGGAGAGTCAGGTCCTGTGGCTAGGGTATACGTTTTTAAAGGATGGACAACCCCTTTAAGAGCTGCACTCACCTCATCGTCCAGGATGTGTGTCCCTGATCCCCAGATGGTTCCCCTTGTCCTGTGACCACAAAATAAATCTGCCATGTTTACGACACCAGCATTGACATACTGTGGATTTGAAATGCACACAACTGGTCAATTTCAGCCCAGATTTATTTTTCACGATTTTCAGTCTGCAACTGTATATGGGGTGGATTAAAAATGTTAAAAAGTTCCCTGAGACTCACATGATTAGACGGATTTCTGGAACTCAAATGCCGGAGTTGCCAAAGGACCTCTGACTTCAGAGTTCTGGGAATCCGTCTACCTAGGAAGTTTAAATGTATCCTGCCACTGGAAAAAAATAATGTAAATAGTTTTCCACCGGAGTACCTCTATAACTCCTCGGGGACGGAGGGCATACCTATACGCCCTCAACCCACTCCATTTCTATAACGCAGGGCCAACCCGTGGCCCCGCATCATAGCGAGTCGGGCCTGGCCTCTAACAACAGCCGGGACAAGTGGCTAATAGCGCGCGGCACTGATCGCGATGCCACGTGCCCTTAACCCTTTAGTTTGAATCACCCCCCTTTTCCCAATCAAAAAAACAACTGTGTAAATAAAAATAAACATATGTGGTATCGCCATGTGCGGAAATGTCCAAATTATAAAAATATATCATGAATTAAATCGTACGCTCAACGACGTACGTACAAAAAAATTCCAAAGTCCAAAGCAGCGTATTTTTGGTCACTTGTCTAAGGTGTCATTTTTACCGAAAAATGTACTACGTAGAAACGGAAGCCCCCGAAAGTTACAGAATGGCATTTTTCTTTTGTCGCACAATTATTATTTTTTCTGTTTCTCCGTAGATTTTTGGGTAAAATGACTGATGTCATTACAAAGTTGAATTGGTGGCGCAAACATTAAGCCATCATAGGGAATTTTATTTGCAAAATTGAAAGGGTTATGATTTTTAAAAGGTATGGAGGAAAAAACTAAAGTGCAAAAACTGGAAAACCCTCCGTCCCCAAGGGGTTAAGCACTGACACACTGGGACATTTCATCCAAACATTATTACACTATGGGAGGCTCTCCGGTGCCAGAAAGTTAAACAGATTTTTCAATTAATTCTATTAAAAAATCTTAAACCTTAAACCAGTACTTATTAGCTGCTGAATACTACAGAGGAAATTATTTTCTTTTTGGAACACAATGCTCTCTGCTGACATCACGAGCACAGTACTCTCAACTGACATCTCTGTCCATTTTAGGAACTGTCCAGAGCAGCATATGTTTGCTATGGGGATTTTCTCCTACTCTGGACAGTTCTTAAAATGGACAGAGATGTCGGCAGAGAGCACTGTGCTCATGATCTCAGCAGAGAACACTGTGTTCCAAAAATAAATTAATTTCCTCTGTAGTATTCAGCAGTTAATAAGTACTGGAAGGATTAAGATTTTTTTACTAATTTGTTCAACTTTCTGGCACCAGTAGATTAAAAAAAAAAAAGTTTTCCACTTGAGTACCCCTTTAAAACAGCTATGTTAGCTGTGTAAGGGTGGGTTCACACTACGTTTTCTCCCATACGAGAGCGCATACGGCAGGGGGGAGCTAAAACCTCGCGCTCCCGTGTGCCTTCGTATGTGCTCCCGTATGTCATTCATTTCAATGAGCCGGCCGGAGTGAAACGTTTGGTCCGGTCGGCTCATTTTTGCGCCGTATGCGCTTATACAACCGGACCTAAAACTGTGGTCAACCACGGTTTGAGGTCCGGTTGTAAAAGCGCATACGGCGCAAAAATGAGCCGACCAGACTGAACGTTTCACTCCGGCCGGCTCATTGAAATGAATGACATACGGGAGCGCATACGAAGGCATACGGGAGCGCGAGGTTTTAGCTCCCCCCTGCCGTATGCGCTCCCGTATGGGAGAAAACGTAGTGTGAACCCAGCCTAATGTGGATGCAGCAGTTACACTCAAAGTTAAAATTGAAACACAAACATAAACAAATAATGATGCTCTTAGAACTGACTACATCATTATTTACCCGAACCAAACCATTTTGAAAAGTTCTGCAAGCCTGGTGAACCAAACTTTTGAAAAGTAACAGTGTCGCTCAGTAAGTCTTTATCTATTTTCTTGTACATGCCAGAATCTGACAAGACCTGAACTGTGACAAACATTTAGGGTGATTTATCATTTAGTCCTTTTTTTTTTTTTTGCCTGACTCCGCACAAAATGTCGCATGTGTGCCTAAGCACTTTTTTTTTTTTTGCAACTTTAGTGGGTACCCATAAAGTTGCAAACAGCCTTACCTAAGTAACTTTCAGTTTTTACTTTTCAGTGTTTGCAAATTTATGAAGTGCGAATGTCGCACGTAGGAATAAAAAAGTTGCAAAGCCAAGCCGTATCACACCTTTATGTGCAAAAAGTCACTGAGGAGAAGAGGAATCATGCAACATGGTGTTCTTAACTGGTTAATTGTTTTTTGCTTATGTGTGCCAAATTTTTCAACCCCCCTTGATAGTATGAGAAATGTGTCGCAAAAAACTAAAGCAAAAAAATAAATAAAAATGACTACGGAACTCATTTAACAAAGACAGCAATGATAAATTCCCCCATTGTGTTTTTTGGTGCTGTATCCATGTATACTAGAATGATATGCAGCATAGTGCATAATGTGTGTGTCCTTTTGGGCAATTGTAAGGGGACATTATGGGGGATATTTATCAAAACCTGTCCAGAGGAAAAGTTGACCAGTTGCCCATAGCAACCAATCAGATCGCTACTTTCATTTTAAAAAAAGTCTCTGCAAAATGAAAGAAGCAATTTCATTGGTTGCTATGGGCAACTGGGCAACTTTTCCTCTGCACTGGTTTTGATAAATATCCCCCTATATGCAGATTTTTAAACCATGGTATACATGGTATCTTGCGTTTTCCTTGCATTTAGTTTACATTCTATTATATCAGTACAAAGTGTTTGGGTGTATCTGTGATTTTTTGGGTTTCCACTAAACACGTTAAAGGGGTACTCCGGCCCTGAGACATCTTATCCCCTATCCAAAGGATAGGGGAAAAGATGTCTCATCGTGGGGGTCCCGCCGCTGGGGACCCCTGCAATCTCAAACAGGTGGGTGGTGAATACAAGATTGCGGGGGTCCCCAGCGGAAGGTCCCCCACGGAGAGACATCTTATCCCCTATCCTTTCGAGTACCCCTTTAAGTTGTACTGTTCCTGTTGAAGACTTTATCAAGAGGATGTTATAATTGAATAAAAAAACAGTAAGAAATTTTATTATACCAAAAAAAGTGCTGGACTTTTTTTCTTCATTTGGATTGAAGCACTGCCCTTGTGGAGTCTCTGTGCACTCCTGACTCTCCTCTATACACTAAGCTGCTTATACATTTGTATTCTATAAGACTGTTGTAAATTTTGAAAAAATATATTAAAATTGCCATTTCCAGGAGCCGACCAACATATCAACATCTATTTTTTGGATTTTGTATTATAATCTTACATTTCTTTGTCTCCTCTAGAATCTTCATCTCTCACTTACCTGGTGGACACAACAGGATCCATGTATGATGATTTTATAGAGCTGAAGATTGTAAATAGTTGGCTACTGGACCGTGTGACCGCCAGGTTCCCTTGTGGTGTTCGCCAGTATACTATGGTGGAGTATAATGATCCAAGTATGTTACTAGGTTTACATTGCACTGCTGGATTGACATACTTCTGGTCATAGTCATTATTGGAAATGTTTAAGCCAGACATATAGAATGTGCGCAAATATCACAATCAAAATAACTAGGGAGAATAGAGAAAAAGAAAACATTAAGGGGGAGAGAAAACCTGTCCAGAGTAAAAGTGACCAGTTGCCCATAGCAACCAATCAGATCTATTCTTTCATTTTTCAGAGGCCTTTTCAAAAATGAAAGAAGCGATCTGATTGGTTGCTATGGGCAACTCAGCAACTTATCTTCTGGACAGGTTTTGATAAATCTCCCCCTAAAAACTGAAGGGATAGACAAGCAGAAAGACAGAACAGGAACCTTAGGGGAATGAGAACCCTGGGAGGATGTCTGGTTCCAATACAGTGTACTAAATAAGTTATTCAGCATTTTAGAAAATGTCAATAGGCCAATATATCACCAAGTAAACATAAACGTAAAACCATGGCAAAAAGTAAATCTTTACATGTGATCTAATCCCACACAGGGTGACCAGATAAAAAAAAAAACAACACCCATTAACGCCCAAAAATCGCTAATATCTGCCTATTCCTCCCATACAGACTATACAGACTTACAAAGTAATAGTACCTGCTTTGTGCCCACATATAAAGCTATAGGCCCCTATATATAGTTGCAGGCCCCTCCTGTGCCACATACAGTACAGACCAAAAGTTTGGACACACCTTCTCATTCAAAGAGTTTTCTTTATTTTCATGACTATGGAAATTGTAGATTTACACTGAAGGCATCAAAACTATGAATTAACACATGTGGAATTATAGACATAACAAAAAAGTGTGAAACAACTGTAAATCTGTCATATTCTAGGTTCTTCAAAGTAGCCACCTTTTGCTTTGATTACTGCTTTGCACACTCTTGGCATTCTCTTGATGAGCTTCAAGAGGTAGTCACCTGAAATGGTCTTCCAACAGTCTTGAAGGAGTTCTCAGAGATGCTTAGCACTTCTTGGCCCTTTTGCCTTCATTGGGTTCAGGTCTGGTGACTGTGGAGGCCAGGTCATCTGGCACAGCACACCATCACTCACCTTCTTGGTTAAATAGCCCTTACACAGCCTGGAGGTGTGTTTGGGGTCATTGTCCTGTTGAAAAAAAAATGATGGGGAAACTAAACGCAAACCAGATGGAAAAGTATGCCGCTGCAAGATGCTGTGGTAGCCATGCTGGTTCAGTATGCCTTCAATTTTGAATAAATCCCCCACAGTGTCACCAGCAAAGCACCCCCACACCATCACACCTCCTCCATGCTTCACGGTGGGAACCAGGCATGTAGAGTCCATCCGTTCACCTTTTCTGCACAAAGACACAGTGGTTGGAACCAAAGATCTCAAATTTGGACTCCTCAGACCAAAGCACAGATTTCCACTGGTCTAATGTCCATTCATTGTGTTCTTTAGCCCAAACAAGTCTCTTCTGCTTGTTGCCTGTCCTTAGCAGTGGTTTCCTCGCAGATATTCTACCATGAAGGCCTGATTCACACAGTCTCCTCTTAACAGTTGTTCTAGAGATGTGTCTGCTGCTAGAACTCTGTGGGGCATTGACCTGGTCTCTAATCTGAGCTGCTGTTAACCTGCGATTTCTGAGGCTGGTGACTCGGATGAACTTATCCTCCGCAGCAGAGGTGACTCTTGGTCTTTCTTTCCTGGGGTGGTCCGGATGTGAGCCAGTTTCTTTTAGCTCTTGATGGTTTTTGTGACTGCACTTGGGGACACTTTCCCCCTAGAATATGACATATTTTCAGTTGTTTCACACTTTTCTGTTATGTCTATAATTCGACATGTGTTAATTCATAGTTTTCATGCCTTCAGTGTGAATGTACAATATTCATAGTCATGAAAATAATTAAAACTCTGAATGAGAAGGTGTGGCCAAACTTTTGGTCTGTACTGTATATAGTTGCAAATCCCTTCTGTGCCATCATATGTAGCTGTAGACTCCCTCCTAGCCCCTGTAGATAGTTGTAGTCCCCCTCTGTGCCCTCATATATAGTTGTAGGCTCCCTCTGTGCCCCCATATACAGTATCGTTGTAGGCCCCTTCTGTGCCTCCATATATAGTTGTAGAACCCCCTTTAATTCCACCATATATAGTTGTAGGCCCCCATTCTCTGCTCCCATATATAGTTGTAGGCCCCTCCCCATGCTATCTGATACTTTTTGGTTCACTGGACATCTTCTTTGAATTAATCTGTATTAGTGCAATATTCCATTGAGGGAAAAAGTAAAAGAAGATGATCCTCTTTAATGATATTCTACATTTTTCCTCATTGATTTCACAGCTTTTGGACCTGTTAGAATAACTGAATCAAAGAAACAGTTTGCAGATTTCTTCAACAGTCTGGTGGCCAATGGAGGTGGAGACTGTCCAGAGCTGGCAATGCATGGACTGGAACTGGCATTGGAAAACTCCCCACCCAATTCTTTCATCCTGGTACTAACAGATGCATCAGCTTTAGACTACCTGAATACAACCCTGATAAACCATATCTACTCACTAATCGATATTACAAAATCCCAGGTATAATATATTAATATTTATCATAAAATTGTTGTTGATGATGATGATGATGATGATGATGATAACATTCTAAACCTAATATTTTAATCAAATCACAGTTTCCCCTAAGCTGGGTATAAGATGCAGTCAGGAATACTGTGCATTCCCTGCTTAATAGTTTTTTCCTTCACATGAGCAGATTTTTGTGCAAATTTTCTCCAGCCGATCTGCTGCTGATTTTCTGCTTCTTATGTTAAAGGAGTACTATGATATTGAAACAAATGTCACCATAGAATAGGGTATCTAAATACCTTTAAATATAGGTGTTGTTCTCCAGAATCGGTCCAGCGGTTCTCTCGTTACAGCCCACGGTAATTTTGCTTACTTCCGGGTACTGTACGTCTCAAAGTGACGTCAGAATTGATGCTACCCAGCATTCCTAGCGCCTATCCCTCTGCTCTCAAGCCCTCCCTCACTGTAGCTCCCCAACCCTAATAATATTCAGCACTACGCCCCTCTCTGCCTTCTCTACACTGTACTTTATGCGTAAGTTGCTTTGTGAATATAACTGATAGATAGCCGACGTAATTATCAGTTATATTACTGGACGCAAGTAATCACATGCCCGGTCCGAGGATGCTGCTGAGTGTGCAGGTGACTCGCAGCATGATAGGAGGGAGGTAAGAGAGGCATTTCCTCAGCCGAGCGAATGCCGGCTGAGGAAACGAGGGGGGTTATGAATATTCAGACGGGGAGGGACCGACTTGGGCTTGTTGGGGCCGGCAGACTGCGGGGAGGATCCCAGAAATTATTCCGTTTCGTTACAAAGATGGCGACAGACGGCCAGAACATGCGGAACGAACGTCATAGCTCACAGACAGAGGATGAACTTCCGGATTACATGAAAAACAGGGATGCTTGCATGGAAGGTTATAGAGGTAATTTACACTATTGTATACCTTGCTAAATTATTGCTAATGGCAGTTAAATGTTTTGCTTTAGAGTACTCCTTTAACATTGACTTACCATAAAAAAGCAGCAGAAAAAAGCTGTATAAAATAAGCAGCTGAAAATCTGCAGCAAAATCTGCACTAAAATATGCAGCAAACTTTAATTGTGTGAACTAGCCCTCAAGGTGAAGTCACACGTACAATATCCTGGGCATGTTTAATGTGCAGGATTTGAAGCTGCAGATTTGATGCGGCGTTCAGTCATTTAGTTTCCATCCTTAGGGCTCGTTAACACAAGTGGATTGATTTGTGGGTGTCCCGCTGCGTGTTAGAAAAAAGGGCTGGCTTTCCGCGGCAGTCCGCAGCAGATTTTCCGCTGCTGAATTTCCGCTGTAGAAAATCCGCCACAGACCCTAATTTCGGCAGATTATTCGCATTGGAAATTCCGCAGCCGAAAATCTCCTGTGGACAGCCACAGAGAGCCCACCCCTTTTCAAACACGCAGCAGGAAACCTGCAAATAAATCCGCTCGTATGCTGCTTATGCTGCACTGTGCGCCGGCTAATGCGCTTGTTGTCGAGCTCACTGAGCTTGACGGACCCCCCTCCCCTATACAGCTCTATGGGAGAGGTGGGGATGCACGAACGCTGCCTCCCCGCCTCTCGCAAAGAACTACATGGAGGAGTTGTGTCGGCATGGAGGAGTCATTGCGTGGGAGGGGGGTCCGAGCATTCAGACCCCCCGCGATCAAGCACTTATCCCTTATCCTGTGGAAAAGTGGATACGTTTATTTTACTGCAGATTTCCTTTAAGTCAATGGGTAGCAAGATCATCTGTGTATTTAAATATACAAAGCAGTTCGGCACTACGAGGATGTTGGGGGGCGGCTGGTGGAGGTTGGTGTATTCTGCTGATGCGGGCGTGTGGTGGTGCTCAGGTTAACACAGTAATACAATCTTCTTAACCAAGCAAAGCTATAGAAAAAAACGGCAACTCACCAAATTCACGTCTTCCGACTTCTTTATTTAGAGAAATACTCACATGAATTCATAGGGAGGGGACATTTACAGGGGGGATACCAACATGCGACAAGCTCCGTTTCGCACTGATCAGTGCTTTATCCGGCCACGTTGGCCGGATGAAGCACTGATCTGTGCGAAACGGAGCTTGTGTATTTTGCTACCCATAGACTTTAATGGGTAGAAAAAAATATGCAGCAAAATTCGGCATGTGTGACCCTACCCTCAGGGTGTATTCACACGTACAGTGTCCTGCGCATATTTGGGGTGCAAGATTTGTGGCGACACACACATCGCTTCAGTGTTTGTCTGCCCGTAGCGGTGTATTTTTTTTTTTTTAGGGTCACAAAATGTTAAGTGTCTGAAAATGTATTTGAATGCACTCTAGTTAAACGATGACAGTATATATATCCTTTTACATTTCCCCCTTAGGTTTTCTTCCTTATCACCGGCCTCTGTGGAAGAATTTATGATGCAGATTTCCTTATCTATCGAGATATCGCTGCTGCCAGTTTTGGACATGTCTTTCAAGTTTCTCTTTCAGACCTCAATAAGGTAAAGTAATTGGGGGAGATTTATCAAACCTGTGTAGAAGAAGAGTGGTGCAGTTGTCCATGGCAACCAGTCAGATCGCTTATTTTCTTTTTCACAAGACCTCTGCAAAATAAAAGAAGCGATCTGATTGGTTGCTATGGGCAACTGGTCAACTTTTCCTCTGCACAAGTTTTGATAAATCTCCCCTCATTGTCCAGCTTATAAATTATATCCTATATAAATAATGATTTCATAACTATTCAGCGAGAAGTTAAAGGGGTGTCCCCGTAGCCAAGGGCATTTTTACTGATCATGGAAGTCTATAGGAGCTGGGTAGGGGATTTATTTATTATTATTTAAGTTTTTATTTAACCATGGATGTCTGCAATGACAATTATATGTACACATTATTTTTCAACATTTGTATATTGGAAATACAAAGAAGCTTAGTTTTACATGGTAATAATATTATATGTTCATTTGTAATTCATATTAGTAAAAAAATTTATAAATTTTAGAAAAAAATATGAAAAATGCCCTTACCAGCAGGGGTCCCTCCACTGTCGAGAACACTGTCTTCTCCCTGCAGATATTGCATGTGTGTCCCGCTGCCTAGACAAAATGCAGGAAGTGAGGGCAGGACAAACAGGGCTCTTTGCAGGCTCCTGGCTTGTCAATCCCCCTGCTGTGTGAGCCTGGGGCTTGTCAAAGAGCCTCAGTGCACAGAGCAGCCAGTTGTCAGCTCTGAGGAGCAAGGATGGCAGTTCCCACGTGAAATGTGAGGCCAGGATTTAAACACAAAAACTGGATCAGCACCAGTTAAAGATTAAGTGTGGTTTTTATTTTTATTTTGTGGCAGGTACACATTTTGGATGAGGTCTTAGGGCAGAATGGTGGCTCAGTAGTTAGTACTGTTGTCTTGCAGATCTGGGATCCTGGGTTTAAATGCACCCAGTTCGACATCTGCATGGAGTTTCTATGTTCTTTGCATGGGTTGCCTTTGGGTGATTTCTCCTAAAAACATACTGAGGTTAGACTGTAAACCCCCTCTAAACAGTGCTATGGAAAATGATGGTCCTATATAAATGAATAAAATAAATGACTACTAACGTTATAACCAAGCTGCCTGTACCATCCATTTGATGTTACCTATTCCTCACTTCCAGGTGTTTAACTATTTGGACTTCACCCTTTCGAGACCTGTAAACAGCTCGGTGAAGCTCTTCTCTGGGGAGTATACAGCTGGCTATAATTCTGGGAGTTTTGCTGTTGCAGACAATTTTACAGCTATAGTAATAACCACAGATGGAGTGATCTATTCCATACAAGTATTGGGGCCTAACTGTAAGTCCCCTTACTATGGACAATAACACTAACCCACCCGCTTGCTTGTTGTATAGTTACATATCTATTTCTCTTATATGCAGCTACTGAATTTCAACTAAAACAGATTGTTTCAGAACTTTGGGGCTCAATGTATCTGCTGAAAAGCCCCGGTCATGGGATATGGACTATAGTCATATATGCAGGAGATCGGTATTCTTTACGAGTGGAAGGGTTCACAGGTATTTATACTATTGACAATATCTGTCTATCTAACAAGAGAAATCCTGCAGTACTCCGAAATGCAGTGAAAAAATGGTGTGAAAAAGAGAGCTGCTTCAATTTTCTATCTATCTATCTATCTATCTATCTATCTATCTATCTATCGTTGCAACTTGCAACCCCTGGGTATTATCTGGATTTCTCCATTAACTACTAATATGCTGTCTGATTGAAGTCATTAGCACAGAAGTTTCTCCCTGAACTGTGGATGTTTACTCATGTCTTCAGTAAGTAAAAAAATCTAGCTCCAATAAGAAGACATTGTAGTGGTTAGCTTATCAAATCCCTGCTGCAGGAACCCGGTCTCCAAACAAAGTAGAAATAAAGTAGTGAGGGGCAGTAATAAAGCAATCTTCAGTCTTTATTGTAAAGTCAATAAAAGTCACAGGTAGATAACATCAGAAAAATAAAATAATCTACAGAACATGGAGAAACACAAGATATTTATCTATCTATCTATCTATCTATCTTTCTATCTAAATGTATTCAAAAAGAAAAACAGCACAACCCTTTTCTGTGGATACAAACGTCCTATGGCCGATTCTGGAGCCTGGGTCAGGGGCTACTAACTTCTGACAGAAAACAAGAATCTCTCCGCATCACACAAATTGTGAACAATGTGTGAAATTTATTCCATACTTTTTTTTTATTTTTATTTAATTATCACATTTTTCAAACACATAATCCATACATTCCAACACCAATTTTAGATTCATTAATTTTACCATATATTATTACCACGTCTAGACAGAACATACCAGTTATCCCACCAAGAACCCCAACTCCCCCTGAACACAACCAGCAGGGAGAGAGAAAAACTATCCATTGAGCCACACTAGGAGCCTCGGCAGAGAACCAATCTCTCAAGATCAAGTTCTTTGCTAAAAAGAAGAATTTAAGAAATAGCTTATTAAAGTGGCCAAAATTATTCACATCCCCATTATTCACAGAAAAAAAATTATGTAGACGGTTATTCATTGGTTGTCTCTATTTTTGTTCATAAAAATATTCTAATTAGAAAGCTCGAAAAAAAGTGTCTTTACAAAACAATGTACAAATAGAGACTACCAAACAGTTATATAAGGGTACTAATCTAGTATTTTAAGTGCATCAATCAATCTATCATAATCCTCACACAAGCGCAGTAGAAAATCTGGCACCACTAATGTAAATGAGTATATGAGAGCATAGTCAACACACAGCTAATAAATGTGTCCGTCCAGGCCGTGGTTGCTGTGGGTAACGGTGGTGCTCTTATCAAAGAAAGTCCAGAAATGCAGCACATTCATCATATGTAGAAAAGAATGAAGATAAAGCACTCACCGCAGCCGGAATTGCAACAGCAGAATGTAGATTTATTCCAATGCTTGGATACATGTAGTGAGACGGACAGACACATAGGGAGCAATGGATGGAACAGGTGGGGTGGGGGTGGAACGAAGGGGCGGCAACAGGTTTCAGTGTGGGCCTCAAGAAGCGCAGTTAGCACGAGATGGTTCTGTAGCCAGAGATTACATCCCTTTCCTATTGTCCCCCTGCACTTACTTTTGTCTGTTACCTGGAAGTCTTCAATAAAGCTGCTGCCTTTGAAACTGAATATGTGGTGAGTGCACTTGTCTACTTTCTACATATCTACATTAATAATAATAATCTTACCACTAGGTTACAGTCATAAAATATAGTACAATGTAGACCAAACACAGAGATCACAAATGATAAAATAGCCCATTGGCTTCCATTCAACTTATTTGTGATTCGGTCAAGAAATTGAGAATGATAAAATAAGTTAGTTTCTTCAATGAGGTATTTACTATTTTATCAATTGATATACCTAATATTCGTTCTTTTGTTTTGTTTTTTAGCTTTGAATATTTCAGGTAAGTATCACATCATTTATAACATTATTTATTTTTGCATGATAACATAAGCATTACACTAGTGGACACATTTTGGGGAATTTTTTATGCATTAGAATGGGTGTTTTAATAATTCAGTAAATTAAAAAAATGTAAAAATTGTGGTAAATGAAGACATCCAGCTTGGCAATGTTATTAAAAACATATAAAAAAAATGTTAATTCCAGATTCAACACGGATACACAGGATTGTGGACACGTTTCTGGTGCAGCGCACCCTTAGTCATGTACACATGTTCAGACCACACATCTTTCTAAATAAGGAAAACTTATATGGCCAGAGAACACCTCAACAGACCAGGTTTATCCCTTTACTTCTAAGACACATTTAAAAAATACTAAATGTATTAACTGCAAATAAAAAAAAAAATAATAATAATATTCCGGTAGATTTGGATTTGTATGTGATAAAATAAACAAGAGTAAGAAGCGGCTTTGTGAAATGATACATAGCAAAAATACTCACATTACAGAAAAAGAAAACTATTTGGTGTATGTATATATATATATATATATATATATATATATATATATATATATATATATAATAAACAATGAGAAAATGGCAACAACTGGATGTTGCACCACAATGAATTCTGCTTCATTAAGTTGTTGCAGTTTTCCATTCCCTTACTTTTACTTCTTTACAGGTCACAGGAATGTCTATGGGGGCCAATTTCTTCCCTCCTCTCGCCAACATATTTATGTGTTGGTGGAAGCGGGGATACTTGTTGTTCCCGTACAATCATTTTCAGCATCAAATAGTCTGGTAGGGCGACCGTACCAGACTTTTCGGATTACCTTAACAACAACACTTGTAATTTGCAGTTTACGGTTATGCACCATGATTTTTGAGTTTTGTTTTTAGACCTCAATATGGTGGTCGCATTTTCACCTTCACATTTCGCAAGAGTACCGCCGCCAACTCTATCCTTCATGCTTGGTCATATCACCCGGTACATGTTATCAAAAAATGTTCTACTTAGTGAGAGGATCAGAGCGAGACAGAATTCCACAACTGATATAGCTTTTCTAAATGAAGCTGATCAAATTGAGCATTGGTTATTAATAAAGTTCTAATTGGTCTAAAAGCATTCCTCCTATTGGATTCTCCACTGCATTTGGTGTAGAATACAAGGAGATTTGCACAAGTACATGCCGCTGGTTTTATCTGATCCAGATTTTTCTGCAGTACACAGATCTGGATATCATTGTGTACCAAAAAGAGCACCAGCTATAGCCCAGCTAGTTTCCCTTTTCCGAGATCTTGCCCCGCCATTCCCTCCTGGCTTACGTATCTGGGCTCTTACAGATGCGGCCACGGTCAGTGTATGTACTGCAGAGAAATGTATGTGATAAAAAAATTTCATCCTTTATTGCTAACAAAACTTTTTGAATTAAACAATACATCATCTGCAGCACTTCTGATGTAATCTATCATATATCGTGTACCACCTGTAGAGTCCAATACCTGGGCTTTACTGCAAATCCTCTCAAAGTTCAGCTGAGAAAACATCTCTCAGATATTTCTCATTTTAGTTCCAGAAATGTCTCAGCAGTTTCCAAACACTGGGGGAAATTTATCATTGCCTTCATGTCATTTTTATGACTGTACTTTGGCGCAAAAATGCGCGCAGTTAGTTTTTGCGCAAAAATTTTGCACAATTTAAAAATAGACACTTTCTGCAAAACTGAATCATTATTTTTTTTTTTTTATTCAAAGTTTTTTATTGGTTTTACACAGTTTATCAAACGTAAAACTGAATCATTATTGACATTGCAGTATAAGATATTTACCATGTGCGCCTTTTTTAAAAAGGGCAAAAAAAAGTGTGCAAACATTCAAGCAAACACAAATTCATACCTTGCCTTAGAAAAGTGACATCCTACAGCAAGTTGAGGTGATTTTTAATGTGAGCAGAATGTATTAAAGTCTGTGCACCTCGGGGGAGATTTATGAAAATGCCCTGAGGAAAAGTTGCTGAGTTGCCCATAGCAACCAATCAAATTGCTTCTTTCATTTTTCAGAGGCCTTTTCAAAAATGAAAGAAGCGATCTGATTGGTTGCTATGGGCAACTCAGCAACTTTTCCTATGGACAGGTTTTCATAAATCTCCCCCATTTTTTATACATTTGGCGCAAGTAAGCCAAAAACACAGCAAAAAAAAAAGGCAGGATTAATGACTGCACACAGCTACACAATGATAAATCTCTCCTACTGTGCAGAGAAACATGAAGGCAGTTTCTCTTCATTGCAAGTGTCAGGCTTTGAAAGGGTTAGCTACGAGATTTCCACAAGGTCTGAATAGACGCCACAATGTTATATACGAGTTGTGTTTTTTGTTTCTGTTTATTTAGGGTTCATGATAGGTAATCTGGGGATTTATGATTTAATCTGTATTTATTTATAATTTTTTAAAAGACCACATTGTATCATAGGTTACCGGTGTGTGTATATATATATATATATTTATTTGTGGATCAAACAGTTCCTTTTTTTCTGTAATGGGAGCATTTTTGCAATTTATCATTTCACAAAGCAGCTTCTTCCTCTTGTTTCTTTTATCATATACAATTTAAATGTGTCTTGTGTGTAAAGTCAAATCTGGAATAAACATTTCCAAGTTTTTAGTAACATTGCCAAGCTGGATTTTTTTGTTTGCCGCGATTGCTGGTGTTGTCCTGTACATACCTTAGCTGTGGCCGACCCCTGGTGGGTGAGCTGATGTGTTACCTGTTTCTGTCACATTGAAAGGGGTACTCCGCTGGAAAACGTATTTTTTTTTTTAAAGGGGTTCTCCGGTGCTTAGACATCTTATCCCTTATCCAAGGGATAGGGGATACGATGCCTGATTGCGGGAGTCCCGCTGCTGGGGACCCCCGGGATCTTGCACGCAGCACACCGTTTGTAATCAGTCCCCGGAGCGCGTTCGCTCCGGGTCTGATTACTGTTGATCACGGGGCCGGCTGCGTATGACGTCACGCCTCCGCCAAAGTGTGAAGTCACGCTCCGCCCCTCAATGCAAATCTATGGGAGGGGGCGTGACACCTATCACGCCCCCTCCCGTAGGCTTGCATTGAGGGGCGGAGCATGACATCACACGGGGGCGGTGGCGTGACGTCACACGCCGTCGGCCCTGTGGTCGCCGGTAATCAGACCCAGAGTAACATGCTCCGGGGACTGATTACAAACAGGGTGCCGCGTGCAAGATCACGGGGGTCCCCAGCGGCGGGACCCCCGCGATCAGGCATCTTATCCCCTATCCTTCGGATAGGGGATAAGATGTCTAAGTACCGGAAAACCCCTTTAAGTCAACTGGTGCCAGAAAGTTAATCAGATTTGTAAATCATTTCTATTAAAAAATCTTAATCCTTCTAGTACTTATTAGCTGCTGAATATTAAAGAGGAAATTATTTTCTTTTTGGAACACAGTGCTCTCTGCTGACATCAAGAGCACAGGGCTCTCTGCTGACATCTCTGTCCATCTTAGGAACTGTCCAGAGCAGCATATGTTTGCTATGGGGATTTTCTCCTACAATCGACAGAGATGTCAGCAGAGAGCACTGTGCTCGTGATGTCAGCAGAGAGCTTGTGTTCCAAAAAGAAAATAATTTCCTCTGTAGTATTCAGCAGCTAATAAGTACTGGAAGGATTAAGATTTTTTAATTGAAGTAATTTACAAAAAAAAAAAATTCCACAGGAGTACCCTTTTAAAAAAAAACATCATTTTTTGTTTCAGCTGCAAGAGGTTGCTCGGAATGTCATCCAAATGCTACCTGTGAAGAGTCTTTTGACTATGTGGAATGCACCTGCAAGGAAGGATTCATTGGAGATGGTTCCACCTGTTCTGATATAGATGAATGTGCCTACTCTTGGTCAAATAATTGCTCTTATGGCATTTGCCATAATACTTTTGGCTCCTACATTTGTGACTGTCCAAGTGGTTATACCAACTCAGCAGGCACCTGTGTTGACATAAATGAATGTGCCAGCCCTGAACTAAACAGATGCCATTCATCTGCATCGTGTATCAATTACAATGGCTTCTATTCCTGTGTCTGCCCCTATGGGTATCTTGGTGATGGTTTCCATTGTGAAGTTAATGAATGCACATATGGAGTATGTGGTCTGGGGACTGAGTGCATAAAATCACTTGGGTCTTACAGATGTTCTGATCCATGTTCAAACTACACTGTTCTCAATGAACCCTGGAGAAGTGCATCCAATATGTATGACTATCGATATAATTGTGACTCTGACAAAAATGGATGGTATCGCTTTATTGGCAGCGGGGGTGTTCGCATGCCAGAAAGTTGCTCACCAGAATCCGGTTGTGGTACACATGCCTCAATATGGTTGAGTGGCACACATCCAATTCTAAGTGATGGGATTGTGACTCGTACAGTTTGTGCCAGCTGGATTGGATACTGCTGTTCATGGTCATCAACTGTCCAAATAAAAGCCTGTCCTGGGGGATATCCTTTATATAAACTGAATGGAACCCCAAATAATTATTGCTCTTTGTCCTATTGCACAGGTAAGTTAAAGCTTTCCTCTTCATTACAGACTGTAAGTCCTTGCTAAAGTCTCCTAGTGTCCTCCACACCATCTAGCACCCACAGGGTGAGATATGGGGAATTATTTTCATAGGGTCCTCACACTGAAGAGTTGCTGATAATCCTCTTTTACTAAGAACATTTTGTCTCTCCATTGTCAAAAACCCAATATGACAAATGTCAAACCTAGAAATGAAGGATAACATTAGAAAGTTACATTTGCCATCACTTTAAATTTTGAATTTTCTACATGTTCCTTAAATAAAACAAACATTCTAAGGTGCCTATGCACCCTATATGAAGGTTGGCAGAACCTGCCCCGGCCTGTGTGTTTGGCCAACTTTTTACGGTGTATTGTGACTTCACGATTAGTTAGTGACAGTTGGAGTAATAATTGCCAGTGCTGTCTGGCTGCAGCTCACCACTCCCCAGAGAGAAAGCATGAACATTCATTCATGTTTATGGGGAGGTTGAGAGAGAATTGCTGACCGCCAATTATTGAAAATGCATGACCTTCTTTAGGATATTCTCTTGATATCCACTTTTAACTAGAGGGAAAGAAGGTAGTTGGGGCTTGTGTAAGGCGGGGGCTTTAAACATTTTTCTCCCCTTGCTGTTAGAGCAGTGAGGAAAGGCTCTTTGAGCAGTCATGCGTTTTACAATGAGACACAGGTTAAAGGTATGGAAACTTGGCTGACCTGGGATATTCAAAGAAAAATGTTTCATAGATTTGTGACTTTTGATGAAAAAAATAAATAAATAAACCCACACAAAATAAGATCAAAAGAAATTATGTATTTTTAAGTAATTTTTTTTTAAAGTATTTTATATGTTCCTTTAAAAAAGTATTTAGGGATTTTGATTTGTTATGCTTATATAGAACAGCTAGGCTATTATTAGAGAATAATGCAGACATTCTTTTGCATGTCTTCTGCTCACCTATTTTTGCTGATGTTGCATGCATGGTATCAGCATCATCCTTGTGTAATGCAGCCTATATTTCCTATGAATCCACTGGCTTTGGGTGGTGAGTTTCATCACTGCACCTGTATCAGTTCACACTACATACAGTTTGCATTTTCTTTGCTATGTATTTGCTCCTACTTAAGACAGTTCCCGACATGGACAGAGGTGGCAGCAGAGAGCACTGTGGTCAGACAGAAAATAACTATACAGCTCCCTCTGTAGTATACAGCAGCTGATAAGTACTGGAAGGAGTAAGATTTTTTTTAATAGAAGTAATTTACAAACCTATGTAACTTTCCAGTTGATATGACATTTTTTTTCCGACAGAGTACCCCTTTAAGAGGAAGTGTTCAGACTAATCACAGTTGAGGTGTTTTATGAAGATATTTAGTCTGTAGGCTGTGTTAACACATTGACATTTTACTGCATTTTTCATACATTTTATTACATTTTGTCTGTTTTGAAAAATCTCAGTATAAACAAGGAAAATGCAGTAAAGATGTGTGAAAAAGACCTGTTTTTACCGTAATTTGCACAATCACAATACAATATCACTATTTTTGCCACAATGATGGGAAATTCGTGGCATAAACAGAAAAAAACAATGTGTGAAAAATAAAAAAAAACTGCCAATGCACAATACATTATAGTTATATTGGGAACTAGATACATTGTAAGTAGCTAATGCAAATTAGAGAGGTGTCAGCAGAGAGCACTGTGGTCAAACTGGAAAGAACTACATAACTTCCTGTGGAGAATACAGCAGGTTCTAAGAATGGAAAGGATTAAGATTTTTACATAGAAGTAATTACCGTATATACTCGAGTATAAGCCGAGTTTTTCAGCACGATTTTTCGTGCTGAAAACACCCCCCTCGGCTTATACTCGAGTGAACTCTCCACCCGCAGTGGTCTTCAACCTGCGGACCTCCAGAGGTTTCAAAACTACAACTCCCAGCAAGCCCGGGCAGCCATCGGCTGTCCGGGCTTGCTGGGAGTTGTAGTTTTGAAACCTCTGGAGGTCCGCAGGTTGAAGACCACTGTGGCCTTCGACATCATCCAGCCCCCTCTCACCCCCTTTAGTTCTGTACAGTACTCACCTCCGCTCGGCGCTGGTCCGGTGCTGCAGGACTGTCCGGAGAGGAGGTCGTCCGGTGGGATAGTGGTTCCGGGCTGCTATCTTCACCGGGGAGGCCTCTTCTAAGCGCTTCGGGCCCGGCCCCAGAATAGTCACGTTGCCTTGACGATGACGCAGAGGTACGTTCATTACCAACGTACTTCTGCGTCATCGGCAAGGCAACGCCTCTATTCTGGGCCCGAAGCACGGAGAAGAGGCACCCCCGGTGAAGATAGCAGCCCGGGGGTCTGGATGATGACAGGGGGGGGATGATGTATTTCCCACCCTAGGCTTATACCCGCGTCAATAACTTTTCCTGGGATTTTGGGTTGAAATTAGGGGCCTCGGCTTATACTCGAGTATATACGGTATAGATCTGTATAACTTTCTGGCTCCAGCTGATTTCAAAGCAGTTTTTTTTCCCTCTAGAGTACCCCTTTAAGTGGTGCTTAGCTGCAATACTAGACTCAATCTATGAACAGATGTGGTGTCTTTAACTCTTTCCTGACCCATGACCTACAGGTACATCATGGAGAGGGTCAGGGACTATGGTGCAGGCTTGGGAGTCGGGTCTGCCCCATAACCAGCACATGCCCACGTCTATTGTATGATGAACTGGGAAAAATGATTTTAAAAAAAAAATTGCAATTTTAATTTTGCTTAAAATTTTGTCTTACAAATAATTTGTTTTCTGGCTTTGAAATACATTATATGATAAAATAAAGGGTGCTAGTGAAAAGTAAAATTTTTCCTGCAAAAAAAAAATAAATAAAAAAAGTTAGGGGTCTTGGAAAGTGAAGAAAAAAAATTTGTGTGTGTGTGGGGGGAGGGGGGGTCAGAAAGGGGCAATGCAAGAATTTAGATGCACTACTGTGGTAGATGTAAACAATGACATTGGCTAACCCTCAAAACTGATGTTAAAATTGAGACATTCACCAGTATATCCTTAATACTATGAAGAACATACCTGAGCCCGCACGCCAATGCCAAGGTTTCTCAAGTGGTACGGGACCTAACACTAACCTACCTGTTAAGCAAAGGTCCCGTACCACTTGAGAAACCTTGGCGTGGTGTGTGGGCTCAGGAATGTCCTTCATATAAGGATATACTGGCTAATTTCTCAATTTTAACATCAGTGTTGAGGGATAGCCAATGTCACTGTATACATCTACCACAGTAATGCACCTAAATTACTGTATTATTCTAATTGTTACACATCCACTTCGTCTATCTGGTGTAGGATCCTATTGGTGCACTTGTAGTCCGCTGCAGGCATCCTCCATTGTATGCATTTTTATGCTGGGGATCGCCCTAAGCAACAGACCACAAGGGCAGGATCTGCTTCCCCCGCATGAATGCATAACTGCATTTGGGGTTGAGCACCACCGGCCATTTGAGACCTCGTCTTTGTTGTTGGGTCAGAAAGGGGCAAAGGGTCATTCCACAGAAAACAATATCTCTACTTGTCATTTTCCTATTTGATAGAATCTCCCTAATGCCCAGAGTTCAGTGACTTAAGAATTCAGGCACTTTGGGCTATGTTCACAAGGCTGAATTTTTGAGCAGAATGCCGTCGAAATATTCCACTCAACAATTCCACTGCAGCAAATTTCAATAGGATTCTGCTGCCCGTGCACGCTGTGGAATCATCTGCCGTGGAAATGCCGATTTTGGCATCCACACAAGCAATTAAAATGTTCACTGTTTCTCTGGATTCTTCTCAAAAATACATTGCTGTCTATGGAGATGGTGCATATACAAGTGGGCCTAGCTCTGACAGAACATATATGCGGAATGTCTGTTCGTGTTTTTCGGGCTGATATTTTACAAATTTTCCGCTGTGTGAACTAGATGGTGTGATTTAAAAGTCCCCACCAGTCACCATCCCGAGATTAAGGCAGGATTTCATGTTTCTGTTCTTCAGATCCATTCACAGGAAATAATTCATTGACATGTGCAGCAGATGAAGAATGGAAGCCGAAAGATGGAAATTATGGATGTTACTGCATAGACCAATATGAAGTTGCTAGTAAGTCTCATTGTGAATATGATACAAGGGCTTCCTGGAGAAACATTTACTCTTGGAAAGTAGCAGCCCCAATATGGAAAAAGAACATCGAAATGTAACATTCTAAGAGACCTGGGTCCATGATAATGATTTTACTAACCTTAGTAAAAGTTTTCCCAGAAGGTAAATCCTTGGTTAAGAGTACATTTCAAGGCTCTTCATGGCATTGTCAGGGACCCCTATTCCCTGCTATGACTTGTAGCCAATAAACATCTCAGATAGAAAATAATATTCAGTACACCATCCCTACAAATCACATACAGTATACACCTGTGGATCTCCAGCTATGTCCCTGACCCTCCATTGCTTGTGCTTTGAAAACATTATTTTATGCACTTTAAACAATCCCTTTTTCTTAGTGCAGACCACGATGTCTATAGTGTTAAGGGGCGCACATATGATTTTCTCAAGGGTTGGGGTTTAGAAACAATAAATAATTCCTCCAAACCACAGGGCCGATTCTTCCTATAGGCGAAGTAGGCCATCACCTATAGCGCACTTTCGAGGGGTGCGCGCTGCCGCCGGTGTCAGCAAACTAAAGCTTCATTCATTCACTGAGCGATTCGCATCACCCCTCTGTGTGGCGCTGCGGCACCCCTGTCACTCACACTGACAGTACACTAAGCGATCCAACCTTACACTGAGCAAAGCGCTGGCCTGTCATCAGCACCCCCCCCAGCACATATCCCGCTCTGAATCCCCGCCCCCCTGCTACAGCATTAGGGCCGTGCAAACCCCTCCCAACCGCGCTACTGTGCTAGCAGCGCGCAAAATCCCCAAATCCCCATCCAACACCCCCCTCCCCAGCACCGTTTGGAACTGTGTTAGGGTGCATTCACACCACGTTTTTGCAATACACTATGTGAAAACCGTATTGAAAACCGCATGTATTGACTCTCCATTGAAAACCTTATGCCAAAAGATGCATCAGGTTGTGTCCAATTTGCATCCTGTCGGTTTTGTCCGTTTTTTTCCCATACCCAAAACTGTAGCCTACCACAATGGTCCGGGTGAAAAACTGCATTAAACCGTATATATATATATATATATATATATATATATATATTTTTTTTTAACATGGGAGTCAATGGGAACTGTACAGAACTGTATGTGCAGACGGTTCCATCCGGTTTTCACCACACGGATTTTGACTTTGCACAGTTTTGTTCTTGGAATTTCAATCAAACAAGTGAAACCTTATTCATAATGGAGTGAAAAGTTAAAAACGAATACATTTTTTTCCTAAAAAACAGATGCAACCGGACATCATTTTTTTAAACCGTATACGGTTTTTAACTGTATACGGGTTAAGATTTGTACACGTTTTGATACAGTTTAGTCCAGTTTTGAGGAATCAGTTTTTCATCAAAAACCTGATACGGGAACTGTATTGCAAAAACGTGGTGTGAATGCACCCTTAGCGGCGCACAAGAAACAGCCTCCCACCATCTCTTTACTGTTCTGTCCAGCAGACTCCCTACTGGCGCTCCCTGTAAGTACCTCAGCGGCCCTGTATGTGAGGGATTGGGTGGGAATTAAATGTGTAAAAATATATATACACCATGCTGATATATATATATATATACACACACACACACACACACCAGTGTTTCCCAGGGTGCCTCCAGCTGTTGCAAAACTGCAATTGGGCATGTTGGGAGTTGTAGTTTTGCAACAGCTGGAAGCACCATGGTTGGAAAACGCTGATATATAATATATCTACCATGTATGTGTGAGAAATAAATCCTGCATGGGTATGGGTTATTGCAGTGTTAGTCAAGGTACGGCGGTATTGTTGTGTTCTGTTATGGTCTTGTTAATCAGTCACTGTGTGGCGGTATTGTTCTGTTTTGTTATTGCAGTGTTGTTCAGTCACTGTACGGTGGTATGTTTCTGGTATGGCGCTTTTATAAAGTCACTGTATGGTGGTGTAGTTCATGTATGGTGGTGTTATTTAGTCACGGTATGGGGGTATTGTTCTGTTATGGTATGGCAGTATTGTCCTCTTCTGGTATGTTGGTGTTATTCAGTCACGGTATGGAGGTTCTTATCTAGTATTGTAGTGTTAATTAGTCACGGTATGGCGGTATTGTTCTGTTCTGGTATGGTGGTGTTATTCCCTCACGCTATGGCGGTATTGTTCTGTTCTGGTATGTTGGTGTTATTCAGTCACGGTATGGCGATATTGTTATTATCTAGTATTGTAGTGTTAATTAGTCATGATATGGTAGTATTGTTCTGTTCTGGTATGGCGTTGTTATTCAGTCATTGTATGATGGTATTGTTCACAAATGGGGGAACACTAGTTTACAGATCGGACAAAAATAAACAAAATTAGGTTTTGCCTAGGGAGGCAAAAATCCTTGCACCAGCCCCAGGATGACAAATAACTCCTGCGAGGGATAATATCATCATATTGTTATGAAATAGAAACCACCATTAACACCAATGTATAAAGGACAAATAATTCTGCCACACCATGACCCCTATTATTACCACCATACTGATACTAAATAAAAACTACTATAAACAGACCCATACAGTGCCCATATAATGGTAGATACCAGTGACCAGTTACACCCAGTGGTGTCTTCCTGGAGTATTTCCCTTCTTTTTTTTCTTCTCTATTTGGCTCAGTCTGCCATGAATATATTTTCAACCATGACTTGTCTCTGCAGGATCTGCCAGAAAAACACTTTGGCCGAGCCTAGTAATTCTAAACTATTAGGTAGAAAACCCTAGTAGGTTGGTAGGTAGGAAATTTTATCCCCACCCCAATTAGGTAGATGCTCCCAGTAGGTAGGTACATTGATGGGTAGGGATTCCCCAGTAGGTAGGTAGGAAGGTTATCTCCAATTATTCCCCTCCAAAGAATTAAACAAAAGAACAGAAATTTTAAAAAGTGTAGTTTATTAGCACAAAATTGCATACAATAAATGGTAAAACATATTATTTAAAAGAAAAGAAAAAGGAAGGTGACATCAATGCTTAGTGTAGGTACCTAAAACATTGTTGGCAAATGGCTAGATCTAAGCCTACATAGTGAATAATTTACTTAGTAAGAAAACACATGCTTTGGATTTACCATGGTATGTTAATGTACTAGTGCACTACTTACTGAGTAAAGTTCACACTATGTAGGCTTAGATCTAGCTTTACGCAACAATGATTTAGATATCTACACTAAGTATGGGACGTCACCTTCCTTTACCCCTGAGAAGGAACCCTCTCTTTTTAATAATACATTGCTTTCCTATTAATTGTACGCAATTTTGTTTTAATAAGTAAACTTTATGTATGTTTCAATACACAGTTGTTAAGTGACTCCAATTTCTTATTTTTTGTTTATCTGTTTAGGGAGTTTACATATATGCTACCATTTGTGAGTAAATAATAGTGATTGCATATAGGAACAGTGTAAAGATTACTGAATAAAACTGGGACATCTAATGTGGCGCTTCTCTAGTGAGAAAGATAATAAGCCCATTTATATGATGAAGTAAAAAACTCATGTAATGCACTCATTAATTAAAAAATATATAGTAATGTATAAATAATTTGTTACTACATGGACCTACGATCTTAGCACTCATAATAAAATACTGACTAGAACGAGCAGCTCAAGATATAGATCAGATAAAACATTAATGGAACGAGCATTATAAATAATATGCTAATTGTAGTACTGTACTGAAGGATGCAGAATGCCTAAAAATAACAGAGTACCTGTGACGCGTGCTGCTAATGATAAAAACTGCGGTGCACTGATCTCACACCATGAGCGGGTGCCGCTATAGAAGTAGCCATAGTAATGCATCTCTCTCTCTGGGCGTAAAGTACCTTATAATGGGTCACACACTTATTGGTAATGCAGACCTAAAACTACAGATCCATATAGAGCTGTAGGAGAAGTTTATTAGAGAATCACGGTTGAAGAGCATGTCTGGATGATTGACCGCAGGATATTCCCTGCACTGTATGGTAAGATTCACAGTATTACTACCAACAGAATATGTACAGAAGCAATTTTTAAAATGGCTCAAGGTTTGCTTTAAAAAGGCTCAAGGGACTGAATTAGGTGGCCGTAACACCTCTTTGAGCGAGAGGCCTTAGGCGGTTAACTAGCCTACCTAAGAGTAGGGCCGCTTTTGCCCTGCAGCACGTGTCATTGTTTGCAGTGCCCCCACGGGAAAGATGAAGCACTGCAGTTGGTACTGAAAATGTTAATTGAGGAGCCATGTTGTGTCCTTTAGAAAGTTTTTAATGGTTAAATGGAAAGTAAATAACATTTATATATTCCCTATTGTAGATGTTGCAGACATACGTCCCGAACTGACCTGTGATGTCTACGACATGAAAGCTGCTTTTCGTAAATGTCAGCTGAAGAGTCTGAACTTCAATGCCGATAGTGTTACTCTGAAAGACAGCGGCTGCTTTGGATTTTATGATAATCCGAGCACAAACACATTTACTGTGATGGCTTCCCTTCAAACAGGAAGATGTGGACTTCATATAACTGTAGGTGACATTAAATGTTTATTCTTTTTACAGAATGGGCAAATGGTTTATGCATATGTTCTCAGCGAAATGAGAAGGAAAATGACACAGAAACTCCTATGTTAAATCTTATTTATTGCTTTTCTGTTGAATACAATGGCAAACAGTCTATTGTCTCCCATTGTATTCAGCAGAAGAGAAATACGATTGAACAAACAAGATGCCCTGTTATTTTCCTTCCCCCTTTTTTTTTTGTATTGTTTACACTGTATACTGTGAAACACAGAGCACCATGGTGTCCGGAGATTCCATAACTATTGAAGAAGGCATAACATAGCAGAGAGTGTCGATCACCTTTCTCTTATATGGATATTTATACACTGCCCAAAAAAATAAAGGGAACACTAAGATAACACATCCTAGATATGAATGAACTAATCATATTAAATACTTTCGTCTTTACATAGTTGAATGTGCTGACAACAAAATCACACAAAAATTATCAATTGTAATCAAATTTATCAACCCATAGAGGTCTGGAAATGGAGTCACACTCAAAATCAAAATGGAAAACAACACTACAGGCTGACCCAACTTTGCTATAATGTCCTTAAAACAAGTCAAAATGAGGCTCAGTAGTGTGTGTGGCCTCCATGTGCCCGTATGACCTCCCTACAATGCCTGGTCATGCTCCTGATGAGATGGCAGATGGTCTCCTGAGGGATGTCTTCCCAGACTTGGACTAAAGCATTTGCCAACTCCTGGACAGTCTGTGGTGCAACGTGGCGTTGGTGGATGGAGCGACACATGATGTCCCAGATGTGCTCCATCTGATTCAGGTCTGGGGAACGGGCGGGCCAGTCCATAGCATCAATGCCTTCCTCTTGCAGGAACTGCTGACACACTCCAGCCACATGAGGTCTAGCATTGTCTTGCATTAGGAGGAACCTAGGGCCAACCGCATCAGCATATGGTCTCACAAGGGGAGTGAGGATCTCATCTCGGTACCTAATGGCAGTCAGGCTACCTCTGGCGAGCACATGGAAGGCTGTGCAGCCCCCCAAAGAAATGCCACCCCACACCATTACTGGGCCACCGCCAAACTGGTCATGCTGGAGGATGTTGCAGGCAGCAGAATGTTTTCCACGGCGTCTCCAGACTCTGTCACGTCTGTCAGATATGCACTTGTTTACCTGCTATCATCTGTGAAGAGCACAGGGCGAAAGTGGCAAATTTGCCAATCTTGGTGTTCTCTGTCAAATGCCAAACGTCCTGCACGGTGTTGAGCTGTAAGCACAACTCCCACCTGTGGATATCAGGCCCTCACACCACCCTCATGGAGTCTGTTTCTGACTGTTTAAGTGGACATATGCACATTTGTGGCCTGCTGGAGGTCATTTTGCAGGACTCTGGCAGTGTTCCTCCTGCTCCTCCTTGCGCAAAGGCGGAGGTAGAGGTCCTGCTGCTGGGTTGTTGCCCTCCTACGGCCTCCTCCACGTCTCTTGATGTACTGGCCTGTCTCCTTGTAGGGTCTCCATGCTCTGGACACTATGCTGACAGACACAGCAACCCTTCTTGCAACAGCTCGCATTGATGTGCCATCCTGTATGAGCTGAACTACCTGAGCCACTTGTGGATTGTACACTCTGTCTCATGCTACCACTAGAGTGAAAGCACCGCCAGCATTCAAAAGTGACCAAAACATCAGCCAGGAAGAATAGGAACTGAGAAGTGGCCTGTGGTCACCACCTGCAGAACCACTCCTTTATTGGGGGTGTCTTGCTATTTGCCTATAATTTCCATCTGTTGTCTGTTCTATTTGCACAACAGCATGTGAAATTGATTGTCAATCAGTGTTGCTTCCTGAGTGGAGAGTGAAATTTCACATTGTGTTGTTTAAAGGGGTACTCCGGTGAAAACTTTTTTTCTTTTAAATCAACTGTGGCAGAAAGTTAAACATATTTGTAAATTACTTCTATAAAAAAATATTAATCCTTCCTGTACTTATTAGCTGCTGAATACTACAGAGGATATTCTTTTCTTTCTGGAATGCTCTCTGATGACATCACAAGCACAATTCTCTCTGCTGACATTATTATAATAATAATAACACTTTATTTATTGTTGTCCTTAGTGGGATTTGAATCCAAGTCCCCAGCACTGCAAGGCAGCAGTGCTAACCACTAAGCCACCATGCTGCCCTTAGCATACATCTGCTATGCATGGTTGCTAAAATGGACAGAGATGTCAGCAGAGAGCACTGTTGTTACGCCTAGCGCTCCGGGTCCCCGCTCCTCCCCGGAGCGCTCACGGCGTCTTTCTCCCTGCAGCTCCCCGGTCAGTCCCGCTGACCGGGAGCGCTGCACTGTCATGGCCGTTGGGGACGCGATTCGCACAGCGGGACGCGCCCGCTCGCGAATCGCGTCCCAGGTCACTTACCCGTTCCCGTCCCCTGGTGTCATGTGCTGGCGCGCGCGGCTCCGCTCTCTAGGGCGCGCGCGCGCCAGCTCCCTGAGACTTAAAGGGCCAGTGCACCAATGATTGGTGCCTGGCCCAATTAGCTTAATTGGCTTCCACCTGGTCCCTGACTATATCTAACCTCCTCCCATGCACTTCCTTGCCGGATCTTGTTGCCCTTGTGCCTAGTGAAAGCGTATAGTGTGTCTAAAGCCTGTGTACCAGAACTTCTGCTATCCACCCTGACTACGAACCTTGCCGCCTGCCCCCGACCTTCTGCTACGTCCGACCTTGCTTCTGTCTACTCCCTTGTACCTCGCCTATCATCAGCAGTCAGAGAGGTGACCCGTTGCTAGTGGATACGACCTGGTCACTACCGCCGCAGCAAGACCATCCCGCTTTGCGGCGGGCTCTGGTGAAAACCAGTAGTGTCTTAGAACCGGTCCACTAGCGCGGTCCTCGCCAATCCCTCTCTGGCACAGAGGATCCACTACCTGCCAGCCGGCATCGTGACAGTAGATCCGGCCATGGATCCCGCTGACGTCCCTCTGCCTTATATCTCTGATATCACCACGGTGGTCGCCCAGCAATCCCGACAGATCGCCCATCTAACCCACCAGCTGTCGGAAGTATTCACCATTGTGCAACAACTTCAGTCGCAACTTCAGCAGCAATCATCTCCTCCGCCAGCTCCTGCACCCCTTCCGCAGCGAGTGGCCACTCCTAGCCTCCGCCTGTCCTTGCCGGACAAATTTAATGGGGACTCTAAGTTTTGCCGTGGCTTCCTTTCGCAATGTTCTCTGCACTTGGAGATGATGTCGGACCAGTTTCCTACTGAAAGGTCTAAGGTGGCTTTCGTAGTCAGCCTTCTGTCTGGAAAAGCTCTGTCATGGGCCACACCGCTCTGGGACCGCAATGACCCCGTCACTGCCTCTGTACACTCCTTCTTCTCGGAAATTCGAAGTGTCTTTGAGGAACCTGCCTGAGCCTCTTCTGCTGAGACTGCCCTGCTGAACCTGGTCCAGGGTAATTCTTCCGTTGGCGAGTACGCCATACAATTCCGTACTCTTGCTTCTGAACTTTCCTGGAATAATGAGGCCCTCTGCGCGACCTTTAAAAAAGGCCTATCCAGCAACATTAAAGATGTTCTGGCCGCACGAGAAACTCCTGCTAATCTACATGAACTCATTCATCTAGCCACTCGCATTGACATGCGTTTTTCTGAGAGACATCAAGAGCTCCGCCAGGAAAAAGACTTAGATCTCTGGACACCTCTCCCACAGTCTCCACTGCAATCTGCGCCTAGGCCTCCCGCCGAGGAAGCCATGCAAGTGGATCGGTCTCGCCTGACCCTGGAAGAGAGGAATCGCCGTAAGCAAGAGAATCTTTGTCTGTACTGTGCCAGTACCGAACATTTTTTGGTGGATTGCCCTATCCGTCCTCCACGTCTGGGAAACGCACGCTCGCACCCAGCTCTCGTGGGTGTGGCGTCTCTGGATGCTAAGTCGGCTTCTCCACGTCTCACGGTGCCTGTACGGATTTCTACTTCAGCCAGCTCTTCCCTCTCAGCCGTGGCCTGCCTGGACTCTGGTGCTTCTGGGAATTTTATTCGGGAGTCCTTGGTGAATAAATTCCGCATTCCGGTGACCCGTCTTGTCAAGCCACTCCACATTTCCGCGGTCAACGGAGCCAGGTTGGATTGCACCGTGCGTTACCGCACGGAGCCCCTCCTAATGTGCATCGGATCTCATCACGAGAAAATTGAATTTTTTGTCCTTCCCAATTGCACTTCCGAAGTTCTCCTTGGACTACCCTGGCTTCTACACCATTCCCCAACCCTGGACTGGTCCACTGGGGGGATCAAGAGTTGGGGTCCCTCTTGTTCCAAGGACTGCCTTAAACCAGTTCCCAGTACTCCCTGCCGTGACCCTGTGGTTCCTCCTGTATCCGGTCCCCCTAAAGTCGTTAGGGACTCTGCCTGCCACAGAAAATGCCTCTCCCCCCCTCCCAGTCCCTTCAGGCAAGCCTCTGTGGCCCCTCATGGCTCCCGTCCTTGTGTCTCCCTGCCCCGTGCCAAGCTTCACCCTCTGCCCTCCCTCCCCATTCCTACTCCTGCTGTACTGCCTGCCATTGAGGAAACCATCCATTCCTTCCCGGTGTCCTCATCCCAGGGGAGGCAGTCACCGGACAAAAAAAAGGGGAGACCTAAGGGGGGGGGTACTGTTACGCCTAGCGCTCCGGGTCCCCGCTCCTCCCCGGAGCGCTCACGGCGTCTTTCTCCCTGCAGCTCCCCGGTCAGTCCCGCTGACCGGGAGCGCTGCACTGTCATGGCCGTTGGGGACGCGATTCGCACAGCGGGACGCGCCCGCTCGCGAATCGCGTCCCAGGTCACTTACCCGTTCCCGTCCCCTGGTGTCATGTGCTGGCGCGCGCGGCTCCGCTCTCTAGGGCGCGCGCGCGCCAGCTCCCTGAGACTTAAAGGGCCAGTGCACCAATGATTGGTGCCTGGCCCAATTAGCTTAATTGGCTTCCACCTGGTCCCTGACTATATCTAACCTCCTCCCATGCACTTCCTTGCCGGATCTTGTTGCCCTTGTGCCTAGTGAAAGCGTATAGTGTGTCTAAAGCCTGTGTACCAGAACTTCTGCTATCCACCCTGACTACGAACCTTGCCGCCTGCCCCCGACCTTCTGCTACGTCCGACCTTGCTTCTGTCTACTCCCTTGTACCTCGCCTATCATCAGCAGTCAGAGAGGTGACCCGTTGCTAGTGGATACGACCTGGTCACTACCGCCGCAGCAAGACCATCCCGCTTTGCGGCGGGCTCTGGTGAAAACCAGTAGTGTCTTAGAACCGGTCCACTAGCGCGGTCCTCGCCAATCCCTCTCTGGCACAGAGGATCCACTACCTGCCAGCCGGCATCGTGACAACTGTGCTCGTGATGACATCAGTGTTCCAAGAAGAAAGGAATTTCCTCTGTAGCATTCAGCAGCTAATGATTACTGGAAGGATTAAGATTTTTTAATAGAAGTAATTTACAAATATGTTTAACTTTCTGCCACCAGTTGATTTAAAAGAAAAAAGGTTTTCACCGGAGTACCCCTTTTAAGTTTTCCCTTTATTTTTTGAGCAGTGTATATATCCTGTGAATTCAAACAAAGAGAAAGGTGTATAGCCAGCTCACCGTTTGTGATGATTTGATCCTGACACTCGTAGGAATTGGTTCGGAAGCCCGGAGTAGAAGCCAAGCCGTTGTCCTGGTATAGATAGACCATAGAAGAAAGGGTTTCAGCTCCCGAAAAATTATAGGTTCTAAAAGTCCAAAATTTATTCAGTCCATATTAAAATCAAAAGGAAAAACACCCTGTGTGGTTAAAAAACCCCACGCCGACGCGTTTCGGACGGTCTAGTCCTTAGTCATGGCACAGAAAAGGAATAGTAACTGACCTTATATATCCTTTGTGAGTAACTGATACATTCAGTAACCACCTGGTTCACTCCCGGGATCTGGCGTCTGCCGTCACTTCCTGGGTGTAACCTCGGAACTTTCCCAACAAATTAACCCCTTAGTATATAGATGAATGAAAAGCCATATTCATTCTAGACTGCAATTCAGACCACAAGGGAAGAGAAATAATGTTTCACAATTCTCCCAAGAATACAGAAAAGAATCATCAATAAAAGTATGAAAGATCGTTACGGGAATTTAAACCCTGTGGCTGACGTGAGTCAAGCCTTAGTATCCAAAAAGCCTCCCTTTTGAAAACCTTATGTGACCAGTCACCCCCTCTTGGGGGGCGGGGTGCCCGTTCTATCGCCGTTACTTGAATGGTCTGTGGGTCACCCGCATGCATCTCCACTATATGTCTGCTAAGACCAGATAAAGTGCGGCTGCCTGCCCCATGTTTAACATAGAAATGCTCGTAAAAACGTTTTTTTAGTTTTCTAGAGGTGCAGCCTATATACTGCAGATTGCACTGAGTACAGATTGCTGAGTAGACTACATGAGTAGTATCACAGTTAATAAAAGAATTAATGTCAAATAATTTACCATTTGCTGGTGAATAAAACTGCTTACTGTGTACCATATGTTTACAAAGGCTGCATCTCGCATGTGAGCATCTATAATTACCTTTAGTGCTCAACCAACTGTCTTTCTTGGGCATTCTATAATCACTATTTGACAATCTCCCTTGTAATGATTTGCCTTTTTTCGCAACAATTCGTACTCCATTGTTTAAGATCTTACAGTTCTCCTCATTATCAAGAAGAACAGGGAGATGTTTGTTTATGATATTCTTGATTTGGCTGAACTGAACACTATAAGGTGTAGAGAAAGTTACAGGATGGTTAGTTTTTCCCTTATTATGACTCTTCAATACAGTCGACTCAGTTTCAAGGTACTTATTCCGACTTTTGCTATCCACTATACCCTTGGCTCTACATAAAATGTTGTTATGATAACCCCTTTTACGTAGTCTCATTATGATATCTCTGCATGATTCTTCATAAGCATCATTGTTGGACAAGGCCCTTTTAGCCCTCACAAATTCTCCTATAGGGAGATTTCGTGTCACATGCTTTGGGTGACAACTTGTGGCAGACAAAACACTGTTTCCCGATGTCGGTTTGCGAAAGAGGTTTGTATGGATATCACCTGTAATGGGGTCCCCCAAACGTGTAATATCTAAAAAATTAATACAATTACCTCCCCACTCCAAAGTAAATTTTAAGTTCATTGTATTATTGTTAATATACATCAAGAAATCTTCCGCCAATTGTCTGTCCCCCGACCATACCAGGAGGAGGTCATCCATATATCTGCCATACCATCCTATATAGGATGAGTATGGATTCATGGCAGAATATAGATGACACTCCTCTCAGTACGCCATAAAAAGATTGGCTAAGGTCGGTGAGAATTTAGCACCCATAGGGCAACCTGATATCTGAATGAAAAAGTCATCATCAAAACGAAAATAGTTGTTTGTGAGTAAAAAATTTAACACATCCAAAATGTAATGGCAAATATTATCATCATACGTACTATATTTTCTTATGTGGTATTCTACAGCAGACAGAGCTTGTATATGTGGTATACAAGAGTATAAGGATGCCACATCACATGACATCCATGCATATTTCTGTTCCCATGTCATCTTTTCGACCGCTGTTAAAAGAGACTTAGTATCAACAATGATGCTTATGAAGCATCATGCAGAGATATCATAATGAGACTACGTAAAAGGGGTTATCATAACAACATTTTATGTAGAGCCAAGGGTATAGTGGATAGCAAAAGTCGGAATAAGTACCTTGAAACTGAGTCGACTGTATTGAAGAGTCATAATAAGGGAAAAACTAACCATCCTGTAACTTTCTCTACACCTTATAGTGTTCAGTTCAACCAAATCAAGAATATCATAAACAAACATCTCCCTGTTCTTCTTGATAATGAGGAGAACTGTAAGATCTTAAACAATGGAGTACGAATTGTTGCGAAAAAAGGCAAATCATTACAAGGGAGATTGTCAAATAGTGATTATAGAATGCCCAAGAAAGACAGTTGGTTGAGCACTAAAGGTAATTATAGATGCTCACATGCGAGATGCAGCCTTTGTAAACCTATGGTACACAGTAAGCAGTTTTATTCACCAGCAAATGGTAAATTATTTGACATTAATTCTTTTATTAACTGTGATACTACTCATGTAGTCTACTCAGCAATCTGTACTCAGTGCAATCTGCAGTATATAGGCTGCACCTCTAGAAAACTAAAAAAACGTTTTTACGAGCATTTCTATGTTAAACAAGGGGCAGGCAGCCGCACTTTATCTGGTCTTAGCAGACATATAGTGGAGATGCATGCGGGTGACCCACAGACCATACAAGTAACGGGGATAGAACGGGTACCCCACCCCCCAAGAGGGGGTGACTGGTCACATAAGGTTTTCAAAAGGGAGGCTTTTTGGATACTAAGGCTTGACTCACGTCAGCCACAGGGTTTAAATTCCCGTAACGATCTTTCATACTTTTATTGATGATTCTTTTCTGTATTCTCGGGAGAATTGTGAAACATTATTTTTCTTCCCTTGTGGTCTGAATTGCAGTCTAGAATGAATATGGCTTTTCATTCATCTATATACTAAGGGGTTAATTTGTTGGGAAAGTTCCGAGGTTACACCCAGGAAGTGACGGCAGACGCCAGATCCCGGGAGTGAACCAGGTGGTTACTCAATGTATCAGTTACTCACAAAGGATATATAAGGTCAGTTACTATTCCTTTCCTGTGCGATGACTAAGGACTAGACAGTCCGAAACGCGTCGGCGTGGGGTTTTTTAACCACACAGGGTGTTTTTCCTTTTCATTTTAATATGGACTGAATAAATTTTGGACTTTTAGAACCTATAATTTTTCGGGAGCTGGAACCCTTTCTTCTATAGTTTATATCCTGTCCTGATTCAGACCAGGGGAGGCTTGGTGTATGTTAACATCCCTACTGTTTCCATCTTATGTAGAAGAGAAGGCAGTGTGACATTTGGTCATGTCCCTCTCTCCCTTACTTGGTCCTGATTAACCCCTTAATGACCGAGGGTTTTTCTGTTTTTGCATTTTCATTTTTTCCTCCTTGCCTTTAAAAATCATAACTCTTTCAATTTTGCACCTAAAAATCCATATGATGGCTTATTTTTTGCGCCACCAATTCTACTTTGTAATGACATCAGTCATTTTGCCCAAAAAGCTACGGCGAAACGGAAAAAAAAATCATTGTGAGACAAAATTGAAAAATAAACGCTGTTTTGTAATTTTTGGGGGCTTCCGTTTCTATGTAGTAAATTTCTCAGTAAAAATTACACCTTATCTTTATTCAGTAGGTCCATACAATTAAAATGATATCCTGCTTATATAGGTTTGATTTTGTCGTACTTCTGGAAAAAATCATAACTACATGCAGGAAAATTAATACGTTTAAAATTGTCATTAAAATTGTCATTGTAATTGACCCCTATAACTTTTTTATTTTTCCGCGTATGGGGCGGTATGAGGGCTCATTTTTTGATCTGAAGTTTTTAGTGGTACCATTTTTGCATTGATAGGATTTATTGATTTATTTTTATTCATTTTCTCATGATATAAAAAGTGACCAAAAATGCACTATTTTGGACTTTGGAATTTTTTTTCCCCGTACGCCATTGACCGTGCAGTTTAATTAACGATATATTTTTATAATTCGGACATTTCCGGACATTTTTGATACCATATATGTTTATTTTTATTTACACTGTGTTTTTTTTTTTATGGGAAAAGGGGGGTGATTCAAACTTTTAATAGGGAATAGGGACCTATAACACTGCACACACTTATCTATTACATTGATCACTAGTTTCTCATAGGAAACCAGTGATCAATGATTCTGCTGCTTGACTGCTCATGCCTGGATCTCAGGCACTGAGCAGTCATTCGGCGATGGGACAGCGAGGAGGCAGGTAGGGATCCTCCAGCTGTCCTGTAAGCTGTTCGGGATGCCGCGATTTCGCTGCGGCTATCCCGAACAGCTCCCTGAGCTAACCGGCATGCTAACCGGCATGCTTTCGCGTTCAAAGTCGAACGCCGCGTCTAAAGGGTTAATAGCACGCGGCACCGCGATCAATGCCGCGTGCTAATAGCCACGGGACCCAGCCGTTGTTAGAGGCTGGGCCCAACCCGCGATGATGTGGGGCCACGCCGTGGCCCTGCGTTATAGATCGGGAGCGGACACATGACATACCGGTACGTCATATGTCCTTAAGGAGTTAAAGAAGCACTCCAGGAATTTTCTTTATTGCTTATATAATATAGAATAGGCTATTATTAGAGAATAATAGTCCCCTGTGGGGAATAAAAAAAAGTTTAAGAAAAATAAAGTAAACAAAGTTTTAATAAAAGTGAATAAGCCCCTGTTTTTCCATTTTACAAAAAAGTCAAAAATAAAAATGCATCAACATATTTGGTATCACCACGTGTGAGACTGGCCGATCCATTAAAAATGATGATCTGTACGGTGAACGGTGTAAAGGTTAAAAAAATTCCAAAGTCCAAAATTGCTGATATTCATTCACATCACATCCCAGAAAAATATAAAAATAAAAAGTCATCAAAAAGTCATGTATACACAAAAGTTGTACCAAAGAAAACTACAGATCATGTGTAATGTCCGTTTATCTGTATTTTGCATTTTTCTGCTTTAGGTCCTGTTCAGACATTATTTTAAGGCTGAACAGTTTCTGTGTTTATTCTCCCTGGTCGGGGAAGAGTTAACCTTTCAGCTCTTCAACATTGGGAGTGTATATAAGGCCTCTTCAGGTGCTACTCTGGGCTGGTTATTACACCTGCTACTCTGACCATGTTTGCATTATGTTCACTATGTCTGACCGAGTGCATGAATCTTGAGTTTTAACAATGGTTATCTGTCCTGTCTAATATCTAGATTTTAGCCCGTCTTTGTTTGAGTACTTTGTCGGGTTTTAGTATTCTTGTATTGTTCTGCATATGCTTTGTGTTTCCTGAGTCTGTATTCACATTGTGCGATTGTCAGTCCTGTTTTGACCTTATTTGATCCTGGATCTCCTAGGATAGAATCCTGTTCGGAGCCTTGGTCTAATCCGTCTATCTAGGAGTATGTTAGTCTTGTGGCTGTACCTGTGTTTGCTTGTATATAGGATTTTTGTTCCCTCTTAGGCTAGTATCCTGTTCACACTGGTGAGAGTGCCCGCTAGCTAGGATCCTATTTGGCTTTAGTATTGATGTCCCTCTATGATTAGAGTGGGGTGTCCAGTGTCCAGTGTCCTCTTGATTTCCTGACCCATTTAGTGTTCTAACATTCAGTTAACCTGTTCATCCCCTGCATTTTCTGGTTTTGTTTGCTGTATACTTATCCTCATATCTAGTCTTGTTCATATTATAATATCTGCCATTAAACTTGATCCTGGTTCTTGAGCTGTTTGTTAGTATGCTAAAAATAGCTTTTCTTATTTTTCCAATGTTGTACAATAATAGAAAAAGGTGTAAAAATGGGGATGATTTTAGTCATATTGACCCACAGAATACAGGGAACATACTAAAATGTAAAAATGATAATTTGCTGTGTCCTCAAGGCCAAAATGGGCGGTGTACTCAAGGGATTAACTGCTAGTCAGTTATCAATTTAATGTTTTTGACTTTAGTGGAAAATTTGGGTTAAATATGGGTTAAAGGTTATTAGTTTATGTGGTGTGCTTCAGCTGCATACACCCCTGATACAGTTTTTAAGTATGTATATCTTATATTTATTCAGAACAATGGAACACATGCAATTTATGAAGATACACTAACTTTGGTTATGGAATCTACTGGGTTAATCGCAAGAGAAGAAGAGCTGGCTGTGACAATGTCTTGTGCATACCCACTGGACATGATGGTCAGTCTGAATATAGCTGTGAATCCAATATATAGGTAACCCATTTATTTACATTCTTTCTTCCTCTAACCAATTCACCTTTTCAGTTGTGGTTGGCTTGCTGTAGGGCAAAGGTACCACCAGACTAGATGCCATCTGAAATGAGCGATTGTACATGTTAAGCATTTTATACAATATGGTTCACTGACTCCAACATAGAGTTTAAAGAGGTTTTCTGATCTCATAAAAGGAAAATGATTGATGTGCCATCACTATTTGATCAGTGGAGGTACCACTTCTTGACTGGAAAAGTTGACCAGTTGCTCATAGCAGCCAATCAGATTGCTTATTTTATTTTTCAGAGGCCTTCTAAAAATGAAAGAAGAAATTTGATTGGTTGCTTTGGACAACTGGCCAATTTCTCCTCTGCACAAGTTTTCATTAGGGCTGGGTGAATTTTTAAAAAATTCTTTTGATACAAACATATTCGCGGTGAATCGCTATTTCCGGGCTACAGATACCCTCAATAGAAGTGTAGAACACTTTGCCTTGCCGTAACTCGCATAGTGAGTTTGCTGGGGTAGTGAAATAATACTGTTATTCAGTATGACATGCAGATTACAGGCATCGCTATTTGTAGAGATGAGCGAACTTACAGTAAATTCGATTTGCCACAAACTTCTCGGCTCGGCAGTTGATAACTTTTCCTGCATAAATTAGTTCAGCCTACAGGTGCTCCGGTGGGCTGGAAAAGGTGGATACATTCCTAGGAAAGAGTCTCCTAGGACTGTATCCACCTTTTCCAGCCCACCGGAGCACCTGAAAGCTGAACTAATTTATGCAGGAAAAGTTATCAACTGCCGAGCCGAGAAGTTTGTGGCAAATCGAATTTACTGTAAGTTCGCTCATCTCTAGCTATTAGAATCACTGCCGCAGAGCGTCACAATGAAAATCTTGAATGGGGAGTGCTTGCTGTGGTGATCTCAATTGGCAGACTATGAAACAACTTCTAAACTCTCCCTGCCTGCAGTGATGCGGGCTTGAGGTCAATGGATTCCCCTGTGCTGATCTGTATTGTCAGTAAGGCTGATTAGTGACCACACAGTGTCTGCTCTCTCTGTAGCCAAAACGAATGCGGGCTTGAGGTGAATGGATTCACAGCTTTAAAGGAAATCTGTCATCAGAATCACCCGCACTAAACCTGTTACACAGGTTTAATCAGTGATCCTGATTAAAACGCTTCTTACCTCATTAAAAACTGTGCAGTGGTTCGCCAGATATCTTCATTTTTAGTTATATGGTATTCCCAGGCTTGGGGCTCAGTGGGAGGTCTGCAGCATCAGCGCAGACTCGCTTACGTCATTTTCGCCGGGCAGAGCGGCTGCCCGGCACATGAATATTCATGGCTGCCTCATCGCAGTCTTCCTTCTGGTGTAGGTCACGTGGGTAGCGCCGCGCATGCGCCACGTGCCGTACACCCGGAAGCGGCGTTCTCCTGCATAGATAGATATGCAGGAGAATGCCGCTTCCGGGTGTACGGCGCGCGGCGCTACCCACGTGACCTACACCAGGAGGAAGACTGCGATGAGGCAGCCATGAATATTTATGAGCAGGGCAGCCGTTCCGCCCAGCGAAAATTACGTAAGCAAGTCCGCGCTGATGCTGCGGACCTCCCACTGAGCCCCAAGCCTGGGAATGCCATATAACTAAAAATGAAGATATCTGGCGAACTGCTGCAGTAATCTCAGTAATGGAGATTAGTGCGCACACACAGTCTCTGTTCTTGGAAATGTCTGTCTTCGGCAATGGCTGCCAAATATATAGAACTGTGATATCACAGGGCTGGCTGGCTGCTGATAGGCTGCATGCCGCCATGTGATTCAGGGTGATCCCGCCTACCCACCTTCCCAGACTTCCTTGCCCCATATGTTGCCGCTATTTTTAGCCCCCCGGCCTGCACAAAGTATAGTGAATGAAGCAATTTGTTACCATGAAGCTTGAGGAAATTTGATTTTCATGAAATTCGGAACAAATTCGACTTTGTCAGATTCGATTCGTCCATCTCTAGTTTTGATAAATTACCCCTGTAAGATTGGGGCTGACTCCAGTTCTATGCACAGCTGAGTGGTTGGGATGCTGCACTACACCAATGCTGTATCCTCTTCATTCTCATGATCTGTGAGGGTCCCAAAAGTCACACCCCCACCAATCATTTAGTCATAGCATTTCCTAGAGATATATGCCTTATAAGATGAGACAACTTTTTAAATCCAAAATCCTTTCAACCAGGGAAAATAGGATCATGTTGAAATCCAAAACAATGTTTCTTTCCCCATCTATTGTCAGGGGACAATAGTCACCTTACACATTAGATCCTTTTGTCTGATCTGTATGGCCAACTCTGGGATCAGCTGAACAGCAAGTGCAAAAACTGTCTGTGAATAAATCCTAGTTTTGGTATTTCAGACTATATTTTAGGTTGCAATTCTGACATATGGTAAAATTATACATATTAACCTTTTTATATCTACAGCTCCATAAATATCAGTGTTGGAGGGACCGGCCAATTCACAGCATACATGGCTCTTTATAAAGACAGCAGTTATCTGACTCCATATGAAGGTACTGAAGTTGCCCTTCCAACTAAGTCTACGCTGTACGTTGGTGTGTTCGTTCAGGGAGGAGACCCTTCTCAGTATGTTTTAGTAATGAAGAACTGCTATGCAACACCTACAGGAAACCCAAACGATGCTGTGAAATATTACATCATAAAAGACAGGTATAGTCTTTTTTGACTAGTTTGCTTGTGGCTTTAAGAGGCACAAATTATTTTTTTTATTTTTTATTACCTGATGTTGAAGACAGAAGTATCAGTTTTAGGTCCTATAGCAGGACCCCTACCTACTTTGTATAATACTAATGTCTTCTTATACTAATTGTCCCTTAGACAATATGGCCTTGAATGTTTCTATGAGTAGGTTCCGTTCAATTCAAAATAATTTTTGTTTCACACAGTGTTTCAGTTATCAGCTGCAATCTTTAGGGACACCTGACATTAAGTGTTTAATTATTTTGCCTTAATACTACAAGGAAAATTCTTTGTGGCATAGATTTTGCTACACATTGAAATCATTCTTTAGTAATATAGACATGCAGACTTCCCACTTGCTGCAGATTAGATGGAATTATGCTCTATAGTATTAAAATCTAGGAACTGTGGTTCCAGGAACATGACAGAATGTTTTCCTTGCATTCCTGGTCTCTTATTTTTGACTATACAACCTTTTTGGAATGGTGCACTGTTCCGCTAAAAGTCTGCTTCTGCTGGGGTCAACAGCTGCCATAAACTGAACTTGATTAAATATACTCTAATGTCTCAACATCCATCTAGGGGCGTCAAAGGACCTAGAGTGTGCCTAGAAAACGTTCTTCACACTGTTACACTACCACCACCAGCCTAAACTGTTGACATATGTCAGGTCCATGAAAAGGAGCAGAGCAGCCCAGCCACTGTTCCTACTTGTACGATCCACTCTAAATGGTGCTCCCCAACAAGTCAACGGTCCCAACACTGGACAAAGGTGCAACGGCGTCAAGATTAGTCAGACAGTCCTAGTCAGCAATGGTCGGGCAGAAAAGTACCAAGTCAGCAAACAAAGGGTTAATCAGGGACTGGCCAAAGGTCAGAAATCCAGAGGACAGCTAAAGCACACAAAATGTAGGGCAGGGGAGAGTCAGTTAAAAGGCAAAAGGTAAGAAAAACAGATAAGTCTGCAGAAAAGAATACAAATGCTAGTGCAGGGAAGATACAGTGAGACAGTGAGGATTTTAAGTAGCCCATCTGTGGGAGTCACAGCAGCTAGTTCCACAGCTGATTGGCCCGGCACCTGTGCCTCCTCATTGGCCAGGCCATACATGTCACTTAGTGACCAGCAGCCCTGAGACACAGGACTGCTGACATTATAAAGTGCAATGCCACGGCTAGAGCAAACGGGAGACAGACCCAGCGCTGGAACCAGGTACAGTACAGGTATGTATTTTACAGTACCCTCCATTTTATTAGGGGTCCCAGGACCCTTTCCCATTGGTTAGGGTTTGTCTGGGTAAGAGTCATTAATATTTTTTTTTTTTTTACAAGAATGTGAGCATGCATAGATTCTGCTGGTACTCAGGATCTCTCATTTGAATCATAACCTTTCTAGTAAACCAGAAACGGCAAAGAGTTCTAAACCTTACGGCAATTCAAACTACTGGAAACCTCATATCAAGTTCAAGCTCTCCCCAGACCTTGATGGAAGCTGGAGGTTTTCGAGTGGGAACTGATGTCAAAATAGATTCTTTCAATAAGGATCTATAGAATGTGTTATAAATTCTGAAAGAGGTTTGGAATTTGAGGTGGTAAGACACTGGATTAATAACCTCTGTGACCTCAAAAGGTCTGATAAAACTGTGGTACGCCTCGGGGGTGTAGGGTAGTTGGGGTGTTGCTGTTCTGAATAATAAAGGGTGCTGTTAACCCTTGTCACTCATGACGCCAGGGTGAGGGTTAAATACTGTAATGGTGCTGGGCCTATCGCCACCCTTCCCAAGAGCGATAGGTGAGTGCGTAATAAATGGATTGTCCACAATCACTGTTTAACTGAAAACTTGCAAGAACTTTTACTGAAGATTTTCTGTAGCAGGCAATATCAATAACAGTCCAGATAACAGAGTCTATTTACAGTTGAGCAGCGATTGACAGTTGGGTGGGATCAGATAAGCTCAGTTTAGCTTTTAAAAGATTCCGTAGCATAGATCTGCTGGATTTAGGGGTGCATTTAGGTCCAGTGATCTTGCGGAGAGCAGCGGGGAATTGTAGAAGTACAACAGCTTTGGTATAGGCCGAGGCCGCATGGCTTTGGCCTAGTAAACATACTCGTTCAGTGACTGCAACCCAAGAGAGCGAATAATGTCCGCAGCTCCCTTATATGGGCAGGGGCTGAGCCGTTTTGGATTGGTCCATAACATCTGTCACTCACCGTCACACGGCATTGTGAGTGAACACGTGACACAAGAACCACCTAAGGTCCTTCAACATACCATAGAGTTCTGAGTGACGGGTCACATGACCTAAGGTCCTGCGACGCCAAACAAGTGAGTAATGCAATACACATATTTACAATGATAATTTTTTATAAATATTTACTTACTAAGGAGTGACTAGGGGCTAACTAGGGAAGCGGACCCCCACAGTCCTAGGGACTCTGACTTTGGGGACCCCCCCCACCAAGGCACAATATGAAATACGGTGCCGGGACACCACAAAACCTAGGGGCTAGCTTCCCAGAAAAAACTTTTAAATGCACCTTCTTGGACTAAAACCAGACTATTTCCACAACCATAAACCCAGGACTACAAGTGTGTCTTCTGTTGTTATTCTTAGACATGATGCTTTGGATTTTTCTCAGGTTCAGTTGCACCTGAGCCCAATCTGTGCACAAATCACTTATGATGGCATCCACCCTGGGGTTTTCCAAAGCATATTCTGAAATAGAACAATATCAAGGATGAAACCCATAATTGCATAAAACGGTAATATTCCGGTGGAAGAACGATCACGATTATTGACAGCAAATTTGGCAAGAATGATACCCAGTCAGCCTGTCTATCAGATACATAACACCTAAGGTTTTGCACTACTGACTGGTTAACTCTTCAACTCTTATAAAAGGTTCTCCAAAACCTAGAGATAAACTAAACCCTTTCAATCAAAAACAACATCAACAGGAACACCATGCGGTTTTACAATTTTCCGAAAGAACAGTTTGGGTAATTGATAGGCAGAGGGTAATTGACTAAGCAGAACCAGATGGCACATCTTTCTAAAATGGTCTACTGATACCCAAAGTACAGTCTTACCCTGGGACAGGGGATAGCTGTCAGGCCCCCTCCCATAGGCTTGCATTTAGGGGGCGGAGTGTGATGTCACACGGGGGCGGATCGCCAGTCATCAGTCCCGGAGCGAACATGCTCCGGGGGCTGATGGTAACGGGGTGCTGCGTGAAAGATCAGGCATTTTATCCCCTATCCTTTGGATAGGGGATAAGATGTCTTAGCGCCGGAGTACCCCTTTAAGCTGAAAGGCATAACAAGGTACTCGAAATGCCCCTCGGGTGGCTTAAACACTGTCTTCCATTTGTCACTCTCACGGATGCGAAAACCGCACAAGGTTTGCAGTTTGCCCCTGGATAGTCTAGTATTGGTGACCATGCCTCATTTAAAGTTTCTCATATCACTAGATGTTCCCATTACAAGGTGGAGTTATACTAAAACTGACCCATAGAAAACGTACTCACTTGATTTTATCCTACAATCTGCAATGCACTCAAGCTGTGTAAGGGCAGATTAAGTGGCCATTAAGTGTAGGCCAAAGTTTAAAATGAGCTAGGAGCCAAATCAGGACACTTTAAACAGGGGCTAATTTCAATTTCAATAGTTCTGGTCCTGTTTGTATATCATAGTTATTCTAGTAAAAGTTCCGGAAAGCACATTTGTGTAGACACTTGGCATTGGCTTTTGTAGGAATTTACTATATTAATGTAAATAGTGTTTATACTGTTTTTTCCTTCTAGCTGTCCCAATAAGCAGGACTCAACCATTAGCGTACTGGAAAATGCCGTCTCAAGGAAAGGTCGTCTCTCCCTTCAAGTGTTTAAGTTTGTTGGCAATTACAACTCTGTCTATATGCACTGTGCTGTGAGCCTGTGTGACCCCACTGCTGGATTGTGCTCCCCTGTAAGTACCTGTGCATTACTCTGCTTTATTCTGTTTAGATTCTCCGCACAGTACATATTTTGCATGTGTTTACTATCTAAAATCCCCTTTTCATAATACTTTTTAATTATTTCAGTCATGTTCTGGCATTGGGTCCCGAAGTGCAACAGTTGAGGCAAGCTACCAACTAAAAGTGGGTCCAATTGTTCATAGAGGTGAGAATCCTAACCGTGTGATCAGAAATGCAAGTCAGTTGTATCTTGATGCAGAATTCAGTAAAGGTTAATGCATCCTATGTAATGCATTTTGGCCAAATCCACTTACCGTATATACACGAGTATAATCCGAGTTTTTCAGCTTGATTTTTCATGCTGAAATCGCCCCCCTCGGCTTATACTCGAGTGAACTCTCCGCCTGTCAATCCCTTCTCAGTGGTCTTACAACCTGCGGACCTCCAGATGTTGCAAAACTACAACTCCCAGCAGTTTTCTACTCACCTCCCCTCGGTGGGAAGGAAGGGTGAGCTGGTCTGGGCCATCTATGCTGCAGGGGCCGGCCCCAGACTAGTGACGTTGCCTTGATCACGACGCACAAGGTCGTCCCTGTGCGTCGTCGTCAAGGCAACGTCACTAGTCCGGGGCTGGCCCGAAGCGGAGAAGAGGGGCTCCCGGTGAAGATGGACAGCCCGGAATGACTAACCCTCCCCACCGGACGGTCCTTGCAGCATAGATGGCCCAGACCAGCTCACCCTTCCTTCCCACTGAGAGGAGGTGAGTAGAAAACTAAAGGGGGGGGGTCTGGATGATGACAAAGGCCACAGTGGTCTTCAACCTGAGGACCTCCAGATGTTTCAAAACTACAACTCCCAGCATGCTGGGAGTTGCAGTTTTGCAACATCTGGAGGTCCGCAGGTTGAAGACCACGGAAAGGGATTGACAGGCGGTGCTGATGAAGGGGGGGGGTGATGATGAGGGGATGATGACAGGGGGTGTTAATGACGGGGGTCTGGATGATGACATGGGCTTATAGGCTTATAGTCGAGTCAATAACTTTTCCTGGGTTTTTGGGGGGGAAATTAGGGGCCTCGGCTTATATTTGGGTCGGCTTATACTCGAGTATACAATATAGTATTATTACAACAATTTTCTTTTTTTTTTCCTTTCTTATATCCCTTCCAAGAGCCATATGTGTGTGTGTGTGTGTGTGTGTGTATGTATATATATATATATATATATATATATATATATATATATATATATATAATTTATTTTTTTGCAGTGCTATGAGTTTATATTTTTAAGGGGTACTCCAATCTCAACATGTGATCCTTTATCCACCAGATAAGGGATAATAACTTGATTGGTTGGGTTCCAACAACTGGGATCCCCACTAATCCTGAGAACGGGAAAAAATTGTCCTAAGAATGAACTGTGGTTATTGATTTCATATGAATTTTGATAGAAAGTGTACTCATTTAAAAAGAAATTTTTACTATGTTAAATTAAATAATGGAAGGAGAAGGGTGGTCAGCTTCTCAAGTCACCTTCTTTAAGACTTGTCTTTTGCAATTTTAGGTTTTTTAAATCATAGCCTTAACTTTATAATTTTTTTGCTATAATAATAACTTTTCTACATATGTATTTTCTTACAGATATTTCAACTTCAGGCTGTATTGGTAAGTACTGTATGTGATTTAAAGGTCAATATTCATTAAAATAGTATGTGTTCATTTGCTAATAGTTTCCATTATTGCTCTAAAAGAGTACATCTGAAAAAAAAAAAAAAAACTAAAACACTTTATTCTATATTAAAAATATCCTAATAAGTCCTGAAAGGATTAAAGGAAATCTGTCACCAGTATCACCTGCACTAACCTGTTGGTACCGACAGGTAGTGCAAGTGACACTGATGACAACAGTACTTACCTTGTCCCGTTCCGTGCAGGGTATCTCTGGTAATCTCCTCTGTAAGCTTCAGCTCCGCCCCGACTTGGGGCTTGGGCGGAGCTTAGTGATGTTCTCTAGCAGCGGGACTCAGCAGAGGTGACGTCACTAAGCTCCGCCCATGCCCCAAACTGCTGCTGCTCTCTGCTGGGTACCGGTGCTAGAGAACAGCAGTGGTGACATCACTAAGCTCCGCCCATGCCCCAAGCTGGGCTGGAACTGAAGCTAACTGAGTAGATTACCGGAGATCCCCTGCATGGAACAGGACAAGGTAAGAACCATTGTCATCAGTGTCACCTGCATCTTTTGGTACCAACAGGTTAGGGCAGGTTACACTGGGGAGATTTCCTTTTAAGATTTTTAAATAGAAGTAATTTACAAATCTGTTTAACTTTCTGGTAGCAGTTGATTTAAAAAAATGTTTTCCAGTTTTAAAGGGGTACTCCGCTGCTCTGCTTTCGGAGCTCAGCTCCCCAGCGTCCGGAAGTTTATTCTTTCGAACGGCTGTGTGCGGGCTTCCGTGTTCAGGGCCGCCCCTCGTGACGTCACGCCCGCCCCCTCGTGATGTCATGCCCGCCCCCTCGTGACGTCATGCCTGCCCCCTCAACAAAAGTCTATGGTCAGACCAGCTGAAAGGGAAGAACACTTGATTGCCATATTAGACTACACACCTGGCTTGTTTTTCAGTCTGTTAACATGGAAATGCACATATAGAAATAGGAGCTGTGAACACAAAAGAACGTCTTTAAACAAGAATATTTGCGTTATACAGTATCACTTGCATTGGAGCATAAACAAAGATAGCTTTAAAAGTAGATGCTAATTATCTATGTAATAGCTATAATTATAATATATGATATTACAGATAGGCAAACAATGTTTTAATGGAAAATTCCCTCGAATGCTGAAATTCATATCACTAAAGAAAATATCTTCTTCTTTTCCAGGCACCCATGCACCTTTTGCCCTCTTCAGCTTTGTTCTACTTTTGATGTCTCAGGTTTTATTAGTTTAGACCTTCAGTTTAACCATTGATTGAAATTCTAATAGTTTTGTAACTACTTCGATATTCTACAGCCCTGTGGTGTGAACTATTTCTATTGTTATCTTGTTCTTGGAAATGACTATGCAGTAAATTGTTGGATTCTGAATGGGTTTATAATTTGACATTATTTTTAAAATGTGAATAAATTTTAGCTTAAGCAATGAGCTTATCCAACTATTCATTTTTTTGTACAGCGTTTATGTTTATACATATACACATGACTCCTGCTTTAACTTACTGTACATACTGGTAATTTCTTAAATATTGTAGAATCCTTTGAATTCAACCAATCCTAGGGAAAGCTACTTATGTAAACTTACCTTTTCACATAGTTATCTTTTTGGACACCTCTTCCTGAAGATACTATTAGATGGGTATAGGCATGGCATTGTGCATGACTCAGTCAGCTTAGAGCACCATTAAAGGGGTATTCCACTGCTGAGCGTTTTGAACAAACTGTTCCATATTTCTTTAATGGCAAATTTTCTACACCCTAATCCTTGTGCGTGGTTTATAATGTGGACTACTAAGAATAGTGCCTTAAAGGGGTACTCTGCTGCTCAGCGTTTTGAACAAACAGTTCCAAATGCTGGAGCCGGTGCCGGGAACTTGTGACATCACAACCCCGCCCCCTCACAAAGTCACGCCCCACCCCCTCAATGCAAGTCTATGGGAAGGGGGCATGACGTGTCACGCCCCCTCCCATAGACTTGCATTGAGGGGGTGGGGCGTGACTTTGTGAGGGGGCGGGGTTATGACTTCACAAGCTCCTGGCACTGGCTCCAGCATTTGGAACTGTTTGTTCAAAACGCTGAGCAGCAGAGTACCCCTTTAAGGCACTATTCTTAGTAGTCCACATTATAAACCACGCACAAGGATTAGGGTATAGAAAATTTGCCATTAAAGAAATAGGTGTCCAGCCCTCCACTATACTCTCTATGACAGCAGCTTTTTGTAAGTCAGGTAAGTTTTTTTCGGCCATCTGTAACTGTGCTACTGATACGATTTGAACATTTTACCACTCATTAAACAAGTCATCAAGTTAACACATTATGGATTTCAACACTTTTGTTTGAAGGATCCTCTTTCAACAATCAGCCATCCTGATATTGAGATCCCAGTAATCAGCTGTAATTTGTGTGGGGACCTATCAGCAAATGTTCAAGTCTCCTGCAGCACCACCATAGAAAAAGTTAAGCATTATGCTGTCCATGCACTATGCAAAGTAGCTCTTCTCCAGAAGGAAGAAAACTGGCCTCTAGTGCCCCTATTGGAGGTAGCTAGCCTATAAATCAATGCTCTACCCCTAAACGGACCTTGAAACACAACTAGGGATTATCAGCTAAACCATAATCTAATCCAAGAGGAAGAAGACTCATTTATAGATGATATAGCTTTTTGATAGAATTTTTTTTATTAACTCTTCAATGACGCAGAGTGTTTTGGCCTTAAAGGGGTTATCCACCATAAGGTGATTTTAGTATGTACCTGGCAGACAATAATGGACATGCTTAGGAAGGCTCTACACTTTTCTTGGGGCTAAATGGCTATGTTGTGAGATTACCATAACACAGTGGGTAGCTTTTTGTGAACTGGTTTTTCTTATTTCAGTTTTCTTCTTTTGCCTACAAATCCCATAATTCCATTTTCCTCCCTCCCACACATCAGCCACCCCACCCATTGAAACATAAATGAGCTGCATCCATTCAAAAGACCTGTGGCTTTCAATCAGGGTACCTACAGCTGTTGCATTAGTTGCAGATTGATCTCTCTCCCACCAAGTGATCCCTCCACCCATTGAAGCAGACTGGCTCCCTGTCATCAGCTGACTAGGGAGTCAAGTCTCGGCCACATTGCAACCTGGGAAAAATCTGAGACAAGTCATTTTGTATGGGGTTAAAAATAAATATTGGGGTGAAAATCATAGAAGAATTGTGAGAAAACTGTCACACACATGTACAGACACTATATTATGAACTAGAAGAAACAGGTATGTCCAGCTCACCACCAACAACGCTGTGTCTCGGACACATATAGACCAACACGTACTCGTCAATAGGGAAAGAAGAAGGCGTCCAGCACTTGGCAACGGTAAAAACGATAGCTTTATTCTTCACAGTTTAGTCACACAATGCTGCGGTAAGGACAACAGTGACGCGTTTCAGCAGAACATGTCCACCTTAGTCATACAAAGAAACAAGAGGCTGACGCCATTTTTATGTGCCCACTCCAGGGCCACACCACCTCCAGGTGAATCAAGTTCAGCTGGTGGGTGTTACCTGTGTGAGCACAGAAAAAAAGGGAAACTCAGCTAAGACCAAGTTCACATTCAAACAATATCTCAAAAAAACATACATAGATGTATAAAGGAGTATTGAAAACAATGTAAACATGAGTCTATATCCGATAATATTATATAGTAAATATGTCAATTGTATATAAATATGATAGATTATCCAATATATAATGTGACAAAAAAATACTATACAAATATTATACTAGAAAAATGGAGGAAAATGATAGCAGCAAAAGGACAGATGATATAATAATAATAATTTGTCAATTGTAATAAATAAATATATAAACCAGACTATCCTTTTGTAACTAATCTTGCAAAAAAGTATGGAAAGGAGGGGGGTGGGAAAACAAGTTTATATGTTTAACTGTTGTATTTATTTCTTTGTTTCAATTATTGCCAATATTATTGTACCATTGGCTCCTTATATTGTGGACCAAAAAATGTACTGTGTGATATGTAGAGTGACTCAAAAAAAAAATATTTTTTCTCTCTCATATAAATACTGTAATTTATATTTATCATCGCATTATAATAGAGTCATTTCTACATGTCGAAAGTACAGGAAGTAAGATTAAGATCCGAACAAGGACCTTGTAAGTAGAAAACCTGGTCAAGGTGAAACAAAATGAAATAAAATAGCGAGGAAGGGAGGGTGTGAACAGAAGGCAAGACGCCCATAAGGAGGAAAATTTCAATAATGTAAGATGACGTCTTGCCTCCTGTTTAGACCCTCCGGATATCTAGTCCCCAACTGCATGATCCAGTAGACCTCACGATCTAAAAGTTTTCTCCTATGGTCAACTCCTCTCACAGGGGCAAGTATTTTTCAATCCCTGTAAGCTGAGGGTCCCATAGTTTCCACCATGGCGGTCTGCACAGTGCTTACTCACCATCGACACGTGCCGCGAGTTGAAGTGGGGGATGTCAGAAAGATGCTTACGTATACGGGTCTTAAGGGTATTGGTTGTACACCCTATATACTGCACTTCACACTTGTGGCACGTTATGAGGTAAATTACATAGGGGGTATTGCAATTCACAAAGTGTTTCATCTGATGAATTTCCCCATTCGATGTAGATTTAAACTCCTTGCTATTCTGCATAATACCGCAGCAGACACAGCGGGTGTGTCCACATTTGAAAGAACCATTCTGAGACAGCAATTTGTTTTACCCATTCTTTGGGTGAAAAACAGACTGGGGGAAATTTTGGATGCAATTTTAGCAGCACGTCTAGAAACACATTTAAACCCATGTTCAAAAATCTCTGAATAAGCTGGGTCGCCACTGATCATAGGTAGATATTTATTGATAATCTTTTTAATGCTCAAAAAATCATCACTATATTGTGTAGAAAAAATAATAGGACGATTCTCTTTAGCTGACACATTATCTCCATTCTCATTTTTGTGTCTTGAGGTATCTAGGAGAGCACATCTCTCTTTCTTGCTGGCTATCTCAAGGCCTCTCTTGATGTGCTCCGCTCTATAACCCCTGGACTGCAGGCGTGAAGCAATATGAAATGCCTCACGTCTGAAGTCAGAATCCAAACAACAGTTTCGTCTAATCATCTCCCCCACGGGTAAATTTTTAGTCACGTGGGGGGGGGGGGGGGATGACAAGAGGACGCATGAAGAACAGAGTGGACTGCAGTCTCCTTGCGAAACGTCATGGTAGTGACTTTCCCATGTATAGTATCACTGACAAGTTTTAGATAAAGAAAAGGCATAACATTTTTCTCTCAGGTGGCAGTAAACCTCAAACATAAATCATTATCATTTAAGAAATCAGAAAATCCAGGTACGGCCGCTAGACTCGAATCCCATATAAATATGAGATCGTCTATGTAGCGGCCGTACCATCGGATGGAATTGAAATAGGAATTGTGGGGAGCAAAAAGTGTCCCCCTCTACCACCAACACATATATATGTTAGCGAGAGAGGGGGAGAATTTTTCCCCCATCGAAGCTCCCGTCACCTGTAAGAAAAATCTCCTGCCAAACATAAAAAAATTGTGAGTTAGAAGGTAATGAACTACTCAACGATATATTCGAGATTTACAACTGTACATGTGGAATATGTAGTCAGAAACCACTCCAAGGCAAGTAACGCCTTGGAATGGGATATTACAGAATATAAGGATGTAACATCCGCCGTGATCCACATGTATTCAGGTTGCCACACAATGTTACATCATGGCCAGTACATGGGTGGTATCCTTAATATATCCTGGCATCTTGCCGATCAATGGTTGTAATAGGTTATCCACCCATGCACATAGCCTTTCGTTTAGGGAAAAAATTCCTGCGAATTGGTCGCATGGGCGGAGGAACGGTATTCTTGTGTACCTTGGGAAGGGAGTGGAAAATGGCCACCTGGGGATGTTGGATAAGTATGTAATCCTTTTTGTTTTTGAGTAAGGTGGCTATGTTCCACTCCCATATCAACCAAGGCACTCAGTTTACGTGAGAAGGGGACAGAGGGGTCACCGGGCAGGGGCCTGTATGTATTCAAATCAGACAACATGGCTATATTAAGATTATAGTACAGACTCCTGTCCAGGACCACCACTGTGCCCCCCTTGTCCGCCTGGCGGACGATGATGTCGTCCGCTTCTTCCATTGCTTTTAATGCTGCTCGTTCAGAGGATGACAAATTATGTTTGTGTTTAATGTTAGTCTTGGAAAGCGATACAAGTTTGCGTTCCACTGCCTCTTGAAACAAGTCAAGTACGGGGGTCCTAGACATCACTGGATAGAAGGTAGGGTTAGTAGTATTAAAAGACGGTACACACAGATTTGTGTCTTTTTCTTGTAATTGTTGGAGTTCCGAAAGCGTCCGGAGGTCTCGAAAAGAGAACCCCAGGGCACCTCCAGATCCCACAGACCCTACATCGTGTATTGGAGAATCAGACATGATAGCTGAACCATTATGCAAATTACGTGTATTTAAATCAGAAGCATCACCATCATGTACAATGTATTACCCCCAGTCTAGAATGTCCTCCCCATCGTCATGGGCAATATGTAAGAAATGTTTCTTGATGGTAATATTGCGTACAAGCTTGTTTACATCGAGTAAAGTCTTAAATAAGTCAAATCGAGTACTAGGAGAAAAGGAAAGTCTATTTGATAACAGAGACAGTTCAGCAAAGGATAATATTTTTGAAGGTAGGTTGAAAATCGATATTGTTCTCACCTCTTTTTCTTCTGCCTGGCGTCCTGCCACTGGCCTCCTGTGTTTCCTCCCTGCCCGGCGTTTTTTAAAGACGTAAAAGCACGGGTACTCACTAAGCCAGATGACGTAGGCATAGGGGAGGAGGATGCAGTTGGAGCACCAGCAGCAGAGATAGCAGATCCGTCACAGACATCAGTGGCGGAATCGGCCGATTCCGGATCTGTCAAGGTGAAGCTAACTTTGGAATCTTTATGAGAAATGTTTTTATAGCGACGGCCGCGGTTCTTCAGTATTGATCTCGGGGTTGAGCGAGTATTGGTTTAGGGCCACTGATAAACTGTTTTTGTCTGGTAGTCCTGCATATCCCTTAGGAATGTTGTTTGTTTTGTTTCAGTTATAGTGGTTTCTCAATCTTACTTCCTGTACTTTCGACATGTAGAAATGACTCTATGTATTATAATACGATGATAAATAAATATAAATTACAGTATGTATATGAGAAAAAAATATATATCTTTTTTTGAGTCACTCTACATATCAGACAGTAAATTTTTTGGTCCACAATATAAGGAGCCAATGGTACAATAATAATGGTAATAATTGAAACAAAGAAATAAATACAACAGTTCAACATATAAACTTGTTTTCCCACCCCCCTCCTTTCCATACTTTTTTGCAAGATTAGTTACAAAAGGATAGTTTGGTTTATATATTTATTTATTACAATTAACATATTATTATTATTATTATATCATCTGTCCTTTTGCTGCTATAATTTTCCTCCATTTTTCTAGTATAATATTTGTATAGTATATATATGTTGTGTAATCTATCATATTTATATACAATTGACATATTTACTATATAATATTATCGGATATAGACTCATGTTTACATTGTTTTTAATACTCCTTTATACATCTATGTATGTTTTTTTGAGATATTGTTTGAATGTGAACTTGGTCTTAGCTGAGTTTCCCTTTTTTTTCTGTGCTCACACAGGTAACACCCACCATCTGAACTTGATTCACCTGGAGGTGGTGTGGCCCTGGAGTGGGCACAAAAAAATCAGTCAGCCACTTGTTTCTTTGTATGACTAAGGTGGACATGTTCCGCTGAAACGCGTCACTGTTGTCCTTACCGCAGCATTGTGTGTCTAAACAGTGAAGAATAAAGCAATAATTTTTACCGTTGCCAAGTGCTGGATGGCTCCTTCTTTCCCTATTGATGAGTATGTGTTGGTCTACACGTGTCCGAGACACGGCGGTGTTGGTGGTGAGCAGGACATACCTGTTTCTTCTATTGCATTGTTTGGACCCCTGCCGCGTCTCCCACCACGTCAACTGGTAAGACACCAAATATTGTTATGAAGTCTGCAAGCAATTGTCTAAAACCAGTTACTGACGACCGCCAGGCACGGACGGAACGATTACAGCTACTGTTTAATATGAAAGACACATCTGCAAAGTCGGTATTGGACATCCAGATATTAATGGAGGAACTGGAGCGGGCTCTCATGAATGAGACCAGAATTTGGTGGGATGTTTCCACACTTAAACAATATGTTGAAAACTGCATGGTTCCAAGAGGACTGAGGATTAAAAAGTTTCCAACAACTATCTTCTGTGACCAATTCAGAACTGATTGGGAAGCTCTTCTAACTGACTCTTCTATAAGATTCATGAACTTGATTATTTCTTATGAAGAGAAAGCACTATTGGAAGCGAGCGATAATATAACAAAACTGCAAAATTCACTCAGAGTATGAATTGCATCTGACGTTCATCGAGTATGATGTAAAAATCAAGAAGAATTTTGCCAAATTGGAAACCACTATAACTGAAACAAAACAAACAAAATTCCTAAGGGGGTATGCAGGACTACCAGACAAAAACAGTTTATCAGTGGCCCCAAACCAATACTCGCTCAACCCCGAGATCAATACTGAAGAACCGCGGACGTCGCTATAAAAACATTTCTCATAAAGATTCCAAAGTTAGCTTCACCTTGACAGATCCGGGATCGGCTGATTCTGCCACTGATGTCTGTGACGGATCTGCTTTCTCTGCCGCTGGTGCTCCAACTGCATCCTCCTCCCCTATGCCTAGGACATCTGGCCCAGTGAGTACCCGTGCTTCTACGTCATCAAAAAACGCTGGGCAGGGAGGAAACACCGGAGGCCAGCGGCAGGACGCCAGGCAGAAGAAAAAGAGGTGAGAACAGTACCGGTTTTCAAGCTATCTGCAAAAATATTATCCTTTGCTGAACTGTCTCTGTTATCAAATAGACTTCCCTTTTCTCCTAGTACTCGATTTGATGATGGTGATGCTTCTGATTTAAATACACGTAATTTGCATAATGGTTCATCTATCATGTCTGATTCTCCAATACACGATGTAGGGTCTGTGGGATCTGGAGGTGCCCTGGGGTTCTCTTTTCGAGACCTCCGGACGCTTTCGGAACTCCAACAATTACAAGAAAAAGACACAAATCTGTGTGTACCGTCTTTTAATACTACTAACCCTACCTTCTATCCAGTGATGTCTAGGGCCCCCGTACTTGACTCTTTTCAAGAGGCAGTGGAACGCAAACTTGTATCGCTTTCCAAGACTAACATTAAACACAAACATAATTTGTCAGCCTTTGAACGAGCAGCGTTAAAAGCAATGGAAGAAGCGGACGACATCATCATCCGCCAGGCGGACAAGGGGGGCGCAGTGGTGGTCCTGGACAGGAGTCTGTACTATAATCTTAATATAGCCATGTTGTCCGATTTGAATACATACAGGCCCCTGCCCGGTGACCCCACTGTCCCCTTCTCACGTAAACTGAGTGCGTTGGTTGATATGGGAGTGGAACATGGCCACCTTACTCAAAAACAAAAGGATTACATACTTATCCAACATCCCCAGGTGGCCATTTTCCACTCCCTTCCCAAGGTACACAAGAATACCTTTCCTCCGCCCATGCGACCAATTGTCGCAGGAATTTCTTCCCTAAACGAAAGGCTATGTGCATGGGTGGATAACCTATTACAACCATTGATCGGCAAGATGCCAGGATATATTAAGGATACCACCCATGACCTGGCCATGATGTAACATTGTGTGGCAAACTGAATACATGTGGATCACGGCGGATGTTACATCCTTATATTCTGTAATACCCCATTACAAGGCGTTACTTGCCTTGGAGTGGTTTCTGACTACATATTCCACATATACTCGAGAGTTACAACTGTACATCGTTGAGGTAGTTCATTACCTTCTAACCCACAATTTTTTTTTATGTTTGACAGGAGATTTTTCTTACAGGTGACGGGAGCTTCGATGGGGGAAAAATTCTCCCCCTCTCTCGCCAACAAATATATGTGTTGGTGGGAGAGGGGGACACTTTTTGCTCCCCACAATTCCTATTTCAATTCTATCCGATTCTTGGATTTTCTGATTTCTTAAATGATAATGATTTATGTTTGAGGTTTACTGTCACCTGTGAGAAAAACGTTATGTCTTTTCTTGATCTAAAATTTGTCAGTGATACTATACATGGGAAAGTCACTACCATGACGTATCGCAAGGACACTGCAGTCAACTCTGTTCTTCATGCGTCCTCTTGTCATCCCCCCCACGTGACTAAAAATTTACCCGTAGGGGAGATGATTAGAGCGCGACGAAACTGTTCTTTGGAATCTGACTTCAGACGTGAGGCATTTGATATTGCTTCACTCCTGCAGTCCAGGGGTTATAGAGCGGAGCACATCAAGAGAGGCCTTGAGATAGCCAGCAAGAAAGAGAGATGTGCTCTCCTAGATACCTCAAGACACAAACATGAGAATGGAGATAATGTGTCAGCTAAATAGAATCATCCTATTATTTTTTCTACACAATATAGTGATTATTTTTTGAGCATTAACAAGATTATCAATAAATATCTACCTATGATCAGTGGCGACCCGGCTTATTCAGAGATTTTTGAACATGTGTTTAAATGTGTTTCTAGATGTGCTGCTACAATTGCATCCAAAATTTCCCCCAGTCTGTTTTCCACCCAAAGAATGGGTAAAACAAATTGCTGTCTCAGAATGGATCTTTCAAATGTGGACACACCCGCTGTGTCTGCTGCGGTATTATGCAGAATAGCAAGGAGTTTAAATCTACATCAAATGGGGAAATTCATAAGATGAAACACTTTGTGAATTGCAATACCCCCTATGTAATTTACCTCGTAACGTGCCGCGAGTGTGAAGTGCAGTATATAGGGTGTACAACCAATACCCTTAAGACCCGTATACATAAGCATCTTTCTGACATACCCCACTTCAACTCGCGGCACGTGTCGATGGTGAGTAAGCACTGTGCTGACCTCCATGGTGGAAACTATGGGATCCTCAGCTTACAGGGGATTGAAAAATACTTGCCCCTGTGAGAGGAGGTGACCATAGGAGAAAACTTTTAGATCATGAGGTCTACTGGATCATGCAGTTGGGGACTAGATATCCGGAGGGTCTAAACAGGAGGCAAGATGTCATTGTCACGATGCCGGCTGGCAGGTAGTGGATCCTCTGTGCCAGAGAGGGATTGGCGTGGACCGTGCTAGTGGATCGGTTCTAAGTCACTACTGGTTTTCACCAGAGCCCGCCGCAAAGCGGGATGGTCTTGCTGCGGCGGTAGTGACCAGGTCGTATCCACTAGCAACGGCTCAACCTTTCTGACTGCTGAAGATAGGCGCGGTACAAGGGAGTAGACAGAAGCAAGGTCGGACGTAGCAGAAGGTCGGGGCAGGCAGCAAGGATCGTAGTCGGGGGCAACGGCAGGAGGTCTGGAACACAGGCTAGGAACACACAAGGAAACGCTTTCACTGGCACAATGGCAACAAGATCCGGCGAGGGAGTGAAGGGGAAGTGAGGTATAAATAGGGAGTGCACAGGTGAACACACTAATTGGAACCACTGCGCCAATCAGCGGCGCAGTGGCCCTTTAAATCGCAGAGACCCGGCGCGCGCGCGCCCTAGGGAGCGGGGCCGCGCGCGCCGGGACAGGACAGACGGAGAGCGAGTCAGGTACGGGAGCCGGGATGCGCATCGCGAGCGGGCGCTACCCGCATCGCGAATCGCATCCCGGCTGGAGACGGTATCGCAGCGCACCGGGTCAGTGGAGCTGCCCGGAGCGCTGCGGTAGCGAGAGAGAAGCGAGCGCTCCGGGGAGGAGCGGGGACCCGGAGCGCTCGGCGTAACAGTCATCTTACATTATTGAAATTTTCCTCCTTACGGGCGTCTTGCCTTCTGTTCACACCATCCCTTCCCCGCTATTTTATTAAATTTTATTTAATTTTGTTTCGCCTTGACCAGGTTTTCTAGATACAAGGTCCTTGTTCGGATCTCAATCTTACTTCCTGTACTTTCGACATGTAGGAATGACTCTATTTATTATAATACGATGATAAATATAAATTACAGTATGTATATGAGAAAAAAATATATATCTTTTTTTGAGTCACTCTACATATCAGACAGTAAATTTTTTGGTCCACAATATAAGGAGCCAATGGTACAATAATAATGGTAATAATTGAAACAAAGAAATAAATACAACAGTTAAACATATGAACTTGTTTTCCCACCCCCCTCCTTTCCATACTTTTTTGCAAGATTAGTTACAAAAGGATTTATATCTTTATTTATTACAATTGACAAATTATTATTATTGTATCATCTGTCTTTTTGCTGCTATAATTTTCCTCCATTTTTCTAGTATAATATTTGTATAGTATTTTTTTGTCACATTATTATATGTTGTATAATCTATCATATTTATATACAATTGACATATTTACTATATAGTATTATCAGATATAGACTCGTGTTGTTTAAATTGTTTTTTTAATACTCCTTTATACATCTATGTATGTTTTGTTGAGATATTATTTGAATGTGAACTTGGTCTTAGCTGAGTTTCCCTTTTTTTCTGTGCTCACACAGGTAACACCCACCAGCTGAACTTGATTCACCTGGAGGTGGTGTGGCCCTGGAGTGGGCACATAAAAATGGAGCCAGTCACTTGTTTCTTTGTATGACTAAGGTGGACATGTTCCGCTGAAACGCGTCACTGTTGTCCTTACCACAGCATTGTGTGTCTAAACTGTGAAGAATAAAGCTATCGTTTTTACCATTGCCAAGTGCTGGACGCCTTCTTCTTTCCCTATATCATGAACTACACTAACTTTACAGCCCCTGTAGCTTCTTCCCCCCTTGCCTTTTAATAGTGATAGGTCAATTTTCTCCCTACAGGGCCATATGAGGGCTCTTTATTTTGCAGAACCAATCATGTTTTTACACAGTGCACTTTACGGTTAAAGGGGTACTCCGGTGAAAACCTTTTTTCTTTTAAATCAACTGGTTGCAGAAAGTTAAACATATTTGTAAATTACTTGTATTAAAAAATCTTAATCCTTCCTGTACTTATTAGCTGCTGAATACTACAGAGGAAATTCTTTTCTTTTTGGAATGCTCTCTGATGACATCACGACCACAGTTCTCTCTGCTGACGTTATTATAATAATAATAACAACACTTTATTTATTGTTGACCTTAGTGGGATTTGAACCCAAGTCCCCAGCACTGAAAGGCAGTAGTGCTAACCACTGAGCCACCATGCTGCCCTCAGCATACATCTGCTATGCATAGTTACTAAAATGAACAGAGATGTCAGCAGAGAGCACTGTGTTAGTGATGTCATCAGTGTTCCAAAAAGAAAGGAATTTCCTCTGTAGCATTCAGCAGCTAATAAGTACTGGAAGGATTAAGATTTTTTAATAGAAGTAATTTTCAAATATGTTTAACTTTCTGCCACCAGTTGATTTAAAAGAAAAAAGGTTTTCCCCTGAGTACCCCTTTAAATTGAAATGTTTTATTTATTCTATAGGTCAATGCGTATTGTTTTGTTTTACTAGGAGTATGCTTAAAATTGTCCTCTTCTGACCCCCATCACATTTTTATTCCTTAGTATACGGGGCTGTATGAGGGCTCATGTTTTGTGCAGTGATCTGGGTTTTTATCTGTATAATTTTTTTTAGATATGCCTTTTTATAACAGTTTTTCATTTTTTATGGTATATAAAGTGAGAAAAAATCAACAGCTGTGGACTTTGGTAATTTTTTTTACGTTTATGCCATTATTGTGCGGTTTAACTAACATTATATTTTAATAGTTTGGACTTTTCCACACGCGGCAATACCAAATATATTTATGTGGTGAGCAATGGTAAAACAGAACGACTAGATGAGTTTGCTCAAAAGTTAAGTTTGTGACGCCAGAAGTAGGACAAGTGAATATAGATGATGTTTGCCCTGATTTACCTATAGTGTTGTGTAGTTTTCTTTGTGGGTTTTTTTCCCAACAGATATTTTCCCACGGTATTTACTAAGGTTTCCCCGTATTTTGCATTTTTCCCTACATTTAGCTTTTTTTTACACATGCTCTGATCTGTCGGGTTTTCCTCAGCTCAAATCTACCACATTTTCTGTGGAAAACTTAGTAAATATGTTGGGATTTTTCAAAAATGTCAGGGAAACTCCCCCTTTTCTGTGACCATGCCTCTTTTACCAGATGGCCTTGCCCCTTTTATTTGTTTTCTCACTAAAATGGAGAGTTGGTTGGGTTCTTAATAATTTATTTTATTTTTTTGGGGGAGAAAATTCTGGTGCAGACAGGCCTGCTGCTGAGAGCGGGATGGATCTGCGTGTGATTAAGGTAAGCATGGGCTGCGGAGGGTAGGCTGAGGAGAACAAAAGAATAAAGTTGGCGTGCAGGGGGGGGTTAGGAGACTGAGGAGAGGGGGGTGTTGTATATGTATTATTTATGGGGGAGGCTGGGGGTGACGAACAAGGAGGAAAGGGTGTATAATTATGATTGATGGGGGGAGGCTGGGGGGGTTGGGACCAAGGATGAGGAGGGGGGAGGTGTATATTTATGATTGATGGGGGGAGGCTGGGTGGTTAGGACCAAGGATGAGGGGGGGGGTATATTTATGATTGATGGGGGGAGGCTGGGGGGTTAGGACCAAGGATGAGGAGGGGGGTGTATATTTATGATTGATGGGTTGGGGGGTTGGGAGGTTAGGACCAAGGATGAGGGGGGTGTATATTTATGATTGATGGGGGAGGCTGGGGAGTTGGGACAAAGGATGAGACGGGGGGGTGTATATTTATGATTGATGGGGGAGGCTGGGGGGTTAGGACCAAGGATGAGGAGGGGGGTGTATATTTATGATTGATGGGGGAGGGTTGGGGGGTTAGGACCAAAGATGAGGGGGGTGTATATTTATGAATGATGGGGGAGGCTGGGGGGGGTTAGGACCAAGGATGAGGGGGGGGGTGTATATTTATGATTGATGGGGGGGGGGAGGCTGGGGGGGTTAGGACCAAGGATGAGGAGGGGTGTATATTTATGATTGATGGGGGAGGCTGGGGGGTTAGGACCAAGAATGAGGGGGGTGTATATTTATGATTGATGGGGAGGCAGGGAAGTTAGGACCAAGGATGAGGGGGGGGGGGGTCTATTTATGATTGATGGGGGAGGCTGGGGGGGGTTAGGACCAAGGATGAGGGGAGGGGTATATATTTATGATTGAAGGGGGGGAGGCTGGGGGGTGTTGGTGAGGATAACAAGGATGGGGGGGGGTTGGGGAGGTGTGAGGCTGAGGAAACCAAGGATAAGGGGGGAGGTGTATATGCATGATTGATAGATGCGGGGTCCAAAGGATATGGGATAAGTTATAGATTGTGGGGGGGGGGTCCGAGCGCTGGGACCCCCGCGATCTCCAGTACGGGCCTTGGCAGTCAGCTGGAAAAGAGGTATGCCTACTCCGCACGAAGTGCCGGCCGACACACCCCTCCGTATACTCCATAGAGATACATGGAGGGAACGTGCCGACCACGGCTTCCTGTGGGGTCAGACGTCGGCTTCTGGCATACTGATTGGGCCCCCGTGCAGGAGATCGTGGGGGGTCTCAATGTTTGGACCCCCCACAATCTAGAACTTATCCCCTATCCAAAGGGGCAAGGCCATCTGGGAAAAGAGGCATGGTCACAGTAAAGGGGGAGTTTCCCTATTCCAAAGACTAATGGCAGTATTATGTTTAGGGCACAGTGCATGGCAGTATTATATTCAGGGCACAGTGTATGGCAGTATTATATTCAGGGCGCAGTGTATGGCAGTATTATATTCAGGGCACAGTGCATGGCATTATTATATTCAGGGCGCAGTGTATGGCAGTATTATATTCAGGGCACAGTGCATGGCATTATTATATTCAGGGTGCAATGTATGGCAGTATTATATTCAGGGCGCAGTGTATGGCAGTATTATATTCAGGGCGCAGTGCATGGCATTATTATATTCAGGACACAGTGCATGGCATTATTATATTTAGGACACAGTGCATGGCATTATTATATTCAGGGCACAGTGCATGCCAGTATTATATTCAGGGTACAGTGTGTGGCAGTATTATATTTGAGGCGCAGTGTGTGGCAGTATTATATTCAAGGTACAGTGTGTGGCAGTATTATATTTGGGGCGCAGTGTATGCCAGTATTATACTTGGGGCTCAGTGTATGGCAGTATTATATTTGGGGCGCAGTGTATGCCAGTATTATATTTGGGGCTCAGTGTATGGCAGTATTATATTCGGGGCGCAGTGTATGCCAGTATTATATTCAAGGTACAGTGTGTGGCAGTATTATATTTGGGGCGCAGTGTATGCCAGTATTATATTTGGGGCTCAGTGTATGGCAGTATTATATTTTGGGCGCAGTGTGTGGCAGTATTATATTCAGGGCTCAGTATATGGCTGTATTATATTCAGTGGGTACAGTGTGTGGCAGTATTACATTCAGTGGGTGCAGTGTGTGGCAGTATTATAATGATTATTGTCATCATACAGAGGATGAGGATCTGCTGACATAGTGAGGAGACAATGAAGTTTGGGCCTCAGACTCTGCAGAGAAGATGGAGCTGGAGGAAGACCTGGCGTCTGGACCAGAGGAAAAGGAACGACAACAGAGAAGACATAACTCAGGTCAGTGATGTCATTGTGTATTCTCCTGACTGTCCCATCACTGCTGTAATTTGTAAGTTCTGTAGTGATGATGGGGACACTGTACTCCAATCTGTGGCCTTCAGCTGTTAAAAAACTGCATACCATAATGCCTGTGGCTCCAGATGGGGGTTGTAGCTTTGCAACAGCTGGAGAGCAACTTGAAGAGAGGTGATTGCTGGAGGTCCGGGTATTCAGACCCCACCAAAAAAAAATGGACTGCTTATTCTTAAGTGTCAGGGTGTATTTTTGGTCCCAGTCCAAACCCCCTTAAAAAAGTCAGACCTGGCACTTTAAAAAAGGTGCACAAAAAGTAGCAAACTGCTACTTTTTGTACAACTTTTTGTGAAGCTCCGCTCCCCGGCCATCTGCCTGCATCTACCTCCCACTGGCTAGCTGGTAGAACTACAACTCCTACCATGTCCTCACTGTAAGAGCATGCTGGGAGTTTAGTCTTCCAACAGCTAGCTGGCAGGTGGGTGATGCGGGCGGGGGTTGTGTGGCTTTGTTTTTCTACTTGAGGAATGGGGGGGGGGGCGCCAAAATGGAGCTTCGCTTGTGTAGCAAGAATTCCTTGCACCTGCCCTGGGTGCAGACACAAATTTTGGCACAATGCGTCAAATTCTGACACACAGCCTGTCAAAACAGGTCAGGTTTACAATAGTAAATCAGGGCCAATGTATGATGGAGAAAGTATTACATGGCAGGAGTAGTACAACCCTATGTTTAGATGTAGAATGCCACGAAGCACTACTTTAAATAAGATGTAATCCGCACACAAGGCTACAGGAAATAATACCTCAAAGACCAGGGTTTATTGAAATGAGCTGGTGCTTTACTTGTGGAACAGGTCCAATACAGAGAAACAACACTTTTTGAATAATGTAGACTTGAGATATAGTTCCTGAGATATACTTTGTAAATTGAGAAGCTTGTAATTTAACTCATCATACACTGATCGGTGTGTGCAGGTCTCACACCCTTGTATGGAGCTTCAACTACTTCTGACATAAATCATTATACAGTATCTGGCACTGAACCTGTTCCCCCTGCCACCTCTCTTCTGCCTGTACCTGACTCTGTTACCTGGCTACCAGCCTAATATCCACACCAGCACCAGCTTCGCCTCTCCCTGTGTACCTGATGCCGGACACTAAGTCTGTCTGCTCACTTGGCCAGATGCTACCCATTCTGAGACCACTCTTGGGGAAGGCGCTTGGTGCCTTCTAGCAGCAGATGTCCAGTTTACGCATCCTGGATTAGGATAAATGGAGGAAACCTGTACAGAGTGTCTACACCAACTAGGCATTACAATAGGCCATGCAATGATCTCTGGGAAAATGTATGCAAAGTAGCTCTGCTCTCTAGTCTGAAACAATACTCATCCCCTTAAAGAATATGTGTACTTTCAAAATAATTTAAAAACCTGCCTGGGTATGTTACACTAATCTGCTGACAATTTAATGTTACTGAGCCCCAGAAGTGTCCAGCATATGATTTTGTCAAAAAAGAAATAAAATAAATGTTTTGATTCCATTGGCTGTTGAAACTCAATGTTGGTGTCAATTCACTTGTAGTGTGCTACAAAAATCATTGTACCCAGTTGATATATATATATATATATATATTCAGTCTGATTTTTTTTTATATCATATAGCAACCAAGGAAACATTTATACATATAGCAACCAAGGAAACATAGGCCAGCAACAGAACAATTGATGTACAATATAGACAACAGTACTAGTCAGAATGCCAGGAGCAGCAGCTGACTTTGTTAACAAAGCATTTGGAGAATTTTGTTTGTCTTGTATCTGCATAAACATATACAGTAAATTATAATGTGTACTATTTTAGCAAAACAATGTATGTTACCGTTTCCTTAGTGCTGTTGTCTCTGTATTGAAGTAGTTGGGTGAACACCCATTCAGAGGGCTGTATTTCTGTAGGGAAATTGCAGAAGCTGCCCGGTCAGACTACTTTTTCATCATTAAGTTTAGGGAATAAGGAATGAATAAAAACAAACACACAATTCATTAAATGGAGCGCCATGCACATTTGCCTGCGCACTGTGTTTTTATTTTTCACATGGACTTTTGTTGAAATTATCAACTAATTTTGTGCTATTTTTATGGGTAGATTTACATATGTCTGGCATCCGGCATAGTTTTGTGAAACTGATGCTATAACTGATCCCATTCATTTGAATGGGACTGTTCAGAATCATCCAGCGTCTCAATTTTGACGCCAGATGGTTGGACACGCCGGACGGCACAGCTGCGTTCCCCTGTCTAGCATGCTGAAACAATGGATGCCGGATGCCATACAACTGATGACAACTTTTTCACGTTGCCATCAGTTATGGCATCAGTTGCATTGAGATGTAGGCTGAGTTAACCTATGCCAGAGGCCGGACATATGTGAATCCAGCCTATGTTGTCTTTTATTAAGAGGTACAGATATATACAGATAACTAGGTAGTTGTAGTGGGTTAGTTGTAACATGTTAACTAGTCTACTCACATCTGAATGTGCAAAGACTTGTAGAAGATGTACAGTTATAGCAGAATTACCAGTCTTAGCGTGTTAACTTGATGCGTTAACGAAACCAAGTCTGACTGTTAACTCTACTACATCTGGTTTTTCCCATTTCATACTGGAACAACAGGACAATTCACCACATCACCAACAGCAACAACCCTACCATCATCAACAACCCCATACAGCATTGGTAAATGGGCACTTTATAGGTCACAAGGAAAGATTGCAATAGATGTTACAGCTGAGTCCTGTAGTTTGATTGCTTTCCTTTAAATTTAGCATAGGTGCTCTTGTCCTCCCTCTTCAAAAGTATCCCCCCTTTCCCAGACAGTTGAATAAATATGTATATATATGTATGTATGTATATATATATATATATATATATATATATATATATATATATATATTATATTATATTCATGGCCGTAAATGTTGGCACCACTGACATTTTTCTAGAAAATGAAGTATTTCTCACAGAAAAGGATTGCAGTAATACATGTTTTGCTGTACACGTTTATTCACTTTGTGTTTATTGGAACTAAACAAAAAAAAGGGAGGAAAAAAAGCAAATTGGACATAATGTCACACCAAACTCCAAAAATGGTCTGGACAAAAATATTGGCACCCTTAACTTAATATTTGGTTGCACACCCTTTGGAAAAAATAACTGAAATCGGTTGCTTCCTATAACCATCAATAAGCTTCTTACACCTCTCAGTCGGAATGTTGGATCACTCTTCCTTTGCAAACTGCTCCAGGTCTCTCTTATTGAAAGGGCACCTTTTCTCAACAATTGTAAGATCTCTCCACAGGTGTTCAATGGTATTTAGACCTGGAATCATTGATGGCCACTTCAGAACTCTCCAGTGCTTTGTTGCCATCCATTTCTGGGTGCTTTTTGATGTATGTTTGGGGTCATTGTCCTGCTGGAAGACCCAAGATCTCAGATGCAAACCCAGCTTTCTGAAACTGGGCGGTACAGTGCGACCCAAAATCCATTGGCAATCCTCAGATTTCATGATGCCTTGCACACATTCAAGGCACCCAGTGCCAGAGGCAGCAAAACAACCTCAAAACATAATTGAACCTCCACCATATTTCACTGTGGGTACTGTGTTCTTTTCTTTGAAGGCCTCATTCTGTTTTTGGTAAACAGTAAAATGATGTGCTTTACCAGAAAGCTCTATCATGGTCTCATCTGTCCACAAGACGTTTTCCCAGAAGGATTTTGGCTTTCTCAAGTTAATTTTTGCAAAATGAAGTCCTGCTTTTTTATGTCTCCGTGTCAGCAGTGGGGTCCTCCTGGGGTCTCCTGCCATAGTGTTTCATTTCATTTAAATGTCGATGGATAGTTTGCACTGACGCTCCCTGAGCCTACAGGACAGCGTGAATATCTTTGGAACTTGTTTGGGGCTGCTTATGCACCATCCGGACTATCCTGCATTGACACCTTTCATCAATTTTTCTCTTCCGTCCACGCCCAGGGAGATCAACCACAGTGCCTTGGGTTGCAAACTTCTTGATAATGTTGTGCAAATCTAGATCTCTGGAGATGGACCTGTAATCTTGAGATTGTTGATATTTTTCCACAATTTTGGTTCTCAAGTCCTCAGACAGTTCTCTTCTCCTCTTTCTGTTGTCCATGCTTAGTGTGGCACACACAGACACACAATGCAAATATTAAGTGAACTTCTCTCCTTTTTATCTGCTTTCAGGTGTGCTTTTTATATTGTCCACACCTGTTACTTGCCCCAGGTGAGTTTAAAGGAGCATCACATTCTTGAAACAATCTTATTTTTCCACAATTTTGAAAGGGTGGCAATAATTTTGTCCAGCCCATTTTTGTAGTGACATTATGTCTAATTAGCTTTTTTTTCCTCCCTCTTTTAGTTTAGTTCCAATACACACAGAGGGAATAAACATGTGTATAGCAAAACGTGTTACTGCAATCCTTTTCTAGGAGAAATACTTCATTTTCTTGAAAAATTTGAGGGGTGCTAACATTTAAGGCAATGACTTTATACAGTGGGGATCAAAAGTTTGGGCACCCCAGGTAAAAATTTGTATTAATGTGCATAAAGAAGCCAAGGAAAGATGGAAAAATCTACAAAAGGCATCAAATTACAGATTGTCAACAAAAGTTAGATTTCATTTCCATCATTTACACTTTCAAAATAACAGAAAACAAAAAAAATGGCATCTGCAAAAGTTTGGGCACCCTGCAGAGTCAATATCTTGTACTGCCCCTTTTGGTAAGTGTCACAACTTGTGAATGCTTTTTGTATCCAGCCAAGAGTCTTTCAATTCTAGTTTGAGGAATCTTTGCCCATTCTTCCTTACAAAAGTTTTCCAGTTCTTTGAGATTTCTGGGCTGTCTGTCACGCACTGCTCTTTTAAGGTCCATCCATATATTTTCAATTATGTTGAGGTCAGGAGATTGTGAAGGCCATGGCAAAACCTTCAGTATCCCCCGTGGATTTCGAGGTGTGTTTAGGATCATAATCCATTTGTAGAAGCCATCATCTCTTTAACTTCAGCTTTTTCACAGATGGCATCGAGTTAGCATCCAAAATTTGCTGATATGTTATTGAATCTATTTTTCCTTCTACTCGTGAGATGTTCCCTGTACCACTGGCTGCAATACAACCCCAAACCCATGCTTAACAGTTGGACAGAGGTTCTTTTCATTAATTCCTGTTCCCCTTCTTCTCCAAACGTACCTTTGCTCATTCCGGCCAAAAAGTTCAATTTTAACCTCATCGGTCCACAGAACTTGTTTCCAAAATGCATCAGGCTTGTCTATATGTTCATTTGCAAAGTTCAAATGCAGATTTTTGTGGTGAGGACGTAGAAGAGATTTTCTTCTGATGACTCTTCCATGAAGACCATATTTATACAAGTATCTCTTTATAGTGGAATAGTGTACCACAACTCCAGTGTCTGCCAGATCTTTCTGGAGGGATTGTGCAGTCAAACGTGGGTTTTGAATTGTTTTTCTCACAATCCTGCGAGCTGTTCTGTCTGATATTTTTCTTGGTCTTCTAGATATTGCTTTAACTTCCACTGATCCTGATGATGCCATTTCTTAATTACATTCCAAACAGAACATATTGACATCTGAAAATGTTTTGCTATCTTCTTATAACCTTCTCCAGCTTTGTGAGCGTTAACTATTTTCAGTTTCAGATTTCTAGACAACTGCTTAGAAGAACCCATGGCGCTGATTGTTGGGGCAAGGTCAGATGAGTCTGGGCATTTAAAACCTTTGAGATTGACATCACCTGGTCTTCCCAGATGATGATTGAGAACAATCCATGACACTGGCAGGTCTCAGCTTTGCAAAGGGGGCAGTGCATATTATAAATTCTGCAGGGTGCCCAAACTTTTGCAGATGCCATTTTTTTGTTTTCTGTTATTCTGAAAGTGTAAATCATGGAAATAAAATCTAACTTCTGTTGACATATTATAACAATGTCTAATCTGTAATTTGATGCCTTTTGGAGATTTTTCCATCTTTCCTTGGATTCTTTATGCACAATAATACAAATTTTTACCTGGGGTGCCCAAACTTTTGACCCCCACTATATATATATATATATATATATATATATATATATATATATATATATATGTGTGTGTGTGTGTGTGTGAACTATGTCAGAGAGAGAGAGAGAGCTAGGCACTGTGTTTCCCTATGCGGGCATGCAGCTCTTAAGCAGGAAAATTAACAGTCCCTTGGTGTCCAGGTGTGGTGCAAGCATATAAGACTCTGTGACTTGAATATGAAACAATAAAGAAGGAAAACGCTGCAACTCACCACCTTGTTGCTTGTCTTTATTACCGGGGAGAGAGGAACATGTGGTCGGTGCGGGGAGGTCGTAGAAGAGGTTTTCCTTCTTTATTGTTTCATGTATATATATATATATATATATATATATATATATATATATATATATATATAAATATATACATTTTTTTTTTTTTTTTTGAAGAGTTGGCTCTTGTGGGTAAAAGGGGTATTCCACCCTTAGACATCTTATCCCCTTTCCAAAGGATAGGGGATAAGATGTCTAATCGCGAGGGTCCCCAGCAGCACCCCCTGTCATCTGCTGCATGGAGCGAACTTCGCTCCGTTGCTGATGACGGGCAATATAAGGGCTGGAGGCTCGTGATGCCAAGTCCCCACCCTTTGTTATTTCATGGCTCATCCCCTCAATACAAGTCTATAGGAGGGGCCGCCATGCCCCCTCCCATAGACTTATATTGAGGGGTTGGGCTGTGAAATCATGAGGGGCAGGGCCGTGACATCACGATACTCCAGCCCCTGTATCACCAGTCATCAGGCATGGAGCAAAGTGGAAAGGGGATGAGATATCTAGGAGCGGAGTACCCCTTTAAGAACAGCTACAGTAAGGGGAAGTATTATGGACAACAAAGAAGAGTGTTAAAGAAAAGGTTTGAAGAAAATAACTATTCTAATAAGGAACTTGAAAAGGCTAGAATATAGGTTTTGTCAAGATATAATATGCCATCAAAAAAGCAATCTCCTTGAGAGATATCAGAATATAATCTCTGGACATTGTGCAAGACAAATGTGTTGTTAGTAAAATGTACCCTCTGTGCAACAATACTGTTTGAATGTTCATCTGTGTACTCCCCTATACCTGGATTTATTTATTCAGAATAGGTCAAAATGAGGGGTTTGACATTATTTAGGCATAGAACTTACTATTTGATCAGCATCATTTATATCTCCTTTTATAACATAATGTCAGAATATCTGAAGTGTAAATAGAGAATTATTCATAGAATTTTATAAAATATGAACATTTTTAAATATGAAAATCCACTAAACGTAAATTTTAGCTCACGTTCTCCTTCATATTACTAACAGCATTTTTGTCTCCTGACTTCAGCTTGTTATGTTACTGCACAGGTTATTGAACGGAAGACTTTGAAAGCAATGAGGAAATGACATGATTTGATAGAAGCTAGTGTGTCCTATACATACTGTACCTATTGCATGTAAGCACCCTGAAGTTTTTGCATATCTTAGTAGGGAATGGTTTTATCCTTCTCACCTCCGGCAGACTGTAGTTTCTAATTTCTGCCTGAAGGCTCTCTGTAAATGGTCAATGGCTTCATTCTATCTGGTGTAAAGAAAAAGACAGAGAATACTCACTGGTATAAGAAAGTTATGTGAGAAGAACTTTTAAAGGGGTTATCCAGCATAAGGTAATTTTAGTACGTACCTGACAGACAGTAATGGACATGCTTAGGAAGGATCTTCACTTGTCTTGGGGATAAATGGCTATGCTGTGAGATTACCATAACACTGTGGCTAACTTTTTGTGAACTTGTATTTCCTATTTTCAGTTTTTCTGTTTACCTACAAATCCCATGATTCCATTTTCCTCCTTCCCACACATCAGCCACCCCACCCATTGAAACATAAATGAGCTGCAGACCTGTGGCTCCCTGTCATCAGCTGACTAGTGAGCCAGGTCTCGATCGCATTGCAAGCTGGGAAAAATCTAAGACAGTCATTTTGTATGCTGTTAAAAATAAATATTGGGGTGAAATCACATAAGAATTGTAAGAAAACCATCACACACAGGTAAAGACACTATATTATGAACTACACTAACTTTACAGCCCCTGTAGCATAGTCAAATAAAAAAAAATCCTGGAATACCCCTTTAATCTCTTAAGGACGCAGGGCGTACCTGTACGCCCTGTGCCCGGTCCCAGTGTTTAAAACGGGGTCACAGCGTAACCCCGCATCACACCGGGTCGGTCCCGGCTGCTGTTCATAGCCGGGACCCTGGGCTAATAGTGCGCGGCACAGATCAAAGTTGATCGCCGCGTCGAAAATGAAAGTAAAAGCTTCCCGGCAGCTCAGTCAGGCTGATTGGGACTATCATAATAATATTGTGATGTCCTGATCAGCTAGGATGCAAGCGGAGGCCCCCTTACCTTGCTTTGTCACGTCCGATCGGTGTTTGATTGCTCCAAGCCTGCAGGCTTGAGCAATCAACCCCCTATTACGCTGATCCATGCAAAGCTATGGCTTTGCAGGGATCAGGGTAAAAGATCAGTGTGTGCAATGCTATAGCCCCCTATGGGAGCTATAACACTGCAAAAAAAAATAAAAAGTGAAAAAAAAGTTAATAAAGGTCATTTAACCCCTTCCCTAATAAAAGTTTGAATCACCCCCCTTTTCCCATAAAAAACAGCATAAATAAAAATAAACATATGTGGTATCGCCGCATGCATAAATGTCCAAACTATAAAAATATATTGTTAATTAAATCGCACGGTCAATGGCGTACGTGCAAAAAAAATTCAAAAGTCCAAAACAGCGTATTTTTGGTCACTTTTTATATCATAAAAAAAATGAATCAAAAGTGATCAAAAAGTCCAATCAAAAAATTAGCCCTCATACCGGCCCGTACGCGGAAAAATAAAAAAGTTATAGGGGTCACAAGATGACAATTTTAAACGTATACATTTTCCTGCATGTAGTTATAATTTTTTTCAGAAGTACGACAAAATCAAACCTATCGTATGGACCTACAGAATTAAGATAAGGTGTAATTTTTTTACCAAAAAAAAATGCACTGCATAGAAATGGAAGCCCCCAAAAATTACAAAATGAAATTTTTTCTTCAATTTTGTCGCACAATGAAATTTTTTTCTGTTTCAACATGCATTTTTTGGTAAAATGACTAATGTCACTGCAAAGTAGAATTGGTGGCGCAAAAAATAAGCCATCATATGAAATTTTATGTGCAAAATTGAAAGCGCTATGATTTTTAGAAGGTGACGAGGAAAAAATGAAAATGGAAAAATGCTGAGTCCTTAACCTCTTAGGGACCAAGGACGTATGAGTACGTCCTTGGTCCCGCTCCCGTGATATAACGCGGGGTCCCGCGGTGACCCCGCATCATATCACGGCGGGCCCGGCGTCATAGTGAAGCCGGAACCCGCCTCTAATAGCGCGCGGCACTGATCGCGGTGCAGCACTATTAACCCTTTAGCCGCGCGCTCAAAGCTGAGCCACGCGGCTAAAAGCGAAAGTTGCCGGTTAGCTCAGGGAGCTGTTCGGGATCGCCGCGGTATAATCGCGGCATCCCGAACAGCTGTACTACAGGAGGAAGGTCTCTTACCTTCCTTCCTGCAGTCCGATCGCCGATTGAATGCTTCAAGCCTGAGATCCATGCTTGAGCAATCAATCGCCGAAAACCCTGATCAATGCATCCCTATGGAGATGCATTGAACACAGTTAAAGATCAGTAAATGCAATGTTATAGCCCCCTATGGGGACTATAATATTGCAAAAGAAAAGTGTAAAAAAATCATTAACCCTTTGAATTATCCCTTCCCCTAATAAAAGTTTGAATCACCCGGCATTTCCAATAATAAAAAAAAGAACTGTGTAAATAAAAACAAAAATAAACATATGTGGTATCGCCACGTGCGGAAATGTCCGATTTAAAAAAAAAGTACCGCTAATTAAATTGCACGGTCAATGGCGTACGCGCAAAAAAATTCCAAAGTCCAAAATAGAGTATTTTTTGTCACTTTTTATATCCTGAAAAGATGAATAAAAAGCATCAAAAAGTCAGATCAATGCAAAAATGGTACCGACAAATACTTCAGATCACGGTGCAAATAAACCCTCATACCGCCCTGAACACAGAAAAATAAAAAAAAGTTATAGGGGTCAGAAGATGACAATTTTAAACGCATACATTTTCCTACATGTAGTTATGATTTTTTTCTGAAGCAATACAAAATCAAACCTATACAAGTAGCGTATAATTTTAACCGTATGGACCAAGAGAATAAAGATAAGGTGTCTTTTTTACCGAAAAATGTACTACATAGAAACGGAAGCCCCCAAAATTTACAAAATGGCTGTATTTTTTTTCAATTTTGTCGCACAATGATTTTTTTCCTGTTTCGCCGTAGATTTTTGGGTAAAAGCACTGATATCATTACAAATAGAATTAGTGGTGCAAAAAATAAGCCATAATACAGATTTTTAGGTGCAAAATTTTAAGAGTTATGATTTTTTTAAAGGTAAGGAGGAAAAAACGAAAGAGCAAAAACCAAAAAACGCCCGGTCCTTAAGGGGTTAAGGGGTTAATACATTTATATGAGAGAATGAGGGGGATACCTTTTGTCAGACTGCCAACTGGAAGTATAGTGACAGGTGCCACGCCCCATTTTCTAAACGAGCCTCACTAGACCATGCCCCCTACCCATCACTAGGCCACACCCTCTTCCCTGCATAGCTTAACCCCCCTTTCTCACATATTCATGCATGTAGTCTCCTAAATGAACGTGAATGTTTATAGTGTGGGGCCCCCCCGAGTAATATGTAAACATGTACTGACAAGTCTGCGTAGCAGAATGCACCTTTCCCTGCATAGCTTCGTCCCCCCTTTCTCTCACATTCACTCATGTAGTCTCCTACATGGATGTGAATGTTTATAGTGTGGGGGCCCCCAACCCGAGTAATATGTAAACATGTCCTGACAAGTCTGCGTAGCAGAATGTCTTATAGTAAAAAAAAACTGCCAGCAATGTATCATTTTTTAAAGCTTTATTAATAGAAGTAATCATATATTCAAACACATTTCAAAGAATTGTTTCTACATTTATAGGAATAAATACATTTTATAGAGTTATTAAAACATATATCAAAATTGTACCTTTTACAAAAAATCACACAGGCTGAGCGGTCTCTTGACTGTCAGTTAAAAGCATTCTATCTGTTGTTAATTACACCACAGGGCTCATAGTATAACAGCAATATGTCATGGTATACATTTCATAGTAAAAAGGATGGGGTGCAACGGGGGAGAAATTTCTTTAGGTCACAGAGAGGCCGTGATTATATCACATTATATAGAAACAGATGAACAGAATGTTATATAAATTTATAGCCCCATGTGAAAGCCTGCATAGCTTCACCCCACTTTCTCCCAAATTCACTGACGTTACATGTAGTTTCCTAAATGAAAGTGAATGTCGGTTATATGCATTCAAGCTGTTTGAGCGTTTCTATATTTGTAGGGATAAATACATTTTATATAGTTTTTGAAACATGTATCAAAGTCATTTCATAGAATAAGATGTTTTCTTCTGTACATTTGTAAGGTTAAATACAATTTACAGGAATAAAGAGCTGTAGCAGAGTGAAAGGCATAAACTATAGCTGTATGTAATTATATGGATTCTAGTCCAACAGCTAAATTCTTTTCATGTGTATATGGTAGATAAATATTTACATAGCAACTATTCTGCTAACATCTTTTCAGGTGATTTTTAATCACAGAAAACACTGAATAGTGTGTATATGTTAAATGTAAGTATTTATGCCTCCTAATATTGTGACTTATCAGCCATAAAATGAATAACACTGCCTAATATTGTGTCCCCACAGCTATAATATTAATAACACAGCCTAATATTATGTCCCATCAGCCATAATATTAATTCCACTGCCTAATATTGTGTCTCTAGGTTGAACTCGACGGCCTTTTGTCTTTTTTCATCCTTACAAACTGTTACTATGTTTCCCTTTGGAGCATTTTGGGTTTTGTTTTCTTTCTTTGTAAACCATGATATTCTCAAAGTTCACAACTTACAGTTACAGTAATTTTACACCGCTCTATAAGTGCTTTAGATACTGTATACATGACAAAGATTCAGGAAAATACTACCCCCAATAACATACATTACAACCAGGTATTGTTCCAAATGTAAAGAAAATATATCCGATGATACAAATATTAACTAAAGAAACTAAACTAAAAGAAAATACTATATTGATGATGTTATATAATTATAATACATAAATAATTCAATTTATTATTACTAGTGACAGTAGTAATAATAACAGGATATGTATGAACACATAGTAAATACTAGAGTAGATATTTAAGGCTTCTGAGTAAAAGAATTTACATGAACAGGTCCCATTAATTTAATATAAATCTTAATATTGTACAATAAAAGCGTTGCTAGAGAACGTAAGCAAGTAACATAGACAAAATAAATCTGAGGCATGGATCTCCTCTCTAAGAACTACATAAGCTCACTTTCTATAATGAAGTCACTACCAATGTAATTGCCTGGCAGTGCTGAAAAGCATGGTATATTCTTAGGCTCCTAGTAACATGTAATGTTCTGATGAAATGTAAGGTTACACATGTTCAATGTGGCTACAGTATCTATGTCAGGAGGGGTCAATTCTAACATACAAAGCCTGAGAGCATATATTTTAGTGGTAGACCAAGTGAGCTAGACTGCTAGTGTTTGTCATTTTACTGCTGTAGTTTTAAACTCCAATTTAATTTATTAAAAATAAACATTACACAAATTTGCAGGGATTTACATATGAGTCTATTATTTTGAGAATTTTTCATTATTTTTATTTTTTTTTGTTTTATTTGTAAGTTGAAGTCAGGCTAAACCCGCTCCTAATTTTGGCTAAATTAATTACCAAAATTCCAAGAATATTCCTAGGTACCATTTGAAGTTTGTCCCTAACTAGCTCATAGGAACACAATACGAGAACAAAAAGGAATAAATTAATTAAAAATTGCACACAGCATTCCATCAGATCTTTGAGGCCTTATGATATATTCATACATATAGTTATAATCTGATAATCCATCAATACAGCTGAATAGTTTGTTTATACAATATGTGCATGGATTTAACCATCACAGAGACAAAGTCCTGCAACACAGTTGTGCACCTACGCTGGGGTGGAGCTCCTGCACTTGTGGTCCGTTGCTATTGGCGATCCCCAGCATAATATGCATACAATGGAGGATGCCTGCAGACGGTCACAAGTACCACAATGGCATCCTACACCAGATAAATGTGTGGATGCATGACATTTAAACATTAAACAACTACATCGATGTGTTCTGAAATGGCAGGCGATCCTCAACCTCAAGTACAGTTGTGCACTTATGCTGGGGTGGAGGTCCTACATTTGTGGACCACAATATAGGTTCACTACTGTAGTAGATGTGAACAATGACATTTACTAATCCTCAAAACTGATGTAAAATTGAGACATTAGCCAGTATATCCTTATATGAAGGACATACCTGAGCCCGCACACCAATGCCAAGGTTTCTCAAGTGGTACGGGACCTAACACTTACCTACCTGTGCCGGATAAGCAAAACCAGGAACCAAATTACGGCAGCAACATGTCCGACTTGTAGACTGCTCCGTCACACTGTAGTTAACCGGGGAGCAGTCTACAAGTCGGACCTAATGCTGCTGTAAAAGTGAGAAAAATGCAACATTTTCAAAATTTTCATGAAATTTGGGGATTTTTTACCAAGAGAGGATGCAAGTGACAATGAAAATTTAGGACTATGTTAAAGTAGAATATGTCATCTCGGAATCAGAATAAAAGGTAAAAGCATCCCAGAGTTATTAATGCATAAAGTGACAGTGGTCAGAATTGCAAAAATGGGCTCAGTCCTTAAGGTGAAAATAGGCTGAGTCCCTAAGAGGTTAAGCTGGCTCCATATATCATTGAAATAATAAAAAATCCACTTCCTTGATCCTCCCCAACAAGAAAAACCCACAACTGCCTTGAATGCCTCTAAGACCATTACTTGCCATCCCAGAATCAATATCAAAATAAGATTGAATTTTCTTAATCATTTTTGGATCCCCCTTCCCCCAAAACCTCTAACCAAGATGGATTCACTCTCATTCCCCCCCCCCCTATGCTTTTTTTATATCATAATTTAACTAAATCAGCATCAGAGAATGGTCTGATGTATTCCTGAGTTCATACTTCATATTGTTAATCCAGGAAAGAATCTTTCTTGAACCTTGAACCATATTCATCCGTGAAAAGGTTTAAAAAAAAATATATATATATTTGAATTTATTAAAACACAAGTATGCCTTTCTCCCAGGGTTCCTTACTCTCCAGAAATCTATCCAGCCTACCTTCTCTATCCATTTTCTCAAAGAGGTATTATCGCTGGATTTCTGACTTCCCATCTTCATTCTATCCTCTTCCTTGTCCATAACCGCATTATAGTCCCCCATCAGTAATATTGGCATGTCTCCCTCATCCTGAGCAAATTTACACAGTTTGTGCAAGACTCCTCTGGTAAATTAAGGGGAGGAACATAGACAAAAGCCAAAAGCATCTTCTATCTTCTTTCTTTTAAATTTGAATACCAGAAATACATACATTCCTTCTCTATGTACTTTATCCTTCAATACCTCATATTCTATTCCTTTCTCTATTCACACACTCACTCCTCTTAAATAGTTTTAATGAAAAGAATGATATTTCTTTGTGACATTGCTTTGCAATCCCCCTTCATTGTAGCATAATTGTTTTCTATCATTAAATGCATTTTTAAGAGGCATATGATTCCGGGAAGATGTTTATTCATAACTTTAAAGACTCGCTTCACCTTATCCGCCATATCCATTACATTCAATAGAAATATTATCAAGACTTATATAAAAGGAAATAGGACAAATAAAAAAATCACCCCCCTCTGCTCCTTTCTACCCCCCACCTGAAAATGTCCAGGAGCCACCTGCCACCTTCTCTTAATCTGAGAACCAGACATTCTTTCACCTAACCTGAAAGAGGACACATTCCTACCTAATCCCCTCTTTTCTAACCATTCAGATGCTTCTATTACAGATGTAAAGAACCAAATCATTCTCTATGAATCACTCTCAGTTTTGACAGGAACAGTAAAGAATAATGTATATTTGGTTCCTGAGGTCTTCTGTTAATCCGAATACAATTCATTCTAGCTTGCTGAGTTGCCCTGGAATAATCTAGAAATATAGTCCACTTGCTTCTATTTTTTTTCTCTATCCAGATGTCTTCTCCTCACCTTTAAAATAAAATTTGTATCTGCTCTGGACAACAACTTTACCAAAACTGTCCTAGGGTGGAAGTCGGGAGGAGGGACTTTACTGGAACTCTGTGTGCTCTCCACCTCAAACACAATTGAGAGTCCTTATTTACCCATATATCATCTATTATTTCATTCTGAATGAACTCTCTACAATACTCCCCTTCTGCTTTCTCTGGGATCCCTATCACCCTTAGGCCATGTTCACAGGACAGGATTTCCAGGTGGAATTCTGCAGAAGAATTCTGCACAGACATTCTGCTGCAGCAGAGCCCCATTGATTTTAATGGGATTCTGCTGCACTGTGCACAAGTCAGAATTTCCGTGCCAGATGTTTCTGCCACGGAAATTCTGATACCGTTGTCCATAGGAAAAATATTCTATTCTTTCTAGTCTATTCTTTCAGCGGATTCTGAAAGGAAATGCATTACCGTCAATGAGATGGCACATTTTTGAGCGGTCCTGTTAATGGAATGTCTACTCTGGGATCTTCCGTGCAGACATTCCATTGAGTGAACGCAGCCTTATATTTGAACGTCTACTTCTATCTTCCAACTCTTTTACTTTATCTGACAATTCCTAGCAAACTTTTGTTAACATACTTACCTACTTTTCTACCCCTCCCTTTTCCCTCCACACCTTCCATCCTCTGCTACATTTCTCCTGTTCTTTCTTTAATTTTTTGAAAATGTTTCCTGAGCACTGCAGTATCTAACATTGCTCTCCCAATTTGCTCTTGAACCTTCCTCAGGACACTATTATACGTCTCTACCCCTTCTAGTTTATTTTGAAGGAGATCTGCTGATTCTTGTTTTCTATCCAGGACCAGCTCCTGATCCATTTCTTCCTCCAACTCTTCTCCACTTCCAGGTTCCACCATCTCCTTTGGGATATTTTTTTTTATGAACCCTGTCTTCTTTTACCTATTTCCTGGAGATTTTAAAAACCTAGCCATCATACTCCCACTGGCTCCCTCCATTTATTCTTTCTGTTGGGATGGTGGTGACTCCTCCCGACCTTTGACCTGACCCTGTGTCCTCCCTTACATCCCTTCCTCCTACATTCTTACCCACCTATTTACACAATACTTCTTCCTATTTGACCAAGCTTATAAACAATAATCTGGTTACAAATCCCCAAAAATTAGGAATAGTTAGTATATAACAACAATCAATTTTTAGCAATAGTTGGAACTTTGCAGTAGAAATTCTCAAATAGGTTGTGCCAACAACAATCACTCACAGTTCACAGTATTCATTGTAGCATTATGATTTACAAGTATTAGGAATGGTTTTTACGTTTTAACAGTATTATGAATAGAGATGTCACAAATTGTTCGCCGGCGAACAGTTCCTGGTGAATTTAGCATGTTCGCGTTCGCATCGCCGGGCGAACATATGTGAATTTCGATCCACCCCCTATACTTTAACATTGCAGTAAACTTTGAACCTGTGAGTCAGAGTCAGCAGACACATTACAGCCAATCAGCAGCAGTCCCTCCCTTCCAGACCCTCCTACCCCTTGCATGGACGCCATTTTACCCTCATTCAGCATTCTGCAGGCTTAGGAAGTGGAGGGACAGAGAAGCTCCTCCTGCTGTATAGGGAAAGCGATAGCTAGGTTGCTGCTAGGTGGTGTATTTAGGGTCCAGTTTATTTCTAAAGCGCTAGTGTAACATCTACTTTAAGGACAGCACCCAAAAAAGCCCTTTTTAGGGCTGAAAGATATCAGTCCGTGTGTCTTGGAACAGCTAGAGGCACCCTGGTTGGGAGGGAATCGCTTGTTGAAAGGGGTACTCCAGTATAAAACTTAAGTTCCCTCAAGCAACTAACTACTGAAGTATTCAAAGGGCTGAAAGATATCAGTCCATGTATTTTGCAACAGCTGGAGGCACCCTGGTTGGGGACCACTGCTTAAAAGGAGAACTCCGCTGGCAAGCTTTTTTTCTTTAAAGCAACTAACTACTATAGTATTCAAAGGGCTGAAAGATATCAGTCCATGTGTTTTGCAACAGCTGGAGGCATCCTGGTTGAGGTCCACTGCTTAAAAGGGGAACTCCACTTGCAAGCTTTTTTGCTCATTGTCACACTAGTGAAAATCCCATTTGATGTGACAGTTGTGCAAATGAAAAAAAAAAACTTTTTTGGCTGTTAGATAAAACCAGTCGTCACTGTCAGTTCACCTCACAGTCGCCATTTTTTTTTGCCTGCAGGGCAAATTGTGTCACCCTAGTGCAAATCACATTAGGTGTGACAGTTGTGCAATTAAAAAAAAATACCTTTTTTGGCTGTTAAATAAAATCAGTCGTCACTGTCAGTTCACGTCACAGTTGCCAGTTTTTTTTTAACCTGCAGGGCAAATTGTGTCACCCTAGTGCAAATCACATTAGGTGTGTCAGTTGTGCAAATAAAAAAAATAAAATACTTTTTTCGCTGTTAAATAAAGCCAGTCGTCACTGTCAGTTCACGTCAAAGTTACCAGTTTTTTTTGCCTGCAGGGCAAATTGTGTCACCCTAGTGAAAATCACATTTGGTGTGACACTTGTGCAAATTTAACCAAAAAAAATTACAGGCAGAGGAAGGCTACCCCGCAGGGGCCGTCGTGGTGCTGGGATTCCCTTTGGCCCTAGAATGGCCAGTGTTCAGAGGCCATGTACCCTGAACCCCCAAAGTTCTGAGGACTTAGTTGACTGGCTATCACAAGACACCCAATCTACTACAGCTTCCGCTTGGAACCTTGACGCACCATCCTTCTCCTCCTCTAGCTTAGCTTCGGGCACCTCTCATTCTACCACTTGCCCGCCTGCCGCCACCACCAACACTAGCAGTGGCTGCGACAATACCAAATTTTCCAGCCAGGTGTACATGCCTAATTTTTCGGGCCTCTGCTGCTGCCCTTGTTATGGTGCTGCAATTTTTCTGGCCACTGCTACAGCTGCGGCTGCGGCAATATCCAATTTTTCATCCAGGTGTACATGCCTAATTTTTCTGGCCTCTGCTGCTGCACTTGTTATGGTGCTGCAATTTTTATGGCTGCTGCTACAGCTGCGACAATACCAAATTTTTCAGCCAGGTGTACATGCCTAATTTTTCTGGCCTCTGTTACTGCACTTTTTCTGGTGCTGCAATTTTTCTGGCTGCTGCTACAGATGCGGCTGCGACAATACCAAATTTTTCATCCATGTGTACATGCCTAATATTTCTGGCCTCTGCTGCTGCACTTGTTATGGTGCTGCAATTTTTCTGGACGCTTCTACAGAAGCGGCTGCAATAATACCAAATTTTTCAGGCATGTGTACATGCCTTATTTTTCTGGTACTCTCTGCTGACATCTCTGTCCATTTTAGCAACCGTGGATATTAGATGTATGCTTGGGTTCAAATCCCACTATGTGCTGCCTCAAGGGGGGCTCTAACTATGTGCTGCCTAATATGGGGGAATCTTATTTGCTCCCTAAAGGGGAGCTCTAACTATGTGCTGCCTAACATGGGGGAATCTATGTGCTGCCTAAAGGGGGGATGTAACTATGTGATGCCTAAAGGGGGGATGTAACTGGGCTGCCTAAAGGGGCTCTATGTGCTGCCTAAAGGGAGGCTCTAACTATGTGCTGCCTAATATGGGGGAATCTATGTGCTGTCTAAAGGGGGATCTAACTATGTGATGCCTAAAGGGGGGCTCTATGTGCTGCCCAAAGGGGGCTAAAGCACGTTATTCCAAACCATTTCGGAATGTTAGGTGATTTATGCCCTTTATGGATTAAAACCAGACTCTGCATCAACTATGTAATTTTCCATGGGAGTTTTGCCATGGATCCCACTCCGGCACGCCACAGTCCAGGTATTAAATCACTATTGTGGACAGAAAGAGTCCCTATCGGTTTTAAAATTCGCCTGCGCATTGAAGTCAATGGCGGTTCGCGCGGTTCGCGAACTTTTGCGGAAGCTCGCGTTCGCGGTACGCGAACCGAAAATTTTATGTTCACGACATCACTAATTATGAATGATTTTCCACTATTTTCAAGATTTGGGGCTAGGTTAGTTGAAGATTTCACTGGAGTACTCCTCCAGTGAAATCTTCAACTAACCTAGCCCCAAATCTTTAAAATCATCACAGGATTGCATCACTACAGTCGAAAGGGAGCCGAGAGTTATGCAGGGCTGTGATTGGCCGAGGCCACACTTACATCCTTCATTTGTATTCACTGCTACCAAACCATGTGACCTGCTCAGTTCTGCTAGCAGCTCAGAGCAGCAGATAAAGAAGCACGATGGCTCAGTTCTCAGCTCTTAACAATAATATGTGCGATACTAATGACTTTACAAAAGTGTACTTAAGTATATTATGTGTAATACTGCCAGTAAAGCAGTATATCTTAGCCGATTGTATGAGATACTGCCTGTAGATAAATGTTTCTAAGCCCATTATGTGTGATTCTCCCTGTAGAGCAGTGTATCTAAGCTTTTTTAGTGTGATACCATCTAGAACCCTGGGAGTTGTAGTTTTGCAAAAGCTGGAGGCACACTGGTTGGCAAACACTCGTCTAATGCAGTTTTTTTAATCAGTGTGCCTCAAGCTGTTACAAAACTACAATCATAAGCATGCCGAACAGTCAAAGGGTCTGAGCATGCTGTGAGTTATAGACTTTAGAAAAATTGTAGTGGCTATTAGTGTTGCTCGCGAATATTCGCAATGCGAATTTTATTCGCAAATATTCGTGAATAAAGCACTATGTATTCATAATTACGAATATTCATATATATATATATATATATATATATATTTTTTTTTTTTCCCACAGTACACATCACAGTGATCACCCCTCTCTGCTTCCAGCTTGTTTGGTGTAACGAAGGCTCTAATACTACCGTGTGAGACTGCCGTGCAAATTTTCGCATATACAAAAATTTACATATGCTAATGTTCGCATATGCAAATTTTCACTTATGCAAATTTTTGTATATGCAAATTTTCGCATACACTGATTTTCGCATATGTGATTTTTCGCATACGCGAATTTTCGCGTATGCGAAAATAAAACGCGAATATTACGAATATGAAAATTTAGTGAATATATGACGAATATTCGTCCATATATTCGCGAAATATCGCAAATTCGAATATGGCCTATGCCGCTCAACACTAGTGGCTATTCTACAATATTTACCATTTACCATTCACTATTTACATTATTTAATGCAGCAATAAGTGACACTCAGCTACTATAGCCAAGTTCAAACTGTCTATATTTGTTAAATTGCCACTACAAAATTCTCGTATAAATTTTATAGCAGCATTTCAACCTAAGGGCTGTAGCAGCAACTAATGGGGATGAGCGAATCGAATCTGACGAATCCAAATTTGTTACAAATTTCAGTAAAAATTCGATTTGCCACGAATGCGAATATAGCCGCAATTCGAATGCACGAATCTCTTCATTAAACTCTATTTAGTGCGGTCCAGGCTCCAGGACATCTAAAATGGCAGATCCACATGTGAGGACATGGCGCAAGGAATCATGGGAAGGCAGGAAGGCGGGCAGGTGGGATGACCCTTAACCCCTTCATGACCCAGCCCATTTTCACCTTCAGGACCTGGGCATTTTTTGAAAATCTGTCCACTGTCACTTTAAACATTAATAACTCTGGAATGCTTTTACTTATCATTCTGATTCCGAGATTGTTTTTTCGTGACATATTCTACTTTATGTTATTGGTAAAATGTCACTGATATTTGCATCCTTTCTTGGTAAAAAATCTAAAAATGTCATGAAAATTTTGAAAATTTTGCATTTTTCTAACTTTGAAAGTCTCTGCTTGAAAGAAAAATGGATATTCCAAATAAATTACTTATTGATATATATTCACATATACAATATGTCTACTTTATGTTTGCATAAAAAATTGACAAATTTTTACTTTTGGAAGACACCAGAGGGCTTCAAAGTTCTGCAGCAATTTTCCAATTTTTCTCAAGATTTTCAAAATCGTAATTTTTCAGGGCCCAGTTCAGGTTGGAAGTGGATTTTAAGGGTCTTATTTTTAGAAATACCCTACAAATGACCCCATTATAAAAACTGCACCCCCCAAAGTATTCAAAATGACATTCAGTAAGTGTTTTAACCCGATAGGTGTTTCACAGGAATAGCAGCAAAGTGAAGGAGAAAATTCTAAATCTTCATTTTTTACACTCGCATTTTCTTGTAGACCCAATTTTTGAATTTTTACAAGAGGTAAAAGGAGAGAAATCACCCTAAAATTTGTAACCCAATTTCTCTCGAGTAAGCACATACCTCATATGTCTATGTAAAGTGTTCGGCGGGCGCAGTAGAGGGCTCAGAAGGGAAGGAGCGACAATGGGATTTTGGAGAGTGAGTTTTTCTGAAAGGGTTTTTGGGGGGCATGTCACATTTAGGAAGCCCCTATGGTGCCAGAACAGTGGACCCCCCCACATGTGACCCCATTTTGGAAACTATACCCCTCATGGAATTTAATAAGGGGGGCAGTGAGCATTTACACCCCACTGGCGTTTGACAGATATTTGAAATGGTGGACTGTGCAAATGAAAATTTTTATTTTTCATTTTCACAGACCATTGTTCCAAAAATCTGTCATACGCCAGTGGAGTGTAAATGCTCACTGCACCCCTTATTACATTCCGTGAGGGGTGTAGTTTCCAAAATGGGGTCACATATGGATATTTATTGTTTTGCGTTTGTCAGAACTGCTGTAACAATCAGCCACCCCTGTGCAAATCTCCTCAAATGTACATGGTGCACTCTCACTTCTGGGCCTTGTTGTGCGCCCCCAGAGCACTTTGCGCCCACATATGGGGTATCTCCGTACTCAGGAGAAATTGCATTACAAATTTAGAGGGTCTTTTTTCCCTTTTACCTCTTGTGAAAATGAAAAGTATAGGGCAACACCAGCATGTCAGTGTAAAAAGAATTTTTTTTTTACACTAACATGCTGGTGTAGACCCCAACTTCACCTTTTCATAAGGGGTTAAAGAAGAAAAAGCCCCCCAAAATTTGTAAGGCAATTTCTCCCGAGTGCGGCGATACCCCATATGTGTCCCAAAACTGTTGCCCTGAAATACGACAGGGCTCCAAAGTGAGAGAGCGCCATGCGCATTTGAGGCCTGAATTAGGGATTTGCATAGGGGTGGACATAGGGGTATTCTATGCCAATGATTCCCAAACAGGGTGCCTCCAGCTGTTGCAAAACTCCCAGCATGCTTGGACAGTCAATGGCTGTCCGGCAATACTGGGAGTTATTATTTTGCAACAGCTGGAGGCTCCGTTTTGGAAACAGTAGCGTACCAGACGTTTTTCATTTTTTTTGGGGAGGGGGCTGTGTAGGGGTATGTGTATATGTAGTGTTTTTTACTTTTTATTTTAGGTCAGTGTCAGTGTAGTGTAGTGTTTTTCGGGTACAGTCACATGGGCAGAGGTTCACAGCAAGTTTGCCGCTGGGAGTTTGAGCTGCAGCGCAAAATTTGCGCCATCTCAAACTTGCAGCACTCACTGTAAACCTCCGCCCATGTGAGTGTACCCTGTACATTCACAATGGGGGGAGGGGGCAAACATCCAGCTGTTGCAAACTCCGAGCATGCCCTTTGGCTGTCCGTGCATGCTGGGAGTTGTAGTTTTGCAACAGCTGGAGGTACACTGGTTTGGAAACACTAAGTTAAGTAATAAACTTTCAAGTGTTTTGCAACCAAACTTAGTGTTTCCAAACCAGTGTGCCTCCAGCTGTTGCAAAACTACAACTCCCAGCATGGATGGTCTGTCAGTGCATGCTGGGAGTTATAGTTTTGCAACAATTGCAACAGCTGGAGGCACTGAGGTAGGAAACGGACAATGTTTCCCAACTAGTGTGCCTCCAGTTGTTGCAAAACTACAACTCTCAGCATGCCCAGACTGCCCAGGCATGCTGGAAGTTGTAGTTCGGCAATATCTGAAGGATCAGATGTTGCCGAACTACAACTTCCAGCATGCTTGGGCAGTCTGGGCATGCTGGGAGTTGTAGTTTTGCAACATCTGGAGGTCCACAGTTTGGAGACCACTGTATAATGGTCTCCAATCTGTGCTCTTCCAGATGTTAGAGAACTACAACTCCCAGCATGCCTGGACAGACTGAGCATGCTGGGAGTTGTAGTTTTGCAACATCTGGAAGAGCACAGATTGGAGACCATTATACAGTGGTCTCCAAACTGTGGACCTCCAGATGTTGCAAAAGTACAACTCCCAGCATGCCCAGAAAGCCAAAGGCTGTCTGGGCATGCTGGGAGTTGCAGTTTTGAAACTCCCAGAGGCAGCAGTGAGATCGCTTTACGGCGATCTCACTGCTGCCAATGAAGATGCCGCACTGCTGCCGGAAACTCACCTCCGGGACGCAGCGCCGCCGGGACCGCATGGAGGACGTCGCTCGCACCGGGACCGCTCGGGACACCGCTCGGACGGGTAAGTGACGCCGGGGGACGGGTCAGGGACACTTAGCGAACTCACACACCGCGCTGCTAAGTATTCTGATAGCGAAACGCTGCTATCAGCTAGTCAGATTTGGGGGGGTGGGGGATGAAACCCCCCGTGGTCGCATGGTAAGATGGCTGGCTATCAGTGATAGCCACCATCTTTCCGGGCGCTGCGGGATGCCGCGAGTAGCGGCAAAAATGTTCATGACGTACCTGTATGTCATGGGTCGGGAACACCTTGCCACCCATGACGTACAGGTATGTCATAGGTCGGGAAGGGGTTAATCACATGGGCCCAGATTTATCAAACTGTCTGAGAGAAAAAATGGAGAGATTCTCCCACAGCCACCAATCACAGCTCAGCTACCGAGCTCTGGTAAAGTAAAAGCTGAGTTGTGATTGGTTGCTGTGGGAATATCACTCTATGACACATCGCATTTTCTAGTTTTCAGATGCAATGTACAAAAAAATATATCCCACAAATGATGCATTTGTGGGGAAAAAAATAAAATTTTTATTTTTCCACTGACTTTGTAACCATTCCAGCCACACACTCACTTTTGGTCTAGGTGAAAACTTTAGGTGGTGTAGTTTACAAAATGGGATCACTGGTGAGGGTTATGTATGGTTCTGCCAGCTAAAACCCTTTGCAGGCATGAAGTGCGGCCTATATTCCATTCGGCCTAAAATGATTCCCTGAAAGCCAAATGGTGCTCCTCTCCTTCTTGATCCTACCAAGCGGCCAAGGAACCAAATATGGCCTAAGCGGGGGTATTTCCAAACACGGGCCGAGCAGCGTAATAAAATATAGGGTGCATTTCTTTCAATATGAGAAGCGATGTACAAAAAATATGCCCCACAATTGATGCATTTGTGAAAAAAAGCAAATTTCGAATGTTTAACACTTTATTATTTCTGCCAAAAACTATGGTGTTAAAATACTCACTGTACCCCTAGCAAATACCTTGAGGGGTCTAGTTTTTAAAATGGATCACCTTCAAATTTCTGCAAACCTTGCATAGCACATTAAAAAAAAAAAGTAGTACTTCTAAAATTTTCAAAATGTTCAAAATTTCAAGTTAAATTGTAAGGCTTCTAATTAATTTAAAATGTTAATTAAAAGCAAAAGAAATGCTTTCTAAATAAAGTAGACATCTGAAAGTATAAGTTTCATAAACTATTTGGTCAGAGAGTAAAAATATATGCAATCTATTAGTGTTAAAATATATTTTAAAAAAAACTTATTTTTAAAAAAAATTCATGATTTTTTGCATTGTAAAAAAAAAACTACAAATGATATCGGCTTACTTTTACTATGTACATGAAGGACAACTTGTGACAAAAAACAATGTCAGAATTATCGTGATTGGCAAAACGTTACATTCTCTAATAAAGTCATACATCCCGGATTTGAAAAAACAGGCCTGGTCTTTCAGGGGCATACAGGTTTACTTGTATTGGTCCTTAAGGGGTTAATAAAGCGAGAGTAGGGCATTACAGGAGAAATTTTTACCCCCACTGGTTACAATGGATCATATATTGTTTCCTTCCACCTTTTGGATCACATCAATACTTGGTGGTGTAGGTGGCACACGGTGTTTTTTTGCACACCTTTCCTTTTGTTTGATTAAAAAATATATAATTTGGGTCCATATATTTTATCCTAAGCATATTATTAAAAGTTACGTTTTACGTAATGCATTTCCTCAATACTTGCACACTTTCTTCTGCCTACCTGCCTCAGCTACTGTTCTGATCCTGCCACCCGCCTGATGCCTTTTTTCACCCACCTTTGTCACCGGGTACTGGTATTGCCACCCACCACACTTTCAGGACTCCTGATGCTGCTGCTCCCAACTCTATGCTGTCTCATTCTGCCACCATATGTTCTCCTCATGCTGATGCCAGCTCCAAGCTGTCTCATACTGCCAGCATATGCTCTCCTCATGCTGCTGCCACCTCCAGGCTGTGTCATTCAGCCACTATATGTTCTCCTCATGCTGCGGCAAACTCCAGGCTGTGTCATTCAGCAGCTATATGCTGCCGCCAACTCCACGCTGTGTCATTCAGCCACTATGTGGTCTCCCCATGCTGCCGCCAACTCCAGGCTGTGCCATTCAGCCACTATATGGTCTCCTCATGCTGAGGCTACCTCCACGCTGTGTCATTCAGGCACTATATGGTCTCCTCATGCTTCCACCACCTCCACGCTTTGTCAATCAGCCACTATATGGTCTCCTCATGCTTTTGCCACCTCCAGGCTGTGTCATTCAGCCTCTATATGTTCTCCTCATGCTGCCACAAACTCCAGGCTGTTTCATTCAGCCACTATCTGCTGCTGCCAACTCCAGGCTGTGTCATTCAGCCACTATATGTTCTCTTCATGCTGCCGCTACCTCCACGCTGTGTCATTCAGCCGCTATATGGTCTCCTCATGCGGCCTCCACCTCCCTGCTGTGTCATTCAGCCACTATATGGTTTCCTTATGCTTCCGCCACCTCCAGGCTGTGTCATTCAGCCACTATATGTTCTCCTTAAGCTGCTGCAAACTCCAGGCTGTGTCAGTCAGCCACTATATGCTGCCATCAACTCTAGGCTGTGTCATTCAGCCACTATGTGGTCTCCTCATGCTGCCGCCAACTCCAGATTGTGTCATTCAGTCACTATATGTTCTCCTCATGCTGACGCCACCTCCTTGCTGTGTCATTCAGCCACTATATGGTCTCCTCATGCTGCCGCCACCTCCTCGCTGTGTCAGTTAGCCACTATATGGTCTTCTCATGCTTCCGCCACCTCCAGGTTGTGCCATTCAGCCACTATATGTTCTCCTCATGCTGCCGCCACCTCCACGCTGTGTCATTCAGCCACTATGTGGTCTCCTCCTGTTGCCACCAACTCCAGGCTGTGTCATTCAGCCACTATATGTTCTCCTCATGCTGCTGTCAACTCCACGCTGTGTCATTCAGCCACTATATGGTTTCCTCATGCTGCCGCCACCTTCACTCTGTGTCATTCAGCCACTATATAATCTTCTCATGCTGCGGCCACCTCCATGCTGTGTCATTCAGTCACTATATGGTCTCCTCATACTGATGCCACGTCCCGTGCCTCGGATCGCTTCCCCTCCGGTGACAAGGGAGCAGTGCTCGCGGTGCTGACCGGAGCGCTGCATGCAGAGGCACGCCGTGAGTGCTCCGGGGAGGCAGAGGGACCCGGAGCGCTCACGGTGTGCCTCTGCATGCAGTGCTCCAGTCAGCACCGCTGACCGCGAGTGCTGCTCCCTTGTCACCGGAGGGGATGCGATCCGAGGGACGGGGCATGCCCGCTTTCGGATTGCGCCCCATGTCACTTACCTCACGCCTCCGTCTGCTTCCTCCCGGCGTGCGCGGCCCCGCTCCCTAGGCTGCGCGCTCCGGCTTGCTGAAATTTAAAGGGCCAGTGCTCCACTAATTGGTGCCTGGCCCAATCATTGCAGAACCTATAAATATCCACTTCCCCTTCCTGCCCTTGCCAGATCTTGTTGCCTTGTGCCAGTGAAAGCGTTCCCGTGTGTCCATTGCCTGTGAATCCAGACCCTTGCCGTTGCCCTTGACTACGAACCGTTGCCGCCTGCCCTGACCTTCTGCTACGTCTGACCTTGCCTTTTGCCTAGTCCTTGTGTACCGCGCCTGACTCAGCAGTCAGTGAAGTTGAGTCGCTATTGGGTGGAACAACCTGGGGGTTACCTGCTGCAGCAGGTCCATCCCGCCTTGCGGCGGGCTCTGGTGAAAACCAGTAACCCCTTAGATTCCGTTCCCCTGGTACGGCCCACGCCATCACCTCACTGACATAGAGGATCCACTACCTGTGTCCTCCCTGCATACCACTCCGGATCCTGACAGTAGATCCGGCCATGGATCCCGCTGAGGTCCCGCTGCCCAGTGTCGCTGACCTAACTTCCGTGGTCGCCCAGCAATCTCAGCAGATCGCGCTACAAGGACAACAGCTGACTCAGTTGACTGCTATGCTACAACAGCTTCTGCCTCAACAACAGCAACCATCTCCTCCGCCAGCTCCTGCATCACCTCCACAGTGAGTGGCCGCTCCCAGACTCTGCCTGTCCCTACCCGACAAGTTTGATGGGGACTCTAAACTGTGCCGTGGGTTCCTGTCCCAGTGTTCCCTACACCTGGAGATGATGTCAGACCAATTTCCTACTGAACGGTCTAAGGTGGCGTTCGTGGTCAGCCTGCTGTCTGGAAAGGCCTTGTCCTGGGCCACACCGCTTTGGGACCGCAACGATCCTGCCACTGCTACTATCCAGTCCTTCTTCTCAGAAGTACGCAGTATCTTTGAGGAGCCAGCCCGGGCTTCCTCAGCCAAGACAGCCCTATTGAATGTTGTCCAAGGGAGTTCTTCAGTGGGCGAATACGCCATTCAGTTCCGCACCCTCGCCTCTGAGCTATCCTGGAATAATGAGGCCCTCTGCGCGACCTTCAAGAAAGGCTTATCCAGTCACATCAAAGATGTTCTGGCCACACGAGAAATTCCTACTACCCTGTCTGAACTCATCCATTTGGCTACCCGCATCAACATGCGTTTCACTGAAAGACGCCAGGAGCTTCGTCAGAAAAAGGATCTTGTTCACACCAGGCGGTTTATTCCCCTGGCACCTCTCTTCCCGCGTCCTTTGCAATCTGTTCCTGTGCCTTCCGCCGAGGAGGCTATGCAAGTGGATCGGTCTCGCCTGACCCAACAAGAGAGGACTCGCCATAGGAACGAAAACCTGTGCCTGTACTGTGCTAGTACCGAACATTTCCTAAAGGACTGTCCTATTCGTCCTCCGCTTCAGGGAAACGCACCTAGTTAATGTAGGAGAGGAGTTGCTAGGTGTGAATTCTTCCTCTCCATGACTGACTATACCTGTGAGGATTGCTATACCCGCTAATACTAATACTTCCTTCTCCGCTGTGGCCTTCTTGGACTCTGGTTCAGCAGGAAGTTTCATTGAAGCTTCCCTAATCAACAGATTCAATATTCCAGTTACCTGTCTTGTCAATCCTCTCTTCATTTCATCCGTCAATGGAGAGAGGCTGGTCTGCACCGTGCGTTACCACACTCAACCGCTGCTCATGAGTGTTGGAGTTCACCATCATGAACATATTGAATTTTTTGTGCTGCCCAATTGTACTTCAGAAATTCTTCTGGGCTTGCCCTGGCTCCAACGTCATTCACCTAGCCTCGACTGGGCCACCGGGGACATTAAGAATTGGGGATCTTCTTGCCACAAGCGATGTCTCCACCCAGTTCCTTCCTGCCAAGTCTCCATTGCTACTCCATTGCCAAGTCTTCCTAAGGCCTATCAGGACTATTCTGACATCTTTTGTAAAAAGCATGCAGAGGTCTTGCCTCCACATAAACCCTATGACTGCCCTATCGACTTGCTCCCTGGTACCACACCGCCCCGTGGTAGGATTTACCCACTTTCTGCCCCGAAACGCAAGCCATGACAGAGTACATTCAGGAAAACCTCAAAAGAGGTTTTATCCGGAAATCTTCTTCTCCAGACGGAGCTGGATTCTTCTTCGTGGCCAAGAAGGATGGCTCTCTACGCACTTGTATAGACTACCGCGGTCTTAATAAGATCACAGTGAAAAACCGCTATCCTCTACCACTCATCTCTGAACTATTTGATCGATTGCGTGGAGCTAAGATCTTCACCAAACTTGATCTAAGGGGCGCCTATAATTTCATCCGTATTCATGAAGGTGATAAACGGAAAACCGCCTTCAATACCAGAGATGGACACTTTGAATATCTTGTCATGCCCTTTGGTCTATGCAACGCCCCAGCAGTCTTCCAGGACTTTGTCAACGAGATTTTCCGGGACATGCTGTATTCCTGTGTGGTGGTCTATCTTGATGACATTCTCATTTTTTCTTCCAACCTAGAGGAACATTGCCTCCATGTCCGTCAAGTGCTTCAGCGCCTACGCAAAAATCATCTTTATGCCAAGATTGAGAAATGTCTTTGTGAGCGCACCAGTCTTCCCTTCTTGGGATACATAGTCTCCGGTCAAGGTCTTCAAATGGACCCTGACAAACTATCTGCAGTAATAGATTGGCCACGTCCCACTGGTTTGCGAGCCATCCAACGATTTCTCGGATTCTCTGTCATTGTGCTGCTCTGCGACAGTGATTCTAATAGCGACACCTCTGATCTGCATGTCATACTGAATAACAGTATTATTTCACTAACCCAGCACACACCCTATGCATGTTACAGCAAGGCAAAGTGTTCTACACCCCTATTGAGGCCCTCTGTAGGCCAGAAATAGCCGTTTTTCTTAGAGATTTACCGTGAATAAATTCAGACCATAACAAATTCTTTGGAAAAATTCAGCGACTCGACTGAATCGAATTTTTCAAAAATTCACTTATCTCTAGCAACTATATTCAGTGATATGTAGTATCCATAGCAGCATTGGAGATTTGTAGCAATAATGGATTCCAGTTGCAGCATTTAGACTTAAAGGGGTTCTCCGATGCTTACACATCTTTTCCCCTATCCAAAGGATAGGGGATAAGATGCCCCCTCCCATAGGCTTGCATTGAGGGGCAGAGAGTGACTTAACACAGTGGTGGAAGCGTGACGTCACACGCCGACGGCCCAGTGGTCGCCTGTAATCAGACCCAGAGAGAACACGCTCCGGGGACTGATTACAAATGGGGTGCCACGTGCATGATCCCGGGGGTCCCCAGCGTCGGGACTCCCGCGATCAGGCATCTTATCCCCTATCCTTTGGATAGGGGAAAAGATGTGTAAGCACCGGAGAACCCCTTTAAGAGCTGTGTGAGGACTGACTGGGGAAGACAGGGAGAGTGAGCCCTAAACTGACCCTATAAACACTCTCCCTGCCTACTTGCCCATCCATTCCAACCGATGGATTGACAACTGAGTGCTGGTCCCTCCCTGCGCTAAAGTGCAGTGGCGTAAAAACACATAATAATACACATTCGGTCACTAGCCAGGAATATTACAGGAACATAGAACACTATAAATACTGGACTAAGATAACTAACAAAAACAGATAAAGTTCAGAGGACACAGATCAGAGTGTAGTATAGAGGACACTATAGACTAATGATAAAGCACAGAGGAAACACTAATTAATTGATCATGAACTCTATGATCAGTGCATGTACTAACAAACTCTAAAGATCTGATCAACCAAACAGGATAAAAATATAGAACACTGTTCACACTGGACACAGATCACTAACCAGCAGATACGTTCCAGAACACAAGTCTGGGAAATGGATGAGTCAGCATAGACTCCAGGAACAAACAGAAATGAAAACTCAATCCCACAGAAACCTCCAGTAACACGAGAATGTCTTGATACTAGAACTCAATCTCCCAGAGTCCGCCATGGAGCACGGAGATCTCTTGTACTAATTCTCAATTCTCCAGAGTCCCATGAAAAGGTAACAGGGATGTCTTGTAACAAAAACTCAGAAAACGATACAAGAAAACTCATAGCGTGAACAGCGACTAGCAGAATGGACATACCAATCCTAAAACTGACTAATCAAACACAAATTAAAATCTACTATGAGCATGCTATATAACCATGGCTAAAAGCCCAGACTATACCAAAGATAAATACAAAGTGCATGCTAAGGCAGAAAAAATTGCATTTTAGAGAAGTGCAGCTGTGGGACATCAATACAGCAGGTGTGTTACACGCAGGCTGTATGTAATGGAAACTGCTAAATTGATGTACCACCACTTGTCAGGGTTCTTGCCCTTTCCTGCTCTACTACTTGCTGCTCACTACTCCTCAGCTACATCTCAGTAGATACTACTCATTTCCCTGGCCACCTGCTGATCAGCCAGATCCATCCCTGCTGGGTCCTGGCAATTTAAAGGGGTATTCCAGGAATAAAAAAACAGGCATCTTTTCTTTCAAAGACAGCATCCTCCTTGTCTCCACTTTGGGTGTGGTATTACAACTTGGCTCCATTTACTTCAATGAAACTTAGCTGCAGAACCACACCCAAACCGGAGAAAAACAGCGAGAGGTCTTTGGAAGAAAAAAGGTCTGTTTTTTAATTCCTGGAATACCCCTTTAAGCTGCTGCAGTCCAGATTCCCCCTACCCTTGCATGGTCTCTGATCTTCAAAAACATTTTTAATTTTGATTCCATGTATGACCCTTTGCAGGCTGACTTCCACTCTGGTTCCTTATCCTGATTCTGACTACCCTTTTTGGTATCGTGCTCTTGACTGTTCCTGAGTACATGCTTCAGTTTTTGACCCCTGGCTGTGTGTTTGACCACATCCCTGGATTCCGCTATTGTTTGTTATTTTCATATTTTTTTATTTCCATAAAGGTATGATTTGCACTATGGTCTCCATCTGGTTTTGTGTGAATGAACTGATCAGTATAAAGCTAAGCTTAGTATTGAGCCTGTCTTATTCATTACTTTATGGCTCACCGGTGACTCTATTGTGTCTGACCTCTCTGGTGCCTGGTAACGTACACCATAATTACCATTATTTAAAAAATGTGTTTTTTGCCCACATTTCCTTGTCAGGGAACAAGGAAATGCAAATAACAATGGTGAATGGTGGTTTCAAAACTATAAAAGCACATGAGCTATAGTGTTCACAAAGACTATGAAAATAGACGTCTACATTGAGTAGACCTTGCTGCATGCACCAAAGTCATGCCAGTTGATATTTAATTTAACCATGTATCTACTATATCTGACATTCATCCTACAACTCATTGCAGAAGGAGCAAACGGTGAGTGCAAAACGTGGAACGGAATTTGTTAGCACATAAGATACCGCATCTGCTATTTTTGATCTTATTGTTTCCATTTTATACTCTAACAACAGGAGACTATACAACTACAACAACAACAACTGAATACAGTGGTAAGTAAGCAATCTATAAGAGATATGTGCAACTGAGCTGTATATGTTGGCATCTATCAGATTTATTAAATGTGATGGATAAATCCATTGTCTTGAGTTTTATAAACTAGTATCTTCTTATGCAGCTAAAGCTTAATAATTCATAGGAACTGCTACATCTGCCTTGTTAGTAGTAACTTCTGTGGATAGATGCATAGGCAGAAAATACTAGTCCATTACTGGGCAATGAGGCCATCCACCTATACCTTACTTCTTCTAGATGATAATTAATTTCTACTGTATTTATCTGTTATTGAGCTGTGCCATCCTATGGTCTACTTGTATGTGCATGGGTTTGCATAATGATATCTGATGTACTCCTTTAATCATGTGACTGTGTTAGTTGTCCTTTATGCTGTATTGTTTCTTCCTATTTTTTTTTTCCTCCTGTTTAAAAGAATTTCTTAAACAATTTATAAAAATAAAAAATAAAACATACAGTACATATAGGTGTGTCTCTCTTTAAAGCTTATCTACAGTACTTATTCTTGTATGTTTGTAGTATTATATGAACTTGATTTCCAAATATATCAATTGTTAACAATTCCTATTTTATTAACACCTCTCTAGTTCCTGGCACTTCCGATGTTGGAAGAAATTGTGCTGTGCACACAGGTATGTCATGTTAAGAAACATTATAAGTAGGGATGAGCGAATCGAATCTGCCGAATCCGAATTTGTTACAAATTTCAGGAAAAATTTGATTTGCAACGAATGTGAATATCGCCGTGATTCTATCGTGCTCATTGCTTCATTAAACTCCATTTAGTGCGGCCAGGCTCCAGGGCATCTAAAATGGCAGATCCACATGTGAGGACATGGGGCAAGGAATCCTGGGAAGGAGGGAACAAGGGTAGGTGGGATGAACCTGAATCACATGCAGCCTATAAGTAGCTAGCCACCCCTGTGATGTAGCAGGTGAAGACTTCCAGGGAGCGGTGGGTTACAGCAGCGCTGACCAGGGATGAACAAGTCAGGTAACTAGAAAAGAAGGATTTATTTAAAACAATGCAACGCGTTTCACCGCGCTTGCGCGGCTTCACCAGGCATTACAATCAAGGTAAGGAGGGATCTTACATACGGAGCAATAATAACTCTTTCATAACCTGCATTGCATCTTTAACAATAGTTAAAATCAGGTTACTATTCAGACTTCATGACCAACATATATCCATGTGTATATATTACAGAATAAAATATATAGTTAAATATATATAGTATATATATTGTAACCATGCATCGAAAAACCATAATAAATAAATAAATAACAAAAATAAAAAATGTATGATAATACGATTAAATCAACTAAATATTGTATATGATAGTAACATAGTTCATAAAGTCCATCAAGTTCAACCTATATCCCTAATGAGTCCCTACTGAGTTAATCCAGAGGAAGGCAAAAACCCCTCATACTAGAGGTAAAAATTCCTTCCCTGTTCCAAATATGGCAGTCAGAATAAATCCCTGGATCAACATTCTGTCCCTATAAATCTAATATACATAACCAGAAATGTTCTTACTCTCCAAAAATGCATCCAGACCCCTTTTAAATTCTTTTACAGAGTTCACCATGACCTCCTCCTCCGGGAGAGAATTCCACAGTCTCACTGCTCTTACAGTAAAGAACCCCCGTCTGTGCTGGTGTAGAAACCTTCCTTCCTCTAGACGTAGAGGCTGCCCCCTTGTTATAGATACAGTCCTGGGTATAAATAGATCATGGGAGAGATCTCTGTACTGTCCCCTGATATATTTATACATAGTTATTAGGTCTCCCCTAAGCCTTCTTTTTTCTAAACTAAATAATCCTAATTCTGATAATCTTTCTGGGTACTGTAGTCCTCCAATTCCCCGTATTACCCTGGTTGCCTGTCTTTGAACCCTCTCCAGCTCCACTGTATCTTTCTTGTACACTGGTGCCCAATACTGTACACCGTGTTCTATCTGTGGTCTGACTAGTGATTTGTACAGCGGTAGAATTATTTCCATGTCGTGGGCATCTTTGCCCCTATTGATGCACCCTATGATTTTATTTGCCTTGGCAGCAGCAGCCTGACACTGGTCACTACAGCTAAATTTACTGTTAACTAAAACTCCAAAGTCCTTTTCCATGTCAGTCATCCCAAGTATGCTCCCATTTAATACATAATCCCAGCCCGGATTTTTCCTCCCCATGTGCATTACCTTACATTGTTGAACCTCATCTGCCACTTCCCAGCCCAAGCCTCCAACTTATCCAGGTCCATTTGTAACAGTGCCCTGTCCTCTATTGTGTTTACCACTTTACAGAGTTTAGTATCATCTGCAAAGATTGCTACTTTACTATTCAACCCCTCTACAAGGTCATTAATAAATATATTAAATAGAACAGGACCCAAGACTGACCCCTGTGGTACCCCACTAGTAACAGTCACCCAATCAGAATAAGTACCATAAATAGCCATCCCCTCTTTCCTATCACTGAGCCAGTTACTTATCCACTTACACACATTCTCCCCCAGCCCAATCCTTCTCATGTTATGCACCAACCGTTTATGTGGCACCGTATCAAATGCTTTGGAAAAATCCAGGTATGCGACATCCAGCGATCCCCCCTGGTCCAGTCTGGAGCTCACCTCCTCATAAAAGCTGATCAGGTTAGTTTGACAGGACCGATCCCTCATATAGCCATGCTGATATGGAGTAATACATTTATTTTTATCAATATACTCCAAAATAGCATCTCTTAGAAAACCCTCAAACAATTTACATACAACAGAGGTTAAACTAACAGGCCTATAATTTCCGGGGTCACCTTTTGTCCCCTTTTTAAATATTGGCACCACATTTGCCATGCGCCAGTCCTGGGGGCAGTCCCTGTTACTATAGAGGCCATGAATATTAAAAATAGGGATCTGTCTATTACAGTACTCAATTCCTTTATAACACGGGGGGTATGCCATCTGGACCTGGCGATTTGTCTATTTAGATTTTTTGTGGGTGGGACTGTACTTCTTCCTGGGTTAGACAGGTGACCTGTAAAGGGGAGTTTACCCTATCTTACTGTATTTCATAAGGCATTTCATTTTCCTCGGTGAAAATAGTGGTGAAGAATTTGTTTAATATATTTACTTTTTCCTGATCCCTGTTTATAATTTCTTATAAGGGCCTACACTTTCCTTTTATTTTTTACCTTATTGCTATTTATATAGTTAAAAGATTCACAGGACTCAGTCTCCCAATTTATATCAGGATAGTTAAAGTCCCCCATTATTATCACCTAATTCTGATTTGCTGCCTTGTTTATTTGCTTCATTAATTGATCTTCTGCTTCTTCCATTATGTTTGGTGGCTTATAGCAAACCCCTATCAGAATTTTATTATTTTTATTTCCATATATTCCTACCCATAATGACTCTACATTATTGTTTCTCTCCCATATATCCTCCTGCAGTGCGGTCTTCAGATTGGACTTCACATAAAGACAAACTCCTCCCCCTTTCCGTTTTGTCCAATCCTTCCTGAATAGACTATAACCCTGTATGTTGACCGCCCAGTCACAGGTATTGTCAAACCAAGTCTCTGTTATACTCACTATGTCATAATCCTCCTCAGACATCACCCCCTCCAGTTCATCTGTTTTATTCGTCAGACTTCTGGCATTAGTCAACATGCAATTCAAAGGCATATGATTTTTCTTCCTTTAAAGCATATCCCTACTAACTATTCTAACCCCTCCCTCCGCTCCACCCCCAGGTACATTAATAAGTCCCCCCTCTCTATCTACATATGAGTGAAAGGGACACGCATACATATGCGCAGGACAAAACAACGGTTGTCATAATTATCTCTGACTTTTAATAATAATTATTTTTGTTTGTATCCATTTATATTTTTATTTCCATAACTATTACAGACTCAATTGGGTCCAAGCATATAGATCAAATTAATTCAAATCCAGTACCTTCCTTTATTGCTCTATTGCAGCGAGAGAGAGAGAGAGAGAGAGAGAGAGAGAGAGAGAGAGAGAGAAAGAGAGAGAGAGAGAGAGAGAGAGAGAGAGGGACAGACAGCACTGTGTGTTGCACAGTAAAGCATTTTTACAGCAGCAATTCACCTCCCAGTCACATCTGCGTTCTATAACAGAGAGGGACAGAGAGCACTGTGTTGCACAGAAAAGCTTTTTTACAGCAGCAATTCACCTCAAGCCCAAATCCAGCCTAGGAAGACTGATAGGGAAGGGAGTGAGATTAAGAGCGAAAGTGCAATTTTGGGTGTAGTACACGGCATCTGTGTGCTGCAGCACTGGTATGTACTGCTGGTGTTGTAGATAAATACTGATTTTAGCATACTGGAGCGCATTGTCCTCCCCTCATAAGTGCATACCACATACATACATCTAAATGGTGTACTATTTTGTTCCTGTTAATGTCTTAAGGGCCTAGATACTGTGAAAGACCAGCCAAAAGTACACACCTGCTTGTGTTGTAGACAAACACTGTTTTAAGCATAGTGGAGTGCATTGTCCTCCCCTCATAAGTGCATACCACATACAAACATCTAAATGGTGCACTATTTTGTTCCTGTTAAAGTCTTAAGGGCCTAGATACTGTGAAATGCCAGCCAAAGGTACACACCTGCTAGTGTTGTAGACAAATACTGTTTTAAGCATAGTGGAGCGTATTGTCCTCTCATCATAAGTGCATACCACATACGTACATCTAAGTGGTGTGCTATTTTGTTCCTGTTAAAGTCTTCATGGCCTAGATACTGTGTAAGGTGAGCCAAAAGTACACACCTGCTTGTGTTGTAGACAAATACTGTTTTAAGCAAAGGGGAGCGTATTGTACTCCCCTAATATATGCACTAAGTATGTCAGTCAGAGAAGTGCCAGGATGTGCACAGAGGAGTGGCAGAGGCCTAAATTCATCAGGCAGAGGTCGCAGCAAACTAGGGGCGAGTGGCAGCAGGAATCACAGCGAGAGGCCTGAGCTCCCGTGTCTCGACCAGCAACCCATCTGCTGTCATCGATTGGTTAACACGGTCGTTCACTTCATCCCAAGTGACATCTGACACCCCCAGTCAACAAAGTGATAAAAGATTTTTGGAGCTCAAGTGTATATGGATATAGAGGTCAAGTATACAGATAAATTTATGTGAAAAACACCATACCATTGGGGACTGGATGAATATTAAATAATAATAGTTTATTATACCGCAATATTAACAAATAAAATTAGATAATGTAATTACAGGTCCCTTGTGACACACCCCTAATAGATATAAATTATAAATATAAAAATAGTATAAAATATTATAAACATATAAAAAAAAACTATTAGTTGCTGCCTGTAATATTGCTATTTGTAAAAAATATGTCCTTAATAGCAAATTGGGATCTGTAGTCCTCCTATAAAGTCTAATATATGGTTTGGAAATGGTAATTCCTTAATTCTAGTTACAAGGTATGCTGGGACTTATAGTTGCCGTCATACAGTTCAAAAGTATGTTATTCTCAGTTCTTTATACCAGTAACAGTGTCCATCATTCTTTACTGATATACATCAAAATGATGGCAACCCTGTAAGTGCTCAGTTTTTGTTTAGTCAATTAATGCTCGAAGCAAATTTCTCCAGATTATATTGCAGTTTTGCCTGTATTAGTAGTTAGATTAAATCTTACCCGCTCGCTGGTGGATTCGTGGTGGCTGGCGTGCTGTATCTCACTTCCCCACTGCCAGGATCACAATGAAGTCTTTCTGCCGGTGTTGGCTGCTCTGTTGTCTCTTGCATGCGAGAGTGCAGAATACTTTGCACAGTGCACAGTGAGTGCAGAATACTTTGTTAGATGGTTATGATCGCAGACTGTGCCGCTTGACAACTGTTAGATTGCGGACTGCACTGCTGGAGTGTGATGGGCAGCAGCGATGAGTAGCGTCCTCATGAAGTGCTGGCGGGAGATCGACAATTCACAGGGCAAATTTGAAAAAAAAAATAAGAAGGTGTTAACAAATGTGTTAATAATATTAGCAGCAAATTGTCTATAATAATTCCGTGGCTGGACGTGTTTCAGGACCACCCCTAGGTCCTTTCTTCTGCAGCAAGTAGATTTGATATAACAATCACAACCCAAATTATTGTCACAACCATTACTCACATTCTCAACCCTTTCACAGTTTGATTCAACAAGAAACCACTCACAAGATACATTCATCCCAGACACTTCAGGCACAACCAATTCCAATCAAGAGACAAGTCGAGACAGTAGCACAGATTCACACAATACCATCAACCCCTATACCAACACACAATCACAGAAAAAGAGAGTTTGGAGAGGTGGAAGAAAATATAGAATTCACGGAACATCCAAGGACCAAAATAACTAGAGATGAGCGAACTTTTCAAAAAATTTGATTCGGACGATTTGCCGAATTTTCCCGAAAAGTTAGTTTCCATCTGAATTTGTTCGCGGCGAATCAATATTAAAAAAGGCTATTTCTAGCCTACATACAGCCTCTAAAGGGGTATAAAACACTTTGCTGGGTCCTAAAACGCACATGGAGTGTGCTGGGGTAGTGAAATAATACTGTTATTCAGAATAGCATGCAGATTGCCGGAATCGCTCTTAGAATCACTGCTGCACAGCAGCATAATGACAGAGCCTGGTGGTGGCATCAGTGTCAGGAGACCATATAGTGACTGAATGACATAGCGTGGAGGTGTTGGCAGCATGAGGACACCATATAATGGATGAACGGCACAGCGTCGAGGTGTTGACAGCATGAGGACACCATATAGTGGATGAATGGCACAGCGTGGAGGTGTTGGCAGCATGAGGACACCATATAGTGGCTGAATGGCACAGCGTGGAGATGTTGGCAGCATGGGGACACCATATAGTGGCTGAATGGCACAGCGTGGAGGTGTTGGCAGCATGAGGACACCATATAGTGGCTGAATGACACAGCGTGGACATGTTGGCAGCAAGAGGAGACCATTTAGTGGCTGAATGGCACAGCGTGGAGTTGGCTGATGCACTAGTACATTACACACCAGGGCTTCACAATCCCCCCCCCAAAAAAAACAACACAATATATGACATTTTTGACAAAGATTTCTCATAGGTAGCACCTGCTATCCAAAAATGAGGAATTTCCAGACCCAGGCCCCACCTCTGCGGCATCAGGAACCAATATATTGCCTGAAGGACACAGCCTGGAGTTGGCTGATGCACCAGTACACACCCGGGCTTCACAATCCCCTCCAAAAAACAACAACATTTTAGACATTTTTTAAAGAAATACCTTTGTGTAAGAACAAGTGCATATCCAACAGTTCACAAGACTATAATGCAGGACGGTGGACCACCCAAAGACATTCTTCTCAAAAATAATAAACCACACAATGTTTGAAATTTTTTTACAAAAACGAATTCAATATGTGTGTAAGTGCATCTGTCTCCAAAAGATCAGATCACCAAAGGACTTTTTTCGCCCAAAATGATGAAGCAGAGTTAATCCCTGTCGAGGGTCTAATAAGGTGGAGATCCAGAAGTTATCGCGCTAACAAATTTTGACAATTCGGGGGTCACTACGCAAGCAACTCAACATGCATCGTGCCATTTGTGACAGTGACTCGCTGGGACTACCTGCCTCCATCTCCACTGCATCCTGCCACGGTGTGTCTGGGTCCTCTGTCTCGCCTCCCTCGTAATAACCCTCCAGCTCCTCTTGCTGCTCCTGCTCCTCCTCTTCTGCCCAATGACCAGAAACACCAGCCATCTCATCCACCGTAAACTGTGCTCCGCTCTGCCCCTCATCATCCTCCTCCAGTTCATCCCCCACAGGACTCATGTAGCCTTCTGATGTAGGCGCAACGTCTCCATTGCTGTGACCAGCCACTTTTTCAATCATTTTTTGGAGTAAATGTAGGAGTGTTCATAGCGTAATTTGAGCGACTAACAAAAAATGTGGCTTCCTCAAAGGGCCTCAGCAAACGGCAGGTGTCACGCATGAGCTGCCACTCATTCACATTGAAATTACACAGGGGAGTACTCCTATCTGCTTGTATCATCAAAAAATCTGTGATGGCTTTTCTTTGTTCGTTTAGTCTGTCCAACATATGCAGGGTGGAAATCCAACGTGTGGCAATGTCACAAATGAGACTATGTTGTGGGATACCGTTCTGACACTGCAGCTCAAGCAAAGTGTGCTTGGCGGTGTACGAGTGGCTGAAGTGCATGCACAGTTTCCTTGCCATTGTCAGGACGTCTGACAAATGGGGTGAAGACTTGATGAACTTCTTGACAACCAGATTCAACACGTGTGCCATGCAGGGCGAATGGTTCACACTTCCTTGTCGCAGCGCGGCCACAATGTTCTTCTCATTGTCGGTCGCCATGGTTCCCATTTCCAGATTTCGTGGAGTAAGCCATACTCGGATTTCTTCCATAATGAACTTCAGCAGTTCCTCCCCTGTGTGACTCCATTCGCCAAGGCAAACCATGTGAAGGACGGCTTGACACCGCTGTGCCCTACACACGTGGTACGATGAAGGGCCACCGAGATTTGAACGTGCAGTGGAGGCCGAGGACACGGGGGAGGAGGAGGAGGAGGCGCACACTGTAAAAGGACCAACTGCCTGGGAGCGAGAGCGTGGAGGAGGAAGCGCTGAATTTCGCACAGAGACAGAAAAAAAGGTGGTATATGGTACGCTATTTGCTTGTATGTAGGCCCTTTGCAATGATAAGGCCACTGAAAAAGCGTATTTGTACGCAGGAAAAACTTTTTTTTCTTTAACACACCGGCAGGTGTATAATGTGTGGTATAACACTGAATTTAGCACAGAGACAGAGTAACAGGTGAAAAAATTTAAAAAGGCGCTAAAGTCCACACTAATATGACTTATTTCTGAACAGCAGCAGGACCCAACAGTGCAGCACCACAAAAAAAAAATCCAGGGATTGAACCCTAAATTGCACTCTGTCACACAATTCTGAGCAGCAGAAGATTTGTGGAGAACAAAAAACTCAATTGGGCTGAAAAATGAGGAGATAAGATGCTTCAGAAAGTTCAGGCAGCTTTAAGATCTGTATGAGGCAGCTGACAGCTATCTGCCCCTCTCTGCTGCAATGCTCAATAACGTGAATAGGAGGTTTAGCTATCAATGATCCTTCTCAGTGTAACAGCACAGCACTCTGCACTCCTGTCTTTCCCTAATGCTGAAGTGACTAGCAGTTGCAGTGTAACGCTGTGGTATGAGCTATTCACACACACGCAGTCCCGTCCTCTCCATCTGAGTGCATAGATGAAATGAAGAGAGGCAAGATGGCCGCCGATTATACAGGGGCTGTGACATCACAGGGGTCAGTGAACACTGATAGGCTGCATCTCACATGTGGTTCAGGGTCAGCCGCCTACCTTCATTCCCGCCGCTGTTTCCCGCCCTCCCATAATCCCCTGCCCCATGTACTCACATGTGGATCCGCCATCTTAGGTCTCCAATAGCCTGGAACGCTGTAAAATGGAGTTTAATGAAGCGATTTGTGCGATAGAATCGCGACGATATTCGTATTCGTTGCAAATCGAATTTTTCATGAAATTCGTAACGAATTTGGGTTCGTCAACTTCAATTCGCTCATCTCTAAAAATAACCAAAACATAGATGTAGAAGATATGGTGTTTAATTTGAGTTCATAGTCCTTAACAATGAATCAAACAAAGCTTTTAAATAAGGGATTACAATTTGTCCCTAGCCAGCCCCCAGATAGATTTGAGGCCTACATTGGCATAGAGAAGTATATGAGAAAACTTTGCCAAATTTTTTTTTTTTTTTTTAAATCCTTTAGAATCTGACAGGAACCCTAAACCAGAACCCAACAATTTTAAACATACTGAATAAATGGGGGGGGGGGGGGAATTGGGTTGAAATCACTATTCTACCCAAAACAAGAGTTAAATGGGGATATGTTAGCCTTCAAAAAAAGTGGATGAGAGAGATATACGCCGTATTAATGTAAATAAAAACCAATGGGGAAACCTAACACTGGGAGAAATTAAAGCAATTAAAGAACTACAACAAGATTTATCTATAACTATTAGGCCTGCAGACAAGGGTGGGATCTTGATTTTAGATACTAATAAGTATAAGGTAGAATGTCTCAAACATCTGAAGGATCCAAACACATATATACAATTACGAAGTGACCCCACAATATACTACACAGGCATATTAGAAGGACTTTGTAATAGGGCATTTCAGAAAAACATTTGATCTAAACAGGAATTTAATTTTATTATGAGGACACACTAAAGAATACCTGTTTTTTTATACAATCCCTAAAATACACAAAAAAACCTACAGATCGCCCTGGCAGGCCAATTGTTTCAGGCATTAATTCTTTAACAGCTAACTTTCCATATACATAGATCGGTTTTTACAACCATACGTCAAAGTTATGCCTTCTTATTTAAAGGACACGACCCAAATTATACAGATTGTGGAATCCCTATCGTGGAAACCTGATTGGTTCCTAGGGACACTCGATGTTAGTTCCCTATATATCGTAATAAATCATAAACAAGGGCTAGAGGCAATAAGTTATATTAAACACAAAAGGAGATTTGCATCCAGACCCAGTGCAGTTTATATTGGAGAGCATGGATTTCATTTTATCTCATAATTATGTTACATTTGACCACCATTTTCATCTACAAACCAACGGAACAGCCATGGGTACAAGATTTGTGCCCAGCTGAAGATTCCACCATATTCCCCAGACTTGGTGCAAATCTGGTATCCTGGCACTGTTATATCGGTGACATTTTTATTCTTTGGAGAGGAACGAGACAAGAGTTAGATTATTTTTTAACACTTTTAAATAATAACGACTTGAACTTGAATTTTACGCCACATATTAGTACGAAATCTGTTGAATTTTTAGACTTGCTCATTTCATCTGTGGATCACAGATTGATATGTAGACTTTTAGAAAAGCAGTGGCCAAAAATGGTTTCATATTGCATTCCAGCTGCCACTTGCCACAGTGGCTTTTGAATGTTCTGACAAGCCAGTATGGTGGGATTAAGCCCAATTGCACACTAAATGAACAATTTGAGAAAGAAGCCATTGCTCTGACAGAACAATTTGTAGTGAAGGAATATCCATTAAATAACCTACAAACGTCATTGGACAAAGTAAGACAATTAGATAGGACCACATTCTTTGATACTATGAGCCAAAGCAGACAAACATCCCCACATTATTAGTTGCGCATCACATCAATACTTGGTGGTGTAGGTGGCACATGGTGTTTTCTGCACACCTTTCCTTTTGTTTTATTTAGAGAAAAAAATTGGGTCCATATATTTTATCCTAAGTATATTATTAAAAGTTAAGTTTTACGTAATGCATATCCTCAATACTTACTTGTGCACACCAACACTTTTACAAAAGAGACCGTTTTCTTCTGCCTACCTGCCTCAACTACTATTGTGATCCTGCAACCCACCTGATGCCACACATCTGATGCCAAGTTCTCCTTTATTCACCCACCTTTGTCACCGGGTACTGGTATTGCGACCTGCCGCACGACTCCGGGTCACTTTCAGGACTCCTGATGCTGCTGCCACCTCCACGCTGTCTCATTCTGCTACCATATGTTCTCCTCATGCTGATGCCACCTTCAGGCTGTCTCACTATACCACCTTATGTTCTCCTCATGCTGATGCCAGCTCCAGGCTGTCTCATTCTGCCACCATATGTTCTCCTCATGCTGATGCCAGCTCCAAGCTGTCTCATACTGCCACCATATGTTCTCCTCATGTTGCTGCCACCTCCAGGCTGTGTCATTCAGCCAGTATATGTTCTCCTCATGCTACCGCAAACCGCAGGCTGTGTCATTTAGCCACTATGTGGTCTCATTATGCTGATGCCAACTCAAGGCAGTGTCATTCAGCCACTATATATTCTTCATATGCTGCCGCCATCTCCACGCTGTGTCATTCAGCCACTATATGGTCTCCTTATGCTGCCGCCAACTGCAGGCTGTGTCATTCAGCCACTATATGGTTTCCTCATGCTGCCGGCCACCTCCACGCTGTGTCATTCAGCCACTAAATGGTCTCCTCATACTGATGCCACCTCCAGGCTCTGTCATTGTGCCTCTCTGCGACAGTGATTCTAATAGCGACGCCTCTGGTCATACTGAATAACAGTATTATTTCACTAAACCAGCACACACCCTATGCATGTTACAGCAAGGCAAAGTGTTATACACCCCTACTGAGGCTTTCTGTAGGCCAGAAATAGACATTTTTAATAGTGATTCGCCGTGAATGAATTCGGACCAAAACAATTTTTGGGGAAAATTCAGTGAATCGGCCGAATCAAATTTTAAAAAAATTCGCTCATCTCTAATTATATTACATTTTGTATTAAAAATGTTTAATTCTGATTAATGTATATAGAGCAATACTGTAAATTTACACATTGATCTAATAACCCTACCTTTATTGCCAATTGTGCAGAACAGACTAAGGAAGTCTTTCAAATTGTTACGCCTAGCGCTCCGGGTCCCCGCTCCTCCCCGGAGCGCTCACGGCGTCTTTCTCCCTGCAGCGCCCCGGTCAGTCCCGCTGACCGGGAGCGCTGCACTGCTTTGGCCGTTGGGGATGCGATTCGCACAGCGGGACGCGCCCGCTCGCGAATCGCATCCCAGGTCACTTACCCGTCCCGGTCCCCTGCTGTCATGTGCTGGCGCGCGCGGCTCCGCTCTCTAGGGCGCGCGCGCGCCAGCTCTCTGAGACTTAAAGGGCCAGTGCACCAATGATTGGTGCCTGGCCCAATTAGCTTAATTGGCTCCCACCTGCTCCCTGCCTTTATCTAGTCTCCTCCCTTGCACTCCCTTGCCGGATCTTGTTGCCTTGTGCCAGTGAAAGCGTTTAGTGTGTCCAAAGCCTGTGTACCTGAACTTCTGCTACCCATCCTGACTACGAACCTTGCCGCCTGCCCCCGACCTTCTGCTACGTCTGACCTTGCTTCTGCCTACTCCCTTGTACCGCGCCCATCTTCAGCAGCCAGAGAGGTGAGCCGTTGCTAGTGGATACGACCTGGTCACTACCGCCGCAGCAAGACCATCCCGCTTTGCGGCGGGCTCTGGTGAAAACCAGTAGTGGCTTAGAACCGGTCCACTAGCACGGTCCACGCCAATCCCTCTCTGGCACAGAGGATCCACTACCTGGAAGCCGAATCGTGACAGTAGATCCGGCCATGGATCCCGCTGAGGTGCCGCTGCCAAGTCTCGCTGATCTTCCCACGGTGGTCGCTCAGCAATCGCAGCAGATTGCCCAACAAGGACAGCAGCTGTCGCAGTTGACCGCCATGTTACAGCAAATTCTGCCCCTGCTACAGCAGCAACCATCTCCTCCGCCAGCTCCTGCACCTCCTCCGCAGCGAGTGGCCGCTCCTAACCTCCGCTTGTCCCTGCCGGACAAATTTGATGGGGACTCCAGACTCTGCCGTGGATTTTTGTCTCAGTGTTCCCTGCATATGGAGATGTTGTCAGACTTGTTTCCTACAGAACGGTCTAAGGTGGCGTTCGTGGTAAGCCTTCTTTCAGGAAAGGCCTTGTCTTGGGCCACACCGCTCTGGGACCGCAATGATCCTGCCACAGCCACAGTCCAGTCCTTTTTTGCTGAAGTCCGAAGTGTCTTTGAGGAACCTGCCCGAGCCTCTTCTGCTGAGACTGCCCTGCTGAACCTGGTCCAGGGTAATTCTTCCGTTGGCGAGTACGCCATACAATTCCGTACTTTTGCATCTGAACTATCCTGGAATAATGAGGCTCTCTGCGCGACCTTTAAAAAAGGCCTATCCAGTCGCATCAAGGATGTGCTGGCCGCACGAGAGATTCCTGCCAACCTCCAAGAACTCATCCATTTGGCTACCCGCATTGACATGCGTTTTTCTGAGCGACACCAAGAGCTCCGCCAGGAAAAAGACTTAGATCTCTGGGCACCTCTCCCACAGCATCCTTTGCAGTCTATGCCTGGGCCTCCCGCCGAGGAGGCCATGCAAGTGGATCGGTCTCGCCTGACCCAGGAAGAGAGGAATCGCCGTAGAGAAGAAAATCTCTGTCTGTACTGTGCCAGTACCGAGCATTTCTTGGTGGATTGCCCTATCCGTCCTCCACGCCTGGGAAACGCACGCACGCACCCAGCTCACGTGGGTGTGGCATCTCTTGGTTCTAAATCTTCTTCTCCACGTCTCACGGTGCCCGTGCGGATTTCTCCTACAGCCAACTCCTCCCTCTCAGCCTTGGCCTGCTTGGACTCTGGTGCCTCCGGGAATTTTATTTTGGAGTCCTTTGTCAATAAATTCAGCATCCCGGTGACCCGTCTCGCCAAACCGCTCTACATTTCCGCGGTCAACGGAGCCAGATTGGACTGCACCGTGCGTTACCGCACAGAACCCCTCCTGATGTCTATCGGACCCCACCACGAAAGGATTGAGTTCTTCATTCTCCCCAGTTGTACCTCTGAGGTCCTCCTCGGTCTGCCATGGCTCCGGCTTCATTCCCCCACCCTTGATTGGACCACCGGGGAGATAAAGAACTGGGACTCTGCCTGCCATAGGAAGTGCCTCTCCCCCCCTCCCAGTCCCGTCAGGCAAACCTCTGTGCCTCCTCATGGCCCCCGTCCTGGTGTCACACTGCCCCGTGCCAGGCTTCGCCCTCTGCCCTCCCTCCCCATTCCCACTCCTGCTGTACTGCCTGCCGTTGAGGAAACCCTCCATTCTTTCCCGGTGTCCTCATCCCAGGGGAGGCAGTTGCCGGTCAAAGAAAAGGGGAGACCTAAGGGGGGGGGTACTGTTACGCCTAGCGCTCCGGGTCCCCGCTCCTCCCCGGAGCGCTCACGGCGTCTTTCTCCCTGCAGCGCCCCGGTCAGTCCCGCTGACCGGGAGCGCTGCACTGCTTTGGCCGTTGGGGATGCGATTCGCACAGCGGGACGCGCCCGCTCGCGAATCGCATCCCAGGTCACTTACCCGTCCCGGTCCCCTGCTGTCATGTGCTGGCGCGCGCGGCTCCGCTCTCTAGGGCGCGCGCGCGCCAGCTCTCTGAGACTTAAAGGGCCAGTGCACCAATGATTGGTGCCTGGCCCAATTAGCTTAATTGGCTCCCACCTGCTCCCTGCCTTTATCTAGTCTCCTCCCTTGCACTCCCTTGCCGGATCTTGTTGCCTTGTGCCAGTGAAAGCGTTTAGTGTGTCCAAAGCCTGTGTACCTGAACTTCTGCTACCCATCCTGACTACGAACCTTGCCGCCTGCCCCCGACCTTCTGCTACGTCTGACCTTGCTTCTGCCTACTCCCTTGTACCGCGCCCATCTTCAGCAGCCAGAGAGGTGAGCCGTTGCTAGTGGATACGACCTGGTCACTACCGCCGCAGCAAGACCATCCCGCTTTGCGGCGGGCTCTGGTGAAAACCAGTAGTGGCTTAGAACCGGTCCACTAGCACGGTCCACGCCAATCCCTCTCTGGCACAGAGGATCCACTACCTGGAAGCCGAATCGTGACACAAATCATGTCATTCAAATTAACTTTTGACATGTGGCACAGCCAAGACATGTCAAAAGCCAAGATCACTCAGTCACTCACCCTCTTGAATTTTTAGTAATAGCCGGGTATCTTGCTTCACTCCCCAGCTTGGCTTTCAGGTGATGATCTCTATAGACCCCAATAGAGACTGTCTCCTGAAATCAGATGGACTGCATACCGAACAGAGGAGTAAAGTATGCTATTGCATGCTTTATCTGGCTATGACTAATGATCAGAGTGGGTCTCAGCAGTGGGATTTTGACCAATCTTAACTTTTTACGTCAGTGAGAAATGTCAAAAGCTTATTTAACCCCTTAAGGACTCGGTTTTTCTGTTTTTGCACTTTCGTTTTTTCCTCCTTACCTTTTAAAAATCATAACCCTTTCAATTTTCCACCTAAAAATACATATTATGGCTTATTTTTTGCGTCACCAATTCTAATTTGCAGTGACATTAGTCATTTTACCCAAAAATGCACGGCGAAACGGAAAAAAAAAATCATTGTGCGACAAAATCGAAAAAAAACACGCAATTTTGTAATTTTGGGGGCTTCCATTTCTACGTAGTGCATATTTCGGTAAAAATTACCCCTTATCATTATTCCGTAGGTCCATACGGTTAAAATGATACCCTACTTATATAGGTTTGATTTTGTCGCACTTCTGGAAAAAATCATAACTACATGCAGGAAAATTTATACGTTTAAAAATGTCATCTTCTGACCCCTATAACTTTTTTATTTTTCCATGTACAGGGCGATATGAGGACTCATTTTTTGCGCCGTGATCTGAAGTTTTTATCGGTATGATTTTTGTTTTGATCGGACTTTTTGATCACTTTTTATTCATTTTTTTAATGGTATAAAAAGTGACCAAAATACACTTTTTTTGGACTTTGGAATCTTTTTGCGCATACGCCATTGACCGTGTGGTTTAATTAATGATATATTTTTATAGTTCGGACATTTACGCACACGGCGATATCACATATGTTTATTTATTTTTTTTTTTACACTGTTTTATTTTTTTAATGGGAAAAGGGGGGTGATTCAAACTTTTATTAGGGAAGGGGTTAAATGACCTTTATTAACACTTTTTTTTACATTTTTTTTGCAGTGTTATAGGTCCCATAGGGACCTATAATACTGCACACACTGATCTCCTATGCTGATCACTGGCGTGTATTAACACGCCTGTGATCAGCATTATCGGCGCTTGACTGCTCCTGCCTGGATCTCAGGCACGGGGCAGTCATTCGCCGATCGGACACCGAGGAGGCAGGTAAGGGCCCTCCCGGTGTCCGGTCAGCTGTTCGGGATGCCGCGATTTCACCGTGGCGGTCCCGAACAACCCGACTGAGCCGGGTCACTTTCAGTTTCACTTTAGAAGCGGCGGTCAGCTTTGATTGCCGCTTCTAAAGGGTTAATACCGCACATCGCCGCGATCGGCGATGTGTGGTATTAGCCGCGGGTCCCGGCCGTTGATGAGCGCCGGGACCGACGCGATATGATGCAGGATCGCGGCGCGATCCCGCTTCATATCGCGGGAGCCGGCGCAGGATGTAAATATACGTCCTGCGTCGTTAAGGGGTTAAATGACAGTAAAACTTGAAAGGAGTTGTCTGCTTTTTGTTAGAAGAGTCCCCTAATGATATATTATAACAGGGTGTCTTACTGCTTGGACTTATCATTTAGGGGAATCCAACAGCAAGTGCTCAATTCCCTTTTGCAGAAAAATCACAGGGGAAATGAATCATTACATGGTTAACTTCAAATCACTGGGCTTTCCATGTAATGGATGGATTTAGATCCTTAAAAGAGAGAGAAAGTGATGTTCTTTTAAGCGGCTATCCACTCTAGCTATAATAGAATATATAAAAAAGGATTTTCATAACCATACTACCACTTTACTCCGGAGGATAATATTTTTTTTATATCAACTGGCTCCAGAAAGTTAAACAGATTTCTAAACTACTTCTATAAAAAAAAAACTTAAGGGGTTATTTATCAATAATGGTCTTGGCTAGATCATTTTTGTTGTTTGTCTTGATGCGATTTTTTTTGGCTGGTGTTGCTCCAAATTTATCATATTGACGCAGTGACCATGATAAATTTTGCGCATATCAGCACCCAGATCATTTTCTACCGCCGCTTTCAGAGCACGTCTACCCTGCTTCTGAGGAGATTATTTGTCTGTGCGTATGACTTTATTTGTTTTATTTTTAATTTTAAGGCAAATTAATGTCTAAAGAAGGTCTACAAAGAGAGTCCCCCTCACATATGAGTAGTAGTTTACCTTGCTGCAGGCCAGGAAAAAATACATTATTGTTCAAGAGACGGATGTTTTAGTTGAACAGGTATTTTTTCATTTCTTTTTTTATTTATCTTTCATCTTTTTATAATGTTATCATCACTTTGTCGAATATTTTTTTAAACTTGGGCTCATGAAATTGTGAGATGTCGGCCATTGCTAACAATCTTATTGTTTCTTCCATCTTTACCATTCCTTTTTTGTACCTTAAAGAATATAACTGATTGTTTCATATGTATAACTGCTTTACTTTTCCTTTGCACGTTTTACATTTTTTTTTTACTTTTTATGTCTTTAAAGAGTACCTGTCATCATCTAAACTTTCCCTGATCCCCCTTCCCATCTGTCCCCTTCTCTAACTATGCCTATCCCTGTGTTTATTGAGGTTTAAAACGCTGTGGAAATACCTTTTTTTTATCCCTCTTCATTAGCTCACGAACACTGTCTTTCTGAGGGGTGGAAGGAGGCGGGTCCCAGCAGGCATGATGTCACATGAAGCCTGGCTGGGACTCTGCTTCTGCCAGTCTTCCTGTATGCTGCTCTCCCTCTGCAGCAGTGTTTCCCAACCAGGGCACCTCCAGCTGTTGCAAAACTACAACTCCCAGCATGCCCAGACAGCCAACAGCTGTCCAGACATGCTGGGAGTTGTAGTTTTGCAACAGCTGGAGGCACCCTGGTTGGGAAACACTGCTCTGCAGTGTGCATACAGACTAAGTACAGGGTAGGTACGGCAGCCTGTCTCTCTCTCTCTCTCCTGTGTCTCTCTGCACTAAAAAGTCAATGCTGAGAACCAGGTACTGAGGGAGCAATTACAGAGGCAGTGATTAAGATGAATGTCAGGGGGGGGGGGGGGGGGGGGGGGATGGCACAGAGCAGGGAGTGCAGTGAGATAATACAATGTATAAGATAACGTGTGGTGAGGGGCAGGGAGAACACAGAGCAGGGGGGAGGGGGAGGTGACTGGCTGTTATATGAGAGGCATGTGTAGGCTTGTAGCTCACAGTACTGAACTTCCGGTGGAAGGACCAGAGCCCTTCAGCATTAGTCCTAAAAGCTGTATACTTACTATGAAAAGCATAGGATGCTGCTTGCAGACCAGGCATAGAAGAGTGACCCCTAGTGGCCAAAAGTATAAAATGAAAAAACTGGTATAAATATTAATATTTTTTAATGAAGATATATTACAATATCTCTTCATTAATGATTATGAACAACATATTATAAGTTTTTGTTGATGACAGGTGCTCTTTAAACATTCTTATTCTCTACCTTATTCTCTCTCTCCCTCTCTTTCACTCTGGCTGATGTTTTTTTATTTTTGGAAAACAGACAGGAATAGTAATCTTTTTTAGACCTGGTCAGGAGGTGGTCTAGATTTGCAATTATTATTATTTTTTTTTGCTCCATTTGTGGCAAAATTAGCGCAAAAATAAAAAACACGCAGATAATAAATGCGTGACCACTGCATCCGTCACTTCAAAAAAGGGTCTAGCAACATCAAAAGGTCACAATGACAGATTTTAGAACTTTCAAAGAAAAAAACGCAATTAGCGAAAAAAAATTACAGAAAATTCGCAAATGCAGACCAAAAAGAGCAATAAAACACAACAATAAACAACCCCCTTAATCCTTACAGTATTTATCAGCTGCTGTATACTACAGTGGAAGTTGAGTTTCTCTTTTCTGTCTCACCACAGTGTTCTCTGCTGACACCTCTGTCCATGTCAGGAACTGTTTAGAGCAGGAGAGGTTTGCTATGGGGGTTTGCTTCTACTCTGGACAATTCCTGACTTGGACAGAGGTGTCAGCAGAGAGCACTGTGGTCAGATTGAAAAGAACAGCAACAAAGAACTCAACTTCCTCTGTAGTATACAGCAGCTGATAAGCACTGGAAGGATTAAAAAATGTTAATAGAAGTAATTTACAAATCTTCAATACAGTGGAGAGTTAGAAAAACCATCGGCACTCACCAGTCTTCTCTTTAAAAGCTTCTTTATTGATACATACTCACAACATGAAATGCAGTCAGGGAGAGGGATCTGTGCAGGGGGGGGGGGGGGGTAAGTAGTAAGCCTACTACTTACCCCCCCCCTGCACAGATCCCTCTCCCTGACAGCATTTTGCTACTACGTCAGAGCACCACCACATCTCTATTGGTTTATCCTTGTTGTACGCCCGTCTCACAGTCCAGCATAGCCAGTAGGAGCAGTGCCGAATATCACATCTTCGCTTTGTAATTTACAAATCTGTTTAACTTTCTGGAGCCAGTTGATATGAAAAACATTGTTTTCCACCAAAGTACCCCTTTAATCCTGGAAATTCATCTCATGCTCGTGTGGGATCAGAAGAATTATTTTTTTTCTCACAAGGCAAAGTGGTCATTTCTACTCCAAATGTTTTTTGTCTGCTTTTTTTATGGAAGATGCTAGTAGAAAGGCGAAACTTGACACAATGGAAATGTAGCTTGATCAGCCTTAATAGCTATGTATTTAAGTTTTACTTTCAATGATCAATTATTTAGTTGCACAGTATTGTATTGGAGAATCCTTGACTCCTTAGTAAAACATTGATCTTTAGAAATTAGGAACCCTTCACACACTAAAATAAATTACAATATTGGACTTCAATGGAAATGTCTAACAGCATGGTTGTCAATTTGGAAATAATGTTTTTGAAAAAAAAATATTATTTAAATTGGCATTTGTAAGAGCTGACCAAGAGCTCAACACCTATTTTGTGGATTTTGTAGTATGAACTTACATTTCTTTGTCTCCTCTAGAATCTTCATCTCTCACTTACCTGGTGGACACAACAGGATCCATGTATGATGATTTTCTACAGCTGAAGACTGTAAATAGTTGGCTACTGGACCGTGTGACCGCCAGATTCCCTTGTGGTGTTCGCCAGTATACTATGGTGGAGTATAATGATCCAAGTATGTTACTGGGTTTACATTGCACCGCTGGATTTTTATTTATGTTTTAGATCAAATGGTTTCAGATCAGATCGTAATTAAAAAGGTTATCTCAGCCATAGAATGTGGTAAAACAATAAAAATGAGTAGGTAGAATCCAACAAAGGAGCAAAGTATATTTACCAATAAAATGTACAATGCCATGGGGATCCTCTAAATGTATAAATAAAAAATAACACATTGTTTTAATAAAAGTTCAGAATGAATGAAAACAGTAAAAAACCTGGAACAACAGTGAAACAGGATCATGGGGAAGGTCAAACCATAAAGGAGACAACTGAAGGGGAAAAAAAAAAGAAGAAAACAATAAGAGGGAAGGCAGAAAAGGAACCTTAGGGGAATGAGAAAAACCCAGAAGGTTTTCAGGTTGTGATACAGTATACTAGATAACAAATTATCCAACATTTTAGATAACTGTTGGTAAAAATTCATCTGACAGCTATTTTGCCAGAATACCTCACATATATGCATTCCTGGCTCAGCTGAGCATACGTATGTTTTTAACCGAGAGAGGGCAAACACTATTCTGGCATATTGTCTCCTGTAGCAACATTTGTCAAGGCACTTTGACTTTGTTCTTATTCTCAAATATCCAAAATATCAGGTTGACCTGACCCTTATCTCTCTGCAAAAAGTTCATTCTTGATAGTGCAGTGTCAGGATTCGGCAGGCTGGAGGTGGATCCTCTGTGTCAAGAGAGGGATTGGCGTGGACCGTACCGGTGGACCGGTTCTAAGTTGCTACTGGTATTCACCAGAGCCCGCCGCAAAGCGGGATGGTCTTGCTGCGGCGGTAGCAACCAGGTCGTATCCACCGGTAACGGCTCAACCTCTCTGACAGCTGAGAAAGGCGCGGTACAGAAGGACAAGGCAAGAGCAAGGTCGGACGTAGCAGAAGGTCAGGGCAGGCAGCAAGGGTCATAGTCAGGGGCAACAGCAGAAGGTCTGGAACACAGGCTTGGGACATACACAAAACGCTTTCACTGGCACAAAGCAACAAGATCCGGCAAAGCAGGGAAGGTGAAGTGAGGTTATAAGGACGTGGAGCAGGTGGGAGCTAATTAGACTGATTGGGCCAGGCACCAATCATTGGTGCACTGCCCCTTTAAATCTTAGAGAGCTGGCGCGCGCACGCCCTAGAGAGCGGAGCCGCGCGCGCCAGGACATGACAGTCGGGGACCGGGACAGGTAAGTAGCTTCGGATGCGATTCGCGAGCGGGCGCGTCCCGCTATGCGAATCGCATCTCCGCCGGCAGTGTCAGTGCAGCGCTCCCGGTCAGCGGGTCTGACCGGGGCGCTGCAGAGAGGAGAACGCCGCGAGCGCTCTGGGGAGGAGCAGGGACCCGGAGCGCTCGGCGTAACATGCAGGCTACAATGTGAAGAGAGGATTTCTGTTAGGTCAGCTAATTTTGAGCAAAAATAATTAAAATGTAAAATATGACATTTTATACCAATAAAAAAAAAAAATAAATAAATATATATATATATATATATATATATATATATATATATATATATATATTAATTCCTTGCCATTTTGAAATGCCATATGCCCTATCCTTATGTTTGTATTGATAAACTGAAATTAGGACATTTTCTTTCTATTTTTTTGCTGGCTACAAGCTTATTAAGTTACAGTTTGTAACTTTATGCAGTAAACCCTGGACAACTGACTTATGACACCTACCAGTGTACATCTGTTTGCTACAAGACTTATTGGAGAGTCCTTTTTTGCAGACTGTGAATAGTGAACAATGGGGTAGAATGATGGTGGAAAGGGTATAATTGGAGAAGATTTTTCCCATATCCCTAAGGTTAAAGGGGTACTCTGCTGGAAACATTTTTTTTAATCAACTGGCACCAGAATGTTAAGCAGATTTGTAAATTACGTCTATTTAAAAATCTTAACCCTTCCAGTACTTATCAGCTGCTGTATGCTCCAGAGGAAGTTATTATCTTTTTGAATTTTCTTTCTGTCTGATGCTCTCTGCTGACACCTCTGTCCAGTTTAGGAACTGTCCAGAGTAGTAGCAAATCCCCATAGCAAACCTATCCTCCTCCGGACAGTTCCTAAAATGCACAGAGGTGTCAGCAGAGAGCACTGTGGTCAGACAGAAAGGAAATTAAAAAATAAAAGAACTTCCTATGGAGCATATAGCAGCTGGTAAGTACTGAAAGGATTAAGATTTTTAAATAGAAGTCATTAACAAATCTGAATTTGGGTAGAAAACAGACATGGCGCACATCTACAATCTTGTATGATGATCTGATTGCTTCTCAGCATAATATCAAAAACTAACAGGTTGTTAGTATAAATTTTTGATCAAAAAGTACAAGCCCACTCGCCACGTCAAGGCCACCTATTCAGAGTGGGTCCCTAACGTCCCTAGCATAAAATGGCGCAGCAAATCTGTTTAACTTTCTGATACAAGGTGATTAAAAAAATGTTTTTCAGGGGAGTACCCCTTTAAATGGGCACTGTCATGAAGTAAAAAAATTGATATGTTGTAGAACTTAAGTACTACAACATATCTCTAATATACTTTAATTAAAAAAAGTGATTTTAAACAAGTTTAAAATCACTTTTAAATTCGGCCACTAAGGGTCGCCCTCCTAGTGGCCGAATGCATTCAGCAGTGACGTCACTACTGGATTTCGACTCATTTCAACCTGGCAATGAGTCGAAATCCAGTCACTGCGGTGCTCGCTCCCGCCTGTCAATCAAACAGGCGAGAGCGAGCACGCTGATAGCTGGGGCTGCACTGCCCACTGTCAGGCTGCTCCACTAGCCTCGCGCGTGGCCCCACCCACCCCGTTACCCTGTCCGGAGGCAGCGCGCGCACTCATTGCTGCGCTGATCCTCCGGATGGGCAAGTCTGATCTGAGGTCTTATAAGGGGAGCGGAATGTCTTCTTTTTGGGCGGTCGGAGGGAGGGGGGTGTTGCACGGCGGGGTCTGGGGGTGATGGAGTTTGGGGGAGCGGAATGTCTTTTTCAGGCGGGCGGGCGGGCGGAGGGAGAAGGGTGGGGGGTGTTGCGCGGCGGGGCCTGGGGGAGCGGGATCTGTGGCAGCTATGGCTGAGACTGTTTTCACCACAGGGTGCCTATAGTTGTTTCCCCACTACAACTCCCAGCATGCCCTGACAGCCAATAGATGTCAGGGCAGGCTGGGAATTGTAGTGGTGAAACAGCTGGAGGCACCCTGTATAGTTGAACTAAGGGCGGAAGTCGGGCCCCCCCAGCAGGCATCAGTGACGTCATGCCTGCCGGGGAAGTCTGCCTGGTAGTGAGCACACTACCAGGCAGAAAAAAAAAAGCATTTTTAATATAGTAAAAAAAATGTAAAGGCAGGGAGGTGGTTAGGGATAGATGGGCAATAGGCAGGGACAGAAAGAAAAAAAAAGGGATGGTGGGAGCTACCCTTTAAGGAAATAGAAATATGCCCAGATGTATGGGCAAATAAGAAACCGGAGAAGTAAATCCATAGCAAAAAGTTATATATTTACCCATGGTCTAATCATTAACCCTAAACTGAGATAAAACTGTACTTAAAGGAAAATGGTCACGGAATCACCCACACTATAACCCGATACACCAGGTTATAGTGTGGGTGAACAGGAGACTGATGCAGGGTCTCAGACTGCTATACCTACCTGCAGTCTGGAGCCCCAATCCTCCAAAGGTCCCCCTCTTCCAGCGCTGACTTGCGCTTTGAGGCGGGTCCACCGGCTGGATGTAAATATTCATATGCGCTGGTCATGTGAGTGCTCATGCCTACTGAGCGCTCACGTGACCGGTGCTGATGAATATTAAAATCTAGCCTGGGGCCTGCCTCAAAGTGCAGGTCAGCGCTGGAAGAGGGGGACCTTTGGAGGATCGAGGCTCCGGACTGCAAGTAGCCAGCATCGGTCTCCTGTTCACCCGAACTATAAACCGTTGTATCAGATTATAGTGCGGGTGAACGGGTGACCATTTTCCTTTAACCCCTTAAGGGTTTTTCCGTTTTTGCACTTTTGTTTTTTCTACCTTACTTTTTAAAAATCATAACCCTTTAAATTTTGCACCTAACATTCCATGTTATGGCATATTTTTTGCACCACCGATTCTACTTTGCAGTGACATTAGTCATTTTACCAATAAATCAACGGCAAAATGGAAAGAAAATTAATTGTGCGCCAAAATTGAAGAAAAAATGCCATTTTGTAAGTTTTGGGTGCTTCCGTTCTACGCAGGGCATGTCTCTGTAAAAATTACACCTTATTTTTATTCTTTAGGTCCATAGAGGTAAAATAATACCCTACTTATATACGGTAGGTTTGATTTTGTCTTACCATTAGAAAAAAAATCATAACTACACGTAAATTAATACATTTAAAATTGTCATTTTCTGACCCCTAAAACTTTTTTATTTTTCCACATACGGGCTGGTATTAGGGCTCATTTGCTGCGCCGTGATCTGAAGTTTTTATCAGTACCGTATTTGTTTTGATTTGACTTTTTGATTGCTTTTTTATAAATTTTTTAGTGTTATAGAAAGTAAACAAAAATATGCTATTTTGGACTTTGGAATTTTTTTGTGTCTACGCTTTTGACCATGCGGTTTAATTAACAATATATTTTTAATAGTTCTGACATTTACGCATGCGGCGATACCACATATGTTTATTTTTATTTACACAGTTTTTTTTCAAAATGGGAAAAAGGAGTGATTCTTACTTTTATTGGAGAAGGGGTTAATTCCTTATTAGTAACTTTTCCCCCCCTACTTTTTTTGCTCTGTTATAGACCCCTCTAGGGGTTATAACATGCATTACATTGATTCCTAACACTGATCATCGGCATAGAACTACATGCGGATGATCAGTGTTATTGGGGCTTGACTTCTCCTGCCTGGATCTCAGGCATGGAGAAGTCAAACGCCAATTGGACGCCAAGGAAGCAGGTAGGGTGCCTTCCTTCGGCGTCCTAGCTGATCGGGACACCGCAATTTCACAGCGGTGTTCCCAATCAGCCCGACTGAGCTGCCAGGATGCAATTTTTTCAACTTTAGAAGCGCCACGTCTAAAGGGTTAATAGCACGCGGCACAATGATCAGTGCCGCACGCTATTAGCCCAGGGTCCTGGCTTTCACAGCGTGAACCCACGTTATAGACCGGGACCGGGCGCAGGGTGTACAGGTACGCCCTGCGTCCTTAAGAGGTTAAAAAAATGGCCCTCATTTACAAAGAATGAAGGGTTGTATTTGCTCAAGGGGTAATAATCCATGTGTCCCCCCCCCCCCTTATTTATTCACTATTCTTTGCATTTGTGTGGGTTTTTTGGCACAATTTTGGTGCACACCAGATTTTTTGGCACATGCAGGAAAAAAATTCTAGATTTAATTCTAAATGAGAAATTGTACTCCAATTTTAACAAGGGAAGCTAGAACCAAGCAAAATCACTTAGAATAAAAACAACCAAAATTCCCAAGATCAGAAGGGAAGGGAGGGTAGTTTTCAGACCATCTTATTTTTTTTGTCGGAAACCTTAACAACAATATAGGTTTCTTTTGCAAATTAGTTGCCACGCCCCTTTTGATGGGTTTTATTTGAGTTTAGTTGGTTTTGTGGATTTTTCCAGTGCATGCTGGATTGCGCACCCTGGTGCAGACAAGTTGCAAACGTGCGCCGCAAAAAACCCAAAAACAAAGCCTGGTTCGTAAATGAGGGCCAATATGTATGGCCATATGAGTCGCAATAGCAAAGGAAAAAGGATATCCTCCACTCACTGCAGCATTTAGGGTCCAACGGCTCCTCTTCGGGCTTCCAGCGGATGGGACTGACAAGGCTGGCGTGGGGCGCTCAGTGTATGGCCATATGAGTTTTGAGCATATATAGAGCTCTTAACCCAATCTGTTTTGGTGCAATGTTGCTTTAAGGGACAAGTGACGTCAAACATCCTCTTTAATAATATTCTCTGTTTTTCCTCATTGATTTCACAGCTTTTGGACCTGTTAGAATAACTGAATCAAAGAAACAGTTTGCAGATTTCTTCAACAGTCTGGTGGCCAATGGAGGTGGAGACTGTCCAGAGCTGGCAATGCATGGACTGGAACTGGCATTGGAAAACTCCCCACCCAATTCTTTCATCCTGGTACTAACAGATGCATCAGCTTTAGACTACCTGAATACAACCCTGATAAACCATATCTACTCACTAATCGATATCACAGAAGCCCAGGTATAATATTTTTTATATATTTATTGGTTGTTGATTATAATAATAAGATACTGAAGATAAAGGAGCTGCGGCGCTGATGTACTGCTGTGCCCCTTCATTGTTTATACCTACAAAGTGGTGACATCAAAGTAAATTGAGCCAGCTACATTGGAACATTGCTGTGCAGGGAAGGACACAGCGCTACACTGAAACTCAGGATCGGTGAGGGTCCCATAGTTCATAACATGCCTGGCTGGGTGAGGCTTGTAATTTTTGCTTTTCGGCCACTGTAAGTAGGTTGCATTTCCATCACATAGCCTGCAATTGATAATGATGAATGATATGTCAGAGCAATCTATCAAGATCAATGATAAATTATAGAATCCGAAGGATATACCATCAATATTAGAAAGTACGGAGCAGCTCTATTTGAACTATTATAAAGCTCCTTACATATTTCCTTTTACATTTCCCCCTTAGGTTTTCTTCCTTATCACCGGCCTCTGTGGAAGAATTTATGATGCAGATTTCCTTATCTATCGAGATATCGCCGCTGCCAGTTTTGGGCATGTCTTTCAAGTTCCCCTTTCAGACCTCAATAAGGTAAAGTTTCTGAACAGTTTCTAAGCTTTCCTAACTATACATTGAGAAGTTATAGAAGTGTTCCTGTAGTTTGAAGCCAAGGTATTTAGGCCATGTTCACACAGCGTAAAATTTGCGGAATGTCTGCACGGAAAACACGTGCAAACATTCTACACGTTTGAATAATAGCAGAATGTCCGTGTGGTATATACCGAACGATTCAGCACAGACATTCTGCTGTCTGAACATACCCTTATACTATTCTTGAAAGTCTATTGGGGCTGGGTAGGGGCTTGAGTTATTCCTTTGATACCCAAGGTTTCATTCAACTGTGAATATTAGTTAGGATGACAATTATCTATATTACTCTTTTTTTTTTTTTTACTCTTTTTTTGTCATTAACCCAAATATATATATATATATATATATATATATATATATATATTATGCATATATATATTTGTGTGTGTGAGTCCTTGGTTCCAGGGCCCTTTACATTTTATAAGGATTAAGACACACATGACAAACACCAGTTTGACCTCACACTATAATATACCTCATTTCCAGGTGTTTAACTATTTGGACTTTACCCTTTCGAGGCCCTCAAATAGCTCTGTGCGGCTCTTCTCTGGGGAGTATACAGCTGGCTATAATTCTGAGAGTTTTGCTGTTGAAGACAATTTTACAGCTATAGTAATAACCACAGATGGAGTGATCTATTCCATACAAGTATTGGGGCCTAACTGTAAGTTCCCTTACTATGGACGATAACACTAACCCACACACTTGCTTGTTGTATAGTTACATATCTATTTCTCTTATATGCAGCTACTGAATTTCAACTAAAACAGATTGTTTCAGAACTTTGGGGCTCAATGTATCTGCTGAAAAGCCCCGGTCATGGGATATGGACTATAGTCATATATGCAGGAGATCGGTATTCTTTACGAGTGGAAGGGTTCACAGGTATTTATACTATTGACAATATCTATCTATCTATATGTAGAAAAACAGCAGCACTCCAGATATAAGTGAATAATGTGTGGCTTTATTCACCAAAACATCAGAGGTTGCAACGCTTCAGCCTTCTCACAAGGCCTTTGTCAAGCAGTGAGAAGGCTGAAACGTTGCAACCTCTGATGTTTTGGTGAATAAAGCCACACATTATTCACTTATATCTGGAGTGCTGCTGTTTTTCTACATATACTTTTGGGACTTGGGACCGAGTCAACCAGCTAGCACCACAGTTAACCCGGTTGTGCTGCCCGCTTTTCTTTCCCCTATCTATCTATCTATCTATCTATCTATCTATCTATCTATCGATGCAACCCTTAGGTGTTAACTGATTTTTTTTATTCATAAATAACAAAATGTGGTTTCATTAAAGTCACTAGCACAGAGGTTCACTTTTTTTCCCCCAGAACTGTGGATGTTTACTCAATAATGTGGTCAATAAATAAAAACAAATAATAATTAATTGTCTGTCTGTCCATTAATTTTAAACTATGTACTCTTCAGTTTGAAATATTTTTTTATCAACAGAAAGGCATTGCATATCTTGGACTTGCTGTCTGGAACAAAAATATATATATATATATAAATAAATAAAAAAAAAATATATATATATATGTATATATATATATATAATGTTGTGGTTTTTTTTTTTGTTTTTTTTTTAGAACTGCACGTTTTTTTTATTGCACATCAGTCCCATCAAATAGTTACTGTCCCATTTGACAACTTAAACAGTAGAAGGTGTAGAAGAGGCTCTAGACAGTTGAAGGTCAATAAAGGCTGAGTTAGCCAGATTATCAACTATACCCTAGGTGACAAAAAAGTGGCAACAAATAATACTAATAATTCTGGTGCTCTGGGTCACGGATAATTGAGTCACACTGTGAACTGCTTTAGTTATAAATATAAGGATAATTTATTATATTCAAATAATGAGATACTGGATGACTGGCGGGTTGTGTGCCCTTATTCGCCGCTTAAGTCAAACCAATAAACAGTTACTTTATACGTACAAATGAAGATTGATACATGATTAGTAAAACAAAAATGTAAACATAATGAAACAATGGTATTAAAAATAAGGTGCTTAGGCTGTATTCAGATTAAATGCAGTACTTCCATAGATAACATGAGGGTGGAATTGGAAGAGATGTAGTAATAATACTCTCCTGTATCACCCAAGTAGAGTCGATAATGTTAACAAGTAGTGTAACAGTCTGTTGCTATGGGCAACTACCTGTACATAAGATACAGTCTTAGCAGATGATCCTGTAAGTCTCTAAGCAAAAATGTAAATGCACAAACCACTTATGGGTTATTGGTAGAGTGTTCCAGAATGTAGGTACTCTACCAATAACCCATAAGTGGTTTGTGCATTTTCATTTTCGCTTAGAGACTTACAGGATCATCTGCTAAGACTGTATCTTATCTACAGGTGGTTGCCCATAGCAATAGATTGTTACACTGCTTGTTAGTGCATTTTAACATTATCGACTCTACTTGGGTGATACAGGAGAGTATTATTACTACATCTCTCCCAATTCCACCCTCATGTTATCTATGGAAGTACTGCATTTAATCTAAACACAGCCTAAGTGTTATTTTTAATACCATTTTTTTTTATTATTTTTCAATTTTTGTTTTACTAATCATGTATCAATCTTAATTTTTACGTATGTTGTAACTGTTAATTGGTTTGACTTAAGCGGCAAGCAAGGGCCCTGCAACACGCCATTCATCCAGTGTCTCATTATTTGAATATAATAAATTATCCTTATATTTATAACTAAACCAGTTCACCGTGTGCCTCAGTTATCTGTGACCAGAGCGCCAGAATTCTTAGTATTACTTTTGACAACTTGTCAACTTTGACAACTCCACACATGTCAAAAGTTTAGATTGCACCAGGTCTCAGTCCTGAGAACCTCTGCGATTGGGATTTTTAACTGGCTCAAATGCACTACATTTCCCATAGGCTGACTGATCTGCTCCAATGACTGTAATAAATCCATAGAAATGTCCTGTTTACCATATGTATTGACTATATATATATATATATATATATATATATATATATATATATAGGTAAAAGGTATAGTGGAGAACAGCACTCCTAATCTTTAGATGCTGGTGCAGGCAGCCGAATAGACCTCGGTCACAGGTCTCAAGGTAGAGGCAGAAAAAAATGGTTGCAGCACTCAAAAATAGTGAAAAAAGTAGTGGTAGCTTTAATCCATGAAAAGTTACAGATGCAACGTTTCTGCTGCCAGTGCAGCCTTTTTCAAGCAAAAAAAGGTTGCATCTGTAACTTTTGATGGATTAAAGCTACCACTACTTTTTTCACTATTTTTGAGTGCTGCAACCATTTTTTTCTGCCTATATATATATATATATATATATATATATATATATATATATTATTTTTTCTTTTCTATTACTTTTATAAAGTACAGAACCAGTAAGGCTCTTGACTCAGCCAACTCATACCACATCAAATAGCAATAAACCTACATTTCAAATAATAATCTTACCACTAGGTTACAGTCTTCAAGTGTAGTACAATGTAGCCTAAACACAAAGATCACAAATGAATAAATAGATATATACCTAATATTTGTTCTTTTGTTTTTTGTTTTTTAGCTGTGAATATTTCAGGTAAGCATCACATTATTTATAACATTATTATTATTATTTTTATTATTTTTTTTACATGATAACATAACAATGACAGTGGTGGATACTTTTTGGTGTATTTTAATACATTACACTTGTTGTGGGATATTTCAGTACATTTTAAAAAAAATATATTTTTTTGTTACAGCTGCAAGAGGTTGCTCGGAATGTCATCCAAATGCTACCTGTGAAGAGTCTTTTGACTATGTGGAATGCACCTGCAAGGAAGGATTCATTGGAGATGGTTCCACCTGTTCTGATATAGATGAATGTGCCTACTCTTGGTCAAACAATTGCTCTTATGGCATTTGCCGTAATACTTTTGGCTCCTTCTTTTGTGACTGTCCAAGTGGTTATACCAACTCAGCAGGCACCTGTGTTGACATAAATGAATGTGCCAGCCCTGAACTAAACAGATGCCATTCATCTGCATCGTGTATCAATTACAATGGCTTCTATTCCTGTGTCTGCCCCTATGGGTATCTTGGTGATGGTTTCCATTGTGAAGTTAATGAATGCACATATGGAGTATGTGGTCTGGGGACTGAGTGCATAAAATCACTTGGGTCTTACAGATGTTCTGATCCATGTTCAAACTACACTGTTCTCAATGAACCCTGGAGAAGTACATCCAATATGTATGACTATCGATATAATTGTGACATTTACAAAAATGGATGGTATCGCTTTATTGGCAGCGGGGGTGTTCGCATGCCAGAAAGTTGCTCACCAGAATCTGGTTGTGGTACACTTGCTTCAATATGGTTGAGTGGCACACATCCAATTCTAAGTGATGGGATTGTGACTCGTACAGTTTGTGCCAGCTGGGTTGGATACTGCTGTTTATGGTCATCAACTGTCCAAATAAAAGCCTGTCCTGGGGGATATCATTTATATAAACTGAATGGAACCCCAAATAATTATTGCCATTTGTCCTATTGCACAGGTAAGTTATAGCTTTCCTCTTCATTACAGACTGTAAGTCCTTGCTAAAGCCTCCTTCTAGTGTCCTCCACACCATCTTACATGCACAGGAATCAAGCGTGAGATATGGAGAGCTGCAGATAATTCTCCTTTACTATCAAAATTTTGGCTTTCCGTTGTTAAAAATATAATATGACAGCAACAAACCTAAAAACAAATGATAAAAGTAGAAAGATACATTTGCCATCACTTTACATAAAATGTCTTAATGTGCTCATGCACTAAAGTTGGCCGAACCTGCCTATATAGCTAGCCGAATGGCACTTGCAGCTTTTGCACAGGCCACTTGTCCACATACAGCTGTGATCAGCTAATTGCAGGGCTTTTTACAAGGGGCATTTATTGGGAATAACTATTCTTAGGAATGTTTGTTTTGGCAAATTAAAAACAACCAAAGGATATAGAGTTTCTTTACTGGAGCACCACTGTTTATTCGTTTGCTGCTTATGGTGGAGCCGTGACCTGGATCTGTACATCATGCACCCGTCCAGCTATCATTTAGGAATGCTGCTCTCCTTGGGATTTGTATAATAGAAGCAAGATACATTCTAAGTAGCCAATGCAAATTTTAGCCCTTTATGGTTCACCATATATTTTCCTTGTAGGGGTTTCCAGTAATAGACAAAATGGCTGATTTCTTCCAACCACAGGTTGTGCATGGTAGTAAAGCTAAGTTTAATAGAGCTAAGCTGCAATTCTAGAAATAACCTGAGACAGGTGTCCTATTTGATAGAATCTCCCTTATTCCCAAGGTTCAGTGACCTCTCTATTACTCCGACACTTTAGATGGTGTCATCTTAAAGTCCCCACTGCAGCACAGGAGATAGCAGTTAGCTGGCACTACCTCTACTTTATCCCTGTATGGCTCCACTGGTGTTGGACCTTGAATGTCTTTCCATCTGAACGTAGACTCACAGTGCTCTCTATTAAACAGGATACAATTCCACCAACATGCAAAGCAAAGAAAACAGCACGGAGGCACTCGATTCAGTCTGCAGGATTTATTTAGCACAGCTGAAGCACACAGCAACAATTGTTTCGCTACCACATAGCTTTTTCACAGGTTGTGAAAAAGCTATGTGGCAGCGAATCAATTGTCGCCGTGTATTTCACCTGTGCTGAATAAATCCTGCAGACTTAATTGAGTGCCTCCGTGCTGTTTTCTTCACTTCCTATATTAAAGTCCCCACCAGTCACCATCCCGAGATTAAGGCAGGATTTCATGTTTCTGTTCCTCAGATCCATCCACAGGAAATAATTCATTGACATGTGAAGCAGATGAAGAATGGAAGCTGAGAGATGGAAATTACGGATGTAACTGCAAAGACCAATATGAAGTTGCTAGTAAGTCTCATTGTGAATATGATACAAGGGCTTCCTGGAGAAACATTTACTCTTGGAAAGTAGCAGCCCCATTGTTTAAAGGAACATCAAAATTACACTTTGTAAGAAACCTGTGTCTCTGATAATGTTTGTACTAACCTTAAAAGGGTACTCTACCCCTAGACATCTTATCCCCTTCCCTATGTATAGGGATTGAGATGTTTGATTGTGGGGGTTCGGCCACTAGGACCCCCTACAATCTCTGGCTGGCACCCCGGCCTTCTCAACATTTATGTACGGGTCACAGGCTTCGGGCGGCTGTGTTCGTGATGTCACACCGCTCCGCACTGCTCCCTCTATTCATGTCTATGGGAAGGGGTGTGATGACGGTGGTCGCTAGACATGAATGGAGGAAACGTGGCATGACGTCACGAACACGGCCACCCGAAGCTGGAATTCTGAGCATGAGATTGCCGAGGTCCCAGCTGACCCAACGCAATCAGACATCTCATCCCCTATCCTGAGGATTGGGGATAAGATGTCTAGGGCCATAGTACCCCTTTAACCAAGGATTTACCTCCTGAAAAAACCTCTCATCAAACATTAACTAACAGGAGTACATTATAAGGAAGTTCATGACATAGTCAGGGACCACTATTACATGAATGACTATTAGCTAAACAATATCTCAGATAGCAGGTAAATAACATCACTACACTATACTGTAATATGGGTCCATACAAACCATACATACCCCTATTAATACACTTACTTGACCAAAAAAAAAAAAACCTCATCATAGTGTGGTGGGTGTATGGGGTTGCTCCAAGTTCTAAACTCCCACCGCAATTCTGGTCTCCAGTCATGTCCCTACTTCTTAATGGCATGTCTTCTATATGTACTTTAAACAATCCCTTATTCATAGGGATCACTAGGTGTCAGCAGGGTAACCTTGTTGTGAGTGTTATTTGCCTGCAGCGCCACCACAGGGAAAATGAAGCACTACAGTTGGCACAAAAAAGAATTAAAGAGCCGTGTTGGGTCTGTGAGAAAATGGTTAAATGGAAAGTAAATAACATTTATTTATTTCCTTTTGTAGATGTTGCAGACATACGTCCCGAGCTGACCTGTGGGGTCAATGACATGAAAGCTGCTTTTCATAAGTGTCAGCTGAAGAGTCTGAACTTCAATGCCAGTAGGGTTGCCCTGAAAGACAGCAGCTGCTTTGGATTTTATGATAATCCAGGCACAAACACATTTACTGTGATGGCTTCCCTTCAAGCAGGAAGATGTGGACTTCATATAACTGTAGGTGACATTGCAAATGGTTCGTACTATGTCCTTATTAAGACCAGACAGGCTTGGTGTACATTCTCATCTTCTATAGAAGAGAGGCATTAGGACATTCCATTTTGTTCCTCTTCCGTTCATTGTTAATGATGCATTAACTGTAAGAGAGGGAGCCCTATGAAAACCCCAACCAGCTTGACCTGGAGACCGCCCTCTCCACTGGACCCATAAAAAGCACTGGTTCTGACTCTATGGTAGATACGACCCTGCTTATATAGTGGGTAAGAGGATAGATGTATTTTTATTACAGGTTGAGTTAAGGAAGCACTCCAGGGTTTTTTTCCCCCCTATTTCATATACACTCACTATTAGGCTAGGTTCCGACTATTTGTGCCCGGAGATTCCGAGAGCGGCTAGGACTGCGCGGACACTGCAGTATCCAATAGACTGCAATGTGTTCTGCGAGTATTTCTGCCTGAAGAAAGAGCAACGCCATTCTTCAGACGTAAATTTCCAAGCGTATTTTCTGTTCACAAATTCTGCTTCACAAATTCCGAAGTGTGAATTTGTGAACGGAAACCCATTCACTACACTATACATTTTAGCAAGCGGAATTTCCGCCTGCAATTTCAAAGCTGAACCTAGCCTTACTAGTTGTACAGCACCAACTGCATCTAAGTGTTTCATTAATCTTACTTGGTCATGTGATCACCGATCTAACTCTTCAAACCTTCCAGTGCTTAATGGTCATAACAGGATGTTAGTTCTGTGTCTGACTTCCTGTAAACTACAGAATGACATCACTCCCTACTAGATCCCTCACGGCAGCTCATTCATCACTCTCAGCTCCATCTGCTATCTCAATGGGATAAGAATATATCACTGTTATACACCTCCCCTTATGCTGTGTTCATGCATTGCATTTTTAGCAGCATTTTTAATGTTTTGGCAAAGCTATTTTACTGAAATTGTACTAATCACAGTAAAAATGTGCCATTTTTTACCATGATTTTTGAAAACTGCAGCAGAAAATGCTGTAAAAACGTGTGAACAATGCAGTAAGAATTCAACATGTGAGTTGATCCTAAATACTTCAAATCTTTAATAAATACCTCACTTGGGATAACATTTCAAATCACTTTTGTCTCACGGTAATATTTCTCTAATTTAAATGCACTTTGAGTAAGAGAATGCATCAAAACTAGTGTGAATTGACCCCAACCCATATATGAGTCTAATGCGTTTACCTGGGTATCCTCCAGCAATATTTTAAATAGATGACTATATAGGAAAAAAAAAAATAGGGTAATGCCTCTTTAGGGTACGTTCACACATACAGGATCCTGCGCAGATTTGATGCACAGGATTTGTAACTGCAGATTAGAAGCTGTGCTCAGTCATTTAGTTTACATTGAAATCTGCAGCAGAAAATCCTGTGCATCAAATCTGCGTACGTGTGGACGTACCCTTAAGCATTGTCAAAATGGAGTTTACTGATGAGATTAATGAGTTCATCGAGTTCAATCTAAAACCCTACTGTGTTGATCCAGAGGAAGGCAAAAAACCCCATGAGGCTGATGCCAATTGCCCCATGCAAATTCCTTCCCGACCCCAATATGGTGATTAGAATGAATCCCTGGATCAATGTTCTATCCCCATAAATCTAGTATCCATCACCTATAATATTATATTTTACCAGAAAAACATCCAGGCCCCCCTTGAACATCATGTGGCAGAGAGTTCCATAGTCTCACTGCTCTTACAGCAAAATATCTCTGTCTGTTCTTTCATCTAGATGTAAAGGATGCCCCCTTGACATGGTTACCAGCCTAGGTATAAAAAGATCACTAGAACTGTACTGTCCATTCACATATTTGTACATTGTAATCAGATCGCCCCTAAAATGTCTTTTCTCCAAACTAAATAACCCCAAGCTTGATAACCTGTCTTGGTACTGTAATCCTCCCATACCATCAATTATCTTTGTCGCCCTCCTCTGCACCCTCTCCAGTTCAGCCATGTCCTTCTTATATACAGGTGCCCAGAATTGGATACAATTCACCATATGTGATCTGACTAGTCATTTATACAGAGGCAAAACTATGTCCTCATCACAAGCCTCTATGCCTCTTTCGATACATCCCATGACTTTGCTAACCTTGGCAGCCTCTGCCTGGCACTGATCACTAAAGTAGAGTTTACTGTCCACCAGTACCCCCAAGTCTTTTCCAGTAGAAGTTTTACCTAATGTCTTATTATTTAGCACATCATTTTAGATTTTGTTTTTATGGCCCAAGTGCAGAACCTTACATTTCTCCCCATTAACCTTAATTTGCCATGTCTGTGCCTAAGCCTCCAGCTTCCCAGGATCTCTCTGTAATATTATGTTAGAAATTCTACTTTGTAATCCCTCTACAAGGTCATTAATAAATATATTGAAAAGCAGTGGACCCAGTACTGACCCCTGTGGTACCCCACTAGAAATGTAAGTTTCATTGATCCCCCCCTTTCTGCTTCCGATCACATTGCCAATTGCTAGCCCAGTTACATATATCTTCCCCTAGTCCCAGCATGCTTGTTTTATATACTAACCTTATGTATGGCACAGTCCAGATATATAACATCCACAGGTTCACCCCAGTCCAATCTATAACTGACCTCCTCATTGAAGCTGATCAGATTAGTCTGATAGGACCGATCCCGCATAATCCCATGTTGTTGCTGTGTCAGAAGATTGGTTTCATAGATGTTCCAGAATAGCATCTGTCAGAAAACCCATAAAAATCTTACCCACAACAGATGTTAACCCCTTAACGACCACGGACGTAAATGTACGTCCAGGTTTAGCAGGACTTCCCGCACCAGGACGTACATTTACGTCCTGTGTATGACCGCGAGCATCGGAAGGGTGCTCGCGTCATACATGGCAGGTTCCGGCTGCTAGTAGCAGCCGGGGACCTGCCCGTAATGGCCGAAATCCGCGATCGCGCGGAAGTCCGCCGTTAACCCTTCAGATGCCGTGATCAATACAGATCACGGCATCTGTGGCATTGCGGCACTTTGATTGGATGATCGGATCGCCCGCAGCGCTGCCGCGGGGATCCGATCATCCAGCATGACAGCCAGGGGTCCCCTTACCTAGCTTCGGCCATCTCCCGGAGTCTTCTGCTATGGTTTGCGATAGAGCAGACCAGAGCAGAAGATCACCGATAATACTGAGCAGTGCTGTGTCCTATGCATAGCACTGCACAGTATTAGCAATCAAAGGATTGCTATAGATAGTCCCCTATGGGGACATAAAAAGTGTAAAAAAAAGTAGAAAAATTTAAAAATGAAAAGTAAAAAAAAAGCAAAAAATCCCCTCCCCCCAAAAAAATTAAAATTGTCAGTTTTTCCCATTTTACCCCCAAAAAGGGTATTTAAAAAAAAAAACATATTTGGTATCGCCGTATGCATAAATATCCGAACTATCAAAATATAATGTTAATGATCCCGTACGGTGAATGGCGTAAACGTAAAAAATTAAAAAAGTCCAAAAATGCTGCTTTTTTGTCACATTTTATAAAAATATTTTTTTTATAAAAAATGATCTAAAAGTTTTATATATGCAAATGTGGTATCTAAAAAAAGTACAGATGACGGTTCAAAAAATGAGCCCTCACACCGCCCTATATACGGAAAAATGAAAAAGTTATAGGTGGTCAAAAAAGGGCGTTTTTAGATTACTGATTTTGTACAAAAAGTTTTAGATTTTTTTTAAGCGGTACAAAAATATAAAAGTATCTAGCCATGGGTATCATTTTAATCGTATTGACTAACAGAATAAAGAACACGTCATTTTTACCGTAAAGTGTACAGTGTAAAAACAAAACCCTCCAAAATGTGTAGAATTTGGGTTTTCATTAAAATTTCCTCCCTAAAAAAATTTTTTTTTGGGTTCGCCGTACATTTTATGGTAAAATGAGAGGTTTCATTACAAAGTACAATTGGTCATGCAAAAAACAAGCTCTTATATGGGTCTTTAGATGGAAATACAAAAGAGTTATGGATTTTAGAAGGCGAGGGGGAAAAAACAAAAAATAAAAATAAAAATCACTTGCTCCTTAAAGGGGTACTCCGCCCCTAGACATCTTATCCCCTATCCAAAGGATAGGGGATAAGATGTCAGATCGCCACGGTGCCGCTGCTGGGGAGCCCCGGGATCCCCGCTGCGGCGCTATCATTACAGCACAGAGCGAGTTCGCTCTGCGGAATGATGGGCGATACAGGAGACGGAGCCGCATGACGTCATGGCTCCGCCCCTCATGACAACACGGCCCGTCCCCTTAATGCAAGTCTATGGCAGGGGGCGTGATGACCGCCGCACCCCCTCCCATAGACTTGTATTGAAAGGGGCGGGCCGTGACGTCACGAGGGGCGGAACCGTGACGTAACGATGCCGGCCCCTGTATTGCGCGTCATTACGTGCAAAGCGAACTCGCTCTGTGCTGTAATGATAGCGCAGTACCGCAGCGGGGATCCCGGGGCTCCCCAGCAGCGGCACCGCGGCGATCTGACATCTTATCCCCTATCCTTTGGATAGGGGATAAGATGTCTAGGGGCAGAGTACCCCTTTAAGGTGAAAATGGGCTTGGTCATTAAGGGGTTAAACTTACAGGCATATAGTTCCCTGGATCAATTTTTTGACCCTTTTTTGAATATTGGCACCACATTTGCTAAGCGCCAGTCCTGTGGAACAATCCCTGTTATTATAGAATCTTTAAAAATAAGAAATAAGGGTCTGTCTAGCACGGTACTTAATTTTTGCAAAACCCTGGGATTGATACCATCTGGGCCCAGTGATTTGTGTGTTTCGATGTTACTAAGGCGGCATCTCACTTTTTCTTGGTTTAAAAAGATGAGATTTGCAGGAGAATTTACTATATTCCCTCCCCCGTTATTTGACACTGGATTTTCCTTTGTAAATACAGTAGAGAAGATGTAATTTAGTAGATTGGCCTTTTCCTCATCCTCCTCCACCATTACCCCCATATTATTTCTTAAAAGGCCAACATTTTCAGTTTTAATTTTCTTATTCTTTTTGTAGGTGAAGAATATTTGGGGTTCTTTTTACTTTCTATGGCAATTCTTCTCTCTGCTGCAATTTTAGCTAGTTTTATTTCTTTTTTACAGATTTTATTTTTCTCCTTAACATTCTTTAATGTTTTCCCACTAACTTTTTGCTTTAGTGCTCTAAACACTTTCCTCTTATTGTTTATCGCTTCCTTAACTGTTTTGGTTAGCCAAATTAGTTTTCTCCTATTTCTAGTCCTTTTATTTCCATAGGGTACATGTCGTTCACAATTTCTATTTAGGATGCTCCTGTAAGTGTCCCATTTAGCTTGTGTACTTTTATTACTGAGGGAACGGTACTAATCTATGTCACTAAGGTCCTCTCTTAGTTGTTGAAAATTGTTCTTCCTAAAGTAAAATTTATTTTTTAGCCCCACTAGTAGACATCTTCTTATAGGACAAATGAAAACTTATTATGTTGTGGTCACTATTACCAAGATGCCCCCTCTACATCTACCTCGGATACTTTGTCTGACCTATTGGTTAGTATAAGGTCCAGAAGCGACCCCCCTCTTGTTGAGTCCTTCACTAGTTGGGACAGGTTTCTTTCCTTAATAATTGCCAAAAATCTGTTTCACTTGCTGGACCTACAGGTTTCAGCTTCCCAGTCGACGTCAGGATAGTTAAAGTCCCTTATAATAATGAATTCCCCCTTCTTTGCTGCTCCATGTATTTGTCCTATAAGTAGGGTTTCTACTGCTTCTGTTATACTTGGTGTCTTATAGCAAACTCCTTTCAGTAATTTTCTTGTTCTTACCACCTCCCCTTATTTCCACCCACAGAGACTCCATATGATAATTTTCCTCACCATGTTCTCACGCAGAATAGGCCTGAGACAGGATTTTATGTATAAGCAAACCCCTCCCCCTTTCTTACTTGTACGGTCATTTTTGATGAGACTGTACCCCTGTACATTAACTGCCGAGCCATAGCTCGCATCCAGCCATGTCTCACTTATTCCCAATATATCATAGTTTTCTCCAACATTAATAGTTTCAGTTCCTCCATCTTATTATTGAGGCTTCTGGCATAAGTATACATGCACTTTATGTTTTCTTTCCTATTTTCTTTCCTCTGATCACTTATGACTGATCTAACTCCTCCCACTGCTCCACCCCCAGTTTTTTTTTACCTAACGCCAGTTCTCTATCTACACTATCTTCCCTTTCTATGTTATAGATTCCCTCCTCCCCCACTCCCTAGTTTAACCACTCCTCCATCCTTCTGGCCATCTTCTCCCCAAGCACAGCTGCACCCTCCCCATTGAGATGCAGCCTGTCCCTACGGTAGAGCCTAAATTTGACTGCAAAGTCGGCCCAGTTCTCCATGAATCCAAACCCCTCCTTCCTACACCACCTTCTGAGCCACTTATTTACCTCCCTGATCTCCCGCTGTCTGGTGTGGCTCATGGTACAAGTAATGTTTCAGAAGATATTACCTTGGAGGTCCTTCACTTGAGCTTGTTACCTAAGTCCCAGAAATAATTTTTAAGGACACTCCACCTACTTTTTACTTTGGTGCCAATGTGTACCATGATTGCTGGGTCATCTCCACCCCCACTCAGAAACCTGTCAATCAGATCTGTGATATGCCGAGCTCAAGCGCCACTCAGACAACACACTGTTCGGCGATCCCGATATTTTTGACAGATTGTCCTGTCTGTACCCCCAATAATAGAGTCCCCCACTACCAGCACCTGTCTGGCCTGCCCTGCACTCCACCTTCCCTCCTTACTGGAGTAGACCCCCCTCTTGCTGTCAGAGGCAGTGTTTTGCTGCAGCATTGCTTACTCTGAACTAACATCCCCCTCTTCTGCCAACCAAGCAAACTTGTTGGGGTGTGCTAGATCATATTTATATGTATCCTTTCCCTGTCACTGCTGTTTTACAGTGCTTGGGTGCCTGGGTCCCCTACTGATCTCTACTTTCTGGTCCCCATCTTGACAGAAAATGCAGAGTCTGCCAATCACTGGCTACAACAATGACCCACCTAAGACATTGATTGACTTAGCCGTCATTTCCTTGTTTTGGGCTGTAAAACAGGAATTGCATCGAAACAGCAGCAGTGGGCATCAGCTGCTTTTTCATAATTTTTTTTCATGCAGAAGTTCACTGCATACTTTTTGCACAATTCTTGTAAGCTTCCCCTAGTGGTGGCTGTAGCAATATTCTCACCATTTATCTGTATGCAGGTTATTTGAATTTATAAAACAAAAACAGATGGACCCCAGTTGGACATCATTTTACCCAAACAGGCTACTCCATACATGAACATACAATCAGGATACTGAAAGGGAAGTTCAAAAACACACAAGAGAGAAAGACATATGAAGCCAAAATGATACAGTTTTTTTGACTCGAAAAACAGGGGACTCAATGTGGATTTGAGCTTCTTATTTCATTATCAAAATTTCTTATAACCTGTGCTGTACTGGATTCTGTTTTGCATCTCACTTTGTCCTGCTTAACCCCTTAAGGACCAGGACATTTTACACCTTAGGACCGGAGCGTTTTTTGAACATCTGACCACTGTCACTTTAAACATTAATAACTCTGGAATGCTTTTAGTTATCATTCTGATTCCGTGATTAGTTTTTCGTGACATATTCTACTTTAACATGGTGGTAAGTTTTTGTGGTAACTTGCATCCTTTCTTGGTAAAAATCCCCAAATTTGATGAAAAAATTGAAAATGTTGCATTTTTCTAACTTTGAAGCTCTCTGCTTGTAAGGAAAATAGATATTCCCCCCAAAAATTTTTTAATTCATATATACCATATGTCTACTTTATGTTTGGATCATAAAATTGACAAGTTTTGACTTTTGGAAGACACAAGAGGGCTTCAAAGTTCAGCAGCAATTTCCCAATTTTTCACAACATTTTCAAACTCCCTATTTTTCAGGGACCAGTTCAGGTTTGAAGTGGATTTGAAGGGTCTTCATATTAGAAATACCCCATAAATGACAACATTATAAAAACTGCACCCCCCAAAGTATTCAAAATGACTTTCAGTCAGCGTTTTAACCCTTTAGGTGTTTCACAGGAATAGCAGCAAAGTGAAGGAGAACATTCACAATCTTCATTTTTTACACTTGCATGTTCTTGTAGACCCAATTTTTGAATTTTTACAAGGGGCAAAAGGAGAAAATTTATACTTGTATTTGTAACCCAATTTCTCTCGAGTAAGCACATACCTCATATGTCTATGTAAAGTGTTCGGCGGGCGCAGTAGAGGGCTCAGAAGCGAAGGAGCGACAAGGGGATTTTGGAGAGTATGTTTTTCTGAAATGGTTTTTTGGGGGCATGTTGCATTTAGGAAGCCCCTATGGTGCCAGAATAGCAAAACCCCCCCACATGGCATACCATTTTGGAAAATAGACCCCTTGAGGAACATAACAAGGAATTAAGTGAGCCTTAATACCCCACAGGTGTTTTACGACTTTTGCATATGTAAAAAAAAATAAAAAATAATTCACTAAAATGTGTGTTTCCCCCCAAATTTCACATTTTTGCAAAGGTTAATAGCAGAAAATATTCCCCAAAATGTGTAACCCCATCTCTTCTGAGTATGGAGGTACCCCATAAGTTTACGTCAAGTGCACTACGGGCGAACTACAATGCTCAGAAGAGAAGGAGTCATATTTGACTTTTTGAGAGCAAATTTTGGTCGGGGGGCATGTCGCATTTAGGAAGCCCCTATGGTGCCAGAACAGCAAAAAAAAAAAAAAACCATGGCATACCATTTTGGAAACTAGACCCCTTGAGGAACGTAACAAGGAATAAAGTGAGCCTTAATACCCCACAGGGGTTTCACGACTTTTGCATATGTAAAAAAAATATATATTTTTTCACTAAAATGTGTGTTTCCCCCCAAATTTCTAATTTTTGCAAGGGTTAATAGCAGAAAATATCCCCCAAAATTTGTAACCCCATTTCTTCTGAGTATGGAAATACCTCATGCGTGGACGTCAAGTGCCCTGCGGTCGAACTACAATGCTCAGAAGAGAAGGAGCGCCATTGAGCTTTTGAAGAGTGAATTTGTTTGGAATGGTAGTCAGGGGCCATATGCGTTTACAAAGCCCTCCGTGGTGCCAGAACAGTGGACCCCCCCACATGTTGTAGTTTTCAAAATGGGGTCACATGTGTCGGCGGTCCATTGTTCTGGCACTATGGGGGAATTGTAAACACACATGGCCTTCAATTACGGGCACATTTTCTCTTCAAAATCCCAATGGCGCTCCTTCTCTTCTGAGCATTGTAGTTCGCCCGCCGAGCACTTTACATCCACATTTGGGGTATTTTCTTACTCAGAAGAAATGGGGTTACAAATTTTGGGGGGCTTTTTCCTATCTTCCCTTGTGAAAATGAAAAATTTAGGGTAACACCAGCATTTTAATTTTCCCATTCAACTTTAACGAAATTTGTCAAACACCTGTGGGGTGTTGATGCTCACTATACCCCTTGTTACATTCCGTAAGGGATGTAGTTTCCAAAATGGGGTCACATGTCTGTATTTATTTTCTTCGCGTTTATGTCAGAACCGCTGTAAAATTAGCCAACCCTGTGCAAATCCCCAATTTAGGCTTCAAATGTACATAGTGCGCTCTCATTCTTGAGCCTTGTTGTGCGCCCGCAGATCATTTTACGCCCACTTCTGGGGTATTTCCATACTCAGGAGAAATTGCGTTACAAATTTTGGGGGTCTTTTTTTCCTTTTACCTCTTGTGAAAATAAAAAGTAAAGGGCAACACCAGCATGGTGTAGACCCCAACTTTTCCTTTTCATAAGGGATAAAAGGAGAAAAAGCCCCCCAAAATTTGTAGTGTAATTTCTCCTGAGTACGGAGATACCCCATATGTGGCCTTAAACTGTTTCCCTGAAATACGACAGGGCTCCGAAGTGAGAGAGCGCCATGCGCATTTCAGGACTAAATTAGGGATTGCATAGGGGTGGACATAGCGGTATTCTACGCCAGTGATTCCCAAACAGGGTGCCTCCAGCTGATGCTAAACTCTCAGCATGCCTGGACAGTCAGTGGCTGTCCAGAAATGCTGGGAGTTGTTGTTTTGCAACAGCTGGAGGCTCCGTTTTGGAAACATTGCCGTACAATACGCTTTTCATTTTTATTGGGGGGGACAGTGTACGGGGTCATATATGTTGTGTTTTACCCTTTATTATGTGTTAGTTTACTGTAGTGTAGTGTTTTTAGGGTACATTCACACTGGCAGAGGTTTACAGTGAGTTCCCTGCTAGAAGTTTGCACTGCGGTGAAAAATTTGCCGCAGCTCATACTTGAAGCAGAAAACTTACTGTAAGCCTGCCCGTGTGAATGTACCCTGTACGTTCACATGGGGGGGCAAACCTCCAGCTGTTTCAGAACTACAACTCCCAGCATGTACTGACAGACCATGCAGGCTGGGAGTTGTACTTTTGCTACAGCTGGAGCACACTGGTTGGAAAACCTTCAGTTAGGTTCTGTTATCTAACTCAATATTTTCCAACCAGTGTGCCTCCAGCTGTTGCAAAACTACAACTCCCAGCATGTACTAATCACCGAAGGGCATGCTGGGAGATGTAGTTAATGAACAGCTGGAGGGATCGCAACTACAACTCCCAGCATGCTGGGATTTGCAGTTTTGCAACATCTGGAGAGCTACAGTATAGAGACCACTGCAAACTGTGGCCCTCCAGATGCTGCAAAACTACAAATCCCAGCATGCTCAGACAACAAACAGTTGTGTGGGCATGCTAGGAGTTGTAGTTTTGCAAGATCTGGAGGGCTATAGTTCAGAGACTACCATATAGTGGTCTCAAACTGTAGCCCTCCAGCTGTTGCAAAACTACAACTCCCAGCATGCCCATACAGCTGTTTGGGCATGCTGGGAGTTGCAGTTTTGCAAAATCTGGAGTGCTACAGTATAGAGACCACTATATAGTGGTCTCTGACTGCAGCCCTCCTGATGTTACTAGGCAACTTACCGGCTTCCGTAGAATCCAGAGAGCCTGCTGCACGACATTGCCTCCCGCCGATCCCCGACGCCGATCGTCGCCCGCAGCCTCCGGATCGGTAAGTGGATCTTCTGCCGTCGGTCATCTTCGTTTTCCCCGTTCTGCCTCGCCTATTGTGGGTGGGCAGGTTGGGGAAAACGAAAGTTAACCCCCCGCCCCCGATCTGCTTTTGGTGGTCGCGTCTGTCACCTCACTCCTATCTCTTTAGGGGGATAGTGGGTGTCTTAGACACCCACGATCCCCCTTACATTCCGGGTCACCAGGTCACCATAGACCCGTAATGACCCAGAATCGCGCAAATCGCAAGTGTGAATTCACTTGCGATTTGTGCCGATCGCCGACATGGGGGGGGGGGGGGTCTAATGACCCCCTGGGCATTTGCGCGGGGTGACTGCTGATCGATAACAGCAGTCACCCCGGTCCGCGGCAGGGACCGGAATTCCCACGGACGTATGAGTACGTGCCTGGTCCTTAAGACCCAGGGTGCAGGGACGTACTCATACGTGCTTGGTCCTTAAGGGGTTAAAGGGGTACTCCGGTGAAAGCCTTTTTTCTTTTTTTTTTAAATCAACTGGTGCCAGAAAGTTAAACAGATTTGTATATTACTTCTATTAAAAAATCTTAATCCTTCCTGTACTTATTAGCTGCTGAATACTACAGTGGAAATTCTTTTCCATTTGAAACACAGAGCTGTCTGCTGACATCATGAGCACAGTGCTCTCTGCTGACATCTCTGTCCATTTTAGGAACTGTTCATGGTAAAAGGAAATCCCCATAGCAAACATATGCTGTTCTGGACAGTTCCTAAAATGGACAGAGATGTCAGCAGAGAGCACTGTGCTTGTGATGTCAGCAGAAAGCTCTGTGTTTCAAAAAGATTTTTTTTATAGAAGTAATTTACAAATCTGTTTAACTTTCTGGCACCAGTTGATTTAAAAAAAAAATGCTTTTACCGGAGTACCCCTTTAATTATCAGTCTCTCCCCTGCTCCCCCTCTCTCCCCCTTTTTCTCATCCTGATCTATTTAGTCTGTGTTCCTATAGCAGGACAATTTATGGCCCATCTTAGTGTGAATTCTCAACATCTATTGTCTTAACCCTTGCATATTTGTGAGATGTAACCTGTCTCTCCTGCTTGTAAGCTTAGATTTGCTTTGGACTTGATAAAGGGAGGAATCCTGAAAGCTTGTCTCTACAAAATTCTGTTAGTCCAATAAAAAAGGTATTACAAGATACTGCAACATTTTTTGATTTGCATCTAAAACAAAAACTAAAACAGATATGGTCACTATAATATTGTGTCAACACATAGTAGTTTAATTACTATTTGGTAAATATTCTAGTCCTCATTTAGATCATTATTTTTAGCCAAAACCAGAAGTGGGTACAAAACACAAAAAAGATGCAAATCTGTCCATTAAAGTTTTTTTTAATGTCAGTTTCATTCTTGGCTTTGGCTAAACATACTGATCAAAACTAAGACCATATATTGACCAAAATGCTACGTGTGAACTTAAAGGGGTACTCCGCCCTAGATATCTTATCCCCTATCCAAAGGACAGGGGATGTCTGATCGCGGGGGTCCCGCTGCTGGGGACCCCCGCAAACTCTCCTGCAGCCCCCTGAGTCATCACTGCACGGAGCTAAGTTTGTTCCGTGCGTGATGACTCACGATATAGGGGCCGGGGTATTGTGACGTCACGGCTCCACCCTCTTGTGATGTCATGGCTCCGCCCCCTCAATGCAAGTCTATGGGAGGCGTGACGGCTGCCATGTTCCCTCCCATAGGCTTGCATTGAGGGGGCGGAGCCGTGACACCACAATACGCCTGCCCCTGTATCCTGAGTCATCACGCATGGAGCATACGTAGCTGCAGGAGAGATTGCGGGGGTCCCCAGAAGTGGGACCCCCATGATCAGACATCATATCCCCTATCCTTTGGATAGGGGATAAGATGTCTAGGCCGGAGTACCCCTTTAACCTTTGAGTGCTTGTACAAATTACAATGGAGACACAGTTAGCATTGGCGATAGCCACTTATTGCTACTTTGCACCTGGTCTTGTATCTTTACAGTGGCCAGTCCAGGTGCAGCCTGCAATACGTGGTAATCGCGAGTGCTACCGGTGGCCACAAACACAACGTATACAAGAAGCCTATAGATATATCATAACTTAAATTTGACAAAATATTTATTCATAGTTAATAACTAATAATTAATTATTTATTACATATTATTAACTTTAGTGGAAAACTTTGGTTTAATATGGTTTAAGCGTATTGGTTCATGTGCCATGATACAGCTACTGATTCACTTTACAGTGTTAATATCTTATATTTTTTAGAACAATAGAACACATGCAATTTATGAAGATACACTAAATTTGGTTATGGAATCTACTGGGTTAATCACAAGAGAAGAAGAGCTGGCTGTGACAATGTCTTGTGCATACCCACTGGACATGATGGTCAGTCTGAATATAGCTGTGAATCCAATATATAGGTAACCCATTTATTTACATTCTTTCTTCCTCTAACCTGTTTACCTTAATTGTGGTCGGTTTGTTGTAAATTTATTGGTGTCACAAGACTAGATGTCATCTGAAATGAGCGATTGTACGTCTTAAATATTTTATCCTACTCCAGCACAAACATGTGTGCTCAGCTTAAATATATGTTCTGAACTCATAAAGAGATGACAAATCTGTAGCATGTGCCATCACTATATGATCAATGGTTGTCCCACCCCCGGGGCTCTAGAGATTGTGAACTGGGGTTGGCTGCAGTTCCTTGCACAGCCAGATGATTGGGATGCAGCATTACCCTAGTGCTGTGTCCTCTTCATTGTCATTATCAGTGGTGGTCTCGGAGGTCAGACCCCCACCAATCATTTAGTGATGGTCCTATAAGATGGGAAAACTTTAAACCAAGAGTGCTGTTTATTAAACCAGGTAAACAAAGAACCTTGTATGTTAAAATCCACATGAGATGCTAATCCTTAAAGGGGAACTCTGGTGGAAACAAGTGGAAAGCAAATGTTTTCAAATCAACTGGTACTAGAAAGTTAAACAGATTTGTAAATTACTTCCAGCCTTCCAGTACTTATTAGCTGCTGTAAGAAAAAAAAACAAAAAAAAAACTCTGCTTTTTAAATAAAAGTTATATATACACATACAAAAACACACCTACATACTATAATAATAATACTACATAACAACAGCTGGTCCGACTGCCCTTTTCTTATGGCTAATGCTACATAATATAAAACAAAATACATAACACAAAATACATAACACAATACACCAACAAATAAATAATATAAAACAATATACACAACACAGTATACATACAAATATAATAAATGTGCCTCACAAAAATACCTACAAAAATCCTAAAATAAATCCTACACTAAAACTGTGCCCTCTCCCACACCACCCCTCCTGTACATGGGTCAGTCCATAACCGTTCATACAGTTCTTAAGTCCAGTCCTTAACTGACCCATGTCAGATCCCCTAAGATACAAAACCCCACCACCCACAAATACACCCTCCCCACCTAGCACTCCAACCAACCAACTAAATACAACCTTATATACAAGACCACAACCCAATTTGGCCCAAGTTCAGTGCCTGTAAGCCCTTCATACCATATCAGCTGAAAACAAAACAAAAAGCTATGGTGCACATGCAACAGCCCCCCACCAGGGAGAAGGATAGCAGATCTGATACACTGAAGAAATTTAAACTCTTTCCCTAACTCCCCCTACTATTCTCCCTAATTCTATCCCTTCATTAAAGCTAACCCTACTATCACCCTATCCCTATCCCTGTATGCCTGTCCCTAACCAAAATAAAGGTACTCTACCAAAAAGGTCTAGTACTTAGGGCACATGAAAAGAAAACCCTCTCCATAGGAGAGAAGCCCTACTGGTACCAAGACTGCCATACTCCAAAGACCTGATCTTCCCGAGGTCACCGGTGATGTTCCTACAGACCTCCACCTCGGAGAGGACTTTCTGTTGGGTGGACACTAAACACCGTGCATTCCACACGTGATACTTAGCCACTAAGTTGACTAAAAATAAAGTGCCCCGATCTCAGTCACCGAGGGTCCTGAATGCCCCATAAGCCCACTCCGGATAGGTAAAGCCAGCAAGTTGACTCCAGCCGATAGAAGCGCCCACCCAGTTGTAGACCCCTACGTTAAAGGGACAATGAAGCAGGAAGTGGTCCATGCTTTCCAGCGTGTCCACACACTCTTCTCTGGGACACCCCAGGTCATCAGAGTTCCTGTACTTCAGGTTGTCCCTTACACCTATCTTCCCCTGAAAGCAGCGCCAGGCCAAGTCCCAAAACTTCTGGGGGATTCTTTTCAAGTTTAAAAGATACAACCCCACCCTCAGATCCCAACCTGGGCAGTCCCTGAGCACCAGAGGATTCTGGAAGTGGGTCAACAGAACCCGTTATTCAAGGAAACGCCTTGACCGGGTCCTGATTTCCCACACTCCCAGACCCCACCGACATAACGCCTTCAGAGTCGGGGTAGCGTAAGCCGGAAGATATCCATGGGGCGTACGGAGGTCCTTCACTTGCCCTCATCTCTCCCATTTCTGGAAGAAAGGCCAAAACCACTCCCTGCAGGAGAGTACCCACGGAGGAGCCCTCTCCTTCCAGAGGTTCGAGATGTTAGCTTTCAAGAAGGTGTTGGTTAAGAACACCACGGGGTTTACCATAGATAAACCCCCTAGCCTCCTCGTGCGGTACTTAACCTCCCTCTTGACTAGGTTCAACCTGTTCCCCCATAACAGTTGGAAAAACAGGCTGTAAACCCTAGTGTAGTAAGCCTTTGGCAAGACACATACGCTGTCCAGATAGATAAATAAGGGGAGCAGGTACGATTTGATCAGGTGTACCCTTTCCCTTAGGGTCATAGACAACCTTTCCACTGGTTCACCCTCCGAGTGGCATCCTGGAGCTTACCGTCCCAGTTTTTGGTGGGATAATCATCCTGGCCCAGAATTTTTGCTGAGTCTTGGGGCCCTGGGAGGGTGCCCTGGAGATCAAACGTGGGATCCCCCCTCCCAGCCAGAGACTTTCACCCTTATCCTGGTTGATCTTGGACCCGAAGCCTCAGAGTAGTGGTCCACCTCCGACATCACCACATCGACCTCCTCCCTCGAAGAGACGAAAATAGTGACATCATCAGCGTACGCCACCACTCTCTGGGTGACATTCAGCTCCGCCAGACTCATCCCGACTCCCGCCAACGGCCCACAATCTACCCTCCGGGCGAAGGGATCAATCGCGAACACGTATAAAAGCGGGCTCAAAGGACAACCCTGACGGACTCCGGACTCCACCTCAAAAGAGCGGCCAGACCACCCATTCACCAGCGGGAAACTCTCTGCCCCTGCATATAAGATCTTAAGTCAATTTACAAAAGTACTCGGTAAGCCATATCTCAGGAGGACGGACCAGAGGTACTCGTGGTTCACCCGATCAAATGCTTTGGCCTGATGCAAGGACAGTAAGTACACCTTCCAGAGACCCGCACTACTCCGCTCCACTGCCTCCCTGACACTGAGGACAGCACTTAAGGTGCTTCGGCCTGGAACAGAGCAGTGCTGAGCCCCCGAAAGGAGCCGGGGTGCAAACTTCACCAACCGATTAAACAGTATCTTGGCCAGAAGCTTCCTGTCCGTATTGAGAAGAGCTATGGGCCTCCAATTCTCAATCCGGCTAGGATCTTTACCTTTTGAGAGAAGAATCAGGGCTAACCTCCTCATTGACTTTGGCAGAGTGCACGAGGAGAGACACTCATTGAATACCTTGGTCAAGAGGGGAGCTAAAAACTCCTTAAAGGTCTTATACCACTCGGATGTTAAGCCATCCGGACCTGGCGACTTCTTGGGGGCGAGCCCCTCGATCGCCAGTATCACTTCCTCTTCCCTGATATCTTCTGCCAAAACATCAAGAGAGAGGTCTACCCCTGGCTCAGGAATGGTTTCAGCCAGGAAAGCTGACATCCTGTCTCGATCTAGATCCTTCCTCCCCAAGAGATGCAAGTAGAAGGATCTGACGACCTCCAGGATCCCTGATCTGGACCGATTCAGGGATCCCGTACTATCAACCAGTCCTGAGACTACTTTACTACTCACTGACATCTTGCAGTTCCTGTAAGGGTCAAGCGAGCGGTACTTCCTGTAATCCCTCTCAAAAACCAAAGATGCGTGCCTATCGTACTGACACCTCATCAGCAAGGACTTCACTCTGGAGATATCATCACGACTACCTCCAGTCGAGACAAGAAGCTCGAGTTTCCTCCTCTGATACAAGCAATACCTGTTCAGGGACCTGAGGCTCGAGAGCTGGCAGAAGAACCCCACAACCCGCTTCTTGAATATCTCCCACCACTCTGACTTACTACTACAAAGGCCCAGTAAAGGTACCTGACTCTGAAGAAAATCCTCAAAGGACTGTCTTATCTCCGCTTCCTCCAGGAGGGACAAATTCAGCTTCCAATAACCTTTACCCATCCGGGGGGTCTCTGAAACATTCAAGGAAAACAAAATCATACAGTGATCGGAGAACTTCACCTCAACCACGGACACTGCGGAAGAGACGGCTTCCTCCTTCAAATAAAACCTGTCTATCCTAGACCTGCTGGTGCTACCTCGATGATAGGTGAAACCCGCGTGGCCTAAGGGGCTCCGGATGTGGGCGTCCTCTAGGCGAGCTTCCCTAACTATATTATTAAGGGCCACACTATCGCAATCCAGCGGACCATTTGAGCCTCTCCTATCTTGGGACCTCGTGACATTATTGAAGTCCCCTCCAAAGATCACCTGCCGGCTTGTAAAAAGGAAGGGCTTAATCCTCATAAAAAGATTTTTACTGCCCAGCTTAGTTTGTGGGGCATAGATGTTTATGAGCTGGAGCTCTTGTCCCTTCATGAGGACATCTAAGATCAGGCACCTCCCCATTTCTAACTCAATAACCCGTCTGCATTCAACCGGAGGGTTAAAAAGGACCGCCACCCCACTATACGGCTCAGCCGCAAGAGACCAGTGGGAGGGCCCGCGCCTCCACTCTCTTCTGAATTTCACCAGAGAGGCTAGATCTGACAACCTGGACTCCTGTAAAAAGAAAATGTCGGCTTCAACACGGCCGAGAAAATCGAAGGCTTCGAATCTAGCAGTATCAGACTTTATACTGGCACAATTAATAGATGCCAGCGTCAGTGGGGTGAGTGCCGCAATCATGGGTGATTGAGTTAGACGGCCACACCTTTACTTCTGCTTCCCCTTCTTTTTCGCCCCCCTCATCCCCTGAAGAAGAGGAAAAGGCAGGACCACTTTTGGACCTCTTCTTAGACTCTGATTGGTCCATGTGGTCCCCGTCTCCGTCCGGCCCCAGTCTAGCCCTGCCCTCTGAGGAAGGTGGCTCCGCAGGACAGGGCCCAGTTCCCCCCAGAGGCTCTCTCACCCTAGGCACCCCACCCTCACCTTCCCCCTCCAAGGAAGGGGAGGAGATGGTATTGAGGACGAGGTACTGGTTTGACAGGTCAATCAGAGGGGGGGGGGCCAGTCAGGCTTCCGTTTTGGACCTGGTCCGTAGTACAAGGCTTAAAAGAGGGCTCCGACTTCTTTCTCCCTTTCCTTTTGCCCTTGTCTTTCTTTTCTGGCCTTTCCCCACTCTCCTCATCCCCACTTTCATAGTGGGAGGAATCGGAAGGGTCTACCATATTGCCTTCCTCTCTGCGCAGCCTCCTGATCTCCTCATCCAGCACGTTCTCCCCCAGGGCTTCAGTGGTTACAGGGCCAGCTTCAAGAGCAGGGGCTGGAGCTACCCCAGTCTCCTGGGCACTCTCCAGCTCCCTACTCTGCCTACGATTTTCCTCCCGCCTTAGTTTGGCGGGGCCCTTTTTCCTCATCACTAGCCCTGTTATGCCCCCATCCCTGCTTGTACCCTCCCCAGCCGGGGCAACTTCACAGCTCTCCCCGGCCGGAGCGGCCACAGCACGGGCGAAGGCGCTCGGACAACGGCTGAAAGGGTGCCCAAGGACACCACACAGGTGGCACCGGATCTGTCTGCTGGATACGGCCAGATGACCTACCCCACCACACAAAGCACAAACCTGTACAGTACAGGCTGCGCTAAAATGGGTGGGGCTATTGCACCTGTGACAGACCTTAGGCTGCCCCTGGTAAAAGACCTGGATCCTGTCACGTCCAAGGAAGGCAGCTGACGGAATGTGGGCAACTGTACTACCTGAACGCTTGAGTTTGACAGAAAACGTCCAGGCCCCGGACCAGATCCCATGCTCATCTAGATTTTTCTTGGGCATGTCCGTCACATCCCCATACCGTCCCAGCCAGGTCATGATGTCATAGCAGGAGAGTGACTCGTTATGAGTCAAAACGGTCACTTTCTTGACTGAGTTCTGACGGGAAATAGCCTTTACGGCAAAATCCCACCAGCCGGGCTCATTCTTCACCACTTCGTAGTTCGACCAGAAGAGTTCGAGACCCTCCGGTCGAACAAAACTGACATCAAATTCGGATGAACCGTAGGGGTGAATCAGGGCAAAGATGTCACTCGCCCTGAATTCCATCTGGAGGAGGAGCTCAACCACTTTAGCGCGAGGCGGGCTAATATCCTTGCCCCTCCAAATCAGACGTACCACGTTCCTACGGTTATTGTCCTGCCCGGGTGTCGGGAGGGACCAGACCACCTCCCCATTCTGCTCTTGGAATGCCCCCAAACTGTGCCTCTCTATCCAGAAAGACAGATCAACCTCACCCCTTCCCTCTACCTGGATTGACCGGTCGCCCCTATGTAGAGCCTCCAGGAGGCGCTGCTGCAAGTGACACCTGGGGCCGGATGGAGAGGGGGACCCCCCGGCAGCGACATGAGCATAGCTCCTAGGAGCAGTCACTACCAGGGGGGCAGCCGAACCAGACCCAGACTCAGACCCAGGACCACCATTCACACCACTACACCCACCGACATTCACACCACAATTCTCATCATCCATACCAGAATTTGTATTCATACCACCACTACTCCCACCATCATTCACTCCACTAACACTCCAACATGCACTCTTCTCATCCACAACACTACCACACCCATCATCCTCACATCCTACACTCGGGTCCTGCCTAACGTATCCTGGGCTGGCTGGGACTTTTAGTACTGCCGCTTTTAACAGAGTCTTTTTGCTGGCTTAGCTGTTGCTGGGGTCGACTCTGATGGCTCCTCCTCCATGGGCGATGTTACTGCCTGAGCCTGGGGCTGCCCCTCCAAGCGCACCCCAGCTCCTCCCACAACGCCATCACCGTGTCTGCCCGACTGCACGGGCTTTGCGGCTGGCACTGGCGCTCGGACACTCTCCCCCCTCACAGGAGAGTGCCCCGCAGCACCCACAGAACACACAGACCGACCGTTTTCCGCTCCCGATGCCCGGACACTCCCCCCCCCTCACAGAGGAGTGCCCTGCAGCGCCGGTAATGTCCACGGCACTCGGGGGACCGCCCCCAAGCACACAGACATATCACTTATCTGGACACTCCCCCCCCCCTCACAGAGAAGTGCCCCGCAGTGCCAGCAACACCCGGGGAACCGCTCCCCGAGCAAACAGCAGCATAGCTTTCCCCTGGTGCCTGGACACGCCCACCACCACCCTGGGGTGGTCCCGCAGCAACAGGGCTGTCCACCTTAAGCCCAATAGGACTTGCTGGCTCTACAGCGTTCTCTGCCATCTTGGACGGCATGCTGTACCCCCTTTCTGGCCCCGCTTCACCACAGAAACGGGGACTGGCAGTTTGGGGAGCCCAGCAGTCTGAACCAACTTTACAGCTGGCTCAGACTGCTGGAAAGGACGAAACACATAAGTCACAGTCTCCTGAACCTTCTGCCTTTTCTTCCTTTTCTTTACCAGATCATCTTTACCGAGATCCTCACCAAAGGCAAAATCATCCATACGGGTAGGGGACTCCTGCTGTATAATGGCTTGCAACAAACCCCCACTGGCCAGCTCCTCCTCACCGCTCTCCTCTGTCTCCCCATCACTGGAGGGTAGCGCCACCTGGGCGGGCTCAGGGTAGCTATCTTGGGGGGGCTGGGGGTCACACACACTAGGGGTGGCATCCATTTCACTTCCCACAGCCGACTCACCGTCATCTTCCTCCCTTCCTTCCTCCTCCTTCTCACTGCCCTCCTGAGGGCAGCCTGCACCATCTTTCCTCTCTTTGAATTTCACATCATTTATCAGTTTTTCTTTTATGAATCCTGCCCCCTCAGAGATTTTTCTTTTGGCCTCCTCCACCTCCGCCACCTCTATCTTCAAAGCCCGCACCTGGGCAGTGAACTTCTGCCTCTTACCTGTAGAGGCCTGGTCAGCCTGGTAGCGGGCAATTCTCAGGTCCTCTCTCAGGCTCCTCAGCTTCCTGCCCAGCTCTTCATACTCCGTCATCTTGGCTTGTATCCTTGAGCCATAGGTCGCCAATGACTCCCTTGGTCCCTGTGCCCCCCATTGCTGGGGTTCCAGGGTAGCAGAAGGACCGCTGGTCTTTGCTGTTGCCTTATGTCCCTCTGATCCAGTCGGGGGAGTGGGCTCCACATTTCTGCGGGCCCTGCTGGAACGTCTCACCCTGACCTTGAATCCGGCTGTAGACACTTTCTTCCCCCCTCTCGCCAGCCGGGAACGAGAGGTAGAAGCCCGAGGCTCCATGCAGGAAAGCCCTCCCAGGGAGCCTGCCACACTCCTGGGAAAGCCTGATGTAAAAACCTGCTTCTCTGCCTGGAAGTCTGGAGAGCAAAAGGAGCCACACCGACAGCTGCACACACTGAAACCACAGGATGTGCTCTCTGCTGTCACCTCTGTCCGTGTCAAAAACTGTCCAGATTAGAATCATATCCCCATAGATAACCTCTGCTGCCCTGACACGGACAGAGGTGTCAGCAGAGAGCACTGTTGTCAGACTGGAAAGAACTTGACATATTTCTGTGAAGTATTTCTGTAGTATACAGAAGCTTTATAACTAGAGGAGTTAAGATTTTTTTTAATAGAAGTAATTTACAAATCTGTTAAATTTTATTGCACCAGTTGATTCAAAAACATTTTTTCCCCTTTAATTATAAGGCTCAGAAGACTTTTGTCTGATCTCTATGGTCAACCTTAAGAAGATTCTCCTTTTCTACATAATTTAAGGGTTTAAATAGGTTGACTGGGACTTTAGAGGTTTTTATACCTCCACTTAGTGTTCATTTGTTTTAAATGTTTATAACCTTTTCCGTATAGTGTTGTTTTGACCAATAAAATGTACACTTATTTATATCAAGATTATCCTATTTTTTGCCAGTTTTCTCTTTTTGTCCTGTGGTAAATTGACTTTGTGGCACTTATATCCCTTGCACCCTAGTTCCTAATTAGAGTGTGTGCCCAATCCTGTATATGTATAGTACTGCAAGAACAAACTGTCTGTGGATAATTTAGTTTTGGAATTTTCTACTGTATATTGACTTTTATCACATATATATGGTAGAACGACACATATTAACCTTTTTATATCTACAGCTCCACAAATATCAGTGTTGGAGGGACCGGCCAATTCATAGCATACATGGCTCTTTACAAAGACAGCAGTTATCTGACTCCATATGAAGGATCCGAAGTTGCCCTTCCAACTAAGTCTACGCTGTATGTTGGTGTCTTCGTTCAGGGAGGAGACCCTTCTCAGTATGTTTTAGTAATGAAGAACTGCTATGCAACACCTACAGGAAACCCAGATGATGCTGTGAAATATTACATCATAAAAGACAGGTACCGACTGATGGTCTCTCATGTAGCTTATGTGTTTAAGAGGAACCACTGATTTTTATTTAAAAACCATGATACTGGCAGGTCTCAGCTTTGCAAAGGGGGCAGTGTATGCTATAAATTCTGCTGGGTGCCCAAACGTTTGCAGACACCATTTTTTTGTTTTCTGTTATTTTGAAAGTGTAAATGATGGAAATAAAATCTAACTTTTGTTGACATATTATAAGAATGTCTAATCTGTAATTTGATGCCTTTTGGAGATTTTTCCATCTTTCCTATGGCTTCTTTATGCACATTAATACAAATTTTTACCTGGGGTGCCCAAACTTTTGATCCCCACTGTAAGGTGGAGAGGCTTCAGGGCCCCCATTATGCAGTACATAGTGTAGTGAGTCTTGTGCTCTAGTTGTGAAATCTCTAATAAAGTGACCATTTAGTGTAGGTGAAAGTTAAAACTGGTTAAGTGTAGAGCTGGCAAACACCACACCCATATGAGCTGGAATCCAAATCAAGCCTTAATGGGGGGGAGGGGGGGGTTATTTGATCCCTTCTCCTGTTTGTATATAGTTACCTAGTTATTCTAGTAAAATGCCACGGAAACACATTTGCGTAGACACTTGGCATTGGCTTTTGTAGTTATTGATTATATCAATGTAACTGGTGTTTGTATTGGTTTTCCCATTAGCTGTCCCAATAAGCAGGACTCCACCATTAGCGTACTGGAAAATGCTGTCTCAAGGAAAGGTCGTCTCTCCCTGCAAGTGTTTAAGTTTGTTGGCAATTACAACTCTGTCTATATGCACTGTGCTGTGAGCCTGTGTGACCCCACTGCTGGATTGTGCTCCCCTGTAAGTACCTGTGCATTACTCTGCTTTTTTTTTTTTCTTTAGCTTCTTAGTACAAGATATACTTTGCATGAATTTATAATCCAAATCCCCATTTATTTTAGTCATGTTCTGGAATTGGTTCCCGAGGTGCAACAGTTGAGGCAAGCTACCAGCTAAAAGTGGGTCCAATTGTTCGAGGAGGTAAGAATCCTAACCGTGTGATCATAAATGCAAGTCAGGAGTTTTTGGATTCACTTAATGTATTAATATCCAGTCAATTTATATTTCCATAAATAAAAGTAATCCACTAATAACAACAACAACAATAACAATAATAATAGGGTGATGTGTCAGCAGTAAAGGTCCACTAGAAATGCGCAGTGCTTCATAAATTCTCTATGGGGCTTTTATACATAGCCATGAGGTGTGGTAAATTAATTCAGATAGATTTCACTATAGAAAGTGTACTCCATTAGAAAGACCTTTAAAAATTCTTTACCATGGTAAATTTCATAATGACAGAGAAGGTGACTTGAGAAGCTGATCATCCTTCTTCTGAGACTTGTTTTCCCAGATACAAAGGCTTTTGAAATCTTAAGCCGGATTATATAATTTTTTTTTGCTATGATAGTCAGTAGGCCATTTCTGTTTTCGGTATGGCTACATTTTACCTACACTTTAGTTAATATAAAAAGCTAACTCATGATTATAAAAACCGCTGTCTACTATTTCATAATCGATTAGTTGGTTAGCCAATTTTCCAATGATCACAAATACATAGCGATTATCACTGTATATATACAATCTCACAATCTTATGTTTCCTGAAGCTTCTCTCTGCAACTATTGTGAGTCCCTGGCTGTCAGGATCCATGCAACATGCCGGACTTGCAATATTTGCAGAGAGGAGATGTGGGAAATGGAAGATGATGTGTGCTGAGACTCTCTTTACTAAACAGACTGCCGGGGGCATTTAGGATGCCACTGGACAATCAGGGAATATCCTTCCTCCTCTTTGGCCACAGGTAATAAACAAGAAGGAGGAAAAGACTTTATAAAATTCTCCTCTCCTCATTAATTCCCCTCTCCCACCCTCTGGTACATGGTCCCCTCAATAACTCCCTCCCTTCCTTCAGTACAGATCCCTCATTACCTTCTTCCCTAATTTTCAAATTATTTTCTTCTCCAATATTGATTTTTTATCTGATTGATCGGCCAGCAAATCTATTATGAACAAATATTTGTTAATTTTAGACCTAATCTACATATATATCTAAATTATCTTTAAATTAATTTTCTACATTTTTTAAAAGGACAAAATAAATCAATATGTTTTAAAGGTTCCCTATTTTTCATATTTTTACATATATATATATTCTTACAGATTTTGCTACATCTTCAGGCTGTATTGGTAAGTACTGTATGTCATCGAAACTCCGTATTCCTTATTGCTCCAAAACAGTACATCTAAAATACAAAAATAACCAACTCTTTAAACAGCCCTACAAAAAAAACTATAAAATAATCTGTAATCTGTCCCTGCAGTTGTATGTCGGTCTTCTATCTGTTGTAATCTGTTCCTGCAGTTATATGTTAGTTTTCTATCTGTCCCTGCAGTTGTATGTTAGCATCTTCTATCTGTTGTAATCTGTCCCTGCAAGTGTATGTTAGTCTTCTATCTGTTGTAATCTGTCCCTGCAGTTGTATGTTAGTCTTTTATCTGTTGTAATCTGTCCCTGCAGTTATATGTTAGTTTTCTATCCGTTGTAATCTGTCCCTGCAGTTGTATGTTAGAGTTTTCTATCTGTTGTAATCTGTCCCTGCAGTTGTATGTTAGTCTTTTATCTGTTGTAATCTGTCCCTGTAGTTATATGTTAGTCTTCTATCTGTTGTAATCTGTCCCTGCAGTTGTATGTTAGTCTTCTATCTGTTGTACTCTATTCCTGCAGTTATATGTAAGTCTTCTGTTGTAATCTGTTCCTGTAGTTATATGTTAGTCTTCTATCTGTTGTAATCTGTCCCTGCAGTTGTATGTTAGTCTTCTATCTGTTGTACTCTATTCCTGCAGTTATATGTAAGTCTTCTGTTGTAAACTGTTCCTGTAGTTATATGTTAGTCTTCTATCTGTTGTAATCTGTCCCTGCAATTGTATGTTAGAGTCTTCTATCTGTTGTAATCTGTCCCTGCAGTTGTATGTTAGAGTCTTCTATCTGTTGTACTCTATTCCTGCAGTTGTATGTAAGTCTTCTGTTGTAATCTGTTCCTGTAGTTATATGTTAGTCTTCTATCTGTTGTAATCTGTCCCTGCAGTTGTATGTTAGTCTTCTATCTGTTGTAATCTGTCCCTGCAGTTGTATGTTAGTTTTCTATCTGTTGTAATCTGTACCTGCAGTTGTATGTTAGTCTTCTATCTGTTGTAATCTGTCCCTGGAGTTGTATGTTAGTCTTCTATCTGTTGTAATCTGTCCCTGCAGTTGTATGTTAGTCTTCTATCTGTTGTAATCTGTCCCTGCAGTTGTATGTTAGAGTCTTCTATCTGTTGTAATCTGTCCCTGCAGTTGTATGTTAGAGTCTTCTATCTGTTGTAATCTGTTCCTGCAGTTGTATGTTAGTCTTCTATCTGTTGTAATCTGTTCCTGCAGTTGTATGTAAGTCTTCTATCTGTTGTAATCTGTCCCTGCAGTTATATGTTAGTTTTCTATCTGTTGTAATCTGTCCCTGCAGTTGTATGTAAGTCTTCTATCTGTTGTAATCTGTTCCTGCAGTTGTAAGTAAGTCTTCTATCTGTTGTAATCTGTCCCTGCAGTTGTATGTTAGAGTCTTCTATCTGTTGTAATCTGTTCCTGCAGTTGTATGTAAGTCTTCTATCTGTTGTAATCTGTCCCTGCAGTTGTATGTTAGAGTCTTCTATCTGTTGTAATCTCTTCCTGTAGTTATATGTTAGTCTTCTATCTGTTGTAATCTGTTCCTGCAGTTGTATGTTAGTCTTCTATCTGTTGTAATCTCTTCCTGTAGTTATATGTTAGTCTTCTATCTGTTGTAATCTGTCCCTGCAGTTGTATGTTGGAGTCTTCCATCTGTTGAAATCTGTCCCTGCAGTTGTATGTTAGAGTCTTCTATCTGTTGTAATCTGTTCCTGCAGTTGTATGTTAGTCTTCTATCTGTTGTAATCTGTTCCTGCAGTTGTATGTAAGTCTTCTATCTGTTGTACTCTATTCCTGCAGTTGTATGTAAGTCTTCTATCTGTTGTAATCTGTTCCTGCAGTTGTATGTAAGTCTTCTATCTGTTGTAATCTGTCCCTGCAGTTGTATGTAAGTCTTCTATCTGTTGTAATCTGTTCCTGCAGTTGTATGTAAATCTTCTAACTGTTGTAATCTGTTCCTGCAGTTGTATGTTGGTCTTCTATCTGTTGTAATCTGTTCCTGCAGTTGTATGTAAGTCTTCTATCTGTTGTAATCTGTTCCTGCAGTTGTATGTAAGTCTTCTATCTGTTGTAATCTGTTCCTGCAGTTGTATGTTGGTCTTCTATCTGTTGTAATCTGTACCTGCAGTTGTATGTTAGAGTCTTCTATCTGTTGTAATCTGTTCCTGTAGTTATATGTTAGTCTTCTATCTGTTGTAATCTGTTCCTGCAGTTGTATGTTAGTTTTCTATCTGTTGTAATCTGTTCCTGCAGTTATATGTTAGCATCTTCTATCTGTTGTAATCTATTCCTGCTGTTGTATATTAGTCTTATTTCTGTTGTGGTCTGTCCCTGCAGTTGTATGTTAGTCTTTTATCTGTTGTAATCTGTCCCTGTAGTTATATATTAGTTTTCTATCTGTTGTAATCTGTCCCTGCAGTTGTATGTTAGAGTCTTCTATCTGTTGTAATCTGTCCCTGCAGTTGTATGTAAGTCTTCTATCTGTTGTAATATGTTACTGCAGTTGTATGTTAGAGTCTTCTATCTGTTGTACTCTATTCCTGCAGTTGTATGTAAGTCTTCTGTTGTAATCTGTTCCTGTAGTTATATGTTAGTCTTCTATCTGTTGTAATCTGTCCCTGCAGTTGTATGTTAGTCTTCTATCTGTTGTAATCTGTCCCTGCAGTTGTATGTTAGTTTTCTATCTGTTGTAATCTGTCCCTGCAGTTGTATGTTAGTCTTCTATCTGTTGTAATCTGTCCCTGCAGTTGTATGTTAGTCTTCTATCTGTTGTAATCTGTCCCTGCAGTTGTATGTTAGAGTCTTCTATCTGTTGTAATCTGTTCCTGCAGTTGTATGTTAGTCTTCTATCTGTTGTAATCTGTCCCTGCAGTTGTATGTTAGTCTTCTATCTGTTGTAATCTGTCCCTGCAGTTGTATGTTAGAGTCTTCTATCTGTTGTAATCTGTCCCTGCAGTTGTATGTTAGAGTCTTCTATCTATTGTAATCTGTTCCTGCAGTTGTATGTTAGTCTTCTATCTGTTGTAATCTGTCCCTGCAGTTGTATGTTAGTCTTCTATCTGTTGTAATCTGTTCCTGCAGTTGTATGTTAGTCTTCTATCTGTTGTAATCTCTTCCTGTAGTTATATGTTAGTCTTCTATCTGTTGTAATCTGTTCCTGCAGTTGTATGTATGTCTTCTATCTGTTGTAATCTGTCCCTGCAGTTATATGTTAGTTTTCTATCTGTTGTAATCTGTCCCTGCAGTTGTATGTTAGTCTTCTATCTGTTGTACTCTATTCCTGCAGTTATATGTAAGTCTTCTGTTGTAATCTGTTCCTGTAGTTATATGTTAGTCTTCTATCTGTTGTAATCTGTCCCTGCAGTTGTATGTTAGTCTTCTATCTGTTGTAATCTGTCCCTGCAGTTGTATGTTAGAGTCTTCTATCTGTTGTAATCTGTCCCTGCAGTTGTATGTTAGAGTCTTCTATCTGTTGTAATCTGTTCCTGCAGTTGTATGTTAGTCTTCTATCTGTTGTAATCTCTTCCTGTAGTTATATGTTAGTCTTCTATCTGTTGTAATCTGTTCCTGCAGTTGTATGTATGTCTTCTATCTGTTGTAATCTGTCCCTGCAGTTATATGTTAGTTTTCTATCTGTTGTAATCTGTCCCTGCAGTTGTATGTTAGTCTTCTATCTGTTGTACTCTATTCCTGCAGTTATATGTAAGTCTTCTGTTGTAATCTGTTCCTGTAGTTATATGTTAGTCTTCTATCTGTTGTAATCTGTCCCTGCAGTTGTATGTTAGTCTTCTATCTGTTGTAATCTGTCCCTGCAGTTGTATGTTAGTTTTCTATCTGTTGTAATCTGTCCCTGCAGTTGTATGTTAGTCTTCTATCTGTTGTAATCTGTCCCTGGAGTTGTATGTTAGTCTTCTATCTGTTGTAATCTGTCCCTGCAGTTGTATGTTAGTCTTCTATCTGTTGTAATCTGTCCCTGCAGTTGTATGTTAGAGTCTTCTATCTGTTGTAATCTGTCCCTGCAGTTGTATGTTAGAGTCTTCTATCTGTTGTAATCTGTTCCTGCAGTTGTATGTTAGTCTTCTATCTGTTGTAATCTCTTCCTGTAGTTATATGTTAGTCTTCTATCTGTTGTAATCTGTTCCTGCAGTTGTATGTAAGTCTTCTATCTGTTGTAATCTGTCCCTGCAGTTATATGTTAGTTTTCTATCTGTTGTAATCTGTCCCTGCAGTTGTATGTAAGTCTTCTATCTGTTGTAATCTGTTCCTGCAGTTGTAAGTAAGTCTTCTATCTGTTGTAATATGTCCCTGCAGTTGTATGTTAGAGTCTTCTATCTGTTGTAATCTGTTCCTGCAGTTGTATGTAAGTCTTCTATCTGTTGTAATCTGTCCCTGCAGTTGTATGTTAGAGTCTTCTATCTGTTGTAATCTCTTCCTGTAGTTATATGTTAGTCTTCTATCTGTTGTAATCTGTTCCTGCAGTTGTATGTTAGTCTTCTATCTGTTGTAATCTCTTCCTGTAGTTATATGTTAGTCTTCTATCTGTTGTAATCTGTTCCTGCAGTTGTATGTAAGTCTTCTATCTGTTGTAATCTGTCCCTGCAGTTGTATGTTGGAGTCTTCCATCTGTTGAAATCTGTCCCTGCAGTTGTATGTTAGAGTCTTCTATCTGTTGTAATCTGTTCCTGCAGTTGTATGTTAGTCTTCTATCTGTTGTAATCTGTTCCTGCAGTTGTATGTAAGTCTTCTATCTGTTGTACTCTATTCCTGCAGTTGTATGTAAGTCTTCTATCTGTTGTAATCTGTTCCTGCAGTTGTATGTAAGTCTTCTATCTGTTGTAATCTGTTCCTGCAGTTGTATGTAAATCTTCTATCTGTTGTAATCTGTTCCTGCAGTTGTATGTTGGTCTTCTATCTGTTGTAATCTGTTCCTGCAGTTCTATGTAAGTCTTCTATCTGTTGTAATCTGTTCCTGCAGTTGTATGTAAGTCTTCTATCTGTTGTAATCTGTTCCTGCAGTTGTATGTTGGTCTTCTATCTGTTGTAATCTGTACCTGCAGTTGTATGTTAGAGTCTTCTATCTGTTGTAATCTGTTCCTGTAGTTATATGTTAGTCTTCTATCTGTTGTAATCTGTTCCTGCAGTTGTATGTTAGTTCTCTATCTGTTGTAATCTGTTCCTGCAGTTATATGTTAGCATCTTCTATCTGTTGTAATCTATTCCTGCTGTTGTATATTAGTCTTATTTCTGTTGTGGTCTGTCCCTGCAGTTGTATGTTAGTCTTTTATCTGTTGTAATCTGTCCCTGCAGTTATATATTAGTTTTCTATCTGTTGTAATCTGTCCCTGCAGTTGTATGTTAGAGTCTTCTATCTGTTGTAATCTGTCCCTGCAGTTGTATGTAAGTCTTCTATCTGTTGTAATATGTTACTGCAGTTGTATGTTAGAGTCTTCTAACTGTTGTACTCTATTCCTGCAGTTGTATGTAAGTCTTCTGTTGTAATCTGTTCCTGTAGATATATGTTAGTCTTCTATCTGTTGTAATCTGTCCCTGCAGTTGTATGTTAGTTTTCTATCTGTTGTAATCTGTCCCTGCAGTTGTATGTTAGTCTTCTATCTGTTGTAATCTGTCCCTGCAGTTGTATGTTAGTCTTCTATCTGTTGTAATCTGTCCCTGCAGTTGTATGTTAGAGTCTTCTATCTGTTGTAATCTGTTCCTGCAGTTGTATGTTAGTCTTCTATCTGTTGTAATCTGTCCCTGCAGTTGTATGTTAGTCTTCTATCTGTTGTAATCTGTCCCTGCAGTTGTATGTTAGAGTCTTCTATCTGTTGTAATCTGTTCCTGCAGTTGTATGTTAGTCTTCTATCTGTTGTAATCTCTTCCTGTAGTTATATGTTAGTCTTCTATCTGTTGTAATCTGTTCCTGCAGTTGTATGTAAGTCTTCTATCTGTTGTAATCTGTCCCTGCAGTTATATGTTAGTTTTCTATCTGTTGTAATCTGTCCCTGCAGTTGTATGTTAGAGTCTTCTATCTGTTGTAATCTGTTCCTGCAGTTGTATGTAAGTCTTCTATCTGTTGTAATCTGTCCCTGCAGTTGTATGTTAGAGTCTTCTATCTGTTGTAATCTGTTCCTGCAGTTGTATGTAAGTCTTCTATCTGTTGTAATCTGTTCCTGCAGTTGTATGTTGGTCTTCTATCTGTTGTAATCTGTTCCTGCAGTTGTATGTAAGTCTTCTATCTGTTGTAATCTGTTCCTGCAGTTGTATGTAAGTCTTCTATCTGTTGTAATCTGTTCCTGCAGTTGTATGTTGGTCTTCTATCTGTTGTAATCTGTACCTGCAGTTGTATGTTAGAGTCTTCTATCTGTTGTAATCTGTTCCTGTAGTTATATGTTAGTCTTCTATCTGTTGTAATCTGTTCCTGCAGTTGTATGTTAGTTTTCTATCTGTTGTAATCTGTTCCTGCAGTTATATGTTAGCATCTTCTATCTGTTGTAATCTATTCCTGCTGTTGTATATTAGTCTTATTTCTGTTGTGGTCTGTCCCTGCAGTTGTATGTTAGTCTTTTATCTGTTGTAATCTGTCCCTGCAGTTATATATTAGTTTTCTATCTGTTGTAATCTGTCCCTGCAGTTGTATGTTAGAGTCTTCTATCTGTTGTAATCTGTCCCTGCAGTTGTATGTAAGTCTTCTATCTGTTGTAATATGTTACTGCAGTTGTATGTTAGAGTCTTCTATCTGTTGTACAATATTCCTGCAGTTGTATGTAAGTCTTCTGTTGTAATCTGTTCCTGTAGTTATATGTTAGTCTTCTATCTGTTGTAATCTGTCCCTGCAGTTGTATGTTAGTCTTCTATCTGTTGTAATCTGTCCCTGCAGTTGTATGTTAGTCTTCTATCTGTTGTAATCTGTCCCTGCAGTTGTATGTAAGTCTTCTATCTGTTGTAATCTGTCCCTGCAGTTGTATGTTAGTCTTCTATCTGTTGTAATCTGTCCCTGCAGTTGTATGTTAGAGTCTTCTATCTGTTGTAATCTGTTCCTGCAGTTGTATGTTAGTCTTCTATCTGTTGTAATCTGTTCCTGCAGTTGTATGTTAGTCTTCTATCTGTTGTAATCTGTCCCTGCAGTTGTATGTTAGAGTCTTCTATCTGTTGTAATCTGTTCCTGCAGTTGTATGTTAGTCTTCTATCTGTTGTAATCTCTTCCTGTAGTTATATGTTAGTCTTCTATCTGTTGTAATCTGTTCCTGCAGTTGTATGTAAGTCTTCTATCTGTTGTAATCTGTCCCTGCAGTTATATGTTAGTTTTCTATCTGTTGTAATCTGTCCCTGCAGTTGTATGTTAGAGTCTTCTATCTGTTGTAATCTGTTCCTGCAGTTGTATGTAAGTCTTCTATCTGTTGTAATCTGTCCCTGCAGTTGTATGTAAGTCTTCTATCTGTTGTAATCTGTCCCTGCAGTTGTATGTTAGTCTTCTATCTGTTGTAATCTGTCCCTGCAGTTGTATGTTAGAGTCTTCTATCTGTTGTAATCTCTTCCTGCAGTTGTATGTTAGTCTTCTATCTGTTGTAATCTCTTCCTGTAGTTATATGTTAGTCTTCTATCTGTTGTTATCTGTTCCTGCAGTTGTGTGTAAGTCTTCTATCTGTTTTAATCTGTCCCTGCAGTTGTATGTTAGAGTCTTCCATCTGTTGTAATCTGTCCCTGCAGTTGTATGTTAGAGTCTTCTATCTATTGTAATCTGTTCCTGCAGTTGTATGTTAGTCTTCTATCTGTTGTAATCTGTTCCTGCAGTTGTATGTAAGTCTTCTATCTGTTGTACTCTATTCCTGCAGTTGTATGCAAGTCTTCTATCTGTTGTAATCTGTTCCTGCAGTTGTATGTAAGTCTTCTATCTGTTGTAATCTGTCCCTGCAGTTGTATGTAAGTCTTCTATCTGTTGTAATCTGTTCCTGCAGTTGTATGTAAGTCTTCTATCTGTTGTAATCTGTTCCTGCAGTTGTATGTAAATATTCTATCTGTTGTAATCTGTTCCTGCAGTTGTATGTAAGTCTTCTATCTGTTGTAATCTGTTCCTGCAGTTGTATGTAAGTCTTCTATCTGTTGTAATCTGTTCCTGCAGTTGTATGTTGGTCTTCTATCTGTTGTAATCTGTACCTGCAGTTGTATGTTAGAGTCTTCTATCTGTTGTAATCTGTCCCTGCAGTTGTATGTTAGTCTACTATCCGTTGTAATCTATTCCTACAGTTGTATGTTAGTCTTCTATCCGTTGTAATCTGTTCCTGCAGTTGTATGTAAGTCTTCTATCTGTTGTAATCTGTTCCTGCAGATGTATGTTAGCATCTTCTATCTGTTGTAATCTCTTCCTGTAGTTATGTTAGTCTTCTATCTGTTGTAATCTGTTCCTGCAGTTGTATGTTAGAGTCTTCCATCTGTTGTAATCTGTCCCTGCAGTTGTATGTTAGAGTCTTCTATCTGTTGTAATCTGTCCCTGCAGTTGTATGTTAGAGTCTTTTATCTGTTGTACTCTATTCCTGCAGTTGTATGTAAGTCTTCTATCTGTTGTAATCTGTTCCTGCAGTTGTATGTAAGTCTTCTATCTGTTGTAATCTGCCCCTGCAGTTGTATGTAAGTCTTCTATCTGTTGTAATCTGTTCCTGCAGTTGTATGTAAGTCTTCTATCTGTTGTAATCTGTTCCTGCAGTTGTATGTAAATCTTCTATCTGTTGTAATCTGTTCCTGCAGTTGTATGTAAGTCTTCTATCTGTTGTAATCTGTTCCTGCAGTTGTATGTTGGTCTTCTATCTGTTCTAATCTGTACCTGCAGTTGTATGTTAGAGTCTTCTATCTGTTGTAATCTGTCCCTGCAGTTGTATGTTAGTCTACTATCCATTGTAATCTATTCCTACAGTTGTATGTTAGTCTTCTATCCGTTGTAATCTGTTCCTGCAGTTGTATGTAAGTCTTCTATCTGTTGTAATCTGTTCCTGCAGTTGTATGTTAGCATCTTCTATCTGTTGTAATCTGTCCCTGCAGTTGTATGTAAGTCTTCTATCTGTTGTAATCTGTTCCTGCAGTTATATGTTAGCATCTTCTATCTGTTGTAATCTATTCCTGCTGTTGTATATTAGTCTTATTTCTGTTGTGGTCTGTCCCTGCAGTTGTATGTTAGTCTTTTATCTGTTGTAATCTGTCCCTGCAGTTATATATTAGTTTTCTATCTGTTGTAATCTGTCCCTGCAGTTGTATGTTAGAGTCTTCTATCTGTTGTAATCTGTCCCTGCAGTTGTATGTAAGTCTTCTATCTGTTGTAATATGTTACTGCAGTTGTATGTTAGAGTCTTCTATCTGTTGTACTCTATTCCTGCAGTTGTATGTAAGTCTTCTGTTGTAATCTGTTCCTGTAGTTATATGTTAGTGTTCTATCTGTTGTAATCTGTCCCTGCAGTTGTATGTAAGTCTTCTATCTGTTGTGGTCTGTCCCTGCAGTTGTATGTTAGTTTTCTATCTGTTGTAATCTGTTCCTGCAGTTGTATGTTAGTCTTCTATCTGTTGTAATCTGTCCCTGCAGTTGTATGTTAGTCTTCTATCTGTTGTAATCTGTCCCTGCAGTTGTATGTTAGAGTCTTCTATCTGTTGTAATCTGTTCCTGCAGTTGTATGTTAGTCTTCTATCTGTTGTAATCTGTCCCTGCAGTTGTATGTTAGTCTTCAATCTGTTGTAATCTGTCCCTGCAGTTGTATGTTAGAGTCTTCTATCTGTTGTAATCTGTCCCTGCAGTTGTATGTTAGAGTCTTCTATCTGTTGTAATCTGTTCCTGCAGTTGTATGTTAGTCTTCTATCTGTTGTAATCTCTTCCTGTAGTTATATGTTAGTCTTCTATCTGTTGTAATCTGTTCCTGCAGTTGTATGTAAGTCTTCTATCTGTTGTAATCTGTCCCTGCAGTTATATGTTAGTTTCTATCTGTTGTAATCTGTCCCTGCAGTTGTATGTAAGTCTTCTATGTGTTGTAATCTGTTCCTGCAGTTGTATGTAAGTCTTCTATCTGTTGTAATCTGTCCCTGCAGTTGTATGTTAGAGTCTTCTATCTGTTGTAATCTGTTCCTGCAGTTGTATGTAAGTCTTCTATCTGTTGTAATCTGTCCCTGCAGTTGTATGTTAGTCTTCTATCTGTTGTAATCTGTCCCTGCAGTTGTATGTTAGAGTCTTCTATCTGTTGTAATCTGTCCCTGCAGTTGTATGTAAGTCTTCTATCTGTTGTAATATGTTCCTGCAGTTGTATGTAAGTCTTCTATCTGTTGTAATCTGTCCCTGCAGTTGTATGTAAGTCTTCTATCTGTTGTAATCTGTTCCTGCAGTTGTATGTAAGTCTTCTATCTGTTGTAATCTGTTCCTGCAGTTGTATGTAAATATTCTATCTGTTGTAATCTGTTCCTGCAGTTGTATGTAAGTCTTCTATCTGTTGTAATCTGTTCCTGCAGTTGTATGTAAGTCTTCTATCTGTTGTAATCTGTTCCTGCAGTTGTATGTTGGTCTTCTATCTGTTGTAATCTGTACCTGCAGTTGTATGTTAGAGTCTTCTATCTGTTGTAATCTGTCCCTGCAGTTGTATGTTAGTCTACTATCCGTTGTAATCTATTCCTACAGTTGTATGTTAGTCTTCTATCCGTTGTAATCTGTTCCTGCAGTTGTATGTAAGTCTTCTATCTGTTGTAATCTGTTCCTGCAGATGTATGTTAGCATCTTCTATCTGTTGTAATCTCTTCCTGTAGTTATGTTAGTCTTCTATCTGTTGTAATCTGTTCCTGCAGTTGTATGTTAGAGTCTTCCATCTGTTGTAATCTGTCCCTGCAGTTGTATGTTAGAGTCTTCTATCTGTTGTAATCTGTCCCTGCAGTTGTATGTTAGAGTCTTCTATCTGTTGTACTCTATTCCTGCAGTTGTATGTAAGTCTTCTATCTGTTGTAATCTGTTCCTGCAGTTGTATGTAAGTCTTCTATCTGTTGTAATCTGTCCCTGCAGTTGTATGTAAGTCTTCTATCTGTTGTAATCTGTTCCTGCAGTTGTATGTAAGTCTTCTATCTGTTGTAATCTGTTCCTGCAGTTGTATGTAAGTCTTCTATCTGTTGTAATCTGTTCCTGCAGTTGTATGTAAGTCTTCTATCTGTTGTAATCTGTTCCTGCAGTTGTATGTTGGTCTTCTATCTGTTCTAATCTGTACCTGCAGTTGTATGTTAGAGTCTTCTATCTGTTGTAATCTGTCCCTGCAGTTGTATGTTAGTCTACTATCCGTTGTAATCTATTCCTACAGTTGTATGTTAGTCTTCTATCCGTTGTAATCTGTTCCTGCAGTTGTATGTAAGTCTTCTATCTGTTGTAATCTGTTCCTGCAGTTGTATGTTAGCATCTTCTATCTGTTGTAATCTGTCCCTGCAGTTGTATGTAAGTCTTCTATCTGTTGTAATCTGTTCCTGCAGTTATATGTTAGCATCTTCTATCTGTTGTAATCTATTCCTGCTGTTGTATATTAGTCTTATTTCTGTTGTGGTCTGTCCCTGCAGTTGTATGTTAGAGTCTTCTATCTGTTGTAATCTGTTCCTGCAGTTGTATGTTAGTCTTCTATCTGTTGTAATCTCTTCCTGTAGTTATATGTTAGTCTTCTATCTGTTGTAATCTGTTCCTGCAGTTGTATGTAAGTCTTCTATCTGTTGTAATCTGTCCCTGCAGTTATATGTTAGTTTTCTATCTGTTGTAATCTGTCCCTGCAGTTGTATGTTAGAGTCTTCTATCTGTTGTAATCTGTTCCTGCAGTTGTATGTAAGTCTTCTATCTGTTGTAATCTGTCCCTGCAGTTGTATGTAAGTCTTCTATCTGTTGTAATCTGTCCCTGCAGTTGTATGTTAGTCTTCTATCTGTTGTAATCTGTCCCTGCAGTTGTATGTTAGAGTCTTCTATCTGTTGTAATCTCTTCCTGCAGTTGTATGTTAGTCTTCTATCTGTTGTAATCTCTTCCTGTAGTTATATGTTAGTCTTCTATCTGTTGTTATCTGTTCCTGCAGTTGTGTGTAAGTCTTCTATCTGTTTTAATCTGTCCCTGCAGTTGTATGTTAGAGTCTTCCATCTGTTGTAATCTGTCCCTGCAGTTGTATGTTAGAGTCTTCTATCTATTGTAATCTGTTCCTGCAGTTGTATGTTAGTCTTCTATCTGTTGTAATCTGTTCCTGCAGTTGTATGTAAGTCTTCTATCTGTTGTACTCTATTCCTGCAGTTGTATGCAAGTCTTCTATCTGTTGTAATCTGTTCCTGCAGTTGTATGTAAGTCTTCTATCTGTTGTAATCTGTCCCTGCAGTTGTATGTAAGTCTTCTATCTGTTGTAATCTGTTCCTGCAGTTGTATGTAAGTCTTCTATCTGTTGTAATCTGTTCCTGCAGTTGTATGTAAATATTCTATCTGTTGTAATCTGTTCCTGCAGTTGTATGTAAGTCTTCTATCTGTTGTAATCTGTTCCTGCAGTTGTATGTAAGTCTTCTATCTGTTGTAATCTGTTCCTGCAGTTGTATGTTGGTCTTCTATCTGTTGTAATCTGTACCTGCAGTTGTATGTTAGAGTCTTCTATCTGTTGTAATCTGTCCCTGCAGTTGTATGTTAGTCTACTATCCGTTGTAATCTATTCCTACAGTTGTATGTTAGTCTTCTATCCGTTGTAATCTGTTCCTGCAGTTGTATGTAAGTCTTCTATCTGTTGTAATCTGTTCCTGCAGATGTATGTTAGCATCTTCTATCTGTTGTAATCTCTTCCTGTAGTTATGTTAGTCTTCTATCTGTTGTAATCTGTTCCTGCAGTTGTATGTTAGAGTCTTCCATCTGTTGTAATCTGTCCCTGCAGTTGTATGTTAGAGTCTTCTATCTGTTGTAATCTGTCCCTGCAGTTGTATGTTAGAGTCTTTTATCTGTTGTACTCTATTCCTGCAGTTGTATGTAAGTCTTCTATCTGTTGTAATCTGTTCCTGCAGTTGTATGTAAGTCTTCTATCTGTTGTAATCTGTCCCTGCAGTTGTATGTAAGTCTTCTATCTGTTGTAATCTGTTCCTGCAGTTGTATGTAAGTCTTCTATCTGTTGTAATCTGTTCCTGCAGTTGTATGTAAGTCTTCTATCTGTTGTAATCTGTTCCTGCAGTTGTATGTAAGTCTTCTATCTGTTGTAATCTGTTCCTGCAGTTGTATGTTGGTCTTCTATCTGTTCTAATCTGTACCTGCAGTTGTATGTTAGAGTCTTCTATCTGTTGTAATCTGTCCCTGCAGTTGTATGTTAGTCTACTATCCATTGTAATCTATTCCTACAGTTGTATGTTAGTCTTCTATCCGTTGTAATCTGTTCCTGCAGTTGTATGTAAGTCTTCTATCTGTTGTAATCTGTTCCTGCAGTTGTATGTTAGCATCTTCTATCTGTTGTAATCTGTCCCTGCAGTTGTATGTAAGTCTTCTATCTGTTGTAATCTGTTCCTGCAGTTATATGTTAGCATCTTCTATCTGTTGTAATCTATTCCTGCTGTTGTATATTAGTCTTATTTCTGTTGTGGTCTGTCCCTGCAGTTGTATGTTAGTCTTTTATCTGTTGTAATCTGTCCCTGCAGTTATATATTAGTTTTCTATCTGTTGTAATCTGTCCCTGCAGTTGTATGTTAGAGTCTTCTATCTGTTGTAATCTGTCCCTGCAGTTGTATGTAAGTCTTCTATCTGTTGTAATATGTTACTGCAGTTGTATGTTAGAGTCTTCTATCTGTTGTACTCTATTCCTGCAGTTGTATGTAAGTCTTCTGTTGTAATCTGTTCCTGTAGTTATATGTTAGTGTTCTATCTGTTGTAATCTGTCCCTGCAGTTGTATGTTAGTCTTCTATCTGTTGTAATCTGTCCCTGCAGTTGTATGTAAGTCTTCTATCTGTTGTGGTCTGTCCCTGCAGTTGTATGTTAGTTTTCTATCTGTTGTAATCTGTCCCTGCAGTTGTATGTTAGTCTTCTATCTGTTGTAATCTGTCCCTGCAGTTGTATGTTAGTCTTCTATCTGTTGTAATCTGTCCCTGCAGTTGTATGTTAGAGTCTTCTATCTGTTGTAATCTGTTCCTGCAGTTGTATGTTAGTCTTCTATCTGTTGTAATCTGTCCCTGCAGTTGTATGTTAGTCTTCAATCTGTTGTAATCTGTCCCTGCAGTTGTATGTTAGAGTCTTCTATCTGTTGTAATCTGTCCTTGCAGTTGTATGTTAGAGTCTTCTATCTGTTGTAATCTGTTCCTGCAGTTGTATGTTAGTCTTCTATCTGTTGTAATCTCTTCCTGTAGTTATATGTTAGTCTTCTATCTGTTGTAATCTGTTCCTGCAGTTGTATGTAAGTCTTCTATCTGTTGTAATCTGTCCCTGCAGTTATATGTTAGTTTCTATCTGTTGTAATCTGTCCCTGCAGTTGTATGTAAGTCTTCTATGTGTTGTAATCTGTTCCTGCAGTTGTATGTAAGTCTTCTATCTGTTGTAATCTGTCCCTGCAGTTGTATGTTAGAGTCTTCTATCTGTTGTAACCTGTTCCTGCAGTTGTATGTAAGTCTTCTATCTGTTGTAATCTGTTCCTGCAGTTGTATGTTGGTCTTCTATCTGTTGTAATCTGTTCCTGCAGTTGTATGTAAGTCTTCTATCTGTTGTAATCTGTTCCTGCAGTTGTATGTAAGTCTTCTATCTGTTGTAATCTGTTCCTGCAGTTGTATGTTGGTCTTCTATCTGTTGTAATCTGTTCCTGCAGTTGTATGTAAGTCTTCTATCTGTTGTAATCTGTTCCTGCAGTTGTATGTAAGTCTTCTATCTGTTGTAATCTGTACCTGCAGTTGTATGTTAGAGTCTTCTATCTGTTGTAATCTGTTCCTGTAGTTATATGTTAGTCTTCTATCTGTTGTAATCTGTTCCTGCAGTTGTATGTTAGTTTTCTATCTGTTGTAATCTGTTCCTGCAGTTATATGTTAGCATCTTCTATCTGTTGTAATCTATTCCTGCTGTTGTATATTAGTCTTATTTCTGTTGTGGTCTGTCCCTGCAGTTGTATGTTAGTCTTTTATCTGTTGTAATCTGTCCCTGCAGTTATATATTAGTTTTCTATCTGTTGTAATCTGTCCCTGCAGTTGTATGTTAGAGTCTTCTATCTGTTGTAATCTGTCCCTGCAGTTGTATGTAAGTCTTCTATCTGTTGTAATATGTTACTGCAGTTGTATGTTAGAGTCTTCTATCTGTTGTACTCTATTCCTGCAGTTGTATGTAAGTCTTCTGTTGTAATCTGTTCCTGTAGTTATATGTTAGTCTTCTATCTGTTGTAATCTGTCCCTGCAGTTGTATGTTAGTCTTCTATCTGTTGTAATCTGTCCCTGCAGTTGTATGTTAGTCTTCTATCTGTTGTAATCTGTCCCTGCAGTTGTATGTTAGTCTTCTATCTGTTGTAATCTGTCCCTGCAGTTGTATGTTAGTCTTCTATCTGTTGTAATCTGTCCCTGCAGTTGTATGTTAGAGTCTTCTATCTGTTGTAATCTGTTCCTGCAGTTGTATGTTAGTCTTCTATCTGTTGTAATCTGTTCCTGCAGTTGTATGTTAGTCTTCTATCTGTTGTAATCTGTCCCTGCAGTTGTATGTTAGAGTCTTCTATCTGTTGTAATCTGTTCCTGCAGTTGTATGTTAGTCTTCTATCTGTTGTAATCTCTTCCTGTAGTTATATGTTAGTCTTCTATCTGTTGTAATCTGTTCCTGCAGTTGTATGTAAGTCTTCTATCTGTTGTAATCTGTCCCTGCAGTTATATGTTAGTTTTCTATCTGTTGTAATCTGTCCCTGCAGTTGTATGTTAGAGTCTTCTATCTGTTGTAATCTGTTCCTGCAGTTGTATGTAAGTCTTCTATCTGTTGTAATCTGTCCCTGCAGTTGTATGTTAGAGTCTTCTATCTGTTGTAATCTGTTCCTGCAGTTGTATGTAAGTCTTCTATCTGTTGTAATCTGTCCCTGCAGTTGTATGTTAGTCTTCTATCTGTTGTAATCTGTCCCTGCAGTTGTATGTTAGAGTCTTCTATCTGTTGTAATCTCTTCCTGCAGTTGTATGTTAGTCTTCTATCTGTTGTAATCTCTTCCTGTAGTTATATGTTAGTCTTCTATCTGTTGTTATCTGTTCCTGCAGTTGTATGTAAGTCTTCTATCTGTTGTAATCTGTCCCTGCAGTTGTATGTTAGAGTCTTCCATCTGTTGTAATCTGTCCCTGCAGTTGTATGTTAGAGTCTTCTATCTATTGTAATCTGTTCCTGCAGTTGTATGTTAGTCTTCTATCTGTTGTAATCTGTTCCTGCAGTTGTATGTAAGTCTTCTATCTGTTGTACTCTATTCCTGCAGTTGTATGCAAGTCTTCTATCTGTTGTAATCTGTTCCTGCAGTTGTATGTAAGTCTTCTATCTGTTGTAATCTGTCCCTGCAGTTGTATGTAAGTCTTCTATCTGTTGTAATCTGTTCCTGCAGTTGTATGTAAGTCTTCTATCTGTTGTAATCTGTTCCTGCAGTTGTATGTAAATATTCTATCTGTTGTAATCTGTTCCTGCAGTTGTATGTAAGTCTTCTATCTGTTGTAATCTGTTCCTGCAGTTGTATGTAAGTCTTCTATCTGTTGTAATCTGTTCCTGCAGTTGTATGTTGGTCTTCTATCTGTTGTAATCTGTCCCTGCAGTTGTATGTTAGAGTCTTCTATCTGTTGTAATCTGTCCCTGCAGTTGTATGTTAGTCTACTATCCGTTGTAATCTATTCCTACAGTTGTATGTTAGTCTTCTATCCGTTGTAATCTGTTCCTGCAGTTGTATGTAAGTCTTCTATCTGTTGTAATCTGTTCCTGCAGATGTATGTTAGCATCTTCTATCTGTTGTAATCTCTTCCTGTAGTTATGTTAGTCTTCTATCTGTTGTAATCTGTTCCTGCAGTTGTATGTTAGAGTCTTCCATCTGTTGTAATCTGTCCCTGCAGTTGTATGTTAGAGTCTTCTATCTGTTGTAATCTGTCCCTGCAGTTGTATGTTAGAGTCTTCTATCTGTTGTACTCTATTCCTGCAGTTGTATGTAAGTCTTCTATCTGTTGTAATCTGTTCCTGCAGTTGTATGTAAGTCTTCTATCTGTTGTAATCTGTCCCTGCAGTTGTATGTAAGTCTTCTATCTGTTGTAATCTGTTCCTGCAGTTGTATGTAAGTCTTCTATCTGTTGTAATCTGTTCCTGCAGTTGTATGTAAGTCTTCTATCTGTTGTAATCTGTTCCTGCAGTTGTATGTAAGTCTTCTATCTGTTGTAATCTGTTCCTGCAGTTGTATGTTGGTCTTCTATCTGTTCTAATCTGTACCTGCAGTTGTATGTTAGAGTCTTCTATCTGTTGTAATCTGTCCCTGCAGTTGTATGTTAGTCTACTATCCATTGTAATCTATTCCTACAGTTGTATGTTAGTCTTCTATCCGTTGTAATCTGTTCCTGCAGTTGTATGTAAGTCTTCTATCTGTTGTAATCTGTTCCTGCAGTTGTATGTTAGCATCTTCTATCTGTTGTAATCTGTCCCTGCAGTTGTATGTAAGTCTTCTATCTGTTGTAATCTGTTCCTGCAGTTATATGTTAGCATCTTCTATCTGTTGTAATCTATTCCTGCTGTTGTATATTAGTCTTATTTCTGTTGTGGTCTGTCCCTGCAGTTGTATGTTAGTCTTTTATCTGTTGTAATCTGTCCCTGCAGTTATATATTAGTTTTCTATCTGTTGTAATCTGTCCCTGCAGTTGTATGTTAGAGTCTTCTATCTGTTGTAATCTGTCCCTGCAGTTGTATGTAAGTCTTCTATCTGTTGTAATATGTTACTGCAGTTGTATGTTAGAGTCTTCTATCTGTTGTACTCTATTCCTGCAGTTGTATGTAAGTCTTCTGTTGTAATCTGTTCCTGTAGTTATATGTTAGTGTTCTATCTGTTGTAATCTGTCCCTGCAGTTGTATGTAAGTCTTATATCTGTTGTGGTCTGTCCCTGCAGTTGTATGTTAGTTTTCTATCTGTTGTAATCTGTTCCTGCAGTTGTATGTTAGTCTTCTATCTGTTGTAATCTGTCCCTGCAGTTGTATGTTAGTCTTCTATCTGTTGTAATCTGTCCCTGCAGTTGTATGTTAGAGTCTTCTATCTGTTGTAATCTGTTCCTGCAGTTGTATGTTAGTCTTCTATCTGTTGTAATCTGTCCCTGCAGTTGTATGTTAGTCTTCAATCTGTTGTAATCTGTCCCTGCAGTTGTATGTTAGAGTCTTCTATCTGTTGTAATCTGTCCCTGCAGTTGTATGTTAGAGTCTTCTATCTGTTGTAATCTGTTCCTGCAGTTGTATGTTAGTCTTCTATCTGTTGTAATCTCTTCCTGTAGTTATATGTTAGTCTTCTATCTGTTGTAATCTGTTCCTGCAGTTGTATGTAAGTCTTCTATCTGTTGTAATCTGTCCCTGCAGTTATATGTTAGTTTCTATCTGTTGTAATCTGTCCCTGCAGTTGTATGTAAGTCTTCTATGTGTTGTAATCTGTTCCTGCAGTTGTATGTAAGTCTTCTATCTGTTGTAATCTGTCCCTGCAGTTGTATGTTAGAGTCTTCTATCTGTTGTAATCTGTTCCTGCAGTTGTATGTAAGTCTTCTATCTGTTGTAATCTGTCCCTGCAGTTGTATGTTAGTCTTCTATCTGTTGTAATCTGTCCCTGCAGTTGTATGTTAGAGTCTTCTATCTGTTGTAATCTGTCCCTGCAGTTGTATGTAAGTCTTCTATCTGTTGTAATATGTTCCTGCAGTTGTATGTAAGTCTTCTATCTGTTGTAATCTGTCCCTGCAGTTGTATGTAAGTCTTCTATCTGTTGTAATCTGTTCCTGCAGTTGTATGTAAGTCTTCTATCTGTTGTAATCTGTTCCTGCAGTTGTATGTAAATATTCTATCTGTTGTAATCTGTTCCTGCAGTTGTATGTAAGTCTTCTATCTGTTGTAATCTGTTCCTGCAGTTGTATGTAAGTCTTCTATCTGTTGTAATCTGTTCCTGCAGTTGTATGTTGGTCTTCTATCTGTTGTAATCTGTACCTGCAGTTGTATGTTAGAGTCTTCTATCTGTTGTAATCTGTCCCTGCAGTTGTATGTTAGTCTACTATCCGTTGTAATCTATTCCTACAGTTGTATGTTAGTCTTCTATCCGTTGTAATCTGTTCCTGCAGTTGTATGTAAGTCTTCTATCTGTTGTAATCTGTTCCTGCAGATGTATGTTAGCATCTTCTATCTGTTGTAATCTCTTCCTGTAGTTATGTTAGTCTTCTATCTGTTGTAATCTGTTCCTGCAGTTGTATGTTAGAGTCTTCCATCTGTTGTAATCTGTCCCTGCAGTTGTATGTTAGAGTCTTCTATCTGTTGTAATCTGTCCCTGCAGTTGTATGTTAGAGTCTTCTATCTGTTGTACTCTATTCCTGCAGTTGTATGTAAGTCTTCTATCTGTTGTAATCTGTTCCTGCAGTTGTATGTAAGTCTTCTATCTGTTGTAATCTGTCCCTGCAGTTGTATGTAAGTCTTCTATCTGTTGTAATCTGTTCCTGCAGTTGTATGTAAGTCTTCTATCTGTTGTAATCTGTTCCTGCAGTTGTATGTAAGTCTTCTATCTGTTGTAATCTGTTCCTGCAGTTGTATGTAAGTCTTCTATCTGTTGTAATCTGTTCCTGCAGTTGTATGTTGGTCTTCTATCTGTTCTAATCTGTACCTGCAGTTGTATGTTAGAGTCTTCTATCTGTTGTAATCTGTCCCTGCAGTTGTATGTTAGTCTACTATCCGTTGTAATCTATTCCTACAGTTGTATGTTAGTCTTCTATCCGTTGTAATCTGTTCCTGCAGTTGTATGTAAGTCTTCTATCTGTTGTAATCTGTTCCTGCAGTTGTATGTTAGCATCTTCTATCTGTTGTAATCTGTCCCTGCAGTTGTATGTAAGTCTTCTATCTGTTGTAATCTGTTCCTGCAGTTATATGTTAGCATCTTCTATCTGTTGTAATCTATTCCTGCTGTTGTATATTAGTCTTATTTCTGTTGTGGTCTGTCCCTGCAGTTGTATGTTAGAGTCTTCTATCTGTTGTAATCTGTTCCTGCAGTTGTATGTTAGTCTTCTATCTGTTGTAATCTCTTCCTGTAGTTATATGTTAGTCTTCTATCTGTTGTAATCTGTTCCTGCAGTTGTATGTAAGTCTTCTATCTGTTGTAATCTGTCCCTGCAGTTATATGTTAGTTTTCTATCTGTTGTAATCTGTCCCTGCAGTTGTATGTTAGAGTCTTCTATCTGTTGTAATCTGTTCCTGCAGTTGTATGTAAGTCTTCTATCTGTTGTAATCTGTCCCTGCAGTTGTATGTAAGTCTTCTATCTGTTGTAATCTGTCCCTGCAGTTGTATGTTAGTCTTCTATCTGTTGTAATCTGTCCCTGCAGTTGTATGTTAGAGTCTTCTATCTGTTGTAATCTCTTCCTGCAGTTGTATGTTAGTCTTCTATCTGTTGTAATCTCTTCCTGTAGTTATATGTTAGTCTTCTATCTGTTGTTATCTGTTCCTGCAGTTGTGTGTAAGTCTTCTATCTGTTTTAATCTGTCCCTGCAGTTGTATGTTAGAGTCTTCCATCTGTTGTAATCTGTCCCTGCAGTTGTATGTTAGAGTCTTCTATCTATTGTAATCTGTTCCTGCAGTTGTATGTTAGTCTTCTATCTGTTGTAATCTGTTCCTGCAGTTGTATGTAAGTCTTCTATCTGTTGTACTCTATTCCTGCAGTTGTATGCAAGTCTTCTATCTGTTGTAATCTGTTCCTGCAGTTGTATGTAAGTCTTCTATCTGTTGTAATCTGTCCCTGCAGTTGTATGTAAGTCTTCTATCTGTTGTAATCTGTTCCTGCAGTTGTATGTAAGTCTTCTATCTGTTGTAATCTGTTCCTGCAGTTGTATGTAAATATTCTATCTGTTGTAATCTGTTCCTGCAGTTGTATGTAAGTCTTCTATCTGTTGTAATCTGTTCCTGCAGTTGTATGTAAGTATTCTATCTGTTGTAATCTGTTCCTGCAGTTGTATGTTGGTCTTCTATCTGTTGTAATCTGTACCTGCAGTTGTATGTTAGAGTCTTCTATCTGTTGTAATCTGTCCCTGCAGTTGTATGTTAGTCTACTATCCGTTGTAATCTATTCCTACAGTTGTATGTTAGTCTTCTATCCGTTGTAATCTGTTCCTGCAGTTGTATGTAAGTCTTCTATCTGTTGTAATCTGTTCCTGCAGATGTATGTTAGCATCTTCTATCTGTTGTAATCTCTTCCTGTAGTTATGTTAGTCTTCTATCTGTTGTAATCTGTTCCTGCAGTTGTATGTTAGAGTCTTCCATCTGTTGTAATCTGTCCCTGCAGTTGTATGTTAGAGTCTTCTATCTGTTGTAATCTGTCCCTGCAGTTGTATGTTAGAGTCTTTTATCTGTTGTACTCTATTCCTGCAGTTGTATGTAAGTCTTCTATCTGTTGTAATCTGTTCCTGCAGTTGTATGTAAGTCTTCTATCTGTTGTAATCTGTCCCTGCAGTTGTATGTAAGTCTTCTATCTGTTGTAATCTGTTCCTGCAGTTGTATGTAAGTCTTCTATCTGTTGTAATCTGTTCCTGCAGTTGTATGTAAGTCTTCTATCTGTTGTAATCTGTTCCTGCAGTTGTATGTAAGTCTTCTATCTGTTGTAATCTGTTCCTGCAGTTGTATGTTGGTCTTCTATCTGTTCTAATCTGTACCTGCAGTTGTATGTTAGAGTCTTCTATCTGTTGTAATCTGTCCCTGCAGTTGTATGTTAGTCTACTATCCATTGTAATCTATTCCTACAGTTGTATGTTAGTCTTCTATCCGTTGTAATCTGTTCCTGCAGTTGTATGTAAGTCTTCTATCTGTTGTAATCTGTTCCTGCAGTTGTATGTTAGCATCTTCTATCTGTTGTAATCTGTCCCTGCAGTTGTATGTAAGTCTTCTATCTGTTGTAATCTGTTCCTGCAGTTATATGTTAGCATCTTCTATCTGTTGTAATCTATTCCTGCTGTTGTATATTAGTCTTATTTCTGTTGTGGTCTGTCCCTGCAGTTGTATGTTAGTCTTTTATCTGTTGTAATCTGTCCCTGCAGTTATATATTAGTTTTCTATCTGTTGTAATCTGTCCCTGCAGTTGTATGTTAGAGTCTTCTATCTGTTGTAATCTGTCCCTGCAGTTGTATGTAAGTCTTCTATCTGTTGTAATATGTTACTGCAGTTGTATGTTAGAGTCTTCTATCTGTTGTACTCTATTCCTGCAGTTGTATGTAAGTCTTCTGTTGTAATCTGTTCCTGTAGTTATATGTTAGTGTTCTATCTGTTGTAATCTGTCCCTGCAGTTGTATGTTAGTCTTCTATCTGTTGTAATCTGTCCCTGCAGTTGTATGTAAGTCTTCTATCTGTTGTGGTCTGTCCCTGCAGTTGTATGTTAGTTTTCTATCTGTTGTAATCTGTCCCTGCAGTTGTATGTTAGTCTTCTATCTGTTGTAATCTGTCCCTGCAGTTGTATGTTAGTCTTCTATCTGTTGTAATCTGTCCCTGCAGTTGTATGTTAGAGTCTTCTATCTGTTGTAATCTGTTCCTGCAGTTGTATGTTAGTCTTCTATCTGTTGTAATCTGTCCCTGCAGTTGTATGTTAGTCTTCAATCTGTTGTAATCTGTCCCTAGCAGTTGTATGTTAGAGTCTTCTATCTGTTGTAATCTGTCCTTGCAGTTGTATGTTAGAGTCTTCTATCTGTTGTAATCTGTTCCTGCAGTTGTATGTTAGTCTTCTATCTGTTGTAATCTCTTCCTGTAGTTATATGTTAGTCTTCTATCTGTTGTAATCTGTCCTGCAGTTGTATGTAAGTCTTCTATCTGTTGTAATCTGTCCCTGCAGTTATATGTTAGTTTCTATCTGTTGTAATCTGTCCCTGCAGTTGTATGTAAGTCTTCTATGTGTTGTAATCTGTTCCTGCAGTTGTATGTAAGTCTTCTATCTGTTGTAATCTGTCCCTGCAGTTGTATGTTAGAGTCTTCTATCTGTTGTAACCTGTTCCTGCAGTTGTATGTAAGTCTTCTATCTGTTGTAATCTGTTCCTGCAGTTGTATGTTGGTCTTCTATCTGTTGTAATCTGTTCCTGCAGTTGTATGTAAGTCTTCTATCTGTTGTAATCTGTTCCTGCAGTTGTATGTAAGTCTTCTATCTGTTGTAATCTGTTCCTGCAGTTGTATGTTGGTCTTCTATCTGTTGTAATCTGTTCCTGCAGTTGTATGTAAGTCTTCTATCTGTTGTAATCTGTTCCTGCAGTTGTATGTAAGTCTTCTATCTGTTGTAATCTGTACCTGCAGTTGTATGTTAGAGTCTTCTATCTGTTGTAATCTGTTCCTGTAGTTATATGTTAGTCTTCTATCTGTTGTAATCTGTTCCTGCAGTTGTATGTTAGTTTTCTATCTGTTGTAATCTGTTCCTGCAGTTATATGTTAGCATCTTCTATCTGTTGTAATCTATTCCTGCTGTTGTATATTAGTCTTATTTCTGTTGTGGTCTGTCCCTGCAGTTGTATGTTAGTCTTTTATCTGTTGTAATCTGTCCCTGCAGTTATATATTAGTTTTCTATCTGTTGTAATCTGTCCCTGCAGTTGTATGTTAGAGTCTTCTATCTGTTGTAATCTGTCCCTGCAGTTGTATGTAAGTCTTCTATCTGTTGTAATATGTTACTGCAGTTGTATGTTAGAGTCTTCTATCTGTTGTACTCTATTCCTGCAGTTGTATGTAAGTCTTCTGTTGTAATCTGTTCCTGTAGTTATATGTTAGTCTTCTATCTGTTGTAATCTGTCCCTGCAGTTGTATGTTAGTCTTCTATCTGTTGTAATCTGTCCCTGCAGTTGTATGTTAGTCTTCTATCTGTTGTAATCTGTCCCTGCAGTTGTATGTTAGTCTTCTATCTGTTGTAATCTGTCCCTGCAGTTGTATGTTAGTCTTCTATCTGTTGTAATCTGTCCCTGCAGTTGTATGTTAGAGTCTTCTATCTGTTGTAATCTGTTCCTGCAGTTGTATGTTAGTCTTCTATCTGTTGTAATCTGTTCCTGCAGTTGTATGTTAGTCTTCTATCTGTTGTAATCTGTCCCTGCAGTTGTATGTTAGAGTCTTCTATCTGTTGTAATCTGTTCCTGCAGTTGTATGTTAGTCTTCTATCTGTTGTAATCTCTTCCTGTAGTTATATGTTAGTCTTCTATCTGTTGTAATCTGTTCCTGCAGTTGTATGTAAGTCTTCTATCTGTTGTAATCTGTCCCTGCAGTTATATGTTAGTTTTCTATCTGTTGTAATCTGTCCCTGCAGTTGTATGTTAGAGTCTTCTATCTGTTGTAATCTGTTCCTGCAGTTGTATGTAAGTCTTCTATCTGTTGTAATCTGTCCCTGCAGTTGTATGTTAGAGTCTTCTATCTGTTGTAATCTGTTCCTGCAGTTGTATGTAAGTCTTCTATCTGTTGTAATCTGTCCCTGCAGTTGTATGTTAGTCTTCTATCTGTTGTAATCTGTCCCTGCAGTTGTATGTTAGAGTCTTCTATCTGTTGTAATCTCTTCCTGCAGTTGTATGTTAGTCTTCTATCTGTTGTAATCTCTTCCTGTAGTTATATGTTAGTCTTCTATCTGTTGTTATCTGTTCCTGCAGTTGTATGTAAGTCTTCTATCTGTTGTAATCTGTCCCTGCAGTTGTATGTTAGAGTCTTCCATCTGTTGTAATCTGTCCCTGCAGTTGTATGTTAGAGTCTTCTATCTATTGTAATCTGTTCCTGCAGTTGTATGTTAGTCTTCTATCTGTTGTAATCTGTTCCTTGTCACGATGCCGGCTGGCAGGAGGTGGATCCTCTGTGCCAGAGAGGGATAGCGAGGACCGTGCTAGTGGACCGGTTCTAAGACACTACAGGTTTTCACCAGAGCCCGCCGCAAAGCGGGATGGTCTTGCTGCGGCGGTAGTGACCAGGTCGTATCCACTAGCAACGGCTCACCTCTCTGGCTGCTGAAGATAGGCGAGGTACAAGGGAGTAGGCAGAAGCAAAGTCGGACGTAGCAGAAGGTCGGGGGCAGGCGGCAAGGTTCGTAGTCAGGGGAGATAGCAAAGTTCTGGTACACAGGGTATAAACACACAAAAACGCTTTCACTAGGCTCTAGGGCAACAAGATCCGGCAAGGAAGTGCAAGGGAGGAGACTAGATATAGCCAGGAAACAGATGGGAACCAATTAAGCTAATTGGGCCAGGCACCAATCATTGGTGCACTGGCCCTTTAAGTCTCAGGGAGCTGGCGCGCGCGCGCCCTAGAGAGCGGAGCCGCGCGCGCCAGCACATGACCGCAGGAGACGGGAACGGGTAAGTGACCTGGGATGCGATTCGCGAGCGGGCGCGTCCCGCTGTGCGAATCGCATCCCCAACGGCCATGACAGGACAGCGCTCCCGGTCAGCGCTGACCGGGGAGCTGCAGGGAGAAAGGCGCCGTGAGCGCTCCGGGGAGGAGCGGGGACCCGGAGCGCTAGGCGTAACAGTACCCCCCCCTTAGGTCTCCCCTTCTCTTTATCGGGTAACTGCCTCCCCTGGGATGAGGACACCGGGAAAGGAAGGAGGGATTCCTCAACGGCAGGCAGAACCGCAGGAGTAGGAATGGGGAGAGAGGGCAGAGGGCGAGACCTGGCACGGGGCAGTGTGACACCAGGACGAGGGCCATGAGGGGACACAGAAGCTTGCCTGGGAGGGGGGGAGGGGCATTTCCTGTGGCAGGCAGAGTCCTTAATGACCTTAGGGGGACCGGATACAGGAGGAACCACAGAGTTACGGCAAGGGTTACTGGGAACCGGTTTTAGACAGTTCTTGGCACAAGAGGACCCCCAACTCTTGATCTCCCCAGTGGACCAATCCAGGGTTGGGGAATGAAGTTGAAGCCAGGGAAGTCCAAGGAGAATTTCCGAGGTGCAATTGGGGAGGACCAAAAGTTCAATCCTCTCGTGATGAGATCCGATGCTCATAAGAAGGGGCTCCGTGCGGAAACGTATGGTACAGTCCAACCTGGCTCCGTTGACCGCGGAGATGCGGAGTGGCTTGACAAGACGGGTCACCGGAATATGGAATTTATTCACAAAGGACTCCCGAATAAAATTCCCAGAAGCTCCAGAGTCCAGACAGGCCACGGCTGAGAGGGGAGAGCTGGCTGAAGTGGAAATCCGAACAGGTACCGTGAGACGTGGAGAAGCCGACTTGGCATCAAGAGACGCCACACCCACGAGAGCTGAGTGCGAGCGTGCGTTTCCCAGACGTGGAGGACGGATTGGGCAATCCACCAGAAAATGTTCAGTACTGGCACAGTACAAACAAAGATTCTCTTCCTTACGGCGATTCCTCTCTTCCAGGGTCAGGCGAGACCGATCCACTTGCATGGCCTCCTCGGCGGGAGGCCTAGGCGCAGATTGCAGTGGAGACTGTGGGAGAGGTGGCCAGAGATCTAAGTCTTTTTCCTGGCGGAGCTCTTGATGCCTCTCAGAAAAACGCATGTCAATGCGAGTGGCTAGATGAATGAGTTCATGCAGGCTAGCAGGAGTCTCTCGTGCGGCCAGAACATCTTTAATGTTGCTGGATAGGCCTTTTTTAAAGGTCGCGCAGAGAGCCTCATTATTCCAGGAAAGTTCAGAAGCAAGAGTACGGAATTGTATGGCGTACTCGCCAACGGAGGAATTACCCTGGACCAGGTTCAGCAGGGCAGTCTCAGCAGAAGAGGCTCGGGCAGGTTCCTCAAAGACACTTCGAATTTCCGAGAAGAAGGAGTGTACAGAGGCAGTGACGGGGTCATCACGGTCCCAGAGCGGTGTGGCCCATGACAGGGCTTTTCCAGACAGAAGGCTGACTACGAAAGCCACCTTAGACCTTTCAGTAGGAAACTGATCCGACATCATCTCCAGATGCAGGGAACATTGGGAAAGAAAGCCACGGCAAAACTTAGAGTCCCCATTAAATTTGTCCGGCAAAGACAGGCGGAGGCTAGGAGTGGCCACTCGCTGCGGAAGAGGTGCAGGAGCTGGCGGAGGAGATGGTTGCTGCTGCTGTAGCTGAGACTGAATCTGCTGTAGCTGCGACTGGAGTTGCTGAGTCATGGTGGTCAAGTACGACAGCTGGTGATCTTGTTGGGCAATCTGTCGGGCTTGCTGGGCGACCAGTGTGGGGAGGTCGGCGACAACAGGCAGAGGAACTTCAGCGGGATCCATGGCCGGATCTACTGTCACGATGCCGGCTGGCAGGAGGTGGATCCTCTGTGCCAGAGAGGGATAGCGAGGACCGTGCTAGTGGACCGGTTCTAAGACACTACAGGTTTTCACCAGAGCCCGCCGCAAAGCGGGATGGTCTTGCTGCGGCGGTAGTGACCAGGTCGTATCCACTAGCAACGGCTCACCTCTCTGGCTGCTGAAGATAGGCGAGGTACAAGGGAGTAGGCAGAAGCAAAGTCGGACGTAGCAGAAGGTCGGGGGCAGGCGGCAAAGGTTCGTAGTCAGGGGAGATAGCAAAGTTCTGGTACACAGGGTATAAACACACAAAAACGCTTTCACTAGGCTCTAGGGCAACAAGATCCGGCAAGGAAGTGCAAGGGAGGAGACTAGATATAGCCAGGAAACAGATGGGAACCAATTAAGCTAATTGGGCCAGGCACCAATCATTGGTGCACTGGCCCTTTAAGTCTCAGGGAGCTGGCGCGCGCGCGCCCTAGAGAGCGGAGCCGCGCGCGCCAGCACATGACCGCAGGAGACGGGAACGGGTAAGTGACCTGGGATGCGATTCGCGAGCGGGCGCGTCCCGCTGTGCGAATCGCATCCCCAACGGCCATGACAGGACAGCGCTCCCGGTCAGCGCTGACCGGGGAGCTGCAGGGAGAAAGGCGCCGTGAGCGCTCCGGGGAGGAGCGGGGACCCGGAGCGCTAGGCGTAACATTCCTGCAGTTGTATGTAAGTCTTCTATCTGTTGTACTCTATTCCTGCAGTTGTATGCAAGTCTTCTATCTGTTGTAATCTGTTCCTGCAGTTGTATGTAAGTCTTCTATCTGTTGTAATCTGTCCCTGCAGTTGTATGTAAGTCTTCTATCTGTTGTAATCTGTTCCTGCAGTTGTATGTAAGTCTTCTATCTGTTGTAATCTGTTCCTGCAGTTGTATGTAAATATTCTATCTGTTGTAATCTGTTCCTGCAGTTGTATGTAAGTCTTCTATCTGTTGTAATCTGTTCCTGCAGTTGTATGTAAGTCTTCTATCTGTTGTAATCTGTTCCTGCAGTTGTATGTTGGTCTTCTATCTGTTGTAATCTGTCCCTGCAGTTGTATGTTAGAGTCTTCTATCTGTTGTAATCTGTCCCTGCAGTTGTATGTTAGTCTACTATCCGTTGTAATCTATTCCTACAGTTGTATGTTAGTCTTCTATCCGTTGTAATCTGTTCCTGCAGTTGTATGTAAGTCTTCTATCTGTTGTAATCTGTTCCTGCAGATGTATGTTAGCATCTTCTATCTGTTGTAATCTCTTCCTGTAGTTATGTTAGTCTTCTATCTGTTGTAATCTGTTCCTGCAGTTGTATGTTAGAGTCTTCCATCTGTTGTAATCTGTCCCTGCAGTTGTATGTTAGAGTCTTCTATCTGTTGTAATCTGTCCCTGCAGTTGTATGTTAGAGTCTTCTATCTGTTGTACTCTATTCCTGCAGTTGTATGTAAGTCTTCTATCTGTTGTAATCTGTTCCTGCAGTTGTATGTAAGTCTTCTATCTGTTGTAATCTGTCCCTGCAGTTGTATGTAAGTCTTCTATCTGTTGTAATCTGTTCCTGCAGTTGTATGTAAGTCTTCTATCTGTTGTAATCTGTTCCTGCAGTTGTATGTAAGTCTTCTATCTGTTGTAATCTGTTCCTGCAGTTGTATGTAAGTCTTCTATCTGTTGTAATCTGTTCCTGCAGTTGTATGTTGGTCTTCTATCTGTTCTAATCTGTACCTGCAGTTGTATGTTAGAGTCTTCTATCTGTTGTAATCTGTCCCTGCAGTTGTATGTTAGTCTACTATCCATTGTAATCTATTCCTACAGTTGTATGTTAGTCTTCTATCCGTTGTAATCTGTTCCTGCAGTTGTATGTAAGTCTTCTATCTGTTGTAATCTGTTCCTGCAGTTGTATGTTAGCATCTTCTATCTGTTGTAATCTGTCCCTGCAGTTGTATGTAAATCTTCTATCTGTTGTAATCTGTTCCTGCAGTTATATGTTAGCATCTTCTATCTGTTGTAATCTATTCCTGCTGTTGTATATTAGTCTTATTTCTGTTGTGGTCTGTCCCTGCAGTTGTATGTTAGTCTTTTATCTGTTGTAATCTGTCCCTGCAGTTATATATTAGTTTTCTATCTGTTGTAATCTGTCCCTGCAGTTGTATGTTAGAGTCTTCTATCTGTTGTAATCTGTCCCTGCAGTTGTATGTAAGTCTTCTATCTGTTGTAATATGTTACTGCAGTTGTATGTTAGAGTCTTCTATCTGTTGTACTCTATTCCTGCAGTTGTATGTAAGTCTTCTGTTGTAATCTGTTCCTGTAGTTATATGTTAGTGTTCTATCTGTTGTAATCTGTCCCTGCAGTTGTATGTAAGTCTTCTATCTGTTGTGGTCTGTCCCTGCAGTTGTATGTTAGTTTTCTATCTGTTGTAATCTGTTCCTGCAGTTGTATGTTAGTCTTCTATCTGTTGTAATCTGTCCCTGCAGTTGTATGTTAGTCTTCTATCTGTTGTAATCTGTCCCTGCAGTTGTATGTTAGAGTCTTCTATCTGTTGTAATCTGTTCCTGCAGTTGTATGTTAGTCTTCTATCTGTTGTAATCTGTCCCTGCAGTTGTATGTTAGTCTTCAATCTGTTGTAATCTGTCCCTGCAGTTGTATGTTAGAGTCTTCTATCTGTTGTAATCTGTCCCTGCAGTTGTATGTTAGAGTCTTCTATCTGTTGTAATCTGTTCCTGCAGTTGTATGTTAGTCTTCTATCTGTTGTAATCTCTTCCTGTAGTTATATGTTAGTCTTCTATCTGTTGTAATCTGTTCCTGCAGTTGTATGTAAGTCTTCTATCTGTTGTAATCTGTCCCTGCAGTTATATGTTAGTTTCTATCTGTTGTAATCTGTCCCTGCAGTTGTATGTAAGTCTTCTATGTGTTGTAATCTGTTCCTGCAGTTGTATGTAAGTCTTCTATCTGTTGTAATCTGTCCCTGCAGTTGTATGTTAGAGTCTTCTATCTGTTGTAATCTGTTCCTGCAGTTGTATGTAAGTCTTCTATCTGTTGTAATCTGTCCCTGCAGTTGTATGTTAGTCTTCTATCTGTTGTAATCTGTCCCTGCAGTTGTATGTTAGAGTCTTCTATCTGTTGTAATCTGTCCCTGCAGTTGTATGTAAGTCTTCTATCTGTTGTAATATGTTCCTGCAGTTGTATGTAAGTCTTCTATCTGTTGTAATCTGTCCCTGCAGTTGTATGTAAGTCTTCTATCTGTTGTAATCTGTTCCTGCAGTTGTATGTAAGTCTTCTATCTGTTGTAATCTGTTCCTGCAGTTGTATGTAAATATTCTATCTGTTGTAATCTGTTCCTGCAGTTGTATGTAAGTCTTCTATCTGTTGTAATCTGTTCCTGCAGTTGTATGTAAGTCTTCTATCTGTTGTAATCTGTTCCTGCAGTTGTATGTTGGTCTTCTATCTGTTGTAATCTGTACCTGCAGTTGTATGTTAGAGTCTTCTATCTGTTGTAATCTGTCCCTGCAGTTGTATGTTAGTCTACTATCCGTTGTAATCTATTCCTACAGTTGTATGTTAGTCTTCTATCCGTTGTAATCTGTTCCTGCAGTTGTATGTAAGTCTTCTATCTGTTGTAATCTGTTCCTGCAGATGTATGTTAGCATCTTCTATCTGTTGTAATCTCTTCCTGTAGTTATGTTAGTCTTCTATCTGTTGTAATCTGTTCCTGCAGTTGTATGTTAGAGTCTTCCATCTGTTGTAATCTGTCCCTGCAGTTGTATGTTAGAGTCTTCTATCTGTTGTAATCTGTCCCTGCAGTTGTATGTTAGAGTCTTCTATCTGTTGTACTCTATTCCTGCAGTTGTATGTAAGTCTTCTATCTGTTGTAATCTGTTCCTGCAGTTGTATGTAAGTCTTCTATCTGTTGTAATCTGTCCCTGCAGTTGTATGTAAGTCTTCTATCTGTTGTAATCTGTTCCTGCAGTTGTATGTAAGTCTTCTATCTGTTGTAATCTGTTCCTGCAGTTGTATGTAAGTCTTCTATCTGTTGTAATCTGTTCCTGCAGTTGTATGTAAGTCTTCTATCTGTTGTAATCTGTTCCTGCAGTTGTATGTTGGTCTTCTATCTGTTCTAATCTGTACCTGCAGTTGTATGTTAGAGTCTTCTATCTGTTGTAATCTGTCCCTGCAGTTGTATGTTAGTCTACTATCCGTTGTAATCTATTCCTACAGTTGTATGTTAGTCTTCTATCCGTTGTAATCTGTTCCTGCAGTTGTATGTAAGTCTTCTATCTGTTGTAATCTGTTCCTGCAGTTGTATGTTAGCATCTTCTATCTGTTGTAATCTGTCCCTGCAGTTGTATGTAAGTCTTCTATCTGTTGTAATCTGTTCCTGCAGTTATATGTTAGCATCTTCTATCTGTTGTAATCTATTCCTGCTGTTGTATATTAGTCTTATTTCTGTTGTGGTCTGTCCCTGCAGTTGTATGTTAGTCTTTTATCTGTTGTAATCTGTCCCTGCAGTTATATATTAGTTTTCTATCTGTTGTAATCTGTCCGTGCAGTTGTATGTTAGAGTCTTCTATCTATTGTAGTCTGTCCCTGCAGTTGTATGTAAGTCTTCTATCTGTTGTAATATGTTACTGCAGTTGTATGTTAGAGTCTTCTATCTGTTGTACTCTATTCCTGCAGTTGTATGTAAGTCTTCTGTTGTAATCTGTTCCTGTAGTTATATGTTAGTGTTCTATCTGTTGTAATCTGTCCCTGCAGTTGTATGTAAGTCTTCTATCTGTTGTGGTCTGTCCCTGCAGTTGTATGTTAGTTTTCTATCTGTTGTAATCTGTTCCTGCAGTTGTATGTTAGTCTTCTATCTGTTGTAATCTGTCCCTGCAGTTGTATGTTAGTCTTCTATCTGTTGTAATCTGTCCCTGCAGTTGTATGTTAGAGTCTTCTATCTGTTGTAATCTGTTCCTGCAGTTGTATGTTAGTCTTCTATCTGTTGTAATCTGTCTCTGCAGTTGTATGTTAGTCTTCAATCTGTTGTAATCTGTCCCTGCAGTTGTATGTTAGAGTCTTCTATCTGTTGTAATCTGTCCCTGCAGTTGTATGTTAGAGTCTTCTATCTGTTGTAATCTGTTCCTGCAGTTGTATGTTAGTCTTCTATCTGTTGTAATCTCTTCCTGTAGTTATATGTTAGTCTTCTATCTGTTGTAATCTGTTCCTGCAGTTGTATGTAAGTCTTCTATCTGTTGTAATCTGTCCCTGCAGTTATATGTTAGTTTCTATCTGTTGTAATCTGTCCCTGCAGTTGTATGTAAGTCTTCTATGTGTTGTAATCTGTTCCTGCAGTTGTATGTAAGTCTTCTATCTGTTGTAATCTGTCCCTGCAGTTGTATGTTAGAGTCTTCTATCTGTTGTAATCTGTTCCTGCAGTTGTATGTAAGTCTTCTATCTGTTGTAATCTGTCCCTGCAGTTGTATGTTAGTCTTCTATCTGTTGTAATCTGTTCCTGCAGTTGTATGTTAGTCTTCTATCTGTTGTAATCTCTTCCTGTAGTTATATGTTAGTCTTCTATCTGTTGTTATCTGTTCCTGCAGTTGTATGTAAGTCTTCTATCTGTTGTAATCTGTCCCTGCAGTTGTATGTTAGAGTCTTCCATCTGTTGTAATCTGTCCCTGCAGTTGTATGTTAGAGTCTTCTATCTATTGTAATCTGTTCCTGCAGTTGTATGTTAGTCTTCTATCTGTTGTAATCTGTTCCTGCAGTTGTCTGTAAGTCTTCTATCTGTTGTACTCTATTCCTGCAGTTGTATGCAAGTCTTCTATCTGTTGTAATCTGTTCCTGCAGTTGTATTTAAGTCTTCTATCTGTTGTAATCTGTTCCTGCAGTTGTATGTAAGTCTTCTATCTGTTGTAATCTGTCCCTGCAGTTGTATGTAAGTCTTCTATCTGTTGTAATCTGTTCCTGCAGTTGTATGTAAGTCTTCTATCTGTTGTAATCTGTTCCTGCAGTTGTATGTAAGTCTTCTATCTGTTGTAATCTGTTCCTGCAGTTGTATGTAAGTCTTCTATCTGTTGTAATCTGTTCCTGCAGTTGTATGTTGGTCTTCTATCTGTTGTAATCTGTACCTGCAGTTGTATGTTAGAGTCTTCTATCTGTTGTAATCTGTCCCTGCAGTTGTATGTTAGTCTACTATCCGTTGTAATCTATTCCTACAGTTGTATGTTAGTCTTCTATCTGTTGTAATCTGTTCCTGCAGATGTATGTTAGCATCTTCTATCTGTTGTAATCTCTTCCTGCAGATGTATGTTAGCATCTTCTATCTGTTGTAATCTCTTCCTGTAGTTATGTTAGTCTTCTATCTGTTGTAATCTGTTCCTGCAGTTGTATGTAAGTCTTCTATCTGTTGTAATCTGTCCCTGCAGTTGTATGTTAGAGTCTTCCATCTGTTGTAATCTGTCCCTGCAGTTGTATGTTAGAGTCTTCTATCTGTTGTAATCTGTCCCTGCAGTTGTATGTTAGAGTCTTCTATCTGTTGTAATCTGTTCCTGCAGTTGTATGTAAGTCTTCTATCTGTTGTAATCTGTCCCTGCAGTTGTATGTTAGTCTTCTATCTGTTGTAATCTGTTCCTGCAGTTGTATGTTAGTCTTCTATCTGTTGTAATCTCTTCCTGTAGTTATATGTTAGTCTTCTATCTGTTGTTATCTGTTCCTGCAGTTGTATGTAAGTCTTCTATCTGTTGTAATCTGTCCCTGCAGTTGTATGTTAGAGTCTTCCATCTGTTGTAATCTGTCCCTGCAGTTGTATGTTAGAGTCTTCTATCTATTGTAATCTGTTCCTGCAGTTGTATGTTAGTCTTCTATCTGTTGTAATCTGTTCCTGCAGTTGTCTGTAAGTCTTCTATCTGTTGTACTCTATTCCTGCAGTTGTATGCAAGTCTTCTATCTGTTGTAATCTGTTCCTGCAGTTGTATTTAAGTCTTCTATCTGTTGTAATCTGTTCCTGCAGTTGTATGTAAGTCTTCTATCTGTTGTAATCTGTCCCTGCAGTTGTATGTAAGTCTTCTATCTGTTGTAATCTGTTCCTGCAGTTGTATGTAAGTCTTCTATCTGTTGTAATCTGTTCCTGCAGTTGTATGTAAGTCTTCTATCTGTTGTAATCTGTTCCTGCAGTTGTATGTAAGTCTTCTATCTGTTGTAATCTGTTCCTGCAGTTGTATGTTGGTCTTCTATCTGTTGTAATCTGTACCTGCAGTTGTATGTTAGAGTCTTCTATCTGTTGTAATCTGTCCCTGCAGTTGTATGTTAGTCTACTATCCGTTGTAATCTATTCCTACAGTTGTATGTTAGTCTTCTATCTGTTGTAATCTGTTCCTGCAGATGTATGTTAGCATCTTCTATCTGTTGTAATCTCTTCCTGCAGATGTATGTTAGCATCTTCTATCTGTTGTAATCTCTTCCTGTAGTTATGTTAGTCTTCTATCTGTTGTAATCTGTTCCTGCAGTTGTATGTAAGTCTTCTATCTGTTGTAATCTGTCCCTGCAGTTGTATGTTAGAGTCTTCCATCTGTTGTAATCTGTCCCTGCAGTTGTATGTTAGAGTCTTCTATCTGTTGTAATCTGTCCCTGCAGTTGTATGTTAGAGTCTTCTATCTGTTGTACTCTATTCCTGCAGTTGTATGTAAGTCTTCTATCTGTTGTAATCTGTTCCTGCAGTTGTATGTAAGTCTTCTATCTGTTGTAATCTGTCCCTGCAGTTGTATGTAAGTCTTCTATCTGTTGTAATCTGTCCCTGCAGTTGTATGTAAGTCTTCTATCTGTTGTAATCTGTTCCTGCAGTTGTATGTAAGTCTTCTATCTGTTGTAATCTGTTCCTGCAGTTGTATGTAAGTCTTCTATCTGTTGTAATCTGTCCCTGCAGTTGTATGTTGGTCTTCTATCTGTTGTAATCTGTACCTGCAGTTGTATGTTAGAGTCTTCTATCTGTTGTAATCTGTCCCTGCAGTTGTATGTTAGTCTACTATCCGTTGTAATCTGTTCCTGCAGTTGTATGTAAGTCTTCTATCTGTTGTAATCTGTTCCTGCAGTTGTATGTTAGCATCTTCTATCTGTTGTAATCTGTCCCTGCAGTTGTATGTAAGTCTTCTATCTGTTGTAATCTGTTCCTGTAGTTATATGTTAGTCTTCTATCTGTTGTACTCTATTCCTGCAGTTGTATGTTAGAGTCTTCTATCTGTTATAATCTGTCCCTGCAGTTGTATGTAAGTCTTCTATTTGTTGTAATCTGTTCCTGCAGTTGTATGTTAGTCTTCTATCTGTTGTAATCTGTTCCTGCAGTTGTATGTTAGTCTTCTATCTGTTGTAAAAACAAATAAAGTAGATAAAAGAAAGGTGGCGCTCAAATCCCAAAAGATAACTGTACTTTGATATATTAAATTATTACTCACAAGGTAATGGTTCCCCTCAAATAACACAAATAGGGCATCCCAGAGTATGATATCAAAGATTAACTCTTCTCTGTCCTCAAGGACATCCACTCATGGAGAGTGCAGGGTATTCCGGAATCAAATAGAATATGATCCGTTCAATATATTGGGAGCAGAAAAAAAGAAAAAAACAGTGCTCAGAGAATATATGTGGTTGAAAAATCTTGATCCACCTTCGTGCACTCCACCTTATGATAATTTCCAAAACATGTCGCCTGGATTAAAGCTTTCTTTTAATGGAACGAGGACCGATGTTTATGAAAATCTTCCTGCATATTCTAGAGGTGATCCTGAAGGGGGGGAAGTGTGTGACTGGACAGTTTTCCTTTACCTTTCCCCCCCCCTGTGAAGTAAGTTTGGAACCATCTACCCCTATATATCCAGATATTACCTTTTATTGGGGATTTTTCACCACATATATTCTCTGAGCATTGCTTTTTTTCTTTTTTTCTGCTCCCAAAATTCTATCTGTTGTGGTCTGTCCCTGCAGTTGTATGTAAGTCTTCTATCTGTTGTAATCTGTTCCTGTAGTTGTATGTTAGTCTTCTATCTGTTGTGGTCTGTCCCTGCAGTTGTATATTAGTTTTCTATCTGTCCCTGCAGTTGTATGTAAGTCTTCTATCTGTTGTGGTCTGTCCCTGCAGTTGTATGTTAGTTTTCTATCTGTCCCTGCAGTTGTATGTTAGAGTCTTCTATTTGTTGTGGTCTGTCCCTGCAGTTGTATGTTAGTTTTCTATCTGTCCCTGCAGTTGTATGTTAGTTTTCTATCTGTCCCTGTAGTCGTATGTTAGTCTTCTATCTGTTGTGGTCTGTCCCTGCAGTTGTATGTTAGTTTTCTATCTGTTGTGGTCTGTCCCTGCAGTTGTATGTTAGTTTTCTATCTGTTGTAATCTGTTCCTGCAGTTGTATGTTAGTCTTCTATCTGTTGTAATCTGTCCCTGCAGTTGTATGTTAGTCTTCTATCTGTTGTAATCTGTCCCTGCAGTTGTATGTTAGAGTCTTCTATCTGTTGTAATCTGTTCCTGCAGTTGTATGTTAGTCTTCTATCTGTTGTAATCTGTCCCTGCAGTTGTATGTTAGTCTTCAATCTGTTGTAATCTGTCCCTGCAGTTGTATGTTAGAGTCTTCTATCTGTTGTAATCTGTCCCTGCAGTTGTATGTTAGAGTCTTCTATCTGTTGTAATCTGTTCCTGCAGTTGTATGTTAGTCTTCTATCTGTTGTAATCTCTTCCTGTAGTTATATGTTAGTCTTCTATCTGTTGTAATCTGTTCCTGCAGTTGTATGTAAGTCTTCTATCTGTTGTAATCTGTCCCTGCAGTTATATGTTAGTTTCTATCTGTTGTAATCTGTCCCTGCAGTTGTATGTAAGTCTTCTATGTGTTGTAATCTGTTCCTGCAGTTGTATGTAAGTCTTCTATCTGTTGTAATCTGTCCCTGCAGTTGTATGTTAGAGTCTTCTATCTGTTGTAATCTGTTCCTGCAGTTGTATGTAAGTCTTCTATCTGTTGTAATCTGTCCCTGCAGTTGTATGTTAGTCTTCTATCTGTTGTAATCTGTCCCTGCAGTTGTATGTTAGAGTCTTCTATCTGTTGTAATCTGTCCCTGCAGTTGTATGTAAGTCTTCTATCTGTTGTAATATGTTCCTGCAGTTGTATGTAAGTCTTCTATCTGTTGTAATCTGTCCCTGCAGTTGTATGTAAGTCTTCTATCTGTTGTAATCTGTTCCTGCAGTTGTATGTAAGTCTTCTATCTGTTGTAATCTGTTCCTGCAGTTGTATGTAAATATTCTATCTGTTGTAATCTGTTCCTGCAGTTGTATGTAAGTCTTCTATCTGTTGTAATCTGTTCCTGCAGTTGTATGTTGGTCTTCTATCTGTTGTAATCTGTACCTGCAGTTGTATGTTAGAGTCTTCTATCTGTTGTAATCTGTCCCTGCAGTTGTATGTTAGTCTACTATCCGTTGTAATCTATTCCTACAGTTGTATGTTAGTCTTCTATCCGTTGTAATCTGTTCCTGCAGTTGTATGTAAGTCTTCTATCTGTTGTAATCTGTTCCTGCAGATGTATGTTAGCATCTTCTATCTGTTGTAATCTCTTCCTGTAGTTATGTTAGTCTTCTATCTGTTGTAATCTGTTCCTGCAGTTGTATGTTAGAGTCTTCCATCTGTTGTAATCTGTCCCTGCAGTTGTATGTTAGAGTCTTCTATCTGTTGTAATCTGTCCCTGCAGTTGTATGTTAGAGTCTTCTATCTGTTGTACTCTATTCCTGCAGTTGTATGTAAGTCTTCTATCTGTTGTAATCTGTTCCTGCAGTTGTATGTAAGTCTTCTATCTGTTGTAATCTGTCCCTGCAGTTGTATGTAAGTCTTCTATCTGTTGTAATCTGTTCCTGCAGTTGTATGTAAGTCTTCTATCTGTTGTAATCTGTTCCTGCAGTTGTATGTAAGTCTTCTATCTGTTGTAATCTGTTCCTGCAGTTGTATGTAAGTCTTCTATCTGTTGTAATCTGTTCCTGCAGTTGTATGTTGGTCTTCTATCTGTTCTAATCTGTACCTGCAGTTGTATGTTAGAGTCTTCTATCTGTTGTAATCTGTCCCTGCAGTTGTATGTTAGTCTACTATCCGTTGTAATCTATTCCTACAGTTGTATGTTAGTCTTCTATCCGTTGTAATCTGTTCCTGCAGTTGTATGTAAGTCTTCTATCTGTTGTAATCTGTTCCTGCAGTTGTATGTTAGCATCTTCTATCTGTTGTAATCTGTCCCTGCAGTTGTATGTAAGTCTTCTATCTGTTGTAATCTGTTCCTGCAGTTATATGTTAGCATCTTCTATCTGTTGTAATCTATTCCTGCTGTTGTATATTAGTCTTATTTCTGTTGTGGTCTGTCCCTGCAGTTGTATGTTAGTCTTTTATCTGTTGTAATCTGTCCCTGCAGTTATATATTAGTTTTCTATCTGTTGTAATCTGTCCGTGCAGTTGTATGTTAGAGTCTTCTATCTATTGTAGTCTGTCCCTGCAGTTGTATGTAAGTCTTCTATCTGTTGTAATATGTTACTGCAGTTGTATGTTAGAGTCTTCTATCTGTTGTACTCTATTCCTGCAGTTGTATGTAAGTCTTCTGTTGTAATCTGTTCCTGTAGTTATATGTTAGTGTTCTATCTGTTGTAATCTGTCCCTGCAGTTGTATGTAAGTCTTCTATCTGTTGTGGTCTGTCCCTGCAGTTGTATGTTAGTTTTCTATCTGTTGTAATCTGTTCCTGCAGTTGTATGTTAGTCTTCTATCTGTTGTAATCTGTCCCTGCAGTTGTATGTTAGTCTTCTATCTGTTGTAATCTGTCCCTGCAGTTGTATGTTAGAGTCTTCTATCTGTTGTAATCTGTTCCTGCAGTTGTATGTTAGTCTTCTATCTGTTGTAATCTGTCTCTGCAGTTGTATGTTAGTCTTCAATCTGTTGTAATCTGTCCCTGCAGTTGTATGTTAGAGTCTTCTATCTGTTGTAATCTGTCCCTGCAGTTGTATGTTAGAGTCTTCTATCTGTTGTAATCTGTTCCTGCAGTTGTATGTTAGTCTTCTATCTGTTGTAATCTCTTCCTGTAGTTATATGTTAGTCTTCTATCTGTTGTAATCTGTTCCTGCAGTTGTATGTAAGTCTTCTATCTGTTGTAATCTGTCCCTGCAGTTATATGTTAGTTTCTATCTGTTGTAATCTGTCCCTGCAGTTGTATGTAAGTCTTCTATGTGTTGTAATCTGTTCCTGCAGTTGTATGTAAGTCTTCTATCTGTTGTAATCTGTCCCTGCAGTTGTATGTTAGAGTCTTCTATCTGTTGTAATCTGTTCCTGCAGTTGTATGTAAGTCTTCTATCTGTTGTAATCTGTCCCTGCAGTTGTATGTTAGTCTTCTATCTGTTGTAATCTGTTCCTGCAGTTGTATGTTAGTCTTCTATCTGTTGTAATCTCTTCCTGTAGTTATATGTTAGTCTTCTATCTGTTGTTATCTGTTCCTGCAGTTGTATGTAAGTCTTCTATCTGTTGTAATCTGTCCCTGCAGTTGTATGTTAGAGTCTTCCATCTGTTGTAATCTGTCCCTGCAGTTGTATGTTAGAGTCTTCTATCTATTGTAATCTGTTCCTGCAGTTGTATGTTAGTCTTCTATCTGTTGTAATCTGTTCCTGCAGTTGTCTGTAAGTCTTCTATCTGTTGTACTCTATTCCTGCAGTTGTATGCAAGTCTTCTATCTGTTGTAATCTGTTCCTGCAGTTGTATTTAAGTCTTCTATCTGTTGTAATCTGTTCCTGCAGTTGTATGTAAGTCTTCTATCTGTTGTAATCTGTCCCTGCAGTTGTATGTAAGTCTTCTATCTGTTGTAATCTGTTCCTGCAGTTGTATGTAAGTCTTCTATCTGTTGTAATCTGTTCCTGCAGTTGTATGTAAGTCTTCTATCTGTTGTAATCTGTTCCTGCAGTTGTATGTAAGTCTTCTATCTGTTGTAATCTGTTCCTGCAGTTGTATGTTGGTCTTCTATCTGTTGTAATCTGTACCTGCAGTTGTATGTTAGAGTCTTCTATCTGTTGTAATCTGTCCCTGCAGTTGTATGTTAGTCTACTATCCGTTGTAATCTATTCCTACAGTTGTATGTTAGTCTTCTATCTGTTGTAATCTGTTCCTGCAGATGTATGTTAGCATCTTCTATCTGTTGTAATCTCTTCCTGCAGATGTATGTTAGCATCTTCTATCTGTTGTAATCTCTTCCTGTAGTTATGTTAGTCTTCTATCTGTTGTAATCTGTTCCTGCAGTTGTATGTAAGTCTTCTATCTGTTGTAATCTGTCCCTGCAGTTGTATGTTAGAGTCTTCCATCTGTTGTAATCTGTCCCTGCAGTTGTATGTTAGAGTCTTCTATCTGTTGTAATCTGTCCCTGCAGTTGTATGTTAGAGTCTTCTATCTGTTGTACTCTATTCCTGCAGTTGTATGTAAGTCTTCTATCTGTTGTAATCTGTTCCTGCAGTTGTATGTAAGTCTTCTATCTGTTGTAATCTGTCCCTGCAGTTGTATGTAAGTCTTCTATCTGTTGTAATCTGTCCCTGCAGTTGTATGTAAGTCTTCTATCTGTTGTAATCTGTTCCTGCAGTTGTATGTAAGTCTTCTATCTGTTGTAATCTGTTCCTGCAGTTGTATGTAAGTCTTCTATCTGTTGTAATCTGTCCCTGCAGTTGTATGTTGGTCTTCTATCTGTTGTAATCTGTACCTGCAGTTGTATGTTAGAGTCTTCTATCTGTTGTAATCTGTCCCTGCAGTTGTATGTTAGTCTACTATCCGTTGTAATCTGTTCCTGCAGTTGTATGTAAGTCTTCTATCTGTTGTAATCTGTTCCTGCAGTTGTATGTTAGCATCTTCTATCTGTTGTAATCTGTCCCTGCAGTTGTATGTAAGTCTTCTATCTGTTGTAATCTGTTCCTGTAGTTATATGTTAGTCTTCTATCTGTTGTACTCTATTCCTGCAGTTGTATGTTAGAGTCTTCTATCTGTTATAATCTGTCCCTGCAGTTGTATGTAAGTCTTCTATTTGTTGTAATCTGTTCCTGCAGTTGTATGTTAGTCTTCTATCTGTTGTAATCTGTTCCTGCAGTTGTATGTTAGTCTTCTATCTGTTGTAAAAACAAATAAAGTAGATAAAAGAAAGGTGGCGCTCAAATCCCAAAAGATAACTGTACTTTGATATATTAAATTATTACTCACAAGGTAATGGTTCCCCTCAAATAACACAAATAGGGCATCCCAGAGTATGATATCAAAGATTAACTCTTCTCTGTCCTCAAGGACATCCACTCATGGAGAGTGCAGGGTATTCCGGAATCAAATAGAATATGATCCGTTCAATATATTGGGAGCAGAAAAAAAGAAAAAAACAGTGCTCAGAGAATATATGTGGTTGAAAAATCTTGATCCACCTTCGTGCACTCCACCTTATGATAATTTCCAAAACATGTCGCCTGGATTAAAGCTTTCTTTTAATGGAACGAGGACCGATGTTTATGAAAATCTTCCTGCATATTCTAGAGGTGATCCTGAAGGGGGGGAAGTGTGTGACTGGACAGTTTTCCTTTACCTTTCCCCCCCCCTGTGAAGTAAGTTTGGAACCATCTACCCCTATATATCCAGATATTACCTTTTATTGGGGATTTTTCACCACATATATTCTCTGAGCATTGCTTTTTTTCTTTTTTTCTGCTCCCAAAATTCTATCTGTTGTGGTCTGTCCCTGCAGTTGTATGTAAGTCTTCTATCTGTTGTAATCTGTTCCTGTAGTTGTATGTTAGTCTTCTATCTGTTGTGGTCTGTCCCTGCAGTTGTATATTAGTTTTCTATCTGTCCCTGCAGTTGTATGTAAGTCTTCTATCTGTTGTGGTCTGTCCCTGCAGTTGTATGTTAGTTTTCTATCTGTCCCTGCAGTTGTATGTTAGAGTCTTCTATTTGTTGTGGTCTGTCCCTGCAGTTGTATGTTAGTTTTCTATCTGTCCCTGCAGTTGTATGTTAGTTTTCTATCTGTCCCTGTAGTCGTATGTTAGTCTTCTATCTGTTGTGGTCTGTCCCTGCAGTTGTATGTTAGTTTTCTATCTGTTGTGGTCTGTCCCTGCAGTTGTATGTTAGTTTTCTATCTGTTGTGGTCTGTCCCTGCAGTTGTATGTTAGTTTTCTATCTGTCCCTGCAGTTGTATGTTAGTTTTCTATCTGTCCCTGTAGTTGTATGTTAGTCTTCTATCTGTTGTGGTCTGTCCCTGCAGTTGTATGTTAGTTTTCTATCTGTTGTGGTCTGTCCCTGCAGTTGTATGTTAGTTTTCTATCTGTTGTGGTCTGTCCGTGCAGTTGTATGTTAGTTTTCTATCTGTCCCTGTAGTTGTATGTTAGTCTTCTATCTGTTGTGGTCTGTCCCTGCAGTTGTATGGTAGTTTTCTATCTGTCCCTGCAGTTGTATGGTAGTTTTCTATCTGTCCCTGCAGTTGTATGTTAGCTTTCTATCTGTTGTAATCTGTCCCTGCAGTTGTATGTTAGTCTTCTATCTGTTGTAATCTGTCCCTGCAGTTGTATGTTAGACTCTTCTATCTGTTGTGGTCTGTCCCTGCAGTTGTATGTTAGTTTTCTATCTGTCCCTGCAGTTGTATGTTAGTTTTCTATCTGTCCCTGCAGTTGTATGTTAGAGTCTTCTATCTGTTGTGGTCTGTCCCTGCAGTTGTATGTTAGTTTTCTATCTGTCCCTGCAGTTGTATGTTAGTTTTCTATCTGTCCCTGCAGTTGTATGTTAGTTTTCTATCTGTTGTGGTCTGTCCCTGCAGTTGTATGTTAGTTTTCTATCTGTCCCTGCAGTTGTATGTTAGTTTTCTATCTGTTGTGGTCTGTCCCTGCAGTTGTATGTTAGAGTTTTCTATCTGTCCCTGCAGTTGTATGTTAGTTTTCTATCTGTCCCTGTAGTTATATGTTAGTCTTCTATCTGTTGTGGTCTGTCCCTGCAGTTGTATGTTAGAGTTTTCTATCTGTCCCTTCATCATATTAAGACACATAATTGCAACATTACACCTGGCTTATTTACAGAGATACACATGTCTGAACAGCAACTGTAAACACAATATAATTGGATGTTTTTAAACAGGAATGTTCATTGACTTGAAGCATAAACAGATCATTTCCATCTATGTTTGCAACTGTGTTGCAATAGACTCAGATAATTATGAACATTAATATTACAGGAAAACAATGAGTTTCACATGGAAAATTCCTTTAAATACAATACTACAGTTGGTATTACTAAAAATATATCTTCTTCTTTTGCAGGCACACATGCACCTTTCGCCCTCTTCAGCTTTGTTCTCCTTCTGATGTCTCAGGTTTTTTTTGTTTAGACCTTCAGTTTAACCATGGATTGGAATTCTAATTATTTTGGAACTACTTTGATACTCTACAGCACTGACCTTTTTAATAATAATGTCTACTATTTCTTATCTTGTTAATAAAAATGACTATGCAGCAAATTGTTGGATTCTGGTTGGGTGTATGATTGGTCATTTTCAAATTGTCAATAAATGTAAGCCTAAAAATAAGCTTATCTGACCAATATTATTTTTAACACACTGACTTTTGTTTATACACTACTATTTGTTCTACTGTGTATACTGGCAATTTCTTGAATACTGTAGAATCCTAGGGAAATATTAGATTTATTTAGGTATGGCATAGTTCATGGCTCAGTCAGCTTAGAGTATCATTCAGGCCATATTTTTAGCAGTCTACATTATAAACCAAGCACAGGGATTGTAAAAAAAAATGTTTGTTCAAAGCAATGTGTATCCAGCTCTGCACTATAGTCCCTATGGCAGCAGCTATTGTAAGCCAGGTAAGTCTTTTTCTGCTATTTGTCACTGTGCCAAGCCAAGCTCAGTGCTTAGTGTAACCGCTTTCTTTGCTGTGATCCTGCTGTTGTTTCTGCTCCCATATCACCTTTAAAATCAAGTGCATGGCTAATCCTACTTCCTTCACATGTTGTCTAGTACTGTCCAGTGAAGTTTTCCAGCACTATTCCGCATTCCTACTATTCATAACAAAGATAAAACTAGTCAATAAAAGCACAATTCAACAAAGGAGACCTACTGTCCTCAGATGAAAAACATTTGTTGTAGCTCTTTGTAGATGCACATACTGTTGAGCAAATTCATTGAGCACATTCATTGATCATATAGAGCCAATAGAACAGCTGTCAACAATTCACTGAACCCCACTAAATTATGAGACGATTCAGCAAGAGTAATCTGGCCATTGACTTGTACAATAGTCAATTATCTGGACTTTTTTGATTTAGTCCTGCTCATTCGCTTTTCAGTGTACAGAGCCCTGCTTGTCCTCAGTGTACAGAGCCCTGCTTGTCCTCAGTGTACAGAGCCCTGCTTGTCCTCAGTGCACATAGCCCTGCTTGTCCTCAGTGTACCGAGCCCTGCTTGTCCTCAGTGTACCGAGCCCTGCTTGTCCTCAGTATACAGAGTCCTGCTTGTCCTCAGTGTACGGAGCCCTGCTTGTCCTCTGTGCACAGAACACTTCTTGTCCTCAGTGTGCAGAGCCCTGCTGGTCTTCAGTGTACAGAGCCCTGCTTGTCCTCAGTGTACAGAACCCTTCTTGTCCTCAGTGTGCAGAGCCCTGCTGGTCTTCAGTGTACAGAGCCCTGCTTGTCCTCAGTGTACAGAGCCCTGCTTGTCCTCAGTGTACAGAGCCCTGCTTGTCCTCAGTGTAAAAGCCCTGCTTGTCCTCAGTGCACAGAGCCCTGCTTGTTCTCAGTGCAAAGAACCCTGCTTGTTCTCACTGCACAGAGCCCTGCTTCTCCTCAGTGCAAAGAACCCTGCTTGTTCTCACTGCACAGAGCCCTACTTGTCCTCAGTGTAAAGAGCCCTGCATGTTCTCAGTGCCCAGAGCCCTTCTTGTCCTCAGTGTACAGAGCCCTGCTTGTCCTCAGTGTACAGAGCCCTGCTTGTCCTCAGTGTACAGAGCCCTGCTTGTCCTCGGTATACAGAGCCCTGCTTGTCCTCAGTGTACAGAGCCCTGCTTGTCCTCAGTGTACAGAGCCCTGCTTGTCCTCAGTGTACAGAGCCCTGCTTTTCCTCAGTGCCCAGAGCCTTCTTTGTCCACCTGTACGTCCTGTATTTGAACTCCCCAAAGAGACACACAGACAATAGCTGGGAAAAATATATACCCATTTTTTTTAACCAATGTATATTACACATAATGGTATTATCTATATTAGTTAAAAAGTTTTTGTTAACGACAGGTACACTTTAGCCCCATTAACTTTGCACATCTGGACGTACTTTCATGTCCTGTTCATAACCCCGAGCATCGGAGCTGTGCTCGAGGCATGAACTGCAGGTCCGAGCTGCTATCAGCAACCGGGGACCTGCCGGTAATGGCGGACATCAGCGATCGTGCTGATGTCTGCCATTAACCCCTCAGATGCCATAATCAATACAGATCATGGCATCTGTGCGCACGTTTAAATAGATGATCGGATTGCCCGCGGGGATCTGATCATCTAAAATGGCAGCCAGAGGTCCCCTCACCTGCCTCCGGCTGTCTCCTGGGGTTTTCTGCTCTGGTCTGAGATTGAGCAAACCAGAGCAGAAGATCGCAAATAACACTGATCAGTGCAATGCCCTATGCAAAACACTGAGCAGTATTAGCAAGCAGGTGATTGCTATAGATAGTCCCCTATGGGGACATAAAAATTGTAAAAAAAAAAAAAAAGTTAAAAAATGTCACATAGCTTATGAACAAATAAAGGGGAAAATCTGTGTTTTGAGTCCTCTTATGCATGTTGGCTTATTGTCACAGTACTCTTTAACAAATAGGTATGTTCTAAAGAAGAAATTTATTTTTAAAATATTTTACAAACTCATTACTAACACCAATCCATTCATTTTCTATTCAATATATTTAAAGCGTACCCGTCAGATCCCCCAAAAAATGTTTTTTTTTTTATATATCACTTGGTACCTAATCCAGACCTAGTTCATCTAATTTTTATGTGTCTAGCACCTTTATTTATTTTTTATTACACTTTTAATTTAGCTCACTAGTCTGAATTCCTCTCAAAGGGAGGGGGCGTGGCCTCACTGTGAAGGTCTCCATCCCCTCCCTCAATATGCTGTCTGCTCACATCTCCCTTAGCATTAGCAAAACTCCAACTCCCAGCTTGTCCTCACTGACAGTAGCGGGACACAAGCTGACAGTGGAAGGATTTTTCCTCCAGCTGTGAGCCCTGGACTCACAGCTGTCAATCAAGGAAGTGTGTCCATGACATAGGTGATGACGCATGGACACATCAGGACTAGTATGTGTTCAAGCAGGAGGGGGGCAGTTGTTTGACTGGCTTTTTCAGTATGAAATACAGAAAATTTTCTAATGAAAGCAATTACAAAACCTATTGGTTTTGCATGCTTTACCACATATCAAAAGTTTTTGTATCTGGCAGTGCCCATTTAAGAGACGCTTTACACAGTTTACTTAACTCCTCCAGAGATTTATAAAAATTCAGTTGTCTATAACTCAGGATATACAGAAACAGTTTAGCTTGTGATGCTATGCTGGTAACCCTACTGCCATTAACCTCTAAATGAACGCTCTTCTATTTGGGAGGAATCATTGAATCATTCAGATGTTTATTGAAAACTTTAGATGGGCCTGTACATGTGATTTATTGGGCAGCGGTACCTTGCAAGCCCTGCAGGATTTCAGTCCTTCATGGTTTAATGTGTTACCAGTTGTTTTCTTAGTGACTATGGTCCCAGCTGCCTTGAGATGGTTGACAAGATCCTCCTGTGTAATTCTGGGATGATTTCTCACTGTTCTAATGATCATTGAAATTCTATAAGGTGAGATCTTGCACCTTAACCCTGACCGAGGGAGATTGATAATTATTTTCTGTTTCTTCCCTTTGACAATAATTGCACCAATTGTTCCTGGCCTATATAATATACACCGGAGAAATCACATACTGCCTGTGTTAGCATTTCTCCTGCGGTCTTGGTATCAGTGTGTGAAGAGTGGGAGAAGAGGGTTGCATTGACAATTCAACACAATGGGAAGCACATTGAACACATTTTATAACTGGTCAAAAACTTGTAATTAACTCATGAAAGAATAAAGTTACATTAAAACCAAGCACGTCATTGTTTTTCTTGTGAAATTCCAATTAAGTTTGATGTGTCACATGACCCTCTTCCTATTGAAAAAACTAAAGTTGGATTCAAAATGGCCGACTTCAAAATGGCCGCCATGGTCACCACCATCTTGAAAAGTTTCCCCCCTCACATATACTAATGTGCCACAAACAGAAAGTTAATATCACCAACCATTCACATTTTATTAAGGTGTATCCATATAAATGGCCCAACCTGTAGACTGATAATTTCTTGGTAAGTGGGCAAACATGCAAAATCAGGAGGGGATCAAATATTTTTTTCCCTTTGGGCTGGTACCTAGGATAGCTATGTTGAGGGCAGCACTTTTAGTTGCTGCTTCTGGTTTAAATAATTTTTATTGGATTTTTTTTTTGAGAAATTTACAACAAAGGAAAGATTGGCCAAAGAAAACAACGTGGCCAAGGAACAATACATAACAAATATAACACAGTTATATAAATATTACTAAAGCAACCACTCAGCTGTATGTAGAAATATTAATTTGCAGAATCAAGTCTTTGGATGTTGCGGATATTATAGGTCATCTTGAAAAGTAAAAACGTCACATAAGCAGTTTTAAAGTATTTTATAGTCATACCTATAACTCTGCAGGGAAGAATAGGATTTTTCATGACTAGATCCTGTAGTCCTCCCCTCTCTCGTCACAGGAACACTTACCGGAAATATGTGCAAAGTGTGACACCCAGTAATCATAAGCAGTAATGGGTAGTTAGAGTAGTACCATTTAATAATATAGGATGAACATCATTTAATGGAATGGATCCTAGAACAGCAAGACATCTAATAAAAGCGTGATAGAAGTGATGTGTATGGTTAATTAGCAACACCTAGGCCAGTGGATAGTGCTTCGTCCAGGTCTTCCATCTCGACTCGCAGGTCCGTCGGTTGTTTAGCTTCCAAGTGTACATTGTTTCGTAAAAACAATTGGACTTGACTGCTTCTATAATGTCAGCTGTAGAAGGGACAGAAGAGGATTTCCACCTAGCTGCAAGTTGGGATCTGTAGGCTATTAGGATATGGCATAAAGGTGTTCTATAAGCGGCGTCTGCTGTGTGAAGGCCTATGTTTAAAAGTACAAGTTTGCTGGATATGGATAATGACTTGTGTGAAACCAGTTGTACTAATTCCTCCACGCCTTTTTTCAATGTGTGAAGTGCAGGATACGACCAGAAAATGTGACTTATGGTGCCTGTCAACCCGCATCCCCTCCAACATAGTTGGGAACATGAGGGGATCATGTAATGCAATTTGGCCGGGGTATAGTACCACATAGATACCATCTTGAAAAATTGTTCTCTATGGCCTAAACACGATGTGTGTTTATTTAAAGATTTAAGAGCCTGAGCCCATTCATAGTTAGAGATTGTCAAGTTTAACTCTTTTTCCCACTTAGAATGCTATGTCCCATTATTTATATATAGGTCGTTATTGTATAACTGATATAATGGCTTAAGGGTAATTTTCGAGATGGAGTCAGAGGATAGGTTTGTGAGGTCTACAAGTGTTTGAGGAATGGATACTGTGGGTTGGGGAAATTGTTTCAAATGTTTGACAATGGTGTTATATGATCTTCTCTCTGCATCTGGTAAACCGTATATCGATTGGAGTTCTTCAAAAGATATTAGTTTATTGTCTTTGTACAAATGTTTTAGTGAAGTATTGCCTCTATCTGTCCAAGTTTGAAGGTCGGAGAGTGGAGTATAGAGTAGGACAGATTGTATGGTCAGGTTGATTGAGCAATCAGTAGCAGTATCATTGTTTGCAGTGGGCCTTATATTCCACATTTTTATGTTGTCCGAGACTATTTTGTTTATTCTAAGTTTAGTTTTGTTTACTTTATGAGATTTTAATAATAATGGTGTCCAGTCTTCAATACCGCATAAAGATTCCTCTAGAAGTACCCATGGCTTTTTGTAGCAGTTGCTGCTTCTGGATAAAAAAACAAAAACAAAATGTGGCCCCCTTTCTTTGAATTCTCTAAACTTCTGCCAAGTGTAGCTGCAGATTTGTAGTCCAATTCTTCTCAGTACGGTACGTTGTGGATTTGTAATTGATTTTACCACAGTGAATATCCACAGTTAATATGCAGCAAAATACAAGTAAAATGAAACGCATCTTTACATCCTTTTCTATTTTCTATTGTCATACTTCTGGCAAATTAAAGGAGTAGTGCAGTGAAAAATAACTTCTCCCCTATCCAAAGGATAGGTGATACGTTATAAATCGCAGGGGGTCTGACCGCGGGGGTTCAGACTGTGATCTCCGGAAACGGGGCCCCGCAGTCTGCCGGAAACGGACGTTCTGACCCCAGCAGGAAGCCAACACATCCCCTCTATGTATCTCTATGGGATACGTGGAGGGGGTGTGTCAGCCGCAGCTCCATGCGCGGTCAGCATGCCCACTTCCAGCAAACTGCCAGGGCCCGTTCAGGAGATAGCGGGGGGTCCCAGTGGTCGGACCCTCACGGTCTATAACTTATCCTTATTGACCAAAAGTCAGCAATTCTGGTGTTTGGTATTTTTTTTTTTTTATATTGACACTGTTTACCATGCAAGATCATAAATATATATATATATATATATATATATATATATATATATATTTTAATAGTTTGAACATACCAACTATTTTGAAATTTTTTAATGGGAAAAGGGGGATGATTTATATTTTTATTATTTATTATATATGTTTTAAATATTAATTTTACACTTTACTGATCAGTAGTATCGGCGATCTTCTTCTACCACCTACATCTGCAGCCTTTACAAGAAGATTGGCCGTTCCTGCACACCGGAGGAGGGTTAGCGACCTCCTACCGCCAAGTGCACTTATTAGATCCCTCAAGCATTCTTAGGGGTTGGATAAGCCCACTCAAACCCACCCCCACCTCTATTTCTCCCATAAATCTATAGAGGTAATGGCGGATATTAGTTTGCTTGCTGATGTCCGCCACTATCAGAGTCCCTGGCTGCTGTATATGTATGGCGCTGTGTGCAAAATTACTTGCTGCAGTGCCATACATTGACAGTGCATGTCCTAAAGGGGATATGCACATAAATGCTCCAGAGCAGCAAACTGTCTGCTTTTATTGATGTGGTCATACTTACTGATTATTAGTGTTGCTCGCGAATATTCGCAATGCAAATTTTATTCGCGAATATCGCATATTCGCGAATTCACGAGTATTCGCGAATATAGCACAATATATTCGTAATTACGAATATTCGTTTTTATTTTATTTTTTTGTAATTTTTTTTTTCACAGTACACATCACAGTGATCATCCCTCTCTGCTTCCAGCTTGTGTGGTGTAAAGAAGGCTCTAATACTACTGTGTGAGAGTGGCGTGCAAATTTTTGCTTATGCTAATTTTGGTTTATGCTAATTTTCGCATACGTAAATTTTCGCATATGCGAAAATAAACCGCGAATTTTACGAATATGCGAATTTAGCGAATATATGACGAATATTCGTCCATATATTCGCGAAATATCGCGAATTCGAATATGGCCTATGCCGCTCAACACTACTGATTATCAATTATTCAAGGGGATTTGATTAGCAGCACCTGGCTGCTACGTACCCTCTTAAGTCCTATGCAAACAGTAAGGGTAATATTTTATGTATTTAATTAAAACATATGGTTGAAAAAAATATTATTATAAGTATTAATTAACAATTCACTAAATATTTATGACAAATTTCTGTAGCCTAATTGCAGTGTAAGTGCATACACATTGCTTTTCCCTTATTCTCTGAAACGGTTTACCATAATTGACAAACACATCAAGTGAATAGTAAAATGCAGATATTACAACTATCTGATTACTGATCCTCTATAGTCCACCTGTTAACCAGCACTTAGTCCATTAGAAGTTATGTCTTTGTTTTATTGAAGCATTTATATCCTAGTATGCTGAGTACAATGCCAACTACATTATGTCTCATCAATGTATTGTTCTACTAAAGTGCTTTAATGTTGTCCCTAATAAAGAATAACCCACAATAGCCATGTGGACAGACCTGCACCTGGCATTGTCATCGAGGAGGTCCCAAAATATCAATTAATATATGGCAATGTTTTACAACTAATATCACACAATACTGGGATATGTGTAGAGAGGGGAAGGAATCTCATCAGCACAACAGACTGACTGCGCAAGGTACAGTAAACTTTGCTTAATAGTTTAGAATTGTTGAATTTGTTTGTTTTTCTAAATATTTTACATTTATAAAATAAAGGTTACGTTTTGCTTTGTTCTTTCCTATCTGATTTTATGGCATTGAATTGCACTTTTGGTGGTGTTACTCCATTGCTCTATGGAACTGTCATGTGGTATTGTATACATTGTTAGAGCACTTTATGGCGGTAAATCGGCATCAAAGATTGTATGGGGAGAGCTCCCTTATGCTGTATGCAATTTACCCGAGCAGGCCAAACAAACACCCACACCTAAGGGGAAAAAACTAGCAATTATAAATATAAACTATAAAAATAGTATACAATATTTTAAACATATAAAAAAATGACCTATTAATTGCTGCCTGTAATATTGCTATTTGTAAAAAAAAAGGTTGTCCTTAATAGCAAACTGGGATCTGTAGTCCTCCCATAAAGTCTAATATATGGATTGGAAATGGTAAATCCTTAATTTTAGTTACAAGGTATGCTGGGACTTATAGTTGCCGTCATACAGTTCAAAAGTACGTTATTCTCAGTTCCTTATACCAGTAACAGTGTTCAGCATTCTTTACAGATATACATTTAAATGATGGCGACCCTGTAAGTGCTCAGTAAATTGGCATCAGGCGGCATTGCTAGTAAAGCTTTGACAGTATATTATCCTTGCAGTGTATTATAGTTGCTGAGTTTATAGAATTGCTGGAAATATTATTTGGCCAAGGGTACACAGTATGAAATATACCTATGTATTCACCTTCTTAGAAGCTTTGGCTTATATATGCAGAAGTTAATGTAAACGTACAAACCTGCAGTATAAAGTATTGGTGCAGATTATAATGAGAAACAAAGTGGGGTTCAAACTTCCCCCCAAAAAACTCCAAAAAGCAATAAAGGTAAATTAAGCAAGACTAAAAGCAGTCAAGCAGACAGCATGTAAGTAAATACCAACATAACCATATACTGTATTTTTCGTCCTATAGGACGCACCGGCATATAAGATGCACCCAATTTTTAGGGGGAAAATAAAAAAAAATAAAGATTTTGAACCCAATAGTTGTCTTCAACCTGCGGACCTCCAGATGTTGCAAAACTACAACTCCCAGCATGCCCGGACAGCCGTTGGCTGTCCGGGCATGCTGGGAGTTGTAGTTTTGCAACATCTGGAGGTCCGCAGATTGAAGACCACTGCAGGAGGAGGTAATACTCACGTGTCCCAGCTGCTCCGGACCCATCACCGCTGCCCTGGATGTCGCTCCATCGCTGTCTCTGCTGCCGGCCGGGTATCCTCGCTCTCCGTCGCCGCCATCACGTCGTTACGCCCGCCGACGCACGTACGCGACGACGTGATGACGAGGAAGGAGAGCGCCGGCATACAGGGGATCCCTGAACAGAGAAGACACCGAGGAGGCAGGTAAGGTCCCTCCCGGTGTCCTTTAAGCACTAACCCGGCTATTGAGTCAGGCTGTTCGCGGCGGTCCCGAACAGCCCGACTGAACAGCCGGGTTAGTGTCACTTTCCCTTCAGACGCGGCGGTCAGCTTTGATCGCCGCGTCTGAAGGGTTAATACAGGGCATCACCACGATCGGTGATGTCCTGTATTAGCCGCGGGTCCCGGCCGTTGATGGCCGCAGGGACCGCCGCGATGGGGGTGTATTCGCCGTATAAGACGCACCGACTTTTCCCCCCCAGTTTTGGGGAAGAAAAAGTGCGTCTTATACGGCGTAAAATACGGTAGTTTTAGTTTAATGCCACAACTCTTGAGTATTAAAGGAGAATGTTCTGGAATCTAAAATGTAAAAAGAAGTATTAACAATCTGGTGGCTTCATTTTTAGGGTGCCAGTGGAATGATCAGGCTTATAGAAGACATGTTACTGTATTTGCACCCCTTCATATTGCTGTTACTGTGTGAAGTAAGATTTTGCAGCTCCACAAATAACGTCAGTGAGTATGAAATATTACTATACTGTATGGAACTGCTTTTTGTAATGAAAGCTGTTTTACAGAATCTACCTAGTCATTTTTCAGTATTTCTTGTGACAGGTCCATTCATTTTGATGGGGCTTACAGATACCTGTTCACCTGCCGCTGAAAAAACAACAACTCATTTTCAGCTTTACGATTCTTTACAATACAATAGTTATGCCCCCCACCGCTGACCCAAAACAGATGGAGGAGGGGGGGGGGGGGGGGGAAAGAAAATGCATCCCTGTTAGGAAGTTACAAAACTGTTTGATCCAAATAAGGCTGCATTCGGTAATTTTGCATTACGGTACGTATCCAGTTTCATTGAAAAAAAACGTATCGAACCGTATTGCAAACCGTATATATATAGACATTTCATTGTAAACCGTATGCCAACCGTAGCATCAGGTTGTGTACGTTTTGCATCATTTACCGGTTTAATTGGATTTTAACGGTACACCAAACTGTAGTCTACTACGGTTTTGTGTCCCGATCAAAAACCGTATCCAACCTGCATACGGTTATTTTAAAATGGAGTTCTACGGTAACCATATTTAACTGTATTTGCATACGGTTACATCTGGTTTGCACAATACTTTTTTTCATTTTGTTTTATTTTTTTATTTTTTGGGGAAATTCAATAAAAAAATAACTTTATTTAAAATGTTGACAAACAAAACCGTATCCGTTTTTTTTCAAGGAAAAACTATTAAAACATATGCAAATGGACATCCGTTTTCAAACCGTATACGGTTTAAAAACTTGAGGAGGCATATATGGTTGCATACGTTTCGGGATACGGGACCCGTATTGCAAAACGAGATGTGAATGCAGCTTAAGATGAATTTTTTTCCCCCTTAAACTACCGGTATACTGCAAAGAAGATAGGGTTCATATATAACATATTATTTCTTTACCTTCATGAATGCATATGTACATATGCATTATTAATATGCATGGCCTTCAGCATGGGATGGATGGGGAACAATGGCAGCAAATGTGAATGTAGTATCTGCAATATTTTGGTGTTAAACAAAATGATACCACATAGACTTGTACAAGTCACTTTTTATGTGATAGTGATGATATCTTTCTATATTCTCAATATATCTATTTTTTTATTTATTTTTTTGCATATCCTGGTGTATAACATGTATATAAATGTGATACATAACCTTCCACAATATTTATCCCTTACCATAAAAATTCCTTTTATGTATGCAGGTGCACCACCAGCAGAAAAAAACAAGTGTGCATCAAATACAGGTACATGGAAATGTCATCATATTACAATAAAGCAAAAATAGATAGACACGCTGAAAGGAAGTGTATAGCTGGCTGGTATTTGACACTAAAAACTGTTCCTTAATCCACAAGATAGAGGATAAGTGTCTGATCGCACAGGGTCTGACCGCTGGGATCCTCAGAAGAAGACCTGTCTCTTCCTGCTGAGCACTCTGGCCGGCACCTTCTGAGTTGTACCAGTCTATGATGTGATGGCCCGCTCAAGCAATCACAGTGTTCTGCCTCAGCCGGTGATTGGCTGAGCTGACCATCACTGACAAGACTTATATGTCTCAGAGGGTCGGGGTCAGACTGCTCAGCAAGGGAGGTGGGGGCTGTTCTGGTGATCCCAGTGTATTTGGGGGGATTGGGTGATCTTTGGGGGAATGGGGGGGGGGGGGGGGGAGGGTTCAACTTTGATTAATAGAATTCATTTTCAAGCAGGGATCTAATAGACCATGTAAGACATTCACCTAATGAGGCAGGTGACAAAGTATAATAATAAACTAGAAGAACAATGTCCAAATGCCAATATGCAATCCCTTTATGTATAGAAATTGTCAGTCAAAAGCACTGCCAGCCCTTCTGCATCATTGTTCCTGAAATGGCAATTCATGTTTCTAGAAAACTGCTCAAACTTAAGCGTTTATAAAAATTGTGTCTGAGTAAAGTTTTCACATATCACCATTGTGGTTTTTTTGATACTATATGACCAGCTCTCCTTATTTGGCAGAGTCATCTTCTCTGACATACCTGGTGGACACTACTGGTTCCATGTACAATGATATTCAGCAACTGAAGTTGGTCAATGGCTGGCTTCTAGATCAAGTGTCGGCCCGATTCCCATGTGGAGTAAGAAAATACACTATGGTGGAGTTCAATGATCCACGTATGGAGATATTTTTTGTACTATTTAACGTAATGTAAAATAATATGGAATGTGTTTTTTTTAAGAAAGAGACAACCAGAGACATACCACCTATAAGTTGAGGTCAGTACAGTGCCTCAGTCAGCAGCCTTTCTGCAGATAGGACATCCCTCCCAGCACTACAGTTTGTTCCTACTGCACAGAAAAGTAACACTAACCTTTTGTTCTTTCAGGAGTAGGACCAATACAGACAACAGATTCCATTAGTATATTTGATGGTTTCTTCAACAATCTCACAGTACGGGGTGGTGGGGACTGCCCTGAAATGGTCATGAAAGGTCTCAAAGTTGCTTTGGAGGAGTCCCCAGATCATTCATTCATTTTGGTCTTAACTGATGCATCTGCTAAAGATTACAACGATGAAAACTTAAAAAGAGATGTATATGCTCTCATTAAAACAAAGCAGTCAAAAGTAAGCGACAGATCGGACTAACCTGAAAATGCTAACCTGTAACTATCGTGTATTTTGTATTATTAAAGTATTGTACTTAGTATCCTAAGTTTAAAGGATGAAAAGGGATAACTATGGAAAACAGTCCTGCACTTAAAGTGTCCTTGAAATGTCAAAAGTTGTTATCTGTTTGAGTCTCAGTGCTGACCCCCACTGATTGGTACAATGAATGCGTGCTTATGGGTTTTACCCCTTCGGCTTGATGTTTAGCTTCACTGGATGGCCCCATAAACTTATAATTCTCCCTTATTCTCCCTTGTTCTACTGATCGGTGGAGGTCTCAGCACTGAGTCCTTAAAGAAATCTCAATTAGATTTATAGCACAGGTAGTTGCACATCTTTGTAGACAGTGTACTGTAGCAGTTTTTCCATATCAGCGTTATATTCCTTCTAATGGTGTGGATATACCTTAATGGGATACTGTATAACCAACTAATATTAAGATGTTACCTTATCTTGTGTCCCCAACTTTTTTTTGCCAGAAATGGAGATTAGACATTATAAAAAGAGAAACTTTTTAATTTTTTTTTATACATATAAGAATATATGGGGACATATTCAAAAACTTGCTAAGTCTTGCTTACCGTATTTATCGGGGTATACCACGCACTGGCCTATAACACGCACCCTCATTTTACCAAGGATATTTGGGTAAAAAAAGTTTTTTACCCAAATATCCTTTGTAAAATGAGGGTGCGTGTGTGTTCATGCGTATACCCCGATACACTGTTTCTGACCCCGCAGAAGCCCCCAGCAAAGGCAGGGGGAGAGAGGCCGTCGCTGCCCGCTTCTCTCCCCCTGCCTTTCCTGGGGTCTAGAGCCCTGCTGCCGGCCCTTCTCTCCCCGTGTCTATCTGCCCGCTGCCCGTTCTCTCCCCCTGCCCCGTCGCCGATAGCCAGGGGGAGAGAAGCGGCGCCAGCAATGGGGCAGCAGCGCCGATAGCCAGGGGGAGAGAAGGGGCAGCGGCACCCATTGCCGGCGCCGCTGCCCCGTTGCCTCCCCCATCCCCGGTTGTATAATTACCTGTTGCCGGGGTCGGGTCCACGCTGCTTCAGGCCTCCGCTGTGCGTCCCCTGCGTCATTGCTATGCACTGCACGGCGCAATGATGAGTGACGTCATTGCGTCCTGCAGCACATAGCAACGACGCAAGGGACGCACACCGGAGGCCTGAAGCAGCGCGGACCCGACCCCGGCAACAGGTAATTATACAACCGGGAATGGGGGAGGCAACGGGGCAGCGGCGCCCGCAATGGGTGCCGCTGCCCCTTCTCTCCCCCTGTCTGTCGGCGCCGCTGCCCCATTGCCGGCGCCGCTTCTCTCCCCCTGGTTATCAGCGCAGGCAATGGGGCAGCGGCACCGATAGCCAGGGGGAGAGAACGGGCAGCGGCACCGATAGCCAGGGGGAGAGAAGGGCCGGCAGCAGGGCTCTAGACCCCAGGACAGGCAGGGGCAGAGAAGCCGGCAGCGACGGCAGGTCTGTGTACCTGCAAAGCCGCTGCAGTTCATTGATTTAAAGCGCCCCCATTAAATCATTGAACTGCAGTGGCTTATCGGTGTATAACACACAGGTAGACTTTAGGCTAAAAATTTTACGCCGATAAATACGGTAGTTTGCCCCAGATTTTTAACAGTGACCTAGGCTGTTTGAAAATCTGGCACATCTTACACTGCAAGCTCTTTCTACACTACCTCTAAGGTGGTATAGATAACACCTGTTTTTTGCTGCATACTGTAGATTTTTTGGTTTGAGTTAAGCCCCGTCCCTTGTTAGTCCATTTTGGAGGCCACACCCCTTTTGAAGTACATGTAGGCTGTGGCTGTCTGGTATTAAATGCACTAAGGCATACATATACGCCCTGGAGTGTTTAATGTCGCTTAATAGGTAGTGAGTGACAGCTGCTATTAGTAGCTAGGCAAACACCGCTAGTAATTTCTCTTGTTAACCCTATAGACTAGGGATGAAATGACAGTTGGTGTTTATTTCAGTGTACTCATAGGACCCCACAGCGCTATTACAGGGGTATGACAAGTTAAAATGGCGGCCAGAGCTCTCTTACCCTGCTCTGTGTCTACTGATTGTTGCTGACCTGACACAGTCTTTCAGACCAATACTGTATCCAAAGAGTGCCAATCTCCCTGCACAATGCTATGCAATAGTATAGCATTGTCCTGTAAAGGCAATACAATGATTGCATATAACAGCCCCCTTTCAAACTTAAAAAGTATAAATTAAATAAAAAAATTTTTTTTTAATTATTTCAAAGCCCCTTCCCTAATAAAAATTGTAATCTTCCCTTCATTTCCAATTTTACAAAAAATAAATAAAAATAAACATATTTGGTACCTACACATACGGAACTGTCCAAGCTTTTAAAATATAATGTTTATGATCCCACATGGTGAACAACGTAACTGAAAAAATGCCAATTCCCCAAATGTTTTGCCAAGATGTACAACATATAAAAGGTTCTGACAGTGCCCAAGTGTAGCAATCTGCCCTAAGACCTGTATGCATAATAATATGCATGTTTTTATATGTAAAATACCTTTTGAACTATGTATTACTATGCTTAGTCTTTTTGACTTCTCTTGGAGACTGGGGGCATTTATTCAGAAGCCTCTGTCCTCCTCCCTCCCCCTCCCTTGCCATGAGGTCTGCACAAACATTTTTATATTTGCAAAGCAGTATTCACTTTATGCAATTTGTGCTTAAATTTGTGTATAATTCTAATGCAGCAATTTGGAACCTATTTGGTGCAAATACACACAAAAACTTGCATTTTTTGCCACAAAATAAACATTTTATCTTTTCAAAGCTTTGCGCCTAAAGTAGATGCAGCCATGTGAACCTATATGGTTCAAATACTGTACATAAAAAAACTGCATTTAAATAAACATTTTTACATTTGCAATGCTATGTGCCAAAAGTGCATGCTTTTTATAAACCTAAAGCAGCCATATGGAACCTATATGGTGCAAATACACAAGAAAAAAGCTCATAAAATGACCTAAGATAAACCATTTTGCAAATAAATAATTATTTAGCACCATGTATTGCTTGTCAGTGTACATGGGAATGTTCCTCTTCTGAAAAGGCTGCAAGCTGTCTGGGTATTGTCTGGATCTCACAGATGCTCAGCTCATACTGGTCACATCTGCATTATAATACACTGCTTTGAGCCACAGCGGGAAAATAACAACACCCAGCTATGTAAAGGTGGATATTATGTGGATGGTATTAAGCCACAGAGTAAAGATACTGTGTCAGTTTTACTGTAACATGCACTATATAAAAAACAAAACCCCTCAAATGTTGCAAAAGGATTTTTTAAAATTTCCCCCTCAAATAATAATTTTTCGATTTCACTGTACATTTCTAAATAACATTATATTTGTAATTTTTTTTAATACAATTGGTTGGGCAAAAAAACAAGCCCTCATATGGGTCTTTGGATGGAAAAGTGAAGATTTATTTAAAGGGGAGGAAAAATGGAAATGCAAAAATTAAAGACTATCCTCAAGGCCAAAACCTGCCATGTCATTAAATGGTTAAGAAATTGGCAACCAGGTTGCAAACAAGGCAAAATTCTTTCGAAAATGTTTTCAACCAAACCGGCGCAGTATGCAAAAAAAAAAAAAAAAAAAACTATTTTAAATCCCCCAGATACCCCCCCCCCCCGTTTCTTTTTATTACACGTTCAGTTTACATTTATTAACAATGAACAGATTTTATAAGTAATGCATGTTCATTTCTTGTCTACAGATCTTTTTTTTGGTAACTGGCTTATGCGCTGGCAGAAGAGACCCCAAATTTCTAATATACAGAGATATCGCCTCCTTGAGTTTTGGGCATGTGTTTGAAGTCAGTCTCTCAAAACTGAACAAGGTGAGTACTACTAAACAGTTCACTCTGGGAATTGTTGATGGGGGTGAGTCACGCTCGGTGGTCTAGTACATATGGGGATAAGGCTCTAGAGAGTTATACATGCAGCATAAGAATCATGGTAAGATGCCCCATTTATGTGACTGTTAGACATATTGGCCCATATTTATGAATCAACCGAAAACCCTAATTGTCGAGTTTTTCTCATAGTAACCAATCACAGCTCAACTCTCACTTTACAGGAGCTCGTTAAGTTATGAAAGTTGAGCTGTTATTGGTTGCTATGAGAAAAACAAGACTATTAGGGGTTCAGGCTGATAAATATGGGCCATTATCATGGATAACGTGTTATGTTGCATAAGGTGTACAATCATGGCAGAAGACCGATGGGCAGGCCAGACTGGGACTAAATATAGGCCTGGGAATTTTAGATTTAGCAGCCCCCACCGATCACCTGGGTTTAAGCGGCTCTCTAACTGTTGAAAACTACAATTCCCATCATGCTGGGAGAGCCACAGACATTATGGATGTTGTAGTTTTGCAATAGCTAGAGACACAGATAGGGATACATTTTCCCCTATCATCACTGCAAAACGTACAAGTTACTACGGCACTGACTGGACACAGTAATCCCTAGGATATGTAAAAAACAAATTTCAAATGACTGGGACATTTAAAATTAATAAACAATGTTACATGCAATATCGTTTTATTTGTATACATTCATAATTAATTTTTAACACAATTACAAGGTTTTCTACTACTTGGATTTTACTCTATCAAGACCCATTAACAGCTCTACCCAACTGTTGTCTAAGGACTATGATGGCGAGGATCATTCTGTCACCTTCTCCGTGGCAGAGAACTATACTTCACTACTATTGACCACAGATGGGATGATCAGCTCATTACTAATCACTGACCCATATGGTAAGAACAGGAAAATGTAGTAATACTAATGCTGGATACTGTATTAAACCTAGGTTGCTGACCTAGCCTGCAGTTTTTATAACCATGCATCCCACTGCTTAAAGGAGTTCTCCGCTGGAAAACATTTTTTTTAACTCAACTGGTGCCAAAAAATGAAACAGATTTGTAAATTACTTCTATTTAAAAATCTTAATCCTTCTAGTACTTATCAGCTGCTATATGCTCCACAGGAAGTTATTTCCTTTCTGTCTGACCACAGTGCTCTCTGCTGACACCTCTGTCCATTTTACGAACTGTCCAGAGTAAGAGCAAATCCCCATAGCAAACCTATCCTACTCTGGACAGTTCCTGACATGGACAGAGGTGTCAGCAGAGAGCACTGTGGTCAGACAGAAAGGAAATTCAAAAAGAAAAGAACTTCCTCCATTTACAAATCTGTTTAACTTTCTGGCACCAGTTGTTTAAAAAAAAATGTATTCCAGCAGAGTACCCCTTTAATCCCTTTTGGTTACCCGGTGTTGCAGAAATACAAATTCTGCATTGTGCTTAAGCCTTAAAGCATACCTGTTGTTTCAGGTAGCATTTTACAATATACTACCATGAGTTTTTCTGGACATTATATAACTTATATCTGACAGTTTTCTTTTTAGCAGTTTTCTTCCTTTGCAGGCTACGTGGCTAATTTACAGTTTTTCCTGAGTTGGTGGAAACAAGTCTCTATGAGGGCTCTTATACACTGCAGACACAAAAAATGGCATTCTGCTCCCTTACAACTAAATTTAGCACACCTTCAGAAGCATCAGCAGCAGCAGCATGGAGGGCATGATAGAGCAGCATTGAGCAGTGTAAGCTGAGAATGATGCATGTCGGTTAGATGTGACCATTTAAAGAGGTCTGGCAACAGGGATGCAGAGGTCTGCAATTGCAGGCATAGCAGCTACAAAATGTTCAAGACTGTGACATACCATGGGACTCAGTACCCTACTCCGACCTCATATTAAAGAAGAAGCCGCTTAAGTCATAGACCCAAAAAGCCTTTATAACTACTTTTATCTATTGTAGATTCTGAAATAAAACCTAAAACAGTGATATCTGAACCTTGGGGATCCATGTACATTGTTGAGAAGCATGCCATAGGTTCTTGGACCCTTCGTGTGAATGGAACTGGGCATTATGCTATACGTGTAGAAGGCTTTAAAGGTACATTTCAAGTTTTTGCTAAACACAGGCATTTACCTTTAAATGAATATACTGTATATGAATTTTATTGTTCTTTTGCTTTATATCTTTCAGTGAAGAACATATCATGTAAGTCTCCATGACTGAATATTAATATTGATTGTGACTTGACATCTGGTCGCAGAAGCTTGTGTATGAGGACCACCTTTACTGAAAGCCATTCTTTGTACAGGGGGGTTGGCAACAAAGGGAGGTATCTGTATGAAGCCAACAACATATTATGTGGGGAGAATACTGAAAAGATAATGGGGGGGGGGGGGGATTTATCAATTTTGCCTGTTGATAGTTTCTTTTTACCTTTTTTTTTCACTTTGGTTTTCGTGGACATGCACCAAATTTATCATTTGGTGCAAGTTTGTTAGTAATTTTGGTGTAAATGTTGAAATCAGCTGTTCACAGCGCCTTTTACACAGAACTTACCACCACAGAGGACGCGTATTTTACCCTGTAGAGCAGCGATTTCGGAGACCCTCCTGCAGTATATCAGCAAGTGACATGAGTTATTTTCTTTAGTGGGGTTTATAGCCTCCATGTGAAATGGATTTTATTTTCAACTTGGGTCGTTTTTTTGGTAATTTTTTAAAAATTTTTTACTTTAGTGCAGTGGTCTTCAACCTGCAGACCTCCAGATGTTGCAAAACTACAATTCCCAGCATGCCCGGACAGCCGTTGGCTGTCCGGGCATGCTGGGAATTGTAGTTTTTCAACATCTGAAGGTCCGCAGGTTGGAGACCACTGCTTTAGTGCTTACCTTTCCTGACCCTGTGTGGCCATGTCCAATGCTGGCTCAACGGAGGGTGAAGGTTCCTCAGAGGCAACTATGTCGCAGGATAGTATTGAGCAGCCCTTTTCAATGTATTTTGACGCCTTTACATTTTCTGACATTGCTAAGTGTGTTTTCCATGTGCAAAATTTCTTGGCGGGGATTTGCGCCAAAATTGCGCCAAAGATCGATTGGCGCAAATGATGAATTACTGACTAAAGTTAAAATCACACACAGGACCGTGCGATTTTGAGAAAGTTGTAAAAATGACAGTGGAGAAGATGCAAAAAGACACTGCGCCGATATATTGCGCCAAAGTTACGTGAAAAACCCCCCACATAAATCCTTTGATAAATACCCCCCAATGTGCTTTTGTGTTTTATGTTCATGCTGTATACCTTTTAAACTTATGGCAGATCACTAAGATGTGACGTTACTTTATGATTACTGGGGGTCTGAACCTCATTAATAGGGAGCAATGAGGGTCAAAAAAATAGTGGCCACTTGGTGTACAATGAAGGGTAGTAGTCCCTATGGTGTGTGTCATGTAGCTGATTGATGTTTGCCATTTTTTCAAAGAAAGCTGTTTCCTCATATAAAGCCCGGGAATGAGTCCCCTGTAGCCATGATCCCAGTAAACAACTTGTAGCTTCCAGTAAACAACTTGTGCTGGATTCCTTATGCAATTTCAGCAAATACCCAGTCTCTTGAAATTAATCTTTGTTATAGTACAGATTAAAAATCAGGAGAATCATGATTTGGTCACTGCCCCTTTAAATAACATTTATTTTGTTGATACTTTACAGAAATAAGAAATCTTTAGTATTTAGCATGTGTATGAGGAACTATACGCTCAACAGATATGTTTAGGTATGAAAAGTTCTTTAGCTCTCAAGTTCCAAGTCCAAATTATATTACGAAGATTCAAACTACCGCATGAGGATCCTCATGCTTAGCAAACTGTGGTGTAATGAAATATAAAGGACTCCACTTTACTAACTCTACTGGTTGCAATCTGTGATACCACACTCGTAAAAGCATATCCATGAAAGTCCTCCCTTATTTGGCAGACAGGCTAGTACTGATCTGACCAGAGGGAAATGCAGAGTGGTCCTTTAACAACTTATCCGTTCTGGACAACACTACTCATTGAGGCTTTGAGATAAAACAACAGATTAACCCTTGAGGAGTTGACTGGAACTAGACTTTATCATAGTAATTTTTGGGTACATGTGGTACTTGACTCCTATCTCCTCGGCAAGCAGCTGTGCTTAGCGACATGTGGATGGAGTGGAGACATGCAGATGGAGTAGAGACTGCCGCCTACATTTATTGGGCAGGAGTCGACATGTGACCAAATTAAGCTATACATAAACCATTCAGCTATACATAAAATGCATTGCAGTGTTAAAACATAAAAGCTTTTTTTTTTCTTTTTTTTATCAACTGGTGCCAGAAAGTTAAACAGATTTGTAAATGACTTCTATTAAAAAATCTTAAACCTTCCAGTACATTTTAGGGGCTATATACTACAGAGGAAATGCTTTTCTTTTTGGATTTCTCTTCTGTCACGACCACAATGCTCTCTACTGACTTCTGCTGTCCATTTTAGGAACTGTCCAGAGCAGCATATGTTTGCTATGGGCATTTTCTCCTGTTCTGGACAGTTCCTAAAATGGACAGCAGAGGTCAGCAGAGAGCACTGTGATTGTGAAAAAAGAGAAATCCGAAAAGAAAAGCATTTCCTCTGTAGTATACAGCCCCTAAAAAGTACTGGAAGGATTAAGATTTTTTTTATAGAAGTCATTTACAAATCTGTTTAACTCTCTGGCACCAGTTGATTTAAAAAAAAAAAAAAAAAGTTTTCCACCACAGTACCCCTTTAAATGGCAGCATCACCCGCACTTACCTGAATATACAGAATACAGATTAATAGTGCGGGTGATCCTGATTCAAACATAGTTCACCGCATAAAGATCTGTGCAACCATTGTCGTAATCCTCAAAAATAAAAATGTTCACTTCAGCCTTTCTGAACAATGGAGGGGTCTTTATGCTGTACTAACATTGCTTCTCTTGCTGCTGTGGTCAATAACACCGCCCATTCTGCCATTAACTCTATCCCCTCATCAGTATGTATCCCTCTTCTTCAGCATGTCTGTGAAGAAGGCAGATGAAGGGGTGGAGTTATCAGATGAAGGGGTGGAATTATCAGATGAAGGGGTGGAGTTATCAGATGAAGGGGTGGGGTTACTTGCAGGAGCGGGTTAAGCAGGTCAGTACAGTATAAAATACACCTGCGTTGCTTAAAAATGTTATTTTCCATATTTTCTTCAGGTTAGTGTGGTTGATACCACTGTAAGATTCCCTTTAACCCTCTGCATGCTGTAACTCTCAGTGTATGTATTTGACTTGTGGGCTAAGACAGAAAATACATTTAGCACAACTATACAATACTTGAGAGAGATTATGCACCCAGCAAACGCTGCTGGGTAGCAGCTCGGACAGCTTTTGCTGGGCAACTACAAAAAACTTTGACCCCCTAACCATCATAAGGCGATAATGTATCCTTGCGATATGCCATCATATTATCAGATGGGAATACCACTTTAAGTCTGAGAGCCCTCATCAAACAATTGGAAACTAAGTCCCATCAGGAAAGAAAACACAGGCTTGCTATGGCAGTATACTAGTGGCATGAAGAGAATCGTGGATCAGATAAGAAAAAAATTAGTCTTTATTCTATCATACAGGTTTATGCATTTGAGGAAGTGAAGCGAAAGGCTTCACTAAATGCGTTGTCTGCAACTGTATGAGAGAATAAACACATTTTTTTCTAATTTGATCCATTATGATTCTCTTCATACCACCGGTATAGCCCCATAGCAAGCATTTGTTTTATTTCCTGATGGGACTAAGTTTCTCTTTGGTTTCCGAAACCCTCTGCTGATTGGCCGGGACACAAGGCAGCTGCCGGGTACACTATACAGTGACATATACTATGTTAGGTGTTGGACTCTCAGTTCAATACCAGCAGGTGAGCAGAGTGATTTCTTTACATTGTTTTTATCAATTATTTAGGAAGTTACTGCCCCTTTGTTTTTTTTTTTCTTTTTGCTCCTCTATACATCGTGCTCATCCAATCTGCTGTTTTATAGACTTATGAAAACGACATGCATGATGGGATGTTGTAATATCTATTATATGATTTTTTTTGTCCAGATACAAGACACTGCTCGCAATGTCACTTCAATGCTATATGTGAAGACTATTTTGGCATCAAGGAATGTTCGTGTAATGAAGGTTTTGTAGGTGACGGTTTTGCATGTTCCGACATTGATGAATGCGCCTATCCTTGGTCTAATAACTGTCCTGATATCTGTGTAAACGTGCTTGGTTCATACGTATGTGAGTGTCCAAATGGATTCACCAAAAATACAGCGAATGAATGTGTCGATATTGATGAATGTTCAGATCCTACACTCTATCACTGTCAATCTCTGGCTAACTGCTCCAAGAACGAGGGGGATTCTTCTTGTACATGCAAGTCAGATTACAAAGAAGATGGGTTCCAGTGTAAAGAAGAAGAATGTGCAAGAAGTCTATGTGGTCAAGGTCTAGAATGTCTCAATGAAAAAGGATCCTACAAATGTTTGGATCCCTGTTCAAGCTATACCACTCTCAATGAGCCCTGGAGAAGCATCCTCACATCACAAGGGGACAACTGTGATAGCCAAAGAACTGGATGGTACAGATTCACAGGGAGTGGAGGAATTCGACTTGCAGAAAGCTGTGTGCCTGAAAACAAATGTGGCACTGAGGCCTCAATGTGGATGAATGGCTCACATCCTTTTCCAAATGAAGGAATTGTATCCTTCACCGCTTGTGCTCAGTGGGATGGTAACTGCTGCTACTGGTCAACCATTGTAGAAGTCAAAGCCTGTCCAGATGGATATCATGTATACAAATTACATGGAACACCCAGATGTCCAGCAGCTTATTGTACAGGTAATACACGAGCATATCACCTTGATGTCATCATATACATATTTAGGAATTTTAAAGGTGTACTCCACTGGCTAGTAGGGAACTAAATGTTCTGAATGCTGTTTTTGCGCTGCAGTGGTCGACCACGACCCCTCATGATGTCACGGTCACGCCCCCTTAATGCAAGTCTATGGGAGGGAGCGGGACAGACACAAGGTGCTTCAGCTAAAAGTAGGCAACAATTGGACGGGAGTATGGCTCCACAAAACCATCTACATATAGTTTGTTTGTAGTCTGTATGCATGAAGACACATAATTCTATATAATGGCTGCAGACATAAATTGGTAGAATGTTTTTAATCAGATGTAACTTTTATTTTAGATATACTAGATATATAGAAAATAGTTCTTAAAAGTGGACATATCTATTTTTATCTATTATCCAAATACAGATGTGTCCACTCATAAGTTTTTTTAAGGATTTCAATTTCTCATGAAACCAATTCAACAGAATAACATAACAAGTTGTCACTTAAAAGCCTTAATTTACATAACAATCACTAGGTATCCATACATAGGCAACTACAGCGAGGGACATCATCAAAACTGCAACAACAAAAGTTTAGTGCCTCTGTAATTTGGCTTGGTCGGCAGCATCTGCAGATGTGTCAGTAGGATCCCGCAAAAGATGATGTGCGGCACAGAGGATGCAATAAAACAGGAGTGCTTTACTGTACCAACACAAGTATATGGAACATCAATTCTGAAGCGATTTGGATCCTGTTGGACCCTTATGCCATGACTAATGATCCAACAGGATCCGAAAAACTTTAGCACTGAATTTTCATATGCTAGTGTTGATACCATAAAGTGCTCCTCTTTTGTTGCATTCTATGTGCCAGACATCATATTTTGTTGGATTAACAAAACCGCCTGGTGCAATTGTTTTTAGACACTTTTGCTCAATATTGGTAATGCACCAAAAGTGTACCACATTTTGGGGTACATTTTTATCATAAAAGTATGTTAATTAATAGATGGCTAAAATGTTAAATTACAGATAATGTCTTCACACAGGGGTAAATTGTACTGAAAATGGGCAGCCACAATATGTTGAATTTATTGAAAAGCATGCACCCCTAAATAGATCCGCTATGGGTAACAGGGGTATTCAGACATAATAAATCCTATCCCCCTATCCAAAGGATAGGGGATAAGATGTCTGATCTCAAGGGTCCTGCCCCCCTCCATTCGTGTCTATGGGAGAGGGCGTGATGGCCGACAAGCCCACTCCCATAGACATGAATGGAGAGGGCATTGTATGATGCCTCTCGGGAGCCGTGCCCAGCACAGAATGCCGAGGGATGCACGGAGATCATGGGGGTCCCAGCTGCGGGACCCTTGCAATCAGACATCTTGTTCCTGTCCTTTGGATAGGAAATAAGATGTCTAAGACTGGAATACCCCTTTAAGGCCAAAATATAGATAAATTAAGATCTGTACATATGCTCAAATATGGCCATACAATGCCAAATAATCTTTTCATACAATGTACGCAAATTACTTCCCAACTAATACCACAATACAATTCCTAAGTAATAGCACTACCATAAAATGCCCCCCGAAAACCTTCCATGTCCACTACTCTCATATGCATGTAGATGTCTTCTAAAGTAATGCACACTTTTCCAAGGTTCTACATATTATAATAATATGGATGTCTAATGCATAAAACTGTCTTTTTTCTCAGTTTTATATTTTTTTAACATTAGATCCAACCTCTGAAAATAACCCATGCTCCTGTGCAAAGGACGAAGAGTGCATAAAAGTGAATGGAATTGTAGGTTGTTACTGCAAAAATGGGCGGGATGTTCAACGTAAGTAAAATATTGATGCTACTGTGTCTGTAGGAACAGGTCAAGAGCAAGATTAAGTCTCTGAATAAACAGGGCATGAAGGGGATGCACATTATATCATAGTGATACATCTTAGTGTGATCATGGTGCATAGCCATTGATCTGTTATATACGAGAGTTGTCTAGCTTTTACACTTTTTTCAAATGCTGCTATTGTTAAGAAAAAATAAGACAACAAAAACACCTTTGGCCATGAATTGAAGGACATATAAATTATTTTGGCTCAGATTGGTCTCACTCTCTAACTGTGCAGTTTACATATTTAAAACGAACTGTAACCTACAAACTCAAATGGGTATGAACTGTAGAGATGATCTGCGGGAAATATCTATTGACCAGGAGAGAGAATAATCTCGCACAGCAGAAAGCAAAAAACAAAACAAAAAAAAAACATTGGGCAAAATGGAATCCAACATTCTAGAAGGGGACGGTCAAAAGGAGTAAACTGTTAAACAGTAAAGTGGAGGCCTGTCTCACCAAAATCCATGGTTCACCTTGCTTGGACTTTATGTGTATGGATGACATTGAGTAGTAAGCAGTCACCGTTGCACAGAATCTTTTTTCAGGATATTACTGTATAATATATACATAAATATGTATATAATCCTACAAAGAGAATGGTAGACTCCCACAAATTACTAAAATATACATTCTTTATTGATATTACACAAATCAAGACACACAAAGTTAAAATTACATACAATAGCACAGAAACATGATAAAAGAAGCAAGTGCCAACAGGGAATGACAGGATTCACTGGTTGGAGAAATATGTATATATATATATATATATATATATATATATATATATATAAAACTCAATAGCCCTCATTTACTAATGTCAACCCTACTTTTTTTGTCGGGTTGTGCGACCAAATTTGTGTCGCATAGCCCATGCGACACAAATTTGGTCGCACAACCCGACAAAAGATATCATCACTCTTTTTTAAACCCGTCAAAATAGGCGTGGTTATCACAAAAAGGGTGTGTTCCCGACAAAAAAGAGAAAACACTCGGAGTATGATAAAAAACTCACAGGAAAACCTGTGAATTTTTCTTCACTAAAACCCGACAGCTCTGAGCTGTCTGGAAATTACTGAAAACCGAGTGAATCCTACCTCCATCATGGAACAGGGTCTAAAGGGTTGATCGCATCGGGTCTCACTTCTGAGACCCGATCCGATCAAAAGTTATTAAGCAAGGGAGCGGGCGGCATGGTCCGCTCCCCAGTGATTTACGATGTATTTTACTTTCATTTTCAAATTCCCCGCTGGGATCCCTGAATGGCCAGTACTGAGGAGCCAATCAGGGATCCCTGCAAGATGTGGTGGGGAAAGATATATAGAATCGCTGGGGGTTTTGTATATGTCCCCACAGCTTCTATATATCTTACCCCCTGCTGCGCTATATGTCTTGTCCCTCGCTATATCATATGCCCCCCGCATGCATGTGTACACATATACCATATTTATCGGCGTATAACACGCACTGGTGTATGACACGCACCCCTATTTTAATAGAGAAATTTAAGTTAAAAAAAAAATAGATATAAGATAAATCACAGACTAAATGCCATATCATCCTTCTAACTTTGATTTTGCCTGAACTTCAGTTTGGTCCCCCCTTCCAGTGCCACATCATTCCTCCCCTTTTATCAGCCCCTGTGCCACATTTACACCAATCCCCCCCTTACCCTCTCATCATTCCCCCACTGTCTCATCATTCCCCACTGTCTCATCATGCCCCCCTGCTCATCATGGCCCCCTGCTCATCATGCCCCCCTGCTCATCATGCCCCCCTGCTCATCATGGCCCCCTGCTCATCATGGCCCCCTGCTCATCATGGCCCCCTGCTCATCATGGCCCCCTGCTCATCATGCCCCCCTGCTCATCATGCCCCCCTGCTCATCATGCCCCCCTGCTCATCATGGCCCCCTGCTCATCATGCCCCCCTGCTCGTCATGCCCACATGCTCGTCATACCCCCCTGCTCATCATGGCCCCCTGCTCGTCATGCCCCCCTGCTCGTCATACCCCCCTGCTCCTCATGGCCCCCTGCTCATCATGCCCCCCTGCTCATCATGGCCCTGCTCATCATGCCCCCCTGCTCATCATGCCCCGCTCTCATCATGGCGCCCTGCTCATCATGGCCCCCTGCTCATCATGCCCCACTCTCATCATGCCCCCCTGCTCCTCATGCCCTTTCCCCCCCTGTTTTTGATATATATATATATATATATATATATATTCTAATGGCTGCGGTTGCTGCCACCACACTGACCAGTGGCGGCTGCAGCGAATGATGAGTGACGTCCCAGACGCTGTGCAGCCGGCAGAGGACGTCACTCATCCTGCTTCTCTGACTGCAGCTGGCAAGACCCGACACCGGACCTGGCCTGCCGAGCGCGGCTAGGTAAGGAAGATAAAAAAAAACAATACAATAAAAAGCAGGGGGGGAAGGGGAGGAAAAAAAACAAAACAAAGCGGGAGCCGCGCGTTGGTCACTGATTTAAAGTGGCCGCGGCCAGGCTGCTAATCCTTAACAAGCAGATGCTGCTGCGGCCACTTTAAATCAGTGACAAAAAGATTTATCGGCGTATAACACGCAGGCAGACTTTTTGCCTTGAATTTAAGTTTTAAAAGTGGATAAATACGGTATATATACCCCCCGCATAGCGCTTTTATATACCCCCCGCAGCGCATGTGTACATATATATATCCCCCCCGCATAGCGCTATTATATACCCCCCGCAGCGCATGTAGATATATATTATATATGCCCCGCACAGTGCATCTATATACATATGCCTGTGAAGCGCTATTAATGACTAATGCAGTGGTCTCCAACTTGCGGACCTCCAGATGTTTCAAAACTACAACTCCCGGCATGCCCGGACAGCCGTTGGCTCTCTGGGTATTCTGGGAGTTCTAGTTTTGCAACATCTTGAGGTCCGCAGGTTGGAGACCAGTGCGCTTCAGAAGCATATGTATATAGAAGCGAAGTGGGGACCAGACGTATAGCGTTATCTGGTCCCCACTTCGCTACAATACATAATCCTCAGCAAACACCACAGCTGCCCCATCGCCTCCCTCATCCCCGGTGTTATAATTACCTGTTGCCGGGGCACGGGGTCCGCAATCATTCTGGCTTCGGCACTGTTGCTGTGCGCTGTCACTGTGTGCACTGAAAGTGACGTCACGACGTGCGTTGAGGACGTCATTCGTCAGTGCGCACAGCAACAGCGCCGAAGCCAAAATGATCGCGGACCCCGAGCCCCGACAACAGGTAATTATAACACTATGAGGGAGGCGATGGGGCAGCTGTGGTGTTTACTGAGGATTATGTATTGTAGCGAAGTGGGGACCAGATAACGCTATATGTCTGGTCCCCACTCCGCTTCTATATACATATGCCTCTGAAGCGCAGTGGTCTCCAACCTGCGGACCTCCAGATGTCGCAAAACGACAACTCCCAGAATGCCAGGACAGCCAACGGCTGTCCGTGCATGCTGGGAGTTGTAGTTTTGAAACATCTGGAGGTCCGCAAGTTGGAGACCACTGCATTAGTCATTAATAGCGCTTCAGAGGCATATGTATATAGATGCGCTGTGCGGGGCATATATAATATACCGTATATGCCGGCGTATAAGATGACTGTCAGGCCGAGCGCTCTGGGTCCCGCTGCTTCCCCGGAGCACTCGCGGCGTACCTCTGTATGCAGCGCTCCGGTCAGCACCGCTGACCGCGAACGCTGCTTCCATGTCACCGGAGGGGACGCCATCCGAGGCATGGGATGTGCCCGCTCTCGGATCACGCCCCGTGTCTCTCACCTGCCCCGTCCTCCTGCTCAGTCCCAGCACGCGCGCGACCTAGAGAGCGGGGCCGCGCGCGCCGGGACTGAGCAGGAGGACGGGGCAGGTGAGATACACGGGGCGCGATCCGAGAGCGGGCACGTCCCATGCCTCGGATGGCGTCCCCTCCGGTGACATGGAAGCAGCGTTCGCGGTCAGCGGTGCTGACCGAAGCGCTGCATACCGAGGCACGCCGCAAGCGCTCTTGGGAAGCAGCGGGACCCGGAGCGCTCGGCCTGACAGTCGTCTTATACGCCGGCATATACGGTATATTATATATGCCCCGCACAGCGCATCTATATACATATGCCTCTGAAGCGCTACTAATGACTAATGCAGGGGTCTCCAACTTGCGGACCTCCAGATGTTTCAAATCTACAACTCCCAGCATGCACGGACAGCCGTTGGCTGTCCGGGCATTCTGGGAATTGTAGTTTTGCGACATCTGGAGGTCCGCAGGTTGGAGACCACTGCGCTTCAGAGGCATATGTATACAGAAGCGAAGTGGGGACCAGACATATAGCGTTATCTGGTCCCCACTTCGCTACAATACATAATCCTCAGTAAACACCACAGCTGCCCCATCGCCTCCCTCATCCCCGGTGTTATAATTACCTGTTACGCTGTCACTGTGCGCACTGATGAGTGACGTCCCCAACGCACGTCGTGATGTCACCATCAGTGCACACAGTGACAGCGCACAGCAACAGCGCCGAAGCCAGAATGACTGCGGACCCCGGGCCCCGGCAACAGGTAATTATAACACCGGGGATGAGGGAGGCGATGGGGCAGCTGTTGTGATTGCTGAGGATTATGTATTGTAGCAAAGTGGGGACCAGATAACGCTATATGTCTGGTCCCCACTTCGCTTCTATATACATATGCTTCTGAAGCGCAGTGGTCTCCAACCAGCGCCGGGTCTCTCAGATTTAAAGGGCCAGTGCACCATTAATTGGTGCCTGGCCCAATTAGTTCCAAGCACTCCCTACACTATATAAACCCACTTTCCCTTCCTGTCCTTGCCGGATCTTGTTGCCTTGTGCCCTGAGAAAGCGTTTCTGTGTGTTCCTTTGCCTGTGTATCCAGACCCTTGCCGTTGCCCCTGACTACGAACCATTGCTGCCTGCTCAGACCTTCTGCTACGTCCGACCTTGCTCTTGCCTTGTCCCTGTGTACCGCACCTGTCTCAGCTGTCAGTTAGGTTGAGTCGCTATCGAGTGGAACGACCTGGGGGTTACCTGCCGCTGCAAGTCCATCCCGCTTTGCAGCGGGCTCTGGTGAAAACCAGTAATCCCTTAGATTCCGTTCCCCTGGTACGGCCCACGCCATCGTCTCACTGACACAGAGGATCCACTACTAGTGTTGCTTGCGAATATTCGCAATACGAATTTTATTCGCGAATATCGCATATTCGTGACTTCGCGAATATAGCACTATATATTCGTAATTACGAATATTGTTTTTTTTTTTTTTTTCACAGTACACATAACAGTGATCATCCCTCTCTGCTTCCAGCTTGTGTAGTGTAAAGAAGACTCTAATACTACTGTGTGAGACTGGTGTGCGAATTTTCGCATATGCGAAAATATGCATATGCTAAATTTCGCATATGCGAATTTTTGATTGTACGGGTTTTTGTATATGCAAATTTTCGCATATGTTAATTTTCGCACACGCGAATATTTGCATATGCGAAAATAAACGTGAATATTCGCGAATATATGACGAATATTCGTCCATATATTTGCGAATATTCGCGAATTCGAATATGGCCTATGCCGCTCAACACTATCCACTACCCGTGTCCTCCCCGCATACCAGTCCGGATCCTGACAACGACCCCCAACTTTTACAGTTAAAATATAGAGTTTGGGATATACTCGCCGTATAAGAACTACCCCTTCTTCCGCGATGTACAGTACCTTGTAGTTCCCCCCAAATCGGGTAGGCAGTATAGTTCCCCCCACATTAGGTAGGCAGCATGTTCCCCCACATTAGGTTGCAGTTCCCCCATATTAGTAGGCAGCTCCCCCACATTAGGTCAGCAGTTTCCCCACAATAGTAGGCAGCTCCCCCACATTAGGTCAGCAGCTCCCCCACATTAGGTCAGCAGTTCCCCCCACATTAGTTCAGCAGTTCCCCCACAATAGTAGGCAGCTCCCCCCACATTAGGTCAGCAGTTCCCTCACATTAGGTCCACAGTTCCCGCACAATATTAGGCAGCTTCCCCCACATTAGGTCGGGAGTTACCCCACATTAGTAGACAGCCCCCCCCTCACAGACATACAGCCGCGATGTACAGTACCTTGTAGTTCCCCCCAAATCGGGTAGGCAGTATAGTTCCCCCCACATTAGGTAGGCAACATGTTCCCCCACATTAGGTCTCAGTTCCCCCATATTAGTAGGCAGCTCCCCCACATTAGGTCAGCAGTTTTCCCACAATAGTAGGCAGCTCCCCCACATTAGGTCAGCAGCTCCCCCACATTAGGTCAGCAGTTCCCCCCACATTAGTTCAGCAGTTCCCCCACAATAGTAGGCAGCTCCCCCCACATTAGGTCAGCAGTTCCCTCACATTAGGTCCACAGTTCCCGCACAATATTAGGCAGCTTCCCCCACATTAGGTCGGGAGTTACCCCACATTAGTAGACAGCCCCCCCCTCACAGACATACAGCCTCCAGCCATATACAATGTATGGCTGGAGGCTGTATGTTTGTACTGCCCCCACAGTGTTCTGATTACTGCTCCTCCGGCCCGGGGTCATAGCAGCAGTCCAAGGCCTGTAGGAGCGATGACCGGGTCACTGAAGAAGATGACGCGCCGCCGGTCACTCACCAGGTCCCGGCCGGCGCGTGTCCTCCTGCGATGGTCCTGCGGTCCTCCTGGTCCTCCTGCGTCTCTATGGTCGCAGGTGGACGTCACTGATGTCTCGTGCGTACAACCATAGAGGCGGAGAAGCAGAGGAGGACCACAGGAGGACGCGCGCCGGTCGGGGAATGGTGAGTGACCAACAGACATCCCTATGTCCCGAAAAGATCTTTCGGGACACAGGGATGTCCGGCATAGGAAAAGTTATGATTATCTGCTCCCGTGATACTAAAAACCAGGGTGTCTCCAGCTGTTGTGTAACTACAACTACCAGCATGCCCAGACCGGCAAAGGCAGTCGAGGCATGCTGGGAGTTGTTGCTTCACAACAGCTGGAGACACCCTGGTTTTTAGTATCAGTAATTAGTTTTTATCTGCTCTGGCCGCCCCCCGCACACGGGAGCCGGCCCGGGCAGATATTCATAGGTTTTCCTATCCCGGACCCCAATACCCGGCATATAAGACGACCCCCGACTTTTCCGAAAAAAAGTCGGGGTTAAAAAGTCGTCTTTTACGCCGGAATATACGGTATATCTACATGCGCTGCGGGGGGTATATAATAGCGCTATGTGGGGGATATATATATATATTTTATATATATATATATATGTACATATGCGCTGCGGAGGGTATATAAAAGCGCTATGCGGGGGTATATATATATGTACACATGCGCTGCGGGGGGTATATAATAGCGCTATGCGGGGGGGATATATATATGTACATATGCGCTGCGGGGGGTATATAATAGCGCTATGCGGGGGGATATATATATATGTACATATGCGCTGCGGGCGTATATAATAGCGTTATGCGGGGGGGTGGGATATATACATGTATATGTACACATGCGCTGCGGGGGCATATGATAGAGCTGTGCGGGGTGTATATATATATATATATATATATATATATATATATACACATGCGCTGCTGGGGGCATGTGATTGCGCTGTGCGGGGGACATATATACAAATTACCCTGCAACACAATTTCCAACCCGTGCGACACAATTTTTTTTCCCCGTGCGACACATTAGTAAATCAGGGAGAAAAATACACTGAGTAAATCAAGAAACACAAAGAGATAAAATTGCTGATAATAGACCAGAATAAATGTATATATGTTTCATTCTAAGAATCTACCAAGAGCCTGATCAAATGAAATAAAACAGAACTAAAGACCATCTGGTGAAACTCCAAGACTTGTATGGACCATAGATCGGGAGAACTCAAATAAACCCCAATACCGATTACAGTGGGCAGCAAAGTAGTGGTCTCCAGCGCTGCAGAATACACCCCCGTACCTCTTAAGCACCAAATCTACATATTTATCATTACTTAGGGTTGCTATGTGTATATTTATTAATGTTAGTTCTATTTTAATATTGTCTACTACATTTTATACTGCTAATTGACACACCTGCCTGACCTATGACCCGGCGGTACTTCAGTTGTTCACATTTAAAGTTGGCGCACTTTCCTTGCTGTAACATACCCTGCCTGATGAAGAATCCGGTCCGGATTCGAAACTTTTAAGTTGCATCCTTTTTTACTTTTTATTATTTTATTCTATCAATAAAAATTGCCTTTTATACCAAGTTGGCAATTTTTTATGCTCTATTCTTACAAAGGAAGGCGCCATCCGGATTGTCCTAATTTTTTGTTTTATCTATTCCAAAGAGATAAACCGGACACTCTTAATAAATGAGGGCCAATGTGTGGGCCAATGAGGGCCAATGTGTGTTTGTGTGTGTGTGTGTGTTAGTGTTGAGCGGCATAGGCCATATTCGAATTCGTGAATATTCGCGAATATATGGACGAATATTCGTCCTATATTCGCGAATATTCGCATATTCGTTATATTCTCGTTTTATTTTCGCATATGCGAAACTACGCGTATGCGAAAATTAACATGTGAAAATTAGCATATACAAAATTAGCATACGCGAAATTCGTATATGCGAAAATTAGCATATGCTAATTTTCGCACATGCGAATATTCGCACGTCAGCCTCACACAGTAGTATTACAGCTTTCTTTACACCACACAACCTGGAAGCAGAGAGGGGTGATCACTGTGATGTGTACTGTGGAAAAAAAAAAAAAAAAAAAAACGAATATTCGTAATTACGAATATATAGCGCTATATTCGCGAAATTTGCGAATTCGCGAATATGCGATATTCGCGAATAATATTCGAATTGCGAATATTCGCGAGCAACACTAGTGTGTGTATATGTATGTATGTGTGTGTTTATGTATGTGTGTATGTTTCAGCATCACGTCCAAACGGCTAAAGATATTAGCATGAAACTTGGCACACATGTTACTTATATAGGGGATTTAACCCTTACTCAACCCCATTTGCCAGGGGTGGGGTTTTTGTTTAAAGTCCCATACAAGTTTATGGGAAATATAGGTTACTGCGTAACTTCCAAACGGCTGGAGATATTTCGATAATACTTGGTCACATGTTACTTACATGCTCACTTAAAATATAGGATAGTTAATTTAACCCTTAACTCCCCCCATTTGTGAGGGTCGGTTTTTTTTTTTTAAAAGTCCCATGCAAATCAGTTGGAAATGTATGTTCCCACATAACTTCCGTATGGCTGGAGATATTTCAATAATACCTGGTACACATATTACTTATATGTCAAATTAAAATATATGATAGCTAAATTAACCCTTACCTACACCCTTATATAAAAGATGGGTTTTTGTTTCAAGTTCCATGAAAGTATATGGGACTTCCAGTACCTTACTCCACAAGATCCGCTCTGCATCTCCTGGTGAATGTGTCAATCCGGCTTGGAAGCCACACCCCATCTCACAAAGACATGCCCACATTTTAAGCCACACCCCTTTATCGTCACTTTTGTGCATCGGTCTGGCTTGCAAATAACGCCCAGTCCCAGAAGCACGCGTCCCCTTCTATTTTCAGCCTCAATATCTTCATTACAAATCAGTCTAACCTGGGGACAGGATATGAGGATGGGACATAAGGACGGGATATGAGGTCGGGACATGAGGTCGGGATATGAGGACGAGATATAAGGTCGAGATAGGAGGACGGGAAATGAGGTCGGAATGTGAGGACGGAATATGAGAACAGGATAAGAGGTTGGGATAGGAGGTCGAGATATGAGGTCGGGATATGAGGACAGGATATGAGGTCGAGATAGTAGGACGGGATAGGAGGTCAGGATATGAGGACGGGATAGGAGGTCGGGATAGGAGGTTGGGATATGAGGACGGGATATGAGGACAGGACATGAGGTCGAGATATGTGAACAGGATAGGAGGTCAGGATATGAGGTCGAGATATGATGACGGGATATGAAGTCGGTATATGAGGATGGGATATGAGGTCGAGAAAGGAGATCGGGATAGGAGGTCAGGATATGGGGTCGAGATATGATGACTGGATATGAGGACGGGATATGAGAACGGGATATGAGGTTGAGATACGAGGACGCGATATGGGGTTGGGATATGACATCAATATATGAGGATGGGAGATGAAGTCAAAAGCTTCCTCCTTTATTGATTTTCCTCCCCAACAAGGATTAGGAAGGAAAAACCGGGCAACACCAGGTACTCAGCTAGTATATATATAAAACTCAATGTATGTGTGTCTACAGTATGTGTATGTGTGTATGTTCCAGCATCACTTCGAAACGGCTGAGGATATTAACATGAAACTTGGTAGACATTAGTGTTGCTCGCGAATGCGAATGGACGTGATGCTGAAACATACACACATACATAAACACACACATACATACATATACACACACTAGTGTTGCTCGCGAATATTCGCAATTCGAATATTATTCGCGAATATCGCATATTCATGAATTTGCGAATATTCGCGAATATAGCGCTATATATTCGTAATTACGAATATTCGTTTTTTTTTTTTTTTTTTTTTTTTTTTTTTTCACAGTACACATCACTGTGATCATCCCTCTCTGCTTCCAGCTTATGTGGTGTAAGAAGGCTCTAATACTACTGTGTGAAACCGGCGTGCGAATTTTCGCATATTCGAAAATGTACATATGCTAATTTTCGCATATGCGAATTTTCGCTTATGCAAATTTTTGTACATGCAAATTTTCGCGTATGTTAATTTTCGCACACGCGGATATTCGTATATGCGAAAATAAAACGAGAATATTACGAATATTCTAATATTCGCGAATATGACGAATATTCGCCCATATATTCGCGAATTCGAATATGGCCTATGCCGCTCAACACTAGTAGACATGTTACTTATATGTCAACTACAAACATAGGATAAGTAGCTTTTTTGGGCGGGCGCAGACCTTTTTCCTTTTTTTATTTTTGCTAAACGTGTGGCAGGCCCTCTTAGCTATAAAAGAGCGGTCTGCCACCGTTAGCTAAAGCCCACCCAACGCTGATCAGTCCTGTAGTACTGATCAGCATTTTTTTGTGGTGAAGGCACTTTTTTGGGTTATAGCGACTTTTTTATTTTATTTGTTGCACCTATAGTCTGTCTGTGCCCCCAGTAGCAGGCATGTGCTGTGTGGACGGACCATACCTGTGTGTGCGGCCTGCCCCACCGCTGTCAGTGATTTATGTGACTGATCAGCTTTTTTTGATTGGGGTTCAGGCGGGTGCTTTTTTTCGGGTTTTAATAGTTTTTTAATTTTATTTTTCGGGTTTTTTGTGTGGGGCCTGTGTACGTGCCACCAGCCACTGTTCTGGGCTGAGTTCCCAGACCCTCCACTGACTTCTGCGCTACCTGCCGCCACCAAGCGCTAATCAATGCGCACACCACTGATTAGGTACACGCTTTTTTTGGGGCCTTTTGCACCCATTGCTAGATAAAGGTTACCACCTTTACATGGATAACTTTTATACTAGTATCCCTCGCTGCCAGATCCACGGTCACTTGTGGGACAGTCCGGAAGAATCAAAGAGGCCTTCCACCCCATCCCCTGCACGCTCCTATTCCCCGGGGTGAGTCACGTGCCTTTTCCCATGAAAACCTGTTGCTGGTCAGGTATAAATACAAGAGGGATGTCGTTATGCTCACCACAATTCATGGGAACGGCAGCACTCCTGTCCCTGTGCGAGGGACCGGTTCTCAAGCCCAATTGTATTCTGGACTACAATCGGTATATTGGGGGAGTTGATCTTTCTGATCAAGTCCTCAAGCCATATGATGCCAATGCGGAAAACACGGACATGGTACCAAAAAGTTGCGGTCTACATGGTACAGGTTGCCATGTACAACTCTTTTGTACAGTCCCAGTACGCTGGCAACACAGGGACATTCCTGCAGATTCAAGAGGTAGTTCTAAAGGCCCTCATCTTTGGTGGCCACCAAGGAGTGGATCAGAGCACCTCTGGAACTGTGGGCCCCCGGATCGTATCTGGCCCACACTTTCCAGGTGAGGTCCCCCCACACTGGACGATCCCAGTAAAAAAGGCAGAGTGTGTCACAGGAGGGGGATTCGTAAGGACACCACCACTCACTGTGACACTTGCCCCAATCATCCGGGCCTCTGCATTAAAAACTACTTCAGGGAGTATCACACTTCCATGGAGCACTACATTTTTAATAATTTTCCCTAATTTAAATTCCCCAGAATTCGACTCAAATGTATCAGTCCAGAGTACATTGTCTTCCAAATTATAAAACCAAAACACCCCCCCAAAACAAATCCCAAAATCTTTTTCCCAATACCCCTGATATCTTTCCCCGCCCCCCCCAAAAAATAGTTCATGGGACACAGTCAACATCATTGGGGGTTTGCAGTTGCCTCAAATGCGCAGCGCTCTCTCCCCACCTGAGCGGGGTGCGCATTTGAGGTAACAGAATAGGGACGGCCACACACATCACATTCCTAGAATGATGACTCAGAGCATAGGGTTTGGGGCGGGCATCATTTTTACTTTCGGCTATACTCTGGGTCATCATTCTAGGAATTGGCATATCAGTATTAAAATTGCAATTTTCATCCATTCCTGGAAAAAATTTTTAGGGAACACCCATGTGTTCCAAATCTCCACTTCATTCCTATACACCTTCCCTGGGGGGTGTACTGTTTGTAATAGGCTCACATGTGGGTGTTCCTTTCTTGTATTTTCCTCTGAATGTATGTAACTATTAGGTCCGTAAGAAACATCAGCCTCAAATGCAAAGAGTTCTCAGTCATGAGCTCTGTCGTATTTCCAGGCGACAATTCGGAGTCACATGTTAGTTGTTCCCAGAAAGATGAAGCAGAGTATAGGTTGAAAATTGCAATTTTCAAAAGCTACCCTTCATCCATTCCTGGAAAATAAATTTAGGAAACACCCATGCGTTCAAAATGTCCTCTTTAGCCGTATACCCATTCCTAAGGGTGGGTACTTTCTGTAATGGTGTCACATGTGGGTGTTTCTTTTTTGTATTTTCCTCTGAATGTATGTAACCGTCAGCTACTGATATGCCATAGGCCTCAAATGCAAACAGACCTCTATGACTTCTGAGCCTTGCTGTGCGCCCGCCCAGCATGTTACCCCATATGTGGATGTGTTTCCATAGTCAGGAGAAAAAGCCCTCCAAAATTTGTAACCCAATTTCTCCAATTACCCCTTGTGAAAATTAAAAAAATTGGGAAACCCCAGCATTTTTGTGTAAAAAAATCTAATTTTTCATTTTACAGCCCACTGTTTAAAAAACCTGTGAGGTGTAAGTACTCACTGTACCCCTTGTTACCTTCCTTGAAAGGTATAGTTTCAAAATTGTGGTCACTTGCCTGGGTTTTTTTATTTTTTTTTAATTTTATGTCAGAACCTCAACCATTGCAGTGCAAAGCACCACTTTAGGCCTCAAATCTCATCGGTGCTGTCTCTCTCCTAAGCCCTGTTTTTGCACCCGCATAGTGCTTTACCGCCATATATGGGGTATATTCTTATTCTGGAGAAATTGGGCTACAAATTTTGTGGAGCTTTTTTTTCTCTTACTACTTGTGAAACTAAACATTTTTTGGTTAATACCAGCAATTTAGTATGAAAAATCAAATTTTTCACTTTTACGGCCCACTGTTCAAAAAACCTGTGAGGTGTAAGTACTCACTGTATCCCTTGTTATATTCCTGGAGGGGTCTATTTTCCAAAATGGTTTCACATGTGGGGGGTTTCTGCTGTTCTTGCTCCATGGGAGGTTTGAAATTGCACATGACCCCCGACTTCAATTTCAGCAAAATTCTCTCCAAAAGACCAATGGTGCTCCTTCTGTTCTGAGACCTGTAGTGCGCCAGCAGAGAACTTAACATCCACATATGGGGCATTTTCTTAATTGGGAGAAATTGGGCTTTAAATATTGGGGTCCATTTTCTCCTATTAGACCATGTGAAAATGAAAAATTTGGAGTAAGACCATAATTTTTGTGTTAAAAATCTAATTTTTCACTTTTACAGCCCACTGTTCAAAAAACCTGTGAGGTGTAAGTACTCTCTGTAACCCTTGTTACGTTCCTGGAGGAGTCTCATTTCCAAAATGGTGTCACATGTGGGGGATTTCTGCTGTTCTGGCTCCATGGGAGGTTTGAAAATGCACATGACCCCCGACTTCAATTTCAGCGAAATTCTCTTTTCAAAAGACCAATGGGGCTCCTTCTGTTCTGAGACCTGTAGTGAAGCAGAACTTATCGCCTATAACATCTTATCGCCTATCCAAAGGACAGGGGACAAGATGTCAGATCGCAGGGGTCCCGCCACTGGGGACCCCCCGGGATCTTGGCTGCAGGACCCACCTGTTGTGGCTTCCGGAAACGCTGGAGGCTTCGGCTACCGACCACGGTGACGTGAGATCGTGAAGTCACGACTCCGCCCTGTGTGACTTCACGCACCTCAATGCAAGTCTATGGGAGGGGGCGTGACAGCCGTCACGCCCCCTCCCATAGACTTGCATTGAGGGGGTGGGGTGTGACATCACACTGGGGTGGAGTCGTGATGTCACGATCTCACGTCACCGTGGTCGGGAGCTGAAGCCTCCAGCGTTTCCCTCTTGAGTCATGTTGTGAGCACACAGAGCACTTTATGTCAACATATGAGGTATTTCCCCACTCAAGAGAAATTGGGCTACAATATATATTTTTTGACCTAATAGCACTTTTAAAAATAAAAATAATGGGGTTACAAGAACATGATAGGGTAAAAAATGCAGATTTAGATTTTTCTCCTCCACTTTGCTGCTATTCTTGTTAAACACCTAAACACCGTCATTTTGAATACTTTGAGGTGTGTAGTTTCTATAATGGGGTAATTTATGGGGTATTTCTCACAGAAAGACCCCTCAAATCCATTTGAAACTTAACTGGTCCCTCTAAAATTCAGATTTTGAAATTCTTGTGAAAATCTTTAAAATTGCTGCTATACTTTGAAGCCCTCTGATGTCTTCAAAAAGTAAAAACATGTCAAACATGTCAACATAAAGTAGACATATTGTATTTGTGAATCAATATAGAATTTTTTTTTTGAATATCCATTTTCCTTACAAGCAGAGAGTTTCAAAGTTAGAAAAATGTTGGGATTTTTCACCAAGAAAGTATGCAAGTAGCAACAAAAATGTACCACTATGTTTAAGTAGAATGTGTCACGAAAAAACAATCTTGGAATCAGAATAATCGGTAAAAGCATCTCAGAGTTATTAATGTATAAATTGACAGTGGTCAGAATTGCAAAAAAGGGCTCAGTACTTAAGGTGAAAAAGGGCTCAGTTCTTAAGGGGTTAATTTAACCCTAGCCTACCCTCATTTGTGAGGGGTTGGATTTTTGTTTAACCCCTTATCGACGCAGGATGTACATTCCGTCCTATACATTACCACGAGCATCGGAGCAATGCTCAGGTCATGCGCGGCAGATCCTGGATGCTGATAGCAGCTGGGGACCCGCCGGTAATGGCCAACATCCGCGATCACGTGGATGTCCCCCATTAACCCCTCAGATGCCGTGATCAATTCAGATAATGACATCTGCAGCGCTGCGGTCACTAAAATAGATGATCAGATCGCCTGCAGTGCTGCTGCTGACATCCGATCATTCAGAACAGCAGACGGAGGTCCTCTCACCTGCCTCCACTGCTTTCCATGGGTCTTCTGCTCTGGTCTAAGATCGAGCAGATTAGAGCATAAGATCTATGCATAGCACTGAACAGTATTAGCAATTGCTATAAATTTTCCCCTATGGGGACGATTAAAGTTTGACCTCTTAAGGACCGAGGACGTACCGGTACGTCCTGAGTCCTTTTCCTTTCTATAACGCGGGTCCACGACATGGCCCCGTGTTATAACGGGTCGGGCCCGACCCGTGGCTAATAGTGCGCGGCAATAATCGCGGTGCCGCGTGCTATTAACCCTTTAGACACGGTGATCAAAGTTGATCACCATGTCTGAAGTGAAAGTAAATCACTGCCGGTTAGCTCAGGGGGCTGTTCGGGATGTTCACGGCGAAATAGCAGCATCTGGAACAGCTGTAAGACACGAGGAGGGTCTCTTACCTCCTGGTGTCCGATCACAGAATGACTGCTCAGTGCCTGAGATCCAGGCATGAGCAGTCAAGCGGCAGAATCATTGATCACTGGTTTCCTATGAGGAACCAGTGATAAATGTAAAAGATCAGTGTGTGCAGTGTTATAGCCCCTATGGAACCTATAACATTGCAAAAAAAAAAAGTAAAAAAAAAAGTGAATAAAGATCATTTAACCCCTCCCCTAATAAAAGTTTGAATCACCCCCTTTTTCCCATAAAAAAAACAAACTGTGTAAATAAAAAAATATAAACATATGTTCTATCGCAGCATGTTGAAATGTCCAAATTATAAAAATCTTTAATTAAACCGCACAGTAAATGGCGTACGCGCAAAAAAATTCCAAAGTCAAAAATAGTGTATTTGTGGTCACTTGTTACATCATGAAAAAATGAATAAAAAGCAATCAACTAATCCAATTAATACAAAAATGGTACTACTAAAAACTTCAGATCACGGCACAAAAAATGAGCCCTCATACTGCCCCATATGAGGAAAAATAAAAAAGTTATAGGGGTCAGAAGATGACAATTTTAAACGTATACATTTTCCTGCATGTAGTTATGATTTTTTTCAGAAGTATGACAAAATCAAACCTATAAAAGTAGGGTATCATTTTAATCATATGGACCTAAAGAATAAAGATAAGGGGTCATTTTTACCAAAAAAATGTACGGCGTAGAAACAGAAGCCCACAAAAGTTACAAAATGGCATTTTTTTTTCCAATTTTGACTGACAATGATTTTTTTTTCTGTTTCGCCGTAGATTTTTGGGTAAAATTACTGATGTCATTACAAAGTAGAATTGGTGGCGCAAAAAATAAGCCATCATATGGATTTTTAAGTGCAAAATTGAAAGAGTTATGATTTTTTAAAGGTAAGGAGGAATGAATGAAAGTGCAAAAACGGAAAAACCTCTTAAGGACGCAGGGTTTTTCCGTTTTTGCATTTTCATTTTTTCCTCATCATCTTCTAAAAATCATAACGCTTTCAATTTTACAAATAAAATTCCATCACATGGCTTATTTTTTGTGCCACCAATTCTACTTTGCAGTGACATTAGTCATTTTACCCAAAAATCCACAGCGAAACAGAAAAAAAATTCATTGTGTGACACAATTGAAGAAAAAATTTCATTTTGTAACTTTTTGGGGCTTCCATTTCTACGCAGTGCATTTTTCGGGTAAAAATAGCACCTTATCTTTATTCTGTAGGTCCATATGGTTAAAATGATACCCTATTTATATAGGTTGAATATTGTCATACTTTGGAAAAAAAATCATAACTACATGCAGGAAAATTTATATGTAAAACATTCTCATCTTCTAACCCCTATAACTTTTGTATTTTTCCGCGTATGGGGCGATATGGGGACTCATTTTTTGTGCCGTGTTCTGAAGTTTTTATCGGTACCATTTTTGTATTGATCGGACTTTTTAATCTCTTTTTATTCATTTTTTCATGATATAAAAAGTGACCAAAAATACACTATTTTGGACTTTGGAATTTTTTTTATTGCGTACGCCATTGACCGAGCGGTTTAATTAGTGATATATTTTTATAGTTCGGAGATTAACGCACGCAGCGATACCACATATGTTTATTTTTATTTTACGCATTTTTTTTATGGGAAAAGGGGGGTGATTCAAACTTTTATTAGGGAAGGGGTTAAATGACCTTTGTTAACTTTTTTTTTTTCACTATAATGAAAAAGTTATAGGTCTTCAAAATAGAGGGATTTTAAACACACTAATTTGGTTAAAAATGTTGTGTTTTTTTTAAGCGCAACAGTAATAGAAACATATGTAACAATGGGTATCATTCTAATCGTATTGACCCAAATAATGAAGAACACATGTCATTTTTACCTTAAATTGTACGGCGTGAAAACGAAACCTTCTAAAATTTGCAAAATTGCGGTTTTCTTTTTATTTTCCCCACACAAATAGTATTTTTTGGGTTGCACCATTCATTTTATGATAAAGTGAGTGATGGCATTACAACGGACAACTGGTCGCACAAAAAACAAGCCCTCATACTAGTCTGTGAATGAAAATATAAAAGAGCTATGATTTTTGAAGGCGAGTCCTTAAGGGGTTAAAGTCCAAAGCAAATCTGTAGAAAATGTCTGTTCCAGCATAACTTCCGTAAGGGTGGAGATATTTCCCTAATACTTGGTACACATATTACTTATATGTCAAAAAAAAAAAAATATGATAGTTCAATTAACCCTTACCTACACCTTTATGTGAAGGATGGATTTTTTGTTTCAAGTCCCATGCAAGCATATAGGACTTCTGGTACCTTACTCCACAAGCTCCTCTCTGCATCCCCTGGTGAATACGTTAGTCCGGCTGGCAAGCCACACCCACCCCGCATTCCATGCCCCATCTTGCAAAGCCACACCCACCATTTAAGCCACACCCCTTTTATTTTCAGTTTACAATATCTGTACCACAACTCAGCCCCACCTTAGGATGGAATATGAGGATTAGAAATGGGGATTAGATATGAGGACAGGATGTTGGGATGGGATATGAGGACGGGATATGAGGTCGGAATATGAGGACAGGATATGGGGACGTGATATGGGGATCAGATATGAGGACGGGATATAGGGACAAGATATAGGGACGAGATATGAGGTCAGGATATGAGGAAGTTATATAGGGACAGGATATGAGGTCATGATATGGTTACGGGATATGAGGACAGGATATGGGGACGGAAAATGAGGATGTGATGTGAGGTCAGGATATGGGAACAGGATATGGGGACGGGATATGGTGACGAGATATAGGGACGGGGTATGAGGTCTGGGTATGAGGTCGGGATATGAGGTTGGGATATTAGGATGGGATATGAGGTCGGGATATGAGGAGGGGATATGAGGTCAGGATTTGAGGATGGGATATGAGGACAAAAGCTTCCTCCTTTGTTGCTTTTCCTCCCCAACAAAAACCTGGCAACACTGGGTACTGAGCTAATATATATATATATATATATATATATATATATATATATATATATATATATATATACTTTGATAACGATTCTTTTGGTACATCTAGGTTTAGAAGACTTGGATCTTAACTTACAATGTAACACACACGACATGGAGATGTCCTTTAGGGCATGCCAACTGAAAAGCTTAAATGCAAAGAATATTCACTTCTCAAACAATCGCTGCCTAGGAGTCAAAGGCCAAGATAACACCAGCATGATTTACATCACATCTCCCCTTCAAGATGGGAAGTGTAGAGCTCGCCTATATGTAAGTATTGAAAAAGACACATTTGATTTGGACTAATCTATCTGTGGGGGAAGAAAAACTTGAATTACTTCTGTGGGGGTGCAGTACGCAGAACAAGGGTAAGGTCGGTAGACATTATGGCACATAGCAAATTTGCATCTATCTACCTATCCATCCATCATCATATTAATAACCCCTTCCTGATATTTAACATAAATGTAATATGCTAATCCCACTGCATACATGGTGGGTATCCAGCCTGTGGATGGGACAGGAGATAACTCTGCTCCTGGCCACTTAAAGGGGTACTCCGGTGGAAAACCTTTTTTTATTTTTAATCAACTAATGCTAGAAAGTTAAACAGATTTGTATATTACTTCTATTAAAAAAAAACTGTAATCCTTCCAGTACTTATTAGCTGCTGAATACTACAGAGGAAATTATTTTCTTTTTGGAACAAAGAGCTCTCTGCTGACATCACAAGCACAGTGCTCTCTGCTGACATCTCTGTCCATTTTAGGAACTGTCCAGAGCAGCATATGTTTGGTATGGGGATTTTCTCCTACTCTGGACAGTTCCTAAAATGGACAGAGATGTCAGCAGAGAGCACTGTGGTCGTGATGTCAGCAGAGAGCTCTGTGTTCCAAAAAGAAAATAATTTCCTCTGTAGTATTCAGCAGCTAATAAGTACTGGAAAGATTAAGATTTTTTAATACAAGTAATTTACAAATCTGTTGGAAGTAATTTACAAAACTTTCTGGCACCAGTTGATCTAAAAAAAAAAAGTTTTCCACCGGAGTACCCCTTAAAGTATGTTAGATGGGGGCTCCTCTCTGCCACCTCCACAGATAGATATATAGACTTAGTCTTTTTACATTCACAAACCTTTCCTGCAATTTCATCTAAGATGTTATACAAAGGTTTTAGTAGTGAGTATCCTAATTTCTTTGCTAAGATCATTTCCTGATGTACTATAATATAAATGCAAGAAACTTGTGCTTTACAGAGCAACGGGACACATGCTATCTACTGGAATACCATGTATGTGCAACTGGAACCAAGTGACATAATTGTGCGACACTCTGAACTTCAGCTAAATTTTTCTTGTTCATATCCACTGGATCTTACTATAAAGACATCTGTAATACCCGTCCTAAGGTAATATCTTTACACTGAGACTGTATGAATGGTATAACCCCACAAATCTAATGGCTCCTATCTGCACTTTATAGTTGCGCATTATTAAAAGAAAAAAAACATTAAATTTTTTTTTCTGGAATCAGCGCACCACTTGGCCATAGGCTGTGTCTGGTATTGCAGTTAAAAGGTACAATAAGATACAATTGGGCATTGGGTCTCTTTTAGTTGACCACAGGGATCACCTGATGGCCATGTGTGTGCCTCTCCATAGAAGGAAAGTCCCAAGTTTAAACCACCTATGACACCCGCATTTGCACAGAGGTGACCTTTATGAGAATACAATACCCCAATTCATTATCAGCTGCATTGTTCCCTTGAAAAACAAAGAGCTTTTTTTTGGATAACGCATGTCGAGAGAAACCTTCTCGCTTCGTCAGTTCCAAAATGTGTTGTCCGAATAAAGTTTATTCCTATTTAATTTTACCCAGTGTCGGTGATTTATCTCTCGATAAATGCCAGTGAGTGCCCTGCAAGAACCTTGTTGTTTTTTTTTTCTCACTGTATCCTTGCGAATCACTATTTTTTGCATATACGGCCATTTCATGTCACCAAATAGATCAATATAGTAAGAATGTGTTGCTGGAAAACCCATAGATACAACCACCGACAAGAGAAACAAACAACAGCAACAGAAGTCCAAAAAACATATAAATCTTTATCATGCTAAACATGTGGGCATAGTAGACATTGCTGGACAGAATGCAGGAAGCATAGCCCAAACATTGGTACAAAGATACAGAAGAATGCATCAAACAAACCGGATGGAGCACGTACATGTGTAAAGTATACAGAGAATCAATCAGAATGTTTTAGAGGCAGAAAAACATAAAGAGTAAAAATAAACCAATGCAGAGCCAAATACCACCTGCCCTTACCCCAACGTACATTTTGCACAATTGCGCTTCATCAGGGGGCGTCCTGACAAAGCGCAATCGCTCAAAACCTTGGGGTAAGTGCAGGTGGTGGTTTGCTTTGCCTTGGTTAGCTTGTACTCTTTATGTTTTTCTGCCTCTCAAACATTCTGATTGATTCTCTGTATACTTCATTCATGTACGTGCTCCATCCGGTTTGTTTGATGCATTCTTCTGTATCTTTGTACCAATGTTTGGTGTATAATTCCTGCATTCTGTCCAGCGATGTTAACTGTGCCCACATTATTAGCATGTTTTACACCATGTACATTTAATAAAGATTTTAATGTTTTTGTACTTCTGTTGCTGTTGTTTGTTTCTCTTGTCTGTGTTATATACATCCCTTTTATCAAGTGGTCTTGGTTCGGGCAGCTGCTGGATGAAAGAAACACAGAAACATAGAATGTGTCGGCAGATAAGAACCATTTGGCCCATCTAGTCAGCCCAATAATCTGAATCCTATGAATAGTCCCGGGCCCTATCTTATATGAAGGATAGCCTTATGCTTATTCCATGCATGTTTAAACTCCTTCACTGTATTTGCAGCTACCACTTCTGCAGGAAGGCTATTCCATGCATCCACTACTCTCTCAGCAAAGTAATTCTTCCTGATATTACTTTTAAACCTTTCCCCTCTAATTTAAAACTATGTCCTTTTGAGGTAGTTATTCTTCTTTTAAATATGCTCTCATCCTTTACTGTGTTGATTCCCTTTATGCATTTAAAAGTCTCTATCATATCCCCTCTGTCTCTTCTTTCTTCCAAGCTATACATGTTAGGGTCCTTTAACCTTTCCTGGTAAGTTTTTTCTTGCAATCCATTTACTAGTTTAGTATCTTCTCTGAACTCCCTCTAGAGTATCCATATCCTTCTGGAGATACGGCCTCCAGTACTGCGCACAATACTCCAAGTGGGGTCTCACCAGTGTTCTGTACAGCGGCATGAGCGCTTCTCTCTCTACTGATATTACCTCTCCCTATACATCCAAGCATTCTGCTAGCATTTCCTGCTGCTCTATTACATTGTCTGACTACCTTTAAGTCTTCTGAAGTAACAACTAGACTTGTGCACTAGAAAAATGTTCTTTTCGTTTCGTTTTTGAAAATTTTTTCGGTTCGGTAATATTTTCGGTTTTGATTTTTCGGATACATTCGGTATTCGGGTGTTCGGTGCGTTTTTTTCCGGATACATTCGGTATTCGGGTGTTCGTTTGATTTTTTTCGGATACATTCGGTATTCGGGTACATTCGGTAAATCTTTTTATTCTTTTTTTTTGGACTTTAGCAATCCTAAAAAATTATGGAGATACCTTTTTTATTAAAATTTCGTAGGGTACCGTAAAAAAATTATAATAAAAAAGATACAGTAGTGATGGAAAAAATTGTATCTAACGAAATGTATCTTTTTTATTATGAAATGTTTATAATTTTTAAACAGGGATCAATTTATGTGAGCGGGTAAAGCACTAAAAATGTAGCCGACAATAATAAAAATGTATTGTGTGCGTGTTTTTCACTTTTTTTTTTAAACATTTTTTAGGTAGTATTTTTAGGGGTCCCTTGCGATCCTCTTGTATGATGTATAGATGCGGCGGCCGCTCTCCTATTGTGCCCTGCACTCACGTATATATACACATATTCATATTTCCCGCAGAGCTGTGATTGGCCAGATGGTTCCAGCCAATCACAGCTCACTGTGAGAAATAGGAATATGTGTATATATACGGCCGTGCAGGGGACCATAGAAGAGCGGCCACCGCAACCATACATTATACAGGAGCATCACAGCAGGTGTCAGGAGTGATACCCGCAGTGATCTTTCCTTTACTATAATTACTACTACTCCCAACATGGAGTACACTCTGCTCCATGCTGGGAGCTGTAGTACCTGCATTAATAGACAGATTGCAGCGGGTGTCAGAAGTTACACTCGCTGCGATATGTTTATTAATGCAGGTACTAAAGCTCCCAGCATGGAGCAGAGTGTGCTCCATATTGGGAGTATTAGTACCTGCAGTAAAGGACAGATCCCAGCGGATGTCACTCCTCCTGACACCCTCTGCGATCGTCCTTATGTCAATGTCGGGATCAGCTGTTCTCAGGGCTACAGAGCCGGGAGAACAGCTGACGCTGAGCGGTAGGTATACATCGTATATATCTACTGCCCAGCAAGGAAAGAGTTAACTTACACTGCTGGACAGTGTAGGTTAACCCTTTGGGCGGTATACACTATATACAGCTATCTATAGATAGCTGTATATAGTGTATACAGAAGACGAAGTCCGCTTACTTCCCTCGAGTACCGGGCAGGTCTGTGTAGCTCCGCCCCTAGTGATGATGTCATTAGGGGCGGAGTTACAGAAGGGAGCAAGGCTAGTTAATCTGAAGCTCTGTTCACATTGTCCATTTTGTATAATGTGAACAGACCCTTCTGGCATTGTCTACCCAGACAGGGAGACTCCAGCTGTTGCTAAACTACAACTCCCAGCATGCCCAGACAGCCAAAGGCTGTCTGGGCATGCTGGGAGTTGTAGTTTTGCACCAATTGCTGGCTCCCTGTTTCGGTAGACATTGCATCATGGGTGCTCTCCCCAGCGGACAGCGCCAAAAATGTCATAACCAATTTTTTGTGTGTTTTTTCTTCTCATTTCAGATCCGTGTATGCAGAGGATTACTGCAGATTCGGTGGATTACGGCAGATTATTTTTTTTTCTTTTAATAAAATGGTTAACGAGGGATGTGGGGGAGTGTTTTTTTTAAATAAAATAATTTTTCCAATGTGTTGTGTTTTTTTTTTATAGAATTTTCAGGCTTAGTAGTGGAAGCTGGTCTTATTTACTGAATCCATTACTAAGCCAGGGCTTAGTGCTAGCCCCAAAAACAGCTAGCGCTAACCCCCAATTATTACCCTGGTACCCACCGCCACAGGGGTGCCAGGAAGAGCCGGTACCGACAGGCTCGGAGCGTCAAAAATGGCGCTCCTGGGCCTAGGCGGTAACAGGCTGGCGTTATTTAGGCGTGGGAGGGCCAGTAACAATGGTCCTCGCCCACCTTGGTAACGTCAGGCTGTTGCTGTTTGGTTGGTATTGTGCTGAGAATGAAAATACGGGGAACCCTATAAGTGTTTTTTTATTTTTTTATTTAAATAAATAAATAAAAAAACGCATAGGGTTCCCCGTATTTTCATTCTCAGCACAATACCAACCAAACAGCAACAGCCTGACGTTACCAGGGTGGGCGAGGACCATTGTTACTTGCCCTCCCCAGCCTAAATAATGCCAGCCTGTTACCGCCTAGGCCCAAGAGCACCATTTTTGATGCTCTGGGCCTGTTGGTACCGGCTCTTCTCGGCACCCCTGTGGCGGTGGGTACCGGGTAATAATTGGGGGTTAGCCCTAGCTGTTTTTGGGGCTAGCACTAAGCCCTGGCTTAGTAATGGATTCAGTCAATAAGACCAGCTTTCACTACTAAGCCTGAAAATTCAATAAAAAAAACACAACACATTGGAAAAATTATATTATTTAAAAAATCACTCCCCCACAACCCTCGTTAACCATTTTATTACAAGAAAAAAAAATAATCCGCCGTAATCGATCAAATCTGCAGTAATCCTCTGCATACACGGATCTGAAACGAGAAGAAAAACAACACAAAAAAATGGTTATGACATTTTTGGCGCTGTCCGCTGGGGAGAGCACCCATGATGTAATGTCTACCCAAACAGGGAGCCACCAATTGGTGAAAAACTACAACTCCCAGCATGCCCAGACAGCCAACGACTGGGAGTTGTAATTTAGCAACAGCTGGAGCCTCCCTGTCTGGGTAGACACTGCCAGAAGGGTCTGTTCACATTATACAAAACGGACAATGTGAACAGAGTTTCAGATTAACTAGCCTTGTTCCCTTCTGTAGCTCCGCCCCTAATGACGTCATCACTAGGGGCGGAGCTACATGGACCTGCACGGTACTCGCGGGAAGTAAGCGGACTTCGTCTTCTGTATACACTATATACAGCTATCTATAGATAGCTGTATATAGTGTATACCGCCCAAAGGGTTAACCTTCACTGTCCAGCAGTGTAAGTTAACTCTTTCCTTGCTGGGCTTGCGCATAGCGCACAGCTCAGCAAGGGGTTAAGAGAGACAGCAATGTGTATACTGTATACACATTGCAGGCTCACTGTAAGTTCTTGCTGGGCAGTAGATATATGATGTATACCTACGGCTCAGCGTCAGCTGTTCTTCCGGCAGCTGATCCCGATATTGACATAAGGATGATCACAGAAGGTGTCAGGAGGAGAGACATCCCCTGGGATCTGTCCCTTACTGCAGGTACTAATACTCCCAACATGGAGCACACTCTGCTCCATGCTGGGAGCTGTAGTACCTGCATTAATAGACATATCGCAGCGAGTGTAACTTCTGACACCCGCTGCGATCTGTCTATTAATGCAGGTACTACAGCTCCCAGCATGGAGCAGAGTGTACTCCATATTGGGAGTAGTAGTACTTGTAGTAAAGGAAAGATCACTCCGGGTATCACTCCTAACACCCGCTGTGATGCTCCTGTATAATGTATGGATGCGGCGGCCGCTCTCCTATGGTCCCCTGCACGGCCGTATATATACACATATTCCTATTTCTCACAGAGAGCTGTGATTGGCTGGAACCATCTGGCCAATCACAGCTCTGCGGGAAATATGAATATGTGTATATATGTGAGTGCAGGTGACCATAGAAGAGCGGCCGCCGCATCTATACAAGAGGATCGCAAGGGACCCCGGAGATCTGTCAATTAGTACAGGTAACTACTACTCCCATCATGGAACAGTGTGTTCCATCCTGGGAGTAGTAGTACTACCTAAAAAACTGTAAAAAAAACTGAAAAAAGCGCACACACTACATTTTTATTATTGTCGGCTACATTTTTAGTGCTTTACCCGCTCACATAAATTGATCCCAGTTTAAAAATTAATAAACATTTCATAATAAAAAAGATACATTTCGTTAGATACATTTTTTTCCATCACTACTGTATCTTTTGTATTATTATTTTTTTATGGTACCCTACGAAACTTTAATAAAAAAGGTATCTCCATAATTTTTTAGGATCGCTAAAGTCCAAAAAAGAATAAAAAGATTTACCGAATGTACCCGAATACCGAATGTATCCGAAAAATCAAACCGTATCTGTATCCTTTTTATTATTTTTGTTATTAGAATAAATTCTTTACATTCGTTTACTGATAATGAATGCATTTGTTATTTACCGCATGCATTCGGTAAATAACGAATGCATTCGTTATTGTGCTATTCGTATTGCCGTGGCTATTCGGGAATGTTTAAAATATGTTTTCGTGCATTCGGATCGGTCCGAATGCCTGAAAACGGTAAAATTCGGTAAATTAGACGTTCGTGCAGAACCGAATTGCACATGTCTAGTAACAACCCCTAAATCCCTTTCCTCAGATACTGAGGTCAGGACTGTGTCAAATATTCTATATTCTGCCCGAAGGTTTTCACGCCGCAGGTGCATTATCTTTCACTTATCCACATTAAATTTCAGTTGCCAGAGTTCTGACCATTCATTTAGTTTGCCTAAATCCTTTTCCATTTGGCATATCCCTCCAGGAACATCAACCCTGTTACATTTCTTTGTGTCATCAGCAAAAAGACCAATACCTTATCATTGAGACCTCCTGTAATATCACTAATGAAGATATTAAACAAAATTGGTCCCAGTACAGATCTTTGAGGTACACCACTGTTAAAAGATGTTGCTCTGAATATTCTCCATTGACTACCACCACTCAGCCACTGCCTAATCCATTCAACAATGTGGGAGTCCAAGCTCAATGACTGCAGTTTATTGATAAGTCTTTTATGTGGGACAGTGTCAAAGGCCTTACTAAAATCTAGATAAGTGATGTCTACCAGTCCTCGCCATTTATTATTTTAGTCACCGAATCAAAAAATATCTATACGATTTGTTTGACATGATCTCCATGAAATAAACCCGTGTTGTTTTTCATCTTAAAATCCATAGGATTTTAAATGTTCAACAATAGTATCCTATAGTATTTTTCTATTAATCTCCCCACTATTGATGTCAGACTTACTGGCCTATAGTTGCTTGATTCCTCCCTACTACCTTTCTTGTGAATGGGCAAGAGATTTTCTAATTTCCAAACTTCCAGGATGACTCCTGTTACCAGTGATTGTTTATTTAAATCTGTTAATGGTTTTGCTAGTTCACCGCTAAGCTCTTTTAATAATTTTGGGTGTATCCCATCAGGCCTATATGATTTATTTGTCTTTTCTTTAGACAGTAAACATATAACCCCTCCTCTGTAAAGACACATGCATCAAATGATTCATCAGTCTTCCTCCCTAATTGAGGTGCTTTTCCTTTGTTTTCTTCTGTAAAAACTGAACAGAAGTATTCATTAGGCAGTCCGCTAGCCCTTTATTCTCTTCTACATACCTTCCTTCCTTTGTTTTTTTAATTTAGTTTTTCCTTGTTTTAATTTCATTTTTTCATTTATATATATCTGAAGAATGTCTTATCCCCTTTTTTCACAGACTGAGCTACTTTTTCTTCTGCCTGTGCCTTAGAAGTTCTTATAACTTGCTTGGCCTCTTTCTGGCCAATCTTATAGACTTCCCTTTCTTCATTGCTCTGTTTTAGTTTTATTTTATATAATTACTAAATGCTAGCTTTTTGTTTTTTATGACATTGGCCACTTCTGTGGAGTACCACAGTGGTCTCTTCCTTTTTTTTTGCTTTTACTGACAATTCTAATGCAATTTTCTGTTGCCTTTAATAATGCATCTTTTAAGAAGTCCCATTTCTCCTGGACTGCATGTAATCCTTTACAGTGTGACAGGGCCTCATTTATGACTAATCTCATTTTTGATTTATTTTTTTTTTAATCTAAAACTTTTGTTTTTGTGTGGTGTGCCTCGTAACTGTTCTTATATTAAACCACACTGACTGGTGATCACTAGATCCCAAGCTTTTGCCTACAGTTATGTCAGATACCAAATCCCCATTTGTGAATACTAAATCTAAAATGGCCTCCTCAACTACTTGTTGTAGAGACAATCCCAGTAGGTAATTTAGAATATCTGTACTCCTGGCTCATCTAGCTATTTAGATTTTCTAGTTTATATCTGGAAGATTGAAGTCTCTGATAATGATAACTTCACCCTTCCATTGTCAATTTAGATAGTTCCTCAACTAGTAGATCATCTAATTCTTTAACTTCGCCGGGTGGTCTATATATCACACATACTGGAGTTACTAACTGATTACAAACTGCTACGTGACCCAAATGTACGTATATATATATATATATATATATATGTGTGTATATATTTAATATATATTTATTTGTATGCATGTACATATATATATATATATATATATATATATATATATATATTTGTGAACAATGTCAGAGAGGGAGCTAGGCACTGCATTTCCCTAGGTGGGCATGCAGCTATATAGCAGGGAAAGATACAGTCCCTTGGTGTCCAGGTGTGGTGCAAGCGTAAAGACTCATGTCAAATGCAGAACAATAAAGAAGGAAAACGCTGCGATTCACCACCTTGTTGCTTTTCTTTATTACCGTGCGAACATCTTTACAACCGGTATGCAGACATCGGGGCTGTGCTGAGGGGAGAGAGGGACGTGTGGACGGTGCAGGGAGGTCCCAAGACGACCAGCTAGTTTTGCATCAAATGATGCTTCTTCCGGTCTTGAACAGGTACAGGTGTGGGGTGATTAAATAGCCAAGTCCCATTGCTGGGCAGGGTAAATTCACTTTTAACAAAAACGGACAATGTGAATACAACACATACAAAAACCGTTCCCCATATATAAAGTGTACACCTTTTAAAACAAACTAACAGCAGACTTTAATGCAGGTAAGGGGAAAGATCATTCCTATCATTAAGACCTACAGTGCTTAACGCGTTGAGGTAACTTATCCATCTAATTTCCTTTTTTAGGAGGATCTTATCCCGATCTATCCCCTGTCCTGCAACAGTTACTCTCTTGATACCTGCAAATTTGAGATGTGAAACATTATTACCATGGACATCTTTCATGTGGGCTATAAACTTCTGTGACCCTTTGCCTGTGTTCAGACTATGTAGGTGTTCCTTAATCCTTTTATTTAAATTTCTTTTAGTCTTTCCTATATAGAACATGCCGCAAGTACACACGAGCGCGTAGACTACGTGTGTACTGCGGATTGTTATGAATTGTTTAACTTGGATGGTTTTGCCGCCTAGTGTGAACTCTGCTTTTTGCAAGTTATTCTGACATATATTACAACTTTTGCATGCATGATTGCCTCTGGGGGCTACGTTATTTAGCCATGTATTTTTTTGTTTTTTAGCCCTGTTTTTTCTCCTATTGATATAACCTCCTATTGTTATATTTCTTTTATAGGTTATTATGGGGCAATTTTTGGCTACTGTGGCTATATCCGGGTCAGATTGTAAAATATACCAATGATTTCTGATGATTTTATTAATGGTGTTATTTAGTGGGGAATTATGGAAGGTGAATACAAACCGTTTTTCGGTTCTCTGCCTCTTACTAGATTTGGGGATCTGTATCTCTTCCTTAGTTTTTTTCTGTACTTTCTCAAAAGCTTTTTCGATCACGCTATTGGGGTAAGCTCGCTCTCTTAGCCTCACTTTCAGTTCCTCCACCTGATTTAGGTACAAAGTGTTGTCAGTATTAACCCTCTTCAGGCGGAGGAACTGGCTATAGGGAATACTGTGTTGTACATGTTTTGGATGTGAGCTTTGATAGTGGAGTAAGGAGTTCTGGGTGATCTCTTTTCTATAGCCTGTGGACTTTATTTTTAGTTCCTCCACCCACAAATGGATGTCCAGGAAATCAAGTTCCTGTCCCCAAACTGGTGGGTGAAAAACATATTTTGATCATTAGTATTATTCAAATACTGTACAAATTGTGTGAACAATTCTGCCGTCCCGTCCCAGATGACGAACACGTCATCGACGTATCGCAGGTACAGTTTTATGTTTCTTATGTAAGGATTACTAGAAGAATAAATGTACCTGCTCTCCAACATCGCCAAGAATATATTCGCATATGTGCAAGATAACGGGGTACCCATTGCGGTGGGTACCTCGGTATCTTGCACATATGCGAATATATTCTTTGCAATGTTGGAGAGCAGGTACATTTATTCTTCTAGTAATCCCTACATAAGAAACATAAAACTGTACCTGCGATATGTCGATGACGTGTTCGTCATCTGGGACGGGACGGCAGAATTGTTCACACAATTTGTACAGTATTTGAATAATACTAATGGTCAAAATATGTTTTTCACCCACCAGTTTGGGGGACAAGAACTTGATTTCCTGGACATCCATTTGTGGGTGGAGGAACAAAAAATAAAGTCCACAGGCTATAGAAAAGAGATCACCCAGAACTCCTTACTCCACTATCAAAGCTCACATCAGAAACATGTACAACAAAGTATTCCCTACAGCCAGTTCCTCCGCCTGAAGAGGGTTAATACTGACAACACTTTGTACCTAAATCAGGCGGAGGAACTGAAAGTGAGGCTAAGAGAGCGAGCTTACCCCAATAGCATGATCGAAAAAGCTTTTGAGAAAGTACAGAAAAAAACTATGGAAGAGATACAGATCCACAAATCTAAGAGGTAGAGAACCGAAAAACGGTTTGTATTCAGCTTCCATAATTCCCCACTAAATAACACCATTAATAAAATCATCAGAAATCATTGGTATATTTTACAATCTGACCCGGATATAGCCACAGTAGCCAAAAATTGCCCCATAATAACCTATAAAAGAAATATAACAATAGGAGGTTATATCAATAGGAGAAAAAACAGGGCTAAAAACCAAAAAAATACATGGCTAAATAACGTAGCCCCCAGAGGCAATCATGCATGCAAAAGTTGTAATATATGTCAGTATAACTTGCAAAAAGCAGAGTTCACACTAGGCGGCAAAACCATCCAAGTTAAACAATTCATAACATGCCGCAGTACACACATAGTCTACGCACTCGTGTGTACTTTTAGGAAAGACTAAAAGAAATGTAAATAAAAGGATTAAGGAACACCTACATAGTCTGAACACAGGCAAAGGGTCACAGAAATTTATAGCCCACATGAAAGATGTCCATGGTAATAATGTTTCACATCTCAAATTTGCAGGTATCAAGAGAGTAACTGTTGCAGGACAGGGGATAGATCAGCATAAGATCCTCCTAAAAAAGGAAATTAGATGGATAAGTTACCTCAACGCGTTAAGCCCTGTAGGTCTTAATGATAGGAATGATCTTTCCCCTTACCTGCATTAAAGTTTGCTGTTATTTTGTTTTAAAAGGTGTACACTTTATATATGGGAAACAGTTTTTGTATGTGTTGTATTCACATTGTCCGTTTTTGTTAAAAGTGAATTTACCCTGCCCAGCAATGGGACTTGGCTATTTAATCACCCCACACCTGTACCTGTCCAAGACCGGAAGAAGCATCATTTGATGCAAAACTAGCTGGTCATCTTGGGACCTCCCTGCACCGTCCACACGTCCCTCTCTCCCCTCAGCACAGCCCCGATGCCTGCATACCGGTTGTAAAGATGTTCACATGGTAATAAAGACAAGCAACAAGGTGGTGAGTTGCAGCGTTTTCCTTCTTTATTGTTCTGCATATATATATATATATATATATATATATATATATATATACATGTGTGTGTGTATATATATATATATATATATATTTGCTAAATCAGGTATTGTGCCCATAGTGCAACACCTTGAGGTAAGTAGCCTCTGTACTTGTTGTAATCCCATATCTCCCTGGGTAACGGCAACATGTAGTGCCCTCTTTGTCTGCTTTTATCTTTACATAGGAAACATGAAGAGTAGGTAGTATAGGAAAATAGGTACATAAATTAAACATGGATTCTTCTGTGGGGTTGCACACATGGAAAAAAAGAAAAGATATGTATCAGGGGCACTCTTTAGGTTACTCTTGTGGGTAACTATCGGTTATTTTTATCGTATGGACTATTTCACTTATTTTTTAATGCATTTCTCCATTTCTTTGGTTCCATGTTTTAAGCTCTGCAGATACAACAATGTGGATACTTCTTTATTAACTCCATATGATCTGATTACAGTTCCATGTCTTTCAACATTGAGGGTGTGGGGGAGTTCAAAGCACACATAGCGGTGTATAAGGACCAAAGTTATCTGTCCAAATATGAAGACAAGGAGGTAGTCTTGTCAACATCTTCAACTCTGTATGTGGAAGTCTTTCTAGAGGGACTTCAGTCATCCCATTACATCACAGTGATGAAGAATTGTTATGCTACTCCGGGAAAACATATAGATGATCCTATAAAGTATTACATCATCAAGGAGAGGTAAGGAATATTTGCAGCAGTCCAAGAAATGAGACCTAGTAGTCTCAGCAACTCTGTTCGCAAATAACAGTAGGTGACATGATAAACACACCGGTTAGAATTGGTTGTGATGTTGAAGAAGCATGATATTGACTTTATTAAAAGCAGCCTGTCACATTAAAAATACTATCCAATCTACAGAAATGAGGAGCTGAGTGAGTATATATATATATATATATATATATATATATGTATATATATATATATATATACAGGGTGGGCCATTTACATGGATACACCTTAATAAAATGGGAATGGTTGGTGATAATAACTTTCTGTTTGTGGCACATTAGCATATGTGAGGGGGGAAATTTTTGTAGATGGGTGGTGACCATGGCGGCCATTTTGAAGTCGGCCATTTTGAATCCAACTTTTGTTTTTTTCAATAGGAAGAGGGTCATGTGACACATCAATCTTATTGGGAATTTCACAAGAAAAACAATGATGTGCTTGGTTTTAATGTAACTTTATTCTTTCATGAGTTATTTACAAGTTTCTGACCACTTATAAAATGTGTTCATTGTGCTGCCCATTGTGTTGGATTGTCAATGCAACCCTCTTCTCCCACTCTTCACACACTGATAGCAACACCACAGGAGAAATTCTAGCACAGGCTTCCAGTATCAGTAGTTCCAGGTGCTGCAGAATGGGCAAAACAAAAATTGGAACAGGACGCACAAGATTTTGTTTACGCAGAAGATTTTGTTCAGTGATGAAGCAAACTTTTACGTGAATGGTGAAGTTAACAAACAAAACCAACTCTATTGGTCTGACACTAACCCATATTGGATAGATCCCTTCAAAACTGTTGGAACACAAAAACTGATGGTATGGTGTGGTAAATGGGGTACAAAGATAGTGGGCCATTCTTCATCAATGGAAACCTCAAGACCACTGGATATGCGAAATTGCTACATGATGATGTGTTTCCCTCTTTATGCACTGAAGCTGGCATGTTCCCTGAGTTTTTCCAGCAAGATGGTGCACCACCACATTATGGGTGTCAGGTCCGAGCATTCCTAGATGAACAGTTTCCTGGAAAGTGGATTGGTCATCATGGGCCAGTTGAATGGCCCCCAAGGTCTCCCGATTTGACCCCCTTTGACTTTTATCTTTGGGGTCATCTGAAGGCAATTGTCTATGCTATGAAGATACAAGATGTGCAGCACCTGAAACTACCGATACTGGAAGCCTATGCTAGCATTTCTCCTGCGGTGTTCCTATCAGTGTGTAAAGAGTGGGACAGGAGGGTTGCATTGACAATCCATCACAATGGGCAGCACATTGAACACATTTTATAAGTGGTCAGAAACTTGTAAATAACTCATGAAATAATAAAGTTACGTTAAAACCAAGCACATCATTGTTTTTCTTTTGCAATTCCCAATAAGTTTGATGCGTCACATGACCCTCTTCCTATTGAAAAAATAAAAGTTGGATTCAAAATGTCCGACTTCAAAATGGCCGCCATGGTCCCCACCCATGTTGAAAAGTTTCACCCCTCACACATACTAATGTGCCATAAACAGGAAGTTAATATCACCAACCATTCCCATTTTATTAAGGTGTATCCATATAAATGTCCCGCCCTGTGTATATATATATATATATATATATATATATATATATATATATATATATATATATCAATGTGATAGGTTTCTTAGAAGAACATCTTATGGTAACATCCTTTTTGGGTTTCCTTCACACACATAGATGTAGGGTCACACAAACACAGGTGCATATGCAGACACAGGATAGTCCATCAATAGTTGACAGAATGCTAACACCTGGCATTCCGTTGATTGATGTGGCCAAAGCTCTTCAATAGAACTAAACAGTTGACCTGTACCACCTCTACAAACAGTGGATGGCGCTGAGGCTTCTGGCTCCTAAGTAATAGTTATTCATGGTGCTGCAGCCACGCCTCTCAGCCTTTGATGGCCTATAAACTGACCATCAACAGTTTTAGGCCAGAAAACCCCTTTTCGCTCTAGTCAGGGTTACTTCTAATGAAGTAATGGAATTGTATTTATTACATTGTAAACATCTATTTTTTTTGGTGTTCTTCAAGTCAACATGGGAAAAAAACATTAGAAAACACTCCAAATCCAGAGCCATTTTTGGTGTTTGTAGGAAGAAATTGCTACAAACACCAACATTGTCAAAAAGGCACTGAAAATACTTTGTATGTAGTGTGATTTACTTTTCCATGTAGCCTTTAAAGTAGCATCTGGTTGCATAAAAACTCAAAATAATGCTGTTAAAAAAACACAAAATCACAATACAAAAGTGCTGCAAGATGAAGTATGTTAAAGAAGCCATAAAGTTCCACTGTCACTTTTAAAAACTTGTGACACGTCATAGAGAATCAAAAGTTTTGATCCTCCTGAGAACAATGCGATGGCTAAAGAAGTGCTTCACACTTCTCCCGACTCTTTCTAGAAATAAGTGAGGGTCTCAACTCCTAGACCCGATCAATCAAAATGTTTATATGTCTCTATGACTTGTTACGAGTTTTTTAAATTGACAGTGACGCAAGCAGCTTTGCACTGGCTGGCTGGCTGTTTGGTACCCTACAGTACAGGGAGGAACTACATCTTCTGTACTACTCCTTACCTGTACCAGGGCTAGCTGCTCCAGATAAGAATGGCTTTGTTTTACTTTTTTGGGACATTGGGGGAGATTTATCAAAATTGGGTTGATGGAAAGTTGCCTAGTTGCACATAGAAACCCAAATCAGATTGGTTCTTTCATTTTACAGAGGCCTTATCAAAAATGAAAGAAGCAATCTGATTGATTGCTACGGTTAACTTTTCCTCTGCACAGGTTTTGATAAATCTCTCCATTGCGTGAACTGTACAGGACCCTGAAGAAGCTCCTGTCCTCTACATAGACAGTGATTTAAAGCTTCCAGCGGATTATCCTTGTCTTTATATGTAGGGACTTGTTTCATCTGTATTAGTTATCTACTTATTAATATAAAAAAACTTCATCCTAACCATTCCCGGGGGAAATTTTTGTCCACAGAGATGATGAGGATATGAAGTTAGAAAGTCTTCCCCACCGCCTCGCATGATTGCTCTGCTCTGTCTGCTTAGGGAGCAGAGCGATGACACGGGCCATCAATCACGCTGAGGGGGCATCACTATGGCCAGAGCAAAGGGACCTGATAAGTATAGCTCCCCACCCAGGGGACTACTTACGGGACGGCAGGGGTAACTTACAAAGTTCATATCCTTACCATCCCTTTTGGCAAAAATGTCCCCCAGGGATGGTGATGATAAAGATTTTACCATATATAATGTGTTGCCAAGTGTTATATATATGGTAAAATCTAATGCTTAGTTCCCTTTAATCCTAATTTTTCCTGTTTTTGGACTAAATTTTGGGGGCTTTAGAACCAACAGAGTTCTGGTCTCAGCATACAATGGTTTCAACATACAATGGTGGTCCTGGAACCAATTCATATTGTAACTTAAGGGACCACTCTACTTCTCCTTTTTTTTATTTATTAAGATGTCCTAACAAAGAAGATCCTAGCATCAAGATGCTGGAAAACGGGGTCTCTTCACAAGGACGGTTTTCTCTGCAGATGTTCAGATTTGTTGGAGAGCATAACCTTGTGTACTTACATTGTGAGATCAATGTCTGCGACTCCGAGAAGCAAAAGTGCAAACCTGTAAGTCCGATCTATAGATCTATAGGTGTAAATGACATTTTACTACATCCTGGGGCACTACGTCTGAAAGGTCCATTTCTGGTGTGGGTATATCAGCTGAAACATACAATATATGAATGCATAGGCTGGAGATGAGGGTATCTTTTTTTGACAGCAGGGCCTGGAGTCAGGAACAGCTCTCTTGGTATCCAAGGCATTAAGATATTGTCATCTAGACATTGTAGCTGGGGAATTCCTTGCATGCCCTACTTTTACCCTACTTTAACCATACTTTAACCCCTTAAGGACCTAGGGCATACAGGTACACCATGGCTCCCTGGGACTTAAGGACCCGTGGGAATTTCTGTCCCCGGCACACACCATTCAGCAGGCATCCCGTGACATTGCCTGGGGGCTCCTGAGACCCCCAATTCAGATCGGAGATTTGTTGCAATTCCGTGCTGATCGGGTCTCTTTTGACCCGATAGCCCAGAAAATAGGGATTATCGTAGCTATCAGAGAAGGCTTCGACCCTCCTGAAGGATAGGAGCGAGGTGGCAGGGGTGCCACCTCCTTCTATTCCTGTGATTGGCCGGTCAGGACTGACCGGCGAATCGCAGGGCAGGGGTGAAAGTTCAGATCCCCCGCTCTGCCCACGCCTAAAAGTCCGGGTAGAGTGGGGGAAGATGGCGGCGGTGGCCGTTGATGCAGGAGGATCGGCGGCAGGTACCTTGGGAGCATGTGGGGACCAGGACCGGTTAGTGGAGCAGGCAGCAGGGAGGACCAGCAGGCAAATGGAGGTAACGGCGGCATCTGAGGCAGCAGTGAAGATCGCTGTAAAGTGATCTTCACTGCTGCTTCTAGGACTTTCAAAACTACAACTCCCAGCAAGCCCAGACAGCTGTTGCATAACTACATCCCCCAGCATGCACGGACAGCCAAAGGGCATGCTGGGAGTTATAGTTTTGCAACAGCTGGAGGTTTGCCCCGCTGGAGGGTACATTTACACAGGCAGGGGTTTACAGTGAGTTTCTCGTTGCAAGTTTGAGATGCAGCAAATTTTCCTCTGCAGCTATAACTCCCAGCGGGAAACTCGCTGTAAACCCCCACCCGTGTGAATGTACCCTAAAAACACTACATTACGCAAAATAAAAAGTAAAAAAAGGAAAAAAGTAATAAAAATGAAAAATGTCTGGTACAGCACTGTTTTCAAAACGGAGCCTCTAGTATTGCCGGACAGCCATTGACTGACCAGGCATGCTGGGAGTTTTGAAACAGCTGGCATCCTGTTTGGGAATCCCTGGCGTAGAATACCCCTATGTCCACCCTATGTCCACCCCTATGTTACTCCCTAATTTAGGCCTCAAATACCCATGGGGCTCTCTCACTTCGGAGCCCTGTCATATTTCAAGGCAACAGTTTAGGGCCACATATGGGGTATTTCCGTACTCAGGAGAAATTGCCTAACAAATTTTAAGGGGCTTTTTCTCCTTTTACCCCTTATGAAAAGGTAAAGTTGGGGTCTACTCCAGCATGATATTGTAAAAAAATTAAAAAATTTACACTAACATGCTGGTGTTGGAAATACCCCATATGTGGACGTAAAATGCTCTGCACAGGAGTGAGAGCGCACCATGTACATTTAATGTGATTTGCACAGGGGTGGCTGATCGTTACAGCGGTTCTGACATAAACACAAAAAAAAAACATCCACCTGTGACCCCATTTTGGAAACTACACCCCTTACTGAACATAACAAGGGGTATAGTGAGCCTTAACACCCCACAGGTGTTTGAAAATTTTTCGTTAAAGTTGGACATGAAAATGAAAAATATGTATTTATTCACTAAAATGCTGGTGTTATCTTAAATTTTTCATTTTCATAAGGGGTAATAGGAAAAAAGCCCCCCCATGATTTGCAACCCCATCTCTTCTGAGTATAAAAATACCCCAAGTGTGGACGTAAAGTGCTCTGAAGAGAAGGAGTGCCATTGGACTTTTGAAGAGAGAATTAGGCTGGAATTGAAGGCCATGAGCGTTTACAAACCCCCATGGTGCCAGAACAGTTGAACCCCCCACATGTGACTCCATTTTGGAAATAACACCCCTTATGGAATGTAATAAGGGGTACAGTGATCATTTATACCCCACAGGTGTCTGAAAGATTTTTGGAACAATGGTCCATGAAAAAGAAAACTTGAATTTTTCATGTGCACAGCCTGTTCCAAAAGTCTGTGAAACGCCAGTGGGGTGTAAATGCTCCCTGCACCCCATATTACATTCCGTGAGGGGTGTAGTTTCCAAAATAGGGTCACATGTGGGGGTCCATTGTTCTGGTAGCACGGGGGCTTTGTATATGCACATGGCCACCAACTTCCATTCCAAACTAATTCTCTCTCCAAAAGCACAATGGAGCTCCTTCTCTCCTGAGCATTGTAGTTCGCTCGCAGAGCACTTTACATCAACCCATGGGGTAATTCCATACTCAGAAAAAATGGGGTTACAAATTTTGTGGGGCATTTTTTCCTATAGCCTCTTGTAAAAATGGTAAATTTTGGGGAAGAAACTGCATTTTAGTGAATTTTTTTTTTCATTTTATTTACACATCCCATTTTAACGAAAAATTGTCAAACACCTGTGGGGTGTTAAGGCTCACTGTACCCCTTGTTACGTACCTTAAGCGGCGTAGTTTCCAAAATAGTATGCCATGTGGGTGTTTTTTTTTGTGCTGTTATGGAACCATAGGGGCTTCCTAAATGAAACATGCCTCCCAAAAACCTTTTCAGCACAATTTGCTTTCAAAAAGCCAAATGTGGCTCCTTCTCTTCTGAACATTGTAGTGTGCCAGCAGAGCACTTGATGTCCACATATGGGGTATTTCCATACTAAGAAGAAATGGGGTTACACATTTTGGTGGGCATTTTATCCTATAATCTATTGTAAAAATAGTAACATTTTGGGAAAAAAAATGCATTTTAGTGAAAAAATAAAAAAAATTCATTTACACATCCAACTTTAATGAAAAGGTGTCAAACACCCGTGGGGTGTTAAGGCTCACTGTGCCCCTTGTTACGTTCCTTGAGGAGTTTAGTTTCCAAAATAGTATGCCATGTGTTTTTATTTTTATTTTATTTTATTTTTTTTGCTGGTTTGGCACCACAGGGGCCTAAATTCGACATGCCCCCCCCCCCCCCCCCCCAAAAAAAAAAATTAAAAAAAATATTTAAGCAAAATGCAAATGTGACTCCTCTTCTGAGCATTGTGGTGTGCCTGTAGTGCACTTTACATCCACATATGGGGTATTTCCATACTCAGAATAGATGGGGTTAGAAATGTTGGGGGACATTTTCTCCTATAACCCCTTGTAAAAATGAAAGATTTGGGGAAAAACCAGCATTTTAGTGAAAAAAAAAATCATTTACACATCCAATTTTAACTAAAAGTCGTCAAACACCTGTGGGGTATTAAGCCTCACTGGACCCCTTGTTATGTTCCTTGAGGAGTATAGTTTCCAAAATAGTATGCCATGTGGGGAGTTTTTTGCTATTCTGGCACCATAGGGTCTTCCTAAATGGGACATGCCCCCCAAAAACCATTTCAGAAAAACTCACTCTCCAAAATCCCATTTTCGCTCCCTCCCTTCTGAGCCCTCTAGAGCACCCACAGAGCACTTGACATTCACATATGAGGTATTTCCTTATTCAGAGAAAGTGGGTCACAAATTTTTAGGGGGATTCTATCCTTTTACCCCTTGTAAAAATGTAAAATCTTGGTCTACAAGAACATGCAAGCGTAAAAAAAGGAAGATTTTGAATTTTCTCCTTCACTTTGCTGCTATTCCTGTGAAACACCTAAAAGGTTAACACACTTTCTGAATGTCATTTTGAATACTTTGAGGGGTGCAATTTTTATTATGTGGTATTTCTAATATGAAGGCCCTTCAAATCCACATCAAAACTGAACTGGTCCCTTAAAAATTCAGATTTTGTAAATTTTGTGAAAAATTGGAAAATTACTGCTAAACTTTGAAAGCCCTCTGATGTCTTCCAGAAGTAAAAACATGTCAACCTTATGATGCAAACATAAAGTAGACATGTTGTATATGTGAATCAATATATAATTTATTTGGGATGTCCATTTTCCTTATAAGCAGAGGGTTTCAAAGTAAAAAAGAAAAAGCTAAATTTTAAAATTTTTATAAAATTTTTGCATTTTTCAGCAAGAAATGATGCAAGTATCGACAAAAATGTACAACTAGCATAAAGTAGAATATGTCGCAAAAAAAACTATCTTGGAATCAGAATGAAAAGCAAAAGCATCCTAGAGTTTTTAATGCTTAAAGTGACAGTGGTCAGATGTGCAAAGAATGCTTGGGATTTTAAAGGATAGGGGATAAGATGTCAGATTGTGGGGGTCCCACCACTGGGACCCCCGGGATCTCAGCTGCAGTGCCCCGCTATCATTACTGCACATAGCAAACTCACTCCGCCCCCTCACAGCTCCGCCCCCTCACGATGTCTCTGCCCGCCCCTTCAATACAAGTCTATGGGAGGGGGCGTGATGGCCACCACGCCCCCTCCCATAGACTTGTATTGCAGGGCGGGCCGTGACATCATGAGGGGGCGGGGCCGGGATGTCACAATGCTCCGGCCTCTGTATCACCGGACATTACGCACAGAGCGAGTTTGCTCTGTGCAGTAATGATAGATGATAGCGGGGCGCTGCAGCAGAGATCCCAGGGTCCCAAGCAGCGGGACCCCCGCGATCTGTCATCTTATCCCCTATCCTTTGGATAGGGGATAAGATGCTAGGGGTGGAGTACCCCTTTAAGGTGAAAATGGGCTTGGTTCTTAAGGGTTTAAAGAGCAGCCGTAAACAGCATCTTTTTCTCTGGCACACCTGGCCCATCCATGTATTACATTGTTGGTCATTCATGGCCTCATCCACAAGGAACTGTGACCCTCCAGATATTTCAAAACTACAACTCCCAGCATGTCCAGACAGCCAACGGCTGTCCGGGGATGCTGGGAATTGTAGCTTTGAATCTTCTGGAGCGCCACAGTTTGGAGACCACTGACTATGACTCATTTACTGCAGGTATATTGAATTATCACCTTGTGCTTCTCCCAGAGATAACAGAAACTCACTAAGTTGACATAACTATAAAAAGTGGCTGTCATGGTGAGACAACCTTTTGAATGTGATTTTATCCTTTAAAGGGGTACTCCGCCCCTAGACATCTTATCCCCTATCCAAAGGGGCAATACAGGGACCAGAGCATCGTTACGTCACGGCTCCACCCCTCGTGACGTCACGGCCCGCCCCCGTCAATACAGGTCTATGGGAGGGGGCGTGCCGGTCATCACGCCCCCTGCCATAAACTTGTATTAAGGGAACGGGCCGTGATGTAATGAGGGGCGGAGCCATGACATCACGCTGCTCCGGCCCCTGTATCGTCCGTCATTACGCACAGCGCGAACTCGCTCTGTGCAGTAATGATGGCAGGGTGCCGCAGTGGCGATCGCCGGGGTCCCCAGCAGCGGGACCGCGGCGATCTAACATCTTATCCCCTATCCTTTGGATAGGGGATAAGATGCCAGGGGTGGAGTACCCCTTTAAGTATGGATTTTTTTCATTGCAACTTGCTATGAAGATATATTTTTATCTCTTTAAATTGGCACTGTCAGAAAACAACTCCTGAAAATCCCACCAATAGGGGTCCCCATACCTACAGCAGCATCAGGCTTGTCTGTGAGTCATGGACAAGGGATGACTCATGGACAAGGCTGCATGAGCAGACAGAGCAATCAGGTGACAGAGGCCTAAAATTATGATCAGGATTAGGTACTGAGTAACGTATTAATTTTTTTTTTTTTTTTTTTGTGGGATCTGACAGGTATGCTTTAATTTATTTTACAGATTTGCTCTGGACCACAGGCAAGAAGAGCTCTACATGATGACAAAGTCTTTGTTCTCGAATTCGGGCCTATAATTTGTAATGGTAAAATTATAATATTCAGACTTCATCAGGGAGACAGAAAATACACTGTGTGACCATAGCTTAATACACATAATACAATATTGGGTCAAGTCTGTGATGTCGGATATAAATATAGACCATATATCAGAACACTTCTGCTTATACTTATTGTTTACATGTACCTATGTTGTCTGGTTTTATTGTTATCTTCAAGCTCATATTCAATTGTTCTCTAGGTGGGTAAAACTCCATTCACATTACATCACAATCATAATGAAAGATAACTAAGGCTGCTTTTACACAATGGAATTTCTGAGCTGAATTTTGCTGGAATATTCAGCTCTGAGATTCTGCAGCAGCAAAGTCCCATTGATTTGAATGGGATTCTGCTGCACGGTGCACACGGCAGAAAGTTACAATTTCAGTTTCCACAAAAACATTGAACTGATTAAATATTTCTGTGGATTCCGCTTTGAAATGCATTGCCATCTATACAGATTTCTGAGCGGCCCTGAGTCAATCTAGCAAATTTGCAGAAAATCTGCCTGTATTTTATAGGTGGAAATTCTGCGCATTTTCAACCACGGGAACAGGGCCTAACAGTATTTTGGTTAAGTCCACCCACAGTATTTCCCTGCCTTACCCTTGTTACCTTTCTACACTCAGCAGGCTGATCCTGAGCCTCCTCAGTGGCAGTGCTCCACCCAACAGGTCATCTGGGGTATGAATGTGGGGTCCCATTAAGAATATCTTTAAAAAAACTTATAAACCAAAAAAAAGCTAACTTGAAACCAACTTTGTACTGCATAAATTAAAACAACCATGCAGAACTTAACAATGGGATGGGGGTGGGGGGGGGGGTGGGGGGCTGGGTACATGTTAAGATAGGGACTTGTCAGAGGTTGGGACAGGTCAATCAGGGGAGGGGGGGAGTTGGGGGCTAAGAAATGGGAAGTCCTGTGCCATGTGCATTTTTTTTTTCTCTTGCTCTCTACCTTCTGGAGGGGAAAAATGACGAAAAAAAGAAGATAGGATGTGTACGAGCATAATGGTAGGGAATGTAAGGGGTTTGGGGTATAAACACAAAAGAGTAGCGATAGGAGATATTATTTAAAAAAAATAATAATAATTACCGGATATAATTTGTTTACTTGAAACACATTTAATGAAAGAAACCTCACAACGAATTAAACATTTATTTTTTCACACTATTATCACTCTTTTTTCACCACATGTTCAAGAGGGGTCACAGTTATGATACACAGTAAGGTTAAATGGGAATTATCTGACAAACTAATTGACACAAAAGGAAGATATGTAATATTACATGGGAAATTGAAGAAATTAGTATGCCCTTTGGCATTTGTATATATTTTTCCGCCGTACACATCCGATGTTCTCAAAGTTGTAATTAGGTTTTGGCAAGGAAAGAGGGGATGCCCGTTATTTATTCAAGGGGATATAAATTGTGTGATGAACAGAAATGTTGATAGGTTAAGAATGGGAAATGAAGAAAGGTTTTTGGGCAAACACCTCTGAAGAAGTTTTGCGATGAAGTAGGACTAATAGATATATGGAGAGCTCGAAATCCAGGGAAATATGTATATTTGTGTTGGAATAAAATGAGTAAAGCAATGTCCCGCATAAATATGTGATCAATCATGGAGTTTAAAGATTAGAAAGATTAATTTCTGTGTTATGTGTATCTCTGATCATTCCCCGTTATTTATCAAGATCGATACGGAAATGGGAAATTTAGTAAACACATGTAGAATTAATGCATACTGGTTTGAGCTTTTGCATAACAAGGTAATAAAAAAACAGTTAAATAAATTCTTTGACAGGAATTGGGATACAGCGTTAGATCAAATCGTGTGGGAAACCGGTAAAGCGTTTTTACGAGGGGAACTATTACATGCAATTGGGGGAAAAAAAAAAAAAAAAAAAAATTTCATAAGAGGGAAGAAAATTTTATGGATGCAGTAAAAAAAAAGCAGAGGAAACATTTATAATAAATAGCTCAGATAAGAATAAAAGGGATTGGGAAGAGGAACAAGAAAAAATAGAAACATATCTAAATGAGAAGAGTAGAAAGAAAGGTAATCAGAGATTTATAGGTGTGGGGAAACCTAATAAAAGATGAATGGCCTTAATTAATAATCAACAAGGGAATAGAAGTATTTATGCTATCAAAGACAGAAAAGGGGTGATACAGAGTGACCCAGATAGCATACTGCAGGAATTTGATTGATATTTTGAGTTATTGTATAAAACCGAGTCAGATTTCAGTCAGGAGGAATGAAAAGACTATGTGGACGGAATAGAGTTGCCCACAATTCCAGAGGAGGAATTAGCAGAACTTAATGGTCCGCTAACAAATTATATAGAGCCCTGGAAACAATTAAGGGAAACACGTCCCCAGGAGGGGACTGGTTCCCCTTTGAAATCTATCGGAGGTATAGGGAAATACTTATCCCGGCCTTGGTTAGGGTTATAAGTAACTCTTCAGAAATAGGGGTATTGCCAAACTCAATGAGTGAGGCTAATATGATACTATTGTTAAAACCAGATAAAAAAAAGAAAGAAATAGAATCGTATAGACCCATATCATTGTTCAATATAGATATAAAAATTCTAACAAAGGCTTTGGCTAACAAAATACAGAGGATCATACCAGAATTAATACAAATTATTAAGTTGATGTATTATATAGCCACTGGGAAAATAAATATAGATGGTATGAGCTCCAAAGGACTTGGATTGACGAGAGGGTATAGGCAGTGTTGTTCTCTCTCCCCCCTGCTATTTGCAATGGTCATAGAACCGCTGGCAGAGAGTATAAGAAAAGATGCGATAATAGCGGGTTTTGGAGCAGGGGGGAGAGGGAATAAGATCACAATGTATGCAGACGATATTTTGATGTTCCTCGAAGACCCAAAAAAATATATCAAGCGAGATAGGAAAATACCATCAGCTAAATCCCCTAAAATGAATTAAGGAAATGGAAAAAAAAAAAGGCAAACATGTGGAATGATTTAAATTTATCAAGAGTGGAAAAAATTATATTGATCAAGTCAATCTTGATGCCAAAGATTCTGTATGTATTTGGATCTGCACCAATCTGGTGCGAGATGAGGTTGTTGAGAAATATTGTCAATCTTATCTCAATTTTCAATTCATTGATTTGGGGCAGAAAAAGAACAAGAATTAAACTGGAGTATTTGTGTAAAAAAAAAAAAAAGGAGAATGGAGGTCTAGATTTTCCGGATATATATAGGTATTTCTTGGCAGGTCAAATCTATTTCTTGATTGAATGGGGAAAAAAATAGCTTTCTTTGATTTTGTGTAATATTTTAAGGACATATTCCAGTTGTTGGAATCGGGGAAGTTAGAAGACGGTAAATGGAGGAAGATGTTGATGGCTAAAAGTTTGGTTAAAACATGGAAGGTATTTAGGAAAGAGATGGATAAAAAGGGAGTAATGGATAGGGCACCATTGTTGGATAATTTGAATATTCCCAAAATAAGTGGGCTAGGAAAGATAAATGTGTTTAATAATACTGATTGTGTTAGGATAGAAGAAGTATGGGGGGGGGGGGGGGAGGTAAATTTAAAAACTGGACCGAACAGAAAGAAGAATTTAATCTAAAGGAGGGAGGATGGTTGAAGTATATCGGCATAAAAAAAGCTTTTATGGAGTTTATTAGTAATGGAGGATGTATATATTCTGTATACCCTGAGATTATAAATAAAATAATGGACGGCAAAATAAATAAAAAAACATATTTCGTATGTGTATACAGCTTTGTCAAATTTGGAAAAAAATAAACTAACACATAATAGTTTTCAGAAGTGGGAAGAGGAGATTGGTTCTCTTAAAGAGATGAAATAGGATACAGTACAGAAGAACATCCATTTAGTGTCTCCAAATTTGAATAATAGGTTAATACAATTTAATATTGTGCATAGACTTTATTACTCACCCTGCTTCCTGGAAAGGATAGGTATCAGGGAAGAAAGTAATTGTAATAGATGTAATATAGAGAAATCAGGACATATACATTTATTATGGAGTTGCCCGTAGATTGTCAATTATTGGAAATAAATATACTGTATAATTGAAGAGATAATTGGGGTATGTATGGAGTTCTCCCCATTTCTAGCATTTTTGGGCGATGAATCAGGTATTAATGCTAGTAAAATGAAAAAAAAAATGCATAAGAATGTTATTCTATGCCCGTTTACTGATTGTTAAAAATTGGATTTCCCCTAGGAGCTCTAGTTGTGTTGAATGGTATAATAACATGAGGAGGATTGAAGGTTATATCGTGAGAGGGGAGGGGGAGGAGAGGTAGAGAAAACATTTTTTTTGTGTGATTAAACTTGTGAGATGTGAAGGGGTGCTGAGTCAGAAGGACAGATTGGAGTGGAACAGTTGAGAGGGAGATATTGGAATGCGGTGAGATGAAATATTAAAATGGATAACTGGATGGAGGTTTACACAAGGGGAAGAGATATGGGGTGGGGGAAGCTGTACGGTTATTTATGTCCTTCTGAGACTGTGCCCCTATATTTGGCATTGTACGCAGGAATGAGGGGGGGTTGGTTGGGGTGGAAGGGGGGAGGGAGAATATATATATATATATATATATATATGTGATTAAAAAAAGACTAAAAAAAGTTTACTTGAAACCAACTTTGTACTGCATAAATGAAAACAACCATACATAACATAGCAAACAGTAAGGTATAGTATAGCACAAAATCGGACAAATGCAAGGTCTTCCCTTATTTTTAGACAAATGCAAGGTCTTCCCTTATTTTTGCCCTAGCTGCCCTAGCACCAACCTTCAGTTGGTGCACATTGAATAGATGGAGCCCAGAAAAAGTTCTGCTCCAGGGTATTACTTGGAGTAGGCTGACACTCTCTAAATGTCCACAAATGGATTTCAAGGTCAATTATCAGTATGTTGTTGATGTGAGTTCAGGGTGCCTTACTGTGATACAAGGAAGAAGGGTTTCAGGTTTTTCCTTACACAGGCTCTAAATCAGGGCAGCTTCAAGTTATCTTCAATGCTCATAGAGGCTTTCCTGCTAAAAGCACTGGATCTTGTTCAGTTGACTAGAGGAATTCTCTCAGCTTCTGCAGGTACTATTTAACCAGGATCCATCACAGGCTTTCCCTTTGTGTCTTCTCTCTCTGCTTGCTCGCTTGCACTGTTGGACCTGAAAAAAATCTCAGATGGCCATGAGCACATTTCTATAAAAGTCTTCCTACCCCAGCTTTAGTCACTGCTCAGTTCATCTGCCTGTGCAGTCCACCATCTACTGGACACTTTATGTTATTGCAGGATAACACACAACAATAATAATGATATTTCAGTTGTTTTGTTGAAAAAAAGCCATAAAGGGGCCACAGATGTAAACGAAGCCTAAAGTTAATGACATACAAAATATATAATATACTTATAATGTGTGTTTTTTCTTTATACAGACCTTTTCCAATTGTCGCTTGCTTTCAGTAAGTCTATATTTTGTCATCCTTAATGTGCTCTATGTACTTCCCATGTTCTGTAGCTGTAGTGATTGGCCTTTTCTTGTCTTTTTCAGGAAGACAGACACCATGGCCTCTTCTGACACTACTTCTTTTCCATTGGATTACACATCTGGTTTTTAAATAAGCACCGTCAGGATCAAGAAATGTTTTATACTTTGTACAAAATGGCAAAACTTTAACCTTCTAATATACTTTTAATCATGGATCATAAAAAAAGACCACTAAGGGTCCCCATACTATCCAAAACACAATTCTGTCCGGCTACAGCATTATCTTTGTCTCAGCTAAAGCATAGGGAGGGACAAAGTCTAGAAAGTGAGGGCGGGACTAGTAATCCTTTGTGCTCACCCCTGTTCTGTCAATAAGACTCTTGTCTGAAAACAGAGAGGAGGGGGTTACAGAGCTTGCAGTGATTGGATGAAGAGACTTAGCACAGCACATAATACTAAGGGAGGAAGTGAATGCAGGATGACTGTGGGCAGGCTCAGTGCTTGCCTTGAACACTCCCCTTCCTGAGCAGTGGATGTAAGAATGAGTGAGCAGGAGATCATAGGGATTTGCAAGCTAAATACAGAAGCTAGACAAAAAAAAAAGAAATGCAAAGAATCTGCATGACCTAAAGAGTAACATGTATAAGCATTTTTGTGACATGACACTTTCATAGTTTCTTCGGTTTTGCACAGACTGATGATATACTTTATTATTATGTATACTTTGCATGTATTGGCTGACGATAACAATGATGCTACTTTATGCATGGGATTAACAATAAACAAATTTCATATATCTTTTTTACTTGCAGTAAGAAACATTTTTATGATCTATATATAAATTAATCAAAATAAAAAATATTGGACCTTAAACTTGAATCTTTGTTTGTTCCTTAAACAGGGCTGCTGTCTGTTCTTCTTGCTGTCTGTCGTTCATCTCCAGTCACTGATATTCTGCTTGAGCTGCTGACTATTGCTCTTTTCTGGGCCTTCTTTCTTCTACGATCTAAGCTATTTGTCCAAGCTTTAGGGCCAGCTTTGTACATGCGTATATTGGAGAAGTACTAGGGGTACTTTTAAAACATTGTAGAGCTGCTGCACATGCAACTGACTTTAGTGCACTTGCTGTCTGGTACCTAATGCAAAAGGGTGTCCTGTATGCCCTTGAGTAGAAATGGGCGAATTTTTCAAAAATTCGATTCGGCCGATTCGACGAATTTTCCGAAAAAATTTGGTTCAATCCGGGTTTATTTGTGGGGAATCGCTATTAAAAAATGGCTATTTCCGGGCTACAGAAAGCCTCAATAGGGGTGTAGAACACTTTGCCTTGCCGTAACACGCATAGGTAGTGTGATGGGGTCGTTAAATAATACTGTTATTCAGTATAACATGCATATTACAGGCGTCGCAATTAGAATTACTGCCACAGAGCGGCACAATGACAGAGTCTGGATGTGGCGTCTCAATGGTTGCTTGTAGTCTTTTAATGGGGAGTGCTTCCTGTGATGATCTCAATTGGCAGACTATGAAACCACTTCTAAACTCTGCCTGCCTGCAGTGATGCGGGCTTGAGGTCAATGGATTTCCCCTGTGCTGATCTGAATTGTCAGTAACGCTGATTAGGGACCACACAGTGTCTGCTCTCTCTCTAGCCAGAACGAATGAGGGCTTTAAACTGTATGCCTTTTAAAATGTAGAAGTCTGGTTGCATCAGTTTTTGCAACAAAAAAAAAAGTACCGGTATATGTTTTTTTCTTAACACTTTCTTGCAAAAAAATGTCATATTGTTTTCTTGAAATTCCAAGGAAAATTGGTTTGGTTTAACATGTGCAAGAAAAAAAGACATCCCAAAAACCATATCCCACTGTAGACCCATCCTTTTTTTTATGGACTTTGTAAAAAAGTAATGTATATGGTTTATATATGGTTTTTAAACAGGAAACAAAACATTAGTAGACTGCAGTTTTGTGTACGGTAAAAAAAAAAAAAACACGTTTTCTATACGGTTGTATACCGTACTGTATTGCAAAATCACGATGTGAATGTACCCTTACAGATGTTGTCCCTGTCAGGATTTGAACCATGGCAACAGTGCTAGCCACTGAGCCACTATGCTGTAGCCTGACCCTAATGACAGGGCAGCAGTGATCCCAATGAAAAAAGGCCTCAGACTCCCCCCCCCCACACACACACACAATTGAGGACAATGTATAATAAAAAGTAAATTAACATACACCTATTACACTGAAGAAACACATTGTGAAAAAATGTAAACCAGTTTTCTCGCTTTAAAGCAAAACCTGCAGTTTTAGTTATGACCAATAGGTGGCATCAAAATACAACTGTCGTCTGGGTACTTCCTTACTCCTTAAACAGTATTGGAAACTCAAACGTTTCTATTATAAATGCGGGTATATAAAGTTCAACTTTTCAAATTTCTTAATCTATTTGTATAGAATAGGGATGAGCAAATCAAATCTGACGAATCCGAATTTGTTACGAATTTGAGGAAAAATTTGACTCACAACTAATGCGAATATCGCTGCGATTCGATTGCGCAAATCCCTTCATTAAACTCCATTTAGTGCGGTCCAGGCTCCAGGGCAACTAAAAGGAATCCTGGGAAGGCAGGAACAAGGGTCAGCGAGATGACCTCCTAATCACATGCAGCAAGCAGCCTATCAGCAGCCAGCAACTCCTGTGATGTCACAGCCCTATATAATCAGCCAGTCCCTTCAGCCATTTATTGCAGAGAGAGAGAGAGGGGCCGATAGCAGTGTGTGTTGCACAGAAAAGCATTTTTACAGCAGTGATTCACCTCAAGCCCAAATCCAGTCTAGAAGCACTGATAGGGAAGGGAATGAGATTGAGAGAGAAAGTACAATTTTGAGTGTAGTACACAGCGACGGTGTGCTGCAGCACTGGTATGTACCACAACTGAAAAGCTAAAAGTAGCCAGCCAGTTAGGGTGAGCAGTGCACTAAAAGCATATTGTAAGTGTAACCTGTGCCTACATCTAAGTGGTGTACCATTTTGTTCCTGTTAAAGTCTTAAGGGCATAGACCTGTAAAAGGCCAGGCAAAAGTTCACACCTGCTGGTGTTGTAGACAAATACTGTTTTAATCGTACTGGAGTGCATTGTACTCCCCTCATAAGTGCATACCACATACGTACATCTAAGTGGTGTAATTTTTGTTTCTGTTAAAGTCTTAAGGGCTTAGATACTGTGAAAGACCAGCCAAAAGTACACACCTGCTGCTGTTGTAGACAAATACAGTTTTAAACGTACTGGAGCGCATTGTCCTCCCATCATAAGTGCATACCACCTAAGTACATCTAAGGGGTCTACCATTTTGTTCCTCTTAAAGTCTTAAAGGGGTACTCCGCCCCTGGCATCTTATCCCCTATCCAAAGGATAGGGGATAAGATGTTAGATCGCCGCGGTCCCCAGAGTTCGCTCTGTGCGTAATGACGGGTGATACAGGGGCCGGAGCAGCATGACATCATGGCTCCGCCCCTCATGACATCACGGCCCGTCCCCTTAATGTAAGTCTTTGGCAGGGGGCGTGACGACCGCCACGCCCCCTCCCATAGACTTGCATTGACGGGAGCAGGCCGTGATTTCACGAGGAGCGGAGCCGTGACGTAACGATGCTCCGGCCCCTGTATTACCCGTCATTACATGCAGAGCGATCTCGCTCTGCGCAGTAATGATAGCGGGGTGCTGCAGCAGCGATCCCCGGGGTTCCCAGCAGCGGGACCCCGGCGATTTGACATCTTATCCCCTATCCTTTGGATAGGGGATAAGATATCTAGGGGCGGTGTACCCCTTTAAGGACCTAGATACTGTGAAAGGCCAGCCAAAATTACACACCTGCTGGTGTTGTAGAAAAATACTGTTTTAAGTGTACTGCAGCTCATTGTCCTCCCCTCATTAGTGCATACCACATACGTACATCTAAGTGGTGTACTATTTTGTTCCTGTTTAAGTATTAAAGGGATTATCCACCATAAGGTAATTTTAGCACATACCTGGCAGACAGTAATGAACATGCTTTGGAAGGATCTGCGCTTGTCTTGAGACTAAACGGCTATGTTGTGAGATAACCATGTGGCTAGCTTTTTGTGAACTGGTATTTCCTGTTTGATTTTTTTTTATTTTGCCTACAAATCCCATAATTCCATTTTCCTCCCTCCCACACATCAGTCGCCCCACCCATTGAAACATAAATGAGCTGCATCGATTCAAAAGACCTGTGGTTTTTAATCAGGGTGCATACAGCTGTTGCATTAGTTGCAGACTGATCTCTCTCCCACTAAGCGATCGCTCCACCCATTGAAGCAGACAGACTCCCTGTCATCAGCTGACTAGTGAGGTCAGGTCTCAGCTGCATTGCAACCTGGGAAGAATTTGAGACAACAGTGATTTCATATGCTGTTAAAATAAATATTGGGGTGAAATTTACAGAAGTGTGAGAAAACTGTCACACACAGGTACAGACACTATTTTAAGAACTACACTACCTCTACAGCCCCTGTAGAATATTCAAATAAAACAACATTCCTGGAATACCTCTTTAAGGGCCTAGATACTGTGAAAGGCCAGGCAAAAGTACACACCTGCTGGTGTTGTAGAAAAATACTGTATTAAGTGTACTGGAGCGCATTGTCCTCCCCTCATAACTGTATACCACATATGTACTTCTAAGTGGTGTGCCATTTTGTTCCTTATTTAAATCTTAAGGGCCTCGATACTGTGAAAGGCCAGGCAAAAGTACACATCTGCTGGTGTTGTAGACAAATACTGTTTTAAGCATAGTGGAGCGTATTGTACTCCCCTCATGTACTCATTAAGTATGTCAGGCAGAGAAGTGCTAGGACATGCACAGAGGAGTGTCAGAGGCCTAAATCCTTCAGAAAGAGGTTGCAGCAGACTAGGGGCGAGTGGCAGCAGGAGTCGACGTGAGAGGCCTGAGCTCCCTGTATCTGCTAGCAGTCGTGTCTCGACCAGCAACCCATCTGCCGTCATCGAATCATTAACCCGGTCATCCACTTAATCACAGATGAAATCTGACAACCCAGTCAACAGTCGGTGGGTTCCTCAGACACAACCCTCAGTTGGCATGGCCCTGGAGCAGTCTCTGTCCTCCCATTTCCTCTGTCATATGCTGTTCCCTCCCCCACAGAAGTATCTTTTGCTATGGTTTCATCTCCACTATTCAATGAGGACGATCTACTAGAGGACAGTCAGCAGCTACTGCCTAGCCGAGTAGTAGAGGAGACATCTGCCGCTTCCTCCACTAGGCAGGCAATTAGTGATGAGGAGAGTGGCGTTGGAGGTGGTGTTGCGTGCGTTCAGGCTCCTGAAGCAGACACTGTTGTGGTACCTGAGGAGGACATCAGTGACATGCAGACACATGATGATCATGAAGCTGATCGCACTTGGGATCCGGGTGCACAAGGGGCTTCATCATCATCAGGAGAAGAGGGTTGCAGGTGGCCCGTGAGGAAGCAGCTGAGCCAGCAAGGTGGTAGCATGGCTGGCAGTCAGCATGGTGGAAGAAGTGGAAAGTCTGGAGCCAAACGTGCCAGGGGTAGATCAACTGCTTTGCGGCAGCCTACCTTACCTGGAGTGGGCAGAAGCAGCACCCAATGCAGCAGCAGCAGCAGTAGCAGCCAATATCAATGCGGACTGTTAGTGGGAAAATCAGCTACTCAGCGGTGTGGAAGTTTTTCATCAAGCATCCGGAGGATGTTTACCTGGCCACGTGCAAGATGTGCCTGCAGAAGGTAAAGCGTGGCCAGGGTCCAAATGTTGGCACCACGGCCCTGCATCACCATAAAGCGGCCTTGGAGAACCGTAGCTCCGATGTGGTGGTCCAGCCTGCTGCATCACCCAGTGGCACGCCCCTCCCTGCTTCAGCTAGCCAAAGCTCCACCACCTCAGCTGAAGGGAGCTGTGTGTCATACCCATCTTCTGTCGCTTCAGATGCTCCTGCTCCTCCTACTTCGAGTCAGTCATTCCGCCAGCAATCCATCAGCAAAGAAACTGAATCCAATGACGCAGAAACTGAATGTTCTCCTGTCCAAGTTGCTGGTGCTGCAGTCCCTCCCTTTTCAAGTGGTGGACTCTGCACCTTTCAGAGAACTGATAGCTTGTGTAGAGTCTTGTGGAGAGTACCAAGCCATCATTTCTTTGCGAAAAAGGCAGTACCAGCCCTGCACAATTTTTTTGGAACAGAAGGTTGGCCAGTCCTTGAGCCTGTCAGTGTGTATCAAAGTGCATGGCAGCGCCAACATGTGGAGTTGTAACTGTGGTCAGGGACAATACATGTCCTTTATGGCCCACTGGGTGAATGTGGTTCCTGCACAGCCACAACAGCAACTTGGTCAGGTCCCACCACTTCCGCCTCCACGCTCTTGGTCCTGTGTGTGTGACTCCGCCTCCTCATCCTCCACTGTGTCCTCAGCCTTTACTGCATAAACAAGTCTTAGTGCCCCTCCAGCATACCATCTGTGCAGGGCGCGGAGGTGTCACGCTGTTCTTCACATGGTTTTCCTTGGCGAACTGAGTCACACAGGGGAGGAACTGCTAAAAGTAATTCATCAGGAAATTTAATCATGGCTTACTCTACAAAAACTGGAAATGGGAATCATGTTGACCGACAACGGGAAGAACATCTTGTCTGCATTGCGACAAGAAAGCCTGAGCCATGCGCCCTGCATGGCACACATGTTCAATCTGGTTGTCAAGTGGTTTCTGAAGTTTTCCCCCCATCTGCAATACATCCTAACAATGGGAAGGAAACTTTGCATGCACTTCAGCCACTCATACACCGCAAAGCACACCCTCCTTGAGCTGCAGCATCAGAACGGTATCCCCCAACATAGTCTGATTTGCGACATTGCCACACGTTGGAATTCCACCCTCCATATGTTGGACCGACTATACAAAGAGAGAAAAGTCTTCACCAATTTCTTGATGATCCAAGCGGATAGGGGGGACTCCCCTTTGAAACTTCAAAGTCGACCAGTGGCAGCTCATACATGACACCTGCCGTTTGCTCAGGACCTTTGAGGAAGCCACATTATTAGTCAGTCGCCAGAATTACGGGATGAACAACGTCATTCTAATGCTTCATCTACTACAACACGTGTTGAAAACAATGGCTGGTCAAGGCACTGGAGACATGTCACCTACATCTCACAGCCACATGAGCCCTGTGGGGGCAGAACTGGAGGAGGGGGAGGGGCACAGTGGAGCACAGTTTAGGTTTCGCAAGATGGACGTTTTTTCTAGTCATCTGACTGGAGAGGAGGAGCAAGAGCAGCTAGAAAAGGTAGAAGGTTATAAGGAAGGCAAGACACACCGTGGCAGTATGCAGTGGAGATGGAAGCAGGTAGTCCCTCCGAGTCACTTGCACAAATGGCATGATGCATGCTCATTTGCTTGCGTAGTAACAGCCGAATTGTCACCATTCGGCAATGGGATGACTTCTGGCTCTCCATCTTATTGGACCCTCACTACCGGGACAAAATTGGGGCCTTTTTTACACCCACTGAGAGGGAGGACAAACTGACCTACTACAGAGACATCCTACGTAGTCAGTTGGCCGATACCTATCTGCGCCATCGTCCATCCTCTCGCAGGTCTGACTCGGGGGGGCCCTCTGCGCTCACCTTCCACTACCATGGCTGCTGGGGAGGGGTGGCAGGAGCAGTACCAGCTCCATCAGCAGCAGCCTAAGTCTACAGTCGCTGATGAGTAGCTGTAAGTCTACAGTCGCTGATGAGTAGCTGGTCACAGCAGGAACAATTAACAGCTTTAAAACAGGATTAGATACATTCCTGGAACAAAATAAGATTAATGCTTATGAATATAAAATCTCATCCCTTCCCCAATATCGTGCCACACCCCTACCCCTTAATTCCCTGGTTGAACTTGATGGACATATGTCTTTTTTCGACCGTACTAACTATGTAACTATGTAACTAGCAAAGTTTGCCCTTGAAAAGCTGTCCTGCTTGGCCAGTAGTGTGCCATCAGAGCAGGTGTTTAGTGCGGCGGGGGCCATAGTAGCCCAAAGGAGAATCAGGCATTGATCAGCCAGAATTTCCATCCTTTAATGCGTGATGCATCAGAGTAGATTGACCATGGTGCCACACCAACAATTCACAAATATGGATAGTGCAAAACATATTTAAGGCGCTGCTCCCCAGTTACAGACATTCCTCTTCATCAGACCACAAGTAAATATTGAGGATATGCATTACGCAAAACTTTACTTTTAATAATATTCTTAGAGTAAAAATATGTACCCCAATTTTTTTGGAAATCCTACAAAAGGAAAGGTGTGCAAAAAACACCATGTGCCACCTACACCACGAAGTATCGATGTGATGCAAAGATCTCTAAAAAGTGGAAGGGAACAACATATGGTCCATTGTAACCGGTGGGTGTAAGAACTTCCCCTGTGAGGCCATACTCTCGCATTATTAACTCCCTTCTTGGCAAGTGCAACTCGCCCCAAAAAGGGTGTCCCCACACAGAAACCTCTCCCTATTACCCTTTACAAACACTGCCATTTCCCAGGGTTTTTAGGTGGAAATAGAGTGAGTTTCCTGTGTGGGGCTGCCTTTTTTAGGGTGATTAACACTTTCCAAGAAGGGAATTAATAGGGCAAGAGTAAGGCCTTACAGGGGAAGTTTTTAACCTACGTTGTTCCCTTTCACCTTTTAGAGGTCTTTGCATCACATCAATACTTGGTGGCGTAGGTGGCACATGGTGTTTTTTGCACACCTTTCCTTTTGTTTGATCTTAAAAATTTAATTTGGGTCCATATATTTTATCCTAAGCATATTATCAAAAGTTAAGTTTTACGTTATGCATATCCTTAAAACTTACTTGTGCACACCAACACTATTACAAAAGAAAAGTTTTCTTCTGCCTACCTGGCTCAGCTACTATTCTGATCCTGCCACAAGCCTGATGCCACACATCTGATGCCAAGTTCTCCTTTTTTCACCCACCTTCGTCACCCAGTACTGGTATTGCCACCCACCGCACCACTCTACCACGGGTCACTTTCAGGACTCCTGATGCTGCTCCTGCCACCTCCAGGCTGTCTCATTCTGCCACCATATGTTCTCCTTTTGCTGATGCCACCAGGCTGTCTCATTCTGCCACCATATGTTCTCCTCATGCTTATGCCACCTCCAGGCTGTCTCATTCTGCCACCATATGTTCTCCTCATGCTGATGTCCGCTCCAGGCTGTCTCATTCAGCCACTATATGGTCTCCTCTTGCTGATGACACCTCCATGCTGTGTCATTCAGGCACTATATGGTCTCCTCATACTGCCACCTACTCCAGGCTGTGTCATTCATCCACTATATGTTCTCCTCATGCTGCCGCCTACTCCACTCTGTGTCATTCAGCCATTTTATGTTCTCCTCAAGCTGCCGCAAACTCCAGGCTGTGTCATTCAGCCACTTTATGCTGCCGCCAACACCAGGCTATGTCATTCAGCCACTATGTGGTCTCCTCATGCTGCCGCCACCTCCACGCTGTGTCCTTAAGCCACTATATGTTCTCCTCATGCTGCCACCACCTCCACTCTCTGTCATTCAAGCACTATATGGTCACCTCATGCTGCCGCCAACTCCAGGCTGTGTCATTCATCCACTATATGTTCTCCTCATGCTGCCGCAAACTCCAGGCTGTGTCATTCACCACTTTATGCTACCACCAACTTAAAACTGTGTCATTCAGCCGGTTTCCTGATGCTGTCGCCAACTCCAGGCTGTATCATTCAGCCACTATGTGGTCTCCTCATGCTGCCGCTCTATCCACGCTGGGTCATTCAGGCACTATATGGTCTCCTCATGCTGCCGCCACCTTCACGCTATGTAATTGAGCCAGTATATGGTCTCTTCACTCTGTGGCCAACTCCAGGCCGTGTCATTCAGCCACTATATTGTCTCCTCATACTACCGCCACCTCCATTCAGCCACTATATGGTCTCCTCATGCTGCCGCCACTTCCACACTGTGTCATTCAGCCACTATATGGTCTCCTCATGCATCCACCACCTCCAGGCTGTGTCATTAAGCCACTATATTGTCTCCTTATGGTGCTGACACCTCCACAGTCCACACTATTTTATTCTGGCACTTTATGGTCTCTTCATGCTGCCGCCTCTTCCACGCTAGGTCATTCAGCCACTATATTGTCTCCTAATGCTGCCGCTAACTCTAGGCTGTTTCATTCAGCCACTATATGTTCTCCTCATGATGCTGCCACGTCCACGCTGGGGCATTTAGCCACTATATGGTCTCCTGATGCTGTCGTCACCTCCACGCTGTGTCATTCAGGCACTATATGGTTTCCTTATGCTTCCGCCACCTCTAGGCTGTGTCAGTCAGCCACTATATGTTCTCCTCATGCTGCTTCAAGCTCCAGGTTGTGTCATTCAGCAACTATATGTTCTCCTCATTCTGCTGCCACCTTCACGCTGTGTCAGTCAGGCACTTAATGGTCTCCTCATGCTGCACCCACCTCCACGCTGGGTCATTCAGCCATTATATGGTCTCACGCTGCCGCCAACTCCAGGCTGTGTCATTCAGCCACTATATGTTCTCCTCATGCTGCTGCCACCTCCACATTGCGTCATTCAGCCACTATATGGTCTCCTCATGCTACTGCCAACTCTAGGCTATGTCATTCAGCCACTATGTGTTCTCCTCATCCTGCCGCCACCTCCACAACGCTGGGTCAATCAACAACTATACTGTCTCCTCATGCTGCCGCCACCTCCACATCATGTCATTCAGGCACTATATGGTCTCTGCATGCTTCCATAACCTCCAGGCTGTGTCTTTAAGCCACTCTGTTCTCCTCATGTTGCCTCAAACTCCAGGCTGTGTCATTCATCACTATGGGGTCTCCTGATGCTGCCGCCAACTCCAGGCTGTGTTATTCAGCCACTATATGTACTCCTTATGCTGCCGCCACCTCCACACTGTGTCATTCAGGCACTATATGGTCTCCTAATGCTGCCGCCACCTCCACTCTGTGTCATTCAGGCACTTTATGGTCTCCTCATGCTGCGGCCACCTCCACACTGGGTCATTTAGCCACTATATGTTCTCCTCATGCAACGGCCACCTCCACACTGGGTCATTTAGCCATTATATGTTCTCCTCATGCTGCCGCCACCTCCACGCTGTGTCATTCAGGCACTATAGGGTTTTCTCATGTTTCTGCCTCCTCCAGGCTGTGTCATTCAGCCACTCTATGTTCTCCTCATGCTGCCGCAAATTCCAGGCTGTGTCATTCAACCTCTCTATGCTGCTACCAACTCCAGGCTGTGTCATTCAGCCACTATACATTCTCCTCATGCTGCTGCCACCTCCATTCTGTGTCATTCAGCAACTATATGTTCTCCTCATGCTGCTGCAAATTCCAGGCTGTGTCATTCAGCCTCTCTATGCTGCTACCAACTCAAGGCTGTGTCATTCAGCCACTATATGTTCTCCTCATGCTGCTGCCACCTCCATTCTGTGTCATTCAGCCACTATATGTTCTCCTCATGCTGCCGCAAATTCCAGGCTGTGTCATTCAGCCTCTCTATGCTGCTAGCAACTCCAGGCTGTGTCATTCAGCCACTATACGTTCTCCTCATGCTGCTGCCACCGCCATTCTGTGTCATTCAGCCACTATATGTTCTCCTCATGCTGCTGCCACCTCCATGCGGTGTCATTCAGGCACTTTACGGTCTTCTCTTGCTGTTTCCACCTCCACGCTGGGTCATTAAGGCACTATATGGTCTCCTCATGTTGCCACCACCTCCACGCTGTGTCATTGAGCCACTATGTGGTCTCCTCACGCTGCCGCAAACTCCAGGCTGTGTCGTTCAGCCACTATATGGTCTCCACATGCTTCCGCCACCTCTACGCTGTGTCAGTCAGGCATTATATGGTCTCCTCCTGCTGTCTCTACCTCCATGCTCGGTCATTCAGCCACTATATGGTCTCACGGTGCTGTCAACTCCACTCTGGGTCATTCAGACACTATATGTTCTCCTCATGCTGCCGCCACCACCACGTTGTGTCATTCAGCCACTATATGGTCTCCTCATGCTTCTGCCATCTCCACGCTGTGTCAGCCAGGCACTAAATGGTCTCCTCATGCTGCCGCCAACTCCAGGCTTTGTAATTCATCCACTATATGTTCTCCTCATCCTGCCGCAACCTCCACTCTAGGTAAATCAGCCACTATATGTTCTCCTCATGCTGCTGTCACCATCACGCTGTCATTCAGGCACAATATGGTCTTGGCATGCTTCCACCACCTCCAGGCTGTGTCATTCAGCCACTCTATGTTCTCCTCATGCTGCTGCAAACTCCAGGCTGTGTCATTCAGGCACTATATGCCGCCCCCAACTCCATGCTGTGTCATTCAGCACTATGTGGTTTTCTCATGCTGCCGCCAACTCCAGGCTGTGTGATTAATCCACTATATGTTCTCCTCATGAAGCGGCCACCTTCACTCTATGTCATATAGCAACTATATTTTCTCCTCATGCTGCCGCCACCTCTATGCTGTGTCATTCAGCCACTATATGGTCTCCTCATGCTGCCACCACCTCCACGCTGTGTCATTCAGCCCCTATGTTGCCTCCTAATGCTGCCGATACCTCCACGCTGTGTCGTTCTGGCACTTTATGGTTTCCTCATGCTGCGGCCATTTCCACGCTGGGTCGTTTAGCCACTATATGTTTCCTTATGCTGCCGCCAACTCCAGGCTGTGCCATTCAGCCACTATATGGTCTCCTCATGCTGCCAACACCTCCAAGCTGTGTCATTCAGCAACTAAATGTTCTCTTCATGCTGCCGCCACCTCCAGGCTGTGTCATTCAGCCACTATATGGTCTCCTCATGCTGCCGCCAACTCCAGGCTGTGTCATTCAGCCACTATATGGTCTCCTCATGCTGCCGCCAACTCCAGGCTGTGTCATTCAGCCATTATATGGTCTCCTCATGCTGCCACCACCTCTACTCTGTGTCATTCAGCTACTTAATGGTCTTCTCATGCTGCCGCCACCTCCACGCTGTGACATTCAGGCACTACATGGTCTTCCCATGCTGCCGCCACCTTCACGCTGTGTCATTCAGCCACTATATGGTCTCCTCATACTGGATTTTTTTTTATTAACATAGAATTCTTCTTGTCATATTATAAAGATATATGAGAGGAAGAGCATAGGACCTAACAAAAGGCCATACACATTACACCCTGTTCCCAATTATTCTGCAAATTCTATTTAAGTGTCACAAAGATGAAATATTTAGTTTTTCAGTTTAAAGGGGTACTACAGTGTGAATTTTTAAAAATTTTTTGAAATTAGCTGGTGCCAGAAAGTTAAACAGATTTGTAAATTACATCTATTAAAAAATCTTTACCCCTCCAGTATTTTTTAGCAGTTGAATGCTTTTCTTTTGAATTTCTATTTGTCTTGTCCACAGTGATCTCTGCTGACACCTGATGCCTGTATCAGGAACTGTCCAGAGCAGGAGAATATTCCCATTGCAAACCTATGCTGCTCTGGACAGTTCCTGACATGGACAGAGGTGTCAGCAGAGAGCACTGTGGACAAGACAAAAAATGAATTAACAAAGAAAATAATTTCCTCTGTAGCATACAACTGCTAAAAAGCACTGGAAGGGTAAAGATTTTTTAATAGAAGTAATTTACAAATCTGTTTAACATTCTGGCACAAGTTGACTTAAAAAAAAAACATGTTTTCCACCGGAGTACCCCTTTAACTCATGGATGTCATTGTGTCTCAGGGCTCTTTCGATCACTGAAAACAATCTCGGACACTTGTGATAATTAGATTGCCAGGTGAGCCCAATTTAAGGAAAAACTATTAAAGGTGGGTGTTCCACATTATTAACCCCACAGGTTTTTTTCATGTTTGCACTTTCATATTCTCCACTTCACCTCCTAAAAATCAGAACGCTTTAAATTTTGCACCTACAGACTCATATGAGGGCTTGTTTTTTTGCGCCACGAATTGTACTTTGTAATGACATCAATCACATCTCCCAAAAACTTTTGGCGAAACAAAAGAAAAATTATTTGTGGATCCGATCATCCATAATGGCGGACAGAGCTCACCTGCCTCTGTCCATCTCCAGGGGTCTTCTGCTCTGTTCTGGGCTATGCCCTATGCATAGCACTAAACAGTATTATCAATCAAATGGTTGCTATAAATAGTCCCCTATGGGGGCTATAAAAGTGTTTAAAAAAAGTTACACATTTTTGCAAAAAAGTTAAAAAAATTAGAAAAATCCCCTCCCCAATAAAAATGTTAATCATCTGTTTTTCCTATTTTATCCCCAAAAAGCATAAAAAAAATGTATAAACATATTTGGTATCGCTGATTGCAGAGCTGTGAGTTTAACCAATTTGCTTCTGTAGTTTCAGAGTTTCAGTTTATCACTTTAAAATACAGTTCACAGTGACATACATCAAATACCTCCTCAAATAGCATAGTCTCCGGCTCATCCTGCCTATTATTGACTATCTAAGCTTAATTATCATCAAAGTTATTCAGAAGAGAAAAATATGTACAGTAAAATCTCCCTTAGTGGACACCTCCCAATAGGGGTCACCTCCCAATAGTGGACAGTTTTTAATTTCCATAAGACTTAAAGGGGTACTCCACTGGAAAAAATTATTATTATTATTATTTTTTTTTTATCAACTGGTGCCAGAAAGTTTTGTAAGTTTTGAAAGTTAGTTCTATTAAAAAATCTTAACCCTTCCAGTACTTATCAGCTGCTGTATACTACAGAGGAAGTTTTCTTTCTGTCTGACCACAGTGCTCTCTGCTGACACCTCTGTCCATGTCAGGAACTGTCCAGAGCAGGATAGGTTTTCTATTTGAGCCGCCGTCAAGGGGCTAAAGCCAATATCCTAGTAAGGGGCCCAGGCTCCCAGGCACCCTTCTGCAGCAACCCCAGCACAGAAGCAAAAGACTGCTGTTTAAACAGTGGTCTCCTGCTTCTTCTGTACATCCGCTGGCCATACCATTTGATTCCCCCCATGCCACTTTATTCCTCCTGTGCCAAATCATCCCCCCCTTACCCCCTGTGCCACCTCATTTCCCCTTGATCCCCCCTGTGCTATTTAATGTCCCCTTTTATCCCCATCTGTGCAAATTCATCATCCCCCTCTTTACCACTCCCTGTGCCATTTCTTTCCCCCTTTATCCCTTCTGTGCTATTTTATCCCCCCCTTTATCCCCCTGTGCCAAATCATCCACCCCCTTGTGCTACATCACTTTTCCCCTTCCCTCCTCCCACTGTTGTCCTTCTTACCTGGCAATCAGGCTCAGGTGCAGGGCCTCTCAGCGGGTTTGACGTTCTCCTGACATCCTCTGCACTGCACTTACTGAGAGGCTGTGAGCAGTGGCAGCTCTGGGAACTGATGAGTGGTGCTCCTGACAGTGCAGCACTCTAGAGTGAGGACAATGCAGTATTCAGTAATGTAGAATGATATTTCAACCTTTTTTCCCAATAGGGGACATCTCTTAATAACGGACACTTTTTATTTTCCCCGCGAATGTCCACTATTGGGAAATTCTACTGCATCACTTTTTTTGCTTTGTTTTCGAAGCCTGGTTTCTGAAGACTGTTGCTAATTTTTAATTTTTAAAATGTAATGACTTTTTGTCTAGTAGCATGAAGTGTAATGATATGCGTTACGGCCAGTTCTGTGCTGCACCACATTGTAGAAATAACATTGTAAACCAACCCTCACGCTGCAGATTGTGTCATCTTGAGTGAACTTTGTGTAGATTATTTACAAAGTTTACAATGCTGGAAATCTAAATATATTCCATGTTAGATTATTGCAGAGGGAAGGCTTACAGCTGGGTAGTGGGCTTCTTCAATGCTGGGACCTCCACCATTTTTTCAGGATAGTTATCAGCAAGTCCTTATTTCATGAGTATCGAAAGACTTGGAGAACCAGGATCTGAAGACCATTCTTTGAGTACCCAATGGAACTATTATTGAAGCAATGTATGGTAGACTATTATAACCTCTGTGTAGCAGTTTTTGGCCACTGTATGGTGATTTGGTATTAGCACTGTGTGGTTATTGTTATGATTCTGCTGTGGTTGTAATGATTTTCTTAAGCATATACATTGTCTTATTTAGTTGTTGCCTGCTTTTTGTAATTATCGTATTCTCTGATCTGTCCCTAGTAGGGGTGACATGTTTCACCTCATTGAATATAACCTGTTACTATTGTGTCTATATTTATATGAGAACTGCCTTTCTTGCAGGAAGAAGTTCACAATGCATCTTCATTTGTATCTACCTATTTTTATCTTCCTGGCACAACCAGCAGACTCTAATTTGGCAGTCAGTGGTGAGTAAGTTACTTAGATCTATCCATAGGCTTTCAGTGGGTTAAGAGTATGCAGCATACTATTATTTGCCAGCAGTCCTATGCAAATTGTTATTACATATCCTGATGAGTTGGGCAAAATAAAAAAAAACTCTGTTACACCAGGGATTGATGACTAGTGGCTCTCCCAAGAATACATATGGGAGAATTTATCAAAACTTGTGCAGAAGAAAAGTTGACCAGTTGCTCACAGCAACCTATTGATTCTTTTATTTCGGAGGCCTTTTAAAATATAAAAAATGTGATCTGATTGGTTGCTGTGGGCATCTGGTAAAATTTTCCTCTGGTTTCACAGGTTTTAATAAATCTTATGTTTAAATGTTTTAAGGAAACTGGAATCTCCCACTATATCCAGTGGCCTCTTTTATATGTGTTTTTATTTGTTATAGTTTTTGTTATTGTTTTTATATTAACTTATGGCATGGCTATGAGGCGAGCGCAGGAGCAGCTCTCGCTACATAGCAGGTGAGCTGATAGCAGCTGGGGACTCACTGATAATGGTGGACATCAGTGATCACGCAGATGCCCACCATTAACCCTTTAGATGCTGTGATCAATACTGTTCATGGCATGTTAAGTATCTGTGGGGCTCAGGGGGAATTTATCAGACCACCCACTGTGCAATCGCGGGGTCTGATGCATTAAGATGGCTGTCACGGTCTGCTGCAACTTCTCCTCTGGTCTGCCTTCTAGCAGACCGAAGAAGTAGATCACAAATAACACTGATCAGTGCTATGCCTTATAATAACACTGACCAGTAAAAGCAACTAAAAGATTGCAATAAATAGTATACAAAAGTGTTAAAAAAAACGTTTTAATAAATGTAAATAAGCCCCTCCCCCATTAAAATATAAAATTCCCCTCTTTTCCTGTTTTACAAATAAACATAAAAAAAACACAGTCAAATTAAAGGTGTTATTACAAAGTACAATTGCTTGTACAAAAGGCAAAAATGGGCTGTGTCCTTAAGGGGTTAAGGACACGTGCCATAAATGTATGGTGCTGCAGTAAGCTACTTTGTGTGCTATCACCAGCTGCAAACTCATCACTAATGGCGAGCCTCAGCAATCCTGCTGTTGCTTACCACCAGCCCCATAGATGCCATGATCAAGGCAGATCACACCATCCATGGTGACAATTAAGGTATTGGTGGATGTGGGTGGGCTCATGTGACTGGGGGGTCTGATTAGTGCAAATGTGTGACACATGCGAAAATGCCCCAACTATTAAAATATTATGATTTTGTTCCCACACAGTAAACAAAGTAAACATAAAAGATACCAAACTCCAGGACTGCTGATTTTTGGTCACTTCACATATCAGAAACAAATTAATAAAAATCTATCAAAAAGTGCCATTAAAATAAAAATGATACAGATAAGAACTATCCTGCGACAAAATTTCCCTAGCCAAAATTCAGCAGTGTGGACAAGCCCTATACAATGTCTTTTTCTTTTACATTTCTATTGCACTTTAAAGGAAAGGAGAAAAAAAAACGTAAAATATGCTTAAACTTTTTTTAATATGGCTAGTGTACTTAATTGGTTTAATAACTTAATTAAGTACATGTGTCACAAAAAAAAGTCTGAAATTAGAATGTTTCTTACATGAGAAGTATGTTTTGGTATTGAATCTTGGGCATGGATGGGTGCTGACGAATGCCAGGTGAGTCAATCGCCATAGAAACCTGTCAGGAAGCAGTAGTCTAGCTTAGAAAGATGTATCCCCTATCCAAAGTGGTAGAACCCCCGCTATCTCCTGCCTGGTGCAATGGCACTCCTCCTTCAAGGAGCTGTGTTGATGTCAGGATTTGGCAGGCTGGAGGTGGATCCTCTGTGTCAGAGAGGGATTGGCGTGGATCGTGTCGGTGGACCGGTTCTAAGTTGCTACTGGTTTTCACCAGAGCCCGCCGCAAAGTGGGATGGTCTTGCAGCGGCGGTAGCAACCAGGTCGCATCCACTGGCAACGGCTCAACCTCTCTGACTTCTGAGATAGGCGCGGTACAAGGGATTAGACAAGAGCAAGGTCGGACGTAGCAGAAGGTCAGGGCAGGCAGCAAGGATCGTAGTCAGGGGCAACGGCAAGAGGTCTGGAACACTGGCTAGGGATACACAAGGAACGCTTTCACTGGCACAATGGCAACAAGATCCGGCAAGGAAGTGCAGGGGAAGTGAGGTAATATAGGGAAGTGCACAGGTGAACACACTAATTAAAAACCATGCGCCAATCAGTGGCGCACCGGCCCTTTAAATCGCAAAGAAATGGTGCGTGCGCTCCCTAGGGAGCGGGGCCGCGCGCGCCGGGACAGCACAGACGGGGAGCGAGTCTGGTAAGCGGGTCGGGATGCGCACCGCGAGCAGGCGCGTCCCGCATCGCGAATCGCATCCCGGCTAGGGACATTATCGCAGCGCACCCGGTCAGCGGGTCTGACCGGGGCGCTGCGAACAGGAGAACGCTGTGAGCACTCCGGGGAGGAGCGGGGACCCGGAGCGCTCGGCGTAACAGTACCCCCCCCCCTTGGGTCTCCCCCTCTTTTTAGAACCTGAAAATTTGTGGATAAGGTCCTTGTCAAGGATGTTGTCCTCGGGTTCCCATGACCTCTCCTCCGGGCTGCAATTCTCCCAATCTACAAGAATTTTTTTTTTACCTCTGACCGTCTTGGATGCAAGAATTTCTTTAACCGAGAAGATGTCTGAGGACCCGGAGACAGGAGTAGGAGCAACAACCTTAGGAGAGAAGCAGTTAAGGATAAGTGGTTTAAGGAGAGAGACATGAAAAGCATTGGGAATACGGAGAGAAGGAGGAAGAAGGAGTTTGTAGGAGACAGGGTTGATTTGGCATTTGATTTTAAAAGGTCCAAGATAACGTGGTCCCAGTTTATAACTGGGGACATGGAAGAGGATATACTTGGCGGAGAGCCACACTTTGTCTCCAGGAGAAAAGACAGGAGGAGTTCTTTTTTTGTTCGGCATGTTTCTTCATCCGGGATGAGGCCTGTATGAGAGATTTTTGAGTCTCTTTCCAGATGGTGGAGAAGTCCTGAGTCACCTCATCAACAGCGGGCAAACCAGAAGGCATGGGAGTGGGGAGGGGGGGAAGAGGGTGACAGCCGTACACCACAAAGAATGGGGATTTAGCGGAGGACTCAGAGACTTTGAAATTGTATGAGAATTCGGCCCATGGTAGGAGATCGGCCCAATCATCCTGGCGGGAGGAAACAAAATGTCACAAATAGTCACCAAGAACCTGATTAACTCTCTCCACTTGCCCATTGGATTGTGGATGATAGGAAGACGAGAAGTTTAATTTGATTTTAAGCTGATTACAGAGGGCCCTCCAGAATTTCGACACAAATTGAACTCCTCTATCCGAGACGATATGAGTAGGAAGCCCGTGAAGGTGAAAAATGTGCACAAAAAATTGTTTCGCCAACTGTGGCGCAGAAGGAAGACCTGGAAGAGGAATAAAATGTGCCATCTTGGAGAAACGATCAACCACCACCCAAATAACTGTGTTGCCATGGGATAAAGGTAAGTCTGTAATAAAGTCCATAGCAATCTGAGACCATGGTAGCTCAGGAACAGGCAGAGGATGAAGGAGACCGGCAGGCTTCTGGCGAGGAGTCTTGTCCCGGGCACAGACTGTACAAGCCCGAACAAAATCAGCAACATCTGCTTCCAGAGTAGGCCACCAATTAAAAACGAGAGATGAGCTGGACGGATTTTTTGACGCCAGCATGGCCGGCGAGGTGTGAGGAGTGTCCCCACCTGAGAATCCTGAGGCGCTGGCGTGGAGGGACGAAGGTCTTTCCAGGAGGAGTTTGTCTGATGGAAGCTGGGGAAGCAGAGATCAGACAGTCAGGAGGAATAATGTGTTGCAGGGAGGCTTCCATTTCAGCGGCATCCGAGGAATGAGAGAGGGCGTCAGCCCTAATGTTTTTGTCAGCGGGGCGAAAATGAATCTCAAAGTTAAAACAGGCAAAGAACAACGACCACCTAGCCTGGCGAGGGTTCAGCCGTTGGGCAGACTGAAGATAAGAGAGATTCTTGTGATCAGTGTATATAATAACTGGGTATTTGGACCCCTCCAGCAGGTGCCTCCATTCCTCGAGGGCCAGTTTTATGGCCAGTAGTTCTCGATCACCAATGGAGTAGTTTTTCTCCGCCGGAGAGAAGGTCCTAGAAAAGAAACCACAAGTAACACCATGTCCAGAAGAATTTTTCTGTAGGAGTAGAGCTCCAGCTCCCACCGAGGAGGTGTCTACCTCCAGTGAGAAAGGTTTAGATGGATCAGGTCTGGAGAGTACGGGAGCAAAAGAAAAGGCAGTTTTGAGACGGTTGAACGCCTCTTCCGCTTGAGGAGGCCAGGACTTAAGGTTGGCGTTTTTCTTGGTTAGGGCCACAATTGGGGCCACAATGGTGGAAAAATGTGGAATAAATTGTCTTTAGTAATTGGCAAACCCCAAGAAACGTTGGATAGCTTGGAGTCTGGAGGGGCGTGGCCAATCCAACACGGCTGATAGTTTGTCCGGGTCCATTTGGAGTCCCTGGCCTGAGACTAAATATCCTAGGAAGGGAAGAGATTGGCATTCAAAGAGACATTTCTCCATCTTGGCATATAACTGATTGTCCCGGAGTCTCTGAAGAACCATGCGGACATGTCGGCGGTGTTCTTCTAGGTTAGAAGAAAAAATCAAAATATCGTCCAGGTAGACCACAACACAGGTATATAATAAATCACGAAAAATTTCATTTACAAATTCCTGGAAGACGGCAGGGGCATTGCAAAGCCCAAAGGGCATAACCAGATATTCAAAGTGTCCATCTCTGGTATTAAACGCGGTCTTTCACTCGTCCCCTTCCCTGATGCGGATGAGATTATATGCACCTCTTAAATCCAATTTGGTAAAGATGTTGGCGCCACGTAGGAGGTCAAAGAGTTCCGAGATAAGAGGCAGGGGATAGCGTTTTTTTATAGTGATTTTATTAAGACCGCGGTAATCAATGCATGGTCGTAAGGAACCGTCTTTTTTGGAGACAAAGAAGAACCCTGCTCCGGCAGGGGAGGAAGACTTGCGGATAAATCCCCTTTTTAAATTTTCTTGGATGTACTCCATAATGGCTTGTGTTTCCGGAGCAGACAGAGGATAGATTCTGCCCCGGGGGGGGGAGTAGTACCAGGGAGGAGATCAATAGGACAGTCATAAGGCCTGTGAGGACGCAAAGTCTCTGCTTGTTTTTTGCAAAAAACATCAGCATAGTCCAGATAGGCCTTGGGAGACCTGGTATCGGAGGAGCCATAGGGGTTTGACTGGCAGGACTGTGAGCAGACATAAGGCATTTTTTGTGGCAAGAAGTACCCCAGTTCTTGATTTCCCCGGTGGTCCAGTCAAGGGTAGGGGAATGGCGTTGCAGCCAAGGTAGTCCAAGAAGAATTTCAGAGGTGTAGTTAGAGAGTACCAGAAATTCAATCTTTTCGTGATGGGGTCCAATGCACATTAAGAGGGGTTCTGTGCGGTAACGCACAGTACAGTCCAATCTTTCACCATTAACAGAGGCGATGTAGAGGGGTCTGGCGAGACTGGTCACTGGGATGTTGAACCTGTTAACGAAAGAGGCCAAAATAAAGTTTCCTGCAGATCCGGAATCCAAGAAGGCCACAGCTGAGAAGGAGAAGTTAGAAGAAGAAATCCGCACAGGCACAGTAAGACGTGGAGAAGCAGAGTTCACACCTAGAGCTGTCTCTCCTTTGTGCGGAATCGGAGTGCGTCTTTCCTGACGTGGAGGTCGGATAGGACAAAACTTCAAGAGGTGTTCAGTACTGGCACAGTACAGGCATAGGTTCTCATTGCAGCGGCGTGTCCTCTCTTGAGGTGTCAGGCGAGACCGGTCTACTTGCATAGCCTCCATGGCGGAAGGCAAGGGAACAGATTGCAGCGGACCAGAGAAGAGAGGAGCCGGGGAGAGAAACCGCCTCGTGCGAACAAAGTCCATATCCTGGCGGAGCTCCTGACGTCTTTCGGAAAAACGCATGTCAATGCGGGTGGCCAGATGAATAAGTTCATGCAGGTTAGCAGGGATTTCTTGTGCGGCCAGCACATCTTTGATGTTACTGGATAGGCCTTTTTTGAAGGTCGCGCAGAGGGCCTCGTTATTCCAGGACAATTCGGAGGCGAAAGTACGGAATTGGATGGCGTACTCGCCTACTGAAGAATTACCCTGGACCAGGTTCAGCAGGGCAGTCTCGGCAGAAGAGGCTCGGGCTGGTTCCTCGAAGACACTTCGAATCTCCGCGAAGAAAGAGTGTACAGAGGCAGTGACAGGATCATTGCGGTCCCAGAGCGGTGTGGCCCATGACAGGGCTTTCCCAGACAGAAGACTGACCACAAAACCTTTGACCTTTTAGTTGGAAATTGGTCCGACTTCATCTCCAAATGCAGGGAACATTGTGAGAGAAAACAACGGCAAAGTTTAGTGTCCCCATCAAACTTGTCCGGCAATGATAAACGGAGGCTGGATGCGGCCACTCGCTGCGGAGGAGGTGCAGGAGCTGGCAGAGGAGATGGTTGTTGAAGCTGTGGTAGAAGCTGCTGTAGCATCACAGTCAGTTGAGACAGCTGGTGGCCTTGTTGCGCTATCTGTTGCGACTACTGGGCGACCACCGTGGGAAGGTCAGCGACAACTGGCAGCGGGACCTCAGCGAGATCCATGGCCGGAACTACTGTCGGGATTCGGCAGGCTGGAGGTGGATCCTCTGTGTCAGAGAGGGATTGGCGTGGACCGTGTCGGTGGACCCGTTCAAATGCTGCTCTGGACTGTTTCTAACATGGACAGCAGAGGTCAGCAGAGAGCACTGTGGTCATGACATCAGAGGAAATGCATTTCTTTTTTGGATTTCTCTTTAGTATACAGACCCTAAAAAGTACTGGAAGGATTAAGATTTTTTAATAGAAGTGATTTACAAATCTGTTTAACTTTCTGGCACCATTTGATTTAAAAAAAAAGTTTTCCACGGGAGTACCCCTTTAAAGGGCCAGAGATACCCGAGTACAGTGCTTCGGCTTTCACATAGAAATTAAAGGAGGGTGTGTGCCGACCCCTGCTTCAGGGTGCCCAGCATAAGATTGCGGAGGTCAAAGTGGTGGACCCCCCATGATCTGACACTTATCCCCTATTCTTTAGATAGTGGATAAATTTTTTAAAACTAGATTATCCCTTTAACCTGTTAAGGACCCATGACGTACGCGTACATCATGAGTCCGCTCCCGAATCTATAGCAGGTCGTCATAGCGGGTCGGGCCTGGCCTCTAACAACGGCCGCGACCCGTGGCTAATAGCGCGCAGCATTGATCGCGGTGCCGTGCGCTATTAACCCTTTAGACGCGTCGTTCAAAGTTGAATGCCGCATCTAAAGTGAAAGGGAAAGCATGCCGGTTAGCTCAGGGAGCTGTTCGGGATAGCCGCGGCGAAATCGTGGGGTCCCTACCTGCCTCCTCGCTGTCCGATAGCCGAATGACTGCTCAGTGCCTGAGATCCAGGCATGAACAGTCAAGCGGCAGAATAATCGATCACTGGTTTCCTATGAGAAACCAGTGATCAATGTGAAAGATCAGTGTGTGCAGTGTTATAGGTCCCTATGGGAGCTATAACACTGCAAAAAAAAAGTGAAAAAAAAAGTGAATAAAGATCATTTAACACCTACCCATTAAAAGTTTGAATCACCCCCTTTTCCCATAAAAAAAACACAGTGTAAATAAAAATAAACATATATGGTATCGCCGCGTGTGGAAATGTCCGAATTATAAAAATATATAGTTAATTAAGCTGCACGGTCAATGGCGTAACTATTTATATCAAGAACAAATAAATAAAAAGCTATAAATAAGTCCTATCAATGCAAAAATGGTACCGCTAAAAACTTCAGATCACGGCGCAAAGAATTAGCCCTCATACCGCCCCATACGCGAAAAAATAAAAAAGTTATCGGGTTCAGAAGAGGACAATTTTAAACGTTTTAATTTTCCTGCAGTTATGTAGTTATGATTTTTTCCAGAAGTACGACAAAATCAAACCTATATAAGTAGGGTATCATTTTAACTGTAGGAACCTACAGAATAAAGTTAAGGTGTCATTTTTACCAAAAAATTTACTACGTAGAAACGAAAGCCCCCAAAATTTACAAAACAGCGTTTTTTTTAAAAATTTTGTCTCACAATGATTTTTTTTTCTGTTTCGCCGTAAACTTTTGGGTAAAATGACTGACGTCATTACAATATAGAGTTGGTGGCGCAAAAAATATGTCATCATATGGATTTTTAGGTGCAAAATTGAAAGAGTTATGATTTTTTAAAGGCAAGGAGGAAAAAACGAAAATGCAAAAACGGAAAAACCCCGGGTCCTTAAGGGGTTAAATACAATAGGACATATGTACAGCACCTGACAGGGCAGCGTCCCTCCATGCCAAATGTCAGAAAGGCACAGTCTAGCCACTTTAAAATTATTTTTTTTTTTTTTATTCAAAATGTTTATTGTTTTCAAAATATTACAAGAAACAACTCAAGTATGAGTGCGCAATCATACATAGCACCAAGAGAAATAAAACATTCAAAGAACAGGTTAAATCAGAGTAGCCACATTCAACTATAAAGTCATTATCTGAAATTCGATCTATAGAAAACTAATAAAAGAAACAAAGGCATCTCACAATGTATGACTTTGACCTGGACAGAAAGCAAGCTAAATAAGTCCAGCACGGTGCCCGAAGGAGAGAGTATAAGGCATTGAAAAACAAGAATTCTCTCAACGTTCACCATCAGAGCTCTATGAAAACTACTTTTTGAGGGTAGTGAGGAGTTGACATCCATGCATCCTAACGTTTAACCTCTTTAGGACATAGGACGTTCTGGAACGTCCCCGCTATCTGGGCTTTAATGCCCAAGGACGTTAGAGAAAGTCCTGTTGTATTTCCGGTCTCTGCCGCACGCCGGGCAGAGATCGGAACGGCATGTCTGCTGAAATCTTTCAGCAGGCATGCCGTGCAAATGCCGAGGGGGGGTCCCGGGACCCCCGCATGTCAGCGATCGCAGAAAATCGCATGTCAATTCAGACATGCGATTTTCTCCTATTCCGGGCTGATCGGGTCTCTGGTGACCCGATCACCCGGAAAATAGGGATGCTCGGACCTGTGAGTGACAGGCCCCAGCATCCTGCAAGGTAGGAGTGAGGTTGCAATGCTGCGATCTCCTCCCATCCCCTGCCATTGGTCAGAACTGATTCTGACCAATGGCAGAGCAGGATGGTGGGTTGCCATGGAAACCCCCCATTCTGCCCACCTCTGGATGTCAGTCAGAGCGGGGGGAGAACATGGAGGCCGGTACCTGGAGGAGAAGACTCGTGGGGCCCGGCAATGATTGCAGATATTCACCGGACATCCTTGCTCAGGTAGGGAATCGACTGTGGGGGGGGAGAAATTAAACTGAAAGTAAATTGATTTTTACTGTGACAAACACTAGGAAGGCCGACCTGCAACTCCCAGCATGCCCAGACAGCCTGGGCTGTCTGGGCATGCTGGGAGTTGTAGTTTTGCAACATCTGGAGGGTCACAGTTTGGGGACCACTGTTACAGTGGTGCCCAAACTGTAGCCCTCCAGATGTTGCCAAACTACAACTCTCAGCATGCCTAGACTGCCCAGGCATGCTGGGAGTTGTAGTTCTGTAACATCTGTCCCTTCAGACTTAGCAATTTTCATGACATTTTTGAAAATTGCTGCTCTACTTTGAAGCCATCTAATTTTTTCAAAAAGTAAAAATATGTCCATTTTATGATGCCAACATAAAGTGGACATATTGTATTTGTGAATAAAAATAAAATTTATTTGGAATATCCATTTTCCTTACAAGCAGAGAGCTTCAAAAGTTAGAAAAATGCTAGATTTTCAAAATTTTCATGAAATTTTTGAATTTTTCACAAAAAAAGGATGCAAGTAACACCGAAAATTTACCGCCAAAATAAAGTAGAATATGTCACGAAAAAACTATCTCAGAATCAGAATATTCGGTAAAAGCATCTTAGAGTTATTAATGCTTAAAGTGACGGTGGTCAGATGTGCAAAAAACCCTCTGGTCCTAAGGTGTAAAATGGCCTGGTCCTTAAGGGGTTAAGGAATTTGTCATGTGTACCCATAGACAAAGCATATGATCGCTCATAGTCGCAAATGAGGTTTAACAGGTTAAAAATTTCACATAGGGAAGGAATTTTAGGTGATCTCCAGTATCTAACTATCTGCAGTTTGACTGCCACAAAGAGGTGTCCAAGAGGGTGACGCAATTCTGGGGGAATCAAATTAAGATCCATAAGTAGAAGAACAGTCTCTGGGCGCAAAGTGACTGGAGATTGCAGCAGCTTGTTGGTCAATAAACTTATATCCCTCCAGAGCCCCTCAAGGCGGGGGCACTCCCATAGGGTGTGAAGCAGAGTGCCCACCCCACCACATCCCCGCCAGCACAGGTTCGAGCATGAGGGATCTAGTACGTGTAATCTAGAGGGCGTGTAATACCATCTATAGATCGTCTTAGCAACTGCTTCTTGATGGTTGGTAGATCTGAACATTTTACGTGCTTGGTCTATAGCACAAGACCATTGTTCCAATGAAAATACTTCCCCCAAATCAGATTCCCACTTTAACATGTAATGGTGTTTAGAGATAGTAGTTTTATCATCTAGAATATTATAGAAGTTAATTCCTTTCTTAGAGTCACCATTGAGGAATGTAAGTATGTCTCTCGGGATCGGATGGTGCGAGGAGAAATCAGTAGGCTACGTAACTGTAGACTTTTAAAAAACTCCCTGTGGGGTATGTGGTATGTAGCATGGAGGGTCTGGAAATGGACATCCCCTTCTGAGCATAACAGATCTTGAGCATTAAATATACCATAGGATTCCCTGTTCTGGATATGTAGATATGGGATTAGGCACTCTAGGTAGTCTAAGGTATAATGCTTGAGAGGGCAAGGTATGCTATACAACTTTTGTTGTAGGGCGCATTTCCAGGCTTTATCAGAAGATGTTATGGACACCAAATGTGATGCAGGGGGATGCTTTCCCCTTAGTTGTAAAAACATTCGGGATCTCAGTGAGATAGGAAGTGAGGAGTGGGTCTCCACCTCCACCCACAGCTTTTCCGTATTCTTGGACCACCAATGAGTCAACTGATCTAGTAAGCATGCCATATGGTAATCCTCTAAGTGAGGGAGACTAAGACCACCCCCCTTTTGTGCAATGTCATAATGTGCTTAGCTATTCTGGACTTTCTCTTCTACCAAATAAATTGCGAAAGCTGGTGATTAAGAGCAGTGAGGTCGTTTTTAGGTAAGATGATCGGAATAGTCCGAAACAAATATAGTAGCTTTCGGAGTAACATCATCTTAAATGTAGAGAGCCTACCAAACCAAGAAGGAACGGATTTGGAGTAATCTTGCATGGAGTTGATCAGTGATTTAGAGAGCGGTATAAAGTTGTCATGGAACAATTTGGTAGTATGGTACGAAAGACGTATACCTAAATACGCCAGAGAGGAGGTTTGCCAGTCTAGTGGAAATTTATTACGTAGCGAGGCAATTAGTAAGGGATTCAGAGAAATAGGCATAATCTGTGATTTGGACGTGTTTAATTTGTAATAAGAAATAGCACTAAACCTCTCTATAGTATTGAATAGGTGTTGTAGTGAATTTTGAACGTCCGTTAAAGTTAATAACACGTCGTCAGCAAATAACGCCAACTTATGTTCAGTTGGACCTACCAGGATTCCCCTAATGCTCTTGTTTAATCTAATGGCTTGGGCTAAGGGTTCGATAGAGAGAATGAACAACAGAGGGGAAAAGAGGCAGCCCTGCCGCGTTCCATTCCACAGGGTGAACTGGTTAGACAGGGCTCCATTGGTGAATACCCGTGCTGCCAGATTGGAGTACAGGGCTTCAATTGCGGACATAATGGAGCCAGATATACCGTATGAACGGAGTACTGTGAAAGCATATCGCCAGTTCACCCTGTCGAAGGCTTTTTCGGCGTCGAGTGTCAGGAAAGCAGACGGCACTTTATAATGCTTGCAATGCTGGAGCAGAGAAATCACCCTTCGGGTATTATCGGGAGCTTGCCGACCATGTGTGAAGCCTACTTGGTCTCTGTTTATTAATTGGGGAATGATTGGCTGTAATCGGGCCACAAGTATTTTTGCATTTATCTTAACGTCACCGTTTGATAAGGAAATAGGACGAAAATTAGAGGCTAAGTCTGTGGATTTCCCTGGTTTGGGAATATTTGTGATAAAGGCAGTCAACATTTCTTGGGGCAGACTTCCCGACTCCATCGCTCCACCAAACACCTTCAGCATGTGTGGGACCAAAACGTCCCTAAATTTACGGTAGTACTCGTTCGGAAGACCATCAGGGCCTGGAGTTTTATTCAATGGCAGCAAATTTATTGCCTTTAAAATTTCTGCTGGGGTGATGGGCAAGTTGAGGGAGTCGAGCATGGGTTTAGTAACCTGCGGTAGGTTTAAGATTGACAGGAAGTCATCTATGGCTTCCTGTGTGGGTTGAGGGGTATCCTCATCTGTGTGTAGATTATATAATTTCGTGTAATAATCGCGAAAAGCATTTGCAATATCTCTAGGAGATAGGACTGTTTTCCCCGATATCGGATGGGTCATGGAGGCAATACGCTGTTTAATATGGGCTGGTTTTATTCTCCTCGCCAAAAAGGCGCCCGGCTTATTATCCTGTGAATAATATGCTCATCTATTTTTTTTAAAGCTCTTTTCGCATTGATACAGCAGAAGCTTATGGAGCTGTAGACGCTTGTTTAGTAAGTCCGTCAGAGTTTGCTGGGAAGGCACTTCTTTATGGATAGCCTCAAGTGCAGCAATGCAATTGATAGCTTCAGTAATGAGGGCAGTACGTTGTCATTTAAGGAAAGATCCCAACTGAATGAAAGTGCCCCTAATAACAGACTTATGGGCTAGCCAGAGAGTGTCAGGACTAATGTCTAGAGTGTCGTTTAACTCAAAGTAATCAGTTAAAGGACATCTGCAGTGCTGGGCAAAAAAACTTTTTTTTACCTCATTTAATAGGTCTTTGAAAGACCTTTCCAACGATGTCTCCCCCATCAAAATTGGCCCAGTCTTTCTCCCGTTATCAGCACACGAATTACGGAGGAGAAGTGAAAATAAAACTACATCTCCCATCATGCCTTGTGCTTACTTCCTGTAAGCTGCTGCCCTCCCCCTGTTCTATCCCCCCGAGCAAATTATTATATTGTAACGCCCACATCTCCCTTCCCTATGCATACACCCTCCCCATGCTGCTCCTGTCCAGTGATGAAGCAGCTGCCTCCGTGCTCACTGTAGTGTGGAGAGTGGAGAGTGAAAGGAAAAATGGTAAAAAAAACATAATTGTTTGTCTATAAAACTGTCCTGATAGGGGTCCCTCCATCTTTTTCACAACTACAACTCCAAGCATGCCCAGTTATTTTATATGCTGTTCGGGCATGCTGGGAATTCCAGTGGTGCCTCCAGCTGTTGCAAGACTACAAATCCCAGCATGCCCTGTCAGCTTTCTGCTGTATGTGCATGCTTGGAGTTGCAGAGGTGACTCCAGCTGTTGTAAGACTATACATCCAAGCATGCCGTGACAGCTTTCTGCTGTTTGAGTGTATAAAGGAGTTGTAGTTCACCAACACCTCTACTGTATCAGGAGACTCCTGGGAGATGTAGTTCACCAACACCTCTATTGTATCTCTGTAGTCTCCTGGGAGTTGTAGTTCACCAACACCTCTATTGTACCTCTGTAGTCTCCTGGGAGTTGTAGTTCCCCAACACCTCTATTGTATCTCTGTAGTCTCCTGGGTGTTGTAGTTCACCAACACCTATATTGTATCTCTGTAGTCTCCTGGGGGTTGTAGTTCATCAACACCTATATTGTATCTCTGTAGTCTCCTGGGAGTTGTAGTTCACCAACACCTCTATTGTACCTCTGTAGTCTCCTGGGTGTTGTAGTTCACCAACACCTATATTGTATCTCTGTAGTCTCCTGGGTGTTGTAGTTCACCAACACCTGTATTGTATCTCTGTAGTCTCCTGGGAGTTGTAGTTCACCAACACCTCTATTGTATCTCTGTAGTTTCCTGGGGGTTGTAGTTCACCAACACCTCTATTGTATCTCTGTAATCTCCTGGGAGTTGTAGTTCATACACCAGTGTTTCCCAACCAGGGTGCCTCCAGATGTTGCAAAACTACTACTCCCAGCATTCCCTGGTTGGGAAACACTGGCATACACACACACATAACAGGGACTACAACTCCCAGCATGTGTCATTCAGTAGTCCCCCCCCCACCCCCATCTCACACACAGAATCATCTCCAGTATGATATTTATTCCCTGTATACACCACCAGCCCGTGCAGTGTAATATGTCTCCTCCACACACACGTCCTCCCCTCCCTGCTCTGTGGTTTGCTCTGTGTTTTCCCCCATGAAAACTTGAATCCTCCCGGTGATAAGTGAGGTCCTATGTAGACAGAGCAGGGGAGGGGGGAGGAGCTGTGGACGTCCTCATTCTCCCCCTGCTTGAATCTTACAGATAGGGGCGTTTCTGAGGATGAGCCTATGGCTGCCTCAGAAAGCACCCGCTCATGCATATGCATAAGCAGGGAGGAGCTGACAGAGGCTAGGGGGAGCACAAACACTGCTGGGAGGAAGAGATCTCCGTCCCCAAGATGGCGGCTGCAATGTAATGAATAGGGGACGGACGCAGGACTACTGGGCTATGCTGGCAACTCTAATATCTCAGAAACGGCTGCATATAGGTAAATAGAACTAATTGACTGAATTGTATAACTTTTGTTTGGGGAACATTTGGGCAGGGATTTTTGACCACTACAGTTGTCCTTTAAGGCAGACTCAATTTTTTTGGAGTGCTCAGTGTGTGCTATTATGTGACTGTTAGCCCTCCATACAAAGTCACTGTGTTTTGGGGAGGTTTCAGAGAGGGTTAACAGAACGGGAGCGTGATCACTCCCAGTGATCGTGCCTATCATGGAATTAAGAGTAACGTCAATTAAAGATCTACTAATCAGTATCATGTCAATTCTTGAGTAAGAATGATGTCTAGGGGAGAAGTACGAGTAGTCCCTCTCAGTAGCATGCTGCAATCTCCAAACATCAAATAGATCCTGGTCTCCAATTACATTTTTAAGATAAAAGGCTCTACCAGATGCTTGGTCAGAGAGGTCCAGAGCAGGGTCTGAGACCGAATTAAAGTCACCACAAACTACAACCTCACCTCTCCTGTGCACGTCAATGAGCTTGAAGATTTTCCTCAGGAAGCGATTTTGTCTGAAATTAGGAGCATACAAGTTAACAATTGTGTACTCAACACCATCTACTGAACAGGTTATTAGAATATATCTACTCTGTGGATCAATGATTTGCGAGGTGATCTGAAAAGCAACATTATCCCTTATAGCTATCATAACCCCTGTCTTCTTTGTAGTATAGGTGGTGTATATGATATGTGGGTATTTTCTGTGGTGAAAACTGAGGAGTATTAGAGGAGGAAAGGTGTGTTTCTTGTATACCAGCAATGGTTGCATTACACCTTTCCAACTCCCTCCAAAGAAACTGCCTCTTGTACGGACTGTTAAGCCCATTCACATTAAGAGAAACTATGTCAATCCCCATTTTGCAATTCAGATATGAATAGTCAATTTACTAACTAGCTATGGATAGTTAAAAACCCGACCGACGCCAACTGGCATCGGACGGGGATGTCACACCAGTTAAGGATCAAGTGAGTACAATGTTAAAATGCAATCAGTAATACAAACAGTTAAAAGTGAAAATAGAGCAAAATAAAGGTAGAAAAAAACAGGGAAAAGTCAATCAGGACAACTTGGCGGCAAAAGTACCAGACAAAAATACCAGCTCTGGGAAAGCGTGGGGTACAAAAGACAATCAATAAAGCAAACAGGTATTACTGCACTGCACCAAGTGCTCATCAGGAACTCAGCCATCAGGGTCCATGAGGTCATCAGGTAGGCCGGCTCTTATCGGCTGGGGATCCGAAGGCAAGTTACTAGTGTGCTCATCATCTAGAAGGCCCTGGAAAACAGAATGTCCATACCTTCATCAACACAGGCAAAAGCAAAAGTCTTTCCCTGTCTCGCAACCAGCAATTTAGTAGGAAATCCCCATCGGTAGGGGACCTTGAGATCTCTGAGTAGCCTTGTCAGGGGGCCAAAATCTCTCCTGGCTTGCAGAGTTGCCGCGGATAAATCCGCATACATTTTAATATCCACGTATGGCTCAGGGAGTGATGTATGTCTCCTGGAATACTGTAGCAGCTTGTCCTTTGTCTGAAAGAACATGAATCGTGCTAATACATCCCTCGGTAGATCATCTGGCAGAGCACGCGGTTTGGGCACCTTGTGTGCGCGATCAATGCTATATTCATATACGTCCATATCAGGTAACAGGCTTTTAGTAAGTACTTTGACAAACTGCATAAGTTGAGATCCAGTCACAGACTCGGGAATGCCGCGAAATTTAACATTATTAAGGCGATTCCGGTCAATCTATGAGCTTAGCTTGCAGCGCTGACACTTTATCCTCCAAGTTATCATGAGCATTTGCCAGGACATTATGAGTTTCGGCAAAGGCCGCCATGTTATGTTCAGTATGTGCCATTTTCTGCTCCAGCACCTGCACTGACGATCTTAAGGGATGTATGATTTGACTCAAGTCCTTATGGAGGGAGTTGCGGAACATCAGGAGCATTTCTTTTAGTGTTGTATCTGACACTACAGTATCCGACGTAGGATATGTTGTAAAGAGATCAGGGTCTGACTGTACTGCTGGATCTGAGGGTGACTGTGAATTAGAGTTAACAATATCATCTGGGGGATGCAGTCTAGGGCGTTGCTTCAGCGGGCCAACTTGGGGCGAGTTAGAAAGACGGGGCCCCGTGTCTGCAGCGCAATTCCCCTCTGCTGGCTTTCCTCGGGCCTTATTAGAATGGCCGCCCCCTTCCCGTGTATTTGACTCACCGGGCGGCAGCGCAGGTAAGTTGTCTGGGGAGCTCCAGTGCTCAGGAACCTCAAAGGAAAGCCTGTGATTGAGCCTCTGGAGTGCCGGTCTGTCAGGTCGCACTGGCGTTGTGTCTGCAGGACCGCAGAAGTCTGTCCCTCCAGAAGCTCCTGTCGGCAGCGTGTTCTGATGAGAGCGCACCGTGGCGCCATCTTTGCTGTATCTCCGGTGCTGAGGGCCAGCCGAGAAGAAGTGCTGTAGCGGCTTGAAATGGCCCGTTTTGGAGTTCCATTTTCTGCCCGAGGTAGCCATAATGTTCATCCACAAGAATAGGGCAGCTGTGAGTCGCTAGTGGCAGATGAGGATGCTAGTAAAGGGTGCTTATGCAGGAGCGCTCTGTTCAAGCAGCCATCTCGGTCAGAGTCCAAGCCACCTTAAAATGATATTCTTGTATGATTTTTTTTTTTTCTATATTATGCTATGGGGATTTAAAAATAAAAAAGGTGCACTCACCTTCCCCCGATCCTCCACATCTGGCACTCCTGGTCCCCTGTCTTCTCAGCTACTTCCTGTTACTGATGATGTGCCATTCCTGCAGAAACTGCCTGCTCTGCCAATAACTGGTGGCAGTGGCGTCCCATTGATTGGCGGTGTGGGCAGGTTCCACTGAGATGTCTCGTCTCAGAAGCAGAAACTGAAAGGTGCTGGATCAGGAGCTGCAGTGGTGTTATGGTCAAGGTGTGACACTATTTTTTTCCATTGTATTATGGTATCATTGGCAATATTGGTCTTGGTTTAGTATGTCTTGTTCAATAATAGAATAGTCAATCACTTGTTATTTAATAAGTATATGTGTATATGGGATACATGTCTTGTGAAAACCCTAATAACACACATAGCACACCATGTTTTGAATTTACTTAATTTGTGATGCATTTTTGGTATATTATTTCAACATTTAAGACCCCACTTTTAGTTTTGTCCAGGACTACACTTTGTCTAAAATTGTCATAGGTGTCCACCCATTTTTACAATTGTCACTATTCCCCCAAATATAATGATTCTACTTTGCTGCAGTTTTTCTTCTGGCATAATGATATTGATAGTTCCCTGTATTACACAATGCATTTTTATTTTATTTTATTTTTTCAGATTTTAATTACAATAATAAAAACGTATCTTTTTACAGTGAGCACCAGTGAGGTCCTGCTATCTCCAGACAGAGACCAGTGTGATCGAGCAGGTAAAGTCATTTATAAACATACTTCATTTACTAGTATGGCACCTATGAATAGAGTGAATGTAGAATTTCAGACTAGATGGAGGTAGTTGTCCCTTGGGTGCAATAGCTTGTAGTGTCACTGGTAGCAGGGGGGTCTGGCCCGCCCCACACTTCTCTAGCCAGACTCCCCTGGTTCCAGTCCTCTGGGTAGAGAGGGTTGGACTAAGACTTGCAGAAATTGATTCTAACCTGTGAAAAAGAGATTCAATCAGGGAAAGACTGCACAGTGCCACAAGGCCTAGTGTAGGCTTCTATGAGAAACCATGTGGGTGAGTTATGTGACCAATATTCCACTTATCCAGTAATGGAAGCAAAGAAAGCAAATGTTAACCCTTATACATCTATAATACCTTAGTGTATTGTGTAATGGCAGCATAATAAATAAAATGTCAATGTTTACAAGTAAAACTCTAAACCCAGATACAGACTTACAGCCACACAACAACCTTGTACTTTAGTAGCTTAGACACAGGAACCGGGACACTGAACTAGAATATTGGGCTACATTTGTCAACAGGGTAATAAAATGAAACTTTACAAAGGAAAAGCAGGTTGTTTAAACCCTTAAGGGCTAGGTCTATTTCACTGTTGAAGAAGATATCTCAGCTCATTTTGCACAGTTAAATAGTTGTAAACTTCATATATTGCTTGAGTTTAAGGTGTACTCCGGTGGAAAACCATTCTTTTTCTAATCAACTGGTGCCAGAAAGATAAACAGATTTGTAAATTACTTCTATATAAAAATCTTACTTATTAAAAACTTATCAATAGTGATGAGCGGCATTGGCCATATTCGAATTTGCGATATTTCGCAAATATATAAACAAATATTCATCCTATATTTGCGAATTTCATGTATTCGTTATATTCGCATATATGAATATTCACATATTCGAGGAAGAAAACAGTGAGGGGGAGGGAAACGTTACTATTGGTTGCTAGGGATGTTGTTGATAACCTCTGACAAGTGTATGTGCATCATTCTAATTGGCCCACAAGTGAAAAGAAGGAATATGTGAATATTCACATATGCAAATATGCGCATATGCAGGGAAAAGTGAATGTTCGTAATTTCGAATATATAGCAAATATATTCGTGAATTCGAAATGCGAATATTCTAACCCAACACTACTTATCAGCTCCTGTATGGTCCAGAGAAAGCTGTAGTTCTTTCCAGTCTGACCACAGTGCTCTCTGCTGACACCTCTGTCTATGTCATGAACTGTCCAGAGCAGGAGAGGATTGCTATGGGGATTTTCTCCTGCTCTTGACAGTTCTTGACATGGATAGAGGTGTCAGCAGAAAGCACTGTGGTCAGACAGAAAGGAAATTCAAAAAGAAAAGAACTTCCTCTGGAGATTACAGCAGCTGATAAGTACTGGAATAGAAGTCATTTACAAATTTGTTTAACTTTTTGACACCAGTTGATTTAAACAAATGTGTTTTTCACCGAAGTACCCCTTTAATGCTGCTTGCCAAACTTAACAATAATATTATCTTTTTACTTTATAACCATGCCCTAGATACTCAAGTGCCACAGTCTGGCATGCCTTCTTTACTTGCATAACCTCCCAACCCTTTCTTGATTGAGGTAAAGAACCTTGTACATTAGTCAAGGTGAGTTAGTTGTTTGCTGTAAGCAAAGAAACATGCCAGACTGGGACACAAACAACTCTGCCCCGCCTGACATTTGGATGAAAAATTGAAACGATGATTTGATTGGTGGACAACAGTATCTGCAACTTTCAACAGAAAATACAGCTAACGGATTCCAGAATTTTCATAAAGTTGTGTTCCAAGCGCCATAACTGTGGCAATATAATTTTTTTTTATTTTTTACAGGGTGTGTTTTTTCAATTGTAGTACCTAGGGATACATATAACTATTAAGTATGTTTTATTTCATTTATTTTTTTAGAAGGGAAATGAAAAAGGGAAATTCCAATATATATATTTTTTGCATTTGTTTTTGTATGCTGCATAAATACCATGATACCTTTAGTTAATGTTTTTTACGTTTTTTTTTATTTTTCTTACTGCCACTAACTGTAATATATAGTGTTGAGCGGCATAGGCCATATTCGAATTCGCGAATATTCGCGAATATATGGACGAATATTCGTCATATATTCGCGAATATTCGCATATTCGTTATATTCTCGTTTTATTTTCGCATATGCGGATATTCGCGTATGCGAAAATTAGCATATGTGAATATTAGCAAATACAAAATTAGCATACGCGCAAATTCGCATATGCGAAAATTAGCATATGCGAATTTTCTCATATGCGAATTTTCACACGCCAGTCTCACACAGTAGTATTAGAGCCTTCTTTACACCACACGAGCTGGAAGCAGAGAGGGATGATCACTGTGATGTGTACTGTGAAGAAAAAAAAAAAAGAAAAAAAAAAAAAACGAATATTCGTAATTACGAATATATAGCGCTATATTCGCGAAATTCGCGAATTCGCGAATATGCGATATTCGCGAATAATATTCGAATTGCGAATATTCGCGAGCAACACTAGTAATATATACAAGTCTATGGGAGGGGGCGTGACGGCTTGCATTGAGGAGGCTTGCATAGACTTGCATTGAGGGGGTGGGGCTTGATATCATGAGGTGATGGGGCTATGACGTCACAAGCTGCCGGTGTTGGCTCTATCATTCGGAACAGTTTGTTCCAAACGCTGAGCAGCAAAGTACCCCTTTAAGTGTCTGGGGACATTCATCAGCTTCAAACCATATAATACATATAGTAAATATATGTTTTTATTTTATATATTCTATGTGTTAAAGGTGTTTGCCCAAAGATTGAATGTGGGACCTTAGAAATAAAAATAACTCTACTTGTAAATGAGCTCCAGGCCATGAATGTGGACATAGAAAACATCCACCTGTTAGACAGAAAATGCCGGGGATTACTCAACAATGGGGGCATTTTGTCTATAACAATGAAGACTCAGGAAGGTGTGTGCGGGACTGTGCTTACTGTAAGTAATTTACACAGGTATACATGTTTCTTGCATGCATATTCAGTCTGCATGTCCATATCACATATTACAATGCATCACTATGACACATCAAAGCTGCACGCTTCACTTGGATTTTGAGTGGAAGGCCCTATGAAAGTAAATTAAAAGGAAAACAGTAGAGCACTCAAGTTTAATATATTATTTTCTGGTGTATCTTGTAATGATATAAAATGTTTATTTAGGTTATTACACTATATATCTTTACTATAGCACCTGCTTTGGATTACTAGTGTGGGACTAGCCCACCAGCAATTTAGAGACATTATACACTTTTTTTTATTTTTTTATTTTTTTATACCGAAACAGCCTGTAATGCAGGGTCACGTTCAGTTACATGCTGGTTTTATACAACACCTTTTTTCAGAAGGTTAATATCAGGAGGGTAATATCAGGGGGTATCTGGAGATTTAAATTTATATATATATATATATATATATATATATATATATGGCATGTATAACCTTGCCTTTTTTCATAAAAAAAAATAAAAAATCTTTTTGTAAATAAGATTTTTCTTTGACATCCATTGCTGTCTAATGCTGATTCGAGAAAACAATCATAACATTTAGAGTTTTTTGTGTCAAAGGTTCCTTCCCTGCTTTTTTTTTTTTTATCTGAAGAATTGACAAGAACCTTTTTGCATGGAATGGATGAAGGTTGTCATAAAGCAAATAAGAGTGGCTTTGGCTTTCCTGGATTATTTTCAGAGCAATGCATCTCTACATCCTATTTTATGCAAACTAAATTTATTAGTAAAAAAAAAACAACATATTCATCTTGTTTTGTGCAGACAAATGCAGTAAACTGTTCTTCAGACCCGGAACATGAAATAAAAACATTATCAACTAAACCATCTACAGTTTCAGATGACTCACAAATGGGCTGCTCATATTATATATAATTTGCTGTTCCAAAGCTGCAAGGACCAGATGGGGAAATGGCGTGCCCATCGCTGTATCTTCGATTTAATTGTACAATTTGTTACCAAACATTAAACACTTATTACCAAGTATCAGTTCTAATGTGTTCTACACATATTTTACATATTCACTGCTTTTTCTCACAGTTTGCAGAAACTGCCCTATCACCTGGATACGTTCTTGTTTCTGGATCCGGGTATATAGGCTTTCAAGATCTACTGTGGCAAGTTAAAAGTGAGATTTTCACTGAAAGTTGTCCAAGATTTAAAAGAAACTAGAATTGTCCTTTAAGTAGGATGGGACATTACACAGTAAAGGTCCCAATAACCTGTCAAGGTATTTTAACAGGGAACCAGACCTGACCCTATCCACAAGAAGTCTTCCAGGCAGGGGTGTGAGACTCTTTTCTGTACTGCTTGTGGCAAGCTTTTTATTATGAAGGAATTAAAGTACATTTTTTTATAGGCGCGTGCCAAATATATTTTTTTTACATACCTACGTTCAGATTTATGTTATTTCAGTAAAGGTTAATAGAAGGTGTGTCGAGACAGTGCTACCTGCTACAATCTGTATTTGGAGCATAAAAGCAAGACCTGGCTTAGAGAAGATTAATCTGGTTTTGTTAAATTTACCCAAGAACTCTTTTTTTTTTTCTCTTTTTTTTTCTTTCATCCAGATAATTAAAGGTTGCTTTAGAAACAATGACAGTGACCGATAAAAAAAGATGTCATAGCATATCGCAAAATATCCATACTGTGTGAGATGGAAGTCCAGTGTTCATAGCTAAATGGATCTTTTCTATTCTAATATGTCATTATTACTAGAAGTACACTACTAAAGATGAATTTATACAGTTCCTATTAATGATAAATCTATCGTTATTAAAATCTTAAAACATATGAAAAGTTTATTATTAGTTAATTATTAGTTATTAGACTTCTTTACAGAGAAATGGACTGATCTCTTCTCCGATGTGGGGTGGAGGTGGAGTACAAGACCGTCTGCTTACCCGGCAAATAATTCTTTTGACATTTCTGATTGACATTTCAAAAGTTGTTTTAAATGAAAATAATGCTTTAAAGTGGATTCTCTAAGCTGGGGTATCTTCTCTAAGGTATTACCTGTCTTCACCCTTAAAGCATTACTTTTACTTAAAAAAAACTTTTGACCTGTCAAATAGACATAAGGATCTGGTTGTTCAGACCCCATCAATTGCTAGAGTGGGCCTGGAAGGGAAGTGCTTAGCCATGCACTTCTCCTGGCTCAATCTAGTGTTAAAGGGGTTGTGCGCTGCCCTGCCTTTCGGAGCTCCGCTCGCAGCATCCGGAAGTTCATTACTCCAAATGCTGTGTGCAGGCTTCCGTGTTCGCGGCCGCCCCCTCGTGACGTCATGCCCCCTTCCCATAGACCTGATGTCACGAGGGGGCGGCCACGAACACGGAAGCCCGCACACAGCGTTCAGAGTAATGAACTTCCGGACGCTGCGAGCGGAGCTCCGAAAGGTAGGGAAGCGCACAACCCCTTTAAGTGATGGTCTGAACACCCAGACCATGACCAATGTGTGACATGTCAGAATTTTTTTTTTTAAGTGACTTTAAGTCTTTTATGTCCGAACTGAAGAGTTAACTTTCCTGCAGGAGGATTCCCAGGTCACTATTCTGAGAACAGTCATGGTTTATCTATGGTAGTGCTAAAAGAGCTATGGTATGATCAGAAATTGAATTAGGGCTCCTACAAAGAGGTATATCAGAATGTTAAAAGTCAGAGAACAACACAAGAGCATAGTCAGAAGCATAGCTAAAGCCAGAAATAGCATTTCATGTACCAGGAAGACCTTTTGAGAGATATGGACAAGGCAGACGCATGGTAACAACTAGGGTCAAAACTAAAGACAATAACTATGTCCTAAAACAGAAACCAGGAACAGAATAAACTTATGCTTGTAATGTAGCTTTTAATTGAGGTGTGGAAAGAGCCATATTAAACTGATCTGATTTTTGTCCGCTTTTAAAACATTTATAGTTTCTACCCACACACACACACACACCACAGACTGTTCAGTGCCTAAAAGCTTTCTGCTTTCTACAGGGTTAAGTAATATTGCCACAATCTAGTTGAATTGGGCACTTTCTGTCTTGTAAATATTTCATTATGTTAATTTTCCAATTTTAATTAAAAACTGTTTCCATATTTAAGAATATTAATTTAGCATTATTTATTTTTACTTTTATTATAGACATCGGAGACAGAAGCAACATATAGGAACACTGTTTTCCTGCCACCGAATCCAGCTGCGATTATTGTTCGAGAAATACTCAACATCAATGTGGTCTGCACTTATCCTCTGTAGCAGATCGTAATGTCAGGAATATCTCAAAAACATGATAGAAAGTGAAAAAATGAAGAAGAGCTTTCTATTGTTACGAAGGGGCTTTTCCAGTTCAATAGAAATAAAAGTTCTGTGTTCAAAAGTTCTGCAAAATATATTTGTTGACATAGAATGGATAAACTCTTGATTATATTTTGAGCCTTACAACCTGTGATTTAGCTCCACTTCTTACCATTATTAATGTAATGAACTTCAGGCTAGTCAAAACAGAAGAGAAGTTTGTGCTCTTTCTGTATTAAAGGGTACTCCGCCGGTAAACCTTTTATCCCATATCCAGACTGTCACACCCCTCCCATAGACAATAATGGAGGAGGCGTGGCATGATGCCATGAACACAGAATCTCCAAGCTTTCGTTTTTCAGACGCTGCTGCTTGAATGGAGATTGTGGGGGTCCCCAGAGGCGGACCCCCGTGATCAGACATGTTATCCCCTATCCTTTGGATAGGGAATAAGATGTTTTCCGGAAGAGTACCCCTGTAAGCTCACAGAGGATTGTCAATACTGAATACAGTTGTAACACAATGAGCACAAAAAACTAAGGTTCTCAACCTTTGGTACATATGCTTGGTACTTCCTTCTGCAGTGTGTGATTTTAGCCTTGGGGATACTTAGGCTACATTCACATCACGTTTATGACATATGGTTGCCGTATCAGTTTTTGGTTTCCCTAAACGGGAAACAAAAACCAGATACCACCGTATGTAATTTAATGCTCAATGCATTGTTCATTGAGTGCAATGTTATAAAAACCGCATACGATTTTTTCATGATTGAGAAAGATCCCAAAACCGGACAGTCCTGTGCCCAAAACAGTAGTAGACCAAGGTTTTGTGCAAGGGAAAAAAACATACAAGATCAAAACTGTACACATCCGGACACTCTGTCTGAGTGTGGCTTTGGAAGAGAGTTATAAAACAGGAAATAAATGCTGTTTGGAGTGAATCTGTGAAGCTGGGGTGACTTGTGTGAGTACTTACATTTGCACATAGAGGGATCACTGATAGAATTTTAAACAGCCTTTTCATTTTTGTCCTCTAGTCTGCCTCTAGTGGGAGGGTTGATTGGTCACAGGTGTGTAAATCTTTGTTTGGGACTCAGTTCTGAGCGTGAGAGGCATCTGAAAGAGAGTCATAAAACAGAGAGTTTGAAAGCAGGAGTTTGAGATCACTGTGTGTGTTACTTTCCTTACACTGTAGAGACTTTAACTCACAAGGTCTACTGAGAATTTAATTCTAATAGTTACTGTCTGTTTTTGGCTGTTAATCTGTGAAATCCCCATAACTAGATGGCCTCCATGTTGGAAAATACACTCTGGTGTACATCTTGCGCAATGTACGCAATCCTTGAACAGCAGTTTGAGGGTACATATTGTTGTGCGAGATGTGTGCGAGTTGTTAATTTAAAATCCCAGATCCTGGATCTAGAGGAGCAACTGGCAACACTGAGACACATTGACAACCTGGAGAGGAGTCTCCTGCTCACTGAGCAAGTACTCTCTGGGGTAAAGGTGGGGAGGATAGTGGGACGGAGGGGCTGGACAGTCAGGCAGTTAACTGGGTTACAGTTAGAAAACGGGGTATAGGGGAAAGTGTCAGGGAGGCTAGTCCTGAACTGGCACACCCAAACAAGTTTGCCTGGTTGGCAGATGAGGGGGATGACATTTCAGAGCTAGCAGTACTGCAGCAGGACTCTGCCTCTGACCGCCAGGGGGGTGGGGGGGTGTCTGCTCCAGTAAGGAGGGAAGGAGGAGTGCAGGGCATGCCAGACAGGTACTGGTAGTGGGGGACTCTATTATTAGGGGGACAGACAGGGAAATCTGTCACAAAGACCGGGATCGCCGAACAGTGTGTTGTCTTCCTGGCGCTTGAGTTTGGTACATCGCTGATCGGCTTGAAAAGTTGCTGGCTGGGGCTGGAGAGGACCCAGCAGTCCTGGTACATATTGGCAACAATTACGTAAGTAAGAGGTAGGTGGAGTGTCATGAAAATGATTTCAGGGACAGAGGCCACAAGCTAAAGGCAAGGACCTCCAAGGTAATATTTTCTGAAATATTACCTGTACCACGAGCCACACCAGAGAGGCAGCGGGAGATTAGGGAAGTAAACAAGTGGCTCAGAAGCTGGTGTAGGAAGGAGGGGTTTGGGTTCATGGAGAACTGGGCCGACTTTGCTGTCGGATACCGGCTCTACCGTAGGGACCGGCTGCACCTCAATGGGGAGGGTGCAGCTGTGCTTGGGGAGAAGATGGCTAAAATGGTGGAGGAGTGTTTAAACTAAGGACTGGGGGGGGGGAGATAGTGTAGATAGAGAGGGGGGACTTATTAGTGTACCTGGGGATTGAGCAGAGGGAGGGGTTAGAATAGTTAATAGGGATAGGCTTCATGTTGACTAATGCCAGAAGGAAACAGAGGAACTGGAGTTGATAATGTCTCAGGAGAACTATGACATAGTATAACAGAGACTTGGTTGGACGATAGCTGTGACTGGGCGGTCAACATACAGGGTTATAGTCTATTCAGAAAGGATCGGACAAAATGGAAAGGGGGAGGAGTTTGTCTTTGTGTAAAGTCCAGTCAGAAGGCTGCACTGAGGGAGGATATATGGGAGGAAAACAATAATGTGAAGTGGGTAGAAATATATGGATATAAAAATAAAAAAATTCTGATAGGGGTTTACTATAAGCCACTAAACAAAATGGAAGAGGCAGAAGATCAATTACTGAGGCAAATAAACAAGGCAGCAAATCAGAATGAGGTGATAATAATGGGGGAGTGTAAAGGACATCTGTACTGCATGAATTTTACATATTCCTGTGCCCGGGCTGCAAAAATAAACAAAATTAATTTGAACTCACCTTCCTAAGTTCCCCCGTTGCTCCGGTATTGGCTTCACGGTCCTCCGCTGCGATTCTCTTGCTGCTTCCTGGGGACGGTAACATCACAGAGCTGTCAGCGTATAACTGGCAGCAGCGATGTCCCGCCTCAGCCGCTGATAGGCTGAGCGCACTGTCATGTAAGGAACCGGCACTAGTTGATTTAAAAAAAAAAAAAAGTTTTCCACCGGAGTACCCCTTTAAAGTATCCGAACAAAAGACTGATCCCTTGCAAAATTCTACTTCAAATCAATTACTTATATCCTTTTGCAAACCACATCATCCTATTTCTTCAACTACTTTAGCTAGATGGGTGAGACAAACTATGTCTTTAGCAGGTATAGACATGTCTAATTTTGGAGCCTGCTCTACTAGGGGAGCCATGTCCACCGAATTAAGCCAATCAGGAGGATCTCTTTCCGAATCCACTTTTAAGACCTTTTATTTTAGGCCAGATCCTCATGTTTCTATGCTAGTACTTTAATTATTCATGTCTCTTTTTTCCTATTTATATATATTCGTTTAGTATTAGTTCTTTCAGTTTTTTCCTCGCATCAAAGAAGAGGCAGGGGTGGATCCAGAGTCTTGTCTCGGGAGGGGCACTATTAGAGTATCAGGCACTGGTCAACACGCCCCCTCCTATAGACTTGCATTGAGGTGGTGTGATGTCACAAGGGGCGTGGCTATGACATCACAACCCCCGCAGCCTGCACCCAGGGTTTGGAACAAAATATTCAGAACGCTGGGGCAGTGGAGCACCCCTTTAAGTATGCAGCATAGTGCCCCCACACTAGGTAGGCAGCATAGTTTCCAGTTCCCCCACACTAGGTAGACAGCATAGTTCCCCCACATTAGGTTGTAGTTCCCTCACATTAGGTTGTAGTTCCCTCACACTAGGTAGACAGCATATTTCCCCCACAGCTGGTTGTAGTCCCCCCCATTAGTTTGGCAGTATAGTTCCCCCACATTAGGTTGTAGTTCCCCCACATTAGGTTGTAGTTCCCCCACATTAGGTTGGCAGTATGTTCCCCCACATTAGGTTGTAGTCTCCCCCCATTATGTTGGCAGTATAGTTCCCCCACATTAGGTTGTAGTTCCCCCACATAAGGTAGGCAGTATAGTTCCCCCACATTAGGTTGTAGTTTCCCCACATTAGGTTGGCAGTATAGTTCCCCCACATTAGGTTGGCAGTATAGCTCCCCCACATTAAAGGAGTACTCTGGTGCAGAGTATTCCTGCCCCGTCCTGCCCGGGCTGCAAAAAAAATGAAAATGAACCATCTCTCACCTTCCTGGGTTCCCGCGGAGCGCCACTACAGCTGATCGGTCCTCCGGTCCATCTTCTTCATACTACCGTGTGTAACGAAGCGTCACATGGCGCTCAGCCTATCCCCGGCAGCCGCAATGTTCTGCCTCGGCCGGCGATAGGCTGAGCGCCATGTGACGCTTCGTTCACACGGAAGTATGAAGAGGATGGACCGGAGGACCGATCAGCTGTAGTGGCGGTCCGCGGGAACCCAGGAAGGTGAGAGACAGTTCATTTTCATTTTTTTTTGCAGCCCGGGCAGGACGGAGCAGGAATACTCTGCACCAGAGTACTACTTTAAGTTGTAGTTCCCCCACATTTGGTTGGCAGTATGTTCCCCCACATTAGGTTGAAGTTCCCCCCCCATTAGGTTGGCAGTATAGTCCTCTAGTCCTCCTTCATTAGGTAGGCAGTATAGTTCCCCCACATTAGGTTGTCTGTATAGTCCTCCCACATTAGGTTGGCAGTATAGTTCCCACACATTTAGTTTGCAGTATAGTTCCCCCACATTAGGTTGTAGTTCCCCCAGATTAGGTTGGCAGTATGTTCCCCCACATTAGGTTGTAGTTCCCCCCCCCCCCTTAGGTTGGCAGTATAGTCCTCCTACATTAGGTTGGCAGTATAGTTCCCCCACATTTAGTTTGCAGTATAGTTCCCCCACATTAGGTTGGCAGTATAGTTCCCCCACATTAGGTTGGCAGTATAGTTGTGATGCCCGCAGTGTAGCAGGTTGCAGAAAATAATTTCCAGCATAATAATCAAATATACTAATTGTCACAGAATGGGAAAGTGCTAAATAAGTTTTTACCATTTAAAACTATAGCTCCCAGTATGACCTAAGTAGTGGTAAGGTTATGCTGGGAGTTGTTGTTTCATCCATGAAAACTGCAAAACTTACAAGTGACTACAGCTCTGAAGGGACATAGTGAGGAGAATACACAATGATGTCAGTGACTACAGGTGACAGCTTTGATGGTACATACCGCTGTTTCTTTGTCAGCTAAATCTTCTCTCTGCAGAAAATGACGCCCAGATGGCTCCTTAATTTGTCAGCAGATTCTGATCCTCTATATGAAAACAATAATTATTATAATATTGCTAAACACCGTATCCTCTGAATACCCCACACTGCACCCTCTGAATATAATACTACCACACACTGCGCTCTCTGAATATAATACTACCACACACTGTGCTCTCTGAATATAATACTACCACACACTGCGCTCTCCGAATATAATACTACCACACACTGCGCTCTCTGAATATAATACTACCACACACTACCCTCTCTGAATATAATACTACCACACACTGCACTCTCTGAATATAAAACCACCACACACTGCGCTCTCTGAATATAAAACCACCACACACTGTGCTCTCTGAATATAAAACCACCACACACTGCGCTCTCTGAATATAATACTACCACACTGCACTCTCTGAATATAATACTGCGGCATACTGCACTTTCTGAATATAATACTGCCACATACTACGCTCTCTGAATATAATACTGCCACATACTGCGCTCTCTGAATATAATACTGCCACATACTGTACCATCTGAATATAATACTGCCACACACTGCACCCTCTGAATATAATACTACCACACTGCGCTCTCTGAATATAATACTACCACACTGCGCTCTCTGAATATAATAGAGCCACATACTGTGCTCTCTGAATATAATACTGCCATATACTGCGCTCTCTGAATATAATACTAACACATACTGCGCTCTCTGAATATAAAACTGCCACATACTGCGCTCTCTGAATATAATACTGCCACATACTGTACCATCTCAATATAATAGAACACACACTCACGCAGTGTCCAGCTCACCACTCCCCGTCTCAGTGCACGGAAACGTGTGGACTCCACGTACAAATGCAAACTTGACAAGAAAGGAAAGTCCAGCACTGCAGGTCCAAAGCAAGGAAGCCGTTTTATTGTATAAGAACACACGGACACCAAACGTGGATCACAAGTGACGCGTTTCGGCGAGCTCTATCGCCTTAGTCGTACCACTTAGTCGTACGACTAAGGCGATAGAGCTCGCCGAAACGCGTCACTTGTGATCCACGTTTGGTGTCCGTGTGTTCTTATACAATAAAACGGCTTCCTTGCTTTGGACCTGCAGTGCTGGACTTTCCTTTCTTATCTGAATATAATACTGCCACACACTGCACCATCTGAATATAATACTACCACACTCCGCTCTCTGAATATAATACTGCCACATACTGCACTCTCTGAATATAATACTACCACATACTGCGTTCTCTGAATATAATACTACCACACACTGTACCCTCAGAATATAATACTACCACACACAGCACTCTCTGAATATAATACTACCACACACTGCGCTCTCTGAATATAATACTGCCACATACTGCGCTCTCTGAATATAATACTGCCACATACTGCGCTCTCTGAATATAATACTGCCACTTACTACGCTCTCTGAATATAATACTGCCACATACTGCGTTCTCTGAATATAATACTACCACACACTGTACCATCTGAATATAACCTTGCCGTGCAGTGCACCCTCTGAATACAATACTGTAATGTATTGTGGCCCATAAAAATCGTACCAACCCTGAAATTCCTTTATAATATACACCATGGGGGAGATTTATCAAAACCTGTCCAGAAGAAAAGTTGTCCAGTTGCTCATAGCAACCAATCATCTCACTGCTTTTATTTTTAACAAGGCCTCTGCAAAACGAAAGAAGCAATCTGATTGCTTGCTATGGGCAACTGGGTAAGTTTTCCTTTGCACAGGTTTTGATAAATCTCCCCCCCCATACCTCTAAAATGCAAAACACTCTGTGCCTTCACATATAGTAATAATGCCCCATCCTGTGCCCCCACATATAATAATTATGGCCCCTCCTGCGCCCCCAACATATTAATAATGTCCGTCCGGTCCCCCCCACATAATAAAAATGCCCTCTGTCCTGTGCCCCTCACATATAATGCCTCCTGTCTTGTGCCCCTCACATATAATGCCACCTGTGCTGTGTCCCTCACATATAATGCCCCCATCACGCTCCCCTAACATTTAATGCCCCCTGTGCTGTGTCCCTCATATAATGCTCTCATCATGTGCCCCTCACATATACTGCCCCCTGTCCTGTGCCCCTAACATATAATGCCCCCTGTGACATGCCCCTCACATATAATGCCCCCTGTCCTGCCCCACAGGGGGCATCATATGTGAGGGGCACATGACTGGAGCATTATATCTGAAGGGCACATGATGATGATGGGGGCATTATATGTGACGGGCACAGCACAGGGGGCATTATATGTGAAGAGCACATGTCATGTGCTCTTCACATATAATGCCCCCTGTCATGGGCACCTCACATCAAATGTATCCTTTTTTGTGCCCCCTACGTTTTTTAATTGCCCCCCGAGCCCACCCAGTGTCATGTAGATGTGCCAAACAGTAAAAAAAAAATCCATACACTTATATTACGTTCCGTGCTGAGCAGCTCTCTTCTTATGTGCACAGACTGTGCAGACTGGTGAGCGGCGAGCCGCGGTGACGGGATCTTCAGGCGCCGGCGCCATAATGTGACGTCATCGCGCCGGCCTGCCGTTGATCGCCGACTCACGTTCAAGCGGTGAGAAAGGTAAATTAATAAGCGAATGGTGGAGCAGGAGCTGACAGCCACTGAGAAGAGGACGAATGTTACCTGTGCATACCTTATATTACCTGTGCTGTCTGATGACTGGCTACTGTTCATACCATGTTATCTGTTAACCCTTGCTGCTAAATTTTAGCAGTGAATGAGAGATAGCATAATGTTCGCTCCTGTCTTTAATAAAATCTATGATTTCTGTGGTGTATAGACAGTATGTGGGACCCCCCACACTACCCCAATTTCTGTAAGGGTGATCCTCTACTTCAACCATTTTGTTAAGATTGCTTTATTTAAAGAGACTATGCCTCCACTCTACTAGGTGAATGGTGTGCAAATAAACTGAGTTATAGTTTTTTACACCTGTGTTTTGACTTATTTCTGCACCTCACCATCACCACCACTTCACATATCATTGGGCCATACACTGTTCAGGGTGTGCCCTTAGGAACTGTTACTACCTATACCTGCCATGCAGCACCCTTCCACCTATCCAGCCTATGGTTTGTGGCATAACGTTGTGAAAGACCTCATACCAGTGTGCCAACAACAGTGACATTCTTAGGAACCGCAGCAGCACCTTTGGTCAACAAAATGGAGGCTCTTAGCGCACTTTTTGATCAAAACGTGTCCCCCCATCCACCACGCGGAGGTGGCCTCATATCGGATGGGACCCTAACATTGATTCTCCTCAAGGCTGGGTGACATGCTGGATCCACTAACAACCTAAAACCACCTCCTGAGAAAATAGGGGAGGGGATGCACGGCTACAGAGGGAGCCACTCCCCCCACATTGCATAGCAAAAACAAAACAAAAAAAATTTAGCCAGCACCTAAACCCAATACACGGATGCACGCTGCTGAGGCAAGTACAAAACATGTAAAAAAAAGAAAATGGCAGCAGCACCTTTGGTCAACAACATTTTTTTTAACATGTTTTGTACTTGCCACAGCAGCGTGCACCCGTATATTGGGTTTAGGTGCTGGCTATATATATATATATATATATATATATATATATATATATTTTTTTTTTTTTCATCTTAGGAACTACTGCACCCAGGAATCCCACAGGTTGCTTCCTCTGCTGGGTCCCCTCTCGACTGTCATATTCACATTGTTGTTAGCATTGTGCAGTGATCTTCTAGCAAAGGACCATAGTATATGAATACATGAAAGTAGAGTCATCATTTACACTAAAGTACCCCCAGATTTAGTAGGACTATTGTACTTTACCTGAACAGTTGCTACTACAATAAATACTTTACATACTATGTAATATTCTAGAATTACCCATATTATGTAGTCAGTGTAGCATATTTTTTATTTGAAGGTTATAATGTCCCTTTGAGATTGACATAAACATGAGGATGTGCACCATACATGTGAATTACTAATCATAACTAGAATTCCCCACCATGTGAGTGCTACACTTAACTAGGCAAAGTTGGGAAGCAATTCATTTTCTCTGAAATGTAATCTATTTTTATGTCATACTCATATAATTCATAATGCACATGATAACATCTAAACATAAAACCACAATTATAAACTCCGGGCAAATTCCAGATGGGCTGTTGAACTTATGTATAACCCAAATACCCCTCCCCTTATTGTTCTACTAAATTGAATTTAGAGAACAATAGGCTAATAATTTTGTTATTTGGCATAAACACCCATTTTCTAAACACAGTTAAAGGGGTAGTCTGGCTTTATACATCTTATCCCTTATCCAAAGTATAGGGGATAAGATGTATCATCACAGGGGTCCCGCCGCTGGGGACCCCCACAATCTTGGTGCAGCCCCCGGCATTCTGTCCTGGGTGCTGCCTTCAAGACGGGGAGTGACGTCACAGCCACGGCCCTTAGTGACCTCACATCCCTCCATTCATGTCTACGTCACATCCCCGTCCCTGAGGCAGCACCCGGTGCAGAATTCCAGGGGCTGCACCGAGATCGTGGGGGTCCCAAGCGGCTGGACCCTGCGATGATACATATTATCCCCTATCCTTTGGATAAGGGATAAGATGTATAAAGCCGGAATACTCCTTTAATGTGAAGCCAACACAGGAGTTGCAAACAACTTTGCAAATAGTCTTGGTTTTAGACATTTACTAGTGTTTTGTGTCTATTACAGAATCAGATTCATTCTGGATTACCTCCTTTAAAATTATGAAGCTTCTATCATTATTGTGCCTTGCACAACATTCAGACACTAGCAACATAAATATAAGGTGGTTATCCGAAGCTTTGTTTGCATGATTGGTGACAACTTGCTGATATGTGGGGATCCAACCGCTGGACCCCACACTGATCACAAGGACAGAGGTTCATTGTCCTGCAAATGAAGCGGCAGCATGTATGCTTTGTCATTGTTCCACTCTCAATAGAACTTCTGAACAAAATCAACCATTCATTTGACTCAGTACCATTTATTTGACTTTGACACTGACGATGACACTTGTCACAGTTCTCAATAGCCAACATTATAGTAAAACATCAAATTCAGTAGGGTGTGTCTACATGTTAATGTGACTACATACAGTATGAATGTGACTACTTTTTACTATTTGAAAGGCACAATTATAAGGTAGAAATGATTGGGCTACTAAAATTTAGAGATAAAGAAATATATTCTCTTTCATCTAACAGTAAATGCATAATTTAGACTGTACTTGTCATTTTATTGTAGATGCTCAAGCATGGCATAACTAAAATTAACTCAACAATAAACTATTTCAAATAAACCATAAGGAAGAACTTTTGTAACACAAAAAAGGGATTGTCCCATATACCTTGTTAGGCCTTTCTCACACATATCTTTGTCTCCAGTCTTTTTTTCCACCAGTGATGGTAAAACCGATCCCATAGTGTTCTTTTAGGGCTGCGATGAACCAATCGAATCTGACAAATCCGAATTCGTTACAAATTTATGGAAAAATTTGATTTACAACAACTGCGAATATTGACATGATTAGATCGCGCAAATAACTTCAATAAACTCCATTTAGTGCGGTCCAGGCTCCAGGGGATCTAAAATGGCAGATCCACATGTGAGGACATGGGGTAAGGAATCGTGGGAAGTCAGGAACAAGGGTAAGCGGGATGACCCTGAATCACATGCAGCATGCAGCCTATCAGCAGCCAGTCACCCCTGTGAGGTCACAGCCCAATATAATCGTCAGCCATATTGCAGCCAGTCACTTCAGCCTTTCATTACAGAGAGATAGATAGGGACAGACAGCCCTGTGTGTTGGACAGAAAAGCTTTCTTCCAGCAGCGATTCACCTCCTAGTCACATCAGTGTTCTGTTGCACAGAGGGTCAGAGATCAGTGTGTGTTGCACAGGAAAGCATTCTTACCACAGCAATTCACCTCCTAGTCACTACAGCGTTCTATGAAAGAGAGGGACAGAGAGCAGTGTGTTGCACAGAACAGCAGTGATTCCTTTCAAGCCCAAATCTTGCCTAAAAGCACTGATAGGGAAAGGAGTGAGATTGAGAGAGAAAGTGTAATTTTGGGTGTAGTGCACAGCGACTGTGTGCTGCAGCCCAGGTGTGTACTGCTGGTGTTATACACAAATACTTTTTTAAGAGTAGTGGAACGCATTGTCCTCCCCTCATAAATGCATATCACATATGTACATCTAAGTGTTGTACTATTTTGTTCCTATTAACCCCTTAAGGACGCAGGACGTAAATGTACGTCCTGGTGAGGTGGTACTTAACGCACCAGGACGTACATTTACGTCCTAAGCATAACCGCGGGCATCGGAGCGATGCCCGTGTCATGCGCGGCTGATCCCGGCTGCTGATCGCAGCCAGGGACCCGCCGGCAATGGCCAACGCCCGCGATCTCGCGGGCGTCCGCCATTAACCCCTCAGGTGCCGGGATCAATATAGATCCCGGCATCTGCGGCAGTTCGCAATTAAAATGAACGATCGGATCGCCCGCAGCGCTGCTGCGGGGATCCGATCATTCATAACGCCGCACGGAGGTCCCCTCACCTTCCTCCGTGCGGCTCCCGGCGTCCCCTGCACTGGTCTGTGATCGAGCAGACCAGAGCAGGAGATGACCGATAATACTGATCTGTTCTATGTCCTATACATAGAACAGATCAGTATTAGCAATCATGGTATTGCTATGAATAGTCCCCTATGGGGACTATTCAAGTGTAAAAAAAAATGTAAAAAAATGTAAAAGTAAAAGTAAAAAAAAAGTGAAAAATCCCCTCCCCCAATAAAAAAGTAAAACGTCCGTTTTTTCCTATTTTACCCCCAAAAAGCGTAAAAAACATTTTTTATAGACATATTTGGTATCGCCGCGTGCGTAAATGTCCAAACTATTAAAATAAAATGTTAATGATCCCGTACGGTGAACGGCGTGAACGAAAAAAAATTTTAAAAGTCCAAAATTCCTACTTTTTTAATACATTTTATTAAAAAAAAAATTATAAAAAATGTATTAAAAGTTTTTTATATACAAATGTGGTATCAAAAAAAAAGTACAGATCATGGCGCAAAAAATGAGCCCCCATACCGCCGCTTATACGGAAAAAAATAAAGTTATAGGTCATCAAAATAAAGGGATTATAAACGTACTAATTTGGTTAAAAAGTTTGTGATTTTTTTTAAGCGCAACAATAATATAAAAGTATATAATAATGGGTATCATTTTAATCGTATTGACCCTCAGAATAAAGAACACATGTCATTTTTACCAGAAATTGTACGGCGTGAAAACAAAACCTTCCAAAATTAGCAAAATTGCGTTTTTCGTTTTAATTTCCCCACAAAAATAGTGTTTTTTGGTTGCGCCATACATTTTATGATATAATGAGTGATGTCATTACAAAGGACATCTGGTCGCGCAGAAAACAAGCCCTCATACTAGTCTGTGGATGAAAATATAAAAGAGTTATGATTTTTAGAAGGCGAGGAGGAAAAAATGAAAACGTAAAAATTAAATTGTCTGAGTCCTTAAGGCCAAAATGGGCTGAGTCCTTAAGGGGTTAAAGGGGTACTCTGGTGGAAAACTTTTTTTTTTATCACCTGGTGCCAGAAAGTTAAACAGATTTGTAAATTACTTCTATTAAAAAATCTTAATCCTTCCAGTACTTATTTGCTGCTGAAAACTACAGAGGAAATTATTTTCTTTTTGAGAGAGCACTGTGTTCCAAAAAGAAAATAATTTCCTCTGTAGTATTCAGCAGCTAATAAGTACTAGAAGGATTAAGATTTTTTTATATAAGTAATTTACAAATCTGTTTAACTTTCTGGCACCAGTTGATAAAAAAAAAAAAAAGTTTTCCACCGGAGTACCCCTTTAAAGTCTTAAGGGCCTAGTTACTGTAAAAGGCCAGCCAAAAGTACACACCTGCCCAAAAGTACACACCTGCTGGTGTTTTACACAACTACTGTTTAAATTGTACTGGAGTGCATTGAACTCTCCCCATAAGTGCATACCACATACGTACAGCTGTAAGTGTTGTACCATTTTGTTCCTGTTAAAGTTTTAAGGGCCTGGTTACTGTGAAAGGCCAACCAATAGTACACACCTGCTGACAAATACTGTCTTAAGCGTAGTGAAGCGTATTGTACTCCCCTCATATACGCACTAAGTATGTCAGGCAGAGAAGTGCCAGGATGTGCACAGAGGAGTGGCAGAGGCCTAAATTCATCAGGTGCAGGCAGAGGTCGCAGCAGACTAGGGGCCAGTGCCAGAGGCCTGAACTCCTAGTATTAGCTAGTGGTCGTGTCTCGACCAGCAACCCATCTGCTGTCATTGACTAATTAAATCGGTCATCCACTTCATCACAAGTGACATCTGACACCCCCAGTCAACAGTCGGTGGGTTCCTCAGGCACAACCATCAATTGGCATGGCCTGGTAGCCCGGTAGCAGTCCCTGTCCTCAAAATGCCTCTGTCATATGCTGTTCCTTCCCCCATAGAAGTATCCTATGCTGTGGGTTCAACTCCACTTTTTAGTCAAGACAATCTACTACAGGACAGTCAGCAGCCCAGCCAAGAAGTGGAGGAGACATCCCCCGCTTCCTTCACCAGGCGGGCAAGTAGTGATGAGGAGAGTGGCATGGTAGGTGGTGTTGGGAGCGATCAGGCTCCTGAAGCACACACTGTTGAGGAACCTGAGGAGGACATCAGTGACGTTCTGACACAACTGATGATGAAGCCGATCACACTTAGGAGGCAGTCTTGGTCATTCTGCCACATTTTGGTCATCTCATACTGGTCTCCTCATACTGATGCCACCTCCAGGCTCTGTCATTGTGCCGCTCTGCGACAGTGATTCTAATAGCGGCGCCTCTGTTCTGCATGTCATACTGAATAACAGTATTATTTCACTAACCCAGCACACAACCTATGGGTGTTACAGCAAGGCATTGTTTTCTACATCCCTATTAGTGTTGAGCGGCATAGGCCATATTCGAATTCGCGAATATTCGCGAATATATGGACGAATATTCGTCATATATTCGCGAATATTCGCATATTCGTTATATCCTCGTTTTATTTTCGCGTATGCAAAAATACGCGCATGCGAAAATTAGCATATGTGGAAATTCGCATATGCGAAAATTAGCATATGCTAATTTTCGTATATGCGAATTTTCGCACGCCAGTCTCACACAGTAGTATTACAGCCTTCTTTACACCACACAAGCTGGAAGCAGAGAGGGATGATCACTGTGATGTGTACTGTGAAGAAAAAAAAAACGAATATTCGTAATTACGAATATATAGCGCTATATTCGCAAAATTCGCGAATTCGCGAATATGCGATATTCGCGAATAATATTCGAATTGCGAATATTCGCAAGCAACACTAATCCCTATTGAGGCTCTCTGTAGGCCAGAAATAGCCATTTTTAATAGCAATTCGCCGCAAATAAATTCGTACCGAACCAATTTTTTGGGGAAAAATTGGTAAGTCTGCCGAATCAAATTTTTGCTAATTTCTAGCTTTTATGTATCTGGTGGCATCAGTTTTGCTGCAGCATGGCTCATGTGCCACTTAAGATTACACCAGTATTTTAAATAGTACTTGATGCACTTTGGCTTCTTCAAAACAATTCTTCCTTACCTCAGTATGTTTATCAATGAGTTATTGTCTGATGAAGTCTATACTTAGCTTATAGCCATTGTTCTGTATTCCAGATCATGAACAGTAAAGCTGGCAATACTCATTAGCTTAATGTCAGTAGAGATGAGTGAAGTTACAGTCATTCGATTCGTCACAAACTTCTCTGCTTGGCGGTTGCTGACTTTCACCTGCATAAATTAGTTCAGCTTTCAGCTGCTCCGGTGGGCTGGAAAAGGTGGATAGGAGAGAGTCTCCCAGGACTATATCCACCTTTTCCAGGCCACCGGAGCACCTGAAAGCTGGACTAATTTATGCAGACTAAAGACCGCAAACGCCGAGCCGAGAAGTTTGTGACGAATCAAATTACTGTAAGTTCGCTCATCTCTAAATGTCAGCTGAATCTGGCAATTTTTGCAGGACCATCTTGTTTGCATGGTAGCCTCCTGACTTTCCCTTGATGGCAGATATTAGATGAAAGAAGTAGTAAGCATGTTTTTTTTTTTTTTTTTTTACAACTGCCCAATCCTTCTCTTCTTGGAGAGATAAGTGGATTCTGACAGCATCTTTCTCCCATCACTATATTTAGAATACAGTACATGAGTGCTGTACTTGGCTGTCTCTGGTGCTCCCAAAGAAAATGAATGGAAGGGGGAGTCAACCCCACTTCATGCACAAGGAGAACAGGGATGCTGTTGAGGAGATTACAGGGGGGGGGGGGCGGGGGGAGGATCCAGTGGTTAGACTTCCAGACACTTATCCCCTATTCTGCGATAAGTGTCAATTTGCTGGAGTACCCCTGTAAGTCTTGTCACCCTGCACTGAATCAAATTAATAAAGGCTACATAAAAAATCTAGTACTTAAACTCTATGCAACTGGTTGTGATATAAAGTACCAGCTCTGATCCAATCAGCTTGGTTAGCAATGCAGAACCAATTGGTTATGGTTTGCACCCCTTACACACCATGTCCAAATGTATTAAAACTATGTTACTCTCAGACAATGTAAACCTAAGCAGTCTACAAATGTGCCAGATTTATTAATATTACTCAGGTTGCTTGATAAATCTGGCCCATCTGTGAAGTATCTAGTCTGTAGCAAACACAGAGAAAGCCAGCGCAACAACCAAATACATGGGTTCATGCCTCTGTGGCAAATACAAAAACATGAAAAGATGTATCACACATTTTCATCAAAATATGTCTCCCTTCCACAATGCGGAGGTGGCACCATTTTGGATGGGACCCTTACATGCTGACTCTACTCAACTCTGTTGGGCATGTAGCCTCTGACTAGGTGACAGGTAGGATAGTCTAAGTTTGCATTGTCTAGTCTAAGGCTGGGTTCACATCACGTTTTTCCCTATATGTGACCGCATACTGCTGGGGGAAGCTAAAAACTTGTGCTGCCATATGCGGTCCCGTATGTAATTTCAATGAGCCGACCGGAATGAACCAGTCAGCTAATTTTTCCCCGTATGCGGTTTTCTACCGGACCTAAAACCGTGGTTGACTACAGTTTTAGGTCCGGTAGAAAACGGCATACGGGGAAAAATGAACCGACCGGTTCACTCCGGTCGGCTCATTGAAATTAATTACATACAGGACTGCATATGGCAGGGATAAGGGAGCGCAAGTTTTTAGCTCCCCCCAGCCTTATGCGGTCCCGTATAGGGAAAAACATGATGTGAACCCAGCCTACGAGTAGACCAACCACTAGTTTTTGTGAAAACATGCACCCAAATTATGGTGTTTTTTGGGATGTATAAAGTGTCTCAAAACAATGCCCCTTGAACTGAAGTCACACCCCAAAAATAATATATAGAATAAATCCAGACCTCAAGGTTGTAACCAAAACTAACAGCTAAGGTACACAATGAATAAAATATATGTGGGAGACCATGCTTCATATACAAATGTTTTTTTATTAAAATAAACATAAAAAGCATACATAATCATGTACAATCACAGGGACCTTGTGAATGGGATACAATACATAAAAATTTAAGAGAAGATAGTCACACTGTAATAGTTCTAATATTAAATTATAGTATCATTTTCATAATGTTATATATTTGCCCGCAAATGATCCCAATTCCGCTTCTAATGGTCATAGCCTACCGAGGAAGAGGTCAGCCAAGCCTGACAGTCAAGTCTGAATGAACACCAAAGTTTTATCCACACTGTGCCATTGTGACACCCGAATCTCCAACTCCGCCACAGTTTTCCACTCCATTGCTCTGCTACACCCTATTGAGCGAGAAGTACAGTCTGCTGCAATACAGCGAACTATGTGCTGTAAAATCTTCTCTAATATGCATGGAATATTCACTGTTTGTGCTTTTTCTGATACTTTGAACGAGTCAGAGCATGCGGACTTAACCAGTTTACCATCAGTATCTCGCTATCTAATAACTGTGAGAGCTTCATTGAATTACTGGATGCTGGATGATGCAGTCATAAAATTATATCTATTAGTAGCAGAGATGGCATAATTTGCAGGCAAATATATTACATTATTGAAATTATACTATAATTTAATATAAACAACATAATAACTATTACTGCTCTTAAATTTTTGTATTTGATCCCATTCACAAGGGCCCCATGATTATACACACTTTTTATGTTTATTTTAGTAAATAATTTTTGTATATGAAGCACAGTCTCCCACATATATGAATATTATTAATTGTGTACCTTAAAGGGGTATTCTGACACTAGACATCTTATCCCATATCCAAAGGATAGGGGATAAGATGTCAGATCGCGGGGGTCCCACCGCTGGGGACCCCCGAGATCTCGGCTGCAGCACCCACCTGTTGCGGCTTCCGGCAGCGCTGGAGGCTCTCATCCTAACTCCTCACCACCACAGTGATGTGAGATCCTGACATCACAACCCCGCCCCTGTGTGACATCACGCCCCACCCCCGCGATCTGACATGTTAGTTTTGGTTACAACTTTGAGGTCTGGATTTATTCTATATATTATTTTGCCTTTTTTGCACCATTAGGTATTGGTGAACATCCAGAGAGACATTGGTTGATATAGTTGTGAGCTGCACTTATTCTTTAAATTTTTTTGAAGTCACACCCTTTTCTGTTAGATAACACACCCCACATGGCCTAAAATGCATATAATAAATATAGTAAATGCATGAATGCTAGCTTTTTGGAGCAAACTGCACCAGAAATCTAGTACATTTCAACAGTTAATCCTGGGTTTTCTCCCTCTTTATTTTTCTAAACAACAAAAGACAAATATACTTCCACTGGCTCATGCTGTTGTGACCCTGCATATTAAAAGTTAAAATAACCATTTTGTATTTTTTGTAAAGCGGAAGAAAAAACACAAAATCTTCCCAAAACCCGGTGCAGAATCGACATGCGAGTTATTTTTGTGCATTTGCATTGTTTTGTTACAATTTTTTTTTATTATCTTAACCCCTTAAGGACCAGGCCATTTTACACCTTACGGACCAGAGCGTTTTTTGCAATTCTGACCACTGTCACTTTAAACATTAATAACTCTGGAATGCTTTTAGTTATCATTCTGATTCCGAGATTGTTTTTTTGTGACATATTCTACTTTAACTTAGTGGTAAAATTTTATGGTAACTTGCATCCTTTCTTGGTGAAAAATCCCAAAATTTGATGAAAAAAATTAAAATTTTGCATTTTTCTAACTTTGAAGCTCTCTGCTTGTAAGGAAAATGGATATTCAAAATAAAACATTTTTGGGTTCACATATACAATATGTCTACTTTATGTTTGCATCATAAAATGTATGTGTTTTTACTTTTGGAAGACACCAGAGGGCTTCAAAGTTCAGCAGCAATTTGGAAATTTTTCACAAAATTTTCAAACTCGCTATTTTTCATGGACCAGTTCAGGTTTGAAGTGGATTTGAAGGGTCTTCATATTAGAAATACCCCATAAATGACCCCATTATAAAAACTACACCCCCCAAAGTATTCAAAATGACATTCAATAAGTGTATTAACCCTTTAGGTGTTTCACAGGAATAGCAGAAAAGTGAAGGAGAAAATTCACAATCTTCATTTTTTACACCCGCATGTTCTTGTAGACCCAATTTTTGAATTTTTGCAAGGGGTAAAAAGGAGAAAATTTTTACTTGTATTTGAAACCCAATTTCTCTCGAGTAAGCACTTACCTCATATGTCTATGTTAATTGTTTGGCGGGCGCAGTAGAGGGCTCAGAAGGGAAGGAGCGTCAAATGGTTTTTGGGGGGCATGTCACCTTTAGGAAGCCCCAATGGTGCCAGGACAGCAAAAAAAAACACATGGCATACCATTTTGGAAACTAGACCCCTCAGGGAACGTAACAAGGGGTAAAGTGAACCTTAATACCCCACAGGTGATTCACGACTTTTGCATATGCAAAAAAAAAAAAATAATGTTTTACCTAAAATGCTTGGTTTCCCAAAAATTTTACATTTTTAAAAAGGGTAATAGCAGAAAATACCCCCCAAAATTTGAAGCCCAATTTCTCCCGATTCAGAAAACACCCCATATGGGGGTGAAAAGTGCTCTGCTGGCGCACTACAGGTCTCAGAAGAGAAGGAGTCACATTTGGCTTTTTGAAAGCAAATTTTGCCCTGGGGGCAGGCCGCATTTAGGAAGCCCCTATGGTGCCACAACCGCAAAAAAAAAACACATGGCATACCATTTTGGAAACCAGACCCCTCGGGGAACGTAACAAGGGGTAATGTGAACCTTAATACCCTACAGGTGTTTCACGACTTTTGCATATGTTAAAAAAAAAAATAAAATTTTACCTAAAATGCTTGGTTTCCCAAAATTTTTACATTTTTAAAAAGGGTAATAGCAGAAAATACCCCCCAAAATTTGAAGCCCAATTTCTCCCGATTCAGAAAACACCCCATATGGGGGTGAGAAGTGCTCTGCTGGTGCACTACAGGTCTCAGAAGAGAAGGAGTCACATTTGGCTTTTTGAAAGCAAATTTTGCTCTGGGGGCATGCCGCATTTAGGAAGCCCCTATGGTGCCATAACAGCAAAAAAAAACACATGGCATACCATTTTGGAAACTAGACCCCTCGTGGACCGTAACAAGGGGTAATGTGAACCTTAATACCCCACAGGTGTTTCACGACTTTTGCATATGTAAAAAAAAACATTTTTTTTTTACCTAAAATGCTTGGTTTCCCAAAATGTTTACATTTTTTAAAAGAGTAATAGCAGAAAATACCCCCCAAAATTTGAAGCTCAATTTCTCCCGATTCAGAAAACACCCCATATGGGGGTGAGAAGTGCTCTGCTGGCGCACTACAGGTCTCAGAAGAGGAGGAGTCACATTTGGCTTTTTGAAAGCAAATTTTGCTCTGGGGGCATGCCGCATTTAGGAAGCCCCTATGATACCAGGACAGCAAAAAAAAAAAACACATGGCATACCATTTTGGAAACTAGACCCCCCGGGGAACGTAACAAGTGGTAATGTGAACCATAATACCCTACAGGTGATTCACAACTTTTGCATATGTAAAAAAAATATATATATATATTTTTTTACCTAAAATGTTGATTTCCCAAAAATTTTTGATTTTTAAAAAGGGTAATAGCAGAAAATACCCCCCATAATTTGTAACACAATTTCTCCCGAGTACGGCGATACCCCATATGTGACCCTAAACTGTTGCCTTGAAATAAGACAGGGCTCCAAAGTGAGAGCGCCATGCGCATTTGAAGCCTGAATTAGGGACTTGCATGGGGGTGGACATAGGGGTATTCTACGCCAGTGATTCCAAAATAGGGTGCCTCCAGCTGTTGTAAAAGTCCCAGCATGCCTGGACAGTCAGTGGCTGTCTGGTAATACTGGGAGTAGTTGTTTTGCCACAGCTGGAGGCTCCGTTTTGGAAACAGTGGCGTACCAGACGTTTTTCATTTTTATTGGGGAGGGGAGGGGGCTGTGTAGGGGTATGTGTATATGTAGTGTTTTTTACTTTTTATTTTATTTTATTTTGTGTTAGTGTAGTGTTTTTAGGGTACAGTCGCACGGGTGGGGGGTTCACAGTAGTTTCTCGCTAGCAGTTTGAGCAGCGGCAGAAAATTTGCCTCAGCTCAAACTTGCAGCTGGATACTTACTGTAATCCTCTGCCCATGTGAGTGTACCCTGTACGTTCACATTGGGGGGGGGGGGGACATCCAGCTGTTGCAAAACTACAACTCCCAGCATGTAGGGTCTATAAGTGCATGCTGGGAGTTGTAGTTTTGCAATAGCTGGAGGCTCCGTTTTGGAAACGGTGGCGTACCAGACGTTTTTCATTTTTATTGTAGGGGTATGTGTATATGTAGTGTTTTTTTACTTTTTATTTTATTTTGTGTTAGTGTAGTGTAGTGTTTTTAGGGTACAGTCACACGGGCGGGGGTTCACAGTAGTTTCTCGCTGGCAGCTTGAGCTGCAGCTCAAACTTGCAGCCGGATACTTACTGTAATCCTCCGCCCATGTGAGTGTACCCTGTACATTCACATTGGGGGGGGGGGGGGACATCCAGCTGTTGCAAAACTACAACTCCCAGCATGTACGGTCTATCAGTGCATGCTGGGAGTTGTAGTTTGTAGTGTACAAAGTGTAGTGCAACAGCTGGAGACACACAGGTTGTGAAACACCGAGTTTGGCAACAAACTCAGTGTTTTGCAACCAGTGTGCCTTCAGCTGTTGCAAAAGCTACAACCCCCAGCATGTACGGACAGCGGAAGGGCATGCTGGGTGTTGTAGTTATGCAACAGCGGGAGGCATGCTACTTTGGCTGGGGATGCTGGGGATTGTAGTTATGCAACAGCTGGAGACACACTGGTTTGCTACTTAACTCAGTGTGCCTTCAGCTGTTGCAAAACTACAACTCTCAGCAGTCACCGAGAGCCAACGGGCATGGTGGGAGTTGTAGTTATGCAACCAGCAGATGCACCACTACAACTCCCAACATGCACTTAAGCTGTTTGTGCAAGCTGGGAGTTGTAGTTACACAACAGCTGAAGGTACACTTTTCCATAGAAAGAATGTGCCTCCAGCTGTTGCAAAACCATAAGCCCCAGCATGCCCATAAGTGCATGCTGGGAGTTGTGGTGGTCTGCCTCCTCCTGTTGCGTAACTACAGCTCCCAGCATGCCCTTTTTGTATGCTGGGAGCTGTTGCTAAGCAACAGCAGGAGGCTGTCACTCACCTCCTGCTGCTGCTTGATCGCTGCACAGGTCAGTCCCGCCGCCGCCGCCGTCGCTCCTGGGGCCCCGATCCCAACATTAACGCCGGGGATCGGGGTCCCCAGCACCAGGGGTGCACATCCCGCACCCGCTCACGTCCTCCGGAAGAGGGGCGGAGCGGGTGCGGGAGTGACACCCGCAGCAGGCGCCCTGATTGGTCGGCCGGTAATCCGGCCGACGAATCAGGGCGATCGTGAGGTGGCACCAGTGCCACCTCACCCCTGCAGGCTCTGGCTGTTCGGGGCCGTCACTGGAGACCCGATTGACCCGGAATCGCCGCAGATCGCTGGACTGAATTGTCCAGCGATCTGCGGCCATCGCCGACATGGGGGGGCATAATGACCCCCCTGGGCGATATGCCGCGATGCCTGCTGAACGATTTCAGCAGGCATCGGGCACCGGCTCCCCTCCGGCTAGCGGCGGGGGGCCGGGAAAGGACAGGACGTACTCCTACGTCCTCGGTCCTTAAGGACTCGGAAACGGGGGCGTAGGAGTACGTCCATTGTCCTTAAGGGGTTAAAATCTTTAATAAATTCTTATTTGGAAAAAAAAAAATTTCCCAAAAATACCTGATTTTAAAAGGACCAAAGCCTACATCCGCCCTTTGTTCCATCTCCTGCCGACAACATCCGATTCTGTACGGTTCCCATTGACTCCCATGTTAAAAAAAAAAACGTATATGGTTTAATGCGGTTTTTCACCCGGACAAAAAACCCTGGTATGCTACGGTTTTGGGTACGGGAAAAAAATGGACAAAACTGTACAAAATGCAAAACGGATGCAACCGGATGTATCGTTTGGCATACGGTTTTCAATCGAGAGTCAATGCATACGGTTTTCAATATGGTTCCATACGGTTTTCACATTGAAACCACGTATACGGGAACTGTATTGCCAAAACGTGGTAGGAACCCAGCCTTACTTGTGTATTGATCAGATGGCCTATTGTAATTTATGCAATCGAAGAAATAATCCAGCGCTTGTCAGACAGGTAGATAAAATCATGGGCTTTATTGAATCCTTTTAAAATAACAGCTTGCAGACAAGTACAAATGAAGCAGAGCTCTGCTAAATTGTAATTTATGTTTGGTGGGAGCATTGCATTGTAGAGTTCATGTATGCTGGAGTCATCCATTTTCCTAAATTTATAAATCTTGGGTATCTGTGAATCCCATAGAAATGAATAGACTCTTCCCCTTACTTTCAACCCAAATAATATTGTACGGAGTTAATTTCTCTGCTCCAAAAATGGTCTCAAAGGGGTTGTTCGTTTTCCTTTCTCACAAGGTTAGGCACAGTTCTTTTTTGGTGGGAGCCATGTTTAGGTTAAATGGGTTGCAAAAGGTTACAAAAAAAAATCTGCTTTCTTGAAGACACCATTACACCTGTGTGAATGGATTCTGCCTGGTATCACAGCTCAGCTCCATAAATGTGGGGCAAAGTTGCAATACCATACACAACCTGGGGACACATAGAAGCTATTTTTGGAAGAGAACAGCCATTTATTTTGTTTTGTACCCAGTACAACCTCTATTTGGGAGCACAATGGAATATTAACTAAGCCACTCATGAAGTTTATATTCTCAAAAGTTGCAAATTATGCACAAAAATTGTCCTTTTTGGAGCAAAAAGATACGACTGTTGAGTATACACCCTGCTTGCACCGAGGGAAATGGAAGGAAGCAAGAGGGGGCTGTAGGGGATGTGGCTTTGCATGGAGGGGGGGATTCCCTCATCATGTGTGACATTAGACCATGTGGGAAAGGAAATTAAGTTGCACTCACCCGAACAATTCTTCAGCGTGATGAATACTTTAATTCCAACATGAATGCAGCAGAAAACAGGAATACAATTCCTTGGCCAATCAGTGGTATTCCCCGCATCTGAGAGCCTTGCCGGCCCTTGTTCCCTGCCATGGAATTGTATTCCTGTTTTCTGCTGCATTAATGTTGGAATTAAAGTAGTCATCACACTGAAGAATTGTTCAGGTGAGTGCGACTTAATTTCCTTTCCCACATGTTATAATATTTGATGCCTTATACGTCTTAGAAGTCTGCACCCAAGAACACAGCCAGCTGCAGTATACACCGTAACTATTAGGAGACATCTTCTGGGACTATGTGTTCTTAGAGCAGTGCCTGGTTCAGTTTCTATCTTTTCCTTTATATTGAACATATGTGACATTAGGGTCAGCTTGCAACACCTAAAGTTTCAGAATATACATCACCTCAATAGCTGGTATATTTTTCTGTGCTGGGCGCAATGACAGCGACAGAGCAACTGGATTTACTAAGAGGCAAACACGGATGAAGTTTTATCTTAAACTAGCTTAACACCCGGCGTTGCCCGTTTTTTCCTTCCTAATCCTTGTTGGGGAGGAAAATAAACAAGGAGGAAGCTTTTGACTTCATATCCCATCCCATCCCTCCTAGCCCATCCTCCTATCCTGTCCTCCTATCCTGTCCTCATATCCTGTCCTCCTATTACGTCCTCCTATCCCGTCCTCCTATCCCAACCTCCCATCCCGACCTCCCATCCCGATCTCATATCCCGTCCTCCTATCCCATCCTCCTCTCCCGTCCTCTTATCCCAGTCCTCCTATCCCGGTCCTCCTATCCTGTCCTCCTATCCTGTCTTCCTATCCCGACCTCCTATCCCAACCTCCTATCCCGACCTCCTATCCCGACCTCCTATCCTGACCTCCTATCCTGACCCGTAATATGTGTACCAGGTATTGAAATATCTCCGGTCGTACAGAAGTTGTGTGGGAACATACATTTCCCATTGATTTGCATGGGACTTTAACCCCTTAAGGACCGGGGTTTTTTCCATTTTTGCATCTTCGTTTTTTGCTCCTTGCCTTTAAAAAATCATAACTCTTTCAATTTTGCACCTAAAAATCCATATGATTGCTTATTTTTGGCGCCACCAATTCTACTTTGTAATGACGTCAGTCATTTTGCCCAAAAATCTACGGTGAAATGGGCAAAAAAATCATTGTGCGACAAAATTGAAGAAAAAAAAACGCAGTTTTGTAACTTTTGGGGGCTTTCGTTTCTACGTAGTAAATTTTATCTTTATTCTGTAGGTCCCTACGATTTAAATGATACCCTACTTATATAGGTTTGATTTTGTCGTACTTCTGGAAAAAATCATAACTACATGCAGGAAAATTTATACGTTTAAAATTGTCATCTTCTGACCCCTATAACTTTTTTTTTTTTCCGTGTATGGGGAGGTATGAGGGCTCATTTTTTGCGCCGTGTTTTGAAGTTTTTAACAGTACCATTTTTGCATTGATAGGACTTATTGATCGCTTTTTATTTATTTTTAAATGACATAAAAAGTGATCAAAAATGCACTATTTTGGACTTTGGAATTTTTTTGCGGTTTAATTAATGATATATTTTTATAATTCGTACATTTCCGCACATGGTGATACCATATATGTTTATTTTTATTTTTATTTACACTGTGTTTTTTTTTTATGGGAAAAGGGGGGTGATTCAAACTTTTAATAGAGGAGGGGTTAAATGATATTCATTCACTTTTTTTTTTCACTTTTTTTTTGTAGTGTTATAGCTCCCATAGGGACCTATAACACTGCACACACTGATCTTTATCATTGATCACTGGTTTCTCATAGGAAACCAGTGATCGATGATTCTGCCGCATGACTGCTCATGCCTGGATCTCAGGCACTGAGCAGTCATTCGGCGATCGGACAGCGAGGAGGCAGGTAGGGGCACCTCCTGCCATCCTGTAAGCTGTTCGGGATGCCGCAATTTCGCTGTGGCTATCCCGAACAGCCCACTGAGTTAACCGGCAGCTTTCACTTTTGCTTTTAGCCGCGCGGCTCAGCTCTGAGCGCGCGGCTAAAGGGTTAATAGCGCGCTGCGCGCTATTAGCGGCAGGTCCCGGCTTCACTATGACGCCGGCCCCGCCGTGATATGATGCGGGGTTACCGTGTAACCCTGCGTTATATCACGGGAGCAGGACCAAGGACGTACCAGTACGTCCTGGGTCCTTAAGGGGTTAAACAAAAACCCTGACACTTACATATGGGGGTAGTTAAGGGTTAAATTAACTATCCTATATTTTAAGTGGATATATAAGTAACATGTGACCAAATATTATTGAAATATCTCCAGCCGTTTGGAAGTTATGCAGTAACATATATTTCCCATAGACTTGTATGGGACTTTAAACATAAACCCCACTCCTGGCAAATGGGGGTGAGTAAGGATTAAATCACCTATCTTATGTTTGTTGTTGACATATAAGTAACATGTGTGCCAAGTTTCATGTTAATATCTTTAGCCATTTGGAAGTTTTTGTGGAACATACATACATACAAACTTATATACATACACACACACACACGTTGAGTTTTATATATATATATATATAGATGTACCCAATGCAGTGCATCAGTGTTTGTTTAAATAGTTATGCATGGGCATCGATTCCATGTATGTCTAATGAGATATAGATATACACTGCTCAGAAGCAGTTGTGCACTGTCTGTTCTAAATTAAAGTCTATGCACTTTTTGGGTCACCTGTTAAACAAAGATATCTACACTAGGAGCGCACCTTTGTTTTCTCTTTCTATTTTCTGTTCTAAATTAAAAACACTGTTCTAAATTAAAAACAAGGGCGTGTTGTTTGTCCTGGAGATATTGCCAATTTTAGAATATGATCTTTTCTACCATATCCAAATATAAATCTTTATGTGAATTACATGTCTTGGCCTTAATGGATTTATTGATGCTCATCACCCATAATCTAGGATGCAGGTTAACAGGGTAATAAGGAAAGAACCACCACTATATAATGAGACCATATAGGCAACAATCTCAATCTAAAGTTTCCAACTTCGTAACAGCGCAGGTCACTGTATTTTTTTAACAAGTTTTTTTTTACTTTTTGTGTCGCTTAAAAAAATGGAAACTGCAACTTTCCTTAAAAAACTTCTCCCTTTAATATTCTGCATTATCCATGTGGAGCCGACTTTCGCAGATGCTGGAACAGGTAAGTAAAATTATATTTCTTTTTGTTGCGTATACTAACACAACACTTTGTTAAAGGGATCACTGTAGTAGTTTACAGAAACATTTAAATAGTTTTATTTCCATCATGCTATTGTTTTAATTTTCCTAAAAGCTAAAATGTTGACATGATAGTTAAAAATCAGCTTTCGTTTATATATTACTAATATATATTAAAGGGGTACTCTTTAAATCAACTGGTGCCAGAAAGGTAAACAGATTTGTAAATGACTTCTATTAAAAATATCTTAATCCTTTTAATACTTATAAGCTTCTGTATGTTCCACGTGAAGTTCTTTTTTTTTTTTTTTTCCTTTCTGTCTGACCACAGTGCTCTCTCTTGATACCCCTGTCCATCTTAGGAACTGTCGAGAGTAGGAGCAAATCCCCATAGCAAACCTATCCTGCTCTGAACAGTTCCTGAAATGGACAGTGGTGTCTGCAGAGAGCCCTGTGGTCAGACAGAAATGAAATTCAAAAAGAAAAGAACTTCCTATGGAACACACAGAAGCTTATAAGTACTAGAAGGATTAAGATTTTTTTTTTTATAGAAGTAATTTACAAATCTGTTTAACTTTCTGTCATCAGTTGATTTAAAAAAATGTTTTCCAGTGGAGTACCCCTTTAAGAATGTGCTTGAAACATGAATAACCGAAACAATCTAAATATACAAATAATTTCTTGAAAATTTAAGGCTATACTTTTAAGAAGTTAGAAAAAGTTTAAAAGTATATATATATATATATATATATATATATATATATAAATTTTTTTTTCCAGTTTGTATAAAAAAGAATAATAAACCACCCTACAGTATTTCAGTAATTTTGTTGAAAGAAGAGAATATTTGAGGCCAGTTTAATGTTTTCATTAGGGTGTGTTTAGCATGTTAGGATTTTTATTTGCAATTATTAAATATAAAGCCAGGAATGGATTTGGAAAGTAAAGAAATCTCAGTGTTTCCTTTATATACGTCTTCTTTTCATAATCTGGTACTCACTTTCTATTGGATAATTGCAATAAAAAAAAAAATGTGTGAACACACTCTCCCTTTTCATTGCATGACATTTATACTTAAAGGGATACTCCATTCCTAGACATCTTATCCCACAACTAAGGACCCCCGCGATCTCCATGATGCACCCGTTGAGTGCAGCTCCAGAGGCTCGTGATGTCATGGCTTCGCCCCACTAATGACGTCATGGCCATGCCCACTCAATGCAAGTCTATGGAAGGGGGTGTGACGGCCATCATGCCCCCTTCCATAGACATGCATTGAGGGGGCATGGCCATGACGTTACAAATGGGGATGACCGTGACATCACGAGCCTCCGCCCTGCATTGCCAGTCATCAGGCATGGAGCATAGTTTGCTCCGTGCACCAGATGTCTGGGGTACTGCAGCCAAGATCGTGGGGGTCCCCAGCGGCGCGACCCCCGCAATCACACATCCTTTGATAGGGGATAAGATGTCTAGGGGTGGAATACCCCTTTAATTGAAAAAAAAAAAAAATTTTCATTTAAAGATAAAATGTCTGCATATTAATGCAAGGGGATAAGGCCATGCTCACATGTGACAGAACTGTGACAAATTTGAGGTGTGGGTTCCAAAGATACACAAAGGTGGGGAATTTATAAAGCATCTTACACGTCTTTTGGTATGTAAAAAGGCGCAAATTTGGCACCTCGATAGTTTTGCAAATTTTTGTGAGACTTTTTATCCTGAAGGGATTATTGCCAAACTTGCTTACTTGAACAATTTTGACCTTTGACTTTGCAGTGGTTGTTAATTTATCATTCAAATGGATTTATTTTATCCAAATGTCAAAGAGATTTTTTACATTTTACTTGATTACAACAACTTTAGAGAGACAAATGTTCCACACAACTGTTCGTGCACCATATTTTTTAACACTGCATACCGCACACATACACATACCTCCACTTGCAGATACTTTAGCTACATCATCTACCATTAGGCCCTTTCTTGGCATCAAAGTCCTGACTCCTCAAACTTTTGTTGAGTCCCAGCAGAAAAACATGACTTCTAGCCCTCACCAATCCAAAACATAAAAATATTGTTTGGCGTATTCCCATCCTGTTTGACAAGGAGACGGACTAACTCTGCTCCTTCTTCTTCTCTAGTTTTGTCACACTCTAACAGCTTCTTCTACTCCAACTCACTGCATTCACTGCCATTTCATTAGTAGGGATGGGAGTGCCTCCGGCAAGGTACAGCCAGAGCCTGCACACTGCCCTTTTTAAAGCTAAGAGGTGACCATGGTGCAATGTAGTACGTTCAGCTCCGGGCGCAGTCAGTCAGGAAAGTCGATGACTGCTGCAGTCCTCAGGATGCATCCTTCTTTGTTTAGACTAGATACAGCCTGTAGCCTGAGTAGTCTGCAAGATAGCACAGACAGATGCCTATTCTGCAGATATACCCACTAGGTAGGCCAAATGCCTAAAATGTTCTAAGATCTGTGAAGGTAAATGGTAGAACATAGAGCTAAAGGCTCTGCCAAAGCTTTTAACTTCATGTGCATCCCGGAGATGTGGATAAAGGTGAAAGTGGCTCTTGGACAGCAATTTTTTTTTAATTGTGTATTACCTTATCATGATTCATAATCTAACATAAATTCCTTTTTCTTTTTTTCTTTTAATCTATATAGCCGGTACAATTGGTTCGCTTCCAAATAATATTTGTCCGACACTCAAATGTGGTTCCAGCTATATTAGCTTAACATTTCTAAAGAATGAGCTAACTCAAAATAACTTGGACCCCACGGATATCCATTTTATTAACACTTCATGCAAGAGTATTGTGGAAAGTGAAAAAATAATATCCATACAAAGTCCAACTAAAGTCGGCCATTGTGGGACCAATGCCATAGTAAGTAATTCTACACAGACACATTATAGAATTTGTGATGTATGATATCCTTTATATGTGGATTTTGTTTTATTTTGATTTGAAAAAGACTGATACTTCATTTGTCCAAAAGTTGGTGTCAAAAGAGGTGTTATAGGAGATTGGTAAAAAAAAATATAGCACACTGCAATGAATTAATGTTGCAGTGTACAGTACAAGGGGAACTTAAATCACAATATAAAAGAAATATTTTGACAGTTCTCCAAAAACAAGCCTTCATACCATTAGGTCAACAAAACCAAAAAAAAATTTATAGCAAAGGTAAAAAAAACAAGAATAATTTTTTTTTTATTTACCTTAAAGGGTTAAAGGTTTCACAGGAGCAAACCACGTTATGGTAGCCCCTTTTATTTAGATGGACCTTGTTGGAGAGTCATGTCAAAACTTTTGATCTGAGTCTTAATCAAAGTCTGAGTGTTCAGACCCCGACTGATTGCTAAAATGATCCACAAGAAGAACATGCTAAGCGCATTTTTCCCAGGTTATGTGTCATGTGACTGAGATGGTCTCTCAATGTATTTCTCTAGGACTGCCTTGGTCACATACAGAGAGTGGGGAGAGGAGCACTCAGAAAAGCATTCTAGAGATCGGTTGGGGTCTGAACACTCAGTCCGTGACCAATCAAACTTTATATATGGCCATAAATATTAGGCTGAAATCAAACATTAACATTTTTAGGTGTTTTTGTGCCTTTTTTTTTATAGGAAAAAACTACTAGAGTCAACATACAATAGCATTAAGGTTTGGGTCAGATTTGTACCATTTTTGGGGTGAGAGTTTTTCAAACCACTGCATGCTCTAAATGTCTTTTTCTGGTGTTTTTCCATAGGCTTCTCTATAGGACACCAGATTAAAAAAGAAACAAAAACAAAATAAAACCATAAAAACACATTAAACTGTTTCAAAATTTAAAATACAATTAAAAAAATATTGGAATTCATTGTGTTTAAAAACTCTATGGCTCAGATTTAACAAACTGTGTGAGAGAAAAGAATTGAGTGATTTTCCCACAGTAACCAATCACAGCACAGGTTTCACTTTACCAAAGCTTGTTACCTGAGCTGTGATTGGTTGCTGTGGGAAAATGCCTCAATTTTTTCTCACACACAGTTTAAAAAATCTGGTTCTATGACTATTTACTCATTTTATTATGTTTTTATGTAATGATTATATGAATATCAATCATATATACCTAATGCATTGTATGTTGTTGAAAAAAAAGTAAATATAAAATTTAAGTTTAACCCGTTGCGGACATTGGGCATACAGGTAAGCCCTTTTTGACCGGGACTTAACACACCAGGATGTCATTAGCGGGATTCTCACCGCTATTGACAGACAGCGGCCATCCTGTCACCCGTCATTAACTCTTTAGATGCCATTATCAATGCGGATCACGGTATCTAAAGGAAATAGTGATGCATTCAGGCTAGCTCAGGGTACGCTAAGATCACACCAGGTGGTCATGGGGGTCTGACGAACTAACATGGCAACAGAGGGTCCCCTTACCAGCCTCTGGCTGTGTGCATTATTGTCTAAACTATTAAAATATAATGTATATGATCCTGCATGGTAAACAGTGTAAATTCAAAAGTTTTACTTTTTTTTAAGTAGAACAATAATAAAGAAAACTATATAAAATGCATGTTGTTTTAATCACATTGATCTACAGAATAAAGGGAACCTGTAATTTTTTATTATAACCTGCACTATGCAAAAAACGAAACCCCCGAAAATTGATAAATTGTAATATTTTTTATGGTAAAATGAAAGGTGTCACAAAATACAATTGGGTCTGTGGATGGAAAAGTAAATGAGTTATTATGGCTCCTAAAAGACAAGAAAGAAAAAACTAAAACTTGGTTGTGTCCATAAGGCCAAAATGGGCTGTACCCTTAGGAGGGTAAAAAAAAAAAAAAACTCCATTAAAAATAGTATCTGTGAGGAAGTCCTTCAAGGGATACTCCAGTGGACAACAATTTTTTTCATATCAACTGGCTCCATATGGGCAATTCAGCAACTTTTCCTCTGGACAGATTTTCATAAATATCCCCCAATATTACGGTTACTGTAAATCATAAGAATTATTATAATGGATGTTCAACAATAAATTTTAGTAGGAATAAATGTAAATGTAATGTTGCAGTATGTTTCAGTAAAATAACAATTATTCTTTTACAGGTAAATGGGACCCATGCAATATATAAAAACCGTGTGTACCTGCCACCCGATCCTTCTTTGGAAGTTTATAGAGAAGACGTTATAATCGACATTTCTTGTATTTACCCTCTAAATATGGATGTTTCTCTCGGGACTGTTCTAAGTCCAATTGTAAGGTTGTACATTACTTTAATTTATATTCAGTTCTATAGTAGAACATATGTATCACTATCTCACAAGACAATGCTATAAACATGTAGAGCAGATGATGTTCAGTTTTTCTTGGTATTATATTTCATAACGTTTATAAAGAATAATAATATTATTAAAGAACAATAAAAATTAGTCTGCAACCCAAATACTATGAAGGATTAAGCCAATCTTACATGACTCCACACTGAAATTACTGACCTCTTCCATCCCAAATATATTTCACCCAATGTTTTCTTGACCTGATATCATCTAATTAATGTGACCTATGTGGACAATCCTAAATTTTACTTTGAAGGCAATAGAATTACTGTTAAGTACTTTTGAAGCCAGTCTTACTTTACTACAAGGGATTATTTAGCCAGGAAGTTTTTTTTTCTTTTTTTTATATGTGGCCCAGTCTGCTGGTCACATAACATGTATAGCTGTATACTTACCTGCTATTCTCCCCCATCTTCTGCTGGTTCCCCGAGCTCCAAGTCTCCACCCTAGTCCTCTTTTTTGTTCATGTACTGTGCGTACAGTAAAAACCTGCTCAGCATAGACAACATAGAGATCACCTGCTGTCCTGGCATTCCCTTTCTGCAAGGCACATCAGTGGCAAGTAGCGAAGAAGAGGACCATGGCAGAGACTAGGCTATTGGCAAACTGTCATTAGTGTAGGGGCAGTGCAGGTAAGTATACTGATTTGTTATTTTTCTTGCAGACTGGTCCACATATAAAACAAACATTTCTGGCTGGGTAACCCCTTTTAGACAGGTGTCTGAGAATGCAGTGTTAATAAATCCCTCCACCCCAATGTGTTTATTTATTATTTTATATTTTAGCTTTTTAATTTTGTATAGATAGAGCAGCGGAATGTGAGTGCTTTAAAGCAGGTACAACAAATGGAGGCTAATCAGAAAAGTGTCCATCCATTCATACAGTTTCTAGAAAGAGATTGAGTACACAATCCTTCACCAAAAGCCATGAAAGAGAGAATAAACAGTACAATGATGCCTGTTCTGGGCCTCCAGTGTACAATGTCTGTAATCTTTTAGTAATTCCCATACTCTTCGATTAAAATGAGATGTCTCTGGTGACCCTATCACAGTCTACACAGCAAAACTGGGCAGTGGGATTGTGAAATGACAGCCCATTGTAGCTAAGTTAGTGAAAAACTAGAATACTTCAAGGTATATAGATAAAAAAACAAATCACAATTATAATGTATGTTTCTAATAAAAACCTGATTTAAATTATGTAATTTGCTGATAATACATGTCCTTGAAATATTTTGCCCTGTATTTGTTCTCTTTTATTTGTGCATTAGGAAAAAAACTTTTTTTTTCCTTTTAACTCTTATAGCACAATTAACATCGACATTACAGGAGAAGGTAGTTTTGAAGTAAAAATGGCACTTTACAAAGATCCTGCTTATATATTTCCCCGTGAGAACACAGATACACTCACAACTAAGGACATGCTATACATTGGGGTGATCCTCACTGAAGGAGACAAGACTCATTTTAACTTGGTGATGAAAAACTGTTTTGCTACCCCTACACAGGATATCAATTCATCTCTGAAATATTACATAATCCAAAATGGGTAAGTGAATGCATGTGCACTTTATCTAGTATACATATAAAGCTGGTGTACTCTGGTGCATCTGTTTGTTTGTTTGTTTGTTTTTATCTAAAAACATTAGTCTAGTGTGTGACCCTTTTAAATGAAATAAGAGGAAATAATGGAAAGTTAAAGGTAGACCGGTTTTCTAGGATTGTGGGGATAAAGGATGAATATATGAATAGAGAGAAATAAATTAAACGGGATGTATTATGGTTAGATATTGATGGGACATTGATAAAGATATAATGGGACAAAAATAAGGTATGACAGAGAATAAAAATAAAAACGAAACAGAAACATTTTTATAAATTAATTTATTAAAATAACGGTGACATTTTAAAGTGAAGAACATTAATTTCTTATAGTAAACTATGGGGGAGAATTATCAAAACCTGTGCAGAAGAAAACCTGTGCAGAAAAGTGGTGCTGTTGCCCATAGCAACCAATCAGATTGTGTATTTAATAAAAAAAAAAGAAGGCCTCTGTAAAATAAAAGAATCAACCTAATTGGTTGCTATGGGCAACTGCACCATTTTCCCTCTGCACAGGTTTTGATAAATCTCCCAAAATATATGTTTACAAAGGACCATATTTGGCCTTCAAATATCCATATGGAGAACAAGGCATTGTTTGTACCTACAGGGTATAGTGTGAACAAGGGCATCCATCCCTCCAGCGCAAACAAGCTTAGGCTGGGTTCATATATATCAGTTGTCCAGCACAGTTTCCACCCGGCGTGCACTGGAGGGAAACTGATGCTAGAACTGATCCCATTCATTTGAATTAGAGATGAGCGAATCGAAGTTGACAAACCCAAATTCGTTATGAATTTCATGAAAAATTCGATTTGCAACGAATACGAATATCGCCGCGATTCTATCGCACAAATCGCTTCATTAAACTCCATTTTACAGCGTTCCAGGCTATTGGAGACCTAAGATGGCGGATCCACATGCGAGTACATGGGGCAGGGGATTATGGGAGGCGGGCTGATCCTGAACCACATGTGAGATGCAGCCTATAAGTGTTCACTGACCCCTGTGATGTCACAGCCCCTATATAATCGGCGGCCATCTTGCCTCTCTTCATTTCATCTGTGCACTCAGATGGAGAGGACGGGACTGCGTGTGTGTGAATAGCTCATACCACAGCGTTACACTTCAACTGCTAGTCACATCAGCATTAGTGAAAGGCAGGAGTGCAGAGTGCTTTGCTGTTACACTTAGAAGGATCATTGATTGCTAAACCTCCTATTCACGTTGTTGAGCATTGCAGCAGAGAGGGGCAGATAGCTGTCAGCTGCCTCATACAGATCTCCAAGCTGCCTGAACTTTCTGAAGCATCTTATCTCCTCATTTTTCAGCCCAATTGAGTTTATTTTTATTTGCTCCACAAATCTTCTGCTGCTCAGAATTGTGTGACAGAGTGCAATTTAGGGTTTAATCCCTGGATTTTTTTTTTTTTTTTTTGTGGTGCTGCACTGTTGGGTCCTGCTGCTGTTCAGAAATAAGTCATATTAGTGTGGACTTTAGTGCCTTTTTACCATTTTTCACCTGTTACTCTGTCTCTGTGCTAAATTCAGTGTTATACCACACGTTATACACCTGCCGGTATATGAAAGAAAAAAAAAGTTTTTCCTGCGTACAAATACGCTGTTTCAGTGGCCTTATCATTGCAAAGGGCCTAAATACAAGCGAATAGCGTACCATATACTACCTTTTTTTCTGTCTCTGTGCTAAATTCAGTGTTATACCACACGTTATACACCGGCCAGTGTATTAAAGAAAACATTTTTTTTCCTGCGTACAAATACGCTTAACAGTGGCCTTATCATTGCAAAGGGCCTAAATACAAGCAAATAGTGTACCATATACTCCCTTTTTTTCTGTCTCTGTGCTAAATTAAGTGTTATACCACACGTTATACACCTGCCGGTGTATTAAAGAAAAAAAAAGTTTTTCCTGCGTACAAATACGCTTAACAGTGCCCTTATCATTGCAAAGGGCCTACATACAAGCAAATAGCGTACCATATACCACCTTTTTTTCCTTTCTCTGTGCTTAATTCAGTGTTATACCACACGTTATACACCTGCCGGTGTATTAAAGAAAAAAAAGTTTTTCCTGCATACAAATACGCTTAACAGTGCGCTCATCATTGCAAAGGGCATACATAGAACCAAGTAGTGTACTATTTACTACCTGTTATTCTGTCTCTGTGCTAAATTCAGTGCTATTCCACACATTAGTATACACCTGCTGGTGTATTTAAAAAAAATAAATAAAATTCTGCGTTGAAATACGCATACCAGTGCGCTCATCATTGCAAAGGGCATACATACAACAAAGGAGTGTACTATTTAGTAATTGTTATTCTGTCTAGGGCCTATATACTTTGAAAGGACAGCCGTAAGTAATCGCCTGCTGCTGTTCTATACCCTCATAAACGCACTAAGTATGTCAGGCAGGGAAGTGCCAGGATGTGCACAGAGAAGGGGCAGAGGCCTACATACGTCAGGCAGAGTTGGCAGCAGACTTGGGGCGAGTGGCAGCAGGAGTCGCAGCAATAGGCCTGAGCTCCCGTTAACACCCAGCGGTCATGTCGTCAACCCATCTCTCCTCGTCAATTGGTTTGCACACTCATCCCCATCATCACAAGCGACATCTGACAACCCCAGTCAAGAGTCGGTTGGTTCCTCAGACACCACCCTCAGTTGGCATGGCCCGGGAGCAGTCCCCGTAATCCCATTGCCTTTGTCCTATGCTGTTCCCTCTCCCAAAGAAGTATCTCATGCTTTGGGTTCAGCTCCACTATTTACTGAGGACGATCCAATAGAGGACAGTCAGCAGCTAATGGGCAGCCAAGAATGTGAGGAGACATGCGTCGCTTGCTCCGCAAGGCAGGCAAGTAGTGATGCGGAGAGTGACGTGGGAGGCTGTGTTTCAATTGTTCAGGGTCCTGAGGCAGACACTGTTGTGGAACACGAGGAGGACATCAGTGACGTGCACACATCTTTTGATGATGATGAAGCCGATCGCAATTGGGAGCCAGGTACAGAAGCCGGGGCTTCATCATCATCAGGAGAAGAGATTTGCTCTTTGTCTATGAGGCAGCAAGGCGGTAGCATGGTTGGCAATCAACGTGATGGTGGCAGTAGTGGAAATTCAGGAGACAAACGTTCCCGGGGGAGACCACCTGCTTAGCGGCTAGCTACCATTCAGGGAGGTAGTGGAACAGGGGTTCCTGGAGATGGCGCCAATAGCAGTGAAATAGTGCGACTGCGGGTGGGAAAATCAGCTACTCTGCGGTGTGGTTGTTCTTCATAAAGAATCCGGAGGACCTTAGTGTAGTCACATGCAAAATCTGTCGGCAGAAAGTGAAGCGTGGCCAGGGTCCCAATCTCGGCACCACGGCCATGCGTCAACACATGATTCGCCACCATAAAGCGGCCTGGGATAACTGTGGCTCCGATGTAGTGGTCCAGCCTGCCGCATCACCCAGTGGCCATCCGCTCCCTCCGTCATCCAGCCAAGGCTCCACCACCTCAGCCGAAAGGAGCATTGTGTCAAACCTTCCTTCTTGCGCTCTTGCTTCTTCAGCTCGTAGTCAGCCATTCCGCCAACAATCGATCGGTAAAGCCATGTCCAAGAGACAACAGTATGCGCCCACTCATCCAACAGCGCAGAAGTTGAATGTTCTCCTGTCCAAGTTGCTGGTGTTGCAGTCCCTCCCTTTCCAACTGGTGGACTCTGAAGCTTTCAGGGAATTGATGGCTTGTGCCGAGCCGAGGTAGAGAGTACCAAGCCGTAATTTCTTTGCGAAGAAGGCAGTACCAGCCCTGCATAAGTTTGTACAAGAGAAGGTGGGCCAGTCCTTGAGCCTGTCGGTGTGTTCAAAAGTGCACGGCAGCGCCAAAATGTGGAGCTGTAACTACGGGCAGGGACAATCCATGTCTTTTACGGCCCACTAGTTAAATGTTGTTCCTGCACAGCCACAACAGCAACTTGGACAGGTCACATCGCTTCCTCCTACCCGCTCTCGCTCCCAGGCAGTTGGTCCTTTTACAGTGTGCGCCTCCTCCTCCTCCCCTGTGTCCTCGGCCTCCACTGCAAGTCCAAATCTCGGTGGCCCTTCATCGTACCACGTGTGTAGGGAACAGCGGTGTCAAGCTGTCCTTCACATAGTTTGCCTTGGCGAACTGAGTCACACAGGGGAGGAACTGCTGAAGTTCACTAGGGAAGAAATCCGAGTATGGCTTACTCCACGAAATCTGGAAATGGGAACCATGGTGACCGACAATGGGAAGAACATTGTGGCCGCGCTGCGACAAGGAAGTGTGAACCATTCGCCCTGCATGGCACACGTGTTGAATCTGGTTGTCAAGAAGTTCATCAAGTCTTCACCCCATTTGCAAGAAGTCCTGACAATGGCAAGGAAACTGTGCATGCACTTCAGCCACTCGTAAACCGCCAACACACTTTGCTTGAGCTGCAGCGTCAGAACGGTATCCCACAACATAGTCTCATTTGTGACGTTGTCACACGTTGGAATTCCACCCTGCATATGTTGGACAGACTATATGAACAAAGAAAAGCCATCACGGATTTTTTAATGATACAAGCAGATAGGAATACTCCCCTGTGTAACTTCAATGTGAACGAGTGGCAGCTTATACGTGACACCTGCTGTTTGCTGAGGCCCTTTGAGGAAGCCACATTTTTTGTTAGTCGCTCGAATTATGACATGAACTACGTAATTCCACTCCTACATTTACTCCAAAAAATGATTGAAAACATCGCTGGTCATGACAATGGAGACGTTGCTCCTACATCAGAAGGCTACATGAGTCCTGTGGGGGATGAACTGCATGAGGATGATGAGGCGCAGAGCGGAGCACAGTTTACGGGGGATCAGATGGCCGGTGTTTCTGGTCATTGGACAGGAGAGGAGGAGCAGCCAGAGGAGCTGGAGGGTTATTACGAGGGAGGCGAGACAGAGGACCCAGACACACCGTGGCAGTATGCAGTGGAGATGGAGGCAGGTAGTCCAAGCGAGTCACTGTCACAAATGGCACGATGCATGCTGAGTTGCTTGCGTAGTGACCCCCGAATTGTCAAAATTCGTCAACCTGATGACTTCTGGATCTCCACCTTTTTAGACCCTCGCTACCGGCCCAGAATGGGGGCCTTTTTTACACCCACTGAGAGGGAGGACAAACTGACCTACTTCAGGGAGCTTCTACGTAGTCGGTTGGCCGATGCCTATAGGCCACATGGTCCATCCACTCGCAGGTCTGACTCGGGGGGCCCTCTGCACTCACCTTCCACTGCCACTGCTGCTGGGGAGGGGAGGGGTGGCAGTAGCAGTACCGGCTCAATCAGCAGCAGCCTGAGTCTACAGTCGCTGATGAGTAGCTTCCTTCAGCCGCATAGTGCAGCTACTCATCAGCAGCAGGTGGACATGGAGCAGGACCTGAACCAGCAAGTGGTGGATTACCTCGACATGACCCTGCCAACAACCGTTGAAGATCCGCTGGACTTCTGGGCAGCCAAACTCGATTTATGGCCGCAACTAGCGGAGTTTGCCCTGGAAAAGCTGTCCTGCCCGGCCAGTAGTGTGCCATCAGAGCGGGTGTTTAGTGCGGTGGGGGCCATAGTCACCCCAAGGCGAACTCGTCTGTCCACTAAAAATGTGGAGAGACTGACGTTTGTCAAGATGAATCAGGGATGGATCAGCCAGGATTTCCAGCCACCAATTACAGATGGGTCTGAGTAGATTGGCCATGCTCCTACAACAACATTTTCTCTATTGTGGTGTGTTATGAAACCCTCTGGGGCGGACCTGGGCATTGTACGGCCCGCTTGCCACATACGGCCCTTTGATTGGCTCTGACCAGCCCGCGCTGATTGGGGGACAACTGTGCTGCCTAATCTGGGGGACAACTATGCTCCTAATCTGGGGGACATCTATGCTGCCTAATCTGGGGGACAACTATGCTCCTTATCTGGGGGACAACTATGCTCCTAATTTGGGGGACAACTAAACTCCTAATCTGGTGGACATCTATGCTGCCTAATCTGGGGGACAAGTGTGTTCCTAATGTGGGGGACATCTATGCTGCCTAATTTGGGTGATATCTATGCTGCCTAATCTGGGGGACATCTATGCTGCCTAATCTGGGTGACATCTATGCTGCCTAATCTGGGGGACAAGTATGCTGCTAATCTGGTGGACATCTATGCTGCCTACTCTGGGGGACAACTATGCGCCTAATCTGGGAGACATCTATGCTCCTAATCTGGGGGACATCTATGCTGCCTAATCTGGGGGACAACTATGCTCCTAATCTGGGGGACATCTATGCTGCCTAATCTTGGTGACATCTATGCTGCCTAATCTGAGGGACAACTATGCTCCTAATCTGGGGGACAACTATGCTCCTAATCTGGTGGACATCTATGCTGCCTAATCTGGGGGACAAGTATGCTCCTAATCTGGGGGGACATCTATGCTGCCTACTCTGGGGGACAAGTATGCTCCTAATGTGGGGGACATCTATGCTGCCTAATCTGGGGGACATGTATGCTGCCTAATCTGGGTGACATCTATGCTGCCTAATCTGGGGGACAACTATGCTCCTGATATGGGAAAAACTGATGCTTCTGGCCTTGGGCCTATAATTTTTTGAAGTTTAGCAGTAGCTAAATACATGCTTAATGCAAATGTCAACATTGATCTTTAAATGTAAGGGGTTATGAAACCCTCTTGGGTACTGCGAATGACTGCTCCAGACTCATTCTGTGTCTTTCACAATCTACTTGCCTCCCTGGTGCCTCAGGCCTTGGGCCTATAATTTTTGGATGTTTAGCAGTAGCTAAATACATGCTTAATGCAAATTTCAACAATGATCGTTAAATTGTCGGCGCTCTGCCAGGGCCTTCTCCTACCCCGCCTGGGCCGATCTGAGGACCTCACTAACCAACTCACTAACTAATACAATCGCTTATAGCGACGGGCGGTGTGTACAAAGGGCAGGGACTTAATCAACGCCAGTTTATGACCCTCACTTACTGGTAATTCCTCATTTTAAGGTTAAATAATTGCAATCCCAGATCCCTATCACGAACTGGTTTCAGCGTGCAACACGCACCTGTCCTTGAAAGATAGAGACACACTAATCCGTTCAGTGGAGTGCTAGTGCGGCCCAGGACATCTGAGGCCATAACACACCTGTTATTGCTCGATCTCGCAATTGATCGGGCAAGGTAAGGGGTTATTAAACCCTCTTGGGTACTGCTGAGGCCTACTCCTGACTGCTCCTGGTGCAATGTATGGGGTAATTAAACACTCTTGGGTAGTGTTATTGTTAAATTTACTGATAATTTTATCAGTAATAAAATAGAATTTTGCAGAATGCTAACCGTTACACAACGGAACGCTTGTTGCATGTGATTTTTTAATGAAAAAAATATGTATATATATGGAGAGGGATTAACTCTGCTTAATTATTTTTGGCGATTAGAATCCTTTTGTGATCTGATCTTTTGGAGACAGATGCGCTTACACACATGTAATACTTTTTTTTAACCAAATTTGAAACATTGTGTGGTTTATTATTTTAGAAAAGAATGTCTTTTGGTGGTCCACCGTCCTGCATTATAGAGTCTTCTGAACTGCTGTATATGCGCTTGTTTTAAAAAAACAGGTATTTTGTCAGACAATTACAATAAAATTTAGCGGTTTTTTGGGGTGGATTGTGAAGCCCGAGTGTGTACTCGTGCATCAGCCAACTCCAGGCTGTGTCTTTCAGGCAATCTATGGGTTTCTGATGCCGCAGAGGTGGGGCCTGGGTCTGGGAATTTAAATTTTTTGGATTGCGGGTGCTACCAAAAAAGATGGACACACCCTAATCCGTTCAGTGGAGCACGCCTGTGGCCCCGGACATCTGAGGGCATAACACACCTGTTATTGCACGATCTCAGGAGAAGGGGGGTTCATCATCGGGAGAAGAGAGTTGCAGGTTGCCCTTGAGTCAGCTTACCTTTACGGGAGTTAGCTGGCATACCAGCTCCGGTCGATGAAAGATAGAGACACGCTAATCCGTTCAGTGGAGCGCGCCTGTGGCCCCGGAAATCTGAGGGCATAACACACCTTGTATTGCTCGATCTCGCAATTCATCGTGCAAAGGTAGGGGGTTATTTTAAAGCCTCTTGGGTACTGCTGAGGCCTACTCCTGACTGCTCCTGGTGTAATGTATGGGGTAATTAACCCCTTAACGACGCAGGACGTATATTTACGTCCTGCGCCGGCTCCCGCGATATGAAGCGGGATCGCGCCGCGATCCCGCATCATATCGCGTCGGTCCCTGCGCTCATCAATGGCTGGGACCCGCGGCTAATACCACACATCGCCGATCGCGGCGATGTGCGGTATTAACCCTTTAGAAGCGGCGGTCGCCGCTTCTAAAGTGAAACTGAAAGTATCCCGGCTGCTCAGTCGGGCTGTTCGGGACCGCCGCGGTGAAATCGCGGCATCCCGAACAGCTGATCGGACACTGGGAGGGCTCTTACCTGCCTCCTCGGTGTCCGATTGACGAATGACTGCTCCGTGCCTGAGATCCAGGCAGGAGCAGTCAAGCGCCGATAATGCTGATCACAGGCGTGTTAATACACGCCTGTGATCAGGATGAGCGATCAGTGTGTGCAGTGTTATAGGTCCCTATGGGACCTATAACACTGCAAAAAAAAAGTAAAAAAAAAGTGTTAATAAAGGTCATTTAACCCCTTCCCTAATAAAAGTTTGAATCACCCCCCTTTTCCCATAAAAAAAATAAAACAGTGTAAAAAAATAAATAAATAAACATATGTGGTATCGCCGCATGTGTAAATGTCCGAACTATAAAAATATATCATTAATTAAGCCGTACGGTCAATGGCGTACGCGCAAAAAAATTCCAAAGTCCAAAAAAGCGTTTTTTGGTCACTTTTTATAACATTAAAAAATGAATAAAAAGTGATCAAAAAGTCCGATCAAAACAAAAATCATACCGATAAAAACATCAGATCACAGCGCAAAAAATGAGTCCTCATACCGCCCCGTACGTGGAAAAATAAAAAAGTTATAGGGGTCAGAAGATGACATTTTTAAACGTATAAATTTTCCTGCATGTAGTTATGATTTTTTCCAGAAGTGCGACAAAATCAAACCTATATAAGTAGGGTATCATTTTAACCGTATGGACCTACAGAATAATGTTAAGGTGTCATTTTTACCGAAATATGCACTGCGTAGAAACGGAAGCCCCCAAAAGTTACAAAATGGCGTTTTTTTTCTCGATTTTGTCGCACAATGATTTTTTTTTCCGTTTTGCCGTGAATTTTTGGGTAAAATGACTAATGTCACTGCAAAGTAGAATTGGCGATGCAAAAAATAAGCCATAATATGGATTTTTAGGTGGAAAATTGAAAGGGTTATGATTTTTAAAAGGTAAGGAGGAAAAAACGAAAGTGCAAAAACGGAAAAACCCTGAGTCCTTAAGGGGTTAAACACTCTTGGGTAGTGTTTTTTTTTTATTTACTGATAATTTTATCGGTAATAAAATTGAATTTTCCAGAATGCTAATCGTTACACAACGGAACGCTTGTTGCGTGTGATTTTTTAATGAAAATTAAAAAAAAAATACGGACAGGGATTAACTCTGCTTCATCATTTTGGGCGAAAAAAGTCCTTTGGTGATCTGATCTTTTGGAGACAGATGCGCTTACACACATATTGAATTAGTTTTTGTAAAAAAATTTAAAACATTGTGTGGTTTATTATTTTTGAGAATGTGGTCCACCATCCTTTCATTATAGAGTCTTGTGAACTGTTGGATATGCGCTTTTTCTTACACAAAGGTATTTCTTTAACAAATTTCTAAAATGTTGTTGTTTTTTGGAGGGGATTGTGAAGCCCGGGTGTGTACTGGTGCATCAGCCAACTCCAGGCTGTGTCCTTCAGGCAATATATGGGTTCCTGATGCCGCAGAGGTGGGGCCTGGGTCTGGAAATTTCAAATTTTTGGATAGTGGGTGCTACCTATGAGAAATCTTTGTCAAACATTTCATATATTGTGTTGTTTTTTTGGGGGGAATTGTGAAGCCCTGGTGTGTAGTGTACTAGTGCATCAGCCAACTCCACGCTGTGCCATTCAGCCACTAAATGGTCCCCTCTTGCTGCCAACATGTCCACGCTGTGTCATTCAGCCACTATATGGTGTCCTCATGCTGCCAACACCTCCACGCTGTGCCATTCAGCCACTATATGGTGTCCTCATGCTGCCAACACCTACACTCTGTGCCATTCAGCCACTATATGGTGTCCTCATGCTGCCAACACCTCCACGCTGTGCCATTCAGCCACTATATGGTGTCCTCATGCTGCCAACACCTCCACGCTGTGCCATTCAGCCACTATATGGTGTCCTCATGCTGCCAACACCTCCACGGTATGTCATTCAGTCACTCTATGGTCTCCTGACACTGATGCCACCACCAGGCTCTGTCATTGTGCTGCTGCGCGTCAGTGATTCTAAGAGCGATGCCGGTAATGTGCATGCTATTCTGAATAACAGTATTATTTCACTACCCCTGCACACTCCATATGCGTTTTAGGACACAGCAAAGTGTTCTATACCCCTATAGAGGCTGTATTTAGGCTAGAAATACCCTTTTTTAATATCGAACAATAGCGAACAAATTCGGATCGAAACAAACTTTTCGGGAAAATTCGGCGAATCGGCCGAATCGAATTTTTTGAAAAGTTCGCTCATCTCTAATTTGAATGGAACAGTTCCCAATCATGCAGTGTTTCAATTTTGATGCCGGATGGTTGGACATGCCGGAGAGCACCAGACAGCAAGCTGAGTTCCCCTGACCACCTTGAAGAAACAATGGAGGACTTGTCATCAACTTGTCATCAGTTTTGGCATTAGCTGCATCCAGATCTAGGCCGGATGCCGGACTTATGTGAACTCAGCCTTACTGGTGGTTCTGTACCAGTCACTACTATTGCAAATAGTCACAGCATACTAGGGAAATTATAATAAATGTTTTTATTTCCTGCTATACTGTGATTTTTCCTTCTATCTAAAAAGTCCATGTTTAGCCTTTTACTTATGGAATATTGTTGGAAATTTCAGGCACATGTTACAGCCTAATTGCTAAATAAAGAAAGAGGCAAAGGGTGGATGCACCTGACTAGCGCACCTGCTGCATAATGTGTATCACACAATAGAGATCCATGGAAAGAGGCGGTTCAAAGATTGCTGAGTGTATGGTGGTGCCTGGAAGTCAGAATCTTATAAATGAATAAATAGAGAAAATAAAGTCCGACAACTCACCGCATACTACGATGAAACATATGTTTGCGGTGAGTTGCCAGACTTTTATTTATTCGTTTACATGTTACATACTATTATATCACATATAAACACATTCCAAATATTATGATGTGTATGTTATCTTTTTTTATGATAGTTGCAAAAATGAAAATGACAACACTATAAACATTGCAGCCAATGGTGTTGCCTACTATGGTCAGTTCTCAATCCAAGCCTTCAGGTTCATTGGATACAGTAATGTCTTCCTGCATTGCCAAGTTCACCTTTGTGACAAGTCAAAATCCTCTTGTGTACCGGTAAGTTCAATTTATTGTCACCAGACTACTACTGAATTTGAAAGAAAATACTTTACACTGTAATAATGTGCTACTGCTCAACAGAATGGAAAAAACAGATAGCAGCAGACAGGCTATATACTCTATGATTTCTCATAGAAAGATCGTCCTATTTATTGTTATTGGGTCAGTATATTATTGTCCATTTGTAGATCATTATGCACAGTATATTGCCAGCTGTTAATACTAGCAAATGTGATAAAACAGTGATTAATGTGATAAAACAGTGATTTTTTTAATTTATTTATTATGCCAAGGCTGCTAAAATAAAAATAATAAACTTTTACTTACCTTCCACCGCCCACCGATTTGCCAATTTCACCATCCTGCTTCCACCATCTGCCATCCTGCTCTCCAGCCCTGGTTTTCTTCTTGCTTTTGGTGGTAGAAACAGGCCAGTAAGTCTGACATCATTAGTGGGGAAATTAATGGAAACCCTAATAAAGGATAGGATTGTAGAACATCTAAAATCCCATGGATTGCAAGATGAAAAACAACATTTGTTTACTTCAGGGAGATCATGTCAAACAAATCTTATTGATTTTTTTTGACTGCGTGACTAAAATAATAAATGGCGAAGGGGCAGTAGACATTGCATATTTAGATGTTAGTAAGGCTTTTGACACTGTCCCACATAGAAGACTTATCAATAAACTGCAGTCATTGAGCTTGGACTACCATATTGTTGAGTGGATTAGACAGTGGCTGAATAACAGACAACAGAGGGTTGTAGCCAATTGAGTATATTCAGAGCAAGGTCTTGTCACCAGTGGGGTACCTCAGGGATCTGTACTGGGACCAATATTGTTTAACCCCTTAAGGACCGAGGGTTTTTCCGTTTTTGCATTTTCGTTTTTTCCTCCTTGCCTTTAAAAAATCATAACTCTTTCAATTTTGCACCTAAAAATCCATATGATGGCTTTTTTTTTGCACCACCAATTCTACTTTGTAATGGCGTCAGTCATTTTGCCCAAAAATCTATGTTGAAACAGAAAAAAAAATCACTGTGGGACAAAATTGAAAAAAAAAAACACTGTTTTGTAACTTTTGGGGGCTTCCGTTTCTACTTAGTACATTTTACGGTAAAAAGGACACCTTATCTTTATTCTGTAGGTCCATACGAATAAAATAATACCCGTCTTACTCGCCCCCTCTATGTATCTCTATGGGAGAGCAGGAGATACAGCGGTCGGTATCTCAGGTTCGGTATGGGGGTCCACACACTTTCTTACTGGGGACTGCCAGGGTTCCGTGCAGAATATCTCGGGGGGTCCCAGTGGTTGAACACCTTGCGATCTAAAAGTTATCCCCTATTCTTTGGAAAATTATACAGTAATGGAGTTTTCCTTTATTGTTTACAGCGCCGACAGAGCAAGAAGCATGAATAACATATATTTTTTTTAATGGAGTCCTCCTTAAAGGACCACATGTTCAAGAATAAAGTGAGCTTGTATTTGCAAAATGTATCCATAGAATTATACAAGTAAAACATAATGCAAAAGTGTGGTGTACATTTGGGGTTTGGGGATTTATCAACTGGCGTGCACAGTGTGTTTTAATTTTGTGCATTGAATCTAATTTTGCACTATTTTTATTTTGTCTACACTGGTTTAAACTTTTCTCTTGGTTAGCAGAGGCACCGGTTGGTGCACCAAATTTGTCACTTGCTCAAAATATACTTTTGTGCAGGAATTGGGAAAACCACACACTTGTGCAGAAGGTTTCACATTGCATAACAATCTATGCCATTAATAAGTTCTCCCCTATATGTTAAACGACTACTTTAGGGGTATCTTGTGATGTGGTTTGGAGCATCATTTATATATACACGCTGGCAGCTTTGAGCTTGTTGAATGGAGTGCAGTTGCCTGACAATACTATCTAATAATTAAAGGGTTTTCCTAGGTATACCCCTAAAAATGAACTTAGATATCTTTAGATATTATGGTGTTTATAGGACACCTTATTAGTTCATGTCAAATACAGTAAGTACAAAATTAAAAGTAACAACACACTTTTATATAACAAGTATTCAATAAACATTAAATAATACAATACATTAAGTAAATAATATAAAATATAATAACATTTTTGGTACCTATTATAACCCTAATAACCTGTCTAATACATTCAGAAAACTGCCCCCTGTTTACTTAAAATTTCCCATCCCTTTTCTATATCTACTCCTGAAACTTCTGTTATGCTATATATAAGGTTCAGTGTAGGTCTTTGTACTCATGACACCCTTTTCTTCTCATACAGAACTGTAATCTAGAGAAAGCTGCTTCTGGATCTCCTGAGGAACAAGAGGCAAAATATGTGACCATCGGAGCACTCTCTGTTAAAGGTAAGTACTGGCTAGAATATTAGCCAATGTTAATATCACATTTTCTGACAAAACTCTCTCAAGTTTTCTCTGTGCACGTCAGAAAATAAAGAGTTACATCCCTGATTCTAAATTCTAGGTTCTCGAAAAAATAATACTGTGTTTTGTCTACACAAGGCAAAACAACCAGCACATATACCATAGTGCATCATTGACCTTAAAGGGGTACTCTGCCCCTAGACATCTTATCCCCTATCCAAAGGTGCCGCCATGTTGTGACGAGCCTCCACCCCAGATCGTAAGTCATCCGATGTGGAGCGAAGCTCGCTCCGTGCACCAGATGTCTGGGGGTCCCCAGCGGCGGGACCCCCGTGATCAGACATCTTATCTCCTATCTTTTAAATAGGGGATAAGATGTCTGTGGGCGGAGCACCCCTTTAAGTATGCTAAAATAGTGTAGCATACTCCTGGCCTGTGTGTATCAGCATACTGTGTGTCATGATATAGTGCGGTAGACTATGTTTTTCTACACAGTTTATCATTTTACAATGGATCTTGTGGGCGTCACATGCCACTGTATGCTTATACAGCTACATAGCTTGGAAGTTTCCATTAGATGTCATAAAATCATTCAGTTGTATGGATGTATGGATTGTGGTCTGCTTCTTACAAGGAAGTGACTGTTTTGGACAGCCATGGGTCCCCCAGTAGCCCAGGGCCCCAGGTGGTCACCCAAAATGCCTTTTATAAACCGTCACTGACTGAAACACATTTATAATGCTACCACATTAGGGGAACCAAAATATTATTACTTACATTTGTAAGTTTAAGATTGTTATGTGTTTAAATGAAAAAAAAAAAAAAAAAACCACTAATTGGAGGCTTAATTGGAGGCTTAAATTGTGTATATTTTTTATTTATTTGATTTTAGACCCTGAAAAGCTGTGTCCAGATCTCCAGTGTGGTCCTTCCTATGTCAATGTCACATTAGAGAAAAATGACCTTATAAATGCTAATATAGATATCGCAAACCTGCATCTCAATTATCCGAACTGCAGTGATATTCATGAAAAAGGAGAATCTCTGTCCATAGGATGGCGACTTGGAGATGGAATATGTGGAACCACACTGACTGTAGGTATCATACAAAAAACTTTCTATTTTCTCTCTCTCTCTCTCTCTCTCTCTCTCTCTCCCTTTCTATTGAACTCTCTATTGATCTATTTTTGACAGTGCATGTTACAGTGAACAGACATCAGGAAAGTTAGCAAAGACGTTGGGAACTACAGGGTCAGTTCTCACTGGTTGTTGGCAGGGGCATGACTTGAAGGGGGTACAAAGGTAACAGGCACACCTAAGCCCTTATGCCTGAAGAAGCCCCAAAGACCCCTCTGCCGCTTTTTTTTTTAAAGACAATTTTATTGATTTTATTGAAAAGAAATTAAGCAACAGTAGTATAAGGCATGAACATTACAAACTAGACAGCATATACAGAAAAATGTCAGAAACTCACACACCAGCCTTTCGACATTAATGGATATCAATACAATAAGCGTACACACGTAGCCCAAAAACCCAGGAAAAGTTCAAAATAACATGAACAGGAACAATACGTAGTACAGTGTCCCAGTACGAAAGTCCAGTAGAGGTGGAATTGGTCAATAATTAACCGAATCTGTCTGGCTAAAAAACAAAGTCCTGGAATGAAATCCAACCTAAAATAAACATTACCAACCCTAAGGGCCAGCACATGATCATAACCTGTAGTAACAACATTAAGACACCACCGACAGACAGACCAACAAACAGAACAAACAGACATGCAGCCAAAATCCAGAGTCCATCTTTAACTCCTTGGGGACGGAGCCCATTATAACCCTAACGACGGGAGCATGTTTTTTTGAAATTCTGACCACTGTCACTTTAAGCATTAATAACTCTGGGATACTTAAGTTCAGCAGCAATTTTCCAATTTTTCACAAAATTTTCAAAATCAGAATTTTTCAGGGACCAGTTCAGTTTTGAAGTGAATTTGAAGGGCCTTCATATTAGAAATACCCCATAAATGACCCCATTAGAAAAACTGCACCCCTCAAAGTATTCAAAATAACATTCAGAAAGTTTGTTAACCCTTTAGGTGTTTCACAGGAATAGCAGCAAAGGGAAGGAGAAAATTCAAATTCATGCCAGAACAGCAAAAAAACTTCGTTAAAGTGGGGCATGAAAATGAAAAATTTGATTTTTAACACTAAAATGCTGGTGTTACAAAGCTTCCAGAGTGTACCATTATGTAGATGCAAAGGGACGAACTTTAGAAATGAGTTCAGAGAAGGTATAGTATTAGGTCAGGAAAAGTTTTCATTTATTAAAATACATCTTTGCCCTTACTTCCTCCCACAGACTTGCATTGAGGGGGTGGGGCATTACATCACAAGGGGGCGTGGTCGTGATGTCACGAGTCCCCGGCTGAGAAGCGGAGTACCCCTTTAAGTTCTGGTTATGGTTGTTTGTAGCCTATAAACACAGAGATTTATACATCTGAATAGACCTACATACAGATATATGGCCTCCAACTAATTTACGGTGGCACTACATCGTCCTAATGCAACATCCCAGCAGGGGTCTGGAATCATGCCATACAGTCTACATGGGTTCTGCATTACATCAGCTAATAAACAGTGCAGAACACATGCAGACTTTGAAGTTTTTGGAAATCATCTGATCATGTTAGTCTAGGTGCTGTTATTCGGCTACAAAAGTGTATAGGTCAATATAAAGATAAAAACTCACACATGTCCTAGGGACATGTCAAAAGTTTTTGTCAGTCGGCGTCTTCAACCCTGGCTGATGACGAGAATGAGAAGAAGGATCGTTCTCCTTCCATCTCAGGATATCTCAGGTCAGGAGGAGAGATAGGAATGTAGCTGAGAGGAGGGGGCAATGGACACACGGAACAGGCAGTGTGCAGACCCAGATACCCGGTCATGACCTGTAGTTTGTCCCCTGCAGACTGCTATTCCGTCAGTCCTACCCACCCTTCCTTTCAGACCGGACAGCAGCAGGAAGCTCTGGGATGCTAAAGAGGAACGGAGGATGTGTGGCATTCAATGCAAGGGATCAGGACATCGAATTATCTCTTTAGGTGAAAGCCCTTGTGGTTGATACTACAGTTTTGCCCTAAGTGTATTTGGATGTAAAGCCTCCTCAAGTATAAATTGAATTGAGTTAAAAAATGTGTGCCTAAGCCTGAACATTCATAATAGGGCCACCATGAAAACTGACCCTGCCATGTGCATAACTGGCACAGTGGGACAGATTTACTATTGCAGATGTGGTAGAATTCTGGTATAATATTTGCCAAGAAATTGGCTTATATGACTTGCTCAACAATTATGAATTTTTGAGACTTTTTTGATACTTTTGCACCTTGCTTGATAAGGGGGAATGGTTTAGCAGAGAGGGGAGTGGCATCACTGGAAAAAGGCTTGTCTTGTGTGCCACTTCCTTTGACAAAATTTTACTATAATATATAACGTAGAATAGGTAGTGTAAAAATGTCCCTGATTTATCAAACAACATGAGCCACTGTGAAAAATCCCATTCTGGCTAGCTTCATTTTCCACTGTCTATCTGTATTAGTCTTAGTAAATCTTGCCCAGTGTGTTTAGTCTCAAAATGGAATTGTAGATTTGTTTGCACCCTATAACAATATATTTTAATGTTAAATGTTTTTTTTTTCAGACAAATACAACCCATGCCACCTATAAAAACTCTATTTATTTGGCTCCAAACCCATCCCAAATAATTTACAGACAAGAATACTATGTCAGTGTCTCCTGTGTTTATCCCCTGGATATGAAAGTTTCTCTAAAGAATGCCCTGAATCCAATCATAAGGTTTGTCTGTTATTTATTTATTTATTTTTTAGATTAAAGGTGAACTCCAGGGACAATTAACTTCTCACTGGTCACTGGGGGTCCGACCACTGGGACCCCCCGCCGCATTTCCTGGGAGGGGCCCTGGTGCTCAGTGAGGAGCGTGTGCTGCAGACAGTATGTGCTCTATTCATTTGTATTGGAGCACCGAAAAGACAGAGTACAGCTCTCGGGCATCATCGATAAATGCATCCAAATTTTAGCCCATTCACACATTAAAAATTGTGCCGACTTATTTTATTTTACATGCAGATCCAGCCATAATTAGTGAAAAAATGTGACCAATTTATTATTATTATATATATTTTTTTGCGGTTATTTTCTTTTTGACAATTATGGATGTAAATACGCTGGTAAATAAAATGCATCAGCAAATTTTCTGATGTATAAACCAGGCTTGGGGGGTGTTTCCCCATACGCTGCTTACCTCAAGTTTTTCCATAACATTTCTGTTAGATTAAGGTCAGGACTTTGACTCTTGGCCATTCCAAAGCTTTAAAGGGGTACTCCTCTGGAGGTTTTTTTTTATTAACTGGTGCCAGCAAGTTAAACAGATTTGTAAATTACTTCTATTTAAAAATCTGAATCCTTCCAGGACTTATCAGCTGCTGTATGCTCCACAGGAAGTCCTTTTCTAATTTCCTTTTTGTCTGACCTCAGTGCTTTCTGCTGACACCTCTGTCCATTTTAGGAACTGTCAGGAGCAGGATAGGTTTGCTATGGGGATTTGCTCCTGCTCTGGACAGTTCCTGACATGGACAGAGGTGTCAGCAGAGAGCACTGTGGTCAGACAGAAAGCAAATTCAAATAGAAAGGAATTTCCTCTGGGACATACAGAAGCTGATAAGTACTGGAAGGGTTAAGATTTTTTAATAGAAGTAATTTACAAATCTGTTTAACTTCCTGGCACCAGTTGATAAAAAAAAAGAATGCTTTCCAGTAGAGTACCCCTTTAACTTTATTCTTTTTCAACCACTCTTTGGTAGAAAGACCTGTGTACTTAGGGTTCTTGTCTTGCTGCATGATCCACATTTTCTTGAGATTCAGCTTATGGACAGATGTTGTGACATTTTCTTGTATAATTTGCTGGTATAATTCAGAATGTATTGTTCAATTAATTTAATATTATTTTGGTCCAGATAAAGCAAAACAGGCCCAAACCAAGATACTAACACCATTGTGTTTCACAAATGGTATGAGATTTCTATGATGAAATGCATTGTTTTCCTGCATCCAAACATAACGGTTCTCATATAAGCAAAAAAAACTCTATTTGGTCTTATCTGTCCCTAAACATTGTTCTAATAGCATTCTGGTTTGTCGAGGTCTAGAGATGAGCGAACTTACAGTAAATTCGATTCGTCACGAACTTCTCGGCTCGACAGTTGATGACTTATCCTGCGTAAATTAGTTCAGCCTTCAGGTGCTCCGGTGGGCTGGAAAAGGTGGATACATTCCTAGGAAAGAGTCTCCTAGGACTGTATCCACCTTTTCCAGCCCACCGGAGCACCTGAAAGCTGAACTAATTTACACAGGATAAGTCATCAACTGCCGAGCCGAGAAGTTGGTGATGAATCGAATTTACTGTAAGTTCGCTCATCTCTATCGAGGTCCTCTTAAGCAAACTGCAGGCAGCAGGTTTCTTCTTAAAATCCTGGCATGTACACCATTGTTGTTCAGTGGTCTCCTGATGATGGACTTCTGAACATTAACTTTAGCTAATGTAGGAAAGACCTTTAGTTACTTACAGGTTAACTTGGGTTACTTTGTGAGATCGTGGACTATTATATGCTTTCCTCTGGACGTGTTCTTTGTTGGTTGATACCGTAATAATGGTTTTGAATTTCCTCTATGTGTACACAATCTGGGGTATGTATCAATAATGGTGTTGCAATGTGTGATTATATGTATTTTTTTTGCGTCAAATGGAGCATAGTTGCGCCAAAATTATTAACTGTCACATTCAAGTTTGTAATTTTGGCACAAATGCAGCCCTACAAAAGGCACAGACTCCTTTCCCAGAATTCAAGGCAAGCATTTCTGGCTGTGTGGCAGCAGCTGAAAAGAGTTAATTCTGACCTTTGAATTTTGCCAGGTTCACAAAGGTAAATATTACACAATTAGGTTATTTTTGTATGTTTAAAAATGTATATAAAAATTCAGTTATATGATGTTCCTAAAGCATGTAAACAAAAAAATAAATAAATAAATACATTATGGTATAAAATATTTTATTTTAAAACATTATAATTTCGTGGAGGAAACACAAAATATTTAAATGTAAACAAACATTTGAACACACTTTGGTTGTTCAGTGTTTGAATGTTCTACCCATAGGCGTGCGCATAGGGTGTGCCGGGTGTGCACAGGCACACCCTAATCGCCAGGGCCCGCTGCTGCAGGACTTTTTTTTTTTCTCAATACTAAACCCCAGCCCCACCGGACATCCCCAACCCCAAACAGCCACACCCCATCCCCCCCCCCCCGCTGGGGGCCCACACTGCATGCTGACTGATTGAGTGACTACATACAGTCAGCAAATTAGTCAGAATGCAGCAGCCACACATACCTCCGGGGCTGGCGGACACTGCCTCTTTAAATCTGCAGTGGCCGGCGGGAGGTCCCCCTCCCCATCGCCCGCCCACTCGCCGGTAAAAAAAAAAAAAAAAGCACTTTTCACACTGCTGCTGTCCAACTTCCGCTCTGGGCTGTATACAGTTCAGAGCAGGCCATGACCTCTGCCCCGACGCCATGCCCTATGGAGAAGATAGGACGCGACCCGGCTGTTGGGGGATGTATAAGAACCACGCACATCATGTTACACCAGTGTGCCTCCAGCTGTTGCAAAACTACACTCCCTGCATGCCCAAAGGCTGTCAGGGCATGCTGGGAGTTGTAGTTTTGCAACAGCTGGAGGCACACTGGTTGGGAAATACTGTCCTAGCCTATTCAGCATACACATCATGTTACACCAGTGTTTCCCAACCAGTGTGCCTCCAGCAGTTGCAAAACTACAAATCCCAGAATGCCCTGACAGCGTTTGGCTGTCCGGGCATACTGGGAGTTGTAGTTTTGCAACAGCTGGAGACACCCTGGTTGAGAAACACTGTATTACCCATGCTACTTTTTGAGAGATTTATTCCACCACCTGCTACCTACCTACCTGAGTGTATTCCCACCTACGTATCTACCTGTCTTACTGTCTTCCTACCTAGCTACCAGACTACAAGCTGTGTAAGGGGCCCCAAAATTTCTGATGCCAGCCCTGTATGTAGGCTACATATAATAGACAGTCACAATCATACATGATGGGAATGTAGTCCTGAGCTGTGAGCCTGGGCATGTGTGGTGTGGTCAGGGCATGCTGGGAGTTGCAGTTACTACTGTAACGCCCAGCATGCCCTGATAGTATCAGGGTATACTGGGCATTACAGTTAGTATTAACTGCAACTCCCAGCATGCCCTGATACAATCTCGGTCTGCTCTGCAGCTGTCCCAAAATTAGTTTTGGGTCAGCAGCAAAACCATAGGCTGCATCAGCCTGATACAGTCTATGGTTTTGCAGCTGACCCAAAATTCAACTCCCATTATGTTGCACTATACTCCTGAGTCCTGGGGAAGTAATGCATTAATTTTGGGACAGCTGCAGAGCAGACCAAGATTGTATCAGGGCATGCTGGGAGTTGCAGTTACTATCTGTAATGCTCAGCATGCCCTGATACAGCTTATGGTTTTGCAGCTGACCCCAAACTACAACTCCCATTATGTTGCACTATACTATAATATAGGTTATATGGTGCTACATGCTGGGGGGAGCTGTAGTTTTGGGTCAGCTGCAGAGATATAGGCTGGAATCTGGATCAAGAAATTTCCTTGATCCAGATTCCAGCCTACATCTCTGCAGCTGACCCAAAACTACAGCTCCCCCCAGCATGTAGCACCATATAACCTATACTATAGTATAGTGCAACATAATGGGAGTTGTAGTTTTGGTCACCATATATTGTATCAGGGCATGCTGGGAATTGTAGTTGGTAACTGCAAATCCCAGCATTGCATTCCTTGAAGGAATGCAATGCTGGGAGGTGCAGTTACCAACTACAATTCCCAGCATGCCCTGATACAATCTATGATGACCAAAACTGCAACTCCACACATCTTGCACTATATAGGAGTACAATTTAGATTATGGTGCAACAAGCTTCAGATCCAAAACTACAACGTGCACGCTGCTCCAAGCTTGCTGGGTGCCGCATCACTTTTTCAACCAATCTGGTACAAAAAAAATGTCTATTTGGAATATTCCCCCCTCTGTGCCACCCTCTTATAGTAAAAGCGTTCTTCTGTTTGCCAAGTAAAGAAAAACAGGAGTTTTACCATTCAACTTACAATTTTTTTTTTAAATCCACATCAAATGCCTCCCTATAAACACCAGCAAACATACACACAAGTGGGAGGTCTAGTCAGGGCTGGTGCATGGATTTTTGACACTCTAGGCAAAACCTAATTTTGACAACCCTTTGGCTCCGCCCATTGAACACCTTGGCAAATATAAGATCAGGGGTAGAATTAGTCCCGTAAGCCTCATGGTAAATTCTAGACTTGTCCTCCTCCCTACAATTATAACTATACTGCACCTAATGTGGGGGAACTAAATTGCACCTAATGTGGGGGAACTGTACTGCACCTAATGTGGGGGTACTATATTACACCTAATGTGGGGATACTATATTGCACCTAATGTGGGGGAACTGTACTGCACCTAATGTGGGGGAACTGTACTGCACCTAATGTGGGGGAACTGTACTGCACCTAATGTGGGGGAACTATATTGCACCTAATGTGGGGGAACTATATTGCACCTAATGTGGGGGAACTATACTGCCAACCTAATGTGGGGGAACTATATTGCACCTAATGTGGGGGAACTATATTGCACCTAATGTGGGGGAACTATATTGCACCTAATGTGGGGGAACTATACTGCACCTAATGTGGGGGAACTGTACTGCACCTAATGTGGGCAAACTATACTGCCAATCTAATGTGGGGGAACTGTACTACTAACCTAATGTGGGGGAACTATACTGCCAACCTAATGTGGGGGAAAATATATTTCCATCCTAATGTGGGAGATTAATACTGCCAACCTAATGTGGTGGAACTATGCTGCCAACCTAATGTGGGAGATTAATACTGCCAACCTAATGTGAATACAAAAATATAAAATTGTACTATTCTGATCCCTATAGCACTTTTATTTTTCTGTAAATAAAAATGTATGAGGGTCATTTTTAGCGCTGTGATTTGTAGTTTTTATCAGTACCATTTTTCTAAATTTTTTTTTTTGCTTTTTAGATATTTTTTATGGTATTTGAAGTGACCAAAAATGTGCTAATCTGATTAGTGCACTATTACAACTTTTGGGACCCCACTTCTGATTTTGCCCAGGGCCATGCTAAGCCTAAAACCGGCCCTGGATCCAATCCTCCTATACTATGCATGCAGGAGTGTGTGTGTGTGTATATGTATGTGTGTATATATATATATATATATATATATATATATATATATATATATATATATTAATAACTCCAAGCGAAAGAGACAGCAAAGACCCCCTCTGTGTGCACGTGGTCAGCCAACTGGCAGGTCAGCAGTCCATAAATGTGTAATCTCCACCACAGCACAAATAATCAGAGGTCCAGGATCAAGTGGAAAGGCTTCCAAGTTTATTCACACCATAAATGTGATAGCCGTGCAACGTTTCGGCAAACTGCCTTTGTCAAGCATACAAATCATGCAAAATGCAAAACTTAAATACATCAAGGTGCTTTCTGATAGGTTTACAAACAGCTGTGATACATTGTGATTAATGATTCCATCCAACCCTCTAAAGGTAATTGGTTCTCATGTGTGACATCATCACAATAAACAATGACTACTACAATAAAGTGCATATTCTCACTCTAGTGACCATACAATAGTTAATAAATGAATAGGGGGGAGTGTACATGGCATCAGAATCAAGACTAGCTCTATTGATTATCAATAGCTGTCATATCAGTACTTACGATCGTTCCGTATCTCCATGTGTCTATATGTTTGTAAACAAATGTATTGCGGCTGCGCGAAATCGCGCCTGCCGCGGCTCTCATATCGCAAGTTCCACTGTTACTATGCGCATGCGTGAACCCATGTAACACGGACACTATGGTTACCACAGACGCTTGCTAATGCGGCTGCGCAAAAGCCGCAGAGCGATACGCTCTTCTTTTGGTACAATACCGGGTCGTGTGTTCCCAACCCAATGCACATGCGTCAATTCAAGGTGCAGCGCATAGGGCTCCAGGTTACCAACACTGATTAAACCTAGTGAAGTACGGGGAGTAGTAATCTATAAATAAATAACATAACAGCGTGTGTGTCAATATAAAAGTACAAAAGATACAATACAAAAATGCGGGCGGGTAATAGTAATAAAATTACATTAATAGTCATGGAGTATATGAGAAAAGTTGTCTCGATTTGATTGATGCCATGTAAATCACTCCCTCCTCTTCTTACATAGTGTCAACGTGACATCCTATAAGTGATCTAAAATATAAAATGTAGAAAAAGAGAAGGTTAAAAACACTCATGGCCATTCCTAGCACATATTTGATGTATAATAAGAACTATGCGGTTCAAGAGGTGAAAGAATGAAAATAAATTGAAAAAAAATGAAAAAAGAGGGGGAAAGAAAAAAAAGAAGGAAAAAGGGAAGAAAAGGGAGAAAAAAGGGAAAGAAAAAAGAAAAAAGAAAAAAAGGGGAAAAAAAAGGAAAGCATTTTTCTTGATTCTTCTCATTTTTTTCCCTTCCTTTCCCCCCCCCCTTTTTTTCTCGTTTTTCTTCTCTTTTTTTCTTTTTTCTTTCTTTTTTTCTCTTTTTTTCTTTTTTTCCTTTTTTTCTTTTTTTCCTTTTTTTTCCTCTTTTTGCTTTCCTTTTTTTCCCCTTTTTTTCTTTTTTCTTTCTTCTTTTTTTCTTTTCCTTTTTTCTCCTTTTTCTTCCCTTTTTCCTTCTTTTTTTCTTTCCCCCTCTTTTTTCATTTTTTTTCAATTTATTTTCAGTCTTTCACCTCTTGAACCGCATAGTTCTTATTATATACATCAAATATGTGCTAGGAATGGCCATGAGTGTTTTTAACCTTCTCTTTTTCTACATTTTATATTTTAGATCACTTATAGGATGTCACGTTGACACTATGTAAGAAGAGGAGGGAGTGATTTACATGGCATCAATCAAATCGAGACAACTTTTCTCATATACTCCATGACTATTAATGTAATTTTATTACTATTACCCGCCCGCATTTTTGTATTGTATCTTTTGTACTTTTATATTGACACACACGCTGTTATGTTATTTATTTATAGATTACTACTCCCCGTACTTCACTAGGTTTAATCAGTGTTGGTAACCTGGAGCCCTATGCGCTGCGCCTTGAATTGACGCATGTGCATTGGGTTGGGAACACACGACCCGGTATTGTACCGAAAGAAGAGCGTATCGCTCTGCGGCTTTTGCGCAGCCGCATTAGCAAGCGTCTGTGGTAACCATAGTGTCCGTGTTACATGGGTTCACGCATGCGCATAGTAACAGTGGAACTTGCGATATGAGAGCCGCGGCAGGCGCGATTTCGCGCAGCCGCAATACATTTGTTTACAAACATATAGACACATGGAGATACGGAACGATCGTAAGTACTGATATGACAGCTATTGATAATCAATAGAGCTAGTCTTGATTCTGATGCCATGTACACTCCCCCCTATTCATTTATTAACTATTGTATGGTCACTAGAGTGAGAATATGCACTTTATTGTAGTAGTCATTGTTTATTGTGATGATGTCACACATGAGAACCAATTACCTTTAGAGGGTTGGATGGAATCATTAATCACAATGTATCACAGCTGTTTGTAAACCTATCAGAAAGCACCTTGATGTATTTAAGTTTTGCATTTTGCATGATTTGTATGCTTGACAAAGGCAGTTTGCCGAAACGTTGCAACGCTATCACATTTATGGTGTGAATAAACTTGGAAGCCTTTCCACTTGATCCTGGACCTCTGATTATTTGTGCTATATATATATATATATATATATATATATATATATATATATATATATACACATACATACATATACATAAACACACGCATGCGTGCGCAGAGTGAGTTTGTGCTTTAGGGTGCACACCCTAATGCAATAGGCTGTGCACGCCTATGGTTCTACCTTCTATTGTTGTAGCTACTTTCTCTGTAATTTTTTTCTTGGTGTAAGTTTGCAACTTAACGAACATGATTGCGGCCAAATTTACGCCAAAATGAAAAGTCGCAATTAACAAATTCCTTTCCAAGGCCTGATTTCAACTGAAATCAGGACTAACACCGTCAAATCAGTGATAATGTTCTAAACAATTTGGCGCAACTGTTTGTCGCAAAAAGTAACAAATAAAGAAAATAGCGACAAAACAGTCAAAAAAACTGTGTAAAAGCTTTCACACATACCCCTCAATATGTCTGACTGTGCATTGGTGGAGTCCAAGCCTGCTAAAGGTTTTGTAAAGCTGGGTTCACATACTGTATATCAGTTGTCTTGCATTGTTTCCCTCCGGTGTGATGTTGGAATGGAACCATCTCAATTTTGATGCTGGAAGGTCGGTGATCATTCTTGTGGTTGCAATTGTTTATGATCTGTGAAGGTTATTAAACAATCATTGGGATCTGCACCCATTATTGGGATCTGCTTGGTTCGAGGAAGGGGCCTTAAAGGGGTACTCTGTTGATAGACATCTTATTCCCTATCCAAAGTATAGGAGATAAGATGTTTTATCGCAGTTGTCCAGCTGCTGGGAACCCCATGATCTCCATGTAGACACCCATGCATTATGTTTAGAATGCTGGGTTTAGGAGGCCGTTGTTGTGACGTCATGTCATGCCCCCTCCATTCATGTCTAAGGGAGAGGTCATGACAGAATGCCTGGTGTCTGCACATAGATTGCGGGGGTCCCAGCGATCAGTCCCACACAATTAGGCATCTTATCCCCTATCCTTAGGATAAGGAATAAGATGTCTAGCAACAGAATATCCCTTTAATCTGGATGTTGGTCAGCACTGCCCGACTAACTGATGATATTTTGATACTTTTTAAAAACCAATTCATTTTTACTAACCGTGTTTTGACCAGATTTTACTGGAATAGATTTTTAATTCTCTTACGTTCTGTATCCATTTGTATAACAGTAACATTAAACATCTTTTATCATTGATCATAGCTGGTTCACAATGAACTCCACCCTGGAATATACATTCAGTAGTAATATCAGAACACAAGATTACACTAGGTTATATGAATATTTTGGAGGTAGATGGATGTTGAACCTATTTAGTATAATGTTTTCTTCTGTAATTTTTTTTTTTCTACAGCACGATAATTATTCCCATTGTAGGCATTGGAAGCTTTAAGATAGTAATGGCTGCTTTCAAAGACCAAGCTTACCAAGAACCTTACCAAAAAGGGGAAATTTACATATCTACCAAAAGCAAATTGTTTGTTGGCGTTTTTATCTCTGAAGGAGATACAGCTAAATTTGTTCTTGTCATGCAACATTGCTATGCAACTCCTACACAAAACCCTGACGATGCAACAAACTATGGACTCATTGTGAACAGGTAAGGTATACGAAAGAACCATTGTAGGGGTATTAGACAACCACCCTCTAACAGTTATCAAGTAGTATGCTTAAAATCTAGATGACGGGCTCATGAATTCTGGCAATAGGGCTGGGGAAAAACTTATTTGATAGGGTCTGAATAAAATGTAGGCAATTTCTTCTCCCACCAATATATTATTTTCTGTTTTTACCTATAAACACAACACAACACAATATTCAGCAGGAAGGGAGCTGAAACTTAAAGGGGTATTCCGGGCAAAAACATCTTATCCCCTATCCAAAGGATTGGTGGATAACATGTCGGATCACAGGGGGCCTGCCGCTGGGACCCCCGCGATTTCCCTGCAGCACCCGCATTCTATGCAGGGCTGCATCTCCAGTTTCGGAAACCTCTGGGCTTCTGGGACTGAAGGCGTGATGTCACGCCCCCTCGGCACCCTCCATTCATGTCTATGGGAGGGGGCGTGGTGGCCACCACGCCCCCTCCCATAGACATGAATGAAGGGGGCATGGCATGGTGTGACGTCACATCTTCAGTCCCGGAAACCCGGAGGTTTTTCAGAAACTGGATAGAATGCGGGTGCTGCAGGGAGATCGTGGGGGGTCCCAGCGGCAGGCCCCCTGTGATCCGACATCTTATCCACCAATCTATTGGATGGGGGATAAGATGTTTTTGCCCAGAATACCCCTTTAAAAATGGGCCCTGTGCATAAACATATCATGGTTGGACTATCTGACTCTGTGGAAATTTGCTTATAAACAGATGAGGTAGAAAGGGAAAGGGTGAGAGAGAAGGGAAAGGAAAGTTTCTCTAGTGGGGGATATAGGCCGCCAGATATATATCAGTTGACTGTGTGTCTATACAGGGGATTTGGAGTTTCATAGTACAATAACAGCTACGCATGCTTAAAAGGTATACAAAAAAGTTAATAGGCACAGAATTTTGTGCATATTTAAATGGCCATTGGGTTAAAATCATATAATTAATTAATTAATTAATTAATGCAAAGACAGACAGACAGGATAAATAGATAAATAGAGAGAGAGAGCAGAACTCATTGCTCTCCAGTATAGTGAAGAATCACAATGGTACTACTATTTATTCCATCAAATGCTAAAAAGTTGTAGGACTCCTACTACTATACTAGTTTGCTGTGGTTTTCTTTCTATGCATATTTTTTGATCAAAGCCTTGTCCTTCTGGCATCCACTGTTTATCTGCTATTACTCCAGTAGTGCTGCTTTCCTGGGATATGTAGATAGATCACAGGTTATTACATAAATAAATCGATACATAAATAGATTGAAAGATGCATAGATAATAATAGACAGATTTATTTATGCATATATATTATACATATTCTTTATTTATTCCATTTCGTACAGCTGCCCTAATGAAGCAGATGGAACAGTAGAGGTTTACGCTAATGGAATTTTAAGTTACGGACAGTTCTCCTTCCAAATGTTTAAGTTCATTAAATATAGTTATGTTTTCCTTCATTGCAAAGTTCATCTATGCAGTAAATCTTCTACATGTGAACCAGTAAGTGATGTTTGATGTAATCTACTTTGCTTATTTTGCTAAAGATAATGATTAAGGTAATCTATTATCATGACTGGATATTCTAAGACATAACCTTGTGTTCTAGTCTTGTTCTAGAGCAAGATTCCGCAATGCTGCAGAACAGACAGATACTATAACTCTTGGACCCTTTTACAAAGGTAACTTTTTCAATGCACAACTACTACATTTTGGCAGACATTTACAGTAGATGTCAACAAGATTGTGTTTCCTTGATATCATGTGTAGGAACTCGATTCATTTTAATGCGGGTTTATACATCGTAATATAAAATGAAAAATATGGCCATAAAATAGGTTAAAAAAAAAAGCTGCATTTTTAATGCAATAATTAGCACATTATAAATAAATAGAAAAGCAGCCATCAACACACTTTAAAAAAATTAAAAATAAATAAGAATGCCAATGCTGGAATTATTGCCATTTATTTGCACTTACAGCCATTTTACCATATTTTATTGACTTTCATAGAGTACATTATTATCACGTTTTTCTTTTGGCAATTTTATGTGCATGTTTTGCTTTTACTTTTATGGTGTGTGAACCCAGCCTCAATTTTCAAAATCAGCATACCAGAAATGGCAGTAGCAGCATTTATAATGTATTTGCTTACAGAAATATAGGCCCAGATTTATCAAACTGTGTGAGAAAAACTGGAGTGATTTCCTCACAGCCACCAATCACAGTGATGTCAGGGAAGGTATAATCTTCTTCCCCCCAGCCACGTACAACACCACTGGAACCAGATAGGTGACAAGGAGCACCCTGGGATGCCTGCTGTGGTTGGTCTTCCTCCTCCTCTTCAAAGCCACATTCCTCCTCTGAATCCTCTTCCTCACAATCCTCTTCCAGCATTGCCGCAGGTCCAGCAAGCGATGCTGATAAGGCTGTTTCTGGTGGTGATGGTGTCCACAACTCTTCCTCTTCACGCTCATCTACTGCCTGATCCAGCACTCTTCGCAGGGCACGCTCCAGGAAGAAAACAAACGGTATGATGTCGCTGATGGTGCCTTCGGTGCGACGGACCAGGTTTGTCACCTCCTAAAAAGGACACATGAGCCTACAGGCATTGCGCATGAGCCTCCAGTAACGTGGCAAAAAAAATCCCAGCTCCGCAGATGATGTCCTAGCACCCCGGTCATACAAATATTCGTTGACGGCTTTTTCTTGTTGGAGCAGGCGGTCGAACATTAGGAGTGTGAGAAAAACTGGAGTGATTTCCTCACAGCCACCAATCACAGCTCAGCTAACTAGCTCTGGTAAAGTGAAAGCTGAGCTGTGATTGGTCGCTGTGGGAATATCTCACAATTTTTTCTCTCACACAGTTTGATAAATCTGGGCCATTATCTTTCTGTTTTATTGTTGCCGTGAATTAAGGAAGGTTGACTGGGGGGAGATCAGTCATCTTAGTTTTATCTGTTTTATTAGTTTTTCAGAAAGTAATAATCAGTAACCTGTTCAAGCTATAACAGTATGTCTGAGAAGCATGAATATTGTAGCAGTATGGCATACATTTGTTCAGAAACGCACTCTGTTTTTCTTTTCTTATATAGTGCAGCATTGACTTGTAATAAATGATAATGCAGAGGCCCTTGTGTATGCCTTGTGTCCAATTTTTAGTTGTGGCAGCCCACCCACTCTTCTACTCTATATTCCATATGTGTAGAGGGATGGACAGAGAAGTGGAGTCCTAAAAAGTTATCATGATGGTATAATAAGTCTATGTTCACACACTAGAGTTTCTGTGCAGACATTCTGGAGTCTGCAGGCGCCAACATAATGGCCCTTATTTACTAAGAGTGGAGTGTAGGTTTCTTTGTGGGTTTTAATTCCCCACAATTATTTTCCACGGTATTTACTAAGGTTTACCTACATTTTCCACTTTCCCTACATTTTTTATGTGTATGCTTTTTTTTACACATGCTCTGATCTGTCGGGTTTTCCTCAGCTGAAATCCACCACATTTTTTGTGGAAACCTTAGTAAATATGTTTTTTTTTTTGTGAAAATGTCAGGGACACGCCCCCCCTTTTAATGACCACAACCCTTTTCCCGATGGGCACGCCCCTTTTTCAGGTTTTCTTACTAAAATGGAGAGTTAGTCGGCTTTTTTTCAATTCTGGCGCAGACATGTCTGGTTTGCAAAAGTAAATGAGGGCCAATATGTCAGTGCCAGGACCACACTGGAATGCACCATCTCATAGATGGCTATGCATTCCATGCGGTGTCTACACAAAGAAGAAAAGGTTATTCTTTCTGCGGACATGGAAAACTGAATTTTTTTTCTTAAGTTTTTCTTACATAAGTAAAACTATACAAATACAATATAACTTTCTTATCACAGCAATTGTACTGACCTGCAGAATAAGGTTAGCACAGACTAAACAAATGTGGTGTCCCGGTACCGTATTGCATATCGTACCTAGTGTAGAGGTCCCCAAAGTCAGAGTAACTACGTTGAGGTAGGGTTCCTCAGGTTGGGCAGCCCCTAGTCGGCCTCTCCTCAAGTCTAATTCTCTTATGATAATACATGTATATATTTAATAATCATATATATTTTATGATAATGTATAGTGCTTACCTTGTTTGGCGTCACAGGACCTTCGGTCATGTGATCATGCTACTAACCTCTATGGTATGTTGGAGGACCTTTGGAGGTCCTTGGGTCATGTGTTACCCACAAGTCTTTGTAATGGTGATTGACATCAGTATGGACCAATTAGCACTAGTCCAGCCCCTACCCATATAAGTGAGCTGCATCCAATTATCACTCTCTTGGGTTGCTGCTCTCGTGGATGCCGGACTAACAGGACAGTTCTGCGCAACTTTCAAAGACACGCTAGGCCTGAAAAACCTGCCGGCCTCAACTGAACTAAAACCGTGAGTTCAAATGTAAATCCCCGCTAATGCTAGAGTGACTACTGGACCGCAACTAAACCCCTAAATCCAGTGGAACAGCGCACAATACAAAAATTCTCTAAATGCTAAAGTCCCTACCTTTGTCAATCTCCAAGAAAAGCAGTTGTTATGCTTAGAGACTGTTCTGTTATTGAAGTTTGCAGAAATTCTTCAGTAAAAGTTAATCCTGTTTCAGAAAACTCTCTGGTTGTGAACAATTATTATATACCTCCCTATTGCTCTTGGGAAGGGTGGCGGTAGGATAAGCATTACTGAGGAGCCCTCAACCTGGAGTCACGAATAGCAAGGGTTAACAAACACCCTTTAATTACCGCAAAGCTACACTCCCCGTACCCTACATCCCCCAGGCTATCACACAAACAACTATAGACAAAATAAACAAGTAAATTAACAAACTGTAACCCTTTGTGGGACCAAGACAAACTGCAATTTAAAGCAATTTTCTTCAGCACTCTGATTTTACTCAATTTGCTTCACAGATTCTACTGAGGAAACAACTGAAAGTAAGTAGAATCTATGGACACAATTTTATATTTTGCTACTAAGACTCTCATAGGCACAGATTTACTTAGATCAGAGTTTCGAAATCCCTACATATAAGTGTTTTGCTTTCTCATTCCGTCATATTTACTAACAGACTCCTTGTTGGTTAGTATATTTATTTGGTTTTGTATGAACATCTCCCTGCATTTAGTTGCGCCATAATGGAATGTTATGGGACATTTTATGCCGTACTGTGCACATGACGTCAATAATTAGACTTTTCATTTACTGTGAGGTTTTCTGAGTTGCTTTGTTGGTTTCAGTACAAAATGAAAAATTACCAGACGTAAACACATGGTAATTCTGTTGAGAAAATTCAGAACACACTAAAAAAGCAAAAAACCCTGCTGACACTGTCCTCTATATTATTTAACTGATTTACCATAATATTCATTGTTTAGTGCTACTAAGGTCTTCTTGCACTTAAGTGGGCCCCCCTAACCTGAGTGGGCCCTATGGCAACTGATATGGCTGCTATGGCTATAGTTGCTACCAGGAATATCTCCACACCATGACATATAACTACCATAAATATTAATATTTCCCCAAAAAGTGACCAGTGACCAATGATAGTTTGGCCCAGAAAACCATGATGACAACAACCCAACTTTACTGAATTTGCAGCCCAGATATTTTTGGCTTTTTCACTATTTGAGTACATCCTTGGCTTCTACACAAACTTCCTTTTTGGTGTCACCTTTTACATTCCCCCTGCTGCAAAATTAGTGCCACAAAGATAGTGCCCCCAAAAATAATAGCATCAAACAGATAGTACCCAAGATTGTCATATTGCTTCTAATAATGCTCTTCAGATGCCTCACACAGTAGTATAGACACATCCCCCCACATACACAATAATTGTGCCTCCTTTTGCATTGCACACTTAAATAGTGCCCTCATACTGTAAAAATGTTCCTCACAATGTAATAGTGTCTCCTGTAGCACTCACAGTCATAGTGTCTCTTTAGTGAGCCTCCAATATCCACCCCGGACCACACAAAAACACACAAACTGCCAACAGTTGCAACTTTGTGTTCCCCTGCATAGTAACAATAACAAAAATAATAATTCCTTTATTTATATAGTGTCAAGTGATGTACAGAGATTGTCATTACTCAAATTGTTTTGGAGTGTGAGGAAATGTACACACTCATAAAGAACATACATACAAACTACATGCCATTGTTGTCATTGTTAGGATTTGAACCTTTCACTGGCACAAGGAAACAAGATCCGGCAAGGGAGTGCAGGGGCAGTGAGCAGATATAGCCTGGGAGCAGATGGAAGCCAATTAAGCTAATTGGGCCAGGCACCAATCATTGGTGCACTGGCCCTTTAAGTCTCAGAGAGCCGGCGCGCGCGCGCCCTAGAGAGCGGAGCCGCGCGTGCCAGCACATGACAGCAGGGGACCGGGACGGGTAAGTGACTTGGGATGCGATTCGCGAGCGGGTGCGTCCCGCTGTGCGAATCGCATCCCCGACGGCCATGTCAGTGCAGCGCTCCCGGTCAGCGGGACCGACCGGGGCGCTGCAGGGAGAGAGACGCCGTGAGCGCTCCGGGGAGGAGCAGGGTCCCGGAGCGCTCGGCGTAACAGTACCCCCCCCCCTTAGGTCTCCCCCTTTTTTTGTCCGACAACTGCTTTACCTGGGACGAGGACACCGGGAGTGAATGGAGGGTTTCCTCAAAGGCAGGCAGTACAGCAGGAGTGGGAATGGGGAGGGAGGGCAGAGGGCGAAGCCTGGCACGGGGCAGTGTGTCACCAGGACGGGGGCCATGAGGAGGCACTGAGGCTTGCCTGACGGGACTGGGAGGGGGGGAGAGGCACTTCCTATGGCAAGCAGAGTCCCAGTTCTTGATCTCCCCGGTGGTCCAGTCAAGGGTGGGAGAATGAAGCCGGAGCCATGGCAGACCGAGGAGGACCTCAGAGGTACAGTTGGGAAGGACGAAGAACTCAATCACTTCGTGATGGGGTCCAATACACATCAAGAGGGGTTCTGTGCGGTAACGCACGGTGCAATCCAATCTGACTCCGTTGACCGCGGAAATGTAGAGCGGCTTGACGAGACAGGTCACCGGGATGCAGAATTTATTCACCAAAGACTCCAAAATGAAATTCCCAGAGGCACCAGAGTCCAAGCAGGCCACGGCTGAGAGGGAGGAGTTGGCTGAAGGAGAAATCCGCACGGGCACCGTGAGACGTGGAGAAGCAGACTTTGAACCAAGAGACGCCACACCCACGTGAGCTGGGTGCGTGCGTGCGTTTCCCAGATGTGGAGGACGAATAGGGCAATCCACCAAGAAATGCTCGGTACTGGCTCAGTACAGACAAAGATTTTCTTCCCTACGGCGATTCCTCTCTTCCTGGGTCAGGCGAGACCGATCCACTTGCATGGCCTCCTCGGCGGGAGGCCCAGGCATAGACTGCAAAGGATGCTGTGGGAGAGGTGCCCAGAGATCTAAGTCTTTTTCCTGGCGGAGCTCCTGATGTCTCTCAGAAAAACGCATGTCAATGCGGGTGGCCAAATGGATAAGTTCTTGCAGGTTGGCAGGAATCTCTCGTGCGGCCAGCACATCCTTGATGCAACTGGATAGGCCTTTTTTAAAGGTCGCGCAGAGAGCCTCGTTATTCCATGATAATTCGGAAGCAAGAGTACGAAATTGGATGGCGTACTCGCCCACTGAAGAATTACCCTGGACCAGGTTCAGCAGGGCAGTCTCGGCAGAAGAAGCTCGGGCTGGTTCCTCGAAGACACTACGGACTTCAGCGAAGAAGGACTGGACTGTGGCTGTGGCAGGATCATTGCGGTCCCAGAGCGGTGTGGCCCAAGACAAGACCTTTCCTGAAAGAAGGCTCACTACGAACGCCACCTTAGACCGTTCTGTAGGAAACAAGTCCGACAACATCTCCATATGCAGGGAACATTGAGACAGAAATCCACGGCAGAGTCTAGAGTCCCCATCAAATTTGTCCGGCAGGGACAAGCGGAGGCTAGGAGTGGCCACTCGCTGCGGAGGAGGTGCAGGAGCTGGCGGAGGAGATGGTTGCTGCTGTAGCAGAGGCAGAAGTTGCTGTAACGTGGCGGTCAACTGCGACAGCTGCTGTCCTTGTTGGGCAATCTGCTGCGATTGCTGAGCGACCACCGTGGTAAGGTCAGCGAGACTTGGCAGCGGCACCTCAGCGGGATCCATGGCCGGATCTACTGTCACGATTCGGCTTACAGGTAGTGGATCCTCTGTGTCAGCGAGGGATTGGCGTGGACCGTGCTGGTGGACCGGTTCTAAGAGGCTACTGGTGTTCACCAGAGCCCGCCGCAAAGCGGGATGGTCTTGCTGCGCCAGTAGCAACCAGGTCGTATCCACTAGCAACGGCTCAACCTCGCTGACTGCTGAGAAGGCGTGGGACAGAAGGACTAGGCAGAGGCAAGGTCAGACGTAGAAGAAGTTCGGGGCAGGCGGCAAGGTTCGTAGTCAAGATGGATAGCAGGAGTTCAGGTAACACAGGCTTTGGACAACACTAAACGCTTTCACTGGCACAAGGCAACAAGATCCGGCAAGGGAGTGCAGGGGCAGTGAGCAGATATAGCCTGGGAGCAGATGGAAGCCAATTAAGCTAATTGGGCCAGGCACCAATCATTGGTGCACTGGCCCTTTAAGTCTCAGAGAGCCGGCGCGCGCGCCCTAGAGAGCGGAGCCGCGCGCGCCAGCACATGACAGCAGGGGACCGGGACGGGTAAGTGACTTGGGATGCGATTCGCGAGCGGGTGCGTCCCGCTGTGCGAATCGCATCCCCGACGGCCATGTCAGTGCAGCGCTCCCGGTCAGCGGGACCGACCGGGGCGCTGCAGGGAGAGAGACGCCGTGAGCGCTCCGGGGAGGAGCAGGGACCCGGAGCGCTCGGCGTAACAATAGCTACAACAATAGAATGTATACATGTAAACAGTGCCCAAACAAAAAGTGGAAAAAATAAAAAAAAGCAACCTGATTGGTTGCTAGGGGAAAATGCAACACTTATCCAAGGCAGAGGTTTAGATGAATATCCCCCCTAAGGCACAAATTAAAAACAGCAAAAAATTCCCTGGCTGTGCGAGCTTTACCTCTGTAAACCAGCCAAAGTCCCATGGTCAGATTTAACAGCCACAGTCAGAATGTTCTGCATGGAATTCTGGGGCAGGAGTCTGCGCCTTTTGTAGGGCTGCATTTGTGCCAAAATTACAAACTTGTTTGCGACAATTGATAATTTTGGTGCAACTATGCTCCATTTGATGCAAAAAAAAGTACATAAAATCACACATTGCAACACCATTATTGATACTTACCCCCATTATGCTTCATGCTGGATCCCCTGAGGCTGAAGGCCCTGTAGCAGCCACTGAAGCTGCTATGATGGTAGTTCAGCCAGTGCAGAGGACATCTTAATATGTATGCAACAGTGATGTCTAGACACCGGATGATTTGTTAAGTTAAAGGGACACAGATCCAGTACTTAGCACAGCTACAAAATGTATGGCCCGTGCTCGTCCGGGAAAAGGTAGAAAACAATAAAGAGGCTAAAGCACTTGGACTAAGCGATGTGGCCCCCTGAAATAGCTGATCAGAAGAGGTGTTGAGAGATGGATCCCCTTTGATTTAATACTGAAAGTATATTCTGAGGATATATACTGAACTTGATAACCCCTTTAAGTTGATTAGCTAATAATTAATACAATAGCATGCATATGGTAAAGCTTAGTAATGCTTAGAGATAAGGCATTTTCTTTGGACGTAATGTTTTGGGCAATGTTACCAATAATACTACTACTATGACTAGAGATGAGCAAAGTTACAGTATTTCAATTCTGCACAAACCTCACAGCTCGGCGGTTGCTGACTTTAGCCTGCATAAATTAGTTCAGCTTTCAGGTCCTCCAGTGGACTAGAAAAGGTGGATACAGTCCTAGTAGACTTTCCTAGGACTGTATGCACCTTTTCCAGCCCACCGGAGCGCTGAACTAATTTATGCAGGATAAAGTCAGCCACAGCCGAGCTGTGAGGTTCGTGCAGAATCGAATCACTGTAACTTTGCTCATCTCTAACTATGACCATTGATTATATTCATATTTTAGAATAACTATCCATATGTTTATTTTAACTTCTTACAGTTCCAAGCACCAATGATGATGTAATTACAGAGGAGGACCAACCAGAGGAAAATTCAGGTCAAAATTATAGATTTACTAATATTCAATATATGCACAGCTATTCATTTTTATTCTTTCATTCCAAAAGTTATTTATTTTGAAGAATAACAAGTGCATATAGCATGTAAAAACAAGGAGTACAATAGTAGATAGAGCGTGTATGTGCACTTGAGAAACGACAGGCAACAAGTGAACAGGTATTTACTGGGTATAGAAGTGGACCTGTATAGAATACATAATCCCCAATGGAATCTTGTATAGTAAAAAGAAAGAGGTAAGATAGGCAGTCTATAAGTAGTCAACTAACATAGGTGATTCTGCAGTCTAAGAATCACAAGTAGGTGTAGAGGAGTGAAGAACAGTATGTATACATTTGTACCTAAAGACAATTACATAGGTACAACACAACAAAGAAAACTAAAAACAGTAGAAAATTTCAGTACCAATGTAACCCAAACAGCTACTAAAGTTTGACAGACATTGTGAACAAGATTCAGGTAGTATCCTTTATAGCACATGCAGGAACTCCATTCATTTTGATGCTGGGGTCACACCGTAAAATGCAGAGAAAAATTTGTCCGTTAAAAATATAAAAAAGACAGCTGTATTTTTAATATAGATATGTGCTCAATTAAAATCGAAGGAAAAGCATCTGTCAGTGCACACACTGTTTAAAAAAAAGATCTGGAATGCCAGTGATTGGTTTACGGCCATTTTTCTGCTCTGAAAGTTATTTTTCTATAGACTTTAATAGTGTACATCATTAGATTAAAGATACATCATTTTATTATACCAAAGTTATGGCCATGTTTTGCTTTTACTTTTATGGTGTGTGAACCCAGTCTCAAGAGCAGTTTCCCAATCACAATGTAAAATTGTCCATCTATTAATAAACCAGACGTTACAGCAGCAGCAATTATTATTTATTGTCCATCTTTCTTTTTTATTGTTGCAGGGATATTAGTAATGTTGACTAGAGTAAGAACAGTTATATTAGTTTTCTCTCTTATATTATGACTAAAGATGAGCGAATTTCCGAAAAATTCTATTCGGCCGATTTGCCGAATTTTCCTAAAAATTTGGTTCGGTCCAAATTTATTTGTGGCTAACTGCTATTAAAATTGGCTATTTCTGGCCTACAGAAAGGCTCAATAGGGGTGTAGAACACTTTGCCTTGTTCTAACACGCATAGAACTACAGCACGGAGTGTGCTGTGTTAGTGAAATAATACTGCTATTTAATATGACATGCAGATTACAGGCATCACTATTAGACTCGCTGCTGCAGAGCATCTGGATGTGGCAGATTTTTTATGTAATTTTTATTTAAGTTAATTTTAATTTATTAAAATTTTTGATTACCCATTCTGGAGGGCATGGAGCTGGCAGTCCTCTGCCAGGTGAGATACCACCTGTTCCAGACCCTGCCTCTCAGCGCTCCCCTGACTGTGAAAGTGTGAATATTTCATTTAATCAGTTATGGTTCATTATCGCTCCAAGCTGTTTCATTGGATTCTTGTGATTATTCCAGAGGCAATATGATGTCGACAACAAATGGGCCTCAGTCTTGAAAAAATTACATAGATTTTTAAAAATTTAAATGTAAGATTTATATCAGATTCCCAAGTTTAATCCCTTAACGACCACGCAGTGACCACGCGTAATATGGGTTCAGTCCCGGCATGATTTGAAAAAATCGTAACTACATGCACGGAAATTTATACGTTTAAAATTGTCATCTTCTGACCCCTATAACTTTTTAATTTTTATGCGTATGGGGTAGTATGAGGGCTAATTTTTTGTGCCGTGATCTGACGTTTTTAGCAGTATCATTTTGTACTTTCTGACTTTTTGATAGCTTTCTATTGATTTTTTCATGATATAAAAAGCGACCAAAAATATGTTATTTTGGACTTTTGAATTTTTTTGCGCGTACGCCATTGACCGTGCTGTTTAATTAATGATATATTTTTATAGTTCGGACATTTACGCATGCGACGATGCCACATATGTTTATATTTATTTTTATTTACATGGTGTTTTTTATGGGAAAAGGTGGGTGATTTGAACTTTTATTAAGGAAAGGGTTAAATCACATTTATTAACTTTTTTTTATACTTTTTTTTGCAGTGTTCTAGCTCCCATAGGAGCTATTGTGTACACTGATTGCCAGCACTGTTCACTGCAAAGCTATAGCTTTGCAGTGATCAGTGTTATCGGCGGTCGATTGCTCAATCCTGCATCTCAGGCTTGGAGCAATCAATCGCTGAAGGGACACGCCGGAGTAAGGTAAGAGGACCTCTGCTCGTGTCCCAGCTGATCGGGACACCGCATTTTCACTGCGGTGGTCCTGATCAGCCCCACTGAGCAGCCGGGCAGCTTTCACTTTCGTTTTAGATGCAGTGTTCAACTTTGAAGGGCGCGTCTAAAGGGTTAATAGCGTGCAGCACCGCGATCGCTGCCGCGTGCTATTAGCCCCGGGTCCCGGCTTCAGATACATGCCAGGACCGACCCAATATGACGCGGGGTCACCACGCGACCCCGCGTTATATCACGGAAGCCGGCCAAGGACGTAAATATACGTCCTTGGATGTTAAGGGATTGAGAGGTTAATGTCCCGGCGTTTACTTTCAACTAATACTCTATGACCACAAAACCCAATCTAACAAGGAGTCACATGGCGGCACAATGACAGAACCTAGAAGTGGCAGCAGCATGAGGAGACCATAATCTGGCAGAATGACTGCCTGGAATTGGCAGCAGCAAGAGGAGACCATATAGTGGCTGAATGACACAGCCTGGAGGTGGCGGAAGCATGAGGAGACCATATAGTAGCTGAATGACACAGCCTGGAGTTTGCGACAGCAAGAGGAGACCATGTAGTGGCTGAATGACACAGCCTGGAGATGGCAGAAGCAGGAGGAGACCATATAGTGGCTAAATGGCACAGCCTGGAGTTGGCGGCAGCATGAGGAGACAATAGGGCTTCACAATCCCTAAGATTAAAAGATGAATTTACAAATTTAAACTGAAGATTTATGGTAGCTCGTGCTACTATAACATTTCTTTAGGTAATGTCCCAGGCCCAGCAGCATGAGTAAACCATATAGTGGCTGAACGACACAGCCTGGAGGTGGCAGAAGCATGAGGAGACCATATAGTGACTGAATGGCACATCCTGGAGTTTGTGGCAGCAAGAGGAGACCATGTAATGGCAGAATGACACAGCCTGGAGGTGGCAGAAGCATGAGGAGACCATATAGTGGCTCCATGGCACAGCCTTGAGTTGGCGGCAGCATGAGGAGACGATATAGTGGCTGAATGACACAGCCTGGAGTTTGCAGCAGCAAGAGGAGACCATGTAGTTGCTGAATGACACAGCCTGGAGGTGGCAAAAGCATGGGGAGACCATATAGTGGCTGAATGGCACAGCCTGGAGTTGGCGGCAGCATGAGGAGAACATGTGGTGGCTGAATGGAATAGCCTGGAGTTGGCTGCAGCATGAGGAGACCATATAGTGGCTGAATGACACATCCTGGAGTTTGCGGCAGCATGAGGAGATAATATAGTGGCTGAATGACACAGCCTGCAGTTGATGGCAACATGAGGAGAGCATATAGTGGCTGAATGGCACAGCCTGGAGTTGGCGGCAGAATAAGGGCAACATATAGTGGTTGAATGACACAGCCTAGAGGTGGCGGCAGCATTAGGAGAACATATAGTGGCTGAATGGCACAGCCTGGAGGTGGCAGCAGCATGAGGAGAACATATGGTGGCAGAATGAGACAGCCTGGAGGAGGCAGCAGCAGCATCAGGAGTCCTGAAAGTGACCCGGTGACAGAGTGGTGCGGTGGGTGGCAATACCAGTACCCGGTGACGAAGGTGGGTGAAAAAAGGTCTGATGGGAGGAATGTTTGTAACTGGGGAGCAGCATCTTAAATCTGTTTGGCACTATTCATATTTGTGAAGTGTTGGTGTGGCACCATGGTCAATCTACTCTGATGCATCAGGCATTGGTGGGTAGAAATCCTGTCTGATTCATGCCTGATTCATCTTCACAAAGGTCAGTCTCTCCACATTTTTTGTAGACAGACAAGTTGTCCTTGGCGTGACTATGGCCCCTACCACACTAAACACCCGCTCTGATGGCACACTACTGGCCGGGTAGGACAGCGTTTACAGGGCAAACTCTGTAAGTTGCGGCCACAAATCAAGTTTGGCTGCCCAGAAGTCCAGCGGATCTTCAAGGTGTGTTGGTATGGGCATGTCAAAGTATGCCACCACCTGCTCGTTCAGGTCCTGCTCCAGGTTTACCTGCTGCTGATGATTTGCTTCACTATGCGGGTGAAGAAAGGTACTCATCAGTGACTGTAAAATGAGACTCAGGCTGCTGCTGATGGAGCTGGTACTGCTCAGGCCACCCCTCCCCAGCAGCCATGGCAGTAGAAGTTGAGCGCAGAGAGCCCCCCGAGTTATACCTGCGAGAGGATGTACGATGGCGCCGATAGGCATCGGCCAACTGACTACGTAGGATGTCTCTGTAGTAGGTCAGTTTGTCCTCCCTCTCAGTGGGTGTAAAAAAGGTCCCCATTTTGTGCTGGAATCAAGGGTCCAATAAGGTGGAGAGCCAGAAGTCATCCCGCTGCCGAATTATGACAATTCTGCGGTCACTATGCAAGCAACTGAGCATTCATCGTGCCATTTGTGCAAGTGACTCAGAGGGGCTCCCTGCCTCCATCTCCACTGCATACTGCCACGGTGTGTCTGGGTTACATACTGTTGTCTCTTGGACATGGCTTTGCCGATGGATTGCTGGCGGAATGACTGACTCAAAGTAGGAGGAGCAGGGGCATCTGGATTGCCAGAAGGAGGGTATGACACACAGCTCCCTTTGGCTGAGGTGGTGGAGCCTTGGCTTGCTGAAAGAGGGAGCGGCGTGCCACTGCGTGATCAGCAGGCTGGACCACTACTTCGGAGCCTCGGTTCTCCCAGGCCGCTTTATGGTGGCGAAGCATATGTTGATGCAGGGCCGTAGTGCCAACATTGGTACCCTGGCCACTCTTCACTAGTGATGTCGCGAACATAAAATTTTCAGTTTGCGAACGCAAACTTCCGCAAAAGTTTGTGAACCGGCAAACCGGGTGAGCCGCCATTGACTTCAATGGGCAGGCGAATTTTAAAACCCACAGGGACTCTTTCTGGCCACAATAGTGATTTAAAAGTGGGATCCATGGCAAAATTCCCATGGAAAATGACATAGTGCAGAGTCTGGTTTTAATCCATAAAGGGCATAAATCACCTATTATTCCTAAATGGTTTGGAATAACACGCTTTAGCCCACACATAGAGCCCCCCTTTAGGCAGCACATAGTTATATCCCCCCTTTAGACAGCACATAGATTCCCCCATATTAGGCAGCACATAGCTAGAGCACCAGAAAAAGTGCAGCAGCAGAGGCCAGAAAAATTAGGCATGTACAGATGGATGAAAAATTGGGTATTGTAGCAGCCGCAGCTGTAGCAGCAGCCAGAAAAATTGCAGCACCAGAAAAAGTGCAGCAGCAGAGGCCAGAAAAATTAGGCATGTACACCTGGCTGGAAAATTTGGTATTGCCGCAGCTGCTGCTGTAGCAGCGGCCAGAAAAATTTCTGTTTGTTTTGCCAGGCAGAAAGTGCCCTAAAACATTGCGGCTTGAATCCTAGTTGGTGGCGGATAAGTCATGCAAGTCATCCGGCATTCAGAGTTCAAATACAGCACAGAGTGGACCATTTTTAGCCCAAGGCAGCTCATCTGATCAGGCCGTGTTCAGTCAAATGTTTCGCCCAGTGTCAGTCCCTTCGGGATCCATCCCTCATTCATCTTAAGAAAGGTGAGGTAATCCAGACTTTTTTGACCAAGGCGACTCCTCTTCTCAGTGACAATACCTCCTGCTGCACTGAAGGTCCTTTCTGACAGGACACTTGAAGCTGGACAGGCCAGAAGTTCGAGTGCAAATTGGGATAGCTCAGGCCACAGGTCAAGCCGGCACACCCAGTAGTCAAAGGGTTCATCGCTACCTGTCGGTCAATTGGTTCTCTGATGGTGGACCCTTAAGGGCTATGGCGATGAGTAGGACTTAAAAAGCTCTGCATGTCCTCCGTCAACAGCATGTCTGTACAGTATCCTGTCGTTGCCGGCGTGTTCGTGGGAGGAGGAGGAGGATTACTTTCACCTCTTCCCCTGTTAGATCACTGTTGTGCTGTGACATGACCCTTATACGCTGTGTACAGCATACTTATTAATTTATTTTGGACCTGCTGAATCCTTTCCGCCTTGCTGTAATGCGGTAACATGTCAGGCACTTTATGTTTATACCGGGGGTCTAGTAGCGTGGACACCCAGTACAGGTCGTTCTCCTTCATCCTTTTTATACGAGGATCCCTCAACAGGCACGACAGCATGAAAGACCCCATTTGCACAAGGACGGATGCCGAGCTACTCATGTCCCGTTCCTCGTCCTGAGTGATGTCAGGGAAGGTATAATCTTCTTCCCCCCAGCCACGTACAACACCACTGGAACCAGATAGGTGACAAGGAGCACCCTGGGATGCCTGCTGTGGTTGGTCTTCCTCCTCCTCTTCAAAGCCACATTCCTCCTCTGAATCCTCTTCCTCACAATCCTCTTCCAGCATTGCCGCAGGTCCAGCAAGCGATGCTGATAAGGCTGTTTCTGGTGGTGATGGTGTCCACAACTCTTCCTCTTCACGCTCATCTACTGCCTGATCCAGCACTCTTCGCAGGGCACGCTCCAGGAAGAAAACAAACGGTATGATGTCGCTGATGGTGCCTTCGGTGACCAGGTTTGTCACCTCCTAAAAAGGACGCATGAGCCTACAGGCATTGCGCATGAGCCTCCAGTAACGTGGCAAACAAAATCCCAGCTCCGCAGATGATGTCCTAGCACCCCGGACATACAAATATTCGTTGGCGGCTTTTTCTTGTTGGAGCAGGCGGTCGAACATTAGGAGTGTTGAATTCCAACATGTCGGGCTGTCGCAAATCAAGCGTCTCACTGGCATGTTATTTCGCTGCTGGATATCTGACAAGTGCGCCATGGCCGTGTAGGAACGCCTGAAATGGCAATACACCTTCCTGGACTGCTTCAGGACATCCTGTAAGCCTGGGTACTTGAGCACAAAGCGTAGTTCAATCAGATTACACACATGTGTAATGCACGGCACATGTGTCAACTTGCCCAACCTCAATACCGCCAACAAATTTGTTCCGTTGTCATAAACCACCTTGCTGATCTCCAGTTGGTGCAGAGTCAGCCACTGGTCCACCTTTGCGTTCAGGGCCGACAGGAGCACTGGTGCGTTGTGACTCTCCGCTTCGAGGCAAGTCAACCCCAAGATGGCGTGACACTGCCGTATCTGGGATGTGGAATAGCACCTGGGGAGCTGGGGGGGGTGCCGGTGATGTGGAGCAATACGCAGCAGTGGAAGAGGACTCGGCCAAGGATGTTATGGAAGAGGATGGAGTAGGAGGAGTAGAGGAAGTGGCAGCAGGCCTGCCTGCAAGCCGTGGCGGTGTAACCAACTCCTCTGCAGAGACACGCATTCCATGCTTGGCAGCTGTCACCAGGTTTACCCAATGCGCAGTGTAGGTGATATACCTGCCCTGACCATGCTTTGCAGACCAGGTATCAGTGGTCAGATGGACCCTTGCCCCTGCACTGTGTGCCAGACATGCCATAATTTCCTTTTGCACAATGGAGTAAAGGTTGGGGATTGCCTTTTGTGCAAAAAAATTTCGGCCGGGTACCTTCCACTGTGGTGTCCCAATGGCTACAATTTTTTTAAAGGCCTCAGACTCCATCAGCTTGTATGGTAAAAGCTGGCAGGCTAGCAGTTCCGACAAGCCAGCTGTCATACGCCGGGCTAGGGGGTGACTTTGAGACAATGTCTTCTTGCGCTCAAACATCTCCTTGACAGACACCTTACTTTGGGCAGATGAGCAGGAACTGCTCAAGGCGAGAGACGGAGAGGCGGATGGTTGAGAGGGGGAAAGGAGGGCAACAGTGGTTGACCTGGCTGAAGATGCTGGACCAGGAGGAGGATGGCGGCTTTGACTTTGTGTGCTGCTTGTACTGACGTGTTGATCCCATAGGCGTTTTTGATGTGACATCATGTGCCTTCGCAAAGCAGTTGTGCCTAGGTGGATGTTGGACTTCCCACGACTCAGTTTCTTCTGGCACAGGTTGCAAATGGCCCCACTGTTGTCAGAGGCAGACACACAAAAAAAAATGCCACACTGCTGAGCTCTGCGATGACGGCATTCTGGTGGTGGCAACAGCATGTGTTGATTGGCGTCCTGTCTGGCTGACCCCGGGTGCCGATGCATGCTGTCTGACTGTGCCACTAGCTCCTTGCGAAGACCTCCCCCTACTTCCAACTTGTCTCTTCCTCCTCTCTGTCTCCCCATCTGAACTTTCCCCCTCTTCTTCTCTTCTAGCGGGCACCCACGTGGCATCCATAGACACATTGTCATCATCAACACCTTCACCGCTATCTGACACCTCAAGAAAGGAAGCAGCAGCGGGTACAACATCATCATCACACCATACGTCCATGTGTGAAATGCTGCCTGACTGAGACATATCCCTGTTAACTACATCCTCTGGCAATTATGGTTGCGCATCACTCATGTCTTCAAACTGATGTGTAAATAACTCCTCTGACGGATCAAGTAAAGCTGCTGTGATGCTAGTGTTGGTGGTGGTGACAGGCAGGCAAGTGGTAGCATGAGAGGTGCCCAAAGCTAAGCTAGAGGAGGAGAAGGACGGTGCGTCAAAGTTCCAAGCGGAAGATGTAGTAGATTGGGTGTCTTGTGTTAGCCAGTCAACTAAGTCCTCAGAACTTTGGTGGTTCCGGGTAAGTGGCCTCTGAACACTTGCCATTCTAGGGCCAAAGGGAATGCCAGCACCACGAAGGCCCCTGCGGGGTGGCCATCCTCTGCCTGTCATTTTTTTGGTAAAATTTGCACAAGTGTCACACCAAATGTGATTTGCACTAGGGTGACATAATTTGCCCTGCAGGCAAAAAAAAACTGGCAACTGTGACATGAACTGACAGTGACGACTGGTTTAATTTAACAGCCAAAAAAGGTTTTTTTTTTTTATTTGCACAACTATCACACCTAATGTGATTTGCACTAGGGTCACACAATTTGCCCGGAAGGCAAAAAAAAAACTGGCAACTGTGACGTGAACTGACAGTGACGACTGATTTTATTTGACAGACAAAAAAGGTTTATTTTTTTTATTTTTTTAAAGTAGACATTTTTATTTTCCTTAAGAGAAACCAATAAACAGTTGTGCGGTAACAAACAACAATCAATTGAAATGCTTACAGAAGGTAATCGGGTAGGTACCTCCGAACTATAGAACCATTGCATTGGTATAAAGACTGCGAGAAAGCATACAAGATTGTAGCTCTGCTGGCCATATGTCAGTCATGAGAGACATGTATCTAGAGGTGAGTGTGGAGAGCTAGAACAACTATCTATCTAATCGAAGTTATAGCAACTGTTTAGAGAGAGGTCAAGAGAGAGGGAAGAAAGAGAGGTGCTAAGGCAACAGGGTAGTGGAAGAGAAAGTGGTAGTAAAGGGAAGGAGGAAAGAGAGGGTAGGAAAAGAGCATATGAGTACAAGAATGGTAGTGGTACAAAGTGTTACAGGTAGCGCATCGGTGGGTTCCCAAGTGCGGTGAGCAGGTTCGTTCCCCTCCCCGTGGCTGCGATCTTGAGTTTGAGTTGGGGACTCAACACACCCGGGAGACTCCCTGGACTGGGTGGGTGGGGTGTGAGGTGTACAATGTTCTGTAAGAGTCAGTAGATAGGAAGGCAGTCCATGGGCCCCATATTAGGTGATGTTTCGTTGCCTGACGTCTGGAGTCAGCTAGGAGTTCCTCCATCCGGTGAAGGTGGGAGAGTTCCTGAAACCAGGATGAGAGTGTAGGTGGGGAGGCGGATTTCCAGTTCCTCGGTATGACTGTTCTCGCTGCTAGGACCATGAAGCCCGCGAGGCGTGCTTGCCATTTCGGTAAAGGAGATGGGAACATGGATAGCAGGAGGGGGCCAGGGAGTTTAGGGAGTTGGATGGATGTCAGCCTATTAATGAGGTCTAAGACTTGGGACCAGAAGGAGGTCAGGGCATTACATGTCAGCCAAATATGTGTCATATTTCCCCCAGGTTCTCCGCGTCTCCAGCACGTGTCAGGAACACCCGGGTAAAATTTTGCGAGAAGGGAGGGGACTCTGTACCACCTAGTTAGTATTTTATAATTCGTTTCCTGAGCTTTGCAGGAGGTGGACAGTTTGTGGCATTGCAGTAACGCTTTCTTCCAATCCTCGTCAGAGAAGCATGTGTCTAGTTCCTTCTCCCACCCGTTTTTATAAGGTAACTGGGTGGTCCGTAAGGAGTCTAGTAGGAGAGAATATAGAGTGCTAATCGGACGAAAAGTCCTATCAGAGGCTACACATAGCTTCTCGAACGGGGAGAGGGTGCGATGTAGATGGAGGGAGGATTGTGTGAAAGATGTACGGGGGCCACCACATAGGGCATCAAGTGGTTTAAGGGAGGTCGGCGTGAGGAGGTGGAAGAATGTGGGAGAGTCGGCCCTGGACATTCCTAAGAAGAGAGAGGCAGAGTGTGCTGCTGGGAAGAAGGGGGTTGCCAAAAACAGGTGTCAGTGGACCATCGGGCGTGTAGATCGTGAGGGTAGGTAAGAAGTGTTGTTTGATGTGTTCAATCGAGACTGTGACTGGAGGCATGTCTGTGGTGAGGTGAGGAGGAAGTTTTTTCCCAGGGAGCCACAGTAGCGTTTTGGGGTCTAATGAAGTGGCGTCTCGTTCCAGGGCTATCCAGAGTTTGTTCGTGGCAGGTGTGTGGCAATCCAGTACTCTGGCTAGGACCGCCGCCAGGTGGTAGTGAAGGCAATGAGGGAGACCCAGGCCACCGTCAAGTTTGCGCATGGATAGGATTTCCCTGTTGAGTCTCGGGGGTTTATGGGCCCAGACAAAGCCAGTGAAGAGGGCAGAGACCTCCCTGAAGAAAGAGCGTGAGAGGAGGGTCGGTATAGCAGAGAACAGGTAGAGTAGGCGGGGTAGGACATTCATTTTCAGGATGTTAATCCGTCCTATCCAGGAAAAGTCTCTGCGCTCCCACCTGGCAAGGTCCCGCCCCAGCCTTTTCAATAACGGGGGGAAGTTTAGAGTGTAAGTATCAGACAAGTTGGAGGGAATCTGGACACCTAGATATTTTAGGGATCTGTCACACCATTTGAAGGGGTATGTAGTACGGAGATGACTGACCAAGTCTGGAGGAAGGGTAATATTGAGGGCCTCGCTTTTGGATGGATTTAACTTGTAATTGCTATGGTAAGAGAATGTGCGTATGGTGGAGAGAAGAGAGGGGAGAGATATAAGGGGGGCAGACAGGTATAGCAGGAGGTTGTCTGCAAAGGCGGCGCTGGAGTCCCTTGATGTCTTGGTTTTGCCGGATGGCGTTAAGCAGATGTTCCATGCACAAAATGTATAGAATCGGGGATAGGGGACAGCCTTGCCTCGTGCCATTGCCAATGTCAAACGGTGGGGTTGGAGGCCGTTTACTCTGACCTGAGCTTGTGGGTTAGAGTAGAGAGCCATTATATGAGCCTTCATCAGGGCGCCCAACCCAATCTGAGACAGAGTGGCGTCAAGAAAGCCCCAATCCACACGGTCAAACGCCATTTCAGCGTCGAGAGACAGTAGAAATATGGGAGAGCGGGTTTTTCGAGCATAGTGGACGGCAGAGAAGGTACATAGAGTATTATCTCTCGCCTCCCTTCCTCTTGCAAATCCTACTTGGTTTGCGTGGATTAAGGCTTCCATATGGGTAGCCAGTCTGTTTGCGATAAGTTTAGCAAAAAGTTTTGTATCTACGTTAAGGAGGGAAATTGGTCTGTAGTTTTGACATTGGGTGGGGTCTTTACCCTCCTTCGGGATCACTGTGATGAAGGCTCTTAAGAAAGATGTGGGAATAGAGGATGAATCAGAGATATAGTTAAAAGCTGTGAGGAGGGGAGAGGTCAAGTTGTCACGAAGGGCTTTGTAGAATTTGGCTGTGTAACCATCTGGGCCGGGGCTTTTACCTGCTGGGAGGGCCGTTGAGGTCACCGCACAAAATAATGTGGCCAGTGGCGAAGGAGGATAGGACTTCTAAGGTTGCGCATAAGAAGGCAACTTGCCCGTGATTGGGGGCATAAATGGAGGCAATGGTTAATTTCTGGCCAGCTAGGTCACAGTTGGCGAATACAAATCTCGCATTTGGGTCCGTTATCGATTCTACTATCTTGATGGGCAAGGATCTATGGAAGGCGAGTGAAACGCCTTTTGATTTTGAGTCTGGGTTTGTGCTGTGTATCCATGTGGGAAAGTAGCGACTGAGGAATCTGGGGATCTGGTCACTACGAAAGTGAGTTTCCTGAAGGGCTAATATGTGTGATCTCCTTCTGTGCAAATTATACAATAGTTGGGCTCTCTTTTCGGGCGTGTTGAGTCCCCTAACATTGAGGGACGTTACATTTATGTCAGCCATCATTGGAGGAGGGTATGATGAAGTCTAACTCACCACCACGGAGGGGTTTCACCCGCAGCACCACGCTTCGGAACCACTTCAGACGGAGGACAGTATACCTGTAAACGGAGAAGAAAGAGAAGTTGAGAGGAAGGAGGAACAGAAAGGGGGGTAGGAAGGTATAGCGAAACAGAAACAGGGACATGGGGTTGAAGAGGGAGAGCAAACGCATAGGCACGTTTGCAGAGGGACTATATGAGGTGGCCATAAGGGCCAAGCAAAGGGTCAGAACCAGCTGGACCCTAAATCTAGTAGGGGTAACGAGGTAGGCGAGCCCGGCTAGAGGCGTAGTAGTAAGTACCATGGATGAGAATGAGCAGAGGGGATTGGGGTCTGGATGCTATCAATTGTGCCACTCAATCATTATTCCATGGTGAGGGCTCAGAGTGGGTGGGCAGTGACATGTTGGTCAGGTACTAAGACCCTACGAATTCTAAATATTGGGAGGCATGGAATCAGAGCAGAAACACGGAACAGTAACAATAATAATACATGGCAAAGGGGGACCCGGTGATAGAGACCAGTTAGGAGTAGCTAACTAGCGCCAGCTGATGGAATGAGATAGTATTAGCATGGCAATTAAACCGGGTGAGGTAGTGATGAACAAAAAGTCACAACCGTGCAGTACACTATATGGTACCCGGGAACGAGGAACTGAAGATTCTCAGGGTGAATTATCAGGATGGATGCAGTAGAAGGTCGATTAGAGAGTCCAGGAGTCAATCAGGTCTTCCTCTTCTGACGTTGCGGTAGAGGAGCGGGATGAGGACTCTCTTGGTTTCCGCGTGGACTAGTAGGGTGTACATCTCGTGGAAAAGCAGGATCACCGTTGAATAAACCTTCCCATTCCGGCAGGGACATAGGTGGAAGTTTGAATGTATGTAGGAATTGACCTATGTCATCAGGAGATCTCAGGGTTGCTGAGGTAGAGCCATGTCGTGCTGTCAGCGAGAAGGGAAAGCCCCATCGATATAGGATTTTAGCATTTTGGAGGACTTGAAGTAGGGGTTTCAACGCTGATCTCAGGCGTAGAGTGCGGAGGGAGAGGTCAGGGTATAGTTGCACCGTACAACCAGCGTAAGTAAGAGACTTGAGAGTGCGGGCTTTGCGCATAATTTCATCTTTTTGGAAGTAGTGATGGATCCGGCAGATGACATCTCGCGGTTTCTTTGGGTCGGGGTTTTTAGGTTTCAGCGCACGGTGCGCCCTGTCCATTTCTATGAAGTTATCTGGAGATTTTTGCAAGACTTCGTTGAAGAGTCTTTGTAGTGTGGGTGCTAGGTCTTGAGGCAGGACGGATTCTGGCAAGCCTTTAATGCGTATATTGTTCCTGCGATTCCTGTTGTCCAGGTCATCTAGATGTTCAATTGTTGCAGTCTGTTGCGTGGACAGTTTCCTAGCGGAGTCTTGTAAAGCCTGTATCTGCAGTGTGGTAGACTTGTGGTTTTCTTCCAGTTGCATAACTCGGGTTCTGAGTTGCGATACTTCTGTCTTAACAGGTTGCAAGTCTTTTGTCCATGCTGATTTCAAGTCTGAAGCCAGAGAGAGGAGGTCTGTCTTGGTAGGCAACAAAGCTAGCAAGGCCTGGAGTTCTGGGTGATTCTTGAGCGTGCGAACTGCCATTTCAGGCGAGAGTAGAAGAGGCGGGGGACCATGTTGGGTCTGCCCGGAGTTAGCGTCATGAGGTTTACTCCAGGTCAAAGCATTAGATGTTTTAGGTGTGGATTTCACATTATCTTGCGAGTCATCAAAGAGGATCTACCAGACATAGTAGTCCTTCGAACTGTGGCTTTATGTGGAGTCTTGAAAAGTTTTTTTCCGCAGGTGGGCTCGCACCCCAATAGTCGGGGGTGTCAGTGTCATCTGAGGATTCGTCGGTGCTCCTATCAGACCTGGAGTCTGTGACCTCCATTTCAGCAGTCCAATCTAAGACGTTTCTGGGTGGTGGACCCGGGACTTGGAGGGTAGTTGAGGGCAATGGTGTGGGGGTTGTCCCTGGGGTCTCCACTATGCTGGTGGGTTGGTCATGTATAGTTGCCACAGCACAGGCAGTTTGCTGGGCGGATGGGGCCAGGCGTGTAGGGTGCACAATCGGTATGCAGGCTGATTCGGGGGTTGTGGGAGGATTGTCGGTGTGCACCTTTACAGGTGTGTAAGGGCCCTCTGGGGATTGTGCGTCCTGTAGTGCTCCCGTGGCATAAAGGGGAGAATGGGCAGTGTGGTCCCATTGTAGGCTGATGTCCGGCTTGGTTAAGGTGCTATCCCCATTTGCAATTGGGGACAGCGTTTGTGTGAGGAGCTCTGGAGGAGGTATGGGCATTCCCTGTAGCCCCTGAGTATGGGAGACTTTAGTGGCTGGAGATTGCTGCAGGGGCTGTACTGCAGGGGCCGCATTATGGAGGGGCTGTGTTCCCTGGTGGTCTGTGGTCTCAGCAGAGGGTACGGAGCTCTCCTGGGCTTTTTCCGGACCGCCGCCCATGATCTCTGGCATACTGCGGGTTGCGGTCTCCTGTCGGGAAGCCGCGTTGTGCTGCGTCTGAGCTTCACTTCCGGTTTCCAGCATGGCGGCGCTGGTGTGTGAGGCAGCAGGAGAAGAGGCTGTGCGCAGCTGCTGGGGTAAGAAGAAGGCTGTAATGGAGCGAGGGGGATTCACGGGGTGTTCCGGTGGTCTCTGGGCACCTTTTTTCTTATGGTTGCCTCCCATAATATGCAGTTAGAGCCCTAAGTGCGGAGACCCGTGTAGGAGCGCTCAGAAGTTGCGTCTACCCGCCAGCGCGTCAAGCCACGCCCCCCTCAAAAGGTATTTTTTTTTTAATTTGCACAACTGTCACACCTAATGTGATTTGCACTAGGGTGACACAATTTGTCCTGCAGGCAAAAAAAAATGGCAACTGTGACGTGAACTGACAGTGACAACTGATTTTATTTAACAGCCAAAAAAGGTTGTTTTTTTTTTAAATTTGCACAACTATCACACCTAAAGTGATTTGCACTAGGGTGACACAATTTACCTGCAGGCAAAAAAACTGGCAACTGTGACGTGAACTGACAGTGACGGGTGATTTTATTTAACAGCCAAAAAAGGTAGTTTTTTTTTTTATTTGCACAATTATCACACCTAACGTGATTTGCACTAGGGTGACACAATTTGCCCTGCAGGCACCCTGGTTGGGGACCACTGCATAAAAGGGAAACTCCGCTGGCAACTGTCACACCTAATGTGATTTGCACTAGGGTGACACAATTTGCCCGGCAGGCAAAAAAAAACTGGCAACAGTGACGTGAACTGACAGTGACGGCTGATTTTATTTAACAGCCAAAAAAGGTATTTTTTTTTTATTTGCACAACTGTCACACCTAATGTTATTTGCACTAGGATGACAGAATTTGCCCTGCAGGCAAAACAACTGGCAACTGTGACGTTAACTGACGGTGACGACTGATTTTATTTAACAGCCAAAAAAGGTATTTTTTTTTTAATTTGCACAACTGTCACACCTAATGTGATTTGAACTAGGGTGACACAATTTGCCCTGCAGGCAAAAAAAAATGGCAACTGTGACGTGAACTGACAGCGCGACTGAATTTTATTTAACAGCCAAAAAAGGTATTTTTTTTTAATTTGCACATCTGTCACACCTAATGTGATTTGCACTGGTGTGACAATGAGCAAAAAAGCTTGCCAGCGGAGTTCCCCTTTTAAGCAGTGTTCCCCAACCCGGGTGCCTCCAGCTGTTGCAAAACACACGGACTGATATATTTCAGCCCTTTGAATACTGTAGTAGTTAGTTGCTTTATGGAACTTAAGTTTGATTCTGGAATACCCCTTTTAACCAGCGGTTCCCTCCCAACCAGGATGTCTCCAGTTGTTGCAAGACACACGGACTGATATCTTTCAGCCCTAAAAAGGGCTTTTTTGGGTGCTGTCCTTAAAGCAGATGTTACACTAGTGCTTTAGAAGTAAACTGATCCTGAGATCACATGGTAGCTGGTTTGCCTTAGCTCCTCCTGAAGACGGTGTGGTGACACCGAAACATGTAGGGGAAGGCATACTGTTCAGTTTTTAACAGCGACTTGTTCCATTTGCCATTATTTAATCAACTACCTAGGTGAAAGTACCTGTAGGTCCCACCTTTAATCACCTTTGGGCGAGGGTGTGTAAGCCTGTACGCTACACCCAGCACACATATATAAAAAACTTTCATATTAAGGTGTAAGAGCCTGTAGGCCGCACCAGTGTATTACATCTCACTTCTGAGGTGTCACTGAGATAGGTGAATAAGTGTAAGAGCCTGTAGGCCACACTATTACAGCTGATAAATTAATCCACACGGTGGTGTGGGTCAGCTGTAACTATCTCAGTGTCTATTAGGTAGTGTGTGTTGGTGGTCATAGAACTAGGCACTTCTAGGAGTACTATATAGGAGTGGATGTGATCTGGCCAAATCACGCCACTTACTAGGCAATCTAGAACAAGCGCATATTTTAAATTGTACTTCAACATTTTATAATTGATTAATAAAAGCTAAGTTTTATTAGGCGGTCCTCTACTAGGGACCTGAGCCTCGGCTACAGGGTTTTTGTGGAAACTCAAATTAGAAGTAAACTGGACCCTGAATACACCACCTAGCAGCAACCTAGCTATCGCTTTCCCTATACAGCAGGAGCAGCTTCTCTGACCCTCCACTTCCTAAGCCTGCAGCATGCTGAATGAGGGTAAAATGGCATCCCTGCAAGAGGTAGGAGGGTCTGGAAGGGAGGGACTCTGCTGATTGGCTGTAAGGGTCAAAGTTTACTGCAATGTTAAAGTATAGTGGGCGGATCGAACTTCATAATTCAAACAATTCGCGACATCTCTACTCTTCACCTTCTGCAAACATATCTTGCATGTGGCTATGTGAACCTCCTCTGGTTGCTTGATCAAAAACTGCCACACCGCCGAATAGCTGATTTTCCCACCAACTGTGCGCACTAATTGACTGCTACTGCTGCCGTCTCCAGGAACCCCTGTTCCACTACCTCCCGGGAAGGTAGGCAGCCGCAAAGCAGGTGGTCTCCCCTAGGCACATTTGGCTCCAGAATTTCCACTTCTGCCACCATGCTAACTGCCAACCATGCTACCACCTTGCTGGCTCAGCTGCTGCCTCACGGGCAACCTGCAACCCTCTTCTCCTGATGATGATGAAGCCCCTTCTGCAACCGGCTCCCAATTGCAATCGGCATCATCATCATCATCAATAAGTGTCTGCACATCACTGATGTCCTCCTCAGGTTCCTCAACATTGTCTGCTTCAGGTCCCTGATTGCTGGCAACACCACCTCGCACATCACTCTCCTCATCACTACTTGCTTGCCTAGTGGAGGAAGCAGCAGATGTCTCCTCAACTACTTGGCTGGGCAGTAGCTGCTGACTGTCCTCTAATAGATCGTCCTCACTGAATAGTTGAGCTGAACACACAGCATAAGATACTTCTGTAGGGGAGGGAACAGAATAGGACAGAGGCAATGGGAGGATAGGGGCTGTTCCCAGGCTATGCCAACTAAATGATGTGTCTGAGGAACTGAGGGTATCAGATGTCACTTGTGATGAAGTGGAGGACTATGTTAACCAATCGATGACGGCAGATGGGTTGCTGGTTGAGACACGACCGCTAGCTGATACCGCGAGATCAGACCTCTCGCTTCGACTCCTGCTGCCACTCACCCCTAGTCTGCTGCGACCTCTGCCTGTGCCTGACAAATTTGGGCCTCTGCCACTCCTCTTTGCACCTCCTGGCACTACTCTGCCTGACATACTTAGTGCGTATATGAGGGAAGTACAATACACTTCACTATGTTTAAAACAGCAGCAGCAGGTGTGTACTTTTGGCTGGCCTTTTTGCAGTGACTAGTCCCTTAAAAACTTTATCAGGAACAAAATGGTATAATACTTAGATGTAGGTATGTGGTGTGCACTTATGAGGGCAGAAAAATGTGCTACAGTACACTTAAAAAAAAGTATTTGTACAACACCAGCCAGTGAGTACTTTTGGCTGTCCTTTCAAAGTATCTAGGTCCTTGAAACTTTATCAGGAACAAAAAGGTACAACATTTAGATGTACGCATGTGGTATGCCCTTATGAAGGCAAAAAAATGCGCTACAGTACCCTTAAAATAGTTTTTGTGCACAACACCAGCCAGTGAGTACTTTTGGCTGTCCTTTCACAGTATCTAGGCCCTTAAGACTTTATCAGGAACAAAATGGTACAACACTTAGATGTTCGTATGTGGTATGCATTTATGAGGGCAGAAAATTTTGCTAAAGTACACTTAAAAAAGTTTTGGTGCACACCAGCAGTAGACACCAGTTGCAGTCGCTGTGTACTACTGCCAAAATTGCAATTGCCAATCTTACTCCCTTTCCTATCAGTGCTTCTAGACATGATTTTGTGCTTGAGCTGAATCGCTGCCGTCCTTCTGTGCAACACACTGCTCTCTGATCCTCTATATAATAGAACACTTTAGACAGGACTGGGAGGTGGATCGCTGCAGTAAGAATGCCTTTCTGTGACAAACAAACTGCTCTCTGTCCAACAGAACGCTGATTTGATTAGGAGGTAAATCGCTGCTGGAGAAGGCTTTTCTGTGTAACACACAGGGCTCTCTGTCCCTATCTATCTCTCTGCAGTGTAAGGATGAAGTTACTGGCCTCAATATGGCTGCCGATTATATAGGGCTGTAACATCACAGGGGTGACTGGCTGCATCCTGCATTTGATTCAGGGTCATCCTGCCTACACTTGTTCCCGCCTTCCCAGGATTCCTTGCCCCATGTCCTCACATGTGGATCCGCCATTTTAGATGCTTTGGAGCCTGGACTGCACTAAATGGAATTTAATGGAGCACGATAGAACCACAGCGATATTCACATTCATTCCGAATCAAATTTTTTCATGAAATTTGTAACAAATTTGGATTCATCAGATTCGCGCATCTCTAGTAATTGCACACTGGAGTGAGTACAATATAGTATTCAGTGATTTAGAAAGATTTTTGAGTATTTTTTCCCCAATAAGGAACATCTCTCAATAGCGGACACTTTTTTTTCCCCGTAAGTGTCCGCTATTGGGAGATTCTACTGATATATATATATATATATATATATATATATATATATATATATGTATTTATTTATTTTTCGTATATAGGGGGGTAATGTAAAAAAAATTAAGCAGAAATAAATCACAGTTTATATTTTATTTTTATTGAAATTATTGAAAGCACATAATGATGCCAATATAATGATGCTAATATAATGTTTTCACTATTTTTTGTTACCACAGGTGCTGTCACCAATGCAACTACTATATTGAAAACCACAAGCAATGCTGGTAGGAGCGATGTATTCTGTAGTCTAGAATATATTGCGTCATAAGCTCTATCACTCCATTTGCACCCTATAAAAGCATCAAGCAAATGCTCATATTATAGTTCTATACAAACTATGAGATGTATGGAGCCATGATATAGCACCTATAGAAACCTATCAGATCAAACAATTAAGAGAACTAAAAAGTGTGGCTTCAGATGCTGTATGAGGCCAGAATTCCACTAAGGTTTTTTTTTTTTTTAAAACGTCGTAAAAAACGCCAATTTTCCCGCAATGTGTTTTTTCAGCGAAAAAACACTGCATCCAGATGTTAGCAGCAATTCAATGGTAAACTGCAAAATGCCAGATTCACTTGGCGTTTTTCAGTTAGGCGTTTTTTTTTATCCTTTTGGCGTTTTTCTGCAATTTCGGGCTCAGAGGCTGGATTTTAAAAATGCCCGACAAAACCAAGTTTGGCGTTTTTTGCCCTGAAATTGTGGCATTTTCCTCCCATAGAAGTCTATAGGAGATCAAAAACACCAAGAAAAACGCCATGTTGGTTTTAAATTTTGCGTTTTTGCAGGCGGTTTTTATTCTTTTTTGGACTTTAGCTATCAAAAAAAGTGATGGAGATACCTTTTTTATAAAAATTTTGTAGGGTACCATAAAAGAAAAAATAACAAAAAAGATACAGTAGTGATGGAAAAAAATTGTACCTAACGAGATTTATCTTTTTTATCATGAAATGTTTATAAATTTTTTTAAACAGGGATCAATTTATGTGGGCAGGTAAAGCACTAAAAATGAAGCCGATAATAATAAAAATGTAGTGTGTGTGTGTGTTTTTCACTTTGTTTTTACATTTTCTTGTTAGTACTACTACTCCCAGCATGGGACACACTGTTCCATAATGGGAGTAGTAGTAACTGTACTAATAGACAGATCTTCTTTTGCGATCCTTCTGTATAATGTATAGATGTGGACGGCCGCTCTACTATGGTCCCCTGCACTGCCGTATATATAAACATATTCATATTTCCCGCAGAGAGCTGTGATTGGCCAGACGGTTCCAGCCAATCACAGCTCTCTGTGGGAAATAGGAACATGTGTATATGTACATCAGTGCAGGGGACCAGAGATGAGCTGCCGCATCTATACATTATACAGGAGGATCACAGTGGGTGTCAGTAGTGATACCCGCTGTGTTCTTTCCTTAACTACAAGTATTACTACTCCCAACACGGAGCACACTCTGCTCAATGCTGGGAGCTGTAGTACCTGCATTAATAGGCAGATCGCATCATGTGTCAGAAATTACACTCGCTGTGATCTGCAGGTACTACAGATCCCAGCATGGAACAGAGTGTGCTTCATGTTGGGAGTAGTAGTACTTGCAGGTAAGAACAGATCACAGCCGGTATCACTATTGACACCCGCTGCGATCGTCCTGTCTATAGAAGAGATGGAGCGACTGTATACAGCGCTAGCATCCCTGCTCTGTACTCCAGCCACTCATTCATATTTTCCTCAGAGCTCTGATTGGCTGCAACCATTTGGCCAATCACAGCTCTGGGCGGAAAATATGAATAATATTCTATTCACATCATTGGCCGGAGTATAGAGCAGAGATGCGAGCACAGTATAGAGCCGCATCTCTGCTATATTATGGACGATCGCATCGGGTGTCAGATTGACACCCGGGGCGATATGTCTATAGTACAGGTACTACTACTCCCAGGCCCTTAAGTCTTTATCAGGAACAAAATGGTACAACACTTAGATGTACATATGTGTTATGCACTTATGAGGGCAGAAAAATGCGCTACAGTACTCTTAAAAAAGTATGTGTACAACACCAGCTGGTGAGTACTTTTGGCTGTCCTTTCTAAGTGAGGGCAGAAAAATGCGCTACAGTACTCTTAAAAAAGTTTTGGTGCACACCAGCAGTAGACACCAGTGCTGCAACAAACAGTCGCTGTGTACTACCGTGTACTACATTTTTTTCCCCCCCGTGAGTGTCTGCTATATATATATATATATATATATATATATTGTATTTAGGGGGGAATGTAAAAAAAATTAAGCAGAATTAAATCCCTGTTTATATTTTATTTTTATTGAAATTGTTGAAAGCACATAATGATGCCAATATAATGATGCTAATATAATGTTTTCACTGTCTTTTGTTACCAAAGGTGCTGTCACCAATGCGACTACTATATTGAAAACCGCAAGCAATGCTGGTAGGAGCGATGTATTTTGCACCCTATAAAAAGCATCAAGCAAATGCTCATATTATAGTTCTATACAAACTATGAGATGTATGGGGCCATGATATAGCACCTATAGAAACCTATCAGATCAAACAATTAAGAGAACTAAAAATTGTGGCTTCAGATGCTGTATGAGGCCAGAATTCCACTGAGTTTTTTTTTTGCAAAAACGCCATAAAAAACGCCAATTTTCTCGCACGACGTTTTTTCAGCGAAAAAACGCCGCATCCAGATGTTAGCTGCAAGTCAATATTTAACTGCAAAATGCCAGATTCACTTGGCGTTTTTCAGTTTGGCGTTTATTTTTATTTTTTTATCCTTTTGGCGTTTTTCAGCAATTTTAGGCTCAGAGGCTGGATTTTCAAAATGCCAGACAAAACTTAGTTTGGCGTTTGTTGCCCTGAAATCGTGGCGTTTTCCTCCCATAGAAGTCTATGGGAGAGCAAAAACGCCAAGAAAAACGCCATGTTGGTTTTAAATTTTGCGTTTTTGCAGGTGGTTTTTATTCTTTTTTGGACTTTAGCGATCCAAAAAGTGATGGAGATACCTTTTTTATTAAAATTTCGTAGGGTACCATAAAAAATAAATAATAATAAAAAACATACAATAGTGATGGAAAAAATTGTACCTAGCAAGATTTATCTTTTTTTTATTACAAAACGTTTATATATTTTTAAACAGGGATCAATTTTTGTGGTCGAGTAAAGCACTAAAAATGTAGCCAACAATAATAAAAATGTAGTGTGTGTTTTTCATTTTGTTTTTACATTTTTTTGTTAGTACTACTACTCCCAGCATGGAACACACTGTGCCATGATTAGAGTAGTAGTAATTGTACTATTAGACAGATCTCCTGTTGCGATTCTTCTGTATAATGTATAGATGCGGCCGGCCGCTCTACTATGGTCTCCTGCACTGCCGTAAATATACACGTATTCATATTTCCCGCAGAAAGCTGTGATTGGCCAGATGGTTTCAGACAATCACAGCTCTCTGTGGGAATTAGGAACATGTGTATATGTACATCAGTGCAGGGGACCAGAGAAGAGTGGCCGCATCTATACATTATACAGGAGGATCACAGTGGGTGTCAGTAGTGATACCTGCTGTGTTCTTTCCTTAATTACAAGTACTTCTACTCCCAACACGGAGCACACTCTGCTCAATACTGGGAGCTGTAGTACCTGCATTAATAGACAGATCGCAAAATGTGTCAGAAATTACACTCGCTGCGATCTGCATGTACTACAGCTCCCAGCATGGAACAGAGTGTTGGGAGTAGTAGTACTTGCAGGTAAGAACAGATCACAGCCGGTATCACTATTGACACCCGCTGCGATCGTCCTGTTTATAGAAGAGATGGAGCGACTGTATACAGCGCTCGCATCACTGCTCTGTACTCCGGCCACTCATTCATATTTTCCTCAGAGCTCTGATTGGCTGCAACCATTTGGCCAATCACAGCTCTGGGCGGAAAATATGAATGATGTTCTATTCACATCACTGGCCGGAATATAGAGCAGAGATGCGAGCGCTGTATAGAGCCGCATCTCTGCTATATTATGGACGATCGCATCGGGTGTCAGACTGACACCCGGGGCGATATGTCTATAGTACAGGTACTACTACTCCCAGGCCCTTAAGACTTTATCAGGAACAAAATGGTACAACACTTAGATGTACATATGTGTTATGCACTTATGAGGGCAGAAAAATGCGCTACAGTACTCTTAAAAAAGTATGTGTACAACACCAGCTGGTGAGTACTTTTGGCTGTCCTTTCTAAGTGAGGGCAGAAGAATGCGCTACAGTACAGTGCAGGGGACTAGAGATGAGCTGCCGCATCTATACATTATACAGGAGGATCACAGTGGGTGTCAGTAGTGATACCCGCTGTGTTCTTTCCTTAACTACAAGTATTACTGTCACGATGCCGGCTGGCAGGAGGTGGATCCTCTGTGCCAGAGAGGGATTGGCGTGGACCGTGCTAGTGGACCGGTTCTAAGCTACTACTGGTGTTCACCAGAGCCCGCCGCAAAGCGGGATGGTCTTGCTGCGGCGGTAGTAACCAGGTCGTATCCACTAGCAACGGCTCAACCTCTCTGACTGCTGAAGATAGGCGCGGTACAAGGGAGTACACAAAAGCAAGGTCGGACGTAGCAGAAGGTCGGGGCAGGCAGCAAGGATCGTAGTCAGGGGCAACGGCAGGAGGTCTGGAACACAGGCTAGGAACACACAAGGGAACGCTTTCACTAGGCACAAGGGCAACAAGATCCGGCGAGGGAGTGCAGGGGAAGTGAGGTATACATAGGGAGTGCACAGGTGAAAACACTAATTGGAACCACTGCGCCAATCAGTGGCGCAGTGGCCCTTTAAATCGCAGAGACCCGGCGCGCGCGCGCCCTAGGGAGCGGGGCCGCGCGCGCCGGGACAGGACCGAGGGAGAGCGAGTCAGGTACGGAAGCCGGGGTGCGCATCGCGAGCGGGCGCCACCCGCATCGCGAATCGCATCCCGGCTGGAGGCGGTATCGCAGCGCACCCGGTCAGAGGATCTGACCGGGGCGCTGACGTAGCGAGGGTGTTGCGAGCGCTCCGGGGAGGAGCGGGGACCCGGAGCGCTCGGCGTAACAGTACCCCCCCCCTTGGGTCTCCCCCTCTTCTTAGAGCCTGAGAACCTGAGGACCAGACTTTTATCTAGGATATTGTCCTCAGGTTCCCAGGATCTCTCTTCAGGACCACAGCCCTCCCAGTCCACTACCTCTGACCTCTGACCTTTTTGGAGGCCAGTATCTCCTTTACGGTGAAGATGTCTGAAGAACCGGAGACAGGAGTAGGAGAAATGAGTTTGGGAGAGAAGCGGTTGATGATGAGTGGTTTAAGAAGAGAGACATGAAAGGCATTAGGAATACGAAGAGAAGGAGGAAGAAGAAGTTTGTAAGAGACAGGATTAATTTGGCACAAGATTTTGAAAGGACCAAGATAGCGTGGTCCCAATTTGTAGCTGGGAACATGGAAGCGGACATATTTAGCGGAAAGCCATACCTTGTCTCCGGGAGAAAAAATGGGGGGAGCTCTTCTTTTCTTATCAGCAAACTTCTTCATGCGTGATGAAGCCTGTAAGAGAGAATTTTGGGTCTCTTTCCATATGGTGGAAAGATCACGAGTTATTTCATCCACAGCGGGCAAACCAGAGGGCAAGGGAGTAGGGAGGGGGGGAAGAGGGTGATGGCCATACACCACGAAAAATGGGGATTTGGAAGAAGATTCAGAGACTCTGAAGTTGTACGAGAATTCGGCCCATGGAAGAAGATCTGCCCAGTCATCCTGGCGGGAGGAAACAAAATGCCATAAATAATCACCCAGGACCTGGTTAATTCTTTCTACTTGCCCATTGGATTGAGGATGATAAGCAGAAGAAAAGTTTAATTTAATCTTGAGTTGTTTACAGAGAGCCCTCCAGAATTTAGACACGAATTGGACGCCTCTATCCGAGACAATCTGCGTGGGCAACCCGTGAAGACGAAAAATGTGTACAAAAAATTGTTTAGCCAACTGAGGCGCTGAAGGAAGACCAGGAAGAGGAATAAAATGTGCCATCTTGGAAAATCGATCAACGACCACCCAAACAACAGTGTTGCCACGGGATGGGGGTAAGTCAGTAATAAAGTCCATACCAATCAGAGACCAAGGCTGCTCGGGGACAGGCAGAGGATGAAGAAGACCAGCAGGCTTCTGGCGAGGAGTTTTATCCCGGGCACAGACAGTGCAGGCCCGCACAAAATCAACAACATCTGTTTCCAGAGTCGGCCACCAATAGAAACGAGAGATAAGTTGCAAGGATTTCTTGATGCCCGCATGGCCTGCGAGATGGGAGGAGTGACCCCATTTGAGGATTCCGAGGCGTTGGCGTGGAGAGACGAAGGTCTTCCCTGGAGGAGTTTGCCTGATGGAGGCTGGAGAAGTGGAGATCAGGCAGTCAGGAGGAATGATGTGTTGCGGAGAGAGCTCTACTTCCGAGGCATCCGAGGAACGAGAGAGAGCATCGGCCCTAATGTTCTTATCGGCAGGGCGAAAGTGAATTTCAAAATTAAACCGGGCAAAGAACAGAGACCACCTGGCCTGGCGAGGGTTCAGCCGTTGAGCAGACTGGAGATAGGAGAGATTCTTGTGATCGGTGTAAATAATAACCGGAAATTTTGATCCCTCCAGCAGATGCCTCCATTCCTCAAGTGCTAATTTAATGGCCAGTAGCTCTCGATCCCCGATGGAGTAGTTCCTCTCCGCCGGAGAGAAGGTCCTAGAAAAGAAACCACAAGTAACAGCATGCCCAGAAGAATTTTTTTGTAGAAGAACCGCTCCCGCTCCTACTGAGGAGGCATCTACCTCCAATAGGAAGGGTTTAGATGGGTCAGGTCTGGAGAGCACGGGAGCAGAAGAAAAGGCAGACTTGAGCCGTTTAAAGGCGTCTTCCGCTTGAGGAGGCCATGACTTAGGATTGGCATTCTTCTTGGTTAAAGCCACGATAGGAGCCACAATGGTGGAAAAATGTGGAATAAATTGTCTGTAATAATTGGCGAACCCCAAAAAACGTTGGATGGCACGGAGTCCGGAGGGGCGTGGCCAATCTAAGACGGCAGAGAGTTTGTCAGGATCCATTTGTAGTCCCTGGCCAGAGACCAAGTATCCTAGGAAAGGAAGAGATTGACATTCAAACAGACATTTCTCCATTTTGGCATAAAGTTGATTGTCTCGAAGTCTCTGAAGAACCATGCGGACATGCTGGCGGTGTTCTTCTAGGTTGGCAGAAAAAATCAGAATATCGTCCAGATACACAACAACACAGGAATATAAGAGATCACGAAAAATTTCATTAACAAAATCTTGGAAGACGGCAGGGGCGTTGCACAGGCCAAAGGGCATGACCAGATACTCAAAGTGTCCATCTCTAGTGTTAAATGCCGTTTTCCATTCGTCCCCCTCCCTGATGCGGATGAGATTGTAAGCACCTCTTAAGTCCAGTTTGGTAAATATGTGGGCACCTTGGAGGCGATCAAAGAGTTCCGAGATAAGCGGTAGAGGGTAGCGGTTCTTTACCGTGATTTTATTAAGTCCGCGGTAGTCAATGCAAGGACGTAGGGAGCCATCTTTTTTGGATACAAAGAAAAATCCAGCTCCGGCAGGAGAGGAGGATTTGCGGATAAACCCCTTTTTTAAATTCTCCTGGATGTACTCGGACATAGCTAGAGTCTCTGGGGCGGACAGAGGATAAATTCTGCCCCAGGGTGGAGTAGTGCCCGGGAGGAGGTCAATAGGACAGTCATAAGGCCTGTGAGGAGGTAGAGTCTCAGCTTGTTTCTTGCAAAATAAGTCAGCATAGTCCATATAGACCTTAGGGAGACCGGTTACAGGGGGAACCACAGGGTCACGGCAGGGAGTACTGGGAACCGGTTTAAGGCAGTCCTTGAAACAAGAGGTACCCCAGCTCTTGATCTCCCCTGTGGACCAATCCAGGGTTGGGGAATGGCGTTGGAGCCACGGTAGTCCAAGGAGAATTTCGGAAGTGCAATTGGGGAGGACCAAGAACTCAATTTTTTCATGATGAGGTCCGATGCACATTAGAAGGGGCTCCGTGCGGTAACGTATGGTACAGTCCAATCTTTCATTGTTAACACAATTGATGTAGAGGGGTCTGGCGAGACTGGTTACCGGGATGTTGAACATGTTGATGAGAGAGGCCAAAATAAAGTTTCCTGCAGATCCGGAATCCAAGAAGGCCATAGTAGAGAAGGAGAAGGTAGATGCAGATATCCGCACAGGCACAGTAAGACGTGGAGAAGCAGAGTTGACATCAAGGACTGTTTCACCTTTGTGCGGAGTCAGCGTGCGTCTTTCCAGGCGGGGAGGACGGATAGGACAATCCTTCAGGAAGTGTTCGGTACCGGCACAGTACAGGCAGAGATTCTCCATGCGGCGTCGTGTCCTCTCTTGAGGTGTCAGGCGAGACCGGTCAACTTGCATAGCCTCCACGGCGGGAGGCACAGGAACGGATTGCAGAGGACCAGAGGAGAGAGGAGCCGGGGAGAAAAAAACGCCTCGTGCGAACAAAGTCCATATCCTGGCGGAGCTCCTGACGCCTTTCGGAAAAACGCATGTCAATGCGAGTGGCAAGATGAATGAGTTCATGTAGATTAGCAGGAATTTCTCGTGCGGCCAGAACATCTTTAATGTTGCTGGATAGGCCTTTTTTAAAGGTCGCGCAGAGGGCCTCATTATTCCAGGATAGTTCAGAAGCCAGAGTACGGAATTGTATGGCGTACTCGCCAACGGAAGAATTACCCTGGACCAGGTTCAGCAGGGCAGTCTCAGCAGAAGAGGCTCGGGCAGGTTCCTCAAAGACACTACGAATTTCCGAGAAGAAGGAGTGTACAGAGGCAGTGACGGGGTCATTGCGGTCCCAGAGCGGTGTGGCCCATGACAGAGCTTTTCCAGACAGAAGGCTGACTACGAAAGCCACCTTAGACCTTTCAGTAGGAAACTGGTCCGACATCATCTCCAAGTGCAGGGAACATTGTGAAAGAAAGCCACGGCAAAACTTAGAGTCCCCATCAAATTTATCCGGCAAGGATAGTCGTAGGCCTGAAGCGGCCACTCGCTGCGGAGGAGGTGCAGGAGCTGGCGGAGGAGATGATTGCTGAAGCTGTGGTAGTAGCTGCTGTAGCATCACGGTCAGTTGAGACAGCTGGTGGCCCTGTTGTGACTGCTGGGCGACCACCGTGGTGAGGTCAGCGACAACTGGCAGAGGTACTTCAGCGGGATCCATGGCCGGATCTTCTGTCACGATGCCGGCTGGCAGGAGGTGGATCCTCTGTGCCAGAGAGGGATTGGCGTGGACCGTGCTAGTGGACCGGTTCTAAGCTACTACTGGTGTTCACCAGAGCCCGCCGCAAAGCGGGATGGTCTTGCTGCGGCGGTAGTAACCAGGTCGTATCCACTAGCAACGGCTCAACCTCTCTGACTGCTGAAGATAGGCGCGGTACAAGGGAGTAGACAAAAGCAAGGTCGGACGTAGCAGAAGGTCGGGGCAGGCAGCAAGGATCGTAGTCAGGGGCAACGGCAGGAGGTCTGGAACACAGGCTAGGAACACACAAGGGAACGCTTTCACTAGGCACAAGGGCAACAAGATCCGGCGAGGGAGTGCAGGGGAAGTGAGGTATACATAGGGAGTGCACAGGTGAAAACACTAATTGGAACCACTGCGCCAATCAGTGGCGCAGTGGCCCTTTAAATCGCAGAGACCCGGCGCGCGCGCGCCCTAGGGAGCGGGGCCGCGCGCGCCGGGACAGGACCGAGGGAGAGCGAGTCAGGTACGGAAGCCGGGGTTCGCATCGCGAGCGGGCGCCACCCGCATCGCGAATCGCATCCCGGCTGGAGGCGGTATCGCAGCGCACCCGGTCAGAGGATCTGACCGGGGCGCTGCCGTAGCGAGGGTGTTGCGAGCGCTCCGGGGAGGAGCGGGGACCCGGAGCGCTCGGCGTAACAATTACTACTCCCAACACGGAGCACACTCTGCTCAATGCTGGGAGCTGTAGTACCTGCATTAATAGGCAGATCGCATCATGAGTCAGAAATTACACTCGCTGTGATCTGCAGGTACTACAGATCCCAGCATGGAACAGAGTGTGCTTCATGTTGGGAGTAGTAGTACTTGCAGGTAAGAACAGATCACAGCCGGTATCACTATTGACACCCGCTGCGATCGTCCTGTCTATAGAAGAGATGGAGCGACTATATACAGCGCTAGCATCCCTGCTCTGTACTCCAGCCACTCATTCATATTTTCCTCAGAGCTCTGATTGGCTGCAACCATTTGGCCAATCACAGCTCTGGGCGTAAAATATGAATAATGTTCTATTCACATCATTGGCCGGAGTATAGAGCAGAGATGCGAGCACAGTATAGAGCCGCATCTCTGCTATATTATGGACGATCGCATCGGGTGTCAGATTGACACCCGGGGCGATATGTCTATAGTACAGGTACTACTGCTCCCAGGCCCTTAAGTCTTTATCAGGAACAAAATGGTACAACACTTAGATGTACATATGTGTTATGCACTTATGAGGGCAGAAAAATGCGCTACAGTACTCTTAAAAAAGTATGTGTACAACACCAGCTGGTGAGTACTTTTGGCTGTCCTTTCTAAGTGAGGGCAGAAGAATGCGCTACAGTACGCTTAAAAAAGTTTTGGTGCACACCAGCAGTAGACACCAGTGCTGCAACAAACAGTCGCTGTGTACTACCGTGTACTACATTTTTTTTCCCCCTGTGAGTGTCTGCTATTGGTAGATTCTACTGATATATATATATATATATATACAGCAACAGAAGAATGCAGCAGCACACTGCCAGCACAAGGATATAGGTGCAACATGAATATGCAGTTAAAACATGGAGAGCTATACAGCTATGGTGTAATAGATGCAAATGTGAAACTATGAAATAGTGAGGCACTTAGCTCGCAAATTTGTCTCCGCCGGCGGTCAAATAGCTTGGACCGTCCCACCGCGATAAGGTAGCCTCCTGGGACGGACCCTACTCTGTGAATATGCCTCTGTGTGAACAGTTCAGTAAGCATGGCAGGATCTGGAACATCCAAGCCACCTTATATACACACCTGATAAAGGTGGGTGGGGTGCAAGGCCAACATGGAGGTAGCCACTCCCCCGTATGTGCAATACAGACAAAGAATAAGTCAGCCAGCACTTTAGTTGATACCAAACTATTATATGGACCTGGCCTACAGGTGCACGCTACTAGGCTAGATATACAGCAACAGAAGAATGCAGCAGCACACTGCCAGCACAAGGATATAGGTGCAACATGAATATGCAGTTAAAACATGGAGAGCTATACAGCTATGGTGTAATAGATGCAAATGTGAAACTATGAAATAGTGAGGCACTTAGCTCGCAAATTTGTCTCCGCCGGCGGTCAAATAGCTTGGACCGTCCCACCGCGATAAGGTAGCCTCCTGGGACGGACCCTACTCTGTGAATATGCCTCTGTGTGAACAGTTCAGTAAGCATGGCAGGATCTGGAACATCCAAGCCACCTTATATACACACCTGATAAAGGTGGGTGGGGTGCAAGGCCAACATGGAGGTAGCCACTCCCCCGTATGTGCAATACAGACAAAGAATAAGTCAGCCAGCACTTTAGTTGATACCAAACTATTATATGGACCTGGCCTACAGGTGCACGCTACTAGGCTAGATATACAGCAACAGAAGAATGCAGCAGCACACTGCCAGCACAAGGATATAGGTGCAACATGAATATGCAGTTAAAACATGGAGAGCTATACAGCTATGGTGTAATAGATGCAAATGTGAAACTATGAAATAGTGAGGCACTTAGCTCGCAAATTTGTCTCCTCCGGCGGTCAAATAGCTTGGACCGTCCCACCGCGATAAGGTAGCCTCCTGGGACGGACCCTACTCTGTGAATATGCCTCTGTGTGAACAGTTCAGTAAGCATGGCAGGATCTGGAACATCCAAGCCACCTTATATACACACCTGATAAAGGTGGGTGGGGTGCAAGGCCAACATGGAGGTAGCCACTCCCCCGTATGTGCAATACAGACAAAGAATAAGTCAGCCAGCACTTTAGTTGATACCAAACTATTATATGGACCTGGCCTACAGGTGCACGCTACTAGGCTAGATATACAGCAACAGAAGAATGCAGCAGCACACTGCCAGCACAAGGATATAGGTGCAACATGAATATGCAGTTAAAACATGGAGAGCTATACAGCTATGGTGTAATAGATGCAAATGTAAAACTATGAAATAGTGAGGCACTTAGCTCGCAAATTTGTCTCCGCCGGCGGTCAAATAGCTTGGACCGTCCCACCGCGATAAGGTAGCCTCCTGGGACGGACCCTACTCTGTGAATATGCCTCTGTGTGAACAGTTCAGTAAGCATGGCAGGATCTGGAACATCCAAGCCACCTTATATACACACCTGATAAAGGTGGGTGGGGTGCAAGGCCAACATGGAGGTAGCCACTCCCCCGTATGTGCAATACAGACAAAGAATAAGTCAGCCAGCACTTTAGTTGATACCAAACTATTATATGGACCTGGCCTACAGGTGCACGCTACTAGGCTAGATATACAGCAACAGAAGAATGCAGCAGCACACTGCCAGCACAAGGATATAGGTGCAACATGAATATGCAGTTAAAACATGGAGAGCTATACAGCTATGGTGTAATAGATGCAAATGTGAAACTATGAAATAGTGAGGCACTTAGCTCGCAAATTTGTCTCCGCCGGCGGTCAAATAGCTTGGACCGTCCCACCGCGATAAGGTAGCCTCCTGGGACGGACCCTACTCTGTGAATATGCCTCTGTGTGAACAGTTCAGTAAGCATGGCAGGATCTGGAACATCCAAGCCACCTTATATACACACCTGATAAAGGTGGGTGGGGTGCAAGGCCAACATGGAGGTAGCCACTCCCCCGTATGTGCAATACAGACAAAGAATAAGTCAGCCAGCACTTTAGTTGATACCAAACTATAATATGGACCTGGCCTACAGGTGCACGCTACTAGGCTAGATATACAGCAACAGAAGAATGCAGCAGCACACTGCCAGCACAAGGATATAGGTGCAACATGAATATGCAGTTAAAACATGGAGAGCTATACAGCTATGGTGTAATAGATGCAAATGTGAAACTATGAAATAGTGAGGCACTTAGCTCGCAAATTTGTCTCCGCCGGCGGTCAAATAGCTTGGACCGTCCCACCGCGATAAGGTAGCCTCCTGGGACGGACCCTACTCTGTGAATATGCCTCTGTGTGAACAGTTCAGTAAGCATGGCAGGATCTGGAACATCCAAGCCACCTTATATACACACTTGCAACAAACAGTCGCTGTGTACTACCGTGTACTACATTTTTTTTCCCCCTGTGAGTGTCTGCTATTGGTAGATTCTACTGATATATATATATATATATATATATATATATTTATTTAATATATATATCTATATATTTTATATATATATAAATATATATATATAAGCAAAAAGAAAATTAGCTAGCACAACAACCTAATACACGGGTGCACACTGCTGTGGCCATTACAGAGTATACAAAAAAGAAGATTGCAGCAGCACACATTGGTCAAAAAATTGAGGCTCTTAGCGCACTTTTTTGATCAAAAACGTGTCTCCCATCCACCACGGGGAGGTGGCCTCATTTAGGATGTGATCCTAACACACATTCTGAGCCTAACACTTAGATACCAACTCACCTCTGCTGGGCATAAAGCCTCTGACTGGGTGACATGCTGGATCATAGTTACATAGTTACATAGTTAGTACGGTCGAAAAAAGACATATGTCCATCAAGTTCAACCAGGGAATTAAGGGGTAGGGGTGTGGCGCGATATTGGAAGGGATGAGATTTTACATTTCTTCATAAGCATTAATCTTATTTTGTTCCAGGAATGTATCTAACCCTGTTTTAAAGCTGTTAATTGTTCCTGCTGTGACCAGTTCCTGAGGTAGACCGTTCCATAAATTCACAGTCCTCACGGTAAAGAAGGCGTGTCGCCCCTTGAGACTAAACTTTTTCTTCTCCAGACGGAGGGAGTGCCCCCTCGTCCTTTGGTGGGGTTTAACCTGGAACAGTTTTTCTCCATATTTTTTGTATGGGCCATTAATATACTTATATACGTTTATCATATCCCCCCTTAAACGTCTCTTCTCAAGACAAAACAATTGTAACTCCTTTAATCGCTCCTCATAGCTAAGATGTTCCATGCCCCATATTAGTTTAGTCGCGCGTCTCTGCACCCTTTCCAACTCCGCAGTGTCCCTTTTATGGACAGGTGCCCAAAACTGAACAGCATATTCCAGGTAAGGCCGTACCAATGATTTATAAAGGGGGAGTATTATGTCCCTGTCCCTTGAGTCCATGCCTCTTTTGATACATGACAATATCCTGCCGGCTTTGGAAGCAGCAGCCTGACATTGCATGCTATTCTGTAGTCTGTGATCTACAAGTACACCCAGATCCTTCTCTACCAGTGACTCTGCCGGTTTAATCCCCCCTAAGACATACGATGCATGCAGGTTATTAGTACCCAGATGCATAACCTTACATTTATCCACATTGAACCTCATTTGCCAAGTGGATGCCCAAACACTTAGTCTATCCAAGTCATCTTGTAACTTATGCACATCCTCTATAGACTGTACTGTGCTACAAAGCTTGGTGTCATCTGCAAAGATAGAAACAGAGCTGTTAATACCATCCTCTATATCATTGATAAATAAATTAAACAGCAGCGGGCCCAGTACTGAACCTTGGGGTACACCACTAATAACCGGGGACCAATCAGAGTACGAATCATTGACCACCACTCTCTGGGTACGATCCATGAGCCAGTGTTCAATCCAGTTACAAACTAAAATTTCCAAACCCAAAGACCTTAACTTACCTGTCAGACGTCTATGAGGGACAGTATCAAACGCTTTAGCAAAATCCAGAAACACTATATCCACAGCCATTCCTCTGTCAAGGCTTCTACTCACCTCTTCATAAAAGCAAATTAGATTGGTTTGACAACTTCTATCCTTAGTAAACCCATGCTGGCTATCACTTATAATACAATTATCCCCTATGTATTCCTGTATGTAATCCCTTATAAGTCCTTCAAACAATTTACCCACAATGCACGTTAAACTTACCGGTCTATAGTTTCCTGGGGAAGACCTAGAGCCCTTTTTGAAGATTGGCACCACATTCGCCTTGCGCCAGTCCCTTGGCACAATACCAGACACCAGAGAATCTCTAAATATCATGAACAGGGGTACAGATATTACTTAACTTACCTCTCTAAGAACTCTTGGGTGTAGTCCATCCGGTCCTGGGGATTTGCTTACATTTATATCACTTAACTTACCTTGTACCATCTCTACATTAAGCCAGTTCAGTACATTACATGATGTGTTACCAGCACTGACCTGGCCAATGTCAGCTCCTTCTTCCATAGTGTATACAGAACTAAAGAACCCATTCAGTAGCTCCGCCTTCTCTTGATCGCCTGTGACAACCTCCCCATTATCATTATTAAGGGGTCCTACATGCTCTGTCCTTGTTTTTTTTGCATTTATATATCTAAAAAAATATTTAGGATTAGTTTTGCTTTCTTTGGCCACCTGTCTCTCATTTTGAATTTTTGCTGTTTTTATTAAATTTTTACAGATTTTATTAAGCTCCTTGTACTGTTTAAATGTTGTAGCTGACCCATCAGATTTGTATTTTTTGAAGGCTGTTTTTTTGATCACAGTGGGTGTCAGTAGTGATACCCGCTGTGTTCTTTCCTTAACTACAAGTATTACTACTCCCAACACGGAGCACACTCTGCTCAATGCTGGGAGCTGTAGTACCTGCATTAATAGGCAGATCGCATCATGAGTCAGAAATTACACTCGCTGTGATCTGCAGGTACTACAGATCCCAGCATGGAACAGAGTGTGCTTCATGTTGGGAGTAGTAGTACTTGCAGGTAAGAACAGATCACAGCCGGTATCACTATTGACACCCGCTGCGATCGTCCTGTCTATAGAAGAGATGGAGCGACTGTATACAGCGCTCGCATCACTGCTCTGTACTCCAGCCACTCATTCATATTTTCCTCAGAGCTCTGATTGGCTGCAACCATTTGGCCAATCACAGCTTTGGGCGGAAAATATGAATGATGTTCTATTCACATCACTGGCCGGAATATAGAGCAGAGATGCGAGCGCTGTATAGAGCCGCATCTCTGCTATATTATGGACGATCGCATCGGGTGTCAGATTGACACCCGGGGCGATATGTCTATAGTACAGGTACTACTACTCCCAGGCCCTTAAGTCTTTATCAGGAACAAAATGGTACAACACTTAGATGTACATATGTGTTATGCACTTATGAGGGCAGAAAAATGCGCTACAGTACTCTTAAAAAAGTATGTGTACAACACCAGCTGGTGAGTACTTTTGGCTGTCCTTTCTAAGTGAGGGCAGAAAAATGCGCTACAGTACTCTTAAAAAAGTTTTGGTGCACACCAGCAGTAGACACCAGTGCTGCAACAAACAGTCGCTGTGTACTACCGTGTACTACATTTTTTCCCCCCCCCGTGAGTGTCTGCTATATATATATATATATATATATATATATATATATATATATATATTGTATTTAGGGGGGAATGTAAAAAAAATTAAGCAGAATTAAATCCCTGTTTATATTTTATTTTTATTGAAATTGTTGAAAGCACATAATGATGCCAATATAATGATGCTAATATAATGTTTTCACTGTCTTTTGTTACCAAAGGTGCTGTCACCAATGCGACTACTATATTGAAAACCGCAAGCAATGCTGGTAGGAGCGATGTATTTTGCACCCTATAAAAAGCATCAAGCAAATGCTCATATTATAGTTCTATACAAACTATGAGATGTATAGGGCCATGATATAGCACCTATAGAAACCTATCAGATCAAACAATTAAGAGAACTAAAAAGTGTGGCTTCAGATGCTGTATGAGGCCAGAATTCCACTGAGTTTTTTTTTTGCAAAAACGCCATAAAAAACGCCAATTTTCTCGCACGACGTTTTTTCAGCGAAAAAACGCCGCATCCAGATGTTAGCTGCAAGTCAATATTTAACTGCAAAATGCCAGATTCACTTGGCGTTTTTCAGTTTGGCGTTTATTTTTTTTTTTTATCCTTTTGGCGTTTTTCAGCAATTTTAGGCTCAGAGGCTGGATTTTCAAAATGCCAGACAAAACTTAGTTTGGCGTTTGTTGCCCTGAAATCGTGGCGTTTTCCTCCCATAGAAGTCTATGGGAGAGCAAAAACGCCAAGAAAAACGCCATGTTGGTTTTAAATTTTGCGTTTTTGCAGGTGGTTTTTATTCTTTTTTGGACTTTAGCGATCCAAAAAAGTGATGGAGATACCTTTTTTATTAAAATTTCGTAGGGTACCATAAAAAATAAATAATAATAAAAAACATACAATAGTGATGGAAAAAATTGTACCTAGCAAGATTTATCTTTTTTTTATTACAAAACGTTTATATATTTTTAAACAGGGATCAATTTTTGTGGTCGAGTAAAGCACTAAAAATGTAGCCAACAATAATAAAAATGTAGTGTGTGTTTTTCATTTTGTTTTTACATTTTTTTGTTAGTACTACTACTCCCAGCATGGAACACACTGTGCCATGATTAGAGTAGTAGTAATTGTACTATTAGACAGATCTCCTGTTGCGATTCTTCTGTATAATGTATAGATGCGGCCGGCCGCTCTACTATGGTCTCCTGCACTGCCGTATATATACACGTATTCATATTTCCCGCAGAAAGCTGTGATTGGCCAGATGGTTTCAGACAATCACAGCTCTCTGTGGGAATTAGGAACATGTGTATATGTACATCAGTGCAGGGGACCAGAGAAGAGTGGCCGCATCTATACATTATACAGGAGGATCACAGTGGGTGTCAGTAGTGATACCTGCTGTGTTCTTTCCTTAATTACAAGTACTTCTACTCCCAACACGGAGCACACTCTGCTCAATACTGGGTGCTGTAGTACCTGCATTAATAGACAGATCGCAAAATGTGTCAGAAATTACACTCGCTGCGATCTGCATGTACTACAGCTCCCAGCATGGAACAGAGTGTTGGGAGTAGTAGTACTTGCAGGTAAGAACAGATCACAGCCGGTATCACTATTGACACCCGCTGCGATCGTCCTGTTTATAGAAGAGATGGAGCGACTGTATACAGCGCTCGCATCACTGCTCTGTACTCCGGCCACTCATTCATATTTTCCTCAGAGCTCTGATTGGCTGCAACCATTTGGCCAATCACAGCTCTGGGCGGAAAATATGAATGATGTTCTATTCACATCACTGGCCGGAATATAGAGCAGAGATGCGAGCGCTGTATAGAGCCGCATCTCTGCTATATTATGGACGATCGCATCGGGTGTCAGACTAACACCCGGGGCGATATGTCTATAGTACAGGTACTACTACTCCCAGGCCCTTAAGACTTTATCAGGAACAAAATGGTACAACACTTAGATGTACATATGTGTTATGCACTTATGAGGGCAGAAAAATGCGCTACAGTACTCTTAAAAAAGTATGTGTACAACACCAGCTGGTGAGTACTTTTGGCTGTCCTTTCTAAGTCAGACTTTATCAGGAACAAAATGGCACAACACTTAGATGTTCGTATGTGGTATGCACTTATGAGGGCAGAAAAATGGCCTACAGTACGCTTAAAAAAGTTTTGGTGCACACCCGCAGTAGACACCAGTGCTGCAACAAACATTCGCTGTGTACCACCGTATACTACACTTTTTTTCCCCCGTGAGTGTCTGCTATTGGGAGATTCTACTGATATATATATATATATATATATATATATATATATATATATATATATATATATATATATATTTTTTTTTTTTTATTTAGGGGGGAATGTAAAAAAATTAAGCAGAATTAAATCCCTGTTTATATTTTATTTTTATTGAAATTGTTGAAAGCACATAATGATGCCAATATAATGATGCTAATATAATATTTTCACTGTCTTTTGTTACCACAGGTGCTGTCACCAATGCGACTGCTATATTGAAAACCACAAGCAATGCTGGTAGGAGCGATGTATTTTGTAGTGTAGAATATATTTCGTCATAAGCTCTATCACTCCATTTGCACCCTATAAAAAGCATCAAGCAAATGCTCGTATTACAGTTCTATACAAACTATGAGATGTATGGGGCCATGATATAGCACCTATAGAAACCTATCAGATCAAACAATTAAGAGAACTAAAAAGTGTGGCTTCAGATGCTGTATGAGGCCAGAATTCCACAGAGTTTTTTTTTTGCAGAAACGCCATAAAAAACGCCAATTTTCTCGCACAGCGTTTTTTCAGCGAAAAAACGCTGCATCCAGATGTTAGCTGCAAGTCAATAGTTACCTGAAAATGCCAGATTCATTTGGCGTTTTTCAGTTTGGCATTTTTTTTTATAATCCTTTTGGCATTTTTCAGCAATTTTGGGCTCAGAGGCTGGATTTTCAAAATGCCAGACAAAACCTAGTTTGGCGTATGTTGCCCTGAAATCGTGGCATTTTCCTCCCATAGAAGTCTATGGGAGAGCAAAAACACCAAGAAAAACGCCATGTTGGTTTTAAATTTTGCGTTTTTGCAGGCGGTTTTTATTCTTTTTTGGACTTTAGCTATCAAAAAAAGTGATGGAGATACCTTTTTTTATAAAAATTTTGTAGGGTACCATAAAAGAAAAAATAACAAAAAAGATACAGTAGTGATGGAAAAAAATTATACCTAACGAGATTTATCTTTTTTATCATGAAATGTTTATTAACTTTTTTAAACAGGGATCAATTTATGTGGGCAGGTAAAGCACTAAAAATGAAGCCGATAATAATAAAAATGTAGTGTGTGTGTGTGTTTTTCACTTTGTTTTTACATTTTCTTGGTAGTACTACTACTCCCAGCATGGAACACACTGTTCCATAATGGGAGTAGTAGTAACTGTACTAATAGACAGATCTTCTTTTGCGATCCTTCTGTATAATGTATAGATGTGGACGGCCGCTCTACTATGGTCCCCTGCACTGCCGTATATATAAACATATTCATATTTCCCGCAGAGAGCTGTGATTGGCCAGATGGTTCCAGCCAATCACAGCTCTCTGTGGGAAATAGGAACATGTGTATATGTACATCAGTGCAGGGGACCAGAGATGAGCTGCCGCATCTATACATTATACAGGAGGATCACAGTGGGTGTCAGTAGTGATACCCGCTGTGTTCTTTCCTTAACTACAAGTATTACTACTCCCAACACGGAGCACACTCTGCTCAATGCTGGGAGCTGTAGTACCTGCATTAATAGGCAGATCGCATCATGAGTCAGAAATTACACTCGCTGTGATCTGCAGGTACTACAGATCCCAGCATGGAACAGAGTGTGCTTCATGTTGGGAGTAGTAGTACTTGCAGGTAAGAACAGATCACAGCCGGTATCACTATTGACACCCGCTGCGATCGTCCTGTCTATAGAAGAGATGGAGCGACTATATACAGCGCTAGCATCCCTGCTCTGTACTCCAGCCACTCATTCATATTTTCCTCAGAGCTCTGATTGGCTGCAACCATTTGGCCAATCACAGCTCTGGGCGTAAAATATGAATAATGTTCTATTCACATCATTGGCCGGAGTATAGAGCAGAGATGCGAGCACAGTATAGAGCCGCATCTCTGCTATATTATGGACGATCGCATCGGGTGTCAGATTGACACCCGGGGCTATATGTCTATAGTACAGGTACTACTGCTCCCAGGCCCTTAAGTCTTTATCAGGAACAAAATGGTACAACACTTAGATGTACATATGTGTTATGCACTTATGAGGGCAGAAAAATGCGCTACAGTACTCTTAAAAAAGTATGTGTACAACACCAGCTGGTGAGTACTTTTGGCTGTCCTTTCTAAATGAGGGCAGAAGAATGCGCTACAGTACAGTGCAGGGGACTAGAGATGAGCTGCCGCATCTATACATTATACAGGAGGATCACAGTGGGTGTCAGTAGTGATACCCGCTGTGTTCTTTCCTTAACTACAAGTATTACTGTCACGATGCCGGCTGGCAGGAGGTGGATCCTCTGTGCCAGAGAGGGATTGGCGTGGACCGTGCTAGTGGACCGGTTCTAAGCTACTACTGGTGTTCACCAGAGCCCGCCGCAAAGCGGGATGGTCTTGCTGCGGCGGTAGTAACCAGGTCGTATCCACTAGCAACGGCTCAACCTCTCTGACTGCTGAAGATAGGCGCGGTACAAGGGAGTACACAAAAGCAAGGTCGGACGTAGCAGAAGGTCGGGGCAGGCAGCAAGGATCGTAGTCAGGGGCAACGGCAGGAGGTCTGGAACACAGGCTAGGAACACACAAGGGAACGCTTTCACTAGGCACAAGGGCAACAAGATCCGGCGAGGGAGTGCAGGGGAAGTGAGGTATACATAGGGAGTGCACAGGTGAAAACACTAATTGGAACCACTGCGCCAATCAGTGGCGCAGTGGCCCTTTAAATCGCAGAGACCCGGCGCGCGCGCGCCCTAGGGAGCGGGGCCGCGCGCGCCGGGACAGGACCGAGGGAGAGCGAGTCAGGTACGGAAGCCGGGGTGCGCATCGCGAGCGGGCGCCACCCGCATCGCGAATCGCATCCCGGCTGGAGGCGGTATCGCAGCGCACCCGGTCAGAGGATCTGACCGGGGCGCTGCCGTAGCGAGGGTGTTGCGAGCGCTCCGGGGAGGAGCGGGGACCCGGAGCGCTCGGCGTAACAGTACCCCCCCCCCCTTGGGTCTCCCCCTCTTCTTAGAGCCTGAGAACCTGAGGACCAGACTTTTATCTAGGATATTGTCCTCAGGTTCCCAGGATCTCTCTTCAGGACCACAGCCCTCCCAGTCCACTAAAAAAAAAGTTTTACCTCTGACCTTTTTGGAGGCCAGTATCTCCTTTACAGTGAAGATGTCTGAAGAACCGGAGACAGGAGTAGGAGAAATGAGTTTGGGAGAGAAGCGGTTGATGATGAGTGGTTTAAAAAGAGAGACATGAAAGGCATTAGGAATACGAAGAGAAGGAGGAAGAAGAAGTTTGTAAGAGACAGGATTAATTTGGCACAAGATTTTGAAAGGACCAAGATAGCGTGGTCCCAATTTGTAGCTGGGAACATGGAAGCGGACATATTTAGCGGAAAGCCATACCTTGTCTCCGGGAGAAAAAATGGGGGGAGCTCTTCTTTTCTTATCAGCAAACTTCTTCATGCGTGATGAAGCCTGTAAGAGAGAATTTTGGGTCTCTTTCCATATGGTGGAAAGATCACGAGTTATTTCATCCACAGCGGGCAAACCAGAGGGCAAGGGAGTAGGGAGGGGGGGAAGAGGGTGACGGCCATACACCACGAAAAATGGGGATTTGGAAGAAGATTCAGAGACTCTGAAGTTGTACGAGAATTCGGCCCATGGAAGAAGATCTGCCCAGTCATCCTGGCGGGAGGAAACAAAATGCCATAAATAATCACCCAGGACCTGGTTAATTCTTTCTACTTGCCCATTGGATTGAGGATGATAAGCAGAAGAAAAGTTTAATTTAATCTTGAGTTGTTTACAGAGAGCCCTCCAGAATTTAGACACGAATTGGACGCCTCTATCCGAGACAATCTGCGTGGGCAACCCGTGAAGACGAAAAATGTGTACAAAAAATTGTTTAGCCAACTGAGGCGCTGAAGGAAGACCAGGAAGAGGAATAAAATGTGCCATCTTGGAAAATCGATCAACGACCACCCAAACAACAGTGTTGCCACGGGATGGGGGTAAGTCAGTAATAAAGTCCATACCAATCAGAGACCAAGGCTGCTCGGGGACAGGCAGAGGATGAAGAAGACCAGCAGGCTTCTGGCGAGGAGTTTTATCCCGGGCACAGACAGTGCAGGCCCGCACAAAATCAACAACATCTGTTTCCAGAGTCGGCCACCAATAGAAACGAGAGATAAGTTGCAAGGATTTCTTGATGCCCGCATGGCCTGCGAGATGGGAGGAGTGACCCCATTTGAGGATTCCGAGGCGTTGGCGTGGAGAGACGAAGGTCTTCCCTGGAGGAGTTTGCCTGATGGAGGCTGGAGAAGTGGAGATCAGGCAGTCAGGAGGAATGATGTGTTGCGGAGAGAGCTCTACTTCCGAGGCATCCGAGGAACGAGAGAGAGCATCGGCCCTAATGTTCTTATCGGCAGGGCGAAAGTGAATTTCAAAATTAAACCGGGCAAAGAACAGAGACCACCTGGCCTGGCGAGGGTTCAGCCGTTGAGCAGACTGGAGATAGGAGAGATTCTTGTGATCGGTGTAAATAATAACCGGAAATTTTGATCCCTCCAGCAGATGCCTCCATTCCTCAAGTGCTAATTTAATGGCCAGTAGCTCTCGATCCCCGATGGAGTAGTTCCTCTCCGCCGGAGAGAAGGTCCTAGAAAAGAAACCACAAGTAACAGCATGCCCAGAAGAATTTTTTTGTAGAAGAACCGCTCCCGCTCCTACTGAGGAGGCATCTACCTCCAATAGGAAGGGTTTAGATGGGTCAGGTCTGGAGAGCACGGGAGCAGAAGAAAAGGCAGACTTGAGCCGTTTAAAGGCGTCTTCCGCTTGAGGAGGCCATGACTTAGGATTGGCATTCTTCTTGGTTAAAGCCACGATAGGAGCCACAATGGTGGAAAAATGTGGAATAAATTGTCTGTAATAATTGGCGAACCCCAAAAAACGTTGGATGGCACGGAGTCCGGAGGGGCGTGGCCAATCTAAGACGGCAGAGAGTTTGTCAGGATCCATTTGTAGTCCCTGGCCAGAGACCAAGTATCCTAGGAAAGGAAGAGATTGACATTCAAACAGACATTTCTCCATTTTGGCATAAAGTTGATTGTCTCGAAGTCTCTGAAGAACCATGCGGACATGCTGGCGGTGTTCTTCTAGGTTGGCAGAAAAAATCAGAATATCGTCCAGATACACAACAACACAGGAATATAAGAGATCACGAAAAATTTCATTAACAAAATCTTGGAAGACGGCAGGGGCGTTGCACAGGCCAAAGGGCATGACCAGATACTCAAAGTGTCCATCTCTAGTGTTAAATGCCGTTTTCCATTCGTCCCCCTCCCTGATGCGGATGAGATTGTAAGCACCTCTTAAGTCCAGTTTGGTAAATATGTGGGCACCTTGGAGGCGATCAAAGAGTTCCGAGATAAGTGGTAGAGGGTAGCGGTTCTTTACCGTGATTTTATTAAGTCCGCGGTAGTCAATGCAAGGACGTAGGGAGCCATCTTTTTTGGATACAAAGAAAAATCCAGCTCCGGCAGGAGAGGAGGATTTGCGGATAAACCCCTTTTTTAAATTCTCCTGGATGTACTCGGACATAGCTAGAGTCTCTGGGGCGGACAGAGGATAAATTCTGCCCCAGGGTGGAGTAGTGCCCGGGAGGAGGTCAATAGGACAGTCATAAGGCCTGTGAGGAGGTAGAGTCTCAGCTTGTTTCTTGCAAAATACGTCAGCATAGTCCATATAGACCTTAGGGAGACCGGTTACAGGGGGAACCACAGGGTCACGGCAGGGAGTACTGGGAACCGGTTTAAGGCAGTCCTTGAAACAAGAGGTACCCCAGCTCTTGATCTCCCCTGTGGACCAATCCAGGGTTGGGGAATGGCGTTGGAGCCACGGTAGTCCAAGGAGAATTTCGGAAGTGCAATTGGGGAGGACCAAGAACTCAATTTTTTCATGATGAGGTCCGATGCACATTAGAAGGGGCTCCGTGCGGTAACGTATGGTACAGTCCAATCTTTCATTGTTAACACAATTGATGTAGAGGGGTCTGGCGAGACTGGTGACCGGGATGTTGAACATGTTGATGAGAGAGGCCAAAATAAAGTTTCCTGCAGATCCGGAATCCAAGAAGGCCATAGTAGAGAAGGAGAAGGTAGATGCAGATATCCGCACAGGCACAGTAAGACGTGGAGAAGCAGAGTTGACATCAAGGACTGTTTCACCTTTGTGCGGAGTCAGCGTGCGTCTTTCCAGGCGGGGAGGACGGATAGGACAATCCTTCAGGAAGTGTTCGGTACCGGCACAGTACAGGCAGAGATTCTCCATGCGGCGTCGTGTCCTCTCTTGAGGTGTCAGGCGAGACCGGTCAACTTGCATAGCCTCCACGGCGGGAGGCACAGGAACGGATTGCAGAGGACCAGAGGAGAGAGGAGCCGGGGAGAAAAAAACGCCTCGTGCGAACAAAGTCCATATCCTGGCGGAGCTCCTGACGCCTTTCGGAAAAACGCATGTCAATGCGAGTGGCAAGATGAATGAGTTCATGTAGATTAGCAGGAATTTCTCGTGCGGCCAGAACATCTTTAATGTTGCTGGATAGGCCTTTTTTAAAGGTCGCGCAGAGGGCCTCATTATTCCAGGATAGTTCAGAAGCCAGAGTACGGAATTGTATGGCGTACTCGCCAACGGAAGATTTACCCTGGACCAGGTTCAGCAGGGCAGTCTCAGCAGAAGAGGCTCGGGCAGGTTCCTCAAAGACACTACGAATTTCCGAGAAGAAGGAGTGTACAGAGGCAGTGACGGGGTCATTGCGGTCCCAGAGCGGTGTGGCCCATGACAGAGCTTTTCCAGACAGAAGGCTGACTACGAAAGCCACCTTAGACCTTTCAGTAGGAAACTGGTCCGACATCATCTCCAAGTGCAGGGAACATTGTGAAAGAAAGCCACAGCAAAACTTAGAGTCCCCATCAAATTTATCCGGCAAGGATAGTCGTAGGCCTGAAGCGGCCACTCGCTGCGGAGGAGGTGCAGGAGCTGGCGGAGGAGATGATTGCTGAAGCTGTGGTAGTAGCTGCTGTAGCATCACGGTCAGTTGAGACAGCTGGTGGCCCTGTTGTGACTGCTGGGCGACCACCGTGGTGAGGTCAGCGACAACTGGCAGAGGTACTTCAGCGGGATCCATGGCCGGATCTACTGTCACGATGCCGGCTGGCAGGAGGTGGATCCTCTGTGCCAGAGAGGGATTGGCGTGGACCGTGCTAGTGGACCGGTTCTAAGCTACTACTGGTGTTCACCAGAGCCCGCCGCAAAGCGGGATGGTCTTGCTGTGGCGGTAGTAACCAGGTCGTATCCACTAGCAACGGCTCAACCTCTCTGACTGCTGAAGATAGGCGCGGTACAAGGGAGTAGACAAAAGCAAGGTCGGACGTAGCAGAAGGTCGGGGCAGGCAGCAAGGATCGTAGTCAGGGGCAACGGCAGGAGGTCTGGAACACAGGCTAGGAACACACAAGGGAACGCTTTCACTAGGCACAAGGGCAACAAGATCCGGCGAGGGAGTGCAGGGGAAGTGAGGTATACATAGGGAGTGCACAGGTGAAAACACTAATTGGAACCACTGCGCCAATCAGTGGCGCAGTGGCCCTTTAAATCGCAGAGACCCGGCGCGCGCGCGCCCTAGGGAGCGGGGCCGCGCACGCCGGGACAGGACCGAGGGAGAGCGAGTCAGGTACGGAAGCCGGGGTGCGCATCGCGAGCGGGCGCCACCCGCATCGCGAATCGCATCCCGGCTGGAGGCGGTATCGCAGCGCACCCGGTCAGAGGATCTGACCGGGGCGCTGCTGTAGCGAGGGTGTTGCGAGCGCTCCGGGGAGGAGCGGGGACCCGGAGCGCTCGGCGTAACAATTACTACTCCCAACACGGAGCACACTCTGCTCAATGCTGGGAGCTGTAGTACCTGCATTAATAGGCAGATCGCATCATGAGTCAGAAATTACACTCGCTGTGATCTGCAGGTACTACAGATCCCAGCATGGAACAGAGTGTGCTTCATGTTGGGAGTAGTAGTACTTGCAGGTAAGAACAGATCACAGCCGGTATCACTATTGACACCCGCTGCGATCGTCCTGTCTATAGAAGAGATGGAGCGACTATATACAGCGCTAGCATCCCTGCTCTGTACTCCAGCCACTCATTCATATTTTCCTCAGAGCTCTGATTGGCTGCAACCATTTGGCCAATCACAGCTCTGGGCGTAAAATATGAATAATGTTCTATTCACATCATTGGCCGGAGTATAGAGCAGAGATGCGAGCACAGTATAGAGCCGCATCTCTGCTATATTATGGACGATCGCATCGGGTGTCAGATTGACACCCGGGGCGATATGTCTATAGTACAGGTACTACTGCTCCCAGGCCCTTAAGTCTTTATCAGGAACAAAATGGTACAACACTTAGATGTACATATGTGTTATGCACTTATGAGGGCAGAAAAATGCGCTACAGTACTCTTAAAAAAGTATGTGTACAACACCAGCTGGTGAGTACTTTTGGCTGTCCTTTCTAAGTGAGGGCAGAAGAATGCGCTACAGTACGCTTAAAAAAGTTTTGGTGCACACCAGCAGTAGACACCAGTGCTGCAACAAACAGTCGCTGTGTACTACCGTGTACTACATTTTTTTCCCCCTGTGAGTGTCTGCTATTGGTAGATTCTACTGATATATATATATATATATATATATATATATATATATATATATATTTAATATATATATCTATATATTTTATATATATATAAATATATATATATAAGCAAAAAGAAAATTAGCTAGCACAACAACCTAATACACGGGTGCACACTGCTGTGGCCATTACAGAGTATACAAAAAAGAAGATTGCAGCAGCACACATTGGTCAAAAAATTGAGGCTCTTAGCGCACTTTTTTGATCAAAAACGTGTCTCCCATCCACCATGGGGAGGTGGCCTCATTTAGGATGGGATCCTAACACACATTCTGAGCCTAACACTTAGATACCAACTCACCTCTGCTGGGCATAAAGCCTCTGACTGGGTGACATGCTGGATCATAGTTACATAGTTACATAGTTAGTACGGTCGAAAAAAGACATATGTCCATCAAGTTCAACCAGGGAATTAAGGGGTAGGGGTGTGGCGCGATATTGGAAGGGATGAGATTTTACATTTCTTCATAAGCATTAATCTTATTTTGTTCCAGGAATGTATCTAACCCTGTTTTAAAGCTGTTAATTGTTCCTGCTGTGACCAGTTCCTGAGGTAGACCGTTCCATAAATTCACAGTCCTCACGGTAAAGAAGGCGTGTCGCCCCTTGAGACTAAACTTTTTCTTCTCCAGACGGAGGGAGTGCCCCCTCGTCCTTTGGTGGGGTTTAACCTGGAACAGTTTTTCTCCATATTTTTTGTATGGGCCATTAATATACTTATATACGTTTATCATATCCCCCCTTAAACGTCTCTTCTCAAGACAAAACAATTGTAACTCCTTTAATCGCTCCTCATAGCTAAGATGTTCCATGCCCCATATTAGTTTAGTCGCGCGTCTCTGCACCCTTTCCAACTCCGCAGTGTCCCTTTTATGGACAGGTGCCCAAAACTGAACAGCATATTCCAGGTAAGGCCGTACCAATGATTTATAAAGGGGGAGTATTATGTCCCTGTCCCTTGAGTCCATGCCTCTTTTGATACATGACAATATCCTGCCGGCTTTGGAAGCAGCAGCCTGACATTGCATGCTATTCTGTAGTCTGTAATCTACAAGTACACCCAGATCCTTCTCTACCAGTGACTCTGCCATTTTAATCCCCCCTAAGACATACGATGCATGCAGGTTATTAGTACCCAGATGCATAACCTTACATTTATCCACATTGAACCTCATTTGCCAAGTGGATGCCCAAACACTTAGTCTATCCAAGTCATCTTGTAACTTATGCACATCCTCTATAGACTGTACTGTGCTACAAAGCTTGGTGTCATCTGCAAAGATAGAAACAGAGCTGTTAATACCATCCTCTATATCATTGATAAATAAATTAAACAGCAGCGGGCCCAGTACTGAACCTTGGGGTACACCACTAATAACCGGGGACCGATCAGAGTACGAATCATTGACCACCACTCTCTGGGTACGATCCATGAGCCAGTGTTCAATCCAGTTACAAACTAAAATTTCCAAACCCAAAGACCTTAACTTACCTGTCAGACGTCTATGAGGGACAGTATCAAACGCTTTAGCAAAATCCAGAAACACTATATCCACAGCCATTCCTCTGTCAAGGCTTCTACTCACCTCTTCATAAAAGCAAATTAGATTGGTTTGACAACTTCTATCCTTAGTAAACCCATGCTGGCTATCACTTATAATACAATTATCCCCTATGTATTCCTGTATGTAATCCCTTATAAGTCCTTCAAACAATTTACCCACAATGCACGTTAAACTTACCGGTCTATAGTTTCCTGGGGAAGACCTAGAGCCCTTTTTGAAGATTGGCACCACATTCGCCTTGCGCCAGTCCCTTGGCACAATACCAGACACCAGAGAATCTCTAAATATCATGAACAGGGGTACAGATATTACTGAACTTACCTCTCTAAGAACTCTTGGGTGTAGTCCATCCGGTCCTGGGGATTTGCTTACATTTATATCACTTAACTTACCTTGTACCATCTCTACATTAAGCCAGTTCAGTACATTACATGATGTGTTACCAGCACTGACCTGGCCAATGTCAGCTCCTTCTTCCATAGTGTATACAGAACTAAAGAACCCATTCAGTAGCTCCGCCTTCTCTTGATCGCCTGTGACAACCTCCCCATTATCATTATTAAGGGGTCCAACATGCTCTGTCCTTGGTTTTTTTGCATTTATATATCTAAAAAAATATTTAGGATTCGTTTTGCTTTCTTTGGCCACCTGTCTCTCATTTTGAATTTTTGCTGTTTTTATTAAATTTTTACAGATTTTATTAAGCTCCTTGTACTGTTTAAATGTTGTAGCTGACCCATCAGATTTGTATTTTTTGAAGGCTGTTTTTTTGATCACAGTGGGTGTCAGTAGTGATACCCGCTGTGTTCTTTCCTTAACTACAAGTATTACTACTCCCAACACGGAGCACACTCTGCTCAATGCTGGGAGCTGTAGTACCTGCATTAATAGGCAGATCGCATCATGAGTCAGAAATTACACTCGCTGTGATCTGCAGGTACTACAGATCCCAGCATGGAACAGAGTGTGCTTCATGTTGGGAGTAGTAGTACTTGCAGGTAAGAACAGATCACAGCCGGTATCACTATTGACACCCGCTGCGATCGTCCTGTCTATAGAAGAGATGGAGCGACTGTATACAGCGCTCGCATCACTGCTCTGTACTCCAGCCACTCATTCATATTTTCCTCAGAGCTCTGATTGGCTGCAACCATTTGGCCAATCACAGCTTTGGGCGGAAAATATGAATGATGTTCTATTCACATCACTGGCCGGAATATAGAGCAGAGATGCGAGCGCTGTATAGAGCCGCATCTCTGCTATATTATGGACGATCGCATCGGGTGTCAGACTGACACCCGGGGCGATATGTCTATAGTACAGGTACTACTACTCCCAGGCCCTTAAGACTTTATCAGGAACAAAATGGTACAACACTTAGATGTACATATGTGTTATGCACTTATGAGAGCAGAAAAATGCGCTACAGTACTCTTAAAAAAGTATGTGTACAACACCAGCTGGTGAGTACTTTTGGCTGTCTTTTCTAAGTTAGACTTTATCAGGAACAAAATGGCACAACACTTAGATGTTCGTATGTAGTATGCACTTATGAGGGCAGAAAAATGCCCTACAGTATGCTTAAAAAAGTTTTGGTGCACACCCGCAGTAGACACCAGTGCTGCAACAAACAGTCGCTGTGTACTACCGTATACTACACTTTTTTTCCCCCGTGAGTGTCTGCTATTGGGAGATTCTACTGATATATATATATATATATATATATATATATATATATTTTTTTTTTTTTTTTTTTTTTTTAATTTAGGGGGGAATGTAAAAAAATTAAGCAGAATTAAATCCCTGTTTATATTTTATTTTTATTGAAATTGTTGAAAGCACATAATGATGCCAATATAATGATGCTAATATCATATTTTCACTGTCTTTTGTTACCACAGGTGCTGTCACCAATGCGACTACTATATTGAAAACCACAAGCAATGCTGGTAGGAGCGATGTATTTTGTAGTGTAGAATATATTTCGTCATAAGCTCTATCACTCCATTTGCACCCTATAAAAAGCATCAAGCAAATGCTCGTATTACAGTTCTATACAAACTATGAGATGTATGGGGCCATGATATAGCACCTATAGAAACCTATCAGATCAAACAATTAAGAGAACTAAAAAGTGTGGCTTCAGATGCTGTATGAGGCCAGAATTCCACAGAGGTTTTTTTTGCAGAAACGCCATAAAAAAGGCAAATTTTCTCGCACAGCGTTTTTTCAGCGAAAAAACGCTGCATCCAGATGTTAGCTGCAAGTCAATAGTTAACTGCAAAATGCCAGATTCATTTGGCGTTTTTCAGTTTGGCATTTTTTTAAAAATCCTTTTGCCATTTTTCAGCAATTTTGGGCTCAGAGGCTGGATTTTCAAAATGCCAGACAAAACCTAGTTTGGCGTATGTTGCCCTGAAATCGTGGCATTTTCCTCCCATAGAAGTCTATGGGAGAGCAAAAACACCAAGAAAAACGGCATGTTGGTTTTAAATTTTGCGTTTTTGCAGGCGGTTTTTATTCTTTTTTGGTCTTTAGCTATCCAAAAAAGTGATGGAGATACCTTTTTTATTAAAATTTTGTAGGGTACCATAAAAGAAAAAATTATAAAAAAGATACAGTAGTGATGGAAAAAAATTATACCTAACGAGATTTATCTTTTTTATCATGAAATGTTTATTAATTTTTAAACAGGGATCAATTTATGTGGGCGAGTAAAGCACTAAAAATGTAGCCGATAATAATTAAAATGTAGTGTGTGTGTGTGTTTTTCACTTTGTTTTTACATTTTTTTTGTTAGTACTACTACTCCCAGCATGGGACACACTGTTCCATAATGGGAGTAGTAGTACCTGTACTAATAGACAGATCTTCTGTTGCGATCCTTCTGTATAATGTATAGATGCGGCCGGCCGCTCTACTGTGGTCCCCTGCACTGCCGTATATATACACATATTCATATTTCCCACAGAGAGCTGTGATTGGCCAGATGGTTCCAGCCAATCACAGCTCTCTGTGGGAAATAGGAACATGTGTATATGTACGTCAGTGCAGGGGACCAGAGATGAGCTGTCGCATCTATACATTATACAGGAGGATCACAGTGGATGTCAGTTGTGATACCCGCTGTGTTCTTTCCTTAACTACAAGTATTACTTGTCCCAGCATGGAGCACACTCTGCTCAATGCTGGGAGCTGTAGTACCTGCATTAATAGACAGATTGCATCATGTGTCAGAAATTACACTCGCTGTGATCTGCAGGTACTACAGCTCCCAGCATGGAACAGAGTGTGCTCCATGTTGGGAGTAGTAGTACTTGCAGGTAAGAACAGATCGCAGCCGGTATCACTACTGACACCCGCTGCGATTGTCCTGTCTATAACAGTGATGGAGCTACTGTATACAGTTCTTGCATCACTGCTCTGTACTCCGGCCACTCATTCATATTTTCCTCAGAGCTGTAATTGGCTGCAACCATTCGGCCAATCACAGCTCTGGGCGGAAAATATGAATGATGTTCTATTCACATCACTGGCCGGAGTATAGAGCAGAGATGCGAGCGCTGTATAGAGCCGCATCTCTGCTATATTATGGACGATCGCATCGGGTGTCAGATTGACACCCTGGGCGATATGTCTATAGTACAGGTACTACTACTCCCAGGCCCTTAAGTCTTTATCAGGAACAAAATGGTACAACACTTAGATGTTCGTATGTGGTATGCAATTATGAGGGCAGAAAAATGCGCTACAGTACGCTTAAAAAAGTTTTGGTGCACACCAGCAGTAGACACCAGTGCTGCAACAAACAGGCACTGTGTACTACTGCCAAAATTGCAATTGCCAATCTTACTCCCTTCCGATCAGTGCTTCTAGGCATGATTTTGTGCTTGAGCTGAATCACTGCTGTCCTTCTGTGCAACACACTGCTCTCTTATCCTCTATATAATAGAACACTTTAGACAGGACTGGGAGGTGGATCACTGCAGTAAGAATGCCTTTCTGTGACAAACAAACTGCTCTCTGTCCAACAGAACGCTGACTTGATTAGGAGGTAAATCACTGCTGGAGAAAGCTTTTCTTTGTAACACACAGGGTTCTCTGTCCCCATCTATCTCTCTGCAGTGTAAGGATGAAGTTACTGGCCGCAATATGGCTGCCAATAATATAGGACTGTGACATCACAGGGGTGACTGACTGCTGATAGCCTGCATCCTGCATTTGATTCAGGGTCTACCTGGGTACCCTTGTTCCCGCCTTCCCAGGATTCCTTGCCCCATGTCCTCACATGTGGATCTGCCATTTTAGATGCTCTGGAGCCTGGACCGCACTAAATGGAATCTAATGGTACACGATAGAATCGCGGTGATATTCACATTCATTACGAATCAAATTTGAAATTTGTAACGAATTTGGATTCGTCAGATTTGCGCATCTCTAGTAATTGCACATTGGAGTGAGTACAGTACAGTATTCGGTCATTTAGAAAGATTTTTGAGCCATTTTTCCCCAATAGGAAACATCTCTCAATAGCGGACACTGTTTTTTTCCCCATGAGTGTCCGCTATTGGGAGATTCTACTGATATATATATATATATACATATATATATATATATATATATAAGTAAAAAAAGAATTTGCAGCACTACTTAGCTTTGCAGCATAAAAGAAATTCGGGTGCCAGCTCCCAACAAGACCTGATCAGAGTCCTAATGGTAAATCCATCCACAAAAATAGTGCAGCACTCCAAAAAAAAAATTCAAGGTGCAAAAAAGGTTTATTTCACTTCATATCAGTAGCAACATTTCAGATCACACAGGATTCTTTTTCAAGCTCATACAAACACACATTAGGGGCTAATATATACCCAGGTAAGCAATTCCACAATCATAAAACAATTACCAAACAATTACAGTGTCAATTAACATATACAATGTTAAAAAGTGCATATACTGTAAACAATATTATATATAAAAAGTGCAGCAGTGATAAGTGCATATTAAAGTGGCACATAGTGAGTTAAAAACATTAAAATTGCTTGAAAACTCTCCGAATTTCATACAGAATCATATAACACATTAAATACATACACCTGTACTTGTAATTATAATCATGTGTTTTGATATACAGGATAAAAGATGAGAAGGAGGAACGCTCACCTGTATAGGGCAGTAATGGCGCCGGCTAGCGTGGATGATTCTCCACTGCGGATGTGCAGAAAGGCCATGACGGAATTCATGAGGGGTTTGTCAAATGACTCTCCCGATCACATGATCCGCGTCATCAGGCTTCTAGAGGTCATATGACCGTTGTCATGGAGAGAACCGACGCCTTCGCTCGCTCTCTCCATAACGCCCGGTTGTAGATGTTATAACTATGTACTGAGTCTAGGGAAGTGTACCATAGTGCCTAAAAACTATAGTGAATATGTAATAAATCTATATGTATTAGCTAAATAAAAGAAACGTATAACATCAGAATGGAGAGTAGTGAATCTATAATGGTTGTATGGGGACACCTTCTAGGATCAAAAAATAATAAAAAAAATAAAAATAATAGAAAAAAATAAAAATAAAAAAATATATAAAAAATAGTAAAATAAAAAAAATAAAAATAAATAAAAGATAAAAATAGAAAAAAAAAATACAAAGAAAAAAATAAAAATAATAATACATATAAATAATAAAATAAATAAATAACTATTAGATGAAATAAAATAAAAAAAATTGGGGGTCCTTGTGTCATACTGCGATGACACTGTCCTCTGGACCTCAAACAATAAAGGGGACCCATATATTAACTCTCTAATATCTGCTTCCAATGCCATGGGACTAGTGTCGAGTTGCCCATTATCCATGTGCCCCCAGGCATCAGTGAAAGGAAGAGTCCCCAGAACTGGGTCGCTAAACCCCTGTCTAGGGGCTTTCACCACCATAGTCTAAAATGGAGCGCATCCGCTTATTCAGCAGCGCCATATCAACCTGAGTGGGTCCCTATGGAATATTATATATAAAGAAAGAAAAAAGAAGAAGAAGAAGAAAAAAGGAAAAAAATAAATGTAAATATTATCCATCTGGAAATGTGTCCCCATCCCTCTACCCACAACAACTCACTAACTCCACTAAATTAATTCATGCAAAAAAATATTTTTATTCATAAAAGTAATATAGTAACACTCCCCATTACACAAAGAAACACTATATGTTAAACAATCACAGTATATAAAACCGTTCTCTAAACAATTTTCAAACAGATGAGATGTTCCACCTCCTCCATCCAATCATATTTTCATTTTCTACCTGAAAATAAAGAAAAAGAAAAATGTTTTAAAAAAACAAAATAAATACAATATTTATCAAAATATTTAATGTGTGTCTAGTCATCACACACCTACAGATGAAAACACAGAACCATATCGTGGATGGAGCTATACAATGTTAAACTCTACATTCAGTCCCTTCGGATGAAGTGAATCCAATTGGTGGATCCACCATAGTTCTCTCTTACGTAGTAAGGAGAGTCTATCACCCCCTCTCTCTGGTACAGGTATAAAATCTATTGCCATGAATCTGATATCATTCTCAGTGTGTCCAGCATCTACACAATGTTTTGACACAGGGAGATCTAATTTCCGTTTTCTAATACTGTATCTATGGTTATCTAGTCTCACTTTAAGGCTCCAGGTGGTATGGCCACGTATATCAATTTACATGGGCACATTAATATATATATATATATATATATATATATCCCGCATTGAGTCACATGTAAGATAATATTTTAAATGATAACTTTTGCCAGTGCTTGGGTGTACAAATATTGTACCTTTAGACATAAGTTTACAATTGACGCATGAGAGACATGGAAAAGATCCCAATTTTTTTTATGTTAAAAAAGTCTGTCCAGATTTCTTTTTACTTGTAACCTCTGAGTGGACCAATCTATCTCTCAGATTGCATGATCTACAGTATGACATGAGTGGTCTAAATTTGAATTCCTCTATGTCAGGATAATTTCTACTCAAAATATACCAATGTTGGTTCAAAATTCGTGAAATTGAGCCACTTTTTATGTTATATGTGGAGGTAAAGGGAATTCTCTGCATTTTTTGTTTAGTCTTTGTTTGTAGAGTGGATTCTCTATCTAGAGTCTCCACTCTACCTCTGTGTTTCTCAAGCAGTTGTTTAGGATATTTCCGTTCAAGAAATTTCTCTGTCATGTGGTCAAGAGAGATCTTCATAGCATCATCCTCATCCACAATACGTCTCACCCTCAACATATGGCCAAATGGCAAATAATTGGCCATCTGCCGAGGGTGACATCTCTGAAAATGAAGTAACATATTTTTGTCTGTAGGTTTAACATAAAGCTGTGTATGGAGTTGATTATCTCTCTTGACCACCAAGACATCCCAAAAATTTACATTATTGGGCGAGTCATTGTGAAGGCAATGTTGTCATCAATCTCATTGAGGAATGTGTGGAATAGTTGAAGTTCCTCCACCGTGCCGTCCCACAGGAGGAAGATGTCGTCAATATACCTCCACCATCCCAGACAGTGTCTGAAATGGTGGGATAAAAAGACGACATCTTCCTCCATGGTGGCCATGAATAGATTAGCGTCCATTGGCACTACGTATGTCCCCATGGCGGTTCCAATTAACTATTACTGATATGAAGTGAAATAAACCTTTTTTGCACCTTGAATTTTTTTGGGAGTGCTGCACCATTTTTGTGAATATATATATATATATATATATATATATATATATATTTTTTTTTTTTTTTTTTTTTCTCGTATATAGGGGGAAATGTAAAAAAAAATAAGCAGAATTAAATCCCAGGTTATATTTTATTTTTATTGAAATTGTTGAAAGCACATAATGATGCCAATATAATGATGCTAATATAATGTTTTCACTTTTGTTACCACAGGTGCTGTCACCAATACGACTACTATATTGAAAACCACAAGCAATGCTGGTAGGAGCGATGTATTTTGTAGTGTAGAATATATTGCGTCATAAGCTCTATCACTCCATTTGCACCCTATAAAAAGCATCAAGCAAATGCTCATATTATAGTTCTATACAAACTATGAGATGTATGGAGCCATGATATAGCACCTATAGAAACCTATCAGATCAAACAATTAAGAGTGTGGCTTCAGATGCTGTATGAGGCCAGAATACCACAGAGGTTTTTTCTTTTGCAAAAACGCCGTAAAAAACGCCAATTTTCCCGCACAGCGTTTTTTCAGCGAAAAAACGCCGCATTCAGATGTTAGCTGCAAGTCAATAGTAAACTGCAAAATGCCAGATTCAGTTGACATTTTTTAAATCCTTTTGCCATTTTTCAGCAATTTTGGGCTCAGAGACTGGATTTTCAAAATGCGAGACAAAACCTAGTTTGGCGTTTTTTGCCCTGAAATCGTGGCGTTTTCCTCCCATAGAAGTCTATGGGAAAGCAAAAATGCCATGAAAAATGCCATGTTGTTTTTAAATTTTGCGTTTTTGCAGGAGGTTTTTATTCTTTTTTGGACTTTAGCGTTCCAAAAAAGTGATGGAGATACCTTTTTTATTAAAATTTCGTAGGTTACCATAAAAAAAAAGAATAAAAAAGATACAGTAGTGATGTAAAAAATTGTACCTAACGAGATTTATCTTTTTTTATTACGAAATGTTTATTAATTTTTAAACAGGGATTAATTTATGTGGGCGGGTAAAGCACTAAAAATGTAGCCGACAATAATAAAAATGTAGTGTGTGTGTGTTTTTCACTTTGTTTTTACATTTTTTTGTTAGTACTACTACTCCCAGCATGGAACACACTGTTCCATGATGGGAGTAGTAGTACCTGTACTAATAGACAGATCTCCTGTTGCGATCCTTCTGTATAATGTATAGATGCGGCCAGCCGCTCTTCTATGGTCCCCTGCACTGCCGTATATATACACGTATTCATATTTCCCGCAGAGAGCTGTGATTGTCCAGATGGTTCCAGCCAATCACAGCTCTCTGTGGAAAATAGGAACATGTGTATATGTACGTCTGTGCAGGGGACCATAGAAGAGTGGCCGCATCTATACATTATACAGGAGGATCACAGTGGGTGTCAGTAGTGATACCCTCTGTGTTCTTTCCTTAACTACAAGTACTACTACTCCCAACATGGAGCACACTCTGCTCAATGCTGGGAGCTGTAGTACCTGTATTAATAGACATATGGCATCATGTGTCAGAAATTACACTTGTTGTGCTCTGCAGGTACTACAGCTCCCAGCATGGAACAGAGTGTGCTCCATGTTGGGAGAAGTAGTACTTGCAGGTAAGAACAGATCACAGCCGGTATCACTACTGACACCCGCTGCGATTGTCCTGTCTATAGCAGAGATGGAGCGACTGTATACAGCGCTCGCATCCCTGCTCTGTACTCCAGCCACTCATTCATATTTTCCTCAGAGCTGTGATTGGCTGCAACAATTCGGCCAATCACAGCTCTGGGCAGAAAATATGAATGATGTTCTATTCACATCACTGGCCGGAGTTTAGAGCAAAGATGCAAGCGCTGTATAGATCCGCATCACTGCTATATTATGGACGATCGCATCGGGTGTCAGACTGACACCCGTGGCGATATGTCTATTGTACAGGTACTACTACTCCCATCATGGAACAGTGTGTTCCATGCTGGGAGTAGTAGTACTACATAAAAAAATGTTAAAAAAAAAAAAAGAGAAAAAAAAAGTTAAACACACACATACACACACACTTTATTTAAAAATGTATTTAAATGTTTTTATAAAAAAATAAACATTTAGTTAAATACATCCCTACATTTTTACATCCCTACTGCATCCTACCACATAAAGGTAAAAACAGAAAAAATGCCAAAAATGCAGGGAAAAACTGTGGCAGTTTTTCTGGCGTTTTAAAGCCCAAAAAATTGCAGGGCAAAAATCTCAGGGGAATTCTAGCCTGATGGAAAATCTTCCATCTCTGTAATGCAGCTATTTCCAGCAGTATCAATCATCTATCTATTGCAGTGTTTCCCCAACCAGCGTACCTCCAGCTGTTGCAAAACTACATAACTGAGAGTTGTAGTTTTGCAACAGCTGGGGGTACCTTGGTTGGGAAACACTGATCTAGTAGATGTGTTGGCAGCCAGACATTTCCCCAGTAGTCACTCGTTACATACCTTTAAAATGTGTATTGCTAACTTTAGGCCAAGAGGTCATATTTTCAGGTTAAGTTTCCCATTTGTGTTACCAAGTTTACTTTTTTGTAGATTTACATTTTGCAATAATTTCCCTAGGAAGTTTCTTTAGTTTGTATTGCCTTTGTTGTTGGTTTAATAAAGAGCTTGAACCCTAAATGAGGAGAACACCAGAAATACGTGCATTGTGTGTGAGCAAACAAGGAAGTATAAAATTGTACATTAAAGAACGCAAACAAGTGAACAATAACACGCCCTGTTCCCATCACATTCTTCATCTATGTCTACCATATACACCTGTGTTCTTTTGACCTTTATCAGCATATCGCACAGTTAAAGAAGCATAGAATAAAATAGTAGACTAAACTGCTCCACATGTGAAACCTTTAAGAAAATATATCCATAAAACAAGTGCTAAACAAGACAAGACTCGACATGATAAAGAGGCTTAAAGGGGTACTCTGGTGGAAAACAATATTTTTTTAATTAACTGGTGCCAGAAAGTTAAACAGATATGTAAATTACTTCTATTAAAAAATCTTAATCCTTCCAGTACTTATCAGCTGCTGTATACGACAGAGGAAGTTCTTTTCTTTTGGAATTTCTTTTCAGTCTGACCACAGTGCTCTCTGCTGACACTTCTGCCCATGTCAGGAACTGTCCAGAGCAGGAGAAAATCCCCATAGCAAACATATGCTGCTCTGGACAGTTCCTCACATGGACAGAGGTGTCAGCAGAAAGCACTGTGGTCAGACAGAAAATAACTACTCAACTTCCTCTGTAGTATAGAGCAGCTGATAAGTACTGGAAGGATTAAGATTTTTTTAATAGAAGTAATTACAAATCTGTGTAATTTTCTGGCACCAGCTGATTTAAAAAAATAAATAAATGTTTTTCACCGGAGTACCCCTTTAAATGTACTTGTGTATTAGACCACAGCACATTCACTGCCGAGAGCACTAGGGCTTACTTTGCAAACAGCTATCCTGTTACAGCAACATTAATATGCTTGTAGATTGATGCATCCATGTGATGTCACTGTCATACTGTCACCAGATCTGAGCCTTTGAGGAGTGACCTTCAGTACAACATACAGTGTAATATTCAGTTCACCAAGCCCAAATACCTAGACATCCAGTCTGTACTATGCAAGAAATGGCATTAACTTCCTTGTAGAATACACTGTTGACTTCATTGTGAATAGTGTTGAGCGCGAATATTCGCAATTCGAATATATATTGCGAATTTCGCATATTCGCAAATATGGTGAACACAGCACTATATATTCGCAATGACAAATATTTGTAATTTGTTTTCCCCACAGAACACATCACAGTGATCTCATCCCTCCCTGCTTCCAGCTTGTGGTCAAAAGAAGGCTCCTATACTATTTTCTGTATTAGTCTGGAGAGCGAATTTTCGCAAATATGAGAATATGCGAATATTCGAATATTCGCGAATATCGCCACTAAAGAATATTAGGAGATAGGTGGATAGATAGTATAGATAGATAATATAGATAGAGAGATAATATAGGAGGATAGGTAGATAGTTATCTGCATGCAAGTGTGCAAATATATGGAATATGCAAATTTCGCGAATATAGGACGAATATTCGTCCATATATTCGCGAAATATCGCAAATTCGAATATGGCCTATGCTGCTCATCACAAATTGTGAATCATCCACAATTTTTTATATGAAGCTTAGCTGCCTATGAGCAAGTGTGGCACTGTAGTACTCTACAATCTGTCTCAGAAATCCTAATCGACTTCTTGACAATGTTCTTCATTATACTTTTGTTTTCATTTTTATTGCATAATACATTTTCAATAACTTAATTTTTGTTCTTTTTGTTTCAGGCAAAAGCTTCTTGGATCTGATGCTCATTGTGGTTTTACTCATTTCTGTTCTTTTGTAGTCATTGGAGTTATGATGCTTTGGGTTATCATTTGAATACAACAAATAAGATTGAATGATATAATTTTACTATTTACTATTAAGAATTTAATGTAAAATGAACTGAGTTTATTAAACCTATGGATCATAAACACAGCTGGTTAAAATAATCTGTACTGACAGCCTGGTATTTAAAGGTGATACCTACTATAAGAAGTGATGTCGTATCTCTTTACAGAAGAGCTCACATCTAGGCATTGTGCCGGGAATTACAACACAACTCTATTTGGCTTCACTGTTGCTCCTTCATTCCGAAATCATTGGAAGTCCCTGCAGTTGGACAGCCACAAATCAGGATGTGATGGCATGAATTGGTGGGAATAACCCCATTAAACTTTAGGGTCTATTCACACGTACAGTATTCTGTGCAGATTTGATGAGCAGGATTTCAAGCTGTGTTCAGTCATTCAGTTTACACTGAAATCTGCAGCAGAAAATCCTGCGCATCAAATCTGCGCAGAATACTGTACGTGCGAATAGACCATTAAAGTGATTTTTTTGTAGCCACAAATAAATAAATAAAAAAAATGGATTACAACCCAGCAGGGTTAATAATACTCTTATTTTGACTTTTTAAATTTAGAATGTATAAAAAAAAATTTAAGAATTACATTTAGAGATAAGCGAACCTTTAAAAAATTTGATTCGGCCGATTCGCCGAATTTTCCGAAAAAGTTTGTTTTGACTCGAAATTTTTTGCGGCGAATCTATATTAAAAAAGGCTATTTCTAGCCTACATACAGCCTCTATAGGGGATATAACACTTTGCTGTGTCCTAAAACGCATATGGAGTGTGCTGGGGTAGTGAAATAATTCTGTTATTCAGAATAGCATGCAGATTACCGGCATCGCTTTTAGAATCACTGCCGCACAGCAGCACAATGACAGAGCCTGGTGGTGGCATCAGTGTCAGGAGACCATATAGTGACTGAATGACATAGCGTGGAGGTGTTGGCAGCATGAGGAGACCATTGAGTGGCTGAATGGCACAGCGTGGAGGTGTTGGCAGCATGAGGAGACCATATAGTGGCTGAATGACAGCGTGGAGGTGTTGGCAGCATGAGGACACCATATAGTGTCTGAATGACACAGTGTGGAGGTGTAGGCAGCATGAGGAGACCATATAGTGGCTGAATGGCACAGTGTGGAGGTGTTGGCAGCATGAGGACACCATATAGTGGCTGAATGACACAGCATGGACATGTTGGCAGCATGAGGAGACCATATAGTGGCTGAATGATACAGCATGGAGGTGTTGGCAGCATGAGGAGACCCTATAGTGGCTGAATGGCACAGCGTGGAGGTGTTGGCAGCATGAGGAGACCATATAGTGGATAAATGGCACAGCCCGGAGTTGCCAGCAGCATGAGTAGGCACTAGGCCTTCACAATCCCTAAGATTAAAAGATGAATGAAGAAATTTAAACCGAAGATTTTGGATAGCGGGTGCTACCTATGAGAAAATTTAAAATTCCCAGACCCAGGCCCCACAGCGGCATCAGTACACCATATATTGCCTAAATGACACAGCCTGGAGTTGGCTGATGCACGAGTACACAGCAGGGCTTCACAATCCCCCCCCAAAAAAAACACAACAATTTTTTAAATTTTTGAAAAAGATTTTGGATAGCGGGTGCTACCTACGAGAAAATTGGAAATTACCAGACCCAGGCCGAGCAGCGCCATAATTTTTTTATTTGAAATTTAAAACAACCTTTGCGTGTCCCGTACCCCATCGTGTGGGTACGAAGGACCGAATCCAACAAGCCCCCACAGCAACATCAGTAAAGCATATATTGCCTGAATGACACAGCCTGAAGTTGGCTGATTCACGAGTACATAGCAGGGGTTCACAATTCCCCCCAAAAAACACCACAATTTTATAAATTTTTGTAAAAGATTTTGGATAGCGGGTGCTACCTATGAGAAAATTGGAAATTCCCAGACCCAGGCCCCACAGCGGCATCAGTAACCCATATATTGCCTGAATGACACAGCCTGGAGTTGGCTGATGCACGATTACACACCAGGGCTTCACAATCCCCCCAAAAAACACCACAATTTTATAAATTTTTTTAAAAGATTTTGGATAGCGGGTGCTACCTATGAGAAAATTTGAAACTACCAGACCTAGGCCCCACAGCGGCATCAGTAACCCATATATTGCTTGAATTACACATCCTGGAGTTGGCTGATGCACGAGTACACACCAGGGCTTCACAATCCCCCCCAAAAAACAACACAATTTTTGAAATTTTTTAAAAAGATTTTGGATAGCAGGTGCTACCTATGAGAAAATGCAAATGAAATGACCAGACCCAGGCCCAGCAGCGCCATCATTTTTTTATTTGAAATTTAAAACAACCTTTGAAAAATGTTAACGAAAATTTAGGACAGCGAGTGCTCTCTATATATTACCACAATGACGCAGCCTGGAGTTGGCTGATGCATGAGTACACACTAGGGCTTCACAATCCCCCCAATGGGGGGACCATTGAAATGTGTGATTTTTTTATTTGAAATGTAAATAAAAATTTGTGTCCCGGACCCCGCCGTGTGGGTACAAAGGACCTTATCTCACAAGCACCCACAAGGCTCATGTGGCCGTAAGATGTACGCGCAACCAGTGGCATACTAAGGGGGGGGGCATCCCGCCCCGGGTGCCGCTCACAAGAGGGGTGCCAGGGGCGGACTGACCCGCCGCAGCCGTCGCCGCCACCACCACTACTGAGAATCCGGGACACTCGTCCCAGATCTCCAGCAGACAGCGGTTCCTTCTCCTGTATGCGCGATACACGCACATACAGGAGAAGGCGTCCCCTCTGTGTGAGCCGCATCTGCAGCTACACAGAGGAGACGTGACCTCCGCCCCCACACAGCACGCAGTACAGGCGCCGATGACGTCACTCATCGGCGCCTGTACTGTGGAGGGGAGAAGACGCGGGCCCTGCAGCTGAGGAGATGTTACTCTACATATACCTATGGGGAAGGGGAGGGGGGGTACTCTACATATAGCTTCGTGGAAGGGGAGGGGGGGTTACTCTACATATACCTATGGGGAAGAGGGGGGGGGCTACTGTACATATACCTATGGGGAAGGGGAGGGGGTTACTCTACATATAGCTACGTGGAAGGGGAGGGGGGGTTACTCTACATATACCTATGGGGAAGAGGGGGGGGTGTAGCTGCATATACATATGGGAAAGAGGGGGGTGTAACTGCATATACCTATGGGAAAGGGGGGTGTAACTGCATATACCTATGGGAAAGGGGGGGTATATCTGCATATACCTATGGGAAAGGGGGGGTGTAACTGCATATACCTATGGAGAAGAGGGGGGTGTAGTTGCATATACATATGGGAAAGAGGGGGGTGTAACTGCATATACATATGGGAAAGGGGGGGTGTAACTGCATATACACCTATGGAAAGAGGGGGGTGTAACTGCATATACCTATGGGAAAGAGGGGGGGGGGGGTGTAACTGCATATACCTATGGGAAAGAGGGGGGGTGTAACTGCATATACCTATGGGAAAGAGGGGGGGGGGTCTAACTGCATATACCTATGGGAAAGAGGGGGGGTGTAACTGCATATACCTATGGGAAAGGGGGGGTGTAACTGCATATACATATGGGAAGGGGGGGGGGTGTAACTGCATATACCTATGGGAAAGGGGGGTGTAACTGCATATGCCTATGGGAAAGGGGGGTGTAACTGCATATACCTATGGGAAAGGGGGGATGTAACTGTATATACCTATGGGAAAGAGGGGGGATGTAACTGCATATACCTATGGGAATGAGGGGGGGTGTAACTGCATATACCTATGGGAAAGAGGGGGGTGTACCTGCTTATACCTATGGGAAAGAGGGGGTGTGTAACTGCATATACCTATGGGAAAGAGGGGGGGGTGTAACTGCGTATACCTATGGGAAAGAGGGGGGGGGAAGGTAACTCTGCCTATACCTATGGGGAAAGGGGAGGTAAGGGGGGGGGGGGGTAACTGCCTATACCAATGGGAAGAGGGGGGTAACTCTGCCTATACCAATGTGGAAGAGGGGGGTCACTCTGCCTATACCAATTGGCAAGAGGGGGGGGGGGAAATCTGCCTATAGCTATGGGAAAAAAGGGGTTTAACTCTGCCTATACCTATGGGAAACGGGGGGAGTTTTTTTTTAACTCTGCCTATACCTACGGGGAAAGGGGGGGGGATTCTGCTGCCTATACCTAAGGAGAAAGGGGGGGTTAACTCTGTTCCTATACCTATTGGGAAGGGGGTTTAACTCTGCTGCCTATACCTACAGGGAAGGGGGGCTACCTAACTTTAGACCTGGATGCCTAACTACTTACCTACATACCCAGCTACCTAACTATGTACATACCTGGCCTTCATACATGGCTGCCTAACTACCTAGCTAGCCCCCTACCTACCTAACTTGTCACCTACCTACATATCTGGCTTCCTGATCTACCTACCTAGTTACCTGGCTACCTACCTACCTGCCCGTTTACTGTGCAGGACACCAAGGAGGGCATTATTACAGTTTGTGGGCCTATAGATGGAAAGATTGTGCAGAGGAGGGCACTGGAAAAATGCAGAGTCTGACATGTTTTTCCTGCAGATGTTAAGAGATCCACATGGCGGTCTTATCCAGACGGAGAAGAAAAGGAAAGAGGATGCCGCTGATCAGAAAATACGTAATTGTGAGTCCCAAAATGTAACTGCAATAACTTATATGGTATGTACTTCCTGTGTACAGCTGATATCTACCGCCATATGGTCCTGTATATGATCACTTATACAGATCCTTAATAGTATACTGGTCTGTGTATAGTGGTTTTATTCAGTACAGTATGGCGGTATTATCCAGTTATTGTGTGGTGGTATATATTTACTCCTTGTATACCAGTATTATTGGTCATGGAAATTTACCTATGTTAAAGTGTTTCTTATATATATACATTTTAGTTTATTGTGTGTGGGATTTAGGTGGAATAGGGGCGTGGCAGAAGATTGACGAGCTGCAGAGCCTAGTAGGGGCCCTTGCTTTTTTTTGGTCCGCGGGCCCTGAGTGTTGTCAGTCCGCTCCTGGGAGGGGGTGTAATTAAGGGGGGGAGGAGGGGGTAAATAAAGGCGGAGGGAGGGGGGTTTAATTAAGGGGGGGGTGCAGGTGGGGGGGTGCCAAAGAAAGGGTCCAAATGCTCTAGGTACACCCCTGCGCACAACGTCTCTATAGCCCTGACCGGCCTTTTTTGTTTTTTGTACCTTTGTTTAAGAACAAGCACACATCCAAGAGTCCAGAAGACTCTATAATGCAGGACGGTGGACCACCAAAAGACATTCTTCTATAAAATAATTTTTTTATGAAATAAAGAAGCAGAGTTCATCCTTCTGCGTATTTTTTAAAAAAATGTTGCTTAAAAAATCACACGCAACAAGCGTTCAATGGTGTAATGGTTATTATTGTGGACAATTCAAGTTTATTACTGTGATAATTATCAGAAAATTTCAAAAAAAAACACTACCCAAGAGTGTTTAATAACCCCATACATTGCACCATAAATGTTGAAATTTAAATTAAGCATGTATGTATGTATTTCAAAAATCCTAAAATTAAAGGCCCAAGCCCAGAAGCATCATGAAGTCACGTATTTCCTGAAAGACACAGGAGCAGTCAGGAGTAGGAATCAGCACATTGTTGAAATTTGCATTAAGCATGTATTAGCTACTGCTAAACTTCCAAAAATTTAAGGCCCAAGGCCTGAGGCATCAGGGAGGCAATTATTTCCTGAAAGACACAGAATGAGTCAGGAGCAGTCATTCGCAGTACCCAAGAGGGTTTCATAACCTCTTACATTTAAAGATCAATGTTGAAATTTTCATTAAGCATGTATTTAGCTACTTCTAAACATCCAAAAATTGAAGGCCCAAGGCCTGAGGCATCAGGGAGGCAAGTAGTTCCTGAAAGACACAGAATGAGTCAGGAGCAGTCAGGAGCAGTACCCAAGAGGGTTTCATAACCAACCCCTTACATTTAACCCCTTAAGGACAATGGACGTACTCCTACGCCCCCGTTTCCGAGTCCTTAAGGACCGAGGACGTAGGAGTACGTCCTGTCCATTCCCGGCCCCCCACCGGTAGCCGGAGGGGAGCCGGTGCCCGATGCCTGCTGAAATCGTTCAGCAGGCATCGCGGCATATCGCCCAGGGGGGTAATTATGCCCCCCCATGTCGGCGATGGCCGCAAATCGCTGGACAATTCAGTCCAGCGATCTGCGGCGATTCCGGGTCAATCGGGTCTCCAGTGACCCGGTGACCCGGAATTACTGGCTGATCGGGGCCGTCAGAGACGGCCCCAAACAGCCAGAGCCTGCAGAGGTGAGGTGGCACTGGTGCCACCTCACGATCGCCCTGATTCGTCGGCCGGATTCCCGGACGACCAATCAGGGCGCCCGCTGCGGGTGTCACTCCCGCACCCGCTCCGCCCCTCTTCCGGAGGACGTGAGCGGGTGCGGGACGTGCACCCCTGGTGCTGGGGACCCCGATCCCCGGCGTTATTGTTGGGATCGGGGCCCCAGGAGCGACGACGGCGGCGGCGGGAATGAGCTGCAGCGTCGATCAAGCAGCAGCAGAAGGTGAGTGACAGCCTCCTGCTTTTGCTTAGCAACAGCTCCAAGCATGCAAAAAGGGCATGCTGGGAGCTGTAGTTATGCAACAGGAGGAGGCAGACCACCACAACTCCCAGCATTCCCTTATGGGCATGCTGGGACTTATGGTTTTGCAACAGCTGGAGGCAAATTCTTTCTATGGAAAAGTGTACCTTCAGCTGTTGTGTAACTACAACTCCCAGCTTGCACAAACAGCTAAAGTGCATGCTGGGAGTTGTAGTGGTGCATCTGCTGGTTGCATAACTACAACTCCCAGCATGCCCGTTGGCTGTCGGTGACTGCTGAGAGTTGTAGTTTTGCAACAGCTGAAGGCACACTGAGTTAAGTAGCAAACCAGTGTGTCTCCAGCTGTTGCATAACTACAATCCCCAGCATCCCCAGCCAAAGTAGCATGCCTCCCGCTGTTGCATAACTACAACACCCAGCATGCCCTTCCGCTGTCCGTACATGCTGGGGGTTGTAGCTTTTGCAACAGCTGAAGGCACACTGGTTGCAAAACACTGAGTTTGTTGCCAAACTCGGTGTTTCACAACCAGTGTGCCTTCAGCTGTTGCAAAACTACAACTCCCAGCACGCACTGATAGACCGTACATGCTGGGAGTTGTAGTTTTGCAACAGCTGGATGTTCCCCCCCCCCCCCAATGTGAATGTACAGGGTACACTCACATGGGCGGAGGATTACAATAAGTATCCGGCTGCAAGTTTGAGCTGCGGCAAATTTTCTGCTGCAGCTCAAACTGCCAGCGAAAAACTACTGTGAACCACAAAGTAAATACACTACCACAAAATAAAATAAAAAGTAAAAAACACTACATATACACATTCCCCTACACAGCCCCCCTCCCCAATAAAAATGAAAAACGTCTGGTACGCCACTGTTTCCAAAACGGAGCCTCCAGCTGTTGCAAAACAACTACTCCCAGTATTACCAGACAGCCACTGACTGTCCAGGCATGCTGGGACTTTTACAACAGCTGGAGGCCCCCTGTTTGGGAATCACTGGCGTAGAATACCCCTATGTCCACCCCTATGCAAGTCCCTAATTTAGGCCTCAAATGCGCATGGCGCTCTCACTTTGGAGCCCTGTCGTATTTCAAGGCAACAGTTTAGGGCCACATATGGGGTATCGCCGTACTCGGGAGAAATTGTGTTACAAATTATGGGGGGTATTTTCTGCTATTACCCTTTTTAAAAATCTAAAATTTTTGGGAAACCAACATTTTAGGTAAAAATTTTTACATTTTTTTTACATATGCAAAAGTTGTGAATCACCTGTGGGGTATTAAGGTTCACATTACCCCTTATTATGTTCCCCGAGGGGTCTAGTTTCCAGAATAGTATGCCATGTGTTTTTTTTTTTTGCTGTCCTGGCACCATAGGGGCTTCCTAAATGCGGCATGCCCCCAGAGCAAAATTTGCTTTCAAAAAGCCAAATGTGACTCCTCCTCTTCTGAGACCTGTAGTGCGCCAGCAGAGCACTTCTCACCCCCATATGGGGTGTTTTCTGAATCGGGAGAAATTGAGCTTCAAATTTTGGGGGGTATTTTCTGCTATTACCCTTTTAAAAAATGTAAAAATGTTGGGAAACCAAGCATTTTAGGTAAAAATAAATGTTTTTTTTTACATATGCAAAAGTCGTGAAACACCTGTAGGGTATTAAGGTTCACATTACCCCTTGTTACGTTCCACGAGGGGTCTAGTTTCCAAAATGGTATGCCATGTGTTTTTTTTTTTTTTGCTGTTCTGGCACCATAGGGGCTTCCTAAATGCGGCATGCCCCCAGAGCAAAATTTGCTTTCAAAAAGCCAAATGTGACTTTTCTCTTCTGAGACCTGTAGTGTGCCAGCAGAGCACTTCTCACCCCCATATGGGGTGTTTTCTGAATCGGGAGAAATTGGGCTTCAAATTTTGGGGGGTATTTTATGCTATTATCCTTTTTAAAAATGTAACATTTTTTGGAAACCAAGCATTTTAGGTAAAACATTTTTTTTTTTTTACATATGCAAAAGTCGTGAATCACCTGTGGGGTATTAAGGTTCACTTTACCCCTTGTTACGTTCCCCGAGGGGTCTAGTTTCCAAAATGGTATGCCATGTGTTTTTTTTTGCTGTCCTGGCACCATAGGGGCTTCCTAAAGGTGACATGCCCCCCAAAAACCATTTGTCGCTCCTTCCCTTCTGAGCCCTCTACTGCGCCCGCCGAACAATTAACATAGACATATGAGGTATGTGCTTACTCGAGAGAAATTGGGGTTCAAATACAATTAAAAATTTTCTCCTTTTTACCACTTGCAAAAATTCAAAAATTGGGTCTACAAGAACATGCGAGTGTAAAAAATGAAGATTGTGAATTTTCTCCTTCACTTTTCTGCTATTCCTGTGAAACACCTAAAGGGTTAATACACTTATTGAATGTCATTTTGAATACTTTGGGGGTGTAGTTTTTATAATGGGGTAATTTATGGGGTATTTCTAATATAAATACCCTTCAAATCCACTTCAAATCTGAACTGGTCCATGAAAAATAGCGAGTTTGAAAATTTTGTGAAAATTTCCAAATTGCTGCTGAACTTTGAAGCCCTCTGGTGTCTTCCAAAAGTAAAAACTCATAAATTTTATGATGCAAACATAAAGTAGACATATTGTATATGTGAACCCAAAAATGTTTTATTTTGAATATCCATTTTCCTTACAAGCAGAGAGCTTCAAAGTTAGAAAAATGCTAAATTTTCATTTTTTTCATCAAATTTTGGGATTTTTCACCAAGAAAGGATGCAAGTTACCATAAAATTTTACCACTAAGTTAAAGTAGAATATGTCACGAAAAAACTATCTCAGAATCAGAATGATAACTAAAAGCATTCCAGAGTTATTAATGTTTAAAGTGACAGTGGTCAGAATTGCAAAAAACGCTCTGGTCCTTAAGGTGTAAAATGGCCTGGTCCTTAAGGGGTTAAAGATCAATGTTGAAATGTGCATTAAGCATGTATTTAGCTACTGCTAAACATCCAAAAATTGAAGGCCCAAGGCCTGAGGCATCAGGGAGGCAATTATTTCCTGAAAGACACAGAATGAGTCAGGAGCAGTCATTCGCAGTACCCAAGAGGGTTTCATAACCAACCTCTTACATTTAAAGATCAATGTTGAAATTTGCATTAAGCATGTATTTAGCTACTGCTAAACATCCAAAAATTAGAGGCCCAAGGCCTGAGGCATCAGGGAGGCAAGTAGTTCCTGAAAGACACAGAATGAGTCAGGAGCAGTCATTCGCAGTACCCAAGAGGGTTTCATAACCAACCCCTTACATTTAAAGATCAATGTTGTAATTTGCATTAAGCATGTATTTAGCTATTGCTAAACATCCAAAAATTGAAGGCCCAAGGCCTGAAGCATCAGTGAGGCAAGTAGTTCCTGAAAGACACAGGATGAGCCAGGAGCAGGCAATGGCAGTACCAAAGAGGGTTTCATAACCCTAATTGATAACCCAAGAGGGTTTCATAACCAACCATAATTGGGAAGTGTTGGTGTAGCAGCATGGTCAATCTACTCTGAGGCATCTGGCATTGGTGGCTGGAAATCCTGGCTGATCCATCCCTGATTCATCTTCCCAAACGTCAGTCTCTCCACATTTTTAGTGGACAGACGAGTTCGCCTTGGGGTGACTATGGCCCCGACCGCACTAAACACCTGCTCTCATGGCACACTACTGGCCGGGCAGGACTGCTTTTCCAGGGCAAACTCTGCTAGTTGCGGCCATAAATCAATTTTGGCCGCTCCGGAAGTCCAGCGGATCTTCACTGGTTGTTGGCATGGCCATGTCAAGGTATATCACCACCTGCTAGTTCTCCATGTCTACCTGCTGCTGATGAGTTGCTTCACTATGCGGGTGAAGAAAGCTACTCATCAGCGACTGTAGACTCAGGCTGCTGCTGATTGAGCTGGTACTGCTTCTGCCACCCCTCCACTCCCCAGCAGCCAAGACAATGGAAGGTGAGCGCAGAGGGCCCCCCGAGTCAGACCTGCGAGTGGATGGACCATGTGGCCGATAGGCATCAGCCAACTGACTATGTAGAATCTCTCTGAAGTAGGTCAGTTTGTCCTCCCTCTCAGTGGGTGTAAAAAAGGCCCCCATTTTGGGACGGTAGCAAGGGTCTAATAAGGTGGAGATCCAGAAGTCATCCCTCTGACAAATTTTGACAATTCAGCGGTCACTACGCAAGCAACTGAGCATGCATCGTGCCATTTGCGCCAGTGACTCAGAGGGACTACATGCCTCCATCTCCACTGCATACTGCCACGGTGTGTCTGGGTCCTCTGTCTCAACTTCCTCATAACCCTCCAGCTCCTCTGGCTGCTCCTGCTCCTCCTCTCCTGTCCGATGACTAAAAACACCGGCCATCTCATCCAACCTAAACTGTGCTCCGCTCTGCCCCTCATCATCCTCCTCCTCCAGTTCAGCCCCCACAGGGCTCATGTAGCCTTGAGATGTAGGCGCAACGTCTCCATTGCCATGACCAGCCATGGTCTCAATCATTTGTTGTAGGAAATGTAGGAGTGGAATTATGTCGTTAATGGCGTAATCCAGGCGACTCACAAATAATGTGGCTTCCTCAAAGGGCCTCAGCAAATGGCAGGTGTCACGTATGAGCTTCCACTGGTACACATTGAAGTTACACAGGGGAGTACTCCTATCTGCTTGGATCATCAAGAAATCGGTGATGGCTTTTCTTTGTTCGTATAGTCTGTCCAACATATGGAGGGTGGAATTCCAACGTGTGGCAACGTCACAAATAAGACTATGTTGTGGGATACCGTTCTGACGCTGCAGCTCAAGGAAGGTGTGCTTGGCGGTGGACGAGTGGCTGAAGTGCATGCACAGTTCCCTTGCCATTTTCAGGATGTTTTGCAAATGGGGTGAAGACTTGAGGAAGTGCTTGACAACCAGATGCAACACGTGTGCCATGCAAGGCGCATGTTTCACACTTCCTTGTCGCAGCGCGGACACGATGTTCTTCCCGTTGTCGGTCACCATGGTTCCCATTTCCAGATTTCGTGGAGTAAGCCATACTCGGATTTCTTTACGATTGAACTTTAGCAGTTCCTCCCCTGTGTGACTCCGTTCGCCAAGGCAAACCATGTGAAGAATAGCTTGACACCGCCGTGCCCTACACACATGGTACGATGAAGGGCCACTGAGATTTGGACGTGCAGTGGAGGCCGAGGACACGGTGGAGGATGAGGAGGCGGCGTTGCACACTGCAACAGGACCAACTGCCTGGGAGCGAGAGCGTGGAGAAGCAAGAGGTGTGACCTGTCCAAGTTGCTGTTGTGGCTGTGCAGGAACCAGATTTACCCAGTGGGCCGTAAAAGACAAGTATTGTCCCTGACCGTAGTTACAGCTCCACACATCGGTGCTGCCGTGAACTTTTGAACACACCGACAGGCTCAAGGACTGGCCCACCTTCTCTTGTACAAACTTATGCAGGGCTGGTACTGCCTTCTTCACAAAGAAATGACAGCTTGGGACTCTCCACCTTGGCTCGGCACAAGCCATCAATTCTCTGAAAGGTGCAGAGTCGACCACTTGAAAAGGGAAGGGACTGCAACACCAGCAACTTGGACAGGAGCACATTCAACCGTTGGATGAGTGGGCGCATATTGTTGTCTCTTGGACATGGCTTCGCCGATGGATTGTTGGCAGAATGGCTGACTAAAAGCGGGAGAAGCAGGAGCGACAGAAGGAGGGTTTGACACACAGCTCCCTTCGGCTGAGGTGGTGGAGCCTTGGCTGGATGAAGGAGGGAGCGGATGACCACTGTGTGATGCAGCAGGCTGGACCACTACATCGGAGCCATGGTTCTCCCAGGCTGCTTTATGGTGCCGAAGCATGGGCCGTGGTGCCAACATTGGGACCCTGGCCACGCTTGACCTTCTGCCGACAGATCTTGCATTTGGCTACGTGAACCTCCTCCGGATGCCTTATGAAAAACTTCCACACCGCCGAGTAGCTGATTTTCCCACCCGCAGTCCGCACTAATTGACTGCTACTGGTACCGTCTCCAGGAACCCCTGTTCCACTACCTCCCGGAAAGGTAGGCTGCCGCAAAGCAGGTGGTCTCCCCCGAACACGTTTGGCTCCTGAATTTCCACTACTGCCACCACGCTGACTGACAACCGTGCTACCGCCTTGTTGCCTCAAGGGTAACCTGCAACTCTCTTCTCCTGATGATGATGAAGCCGCTTCTGCACCCTGCTCCCAATTGAGATCGGCTTCATCATCATCAACAGGTGTGTGCACGTCACTGATGTCCTCCTTAGGTTCCCCAACAGTGTCGGCTTCAGGACCCTGAACACTAGCAACACCGCCTCCCACGTCACTCTCCTCATCACTACTTAGCCGCCTAGCGGAGCAAGCGGTGCATTTCTCCTCCCCTTCTTGGCTGTCCAGTAGCTGCTGACTGTCCTCTATTAAATCGTCCTCAGTGAATAGTGGAGCTGAACCCACAGCATAAGATACTTCTTTAGGAGAGGGAACAGCATAGGACAAAGGCAATGGGAGGACAGGGACTGCTCCCGTGCCATGCCAACTGAGGGTTGTGTCTGAGGAACCCACCGACTGTTGACTGGGGGTGTCAGATGCCACGTGATGATGTGGATTAGCGTCTTAACCAATCGACAACGGCAGATGGGTTGCTGGTGGAGACACGACCACTGGCTGATAACGGGAGCTCAGGCCTCTCGCTGCGACTCCTGCTGTCACTCTCCCCAAGTCTGCTGCCAACTCTGCCTGAAGTATTTAGGCCTCGGCCACTCCGCTGTGCACGTCCTGGCACTTCTCTGCCTGACATACTTAGTGCGTTTATGAGGGTATTACCATACACTACACTACTCTTTAAACAGTATTTGTCTAGAACAGCAGCAGGTGATTACTTACTGCTGTCCTTTCACAGTATGTAGGCCCTTGACAGATTAACAGGTACTAAATGGTACAATACTTGGATGTACGTATGCGGTGTGCACTGATGAGGGCAGTAATATGCGTAACTATACACAGAAAAAACTCTGTATTTTTGTAAAACACCAGCCGGTGAATACTATTGTTTGGACTTTGACAGTTTGGAGCACCTTGACAGCTTAACAGGTACTAAATGGTACAATACTTGGATGTCCCTATGTGGTATGCACTGATGAGGGCAGTAATATGCCTAACTATACACAGAAAAAACTCTATTTAAAAAAAAAAAAAAAAAAAAAAAACATCCGGTGAATACTATTGTTTGGACTTGCACAGTATGTAGCCCCTTGACAGATTAACAGGTAAAAAAAGGGTACAAATGCACTACAGTCCACTGAACAATCATGTATTTCTGAACAGCAGCAGGACGCAACAGTGCAGCACCACAAAAAAAAAAAAAATCCAGGGATTAAACCCTAAATTGCACTCTGTCACACAATTCTGAGCAGCAGAAGATTTGTGGAGCAAAAAAAAAAAAAAAACTCAATCGGGTGGAAAAATGAGATAAAATGCTTCAGAAAGTTCAGGCAGCTTGGAGATCTGTATGAGGCAGCTGACAGCTATCTGCCCCTCTCTGCTGCAATGCTCAATAACGTAAATAGGAGGTTTAGCTATCAATGATCCTTCTCAGTGTAACAGCACAGCACTCTGCACTCCTGCCTTTCCCCAATGCTGATGTGACTATAAGTTGCAGAGTAACGCTGTGGTATGAGCTATTCACACACACGCAGTCCCGTCCTCTCTATCTGAGTGCATAGATGAAATGAAGAGATGCTAGATGGCCGCCGATTATATAGGGGCTGTGACATCACAGGGGTCAGTGAACACTGATAGGCTGCATCTCACATGTGATTCAGGGTCAGCCCGCCTACCATCATTCCCGCCGCTGTTTCCCACCCTCCCATAATTCCCGCCATCTTAGGTCTTCAATAGCCTGGAACGCTGTAAAATGGAGTTTAATGAAGCGATTCGCGCGATCGAATCGCGGCGATATTCGCATTCGTTGTGAATCAAATTTTTCATGAAATTCTTAACGAATTCGGGTTTGTCAACTTCGATTTGCTCATCTCTAGTACCCACCGGCTGGTGTTTTTAAAAAATACAGAGTTTTTTCTGCGTATTGTTGCGCACATTATTGCCCTCATCAATGCATACCGCATACGTACATCCAAGTATTGTACCATTTTGTACCTGCTAATCTGTCAAGGGGCTACATACTGTGAAAGTCCAAACAATAGTATTCACCGGCTGGTGTTTTACAAAAAAACAGATTTTTTTCTGCGTATAGTTGCGCATATTACTGCCCTCATCAGTGCATACTGCATACTTATATCCAAGTATTGTACCATTTTGTACCTGTTAATCTGTCAAGGGGCTACATAATGTCAAAGTCCAAACAATATTATTCACCGGCTGGTGTTTTACAAAAATAGTGATTTTTTTTTCTGCGTATAGTTGCGCATATTACTGCCTTCATCAGTGCATACCGCATACGTACATCCAATTATTATACCATTTTGTACCTGTTAATCTGTCAAGGGGCTACATACTGTCAAAGTCCAAACGATAGTATTCACCGGCTGGTGTTTAACAAAAATACAGTTTTTTCTGTGTATTGGTGAGCATATTATTGCTCTCATCAGTGCATACCACATAAGTACATCCAAGTATTGTACTATTTTGTACCTGTTAATCTGTCAAGGTGCTCCATACTGTCAAAGTCCAAACAATATTATTCACCGGCTGGTGTTTTACAAAAATAGTGATTTTTTTTCTGTGTATAGTTGCACATATTACTGCCTTCATCAGTGCATACCGCATACATACATTCAAGTATTGTACCATTTTGTACCTGTTAATCTGTCAAGGGGCTACATACTGTGAAAGTCCAAACAATAGTACTCACCGGCAGGTGTTTTACAAAAATATAGTTTTTTTTCTGCGTATAGTTGCACATATTGTTGCCCTCATCAGTGCATACCGCATATGTACATCCAAGTATTGTACCATTTTGTACCTGTTAATCTGTCAAGGGGCTACATACTGTCAAAGTCCAAACAATAGTACTCACCGGCAGGTGTTTTACAAAAATATAGTTTTTTTTCTGCGTATAGTTGCACATATTGTTGCCCTCATCAGTGCATACCGCATATGTACATCTAAGTATTGTACCATGTTATACCTGTTAATCTGTCAAGGGGCTACATACTGTCAAAGTCCAAACAATAGTACTCACCGGCTGGTGTTTAACAAAAATACAGAGTTTTTCTACGTATTGTTGCGCATATTATTGCCCTCATCAGTGCATACCGCATTACGTACATCCAAGTAGTGTACCATCTAGTACCTGATAATCTGTCAAGGGCCTACATACTGTGAAAGGACAGCCATAAGTTATCACCTGCTGCTGTTCTAGACAAATACTGTTTAAAGAGTAGTGCAGCGCATTGTAATACCCTCATATACGCACTAAGTATGTCAGGCAGAGAAGTGCCAGGACGTGCACAGAGGAGTGGCAGAGGCCTAAATACTTCAGGCAGAGTTGGCAGCATACTAGGGGCGAGTGGCAGCAGGAGTTGCAGCGAGAGGCCTGAGCTCCCGTTATCAGCCAGTGGTCTTGTCTCGACCAGCAACCCATCTGCCATCGTCGATTGGTGAACACGCTCATCCACATCATCACAAGTGACATCTGACACCCCCAGTCAACAGTCGGTGGGTTCCTCAGACACAACCCTCAGTTGGCATGGCCCGGGAGCAATCCCTGTACTCCCATTGTTTTTGTCCTATGCTGTTCCCTCGCCTAGAGAAGTATCTTATGCTGTGGGTTCAACTCCACTATTCACTGAGGACGATCTAATAGAGGACATCCAGCAGCTACTGCCCAGCCAAGAAGGGGAGGAGACATCCGCCGATTGCTCCGCTAGGCGGCCAAGTAGTGATGCGGATAGTGACTTGGGAGGCGGTGTTGCAAGGGTTCAGGGTCCTGAAGCAGGCACTGTTGGGGAACCTAAGGAGGACATCAGTGACGTGCACGCACCTGTTGATGATGATGAAGCCGATCGCAATTGGAAGCCAGGTGCAGAAGGGGCATCATCTTCATCAGGAGAAGAGAGTTGCAGGTTGCCCTTGAGGCAGCAAGGCGGTAGCACGGTTGGCAGTCAGCGTGGTGGCAGGAGTGGAAATTCAGGAGCCAAACGTGCCCGGGGGAGACCACCTGCTTCGCGGCAGCCTACCTTTCCGGGAGTTAGTGGAACAGGGGTTCCTGGAGACGGCGCCAGTAGCAGTCAATTAGTGCGGACTGTAGGTGGGAAAATCAGGTTTACTGATGCCGCTGTGGGGCCTGGGTCTGAGAATTTCAAATTTTCTCATAGGTAGCACCCGCTATCCAAAAGTCTTCTTCATAAATTTCTACAATTGTTGTGTTTTTTTTTTTTTTTTTTTTTGGGGGGGGGGGGGGGGGGATTGTGAAGCCCTGGTGTGTACTCAGGCATCAGCCAACTCCAAGCTGTGTCATTCAGGCAATATATGGTTTGCTGATGTTGCTGTGGGGGCTTGTTCGATTTCGTCCTTCGTACCCACAAGATGGGGTGCAGGCCCCTCAAAGTTTGCTTTCGATTTCAAATAAAAAAATTTCAATGGTCTCCTCATGCATCAGCCAACTCCAGGCTGTGTCATTCAGGCAATATATGGTTTACTGATGCCGCTGTGGGGCTTGGGTCTGGAAATTTCAAATTTTCTCATAGGTAGCACCCGCTATCCAAAATCTTCTTCATAAATTTCTTAAATTGTTGTGTTTTTGGGGGGGATTGTGAAGCCCTGGTGTGTACTAGTGTATCAGCCAACTCCAGGCTGTGTAATTCAGGCAATATATGGTTTACTGATGCCGCTGCTGGGCCTGGGAAATTCAAATTTTATCACAGGTAGCACCCGCTATCCAAAATCTTCGGTTTAAATTTCTAAATTCATCTTTTAATCTTAGGGATTGTGAAGGCCTAGTGCCTACTCATGCTGCTGGCAACTCCGTGCTGTGCCATTCATCCACTATATGGTCTCCTCATGCTGCCAACACCTCCGCGCTATTTCATTCAGCCACTATTAGTGTTGAGCGGCATAGGCCATATTCGAATTCGCGAATATTCGCGAATATATGGACGAATATTCGTCATATATTCGCGAATATTCGCATATTCGTTATATTCTCGTTTTATTTTCGCATATGCGAAATTTCGCGTATGCGAAAATTAACATATGTGAAAATTAGCATATAGGAAATTCGCATACTCGAAAATTCGCATATGTGAAAATTAGCATACACTAATCTTCGCATATGCGAATTTTCGCACGCCAGTCTCACACAGTAGTATTAGAGCCTTCTTTACACCACACAAGCTGGAAGCAGAGAGGGGTGATCACTGTGATGTGTACTGTGAAGAAAAAAAAAAAAAAAAAATTCGTAATTACGAATATATAGCGCTATATTCGCGAAATTCGCAAATTCGCGAATATGCGATATTCGCGAATAATATTCGAATTGCGAATATTCGCGAGCAACACTAGCCACTATATGGTGTCCTCATGCTTCAGCCTCATCCAAGCTGTGTCATTCAGCCACTATATGGTCTCCTGACACTGATGCCACCACCAGGCTCCGTCATTGTGCTGCTGTGCGGCAGTGATTCTAAAAGTGATGCCGGTAATCTGCATGTTATTCTGAATAACAGTATTATTTCACTACCCCAGCACAGCAAAGTGTTCTATACCCCTATTGAGGCTGTATGTAGGCTAGAGAAAGCCTTTTTTAATATAGATTTGCAGTGAAAAAATTTGGATCGATACAAACTTTTTGGCAAAATTCGGTGAATCGGCCGAATCAAATTTTTCAAAAGTTCGCTGATCTCTACTTTTCAGTCATACTACTATTCGGTTATATTGTTAGTCCATAGTCCTCTATTTGGCTATCTTCCCCTTCGTTTTTTCTCTTTCTCTTCCCTTTTGTCTTTCTTTCTTCTTATGTGTCTTTCTTCATGTCTTTATTGTTTAGTGCATGTTATCGTGTGTTCCCTGTTTTGCTTCTCTGTCAAAAAACAAATGTAACCCCTTGGGGACACAGGGCGTATGCATACGCCCTGCATCCCCGATCCTTAAGGACTCAGGGCGTACCTGTGCGCCCTGAGCCCGGTCCCGGTGTTTAAAATGGGGTCACGCCGTGACCCCGCATCACACCGGGTCGGCCCCAGCTGCTATTCATAGCTGGGACCCTGGGCTAACAGCGCGCGGCACTGATCGTTGTGCCGCACGCTATTAACCCTTCAGACACGGCGATCAAAGTTGACCGCCGCGTCTGAAAGTGAAGGTTAACGCTTCCCGGCAGCTCATAAAATCGCGATGTTCCGATCAGCTAGAACGCAGGCGGAGGTCTCCTTACTGGTCTCCGCGGCGTCTGATCGGGGTTTGATTGCTCCAAGCCTGAGCTACAGGCTTGAGCAATCAAGCCCCTATCTCACTGATCTGTGCAAAGTTATGGCTTTGCAGGGATCAGCATAATAGATCAGTGTGTGCAGTGTTATAGTCCCCTATGGGAGCTATAGCGCAAAAAAACAGTGAAAAAAAAAGTGAAAAAAGGTAATTTAACCCCTTCCCTAATAAAAGTTTGAATCACCCCCCTTTTCCCATAAAAAAAAAATTTAATAAAAATAAACATATGTGGTATTGCTGCGTGCGAAAATGTCCGAACTATAAAAATATATTGTTAATTAAATCGCACGGTCAATAGCGTACTCGCAAAATAATTCCAAAGTCCAAAATAGCTTATTTTTGGTCACTTTTTATATCATGAAAAAATGAATAAAAAGCGATCAAAAAGTCCGATCAATAAAAAAAATGGTATCGATAAAAACTTCAGAACACACCTCAAAAAATGAGCGCTCTTACCGGCCCATATGCAGAAAAATAAAAAAAGTTATAGGGGTTAGAAGATGAGAATTTTTAACATAGAAATTTTCCTGCATGTAGTTATGATTTTTTTCCGAAGTACGACAATATCCAACCTATATAAGTAGGGTATCATTTTAACCGTATGGACTTACAGAATAAAGATAAGGTGTTTTACTGAAAAATACACTGCGTAGAAACGGAAGCCCCCAAAAGTTTTTTTTTTCTTTTTTTTTAATTTTTTTCTTCAATTTTGTCGCACAATGAATTTTTTTTCCGTTTCGCCGTGGATTTTTGGGTAAAATGACTAATGTCACTGCAAAGTAGAATTGGTGGCACAAAAATAAGCCATAATTTGGAATTTTATGTGCAAAATTGAAAGCGTTATGATTTTTAGAAAGTGATGAGGAAAAAATGAAAACGGAGTCCTTAAGGTGAAAATAGGCTGAGTCCCTAAGGGGTTAAAGGGGTACTCTGGTGGAAAACAATTTTGTTCTAATCAACTGGTGCCAGAAAATTCAACAGATTTGTACATTACTTCTATTTAAAAATCTGAATCCTTCCAGTATTTATCAGCTGCTGTATACTACAGAGAAAATTGAGTTGTTCTTTTCTGTCTGACCACAGTGTTCTCTGATGACACCTCTGTCCATGTCAGGAACTGTACAAAGCAGGAGAGGTTTGCTATGGGGATTTGATCCTGCTCTAGACAGTTCCTGACATGGACAGAGGTGTCAGCAGAGAGCACTGTGGTCAGAAAGAAAAGAACAACTCAACTTCCTGTGGAGCATACAGCACTGGAAGCATTAAGATTTTTTATATAAGCAATTTAGAAGTCTGTTTAACTTTCTGGAGCAAGTTGATATGAAATTTTTTTTTCCTCTGGAGTACTCCTTTAATTGAAGAGATTTCTGGGAATCGGATTGGTTTCTATGGGCAACTGCTTCACTTTTCTAAGGTTTGATAACTTTCCCCATAGTCTCAACTTACTTTTTTTACAATCACTATAGAATATCTAATGGCTCTTAAACATGGACATAAATCCTTATGGGTACTTTCACACATCCAGGATCTGCTACATATTTTTGCTGCATATTGTGTGCAGCTGATTTTGCTACCCATTGAAGTTAATGGTTAGCAAAATCAGCTGCACAAAATATGCAGCAGAAATATACATGTGAAAGTACCCTTTTATTATAACAGTTGACATGAACGTTACCCCCTGCCTGTGCCCGCTCCTAGCAGCAACCTGCTGCTACGAGCGTACAAAAAGGTATCTGCGCGACTGTAATAAACTGTGTGCCCATGTGCAGTTTACTCTCAGACATCGCAGCCACTCTCTACATAGCTCAGGGAGCAGAGGAGCGACCGCGATGTCTGTGAGTAAAAATCAGGCATGCGCAGTTTACTACAGTCGCGCAGATCCCTGTGTGCGATCATAGCAGCGGATTGCTGTGGATCCGCTACGTAAAACACGTTGAGGATCCATTACATGTGACCCTACCCTTAAAGCCCACTGTTTCTTCACAGAGACCTGTAACCTGTGAGCCAACACCTAAAACCCAGAATGAATAACTATGTAGTACACAGGGGAGGTTTGCAGTAGTAGTTCCTCAGAGATGTCATCTGGCAGCTAACCTGATATCCCCCGTGAGCCCAAGTTCTTTTTTCCCATAGTGTGGAGTGCTGCAGGAATGAGAAATCCTGACACGTGTAATGTGGGCACAACTTGAAAAGTTACTGAACAATCTGTGCAATTCCAGATCCAAAACAGTCTCTTTAGCACAAAGTAGTATGGTACATGTTTTAAGAGATGAGTGGCAAGTTGGCTACTGTCCCTTTGAGAGTTGCTTTACTAGATATTTTGACTGGAAAGTCTCTGGTGTGCTTTTTGCATGTGTATGTGGTATACTAAAGCAGATGCAGTTGCAGAAAATATACTTTAACTGTCCAATTAGGTGTTCTCTACTGTTAGGGGCCTACCCAGGTGTATGTCTGCCTAGCAGGAGCAGAGCTAGGAGAGTTGTTGCTCTGGCCTTAGCTGTTTTGGGTCCATCCTTCTGGGAAGAGGGGGGTAAACCATAGACTTCTCCATCAGCCTTTTTGAAAATTCTGCTTAAATGCTGATTAAGGCTAGGCTTCCACTTTTTTTTTTTTGTGAAAAAACGCTGCTGCCAGATGTTAGCTGCAAGTCAATAGTTGACTGCAAAATGCCATATCCACTTGGCGTTTTTCAGTTTGGCTTTTTTTTTTTAATCCTTTTGTCATTTTTGGGCTCCTGGGCAGTTTTTAAAAAACAACCTCTTGTTGAGACTTTGGCTTTTTTTGGGGGAAAATCTTGGCATTTTCCTCCCATAGAAGTCTATGGGAGTGAAACGCCATGTGGGCTTTATCTTTGGAGTTTTTGCTGACGGTTTTAGAGGAGTGGAAAGAGGGGTGTAGAGGAGTGGACAGAGGGGTGTAGAGGAGCGTACATGGGTGACAGGGGTGTAGAGGGGTGTAGAGGAGTGGACATGGGTGACAGGGATGTAGAGGAGTGGACAGAGGGGTGTAGAGGAGTGGACAGAAGGGTGTAGAGGAGTTTATATGTGTGACAGAGGGGTATAGAGGAGTGTACATGGGTGACCGAGGGGTGTAGAGGAGTGTTGAAGCAAAAGAAGAAATGATCCAGCGAAGTATAAATCCAACTTTATTGACGGCACGAGTAAAATCAGTAAAACAACCCAGGCATATCAGACGCGTTTCAGGAGCATGCACACCCTTCGTCAGTGATGTCATCACCTAACTCAGGTGTTCCGTTAAATAGTACTCCTGATGGAAGGGAATTTAACCCCTTCCTAGTATCTTGGAGACTATCACCTCAACCGGACTACTGAGGAGGGGAAAAGCCACTAATACAATACACATGTAAGTAAGAGTAATACTAAAATAATGATACAAAAGCGAGCATTGCAACATATGGCTCAATGAAAAAAACACATAAATGGAAGATTAAATATAAATATGCGTGATTTTTGTAAACTTGTGGGTTGTACCCAGAGTGAGGTGGCTCTGCGGGTTTAGTAATGAAACAGCAGTTCACGTTTGATTCATGCCATTAGGAGAACTAGTTCCCAACATGAACTGCCAAAATGCTTCTCTTTCTAACAATTTTCTCCGCATACAACCTCCTCTTGGTCCAAAATGACACGCTCAATGGCATAAATACAAAAATGCTTGACATTACCTCAGTGAAAATTTTTAAAGTGCATAGATGCTGCTGACCGGTTGCGTATAGTATTACTGGTACTGTCATTTAGATGCTCAAGTGCCCTCACCCTCAATTTTCTAGTAGTACATCTTACATATTTGAGGTGGCACTCTGAGAATTCTATGACATAAACCACATTGTTATGGTTGCAGTTAATGTAATGCTTAAAGGGGTACTCCGCCCCTGGCATCTTATCCCCTATCCAAAGGATAGGGGATAAGATGTTAGATCGCCGCTGCTGGGGACCCCGGGGATCGCCTCTGCGGCACCCCGCTATCATTACTGCACAGAGCGAGTTAGCTCTGTGCGTAATGATGGGCGATACAGGGGCCGGAGCAGCGTGACGTCATGGCTTCGCCCCTCATGACATCGCGGCCCGTCCCCTTAATGCAAGTCTATGGCAGGGGGCGTGACAACCGCCATGCCCCCTCCCATAGACTTGCATTGACGGGGGCGGACCGTGACGTCACGAGGGGCGGAACCGTGACGTAACGATGCTCCGGCCCCTGTATTGCCCGTCATTACGTGCAGAGCGATCTCGCTCTGCACAGTAATGATAGCGGGGTGCTGCAGCAGGGGATAAGATGTCAAGGGGCAGAGTACCCCTTTAATTGTATAATTTTGATTCTCTGTCGCATTTGAAAATTGCGTGCATACCTTTGCATAATTGCACGTTTTGCAAATCCTACTGCCACATTTAAAGAAACCCTTGTGACTGAGCCAATTGCTCTCTGTTTTAGTATCAGAGAGTACCAAACTGGGGGACAATAGATTTCCCAGTGTATTGGCCTTCTTGGGCACGACATGGCAGCCCTTAGAAAGGATGTTGGCCATGATCTCATCTTGTCTTAGCAAATGAAGATGTCTGTAAATAATTTATTTTATGGCATTGAATTGAGGTGAAAATGTAATGGCAACTACAGGTTTATCAGTAAATTCTTTTTCCATATGCTTAGTTGTATTATTGGGTGTAATAAGATTATCTCTGCTCTTTTTATCTACCACTCTTTTAGCATTAGATAGGGAATTAGATGAGTAACCTCTGTCTGCGAGTCGCTGCCAAGCTCCGCAGATTTGTGACTCGCAAACTGAGGGATCACTACAATTGCGTCTGATCCTAGTAAATTCCCCAACTGGAATAGCTATAACCGTATGCGGTGGGTGATTACTATCTGCCCTCAAAATCGTGTTCCCTGCTAACGGTTTTCTGTAAGTGGCTGTGAAAACAATATTACCCTTAGTACCTGTAAGTTGCAACTCCAAAAAAGAAATGGTGGACCTATCCGAAAAATTAGTACATTTCAAATTAAAAGGATTTCCATGGATGTGGTCCACGTACAGTAGTATGGCAGACATATCACCCCTCAAAATTAGGAGGAGATCATCTATGTATCTGCCATACCACTGCGCGTGGGACAAAAATGGATTGGTGGCTGAAAATAGAAAAATGGATTCCCAAAAGGACATTGTAAGATTAGCTAGGGATGGTGAGTGTCTCGCACCCATAGAAACACCGCTAACTTGAATGTAAAACGTATGATCAAAGAAAAATAAATTGTGTGTCATGAGGAACCAAGTACACATTTTAATAAATTCCTGTAATTCGACAGTATAGTTGCTATGTTTTTCTAAATGGTAATCAAGCGCTTCTCTGGCGGTATTCAAGGGAATGCTGGTATATAGGGATACCACATCACAACTCAACTAACTGAATTCCTCCTCCCATACCATATGCTCAAGGGATCTGAGGACATCCCTGGAGTCTTTGAGATAACCCGGTACCCTCCTAACTAGATGTTGGAGTAGCTGGTCGACCCAGATGGACAACCTTTCCAATAGTGAACCACAAGAAGAAACAATGGGTCGCATGGGGGGAGGTACTACATTTTTGTGTGTTTTGGGGAGACCATACATGATGGGGAGAGACGATGGGCTCATCCACCAACATGTAGTCCCTATCCCTGACAGTGATGACCCCCAAGCTGTCTCCTTCAGTAAGCAATGCATCTAATTAATTTTAAAATTTAGCAGTAGGATTAGAATTTAGTTTTTTCTCAAACGTGAACTGCTGTTTCATTACTAAACCCGCAGAGCCACCTCACTCTGGGTACAACCCACAAGTTTACAAAAATCACGCATATTTATATTTTATCTTCCATTTATGTGTTTTTTTATTGAGCCATATGTTGCAATTCTCGCTTTTGTATCATTATTTTAGTATTACTTTTACTTACATGTGTATTGTATTAGTGGCTTTTCCCCTCCTCAGTAGTCCAGTTGAGGTGGTAGTCTCCAAGATACTAGGAAGGGGTTAAATTCCCTTCCATCAGGAGTACTATTTAACGGAACACCTGAGTGAGGTGATGACATCACTGACGAAGGGTGCGCATGCGCCTGAAACGCGTCTGATATGCCTGGGTTGTTGTACTGATTTTACTCATGCTGTCAATAAATTTGGATTTATACTTCGCTGGATCATTTCTTCTTTTGCTTCAAGATTGGGCACCTGGCTGAGTGCAGATCCTTGCGGAGTTCAACGGTGAGGTGAGCTGGACTTCCATATTATATTCATTGCTTGCATTGTATCTGCCAAACCGTGCTCCCTACCACCAACATACAGGCACTGAGTTCACACACAAAGTACACAACCACAATCTAGTGTGCATCAGCGTTTATTGCATTATGGCTAATGATGACCGCTCTCAAAAGGCAGCCAGCCTATTTGTGGCTTCAGGATCAGTTGTATTTTTGGGTGTAATAATTATGATAATCTCTGCTCTTTTTATCTACCACTCTTTTACCATTAGATAGGGAATTAGATGAGTAACCTCTGTCTGCGAGTCGCTGCCAAGCTCAGCAGATTTGTGACTCGCAAACTGAAGGATCACTACAATTGCGTCTGATCCTAGTAAATTCCCCAACTGGAATAGCTTTAACCGTATGCTGTGGGTGATTACTATCTGCCCTCAAAATCGTGTTCCCGGCTAACGGTTTTCTGTAAGTGGCTGTGGAAACAATATTACCCTTAGTACCTGTAAGTTGCAAATCCAAAAAAGAAATGGTGGACCTATCCAAAAAATGAGTAAATTTCAAATTAAAAGGATTTCCATGGATGTGATGCACGTACAGTGGTATGACAGACATATCACCCCTCCAAATTAGGAGGAGATCATCTATGTATCTGCCATACCACTGCACGTGGGACAAAAATGGATTGGTGGCTGAAAATAGAAAAATGGATTCCCAAAAGGACATTGTAAGGTTAGCTAGGGATGGTGAGTGTCTCGCACCCATAGGATACTACATCACAACTCAACCAACTGAATTCCTCCTCCCATACCATATGCTCAAAGGATCTGAGGACATCCCTGGAGTCTTTGAGATAACCCGGTACCCTCCGAACAAGAGGCTGGAGGAGCTGGTCGACCCAGATGGACAGCCTTTCCAATAGTGAACCACAAGAAGAAACAATGGGTCGCATGGGGGGAGGTACTACATTTTTGTGTGTTTTGGGGAGAACATACATGATGGGGACGATGGGCTCATCCACCAACATGTAGTCCCTATCCCTAACAGTGATGACCCCCAAGCTTACTCCTTCAGTAAGCAATGCATCTAATTTGCTTTTAAATTTAGCAGTAGGAATAGAATTAACTTTTTTTCATTAGCTAGCATATTGTTAATTTGTTTTATATACATTGATTTGTCCATGACAGTGGCAATGCCGCCCTTGTCAGACATTTTGATAAAAATGTCCTCATAGGACTTTAATTCTTTTAGGGCGCCATTCTCACTGTGAGACATATTGCGTTTTTTGCAGGAAGATGATTTGACCCTATTTGCAAGTTCAATAAGATCTGTTTCTACTGCATTTTGAAATTTGTCCATTCCTGGAGTTCTAGATTCTAACGGGTAAAATGAGGGGTTTGCATTTCTGTGAGTAGGATTATTATTTATAAGTGTGGTTTCAATAACATTTTCTTTCATTAGGTCCTGAAGGTTGGGCATAATAACCTGATCACAGAAATCCAAACCCTGGAAATCATTTAACACCGGTATTTTTTTGGGTTGATTAGAATTATCTATTGCATTATCATTTGCAACTAAAAAATGTTTTTTTACAGTCAAGTTACGTATACATTTATTAACTTCACATAGAGTGTTAAATGGAGAAAAATTAATTCCTTTACTTAATACTGATTCTTGTTCCTTAGTTAACGTCCGTTTTGAAATATTCATGACTGTCAGTTTTTGTTCACCTAACTCCTCAGTCGAGGTATAGCAGCGTTTTCTGTGTTTTCTCCCCCGCCGGCGGGAATTTTTCCGCGGCGTTTTGCGTTTTTTGAAAGATAGCGTGCATTGCCTTCTGGGGGTTGAGAAGCATCGGATTCCGTACTGACTCCATTACCTTTCGTCTCAAACTCGGATGAGCTAAAGGTAACTTTCTGCGTACAATTGCGTTTTTTCCTTCTATACTTGTTTTTATTCTTTAGGATAGATTTTGGTTCACTAGATTCCCATTTACCCCAGGCATACACTTGATTTAGCTCATAGTCCCTTGTGTCCCTAACAAGTTTGATCTTTTTGGTTTCCATTATTTGAGCCTACATTTTACTTATGCTATCATTGATTTTATCCAGGAATTCAGTGTATTCTGACAAGTCCTTATAATTTTCTGCCTGACTTTTTAACTTTTCAATATCCGCAGTGAGGATTTGTAGTATAAGTGACTCAAACTTCATGATGGTTTTCATGATACTCATTGAACAGATGGTTAGGGCTTGGTTCCATTCTGCCTCCATTTCCTCACAATAGATAACACTCGGAATTTTCCTAATTTGCAGTCCTCGCGGTACGATTTCCTTAGATATATAATTACTCAATGTGGTATGGTCCCACTAAAGTTTTATTTCTTTGCATTGCAATCTTTCCAAATTATGCATGCACACCTTCAAGTTAATGAGATTAGGTGCTTGAGATCCTGAAGCCACAAATAGGCTGGCTGCCTTTTGAGAGCGGTCATCATTAGCCATAATGCAATAAACGCTGATGCACACTAGATTGTGGTTGTGTACTTTGTGTGTGAACTCAGTGCCTGTATGTTGGTGGTAGGGAGCACGGTTTGGCAGATACAATGCAAGCAATGAATATAATATGGAAGTCCAGCTCACCTCACCGTTGAACACCGCAAGGATCTGCACTCAGCCAGGTGCCCAATCTTGAAGCAAAAGAAGAAATGATCCAGCGAAGTATAAATCCAAATTTATTGACAGCATGAGTAAAATCAGTACAACAACCCAGGCATATCAGACGCGTTTCAGGCGCATGCGCACCCTTCGTCAGTGATGTCATCACCTCACTCAGGTGTTCCGCGTAAATAGTACTCCTGATGGAAGGGAATTTAACCCCTTCCTAGTATCTTGGAGACTACCACCTCAACTGGACTACTGAGGAGGGGAAAAGCCACTAATACAATACACATGTAAGTAAAAGTAATACTAAAATAATGATACAAAAGCGAGAATTGCAACATATGGCTCAATAAAAAAACACATAAATGGAAGATAAAATATAAATATGCGTGATTTTTGTAAACTTGTGGGTTGTACCCAGAGTGAGGTGGCTCTGCGGGTTTAGTAATGAAACAGCAGTTCACGTTTGAGAAAAAACTAAATTTTAATCCTACTGCTAAATTTTAAAATGAATTAGATGCATTGCTTACTGAAGGAGACAGCTTGGGGGTCATCACTGTCAGGGATAGGGACTACATGTTGGTGGATGAGCCCATCGTCTCTCCCCATCATGTATGGTCTCCCCAAAACACACAAAAATGTAGTACCTCCCCCCATGCGACCCATTGTTTCTTCTTGTGGTTCACTATTGGAAAGGTTGTCCATCTGGGTCGACCAGCTACTCCAGCCTCTAGTTAGGAGGGTACCGGGTTATCTCAAAGACTCCAGGGATGTCCTCAGATCCCTTGAACATATGGTATGGGAGGAGGAATTCAGTTAGTTGAGTTGTGATGTGGTATCCCTATATACCAGCATTCCCTTGCATACCGCCAGAGAAGCGCTTGATTACCATTTAGAAAAATACTGTCGAATTACAGGAATTTATTAAAATGTGTACTTGGTTCCTCATGACACACAATTTATTTTCCTTTGATCATACGTTTTACATTCAAGTTAGCAGTGTTTCTATGGGTGCGAGACACTCACCATCCCTAGCTAATCTTACAATGTCCTTTTGGGAATCCATTTTTCTATTTTCAGCCACCAATCCATTTTTGTCCCATGCGCAGTGGTATGGCAGATACATAGATGATCTCCTCCTAATTTGGAGGGGTGATATGTCTGCCATACCACTGTACGTGGACCACATCCATGGAAATCCTTTTAATTTGAAATGTACTAATTTTTCGGATAGGTCCACCATTTCTTTTTTGGAGTTGCAACTTACAGGTACTAAGGGTAATATTGTTTCCACAGCCACTTACAGAAAACCGTTAGCAGGGAACACGATTTTGAGGGCAGATAGTAATCACCCACCGCATACGGTTAAAGCTATTCCAGTTGGGGAATTTACTAGGATCAGACGCAATTGTAGTGATCCCTCAGTTTGCGAGTCACAAATCTGCGGAGCTTGGCAGCGACTCGCAGACAGAGGTTACTCATCTAATTCATTATCTAATGCTAAAAGAGTGGTAGATAAAAAGAGCAGAGATAATGTTATTACACCCAATAATACAACTAAGCATATGGAAAAAGAATTTACTGATAAACCTGTAGTTGCCATTACATTTTCACCTCAATTCAATGCCATAAAATAAATTATTTACAGACATCTTCATTTGCTAAGACAAGATGAGATCATGGCCAACATCCTTTCTAAGGGCTGCCATGTCGTGCCCAAGAAGGCCAATACACTGGGAAATCTATTGTCCCCCAGTTTGGTACTCTCTGATACTAAAATAGAGAGCAATTGGCTCAGTCACAAGGGTTTCTTTAAATGTGGCAGTAGGATTTGCAGAACGTGCAATTATGCGAAGGTATGCGACAGAGAATCAAAATTATACAATTAAGCATTACATTAACTGCAACCATAACAATGTGGTTTATGTCATAGAATGCTCAGAGTGCCACCTCAAATATGTAGGATGTACTACTAGAAAATTGAGGGTGAGGGCACTTGAGCATCTGAATGACAGTAACAGTAATACTATACGCAACCGGTCAGCAGCATCTATGCACTTTAAAAATGTTCATGGAGGTAATGTCAAGCATTTTTGTATTTATGCCATTGATCGTGACATTTTGGGACCAAGAGGAGGTTGTATGTGGAGAAAATTGTTAGAAAGAGAAGCATTTTGGCAGTTCACATTGGGAACTAGTTCTCCTAATGGAATGAATCTCAAATGTGAACTGCTGTTTCATTACTAAACCCTCAGAGCCACCTCACTCTGGGTACAACCCACAAGTTTACAAAAATCACACATTTATATTTATATTTAATCTTCCATTTATGTGTTTTTTCATTGAGGCATATGTTGCAATTCTCGCTTTTGTATCATTATTTTAGTATTACTTTTACTTACATGTGTATTTTATTAGTGGCTTTTCCCCTCCTCAGTAGTCCGGTTGAGGTGATAGTCTCCAAGATACTAGGAAGGGGTTAAATTACCTTCCATCAGGAGTACTATTTAACGGAACACCTGAGTGACATCACTGACGAAGGGTGCACATGCTCCTGAAACGCGTCTGATATGCCTGGGTTGTTGTACTAATTTTACTCGTGTTGTCAATAAAGTTGGATTTATACTTCGCTGGATCATTTCTTCTTTTTCTTCAAGATTGGGCACCTGGCTGAGTGCAGATCCTTGCGGAGTTCAGCGGTGAGGTGAGCTGGACTTCAATATTATATTCAGTGTAGAGGAGCGTACATGGGTGACAGAGAGGTGTAGAGGAGTGTACATGAGTGACAGGTGTGTAGAGGAGTGTACATAGGTGACAGAGGTCTGTAGAGGAGTGTACATGAGTGACAGAGGGGTATAGAGGAGTGTACATGGGAGAAGGAGGGGTGTAGAGGAGTGTACATGGGTGACAGAGGGGTGTAGAGGAGTGTACATGGGAGAGAGAGGGGTGTAGAGGAGTGTACATGGGTGACAGATGGGTGTAGAGGAGTGTACATGGGAGACAGAGGGGTTTAGAGGAGTGTACATGGGAGACAGAGGGGTGTAGAGGAGTGTACATGGGTGACAGAGGGGTGTAGATGGCTGTACATGGGTGACAGAGGGGTGTAGAGGAGTATACATGGGTGGCAGAGGGGTGTAGAGGAGTGTACATGGGTGGCAGAGGGGTGTAGAGGAGTTTACATGGGTGGCAGAGGGGTGTAGAGGAGTGTACATGGGTGACAGATGGGTTTAGAGGAGTGTACATGGGTAACAGAGGGGTGTAGAGGAATGTACATGTGTGACAGAGGGGTATAGAGGAGTGGACATGGGTGACAGAGGGATGTAGAGGAGTGTACATGGGAGACAGAGGGGTGTAGAGGAGTGTACATGGGTGACAGAGGGGTATAGAGGAGTGTACATGGGTGGCAGAGGGGTGTAGAGGAATGTACATGTGTGACAGAGGGGTATAGAGGAGTGGACATGGGTGACAGAGGGATGTAGAGGAGTGTACATGGGAGACAGAGGGGTGTAGAGGAGTGGACATGGGTGACAGATGGGTGTACAGGAGTGTACATGGGTGACAGAGGGGTATAGAGGAGTGTACATGGGTGACGGAGGGGTATAGAGGAGTGGACATGGGTGACAGAGGGGTGTAGAGGAGTGGACATGGGTGACAGAGGGGTGTAGAGGAGTGTACATGGGTGACAGAGGGGTGTAGAGGAGTGTACATGGGTGACAGGGGGGTGAACATGGGTGACAGGGGGGGTGAACATGGGTGACAGCGGGGTGGACGGGAGTGAAAGGGATGACAGGAGGGTGGACGAGGGTGACAGGAGGGTGAACATGGGTGGACAGGGGTGACAGGAGGGTGGACAGGGGAGTGGACATGGGTGACAGGGGGGTGAACATGGGTGACAGGGGGGATGAACATGGGTGACAGGGGGGTGAACATGGGTGACAGAGGGGTGGAGGGGAGTGAAAGGGATGACAGGATGGTGAACATGGGTGACAGGAGGGTGAACATGGGTGACAGGAGGGGGTGAACATGGGTGACAGGGGGGTGGACGGGAGTGAAAGGGGTGACAGGGGGGTGAACATGGGTGACAGGAGGGTGGACAGGGGGGTGGAGATGGGTGACATGGGGGGTGAACATGGGTGACAGGGGGGTGAACATGGGTGACAGGGGGGGTGAACATGGGTGACAGGGGGGTGGATGGGAGTGAAAGGGATGACAGGAGGGTGGACGAGGGTGACAGGAGGGTGGACAGGGGAGTGGACATTGGTGACAGGGGGGTGAACATGGGTGACAGGGGGGATGAACATGGGTGACGGGGGATGAACATGGGTGACAGGAGGATGAACATGGGTGACAGAGGGAGGGACAGGGGGTGGACATGGGTGACAGGGAGGTGAACATGGGTGACAGGGGGGGTGAACATGGGTGACAGGGGGGGTGAACATGGTTGACAGGGGGGGTGAACATGGTTGACAGGGGGGGTGAACATGTGTGACGGGGGGTGAACATGTGTGACGGGGGGGTAAACATGTGTGACGGGGGGGTGAACATGGGTGACAGGGGGGTGAACATGGGTGACGGGGGTGAACATGTGTGACAGGGGGGGTGAACATGGTTGACAGGGGGGGTGAACATGGTTGACAGGGGGGGGGTGAACATGTGTGACGGGGGGGTGAACATGGGTGACGGGGGGGTGAACATGGGTGACAGGGGGGTGAACATGGGTGACAGGGGGGTGAACATGGGTGACGGGGGGTGAACATGGGTGACGGGGGTGGACGGGAGTGAAAGGGATGACAGGAGGATGGACGAGGGTGACAGGAGGGTGAACATGGGTGGACAGGGGTGACAGGAGGGTGGACAGGGGGGGTGGACAGGGGGTGAACATGAGTGACAGGTGGGGGTGAACATGGGTGACAGGTGGGGGTGAACATGGGTGACAGGAGGGTGAACATGGGTGACAGGGGGGGTGAACATCGGTGACAGGGGGTGGACGGGAGTGAAAGGGATGACAGGAGGATGAACATCAGTGCCAGGAGGGTGGATGAGGGTGAACATGGGTGACATGGGTGACAGGAGGGTGGACAGGGGTGAAAGGAGGATGGACAGGAGGGGGAACGGGAGTGAAAGGGATGACAGGAGGGTGAACATGGGTAACAGGAGGGTGAACATGGGTGACAGGAGGGTGAACATGGGTGACGGGGGGTGAGCATGGGTGACAGGGGGGTGAGCATGAGTGACAGGGGGGGTGAACATGGATGACAGGGGGGTGAACATGGGTGACAGGGGGGTGGAGGGGAGTGAAAGGGATGACAGGATGGTGAACATGGGTGACAGGAGGGTGAACATGGGTGACAGGAGGGGGTGAACATGGGTGACAGGGGGGTGGACGGGAGTGAAAGGGTGACAGGGGGGTGAACATGGGTGACAGGGGAGTGAACATGGGTGACCAGGGGGGGTGAACATGGGTGACAGCGGGGTGGACGGGAGTGAAAGGGATGACAGGAGGGTGGACGAGGGTGACAGGAAGGTGAACATGGGTGGACAGGGGTGACAGGAGGGTGGACAGGGGAGTGGACATGGGTGACAGGGGGGTGAACATGGGTGAAAGGGGAGATGAACATGGGTGACAGGGGGGATGAACATGGGTGACAGGGGGGGTGAACATGGGTGACAGGAGGGTGAACATGGGTGATGGGGGGGGTGAACATCGGTGACAGGGGGTGGACGGGAGTGAAAGGGATGACAGGAGGATGAACATGGGTGACAGGAGGGTGGATGAGGGTGAACATGGGTGACATGGGTGACAGGAGGGTGGACAGAAGGGTGGACGGGAGTGAAAGGGATGACAGGAGGGTGAACATGGGTGACCGGAGGGTGAACATGGGTGACAAGAGGGTGAACATGGGTGACATGGGGGTGGACGGGAGTGAAAGAGATGACAGGAGGGTGAACAGGGGTGACAAGGGGGTGAACATGGGTGACGGGGGGTGAACATGGGTGACGGGGGGGTGAACATGGATGACAGTGGGGGGGTGAACATGGGTGACAGGGGGGGTGAACATGGGTGACAGGGGGGGGTGAACAAGGGTGACAGGGGGGTGGACGAGAGTGAAAGGGATGACATGAGGGTGAACATGGGTGATAGGAGGGTGGACAGGGGTGACAGGAGGGTGGACAGGGGGGACAAGGGGGGGTGGACATGGGTGACAGGGGTGTGTGGACATGTTTGAGAAGGGGGGGTGGACATGGGTGACAAGGGGGGTAGACATGGGTGACAAGGGGGGGTGGATATGCGTGACAAGGGGGGTGGACATGGGTGACAGGGGGGGTGGACATGGGTGACAGGGGGGGGTGGATATGGGTGACAGGGGGGGGTGGACATGGTTGACAGGGGGGGTGGACATGGGTGACAAGGGGGGGGTGTATATGAGTGACGTGGGGGGGGTATAGGGTGGACCCGGATGACGGTGGGGGGGTTTGGACTGGGTTGAGAAGGGGTAAGGCTGGGTTCACACCACGTTTTGTTAAATACGGTTCCCGTATACGGCTGGGAGGAGGGGGGGTGGGGCTTAATCGCGGCGCCCACACTCAGCCGTATTCGGGAACCGTATTTAATGCATGTCTATGAGCCGACCGGTGTAAACCGCAGCCTCCGATCGGCTTCGTTTTTGGCTGTATGCGGTTTCCCGACCGCACGCAAAAACGTGGTCGACCGCGTTTTTGCCTACGGTCGGGAAACCGGTTACGGCCGAAAACGAAGCCGACCGGAGGCTACATTAGTGATGGAAAAAATTGTATCTAACGGAATGTATCTTTATAAATGTTTATTAATTTTTAAACAGGGATCAATTTATGTGAGCGGGTAAAGCACTAAAAATGTAACCGACAATAATAAAAATGTATTGTGTGTGTGTTTTTCACTTTCTTTTTACATTTTTTAGGTAGTACTACTACTCCCAGCATGGAACACACTCTTCCATGATGGGAGTAGTAGTTACCTGTACTAATTGACAGATCGCAGGGGTCCCTTGCGATCCTCTTGTATAATGTATAGATGCAGCGGCCGCTCTCCTATGGTGCCCTGCACTCACGTATATATACACATATTCATATTTCCTGCAGAGCTGTGATTGGCCAGATGGTTCCAGCCAATCACAGCTCTCTGTGAGAAATAGGAATATGTGTATATATACGGCCGTGCAGGGGACCATAGGAGAGCAGCCGCCGCATCTATACATTATACAGGAGCATCACAGCGGGTGTCAGGAGTGATACCCGCAGTGATCTTTCCTTTACTACAAGTACTACTACTCCCAACATGGAGTACACCCTGCTCCATGCTGGGAGCTGTAGTACCTGCATTAATAGACAGATCGCAGCGGGTGTCAGAAGTTACACTCGCTGCGATATGTCTATTAATGCAGGTACTACAGCTCCCAGCATGGGGCAGAGTGTGCTCCATGTTGGAAGTATTAGTACCTGCAGTAAGGGACAGATCCCAGCGAATGTCACTCCTCCTGACACCTGCTGCGATTGTCCTTATGTGAATGTCGGGATCAGCTGTTCTCAGAGCTACAGAGCCGGGAGAACAGCTGACGCTGAGCCGTAGGTATACATCGTATATCTACTGCCCAGCAAGAACTTACAGTGAGCCTGCAATGTATATACAGTATACACATTGCTGGCTCACTTAACCCCTTGCTGAGCTGTGCGCTATGCGCAAGCCCAGCAAGGAAAGAGTTAACTTACACTGCTGGACAGTGTAGGTTAACCCTTTGGGCAGTATACAGTATATACAGCTATCTATAGATAGCTGTATATAGTGTATAAAGAAGGCGAAGTCCGCTTACTTCCCTCGAGTACCGGGCAGGTCTGTGTAGCTCCGCCCCCTACAGGGGCTACAGAAGGGAACAAGGCTAGTTAATCTGGAGCTCTGTTCACATTGTCCTTTTTGTATAATGTGAACAGACCCTTCTGACAGTATCTACCCAGACAGGGAGACTCCAGCTGTTGCTAAACTACAACTCCCAGCATGCCCAGACAGAAAAAGGCTGTCTGGGCATGCTAGGAGTTGTAGTTTTGCACCAATTGGTGGCTCCCTGTTGGGTAGACATTGCATCATGGGTGCTCTCCCCAGCGGACAGCGCCAAAAATGTCATAACCAATTTTTTGTGTTTTTTTTCTTCTCGTTTCTGATCCATGTATGCAGAGGATTACTGCGGATTCGATCGATTACCGAAGATTATTTTTTTCCTTTTAATAAAATGGTTAACGAGGGCTGTGGGGGAGTGTTTTTTTAAATAAAATAATTTTTTATAAAAGTTTTTTTTTATAGAATTTTCAGGCTTAGTAGTGGAAGCTGTCTTATTGACTGAATTCATTACTAAACCGGGCTTAGCGTTAGCCCCAAAAACAGCTAGCGCTAACCCCAATTATTACCCCGGTACCCACCGCCATAGGGGTGCCGGGAAGAGTCGGTACCAACAGACCCGGAGAATCAAAAATGGCGCTCCTGGGCCTAGGCGGTAACAGGCTGGCGTTATTTAGGCTGGGGAGGGCCAGTAACAGTGGTCCTCACCCACCCTGGTAACTTCAGGCTGTTGCTGTTTGGTTGGTATTGTGCTGAGAATGAAAATAAGGGGAACCCTATATGTTTATTTATTTTTATTTAAATAAATAAAAAAAAACGCACACAGAGAGACCCCTGAGAGGAAGGTGTCCAGAGACTGCAGAGAGACCCCTGAGAGTAAAGTCACAAGAGACTGCAAATACCGCTGAGAGGAAAGTGTCCAGAGACTGCAAAAGAGACCCCTGAGAGGAGACTGCAAGGAAAGCAGCATCTAGAGAAAGCTGAGGAGACTGACTCAGCAGTCAAGAAAAACACAGCTATAGGAGAATGGTTAAGAATTGCTGGGAGCTGAGGGGAAGACTGTCATGTGTGGATGTTGTCTGCAGAGACTGTATATTGTGTCTCTGTATAACCCTTAGTTTCTGGAGTACAGATTTGTATATGCTTCTAATAATCTGGTTCCCATATTAATATATTATACTGGTTGTTCCAGCCATACACTTGAAGGGGTCATGGTATATCTGTAAAACATGGGCAGGTGTAGTGCAGGCCGTACTAAAGGATGCTCCAGTAAGAGGCTCTGACACAATGGTTGGCAGCTAATACAACAGCAACCCAAAGCAGATAATTCCATTTAGAGCTGATTTTAGCATATGGGCCAACTCATGCATATCCTTTTAGATTTGATTGATGATATGCAATGACAACAACAATATTTACTATGTAGTTGCAAATGTTCTGTATTGGAGGACAGAAGAATTTCCTCTGGTGGACCCACAAAACTTCAACAGCTGGGGAGAGCACAATATCCAGCAGAATAAAAAGCTCATATATACAGGATTGAATTGTTGACTCCATATTGTTACATAGCTATTTTATTTAGCATTAGTTCCAGATTAGAAACACTTAGGAAGGGATTTATTAAGACTGACATTACACACTCTGATCTAAACTAATCCCCTGCCACTACATGGTCATGCTTGATTTGTTATACCCTCACTGAAATCTATGCCAGCTCTGAGCTAGTGGGGCAAAATCATGGCCCTCCTCAAAACCACGCCCTCTTTACCATAGAAACCATGTAGTTTGCACAAAAAATGTATGACTTTTTGATGATTTGCACTAGATAAAGATTTGATAAGTGTCCCTCTTAAACAATGTATTCACAAAAGTGCCAACTGTTTTGTTTGTAACTATAAAGAAATGGATATAGATGTGTTCTGCGAACATGTGGCCTTCACAATAGATAATAAAAGCATTCAAGTACAATGCATTAAAACTTAAAATTGAATTTTAGGGTATAATTACAGGTTATGACCAGAGCAAATTTTACATACAATGCCAATGTAAAGAAGTTAAATGTTACATCTTAGATTACAGAAAACTATTTACTTGAAGCCATTAAAACTTGTTTTAGGAGCCATAACCTTCCAATAAACCTGAGGTGAGAATTTTTTAAATGTTATGATCTATAAACATACTTATCACACAAATTCTCTGTTAATAGAGACAATGTGTCGAGTTGAGCTTTTTAAAAGTTCAATTTGATGGGCTTGCAAAAATTTGGTTCACGTCGAAGAAGTTCTATGTTAACCGGCAATGCAATAGCCCCAAACATAAAAGCTTTAGTGCCCTGTATAACACTGCTAGGTTATATAGAAATGTAGGTATGTAGTTTAAGACTGGTTTTAAGGCTGTTTTTTTAAGTGGCATAAGCCGAGCCTGGCAAAGTTCAAATGTTTGGTGAACCGCTTTTTCCCCAAAGTACTGAATGAAATTGGGTTCACCAGACTTGGTTTGCTCATCTCTATTAAAGTGTTGAGAAGTTTAGAGGATTAGGATTAAATTATTTAAGAACAAGAAAACAAAACAAACTGCATGGAACCTGAACAACCCCTACATCAAACTGTGTAGAAAATTACTTCACCCAAACCAACATTGATAAAGCATTTTAATATTGCTCTGTTTTGGTGTCATTTTTCATAAATAAAATATACCAAATTTTACCCTATAAAACAATCAAGGCTCATGTAGAAATAGAAGGTAAAAGGATGCTAGAAGGAAAAGAGGGAAGTAAAATAGAGATTGAAGAAAACAGTAAGCCAAATGGTCTCAAGTAGGGAGCAACTTTATAGTCGCAAGGGAAAGGTGCATAAAAATATCAGCCCCTGTAAAGGATAGAGAGAACATAATTACAAAGTGCTGGCGCTAAATAAGGTGACTAAATGCAAGAATTGTGAATAAAGTGGCTAGTCGTGATAAAAAGTGACTAGTTGCAATGGAGATAGATTAAATAATTTATTTTATTAAATTGCTGTGCAATAAAATTAGATAAAAATTATACAAGTATGTAAGGGTTGACTGTATTAATTCAGGGCTAATCATCTGTTGCCCAAAAGAGATCTGAAATAAATAGATGAAAAGGTGTGGTAAGATAAAATGACCTCGTTATGTATAAGAAGTGTAACTGGGCTCGATAGATATAATGGACCCACCTATAAAGTGCTGATTGCTCACATGTGCAGAAGGAACTTGTTCTGATGATCCTCCGCTGGAATGAAGATGTGGATTCTTTGTATCCTCTATGTATATATGATTTGGGATCTGTTCGATACAAGAAAGGTAACTATAAGATACTGTTTATAGGATAAATGCCGGTAGTACACGATGTGTATAGGTAGTTTCCTACCCAAAAGTTAGCTTTGATGTATGTATTTTCTTATACAATGTATATAGAAGGAGTAGTGCAGATTTTCCAATGGTTGCTGATGCTTGAAGGTGTCCTATAGTATGGGCAGTATTAGGATAATTATGCTAAGGTTCCATAAATGTTCATAGCTAATTGCAATACATACTTGTAAGAAAGTTACCACAGTTCTGGTTGGAAGTCCGGGGTGTGAACCCTGCTGATATGCTTCTTCCTGAGGTGTGATCCGGTTCGCTGGGGTATTCAGATAGGTGCGATAGGGTGCCCCGGCCGGTGGCACCTCTGCCGTATACACTATCCAAGGAAGCTGATCAGATGTTTTTTTCCCCCCGTGACGTCACTACGGTTAGTACAGTAGTCAAAAAGGTTCCGACTAGTTTCGGAGACATGCTGTCTCCTCCCTCTGGGATGGCTTCCTCTCTGGATCCTCCGCTATTTATGGTCCTCTCCCTTTAACCCCTTTCTCTTTCTTATTTCTTATATCCTCCTCTTTCTGATTAATCCTGTGTTGATACTGGACACCAAATGTTTTGTTTCCGGATGATCCTTATATTTGTGAATTTCCCTGAATAGTTGTGATATTGTGTGTTTAGTATTGAGTAGGCTCGACTTTCTTTTGTTATGAATATGAAGCAGATTTTTACGTGCAGAGCTGGGGCACAGCGATGGGGACCAAATTTGCACCCAGTTATTCAAATCTATATGTAGGCAGCTGGGAGACCACCAGGATATTTCCTGGTGGCAAATTGGGTGCGAATTTGGTCCTCTGGAAACGTTTTATCGATGACATGCTTTTTATATGGAGTGGAGGTGAGGATCTTTTAAAATAATTTTTAGAGGATATAAATAAAAATGAATACTTTTTAAATTTCACATCTGAGTATAGAACCAAACAAATTAATTTCTTAGGTTTGACCATATTTATAGAGAACAATAAAATAGAGACAAAAACGTATCACAAACCCACAGATTCCAATAGTTATATATGGAAATCAAGTTGCAATCTACCTAAAAATAATAAAAAAAACATTGGGACCTGTTAAAAGAAGATAAGATAATAAGAGAAAAACTACCATCCAAACCTACGTTTATTTTTAAGAAGGCAAATAATCTGGGAAATCTTATTGCTCCAACTGTTAAAAACAACTGCAAAACCACACAAAAACAGATGCAATTAGCAGATAATGTAACATACAATACCTTACCCAATGGCTTCTACCCCTGTAAAAATTGCAAAGTTTGTCGCACCATGATTGCAAAACCAGTACAAAATATTAATAATGAAGGAATGCAAAAAAACATACTTCAACACATACACTGCAAAAGCAGAGGAGTAATATACGGCATTCAGTGACCATGTAACAAATTATATATAGGGCGTACAAACAGTACCCTCACACAACGTTTAAAAGAGCATATGTATAATGTTAATAGAAGTTTTGAGGGACATCCACTTTCTAAACATTTCAAGGAAAAACATAATTCAGAAATAAAAAAAGCGCAATTTTTTGGCTTAGAAATATTTACCCCACACTGGAGAGGAGGGAAACATATAGCCCAAATGTCCAGGTCGGAGGCAAGAGGAATCTTTGATCTAAATACGGGTGTCCCGCATGGTTTAAATACGGATTTCGAGTTATTTGGCTTCCTGGAGGAAACATAAAAAAACTTACCGGCACTGAAAGGGGTTAAAGGGAGAGGTCCATAAATAGCGGAGGATCCAGAGAGGAAACCATCCCAGAGGAAGGAGACCGCATGTCTCCGAAACTAGTCGGAACCTTTTTGACTACTGTACTAACCGTAGTGAAGTCACGCGGGAAAAATAACATCTGATCAGCTTCCTTGGATAGTGTATATGGCAGAGGTGCCACCGGCCGGGGCACCCTACCGTACCTATCTGAATACCCCAGCAAACCGGATCGCACCTCAGGAAGAAGCATATCAGCAGGGTTCACACCCCGGACTTCCAACCAGAACTGCGGTAACTTTCTTACAAGTATATATTGCAATTAGCTATGAACATTCATGGAACCTTAGCATAATTATCCTAATACTGCCCATACTATAGGACACCTTCAAGCATCAGCAACTGTTGGAAAATCTGCACTACTCCTTCTATATACATCCCATAAGAAAATACATACATGAAAGCTAACTTTTGGGTAGGAAATTACCTATACACATCGTGTACTACCGGCATTTATCCTATAAACAGTATCTTATAGTTACCTTTCTTGTATCGAACAGATCCCAAATCATATATACATAGAGGATACAAAGAATCCACATCTTCATTCCAGCGGAGGATCATCAGAACAAGTTCCTTCTGCACATGTGAGCACTCAGCACTTTATAGGTGGGTCCATTATATCTATCGAGCCCAGTTACACTTCTTATACATAATGAGGTCATTTTATCTTACCACACCTTTTCATCTATTTATTGCAGATCTCTTTTGGGCAACAGATGATTAGCCCTGAATTAATACAGTCAACCCTTACATACTTGTATAATTTTTATCTAATTTTATTGCACAGCAATTTAATAAAATAAATTATTTAATCTATCTCCATTGCAACTAGTCACTTTTTATCACGACTAGCCACTTTATTCACACTTGTTGCATTTAGTCAACTTATTTAGCGCCAGCACTTTGTAATTATATTCAAATTCAATATCAGTGGGTCACCACCATTGTTATAGTACAGACAGACAGGACACTGTACAGTGCCTGGCAGCTTTCAATATTCCTATATAGACCCACATTTTGCGCTAGTGTTCTTTCTTTTATCATTTTGATTAGAGATGAGCGAATCGAACTTGACGAACCCGAATTCGTTACGAATACCATGAAAAATTTGATTTGCAACGAATACGAATATCGCCGCGATTCTATCGCACAAATCGCTTCATTAAATTCCATTTTACAGCGTTCCAGGCTATTGTAGAGTTAAGATGGCGGATCCACATGTGAGTACATGGGGCAGGGGATTATAGGAGGGCGGGAAACAGCGGCAGGAATGAAGGTAGGCGGGCTGACCCTGAACCACATGTGAGATGCAGCCTATCAGTGTTCACTGACCCCCGTGATGTTGCAGCCCCTATATAATCGGCGGCCATTTTGCCTCTCTTCATTTCATCTATGCACTCAGATGGAGAGGACGGGACTGTGTTTGTGAATAGCTCATACCACAGCGTTACACTGCAACTGCTAGTCACATCAGCATTAGGGAAAGACAGGAGTGCAGAGTGCTGTGCTGTTACTCTGAGAAGGATCATTGATTGCTAAACCTCCTATTCACGTTATTGAGCATTGCAGCAGAGAGGGGCAGATAGCTGTCAGCTGCCTCATACAGATCTCCAAGCTGCCTGAACTTTCTGAAGCATCTTATCTCCCCATTTTCAGCCCAATTTAGTTTTTTTTGCTCCACAAATCTTCTGCTGCTCAGAATTGTGTGACAGAGTGAAATTTAGGGTTTAATCCCTGAATTTTTTTTTTGTGGTGCTGCACTGTTGGGTCCTGCTGCTGTTCAGAAATAAGTCATATTAGTGTGGACTTTAGTGCCTTTTTACCATTTTTCACCTGTTACTCTGTCTCAGTGCTAAATTCAGTGTTATACCACACAATATACACCTGCCGGTGTATTAAAGAATTTTTTTTTTCCTGAGTACAAATACGCTTTTTCAGTGGCCTTATCATTGCAAAGGGCCTACATACAAGCAAATAGCGTACCATATACCACCTTTTTTTTCTGTCTCTGTGCTAAATTCAGTGTTATACCACACTTTATACACCTGCCGGTGTATTAAAGAAAAAAAAGATTTTCCTGAATACAAATACGCTTTTTCAGTGGCCTTACCATTGCAAAGGGCCTACATACAAGCAAATAGCGTACCATATACTACCTTTTTTTCTGTCTCTGTGCTAAATTAAGTGTTATACCACACGTTATTCACCTGCCGGTGTATTAAAGATAGAAAAGGTTTTCCTGCGTAAAAATACGCTTAACAGTGGTCTTATCATTGCAAAGGGCCTAAATTCAAGCAAATAGCGTGCCATATACCACCTTTTTTTCTGTCTCTGTGCTAAATTAAGTGTTATACCACACGTTATACACCTGCCGGTGTATTAAAGAAAAAAAAGGTTTTCCTGAGTACAAATACGCTTTTTCAGTGGCCTTATCATTGCAAAGGGCCTACATACAAGCAACTAGCGTACCATATACCACCTTTTTTTCTGTCTCTGTGCTAAATTCAGTGTTATACCACACGTTATACACCTGCCGGCGTATTAAAGAAAAAAAGGTTTTCCTGAGTACAAATACGCTTTTTCAGTGGCCTTATCATTGCAAATATGCTTAACAGTGCGCTCATCATTGCAAAGGGCTTACATACAACAAAGGAGTGTACTATTTAGTAACTGTTATTCTTTCTAGGGCCTATATACTTTGAAAGGACAGCCGTAAGTATTCGCCTGCTGCTGTTCTATACCTTCATAAACGCACTAAGTATAACAGGCAGTTAAGTGCCAGGACGTGCACAGAGAAGGGGCAGAGGCCTACATACGTCAGGCAGAGTTGGGAGCAGACTTGGGGCGAGTGGCAGCAGGAGTCGCAGCAATAGGCCTGAGCTCCCGTTAACACCCAGCGGTCGTGTCGTCGACCCATCTCTCCTCGTCATTTGGTTTGCACACTCATCCCTATCATCACAAGCGACATCTAAAAACCCCAGTCAAGAGTCGGTGGGTTCCTCAGACACAACCCTCAGTTGGCATGGCCCGGGAGCAGTCCCCGTAATCCCATTGCCTTTGTCCAATGCTGTTCCCTCTCCCAAAGAAGTATCTCATGCTTTGGGTTCAGCTCCACTATTTAGCGAGGACGATGTAATAGAGGACAGTCAGCATCTAATGGGCAGCCAAGAATGTGAGGAGACATGCGTCCCTTGCTCCGCACGGCAGGTAAGTAGTGATGCGGAGAGTGACGTGGGAGGCGGTGTTTCAATTGTTCAGGGTCCTGAGGCAGACACGGTTGTGGAACACGAGGAGGACATCAGTGACGTGCACACATCTTTTGATGATGATGAAGCCGATCGCAATTGGGAGCCGGGTACAGAAGTCGGGGCTTCATCATCATCAGGAGAAGAGATTTGCCTATGAAGCAGCAAGGCGGTAGCACGGTTGGCAATCAGCGTGGTGGTGGCAGTAGTGGAAATTCAGGAGCCAAACGTGCCAGGGGGAGACCACCTGCTTCGCGGCAAGCTACCATTCAAGGAGGTAGTGGAACAGGGGTTCCTGGAGACGGCGCCAATAGCAGTGAAATAGTGCGAACTGCGCGTGGGAAAATCAGCTACTCTGCGGTGTGGTTATTCTTCAAAAAGAATCCGGAGGATCTTAGCGTAGTCACATGCAAAATCTGTGGGCAGAAAGTGAAGCGTGGCCAGGGTCCCAATCTCGGCACCATGGCCCTGCGTCAACACATGATTCGCCACCATAAAGCGACCTGGGATAAACGTGGCTCCGAGGTAGTGGTCCAGCCTGCCGCATCACCCAGTGGCCATCCGCTCCCTCCGTCATCCAGCCAAGGCTCCACCACCCCAAGGCTCCACCACCTTAGCCGAAGGGAGCATTGTGTCAAACCCTCCTTCTTGCGCTCCTGCTTCTTTCGCTCGTAGTCAGCCATTCCGCCAACAATCGATCGGCGAAGCCATGTCCAAGAGACAACAGTATGCGCCCACTCATCCAACGGCGCAGAAGTTGAATGTGCTCCTGTCCAAGTTGCTGGTGTTGCAGTCCCTCCCTTTCCAACTGGTAGACTCTGCAGCTTTCAGGGAATTGATGGCTTGTGCCGAGCGGAGGTGGAGAGTCCCAAGCAGTCATTTCTTTGCGAAGAAGGCAGTACCAGCCCTGCATAAGTTTGTACAAGAGAAGGTGGGCCAGTCCTTGAGCCTGTCGGTGTGTTCAAAAGAGCACGGCAGCGCCAACGTGTGGAGCTGTAACTACGGGCAGGGACAATACATGTCTTTTATGGCCCACTGGGTAAATGTTGTTCATGCACAGCCACAGCAGCAACTTGGACAGGTCACACCGCTTCCTCCTCCACGCTCTGGCTCCCAGGCAGTTGGTCATTTTACAGTGTGCGCCTCCTCCTCCCCCGTGTCCTCGGCCTCCGCTGCATGTCCAAATCTCGGTGGCCCTTCATTGTACCACGTGTGTAGGGCACAGTGGTGTCAAGCCGTCCTTCACATGGTTTGCCTTGGCGAACGGAGTCACACAGGGGAGGAACTGCTAAAGTTCATTAGGGAAGAAATCAGAGTATGGCTTACTCCACAAAATCTGGAAATAGGAACCATGGTGACCGACAATGGGAAGAACATTGTGGCTGCGCTGCGACAAGGAAGTGTGAACCATTCGCCCTGCATGGCACACGTGTTTAATCTGGTTGTCAAGAAGTTCATCAAGTCTTCACCCCATTTGCAAGACATCCTGACAATGGCAAGGAAACTGTGCATGCACTTCAGCCACTTGTACACCGCCAAGCACACTTTGCTTGAGCTGCAGCGTCAGAACGGTATCCCACAACATAGTCTCATTTGTGACGTTGCCAAACATTGGAATTCCACCCTCCATATGTTGGACAGACTATACGAACAAAGAAAAGCCATCACAGATTTTTTGATGATACAAGCAGATAGGAGTACTCCCCCGTGTAACTTCAATGTGAACGAGTGGCAGCTCATACGTGACACCTGCCGTTTGCTGAGGCCCTTTGAGGAAGCCACATTTTTTGTTAGTCGCTCGAATAACGCCATGAACGACGTAATTCCACTCCTACATTTACTCCAAAAAATGATTGAAAACTTTGCTGGTTACGGCAATGGAGATGTTGCGCCTACATCAGAAGGCTACATGAGTCCTGTGGGGGATGAACTGGAAGAGGATGATGATGAGGGGCAGAGCGGAGCACAGTTTACGGTGGATGAGATGGCCGGTGTTTCTGGTCATTGGACAGGAGAGGAGGAGCAGGAGAAGCCAGAGGAGCTGGAGGGTTATTACGAGGGAGGCGAGACAGAGGACCCAGACACACCGTGGCAGTATGCAGTGGAGATGGAGGCAGGTAGTCCAAGCAAGTCACTGGTGCAAATGGCACGATGCATGCTGAGTTGCTTGCGTAGTGACCCCCGAATTGTCAAAATTCGTCAGCGCGATGACTTCTGGATCTCCACCTTATAAGACCCTCGCTACCGGCCCAGAATGGGGGCCTTTTTTACACCCACTGAGAGGGAGGACAAACTGACCTACTTCAGGGAGCTTCTACGTAGTCGGTTGGCCGATGCCTATCGGCCACATGGTCCATCCACTCGCAGGTCTGACTTGGGGGGCCCTCTGCGCTCACCTTCCACTGCCACGGCTGCTGGGGAGGGGAGGGGTGGCAGGAGCAGTACCGGCTCAATCAGCAGCAGCCTGAGTCTACAGTCGCTAATGAGTAGCTTCCTTCAGCCGCATAGTGAAGCTACTCATCAGCAGCAGGTGGACATGGAGCAGGACCTGAACCAGCAGGTGGTGGCTTACCTCGACATGACCCTGCCAACAACCGTTGAAGATCCGCTGGACTTCTGGGCAGCCAAACACGATTTATGGCCGCAACTAGCGGAGTTTGTCCTGGAAAAGCTGTCCTGCTTTTTGTCCGGCCAGTAGTGTGCCATCAGAGCGGGTGTTTAGTGCGGCCGGGGCCATAGTCACCCCAAGGCGAACTCGTCTGTACACTAAAAATGTGGAGAGACTGACGTTTATCAAGATGAATCAGGGATGGATCAGCCAGGATTTCCAGCCACCAATGACAGATGGGTCTGAGTAGATTGACCATGCTCCTACAACAAAATTTTCTCTATTGTGGTTGGTTATGAAACCCTCTGGGGCAGACCTGGGCATTATATGGCCTGCTCGCCACATACGGCCCTTTGATTGGCTCTGACCGGCCCGTGCTGATTGGGGTACAACTATGCTGCCTAATCTGGGGGACATCTATGCTGCCTAATCTGGGGGACAACTATGCTCCTAATCTGGGGGACATCTATGCTGCCTAATCTGGGTGACATCTATGCTGCCTAATCTGGGGGACATCTATGCTGCCTAATCTGGGGGACAAGTATGCTCCTAATCTAGGGGACATCTATGCTGCCTAATCTGGGGGACAAGTATGCTCCTAATCTGGGGGACAAGTATGCTCCTAATCTGGGGGACATCTATGCTGCCTAATCTGGGGGACAACTATGCTCCTAATCTGGGGGACATCTCTGCTGCCTAATCTGGGGGACAAGTATGCTCCTAATCTGGGTGACATCTATGCTGCCTAATCTGGGGGACAACTATGCTCCTAATCTGGGGGACATTTATGCTGCCTAATCTGGGGGACATCTATGCTGCCTAATCTGGGGGACAACTATGCTCCTAATCTGGGGGACATCTATGCTGCCTAATCTGGGGGACAAGTATGCTCCTAATCTGGGTGACATCTATGCTGCCTACTCTGGGGGACAAGTATGCTCCTAATCTGGGGGACATCTAAGCTGCCCAATATGGGTGACATCTATGCCGTCTAATCTGGGGGACAACTATGCTCATAATCTGGGGGACTTCTATGCTGCCTAATCTGGGGAACAAGTATGCTCCTAATCTGGGGGACATCTATGCTCCTAATCTGGGGGACAAGTATGCTCCTAATCTGGGGGACATCTAAGCTGCCCAATATGGGTGACATCTATGCTGTCTAATCTGGGGGACAACTATGCTCCTAACCTGGGGGACATCTATGCTGCCTAATCTGGGGGACAACTATGCTCCTAATATGAGGAAAACTGATGCTTATGGCCTTGGGCCTATAATTTTTTGAAGTTTAGCAGTAGCTAAATACATGCTTAATGCAAATGTAAACATTGATCTTTAAATGTAAGGGGTAATGAAACCCTCTTGGGTACTGCGAATGACTGCTCCAGACTCATTCTGTGTCTTTCACAAACTACTTGCCTCCCTGGTGTCTCAGGCCCATAATTTTTTGAAGTTTAGCAGTAGCTAAATACATGCTTAATGCAAATGTAAACATTGATCTTTAAATGTAAGGGGTTATGAAAACCTCTTGGGTACTGCAAATGCATGCTCCAGACTCATTGTGTGTCTTTCAGGAACTACTTGCCTCCCTGGTGCCTCTGGCCTTAAATTTTTGGATGTTTAGCAGTAGCTAAATACATGCTTAATGCAAATTTCAACAACGATCGTTAAATTCTCGGCGCTCTGCCAGGGCCTTCTCCTACCCCGCCTGGGCCGATCCGAGGACCTCACTAACCAACTCACTAACTAATCCAATCGCTTATAGCGACGGGCGGTGTGTACAAAGGGCAGGGACTTAATCAATGCCAGCTTATGACCCTCACTTACTGGTAATTCCTCGTTTTAAGATTAAATAATTGCAATCACAGATCCCTATCACGAACTGGTTTCAGCGTGCAATACGCACCTGTCCTTGAAAGATAGAGAGACGCTAATCCGTTCAGTGGAGCGCTAGTGCAGCCCAGGACATCTGAGGCCATAACACACCTGTTATTGCTCGATCTCGCAATTGATCGGGCAAGGTAAGGGGTTATTAAAGCCTCTTGGGTACTGCTGAGGCCTACTCCTGACTGCTCCTGGTGCAATGTATGGGGTAATTAAACACTGTTGGGTATTGTTATTGTTAAATTTACTGGTAATTTTATCAGTAATAAAATTGAATTTTGCAGAATGCTAACCGTTACACAACGGAACGCTTGTTGCGTGTGATTTTTTAATGGAAAAATAAAAGATGGAGAGGGATTAACTCTGCTTAATCATTTTTGGCGAATAGAATCCTTTTGCCATCTGATTTTTTGGAGACAGATGCACTTACACACATGTAATAATTTTTTTAACCAAATTTCAAACATTGTGTGGTTTATTACTTTTGAGAAGAATGTCTTTGGGTGGTCCACCATCCTGCATTATAGAGTCTTTTGAACTGCTGTATATGCGCATGTTTTAAAAAAAAAAAAAAAGGTATTTTGTCCGACAATTTCGATAAAATTTTGCGTTTTTTTTGGGGTGGATTTGAAGCCCGGGTGACGGGTGTGTAGTGTGTACTCGTGCATCAGTCATCTCCAGTCTGTGTCCGTTAGGCAATATATGGGTTACTGATGTAGTCTTGGAATTTCAATTATTTAAAAAAATTTAACAGATTGTGTGGTTTATTATTGTTACGCCGATCGCTCCGGGTCCCCGCTCCTCCCCGGAGCGCTCGCAGCGTTTACCTGCTCGCAGCACCCCGGTCAGACCCGCTGACCGGGAGCGCTGCGCTAGTGTCTCTAGTGGGGATGCGACCCGCGATACGGGACGCGCCCACTCGCGGTTCGCATCCCAGCCTGCTTACCCGACCTGTTTCCCGTTTGTCCAGTCCCGGCGCGCGCGGCCCCGATCCCTAGGGCACGCGCGCGCCGGCTCTCTGCGATTTAAAGGGCAAGTGCGCTGCTGATTGGCGCCTGGCCCAAATTAGTAACTTCACTTGTTCCTTGGTCTATATTACCTCACTTCCCCTTCCCTGTATTGCCGGATCTTGTTGCCATTGTGCCAGTGAAAGCGTTCCTTGTATGTCCCAAGCCAGTGTTCCAGACCTCCTGCCGTTGCCCCTGACTACGATCCTTGCTGCCTGCCCTGACCTTCTGCTACGTCCGACCTTGCTCTTGCCTAATCCCTTGTACCGCGCCTATCTCAACCGTCAGTCGGGGTTGAGTCGCTATCGGGTGGAACGACCTGGGGGTTATCTGCCGCAGCAAGTCCATCCCGCTTTGCGGCGGGCTCTGGTGAATACCAGTAACCCCTTAGACTCCATTCCCCTGGTACGGCCCACGTCATCACCCCACTGACACAGAGGATCCACCACCAGTATCCTCACAGTACCTTGATCCTGACAATTATATTATAGAAGAATGTCTTTGGGTGGTCCACCGTCCTGCATTATAGAGTCTTCTGAACTGCTGTATATGCGCTTGTTTTTAAAAAAAAAAAAGGTATTTTGTCAAACAATTTCGATAAAATTTTGCGTTTTTTTGGGGTGGATTGTGAAGCCCGGGTGACGGGTATGTAGTGTGTACTCATGCATAAGTGAACTCCAGTCTGTGTGCATTAGGCAATATATGGGTTACTGATGCAGCAGAGGTGGGGCCTTGGTCTTGGAATTTCAATTATTTAAATTTTTTTTTAACATATTGTGTGGTTTATTATATTATAGAAGAATGTCTTTGGGTGGTCCAACGTCCTGCATTATAGAGTCTTCTGAACTGCTGTATATGCGCTTGTTTTAACAAAAGGTATTTTGTCAGACAATTTCGAAAAAAAATTGCGTTTTTTTGGGGTGGATTGTGAAGCCCGGGTGACGGGTGTGTAGTGTGTACACGAGCATCAGTCAACTTAAGTCTGTGTCCGTTAGGCAATATATGGGTTACTGATGCAGCAGAGGTGGGGCCTAGTTCTTGGAATTTCAATTATTTAAAAAAATTTAACATATTGTGTGGTTTATTATATTATAGAAGAATGTCTTTGGGTGGTCCACTGTCCTGCATTATAGAGTCTTCTGAACTGCTGCATATGCGCTTTTTTTAACAAAAAGGTATTTTGTCAGACAATTTCCAAAAAATTGGCCATTTTTGGGGGTGGATTATGAAGCCCGGGTGTGTACTCGTGCATCAGCCAACTCCAGGCTGTGTCTTTCAGGCAATCTATGGGTTACTGATGCAGCTGAGGTGGGGCCTGGGTCTAGGAATTTCAATTTTATTTTTAAAAATTCAACAATTATGTGGTTCATTATTTTTGACAAGAAAGTCTTTGGGTGGTCCACCGTCCTGCCTTATAGAGTCTTCTGAAATGTTGGATATGCGCTTGTGCTTACACAAAGTTGTAAATTTAAAAAAAAAATGTATACAATTTTGTTGATTTTGGGGCGTATTGTGAAGCCCTGTGTGTACTGGTGCACCAGTCAACTCCAGGCTTTGTGCTTCAGGCAAGAAATGGGTTCCTGATGCTGCAGAGGTGGGGCCTGGGTCTGGGAATTAAAAATTTTTGGATTGCGGGTGCTACAAAAAAAGATGGACACACCCTAATCCGTTCAGTGGAGCGCGCCTGCGGCCCCGGACATCTGAGGGCATGACACACCTGTTATTGCTCGATCTCAGGAGAAGGGGGTTCATCATCGGGAGAAGAGAGTTGCAGGTTGCCCTTGAGTCAGCAAGGCGGTAGCACAGTTGGCAGTCAGCATGGTGAGGCAGTAGTGTAAATTCTGGAGCCAAACGTGCCCGGGGGAGACCACCTAGCGGGAGAGTTAGCGGGTTACCAGCACCGGTCAATGAAAGATAGAGATATGCTTCAGTGGAGCGTGCCTGCGGCCCCGGAAATCAGAGGGCATAACACACCTGGTATTGCTTGATCTCGCAATTCATCGTGCAAAGTTAGGGGGTTATTTTAAAGCCTCTTGGGTACTGCTGAGGCCTACTCTTGACTGCTCCAGGTGCAATGTATGGGGTAATTAAACACTCTTGGGTAGTGTTTTTTTTTTTAATTTACTGATAATTTTATCAGTAATAAAATTGAATTTTCCAGAATGCTAATTGTTACACAACGGAACGCTTGTTGCGTGTGATTTTTTTTATGAAAATTAAAAAAAAAAATACGGACAGGGATTAACTCTGCTTCATCATTTTGGGCGAAAAAAGTTCTTTGGTGATCTGATCTTTTGGAGACAGATGCGCTTACACACATATTGAATTAGTTTTTGTAAAAAAATTTCAAACATTGTGTGGTTTATTATTTTTGAGAAGAATGTCTTTGGGTGGTCCACCATCCTGCATTATAGAGTCTTGTGAACTGTTGGATATGTGCTTGTTCTTACACATAGGTATTTCTTTAAAAAATTTCTAAAATGTTGTTGTTTTTTGGAGGGGATTGTGAAGCCCGGGTGTGTACTGGTGCATCAGCCAACTCCAGGCTGTGTCCTACAGGCAATATATGGGTTCCTGATGCCGCAGAGGTGGGGCCTGGGTCTTGAAATTTCAAATTTTTGAATAGCGGGTGCTACCAATGAGAAATCTTTGACAAACATTTCTCATTGTGTTGATTTTGGAGGGGGGATTGTGAAGCCCTGGTGTGTACTCTTGCATCAGCCAACTCCAGGCTGTGTCTTGCAGGCAATATATGGGTTACTGATGTCGCAGGGGTGGGGCCTGGTTCTGGAAATTTCAAAATTTTTGGATAGCGGGTGCTACCAATGAGAAATCTTTGACAAAAATTTCATATATTGTGTTGGTTTTTGGGGGGGGGTGGGGAATTGTGAAGCCCTGGTGTGTACTCTTGCATCAGCCAACTCCAGGCTGTGTCATGCAGGCAATATATGGGTTACTGATGCCACAGGGGTGGGGCCTGGTTCTGGAAATTTCTAATTTTTGGATAGCGGGTGCTACCAATGAGGAATCTTTGACAAAAATTTTATATATTGTGTTGTTTTTTTTGGGGGGGGGGTTGTGAAGCTCTGGTGTGTAGTGTACTAGTGCATCAGCCAACTCCACGCTGTGCCATTCAGCCACTAAATGGTCTCCTGACACTGATGCCACCACCAGGCTCTGTCATTGTGCTGCTGTGCGGCAGTGATTCTAAGAGCGATGCCGGTAATCTGCATGCTATTCTGAATAACAGTATTATTTCACTACCCCAGCACCAGCACACTCCATATGCGTTTTACGACACAGCAAAGTGTTCTATACCCCTATATAGGCTGTATGTAGGCTAGAAATAGCCTTTGTTAACCCCTTATCGACGCAGGACGTATATTTACGTCCTGCGCCAGCTCCCGCGATATAAAGAGGGATCGCGCCGCGATCCCGCATCATATCGCGTCGGTCCCGGCGCTCATCAACGTCCGGGACCCGCGGCTAATACCACACATCGCCAATCGCGGCGATGTGCGGTATTAACCCTTTAGAAGCTGCGGTCAAAGCTGACTGCCGCTTCTAAAGTGAAAGTGACCCGGCTGCTCAGTCGGGCTGTTCGGGACCGCCGCGGTGAAATCGCGGCGTCCCGAACAGCTTGCAGGACACCGGGAGGGCCCTTACCTGCCTCCTTGGTGTCCGATCGGCGAATGACTGCTCCATGCCTGAGATCCAGGCAGGAGCAGTGAAGCTCCGATAACACTGATCACAGGAGTGTTAATACACGCCTGTGATATGTGTAAAAGATCAGTGTGTGCAGTGTTATAGTTCCCTATGGGACCTATAACACTACAAAATAAAAGTAAAAAAAGTGTTAATAAAGGTCATTTAACCCCTCCCCTAATAAAAGTTTGAATCACCCCCCTTTTCCCATAAAAAAAATAAAACTGTGTAAAAAAATAAATAAAATAAACATATGTGGTATCGCCGTGTGCGTAAATGTCCGAACTATAAAAAATATATCATTAATTAAACCGCACGGTCAATGGCGTACGCGCAAAAAAATTCCAAAGTCAAAAAAAGTGCATTTTTGGTCACTTTTTATACCATTAAAAAATGAATAAAAAGTGATCAAAAAGTCAGATCAAAACAAAAATCATACCGATAAAAACTTCCGATCATTGCGCAAAAAATTAGTCCTCATACCGCCCTATACAGGGAAAAATAAAAAAGTTATAGGGGTCAGAAGATGACATTTTTAAACATATACATTTTCCTGCATGTAGTTATGATTTTTTCCAGCAGTACAACAATATCCAACCTATATAAGTAGGGTATCATTTGAACCGTATGGACCTACAGAATAATTATAAGGTATAATTTTTACCGAAATATGCACTGCGTAGAAACGGAAGCCCCCAAGAGTTACAAAATTGTGTTTTTTCTTCGATTTTGTCACACAATGATTTTTTTTTCCGTTTCGCTGTGCATTTTTGGGTAAAATGACTAATGTCACTGCAAAGTAGAATTGGCGACGCAAAAAATAAGCCATAATATGGATTTGTAGGTGGAAAATTGAAAGGGTTATGATTTTTAAAAAGGAGGAAAAAACGAAAGTGCAAAAACTGAAAAACCCTGAGTCCTTAAGGGGTTAACATTGATTTGCCGCGAATAAATTCGGATCGAAACAAACTTTTCGGGAAAATTCGGCAAATCGGCCGAATCAAATTTTTGAAAAGTTCGCTCATCTCTAGAGGTCGGGATAGGAGGACGGGATAGGAGGACGGGATAGAAGGACGGGATAAGACAACAATATATAAGGAAGGGCAATGAGGTTAAATGCTTCCTCCTTTGTTTTATTTTCCTCCCCAACAAGGATTAGGAAGGAAAAACCGGGCAACGCCGGGTACTCAGCTATTATTGTATAAAACATGTACAAACTTTATCTATAATATATGTACAGAAGCCAAACTCAAACTATGTTTTAAAAAAATTTAAATGCAATAAATCTTAACTGGTTACCTTCTGTAAGCATCATTTTTTTGGATCTGCCCTATTAAAATTGGTCCCATTTGAGAATTCCATTCTCTGAGGCTTGTCAACCGAGAAAATGATTTGCATTTCTGAAAGTATTTATAACTATTTAACTTTTTTAAATGGGGGTATCAAAGGGCTTACTCTATAAAAACACTTAGGTGCTGCAGTTGCCATCTATTCTTGGCTGTTAGAGACGCTACTGTCAGAATTTTAAAGTGATGGTTCTGACTAAGCTTCTGTACCAACACCATCATTGAGTCATAATAGCACAGTGGTGAGAATACCAAATTGGTGAGAATTTTTTTTTTTTAAGTTACGTTTTATTTAATCATAAACCCAGAAATAAACAAAAGAGATGTTTCAGTCATTTTCCAAGCAAGGTACTTGTGCAAGTGACAAGTATATATGAAATGTTTAATAAAACAATTATCAATGACACATACAGTCATGGCCGTAAATGTTGGCACCCCTGAAATAAAAAAAAAAATTAATTTCACACAGAAAAGGATTGCAGTAACACGTGCACGTGTTTTGCTGTACACATGTTTATTCCCTTTGTGTGCATTGGAACGAAACCAAAAAAGGGAGGAAAAAAAGCAAATTTGACATAATGTCACACCAATCTTCAAAAATGGGCTGCACAAAATTATTGGCACCCTTAACTGAATATTTGGTTGCACACCCTTTGGAAAAAATAACTGAAATCAGTCTCTTCCTATAACAAACTACTCCAGGTCTCTCTTATTGGAAGGGCGCCTTTTCCCAACATAAATTTTAAGATCTCTCCACAGTTGTTCAATGGTATTTAGATCTGGACTCATTGCTGGCCACTTCAGAACTGCTTTTTGACATATATTTGGGCTCATTGTCCTGCTGGAAGACCCAAGATCTCGGAGGCAAACCCAGCTTTCTGACACTGGGCTGTACAGTACGACCCAAAATCCGTTGGTAATCCCCAGATTTCATGATGCCTTGCACACATTCAAGGCACCCAGTGGCAGAGGCAGCAAAACAACCCCAAAACCTCATTGAACCTCCACCATATTTCACTGTAGGTACTGTGTTCTTTTCTTTGTAGGCCTCATTCCATTTTCGGTAAACAGTAGAATGATGTGCTTTACCAAAAAGCTCTATCTTGGTCTTATCTGTCCACAAGATGCTTTCCCAGAAGGATTTTGGCTTCCTCAAGTTCATTTTGGCAAAATGTAGTCTTGCTTTTTTATGTCTCTGTGTCATCAGTGGGGTCCTCCTGGGTCTCCTGCCATAGCGTTTCATTTCATTTAAATGTTGACGGATAGTGTGCGCTGACACTGATGCTCCCTGAGCTTGCAGGACAGCTTGAATATCTTTGGAACTTGTTTGGGGCTGCTTATCCACCATCCGGACTAACCTGTGTTGACACCTTTCATCAATTTTTCTCTTCTGTCCACGTCCAGGGAGATTAGCTACAGTGTCATGGGTTGCAAACTTCTTGATAATGTTGCACACTGTGGACAAAGGCAAATCTAGATCTCTAGAATTGGGCTTGTAACCTTGAGATTGTTGATATTTTTCCACAATTTTGTCTCTCAAGTCCTCAGACAGTTCTCTTCTCCTCTTTCTGTTGTCCATGCTTAGTGTGGCACACACAGACACACAATGCAAAGACTAAGTGAACTTCTCTTCTTTTTATATTGCCCACACCTGTTACTTGCCCCAGGTGAGTTTAAAGGAGCATCACATGCTTGAAAAATATCTTATTTTTCCATAATTTTGAAAGGGTGCCAATAATTTTGTCCAGACCATTTTTGGAGTTTTGTGTGACATTATGTCCAACTTGCTTTTTTCTCTCCCTTTTTTGGTTTAGTTCCAATACACACAAAGGGAAGAAACAGGTGTATAGCAAAACACGCATTACTGAAATCCTTTTCTGTGAGAAATACCTAATTTTGTAGAAAAAATTTCAGGGGTGCCACCATTTACGGCTATTACTGTATGTGCAGAATCAGCAATTAAAGGTGTATACAGAGTCCACATGTTGTGTATATACACAAGACAAATTTTGTAACGATCAAATCTCATATTACAGTAATTTATACAGTGATCAAAAAACAGTAATCAAGATCATTAATTGTTAAAAGAGGTATCAGGAGACACAATGTTTTTTTCCCCCAAAGGTTCCAAAAATGCTCCCTTTTTGGTAGTTGCAACAGGATTGGTGTTTCAAAATATTCAACAACAAGTTGAAAAAATAATCCCATTTTTTGGGGATCATGGAGGGTTAAATATGTGTGTGCCTGGCTGGTTGTAGCTGTATATCCCTTTAGTGACGATTCCTGTCAGGTTGGAATACTAACTATAAAAACATTATCATCATTTACTTAAACATGAAGATGCTGCTGAACTTACTCCTGCCTCTTACAGGGGTAATGGTAGAGGGAGTGGAGTGTTGACTTAGCGGGGAGTAGAGAGTCGACCCTCGTTCGAGCCATGGCAAGGTGGCTGCATAACTTGTCCCTATAAAAAAGCTAATTTAGTCTCCTTCCCGTAAGGTAAAGGAAATTCACCCATTTTGGCTAATAGTCTAAGAGTGTGGCTATCCAGTACTCCTATCTTTTCTTCATGCACGCAATACGCCTGTTAGTGTCAGCATGCAGTGGTGGACTAGTGATAGCTGTAGCTAGCAGACAGAAGGCATTGGTGGACCAGTGGCAGCTGTAGCCAGGGGACAACAGGCAGTAGAAGACTAATTGTAGCTGTAGCCAGTAGACAGCAAGCACTGGTGGATGAGTCATAGCTGTAACCAGTGGTCAGCAGGCATTGGTGGACTAGTTGCAGCTGTAGCCAGCAGACAGCAGGCAGTGGTGGACTAGTGGTAGCTGTAGCTAGTGGAAAGCAGACATCAGTGGACTAGTGGTAGCCAGTGACAGGCCTTGTGTTGTCACTTCATGTTGTTATGTAGAGCCATCATTTTCATGCTCAGGCCCTGGCCATATCTTTCTTCTTTTCTGTTTGTAGTCGCAACAAGATTGATGTTTTCCTTTTTGGGAGTTGCAACAGGATTGGTGAGTGAGAGTGTCTCAAAAGTTTGCTTTTGCAAGCATTTAAAAGTTGGAAAAATTATCAAACCCTTTCACTTTTTGGGATTTGCAACAAGATTGGTGTATCAAAAACGTCATATATACACCCCTACCTGAGTGTGTCCCTCATCTGGAAGGTTTGTTTCTTGTGCCTACAGAAGCAGCAGCATCACTGTCACCTGCTCCTGAGCTGATCATACCAGCAGAGTTACTTTTGGTATGTTTGACAGATGTTCTGGCCCAGATGTTCTTCACTGACAGTACCACTATCCTTCTGCCCCTGAATATGTCCCCTCCTCCTCACTGGGTTCTCACATCCTGTCCACAACTACATCATCATGATTAAACTCCTCATCATCATTCCCACCACTCCTCTCAGCATGAACTTATGGGCTCCTTGCTCTATCTCCACACCTACCATAACCAGTTGCACTAGCTCTATGCTCAGCCACTGCTTTATGAAAATTTTGAAAACATTTCTTGACAAATAATTTTGAAAAAAAATCTCATCTATGAAGTGAGGAGGTGAGTCTATCCTTTAAGCTTGAAAAAACTTTAAAAGTTATTTTTGAGGTCTTTTGTTTTCTTTTGGATAATTTTTTACCACTTAATAACCCCTTCAGGACCGGGCCATTGGTCTCAAAGGAGTACTCCGCTGGAAAAAAAATTCTTTAAATCAACTGGTGCCAGAAAGTTAAACAGATTTGTAAATTACTTCTATTTAAAAATCTTAATCCTTCCAGTACTTATCAGTTGCTGTATGCTCCACAGGAAGTTATTTTCTTTTTTACTTTCCTTTCTGTCTGACCACAGTGCTCTATGCTAACACCTCTGTCCAGGAGAAAAAGCCCCACAAAATTTTTAACCCAATTTCTCTCAAGTAAGGAAATACCTCATATGTGTATGTAAAGTGTTAGGTGGGTGCTGTAGAGGGCTCAGAAGGGAAGGAGCGACATTGGGATTTTGGAGAGTGAGTTTTTCTGAAATGGTTTTTGGGGGGTATGTCATATTTAGGAAGCCCCTATGGTGTAAGAACAGCAACAGCAGAAAAACAAGATGGCATACTATTTTGGAAACTACACCCCTCAAGGAACATAACAAGGGGTACATTGAGCCCTTACACCTTACAGTTGTTTTAAGACTTTTCGTTAAAGTCGGATGTGTAAATGAAATTTTTTTTCACAAAAATGCTGGTTTTCCAACAAATTTTAAATTTTTACAAGGGGTTATAGGAGAAATGCCCCCCACAATTTGTAACCCCATCTCTTGTGAATATGGAAATGCCCCATGTGTGGACGTCAAGTGCACTGCGGGCGCACTACAATGCTCAGAAGAGAAGGAGTCACATTTGGCTTTTTAAAATACAATTTAGCTGAAATGGTTTTTGGGGGACATGTCTCATTTAGGAAGCCCCTATGGTGCCAGAACATAAAAAAAAACAAAAAAACACATGGCATACTATTTTGGAAACTACACCGCTCAAGGAACGTAACAAGGGGTACAGTGAGCCTAAACACCCCAGAGGTGTTTGAAAAGTTTACACTAAAGTTGGATGTGAAAATGAAAAATTAGATTTTTTTCACTAAAATGCTGGTGTTTTTCACTTTCACAAAGGGTGATAGGAGAAAAAGCCTTCCAAAATGTGTAACCCCATTTCTTCTGAGTATGGGGATGTAAAGTGCTCTGCTCAGAAGAGAAGGAGCGTCATTGTGCTTTTGGAGAGAGAATTTGGTTGGAATGGAAGTCGGGGGCCATGTGCGTTTACAAAGCCCCCCGTGGTGCCAGAACAGTGGATCCCCCACATGTGACTCCATTTTGGAAACTACACCCCTCACAGAATGTAAAAAGGGGTGCAGTGAGCATGGTAGGAATGAGAGAGTAACGGGGTAGAGTGGAGTAAATAAGGAATAATATGGATGAAAAAGATACTAAGAGTGGAAACAGGAGAAATGAAATAAGATAAGAACTAGGTGGCCACAGAGGAAACATAGGAGATAAAGTAATTAAAACAAACCATAGTCAAAATAATAACAGAAGAAAGGGAGACGGCACTCCAGTATTGGTGTCCAAGTATAACAGGTGGTTTATTGATCCCAATACATACAGGAAATGATGCAACGTTTTGACCTAACAATAAGGTCTTTATCAAGCATGCTTGATAAAAACCTTATTGTTAGGTCGAAACGTCGCATCATTTCCTGTATGTATTGGGATCAATAAACCACCTGTTATACTTGGACACCAATACTGGAGTGCCGTCTTCCTTTCTTCTGTGATTACTTCAGCCTTGGTCAAGCTACAAGACTGGCACCCTCTCCCCTAGCAAGGGGGTTTCTTCACTGTGCATCCACTGGAAACTTTTTGCTCTGGATAGTCAAAATAATAGATGTAGATGTGGCATAAGATGATATAGACAGGAAAATAACAGGTAAAAATAGAAGAATGGAGAAATAGGAGGAAAGTGTATGGGGAGGGATAAAAAAAAAAAGGGGGAGAGCCAGAGAAGAAAAGAAGAAAGGAGGAGAATGGGATAACATGGGTGGGATCAATGGAATGACAATAGAGGGAAGGTTGTCAGGGAGAAATGTAGTGATGTAGAATGAACGGCCAATGAGATCTGTGTGGAGAAGGAGTAGAGTTAGACGGGGGAAAAAAGGGGGTATAGTACGATACGGGAAAAAGGAAGGAGAGAAAAAAGGGAAGAAAAAGAGAAGAAAAGAAGGGGAAGGGGAAGGGGGGGGATGTTAGGGCACCAGAGGAATGGAAAGAAGAACAGAATGAAGAAGATAAATAACTATAAGTGATTGATATGAAAAAAGGAGAACCAAGTACCAGATTTCGCCTGGTTTTTCATCTCTCCGGACCCATGCCGGAAGTGACGTCACGCACCTGCGGCGTGACTTCCGGCAGCCCCGTACTTCACGCCGGCCGCTACCTCCACTACCATTCACCATACATAGACTGATTTTGCTCTCCAAATGCCTCCCACACGGCTTTTCTCCTACCTACACTCCGCAGCAATCCTGGGTAAGACATCCTGTCCACCTGGCAGTATGTATGATTTATTTTTCCAACTTGTAATCTTCTCCAGCCTGTGTCCATGTGCTTCTAAGCAGTTACTACCATAATCTTTATGCTTGCTTGCTGTCAACTATATTATATACATCAATGTCATGCTTTTAGTTTGTACTGCTGCCCGTGTGTTTGGCCATAGCATCATGCTGTGTTGCCCTAGTCTACTACCATACACTTGTCTACTACTAATGAGGTTAGATTGTATATCTCACTGTCAGCCTTAAGTTCAATATACTACTATCCATATGTTAGGTCACATTATTGTACTGCACTAGCTCAGTGTGCTACGTATTATGTGGGTCGGTCTACATGCCTTACTAAGTTAATCACTTTGTTTGTCACATATCTAATTCTGACCTGAAATATTATAAACTATGCTTTCATATAACTTTAATTACACGATTTTGTATGTAATATCTCAACTTCCTTTTGTTTATGCCATTTGCACTGTCTTGTATATTACTATTATGACATCTTTTGTATACGTATGTATATATACACTTATTGGTATTTTTGTTATATGAATCTAGATCTGATGAAGGTCAATGTTTGACTGAAACGTTACCTATTTTGTGGATCGCACATGAAATAAATCACACATTCGCAGTTCCGATTGACAAGTTTTTCTGTCTTATGAGTTAAAGGAGTGGGATCCTACTTGTGCACCAACATTTGATCAAGAGTGCCATATTCTACTATTAAATGTGTTGTCCTTAAAGAGGCACTGTCATTGTTAAAAACTTTTCATATATTGCAGGACTCATTATAATATGACATTTCACAATATACACCTGTTAAAAAAAAAAAAAAATTTCACCTGAAATTCAAGCTCAAAATAGCCACCATTAGGGGTCGCCTGTCTTTTAGCCAGACAGACTAGTCTAGATTTTACAGCATACTGGATACCGGTCGTAAAGCATACCGGTATCCAGTATAGGAGATTTCTATTGTGTATGCAAAACTACAGATAAAGGATGTGTGGACATGCTGGGAGCTGTAGTTTTAAAACAGCTGGAGGCAACACTGCTCTAACACAGTTATTTACAAACATTGCAGCTTCAGTTGTTACTAAACTACAACTCCCAGCATTCTGAAATAGTCAAAGCTTTCTCGGACTCCTGAATGACAAAGAAGTTGATCAGACATTCAGTAGTCTGTGAAAGATGAACGACACACATAGTGACAGCTGTGCTGATTAGCATCCAGCTTTACTAGGTGAAGATAAAACAGATAGAACATGTATTCATAAAAATGCTGTACTTTTATCTAAAAAATCCTTGCACTACTTTTATAAAGATCTATTCTTATATTTATACATTTTATCCTGTTATGAATTCACCATAATGTCTTCTGATTACTGGAGGCAAGCTCCAAGTATCGTCCTCTGACACATGACACAGCATAAAACCAGAGAGGAAAGGGTTACAGAGTAGAGAGTACTGATTGGCTGACTGCCCAGGCTTGCTCCTGTGAGGGAGACAGACTGACACGCCCCCTCCAGCCTGCACAATGAAAAAGTAACTCACCAGCAGATAAATGCTTATATCTCTGGATATATGGGTCCGAGACACATAAAAATGATATGCACATGATCAGGATTGGGTCCTGAGTAACATATCACTTTTTTTCTTTTTTTTTTGCACTATGACAGGTACGCTTTCAGTACCAGGGCGTCAGGTCGTGCCTGTACGCCCTGGGTCCCTAAGTGGTTAAGGACCAAGGACCATTTTTCACATCTGACCTGTCCAACTTTATGTTGTGGTAACTTCTGGACGCTTTAACTTATAAAAGTAATTCTAAGAAAAATACATTTGGGAAGTTTATTAACCATTTAGGTGTTTCACAAATATTAAAGCAAACTGGAAGTGGAATTCAAATTTTATTTTATTTTTTTCAGATATGCCATTTTGCTAAATTTTTTCTGTAACACAGTGGGTGCTCACAGGACAATGCAACTCAATGTTTTCCCCTAATTTCAACGTATTTGGAAATATCTCATATGTGGCCCTTGTATGCTTACTTACTCACACAGAGGCCTTAGAAAACACCAAGGAGCACAGTGTAGATTTTGTGTCTTGCTTTCACTTAGGATATTTTGTAGGCATTATATCAAGATGCAGAGGCCTTGGGGTCCCAAAATATTTTTGTGAGACATAAATGATATGGTACTTTTATTTTGTCAGTCATTAAGATTATAGCAATACCTCATCTATGTACTTTATTTTGTGGTTTATTATATTTACACTATAAAAACTATTTTTGGTTGCCATAGCTACCATCGAGACCATACCATGGCTTTGCGGAGTCTCGATGGAGAACAGAGGAGGTTTGCTCCCTCTGTCATCCTGACCGGTGCTGCAGCACTGAAGGGGTTACTGTATCTGTTAGAACCAGAGCGCAGCTCTGCTCCTGACAGTTGTGGCAGGTGCCCAGCAATACACTGCAGCCAGCTCCAGCCACCGATCACCGCCCACACATATATATTTTGTCATGGCCGTAAATGTTGGCACCCCTGACATTTTTCTAGAAAATTAAGTATTTCTCACAGAAAAGGATTGTAGTTACACATGTTTTGCTACACACATGTTTATTCCCTTTGTGTGTATTTGAACTAAACCAAAAAAGGGAGGGAAAAAAAGCTAATTGGACTCCAAAAATGGTCTGGAGAAAATGATTGCCACCCTTTCAAAATTGTGTAAAAATAAGATTGTTTCAAGCATGTGATGCTTCTTTAAACTCACATGGGGCAAGTAACAGGTGTGGGCAATATAAAAATCACACCTGAAAGCAGATAAAAAGGAGAGAAGTTTACTTGTTTTTTTCATTGTGAGACTGTGTGTGCCACACTAAGCATGGACAACAGAAAGTGGAGAAGAGAACTGTCTGAGGACTTGAGAACCAAAATTATGGAAACATATCAACAATCTCAAGGTTACAAGTCCAACTTCAAAGATCTAGATTTGCCTTTGTCCACAGTGCACAACATTATCAAGAAGTTTGCAACCCATGGCATTGTAGCTAATCTCCCTGGGCGTGGACAGAAGAGAAAAATTAATGAAAGGTGTCAACGCAGGATAGTATGGATGGTGGATAAGCAGCCCCAAACAAGTTCCAAAGATATTCAAGCTGTCCTGCAGGCTCAGGGAGCATCAGTGTCAGCGCGAACTATCAATCAACATTTAAAAAAGTGTCTGGGGAGGTACCTGTGCAGGATGACGTAGTTCCTGCCGCTCCATCTGACTCCTCATTCTCCCTTCCTCCCAGCCTCGCTCCCTCCTGTTCACCCTGCCACCTTGCCTGGCTGCCTGGCTGCCTGGCTCAGACCCTACGGTAGAGGGATGGAAGCCTGCCCTGGACTAATCCCCGACGAGCAGCCTGGAGAGGCCGGAACTCAACTCAGCCATGCGGAGGTATCAAACATTGGCCCCCGCTGCGTATGGGGCTAGGCCTGAGAGCCTCTGGACCCAGGACTCCGGCCCCGAATGATTTTGGCTCATAGAGGTATGAGGTATGAGGGAGGGTGAGCGGTGTTTTGAGGGAGCACGGCTGTCACCGTTGCCCCCAGTGTGCAGGAGAGTACAGCCGGACTTGTTTTGTTTTTTTTCTGCGGAGGAGGATAGTGTGATGAGGCAGCAGCAGCTGCAAAAGAGCCGGCTGTTGCTCTGTATATTTGGAAACGGGTTTGGTTCGCACAGCTCACTACAGGCTGCCGCTCCTCCCCCCCCCCCCCCCCCCACATGAGGCTAAAGCCTGGGCTCTCAGAGATAAAAAAATTATTCATGTAAGAACTTTTTTTTAAAGATGTTGTTTGACACTTTGCTGAGGGAAGATTGGTATGGGAATGACTGTGATAAACAGGACCTGGTCAAACAAAATGTTATAGGCTGCAAGCTGTGAGGTGGCCAGCGTTTTCACTTTGCACTCTGCGATATATGGCATTCCATTTGTTTGAACAGTCTAAACATAGCAACGTATGTGCTCAGGAGTAATCTTGGAATCATCTGCCGGGTTACTGATATGTTCTATTATGATATTCACAGGAGGGGGTTTGCAATGAATCAGCAGGTGCTGGAAAAGGGAGTTTGGGAAAGCTGAGCACAGAATTGTGAGTAAAAACCAGCTACTTTAGAGATGGATAAGTCCCCTCATTTTGTCAGCTGCAAAACTGTTGAAGGTAAATTGTGCATATACTGAAACAGGTATGTATCTGAATTTTCAGGGTTTTTCTGGATGTGGCAGCCAGGTGGAACATTATCATCCCTGCTCTCTTTTTTTTTTTTTTTTGTAAAGTTTGCATCTTCAACTATTGAACTCTGGAAGAGAACCTCTGAGATCTAATGTTGTAAGATCTAATGCTGCAAGATACAGGAACTTTAAAAAAAAAAAAAAGAGGAAAAAATTAGAAGGGGATTTATGAAGCATTGTACTTGCTATATATTACACTCCTTCTCTATTCTAGTGTCTGCCTGGGTACCTCCCAACAAGTTAATCCAAAATCTGCGACTATTTTATAAGTAGATGCCACCCAAAGTAAATCCCAGAAGGTCGGGAAGAGGGAGCCCTGGAAAAGATAAGCAAGGCAATGGGAGACTGGATAAATACCTGAAATCCCCCCTGGCAATCACGAGGGCTAAAACCTCGAAAGATAAAGTGACTGGCGAATCAATGGCGGGGTCCAGATATGCTGTGTTGGAGGTGGAGGAGGGAGTAGAACCAACTGAGGGACCAGAAAGACACCCCGCTATGCTGGAAGAAATATTACATGAAATTCAGATTAATAATAAAAAACTACACTCTCCCTCTCTACAAGTGGGGGCAGTATCATCTGATGTGACTTTAATTAGATCTGACCTGAGCAAAATTAAGGATCGGGTGAAGAATATAGAAGCTTTGATCTCCCAGATGGAAGAAAAGATTAAAATCTCAATACCGCTAACGATAGAATGGTTGAACAGAATGAGTCTCTTAGAAAAAAGTTGCAGGATATGGAGGATAGAGATAGGAGATGTAATATCCGTTTCATAGGTTTTCCAGAGGCCGCTGGTGACAAAAATATGTGTGATTTCTTGGAGGGCTGGATTAAAGAAAATCTGCCAGAGGCCAAACTATCATCACTGTTTGGTATAGAGAAAGCGCACTCATCACTATTTGGTATAGAGAGAGCGCACCGTATCCCTTTTAAAAAACCTGTGCCTGGGGGCTTGCCTAGAAATATACTGGCAAAAGTGTTATGCTCAAAGGATAGAGACACTATCTTGCAATCGGCAAGGGGCAAAGGAGAGTCATTGTGCTATAATAATTCTATGATTAGCCTGTTTCCTGACTTCTCCAGGGACACTCAAAGAGAAAGGATGTCTTATAGGGAGGTCAAGAAAAGGCTGGTGACGGCAGGATTCAAGTTTTCATTACTATTTCCAGCAAAGCTTAGAATTGTATATAAGGAATCCGTCCTCTTTTTTCAGTCAGCAGCTGAAGCTTCGGCATGGTTGGAAGGGCATGGGTTTTAAATACCGTATTTATCGGGGTATACCACGCACCGGCCTATAACACGCACCCTCATTTTACCAAGGATATTTGGGTAAAAAAAGTTTTTTACCCAAATATCCATGGTAAAATGAGAGTGCGTGTGTGCGTGTGTATACCCCGATACACCCCCAGTAAAGGCAGGGGGAGAGAGGCCGTCGCTGCCCGCTTCTCTCCCCCTGCCTTTCCTGGGGTCTAGAGCCCTGCTGCCGGCCCTTCTCTCCCTCTGGCTATCGGCGCCGCTGCCCGTTCTGTCCCCCTGTCTATCGGTACCGGCGCCCCATTGCCGGCGCCGAAAGCCAGGGGAAGAGAAGGGGCAGCGGCACCCATTGCCGGAGCCGCTGCCCCGTTGCCTCCCCCCATCCCCGGTGGCATAATTACCTGGGTCGGGTCCGCGCTGCTGCAGGCCTCCGCCGTGCGTCCCCTGCGTCGTTGCTATACACGGCGCACTGACGTAATGCGCCGCGCCGTGCAGCGCATAGCAACGACGCAGGGGACGCACGCCGTAGGCCTGCAGCAGCACGGACCCGACCCAGGTAATTATGCCACCGGGGATGGGGGAGGCAACAGGGCAGCGGCGCCGGCAATGGGTGCCGCTGCCCCTTCTCTCCCCCTGGCTGTCGGCGCCGCTTCTCTCCCCCTGGCTATCGGCGCCGGCAATGGGGCGCCGGTACCGATAGTCAGGGGGACAGAACGGGCAGCGGCGCCGATAGCCAGGGGGAGAGAAGGGCCGGCAGCAGGGCTCTAGACCCCAGGAAAGGCAGGGGGAGAGAAGCGGGCAGCGACGGCCTCTCTCCCCCTGCCTTTCCTGGGGGTGTATCGGCGTATAACACGCACATAGACTTTAGGCTAAAAATTTTAGCCTAAAAGGTGCGTGTTATACACCGATAAATACGGTATTAACTAATAGAGTGATTATAATGAGATATGTTAATTATTGCTCAAATTTCTTGTCTTTGTAAGGGGGGTGGGTCCATGGGTACATGGGAGAGCGGGGGTCATGTGTACCTAGTTGAGAGTCTCATATGTTAGGTGAGACAATATGGGGGGGAGGGGGATGGCAGTTTTTTTTTTTTTTTTTACATTTATTTATTTATTATTATTTCTTTCTTCCCTCTCACTTCTCTATGTATTGAACACTAAATGGGAGTTAGGGTAGTAACGTGGAATATTCGGGGACTTAAAGATAAGAGCAAAAGATGTGCCATTTTTGATAGTATCAAACGACACTTACCAGCTATTGTGTGCCTTGTAAAAACTCATTTGACCAAAGAAGGGACAGTGCTGATTAGGAAAAAATGGGCAATACAGGAATTCCATGCATTTGGTTCTAGTTTCTCTGCAGCGGTCTCGGTTCTTGTCCATTCAGGCATTGATTTAGAGGTCCAGTTTAAAGAAATAGATAGTAGTGGAAGGTATGTCTTTCTGGACACGGTTATGAAAGGAAGACAGGTGGTCTTAGCTTTTGTATATATTCCTCCCCCTTTCTCTAATCAGGTGTTGGCCGCTTTAGTGGCCTTTTTGAAGAATTGGGACAGACATGAGCTATATATTTTTGTGGGGATTTCAACTGTATATTGGATAGCTCCCTAGATAGACTGTCACAGAGGGAATTGGGCAAAAAGTGGTCATCCCCTTTGGGGAAATTTATTGAGGAAGCTGGGTAGAGGGACGCATGGAGGGAATTGTACGGTGATAAGAAAATATTCTCGTGTATAAGTAGCTCATATGATGCGGCTTCTCACATCGATATGGTGCTATGCAATGATAAGGCCCTGGGGTATGTAGAAGGTCTAAAATATGAATCCAGAGGGATTTCAGATCATTATAGTATGAATCTAAGAATATGTGGGAAAAAGGGGAGAAGTACAACAAGAATGCTCAAGATCAACCCTCATTGGCTAAGTATCCTGGATGATTGGGGAAAGTTAAAAGGGGAAATAGACGAATTTTGGGCAGTCAACAAGGGCACGCCAGAGGTGGGCATAGTATGGGATGCCCTGAAAGCATTTATCAGAGGTTTGCTATATAGGGAGATCTGTAGGAAGAAGAGGGGGTTTAGTTTAAAAGAAAAAGAGATGGAAAAAGAAATCGTTAGGGCAGAGGTTGAGCTGTCCAGGGATTCCTCTGATGACAATTTAAAAAAGTTAGAAAAAAAACAGGATCTTAAAGTAAGCAAAGGGGGAACTTTATAAAATCTATTAAGGATAAAGATGGACTTCTCAGGTCCACTGCAGAAGAATTGGGAGTTTTGTTCATTTCTTCTCAGAACTTTATGAGACAGAAGTGCAACACTCCAAGTAGGATATTGAATTATTAAAAAAAAAATCTAATTACCGAGTCTGGGGGCCCCCCTGGGGGTGGAATTTGATACTAAAATTCAGCTCCATGAGCTGGAGCAGGCCTTGAGATCTTTTTCTGGGAACACAGCTCCAGGGATGAATGGGCTCCCGTTTGAGATATATCGTAAACTGGGTAAGTCATTGTTAGGGAAACTCCAAGAGGTTTTAGAGGAATCCTGCAGACACGGGTCCCTTCCGCAGTCAATGCGGGAAGCAATGATGGTATTAATCCTGAAAAAGGGTAAAGATCTAAGCGAGATGGGTTCATATAGACCCATCTCGCTTTTAAATACAGATGCAAAAATTTTTGCGACGGTATTAACGTTGCGCCTGAAGGGAGTAATTGGGAACCTGGTGGGGAGAGATCAGGTTGGATTTATGAAGAACAGGAATTGAAAGGATAATATTAGGCGAGTTTTTTCCTCCATCCAGCATGGGGAGACGGGGGGGGGGGGCCCGCTCCATCCTGTCGCTAGACGCTGAAAAAGCGTTTGACAGGGTGGGGTGGGCCTTCTTATGGAAAGAGTTGGAACAGTTTGGGTTGGGGCAGAGCTTTATAAATTATATTAAGCTGTTATACGACCACCCCAGGGCAAGAATTAAAATAAACGCTACTATATCTAGCCAATTTAGCCTCATCAGGGGCACACGACAAGGGTGTCCCCTGTCACCTTTATTATTTCTTTTATTTATTGAACCTCTGGCTGTTTTTCTCAAAAATCATTCGCGATACCAGGGTTTTGGTCCAGGAGGAGATGAAGGAAAAATTGCATTATATGCGGATGATTTATTACTGTTTGTCAGGAACCCTAAGATTCATTTAGTTTACATTATTCAGGACATTCAGGAATTTGGTTGTAGCTCGGGACTCTCAATCAACTGGAGAAAATTTTCATTAACCCCTTAAGGACCAGGCCATTTTACATCTAAGGACCAGAGCGTTTTTTGAACATCTGACCACTGTCACTTTAAACATTAATAACTCTGGAATGCTTTTACCTATTATTCTGATTCCGAGATTGTTTTTTTCGTGACATATTCTACTTTATGTTATTGGTAAAATTTTGTCGATACTTGCATCGTTTCTTAGTGAAAAATTCCAAAATTTTATGAAAAAATAGAAAATTTAGCATTTTTCTAACTTTGAAGCTTTCTGCTTGTAAGGAAAATGGATATTCCAAATCATTTTTTTATTCACATATACAATATGTCCACTTTATGTTTGCATCATAAAATGTACGTGTTTTTACTTTTGGAAGAAACCAGAGGGCTTCAAAGTTCAGCAGCAATTTTCCAATTTTTCACAAAATTTCCAAAATCACAATTTTTCAGGGACCAGTTCAGGTTTGAAGTGGATTTGAAGGGTCTTCATCTTAGAAATACCCCACAAATGACCCCATAAAAAAAAAACTGCAGCCCCCCAAGTATTCAAAATGACATTCAGTCAGCATTTTAACCCTTTAGGTGTTTCACAGGAATAGCAGCAAAGTGAAGGAGAAAATTCACAATCTTCATGTTTTACACTCGCATGTTCTTGTAGACCCAATTTTTGAATTTTTACAAGGGGTAAAAGGAGAAAATGTATACTTATATTTGTAGCCCAATGTGTCTCGAGTAAGCACATACCTCATATGTCTATGTAAAGTGTTCGGCGGGCGCAGTAAAGGGCTCAGAAGCGGAGGAGCAACAAGGGGATTTTGGAGAGTACGTTTTTCTGAAATGGTTTTTGGGGGGCATGTTGCATTTAGGAAGCCCCTATGGTGCCAGAACAGGAAAAAAAACCACATGGCATAGAATTTTGGAAACTAGACCCCTTGAGGAACGTAACAAAGAATAAAGTGAGCCTTAATACCCCACAGGTGTTTGACGACTTTTGCATATGTAAAAAAATGTTTAAAAAATTTCACTAAAATGTGTGTTTTCCCCAAATTTCACATTTATGCAAGGGTTAATAGCAGAAAATACCCACCAAAATTTGTAACCCCATCTCTTCTGAGTATGGAGGTACCCCATAAGTTGACCTGAAGTGCACTATGGGCGAACTACAATGCTCAGAAGAGGAGTCATATTTGGCTTTTTGAGAGCAAATTTTGCTCGGGTCATGTCGCATTTAGGAAGCCCCTATGGTGCCAGGACAGCAAAAAATACCCACATGGCATACCATTTTGGAAACTAGACCCCTTGAGGAACAAAACAAGGAATAAAGTGAGCCTTAATACCCAACAGGGGTTTCATGACTTTTGCATACGTAAAAAAAAAAAAATCACTAAAATGTGTGTTTCCCCCCCCCAAATTTCACATTTTTGCAAGGGTTAATAGCAGAAAATACCTCCCAAAATTTGTAACCCAATCTCTTCTGGGTATGGCGGTACCCCATAAGTTGACCTGAAGCGCACTACGGGCGAACTACAATGCTCAGAAGAGAAGGAGTCATATTTGGCTTTTTGAGAGCAAATTTTGCTCGGGGGGCATGTCGCATTTAGGAAGCCCCTATGGTGCCAGGACAGCAAAATAACCCCCACATGGCATACCATTTTGGAAACTAGACCCCTTGAGGAATGTAACAAGGGGTACAGTGAGCATTTGCCCTGCACTGGTGTCTGTCAGATTTTTGGAACAGTGAGCTGTACAAAATTTTTTATTTGCACAGCCCACTGTTCCAAAGATCTGTCAGACACCAGTGGGGTGTAAATTTTCACTGCACCCCTCAATACATTCCGTGAGGGGTGTAGTTTCCGAAATGTTCACATGTGTTTTTTTTTTTTTTTTTATTGCGTTTGTCAAAACCGCTGTAACAATCAGCCACCCCTGTGCAAATCACCTCAAATGTACATGGTGCACTCTCCCTTCTGGGCCTTGTTGTGCACCCCCAGAGCACTTTGCGCCCACATATGGGGTATCTCCGTAGTCGGGAGAAATTGCATTACAAATTTTGGAGGGCTTTTTTCCCCTTTTACCTCTTGTCTAAATAAAAAGTATAGGGCAACACCAGCATGTTAGTGTAAAAAATTTATTTTTTTACACTAACATGCTGGTGTAGACCCCAACTTCACCTTTCCATAAGGGGTGAAAGGAGAAAAAGCCCCCCAAAATTTGTTAGGCGATTTCTCCCGAGTACGGCGATACCCCATATGTGACCCTAAACTGTTGCCTTGAAATACGACAGGGCTCCGAAGTTAGAGTGCCATGTGCATTTGAGGCCTGAATTAGGGATTTGCATAGGGGTATTCTACGCCAGTGATTCCCAAACAGGGTGCCTACAGCTGTTGCAAAACTCCCAGCATGCCTGGACAGTCAATGGCTGTCCGGCAATATTGGGAGTTGTTGTTTTGCAACAGCTGGAGGCTCCATTTTGAAAACAGTGGCGTACCAGACGTTTTTCATTTTTATTGGGGAGGGGAGGGGGCCTGTGTAGGGGGTATGTGTATATGTAGTGTTTTTTACTTTTTATTTTATTTTGTGTTAGTGTAGTGTAGTGTTTTTAGGGTACAGTCACACGGGCGGGGGATTACAGCGAGTTTCCCGCTGCGAGTTTGACCTGCAGCGCAAAATTTGCTGCAGTGCAAACTTGCAGCCTGATACTCATGTGATTGTATCCTGTACATTCACAGGGGGGGGGGAAGCTCCAGCTGTTGCAAAACTACAACTCCCAGCATGCACAGTCTATCAGTGCATGCTGGTAGTTATAGTTTTGCAACAGCTGGAGGCACAGGGGTTGGGAAACACTGAGTTAGGAAACAGACAATGTTTCCCAACCAGTGTGCCTCCTGTTGTTGCAAAACTACAACTCCCAGCATTCTCATGCATGCTGGAAGTAGTAGTCCGGCAACATCTTTAGAGACAGATGTTGCCAAACTACAACTCCCAGCATGCTTGGAGTTGTAGTTTTGCAACATCTGGAGGACTACAGTTTGCAGACCACTAATACAGTGGTTCCCAATCTGTGCCCTTCCAGATGTTGCAAAACTACAACTCCCAGTATGACAAAACTGTCCAGGCATGCTGAGGATGTGTAGTTTTGCAACATCTGGAAGGGAACAGTGGTCTCCAAACTGTGGACTTCCAGATGTTGCAAAACTGCAACTCCCAGCATGCCCAGACACCAAGGGCTGTCTGGACATGCTGGGAGTTGTAGTATACAGGGTCCCAATACAGCAATGCATGTCGCTTTACGGCGACGTGCATTGCTGTAAAGGGCCCGACCGTGGCTGAAGATCCACTCACCTGTCGCCGCCGCCGCCGTCTTCATCACCGGGATCCGGGTCTTCAGGTACGAGGTAAGTACCGGGGCCGGGCCCCAGCACTCCCCCGTCCCCCGCTGCGTCCTCCGGTCTTCCTCCCGTCCTCTCCGGACTTCCAGGGGCCGGGTAGGGCGGGAGGAAGTAACCCCCCCCCCTGCGATTGGTCGCTTAACTAACCGAAGAATCGCAGGGGATCGTAGGAGGTGGCAGGCTTGCCACCTCGCTCCTATACTTTAGCATGGTCCTGGCTGTCTCTGACAGCCGGGATCATGCAAAATTACCAGGCAGTCGGGTCCCAGAGACCTGATCAGCACGGTATCGCCGCAGATCGCAAAGGCTTACATGGCCCCCCTCAGCGTTTGCCCTGCATGTCTGCTGAAGGATTTCAGCAGGCATCCGGTTCCGATCTCTGCCCGGCGAGCGGCAGGGACCGGAAAACGCCATGACATCCTGGGACGTCATTGGTCCTTAAGGCCCAGGGTGCCATGACGTCCCAGGACGTCATTGGTCCTTAAGAGGTTAATGATTGTGGAAGGCAAAGGTGAAGAAAGGTTTAGTGAATTAAAAGTAATAAAATATCCAGAGACCATGGAATACCTGGGGATTAGCATTAGTAGCAATCCAATGGACTATATCAAGTTAAATCTAGCCCCGCTGTTGTTAAAAATTAAAAAGAAAATTGATATCAGGTTAAAACTACCCTTGGGAATGTCCGATCGTATAGCATTGACAAAAATGGTGGTTCTGCCGCAACTTTTATACTATTTAACAGCATCCCCGGTAATTATAGGTGAAGTATGGTTCAGAAAAATTGATGGTTTGGTGAATACATTAATTTGGGGTAAGAAAAAGGTTAGGATTAGATTAGACACATTCACGCTGCCCAGAGATAGGGGGGGGGGGGGGTAGGGGTTCCAAACTTTAGACTGTATTACTGGGCGGCTCAGCTATCACAGCTCACGGGTGATTAAGGTCAGCTGATTCATGACCTCTTAAAATTTAAATATAAGGTGTATAGGAAGGACGTGTTTGAAGTATTGGAAAATAATTTGAAATTTAATAAGAAGGATACAATTGGTGCACAGGCAAACTGGGTGTGGAGGAAAGTGTTTTAAACATTACAGGAAGTGTGAAATTTACTCCACTGTTGGAAAATAATAATTTGAATGAAATAAGTAAAATTGAGTATTATGGTTTATGGTTAAGAAAGGGGATAGTATATGTTGAGCAAATGTTCAGTGAAGGAAAATGTAAAAAAAAATGAAGATCTGCAGAGGGAGTGTGGGTTAGTTGATAAATATAAATTTGGTTTCCTCCAACTAGAACATGCTGTAAAGTATACTAAAGATACAAGGGCTCTTAGCATCCAGAACCATCCCTTGATTGAATTGGTGGATGGGGTAGGACATTGGGGCTGTCTGCAGTATATAAAATTCTTGGATTAGGGAAACTAGAGGGGATGAAACTTAAAAGTAAAGCAGAGTGGGCAAAAGAAGGAGTGCTGTCGGATGAGACCCCTTGGAAGGGAATGACTGCGAGTGTGGTCCAGATGTCGGAAAATGAAAAATTTCGAACTTCTCAGTTTATGCTATTGCATAGACTATATTATACCCCTAAAGATCTATGCAAATGAAAAATTTGTGCCCATGCGGACTGCCCAAAATGTGGAAGGGCCGAAGCAAATCTGCTTCATATGCTGTGGGAGTGCCCGTATATAAACGATTTTTGGTTTGAAATTATAGAACAGATGAAAAGAAAAATAGGTGTTAGTATGAAGTGGAAACCAGGAGTTTTCCTGTTTGGTCTAATCCCTAACCTAACTGTGGCCAAAAAGAAGTTGATCTTGAATGCATTGAGTACAGGGAGGTTGATTATAATGAGGAAATGGATTTCTAACAAAAACCTGAGTAGTCTAGAATGGAAACAAGGGTTAAAGGTTTTGAAAAGCAAAAAGTCAGAAATTTTTTTTGATATATGGAAGAAAAAGTGGGGTCTATGGGACACTGATAATTAGGATGATTCCGCAATTTCCAGAGAGGTGCGGATAAGAAGAGATTTTTTTTTCATGCCATTGTGGGTGGAGGGTGGGGTGGGTTATCATAGGACCAAATAAATGCATATGTATTTGAAACTTGTTGTATTGTATTTGTAAGAACTCATATTTTTTTTTCTGTAAGCGTTGAATAAAAAATAATGTTAATATAAAAAAATAAAAAAATAAACATTTAAAGCATTTTCTTATAGGATGCCTACGCTTCACTTCCCAGGACCTTGTGTACCAGTGAACACGGAGACTCATGGCGCTGGTGGTAAGTGGCTCACCATTACACTGCCCCACGAGGGCGGCTAACATAACCCTGAAAACCCTTAATGTTAAGGGTTTTAACACCCCCGAAAAAAGAGCCCAAATCTTATTCTTACAGCACAAACAGAGCACACATCCTAGCCCTTCAGGAGACGCATTTTAAGGAAGGAAATGTCGCTAAGTTAAACAATAGAAACTACACTACTTGGCTCCACAGTGTTAACGCTGAGACACGGACAAAAGGGGTTTCCATCGCCTTCCATCAGTCACTCCCCATTTCTGTAACCTCCTCTATCCTGGACCCTAATGCTAGAGAAGTATTCGCCAACTGTGAACTCTCAGGCCAGAAACTCACGGTGGCTGTTCTTTATGCCCCCAACCATTACCAAATTTCTTTTCTCTTGAGAACGCTGACTTTGCAACCGAATCCATTTCACTCTGTGGTGACTTCAATTTACCGCTCTTTACTGAAGTGGACACATCTTTGGGACATTCTTTCCTATCCCACAGCAAATTGTGCACTCTCAGAAGGAAATTACATTGCCTCCAACTTATTGACACCTGGTCGTCCCTCCACCCACAAGGTATGGACTACTCTTTTTACTCCCACCTTAGACAGACGTATAGCCGAATAGACTATCTGTCACCAATTCCCGCATTGATGTTATGACACTCTGATCATGCCCCTGTCTGCTGTTTCCTTACCCTTCCCTCCTTTGCCAAGCTCCATTCCTCAAGGTGATTGAATGAATCCCTTCTTCTGGATACCTTATGTGTGCAGGAGCACAAAGAATCCATATCCCACTTTAAACGAGACCATGCTTCCGACACGTCATCCCCCATGATTAATGGGAAGTACTGAAATGTGTTCTAAGAGGAGTCTTGATGAGTCATGGGGCACGGCTAAAAAGGAAAGCGTCTGCAAAAATGCTCTCTCCTACAACAACTTCATACCCTTGAAACGCTACTCAAATGATCTCAACAAGACATGGTTTTTTGCAAACTGATTTGAGTCTGCACTGAACTCCTCTCCCTTGTGAACTCGAAACATTGCTGTTACAAGCAAGTTACTGGGTGCCTGTTCTACAAATGGGGAAACAAGTCGGGCCGACTGCTTGCTCGTGCTTTAAGAGCAAAGAGATCTTCCCTATTTATTTCTGCCATAAAACCTCCCTCTGGCTCACCCTTCTCCCTCGCCCCTGTTATTCTTGAGACATTTCGACAGTACTACACCTCTTTGTATGGCTTGCTGAAACGTCTGGGCTTAGCAACATCCCTGTCATCTACTTCCTCCTTAACCCAAGATATAGCTAACACGGCCCTTCCTCGACTATAGGAATCGACAATTCAAGCAATGGAAAGAGCTTTCTCCCCTGAGGAAATAGAAACAGCGATCTCCTTTCTGCCCACTGGCAAAAGCTCGGGCCCTGATGGCTATACTGCCAAGTTCTTTAAGCCTCTTGGTCCAGAATTGTCTACTCCATTGCTTGAAGTGTTTAATACTCTCTCCGACACCAACCCGCCACCATCCTCTTTCCTTAGAGCTTATGTGACAGTGCTACTGAAAAAAGGAAAGGACCCTCTGCAATGCTCCAGTTATCGCCCTATCTCCCTCTTAAATATGGATGCCAAACTATTTGCCAAGTTAATTGCCAATAGATTGACGATACATATGCCATCCCTAGTCCACCGGGATCAAGTTGGCTTCATCTGTAGCAGGGAAGCGAGGGACAACACCCTACGCACATTCTCCGTCATACACTATGCTCGTAAACATAATGTCCTTCTCTTCTTACTATCATTAGATGCGGAGAAGGCTTTTGACCGGGAGGACTGGGACTTTTTGGCTTCCTCCCTTGCTCAAATAGGTCTAGGCCAATCAATGCTTGGCCGCATCATGGCACTATACTCCTGCCCCCAGACCCAAATTAGAATTAATGGCCAACTATCTGCTCCATTTGACATCTGTAATGGCACGAGGCACGGATGCCCCATGTCCCCACTGCTTTATGTATTGTGCATGGAACATTTGTTCATTGCTATTCGCAATAACGCTGATATCAAAGGTCTGCTTACCCCTCGTGCAATTACAAATGCTCAGCATTTGCTGATAATCTTCTCTTATTTCTCTCTTCCCCCTCATTACCCGTCCCTCCCTCCTGTCCACTATTCGTCAGTTCTCCGATTACAGCAACTACAAGTTGAACCCCTCTAAATGTGAGGCCCTGAATATCACTTTGCCCCCTTCCCTCTTTCATCAATTACAGTCGTCTTACTCCTTTCAGTGGCAACTGAGCTCCCTCAAATACTTGGGTATGCAGGTCCCGGATAACCCAGTAGATGGGTACCATCTCAATTTCTCCCCCCTACTGAACACGCTGAAAACGGACCTGGCCAAATGGGATTTCTCCTGGCTGGGGAGGATTAATATCTTGAAAATGAATATCCTCCCACACCTCCTTTACCTCTTCTCCTGCATCCCATGTCATGTTCCTAAGACCGTTTTTAAAGACCTTACTGTGCTACAATCTGGCTTTATATGGGTGCATAAACACCCCAGACTAGCATGCAATGTTCTGATTAGAAGGAAGGCAGAGGGGGGCCTTACTTTACCTGATTATTTCTCATATTATGAAGCTTTAGTATAGACCTGTTTTCTTGATTGCTTCTTTCATAACAAAGTCAAGCAATGGGTTTACTTTGGGGGCACTTTAGCAGACTAAGAACCTCAAACTCTCCTCTGGCTGCCCCACCTCTCCTCCTATTCTCAGAAGATTGTAGACCTTCCTCCGGTTTTGTATTCCATAGCCTGCACTAGGATTGCTTATATGACCCGTATGTTACTGCTCTCCTCGGATGGCCTGCTCACATCCATCTTGAATAACCCGGCTTACCCCCCGATACCTCAGCTCAAGCCTTTCTGACTCTCCACAGACATGAAGGAGCTACTTTTTTTCTTCCCCTTCTGACACAGACATCCTTAAGGCATCTGTCTGCACTTCTTGAAGATGCTTCTCCCACCACATCACAACTTTTCCAATACACCCAACTTCGCCACTTCTACTTGCTGCCAAATTAAACTGCACTTACATCACCCTCTTATTAGATTCAAAACTCTCTGCACCTCTTCTTCTGCAATACATCGGACAATCAATGTCCTGTACCCCATTATCAACACCACCTTCACTGCTTCCCCCTTCTCTGCACGATCTCAGATGGGGATTGGAGCAAAGCTTTCTCTCAGTGTCACCGCACGTCCATTTCCTGCAAAGCACAAGGGGCTAATTATAAACACGTACCCAGATGGTATAACGTTCCTGATCTCTTAGCTAAATTTTATCCCGTTGTCTCGGATGCTTGCTGGAGATGTGACTCTGCCAGTGGCACCATGCTACACATCTGGACTGCACCTGGACTGCCCCTCATTGTCTGTATTCTTGTCAGACGTACTCGACATTATCTGTCACCTTACCTCAATATGCCTAAAAAAGACCCCTGAAATGCTCTTACTCACTATTCTACCCATGGGCCTGCTTGAAGGCACCTCGAGACTGATATCTTTTCTATTGTTGGCGGCCAAGACTGTCATTCCAAGACTGTGGAAGTCTGCACACCCCCAACATCTCATCCTGGTTACAAGAGATTTCCCACTTACACAGAATGGAGGAACTGTGGGCAGAATCCCATCACCAGCTAGATGCATACCACTTGGTTTGGCACCCCTGGACGAGCTTCATATTATCCAGAACATATGAAGACATGCATCTCACCTATATAATTATTATTTAGCTTCCAACCTTCGCAGGATCCCCTCTTGGACCTCTTTCTTAGCCTATAATAAATTGACCGAGATTGAGAAAATGTGGATCTCACCCACCCACCCTTCTTCTCTCATATGGACCCATACCTCACTTCCAACTCCTAGAAATCTTCTTGGTCCTATAAGACTGACAAAATCCATTTGGGAAAAATCTCTACCCTTATTTCCTTTGAAATCGCCTCTTTCCTTACTTACACCTCTAATATTTAATTCTCTTATTCCAAATAGTTATATAACAGAGACTGAAACCCCCTGGATTACGGCTAAAATTTTCCATCTAGCAGATATGGTGGACCCACTCACACGCACTATTTTACAATTTTCAGAGCTACAGAAGAAGTTCGACCTCCCCGCCTCGGCTTATATCTTTTATCAAGACATAACACAAATTCTGTTGCAAAATTCTATAACCACAATCTTTCCTCGACCGACCCCATTTGAATTATTATGCAGAAACAATATTGCGACAAAAGGACTAATTTCAGATATTTATAATATCTTAATGACTCCAAAAGATGCTAACCTTATTTATCACCCATACATGACTAAATGGGAGACATACCTTGGCAGATCACTCTCGGGGCATCAATGGCGCTCTATATGGGTACATGCTTCTAAATCCTCACTCTGTATATCCCATAGAGAGTGCCAGTATAAACTCTTAATGCACTGGTATCGTACCCCAGATAAACTTCACCATATTTTCCCTGAACTATCTCCCATATGCTGGAGATGCAATAATGAGGTGGGTACTATTACCCATATATTTTGGGACTGTGCATTATTGCGCCACTTCTGGTTAGAAGTACAGTCATCAATTGGGAAACTTTTGGTTAGGGCAGTCCCTCTCCTCCCGGAAGTATACTTATTAAATCTCCCTCCTGAAAATCTCTCCAACAACAAAATTAAACTACTTATGTTAATATTAACAGCATCCAAATGTTTAATAGCCAAATGGTGGAGAAGGACTGACACCCCTTCTCTTCAACTATTGATGGATAGAATGCGGGGAATAAGAAAGATCGAATACCTCTCTGCCCTTATATCTAATAAGTTACCTATATTCCATAGTATTTGGCTGCCATCGGACTCATTGGAGGCTACTCAACCATCCTAATCGTCCTCCTCTTCAGGCGAACCCGGACTGTGATTCTCATTCACCCACCTCTTAGTTTCCCTTCCCCTTCCTTTTAAACTCTTTCTTTAGACTTCTTCATCCCTTCTTCCTTCTCTAACCTTTGTATTTCTTTATTTTCCATAACTCTTTTACTATTCTGTTTAATTTCTTTTATGTCTAATATGATTGGACCCAGATGGTCATTGATTCTTACCATAGACCCGGTTTATTGTATTATCAACGTTCTGATAATCCATGTTATTTTTGATGTAAGAATTTTATATTCTGCTTACTTTTGCATTGCAGATGATTTTGCATTATTATACCTTTTCTATGTTGTTTGCTATGTATAAAATGTCTAAAAAACTTTACATAAATAAATAGTTATTTAAAAAAGAAGGCATGCATCTCTCTAACTGAGTTTCTGAGATATCTATTTTCTAATCCCCCTGCTCTCTACACATACATGCTCTTTATATGCCACTCTCTTCTACTGGCGCCCGCCTAGATGCTACGGGCATCCGAAGTCCTCCTGTTCCGCAAGGTATGCCTTGTCGTCCTGGTTTCTTCTTTCTTACTGTCTGCTCTTGCACTTTCTCTTTCCCTTCCTATCTTGTCTCTTCCCCCTCCCTCATTCCTTTTTCCCTCTTTCTTTCTTTTTTCTCCCATATTTTTATCGGTAGCACGTTGCTTGTTTATTGCTTACACCCGCCTACCGTTAGTGCCTACTATTATGTGGAGTTAGTAGTTCTTTTATTTGAATGTTCTTCTGTTAGCACTCGTATCTCTGCATACTTAGTACTGTGTTTGCTGATTCACAAGATACCTACTCTGCCGAGTAGCTGATATCGATGTGCCTTTTATTGTCCTATGCTTTCTTGATTTTGATTTAATGTATGCTACTTAAAACAAAGAAAAGCCTGGGCTTATCAGCAGCCTACCCATCTAACACAATACATATCAAACAACAATTCCACCGATAAAGACAGGATTATCCAGGCACTGGGAAATATCCTCCACAGGTAGGTAAGTACAAGGCAGGTTTATTCCCAACATGCAACGCATTTTGCGGTAAAACAACAAACCGCTTCCTCAGGCATATCACAATGAGATCCAAACACATATAAATAGGGAAAGAGTTTAACCCTTTCAATACCATTAGCCCCAATAACTTAAATAATAACGTTAGACCCAATAGCGCAAAAAATACCATTTGCCCCAATAACTTAAATAATAACGTTAGACCCAATAACTCAAAAAATCCCATTTGCCCCAATAACTTAAATAGTACAATTAGCCCTTATAACTCAAATAATAACATTAACCCCAATAACTCAGAAAATCCCATTAGTGAGACTATATGTGTAAAACTTAATGGAAATGTAAAGTGTATGTTCACAAATGCCAGAAGCCTAGCAAATAAAATGGGGGAACTTGAGGCCTTGATACTGGAGGAACATATTGATATAGTTGGGGTCACTGAGACATGGCTGGACTCCTTGCATGACTGGGCTGTCAATCTGCAGGGGTTTACATTGTTTCGCAAAGATAGAATGAACAGAAAAGGTGGTGGAGTCTGTCTGTATGTTAGAAGTGGTATGAAAGTCAGTGTGAACGATGCCATAGTGTGTGATGATTCTGAGGATGTGGAATCACTGTGGGTAGAATTACAAAAGGAGGGAAATATTGAAAAAATTGTATTTGGTGTAATCTACAGACCCCCTAATATCACTGAAGAGATAGAAGGTCGGCTGCATAAACAAATAGAGAGGGCTGCCCGGGCAGGTACAGTGGTAATAATGGGAGATTTTAACTATCCAGATATAGATTTGGGCCGGGGGCTGGCTAAAACTACAAAGGGGAGAAAATTCCTAAATTTATTGCAGGATAATTTTATGGGACAGTTTGTGGAGGACCCAACAAGAAGTGATGCCTTGTTGGATCTGATCATGTCCAACAACACAGAGCTGGTTGGTAACGTAACTGTGCTGGAAAACCTTGGTAATAGCGACCACAATATAGTTACTTTTGACTTAAAATGTAGAAAACAAAGACAGGCGGGGAAGGCAAAAGCATATAACTTTAAAAAGGCAAATTTCCCTGGGCTGAGAGCTGCACTACAGGACATAGACTGGGGGGGAGGTGTTGTCAAATGCTGATACAGAAGGTAAATGGGAAATTTAAATTAAATCAACTCTAAATAACTATACAGCTAAATATATACCAAACTAAATCCTACATGGCTGACAAATGATGTTAAAAGAGCAATAAACAACAAAAAAAATAGCCTTCAAAAAATTCAAATCTGATGGGTCAGCTATAACATTTAAACAGTACAAGGAGCTTAATAAAATCTGTAAAAATGTAATAAAAACAGCAAAAATTCAAAATGAGAGACAGGTGGCCAAAGAAAGCAAAACTAATCCTAAATATTTTTTTAGATATATAAATACAAAAAAAAAAAAAACCAAGGACAGAGCATGTAGGACCCCTTAATAATGATAATGGGGAGGTTGTCACGGGCAATCAAGAGAAGGCGGAGCTACTGAATGGGTTCTTTAGTTCTGTATATACTAAGGAAGAAGGAGCTGACATTGGACAGGTCAGTGCTGGTAACACATCATGTAATGTACTGAACTGGCTTAATGTAGAGATGGTACAAGGTAAGTTAAGTGATATAAATGTAAGCAAATCTCCAGGGCCGGATGGACTACACCCAAGAGTTCTTAGAGAGGTAAGTTCAGTAATATCTGTACCCTTGTTCATGATATTTAGAGATTCTCTGGTGTCTGGTATTGTGCCAAGGGACTGGCGCAAGGCGAATGTGGTGCCAATCTTCAAGAAGAGTTCTAGGTCTTCGCCAGGCAATTATAGACCGGTAAGTTTAACGTGCCTTGTGGGTAAATTGTTTGAAGGACTTATAAGGGATTACATACAGGAATACATAGGGGATAATAGTATTATAAGTGATAGCCAGCATGGGTTTACTAAGGATAGAAGTTGTCAAACCAATCTAACTTGCTTTTATGAAGAGGTGATTAGAAGCCTTGACAGAGGAAAGGCTGTGGATATAGTGTTTCTGGATTTTGCTAAAGCATTTGATACTGTCCCTCATAGACGTCTGACAGGTAAGTTAAGGTCTTTGGGCTTGGAAACTTTAGTTTGTACCTGGATTGAACACTGGCTCATGAATCGTACCCAGAGAGTGGTGGTCAATGATTCATACTCTGGTTGGTCCCCGGTTGTTAGTGGTGTACCCCAAGGTTCTGTACTGGGACCGCTGTTGTTTAATTTATTTATCAATGATATAGAGGATGGCATTAACAGCTCTGTTTCTATCTTTGCAGATGACACCAAGCTTTGTAGCACAGTACAGTCTATAGAGGATGTGCATAAGTTACAAGATGACTTGGATAGACTAAGTGTCTGGGCATCCACTTGTCAAATGAGGTTCAATGTGGATAAATGTAAAGTTATGCATCTGTGTACTAATAACATGCATGCGTCGTATGTCTTAGGGGGGATTAAACTGTCAGAGTCACTGGTAGAGAAGGATCTGGGTGTACTTGTAGAGCACAGACTACAGAATAGCATGCAATGTCAGGCTGCTGCTTCCAAAGCCGGCAGGATATTGTCATGTATAAAAAGAGGTATGGACTCAAGGGACAGGGACATAATACTCCCCCTTTATAAAGCATTGGTACGGCCTCACCTGGAATATGCTGTTCAGTTTTGATCGCCTGTACATAAAAGGGACACTGCAGAGCTGGAAAGGGTGCAGAGACGCGCGACTAAACTAATATGGGGCATGGAACATCTTAGCTATGAGGAGCGATTAAAGGAGTTACAATTGTTTAGTCTTGAGAAGAGACGTTTAAGGGGGGATATGATAAACGTATATAAGTATATAAATGACCCGGAGAAAAACTGTTCCTGGTTAAACCCCCCAAAGGACGAGGGGGCACTCCCTCCGTTTGTAGAAGAAAAGGTTTAGTCTAAAGGGGCGACACGCCTTCTTTACCATAAGGACTGTGCGTTTATGGAACAGTCTACCTCAGGAACTGGTCACAGCAGGAACAATTAACAGCTTTAAAACAGGGTTAGATACATTCCTGGAACAAAATAACATTAATGTTTATGCAGAATTATACACCCTTCCCTTCAATTCCCTGGTTGGACTTGATGGACGTATCTCTTTTTTCAGCCATACTAACTATGTAACTATGTAATTAGGTCATACAGAATATATACATACAAAAATATATACAGACAAAAATGCCCCAATATATGAAGATACAAAAATACAAATACATAAATGTACAGACAAACAATTACATATCCCAGAAAATATTACCTAAAAATTCCATAAAATACATTATTATAAATAATATCAGATCCTTTAATGCGTGTTCTCTATCATCTCATTTAGGCCTTGTGAATACAGAGTACATAGTTTATAAATTCAATAGGATTCACGATTTATACGTTTTTGAAATCTATTTCTACAGTCTTTGGGAATTGTTTCCAATATGATCAGGCAAAATGACGTTATACGCTGTGTAGCATATACCCGTTTTTTTATATTAAATCTGTGTTTGTTCTCGAAGGATCGTCTGAGCAGTGCAGCCCACATATTGAAAAGAACAATCACTGGAGAGCAAATAGATGGCAAACATGCTCTCGCAGATGTATAACATATACCTGTGAGAGAATGTTTGCCATCAATCTGCTCTCCTGTGATTGTTCTCTTCAATATGTCACCCGCACTGTTCAGACAGAAAGTTTTTGTATGGTATGTCAATGAATACAGTTTTGTAAAATGTGATGTGAATGTACCTTTACCAGGGGCATTCTATACTTAGCAGCTGAGTAGGTGCGGGTACATTTGAGAATATTTAGATATATATAAATCTAGGACATTTTGTATGAATAAGTCAAAAGGTAAAGGATTTGCTTACCATGCAATATAAAGTATAAAGATAGAAGATTATTACATACAGTAGGCGCCATAACAGAAATAAAATGTCATGGAAGGTATAAAAAACAAACACAGAGGGCATGAAGGGCATAACGTTGTCAATGAGACACAACATAAAACAATAATAGTGCAGTTCATTTTTTATTTTTATTTCATTGTTCTCTTTGTGCAATATACTTACGTCAATTTGCCAGTAATGGTGTACATAACATACAAGCCAGAAAGGAGAATATAATGTGGAATAAGAGCAACAAAGTTTAAACCCCTTAAGGCAGGGGCGTGGCTATGGAGGTAGCAGTTGGACCGAGGCCCTGGTGCCTAAGGGTGCCCCAAAGCACATCTGCCCCATGAAAGACCATTTTTGCGCCGTATGCGCTTTTACAACCGGACCTAAAACTGTGGTCAACCACAGTTTGAGGTCCGGTCGTAAAAGCGCATACGGCGCAAAAATGAGCCGACCGGACTGAATGTTTCACTCCGGCCGGCTCATTGAAATGAATGACATACGGGAGCGCATACGAAGGCATACGGGAGCGCGAGGTTTTAGCTCCCCCCTGCCGTATGCGCTCCCGTATGGGAGAAAACGTAGTGGAAACCCAGCCTTACTGCAGAAAACAGGCTCAATTGTAAGTCCATGGAGATCATATTCTGCAACAACTCAGATCGAGCAATGAGCCTGGGAATAAAGCATGTGGCTGCATGCTTCTCCTGGCTATATATCTAAAGATCGGTGGGACCCCAACCCATCTAAAATGTTGACGTCTGTGTGACGTGTCAGAAATGTTTTTTTAGTAGAGAGGATAAGCGATGAGGGGATACGTTTTTTTGACTTAATACTTGTCCTTTAATTTTTATTTTTTTTATAAATGCACAGACAGTTCAAACAAAGGTACAGTGAGCTTTTGTGCCCAAAACCTATATTATTCGTAGAGGTTTCATATGCTCATGGCTGGTGAAAGATTCCCTTTATTGTCTATCTTAGAAGCCCTATTGGCCTTTATAGTTCCTTTATATTTCTTACAAAAAAAGGTCATATTTGTTTGGACTTCACATTTGCTATGTCCATTGGTGCTTCTACAGCAGTTAATATATAACTCAAGCTTTTTTCCTTTTTTCATAGTGAATTCTTACAGTGAAGAAAAAAAAAATATCATCCCCTGCTGAGTTTGTACGTTTCCCCACTGACAAGGAAATGACCAGTCTATAATTTTTATTTGAACATTGAAAGACAGAATAACAACAAAAAAATCTAGAAAAAGCATGTGAAATAAGTCATTAATGGATGTTCATTTTATTTAAATCAATTTATAAGTATTGTACCCCTTTGAAAAACATGACATTAGTCATTTTACCAAATATCCACAGCGAAATGGAAAAAAAAATTAATTGTGCGACAAAATTGAAGAAAAAATGTCATTTTGTAAATTTTGGGGGCTTCCGTTTCTATGCAGTGCATTTTTCGGTAACAATAACACCTTATCTTTATTCTGTAGGGCCATATGGTTAAAATGATACCCTACTTATATAGGTTGGATATTGTCGTACTTCGGAAAAAAATCATAACTATATGCAGGAAAATTTATACGTTTAAAATTGTCATCTTCTAACCCCTATAACTTTTTTATTTTTCTGCGTACGGGCCGGTATGAGGGCTCATTTCTTGCACAGTGTTCTGAAGTTTTTATCTTTACCATTTTTTTATTGATTGGACTTTTTGATCGCTTTATATTTATTTTTTTATGATGTAAAAAGTGACCAAAAATATGCTATTTTGGACTTTGGAGGTTTTTTTGCGCGTACGCCATTGACTGTGCGGTTTAATTAATGATATATTTTTATAGTTCGGACATTTACACACGCGGTGATACCACATATGTTCATTTTTATTTACACAGTTTTTTTTTTATGGGAAAGGGGGTGATTCAACCTTTTATTAGAGAAGGGGTTAAATGACCTTTGTTAACTTTTTTTTTTTCACTTTTTTTTGCAGTGTTACAGCTCCCGTAGGGAGCTGGAACACTGCACACACTGATCTCTTATACTGATCCCTGCAAAGCCATAGCTTTGCATGGATCAGCGAGATAGGGGCTCGATTGCTCAAGCCTGTAGCTCAGGTTTGGAGCAATCAAACTCAGATCGGACGCAACGGAGCAAGATAAGGGGACCTCCGCTCGCGTCCTAGCTGATAGGGGCATCACGATTTTATCGCCATAGTCCCGATCAGCCCGACTGAGCTGCCAGGAAGCTTTTACTTTAATTTTCAGCGCGTCGATCAACTTTGATCGCCGCATTTGAAGGGTTAATAGTGCGCGGCACAACGATCGGTGCTGTGCGTTATTAGCCCAGGGTCCCGGCTATGAATAGCAGCCGGGACCGACCCAGTGTAATGCGGGGTCACGCCGTTACCCCGTTTTAAACACCGGAATCGGGTGCAGGGTGTATCGGTACGCCCTGCGTCCTTATATCACTCAGTACCTTATCCTGACCATGTACATCTAATATTTGTGGGTCTAGCACCTTTATTTATTTTTTATTACACTTTTAATTTAGCTCCCTAGTCTGAATTCCTCTCAAAGGGAGGGGGCGTGGCCTCACGTTGCAGGTCTCCACCCCCTCCCTCAGTATGCTGTCTGCTCACATCTCCCCTAGCATTAACAAAACTACAACTCCCAGCTTGTCCTCACTGACAGTAGCGGGACACAAGCTGACAGTGGAAGGATTTTTCCTCCAGGTGTGAGCCCTGCACTCACAGCTGTCAATCAAGAAGTGTGTCCATGATATAGGTGAGGATGCATGGACACAGCAGGACTAGTATGTGTCCAAGCAGGCAGGGGGGTCAGTTGTTTGACTGGCTTTTTCAGTATGAAATACTGAAAATGTTCTAATGAAAGCAATTGCAAATCCTATTGGTTTTGCATGTTTTACAACATATCAAAAGTTTTTGTTTCTGACAGTACCCATTTAAAGGTTTCGAAGCTGATGTTTGGCAACTCGAACCTTCAGCTCCTGTCTACACTTAATATGTTTACTGCTCTTGCCAATCATAATCATCAACCCTGCACTTTCAAAATTAATTTTTTTGAGTTATTCTTTTAGGCTTTACTTCATTCAAACCACAACAAAAAAGCCTAACCACAATATGAAAGTAACCCTCTGGCATACTGTAAATCTTCACATTAAATGCTTAATATAAAGTAAAAATACTAGGGGTCCTAATTCCTCATCATTATGCTGCAATTCCATATCCTCCAATTCCATGCTCCCTTTTCTTTACATATATTTTTTATTAAGATAAAAAAAAACGTATCAAACTGTAACAAATAAAGCATATTTGTCATGTAGTACAAGATAATATCATGAAAAATATACAAAGCTTTTACATAAAAATTTATTATACAGATATACACAAATTAACACACATTATGAAGGCAATATACCGTGTTTATCGGGGTATATCACGCACCCAAATATCCATGGTAAAATGAGGGTGCGTGTGTGTGCGTGTGCGTCCCCTGCATCGTTGCTATGCACTGCACGGCGCGGCGCACTGACGTCATGCGCCGCGCCGTGCAGCGCATATCAACGACGCAGGGGACGCACACCGGAGGCCTGAAGCAGCGCGGACCAGACCCCGGCAACAGGTAATTATGCAACCGGGGATGGGGGGAGGCAACGGGGCAGCGGCGCTGGCAATGGGTGCCGCTGCCCCTTCTCTCCCCCTGGCTGTCGGCGCTGCTTCTCTCCCCCTGGCTACCGGCGCCGGCACCAATAGTCAGGGGGACAGAACGGGCAGCGGCGCCGATAGCCAGGGGGAGAGAAAGGCCGGCAGCAGGGCTCTAGACCCCAGGAAAGGCAGGGGGAGAGAAGCGGGCAGCGATGGCCTCTCTCCCCCTGCCTTTCCTGAGGGTGTATCGGCGTATAACACCCACATAGACTTTAGGCTAAAAGTTTTAGCCTAAAAAGTGCGTGTTATATGCCGATAAATACGGTAAGTAAACTTCCTGGGCATAGGGAATAAGGCAATAAAGAGACACAATCTACAATGTTACTTGTTGAAAATGTATGAGTATTTGCAGAGGCATATAGTTAGTGCTGTGTTCCCATGGATGCCAATGTGGAGCTAAGGGATTGTAAAGACTTCCACGGGATATTACTTTTTATATATGTATGACATCTGTATCATATATATGACTTCTCTGTGCCCCCTTTTCAATCAAGGGTTTGTACAGACTTTGGTAAGGCATATGTATATGATACTTTGCTGGGACCTTTCATATCATGCTCTGTATCTCTTGTTTGCTCCTATTGGTTTGCACTATGCACTTTACTTGCATTTACATGTATGAATTGGGACAGATCTGTATATTATAATTGTTATTTGTATATTCTTGCCTTCCATTGCTGCTTTTGGCACCTAATTTGATATATATATATATATATATATATATATATATATATATATATATATATGCTTATCAAATGGTTTTAAAATATTTACGTTATAAAGATTTATATGTTTGACTTATATCAGGTGGTAGTGCTATAATTTGGCGTTATCTATAGTTCATAAAGTTGAAATAAGAGAAAGGCCCATTAAGTTCAACCTATATCTCTATTGTGTCCCTACTGTGTTGATTCAGAGGCAGGCAAAAAACCCTTATGAGGCTGATGCCTATTGCTCCATACCAGTTCATTGTTGTTGTGGTTCCTTTACAGAACACCCTACTGAAGGACGGACAAGTTAAAATGTATTATATTTTGATCACTATTTCCACGGTGTCCTCCTACCTGCTTAGGTCTGGTCTGTTAATTAATATTTAGTCCAGTTGTGAACCCTCTCTGGTTGGGTCATGCACCATTTGTGATAGATCTTTAGCTGTATCCAAAAACCTGTTTACCCTATGAGATTCATAGGTCTCAGTTTCCCAGATTATATAAGGATAATTAATGTCCCCCATAATAACCACCTCATTGTGATTTGCTGCCTTATGTATTTGGCTAAGTAATAGATTCACATATATATATATCTCACATATATCTTCCCGCCGTGTTGCCTTTAGACAAGACTACATAAGGGCAAACTCCTATCACCTTCCCCATTTTTCTTCCCATTCTTGAATAAATTGTAACCCTGTAAATGAACTGCCCATTTGTAGCTATCGTCCAGCCATTTCTGTAATATTCCTACTATCTCATTACTTTCCTCGGACATTATCAACTCCAGATCTTCAATTTTATTAGCAGACTTCTAGAATAATCAGCATGCAATTTAGTGATCCATTATTTTTTATTTTTTCTAGAAAGCCTATTCCTATTAAAAGGGTATTCCAGGATTTTTTTTTATTTGACTATGCTACAGGGGCTGTAAAGTTAATGTAGTTCATAATATAGTGTATGTACCTGTGTGTGACGGTTTTCTCACAATTCTTCTGTGATTTTCACTCAAATATTTATTTTTACCAGCATACAAAATGACTGTTGTCTCAGATTTTTCCCAGCTTGCAATGCGGCAGAGACCTGACTCACTAGTCAGCTGATGACAGGGAGCCTGTCTGCTTCAATGGGTGGAGAGATCGCTTGGTGGGAGAGAGATCAACCTGCAACTAATGCAACAGCTGTAGGAACCCTGATTGAGAACCACATTGATTTGAATGGATGCAGCTCATTTATGTTTCAATGGGTGGGGTGGCTGATGTGTGAGAGGGAGGAAGATGGAATTGTTGGATTTGTAGTCAAAAAAGGAAAAGTCAAACAGGAAATACAAGTTCACAAAAAGCTAGCCACAGTGTTAAGGTAATCTCACAACATAGCCATTAAGCCCCAAGACAGATCCTTCCTAAGCATGTCCTTTACTGTCTGCCAGGTACGTACTATAATCCCCTTATGGTGGATAACCCCTTTAACTATTCTAACCCCTTGCTCCAACCCCAGGTGTCATTAACTAGTGTAATTTGCTCCCCCAGTCCGTAGTTTGAATACTCCTTCACCCTTCTGGCCACCCTTTCCTTAACCTCTTGCCACATATGGACGTTTATAAATGTCCATAAGCGGCTCCCGAGGTATGACGCGCGCTCAACCAGGACCCGTGGCTAATGCCGGATATCGCCTTTCGGGCTAATCCGGCATTAGCTCTTTAGACACAGCGATCAAAGTTGATTGCCATGTCTAATGTGAAAGTAAAAGCTTTCTGGCAGCTCAGTCGGGCTGATCGGGACCATCACGCAATTAACCGCCGATAACAATGATCCCTGCCATTGCAATGCAATGGCAGTGGTCAGTGTATTGAATCAGTGTAAGGCATGTCATAGTTCCCTATGGGAGCTATAACATTGCAAAAAAAAGTGAAAAAAAAAAGTTAATAAAGATAATTTAACCCCTTCCCTAATAAAAGTTTGAAACACCTCCCTATTCCCAATAAAAAAAAACTGTGTTAATAAAAATAAACATATGTGGTATCACCGCGTGCATAAATGTCTGAACTATAAAAATATATCATTAATTAAACCACACGGTCAATGGCGTGCATGCAAAAAAAATCCAAAGTCCAAAATACTGTATTTTGTCAGATCACAGTGCAAAAATTAGCCCTCATACCGCCCTGTACATGGAAAAATAAAAAGCTATAGGGGTCAGAATAGGAAAATTTTTAAAGTATATATTTTCCTGCAGTTAAGATTTTTTTTTCTGAAGTACGACAAAATCAAACCTAAATAAGTAGGGTATCATTTTAACTATATGGTCCTATAGAATAAAGATAAGGTGTCATTTTTACCAACTCCAGTTCTTCCATTTTATTAGCAGACTTCCGGAATGATCAGCATGCAATTTCGTGGTACATTATTATTATTTTTCTAGAAAGCCTATTCCTATTAACTATTCTAACCCCTCCCTCCGCTCCATCCACAGGTGTCATTAATTAGTGTAATTGCCCTCCCCCAGTCCCTAGTTTGAATATTCTTCCACCCTTCTGGAACCCTTTCCTTAACCCCTTGTCGCATATGGACGTTTATAAATGTACATAAGCGGCTCCCGAGGTATGACGCGAGCTCAGCAGGTGAGCGCGCATCATGCCCGGAGGGTTCCGGTTGCTATAAGCAACCAGGACCCGTGGCTAATGCCGGACATTTCCGATTGGGTTGATGTCCAACATTAACTATTTAGACGCGGCGATCAAAGTTGATCGCCGCGTCTAAAGAGAAAGTAAAAGCTTCCTGGCAGCTCAGTCTGGCTGATCGGGACCATCACGGTAAAATCGCAATGTCCCGATCAGCTAGAACGCAACAGGAGGGTCCCTTACCTGCCTCCTGCATGTCCAATCGACAATTGATTGCTCCAAGGCTTGTGTAATCAACCAACCACCGATAACGCTGATCCCTGCCATTGCAATGCAATGGCAGTGATCAGTGGATTGAATCAGTGTAATGCATGTTATAGTCCCCTATGGGAGCTATAACATTGCAAAAAATAAGTGAAAAAAAAAAAAGTTAATAAAGATCATTTAACCCCTTCCCTAATAAACATTTGAATCCCCCCCCCCTTTTCCCAATAAAAAAAAAAAACTGTGTAAATAAAAATAAACATATGTGGTATTGCCTGAATACATCGTTAATACATTGTGTAAATAAAAATAAACATATGTGAATTGCCTAATATATCGTTAATTAAACCGCACGGTCAATGGCGTACGCGCAAAAAAATTCCAAAGTCCAAAATAGCGTATTTTGGGTAACTTTTTATACCATAAAAAATTAATAAAAAGCAATCAAAAAGTCTGATCAAAACAAAAATGGTACTGATAAAAACTTCACGGCACAAAAAATGAGCCCTCATACCGCCCTGTACATGGACAAATAAAAAAGTTATAGGGGTCAGAAGATGACAATTTTAAACGTATATATTTTCCTGCATGTAGTTATGATTTTTTTCAGAAGTAATACAAAATCAAACCTATATAAGTAGGGTATCATCTTAACTGCATGGACCTACAGAATAAAGATAAGGTGTCATTTTTACCGAAAAATATACTGCGTAGAAACGGAAGCCCCCTAGGGAAACGGAAGTTACATAATGGCGTTTTTTCTTCCGTTTTGTCGCACAATGATTTTTTTTCCGTTTCGCCGTAGACTTTTAGGAAAAATGACTAAAGGCAATACAAAGTAGAATTGGTGGTGCAAAAAATAAGCCATCATATGGATTTTTAGGTGCTAAATTTTAAGTGTTATTATTTTTAGAAGGTGATGAGGAAAAAACAAAAATGCAAAAACTGAAAAACCCTGTGTCCTTAAAGGGTTAAGCACAGCTGCACCCTCCCTATTGAGGTACTTCCCTACCGTAGAGTCTATAGCCAACAGAGAAATTGGCCCCTCGACTCTCAGGTTCAGTGTCTTGCTGCAGCAGTGCTAACTATGAAATGACATCTCCTCATCTGCCAACCAGGCAAACTTGTTGGGGTGTGCCAGATAAGGACTAGCCTCCCTGACCTGTATCCCTCTACCCCACCTTCTTACTGTCAAGAACCTAGCTGCCTCATTCTCCTGTACCTATATATCACTGTTTATCCACATCTTTTCCCAGGAGATTACTGGGTCATTGAGCAGCAGACTCCTCTCCAAGTTGCCAATGGATCCCAATTTTGCTAGTTGCTCCTTTTGATCCAGGATCTGGGTTTCCACATGAATAACTTGCACACAGCTCGCATAGCAGTATGCACCCTCAAACTGTTGTTCAAAGGTTGCAAACATCGAGCAAGATGCACATGGCATCCAGAACAAAATAGCACAAATGCACAAAAAAGCAAGGGCCAGGACTCTTTCTTAACCCCTTCCCGACCTATGACATACCTGTACGTCATGGGTGGCAAGGTGTTCCCGACCCATGACATACAGGTACGTCATGGACATTACTGCCGCTACTCGCGGCATCTCGCAGCGCACGGAAAGATGGTGGCTATCACTGATAGCCAGCCATCTTACCGTGCGACCACGGGGGGTTTCGTCCCCCACCCCCCCCAGCGATCGCTGCTATCAGCTGGTCAAATCTGACTAGCTGATAGCAGCGTTTCGCTATCAGAATACTTAGCAGCGCGGTGTGTGAGTTCCCATCACGGGGATCGGGACACACACCGCTCTGCTAAGTGTCCCTGACCCGTCCCCCGGCGTCACTTACCCGTCGGAGCGGTGTCCCGAGCGGTCCCGGCGTCCTCCGTGCGGTCCCGGCTGCGCTGCGTCCCGGCGGTGAGTTTCCGGCAGCAGTGCGGCATCTTCATTGGCAGCAGTGAGATCGCCGTAAAGCGATCTCACTGCTGCCTCTGAGAGTTTCAAAACTGCAACTCCCAGCATGCCCAGACAGCCTTTGGCTTTCTGGGCATGCTGGGAGTTGTAGTTTTGCAACATCTGGAGGTCCACAGTTTGGAGACCACTGTATAATGGTCTCCAATCTGTGCTCTTCCAGATGTTGCAAAACTACAAATCTCAGCATGCTCAGTCTGTCCAGGCATGCTGGGAGTTGTAGTTCTCTAACATCTGGAAGAGCACAGATTGGAGACCATTATACAGTGGTCTCCAAACTGTGGACCTCCAGATGTTGCAAAACTACAACTCCCAGCATGCCCAGACTGCCCAAGCATGCTGGAAGTTGTAGTTCGGCAACATCTGATCCTTCAGATATTGCCGAACTACAACTTCCAGCATGCCTTGGCAGTCTGGGCATGCTGGGAGTTGTAGTTTTGCAACATCTGGAGGCACACTAGTTGGGAAACATTGTCCGTTTCCTACCTCAGTGCCTCCAGCTGTTGCAATTGTTGCAAAACTATAACTCCCAGCATGCACTGACAGACCATGCATGCTGGGAGTTGTAGTTTTGCAACAGCTGGAGGCACACTGGTTTGGAAACACTAAGTTTGGTTGCAAAACACTTGAAAGTTTATTACTTAACTTAGTGTTTCCAAACCAGTGTTCCTCCAGCTGTTGCAAAACTACAACTCCCAGCATGCACGGACAGCCAAAGGGCATGCTCGGAGTTTGCAACAGCTGGATGTTTGCCCCCTCCCCCCAATGTGAATGTACAGGGTACACTCACATGGGCGGAGGTTTACAGTGAGTGCTGCAAGTTTGAGATGGCGCAAATTTTGCGCTGCAGCTCAAACTTCCAGCGGCAAACTTGCTGTGAACCTCTGCCCATGTGACTGTACCCTAAAAACACTACACTACACTGACCTAAAATAAAAAGTAAAAACACTACATATACACATACCCCTACACAGCCCCCCTCCCCCCCAAAAATGAAAAACGTCTGGTACGCTACTGTTTCCAAAACGGAGCCTCCAGCTGTTGCAAAATAATAACTCCCAGTATTGCCGGACAGCCATTGACTCTCCAGGCATGCTGGGAGTTTTGCAACAGCTGGAGGCACCCTGTTTGGGAATCACTGGCGTAGAATACCCCTATGTCCACCCCTATGCAAATCCCTAATTCAGGCCTCAAATGCGCATGGCGCTCTCACTTTAGAGCCCTGTCGTATTTCAGGGCAACAGTTTTGGGACACATATGGGGTATCGCCGTACTCGGGAGAAATTGCCTTACAAATTTTGGGGGGCTTTTTCTTCTTTAACCCCTTATGAAAAGGTGAAGTTGGGGTCTACACCAGCATGTTAGTGTAAAAAAATAAATTTTTTACACTGACATGCTGGTGTTGCCCTATACTTTTCATTTTCACAAGAGGTAAAAGGGAAAAAAGACCCTCTAAATTTGTAAGGCAATTTCTCCTGAGTACGGAGATACCCCATAAGTGGGCGCAAAGTGCTCTGGGGGCGCACAACAAGGCCCAGAAGGGAGAGTGCATCATGTACATTTGAGGCGATTTGCACAGGGGTGGCTGATGGTTACAGCAGTTCTGACAAACGCAAAACAATAAATATCCATATGTGACCCCATTTTGGAAACTACACCCCTCACGGAATGTAATAAGGGGTGCAGTGAGCATTTACACCCCACTGGTGTATGACAGATTTTTGGAACAGTGGTCTGTGAAAATGAAAAATAAAATTTTTGATTTGCACAGTCCACCGTTTCAAATATCTGTCAAACGCCAGTGGGGTGTAAATGTTCACTGCACCCCTTATTACATTCCATGAGGGGTATAGTTTCCAAAATGGGGTCACATGTGGGGGGGTCCACTGTTCTGGCACCATAGGGGCTTCCTAAATGGGACATGCCCCCCAAAAACCCTTTCAGAAAAACTCACTCTCCAAAATCCCATTGTCGCTCCTTCTCTTCTGAGCCCTCTACTGCGCCCGCCGAACATTTTACATACGCATATGAGGTATTTCCTTACTCGAGAGAAATTGGGTTACAAATTTTAGGGTGATATTTCTCCTTTTACCTCTTGTAAAAATTAAAAAATTGGGTCTACAAGAAAATGCGAGTGTAAAAAATGAAGATTTAGAATTTTCTCCTTCACTTTGCTGCTATTCCTGTGAAACACCTAAAGGGTTAAAACACTTACTGAATGTCATTTTGAATACTTTGGGGGGTGCAGTTTTTATAATGGGGTCATTTATGGGGTATTTCTAATATGAAGATCCTTAAAATCCACTTCCAACCTGAACTGGTCCCTGAAAAATTACGATTTTGAAAATCTTGAGAAAAATTGGAAAATTGCTGCGGAACTTTGAAGCCCTCTGATGTCTTCCAAAAGTAAAAACTTGTCAATTTTTTAATGCAAACACAAAGTAGACATATTGTATATGTGAATCAATATGTAATTTATTTGGAATATCCATTTTCCTTTCAAGCAGAGACTTTCAAAGTTAGAAAAATTTTCAAAATTTTCATGAAATTTTTAGATTTTTTACCAAGAAAGGATACAAATATCAGTGAAATTTTACCGATAAAATAAAGTAGAATATGTCACGAAAAAACAATCTCGGAATCAGAATGATAAGTAAAAGCATTCCAAAGTTATTAATGTTTAAAGTGACAGTGGTCAGATTTTCAAAAAATGCCCAGGTCATGAAGGTGAAAATGGGCTGGGTCATGAAGGGGTTAATTCTACACATATAGAACCCCCCCACCCCATCTCTTTATTGCCACATAGGAAGGATTTCTCTTCTTTTCTCTGTGTATTCCTACACATACAGAAAGCAAAACATTCCAGGGAATCTCACAGCTGTCCTACACAAAATTGTTAGTCATACTGACATTACTTTTACTATGTTTACTTTATTTTAGTAAATGCTATAGAATCAATGTAGTAAAACTAAAATAGAAATATGTCTACGTGCAGCAAATCAGCACTACATTTTATTATCATTCCCCTGGTAGAATAAGGCTGTGGAAGTGAAAGCAACCTTAGGGTATGATCTCATGTTGCAACTGCCACAGACAGAAAAAAACATGCCCATATAGGGTGGACACTAGTTGCATAATTTTTCCTGTTAAACTGTGGTATGCCTGCAACATTGTGAAACCATTAACCTATTAAGGATGCAGGGCGTACAGGTACACCCTTGCACTCAAGTCCTTAAAGGGGTACTCCGCCCCTAGACATCTTATCCCCCATCCAAAGGATAGGGGATAAGATGTCAGATCGCCGGGGTCCCGCTGCTGGGGACCCCCGGGATCCCCGCTGCGGCACTGCGCTATCATTACAGCACAGAGCGATTTTGCTCTGCACGTAATGAGGGGCAGTACAGGGGACGGAGCATCGTTACTTCACGGCTCCGCCCCTTGTGACGTCACGGCCCGCCCCTTTCAATACAAGTCTATGGGAGGGGGCGTGGCTGTCATCACGCCCCCTGCCAGACTTGCATTAAGGGGACGGGCCGTGATGTCAAGAGGGGCGGGGCCATGACGTCACGCGGCTCCGTCCCCTGTATCGCCCGTCATTACGTGCAGAGCAAACTCGCTCTGTGCTGTAATGATAGCGCAGTGCTGCAGCGGGGATCCCGGGGGTCCCCAGCAGTGGGACCACGGCGATCTAACATCTTATCCCCTATCCTTTGGATAGGGGATAAGATGTCTAGGGGCGGAGTACCCCTTTAAGGACGCAGGGCGTGTACGTATGCCCTGGTCCCGTTACCAGCCTTTAAAACACGCTCACGGGCTGCATTTAAAACACGCTCCCTGACTGCTATCAGCAGCCAGGACCCAGGGTTAATGCCAGGCATCACCGTTTAGGCCGATGCCTGGCATTAACCCTTTAGACGTCGTGGTCAAAGTTGATTGCGGCGTCAAAAATGAAAGGGAAACCATCCCAGCAGCTCATCCCGATGAAATTGCAATGTCCCGATCAGCTGAGAGGACGGTGGGGGGCCCTTACCTGCCATGTTGCTGTCCGATCATGCTCTGCAGATTCAGGAAGCTTCAGCAGGCTGGAGCAGCAGAGCACCAATAACACTGATCAATGCTATGCTATGGCATAGAATTGAACAGTATATGCAATCAAAAGATTACATGTTATAGCCTCCTATGAGGGCTAAAAAAAAGGTCAAAAAGTGTTAAAAAAAAGTTCATAAATGTGAATAAGTCCCTCCCCTAATAAAAGTTTGACTCACCCCCCCCCCATTTCCTGTTTTTTAAATAAAATAATATAATAAAAAATAAAAATAATCATATGTGGTACTGATTTTGCATAAATGTCCGAACTATTAAAATATAAGGTTAGCTAAACTGCACGGTAGATGGCGTACACGGAAAAAAATACCATAGTCAAAAATTGAATAAAGAAGGATAAAAAAGTCCCATCAAAACAAATCAAATGGTATTGATAAAAACTACAGACCATGGTGCACAAATGAGCCCTCATATACCCCCATATAGGCTCTCTGCACCTAGCCCTGCGCAGGTGCACTGAGGAGGACAACGGTGGCGGGAGCGAGGGCTCGCTGGATGACACGCAGGAGTGTGCGCGTTACATTTGTTGAAGGGCGCATGCGCTAGGACCTGTGTGTCAATCACACAGCGGTCCCAGCACTGAGATACAAGGTGGGCGTGGCGGCGGCGGGGCATCGCATACCTCGCACCACGCCTATCCGACCGTCAGTGGCTTTGATCAAAAGCACTTTTTAGCGTCACGAAAGCCTGCAAATATGAGGTAAAATAATTGCTGTACACAACACCTGCACACAGTACAAAGGTTGTGTGCAGGTTATTACACTAAAATTTCATGACAGTTGTGCTTTAACCATTGAACCTAACATTGTAGTTATAAGAAAAGAAAGAAAAGAAACGTGTCATTTTGTCCACATGTGCTAGCTGCAACATGGAATTGAACCACACATTTTAAGTGGACCCGTGTATCCCAATGAAACTGTTCTTAAGCCTTTAATGATCAATTTTCACATTTCAAGGCCACAACTTTTAAAAAAAAAATAATTTTTCTATCAATGTAAGCAAATAAAAGCTTGTTTTTGTGGAATAAGTAGTATTTTTAATGGTGTCATTTTGGGGTACAAGTACATATAACTTACATAGGAACTTTTTTACCTCTTTTTGGTGGGAAATGAAATTTTCATTTTTGTGCTATTCACTGTGCAGTGTAAATAACGTTACATTTATTTTATGGGTGTGTATGACCAAATATGTAAAGGTTTTTAATCTGTTAAGGACCAATGGCATACAGTTACACCCTTGCGTCCTGGTTCTTAAAGGGTACTCTGGTGAAAAACTTTTTTTTTTTTAAATCAACTGGTGCCAGAAAGTCAAACATATTTGTAATTTACTTCTATTAAAAAATCTTAATCCTTCCAGTATGTATTAGCTGCTGAATACTACAGAGGAAATTACTTTCATTTTGGAACACAGAGTTCTCTGCTGAATCACGAGCACAGTGCTCTCTGCTGACATCTCTGTCCATTTTAAGAACTGTCCAGAGTAGGAGAAAATCCCCATAGCAGACATATTCTGCTCTGGACAGTTCCTAAAATAGACAGAGATGTCAGCATAGAGCACTGTGCTTGTGATGTCAGCAGAGAGCATTGTGTTCCAAAAAGAAAATAATTTCCTCTGAAGTATTCAGCAGCTAATAAGTACTGGAACGATTAAGATTTTTTAATAGAAGTAATGTACACATCTGGTAAATCCAAAGAAAGAAGAAAGTTGCACTCACCACGACTGATGTCAGGTTCAATCCAATTTATTATCACCGATACAGTGAACATACAGGATAAAAAGTCACAACCGCAGGGAGTGAGAGCGGCTGCTCTCAGACGCAGGGTATACCACAAGGAGGCGACTAGTTTCGCGTCACGAATCAACGCTTCTTCCGGCCAATGGGTATACGCCTACCTCTTGTAGTGAGCATGTATTTATATTGATTACAATAGGCGTGGCGACTGAAACGAACTAACAATGTGTGTGAACAAACACAAAAAAAGAAAACCACAACCAATATAAAAACAAAGTAACAAATAGTTACAATAAACTTACACCCACAAAAGATATACAATGATTCACAAGAAAGCAGACAGGTCTTGCCTGTCATTCATACCTATCGGACCCATTGCGTTTAAGCGCAGGCGCCTCGCAGCGCAGCAAAAAGGTAAGTTTATCAACACCGCTAGGTGTCGACTCTATTCTCTCTAGTCCAGTGAACTTGAGCGACTCGCCCACACCGCCATGATGTTCAATCATATGGGCGATGAAGCGAGGCGCCCCCTTCCTTGACCGCAGAGAATATAAGTGCTCCCTCACTCGTGTATATAGTTTTCGCTTTGTCTTCCCTATATAGAATCGTTTACAGGGACAAATTAAACAGTACACAATATGGGTCGACTGGCAGGTGATCAATTGGTTAATGTAGATATTTACACCCCCTAATATAAAATTCCTGCTGGACAAATTATAGCGGCAATAGTTGCAATTTCTGCAAGGAAACTTGCCCTTAGGGGTGACCTGTCTTAACCAATGATCATTCTTATCCTGAGCCATAGTTTTTTTTTTATTTTTCTTGATGATATCTCCTATAGTAGTGGACCTTCTGAAGGTAACGATCGGTTTTTCTCTCGCTTCTTCCCCCAATTTTTCATCATTTTCAAAATAAAACCAGTTGTCCATAATACTCTTTTTGATTATCTGATTAATGGGGGAGTTAGCAAAAGAGAACACGATTCATTCGCTGTTTTTATTCTTATTCTTTTTTCTCTTAGAAGTTAATAATTGTTCTCTATATTTCTTCTCTGTTTTGATATAAGCCCTTTCAATTATCTCTTGAGGATAGCCTCTATCTTTAAGCCTTTTCTTCAACTCTTCAGCCTGTGTTACAAAGGTCTCATTTTCACTATTGACTCTTTTGAGTCTAAGAAACTGACTGTACGGTATGTTATCCCTAACATAGGCTGTGTGCGAGCTACCATAATGAAGCAGGGTATTTTTCAATATGGCCTTTCTAAATCCTGTGGTCTGTAAACTGCTTTCATTGATACTTAGTTTAACGTCTAAGAATTCGATGGCGGTGCCATCAAAGACATATGTGAACAACATGTTCATACCATTAATCTCATTGAGATATTGGACGAAGTCCCGAAAGTCCTCCTCCGACCCATTCTAGACCATCAGGACGTCGTCCACATATCTCAAAAAATAAACAATTCTGTGAATGAAAGGATTAGTACTAGAAAAAACTACTTTCCTGCCTGTACCATTGTCCCTCATGAAAGAAATAGTTATTGTCAAGGAGAAATCTAAGAGAGTCACATACGAACTCCCTGAAATTAATCGACTTGCCTGCATCTATCAAAAAAGCATCCATAGCCCATATACCCGCATGATGGGGAATACGGGTATATAGGCTTGTAGGTATCCTGAAAAGCAAAATTCTCAAACGCATTTAAAAGTTCCCCTGTATCCTTCAAGAGGGTCGGAATATGCTTCAACTGGGGGGCAATCAGCCACTCCAAATAAGAGGAGAGTGGTTGTGTAACAGCTCCAATACTAGCCATAATCGGCTGTCCCATAGGATTCAGGGTACTTTTGTGTACTTTGGGCAGTACATACCATCCTGCTGGCTTAGAGTTGGTGGGCAGGAGTTTATCAGCAGTTTTAGAAGAAATAGTGTTTATTTCACAAAAATGTCTCAGGAGGGTACGTAGGTGGTCGGTAGTTCTCCTGGTAGGATTATCTTTTAAAGGTGTATATACAATTCTATCACTAAGTTGTCTCTGTACTTCGGCTTCATGGGCCGCAGTACTCCAAACCACTACCGCCCCTCCTTTGTCAGCCTTAGTAATGTGCAGATCTTTTCTCCTACTTAACCAATTGAGTGCCCTTTTTTCACTAGGGGTTAAATTGTTTTCTGGTCTAGGATATATTAATGCCTGTACATCTTTTTTGACTACCTTACAAAACAGGTCCGTATTACCTCCAGGAACAATGGGAGGAAAAAATGTGGACCTGTTTCCACCTGCAAAAAAAGAAAGATTAGTATCAGAATCCTCAAAAGGAAGAGCAGACTCATTACCTCCCTACATAAGCTCGCATAATAATTCAGCATTAGTCTGATCCTGAGTGGTAAAATCCCCTGCTACACTGAACCCCAATTCTGAAACATTACATGGAATCTCTCCTTCTAACCGTGTATTATAATCTGCGTTCTTATTGCCACTTTTTTGCATGCATGAGAAAAATGTATTTAAACATATTTTACGTAATGCTTTGTTCAAGTCAATGTCAAAGTATGTTGGATTGAATCTATCATGCAGGCCATAATTTAAGCCCTTCGACAATACCGATATACAGTCACTGTTCAACGTTACATCAGACAAGTTGATGACATTGTCCACATTTACTGCGGTTTCCAGGTGATCATCTTTTTCTTTTGTGGCTTCACCTGTACATTTTTGAACAGTTTTATTTTTCCTTCTCCCTCTTCTCGTTCCACCGTCTAAAAGGAGACTAGCAGCAGATGGTTGCTCTTGGTGATGGACTACATCGACTTCGCCTTCATCTGAGGGGCTGGACTCCGACTCGGTAGTCAAGAAATCGGAGGTAGTTTTAGTATTAGCAGCCTTTTTTTATTATAACCTTGCGAAGAATTCGCTCTATAGTTTCTCTTTTTATTTTTAAATTTGTTTTCTGTAACAAAGTTGGAATTCTTCCATGAAAAAATGTGTCCATTCTCAAAATCGTGCTTATCATGAATGTACTTGTCCCTTTTTTGTTCTTTAATGTCAATCTGTAGCACCGCCAATTTTCTCTCAAGAATGTAATGTACAAATCTGTTTAACTTTCTGGCACCAGTTGATTTAAAAAAAATAAGTTTTCCACCGGAGTATCCCTTTAAGGGCCAAGGGCGTTCCTGTACGCCCTGAATCCTAAAGTGGCTTTGAAGTGATCGCAGTAGCCAGACACTCACTGTTCATGACAGGCAGCAGCAAATCCTTTAGATGCTGCTCAATGCTGATCACGGTGTCTAAAGTGAAAGTAAAACATCTGCGATAACTCACAGGGGCTCACGGAACCCCACAACATGATTGAAATGGCAGAGGAGGGTCCCCTTACCTGTCTCATGCCACCGATTGCCAATTTACTAATGTAGCCTAGCTTAGCTAATCACACTGTATAATGTTATGCCATATTATGCCTTATTTTCCCATTTTGCAAAAAATAAATAACATATTTGATATCGTCAAGTGCGTACATGTCCAAACTAATACAATATTATGTTTTTGATCCTGCACGGTAAACGGCATAAAAATAAAAAAATATCAAACACCAAAATACAGATTTTAAACATATCATATATGAGAATTTCTTTTTTTTTAAAGCAATCAATGATACATTGGGTATGGTTTTAATTGCATTGATCTACAGAATTAAGATAATGTATCAAGATAATGTATCAAGATAAAGTGAAAGAATTACGGCAGCTCAATGGAGCTGATCGGAACTATCGCGTCAAATTTGCGATGTCCCGATCAGCTTACCGGCCGACGAGAGGGTCCTCACCTGCCTCTCATTCGATTGATCAGTGATCTACTGCTCCATGCCTCCACAGCAGGCAGGAGCAGCAGTGCGCCGGTAACACTGATTGATGCTATGCTATGGCATAGCAGTGATCAGTGTATGCAATGCAGTGTAAAAATAATTGTTAATAAAAGTTCATTGAACCCTTCCCTATTAAAAGTTTAAATCACCCCATTTTCCCTTTTTTTAAAAAATAAAATAATGTAATAAAGAATAAAAATAATCATATGTGGTATCACCATGTGCGTAAATGTCTGAACTATTAAAATATAAGGTTAGTGGGGGCGTGTCCTGCAGTGCATGGCAGCGGGTGCATAATTCCTGTGCTCCGCTGCTAACTAGGCCACACAGCGGCTTCATATCGAAGATACTGAGCGCAACAACAAAAGATTGGTCTCTATCGGTACCTGAACATCTAGTGATCCGGATGATGACCCGTAGACGAGGGAAGAAGAGCCCGCTCAAGCTCACTGCCTTCTTTCCTGCAGCGGAGGCTTCCCAAGATGGCGCAGCTGCCTCCCCTCCACGCGCGGAGTCTCTCCCTGATCCGTGCGGCTCAGCGTCTCCGGCCACAGGAAGCGCTTCGCCTGCTTCATCCTCCTCCAAAGCAGGTAGTGAACATTGCGCTTCTCTGGAGCTCCCTCCGAACCTGCAGACCAGCTGGTCTCCTTCTGTGCAACGGACCCCACAGGTACCACTCTCCCCTATCTCTTCTCTGCCCCAAGGTACTGGGAGTCAGCCTGCTAAGGGTCCTGTGGGGTCTAATACTGCTCCACTGACTGAGCACACTATGAGAGGGCTGCTGGCTGAACTGCACACCTCTATACACGGAGACCTACAAGCTGCTGTTGCTAATATACACGTGACATCTCCTCTTTGGGTTACCGCATCTCACATATTGAAACTAAGATGGCGGAACTTACCTCCTCCCATAATGAGGTAGTAGACCTGACTAACAGCTTAGAGGATGAGGTCTTAGCTCTCAAATTGAAAATTGCTGATATGGAGGACAGATCCCACAGAAAAAACTTGAGAGTGAGGGGGTGCCAGAGTCTGTTAAAGCGGAGGATTTGAACAACTTCCTTACTGATTATTTCGCTCTGTTGCTACCACAGGCCTCTTCCTTGGACCTCCTCATGGACAGGGTGCATAGGCTCCCCAAGCCCAAAGCCTTACCTGCTTCTACGCCTCGAGATGTGATTCTCCGTATGCACTTCTATCATGTGAAGGATCAGCTTATGATGGTGGCGCGTTCTGCCCCTGCTCTCCCTGACAGATTCTCTGGGCTTCAATTGTTTACTGATCTATCTGCGGCTACTTTAGCAAGGCGCCGTGAATTTAGTGCAGGCACCAAAGCTCTGAGGGACAAAGGGATTCCCTACAAGTGGGGGTTCCCTGTCAAGTTGATTATCACTAAGAATGGGACCAAACATGTGGTCTCTTCCCCAGAGGATCTCCTTCGGATTTGCTCGGAGTGGGACATTGCTGTGGAGGCTCCTACTTCACGTTCGCCTGCTACCTCTCTGTCGTCCAGAATTGAAGAGGAGTGGAATGTGGTTTCTCATCGCAAAAAGAAGAGTAAAACTTGAACAGTATCTGGTATCTTTGCGGTTATAGATTATGCCCTTGTCTCCCGCTCTCTGCTGCCCTTAATCTCTGAGGCCCGTATTATGCCCATGGAGTGGTCTGACCACTCTCCTATTAGTTTAACCATATGTGAAACTAATCCTTGTCACCCAGCCTCCATATGGAGACTTAATCCCTTGATATTAAACAACTCTGAATATGCAGAGGCAACTAAACTGGCAGTCGAGGTCTACTTTAGAGTTAACGATACTGGAGATGTATCAGACCCCACGCTCTGGTGTGTGTTTAAAGCGACAATTAGAGGCCACTTTATTAGTCAATCCGCACATGCTAAGAAGTCCTGCCAAGCTCAGACGGTAGAACTACAAAAGCAATTAGCAGATCTATATAGATGTAATAAGATTTTATATTCTCCGATGGTAGCAGAGGAGATCACACAAGCGCCATTTTTTGCTAAACTACACTCTCTTTCCCTACATAAATATTAAATGGCGCTCAGGAGATTGAAAATGTCATGGTATTGGCATGGTAACAAAGCTAGCTCTTTGCTTGCCAAGCAACTTAAGAGAAGAGATGACAAGGCGAGAATCCCCTTTCTCACCAAGGCTGATGGCACTAGAGTTACTGACCAACAAGGTATCGCCAACTGTTTTGCAGATTTTTCTAGTAAACTATATAATCTAAAGGATGATGCTGATGCTCCACAGCCTGACGACACTGCTATTTCTTCTTTTCTCTCCTCTGTAGGTCTTACCCTCCTTTCTTCTGAACAGGCTACTGAGCTATACTCCCCCTTTACTTCTGAGGAGGTACTAGATTGCATTTGCTCTCTCAAGTCCTCGAAGTCTCCTGGTCCCGATGGCATCATCAACAAATTTTATAAAAGATTTGGCCCTTCTCTAGCTTCCTTCTCAACCAGAGCCTTTAAAGGGGTATTCCAGGAAAAAACTTTTTTATATATATCAACTGGCTCCAGAAAGTTAAACAGATTTGTAAATTACTTCTAGAAGTAATTTACAAATCTGTTTAACTTTCTGGAGCCAGTTGATATATATAAAAAAAAGTTTTTTTTTTCCTGGAATACCCCTTTGACAGTATTGCTGATAGTGGTAGGCCACCAGCGGAAATTCTTGAAGCTCTGGTAGTTACCATCCCCAAACCAGGTAAATCAGTAGATAAGGCTGCTAATTATAGACCGATCTCACTCTTAAATAGTGACATCAAGCTATATGCAATGATACTTGCCGCCAGATTGAATAAGATCTTACCGGAATTGGTACATGGGGACCAGGTCAGCTTCGTTAGGGGACGACAGACGATGGATGGCACAAGACGCTTCTTGGATATTATTGCAAAGGCCTATTCTGATCGGACGCCTTCTCTGCTCCTCTCTCTGGATGTGGAGAAGGTGTTCGATCGGGTGCATTGGGCATACTTGAGAGGAGTGCTACATAAATTTGGCTTTCCCTCACGCTTAGAATCTGCCATTATGGCCCTCTACACCCTACCATCTGCTAGAATCTACTCTACGGGCACTCTTTCCAATAGCTTCTCCCTTAGTAACGGGACCAGACAGGGGTGCCCCTTGTCCCCGCTAATTTTTACCCTGGTTATGGAGCCATTCTCCCAATCTATTAGAGCATCCCCAGACATTGCAGGCGTCACTATTGGAGATACTGACCATAAAGTCAGACTATTCGTCGATTATGTCATTATCAGTCTTTCTAACCCCCAGTGTTCCCTGGGTCCAGTCCTAGAGATTATCCATGCTTTTGGGCAAGTCAGCTCTTATAAAGTTAACCCCACTAAATCCTGTATTCTTCCCCTTCATATTGCCCCTGAACTACAGAAATGCCTACAGTTTCGGTTCCCCTTTAAATGGGTTGAGGGTCATATCCCATATCTGGGTATTGTTTTGACAGCAAACCCATATAAATAAATTTCGACCAACTTTAACATTCTACGTGCCCAGTTGACTAAAGACATTAATAGCTTTTCCCTCCTCCCGGTGTCCTGGGCCGGACATGTTGCTACAACAAAAATGATGCTGTTGCCCAAGGTTTTGTATTTCTTTAGATGCCTTCCTGTTATAGTCCCCGCTACATACATTTCCCAGCTGCAAAAGCTCTTCCTCCGAAACACTCTAGAGGGAACTCTCGTCTCCTTTATCGCCCGGTTGGGGAGGGAGGTATGGGCGTCCCTAATCTTAAATCTTATTACTATGCAGTGTTGCTGGACCAAATAAAAAAATGGTGGAGGCAGATTAAACCCCCCCCCCCCCCCCCTATGGATAGATATAGAGGCCAGTGTCTTACGACTCTCTTCACTTCACAATTTTCTTTGGACACTACGCTTTAACCCTACCTCTGCCCCTTCCTCTATTCTTTCTACAGTAGCGGCTGGGGTTCGGCTGTGGAGCAGAGTGCAGATTGTTAAAACTATATGTCCTCCAAAATTGAAGGATATTCCGTTGGCTGCAATAAAGGAATATCTCCTTGACATTGACTTTAAGCCTTGGATTGCTGCGGGTATTAGCCACATAGCACTGATTAGCGACGCTAAGGGTCTGATGCTCTTTTCTAATATTACTAAACTGTTCCCTGTGCCCCAGAGAGATCTCTATAAATATCTCAGACTCCGTCACTTCTTGCAATCCCTTCACTGGGACGACTCCTTACCTCACACCCCTCACGAACAGCATTTTTTTGAATGGACAATCCTTCACTAGGGGCATCTCCATAGCCTATGCCACTTTAATAAAGACTGCTGATACTTGTTGTTTCACATTTCAATCCAAATGGGAGGGAGACCTGGCACAGAACTTCACACCTGAGCAATGGAGCTTTGTCTTTGACTTAAATAAGAGATATTCTAAATGCGCCAATCATTTTGAGGCTTCTAGGAAGCTCTTATACCGTTGGTATTACACACCAGCACGGCTAGCCAAAATATAACCAACTATCTCCCCGACCTGTTGGCGCTGCCAAAAAGAAGAGGGCACCCTTCTCCATATTTGGTGGACCTGTGATCTCATCCAACCTTTTTGGTCCAGGGTTAAACGAACGTTAGATAGCTGGGTAGAATGCCCCTTTCCTTGGGGTCCCGAATGTGCCCTTTTGTTTCCCCTTTTTTTATGACAATCATATACCACACATTGGTAGTGGCGAGAATCTCTATTGCCCGCAATTGGAAGTCGACTGAAGTGCCAAGTCTCCCTGCCATGCTCACGGAGGTTCATAACAACCTTGTAATGGAGGAATTGATAGCCAAACGCTGTGAGTCTTCTTCTAGCCATATTGATATGCTGCATAATTGGGCGGAGCGTACTGGACGTGTTACTTGAGAGTAGAACTACTTAAGGGTGAATATAGCACATATTTTAATGCCTGTATTAGGATTTTCTTTACTTGTACCTTTGTATGTCTACCGCTATGCTTATTTGCTTATATGATGTTCTTACAGATTGAGGACGTTAGTATATATAGTTAGCTTAACCGCAGGGTCGATTGTGTACACATAAAAAAATCCAGTGCATTTTTGGTCACTTAATATACCATAAAAATATTAATAAAAACGATCACAAAGTCCCATCAAAACTAAAATGGAACTGATAAAAAACGACAGACCACTGTACAAAAAATTAGCCCTCATAAATCCCTGTATGCGGAAAAATAAAAAGTTACATGGGTCAGAAGATGACAATTTTAAACATTACTAATTTTGGTGCATGTAGTTATAATGTTTTTTAAAGTAGTAAAATAAATAAAACCTACATAAGCTGTGTATCCCTGTAACCTACAGAATAAAGATAAGGTGTAATTTTTACAGAGAAGTGCACTGCGTAGAAGCGGAAGCCCTATCATTTCACCCCACAAATAATTTTGTTTTGTTTCGCCGCAGATTATGTTATAAAATAAGTTATATGTCATTATGAAGTACAATTGGTGACACAAAAAACAAGCCCTTATATGCTTCTGTAGGTGCAAAATTGAAAGCGTTATGATTTTTAGAAGGTGAGGAGGAAAAAACTAAAGTGCAAAAACGTAAATTGTTTTGAGTCCTTAACCCCTTAAGGACGCAGGACGTAAATGTACGTCCTGATGAGGTGGTACTTAACGCACCAGGACGTACATTTACGTCCTAAGCATAACCGCGGGCATCGGAGCGATGCCCGTGTCATGCGCGGCTGATCCCGGCTGCTGATCGCAGCCAGGGACCCGCCGGCAATGGCCGACGCACGCGATCTCGCGGGCGTCCGCCATTAACCCCTCAGGTGCCGGGATCAATACAGATCCAGGCATCTGCGGCAGTTCGCGATTAAAATGAACGATCGGATCGCCCGCAGCGCTGCTGCGGGGATCCGATCATTCATAACGCCGCACGGAGGTCCCCTCTCCTTCCTCCGTGCGGCTCCTGGCGTCTCCTGCTCTGGTCTGTGATCGAGCAGACCAGAGCAGGAGATGACCGAAAACACTGATCTGTTCTATGTCCTATACATAGAACAGATCAGTATTAGCAATCATGGTATTGCTATGAATAGTCCCCTATGGGGACTATTCAAGTGTAAAAAAAAATGTAAAAAAATGTAAAAGTAAAAAAATAGTGAAAAATCCCCTCCCCCAATAAAAAAGTAAAACGTCCGTTTTTTCCTATTTTACCCCCAAAAAGCGTAAAAAACATTTTTTATAGACATATTTGGTATCGCCGCGTGCGTAAATGTCCGAACTATTAAAATAAAATGTTAATGATCCCGTACGGTGAACGGCGTGAACGAAAATAAATTTAAAAAGTCCAAAATTCCTACTTTTTTAATACATTTTATTTAAAAAAAAAATTATAAAAAATTTATTAAAAGTTTTTTATATGCAAATGTGGTATCAAAAAAAAGTACAGATCATGGCGCAAAAAATGAGCCCCCATACCGCCACTTATACGGAAAAATAAAAAAGTTAGAGGTCATCAAAATAAAGGGATTATAAACGTACTAATTTGGTTAAAAAGTTTGTGATTTTTTTTAAGCGCAACAATAATATAAAAGTATATAATAATGGGTATCATTTTAATCGTATTGACCCTCAGAATAAAGAACACGCGTCATTTTTACCAGAAATTGTACGGCGTGAAAACAAAACCTTCCAAAATTTGCAAAATTGCATTTTTCGTTTTAATTTCCCCACAAAAATAGTGTTTTTTGGTTGCGCCATACATTTTATGATATAATGAGTGATGTCATTACAAAGGACAACTGGTCGCGCAAAAAACAAGCCCTCATACTAGTCTGTGGATGAAAATATAAAAGAGTTATGATTTTTAGAAGGCGAGGAGGAAAAAATGAAAACGTAAAAATTAAATTGTCTGAGTCCTTAAGGCCAAAATGGGCTGAGTCCTTAACCTCTTCAGGACATAGGGCGTATGGATACGCCCTGAATCCCGAGTCCTTAAGGACCGAGGGCGTATCCATACGCCTGTGGGAATTCCGGCCCCCACCGCTAGCCGGTTGGGGACCGGAGCCGGATGCCTGCTGAAATCGTTCAGCAGGCATCCCGGCATATCGCCCAGGGGGGTCATTATGTCCCCCCATGTCGGCGATCGCCGCAGATCGCTGGACAATTCAGTCCAGCGATCTGCGGCGATTCCGGGTCAATCGGGTCTCCGGTGACCCGGTGACCCGGAATTACTGGCTGTTCGGGGCCGTCTCTGACGGACCCGAACAGCCAGAGCCTGCAGGGGTGAGGTGGCACTGGTGCCACCTCACGATCGCCCTGATTCGTCGGCCGGATTACCGGCCGACCAATCAGGGCGCCTGCTGCGGGTGTCACTCCCGCACCCGCTCCGCCCCTCTTCTGGAGGACGTGAGCGGGTGCGGGAAGACGACCCCCGGTGCTGGGGACCCCGATCCCCGGCGCCCCTGTTGGGATCGGGGCCCCAGGAGCAGCTGCGGCGGCGGGACTGACCTGCAGCGTCTGGATCGTTGGAGGTGAGTGACAGCCTCCTGCTGTTGCTTAGCAACAGCTCCCAGCATGCAAAAAGGGCATGCTGGGAGCTGTAGTTATGCAACAGCAGGAGGCAGACCACCACAACTCCCAGCATTCCCTTATGGGCATGCTGGGACTTATGGTTTTGCAACAGCTGGAGGCACATTCTTTCTATGGAAAAGTGTACCTTCAGCTGTTGTATAACTACAACTCCCAGCTTGCACAAACAGCTAAAGTGCATGCTGGGAGTTGTAGTGGTGCATCTGCTGGTTGCATAACTACAACTCCCAGCATGCCCGTTGGCTGTCGGTGACTGCTGAGAGTTGTAGTTTTGCAACAGCTGAAGGCACACTGGTTGTGAAACTCAGAGTTTTTTTTTACCTAACTCAGTGTTTCACGACCGGTGTGCCTCCAGCTGTTGCAAACTACAACTCTCAGCAGTCAATGTACACCATGCACCGTACATGCTGGGAGTTGTAGTTTTGCAACAGCTGGAGGCACACTGGTTGTGAAACACTGAGTTAGGTCACAAACTCAGTGATACATAACCAGTGTGCCTACAGTTGTTGCAAAACTGCAACTCTCAGCAGTCACCGACAGCCAACGGGCATGCTGGGAGTTGTAGTTATGCAACAGCTGGATGTCCCCCCCCAATGTGAACGTACAGGGTACACTCACATGGGCGGAGGATTACAGTAAGTATCTGGCTGCAAGTTTGAGCTGCCGCAAACTTTCTGCTGCAGCTCAAATTGCCAGCGAGAAACTACTGTGAACCCCCCGCCCGTGCGACTGTACCCTAAAAACACTAGACTAACACAAAAAATAAAATAAAAAGTAAAAAACACTACATATACACATACCCCTACACAGCCCCCCTCCCCTCCCCAATAAAAATTAAAAACGTCTGGTACACCACTGTTTCCAGAACGGAGCCTCCAGCTGTTGCAAAACAACTCCCAGTATTGTCGGACAGCCGTTGACTGTCCAGGCATGCTGGGAGTTTTGCAACAGCTGGGGGCACCCTGTTTGGGAATCACTGGCGTAGAATACCCCTATGTCCACCCCTATGCAATCACTTTGGAGCCCTGTCGTATTTCAAGGCAACAGTTTAGGGTCACATATGGGGTATCGCCGTACTCGGGAGAAATTGTGTTACAAATTTTGGGGGGTATTTTCTGCTTTTACCCTTTTTAAAAATGTTAAATTTTTGGGAAAACAAGCATTTTAGGTAAAAAAAAAAAAAAATTTTTTACATATGCAAAAGTTGTGAAACACCTGTGGGGTATAAAGGTTCACTTAACCCCTTGTTACGTTCCCCGAGGGGTCTAGTTTCCAAAATGGTATGCCATGTGTTTTTTTTTTTGCGGTCCTGGCACCATAGGGGCTTCCTAAATGCGGCATGCCCCCAGAGCAAAATTTGCGTTCAAAAAGCCAAATGTGACTCCTTCTCTTCCGAGACCTGTAGTGCGCCAGCAGAGCACTTTTCACCCCCATATGGGGTGTTTTCTGAATCGGGAGAAATTGGGCTTCAAATTTTTAGGGGTATTTTCTGCTATTATCCTTTTTAAAAATAAATTTTTTTTGGGAAAACAAGCATTTTAGGTAAAATTTATTATTTTTTTTTTTACATTTGCAAAAGTCGTGAAACACCTGTGGGGTATTAAGGTTCACTTTATCCCATGTTACATTCCCCGAGGGGTCTAGTTTCCAAAATGGTATGCCATGTGTTTTTTTTTGCTGTTCTGGCACCATAAGGGCTTCCTAAAGGTAACATGCCCCCCAAAAACCATTTCAGAAAAACGTACTCTCCAAAATCCCCTTGTCGCTCCTTCCCTTCTGAGCCCTCTACTGCGCCCGCCGAACACTTTACATAGACATATGAGGTATGTGCTTACTCGAGAGAAATTGGGCTACAAATACAATTAAAAATTTTGTCCTTTTACCCCTTGTAAAAATTCAAAAATTGGGTCTACAAGAACATGTGAGTGTAAAAAATGAAGATTGTGAATTTTCTCCTTCACTTTGCTGCTATTTGTGTGAAACACCTAAAGGGTTAAAACGCTGACTGAATGTCATTTTGAATACTTTGGGGGGTGTAGTTTTTATAATGGGGTCATTTATGGGGTATTTCTAATATGAAGACCCTTCAAATCCACTTCAAACCTGAACTGGTCCCTGAAAAATACTGAGTTTGAAAATTTTGTGAAAAATCGGAAAATTGCTGCTGACCGTTGAAGCCCTCTGGTGTCTTCCAAAAGTAAAAACACGTCAATTTTATGATGCAAACATAAAGTAGACATATTGTATATGTGAACCAAAAAAAAATGTATTCGTAATATCCATTTTCCTTACAAGCAGAGAGCTTCAAAGTTAGAAAAATGCTAAATTTTCAAATTTTTCATCAAATTTACGGATTTTTCACCAAGAAAGGATGCAAGTATCGACAAAAATTTACCACTATGTTAAAGTAGAATATGTCACGAAAAAACAATCTCGGAATCAGAATGATAACTAAAAGCATTCCAGAGTTATTAATGTTTAAAGTGACAGTGGTCAGATGTGCAAAAAACGCTCCGGTCCTTAAGGCCAAAATGGGCTCCGTCCTGAAGGGGTTAAGGGGTTAAAGTGTTCTCCGGTGGAAAACTTTTTTTTTTTGTTAATCAACTGGTGCCAGAAAGTTAAACAGATTTGTAAATTACTTCTATTAAAAATTCTTAATCCTTCCAGGACTTATTAGCAGCTGTATGCTACAGAGGAAATTCTTTTCTTTTGGTATTTCTTTTCTGTCACGACCACAGTGCTCTCTGCTGACACCTCTGTCCATTTTAGGAACTGTCCAGAGCAGCATATGTTTGCTATGGGGATTATCTCCTGCTCTGGACAGTTCCTGACATGGACAGAGGCGTCAGCAGAGAGCACTGTGGTCGTGACAGAAAAGAAATCCAAAAAGAAAAGAATTTCCTCTGTAGTATGCAGCCGCTAATATGTACTGGAAGGATTAAGATTTTTTAATAGAAGTAATTTACAAATCTTTCTGGCATCAGTTTACCCCTTAAAGGTAAAAATGGGCTGAGTCATTGAGAGGTTAAGGCCAAAATGGGATTAAGTTTTACTACTTTTGCTCAATAAAACACCAAATAATTATCTATTTCCATGTTGCTGCATTCAAAGAACCATTACTTTTTTTTAAATTGTTTTATTGATGTTGCCAAAGGCTGTTTTTTTTTTTTTTTAAGACAGGGTATAGTGTTTATTGGTACCATTTTGGTGTACATTGGATTTATTAACCCCTTAAGGACCCAGCCAATTTTCACTGTAGGGCCATTTTTTGCACATCTGACCACTGTAACTTTAAGCATTAATAACTCTGAGATGCTTTTAGCTTTCATTCTGATTCCGAGATAGTTTTTTCGTGACATATTCTACTTTATATTAGTGGTAACATTTTGTCGATACTTGCAACATTTAACTTTGAAGCTCTCTGTTTATAAGGAAAATGGATATTCAAAAAAAAAAAAAAAAAAAAAAACCTTATACATTGATTCACATATACAATGGGGGATATTTATCAAAGGATTTAGACTGGTTTTTCCTGACTAAATTTGTCGCACAGAAAGTCGCAGTCAGAATGTGTGCGACTTTTTTGCGACTTTTACTCTAGAGGATTTTTAGAACATGATGCATTCTAGTCTATTTTAGACGGAAATGCATTGGAAAATGCATTGGTGCTGAATTTATCAAAAACGACTTTTCAGCGACAAGTCGCATTGGCTGAAAGTACGCAAAATGTCAGACCATGTTGGAGCAGGTTTAAAGGAGTAGTCAAGTGCTCCCAGAACCCAGTGGTGAACAACTTATCCCCTATCCTAAGGATAGGGGATAAGTTTGAGATTGCGGGGGATCTGACCGCTGGGGCCCTCTGCGACCTCCTGTACGGAGCCCCGACAGCCCGCAGGAAGGGGGCGTGTCGACCTCCGCACTAAGTGGCGGCCGACACACCCCCTCAATGCAACTCTATGGCAGAGCCGAAGCGCTGCCTTCGGCAATCTCCGGCTCTGCCATAGAGATATATTGAGGGAGCGTGTCGGCCGCCGCTTCGTGCGGAGGTCGATACCCGCTATCTGGTCGGAGAGCCTGGCCCCCATACAGAGAGATCGCAGGGGGCCCCAGCGGTCAGACCCCCCGCGATCTCAAACTTATCCCCTATCCTTAGGATAGGGGATAAGTTTTTCACCACTGGACTACCCCTTTAAATACATTCTAAAGCATAGATCCTGAAGTCTGTGCGCAGAATTTATCAAGAGCCATGCACCTTTTGATAAATTAGGCGCACAATAGACTGGCCTAACCCTCTGTAGTTTGGTCTATATTGATGCGTGACATAGACAACTTTGATAAATATCCCTCAATATGTCTACTTTATATTTGCATCATAAAGTTGACCTGTTTTTACTTTTGGAAGACATCAGAGGGCTTCAAAGTACAGCAGCAATTTTCCAATTTTTCACAAAATTTTCAAAATCGAAATTTGTCATGAACCAGTTCAGTTTTCAAGTTGATTTGAAGGGCCTTCTTATTAGAAATACCCCATAAATGACCCCATTGTAAAAATTGCACCCCCAAAGTATTCAAAGTGACATTCAAAAGGTTTGTTAACCCTTTAGGTGTTTCACAGGAATAGCAGCAAATTGAAGGAGAAAATTCAAAATCTTCATTTTTTTACACTGGCATGTTCTTGTAGACCCAGTTTTTGAATTTTTGCAAGGGGTAATAGGAGAAAAAGCCCCAGTAAATGTGTAACCCAATTTCTCTCAAGTAAGGAAATACCTCATATGTGTATGTCTAGTGTTCGGTGAGCGCAGTACAGGGCTCAGAAGGGAAGGAGCGACAATGGGATTTTGGAGAGTGAATTTTGCTGAAATGGTTTTTGGGGGGCATGTTGCATTTAGGAAGCCCCTATGGGGCAAGAACAGCAGAAAACCCCCCAAATGGCATACCATTTTGAAAACTACCCAGTGACACCCCACAGGTGTTTGACGACTTTCCGTTAAAGTCGGATGTGTAAATGAAAAAAAAAATTTTTCACTAAAGGGCGTTTTTTTTCCCAAATTTACCATTTTTACAAAAGGTAATGGGAGAAAATGCCCCCCAAAATTTGTAACCCCATCTCTTCTGAGTATGGAAATACCCCATGTTAGGAAGTAAAATGCTCTGCGGGCGAACTACAATGCTCAGAAGAGAAGCAGTCACATTTGGCTTTTGGAAAGCAAATTTTGCTGAAATGGTTTTTGGTGGGCATGTCGCATTTAGGAAGCCCCTACGGTGCCAGCACAGCAAAAAAAAATAAAAATAAACACATGGCATACTATTTTGGAAACTACACCCCTCAAGGAATGTAAAAAGGGGTACAGGGAGCATTAACACCTCACAGGTGTTTCACGACTTTTTGTTAAAGTTGGATGTGTAAATGAAAAAAAAAATTTTTTTCATTAAAATGCTGGTTTTTCCCCAAATTTTACATTTTTACAAGGGGTTATAGGGGAAAATAACCCCACTTCTTCTGAGTATGGAAATACCCCATGTCTGGACGTCAAGTGCTCTGCTGTCGCACTACAATGCTCAGAAGAGGAGGAGTGCCATTGAGTTTTTGGATAGTGAATTTGTTTGGAATGGAAGTCAGGGGCCATGTGCGTTTACAAAGCCCCTTGTGGTGCCAGAACAGAACATGTGATCCCATTTTGGAAACTACACCCCTCACAGAATTTAATAAGGGGTGCAGTGAGTATTTACACCCCACTGGCGTTTGACAGATCTTTGGAACATTGGGCTGTGCAAATGAAAAATCAAATTTTTCATTTTCACGGACCACTGTTCCAAAAATCTGCCAGACACCTGTGGGGTGTAAATGCTCACTGTACCCCTTATTACATTACATGAGGGGTGTAGTTTCCAAAATGGGGTCACATGTGGGGGCTTTGCAGACACCCGTGGCCTTCAATTCCGGACAAATTTTCTCTTCAAAAGCCCAATGGCGCGCCTTCTCTTCTGAGCATTTTGAGGGGCTTTTTTTTTCCTTTTACTGCTTGTGAAAAAGTATGGGGCAACACCAGCATGTTAGTGTAAAATGTTTTATTTTTTTACACTAACAGGCTGATGTAGCCCCCAGATTTTCCTTTTCATGAGGGGTAAAAGGAGAAAAAGCCGCCAAAATTTGTAGTGTGTAGTGTAATTTCTCCCGAGTATGGAAATACCCCATATGTGGCCTTAAACTGTTTACTTGAAATACGACAGGGCTCCGAAGTGAGAGCACCATGCACATTTGAGGATTACATTAGGGATTGCATAGGGGTATTCTATGCCAATGATTCCAAAACAGGGTGCCTCCAGCTGTTGCTAAACTCCCAGTATGCCTGGACAGTCAGTGGCTGTCCGGAAATGCTGGGAGTTGTTGTTTTGCAACAGCTGGAGGCTCCGTTTTGGAAACACTGCTTTACAATACATTTTTCATTTTTATTGGGGGGGGGGACAGTGTAAGGGGTGTATATGCTGTGTTTTACCTTTTATTATGTGTTAGTGTAGTGTTTTTTGGGTACATTCGCACTGGCGGGTTACGGTGAGTTTCCCGCTATGAGTTTGCACTGCAGCGAAAAATTTGCCGCAACTCAAACTTCAAGAAACTTACTGTAAACCTGCCAGTGTGAATGTACCTCCAGCTGTTTCAAAACTACAACTCCCAGCATGTACTGACAGACCGTGCATGCTGGGAGTTGTACTTTTGCAACAGCTGGAGGCACACTGGTTGGAAAACCTTCAGTTAGGTTCTGTTACCTAACTCAGTATTTTCCAACCAGTGTACCTCCAGCTGTTGCAAAACTACAATTCCCAACATGTACTGATCACCGAAGGGCATGCTGGGATTTGCAGTTTTGCATCATCTGGAGAGTTAAAGGGCATGCTAGGAGTTATAGTTTTGCAAGATCTGGAGGGATACAGTTTAGAGACCACTGTATAGTGGTCTCAAACTCTAGCCCTCCAGCTGTTGCAAAACTACAAATCCCAGCATGCCCAAAGAGCTGTTTGGGCATGCTAGGAGTTGTAGTTTTGCAAAATCTGGAGGGCTACAGTTTGAGACCACTGTATAGTGGTCTCAAACTGTAGCCCTCCAGATGTTGCTAGGCATCTCACCGGCTTCCATAGAATCCCGGGAGCTGCATTGCCGTCCTCTTCTGCCACTGATCTCCGTCACCGATCGTCACTTGTCCCCATTGGTTTCGCCGTTCTGCCCCGCCTACAGTGGGTGGGCAGAAAGGGGAAATCGAAAGTTAACCCCCCACCCCCGATCTGCTATTGGTCGTCGCATCTATACGACCAATAGCAGGGATAGGAGGGGTGGCACCCCTGTCACCTCACTTCTATCCCTTCAGGGGGACCAGGGGTGTCTTGTCATCCCCGATCCCCCTTATTTTCTGGGTCACCATAGACCCGTATGACCCGGAATTGCGCAAATCGCATGTGTGAATTCACCTGTGATTTGCCGCAATCGCCAACATGGGGGGGTCTGATGACCCCCCTGGGCATTTGCACGGGATGCCTGCTGAATGACTTCAGCAGGCATCCTGGTCCGATCCCCGCCCGGCGCACGGTAGGGACCGGAATTGCCCATGACGTACATGCACGTCATGGGTCCTTCAGACCTAGGGTGTAATGACTTAACGTTATGTCATGGGTCCTGTAGGGGTTAAACAACTTTTATTTTTTTATTTTTTTTGGGGTAGGAGGGAGATTTGTTTTTATTCAGAGTTGACCAGTATGTTCAATCACTCTAGTAACATGTTATATGTGGTGTATGGACCTTATGGGTTTCACAATGAATTGGCTTTATTATTCAGGTATTTTCACTTCTACACAACAAAACCTGTTTTTAACCTCTTCAGGACGCAGGGCGTACCTGTACACCCTGCAGCCACTCCCCTACGATGACGCAGGATCAAGGGCTGACCCCACGTCATAGCAAGGTGGTCCCGGTGGTTATGAACGGCCGGGACCCGTGTCTAATGCCGGACATCACCGATCGTGGGAATGCCCGGCATCAACCCCTTCGACGTGGTGATCAAAATTGATTGCCGCTTCTAAAATGAAAAAAAGCATTCCCCGCAGCTCAGTCGGGCTAATAAGGATCACCGCGGTGAGACCACGGTGTCCCAATCAGCTTACAGGAAGGCGGAATGGTCCTTACCTGCCTCCTCACCATCCGATCTCCTCTGCAATCGAATGCAGATAACATTGATCAATGCAATGCTATGGCATAGCATTGAGCAGTGTATGCAATCAGAAGATTGCGTGTAATAGTCCCCTATGCCCCTATGGGGACAGAAAAATGGTGCAAAAAAAGTCTCAAAAAAAGTTAACAAATGTGAATTAACCACTTAAGGACCTAGGGCGTATGGATATGCCTTGACGTCCTGGTACTTAAGGGAATTTCGGTCCCCGCTGCTCGCCGGGCAGGGACCGGACCGCGGTTACTGCTGATATCAATCAGCAGGCACCCCACACAAATGCCCACAAATGCCCGGGTCATACAGGTCTATGGTGACCCGGTGACCCGGAATATAAGGGGGATCGCGGTTGTCTAAGACACCCACGATCCCCCTGTAGGCATAGGAGTGAGGTGGCAGGGGTGCCACACCTCCTATCCCTGCTATTGGTCTGCTATTGATCGTCAGAAGCGACGACCAATAGCAGACCGGGGCGGGGGGGTTAACTTTAGTTTTCCCCGTCCTGCCCACCCACAATAGGCGGGGCAGAACGGGGAAACAATGGGGACCGAACGCCGACGTCCACTTACCGATCCAGAGGCTGCGGCGACGGTGATCGACGGGCGGGGTGACGTGCGACAGAAGAGGACGGCTCCCTGGATCCTACGGAAGCCGGTAAGTTGATCTGGAGGGCTACAGTTTGAGACTGTGGTCTCTAAACTGTAGGCCTCCAGATGTTGCAAAACTACAACTCCCAGCAGGCCCAGACAGCTGTTTGGGCATGCTGGGAGTTGTAGTTTTGCAACAGCTGGAGGGCTGCAGTTTGAGACCACTATACAGTGGTCTCTAAACTATGTCCCTCCAGATCTTGCAAAACTACAACTCCTAGCATGCCCACATAGCTGTTTGTTGTCTGGGTATGCTGGGAGTTGTAGTTTTGCAACATCTGGAGGTCCACAGTTTAGAGATCACTGTGCACTGGTCTAAAAACTGTAGCCCTCCAGATGTTGCAAAACAGCAAATCTCAGCATGCCCAGACAGCAAACAGCTGTCTCGGCATGTTGGGAGTTGTAGTTGGGTACCTCCAGCTGTTGCATAACTACATCTCCCAGCTTGCCCTTCGGTGATTAATACATGCTGGGAGTTGTAGTTTTGCAACAGCTGGAGGCACACTGGTTGGAAAATACTGAGTAAGGTAAGAGAACCTAACTGGAGGTTTTCCAACCAGTGTGCCTACAGCTGTTGCAAAAGTACAACTCCCAGCATGCAAGGTCTGTCAGTACATGCTGGGAGTTGTAGTTTTGAAACAGCTGGAGGTTTGCTCCCCCCCCAATGTGAATGTACAGGGTACATTCACACGGACAGGTTTACAGTAAATTTCCTGCTTCAAGTTTGGGCTGGGGCAAATTTTTTGCCGCAGTGCAAACTCCTAGCGGGAAACTCACCGTAACCCGACAGTGCGAATGTACCCTAAAAACACTACACTACACTAACACATAATAAAGGGTAAAACACTACATATACACCCCTTACACTGTCCCCTCCCCCCCCCCCCCAATAAAAATTAAAAACGTCTTGTACGGCAGTGTTTCCAAAACGGAGCCTCCAGCTGTTGCAAAACAACAGCTCCCAGCATTTCTGGACAGCCACTGACTGTCCAGGCATGCTGGGAGTTTAGCAACAGCTGAAGGCACCCTGTTTGGGAATCACTGGTGTAGAATACCCCTATGTCCACCCCTATGCAAGCCCTAATCTAGTCCTCAAATGCGCATGGCGCTCTCTCACTTCGGAGCCCTGTCGTATTTCAAGGAAACCGTTTAGGGCCACATATGGGGTGTTTCCGTACTCGGGAGAAATTGCCCTACAAATTTTGGGGGGCTTTTTCTCCTTTTACCGCTTGTGAAAAGGAAAAGTTGGGGGCTAAACTAACATGCTGGTGTTGCCCCATACTTTTTATTTTCACAAGCGGTAAAAGGAAAAAAAAGACCCCCAAAATTTGTAACACAATTTCTCCTGAGTACAGAAATACCCCATATGTAAGCGTAAAATGCTCTGTGGACGCACAACAAGGCTCAGGAATGAGAGTGCACAGTGTACATTTGAGGCCTAAATTGGTGATTTGCACAGGGGTGGCTGATTTTACAGCGGATCTGACAAACGCAAAAAAAAAAAAAATACCCACATGTGACCCCATTTTGGAAACTACAACCCTCACGTAACGTGACAAGGGGTATAGTGAGCCTTAACATCCAACAGGTGTTTGACGAATTTTCATTAAAGTTGGATGGGAAAAATCCCACCCAAATTTGTAACCCCATCTCTTCTGAGTAAGAACATACCCCATATGGGAATTTAAAGTGCTCTGCGGGTGAACTACAATGCTCAGAAGAGAAGGAGCGCCATTGGGATTTTGAAGAGAAAATGTTTCCGGAATTGAAGGCCACATGTGTTTACAAAGCCTCCATAGTGCCAGAACAATGGACCCACGACACATGTGACCCAATTTTGGAAACTACACCCCTCACGTAATGTAATAAGGGGTACAGTGAGCATTTATGTCCCACAGGTGTCTGACAGATTTTTGGAACAGTGGTCTGTAAAAATGAAAAATTTTATTTTTCATTTGCACAGCCCACTGTTCCAAAGATCTGTCAAACACCAGTGGGGTGTAAATACTCACTGCACCCCTTATTAAATTCTGTGAGGGGTGTAGTTTCCAAAATGGGGTCACATGTGGGGGGTCCACTGTTCTGGCACCACGGGGGGCTTTGTAAACACACATGGCCCCTGACTACCATTCCAAACGAATTCTCTTTCCAAAAGCTCAATGGCGCTCCTCCTCTTCTGAGCATTGATGTTCACCAGCAGAGCATTTTACGTCCTAACATGGGGTATTTCCATACTCAGAAGAAATGGGGTTACAAATTTTGGGGGTAATTTTCTCCTATTACCCCTTGAGAAAATGTAAAATTTAGGGGAAAAACAGCATTTTAGTAAAAAAAAATTTTTTCTCATTTACACATCCAACTTTAACGAAAAGTCGTCAAACACCTGTGGGGTGTTAAGGCTCAGCGGACCCCTTGTTACATTCCTTGAGGGGTGTAGTTTCCAAAATAGTATGCCATGTGGGTATTTTTTGCTGTTCTGGCACCACAGGGGCTTCCTAAATGCGACATGCCCCCCAAAAAACATTTCAGCTAAAGTTGCTTTCAAAAAGCCAAATGTGACTCCTTCTCTTCTGAGCATTGTAGTTCACCCGCAAAAGCATGGGGTATTTCCATACTCAGAAGAGATGGGGTTACAAATTGGGGGGGGGGGCATTTTCTCCCATTACCCTTTGTAAAAATGGTAAATTTGGGGTAAAAACTGCCCTTTAGTGTGTGAATTTTTTTTTTTCATTTACACGTCCGATTTTAACGGAAAGTTGTCAAACTTCTGTGGGGTGTTAAGGCTAACTGGACCCCTTGTTACGTGCCTTGAGGGGTATGCCATGTGGGGTTTTCTGCTGTTCTGGCACCATAGGGGCTTTGTAAATGTGACATGCCCCCCAAAAACCATTTCAGAAAAATTCACTCTCAAAAATCCCATTGTCGCTCCTTCCCTTCTGAGCCCTCTACTGCGCCCGCCGAACACTTGACATACACATATGAGGTATTTCCTTACTCGAGAGAAATTGAGTTACAAATTTTGGGTGCTTTTTCTCCTATAACCACTTGTAAAAAATCAAAAACTGGGTCTACAAGAACATGCGAGTGTAAAAAATGAAGATTTTGAATTTTCTCCTTCACTTTGCTGCTATTCCTGTGAAACACCTAAAGGGTTAACAAATTTACTGAATGTCATTTTGAATACTTTGAGGGGTGCAGTTTTTATAATTGGGTCATTTGTGGGGTATTTCTAACATGATGGCCCTTCAAATCCACTTCAAAACTGAACTGGTCCCGGAAAAATTCAGATTTTGAAAATTTTGTGAAAAATTTGAAAATTGCTGCTGAACTTTGAAGCCCTCTGATGTCTTCCAAAAGTAAAAACATGTAAACTTTATGATGCAAACATAAAGTAGACATATTGTATTTGGGAATCAATATATAATTTATTTGGAATATCCATTTTCCTTATAAGCAGAGAGGTTCAAAGTTAAAAAAAATGCAACATTTTCAATTTTTTCATAAAATTTTTAAAGTATCAACTAAACTTTACCACAAACATAAAGTAGAATATGTCGCAAAAAAACTATCTCAGAATCAGAATGAAAGGTAAAAGCATCCCAGAATTATTAATTCTTGAAGTGACAGTGGTCAGATGTTCAAAAAATGGCCGGGTCCTTAAGGTATATTTGGGCTGGGTCCTTAAGGGGTTAACCCCTTCCATACTAAAAGTTTAAATCACCTCCCTTTTCCCAAATTCCATATAAAAAATATGCAAACATAATAAAAATAAACATATGTGGTATCGACGCATGTCCAAACTATAAAAATATAATGTTAATTAAACCGCATGGTCAATGGCCTATTCCAGAGTCCAACATTTCGTATATTTGGTCATTTTGTATACCCTAAAAAAAATTATAAAAAGCGATCAAAAAAGTCCCTTAAAAAAAAAATTTGTACCGATAAAAACTACAGACCACGGTGCAAAAAAATTTGCCCTGATACATCCCCGTATGCAGAAAAATAAAAAAAAGTTTTAAACACCCTCATTTTAGTGCGTGTAGTTGGAATTTTTTTGAAATTAGTAAAATAAAATAAAACCTACATAAATTGGGTACCCATGTAACCGTATGGACCTACAGAATAAATATAAGGTGTAATTTTTACCGAAAAGTGCACTGCGTAGAAATGGAAACTGCTAATTTTTTATTTTGTCCCACAAACAATTTATTTTTTTGTTTTGCCATAGATTTTGTGGTGAAATGACTGATGTCATTACAAAGTAAAAGTAGCGCATAAAAGAAGCTCTCATATAGGTCTGTAGGTGGAAAACTGAAAGTATTATGATTTTTAGAAGCTATGGAGGAAAAAACAAAAGCTCAAAAACAGAAAAAAAACTTAAAGGGTTAAGAAATAAAAGGTGTTTTTAAAAAAAAATTTAAGTTCACTTAATAAACCTACTTTTACTTTCTTTTAAATTAAATATGTCATCACAATTATATTGCCTGAACCACAAGTCATCAGGAAGCCACTAGTGGTTTCTGCCTGTTCTTCCAGCCTTCATTGATAGATCACTCCCTATATTCAAACAGGCAAAGATCTATCAATCAAGGCTGATGGGACAGGGAGATATCGGTGGGGACGGCACAATAAATCGCGGTTTAGGCAGCATGAAGTGATGACAGGTTCCCTTTAACCCCTTAAGGACAATTGACATAAATGTACGACCTAATGCTAAGGGACGTAATGCACCAGGACGTACATTTATGTCCTGTACATGACGCAAGCATCAGATTGGTGCTCGCATCATGCATGGCAGGTCCCGGCTGCTATCAGTCCCCTCACCTGCCTCCTTCCATCCCCCGGCGTCTCCTTCTCTGGTCTGACATTGAGCAGAACAGCGAAGATCACTGATAATACTGATCAGCGCTATGCCTATGCATAGCACTGAACAGTATTAGCAATCAAATGATTGCTATAAATAGTCCCCTATGGGGGCATAAAATTGTAAAAAAAAGAAATAAAGGAAAAACGTTTTAAAAAAAAGTGAAAAATCCCCCCCCCCCAATAAAAATTTAAATTGTCCCTTTTTCCCATTTTACCCCCAAAAAGCGTAAAAATAAAATACTAAACATATTTGGTATTGCCACATGCATAACTCTCCAAACTATAAAAATATAATGTAAATTATCCTGTATGGTGAATGACGTGGTCATATCACATTGCAAAAAAAATTATAAAAAGCGATCAAAAAGTCACATATATGCACAAATGGTACTAAAGAACTAAATACAGATCATGGTGCAAAAAAATGGAGCACAGTTTAGGTTTTGCATAATGGGTGTTTTTTCTAGTCATTTGAAAGGAAAGGAGGAGCAGGAGCAGCCAGAGGAGATAGAGGGTTATGAGGAAGGCGAGACAGAGGACCTAGACACACCGTGGCAGTATGGAGTGAAGACGGAGACAGGGTGTCCCTCCGAGTCACTTGCACAAATGGTATGATGCATGCTCACTTGCTTGAGTAGTGACCGCCGAAGTGTCACCATTCGGCAGTGGGATGACTTCTGGCTCTCCACCTTATTGGACCCTCGCTTCTGGCACAAAATGGAGGCCTTTTTTACACCCACTGACAGGGAGAATAAACTGACCTACTACAGAGACATCCTACGTAGTCAGTTGGCCGATGCCTATCAGTGCCATCGTCCATCCTCTCGCAGGTCTGACTCGGGCTTCCCTCTGCGCTCAACTTCCACTGCCATGGCTGCTGGGGAGGGGAGGGGTGGCAGGAGCAGTACCAGCTCCATCAGCAGCAGACTGAGTCTACAGTCACTGATGAGTACCTTTCTTCACCCGCAGAGTGAAGCAACTCATCAACAGCAGGTCGACCTGCAGGTGCAACTGCCTCCAGTATAAATAAAGCTCTCCAGGCTGTGTCATTCAGCCACTATATGATGCCAACAAGTCCACGATGTGTCATCCAGCCACTATATGGTCTCCTCATGCTGACAACACCTCCACGCTGTGTCATTCAGCCACTATGTGGTCTCTTCATGCTGACAACACCTCCACGCTGTGTCATTCAGCCACTATATGGTCTCCTTATGCTGCCAACATGCGAAAGAATTTGCGGCAAAAAATTTCGGACCAAACCAAATTTTTCAGAAAATTCGGCGAATCGGCCAAATCAAATTTTTTTTTAAATTCGCTCATCTCTAGCCATAGTCTCCCTGCTGCCACATCAAGATACTCTGAGGCAGTGATTCTAATAGCGATGCCTGTAATCTGCATGTCGTTCTGAACAGTATTATTTCACTAACACAGTACACTCCCTATGCGTTTTAGGAGAAGGCAAAGTGTTCTACATTACTATTAAGGCTATATGGTCTCCTCATGCTGCCGCCACCTCTGCACTGTGTCATTCAGCCACTATATGTTCTCCTCATGCTGCCGCCACCTCCGTGCTGTGTCTTTCAGCCACTATATGGTCTCCTCATAATGATGTCACCACCAGGCTCTGTCATTGTGCTGCTCTGTCACAGTGATTCTAATAGCGATGCCTCTGATCTGCATGTCATACTGAATAACAGTATTATTTCACTAACCCAACACACACTCTATGCCTGTTACAGCAAGGCAAAGTGTTCTACACCCCTATTAAGGCTCTCTGTAAGCCAGAAATAGTAGTTTTTAATAGTAATTCGCCACAAATAAATTCAGACCGAACCAAATTTGAAGCGTGCAAATCAAATTTTTCAATTCGCTCATCTCTAGTCATGGACTCGAGATGGCTGATTGACAAGGCTGCAGGAGGAAAACAGCCTGCAGCAACACTGCAGTAACGCAGAGTTTTACCAAACATGGGCCTCCAGCTGTTGCAAAACTACAACTCCAAGCATGCCTGAACAGTAAAAGGATGTCTGGGCATGCTGTCTGGGCTGTGGGCACACAGCTGAAGGCAACACAGCTGCAAAAAGGAGTTATCCAAACATTGTACCTCCAACTATTCCAAAACTTCAAGTCCCAGCATTACAGGACTGGCAAAGGATGACACACATAAATGACACATGAAACAATTATACTTTTAGCACTAAACCTTTGCACTAATTTAAGAACATGTAAGATATACACTCACCATATTGTCTTTGGTAGAGTACAGGACATCTCCAATAATCATTGTGTATGTGTGTGTGTGTGTGTATGTGGTGAGACACCGGTTTAAGATAGGCTTGTGAAATCATGACGCCTGGGAACCGTTAGCCTATACACCTTCCGAGGTGGAGACAACTTCTCCTAGGCCAGGCACGTTGCAATGAACACAACAACACCAGTCTACAGATAACTGTCTTTTACTGAGGCAGGAGCAGATGGTACAACACTCAGTGCAGAGCAGAGTAGAAGGGATGCAGTGTAACCCTTAGGAGCCCTGTTACCTTGTACACTTATGGTACTTTTCACCTACTTGAATTAGATAGACTGAAGACTTGAGACTTGGAGATTAAGAGATATCCCACGCTGACTAGGGTTCTGCTAAGGTTAAATTTCTGACACCGCCAGGGTATGACTCACCAACTTCTGTATGGGGTGTGGCAGTATAGCAAGGAAAGGGTGTATTTCCTTTGCTCACTCTGAAGTATCTCTCACCTGCTTCTTAAGTAATGAGGCAGCAGGGAAGGGAGGTGTATATAAAATGGAGATTCAGTCTAATCTGCGCTTTCCCTTGGAAACAGTATGGTGGCTGTTAGAGGGGGAGACACACGGACCCTGTTTAGATAACACGCAGAAGGCGCTGCGAGTGGTCCAAGAAGTGGTGTGAACTGTAACAGGTTGCAGGAGACACATGTTTAACTGGCTGAGGGTAACTCACCAGTTCGTAGTCAGGGCATGCTGATATGTGTAGTCAGTGACCAGACGGTCTAGGACTTTATTTTATTCCTGTTTATGTTTTGTTTTACCTGCAACCTGTGGAAATAAAGCTGGCGAGGAGCCAGACTTGTATGCGGAACTGTGGTCTGCTGTGTTATTGTGAGGATGTGGCATGTGACCAGGACGATCACAGAGCTAATCCCCAAGGAGGAATCCTTACAGGGGGAACACTTGCAAAATTTCATGGCTGATTTGATTAAAAGCTCTTCTTTAGGCTTCCCTCTGGGTCACCTCACACTTCTTCCACCTCCTTTCCACACTGCTGCTCCCATGAAGCTCTACACACACCAGTGACTGAAACTTGTCTTAGACTGGGGCAACTCCAACTCCCCTACACTATATACAGGCAATTTGGGGGTCCCATTGGGTAACAGGGGTCACCTGGTCACTCTGCATCTCCTTCTTAAAGGGGTACTCTGCCCCTAAACATTTTATCCCCTGTCCAAAGGATAGGGGATAAGATGTCAGATCGCGGCGGTGCCGCTGCTGGGGACCCCTGGGATCCCCGCTGCGGCACCGCGCTATCATTACAGCACAGAGCGAGTTCGCTCTGCACGTAATGATGAGTGGTATAGGGGCCGGAGCATCGTTACATCACGGCTCCGCCCCTTGTGATGTCACGGCCCGCTCCTTTCAATACAAGTCTATGGGAGGGGGCGTGGCGGTCATCACGCCCCCTCCCATAGACTTGCATTAAGGGGACGGGCCGTGATGTCACGAGGGGCGGAGCCATGACGTCACGCTGCTCCGTCCCCCGTATCGCCCGTCATTGCGCACAGAGCGAACTCGCTCTGTGCTGTAATGATAGCGCGGTGCCGCAGCGGGGATCCCGGGGGTCCCCAGCAGCGGGACCATGGCGATCTGACATTTTATCCCCTATCCTTTGGATAGAGGATAAAATGTCTAGGGGCGGAATACCCCTTTAAAGGTACAGTACATATATAATACAAGAATACAGTAATATGGCAAAGTGAATAAACATAGTAAACAATAGAATAGGGGGCCCATCACAGAAGCAGCAGGCATGCCCAAGGAAATCTGAAGCCCACAGGATAGCCTTTGGTGCCGTGACACCACGTGTACAGCATAAAACCAGAGAGGAGAGGGTTACAGAGCAGGGCTGCCAAGCTCACTCCTGAGAGCACTGAGTCAGCAGAGGGAGGGAGGGGAGGAGTCATCACAGTGCAGACAAGAGAGGGACACTCCCCCTCCCTTTGGGAAGATGGCAAAGACATTGAGCAGCTGTAATATGCTATTTTTGTGAAATATAGGTGATAGAAACATAAAAATGTTTAAATGATCAGGATGAGGTACTGAGTAACATATAACAGTTTTTTCTGTGGGATCTGACAGGTACGCTTTAAGGGTTTAAAATTGTGATGATATACTAAGGTAAAATTACTGCCAGAGGAGCTCAAAGCAGCTAGCTGCCATGGCTTACCCTTATGACTTCAAGGCTAGATTGTTGGATGCTACGGACCCATGTTGCTTAGATAGAGCAAACGTTTGAGTCAAAAGACCCCGAAACCAAGGGAACCCAGGAGGGTAGTAGAATGGCCAGTCAGTCAGGGTCAGAAACTAGGGGAGCACATAGAAAATACTATAGTTGGGCTACTTTCTTTGGGTTAAAAATACTGTAGGTAGATCTACCAATAACCACACCAAATGTCCAACACATTGAGTACTAGGGTGAATCTCATATATGAAACATGACATATTAGCTGACATGTATAAGAGGGTAGCAAAATAGCAGACATTAATGGAATGGTTGGCTGGTGGTGACAGAAAAAAAGTGGCTAATTCAACATAAGTTCTGAACTTTTTGTTTCATTTGCAGCACTGCTTGACCTTGACAAAAATTCACATGTGATATATGCTATATCCAACACCTTGGTATCTCTCACACCATCTCATGTATAGCCTTGTCACACCATATATCTTGTCACACCAATGTTCTACACCAAAATTGCAGCAAGAGTTATTTTCTTCCCAATAAATCTTTATGGTTATATAGCAGTCAAACAATTTAGATGAAGATGTCCTCATCTCATGGGCTGATTTATAGTGTGGATGCTACATGGAAATTAGGTTGAAACTATGTCATTTAATTCACCACTAAAGAGTTATTCTACCCTAAAAGTTAAATATTTGCCTTTGTTAGGCCATTCTTTTAATTTGCTACCAATGTTTTCTTCATTTTATTATTTTATTTTTTGTCAAGTATTATGTCACACCTTAAACTAAAACTGAGCTTGAATGTTTAATAGCAGGTGACGATGACATGACAATAAAAAAAAGTTGATATCACTTACTCCTTCACTATATAAAGGAATAGTAACATCATCACCAGTGCAAGTCAGTCCTGCAGAGACCTTCATACTTGATCATATCAGGTAAGTAGATTAAGAAAATAGGGCTGTAATAGTTTCTTAATGGGGTATAGTGATTATTGTGTGTATCTTTGCTCCTAATATATAGTTGTTTTTTTTTGTAGAAAACAAATCAAAACTTCAGAGCAATGCATTCAGCTCCCGGGACTTTGGTGCTGCTTCTGAGCATAGGCTTGACTACTTCATTAGGCATAGACGGCGGTAAGATATTTTCTCTTGCATATTACAAATTTGCCTTTTAAAACATGTCAATACTCAATGGTATTCACAATAGTGATTTCTTTATAAGATTTTATATTTCATGTTTTTTTCCCCATTGAAATCAATGCAGGAGGAAATGCAGTGTTTTTTTGGGGGGGTCCATAATCCATCTCTTCTGAACATGTGTATTTTCTCATTAGAGTGTTCCTTTCAGCTGCTTAGACTGGAATGAGCATCAATGTCCGGTGAAAAATATGCTTTAACTGGGGTTTTCCAGCTTAAAGGGGTACTCCACTGGAAAACTTTTTTTTTAATAAACTGGTGCCAGAAAGTTAAAATTATTTGTAGATTACTTCTATTAAAAAATCTTAATCTTTCTAGTACTTATAAACTTCTGTATACTCCACAGGAAGTTCTCTTCTTTTTGAATTTCCTTTCTGTCTGACCACAGTGCTCTCTGCTGACACCTCTGTCCATTTTAGGAACTGAACAAATCCCCATAGCAAACCTCTTGTGCTCTGGACAGTTCCTGACATGGACAGAGGTGTCAGCAGAGAGTACTGTGGTAAGGCAGAAAGGAAATTCAAAAAGAAAAGAACTTCCTGTGGAGCATGCAGAAGTTTATAAGTACTAGAAGGATTGAGATTTTTTTTAATAGAAGTAATTTACAAATCTGTTTAACTTTCTGTCATCAGTTGATTAATTTTTTTTCCCCCAGTGGAGTACCCCTTTAACCTATGTGAAAACAAAACATTTTATTTAATATTTTTTTTGAGGGGGGGGGGGGAGGAGTAATAATTGGTGGGGGTTATACCTTGGAGGGAATGTATTAATATTGGTGTCATACAGGTGCCAGTATTGGCAAAATGCTCTGAAGAAAGATGCACCTACATTAATTAAGCGGCCTCTTAATAAATTTGGAGCAGCTTTATTGTCCATGCAATACACACTGGAATCTATTCCAGCTATCAGCTGGTATAGATTTCCAGTATAATTTCCCCCAATTTCTGGTGTAAATTATAGTTTACATGATGGGGCCACGTAGCCATCCCTTCTTCTCACTAAGCAACACTCAATTTCTTGAAAGTGCAGTAAAATGCACAAAATAAGTCCACTAAAATTTGCTACTTTTTTTTAATTCCATTTAAAAACCAGCATAATGGGGAAAATACATTTCTCCCTTAGAGTTTCTATTCAGATGACTGACCACAAACTAATTTATAAAAAAAAAAACATCTTTCAGGAAGTTGTAGAATATTTAATTGATACAGTGATCAAGCTTTAGTATAGGGAAACTGACACATGGATCAACCCCACTAACCTAAATTTACAGGTGGTTAGTGTGGGTGATCGTGAGTAAACCATGTGTTCCTTACCTCAATTTGTTCAGCCATTCCCAAGATATAGTACAATCTTGCAATATGCAAATGAATGTTTTACTGCACTGGAGGTAGGATTCAAGACTATTTGCAACTCCCCTGGGTCCCATTTGCGCCGTTCCACTTATCAAAGAGAAGGAGATGATGAATGGAGTGGTGCAAATGGGGCCCAGGATATGGGGTCAAAGGTGCAAATAGTCTTCAAATCCACCTCCAGTGACAGCAGGTTCCTGCTCTAATGGCTGGAATTGGAAAAACCTTCAAAACTGGTTCTTTAACCCCTTAGATTCTGTGGTCCATAGCAACCTTTGAATCTAAAAAGCCTGATGTCAGCAATGGATGCTGATGTGTTAACAATGTAACTAAGTCTTCCATGAGTATTAGGCCTTGTCAGAGGCACTTAGTATTACACTGGCAGTCAAGAATGCTTTCAGTTGCACTCACAATGCACACACAGTGTAAAAATTATGCTACAAAACTGGCCTAAAATCCACACCAAATATTCCCATTTTGGTAGCAGTGAAATTTGTTGCTGATTTTGGAATGGATTTTCACAGTAGATTTCATTCAATGCATAACCATATCAAAAATCTGCAAGGAAAAGACATGACAAGATGCCACTTAAAAATAAAACCTGGTCCATATAAAGATACATCAATAGAAAAATCCAAACGTTATGGCACATAGACAGGGGGGGGTAAAAAATAAATAAATAAATAAATAAATAAAACATCTGTTTCCTTTAAAGGAAACCTGTCATATTGAAATTGCAGTCTATAACAAATAATAATAATTGATTTGTTTGTAGTCATGACTTGCTGTCCCCAATGGGGCCGACAATGTAAATTCCACATTAGCCTATCACTATGTTTTGGAGTGTGGGACAATACCACAGTCCTCTGAGAAAGTCAACACAAATATAGGGGGGAACATGCAAAAAACAGTGCTACAACTGAGTAAACTACTGAGCCTATGTGCTGCCCAATTTATTCACCTAAACATCTTTTAATTTTGATGTTAAGGGGTATTCTGTATTTTTTTTTTTTTTTTTTTTTTTACTTTTGAATATTGTGCTCCTGATGCTTTTAAGTATTGTTCCCCTCAAGTTACATATTTTGTATGTTTACTTGTGTTACCTGTCGAGGGGGGATGGTCTCCATGTTTGTATTTTCACGCCACTAACTCCCCCCCCCCCCCCCCCCCCAGGTTCAGCATTTCTCTGCACTATATTACTGTTGTCTAACGCCTTTCCTGGGATCCTGTGCGGCCTGAGACAACAGCGGGGGTTTGGCTTCTTCTTGTTTAGCCTGACAAGCCAGCTCCCTGTTGGTGTTGTGGCCTATCTGTACCACCCTCTATGCAAACATATACCAAGGAACTTGCATAAGGAACTTGCATGTTTATGCAGGATTTAGGAGAGAGAGCGGTTTATGATCAGTCATGTCGTTTGGCCAGCCATACCATAACACAGTACAAAATAAGCCCATGGTCCTTGACAGAACTCAAGGACACAGTTACATGTATTTTAATTTTAGAAAAACTAAATTACTCCTAGATTTAATGCCTTTCCTGCTATTGTACCATATATTTTGTTTGTAGATATGTATTAAAAATGTGAAATAAAGCTTCTAAAAATTATTTTTCATCTTTTTACACAGTTCGCTCAATTTGCAGTGAAACAGGTATGGTAAACATTGGATAAAATATATCATGTAATAATGTAACTCTGATCAGCATACAGTGTTACATAGGAAAGTGATCATGCACATAACAGTATCACAGTTCTGTACTTGTTCTGTGCCTGCCTAATGCCCCATCAGATTTCAACTAGGTGTAAATTTTCCCCATAGAAACTCATGGAGTCTGAAAAATCCCATTTTTGCATACCAATCAGTTTAAAGCATCTCTGTGGATATCACCCCCCTTTTTAAACTGCTAGCAAGTAGGGCTGGTTTGGAAGCAGGATGAAGCTACTGGAACACAAGGAAGCTTTTGATGATCATAAAAATAAACAAATAAAGACAGTTCTACTTAAAATCTATAGTATGAACATAAATTTTGTCTTACCTTAAACTGGTCATTCATGGAGTCTGTAGGTAGCACGGAATGGGTTAAAGTTAATTCCCTTAAACAATGCAGAAGAGACAATCAGCACAAAATAAAATATAATAAACACAGGTGCATAAATAGGTGACACTGGAAACAGACCACAGAGTCATCACACAGCAAAATGTTTAATGGGGTGGAAAGCTTGTGCTGCCTACAGACACCAGGAATAAAAATTTTGAGGAGTAGATCTTTGGTATAAATCCTTGTATGGTCTCAGAGATCTCTCAAGTACAGCTGCTGGCAAGATAAAGCCTGAAGTTCACTAATATGGCGAATTGCTATTTGGAAAAGTTCCTTCCAAGTGAAACATTTTTAATCTGCAGTCTGTAGAATCTCAAATAGATGAGTGGTTAAGGATTTTAACATCATGAAGAGATCCTAGGATAAAATAGGATTGTGGATTTCGGTCCAGATATTGACCCCTTTGCAGAGTCGCTTTATTAGTGGTTCTTTAGAGAATTTTCTAGACGTAGTAATTAATGGCTGTAAAATGCATCCTCAATGTACCTTTCTTGAGGCCCTTCTGCAGACTGTAGAAGCTTAAGGAGGAAATAAATTGTTACTCCTTTAGAGGATAAAAGTGTATTAAACAGTTTTCAAATTCTAGAATAAGACTCTCTTGTTACTTGCTTACTGGCACTGTTTAATGTTGGAATTACATAATCTGTAAGACCTCTGCTTCTGAGCTTTTCCTGTTCACCTTTCATACAGTCAAGTCAACGACTTGATGTCTTGATATGGCATGCCTTTTTATATCAGTAGATCTGGTACTTTGGAAATGTGCTAAAATATGTTGCGAGAGATGGATATTACCAGCAAGAATCAGGCTCTACTCGGCCTGAATTGAAGAAATAATATCGCTTGAGGATTCTCCCACTTGACCTTCTCTTAAGATCTTTAGATTTTTTTGTTGCTAAAATATTGTAGTAGTTCCTCGATGAAGAGATTCTAAACTGAGCATATCTGCCTCCATGTTCAGAATCCCTTTGAGAGGTATAACTGAAAGTCCTCTCATTTTCACTTCTGCACATTGAAAAATGTCCGTACATGCTTTCAAAAAGGACTGGCAAAAAGGATCTGGTTTCCCTCTTGCTTGTAGAAAAATGTGGGGTTGTCCAATCCTATAAGCACCTCTGTGTCAAGGGGAGATGTAAAGCAAAGATAACTTCACAGCTCTTAATTCCTTCAAGTTTAAGGAGATTATCTTCTCCACCCGAGACCATTGGCCCTGTGTTCATTGATGTCCAACATATGCTCCCCCACCATGAGCTGAAGCATAAGTTTTTGAGTATATAGCAGTTTCTTCCCTTCTAGAAATCGACCAGAATTGAGCCATTCCAGACTGGGGTTGGAAGCCAACGAGCATTGTCCAGCAAGCTCTAAGACCTGTTCTAAGATGTCAGGATCTTTGAATGCAACCTGCTTACATTAGCCTTTGCCTATGGTACAGCATTGATTGTCGAGGAGAGGCTGTCCAGCACACTCATCACTTGTCGAATTGTTATTGTCTTTTCCCTCCCCAGAGAAGGATGAATCTTCGTGGTGACTGAGTTTATCATAAAACCTCAAAAACAGATTCTTCTGATTTGGCATGAGATGAGATTTGTTGATGTTAATAATAAACCCATGAGCTTGTAGAAACTTGATTGTTTTGGAAATGTGGGAAAAGAGGATTTCTTTAAATGACACCTTTACCCACCAGTCATCTAAATATATTACTAAATGAATCCCCTGCAGACAAAAAGCTGCTGAGAAGACGACCACCATCTTTGTGAATACCCTATGGGTGGGACACAGGCAGGGGAATTGTAGATGCCATTCTAAGTTGCCTATCTTGATTGCAAATCTGAGGTATTTCCTGTATAGATGATATATAAGAACCTAGAGATACACATAGATAGATCTCGAGTAGCCATTTAATCTTGTGGATCCTGCATTAGAAATATTGAAGGAGATTTATCAAAACCTGTGCAGAGGAAAAGTTGCTGAGTTGCCCAAAGCAACCAATCAGATCGCTTCTTTCCTTTTTAACAGGTCTCTTCAAAAATGAAAGAAGCAATCTGATTGGTTGCCATGGGCAACTGCACCACTCTTCCTCTACACAGGTTTTGATAAATCTCCCCCATAGACTTAATGTTCCCCATTTTGTTACTTTTCGATGTACCTGTTCAGACAGGTTAAATCAATAACCAGTCTTCATTTCCTGTGTCACTTTGGTAGAAAAAGTTCTCAAATATCCTGAATTGGGTTGTTGACTTGGAACCCATTCTACTGTGCATTTTCATATAATTTCTTTCAGGGAGGGTCTTGGGAGGAGTGTAGAAAAACTTGCCTGGTAGAGTTCTAAGGAGCTCCAACATTTATCCCTGTTTGATGACTGATAGAATCCATTTGTCGTCTGGAACCATGTTGAAAAAAAGTCCTTTAACCTGATTTCATCTTTTACAAGGAGTAATATGGTATCATAAATATTTCTTTTTTCCAGACGGCTTGCCTTTAGCAGCAGCTGAAGACCCTGCATTCCTCCTTTTGTCTTGAAAAAACTAGATCTGTCATATCTGGGCATTCTCTTGAATCTGGGGGAGCTCCTTCATCTTGGATGAGCTCTGGATACTTCTTTTCTGGATGTTTCTGGAAAAGCCAACCCATTTTCCCTACTTAAGTCCTTTAAAATTTCTTTATGCTTAGGACCGAAGGGAAGGTGTAAAAATTATTTTTTCTGCATCTCCCTTCATCCATAGATTCATCCATAAAGCTCTTTTGATAGCGTTACTCAATGCAAGTCTATTGGAGGGGGCATGACGGCCGTCACGCCCCCTCCCATAGACTTGCATTGATGGGGTGGGGTGGGACATCACATGGGGGAGGAGTTGTGATGTCACGATACTCCGTCCCTGTGGTTGGGAGGCATAACTCTGAGAGCCTCCAACGCTTCCTGCAGTGCTTACAGGTGGGTTCTGCATGCTAGATTGCGGGGGTCCCCAGCGGCGGGACCCCCGCGATCAGCCATCTTATCCCCTATCCTTTGGATAGGGGATGAGATGTCTTGGGGCCGGAATACCCCTTTAAAGCTTTGGCCAGCAGAATGGATAATGCTAACCTGGAGAAAGTAACTGCAGTAGAGTAAGGCCATGTTCACACATGAGGGCACGGAGAAGCTCTGTTTTCTGAATTCTGAACCAGAAGCCCATTGAAGTCAATGGGACTTTTTTTTCTCCACTAAATGCAGATATCATGCGAATTCCTCACAAAATTTTACTTAAGCAGTGTATTAAAATCACTTTTTTCCTGTGAACAGAGTATTCATGCAGAATTCATATTGAAATTCCGAAGGAATTCCACATGAATTCTGCATAGATGCTGAATTAATGGCGTGTACACATACCCTAAAACTTTTAGCCAATTAATCAATAGAGTCTGATAATAGTGAAGACTCCTTTTAATAAAAAAATATTATTATTTTTTTTTAGCACAGGAATATCCACTTTTGAGGGATTTTGCTAGGACTTGTCATCTCACATGCAAGTTTGTACACTGCCTTGAATCAAGAACCTACATAAACCCTCTTTTCAATACCCCTTTAACTATAGCACTTCCCAGTTTCTCTGACTAATGTAGTGCAATGGTACTTCAAAATGACCAAGCATGCAAAGTATCTGTATTTTAACATGATCCTAAAACACATGTTGGACCTACAGACCAGAATAGCATAACGGTGCATAAGGACATTTTACAGTAACCAATACCTGGATAGCAGGCATAAAGTAATATGGCAATAGAAGACTTGCACAAAGTAGTCCATCTCAGTGACTATGATAGCCACGCAGCAGGATACTAACAATAACCTACAAGAACAGAAACTAGCAGAACCTACATTATCAGCCACTTCACAATGACCAGCAGTAGGTTAACCAATGTATATCAGATAATGATGATTATCGTAAGCATTTACATAGGAAAAGAATATGAAAGCTTATGGGCCACTAGATCTTCACAGAACTAGCAGGAAAATAGAAAAATATAAAGTTTTACATTATAAGCCAGATAGCCCTGCTGCCCCGATACAGTGGATGAGCAGCTAGGCTCAAGCTGGTGGGGATTTTAATTTTCTGCCGATTTTAGTGTGAATTGGCTGCAAGAGTAGACCCTCCCTGGGGCAGAAGCTAGGGGTAACAAGATGGCTGTTGCACTACAAACTCTGTCCATCCTAATGTAAGAATGAATGAAGGGTAATATCTTTATGTCTGTTTCTTGTGTCACCTTTTTATGCGTCTTTGTGTTTATTGGTTAATTGTTTGTTTTTATTGCACTGGTTATCTCTTCTGGCAAATTCAGGGCAATGAACTTTAACCCATTCTGTTCTGCCAAAGGACACTTAGGAATGTAAATAAAAATGTTTTTAATTGTGTATGCTAATTGTTTCTCTTTTATTTTTTTCTTTAAGATAACTTTTGCTCCGACCTGGTATGTTCGTTTGAGAACATATCACTGACACTCAAGATACAGACATTAAATGATAAAGGTATTGACTATACAAAAATTCACCTTCGCGACAGAAGGTGCACTGGATTTAAATACGATGATGAATACATGTATGTCGCATGGCCTCTTGGCAAAGATGTGTGTGGAACAGGACTTACCGTAAGTACAATGCATCAGTGTAGAAAATGTGGAAAATAAAAACTTTTAATAAAAATCTTCTGCATGGCTCGATCCTCTAGGTTCTCTTATATCACATAGTTAGGCCCCCTTCACACACAGTTTATCCAGCGATCTAGCTGTGTTTCCCTCAGGACTGTAGAAGGCAGAGGGAACTGTAGAACTGATCCCATTCATATGAATAGGACAGTCCAGATTAATCCAGGGCCTCAATGTTGATGCCGGATAGATTTCTTAATGGCATTAGTCATAAGATATATACAGGCCTGGTGCAAGGATTTTTGCCACCCTAGACGAGAGCTAATTTTGCCGCCCCTTAACCCCGCCCATTGGCTCTAACCTTTGACATGCTCTGCCTTACTACTAGGGTCACACACTGTAAGAAACCTCCTCCTTATGTAATTACCTTACTACTGGGGTGACACACTGTAACAAACCCCCTCATCATGTAATCTCCTTACTACTGGGGTGACATACTGTAGCAAACCTCCTCCTCATGTAATCACTTTACTATTGGGGTGGCTCTGTTTTTGCTGGATGGGTGCGTGCTTTATTGCTGTGGGGCAGAGGGGCGCCCCCATCAAGAGTGCTCACTAGGCAGCTGCCTATTTTGCCTTTAGGCAGAGCGCCCTGGATATATAGCAGTGTTTCCCAAAAATTTAACAGAATTTTTTTTTCTTATAGTTTTTTTGTTAAATGTTTGTAAACCCTTTTGTTTATCCACACTTTATGTATAGTATGCATCAATTTTATTCTTTCCATGATCTTTTGCACATATTACCTAGTCTTTCCATTTTTTACAAAACTTGCACATTAAAGTGTTTGCACAGGAGTAGAAGTACATGGCTGCTTTCTTTTCAAAACAGCACCACACCTGTCTATAGAATGTGTCTGGTATTGCAGGTAAACAGCATTTACTTGGAGCATATCTTCAATACTAGAGGCAAAAACATTGCCGCTAAGGATGTAACTTGTTTGTTATGGAATAATGGAACTTGATTTTTTTACTACTTTCTTTGATGCCTTGGATCCTGTTTGAATCTGTATGCCCAGTGATACAGAGATCACCTCTAAGTTAAAGGGGTACTCCAGCGTTCATAAAATTTAGTTTTGAAAGCTGTGTGCACTCTGTGAGGGTCGGCCACACCTCCTTATGACATCATGCCACGCCCCCCTCAATGCAAGACTATGGAAGGGGGCGTGAGAGGGCCTGATGTCACAAAGGGGCGTGGTCGACTCCCGCAGCGCACACACAGCGTTCTGGAACTAAATGTTCTGAATGCTGGCCAGTGGAGTACCCCTTAAAGCACAAAGGTCACTAGTGGTACAGTGGACTAACAATAACTTCATGAGTGATGGACAGGTTGTCACAGGTCAGCTGCTGTCACTAGTAGACAAGCCAAGACATTACCATAAAATTAGCTCATCTTTCTAGTTCTACCAGAGCAGACCATAGTTCACCTGCCAATATTCTTTTTTTAGTTTTATTTTTTTTCATATGTCTTGCAAATCTGACCCAAAAATTATTAAGACTTATATGTTGCATGGTTTGGAATGTACATGAAGACAACTAAAGTAGATGATGTAGGGTTATTGACTTAGATCTACATTTAGTACATGAATATAAGCCATTGGGCCAATAAGTTTCAGTGAAGATTGGAAATAATGAACAATAGTGAGTAATGTGATAGGTTCATTATTATGAATCTACTTCTAATGACATCTAATATACCTTACAGCTTGATGAAAAATATGGAACATATGAAAATCAGGTCTACTTTCCGCCAACTGGAGTTATCTACAGGGAGCTATTTGTTCTCAATGTCAGCTGTTTATATCCTCTTGACTATAATGCCTCCCTTCCACAAGTTGTGTGGCCTGATGTGAGGTGAGAAAAGTATCTTAATAGATTGTTGCAAAGCTGTTTCTGCATGCTGAGTAGTCTAGTAGCTCCTTGACTTCCCTTCCGGGTCACCACCATTTTATTGCACAGTTACATGTTCTGAATCTAGAATACAATAGACCTCTTGATGCTACAAAGACTTGTTTAAAGGGAACCTGTTATCTGTTTTATGCTCAACCATGGGCTCAACCAAACCATGGGCATCATGAAACAGATGCAGTGAGTGGGGTCCTGGAACACTTTGATTTTCTCTGAAACGCTTAGACATTTCAGAGAAATCCTAGTATATCGGGACCCCACTCACTGCATCTGTTTCATGCTAACTGAAGTATGGGCAGCATACAACAGGTGACAGGTTTCCTTTAAGGTAATTGAAAACATGTAATATGATGCAGCCTAGAAAATTACATTTTTGGGTAGCCTCAGATTTCTTCAACATATTTTCAAGCATTAAACCATGTATTTTAATAAGGGTCGAGACATTTTTTTTTTAAGCAGAATACGCACAGAATAAATGACGTCATGTATTTTATTTAATTTTTTTGGAACACTTTTTAATTGGAATATTAAAAAAAATACACTTATTGGGGGAAAAAATGGCATGTATTTTGTTGTATAATAGATGCAAAAAATGCCCTCGAACAATCTGGGGATTGGAAGCAAAAAAAGGGACTTAGAAACAGTGTAGAGAAAATGGAGAAAGGCTCTTGTGAAATAAAAATAAGCTTCCCTCTTTTTTTTTTTTTTTTAAATCCCCTGCTGCTCTATTTCCAAAGCTATGGTGGTCCCAGTTTATAATTTGGAAATGATGGCCTCTGTGGTCAAATGATGTCTTGCCAGTATCACCACTAAAGTCTTACAACCACAATGACCCTGATTTACTAAGAGTGGAGTGTTGTTTTTTTTTTGTGTGTGTGTTTTTTTTTCCCCAACAGATATTTTTCCATTGTATTTAATAATGTTTCACTACATTTTGCTTTTTTTTTTTACACATGCTCTGATCTGTCGGGTTTTGCTCAGCTCAAATTCACCACAATTTCTGTGGAAACCTCAGTAAATATGTTGAGATTTTTCAAAAATGTCAGGGGCACGCCAAATTTTAAGTGACCACGCCCCTTTACCAGATGGCCACGTCCCCTTTAGGGTTTTCACAGTAAAATTGATAGTCTTTTATTTTTTATTTTTTTTTTTTTTTATTCTGGCACAAATTCTGGCACAATTTCTGGTGCAGACAGAATTTCTGGCACTGAACCCGACAAAACAGGTCGGGTTTACAATAGTAAATCAGGGCCAATGTCTGTGATCTGCAACATTTTTGTAGTATATGGTAAAAAAGATGTTTGTTTTTATTACTATAGACCATTTTGTTTTTTTCCCCATAGCATATCATACATAGAAATTAATGGCGTTGGAAAATTCAAGGTGAAAATGGCTCTCTACGAAGACATTGCGTACAAAAACCAATATACTCAGTCCCCTGTTGAAATCTCAACTAAATCATTGTTATTTGTGAAAGTCTACATTGAAGACCCTATCTATGATTACAATCTTCTGATGGTCCAGTGTTTCAGCACTCCCACCAGCAATTTCTATGAAAGTACAAGATATAATATTATTAAAGACAGGTAAGCTTATAATCAGAATACATGTATCAATTCTAAATTGTAATGCCTTAGATGGAATTATTCTTTATGTTTCACATTATAGTGTGTAATAAATGGAAAGGATGGAGTAAGTGGCACAATATTGTTATAGTGGCCTTTATACAATTAATATAAGTTGTGACATTGCTAGGGTTGGTGTCCCCCCATAAAAGCCACACACCCCCAACACCCACTTAAAGGAGATATCCAACAAAAATAGGATAGGGGACACAGGATAGGGGATAAATAGCTGATCACAGGGGGTCCGAGCACTGGGACCCTCCACTGAGATTGGACCCGGCGCTCAGTGTGGAGCACTTGCTGCAGGCGACATGTGCTCCTTACATTTCTATGGGAGTGCCGGAAAGACCCAAGTACAGCACTCAAAAAACACCAGCACTTTCATAGAAATGACTGTAGGCAACGCACACTTCTCTCTGAGAGAGCCGGGGTCCTGTCCCGGGAGTCCTCCTTTAAGTTTTTTTTGTTTTTTTTTGCCTGTTGTAACAGATGTCAGTGGTGTAGCACATTGCAGAAAATTATTTCCAGTAATAATCAAATATACCAATTGCAAATAAGAAGAAAGCACTAAAGATGTTTTTACCATGTAAAACTACAGTTCCCGGTATGATCTAAGAAGTGGTAAGGGTATGCTAGGAGTAATTACTGCAGAACTTACAGAACTTATAGTCTTTCTATATCTAAATCAGCTGGTATATACTGTGACTTGTCCCAGCTAAATCTTTTCTCTGCAGAACTTGACACCCAGATGGCATTGGCTCCTCAGTTTGTCAGTGGATTCTAATCCTCTATATGAAAATAATAATTAACAATATAACCCTGCGACAGTGTACCCTCTGAATATTATACTGCCACACACTGTGCTCTATGAAAATAATACTACAACACACTGTGCTCTCTGAATTTAATACTACCACACACCATGCTCCTAAATAAAATACTACTAAACACTGCACCCTCTGAATATAATACCACCACACACTGTTCCCTCTGAATATAATACTTCCACACATTGTGCTCCTAAATATAGTACTGCTACACACTGCACCCTCTGAAATAAATACTACTGTGGAGGGCACTGGCTATTGGGGTGATTGAACATAGGGTGTAGCAATTCATGACACCAGGGCATCATTAACCTCTGCGGTCCAAGTATGAGACGAGCAACGAGTGGGGACAAAGGTGACACCGATACAAGGTTGATAACTATCTTTACTGTTGCAGAAGTGAGAAAATCCTTGACTTTCAAAACTTTAGTGCAGAGGGATGTGCAGAGTAAAACCCAGGGAGCCTGTCTCCTTGCTGAGACTTGTAGTCAGAGAAACTGCAGATTATTGATTATGGCAGGCCACATTGGACCTAGAGACTTTGTGCTGACTGACTAGACTATTTTTCTCCCTAAGGACTCTGTGCTCACTGCCAGGCTTCAAATTTCACTTGTGCGCTGGGGTTTTCCTGAGATTGGTGTGGCTTCAGACTTTATGCTCTCTCTTCAGGTCTCCTCACTCTGTTAACTAAAGATCTCCACACTCCAACTCCTGCTCTCCTCACAACTCTCTGCTAACTGCAACTGAAACTTAACAGCTCCTCGACATTGCACTACATAAAGGCCAATGTTGGGGGGTTCCCATTGGGGTGTCAGGGTAACCTGGTCACTCTGCAGCATTCCCTTAAGGATACAGTACACAATTCATGCATAACATAACACAGGAATAAAACACAGTATAATAATTTAAACCATGGAGCAGTGGGCCCAAGGCAGTCCGAGACATTCTTTTGCCCACAGGACAGCCTTTGGTGCTGGGACACCACACTACCACACACTGCATCCTCGGAATATAATACTGTCACACACTGTGCTCCTAAATATAATACTAGCACGCACTGTTCCCTCTGAATATGATACTCCTACCCACTGCACCCTTTAAAGATAATACCACCACACACTGTACCCTCTGAATATAATAATACCACACACTGTGCACTCTGAATATAATACTGTGCCAACAGTACTGCCTCGTGTCAACATCTCAAACCCTCCCACCATTACTGTGCATCATGTTAGCATTATAATCCACCAACCCCCACATTACTGTGTTAAATGCCCCCTAAGCCCCCACATTAATGTGCCTCATGTCCCAGCTCAAGGCCCCACATTACTGTGCCTCATGCCTCCCAAAGCCCCGAAATTACTACGCCTCATGCCTCCCAAAGCCCCAACATTACTATGCCTCATGCCCCCCCACTCAAGCCTCAAAATTACTGTAACGACACCCTTCGCACATACAGCTCTTTACATGCATTGCAAACACACAGCTCTGCTGCACACACTGCACACACAGCTTTGCTACATACTCTGCACACACACACATAGTAGGACAACACCTGGGTCAGTCAGTGTGTCACCTCACCAGGGGGTGTCACTGGTGTAGACTGCACCCCCACTGCCCTAGCAACGCTACTGAATATAAGCATGCATGCAAGTGTTGAACAACTTTGAAGTAACTCCAACTTTGTAGAAGTGAAATATTTTCTAATTGCTCTGACTGCAACATCTAAATATATATAATATTGGTCATTGTCAGTACCTGGTTGTAAGCTAAGATAGTGGTGACATTTTTATTCTGTTTTTTCGCTGTGCCAGAAGCCAACAGCACGTTAGCTGAAATTAGCATGTCAGGCCCATTATTCTCATACCTATCATGTGCCATTAATAATCCTGTCTTCTTATGTGACAGAGGAGCCTTTGGGTGCCCTTAGGCACTAGGGTATGGATTTGAATTCTACCTCTGCACCCCCAAGCATTTAAAAAAAATCATATCTCTTGCCCCCCAACATGTTTCACTGTACCCACAATGTCCTCTTGAGTGTTGCTCTAAAAAATTACCTGAGCAAGCTATGTTGTTCCGCCTAGCGCTCCGGGTCCCCGCTCCTCCCCGGAGCACTTACGGCGTCTCTCTCTCCGCAGCGCCCCGGTCGGTCCCGCTGACCGGGAGCGCTGCACTGTCATGGCCGTCGGGGATGGGATTCGCACAGCGGGACGCGCCCGCTCGCGAATCGCATCCCAGGTCACTTACCCGTCCCGGTCCCCTGCTGTCATGTGCTGGCGCGCGCGGCTCCGCTCTCTAGGGCGCGCGCGCGCCAGCTCCCTGAGACTTAAAGGGCCAGTGCACCAATGATTGGTGCCTGGCCCAATTAGCTTAATTGGCTTCCACCTGCTCCCAGACTATATCTGATCACTGCCCCTGCACTCCCCTGCCGGATCTTGTTGCCTTAGAGCCTAGTGAAAGCGTTACTGTGTTTGTCCATACTGTGTACTTGACCTCCTGCTATTGCCTTATTGACTACGATTCTTGCTGCCTGCCCCGACCTTCTGCTACGTCCGACCTTGCTTCTGTCTACTCCCTTGTACCGCGCCTATCTTCAGCAGTCAGAGAGGTTGAGCCGTTGCTAGTGGATACGACCTGGTCACTACCGCCGCAGCAAGACCATCCCGCTTTGCGGCGGGCTCTGGTGAACACCAGTAGTGACTTAGAACCGGTCCACTAGCACGGTCCACGCCAATCCCTCTCTGGCACAGAGGATCCACCTCCTGCCAGCCGGCATCGTGACATATGTGTACTACACACTACTCACAATCCCTCTTGAAGTAGATTATTCCTTTATTCTTGGACTTTTAATACATCTAACGTGATGTTATATCCAGAATTTACTTATTCAAGGTGAAATGCAAACAACCTTGGTCAGATGCTAATATGACTTGTGGTTCAGCCTGCGATGCAACGTTTCATGGGCAGAATAACGAGTTGTAAGAATCCTGATGGAACACATGTACTAACAGGAACATTTAGAAGACCTTAAAACTATGCTAAAAAAAAAAACACCACATTTCACCAATTCTAAGTAAAAAACATTCTTTCAAAAACTACTCCCTGTCTGTCTGCAAGTTGGGTGTGGTTTTGCAGCTCAGTTCCATTAAAGTGAATGGAGCCAAGTTGTAATACCACACTCAACCTGGGGACAGACGGTGAGCTGTTTTTGAAAAAAAAAAATAGCTCTGATTTTCTATTCCTGGATAACCCTTTTAATTTACTTCTATGGGTTCTAATGTCTACAGCTCAGTAATCCAGTACACTCTCCTTTGTAATAGATTCCTTCTATTAAGCTCTACTTTGGAATGAATAGCAAAATCCTCTTGCCATCTCAAGTTTGTTACAGTCAGACCAAATAGGTTAAAATGCAGAGAAATTCATGTTTTGCCATGAGTCTGTTTCACACTTGCCAGAGACTCATAATGTGAATAATGTCTTATAATTGATTTCTGTTCATCTAGACTAATCTTGATGGCTCTAGAAGTCTGGCCAATGTAATCTTTTACGCAGGAACATTTTATTAAGTATATCACAATCCCACTCTGGTCGGTATGGAATCCCCCAATGCGATTTTGTGTCTTTTTGTGGGGTCAGTAATTATCTCACCTTTTATTACGCTACTGCATTGAATGCAAGACAAGTATGGGTATGTTCTGTTTTTTCAAGTTGACAGAAAAGTTTGTTTAGTTTTTTTTTTTAATAGTTATTTAGTTCCTTATTAAACACTCGCAGGTTGTTCTGCCTCTCTTAAATACAAACATGGGGGTGTCTTTAAATAATAATCCATATTTTGTGTCAGTGGATAACAGTTTCCATTATTGTTTAAAGGTATCTTTTATTATGTTAGATCTCATATTGTACCTCACCTTTTTTAATTTTTTTTTTACTTTTTTTACTTTTTGGCAACCCTTTAAACATCATGGGTGAATGGAAACTTTTTCTGTGAAGCATATTCCTTTTATCTGTAGGCTTACTTTATAAAGTTGTTGCAAAATGGTTACCTTTTTTTTTTTTTTACTAATTTTCACATCTAAAAAGTAAAATGGTATCAGAGTTGTAAGTAAGTGAGAATCGGATCCATTGATGACATGAATTAAGATGATCAACCAATTGTTTGAGCGAGTCTTGCCCAACCTTGAAGACATCGTCTATATAACACAGCCATGTGGACGATGCCTTCAATCCTATGGTACCAAAAACATGAACATTTTCTAAATTATTCAAATTTTTACAAAGGCATTGACCAAACTAGGAGCAACCAATGATCCCATGAAAACTTATTATTCATTAGGGCATATTCCAACAGATTTATAAGAGAGCTGATTTTACGATTACTCAATTGTGCATTCAAAGAAAGCAATTTTTGAATGCACTGAATCCCTTCGATCTGTGGTACATTAGTGTACAGACTTTGTGCATCGACTGTGCAAAGAAATATAACTGTCACGATGCCGGCTGGCAGGTAGTGGATCCTCTGTGCCAGAGAGGGATTGGCGTGGACCGTGCTAGAGGATCGGTTCTAAGTCACTACTGGTTTTCACCAGAGCCCGCCGCAAAGCGGGATGGTCTTGCTGCGGCGGTAGTGACCAGGTCGTATCCCCTAGCAACGGCTCAACCTCTCTGGCTGCTGAAGATAGGCGCGGTACAAGGGAGTAGACAGAAGCAAGGTCGGACGTAGCAGAAGGTCGGGGCAGGCAGCAAGGATCGTAGTCAGGGGCAACGGCAGAAGGTCTGGAATCACAGGCAAGGAACACACAAGGAACGCTTTCACTGGCACTAGGGCAACAAGATCCGGCGAGGGAGTGAAGGGGAAGTGAGGTGATATAGGGAAGTGCACAGGTGTAAACACTAATTGGAACCACTGCACCAATCAGCGGTGCAGTGGCCCTTTAAATCGCAAAGACCCGGCGCGCGCGCGCCCTAGGGAGCGGGGCCGCGCGCGCCGGGACAGAACTGACGGGGAGCGAGTAAGGTACGGGAGCCGGGGTGCGCATCGCGAGCGGGCGCTACCCGCATCGCGAATCGCATCCCGGCCGGAGGTGGTAACGCAGCGCCCCGGGTCCGTGGAACCGACCGGGGCGCTGCAGTGAGGGAAGTGTAGCGAGCGCTCCGGGGAGGAGCGGGGACCCGGAGCGCTCGGCGTAACAGTACCCCCCCCCTTGGGTCTCCCCCTCTTCTTGGGGCCTGAGAACCTGAGGATCAGACTTTTGTCCAGGATATTGTCCTCAGGTTCCCAGGACCTCTCTTCTGGACCACAACCCTCCCAATCCACTAAAAAAAAAGTTCTTCCCCTGACCTTTTTAGAGGCCAAAATCTCTTTGACAGAGAAGATGTCCGAGGAGCCGGAAACAGGAGTGGGAGGAACAGATTTAGGAGAAAAACGGTTGAGGATGAGAGGTTTAAGAAGAGAGACGTGAAAGGCATTAGGGATACGAAGAGAAGGAGGAAGAAGAAGTTTGTAAGAGACAGGATTAATTTGACACAAAACTTTAAAAGGACCAAGATAGCGTGGTCCCAACTTATAGCTCGGGACACGGAAACGGACATATTTAGCGGAGAGCCATACCTTGTCTCCAGGGGAAAAAATGGGAGGAGCTCTTCTTTTCTTATCTGCGAATCTCTTCATGCGAGAAGAAGCCTGTAAGAGAGAATTTTGGGTCTCTTTCCATATGGTGGAAAGATCACGAGAAATTTCATCCACAGCGGGCAGACCAGAGGGCAAGGGGGTAGGGAGGGGGGGAAGAGGGTGACGGCCGTACACCACGAAAAACGGAGATTTGGAGGAAGATTCAGAGATTCTGAAATTATACGAGAATTCGGCCCAAGGTAGAAGATCTGCCCAGTCATCCTGGCGGGAGGAAACAAAATGTCGTAAATAGTCACCCAAGATCTGGTTAATTCTCTCTACTTGTCCATTGGATTGAGGATGGTATGCAGAAGAAAAATTTAATTTAATCTTGAGTTGTTTACAGAGAGCCCTCCAGAATTTAGACACAAATTGGACGCCTCTATCCGAGACGATCTGTGTAGGCAACCCGTGAAGACGAAAAATGTGTACAAAAAATTGTTTAGCCAACTGAGGCGCTGAAGGAAGGCCAGGAAGAGGGATGAAATGTGCCATTTTGGAGAATCGATCAACGACCACCCAAATAACAGTGTTGCCATGGGATGGGGGTAAGTCAGTAATAAAATCCATACCAATCAGAGACCAAGGTTGTTCGGGGACAGGTAGAGGATGAAGAAAACCAGCGGGCTTCTGGCGAGGAGTCTTATCCCGGGCACAGATAGTGCAGGCTCGCACAAAGTCCACCACATCAGTCTCTAGAGTCGGCCACCAATAGAAGCGAGAGATGAGTTGCACAGATTTCTTGATGCCCGCATGACCTGCGAGATGGGAGGAGTGACCCCATTTGAGGATCCCAAGGCGTTGGCGTGGAGAAACAAAGGTCTTTCCTGGAGGAGTTTGCCTGATGGAGGCTGGAGAAGTGGAAATCAGGCAGTCAGGAGGAATGATGTGTTGAGGAGAGAGTTCAATTTCAGAGGCATCTGAGGAACGAGAGAGAGCATCGGCCCTAATGTTTTTATCAGCAGGCCGAAAGTGAATTTCAAAATTAAATCGGGCAAAGAACAGAGACCACCTGGCCTGACGAGGATTCAGCCGTTGGGCAGACTGGAGGTAGGAGAGGTTCTTGTGATCGGTGTAAATAATAACTGGAAATCTTGATCCCTCCAGCAGATGCCTCCATTCCTCAAGTGCTAATTTAATGGCTAGAAGCTCTCGATCCCCGATGGAGTAGTTCCTCTCCGCCGGAGAGAAGGTCCTGGAAAAAAAACCACAAGTAACAGCATGCCCGGAAGAGTTTTTTTGTAGAAGGACAGCTCCAGCTCCCACTGAGGAGGCATCAACCTCCAATAGGAAGGGTTTAGATGGGTCAGGTCTGGAGAGCACGGGAGCCGAAGAAAAGGCAGACTTGAGTCGTTTAAAGGCGTCTTCCGCTTGAGGAGGCCAGGACTTGGGATCGGCATTTTTTTTTGTTAAAGCCACAATAGGAGCCACAATGGTAGAAAAATGTGGAATAAATTGCCTGTAATAATTGGCGAACCCCAAAAAACGTTGGATGGCACGGAGTCCGGAGGGGCGTGGCCAATCTAAGACGGCAGAGAGTTTATCTGGGTCCATTTGTAGTCCCTGGCCAGAGACCAAGTATCCTAGAAAAGGAAGAGATTGGCATTCAAACAGACATTTCTCTATTTTGGCATAGAGTTGATTATCACGAAGTCTCTGAAGAACCATACGGACATGCTGGCGGTGTTCTTCTAGATTGGCAGAAAAAATCAGGATATCGTCCAGATATACAACAACACAGGAGTATAGTAGATCACGAAAAATTTCATTAACAAAGTCTTGGAAGACGGCAGGGGCGTTGCATAGACCAAAGGGCATGACCAGATACTCAAAGTGTCCATCTCTGGTGTTAAATGCCGTTTTCCATTCATCCCCCTCTCTGATGCGGATGAGATTATAAGCACCTCTTAAGTCCAGTTTGGTAAAAATATGGGCACCTTGGAGACGATCAAAGAGTTCAGAGATGAGGGGTAGGGGGTAGCGGTTCTTAACCGTGATTTTATTAAGACCGCGGTAGTCAATGCAAGGACGTAGAGAGCCATCTTTTTTGGACACAAAGAAAAATCCGGCTCCGGCAGGAGAGGAGGATTTACGGATAAAGCCCTTTTTTAAATTTTCTTGGACGTATTCAGACATGGCAAGAGTCTCTGGGACGGACAGAGGATAGATTCTGCCCCGGGGTGGAGTAGTGCCCGGGAGGAGGTCAATGGGACAATCATAAGGCCTGTGAGGAGGTAGAGTCTCAGCTTGTTTTTTGCAAAAAACGTCCGCAAAGTCCATATAGGCCTTAGGGAGACCGGTTACATGAGGAAGCACAGGGACACGGCAAGGTTTACTGGGAACCGGTTTTAAGCAGTCCTTGGAACAAGAGGGCCCCCAACTCTTGATCTCCCCAGTGGACCAATCCAGGATTGGGGAATGGAGTTGAAGCCAGGGAAGTCCAAGAAGGATTTCAGAAGTGCAATTGGGGAGGACCAACAGTTCAATCCTCTCGTGATGAGATCCGATGCACATTAGAAGGGGCTCCGTGCGGAAACGTATAGTACAGTCCAATCTTTCATTGTTTACACAATTGATGTAGAGGGGTCTGGCGAGACTGGTCACCGGGATGTTGAACTTGCTGACGAGAGAGGCTAAGATGAAATTTCCTGCAGATCCAGAGTCCAAGAAGGCCACAGCAGAGAAGGAGAAGGCAGAGGCAGACATCCGCACAGGCACAGTAAGACGTGGAGAAGCAGAGTAGACATCAAGGACTGTCTCACCTTTGTGCGGAGTCAGCGGACGTCTTTCCAGGCGGGGAGGACGGATAGGACAATCCTTCAGGAAGTGTTCGGTACTAGCACAGTACAGGCAGAGATTCTCCATGCGGCGTCGTGTCCTCTCTTGGGGTGTCAGGCGAGACCGGTCGACCTGCATAGCCTCCACGGCGGGAGGCACAGGAACAGATTGCAGGGGACCAGAGGAGAGAGGAGCCGGGGAGAAGAAACGCCTCGTGCGAACAGAGTCCATATCCTGGCGGAGCTCCTGACGCCGTTCGGAAAAACGCATGTCAATGCGAGTGGCAAGATGGATGAGTTCATGTAGGTTAGCAGGGATTTCTCGTGCGGCCAGAACATCTTTAATGTTGCTGGATAGGCCTTTTTTAAAGGTCGCGCAGAGTGCCTCATTATTCCAGGATAATTCTGAAGCAAGGGTACGGAACTGTACGGCATACTCGCCAACGGAAGAATTACCCTGGACCAGGTTCAACAGGGCAGTCTCAGCAGAAGAGGCTCGGGCAGGTTCCTCAAAGACACTTCGAATTTCCGAGAAGAAGGAGTGTACAGAGGCAGTGACGGGGTCATTGCGGTCCCAGAGCGGTGTGGCCCAAGCCAGGGCTTTTCCAGACAGCAGGCTGACTACGAAAGCCACCTTAGACCTTTCAGTGGGGAACTGGTCCGACATCATCTCCAAGTGTAATGAACATTGGGAAAGAAAGCCACGGCAAAACTTAGAGTCCCCATCAAATTTATCCGGCAAGGATAGTCGTATTCCAGAAGCGGCCACTCGCTGCGGAGGAGGTACAGGAGCTGGCGGAGGAGATGATTGCTGGAGCTGTGGTAGTAACTGTTGTAGCATAACAGTCAGTTGAGACAGCTGTTGGCCTTGTTGCGCAATCTGTTGTGACTGCTGGGCGACCACCGTGGTGAGGTCAGCGACAACTGGCAGAGGAACTTCAGCGGGATCCATGGCCGGATCTACTGTCACGATGCCGGCTGGCAGGTAGTGGATCCTCTGTGCCAGAGAGGGATTGGCGTGGACCGTGCTAGAGGATCGGTTCTAAGTCACTACTGGTTTTCACCAGAGCCCGCCGCAAAGCGGGATGGTCTTGCTGCGGCGGTAGTGACCAGGTCGTATCCCCTAGCAACGGCTCAACCTCTCTGGCTGCTGAAGATAGGCGCGGTACAAGGGAGTAGACAGAAGCAAGGTCGGACGTAGCAGAAGGTCGGGGCAGGCAGCAAGGATCGTAGTCAGGGGCAACGGCAGAAGGTCTGGAATCACAGGCAAGGAACACACAAGGAACGCTTTCACTGGCACTAGGGCAACAAGATCCGGCGAGGGAGTGAAGGGGAAGTGAGGTGATATAGGGAAGTGCACAGGTGTAAACACTAATTGGAACCACTGCACCAATCAGCGGTGCAGTGGCCCTTTAAATCGCAAAGACCCGGCGCGCGCGCGCCCTAGGGAGCGGGGCCGCGCGCGCCGGGACAGAACTGACGGGGAGCGAGTAAGGTACGGGAGCCGGGGTGCGCATCGCGAGCGGGCGCTACCCGCATCGCGAATCGCATCCCGGCCGGAGGTGGTAACGCAGCGCCCCGGGTCCGTGGAACCGACCGGGGCGCTGCAGTGAGGGAAGTGTAGCGAGCGCTCCGGGGAGGAGCGGGGACCCGGAGCGCTCGGCGTAACAATAACCCTTTCACTATCAATCTTCTCTAGTCGGTCCAAAAAATCTTCCTGATTTTAGGTTGTTTAAAACTATCCAGAAGGATCGCAGTAATTAATTGTGCAAAAATTTGTAAGCAGGGGTTATAACAAAAAAGAAGTATAGAAAAGAAGGTAGAAAGAGGATTTAATAAAAAAAAAGTGTCAAACGAGATTGCAGAAAATGCAAACAGAACCGAGTATTGTATGCAGGAAGGTACGATAAGAGATCTAACATAATACATTGTGTTGTTAAAAAATATTGGAAACTATTATCCACTGATACAAAATATGGATTATTATTTAAAGATCCCCCTTTGTTTGTATTTAAGAGAGGCAGAATGATTGGTGAGTGTATAATAAGAAGTGATGTCACTTAAAAAAAAAAAAAATTTCTGTCAACTTGAAAAAAAGGCACATACCCATACTTGTCTTGCATTCACTGCAGTTGCGTAATAAAAAGTGAGATTATTTATCACCCCGCCAAAGGACACAAGATCATGGTGAGAAGATTCCATACCTGCCAGAGTAGGATTGTGATATATTTCATAAAATGTCCCCACAGAAAAGATAACGTTGACCAAACTTCAAGAACCATCAAGATAAGGATAGGTTAACAGAAATCAATGATAAGACATTATTCACATTATGAGTCTCTGGCAAGTGTGGAACCGACTCACGGCAAGACATCAGTTGCCCAGCATTTTAAACTATTTGGTCAGACCGTAACAAACTTGAGATGGCAAGAGGATGTTGCTATTCATTCCAATGTTGAGCTTAATAGAAAGAATTTATTACAAAGGGAAGTGTACCGGATTACTAAGCTTGAGACATAAGAACCCATAGAAGTAAATGAAGTTTGTAACTTTAAAGTCTTTTTGTAACTTGTTTATACTTATGGTTATTTATATAGAATTTGTGATATGATGCACTTTTGTAACATAGTTTTTTAAGGACTTTTAAATGTGCCTGTTAGTTTCACAATTACTTCTTGTGCGTGTGGTGTCCCGGTACCGTACAGTATACTGTACCTTGTATGGTGGTCCCAAAAGCCAGAGTTACTTCGTTTCAGTAGGGTCCTCCTGGTGGGATATCCCCTAGTCACCTCTTCCTTCTTTAATTTTGTGATGTTTATATGTATATTTAATTGTATATTTAATGGTGAATATAGTGTCGCAGGACGTTAGGTCACATGACTTATGTTAATTCTCTTAAGGTATGTTAAAGGACCTTCCTAGGTCACGTGTGTGGTCACATGTTTTGACCATAATTCCTTGTAAAGTGATTGACAATTGGTATGGAACAATGAGCTCAAGGCCAGCCCCTACCCATATAAGGGAACTGCCAGCCAATCCTCGCTCTCTTGGGTTCCGGACTAGTAGAGAGTAGAGGTCCGTGCAACTTTCAAAGACAAGACCAAGCCAAAGCCTGATAATACCAAACTGTGAGTTATAATACAACTCCCCGCTAAAGTCCGTGTGACTGCTGGACCTAAACTCAATCCCCTAAATCCAGCGGAACAGCGCGTATAAATCTCCTGAGCTTAAAACTCACAAGGTCCCAACCAACTGTCAGGATCCTCATAGACTCTGATTGTACAAAGACTGTTCCTGTTTGATTCTGCATAAAACCTGCAGTAAAAGTTCTGACAGTATTCTGAAACCTCTGGTTGTGGACAATCATTTATTATACCTCCCTATCGCTCTTGGGACAGATGGCAATAAGACAAGCATATACAGAGGAGCCTTCACTCTGGCATCACGACAGTTAACGGTTAAACCAGCACCCTTTCATCACTGCACAGCTACAACTACACCCCATATACCCTACATCCCCACAAGCTTACCACATGCGCATAACTAAGAGTCCACCCCTGAAACGTTGCGTCGCAGGCTGGTGCTGGAGTTGCATTAACAACCGATCAAGGTTGTTTGTATTTCATTTTGAATAAGTGAATTCTGGATAAAAAAAATCATGTTAAACATGTTGAAACTTAAAAAAAAAAAGAAAAAAGAATCTACTTCAATATGTTTAGTGACTAGCCCCCTGTGGAAATTTTTTTTTCATCTATCAGTTGACCCATCATCTATATGATCTAATGTGTATACTAACGGGCTTGATAGAAATTAGCACAATGGATACCCAATACTATCAACACCACTATCCTTACATGTACCATAGATGTACTGCACTTTTACAATGTGACAGTAGCTTAAAGGACAACTGCAGCGACATTACACTTATCCCCTATCCACAGGATAGGGGATAAGTGTTTGATCGCAGGGGTCCGACCGCTGGGACCCCCCCCCCTGATCTCCCTAATGGGGCGCCACCATAAGTGCTCATGGTGAGCGCTAAGGCACGTAGCGTTGACATAGAGGTCGACGGTGACGCCCCGTCTCCTCCCTGTTCCCATACAGTTCTATGGGGGATGCGGGGAGGCACGAATGCTGCCTCCCCGCCTCTCCCATAGAGATGTATGGAGGAGGCGTGCTGCGGCTGGCACGCCCCCTGCACGGGAGAGCAGTGGCCCTGTACAGGAGATCGCCGGGGGCCCTAGCGTTCGGACCCCCCGCGATCAAACACTTATCCCCTATCTTGAGGATAGGGGATAAGTGTTTGTAACGCTGCAGATGTCCTTTAAATAAGCTATACAGTTTATGAATTTTAGTTCACTGTAGTGATCAGAGAAGATAGGCATTTGTATTGTGACATCTAGTACTACCTCATTATGTTTATTGTCATCTTATAGCTGCCCTAACCTGCAAGACAAAACTATAGTCGTTCTAGAAAATGGTGTTACGACTGAAGGAAAATTCTATATCCAGGCCTTTAAATTTGTTGGGGATTACTCCAGTGTGTACCTCCACTGCCAAGTCCACCTCTGTCCCAGATCCACAGGTTGTGCACCTGTAAGTATTGCTTTGTAATTGTTCATTCTTTAACCTCCTATAAAATTGACAGCAATATTTATAAACATATTTATGCATGTGTAGAACAAAAGAACAGACGTCCAGCTCGGCAGCTTGTACATGCGATGCTTGTCTTTCTTCAAAAACTGCTACATGAAATACATATAGGGACATAGAAGTGACATGTTTTGGCCCAAGTATTAGGCCTTAAGAGTAAGGCCTAAGACATGGGCTAAAATGCATCATTTCTATGTCCCTATCCGTATTTTTAAGTACCAGTTTTTGAATAAAGACGATCATCGCACCTACGAGCTGTCGAGCTGGACGTCTGTTCATTTGTTCTACATATGTTCGGGTGGAGTCTGCACTGGTCCGTGCCCTAGACACAAATATATTGCGTGAGCTGTTTCACCTGCTTTTTTTTATATTTATGCATGAGTATGATAAAAAATGTAGATTGTCTCATTGCAAAAATGGACTATGTATATCGTAATATTTGAAAAAAAAATCTGCACCAATAATTGTTATGATGATGACCTTGGTACCAATGTCAAGATTATAGACTAGACAGTCTAAATATGTTGAAAACTTGTAACATGAAGTATAAATACATGATGGGGGGGGGGGTAAACTTTCAGGGAGTGAACTTTATTTAATTTTTTGAGCTTTAATTTTTTCCATAAGCCTTGTAAAAGTGATAACTCTTTTCATTTTCCTGCTGCAAGTCATATGGGGCTTGCTTTTTTCTGGACCATTTGTAATGTGTAGAGACCTTACATTGGGAGTCACTATTTTGCATTTATTTAACAGCTTTTAACAGTTTAAACCCATAGGCTGTAATGGCATTTGTTTGACATATACATTATGAAAAGCTGTTGCAAAGCTTGTGGCATATGCATTTGACCGATGCCTGTGACAAATGTTGTTGTACGAAATAGCATGTCTCTTAGACATTAGTCTGAAATATGTTGGAGGAAAGTAGGGCTGGCCATATTGAATTTCAACATGCTCTTACATCAGATAAGCTCTTGATAAAGAGTTTGGGCTTATTTTCCCACATGGGAAAAACATACATGCTGCTCAAACACACTGGGGCAGACTTACTCAAAAAGACTTGGGAAAATTAAACTAGACAGTCTAAAATAGCTATAGACTGGTCTAGTCAAAGTTTAGACAACCTATTGTTGGCTTAACTTTTGGCCCACAGAAGAGTCCAATCCATTAGTTCATGAACAGGATGACACCTCAACAAAATGTTTGAGATAAATGAATTGATTTTACAGTTTTAGTACAGTAGTACACATGCTAATATCTGATTATTTTCTCTTTTAGACATGTTCTTCTACTAATAGAGCAGCAGCTAGCGTTCCTGAGGTTCAAGCAACTTTAAGCTTTGGACCTATCAGAACATTAGGTATGTTCTTATGTATCTTTCTATCTATACATAACGAAATGTTTGTAGACTATCAATATCTGTTTAGTATAAGCATGAAACATGTCTTGTATTGCACTAACAGGACATACATAGAAGCAAACATTTGGTTGCTAGATACCTCAGATATTCAGTCATTTTCCTTTAGGGGGCTCTCTGGTTTGGACATCCCCTCGAGAGAACAACACGTTTATTGCTTGAGATTCTGCTGCTAGGGGAAAAAAAATTACTTTAAAGTGTATCTGTGACTTTCAAACACTTTTCATATATCCTAGAGATAAGTCAAAAGTTTTAATTGGTAGGGGTCTGAGTGTTCAGACCCCAACCGATCAACAGAATTAGCATGACTGGCATAATCCCAAAAATTTTACATTGTAAGTTTCTCCTTGGCGCACACTTCTCCCGACTCATTCTAGTGATCGGTCAGGGTCTGAATACTCAGACCCCGACCGATCAAAACTTTTAACATATGTCTACAACATATCAAAAGTTTTTGTAAGTGATGGTGCCTATTTAATACAACTTTGAATCATTTTCATCTAAAAATACAACACAATAATGGTAACATATAAACATATTGAAGCTGAGTAAATAATCCCAACATATACTTTAGGTAAAACAAAGGCTGTCATGGATACCTAACAGCAACCTCAATTATCCATAGAATAAAATGGAATCTGTCTCACGGGTGTCTTGTATTATTATTTTTTGAATGATATTAAATGGATTAAATAGGGGCCCTCCCATAGACTTGCATTGAGGGGCATGGCCTGATGTCACGAGGGGGCGTGACCGACCCCCACAGCGTGAACACAACGTTTGGAACTAAATGATCCAAATGCTTGCCAGTGGAGTACCCCTTTAAACCTATGAATAAAGATGTCAAGTGTATAATGGCTTTCTCTGTCATCAAATGCAACATATTGTTTGCTGCTATTTCTTTATATTTATTCCTGTCTCTATAACAAGAGTGATAAGTTATAGTTTACATTTCCTATGTAACTTATAAATGTTCTGGAATATAATAAAAAAAAAGTGTTTATAATGAAATATAAAAATGTCTTATACTTTATCTTTCTTTAATTTTTTTTTAGCGGGGTCTGACAACAGTAAGTTTCTTGATTTTTATTATCTTTGGAGAAACCCTAAATCTTGAAATGAAGGGTAAAAGCAAATAAAAAATGAATTTGCCAGTAGTCTGCCAGCCTGAAATATTTTATGCATGTTCCTAAAGTAAATACAGGGCTGGTGCAAGGATCTTTGCTACTTTTGGCAAAACCTAATTTTGCCTTCTCCTTGGCCGCTAGAGCTGTTGCCCATAGCAACCAATCAAATTGCTTCTTTTATTTTTCTGTAATACTCTGCATGCTGTTTTACAATGACCATTTTAGAGTTGCTAGGGCTAGATCTGTACGCAGGCTTAAAGGGGTACTCCACCCCTAGACATCTTATCCCCTATCCAAAGGATAGGGATAAGATGTCTGATCGCGGGGGTCCCCCCCGCAATATAGCATGTGGAACCCAACGGAAGTGCTGGAGGGTCTGGGTCCCAACCACCAGAACAGAATTCCGTGAGGTTACGACTCCGCCCCGTGTGATGTCACGGAAGTCTGTGACATCACGACTCCGCCCCGTGTAACGTCACGCCCCGTCCCCTCAATGCAAGTCTATGGGAGGGGGCGTGATGGCCATCACGCCCCCTCCCATAGACTTGCATCGAGGGGACGGGGCGTGATGTCACACAGGGCGGAGTCGTGATGTCACAGACTTTCGTTCTGGTGGTCGGGACCCAGACCCTCCAGCGCTTCCGGAGCAGAAACAGGTGTCAGCGGCGGGACCCCCACGATCAGACATCTTATCCCCTATCCTTTGGATAGGGGATAAGATGTCTAGGGGGGGAATACCCCTTTAAGAAAGTGCTAGCTAGTATTATCTCAAAGTTCCTCTGTAGTACATACTATAAGTGTCTTAAGAGCATGAATAAAGAAATCCAGTTTATAATGGCTTTTGCTGTCATCAAATGCAACAAAGTATTTTATATTATTTATTTATAGTTATTCATGTCTCTATAACAAGAGTGATGAGTTAATTTATTGCATCTTTCACTATTGTGTAATGTTATATATTGTAAACCATATTACATTTCCTACGTAACTTATAAGTGTTCTAGAATATAAAAATAAAAGGATTTTTAATCCTCAAAAATAAAAATGTCTTATACTATATCTAATATGTAACCAACATAACAAATTACCTAGCATCGACAACATCAGGGAGTGACGGAAATTGGTGACCGTTGTACATTGACAGTGTCAATATCTATAACATAGAGTAACAGCAACAACTGTGATTCCTGTGATATTTGCAAAACTGTTCGTTGATAGAGAAATGTATCAAAAATACAAAACTGTCTAGTAACATTGCCAGTTGAGTAAGTAATAAGACTGATAGGATAAGTATATGATAACTAGTTACATACAGCATCTTGACAGTATTTATTTCAGCATATGAATAACCTTATAAATAGTCTGTAATTAAGTAGTTAACCAATGAGGGGATATAGGTATATCTCACCTCACCTATAGAAGAACAAACTAAGACCATACAAATGCGCTGCACATTTAGAAAACTAAGAGTTCAGAATAACTAAGACCATTGAATGGAAAAGTGCAGCAATGATATGATAGAAGAAAAACTAAGTCCTAAAACATGCGCAGTAAAACAAAGACATGATAGAAGAGAAACTAAGTCCAAAGACATGTGCAAGGAAGTAATGATATGATAGAAGAAAAACTAAGTCCAAAGACATGCGCAGGGATATATCAGCGCTTGAGAAATAATATAAGTCCAAAGACATGCGCAGAAATAAGCACCTCAAGCAATCCATGGTAGCCAGCAGGACTAAGTCCCTTGCCATGCGCAGAGGCATAACTAACATTGGTTAACATCAAAATGACAACCTCCAATGAATGTGTGCTAAATGAGTGACGGAGGATGATGCAAGAAAAAGTACGATGTGCTATTGGGAGATGAGAACGCTGAGCAATTAGCGCGATTAGTAGCGAGGGCATAAATAAGAAAGCAGCCATAACGCAGTGTACCTCAGACTCTTGAAAAAGCCGTGTCTCACTGGCGAAACGTTGAGATAGAGAACAGATTTTAGCTCAATCCCGGCATTAATAAATGGATCGACCACGGAGCTCTGAGATGCCATGTCTGTAGACGGCATCTGGGCAGAGAACTGCAAACAGAGCCCCGCGGTCAGAAACATCCAAGCATAACATGCTACAAAATTGAAAATAAATGAACACGGGATTGTAATTTTAAATCACACACTGCCACCTAGTGGGCAATTTGAGCACAGTATTATAATTATTATTTGACAATTTAAAAGTTAAGTTTTAGACCAGAGAGGGTCTCTATTCAGGGTTTACCCTGAGGGGAGTTATATCCCCAAGGTTTTTTTGTATCTTATACTATATCTGTCTTTATTTTTTTTTTAGCGGAGTCTGACAAAAGTACTTTTCCTGATTTGTATTATTTTTGGAGAAAACCTAAATCTTGAAATGAAGGGTAAAAGCAAATGAAAGATGAATTTACCACTAGTTTTGTCAACCTGAAGAATTTTATGCTGTTTCTAAAGTAAAAGCAGGGCTGGTGCAAGCATTTTTGCTTCTCTTGGCAAAACCTAATTTTGCCACCACCTTGGCCGCTAGAGGGGAGCTTCATGCAGCCGGCGCAGTGTAGTCTGTGGTGTGTCATGACTCCCACCTCCTCTGCCTATGCTATTTACACACTTGAGCCTCTGGATTTACTTGGCAGAATTTAGGTCATGGCTGCCCGAAGAGGGTTTATAAGATCCCAAGTACTAGCATAAAATTCTAAGTCACCATGGCAACCTGATGCCTGGAATTGGTCATGCCCTCCAATATACAAATGGCATGCTCATTGTATACACTATATATACACAAACAAAGCATGTACACAGCATACACTATATACACATCATACACACTGCATACACAATACACACACTGCATACATGTACAGCAGACACTTTATACAGTGCATACACTACACACACACACACTGCATACATGTACACTGCAGACACTATATACACATCATACACACTGCATACACAATACACACACTGCATACATGTACACTGCTTATACTATATACACATCATACACATTGTATACATTATACACACAGCATACATGTACAGCAGACACTATATAAATTGCATACACTATACACACACACACTGCATACATGTACACTGCATACACTATATACACAGCATAAACACTGCATACACAATACACACACACTGCATACATGTACACTGCATATACTATATAAACATCATACACATTGCATACATTATACACACACTGCATATATGTACAGCAGACACTATATACATTGCATACACTATACACACACTGCATACATGTACACTGCATACACTATATACACAGCATAAACACTGCATACACAATACACACACACACTGCATACATGTACAGCAGACACTATATACAGTGCATACTGTTACGCTGAGCGCTTCGGGTCCCCGCTCCTCCCCGTAGCGCTCGCAGCATCCTCTCATTCGCAGCGCCCCGGTCAGACCTGCTGACCTGGTGCGCTGCGATATTACTCCCAGCCGGGATGCGATTCGCGATGCGGGACGCGCCCGCTCGCGATGCGCATCTCGGCTCCCGTACCTGACCCGTTCCCCGTCTGTGTTGTCCCGGCGCGCGCAGCCCCGCTCCTTAGGGTGCGCGCGCGCCGGGTCTCTGCGATTTAAAGGGCTGCTGCGCCACAGATTGGCGCAGCAGGCCTAATCAGTATTCTCACCTGTGCACTCCCTACTTATACCTCACTTCCCCTGCACTCCCTCGCCGGATCTTGTTGCCCTTGTGCCAGTGAAAGCATTTCCCTGTGTGTTCCTAGCCTGTGTTCCAGACCTCCTGCCGTTGCCCCTGACTACGATCCTTGCTGCCTGCCCTGACCTTCTGCTACGTCCGACCTTGCTCTTGTCTACTCCCTTGTACCGCGCCTATCTTCAGCAGTCAGAGAGGTTGAGCCGTTGCTGGTGGATACGACCTGGTTGCTACCGCCGCTGCAAGACCATCCCGCTTTGCGGCGGGCTCTGGTGAATACCAGTAGCAACTTAGAACCGGTCCACCAACACAGTCCACGCCAATCCCTCTCTGGCACAGAGGATCCACCTCCAGCCAGCCGAATCGTGACAGTAGATCCGGCCATGGATCCCGCTGAAGTCTCGCTGCCAGTTGCCGCCGACCTCACCACGGTGGTCGCCCAGCAGTCGCAACAGATAGCGCAACAAGGCCACCAGCTGTCTCAACTGACCGTGATGCTACAGCAACTATTACCACAGCTCCAGCAACCTTCTCCTCCGCCAGCTCCTGCACCTCCTCCGCAGCGAGTGGCCGCTTCCAGCCTTCGATTATCCTTGCCGGATAAATTTGATGGGGACTCTAAGTTTTGCCGTGGCTTTCTTTCGCAATGTTCCCTGCACTTGGAGATGATGTCGGACCAGTTTCCTACTGAAAGGTCTAAGGTGGCTTTCGTAGTCAGCCTTCTGTCTGGGAAAGCTCTGTCATGGGCCACACCGCTCTGGGACCGCAATGACCCTGTCACTGCCTCTGTACACTCCTTCTTCACGGAGATTCGAAGTGTCTTTGAGGAACCTGCCCGAGCCTCTTCTGCTGAGACTGCCCTGCTGAACCTGGTCCAGGGTAATTCTTCTGTTGGCGAGTACGCCATCCAATTCCGTACTCTTGCCTCCGAATTATCCTGGAATAACGAGGCCCTCTGCGCGACCTTTAAAAAAGGCCTATCCAGTAACATTAAAGATGTGCTGGCCGCACGAGAAATTCCTGCTAACCTGCATGAACTTATTCATCTTGCCACCCGCATTGACATGCGTTTTTCCGAAAGGCGTCAGGAGCTCCGCCAGGATATGGACTTTGTTCGCACGAGGCGGTTTTTCTCCCCGGCTCCTCTCTCCTCTGGTCCTCTGCAATCCGTTCCTGTGCCTTCCGCCGTGGAGGCTATGCAAGTTGACCGGTCTCGCTTGACACCTCAAGAGAGGACACGACGCCGCATGGAGAATCTTTGCCTGTACTGTGCCGGTACCGAACATTTCTTGAAGGATTGTCCTATCCGTCCTCCCCGCCTGGAAAGACGTACACTGACTCTTGATGTGAACTCTGCTTCTCCACGCCTTACTGTGCCTGTGCGGATATCTTCTTCTACCTTCTCCTTCTCTGCTATGGCCTTCTTGGATTCCGGATCTGCAGGAAATTTTATTTTGGCCTCTCTCATCAACAGGTTCAACATCCCGGTGACCAGTCTCGCCAGACCCCTCTACATCAATTCTGTTAACAATGAAAGATTGGACTGTACCGTGCGTTACCGCACGGAACCTCTTCTAATGTGCATCGGACCCCATCACGAAAAAATTGAATTTTTGGTCCTCTCCAACTGCACTTCAGAAATTCTTCTTGGATTACCGTGGCTTCAACGCCATTCCCCAACCCTTGATTGGTCCACAGGAGAAATCAAGAACTGGGGTACTTCTTGTCACAAGGACTGTCTTAAACCGGTTCCCAGTACTCACAGTCGTGACCCTGTGGTTCCCCCGGTATCTGGTCTTCCTAAGGCTTATCTGGACTATGCTGATGTTTTTTGCAAAAAGCAAGCAGAGACTTTACCTCCTCACAGGCCTTATGACTGTCCTATTGACCTCCTCCCGGGTACTACTCCACCCCGGGGCAGAATCTATCCTCTGTCTGCTCCAGAGACCCAAGCCATGTCGGAGTACATCCAGGAGAATTTAAAAAAGGGGTTTATCCGCAAGTCCTCCTCTCCTGCCGGAGCTGGATTTTTTTTTGTGTCCAAAAAAGATGGCTCCCTACGCCCTTGCATTGATTACCGCGGACTTAATAAAATCACGGTAAAAAACCGCTACCCCTTACCTCTTATCTCGGAACTCTTTGATCGCCTACAAGGCGCCCACATCTTCACCAAACTGGACTTAAGAGGTGCTTATAATCTCATCCGCATCAGGGAGGGGGACGAATGGAAGACTGCATTTAACACTAGAGATGGACACTTTGAGTATCTGGTCATGCCCTTTGGCCTGTGCAACGCCCCTGCCGTCTTCCAAGACTTTGTTAATGAAATTTTTTGTGATCTCCTATATACCTGTGTTGTGGTTTACCTGGACGATATTCTGATTTTTTCTGCCAACTTAGAAGAACACCGCCAGCATGTCCGCATGGTTCTTCAGAGACTTCGGGACAATCAACTTTATGCCAAAATGGAGAAATGTCTTTTTGAATGTCAATCTCTTCCTTTCCTAGGATACTTGGTCTCTGGCCAGGGACTACAAATGGACCCAGATAAACTATCTGCCGTGTTAGATTGGCCACGCCCCTCCGGACTCCGTGCTATCCAACGTTTTTTGGGGTTCGCCAATTATTACAGACAATTCATTCCACACTTCTCCACTATTGTGGCCCCTATCGTGGCTTTAACCAAGAAAAATGCCAATCCTAAGTCCTGGTCTCCCCAAGCGGAAGACGCATTTAAACATCTCAAGTCTGCCTTTTCTTCTGCTCCCGTGCTCTCCAGACCTGACCCATCTAAACCCTTTCTATTGGAGGTAGATGCCTCCTCTGTGGGAGCTGGAGCTGTCCTTCTACAAAAAAATTCTTCCGGGCATGCTGTTACTTGTGGGGTTTTTTCTAGGACCTTCTCTCCGGCGGAGAGAAACTACTCCATTGGTGATCGAGAACTACTGGCCATTAAATTGGCGCTTGAGGAATGGAGGCACCTGCTGGAGGGATCAAAATTTCCAGTTATCATATACACTGATCACAAGAATCTCTCCTATCTCTAGTCTGCCCAACGACTGAACCCTCGCCAGCCTAGGTGGTCGTTGTTCTTTGCCCGTTTTAACTTTGAAATTCATTTTCGCCCTGCTGACAAGAACATTAGGGCCGATGCCCTCTCTCGTTCTTCTGATGCCTCTGAAGTAGAGGTCTCTCCGCAACACATCATTCCTCCGGACTGTCTGATCTCCACTTCTCCAGCTTCCATCAGGCAATCTCCTCCAGGGAAGACCTTTGTTTCTCCACGCCAGCGTCTCGGGATTCTCAAATGGGGACACTCCTCCCACCTCGCAGGCCATGCGGGCATCAAAAAATCCTTGCAACTCATCTCTCGATTTTATTGGTGGCCGACTCTGGAGACTGATGTTGTTGATTTCGTGCGGGCCTGTACTGTCTGTGCCCGGGATAAGACTCCTCGCCAGAAGCCTGCTGGTCTCCTTCATCCTCTGCCTGTTCCTGAACAGCCTTGGTCACAGATTGGTATGGACTTTATTACGGACTTGCCCTCATCCCGTGGCAACACAGTTGTTTGGGTGGTCGTTGATCGATTTTCCAAGATGGCACATTTTATTCCTCTTCCTGGTCTTCCTTCAGCGCCTCAGTTGGCAAAGCAATTTTTTGTACACATTTTTCGCCTTCACGGTTTGCCCACGCATATCGTCTCGGATAGAGGCGTCCAATTCGTGTCTAAATTCTGGAGGGCCCTCTGTAAACAGCTCAAGATCAAATTAAACTTCTCTTCTTCTTATCATCCCCAATCCAATGGGCAAGTAGAAAGAGTTAATCAGGTCTTGGGTGACTATTTACGGCATTTTGTTTCCTCCCGCCAGGATGACTGGGCAGATCTTCTACCATGGGCCGAATTCTCATACAACTTCAGAGTCTCCGAATCTTCTGCTAAATCCCCATTTTTCGTGGTGTACGGCCGTCACCCTCTTCCTCCCCTCCCTACTCCCTTGCCCTCTGGTTTGCCCGCTGTGGATGAAGTGACTCGTGATCTTTCCACCATATGGAAAGAGACCCAAAATTCTCTTTTACAGGCTTCATCCCGGATGAAAAGATTTGCTGATAAAAAAAGAAGAACTCCCCCCATTTTTGCTCCCGGAGACAAGGTATGGCTCTCCGCTAAATATGTCCGCTTTCGTGTCCCCAGTTATAAACTGGGACCACGCTATCTTGGTCCTTTCAAAATCAAGTGCCAGATCAACCCTGTCTCTTACAAACTCCTTCTTCCTCCTTCTCTCCGTATTCCCAATGCCTTCCATGTCTCTCTCCTTAAACCACTCATCCTTAACCGCTTCTCTCCCAAAGTTGTTTCTCCCACTCCAGTTTCCGGATCTTCTGACGTCTTTTCTGTGAAGGAGATTCTAGCATCCAAGACGGTCAGAGGTAAAAGATTCTTCTTGGTTGACTGGGAGAATTGCGGCCCAGAGGAGAGATCCTGGGAACCTGAGGACAACATCCTGGACAAAAGTCTTATCCTCAGGTTCTCAGGCTCCAAAAAGAGGGGGAGACCCAAGGGGGGGGGGGGTACTGTTACGCCGAGCGCTTCGGGTCCCCGCTCCTCCCCGGAGCACTCGCAGAGTTCTCTCATTCGCAGCGCCCCGGTCAGACCTGCTGACCGGGTGCGCTGTGATATTACTCCCAGCCGGGATGCGATTCGCGATGCGGGACGTGCCCGCTCGCGATGCGCATCTCGGCTCCCGTACCTGACCCGTTCCCCGTCTGTGTTGTCCCGGCGCGCGCGGCCCCGCTCCTTAGGGCGCGCGCGCGCCGGGTCTCTGCGATTTAAAGGCCCGCTGCGCCACTGATTGGCGCAGCAGGCCTAATCAGTATTCTCACCTGTGCACTCCCTACTTATACCTCACTTCCCCTGCACTCCCTCGCCGGATCTTGTTGCCATTGTGCCAGTGAAAGCGTTTCCCTGTGTGTTCCTAGCCTGTGTTCCAGACCTCCTGCCGTTGCCCCTGACTACGATCCTTGCTGCCTGCCCTGACCTTCTGCTACGTCCGACCTTGCTCTTGTCTACTCCCTTGTAGTGTTGAGCGGCATAGGCCATATTCGAATTCGCGAATATTCGCGAATATATGGACGAATATTCGTCATATATTCGCGAATATTCGCATATTCGTTATATCCTCGTTTTATTTTCGCATATGCGAAAATTCGCGTATGCGAAAATTTACAGAAGTGAAAATTAGTATATACAAAATTAGCATAAGGTAAAATTCGCATATACGAATATTCGCATATGCTAATTTTCGCATATGCGAATTTTCGCACGCCAGTCTCACACAGTAGTATTAGAGCCTTCTTTACACCACACAAGCTGGAAGCAGAGAGGGGTGATCACTGTGATGTGTACTGTGAAGAAAAAAAAAAAAAAAAAAAAAAAAAAAAGAATATTCGTAATTACGAATATATAGCGCGAAATTCGCGAAATTCGCGAATTCGCGAATATGCGATATTCGCGAATAATATTCGAATTGCGAATATTCGCGAGCAACACTACTCCCTTGTACCGCGCCTATCTTCAGCAGTCAGAGAGGTTGAGCCGTTGCTGGTGGATACGACCTGGTTGCTACCGCCGCTGCAAGACCATCCCGCTTTGCGGCGGGCTCTGGTGAATACCAGTAGCAACTTAGAACCGGTCCACCAACACGGTCCATGCCAATCCCTCTCTGGCACAGAGGATCCACCTCCAGCCAGCCGAATCGTGACACATACACTTTACACATACACTGCATACACTCTATACACAGCATACGCACTGCATACACTATACACACACTGCATAGATGTACAGCATACACTATATACACTGCATATACACTGCATACACTATACACACACTGCATACATGTACACTGCATACACTATATACACAGCATAGACATTGCATACACTATACACATACTGCATACATGTACAGCAGACACTATATACACTGCATACACTATACACACACACTGCATACATGTACAGCAGACACTATATACACTGCATACACTATACACACACACACTGCATACATGTACACTGCATACAATATATACACAGCATAAACACTGCATACACAATACACACATACTGCATCCATGTACAGAAGACACTATATATACAGTGCATACACTATACACACACACACTGCATAATGTACACTGCATACACTATATACACAGCATACACACTACGTACACTATTCACAAAAGCACACTGATACTATATACACTGCATACACTATACACACACTGCATACATGTACACTGCATATACTATATACACATCATACACACTGCATACATGCACAGCAGACACTATATACACTGCATACACTATACACACACACTGCATACATGTACACTGCATACACTATATACACAGCATAATCACTGCATACACAATACACACACTGCATACACTATATACACAGCATAAACACTGCATACACAATACACACACACTGCATACATGTACACTGCATACACTACATACACACAGCATAAACACTGCATACACAATACACACACACTGCATACATGTACACTGCATACACAATACACACACACTGCATACACTATATACACAGCATAAACACTGCATACACAATACACACACTGCATACATGTACAGAAGATACTATATACACTGCATACACTTTACACACACTCTGCATACATGTACACTGCATACACTATATACACAGCATACACACTGCATACACTATACACACACTGCATAGATGTACAGAAGACACTATATACACTGCATACACTATACACACACACTGCATACATGTTCAGAAGACACTATATACACTGCATATACACTGCATACACTATCACACACTGCATACATGTACACTGCATATACTATATATGCATCATAGACATCGCATACATTATACACACACTGCATATATGTACAGCAGACACTATATACGCTGCATACACTATACACACACACTGCATACATGTTCAGCAGACACTATAGACACTGCATATACACTGCATACACTATACACACACTGCATACAAGTACACTAAATATACTATATACACAGCATACACATTGTATACATTATACACACACTGCATACATGTACACTGCATACACTATATACACAGCATACACATTGCATACACTATACACACACTGCATACATGTACAGCAGACACTATATACACTGCATACACTCATACTCACATTAAAGAATTACAGTACATTTCTCTTCTCTTTTGTGTTAGGATCTTACAGGACATGAATCATGTGACAGTGTGTAATGTCACCAAAAGTCCTGCAAAACCACGCTATTTTTGTCACAATTTATGATAAATCAAGGCAAAACTGCAATATGTAATACATTACAAGGCTGTTTTTTCTGGTCCAGATGGAGGTCCCCCAAGATTTTTCCCTATGTTACACATGTGGAGAGCTACTAATGGTGGCGGTCAACAGTAGCTGCCACATAATGGCCCTGATTTACTCAAAGTGGAGTGTAGTTTTCTTTGGTTTTTTTTCCGCAACAGATATTTTTCCACAGTAATTACTAATGTTTCCCCACATTTTGCACTTTTCCCTACATTTTGCTTTTTTACACATGCTCTGATCTGTAGGGTTTTCCTCAGATCAAATCCACCACATTTTCTGTGGAAACCTTAGTAAAAATGATGGAATATTTCAAAAATGTCAAGGACACACCTCTTTTGGCCACCTTGCCCCTTTTTGCGATGGCCACACCCTTTTCCAGGTTTCACAGTATAATAGAGGGTTGGTAGTTTTTTCTGGCGCAAATTCTGGCGCAGGCAGAATTTCTGGCACAATACGCCAGAATCTGGCACACCTCCTAACAAAACATGTCGGGCTTACAATAGTAAATCAAGGCCAATGTGTATTATTCAGTGCAGTGTCCCTGCTAATAACAGAGGTGACTACCAGGTTCCTAAAGATTGCTGTAATGCAGAAAACGCGTTGGACCAAAAATTAATGTGTAATGTAAACCCCGGACTGTCCAGGCAACTGGAAATGCTAGCTAGTATCTCAAAGTTCTCATGTAGCTCATAGGTGTTCTTAAGCATTTGAATAAAGAAGTCCAATGTATTATGGCTTTTTCTGTCATTAAGTGTAACAAAGTATTTTATACTGTTTCTTTATATTTATTCCTTCCTCTATAGCAAAGAGTGGTAAGAGTATAAATATACCTTTCACTTTTATTTTTTGTTATAAAGTATAAACTATGTTACATTTTCTAAATAGCTTATAATACTTGTTCTGAAATAAAGAAACTTCTAACACAATGATCTTTATTCTTATATCATCAATAGAAAAATGTCTTATACTACATCTGTTTCTTTTTCAGCGGACTCTGGTGTCGGTAAGTTTCTTGATTTTTATTATGTAAATATGAACATTTATGCTTGGCAACACATTATATAGGGTACAATCTTTATCTTCACAATCCCTGGGGGACATTTTTACCCCCAGGGATGGGGAGGATATGAAGTTATAAACTCTCCCTCGCCACCCCGTAAGTAGTCCCCTGGGCAGGGAGCTGTACCCGTCACTCCAGCCAAAGTGACGGACCCCCTAAGCAGATGGAACAGAGCAGTGATGCGGGCTGTCATTCTCGATGACAGGGCACCACTATGACCGAAGTGACAGCATCGAGTAAGTACAGTGATTGACGGCCCACATCACCACTCTAGTCCGGCTGCTCTGGGAGCATAGCAACGATGTAGGCTGTTAATTACACTGAGGGGGCCAAGTAAGTACAGCTCCCCCGTCCAGGGGACTACTTACAGGTGGCAGGTGAGACTTTATAACTTCATATCCTCACCATCTCTTGGGGCAAAAAAGTCCCCAAGGGATGGTGAAGATAAAGATTTTACTATATATATATATATATATATATATATATATATATATATATATATATATATATATATTTATATATATATAATACACCACGTTGCAAACCATTACATATGGTAAAATCAAATGCTTGGTTCCCTTTAGCTCAATGGGTTATCCATTTATCACAGAGTGAGTTCTCCAGAGTGAGAGACACTCATTATAAACACTTTCTACTTTGGTCAAGAGATGAGGAGTAACTTAGAATTAGTTTTCTATGATGAAACACCCCTGTCCCTGTCCAAAGAATCTGCTTAGGGACAACATCTGCAAGAAGTTTGTATGTTTTTCTTGTTTTAGCATAGGTTTTACATACAGGAGGTATGTGCTGAGGCGTTAGTTGACTTTAACCCCTTCCCGCCCTCGGACGTATGCATAAGTCCAAGTTGCTAGCTAGTTATGCATACGTCCTAGCGATCTCCTTCACAGTGTGATGCGCCACAGGAGATCGCCCGCGTGACCCAGCTGTCAATCACAGCCGAGACCCCTACGCAACTGCCGAGACTGAAATTGTGCCAATCAATCTATGGAGTTGACAAGGAGAGGAGGTTCCCCCTGTCCACCAATGGTGATCCTGTGATGCGATTGCGGGATCCCATTGGTTGTCATGGCAGCCGGAGGCCAGCTGATGGCCTCCTGCTGCCTAGTACAGCTGCCTGTGAGGTCCAGCCATAGGCTGGATTGCACAGGCTGTTAGACAGTCTAGTACTAACTGTTATACTGTGCTGCAATTAAACAATAATGGTATTTATCACACACGGTCAATGTCCAAAAAAACACAAAAGACCACAAATTTTGGTCCAATAAACAAATTTGGGAATAAAACAGATCAAAAGGTAGCATGAATTGCAAAAATGGTACCAATAAAAAGTGCAGATTGACTTTCAAAAAATAAGCCCTTACACAATGCAGTTGGATGAAAAATAAAAAAAGAATGGCTGTCTGAACATGACAACACAAAAAAGAGGAAAAAAGTATTTTGTTGAGAAAAGGAAAAAGAACATAAAAAAGCTATATGAATTGAGTATTGCCATAATCCTACAGATCCACATAATAAGAATAACATAGTTTTTATCATACAGTGAATGTCATAAAAAGATCATTTAAAAAAATACCAGAAATTTTCCAATTTGCTATCATATTTTGGTGCTATATAAGTAACAGAAAGAAATAAACATTGTACTTAAATAAACATATACTGTACCTGTATACTCAAATTCCCTCACCTTTCTTCAGATCAGGTGTAGAAAGGTAAATTTCCATATTGGGCTGTCTGATTGCCAAAACAACCTTCTGATGCCCAGTGAGTTCCTTGTATGAGGCCTATTAATTAGAAATGGACTAGTGCATGGAACTCAAATGGTTGCAAGTTTGCAACCCAACAGCCCAGCATGGAATGAGTATTTCTGTCCTCAATCTGAAGAACCAGTGGAAGTTCAAATCAAGTATAGAACTCTTACTAGAATATACTGGAATTACTGCATATTACTGGAACTAATAACTATCTACTATTTGTTTTCAGACACAGCTTCTGGTTTCAGTGTGATCACAATGATAGGACTGGCTATCATGAATAGGATATGTCTGTAAAAATTTTAATTTTTAATGCTAATCCTCGTTGGCTACAAAATCCTAATACAACAAATTAACAATATTGTAATTTTAAATTAAAATGTAAATGCAATAAATGGGGATGCTGCTGCACTTGTTTCAGTTGTTTTAATTTTTGCAGCGTTTAGCTGTGCTATAGGAATGTTTGGTAAACTTGATCTCCTGGAGGGAGTTTACACTTTGCAACCTTTTGCTTTAATGTGTCTAGAATAAAAATTAGGAACATTTGCATGTAATATAGATTAAAAATCTTCTGACGTTTTGTGCCGATGTCTCCTGATCACACCTATGTCTCCATGGCTGTGATGGCAGATCCTGAATCCATCCAGAAGTCCTACTCTTCTGCCCCCTGCTAACATGCTTAGATGGCACGGAATATGACTAATGGATCAGACTAAACATAGAATTTGCTTGTAGTCTTTAGTGTTGAGCGAGCCAAGCCTGCCGAACCTGAATTCGACCCAAATTGAACTTTTACCGCTTTGGTTCGCGCGAACCGGTAAAAGCTCAAAAACACAGCAAGGGGTATGAGAGTTTTACACAGGTAAAGGCTCACAAGCTGATCCCAGTGTCACAGTAAGAGCAGCAAACAGAGAGAGATGACGTCACGGGAATACAGAGAGAGAGAGAGAGAGAGAGAGAGAGAGAGAGAGATAGAGATAGAGATAGATAGATACAACCAAAGAATAAGTTGGCCAGCACTATTGATTCCAAACTATTATATGGACCTGGCTTACAGGTGCAGGCTGCTGGGCTAAATATACAGCAACAGGAGAATACAGCAGCACACTGATAGCACAAAGATATAGATAAAACATGAGTATATAGATGAAACATGAGTATATAGATAAAACATGAAAAGGTATACAGCTGTAGTGTAACAAATGAAAATATGAAATTATGAAACAGTGAGGTACTTAGCTTTCAAATTTGGCAGCCAAATTTGTGGGATGGTCCAAGCTATTTGGCCGCCAAATTTGCAAGCTAAGTACCTCACTGTTTCATAATTTCATATTTTCATTTGTTACACTACAGCTGTATAGCTTTTCATGTTTTATCTATATACTCATGTTTCATCTGTCTACTCATGCTTTATCTAAATCTGTGTGCTAGCAGTGTGCTGCTGTATTCTCCTGTTGATAGATAGATAGATAGATAGATAGATAGATAGATAGGACAGACAGTGTGTGTGAACAGGAGCCACAATCCTTTTCCTGGAGCCAGAACCCTCATCCTAACTGTAACATCCACAGTGCACATGTCCTATAGGGCTATACAAGAATTCAAAGCAAAAAAGGGATTATTCCCAGCCTATGCATGTGGGCTGATCATAGGGGACCCTCTGTCCATTAAAAGCCTAATTGTGTACCACAAAGCCCAGCAAGCCTTTGTCAAGGCTCATCCAAAAAAAAAACAAAAAAAAAAACAGAACAACTGAACAGAGCAAAGCTGTGCTGCGGCAGACCTGTGTGATAGCAATATATACTGAAAGCACCTAAATGCAGCATAGCGCCTTTACTTACATCTACAGGGATCAATTGTGAAAATGGCATACCTAGAGATTGTAATATGGCAGCAGACTAAAAAATGAGTGCAATTAAAATGCATTAGCCTAATAAGGACACTTTATGTTTATTTACTTGGTTCAATGAAACATGCATTATATCTTGTTATACAGCAGTAAAGTGAAAGGGTGTGCATTTGACACGCATCTGCCCTGTTAACACAATATTCATGAATATTATTGTTTTCATCAAACACATTATATCTTTCTAGTTCTGTGATAGCAGCAAACTAAAAAGGGCATGCATGGGACACGGGTCTGCCCTGTTAACACAGTTTTCGTGAATACTATTGGTTTCCTCAAACACGCATTGTTTCTTCCTAGTTGTGCGATAGCAGCGAAGTAAAAAGGGTATGCATGTGACATGGATCTGCCCTGTAAACAAAGTTATCATTAATACTGTTGGTTTTATCAAACACGTATATTTATATCTTCCTGGTTGTGTGATAGCAGCGAAGTAAAAAGCTCCTGCAAGTGACACACATCTGAGTGTGTGCCACTCCATGCAGTTGTCGGTGTGCAGCACAATCCATACTGTGCAAAATGTGACTACTTCCAGTCAGGCCTGGGCTGCCTGGCTGGCAAAATTTTAATCAAATAAATTTTTGATTCTCCTGCTGTCTGCAGGCTACTACAACTACTACAAATCCCACTAGTTCCCATCAACCAAGCTGCTGCTACCTCCAACCAGGCCTGGGTCGCTTAACAAAACATGAAAAACTCAAATTTTTTAACCTCCTGCTGTCTGCAGGATCCCACTGTCTGCCTCTTTCTGCTGTATGTTGGATACTACAAGACATTTTAGTCTGCCATCACCCTTGTTGCTGCTGACTCTAGCCAGGCCTGGGCCACCTTGCAAAATAAAAAATTATTGAACATCCTGCTGTCTGCAGGCTACCACAACTCTCGACAACCTTGCTGCTGGTAGTTTCAACCAGGCCGACACATACACAACCCATGAACCAAAAAAAAGGGATAATTTTTTTTCAACTTTTAATACAAAAGCTAATTGTTACGCCGAGCGCTCCGGGTCCCCGCTCCTCCCCGCTCCTCCCCGGCCGCACGAGAAATTCCTGCTAATCTACATGAACTCATTCATCTTGCCACTCGCATTGACATGCGTTTTTCCGAAAGGCGTCAGGAGCTCCGCCAGGATATGGACTTTGTTCGCACGAGGCGTTTTTTCTCCCCGGCTCCTCTCTCCTCTGGTCCTCTGCAATCCGTTCCTGTGCCTCCCGCCGTGGAGGCTATGCAAGTTGACCGGTCTCGCCTGAAACCTCAAGAGAGGACACGACGCCGCATGGAGAATCTCTGCCTGTACTGTGCCGGTACCGAACACTTCCTGAAGGATTGTCCTATCCGTCCTCCCCGCCTGGAAAGACGCACGCTGACTCCGCACAAAGAGGAGACAGTCCTTGATGTTAACTCTGCTTCTCCACGTCTTACTGTGCCTGTGCGGATATCTGCATCTACCTTCTCCTTCTCTACTATGGCCTTCTTGGATTCCGGATCTGCAGGAAACTTTATTTTGGCCTCTCTCATCAATAGGTTCAACATCCCGGTAACCAGTCTCGCCAGACCCCTCTACATCAATTGTGTTAACAATGAAAGATTGGACTGTACCATACGTTACCGCACGGAGCCCCTCCTAATGTGCATCGGACCTCATCATGAAAAAATTGAGTTTTTGGTCCTCCCCAATTGCACTTCCGAAATTCTCCTTGGACTACCGTACCGTTGCCCACGCAGATCGTCTCGGATAGAGGCGTCCAATTCGTGTCAAAATTCTGGAGGGCTCTCTGTAAACAACTCAAGATTAAATTAAACTTTTCTTCTGCTTATCATCCTCAATCCAATGGGCAAGTAGAAAGAATTAACCAGGTCCTGGGTGATTATTTACGGCATTTTGTTTCCTCCCACCAGGATGACTGGGCAGATCTTCTTCCATGGGCCGAATTCTCGTACAACTTCAGAGTCTCTGAATCTTCTTCCAAATCCCCATTTTTCGTGGTGTACGGCCGTCACCCTCTTCCCCCCCTCCCTACTCCCTTGCCCTCTGGTTTGCCCGCTGTGGATGAAATAACTCGTGATCTTTCCACCATATGGAAAGAGACCCAAAATTCTCTCTTACAGGCTTCATCACGCATGAAGAAGTTTGCTGATAAGAAAAGAAGTGCTCCCCCCATTTTTTCTCCCGGAGACAAGGTATGGCTCTCCGCTAAATATGTCCGCTTCCGTGTTCCCAGCTACAAATTGGGACCACGCTATCTTGGTCCTTTCAAAATCTTGTGCCAAATTAATCCTGTCTCTTACAAACTTCTCCTTCCTCCTTCTCTTCGTATTCCTAATGCCTTTCATGTCTCTCTTCTTAAACCACTCATCATCAACCGTTTCTCTCCCAAACTTATTTCTCCTACTCCTGTCTCCGGTTCTTCAGACATCTTCTCCGTAAAGGAGATACTGGCCTCCAAAAAGGTCAGAGGAAAAACTTTTTTTTTAGTGGACTGGGAGGGCTGTGGTCCTGAAGAGAGATCCTGGGAACCTGAGGACAATATCCTAGATAAAAGTCTGGTCCTCAGGTTCTCAGGCTCTAAGAAGAGGGAGAGACCCAAGGGGGGGGGTACTGTTACGCCGAGCGCTCCGGGTCCCCGCTCCTCCCCGGAGCGCTCGCAACATCCTCGCTACGGCAGCGCCCCGGTCAGATCCACTGACCGGGTGCGCTGCGATACCGCCTCCAGCCGGGATGCGATTCGCGATGCGGGTGGCGCCCGCTCGCGATGCGCACCCCGGCTTCCGTACCCGCTCCCTAGGGCGCGCGCGCGCCGGGTCTCTGCGATTTAAAGGGCCACTGCGCCACTGATTGGCGCAGTGGTTCCAATTAGTGTCTTCACCTGTGCACTCCCTATGTATACCTCACTTCCCCTGCACTCCCTCGCCGGATCTTGTTGCCCTTGTGCCTAGTGAAAGCGTTCCCTTGTGTGTTCCTAGCCTGTGTTCCAGACCTCCTGCCGTTGCCCCTGACTACGATCCTTGCTGCCTGCCCCGACCTTCTGCTACGTCCGACCTTGCTTTTGTCTACTCCCTTGTACCGCGCCTATCTTCAGCAGTCAGAGAGGTTGAGCCGTTGCTAGTGGATACGACCTGGTTACTACCGCCGCAGCAAGACCATCCCGCTTTGCGGCGGGCTCTGGTGAACACCAGTAGTAACTTAGAACCGGTCCACTAGCACGGTCCACGCCAATCCCTCTCTGGCACAGAGGATCCACCTCCTGCCAGCCGGCATCGTGACACTAATTCTTTTCTATTTTGGGACACCAAAGCTATTGCTACTCCCAAAACGGAAAAATGCTGGAATGCTTGGATAAATTCATGCCATCTTCTTGGCTTGGCAGACCAAAATGCTTTTGCTATGCCCAAAAAGGGATAATTTTTGGAATTTGTGAAATAATCCATGCCATCAACTTTGCTTGGCAGACAAAAAAGCTGTTGCTACTACTAAAACGAGTGTAACGCCAGCGCTCTGGCCAGACACGCTGGCCTTGAGAGCTTTCCCCTCATGTCTCCGCTGCTGCCGGGGCTGGGATTCGCATCGCGGGATGCGCCTGTATGCGAATTCCAGCCCATCACTCACCTCCTTGGTCTTCCGTATTCGTGTCCCAGCCTCCTATGGTGCGTGCGCCGGAGCTCTGTCATTTAATTAGTGTCTTCACCTGTTCCTTCCCTATAAATGTGTTCACCTATAAGTGTGTGCACCACCCCCTGCCCTTTGCCGGATCTTTGTTGCCTTTGTGCCTGAGAGAAAGCTACTGTGTTTCCTGTGTTCCTGGTTATCCGTCTACCTGATCCTTGTTCCGTGACCAGACGCTGCTACTGTGCTTCCTACTCTGACCTTCAACTATCCTGACCACGTCTTGTCTTATCCTTCTGTACCATGCTTCATCCCAGCAACCTGTGTGGACGAGTTGAGCCAGGGGTAGTGACCTGGGTAACGCATGCTGCAGCAAGACCATTCCGCTTTGTGGCAGGCTCTGGTGAAAACCAGCGGCCCCTTACACTCCGCTTCCTGACACGGCTCAAGTCATCATCCACACAGGTTACTTGAGGCAAAATAAAATAGGCCTGTAGCCTTCAAGTCACTACTTAACATTAAGATTTCTTTTCAATGTGTTTTTTATTAACCATTTTCAAAAAGCAATAACATGCAAATACATCAGTACATAAATGTGAGTGAAATGTACATCTGAATATAAAGCAATTGACAGTTAATACTCAAACATGGATTAAATATAATAGCTCAGGAGAGACCAACTATATAAAACTAAAACTAAAGGGAGCAAATCATCTTTGGAGCACTCATATCAACCTATTGCTCTTAAATGAAATATTAATGTGGAGACAAAATGTGATAATATTAGATGAAATGAAAAGGAATCTTACCCATCTCAGTCTAATGCCGTGGACTTCTTCGGACCCCGCCGCACTCCGAATATAAACAATTGTGGTCAAATATTGCCACAAGAAGGGACCCATTACAAGACTTATATGTTCATAAAAATAGAAGCTCAACGATAAGAGAAAGCCTATGGATTATCAAATTGGCGAGTCCATAATTCCCAATGTTTTTTAAAAGTATTCAATTTATGTTCTTGTCTAGCGATCACCTCCTCAAAGAGTAAGTTATAATTTATCATGTGTATAATCTCAGCAATGGTGGGGATATCCACTTTCTAGCAATTAGCAATCTGAAATTGTGCAGAATATGACATATCGGGAATTGGATTGTATCAGGAAACCCATCTATACCCAGCATGAGAAGGGCCAGTTCATTAGGGATAATATGGATTGTTGGGAGAGGGTTTGTAAAAGAGATAACAGGTCATCCTTTGTTCAATTTTGGGCATTTCCAGAATATATGAGACAAGGATCCAATCATCCCGCAACCTCTCCAACATACAGGATCCTGGTCAGAATATATAGTAGCCAATCTTTTCGGGGTGAAGTACCACCGATAATATAATTTCTCCAATTGTTCGCCATGATTGGAGCATCTAGAAAAATGTCTACCTACAGAAAGGGCTTTCAACCACATTGAGATAGGGAACATCCTACCTATTTCCTCCTCCCATTTCAGCATATATTTAGTTTTTGTTGGGTATGTGTCGTTGTTAAAGAATGGATACAACAAGCCCAGACACGGCTTATTACCAAGGGATTATATCTGAAAGGCATTGTGGGAGTTTACATGTGGAGTTACTGTTTTTTTTTTAAATGTAAGGTGAGTTTGTCGTGAGTATTACTTTCAGATTCAGGCAGGTTGAAACAGTCCTGTAATTGCTTAAAAGGTCTAATAGAGGGACCATCAAGAACATCTCCTATGCATGTCACACCCCGACCAGTCAACTCTTCTAGAGAAACATTTTTAATGTAATAGCATAAAGATTTGAAGGGAATCTTTTGTTTGACATATATTAGATTTTTGTCTTTCACCTTTAATGCACCATACCAAACATGTAAAGAGTGCTTTGAAGCTGGTAATATGGGTCTGACCCAGGAACCCACCCTATCTGGATTAAGCCAAAGGTCTCTCCAGTCAGTAATATCAGAATATAAAGATTCTATATCTACCCATATGGGCCTAGCGGAGGCCTCTTCAATCCATCTCAGGGATTGTTTGATAACAGTAGCCGATCTATATGCCATTAAATTGGGGATACCTGAACCACCGTTAGTTGATGATTTTCGGAGGATATTTGCGGCCACTCTTGGGCGATGTCCACCCCAGATGAACCTTGAGGTCATTGATTGCAGTTTCGTGATCAATTTATTGGGGATGTTTAGTGGAATGGTTCTAAACAAATGTAAGATTTTTGGTAGGTATAGCATTTTGAACAATACTCTATGGCCAAGCCAACTCCAATTTTTTTGGGAAGTGTTATTTAGATCTAATTGTAAAGAATGGGCAAAAGTGGGGACATTAGCCTCTATTAAAGTGGTGTGGGAGCTAGTGATGTTAACGCCTAAATACGGGATATGGTTCGGAGCCCATTTATATGGAAATGAGGAGGAGATTTGTGCGACTGCTTGGTCGGAAAGGTTTATGTTTAAAATATTGGATTTCGACTCATTTATTTTATAATAAGTAAGGTCACCAAAAACCTGAATATGGGATCTAACCGCAGTCAATGATTTCAAGGGGTTTGATAGTAAAAGCAAAACATTGTCCGCGTATAGACTCATTTTATGTTGGACATCCCCCACCAAGATGCCCTCAATACAGGGATCAGCTCTGATTTTTGATGCCAATGTTTCCATTACCATAATGAAAATCAGAGGGGATAGTGGACACCCCTGTCTTGTTCCGTTAGTGATTTTAAAGGGAGCTGACATTATTCCATTAATATATACTGAAGCTGAAGGGTCACCATATAGAGACCACACAGCATGAATGAAAGTTTTGGGAAGATTAAATCTGCGAAGAGTCTCCCTGGCAAAAAGCCAGAGGAGCTGAGAAGGCGCCCGACTCCCACCTGCAACCAATATTAAATCTATCACTCTTCTTATGCCATCCTCAGCCAGACGCCCCTTCACAAAGCCCACCTGATCTTTGTTGATGACTTCCGGGAGGTTCTGAGAAAGCCTATTTGCTAGAATCTTCGCATATAAATTGATTTCCACATTCAACAATGATATGGGCCTCAAATGAGTGGGCCAATCAGGAACTTTCCCTGCCTTAGGCAGGGTAACTATTGTGGCTTTTACCATTTCAGAAGGAAAATGTTTACCCTGAAGGACACCGTTGAATGTGGATGCCAAATGGGGCAAGAGGACTCGGGACATGAGTTTATAGTATTCAGCATTGAAACCGTCAGGACCCGGGGATTTATTATTTTTAAGGGAGTTTATGGTTTTGCGAATTTCATCTATAGTAAACGGTTGAGAAATTAAGCTGGCATCCTCTGAGGAAATCCTTTTTAAGTTGCAGGAATTTAAATAGTTGCGTATCTGTGTTACATCTGGTTGGGGTATAGTATGGTCGTTATTTAGATTATAGAGGTTGCTATAGTATTCTCTAATTTTATCAGCTATTTTTTGCGGATGATATATTTTAGAGGAGCCATCAGGGGGGTTTAGAAATGGGAGTCTATTTTTTGATAGTCTATGTTTAGCTAATTTCGCCATTAAGCTAGTTGGCTTGCTAATATTTTGATAGTAGTTTGTTCTCGAGTGTTTGGTGTGTCTATCAAATTTTTCTTGGAGTACTTTAGCTAATTTTAAACGCTGGGATCTGAGGGAGAGGAGGGTGTCGAGTCTGAGTTGTCTAACTTGTGTTCCACCTCCAGTAATCTAATGTTTTCTAATGTCAGTGAGATATCTTTGTTATACAATTTTTTTGCTCTAGCAGTGCGTTTCAATAAGATACCTATAGTAAATGCCTTGTGGGAATACCACAAGGTCGCTGGATCAGAGAGCTTTCATTGATTGCAAAAAATTCAGTCAATTTGCCTCTCAAAATTTCTACAGTGTTGGGGTTGTTTAAAATAAATGAATTGGCTTTCCATTGGTATACATTAGAGGGGAAATTTGGTATTTCAATGTGCATGTATAGAGGTGCATGATCTGACCACGTTAATGATCCAATATCACATTTAATGACGTCTTTGATAGACCATGGGGGAGATTTATCAAAGGATTTAGACTGGTTTTTCGTGTCTAAATTTGTCGCACAGAAAGTCGCAGTCTAAATATGTGCGACTTTTCTGCGACTTTTGCTGTGGAGGATTTTTAGAACATGATGCATGCAAGTCTATTTTAGACGGAAATGCATTGGAAAATGCATTGGCGCTGAATTTATCAAGTGCGACTTTTGTGCGACAAGTCGCATCTGCCCAAAATACGCTGAAATGTCAGACCATGTTGGAGCAGGTCTAAATGCAGTTAAAGCTGTAGACCCTGAAGTCTGAGCACAGAATTTATCAAGGGCTGTGAGACCTTTGATAAATTAGGAGCACAATAGACAGGAGACTTCCACATACGCTAGATTAGTAAATGTCCCCCCATATGTTTGTAATGAAGTAGTCTATCAATGTAAATGTAAACATTGTGAGGAGTTGAGTAATAGGTAAAATCTCTTTCGTTGTCATGCATACACCTCCACACATCTAGTAACTCATTGTCAGCTAGCCAATTATTCAATTGAACTGGTGGAGATTTGGAAATCTAAGTGGAGTCTAGAGAAGCAATGTTAATTGCATTCAGGTCTCCACATAATATGAGTTTGCCTTTTAAGAGTCTTTTTAAGCAAGGAGTTGAGGAAATGAATTTGTCTGGAATTCGGTACATAAGCATTAACTATTGGAAATAGAACATTATTAATGGTACAAATTAATATTAGATACCTTACACCTGTATCAATAACTATGTTATGTTCAATAAAGGTCACAGAGTCTTTAATCGCTATCAGTACACCAGCCTTCTTAGAAGGTGCACTAGATAAATAGATGTGTGGATAGTTTTTGTGCGAGATATCTGGGTGGTTATCTTTTTTCAAATGAGTCTCTTGGATACATGCGACATCTATGGAAGCTTTCTTTAAATCTGATCACATAAAGGACCGCTTATGGGGGATATTTAAGCCCCGCACATTGTGCGAGCAAATTTTTATACTCATCCCATGTGTGTATCAAGTGAGAATAATGTTGCACTTACCACGTCTAAGCAAAGAAATAAAGGCAGGGTCCGAATTCCACCTAATGTAAAAATAGATGTCACGGCAAAGTGTCACCACATTGTGCTCCCAGACCAGATAAAGAAAACAAATAGTTAACATAAAATGAGAACACAACCATAGAGTAAAAATGAAAAGTGCAGAGTGATGAATTCTGCACAGACTGGGGGAAGTCTGACATGTCATAGGAATGAAAGACAAAAATACATAAAAGGAAATCATTAGTCTGTTACATAGAGTATCAATGGGGTAATTCTAAGGAATAACACCGGGATTTGAAAGGTGTTAGACTAGGGGCATTAGAGAGTTCAGGTTAGATCTACATTCGTCGGCTTTGAGGAGGAGCGTACAGACAGGCCCCACTTCTTCAATAGCTCCTCTCCATCCTCTGTTGAGTCCACCAGGAACGTCTTGTTGTCATAGTTGATGATAAGCTTAGTTGGAAAACCCCATCTATAAGTTATGGAGTTGTTCCTGAGAGTAGATGTTATGTCCTGTAATTGTTTCCTCGCTTGCAGGGTGTATTGTGACAGGTCTGCAAAAACTTGTATATCTATAAAGCATTGGGATGTCAGATTTCTTTCTCCTCATATTTTTCATTAGTTTTTCTTTTGTATGAAAGAAATGGATCCTAGCAATGACGTCTCTGGGAATCGCATCAGGAAGGCCTCTCGGTTTTGGAAGTCTATGGAGTCTGTCAATTATTAAATCGTGGGCCGAACTTTCAGGAACCAGAGCTTTCATAAAGTCCTTAACATATTGTTCCAGCATATCAGAAGTGTAATCTTCGCTTATTCCTCTGAACTTAACATTTTTGCGTCTATTTCTATCTTCAATATCTGCTACTTTCATACGCAGCTTTTCCATCTCATTTTTTGTGGAGGTGTGCTCATCTACAAGGTCGTTGTGGGCTTCTGCAAATTCCCCCACCTTTGTCTCTATGTGCTGAATTTTTTCTTCAATCACCTCTATTCTCTTATTTGTTTCAGCAGAGGCAGTAGCAAATTCTCTTTTGAATGCTTTGTGAAGCATTAGCATGGTTTCTTTGATGAAGGATTCAGAGGCAGCTTCTTCAGTTGTATGTAGAGTGTTCATAGTCTCCTCAAAATCAACTTCTTGAGGTTGAAGGGAAGATGTTTTGGTAGTGTCATCCTCCCATCTTGCTCTTTGTTTAGCAGGGCTTTTTGAAGGAGATGGAATAGCGTTTCTAGGATTGGCAGCAGACAAATTTGTTTCATCTTGGTCTTGGATGTCCTCTAATGCAGCAAATTTGTTCCTTTTAGTAATTGTAGATTGATTTCTATCTTTTTTCTTTTTATCAGAAGACATGTTTGTACTGGAATTATCTTTAAATGGTGTATTAGGGTTCAGTTTAGGTGTATATTTGTTATCTTTCAGGGGATTCAGATTTAACTTTAGATTCGGAAGGCTGGACCCGTGCCTTGTCATACCACAAACGTTCAGAAAAAATATAGATATTAGTTGTTAAACGAATGTAGACACCACATGTATATAAGGCAATAAACGTATGAATCTGCTGGAACAGCTGTTATGTATCAAGCCACAAGTCCACTATAATTAACCACCAGCAGGCTCAGTATATATGGGTTACAATAAGTTCGCCTGTATTAGGCTACAATTATGGTAACAGCTCTTTGATGAAAAGAAAGGATCACATCATGAATATGTAAGCTGATAGGTAAATAGGGCCTCCAGTAATCAATAAGTCTGTAGGGTTATTGCGTAATAAGGAGACTGTATATCCACAGCAGACAATGTTGAAAGTGGTGGGGTATATGAGTTGTAGCAAGGAGGTGCAGTTTCAAAGGTGTCTGAGCTGTGCTTCAATAATTATTGCTTAGATGGGCGACTTATATTAATCACAACACACTTAATCCTCATATGAGTCCATAAATATAAAGCAGGTAAGAGTGGAGAGTACGTTGCTGTCCCCACTGTAGATGAGTCTCTGTGCGACAGCTCAGCAACTGTATCCAGTCACAGCAGAGGACCCCTTTTTAGAATGGGTATAATAGCAGATCCCACCTGTGTAGTACTTATCTGAGACTTTGATTAATCACCTCAGGAGCAGGAGAATGCCGCATCTCACACGCGCTGTGGCAGCAGAACGAGGATGCCCAAGATGGCCGCCAGCACTTCTCTACCTGGATCCCTCCGCTGTATTCGCGCCACCGCAGCCCGGCGCACAAGACACCAAGAGCAGAGAGTAGCCCCGCCGGCACTCGGAGGACTGCACACGGCAGGACAGAACAGAAGGAGAAGGATACTACTGGCACCCCGACACAGTGAGGAGCAGGAGAGGTAAGCGTATATGTGTGCACTGAAGGAGCGGAGCAGGGAGCAAGGAGAGAAGTGAATGTTTCACTTGCCGGCTCGTGTACGTGCGATGTCCTCCACAGCTCTCCCAGCGATTTCGCCAATGATTCGCTGCTCTAATAGGAGGCCTCTCTGTTCCCCAGTCTCTCAGGGTGGTTTTGATGACTTTCCCAGTGCTTAAAGTAGTTTTTTGCCGCTTTAATACCCCTAGATGAGCCGGAGCTCTTACTCCATGCTGCCTCCTCCTCGGCGTCCAAGCTCCGTCCCTTAACATTAAGATTTCATAGCTTTAGTTTACAAACTATACCTAACTACCAAATACTTCCCTTATGGTACATAGGCCTTAAATTCCTGAACAAATGCCAGGAGAGTGACTGGAAATGCAGGAAAAACTTTGGCACTGGAAGAACGAAAACAGGTCTGCTTATTCAGCAGAGATGCAATGCGTTTTGCTGCGCATGAGCAGCTTCATCAGACATATCAAATAGGAGAATCCCTCACGTTATATACCCGAAGGGATTAACCCTTTAAAGAACTGATTTTCAGTTTAACTTAGCAGCATCAATGAAAGACAAAAATATATATAATAAAAACATCACATACATAGAAGTATACATCTATTGTTAAAAAACACACAAAAGTAATAGCAACATGATACTATAATGCCATCCAACCATGATCGCATACCACATCTGAGGTGTACAGGACACAGCACGCATAGCATAGCGCGCGACTTCAGTCAGACGTCCCAGCATGCAGGCAAGCGATCATATAGGTTGTAAACAGAGACGTCCGACTGAAGCCGCACATTATGCTGTGTGTGCAGTGTCCTGTACACCTCAGATGTGGTATGCCATCATGGTTGGATGGCATTATAGTATTATGTTGCTATTACTTTTGTGTGTTTTTTTTAACAGTAGATGTATACTTTTATGTATGTGATGTTTTTATTATATATTTTTTTTGTCTTTCATTGATGCTGCTATGTTAAACTGAAAATCAGTTCTTTAACAGGTTACTCCCTTCGGGTATATAACCTTAGGGATTCTCCCATTTGACATGCCCCATTTGACATGCTCGTCCAGCGCTGAAGTTATTCCTGCATTTCCAGTCACTCTCTTGATTATATGTTCTCCAGGAAGGCTGCGGACTATATTTTTATATCTCTATGCACTCTCCATTGTTGTATGTGAGCTCAAACAACCTGTTTTGGTAAGTGGCTGTTGGTTCCCCTCCCCCACCCTGCTATCCTTAGATCCTACACACGGAGCACCTTCTACCTTCTTTGAACAAATACCAGGGCATATTATATCCTGTTGAAGGGGGTGGTTGCCCTTAGGGAATACCCAGTACAGTGACCCCCCGACTTATGATGGCCCATATGATCATTTCAACATATGATGGCCTCTCAGAGCCCATCGTATGTTGAAGGCAGCCTCGACATATGATGCTGCTGTGTGTCGGGGCCATCATACAAACAGCTATGTGACAGCGCTGACAACTTCAGCAACTGACAGATAGTTGTTCAATGTGCCCGTGTGCCCCGTTCTGCCTCCTGTTACTCACATGCTGTCCTGCTAACTCACGCAGGCTTCCACTGTGAGCTCGTGTAAGCCCCACCCCCCCAGTGCAGCCATAGCCAATAGCCTGTAGCATCTTGCTGCAGGCATCCAATGAGCTGCCTGCCCTCCCCTTCCTTTCCTATGGAGCTGTAGTCGGCAGGATCATAATGGAGGACTTTCTGTCCCCCCTGAAGGTATTTAAAGAACTGTACAGTACTGTATGCGATGTCACACATCACATACAATACATATACACACTATACACCCCATACATCAATGTTTCCCTATCAGTGTGCCTCCAGCTGTTGCAAAACTATAACTCTCAGCATGCCCAGACAGTCAATGGCTGTACATGCATGCTGGGAGTTGTAGTTGTGCAACAGCTGGAGGCACCCTGGTTTGTTAAACTCTCCCCATACACTCCACATACAATGGTCATCCCAGAACCAATTAACAGTTTCCCATAGAGATATGTATTCAACATACAATGGTTCTGAGGCCCCAGAACCAATTACCATTTTTACATAGACATATGTACTCGACATATGATGGTTTCAACATATGATGGTTCTCCTGGAACCAATTAATATCATATGTTGAGGGACCACTGTAGTTGATTAAGTATACCAAAAACCTTGAGCTATTTACAAAACTTGTCCCCCAACAACACCCACCCCACCCCCTGCCATGAGTATAGCACCACTAAAGTTGCGAAGCCTCTCCACAAGCAAGGAAGCGGAAAAGAGCCTTCTGGAAGAAGCCATGGCCTTAACCAGCAAGTCCACCCAGGAGGCTGCAGGGCAAGGCCTGGAGGTCCAGCCCCAACCACAGCAAGCTTAAACCTCCACCACAGCAAGGCTGAAGGGTGGCAGAATCCCCAACCTTGAAGCTCCAACCCTGGAGCCCTGGATGAGGCAGACTGTTGCCTTGAAGCTGAAACCTGTGGACGGAAGGGTGCCGGACATGTCCCACGACGTGTTCTGCAAGAAGATGCTGGCGGATCAAGGCTTCTCCACGGCTGATACCCTTGGAATAGCAACGTTCATGTCCGGAATCTTCTATATCACCTTTGCCACCATTGGGACCTGTAGAAGATACTGGGAGGCAGTGAAAGCGGCGAGTCGCGTATCCCCTTTCTCTCGCTTTGTGGGCAACTGCCCTATTCAAAGAGAGGAGAGGCGGGTGACGGTCTCAATGCGGAACCCACACACCCCAGGCACGGACATCTCGACCTTCCTGAAGCGCTTCTGCACCGTGGTGAGGGAGCCCACCCACATCCTGAACTCCCTAGGATACTGGACCTGCAAGTGGTCTGTGGTCGTCAGACTGAACAAGAACCTTGCTTCTCCAGATGGACTACAGCACCTGCCATTGACATTCTCCCTGGGCAACTCCACAGGACTTATCTTCTACCCGGATATGCCGCAGACCTGCAGGAGATGTGGCAAGATGGGCCACGAAGGCAAGGACTGTAAGGAGGATGCCTGCAGGTTTTGCCGTGTGACAGGTCACACGACCAAGGATTGCCCCAAGAGCAAGACCTGCAACCTCTACGGATTGGCAGCTCACAGCTACAAGGACTGCCCCCAGAGTGAGAGAACATGGGCATCTGTGGCAGTGAGAGCACCGAAGCAAGTCCAAGCTCAGTCTATGGAGGAACAGCTGCAGGACCCAGAGCTCAAAGAAATCCTAGATGCACCGGCCAACCCGGTCTACGACGAGTTCTTGGACGGGCGCTATGAGAAGCCACAGAAGCTGACAGGCGCCAGAGAAGGGGACCCGTCCGACCAGAGTTTTAACTAGTATCTGAACTAACCTCTCTTTTTTATTCCCATGGCTGATCTCAACATCTTCTGCATTAATGTGAGGAGTATTAGAGCTAGGTTTAGATTTCAGACTGTCCTTACATTCTTAGTTTCTCAGAGGTGTGATGTTTGCATGCTGCAGGAATGTTCTTTGTCTGCTTCTAGGTCTTACAACCATCTGGCCAGGCGGTGGTCTCACGGCCCTTCCTACTGGTCTGGTGGGGGTGACAGTAGGTCTGCGAGGGTGGCCATCCTGATCAGGGGAGGTAACTTTGCACTTGATTCCGTCCGAGAGCTCGTCTGTGGCAGACTTCTCGTCGCAGACTGTTCCTGGGCGGGTGAGCCCGTGCAGCTCATCAACGTGTATGCCTCCCTTGAGAAGAATGTCCGACTGGAGGTCCTCCAGGCCCTGCGGGCGTAGCTCGCCACCACTAGGGCAGTAGTGTTGGGTCGTGACTTCAACTGCCCCATTGAGGTGGACGGGCGCAGTTCTGGCACATCTGCCAACCTGATTGAGATGGTGACAGAGGCATCCTTGCAGGACGTTGTTGGGTCCATCGGGAACGGCTCCGTAAACTATACGTGGAGCTGCCCCGATGGCTCGCTCCGTTCTCGGATAGACTTCATCTTCACTTCGAGAGCAGTCAGAAAGGTGTCGTACTCTATGGTCCCCTGCTTCTTCTCTGACCACAGGGCCATTCGATTTCGGGGGACTCTGGGCCATGGATTCCCACCTGGCCCAGGCTCCTGGAAGTTGAATTGTGCCCTGTTGGAGCAGAGGGAGGTCATGGAGGAACTTAGGGATGCGTACCTTGTATGGCGTGATGACAAATGTCTGTTTAACTGCATCAGCGATTGGTGGGAATATGTTAAAGTTGAGTTCCGTTGTTTCTTTCAGGCAAAAGGCAGACAACAGGTGTGTGCGAAGAAGTGGGACTTCAGGAAACTGCAGCGCAAGCTGCGGTCCCTGCAGGACCTGCTCCAGTGTTGCTGGGACGTCAGGGAGGAGCTGGAGGAGACCAAAAAGAGCTTGAAAAGGCACTTTGAGGAGGAATCCAAGCGAATCGTCTTTCGTTCCAAGGTGGAGAACCTGGAGAAGGGTGAGAAGTGTAACTCTTTCTTTTTTAGGAAGCTCCATGCTGGCCACACGCCCATGAGGAGGGGCAAGGAGGAGGTGGTGGGGGTCATCTCCGACTTCTACAGCAACCTCTACGCCCCCAAGTCACCCGACCCCGAAGCCGCTGAGAGGTTCCTGTCAGGTATCACTAATGTTGTTGATCCCGCAGGTGCGGCGGCTATGGACGATCCCTTGACGGTGGGGGAGCTGCTCTCTGCCGCTTAATCCTTTAAGCCCGGCAGGACCCCGGGCAGTGACGGTCTCCCGACCGAGCTCTATGTAGCGCTGGGTGACCTGATCTGTCTAGACCTGTTGGAGGTGTACGAGGAGATGGTGGTGGGGGGCAGAATGCCTCCGTCGTTGAGGGAAGGGATGATCACGATCTTGTATAAGCAGAAGGGGGAGAGATGTGACCTGAAAAACTGGCGTCCCATCTCTCTTTTGAACATGGACTACAAGATCCTCGCCAAGGTGCTTGCCAACAGGCTGAAATCTGTCATCGGGCAGATCGTCCATTCGGACCAGACCTGCGGCATTCCCGGTTGCAGGATTGCTGACAGCCTTGTCCTTGTGAGAGACAGGGTCTATTACATCCAGGACCGTCGTGGCCTCTCCGCCCTGGTCAGTTTGGATCAGGAGAAGGCGTTTGACCGTGTCTCCCACGCATTCATGGGCAGGGCTTTGCGCAGGCTGGGTCTGGGAAAGATGTTTTGCTCTTTTGTTCACGTCATGTATTTTGATATTTACAGCCCGGTGTTGGCGAACGGCTGGAAGACTAACCCCTTTTCCATCTTTTCAGGGGTTAGACAAGGCTGCCCTCTTCCACCTCTTCTTTTTGTTTATTTTATAGAGCTCTTCGCTGAGACTATCCGGCAGAATGGAGAGATCAGAGGGATCACCGCACCAGGACCAGATTGCTAAGAGGTCAAATGCTCGCTCTACATGGACGATGTGACGGTCTTCTGCGCTGACCAGCGTTCGGTGACTGCACTCGTCCAGACCTGCGAGGACTTCGGCAGAGCTTCGGGGGCAAAAGACAACTGCGGGAAGTCGGAAGCCATGCTATTCGGGGAATGGCACCTGGCTTCTTCCGCCCCCTTCCCCTTTACTGTTAAGCCGGACTTCATTCAAATTCTTGGAGTCTGGTTCGGGAAGGAAGGAGCGGCCCTTAAGTCTTGGCAAGACCGACTAGGAAAGATGAACTCTAAGATCGGACTGTGGAGCTCCAGAAAGCTCTCTATTGAAGGCAAGGCACTTGTCCTGCGGAGTGAAGTTTTGCCTGTGCTCCAGTATACCGCACAGGCCTGGCCTCCCCATACCACCGTTTGCAAGGCCATCACCCGGACAGTGTTTCCCTTCATCTGGGGCAAAATGGACAGAGTCAAGAGGACTGTGATGTACAAGGAGCCCCGCAAGGGTGGGAAGGGAATACCCGATATCACCACTCTGCTGAGGGCCTCCTTTGCATGTGTCAACGTGCAGCTGACTCTTGTTGAAAAGACTGGCTCAGCGGGCAGGTCCTTGTCTCGTTTGTTTCTCATGCCCCTCTGGAGACAGCTGGGCTGGGACAGGTGGGACAGCTCCATTCCTTACAACTGGGGCGCTCCCTGGTTCTATGGGGATGTTGTCCGGTTTGTGAGGGAGCACCAGCTGGAAGGACTTAAACCTGACCTATGGAAGCCGAAGACAATCTACAAGCTCATCTGAACTAAGGACTTGACTGAGCTGGTTCCGGGACTCCCCGCAGCCACTGCAGAGACAGTTTGGACTAATGTGGCCTCAAAGCGGCTTACCAATGGACACAAGGACTTGTCGTGAATGGCCGTCAAGGGAGGACTCTCTCTCAGGTCGTTCATGCATGCCTGCAACCTGTGCACAACCCGGTGCCCCTATGTGGAGGAAACATAATTGCACGTGTTTTGCCAGTGCCCCTTTGCACAGGGTCTGTTGGATGCCCTGGAACATGAACTCAGAGACTCTGTACCCAGGAACTGCCTATCGTACCATTCGGTGCTTTACGGTCTGTTCCCTGGGACCCACGACGTGGAGGCCATCCAGGAGGCCTGGCGCCTTATGAACTGTTTTAAGGACGCAGTGTGGCTTGCCAGGAACCACCTCGTGATCAACAGGGAGAACATGTCCGTCCGGGACTGCCGCAGGTTCATCAAGAGCCTGCTTAGAGACCATTTCATCTTGGACAGCCCGGCCGTCGATGAGGAAGAAGAGGAGTGAAGACCCCTCTCCTTCTCCCATGTCTCCTTGAAGATACAGCCCAGCAGTTTGGCTCTGTGATCCGCCCCCGCCCCACAGCCCACGCCCCTACCCCGATCACAGATTGTATTGTTTTGTTATTCGATCTCTTGTGCTTTTCTATTACAGGATTGAGCGGAGTGTTAGAGTAGCATGATGTGCGATGTATAGCTTAGGGAACCTTTGCTGTGTATTGTACTGTCATGCTTTGTGTGATTGTAATTTATTGTATGACTTGTAATGACTGAACGGACAATAAAGCTCTTTCAATAAACCACTAAAGTTGAGTTGGCCCCCATGATTCCCTCACAGTCTGGTCTCCCTGGCCCCCATGATTCCCCTCCCTCACAGATTGGTCTGACTGCCCACCCCCATTTCCCTTTCCCTCACAGACTGGTCTCCCTGGCCACCATGGTTTCCTATCCCCACACACAGGTCTTCCTCACCCTTATGGTTCCTGCTTTGCCGCAGACTGGTCCACCTGTCCCCATAGTCCCCCACCCTGTCCCCCCTCCCTTTATCACCTTCCTTTCATGCTTGTATTTTCTGGCTCTTCTACTCCCCTCTGCTTCTACACTGCATGACCTTTGACTGATGACTGTAAAATCACCAGAGGTCCTGCAAGCCTTGTTACAGTTCTAGAAAAGGGCCTCCTCACTGCAGTTTTAGCACGATTTTGCACAGAATTCATATGTCCAGTTTGAGCCCAAAACAGACAATAGATCCAGCACTAGGAACACCACTGCCATAAATGGGTGGAATTGGTCTAAAACAAAATGTTGAGGTAGATGGTACATGTCAAAGTAATATACATGTGAATGTGAAGATGTAAAGTTTCCCAGCAGAACATTGCTCAGACTTTCACACTGCCTTCTTATTCCCATAATATATCCTGGTGCCATCTCTTTCTTTTTGGAAAGTGATGCAAACACACCCAGCCATTCACATGATGTAAAAGAAAACAGGATACAGAATATTTTCTTTCATTACTGAAAGGAAATATGTCAGCCATTCTGCATGCTTTAAGCTGCACACATGAGCTGACAATTAAAGGGGTATTCCAGGAAAAAAATTTTTATCAACTGGCTCCAGAAAGTTAAACTGATTTGTAAATTACTTATATAAAAAAAAAATCTTAATCCTTGGAATAATTATCAGCTGCTGAAGTTGAGTTCTTCTTTTTTGTCTGGCAACAGTGCTCTCTGCTGACATCTCTGCTTGTCTTGGGAACTGCACAGAGTAGAAGAGGGTTGCTTTGGGAATTTGCTTCAACTCTGGACAGTTCCCGAGACAGGTTTCATCAGAGAGCACTTAGACAGAAAAGAACAACTAAACTTCAGAAGCTCATAAGTACTGAAAGGATTAAGATTTTTTAATAGAAGTAATTTACAAATCTGTTTAACTTTCTGGAGCCAGTTGATATATAAAAAACGTTTTTTCCTGGATAACCCCTTTAATGTGGCAAAAAAATTAACTTTACCTTTTTTGCCAAATATTTTTGTAAGAGTTTTCGAAATACTACTGAGAACAACCCAATAACAAAAAAACATTACAAGCATATATATCTCAAGAAGTCAAATCAGAAATACATGGTAAATAGTGAATACAGCACAGTAAACTCGGGGGTACAGAATATGCACACAGGGTAGGGCAAGTAACCCAAACCCTGGGGTGATTGGGAGAGTGAAGAATTGAACAGCACCACCCAATAAGGAAAGGGCTAAATCGAGTCAAGGTAATTCCAGTAAGCCCAGAGAGCCATTGAGAGCCTCTATACTGTACCACTCCGTGTAGCCAAAGGGGAGCATAATGTCAGCAATCTCCCGCATACTAATGTGAGTCACTATAAAGGGTTTCCACTTGCGGAAGAACTGATTAGTACCCGTAAGTTTATGCCTTTCAGCATCGATCCTATCCACCCCCAGGAAGACCTTCATTTGAGCTATCACCATAGGCAAGTCTGATGTTACGTCAGAGAGCCATCTGCCGAAGAGGCAGCGCAACGCCTCAACGCCACATGGACAATCTGGGGGGGCCTCAGGGGCGAAGTTGGTGGAAAAGCATGCCCCTCTGGGTCATAGGGACTCTCACCCACCAATGGTCATAAATATAACCCGCCACTAGTTCCCAATAGGACTTGGAATGAGTGCAAGTCCACACACCGTGATACAAATTGGTCAGTGGGGTGAGACACTTAGGAAAGTGTGTTATTCTATCCGGAAAATCAGGAGAGGGGAGAATATTAAAGCCATACAGTGCAGCGTGAGCCATTTTAAAGTACATGTCTCTCCAACGTTCATTAACGACACACTTGTGCACAGCCATCCTCCCAAAGAGAATGATCTCGCTCAGGTCCTCATTGCCGGTCCATCTCTCCCACGTACAGAATAGTTTATTTGGATCAACTTTCAGGAACCTGTTACAACAAGCCGAATACAAGTTTGAGATCGAAGAATGTCTGGGTCCCGTACCGATTACAGTATCTAAAATGTGAGTGAGGGATTCCCGCGTGAGATCACGGAGCCTGCTAGTACAAAATGCGTACACCTGATTGGCATATAACATATGAGAACTAGGGACAGCAAACTTAGCTAGAAGTTCAGTGGGCGTGTGCCACCTACAATCCTCTTTATTCATAAGGTCCCCCACCACCGAGACACCTTTCTCTTTCCAAAGGGATAACCAACAAGAGGAATCCCATCGCGGGAACTCGGAATGATGCAGCAGGGGCATCCTCTTGGAAAGGAGAAAGGGGAGGCCAAAAACCTTACGGACCTCCTTCCAAGAAACAATAGAATCTCTCCGGAGGACTGATCGTTTAACCCCAGGAGGTATCTTTGAGAACGCCGTATGAAGTAAGACCAACACCAAATCCCATGGGGCTGCCAGATTGCAGTCCAGTGACACATTAGAATATAAGGAGGAACCATGAAGCCAGTCCATCACATGCCTAATCAAGCACACCAGGTTATAACCCCTTACATTGGGCAAATTAAGGCTATCCTCAGCCTTGCACAACCTGAACTATGTTAGCACAACTTACCTTGCCAAATAAGGCGGGTAACTGCTGACATGAGACGCTTAACATCGGTGTGCTTGAGCAGGACAGGGAGATTCTGGGGAAGATACAAGAGTCTAGGGAAACTGACCATCTTCATCGGCCAATAAAATTCAGTGGCAGGGTCTCCCACCCACGCAATTCAGAGAAGATTTTAGAAAAGAGAGGCGGATAATTAAGGGAATACAGGGAATCAGGCGTCTTACCTATTTTGATACCCAGATACTGAATATGAGAGGACACCACAGACAACCCCAGGTTCCCCACTACCATGAGCCAGCGCAGAGATGACAAACCCAAAGGAAGGAGTTCACTCTTGGACATGTTAATTTTATAACCCGATAGACTCCCAAATTAAGAGAGAAAATCTAAAATGCGTGGGATGTCCCATCTGCAAACAGTGACATCTTCACTTCCGAGGAACCCACTCTCACCTCCGAGTACGCATCCGAGGATTGTAAATAATGCGCCAAGGGTTCAATGGCCAGATCAAACAAGAGGGAAGAGGGTGAGCACCCCTGTCTAGTGCCCTTGTGTAGGAGGAAGGGTGTCGACAAGATCCCCGGTGTCGAGACCCTGGCTGTGAGATTCTTGTACAAACCAGCCAAGAAAAATGAAAACCCTGCCGCTAATTGCAAACTTCTCTAACACCAGGCCCAGAAAATCCCAATGCACATTATCAAAAGCCTTTTCGGCATCTAAGGTCAGTAGTGCTGGGTGGGTATGCGGCTGGGGCTGGTGCAGATAACTATCTAACACCACCAACACTTTTCTAATGTTTGTCACAGCAGATCTATTTATTACAAAACCCACTTGCTGATCACCAATGAGGGAGGGGAGAAACTCCGACAACCGATCCGCTAGGATCTTGGACAAAAGTTTGACATCCTAATTAAACATTTTTTTTTAAATCAACTGGTGCCAGAAAGTTAAACAAATTTGTAAACGACTTCTATTAAAAAATCTTTACCCTTCCAGTACTTTTTAGCAACGGTATGCTACAGAAGAAATTCTTTTCTTTTTGAATTTCTTTTTTGTTTTGTCCACAGTGCTCTGATGATTCTGATGCCCGTATCAGGAACTGTCCAGAGCAGGAGAAAATCTGCTCTGGACAGTTCCTGACACGGACATAGGTGTCAGTAGAGAGCACTGTGGACAAGACAAAAAAGAAATTCAAAAAGAAAAGAATTTTCTCTGTAGCATACAGCTGCTAAAAAGTACTGGAAGGGTAAAGATGTTTTAATAAAAGTCATTTACAAATCTGTTTAGCTTTCTGGCACCAGTTGATTTAAAAAAAAAAAAGTTTTCCACCAAAGTACCCCTTTAACCCCTTAAGGACCAAGGACGTACCGGTACGTCCTTGGTCCTGCTCTTCTGATATAACGCGGGGTTACACAGTAACCCCGCGTCATATCACGGCGGGCCCGGCGTCATAGTGAAGCCGGGACCCGCCTCTAATAGCGCGCAGCACCGATCGCGGCGCCGCGCGCTATTAACCCTTTAGCCGCGCGCTCAGGGCTAAAAGTGAAAGTTCCCGGCTAGCTCAGTCAGGCTGTTCGGGATAGCCGCGGCTAATCACGGCATCCCGAACAGCTGACAGGACAGCGGGAGGGCCCCTTCCTGCCTCCTCGCTGTCCGATCGCCGAATGACTGGTCAGTGCCTGAGATCCAGGCATGAGCAGTCATGCGGCAGAATCGTTGATCACTGGTTTCTTATGAGAAACCAGTGATCAATGATGAAGATCAGTGTGTGCAGTGTTATAGGTCCCTATGGGACCTATAACACTGCAAAAAAAAAGTGAAAAAAAAAGTGAATAAAGATCATTTAACTCCTCCCCTATTAAAAGTTTGAAAAATAAAAATAAACATATATGGTATCACCGCATGCGGAAATGTCCGAATTATAAAAATATATAATTAATTAAACCGCTCGGTCAATGGCGTGCGCGCAAAAAAATTCCAAAGTCCAAAATAGTGCATTTTTGGTCACTTTTTATATAATTTAAAAATGAATAAAAAGCGATAAATAAGTCCTATCAATGCAAAAATGGTACCATTAAAAACTTCAGATCACGGCGCAAAAGATGAGCCCTCATACCGCCCCATACACGGAAAAATTTAAAAGTTATAGGGGTCAGAAGATGACAATTTTAAACGTATTAATTTTCCTGCATGTAGTTATGATTTTTTCCAGAAGTCCGACAAAATCAAACCTATATAAGTAGGGTATCATTTTAATCGTATGGACCTACAGAATAAATATCAGGTGTCATTTTTACGGAAAAATGTACTACGTAGAAACGGAAGCCCCCAAAATTTACAAAACAGCGTTTTTTTTTCAATTTTGTCGCACAATGATTTTTTTTTTCCGTTTCACCGATTTTTGGGCAAAATGACTGACGTCATTACAAAGTAGAATTCGTGGTGCAAAAAATAAGCCATCATATGGATTTTTAGGTTAATCAAGGAAATGGGTCGATAGGAACCCGGATAAATCAGGTTTTTCCCTGGTTTTGGAAGGATGTTAATGTCCGCTAGCTGGAAGGATGGTATTAAAATAGCTGGTGAAAGTAGGAGCAATATGATCTACCAATGGCTTGTAAAAAATCGCCCGAGTAACCATCAGGTCCCGGTGCCTTACCGTTCTTGAGACCTTTGATCGCCACCCTCACCTCCTCCTCGCTAATATCCGCGTTCAGGATGGACCATTGTTCCTCAGATGGGGGGGGGGGGGGGTAGGGTCAAAGTATCTAACAAAACGCTTCCCTTCCCCCACATCAACCATGGAGGGAGAATAAAGAGAAGCGTAGAATTTACCTAGCAGATCATTGACCATATGGGGATCCCCATGTACAGCACCTGACCTAGCCTTCAGGGCTAAAACATGTGCCTGGGGTCTTGAGCCCCTCGCCAACCTCGCCAATAATTTACCCGCCTTATTTCCTTTCTTGAAAAGATCCGTCTCATAGACGGATCGATATATACGTTCCTTCTTATCCAACCATAATTCAAAACTCGCCCTCGCCTCCTGTCACTTGGCTTTGTTCTCCAGGGAAGAAGAATCCACAAACTCTGAATACGCGGCAAACAAGGCCGCGCTCAAAGATTTATAACCCACAATGGTTTCTTTTTAAGAGAAGCACAATGAGAAACTAGCTTACCCCGTAGAACAACTTTGGCTGTTTCCCATTAAAGAGCTGTTGTGGTGACATGGGCCGAGTTATCATAAAAATATTCCAGCCACCACCCCCTGAGGAGATCCAAAAAGGATTCGTCCCAAATACATGGGAAAAACCTCCAAAGAATGTCGTGCCCTTAGGGGACGATGGAAGAAGCTCAAGCAGAACGGAGGAGTGATCAGAAATCACCATGTCTTTTATGTCAACTATGTGAATGCGTCTACCAATCAGTGTGCTAACAAAAAAAGTAAGTGATACGGGACCAAGAGTGATGTACGTGGGAGAAATGAGAGTTCTCCTGGTGGAGAAGGCGCTAAGTGTCCTGAAGCCTAGTAGTAGTCAAGGGAATCACACAATCCAGAGAACCTATAGGAGTTGGAGTGAAAGTGGAGCGCTTGTGATCAATCAGTGGGTCAAGAACAGGGTTCATGTCCCCACCCAGTAACTTCAGTGTCAATGGATCACCCTGCACAATATCTGCCAGAGAGGTAATAAATTATAAATAAATTATAAATACTATAGGAGGCACCATTGTGATCTAATACTAAATGTGACATGCGACCCTCCATGTCATGATCATGGGAGAGGAGACGGAAAATGAAGGATTTATGTATGAGTGTATGTGCACCGGACTTGCCGTCAACTCCTGGGGAACCATACACATGCCCCATTCATAACTTCTGCATTTACTGAAAGTCCGATTCATCCATGTGTGTTTCCTGGAGAAGAATGATATCAGGACAGTGGCGATCAGATAACACAGAAGTTTCCTGTGGGGAGCGAAGACCCTTAACAATCCATGACAATAAAGTAACCATGAGTTGACAATCCCCTATGGGTCAAGTGGCTAAACTGGTAGAACCCCCCCCCCCCCCCCACTAAAGCTGGAAAAAACCCTGGGTACAATAGAACAATACTGCCAACTAAGGAGGCTAGCAAGAGAACAATAGCAGCCCCTGAGTAAGAAAATAAAAGGTGAAAAAATCGAATCTCTGAAAATAAATGAAAAAAAATAAATAAAAAAAAAAAGAGAATAAATAACCCAAATGGTACATTATGACCCAGAATGGTACAGGGGCCACGACCGTGAGGGAGAGAGACTTCACTTTTTTCGGGCATACTGTATGAAACTCCCCACTCCCCTGCAAGGAATAAATAACAAAGAGCCCAGTTGGGCACCCCAGCCTGACTAACGGGACAGGTAGTAGAGGGAACGGAACCAGGGAAGAATGGAACAACACAGGAGGGAAGGAAAATAGAGGAGGGAAGACAGACAGGGAGGCGGTAAGGAAGGCTTCAGTGCAGGTGCAGGCTTCAGATGGCGCAGGACACAGGATATCGACAGGTGAGTTAAAAGTGAAGGTAGTTTATTCTCCCAACATGCAATGCGTTTCACTGCTACAGCAGCTTCATCAGGCAGTTTCACTGCTACAGCAGCTTCATTGGATGCCTGATGAAGCTGTTGTAGCAGTGAAACGCTTTGCATGTTGGGAGATTAAACTACCTCCACTTTTAACTCACCTGTCGATATCCTGTGTCCTGCGCCATCTGAAGCCTGCACCTACACTGAAGCCTTCTCCATTATATCCTTATTCAGCTGGCTGGCTGCGGACACAATTTCCATGTGCTCACCATTGTTGTGTATGTGGCTACACAACTTATCCAGGTGAGCCGCCATTTGCACATATATTATTACCCTACAGGTCTTTCTTTTAATACACTATGGAGCACTGTATTCTCTCTTTTTTATAGGGAAGCGGTAAGGACAAGGCAGGGGCAGGGTAGGAGGAAGGAAGGGGGAGGGGGGGAGTATCCCTCTAAAACAGTACCCCTCAGAAATAATTACAACAATAGCACAAATAAGGCATAATCAGCAAGCAGCTTGAACAGTCTTTAGTGCAGGAGGCTCCCCGGGTCCGGGGGAGAAGGCCGGAGAGCTGAAACATTGGTGAGGCAGGGGATTGGAATGATCCGGGAATACCCAAGGATATAACCGGTGGACAAGGATTAGTAACAGAGGACTGCAAGGGCAATGGGCAACACAATACAAATAATTCGGGCCAACAACAGGACAGTCCTGATCATGTCAATGGGCCAGTCCCTCAAGGGCATCATCCAGGATACAAGGCACAACAGGACGGAGAGTACTGTAGAACATGAACTAGGGTTCAGAGTACCTCGATCTGTCCCAAAAACCGTCCATACTAGCAGGATACACCCCAAGAGCCAGCAGAAGGAGTTACACAGATCAAATACCATACAACTGAAGGCAGAGTAAATCTAGGGAGGGAGAACGATCATTAGAGGAAGGATGGCGTCTGGATGATCTGCAACGTTTCATGCCATCCGCTGCAAGTGGCAAACTGCGGTCATCATCACGGGCACAATGCATCCTGGAAGGACGGGCGTCCATCGGAGACCTGGGGCACGATCGGGAGCGTCGTCCGGGCAGTTGTTCCAGAGCAGCCTCAGCCTGTTGTCTGGAAGAGTAAGACGTGTGTTACGCCGAGCGCTCCGGGTCCCCGCTCCTCCCCGGAGCGCTCGCTACACTTCCCTCACTGCAGCGCCCCGGTCGGTTCCACGGACCCGGGGCGCTGCGTTCCCACCTCCGGCCGGGATGCGATTCGCGATGCGGGTAGCGCCCGCTCGCGATGCGCACCCCGGCTCCCGTACCTTACTCGCTCCCCGTCAGTTCTGTCCCGGCGCGCGCGGCCCCGCTCCCTAGGGCGCGCGCGCGCCGGGTCTTTGCGATTTAAAGGGCCACTGCACCGCTGATTGGTGCAGTGGTTCCAATTAGTGTTTACACCTGTGCACTTCCCTATATCACCTCACTTCCCCTTCACTCCCTCGCCGGATCTTGTTGCCCTAGTGCCAGTGAAAGCGTTCCTTGTGTGTTCCTTGCCTGTGATTCCAGACCTTCTGCCGTTGCCCCTGACTACGATCCTTGCTGCCTGCCCCGACCTTCTGCTACGTCCGACCTTGCTTCTGTCTACTCCCTTGTACCGCGCCTATCTTCAGCAGCCAGAGAGGTTGAGCCGTTGCTAGGGGATACGACCTGGTCACTACCGCCGCAGCAAGACCATCCCGCTTTGCGGCGGGCTCTGGTGAAAACCAGTAGTGACTTAGAACCGATCCTCTAGCACGGTCCACGCCAATCCCTCTCTGGCACAGAGGATCCACTACCTGCCAGCCGGCATCGTGACAGTAGATCCGGCCATGGATCCCGCTGAAGTTCCTCTGCCAGTTGTCGCTGACCTCACCACGGTGGTCGCCCAGCAGTCACAACAGATTGCGCAACAAGGCCAACAGCTGTCTCAACTGACTGTTATGCTACAACAGTTACTACCACAGCTCCAGCAATCATCTCCTCCGCCAGCTCCTGTACCTCCTCCGCAGCGAGTGGCCGCTTCTGGAATACGACTATCCTTGCCGGATAAATTTGATGGGGACTCTAAGTTTTGCCGTGGCTTTCTTTCCCAATGTTCATTACACTTGGAGATGATGTCGGACCAGTTCCCCACTGAAAGGTCTAAGGTGGCTTTCGTAGTCAGCCTGCTGTCTGGAAAAGCCCTGGCTTGGGCCACACCGCTCTGGGACCGCAATGACCCCGTCACTGCCTCTGTACACTCCTTCTTCTCGGAAATTCGAAGTGTCTTTGAGGAACCTGCCCGAGCCTCTTCTGCTGAGACTGCCCTGTTGAACCTGGTCCAGGGTAATTCTTCCGTTGGCGAGTATGCCGTACAGTTCCGTACCCTTGCTTCAGAATTATCCTGGAATAATGAGGCACTCTGCGCGACCTTTAAAAAAGGCCTATCCAGCAACATTAAAGATGTTCTGGCCGCACGAGAAATCCCTGCTAACCTACATGAACTCATCCATCTTGCCACTCGCATTGACATGCGTTTTTCCGAACGGCGTCAGGAGCTCCGCCAGGATATGGACTCTGTTCGCACGAGGCATTTCTTCTCCCCGGCTCCTCTCTCCTCTGGTCCCCTGCAATCTGTTCCTGTGCCTCCCGCCGTGGAGGCTATGCAGGTCGACCGGTCTCGCCTGACACCCCAAGAGAGGACACGACGCCGCATGGAGAATCTCTGCCTGTACTGTGCTAGTACCGAACACTTCCTGAAGGATTGTCCTATCCGTCCTCCCCGCCTGGAAAGACGTCCGCTGACTCCGCACAAAGGTGAGACAGTCCTTGATGTCTACTCTGCTTCTCCACGTCTTACTGTGCCTGTGCGGATGTCTGCCTCTGCCTTCTCCTTCTCTGCTGTGGCCTTCTTGGACTCTGGATCTGCAGGAAATTTCATCTTAGCCTCTCTCGTCAACAGGTTCAACATCCCGGTGACCAGTCTCGCCAGACCCCTCTACATCAATTGTGTAAACAATGAAAGATTGGACTGTACTATACGTTTCCGCACGGAGCCCCTTCTAATGTGCATCGGATCTCATCACGAGAGGATTGAACTGTTGGTCCTCCCCAATTGCACTTCTGAAATCCTTCTTGGACTTCCCTGGCTTCAACTCCATTCCCCAATCCTGGATTGGTCCACTGGGGAGATCAAGAGTTGGGGGCCCTCTTGTTCCAAGGACTGCTTAAAACCGGTTCCCAGTAAACCTTGCCGTGTCCCTGTGCTTCCTCATGTAACCGGTCTCCCTAAGGCCTATATGGACTTTGCGGACGTTTTTTGCAAAAAACAAGCTGAGACTCTACCTCCTCACAGGCCTTATGATTGTCCCATTGACCTCCTCCCGGGCACTACTCCACCCCGGGGCAGAATCTATCCTCTGTCCGTCCCAGAGACTCTTGCCATGTCTGAATACGTCCAAGAAAATTTAAAAAAGGGCTTTATCCGTAAATCCTCCTCTCCTGCCGGAGCCGGATTTTTCTTTGTGTCCAAAAAAGATGGCTCTCTACGTCCTTGCATTGACTACCGCGGTCTTAATAAAATCACGGTTAAGAACCGCTACCCCCTACCCCTCATCTCTGAACTCTTTGATCGTCTCCAAGGTGCCCATATTTTTACCAAACTGGACTTAAGAGGTGCTTATAATCTCATCCGCATCAGAGAGGGGGATGAATGGAAAACGGCATTTAACACCAGAGATGGACACTTTGAGTATCTGGTCATGCCCTTTGGTCTATGCAACGCCCCTGCCGTCTTCCAAGACTTTGTTAATGAAATTTTTCGTGATCTACTATACTCCTGTGTTGTTGTATATCTGGACGATATCCTGATTTTTTCTGCCAATCTTGAAGAACACCGCCAGCATGTCCGTATGGTTCTTCAGAGACTTCGTGATAATCAACTCTATGCCAAAATAGAGAAATGTCTGTTTGAATGCCAATCTCTTCCTTTTCTAGGATACTTGGTCTCTGGCCAGGGACTACAAATGGACCCAGATAAACTCTCTGCCGTCTTAGATTGGCCACGCCCCTCCGGACTCCGTGCCATCCAACGTTTTTTGGGGTTCGCCAATTATTACAGGCAATTTATTCCACATTTTTCTACCATTGTGGCTCCTATTGTGGCTTTAACAAAAAAAAATGCCGATCCCAAGTCTTGGCCTCCTCAAGCGGAAGACGCCTTTAAACGACTCAAGTCTGCCTTTTCTTCGGCTCCCGTGCTCTCCAGACCTGACCCATCTAAACCCTTCCTATTGGAGGTTGATGCCTCCTCAGTGGGAGCTGGAGCTGTCCTTCTACAAAAAAACTCTTCCGGGCATGCTGTTACTTGTGGTTTTTTTTCCAGGACCTTCTCTCCGGCGGAGAGGAACTACTCCATCGGGGATCGAGAGCTTCTAGCCATTAAATTAGCACTTGAGGAATGGAGGCATCTGCTGGAGGGATCAAGATTTCCAGTTATTATTTACACCGATCACAAGAACCTCTCCTACCTCCAGTCTGCCCAACGGCTGAATCCTCGTCAGGCCAGGTGGTCTCTGTTCTTTGCCCGATTTAATTTTGAAATTCACTTTCGGCCTGCTGATAAAAACATTAGGGCCGATGCTCTCTCTCGTTCCTCAGATGCCTCTGAAATTGAACTCTCTCCTCAACACATCATTCCTCCTGACTGCCTGATTTCCACTTCTCCAGCCTCCATCAGGCAAACTCCTCCAGGAAAGACCTTTGTTTCTCCACGCCAACGCCTTGGGATCCTCAAATGGGGTCACTCCTCCCATCTCGCAGGTCATGCGGGCATCAAGAAATCTGTGCAACTCATCTCTCGCTTCTATTGGTGGCCGACTCTAGAGACTGATGTGGTGGACTTTGTGCGAGCCTGCACTATCTGTGCCCGGGATAAGACTCCTCGCCAGAAGCCCGCTGGTTTTCTTCATCCTCTACCTGTCCCCGAACAACCTTGGTCTCTGATTGGTATGGATTTTATTACTGACTTACCCCCATCCCATGGCAACACTGTTATTTGGGTGGTCGTTGATCGATTCTCCAAAATGGCACATTTCATCCCTCTTCCTGGTCTTCCTTCAGCGCCTCAGTTGGCTAAACAATTTTTTGTACACATTTTTCGTCTTCACGGGTTGCCTACACAGATCGTCTCGGATAGAGGCGTCCAATTTGTGTCTAAATTCTGGAGGGCTCTCTGTAAACAACTCAAGATTAAATTAAATTTTTCTTCTGCATACCATCCTCAATCCAATGGACAAGTAGAGAGAATTAACCAGATCTTGGGTGACTATTTACGACATTTTGTTTCCTCCCGCCAGGATGACTGGGCAGATCTTCTACCTTGGGCCGAATTCTCGTATAATTTCAGAATCTCTGAATCTTCCTCCAAATCTCCGTTTTTCGTGGTGTACGGCCGTCACCCTCTTCCCCCCCTCCCTACCCCCTTGCCCTCTGGTCTGCCCGCTGTGGATGAAATTTCTCGTGATCTTTCCACCATATGGAAAGAGACCCAAAATTCTCTCTTACAGGCTTCTTCTCGCATGAAGAGATTCGCAGATAAGAAAAGAAGAGCTCCTCCCATTTTTTCCCCTGGAGACAAGGTATGGCTCTCCGCTAAATATGTCCGTTTCCGTGTCCCGAGCTATAAGTTGGGACCACGCTATCTTGGTCCTTTTAAAGTTTTGTGTCAAATTAATCCTGTCTCTTACAAACTTCTTCTTCCTCCTTCTCTTCGTATCCCTAATGCCTTTCACGTCTCTCTTCTTAAACCTCTCATCCTCAACCGTTTTTCTCCTAAATCTGTTCCTCCCACTCCTGTTTCCGGCTCCTCGGACATCTTCTCTGTCAAAGAGATTTTGGCCTCTAAAAAGGTCAGGGGAAGAACTTTTTTTTTAGTGGATTGGGAGGGTTGTGGTCCAGAAGAGAGGTCCTGGGAACCTGAGGACAATATCCTGGACAAAAGTCTGATCCTCAGGTTCTCAGGCCCCAAGAAGAGGGGGAGACCCAAGGGGGGGGGTACTGTTACGCCGAGCGCTCCGGGTCCCCGCTCCTCCCCGGAGCGCTCGCTACACTTCCCTCACTGCAGCGCCCCGGTCGGTTCCACGGACCCGGGGCGCTGCGTTCCCACCTCCGGCCGGGATGCGATTCGCGATGCGGGTAGCGCCCGCTCGCGATGCGCACCCCGGCTCCCGTACCTTACTCGCTCCCCGTCAGTTCTGTCCCGGCGCGCGCGGCCCCGCTCCCTAGGGCGCGCGCGCGCCGGGTCTTTGCGATTTAAAGGGCCACTGCACCGCTGATTGGTGCAGTGGTTCCAATTAGTGTTTACACCTGTGCACTTCCCTATATCACCTCACTTCCCCTTCACTCCCTCGCCGGATCTTGTTGCCCTAGTGCCAGTGAAAGCGTTCCTTGTGTGTTCCTTGCCTGTGATTCCAGACCTTCTGCCGTTGCCCCTGACTACGATCCTTGCTGCCTGCCCCGACCTTCTGCTACGTCCGACCTTGCTTCTGTCTACTCCCTTGTACCGCGCCTATCTTCAGCAGCCAGAGAGGTTGAGCCGTTGCTAGGGGATACGACCTGGTCACTACCGCCGCAGCAAGACCATCCCGCTTTGCGGCGGGCTCTGGTGAAAACCAGTAGTGACTTAGAACCGATCCTCTAGCACGGTCCACGCCAATCCCTCTCTGGCACAGAGGATCCACTACCTGCCAGCCGGCATCGTGACAACGTGAAACTCCCATCAAGGTGGTGCACCTTTAAAGTGGCCGGATACAGCAGCTGGAAACGTCTTTTTGAGAAATCTTCAAACAACACGAGAAGACTGTTGCGAAATTCCAGAGGGGACATGCGTTTACGAAAGGCACGGAGAAGCTCCAACTTGTCATTGTAATCCAAGAGATTGAAAATCACTTGCCGGTGGCTGAGACTGTACAATGTCGTGGCGATTGGAGTGCGAGACAGATGGCGGGTTGGGGCCCAGACGGTGCGCTCGCTCCATCTGGCATAGGTGAGTCCCAGGGCTTTAGGCAGGTCACGGAACTTTTGCAGTCCTCCAATTTTTCACTCACATAGACCAAATCAGTTTCTGCACGGCGCAGACAGGTCTCCAGCCCGCTGTTCTCATCTTCCAGGGACACTATACGCTTTTCCGCCTCATCTTGTCGGTCAGCATGGCCTTGTACATCCTTCTGCAGCTGTAATACTGTGGCCTTCATGCTGGTCTTCATGGCAGCTTGTATGTCTGGTAAGATGAGCTGCACCATCTTAGCAGCCAGTGTCTGCAAATCCACAGGCCAGGCTTCTGCAGCTGAAGTAGCCTGCTTATTGAGCTGCAGACTGCTGGACATATCAGGGGGAGCATCCTTAGCGCTGAAGAGGAGCTGATTGCTGGTTTCCCCGTGCATTGGGGCCATTGCGGAGGTGGAGTCTGGCGAGACCCCCACGGGTTAAGATGGAGCCGCCGGACCCTGGCTATTGCAGACCAAGTAGCAATCCATCACATGGCTCTAAGGTGAGGGGGAAGGCAGAGCAGTGGCTAGAAGTCCCGCAGGACCAGTGTGCGGTTCTGTGTGCCGGGGATTGCGGGAGCTCTGTCCTCACTCCTCCTGCATAGCCCACGCTGGAACTGGAAGTTCTCTTTACCTTTTCTAAAGTTGTTGAGTCCTCAAATCTGTCTCTTGTTCTGAAATGTCAAAGAGGCGAGGCAGAGCTGCTGTAGAAGTGCCACAGCATTTCCAGCATCCTGGCTTTCCATCTCTCCCTGCTCTGCCATGATAGACATACAGAGCTTGGCTCACAGTGCCGAGTCCTGTATACAGAGAGATAAGGTAGAAAAAACTATCCCCGCTAGGCGCTATCTCCAGAGGAACAAATAAATGTGAGGGGAATCCTCTAGGTAACAATAAAACTTGTTTATTGAATAAACAAAAAAATAATAATTTACAGGCTACATTAAAAGCAAGACGCGTTTCGGGTGTTGTACCACCCTTCCTCAGTTGCAGATGTGTGGAGCATGATGGTCATGGGGGTCCTCTTTATAGTTCCAAACAGGCACCCAAATCGGAGTTGGTCACCGTGCAAAAACTTGTCAGGTCCAAGTGTAGAAATGAGAATGCAAAATAATACATACAGTACAGTAGAGGTGAACATGTAATGATAATAACCTAATGGGTGAAAAAGGGTAGAACTAAAATCAATAATATAGGTTTTAAAAATTGCAAATGTGGATATATAGAAAGAAAACATCCGGGTCATGACTCGGAACTGAAAAGTGTACAACGTGCACTTGATAGTTGGGCTAGAACCTTCCTGAAATGTTCAGATTAAATACAATAAAACACAATGGGAGGCATAAATGGGGAAAGCTATCAACACAAAAATAATAATGGAATGACGATGTACAAGATCGCGCCGCGCAATCTAGGTTTGAATGAGCGGCACTGAAGGGGAGACACGCAGTGTAATGAGCAAATAGGCTAAAAGTAAACAGACAGCATGTGTACCGGGTCATAGAGAGAAAAAAAAAACATCAGCGCATACAGCGCTAGTAGTAAACATGAAAATAAATATAAAATAACAAATAAAAAAATAGAAATAAAAATAAATAGAAATAATAATATTAATAATAAAAAATAAATATATATAAATTATAAAAATAAATATAAATAATAAAATAAAAAAATTATAAATAAAAATAAAAATAAAAATAAAAATAATTATAAAAATAAATATAAATGAAAATAAAAATAATAATTATAATAAAAAAATAATAATTCAAAATAAATAAATAATAATAATAATAATAATAACAAAAAAAAACTAACGTTTTCAAACAATGAATCCAATAGTTCTCTTGTTTCCTGAGCGAACTGAACCATTGATTAGTATCCTTGGATGTGTTCAATAGGGAGAAGTTAAAATGCACTAAAATCACAATTGTGAGCCTCTAGGGAATGAAGTGATATGCTGTGTACTAAAAAACCATTGTTGACATTTGCATGGTGTTTGTTGGTGCGGCAACATAACTTTTGTATTGTGCAGCCTACATACTGTAATGCAAGAGCATTCCAACAAATAGATGACATAAATAGTTCCACAATTAATAAAAGACTGTATTGGGAACGTGTCCCCTGTAACATTTGACTTAAAGTGCTTGGTGCCATGTGCAATATTCGAGCAGCATTTACATGTAGTGATGTTGCACCTAAAGGCACCCGAAGGGGCCGCCAAGAAGGTAACTGTCTTACCTTCCTTTGGTTTTAATATACTGGGAGCCAGGATGTTTTTCAGAGTTTTAGATCTCTGAAAAGTGATATTCGGTTTAGTGGGAATAACGTTTTAGGGATAAGGGTCAAGAAGTAGAATGTTCCAGTGTTTTGCCAGGATGGATTTAATACACTTATGATCACTATTGTAATTGGGGATGAAATTGCATTTGAAGGTGATATCATTGTTCTTTTTATCGCTGGGCAGGAGGCAGACTTTTTGATCTAAAGGCCAGGCCTTCTTGCGGGCATTAAAAATAAGGGATTTGGGGTAACCTTTCTTGTTGAATCTGTCTGCCAGAATGTTACTTTGGGTAATAAAGTCGTTTTTGTTTGTTCAGTTGCACCTTATCCTTTTTAAATTGGCCAAAGGGACATTTTGAATCCATTTATTGAAATGTGAACTTGTGTAGTCCAAATAACTATTACTGTCCACCTTTTTAAAGTATGTCTTTGTGGATATCTGGTTGGCCTCATGGAACTCAATGACATGCAAAAATTCAGCATTGTTTTCAAAGATGTTGTGAGTAAACTCCAAGTTCTATTCATTTATGTTCAAGTCATGGATAAAGGTGTCAAGCTCTTCTCTAGAGCCTTCTCAAATGATAAAAATATCATCAATGTACCTATTATAGGAAATACATCTGGAAAACAAGGGGTGGGGGTAGATGACACTCTCCTCGTAGAGGCCCAGGAACAAATTTGCCAGACTGGGCGCAAAACGGGACCCCATTGCTGTACCCCATTCCTGTTTGTATATACAGTTATTACATTTGAAATAGTTGTGGTGCAGGATGAACCGTATTCCTTCTAGAATGAAGGATTGGGCGGGAGGCATGTTGGGGTCTAGTTTGAGAAAGTGTGATATGGCCGTAATACCCAACTCATGATCAATGATGGTGTACAGTGAAGTAATGTCCATGGTTATTGAGTATGGTGTTAATGAAATCAGCGGTATCTCTAGTATATGATGGAATATTAGTGACATATTTTTGGAGAATAATATCAATATACTAAGACAGATTTGAAGTCATTGAGTTGATACCTGAAATTATAAGTCATCCAGGGGGGGGGGGGGGGGGGTTCAATATTTTTATGGACCTTTGGAAGGTAATAAAAAGAGGGGTGTATCTGGTTCCGGAATCAAGAGGTATTTAAATTCCTGCTTGGTTAGGACCCCTCTTTCGAATCCATCCTGTAATAGTAGTTTGAATGCTGCATATTATTGATTGGTGGGATTGAAACTTAAAGGTATGTAAAATTTCTTAGCTGACAGTAAGTGGTTGGCCTCTGTAATATAGTCTTCTCTATTGAGCAAAACAACACCCCCCCCCCCTTTATCTGCTGCCTTGATGACAATGGTTTTGTCATCAGTCAGGGATTTTAAAGAAGTTTTTTGTGCTTTCGTTAGATTTTGGGTGTACTTAGTTTTTGAGGAACATAATGTTTCAAAGTCAGACATGATTGCTGTAGAGAATGTTTCTATATAGTTACCTCTATGATGCAGAGGTTAAAAATCAGACTTGGGTTTGAGATGAGTAGGTATGGGGGGCGGGTCTAGAGTGGTGGCATAATCTTTTAAATTGACAGTATCGACTGTGGTGTTTGTAATTGCGGTGGAGGTCTTATCAGACATATTGAAGAGTCGCTGAAGTGTAAGTTTACATATGTAATTGTTGGTGTCTAGAAACAGATCAAAGCTGTTGGATCTGTTAGACGGAAATAAAGATAGACCTTTCTCCAATAAGCTGACTTCAATAGGAGACAAAGAGCGTTTCGACAGATTGAATATTTTGACAGTTTGGAGACCATGGGTGAAGGTCTCTATTCTGTTGGTGGTCTTCTTTTGTTCTTGTAGTTTCTTATGTGACCCTCCTCTACATCCTCTCTTCCTTTTCTTTTTTTTACCCAGTGGTGCTGCAACGTGTATGGTTTCTAAGGGTGGATGTGTGTTGAGGGCTAATGGAGTTATGGATAATGGAGGGGTGCTTAGAGGTAGCCCTGAAAAAGATATGTCACAGAAGGAGATATGAGTGGGAGATACATGGGAAACTGAAAGTTCCGCAGGCCCAGTATGTGGTGTGAAGAAAGGTTCCAATGTAGTGGGAGAATGTGGAGGCAAGGATGGGAATGATGGGGTCATGTGTACTGTGATGAGAGAATCTTCGAAGGATGAATTGGCTTCTTCAATAACACTAAATCTCCCTGTGGGTAGGGAAGATCCATTGTTGTTTCTTATGTATTTCAAGAGTTTCTGTGCTATATCTGACCTAGATATGGTGGGGTGAGTGATGGCTATGGATGGAGATGGAGGTGGATGGATTTCAGCCGTGGTGATAATGGAATCTTTGGTGGTTTCAGTGGAGACGGTATCAGTGGAGGACTTCGACTGGACTGTGACTGTGGTACGGATCACATGCCTGCACCATACACACTAATGAGGCACACGTGCAGTGATGTACTAAACCCTCTGCTCACAGCAGGACCTGTCACCACAGGGGCACCTTTTAGTATTCATGGTGACGGCAAATGATCTGTATATTTTTTCTCACAGCACCAAACCTTGCTGGTGTAAATTTCAGCTAAAACCATCAAGAGCGAGAGGCTATCACCCCTTTAGAATAACACTCACCAACTTTTTAAAAAGTAACATGTCTGGTTTAAAAAGAAGAAAAGTCACAGACCAAAACATTGGCTTTCACAAACATTGTACACTTTTTCATGCCAAAAACAGGACATACACATTTGATAAATTCTCCTTTTCCAAAGAGAGCACTATGATTGAACAAGTCACTGATGTGAGCATGCTGTGGCTGGTAGCATGCACCCCTCACTTGTGCCAAGTGATGTCACTACTTTTCGGACGGGTTCTGAGAATGGCTCCAATTACTCTGACACGTTTTTGAAACTGTGTTTAGCTTTTTCTGTTGTTCTATGATTGGTGAAAATAGGCTAAGAAGGAAAAGATTCAAGATGAAAAAATTGTATACGCCCAATAAATAAATAGCAATGTCCAGTAGAAGAATGGGAACAGTGCTTTTACTTAGAAGTTGCTAAAATGTATTCAAATAGGCAATAGGTACAATGGAGGTTTGCCACAGGGCCAAGGTATGTACAATTTACAAGATTATCAAAATCATACCAAACAATATGTTCTCCTGGCAGGGAGGGGAAAAAAAACAGGAGGAAAAAGAGTTAACTGATACCCTGTCCTTCATATCGCACGCAATAATGGCTTTGGGGAAGGGACATATACCATAAGAGATTGTTGCTAGTGATGAGCGAGCTTTTGAAAAATTTGATTTGGCCGATTCAACAAATTTTTCAAAAAAAAGATTGCTTCGGGTTGAATTTATTTGCGGCAAATCTATATTAAAAGTGCTATTTATGGCCTACAGTGAGCCTCAATAGGGGTGTAGAATACTGCTTTGTTCTAACACACATATGGAGTGTGCTGGGGTAGTGAAATAATACTGTTATTCAGTATGACATGCAGATTACAGGCATCGCAAATAGAATCACTGATGCAGAGCAGCACAATGACAGAGCCTGGAGGTGGCATCAGTATGAGGAGACCATATAGTGGCTGAATGACAAAGCATGGAGGTGGCGGAAGCATGAGGAGACCATATAGTGGCTGAATGACACAGTGTGGAGGTATTGGCAGCATGAGGAGACATATAGTGGCTGAATGACACAGTGTGGAGGTGTTGGCAGCAGGAGGGGACATATAGTGGCTGAATGACACAGCGTGGAGGTGTTGGTAGCATGAGGAGACGATATAGTGGCTGAATTACACATCTCGGATGTGTTGGTAGCATGAGGAGACCATATAGTGGTTAAATTACAAGCTTGGATGTGTCTGAAGCATGAGGAGACCATATAGTGGCTGAATGACACAGTGTGGAGGTGTTGGCAGCATGAAGAGACCATATAATGGCTAAATGACATAGCGTGGAGGTGTTGGCAGCATGAGGAGACCATATAGTTGCTGAATGACACAGCCTGGAGCTGGCAGCAGCATGAGTAGACACTAGGGCTTCACAATCCCTAAGATTACAAAATTAATTTTGAAACTTAAATTAAAGATTTATGGTAGCTAGTGCTACCATAAAATTTTTTAGGCCCAGGCCCATGCGCAGCAGCATCAGTAAACCATATATTGGCTGAATGACACAGCCTGGATTTGGCTGAATCATGAGGAGACCCTATAGTGGCTGAATGGCGCAGCATAGAGGTGGCTGAAGCATGAGGAGACTATATAGTGGCAGAATGGCACGGCCTGGAGGTGGCTGAAGCATGAGGAGACCATATAGTGGCTGAATTGCACAGCCTGGAGGTGGCTGAAGCATGAGGAGACCATAAAGTGGCTAAATGAGACAGCGTGGAGGTGTTGGCAGCATGAGGAGACCATATAGTGGCTGAATGACACAGCGTGGAGGTGTTGGAAGCATGAGGAGACCATAAAGTGGCTGAATGACACAGCTTGGATGTGGCTGAAGCATGAGGAGACCGTATAGTGGCTGAATTACACAGCGTGGAGGTGTTGACAGCATGAGGAGACCATATAGTTGCTGAATGGCACAGCCTGGAGCTGGCAGCAGCATGAGTAGACACTAGGGCTTCACAATCCCTAAGATTACAAGATTAATTTAAAATGTAAATTTAAGATTTATGGTAGCTAGTGCTTCCATAAAAAAAAAAATGAGGCCCAGGCCCAGGTGCAGCAGCATCAGTAAACCATATATTGGCTGAATGACACAGCCTGGAGGTGGCTGAATCATGAAAAGACTATATAGTGACAGAATGGCAGAGCCTGGAGTGGGCAGAAGCATGAATAGACCATATAGTGGCTGAATTGCAAAGCTCGGATGTGGCTAAAGCATGAGGAGACCATATAGTGGCTGAGTGACACAGTGTGGAGGTGGTGGCTGCCTGATGAGACCATATAGTTGCTGAATGAAACAGCCTGGAGCTGGCAGTAGCATGAGTAGACACTAGGGCTTCACAATCCCAAGATTACAAGATGAATTTTGAAATTTAAATTGAAGATTTATGGTAGCTAGTGCTACCATAAAAAATGTTAGGCCCAGGTGCAGCAGCATCAGTAAACTATATATTGGCTGAATGACACAGCCTGGAGTTGGCTGAATTATGAGGAGACCCTATAGTGGCTGAATGGCACAGCCTAGAGATGGCTGAAGCATGAGGAGACTATATAGTGACAGAATGGCACGGCCTGGAGGTGACTGAAGCATGAAGAGACCATATAGCAGCTGAATTGCACAGCCTGGAGGTGGCTGAAGCATGAGGAAGCCATATAGTGGCTGAATGACACAGCCTGGAGGTGACTGAAGCATGAGGAGACCATATAGTGTCTGAATGGCACAGCCTGGAGTTGGCAGAAGCATGAGTATACCATATAGGGGCTGAATGGCACAGCCTGGAGGAAGCTGAAGCATGGGGAGACCATATAGTGACTGAATGGCACAGCCTGGAGTTGGCAGAAGCATGGGTATACCATATAGTGTCTGAATGGCACAGCCTGGAGGTGGCTGAAGCATGAGGAGACCATATAGTGGCTGAATGACACAGCGTGGAGGTGTTGGCACCATGAGGAGACCATATAGTGGATAAATAACAAGCTTGGATGTGGCTGAAGCATGAGGAGACTAAATAGTGGCTGAATGGCACAGTGTGGAGGTGTTGGCAGCATGAGGAGACCATATAGTGGCTAAATGACAAGCTTGGATGCGGCTGAAGCATGAGGAGACTATATAGTGGCAGAATGGCAAAGCCTAGAGGTGGCTGAAGCATGAGTAGACAATAGAGTGGCTGAATTGCACAGCCTGGAGGTGGCTGAAGCATGAATAGACCATATAGTGGCTGAATTGCACAGCCTGGAGGTGGCTGAAGCATTAGGAGGCCATTGAGATTTAAATTTTTAAAATTTTAAACGAAGGACCAAATCTAACAAGGAATCACATGTCAAATGGCAGCACAATGACAGAGGCCCGAGGTGGCATCAGTATGAGGAGATTATATAGTGGCTGAATGACTACCTGGAGTTTGTGGCAGCATGGGGAGACCATATAGTGTCTAAATGTCACAGCCTGGAGTTGGCAGAAGCATGAGGAAAACATATAATGTATGAATGGCACAGCCTGGAGTTGGCTGAAGCATGAGAAGACCATATAGTGTCTGAATGGCACAGCCTGGAGGTGGCTGAAGCATGAGAAGAGACCATATAGTGGCTGGATGGCACAGCCTGGAGTTGGCTGAAGCATGAGGATTCCACATAGTTGTTGAATGGCACAGCCTGGAGTTGGCTGAAGCATGAGGAGACCATGTAATCTATGAATGGCACAGCCTGGAGTTGACTGAAGCCTGAGGTTACCATATAGTGTCTGAATGGCACAGCCTGGAGGTGGCTGAGGCATGAGGACACCATATAGTGGCTGAATGAGACAGCCCAGAGATGGTAGCAGCAGCATCAGGAGTCCTGAATGTGTCCCGGTGACAGAGTGGTGTGGTGGGTGCAATGCCAGTACCCAGTGACGAAGGTGGGTGAGAAAAGGTCTAATGCTGAGGAATGTTTGTAACTGGGTAGCAGCGCCTTAAATCTGGCACTATCCCTATTTGTGAAGTGTTGGTGTGGCACCATGGTCAATCTACTCTGATGCATCAGGCATTGGTGGGTGGAAATTCTGGCTGATCCATGCCTGATTCATCTTCACAAAGGTCAGTCTCTCCACATTTTTCATGGACAGACGAGTTCTCCTGGGGTTACTATGGCCTCCGCCGCACTAAAGACCCGCTCTGATGGCACACTACTGGACGGGCAGGTCAGTTTTCCAGGGCAAACTCTGCTAGTTGCGGCCACAAATCAAGTTTGGCTGCCCAGAAGTCCAGTGGATCTTTAAGGTGTGATTGCATGGCCATGTCAAGGTATGCCACCACCTGCTGGTTCAGGTCCTGCTCCAGGTCTACCTGCTGCTGATGAGTTGCTTCACTATGTGGGTGAAGAAAGGTACTCATCAGCGACTGTAGACTCAGGCTGCTGATGATGTTGCTGGTACTGCTCCTGCCACCCCACCCTTCCCCAGCAGCCATGGCAGTGGATGGTGAGTGCAGGGGGTCCCCCGATTCAGACCTGAGAGAGGATGGACGATGGTGCCGATAGGCATCAGCCAACTGACTACATAGGATGCCTCTGTAGTAGGTCACTTTGTCATCCCTCTCAGTGGATGTAAAAAAGGCTTCTATTTCATGGCGGTAGCGAGGGTCCTATAAGGTGGAGATCCAGAAGTCAAACCTGCTGCCAAATGGTGACAATTCGGCTGTCACTAAGCAAGCAAGTGAGCATGCATCGTGGCATTTGTGCAAGTGCCCTGCACACATGGTATGCTGAAGCACCACTGAGACTTGTCTAGGTAGTGGAGGCTGATGACACAATGGAGGATGAGGAGGCGGAGTCGCACACTGTCACAGGATCAACGGCCTGAGAGCATGGAGGAGGAAGTAGCATGTCCTGTCCAAGTTGGTGTTGTGCCTGTGCAGGAACCACATTCACCCAGTGAGCCGTAAAGGACATGTATTGTCTCTGACCATAGATAGAGCCCCAGACATCGGAGCTGCCGTGAACTTTGGAACACACCGATAGGCTCAATGACTGGCCCACATCCTGTTCCACAAAATTGTGCAGGGCTGGTACTGCCTTCTTTGCAAAGAAATGACGACTTGGCACGCTCCACCTCGCCTCGGCAAAAGCCATCAGTTCTCTGAAAGGTGCAGACTCCCCCACTTGAACAAGGAGGGACTGCAGCACCAGCAACTTAGACAGTAGCACATTTAGCTTCTGCGCCATTGAAGGAGTGGGTGCATACTGTTGTCTCCTTGACATGGCTTCGCCGATGGATTGTTGGTGGAATGGCTGCCTAAAAGTAGGAGGAGCAGGAGCATCTGGAGCAACAGAAGGAGGGTATGACACACAGCTCCCTTCGGCTGAGGTGGTGGAGCCTTGGCTGGCTGAAAGAGGGAGCGGAGTGCCACTGGGTGATGCAGCAGGCTGGACCACTACATCGGAGCAACGGTTCTCCCAGGCCGCTTTATGGTGGCGAAGCATATGTTGATGCAAGGCAGTGGTGCCAACATTGGGACCCTGACCACGCTTCACCTTCTGCCGACATATCTTGCATGTGGCTATGTGAACCTCCTCCGGATGCTTGATGAAATACTGCCACACTGCAAAGTAGCTGATTTTTCCACCAACAGTCCGCAGTAATTGACTGCTACAGCTGCCGTCTCCAGGAACCCCTGTTCCACTACCTCCCAGAAAGGTAGGCTACCGTGAAGCAGGTGGTCTCCCCCGGGCTTGTTTCACTCCAGAATTTCTACTTCTGCCACCATGCTGACTGCCAACCATGCTACTACCTTGCTAGCTCAGCTGCTGCCTCATGGGCAACCTGCAACTCTCTTCTCCTGATGATGATGAAGCCCCTTCTGCACCCGGCTCCCAATTGTGATCGGCTTCATCATCATCAACAAGTGTCTGCATGTCACTGATGTCCTCCTCAGGTTCCTCAACAGTGTCTGCTTCAGGAGCCTGAACTCTGGCAACACCGCCTCCCATGTCAGTCTCCTCATCACTACTTGCCCGCCTAGCGGGGGAAGCGGCAGGTGTCTCCTCCACTTCTTGGCTGGGCAGCAGCTGCTGACTATCCTCATGCTCACTGAATAGTGAAGCTGAACCCAGAGCATAAGATACTTCTTTAGGGGAGGGAACAGCATAGGACAGAGACAATGGAGGACACGGACTGCTCCCGGGCCATGCAAACTGAGGGTTGTGTCTGAGGAACCCACCGACTGTTGATTGGGGGTATCAGATGTCATTTGTGATGAAGTGGATGACTGTGTTAACCAATCGATTACGGCAGATGGGTTGCTGGTCGAGACACGACCGCTAGCTAATACCGGGAGCTAAGGCATCTCGCTGCGATTCCTGCTACCACTCACCCCTAGTCTGCTACAACTTCTGCCTGATGAATTTAGGCCTCTGCCACTCCTCTGTGCACGTCCTGGCACTTCTCTACCTGACATACTTGCGTATATGAGGGGAGTACAATTCGCTTCACTACGCTTAAAACAGTATTTGTCTAGAACAGCAGCAGGTGTGTACTTTTGGCTGGCCTTTCACAGTAACTAGGCCCTTGACAGATTAACAGGTACAAAATAGTACACTACTTAGATGTAGGTATGTGGTATGCACTTATGAGGGCAAACAAATGCACTACAGTACGCTTAAAAATAGGTATTTTAGTAAAACACCAACCGGTGAATACTTTTGCCTGGAATTTTACAGTATCTAGGTCTTTGACAGATTAACAGGTACAAAATAGTATACTACTTAGATGTAGGTAAGTGGTATGCACTTATGAGGGCAGAAAAATGCGCTACAGTACACTTAAAAAAGGACCTGAGTACATCACCAGCAGAAAAATGCACTACAGTACGCTTAAAAATAGGTATTTTAGTAAAACACCAACGGGTGAATACTTTTGCCTGGAATTTTACAGTATCTAGGCCCTTGATAGATTAACAGGTACAAAATAGTACACTACTTAGATGTAGGTATGTGGTATGCACTTATGAGGGCAGAAAAATGCACTACAGTATGCTTAAAAATAGGTATTCTAGTAAAACACCAACCGGTGAATACTTTTGCCTGGAATTTTACAGTATCTAGGCCCTTGACAGATTAACATGTACAAAATAGTATACTACTTAGATGTAGGTAAGTGGTATGCACTTATGAGGGCAGAAAAATGCGCTACAGTATGCTTAAAAAAAACGTATTTTTGCACAACACCAGCAGTACACAACAGTGCTGCAGCACACAAAAGCGGTGTGCTAAACCCAAAATTTCACTCTGTCAAACACTATTAGGAATGGACTGCTGAGTATTATACCGTCTACAGACTAGTATAACCAGCAGATTTGTTGCGGAACAAAGACACAAAATTGCACTGAAAAATTACTCCTGCCTTCTCTGCTAAGGTTTATGAAGTTGAGGCATCTTGTTGAAATGTAAGGTAACACACTGCTCTCTGCCCCTCTCTGTAATACAATGCTGTACAAAGTGACTGGGAGGTTAATGGCTGCAGTAAAAAAACATTTCAGTGAACAAAAAAGCACTGCTGTCTGGCCACCAGAATGCTGCTGTAGTATGCTTTTCTGAGTAACACACACACAGCGATGTCCGTCCTATCTCTCTGCAGTGTAATGAATGAAGTGACGACCTGCAATATGGCTGCCGATTATATAGGGCTGTGACATCACAGGGGTGACTGGCTGTTGATAGGTTGCATGCTGCATGTGATTCAGGGTCATCCCGCCTACCTGCCTTCCTGCCTTGCATTCCCACCTTCCCAGCATCCCTTGCCCCATGTACTGCAATGTGGATCCGCCATTTTAGATGAACTGGAGCCTGGAAGTGATTCTCGAGAAAAAATCGCTGCGATATTTGCATTCGTTGCAAATCAATTTTTTCATGAAATTCGTTACGAATTCGGGTTCATCAGCTTCGATTCGCTCATTTCTAATTGTTGCAACAAAATGCTTTCCTTCACATCAATGTCCTACATATTGTTGGGAACATTTACTGAACAATCAGCAATCTGGATCGTATAAGCAGAAGGGTCCATATTGCAATATTGATTACATACAGTATAGACAATTTTACTATGAAGGTGGTTGATTATTTTTTTTTTGCTCTTGTTCACTTTATAATTTCGTAAATTATATATACCTGGGCTGCCACTGTGGCAAACCTCGATTGAACCTGTCATCTACATGAATACATTTTTGCAATTTTTAAGTAAAAGCACAGTTCCTGTTCTTCTACTGGACATTGCTAGGTTGGTGTGGTTCTGCAGCTCAGTTCCATTGAAGTGAATGAATCCAAGTTGTAATACCACACCCAACCTGGAGACAGACAGAAAATAAATAAGCACTGTTTTTCAATTCCTGCATAACCCCTTAAGGACAACCGGTTTTCTCATTTTTGCACTTTCGTTTTTTCCTCCTCACTTTCTAACCTTCTAAAAATAATAGCACTTAGAATTGTTCACCTACAGGCCCATATGAGGGCTTGTTTTTTGCACCACCAATTTTACTTTGTAATATCATCAATCATTTCACCACAAAATCTACAGCGAAACCAGAAAAAAAATATTTGTGGGGCAAAATTGAAAAAAAGCAAAAAAAAACCCAAAAAACTCCACTTTGTAACTTTTGGGGTCTTCTCCTTCTATGCAGTGCACTTTTTGTGTAAAAATGACACCTCATCTTTATTATGTAGATCCACACAGTCACAAGGATACCTAATTTACATAAGTTTTATTTTATTATACTACTTAAAAATTGTCATCTTCTGACCCCTATAACTTTTTATATTTTTTCGCATACGGGGATGTGTGAGGGTTCATTTTTTGCGCTGTGATCTGAAATTTTTCATTGTTAACATTTTTGTTTTGATGGCACTTTTTAATTGCTTTTAATGCATCTTTTAGGGTATACAAAGTGACCAAAAAATACGCAATTTTGCACTTTGAAATGTTTTTACGTGTACGCCATTGTGGTTTAACTAACATTATATTTTTATAGCTCATACGTTTACATACATATATGTTTATTTTTGTTTACAGTTTTTTTGCATGGGAAAAGGGGGGTGATTCAAACTTTAATTAGGGAAGAGGTTAATTCACATTTATCAACTTTTTTTTTAAAACTTTTTTTACACAATTTTATAGTCCCCATAGGGAACTATTACATGCAATCTTCTGATTGCATACACTGTTCAATGCTATGCCATAGTATAGCATTGATCAGTGTTATGGATGCTCGTTTGTTCCAGGCTGCTGACACTGCCTGGAGCAACCTAGCAATGATCGGACGTCAAGGAGGTAGGTAAGGGCCCTCCCGCCATCCTCTAAGCTGATCAGGACACTGCGGTTTCACTGCGGTGGTTCCGATCAGCTCCGCTGAGCTGCTGGGATACATTTATTTCTATTTTAGATGCCGTGATTAAATTTGATTGTGGCGTCTAAGGGGTTAATGCCGAACATCACCTGTAATGTCTGTTTTTGTGTTTTTGCATTTTTCCATTTTAGGCCCTGTTCAGACTTAGCTTTTTTGTATTATCTGTTTTCTGTGCTATTCTCCCTGGCTAGGGAATAGTTAATGGTATTAACCAATGAGAACTTGGGTGGAGTTATTTAAACCTGAGCTCTGCTTCATTCTATGCTGGTGATTAGATCTACTCTGACTATATTATTTGTTTTATCTTTGCTATGTTTGTTTGTCTGAGTTTTAGTCATGGTTTATTCCTGTTATAAAATAGATTTTAGTCTGTTTAGTTTTTAGTACATCTGTCGGTTTTTAGGATTATGTCCATTCTGCTTTAACCTTGTTATCTAAGTCTGTGTTCACACTGTGAATTTAGCTTGTACAATGCTTTGTATTTAGTATTTGCTACGGCAGGTGCTAGTGGATCCTCTGGACCTGTGTGGAAGATGACGTGAGCCGAACCAGGGAGCGGAGTCTAAGGTGCCGCTGGTTTTCACCAGAGCCCTCCACAAAGCGGGATGGTCTTGCTGTGGCAGGCGGCACCCAGGTTGCTATCCCTGGCACGAGGCACTAGGCTCAAATCTGGCAAGGGGGTGTGGGAGGTGATCACACTTATAGACAAGGCACAGGTGAAAGCAACAATCAAGGGCGCACTGGCCCTTTAAATCTTAAAGCACCGGCACGTGCGTGCCCTAGGATGCGGGGACATGCGCGCCGGTGATGCAAGACTACAGGAGGAAAAGCAGATAGGGAAGGTGAGTGACGGCCCAAGATTCGCATGCGGGAGCGTCCCGCAATGCGAATCCTGGGCTCGCCAGCAAAAGTGGACAGAGCAGGGAGAGCTCACGGCCAGCTTGGCCGGATGGAGCGCTAGGTCCCCCCCACTTTTTGGGTCTGAAAATTTTTTGGACCAAATTGTGGTCTAGGATATTCTCCTTTGGCTCCCAGGACCTTTCCTCAGGACCGAAACCTTTCCAATCGACCAAAAAATAACGTCTCCCTCTCACGGTCTTAGTCGCTAGGATCTCTTTGACCATGAAGATGTCCGAAGACCCATACACAGGAATAGAGACGATGTGCTTTTGTGAAAACCTGTTGATGATAAATGGCTTGAGAAGGGAGACGTGGAAAGAATTAGGGATGCATAGAGAAGATAACAAACGGAGCTTGAAGGAGACCAGATTAATTTTCTGCAAGACCTCGAATGGTCCAAGGTAGCGAGGACCCTACTTGTAACTGGGGATCCTGAAACAGATATACTTAGAAGAAAGCCAGACCCTGTCACCAGGGAAGAAAGTCGGAGGAGACCTTCTCTTCTTACCCGCCTGAGACTTCATACGGGAAGAGGCGTGATCCAAAAATGTGACGGATTTCTTGCCAAATGGTCATTAAATTCCGTAATTGTTTATCCACCGCTTGCACACCAGAAGAGACTGGAAGAGGAAGGGGAGAACGAAGATGATGACCATATACATCAAAGAATGATGATGTCCTCTTAGACTCAGAATCCTTGTGATTATAAGAGAATTCTGCCAAAGGTAAGAGATCAACCCAATCATCCTGTTGAGCTGAGACAAAATGAGAGAGATAGTCTCCCAGAATTTGATTAACTCTTCTCCTGGCAGTTGGTTTGTGGGTGGCAGGCAGAAGAAAAGTCCAGCTTGATTTTAAGGCGTGAGCCCACCAGAACTTGGAAACAAATTGCACTCCTCAATCAGAGACAATGTGAGATGGAAGGCAATGTAGGCGGAAGATATGTTGAAGAAAATGTTTTGCCAGTTGCGGAACAAATGGAAGACCAGGCAGAGGAATGAAATGAGCCATTTTGGAAAAACGATCAACTACAACCCAATTGATCGTATTGTTGCTGGAAGGTGGCAAATCAGTAATAAAGTCCATAGCTATGTGAGACTATGGAGTTTCCGGAATAGGCAAAGGTTGTAGAAGGCCCGCTGGTCTCTGCCTGGGAGTCTTGTCGCGAGCACAGATAACACAGGAATGGACAAAATCTGTGACATCGCATTCAAAGTTCGACCACCAGTAATGCCGAGAAATAAGTTGGATGGACTTCCGTACTCCAGAATGCCCCCCCAGCAAGGAAGAATGTCCCCAATTCAATACTCTTCATGTCAGTTGAGAAGGCACGAAAGATTTCCCTGGAGGAACTTGCAGAAGATTGACTGGCATAGCAGAAACCAATCGCTCAGGTGGTACAGTGTGTCTTGGAGTGGAGTCCAGACCAACCACATCGGAAGATCTAGAAAGAGAATCGGCTCTGGACAGAAATGAATAAAGAAATTGAACCTGGAAAAGAAAAAGGGACCATCTGGCCTGCCGGGGGTTCAAGCACTGAGCAGACTGGAGGTACAATAGATTTTTATGATCTGTGAAGATGCTAACAGTATGAGATGAACCCTCCAGTAGATGTCGTCACTCTTCCAATGCAAGTTTAATAGCCAGGAGTTCCTGATCGCCGATAGAGTCGTTCCTCTCTGCTAGCAAAAAAGGTTTTGCAAAAAAGCCATAGGTTACAGTTTTGCCCTTGGGAGTTTTTTGAGTAAGGACGGCCCCAGTTCCTACAGATAAAGCGTCTACCTCCAAAAAGAAGGGTTTCTCAGGATCAGGTCTAGAGAGGACAGAAGCAGAGGCAAATGCAGATTTTAATTGAGAGAAGGCCTCTTCAGCCTCAGGAGTCCAAGACTTGGGGTTACAGTTCTTTTTCGTGAGAGCCACAATCGGGGCAACCAAGGCAGAGAAATGTGGAATGAACTGTTGATAATAGTTGGAAAACCCAAGAAAGCGTTGAATAGTTCGTAAGCCAATAGGACGTGGCCAGTCCAAAACTGCAGACAACTTGTTAGGATCCATCTGTGGACCTTGGTTGGAAACAATGCAACCCAAAAATGGAAAACTGGATTTCTCGAATTTGCATTTTTAGAGATTGGCGTAAAGATGGTTATCTCGGAGGCGCCGTGAAACTTGGCAGACATGAGAGCGATGAACCCCCAAATTGGGCAAGAAGATCAGAATATCGTCTAGGTTGTTACGCCGAGCGCTCCGGGTCCCCGCTCCTCCCCGGAGCGCTCGCTTCACTCTCCCCGCGGCAGCGCTCCGGTCACGTCCTCTGACCCGGGGCGCTGCGATTCCGCTGCCAGCCGGGATGCGATTCGCGATGCGGGTAGCGCCCGCTCGCGATGCGCACCCCGGCTCCCCTACCTGACTCGCTCTCCGTCTGTTCTGTCCCGGCGCGCGCGGCCCCGCTCCCTAGGGCGCGCGCGCGCCGGGTCTCTGCGATTTAAAGGGCCACTGCGCCGCTGATTGGCGCAGTGGTTCCAATTAGTGTGTTCACCTGTGCACTTCCCTATATCACCTCACTTCCCCTGCACTCCCTTGCCGGATCTTGTTGCCTTAGTGCCAGTGAAAGCGTTCCTTGTGTGTTCCTTGCCTGTGTTTCCAGACCTTCTGCCGTTGCCCCTGACTACGATCCTTGCTGCCTGCCCCGACCTTCTGCTACGTCCGACCTTGCTTCTGTCTACTCCCTTGTACCGCGCCTATCTTCAGCAGCCAGAGAGGTGAGCCGTTGCTAGTGGATACGACCTGGTCACTACCGCCGCAGCAAGACCATCCCGCTTTGCGGCGGGCTCTGGTGAAAACCAGTAGTGGCTTAGAACCGGTCCACTAGCACGGTCCACGCCAATCCCTCTCTGGCACAGAGGATCCACTACCTGCCAGCCGGCATCGTGACAGTAGATCCCGCTGAAGTTCCTCTGCCAGTTGTCGCTGACCTCACCACGGTGGTCGCCCAGCAGTCACAACAGATAGCGCAACAAGGCCAACAGCTGTCTCAACTGACCGTTATGCTACAACAGTTACTACCACAGCTTCAGCAGTCATCTCCTCCGCCAGCTCCTGCACCTCCTCCGCAGCGAGTGGCCGCTCCTGGGATACGCTTATCCTTGCCGGATAAATTTGATGGGGACTCTAAGTTTTGCCGTGGCTTTCTTTCCCAATGTTCCCTGCATCTGGAGATGATGTCGGACCTGTTTCCCACTGAAAGGTCTAAGGTGGCTTTCGTAGTCAGCCTTCTGTCCGGAAAAGCCCTGTCATGGGCCACACCGCTCTGGGACCGCAATGACCCCGTCACTGCCTCTGTACACTCCTTCTTCTCGGAAATCCGAAGTGTCTTTGAGGAACCTGCCCGAGCCTCTTCTGCTGAGACTGCCCTGTTGAACCTGGTCCAGGGTAATTCTTCCGTTGGCGAGTATGCCGTACGATTCCGTACTCTTGCTTCAGAATTGTCCTGGAATAATGAGGCCCTCTGCGCGACCTTCAAAAAAGGCCTATCCAGCAACATTAAAGATGTTCTGGCCGCACGAGAAATTCCTGCTAATCTACATGAACTTATTCACCTAGCCACTCGCATTGACATGCGTTTTTCCGAAAGGCGTCAGGAACTCCGCCAAGATATGGACTCTGTTCGCACGAGGCGTTTCTTCTCCTCGGCTCCTCTCTCCTCTGGTCCCCTGCAATCTGTTCCTGTGCCTCCCGCCGTGGAGGCTATGCAGGTCGACCGGTCTCGCCTGACACCTCAAGAGAGGACACGACGCCGTATGGAGAACCTCTGCCTGTACTGTGCTAGTACCGAACACTTCCTGAGAGATTGTCCTATCCGTCCTCCCCGCCTGGAAAGACGTACGCTGACTCCGCACAAAGGTGAGACAGTCCTTGATGTCTACTCTGCTTCTCCACGTCTTACTGTGCCTGTGCGGATGTCTGCCTCTGCCTTCTCCTTCTCTACAGTGGCCTTCTTGGACTCTGGATCTGCAGGAAATTTTATTTTGGCCTCTCTCGTCAACAAGTTCAACATCCCGGTGACCAGTCTCGCCAGACCCCTCTACATCAATTGTGTAAATAATGAAAGATTGGACTGTACCATACGTTTCCGCACGGAGCCCCTTCTTATGAGCATCGGATCTCATCATGAGAGGATTGAACTTTTGGTCCTCCCCAATTGCACCTCGGAAATTCTCCTTGGACTTCCCTGGCTTCAACTTCATTCCCCTACCCTGGATTGGTCCACTGGGGAGATCAAGTGTTGGGGGTCCTCTTGTTCCAAGAACTGTCTAAAACCGGTTCCCAGTAACCCTTGCCGTAACTCTGTGGTTCCTCCAGTAACCGGTCTCCCTAAGGCCTATATGGACTTCGCGGATGTTTTCTGCAAAAAACAAGCTGAGACTCTACCTCCTCACAGGCCTTATGATTGCCCTATCGACCTCCTCCCGGGCACTACTCCACCCCGGGGCAGAATTTATCCTCTCTCTGCCCCAGAGACTCTTGCCATGTCCGAATACGTCCAGGAGAATCTAAAAAAGGGCTTTATCCGTAAATCCTCCTCTCCTGCCGGAGCCGGATTTTTCTTTGTGTCCAAAAAAGATGGCTCCCTACGTCCGTGCATTGACTACCGCGGTCTTAATAAAATCACGGTTAAGAACCGCTACCCCTTACCCCTCATCTCTGAACTCTTTGATCGCCTCCAAGGTGCCCACATCTTCACTAAATTGGACTTAAGAGGCGCCTATAACCTCATCCGCATCAGAGAGGGGGACGAGTGGAAAACGGCATTTAACACCAGAGATGGACACTTTGAGTATCTGGTCATGCCCTTTGGACTGTGCAACGCCCCTGCCGTCTTCCAAGACTTTGTCAATGAAATTTTTCGTGATCTGTTATACTCCTGTGTTGTTGTATATCTGGACGATATCCTAATTTTTTCTGCCAATCTAGAAGAACACCGCCAGCATGTCCGTATGGTTCTTCAGAGACTTCGTGACAACCAACTCTATGCCAAAATTGAGAAATGTCTGTTTGAATGCCAATCTCTTCCTTTTCTAGGATATTTGGTCTCTGGCCAGGGACTACAGATGGATCCAGACAAACTCTCTGCCGTCTTAGATTGGCCACGCCCCTCCGGACTCCGTGCTATCCAACGCTTTTTGGGGTTCGCCAATTATTACAGGCAATTTATTCCACATTTTTCTACCATTGTGGCTCCTATCGTGGCTTTAACCAAAAAAAATGCTGATCCCAAGTCCTGGCCTCCTCAAGCAGAAGACGCCTTTAAACGACTCAAGTCTGCCTTTTCTTCGGCTCCCGTCCTCTCCAGACCTGACCCTTCCAAACCCTTCCTATTGGAGGTTGATGCCTCCTCAGTGGGAGCTGGAGCTGTTCTTCTACAAAAAAATTCTTCCGGGCATGCTGTCACTTGTGGTTTTTTCTCTAGGACCTTCTCTCCAGCGGAGAGGAACTACTCCATCGGGGATCGAGAGCTTCTAGCCATTAAATTAGCACTTGAGGAATGGAGGCATCTGCTGGAGGGATCAAGTTCTCCTGTTATTATCTACACCGACCACAAGAACCTCTCCTACCTCCAGTCTGCCCAACGGCTGAATCCTCGCCAGGCCCGGTGGTCTCTGTTCTTTGCCCGATTTAATTTTGAGATTCACTTTCGTCCTGCCGATAAGAACATTAGGGCCGATGCTCTCTCTCGTTCCTCGGATGCCTCAGAAGTTGAACTCTCTCCGCAACACATCATTCCACCTGACTGCCTGATCTCCACTTCTCCTGCCTCCATCAGGCAGACTCCTCCAGGAAAGACCTTTGTTTCTCCTCGCCAACGCCTCGGAATCCTCAAATGGGGTCACTCCTCCCATCTCGCAGGTCATGCGGGTATCAAGAAATCTGTGCAACTCATCTCCCGCTTCTATTGGTGGCCGACTCTGGAGACGGATGTTGTGGACTTTGTGCGAGCCTGCACTATCTGTGCCCGGGATAAGACTCCTCGCCAGAAGCCCGCTGGTTTTCTTCATCCTCTGCCTGTCCCCGAACAGCCTTGGTCTCTGATTGGTATGGATTTTATTACTGATTTACCCCCTTCCCGTGGCAACACTGTTATTTGGGTGGTCGTTGATCGATTCTCCAAAATGGCACATTTCATCCCTCTTCCTGGTCTTCCTTCTGCGCCTCAGTTGGCTAAACAATTTTTTGTACACATTTTTCGTCTTCACGGGTTGCCTACGCAGATTGTCTCGGATAGAGGCGTCCAATTCGTGTCTAAATTCTGGAGGGCTCTCTGTAAACAACTCAAGATTAAATTAAATTTTTCTTCTGCATATCATCCCCAGTCCAATGGACAAGTAGAAAGGATTAACCAGATCTTGGGTGATTATTTGCGACATTTTGTTTCCTCCCGCCAGGATGACTGGGCAGATCTCCTCCCATGGGCCGAATTCTCGTATAACTTCAGGGTCTCTGAGTCTTCCTCCAAATCCCCATTTTTCGTGGTGTACGGCCGTCACCCTCTTCCCCCCCTCCCTACTCCCTTGCCCTCTGGTCTGCCCGCTGTGGATGAAATTTCTCGTGACCTTTCCATCATATGGAGAGAGACCCAAAATTCTCTCTTACAGGCTTCATCACGCATGAAGAAGTTCGCGGATAAGAAAAGAAGAGCTCCCCCCGTTTTTTCCCCTGGAGACAAGGTATGGCTCTCCGCTAAATATGTCCGCTTCCGTGTCCCTAGCTACAAGTTGGGACCACGCTATCTTGGTCCTTTCAAAATTTTGTGTCAAATTAATCCTGTCTCTTATAAACTTCTTCTTCCTCCCTCTCTTCGTATCCCTAATGCCTTTCACGTCTCTCTTCTCAAACCACTCATCCTCAACCGTTTTTCTCCCAAATCTGTTCCTCCCACTCCTGTTTCCGGCTCCTCGGACATCTTCTCGGTCAAAGAAATTTTAGCTGCCAAAAAGGTCAGAGGGAAAAATTTTTTTTTAGTGGACTGGGAGGGTTGTGGTCCTGAAGAGAGATCCTGGGAACCTGAGGACAACATCCTAGACAAAAGTCTGCTCCTCAGGTTCTCAGGCTCTAAGAAGAGGGGGAGACCCAAGGGGGGGGTACTGTTACGCCGAGCGCTCCGGGTCCCCGCTCCTCCCCGGAGCGCTCGCTTCACTCTCCCCGCGGCAGCGTTCCGGTCACGTCCTCTGACCCGGGGCGCTGCGATTCCGCTGCCAGCCGGGATGCGATTCGCGATGCGGGTAGCGCCCGCTCGCGATGCGCACCCCGGCTCCCCTACCTGACTCGCTCTCCGTCTGTTCTGTCCCGGCGCGCGCGGCCCCGCTCCCTAGGGCGCGCGCGCGCCGGGTCTCTGCGATTTAAAGGGCCACTGCGCCGCTGATTGGCGCAGTGGTTCCAATTAGTGTGTTCACCTGTGCACTTCCCTATATCACCTCACTTCCCCTGCACTCCCTTGCCGGATCTTGTTGCCTTAGTGCCAGTGAAAGCGTTCCTTGTGTGTTCCTTGCCTGTGTTTCCAGACCTTCTGCCGTTGCCCCTGACTACGATCCTTGCTGCCTGCCCCGACCTTCTGCTACGTCCGACCTTGCTTCTGTCTACTCCCTTGTACCGCGCCTATCTTCAGCAGCCAGAGAGGTGAGCCGTTGCTAGTGGATACGACCTGGTCACTACCGCCGCAGCAAGACCATCCCGCTTTGCGGCGGGCTCTGGTGAAAACCAGTAGTGGCTTAGAACCGGTCCACTAGCACGGTCCACGCCAATCCCTCTCTGGCACAGAGGATCCACTACCTGCCAGCCGGCATCGTGACATAGGTACACCACTACACACTTATAGAGCAGATCTCGGAAGATGTCGTTGACAAATTCTTGGAAGACAGCTGGGGCATTACAGAGGCAGAAAGGCATCACAAGGTACTCAAACTGTCCATCCCAGGTATTAAAGGCCGTCTTCCATTCGTCTCCCTCATGGATTCCAATAAGTTTATATGCTCCCCGCAAATCCAGCTTGGAGAAGACCTTGGCACTACGGAAAGGAAGAGGATAGCGATTCTTGATCACGAAGTTGTTTAATCCCTGGTAGTCAAAACAAGGACGAAGAGAACCATCCTTCTACCCGACAAAGAAGAAACCAGCTCCAGCAGGAGAGGTGGACTTACGAATAAAGCCCTTTTGGAGATTCTCTTGAATGTATTTTGCCATAGCTTGTGTCTCTGAAACAAAGGATAAATTATTCCCCGAGGAGGAGTGGTCCCAGGCTGTAGGTCAATAGGACAGTCATAGGGACTATGTGGTGGAAGAGTCCCAGCCTGCTTTTTGCTGAATACATCAGAACAGTCTTGATAAGGAATAGGCAGACCCAGCATAGAAGAAAGCAGAGACATACTTAGGCTGGGTAGACACAAGACAGTAATTTTGGCAAAAAGGTCCCCAGCGGGTGACCTCATCAGTCGAGAAGTGCAGTGTGACGATGAACCCAAGGAAGACCGAGAAGAAGTACAATGAGGAAGCACATAGAACTCAATCTTTTCCTTATGTAACACACCCACTTGCACAATGAGAGGTTCAGTGCGGAATAGCACCATATTGTTCAGGTTTTCTCCATTGACAGAAGAAATGTACAAAGGCTTAGGAAGCCGAGTCACTGGGAGACGACGTTTATAAACCAGGGAAGCATCAATAAAATCTCCAGCGGAACCAGAGTCCAAAAAGGCAGAAGCGGAGAAAGATGTATTGGCAGGAGTATAAACTAGAACCGGCATGGTGAAATGAGGAGAGGTAGTATTCACACCCAGGGACATCTCTCCCACATTACCTAGGTGGAAGCGTTTCCCAGAGGCGAAGGAGGTATAGAACAGTCTTTGAGAAAGTGCTCCAGACCAGCACAATATAGGCACAAATTCTCATTGCGCAGACGGGATCTTTCCTGCTGCGTTAAGCAAGACTGATCCACCTGCATTGCTTCTTCGTCAGGAGGCAAAGGAAACAGTAGAGGTGGATGTTGGAACGCAGGTGCCAGATGAAGAAATCGCCGTGTTCGGACAGGTTCTCTTTCCAGATGAAGTTCCTCCTGCCTCTCGGTAAAACGCACATCAATTTGAGTGGCCAAATGGATGTGCTTCATTCATGTGGGGCATTGTATAAAAAATATAGTGTGCCTCAAAAAATATAGTGTGCCTCATGTGTGAGGGTCTTCATATGTGGAAATACGTATAAATTTTTATGTGTATATTCCATATATGATATACAAATATGGTTTGATTTGAGACATGGATATTTATGTTTAACCTATGGGTTTTCTACTTTGTTGGAGTGGTTAAACACGGTGGCTAGAAAATCAAAAAATTAAAAATTAAACACGGTTAGAAAATAAAAAAATGTAAAAATGTAAAATGAATATGTTGTATTGGATCACACGGACATGTACACTATCCCTAAGTACAATTGTTTAAAACCATGTGTGCATTATAGAATCATGCAAATATTTTATGTTTAATATTTTTACAAAATACAATGAAGGCTGTTAAAGAGTTAATTGTATGCTGTATAAAAACTCCCCCCCTTACGGTGATTACCATACCTGATGAAGCCGCGCAAGCGCGGTGAAATGCGTTGCATTATCCAAATAAAGCTACCTTTTACTTACCTGACATGTCTGTTCCTGGTCAGCGCCGTGGATACCCGCCACCCACTGGAAGTCCATCCCCAGTTGCTGTTCACCTGGTTGGGAGGCTGCAGACCAGACCTTTCCACTCATTCACGCTCACCATTGTTGTGTGTGAGTTCGCACAACCACCTGGGGTAAGAGACTCGTATAATCAATTCTCTTTGTTATACCTACCCAGGTGGTATTACGCTATGGAGCGCTCTCTCTCTTGCTTTTATAACTGAGGGTTGAGTCTGAGGAACCCACCGACTGTTGACTGGGGGTGTTGGATGTCACTTGGGATGAAGTGGATGACCGAGTGAACCGATTAATCACGGCTGCTGGGTTGCTGGTCGCGACACAACTGCTAGCTGACACCAGGAGCTCAGACCTCTTGCTACAACTCTGGCTTCCACACACCCCTACTCTGCTGCAACCTCTGCCTGTGCCTGATGAATTTAGGCCTCTGCCACTCCTCTGTGCATGTCCTGGCACTACCCTGCCTGACATACTCATTGCGTATATTAGGGGAGTACAATACGCTTCACTACGCTTAAAATATTATTTGTCTAGAACAGCAGAAGGTGTGTTCTATTGGCTGTCCTTTCACAGTATCTAGGCCCTTGAGAGTTTAACAGGTACAAAAACGTACACTACTTAGATGTAGGTATGTGATATGCACTTATGAGGGCTGAAAAATGCGCTACAGTACACTTAAAAAAGTATCTGAGTACAACACCAGCTGGTGAGTACTTTTGCCTGGACTTTCACATAATCTAGGCCCTTGACAGATTAACAGGTACAAAATAGTACACTACTTAGATGTACATCTGTGGTATGCACTTATGAGGGCAGAAAAATGAGCTACAGTACACTTAAAAAAGTATAGAGTAAAAACCCTAGCCAGTGAGTACTTTTGCCTGGACTTTCACAGTATCTAGGCCCCTGACATCAGGTCACCCAAAAAAAATGTATAGGATAAGAGTAAGATTGCTGGAAAACTGTAATACCAAAACACCAAATCACAAACTTCAGCAATACACAATAAATGTACAAAAATTTGAAAACTTTATATGAAAAAAAAATATAATAAATTCAGATTAAAAAAAGCACAGTGCACAGAATTGATAAAATACAGGAGGTATAGGCAACAAACACTAGAGAAAATAAATACAAGTGCCAATACATGGTAATGTAAGAAATAAGCATATCATAAAAGGTACATATCAACCCTATAAGCAAAGATAGCAACCAAAGCATAGGCACAAAAAGACAACATAGGGCATCAGTGTAGAGCCATATGCCACCTGCACTTACCCAAATGCACGTTTTGCGCTATTGCGCTTCGTCAGGGTGTGGCTAAAACTGACTCTAGGTGTAGGTTATATATAACTAGGGAACCAATCAGCTGGGGGAACAATAATGACAGACATAACTGCCAGCCAATAGCACCAGCAGCCCAAAGGAATCCTAGATTATCTATCTGGTATGTGCCGCGGCGCATACGGATAGGTAATCAAGCATTCCGATAAGCTGTGGAAGACCATGTAAACGAAAGACGTGCGACAAGAAGTGCTTCGCCAGCTGCGGAAAAGAAGGAAGATTTGGTAGAGAAATGAAGTGAGCCATCTTGAAAACTGATCTACCACGACCCAAATGACGGTGTTATTATGAGAAGGTGGCAGATCGGTTATTAAATCCATGGCGATATGGGACCAGGAAGTCTCTGGAATGGGTAGAGGCTGTAAGAGACCTACAGGTCTTTGCCGATGAGTTTTGTCACGGGCACAAGTTACACAGGACCGAACAAAATTAGAAACATCACGTTCAAGATGGGGCCACCAGTAGTGCCGGGAAATAAGATGTAGGGTCTTGCATATTCCAGGATGTCCTGCTGTTAAAGAAGAATGACCCCATTTCAAGACTTTGCGTCTCAATTTGGTGGGTACAAAGGATTTTCCCGGAGGAATTTGCTGAATCTCGGCAGGAGCGGCAGGAATCAAACGGTCAGGAGGAATAATGTGCCTAGGCGTGGAGTCCAAACCAATGACGTCAGAGGACCTGGAGAGTGCATCAGCCCTGATGTTCTTGTCTGCAGGATGGAAGTGAATGAAGAAGTTGAAACGGGAACAGAACAGTGACCATCTTTCCTGGCGCGGGTTAAAAAGCTGAGCTAACTGAAGGTATAGAATAGACATGGGCAATTCGGTTCGGCACGAATGTCCAATTTACAGAATTTTATCGTTTTCGGGCATTCGGACCGATCCGAATGCACGAAAACATATTTTGAACCTTCCCGAATAGCCACGATAATACGAATAGCACAGTAACGAATGCATTAGTTATTTACCGAATTCATGCGGTAAATAACGCATGCATTCGTTATCCATACACGAACGTAAAGAATTCATTCTAATAATAAAAAAATTATAAAAAAGATACAATATTGATGGAAACAATTGCATCTAACGAAATGTATCTTTTTTATTATGAAATGTTTATTAATTTTTAAACCGGGATCAATTTATGTGAGCGGGTAAAGCACAAAAAATGGAGCCGACATTCACATATTCTAATAACAAAAAAATTATAAAAAAGATACAGTATTGATGGAAACAATTGTATCTAACGAAATGTATCTTTTTTATTATGAAATGTTTATTAATTTTTAAACCAGGATCAATTTATGTGAGCGGGTAAAGAACAAAAAATGGAGCCGACAATAATAAAAATGTAGTGTGTGCGTGTTTTTCCCCTTTTTTTTTTTTTAAGGTAATACTACTACTCCCAGCATGGAACACACTGTTCCATGATGGGAGTAGTAGTTATCTGTACTAATTGACAGATCGCCGGGGTCCCTTGCGATCCTCTTGAATAATGTATAGATGCAGCGGCAGCTCTTCTATGGTCCCCTGCACTCACGTATATATACACATATTCATATTTCCTGCAGAGCTGTGATTGGCCAGATGGTTCCAGCCAATCACAGCTCTCTGTGAGAAATAGGAATATGTGTATATATACGGCCGTGCAGGGGACCATAGAAGAGCGGCCGCCGCATCCATACATTATACAGGAGCATCACAGCGGGCGTCAGGAGTGATACCCACAGTGATCTTTCCTTAACTACAAGTACTACTACTCACAACATGGAGTACACTCTGCTCCATGCTGGGAGCTGTAGTACCTGCATTAATAGACAGATCGCAGCGGGTGTCAGAAGTTACACTCGTTGCCATATGTAACTACATATGTAACTGGGTACTACAGCTCCCAGCATGAAGCAGAGTGTGCTCCATGTTGGGAGTATTAGTACCTGCAGTAAGGGACAGATCCCAGCGGATGTCACTCCTCCTGACACCCTCTGCGATCGTCCTTATGTGAATGTCGAGATCAGCTGTTCTCAGGGTTACAGAGCCGGGAGAACAGCTGACGCTGAGCTGTAGGTATACATCGTATATCTACTGCCCAGCAAGAACTTACAGTGAGCCTGCAATGTGTATATACAGTATACACATTGCTGGCTCACTTAACCCCTTGCTGAGCTATCTATAGATAGCTGTATATAGTGTATACCGCCCAAAGGGTTAACATACACTGTCCAGCAGTGTAAGTTAACTCTTTCCTTGCTGGGCTTGTGCATAGCGCCCAGCTCAGCAAGGGGTTAAGTGAGCCAGCAATGTGTATACTGTATACACATTGCAGGCTCACTGTAAGTTCTTGCTGGGCAGTAGATATACGATATATACCTACGGCTCAGCGTCAGCTGTTCTCCCGGCTCTGTAGCCCTGAGAACAGCTGATCCCGACATTCACATAAGGACGATCGCAGCGGGTGCCAGGAGGAGTGACATCCGCTGGGATCTGTCCCTTACTGCAGGTACTAATACTCCCAACATGGAGCACACTCTGCTCCATGCTGGGAGCTGTAGTACCTACATTAATAGACATATCGCAGCGAGTGTAACTTCTGACACCCGCTGCGATCTGTCTATTAATGCAGGTACTACAGCTCCCAGCATGGAGCAGAGTGTACACCATGTTGGGAGTAGTAGTACTTGTAGTAAAGGAAAGATCACTGCGGGTATCACTCCTGACACTCGCGGTGATGCTCCTGTATAAAGTATGGATGCGGCAGCCGCTCTCCTATGGTCCCCTGCACGGCCGTATATATACACATATTTCTATTTCTCACAGTGAGCTGTGATTGGCTGGAACCATCTGGCCACTCACAGCTCTGCAGGAAATATGAATATGTGTATATATACGTGAGTGCAGCGGACCATAGAAGAGCTGCCGCCGCATCTATACATTATACAAGAGGATCGCAAGGGACCCCGGCGATCTGTCAATTAGTACAGGTAACTACTACTCCCATCATGGAACAGTGTGTTCCATGTTGGGAGTAGTGGTACTACCTAAAAAATGTTTGAAAAAAAGTGAAAAACACGCACACACTACATTTTTATTATTGTCGGCTACATTTTTAGTGCTTTACCCGCTCACATAAATTGATCCCTGTTTAAAAATTAATAAACATTTCATTATAAAAAAGATACATTTCGTTAGATACAATTGTTTCCATCACCACTGTATCTTTTTTATTATTATTTTTTTATGGTACCCTATGAAATTTTAATAAAAAAGGTATCTCCATAATTTTTGAGGATCGCTAAAGTCCAAAAAGGAATAAAAAGAGTTACCGGATGTACCCGAATACCGAATGTATCCGAAAAATAAGACCGAACACCCGAATACCGAATGTATCCGAAAAATCTAAACCGAAAATATTACCGAACCGAAAAAAATTTCCAAAACGAAAAAATAAAACGAAACGAAAAATTTTCTAGTGCACAAGTCTAGTATAGAAGATTCTTATGATCGGAGTAGATGCTGACCGGATGAGAAGAACCTTCCAGTAAATGTCACCATTCATCCAAAGCTAGCTTAATAGCGAGAAGTTCACAATCTCCAATGGAGTAATTCCTCTCAGCAGAAGAGAAAGTCTTGGAGAAGAACCCACAAGTTACACTCTTGCCCTTGGTGTTTTTCTGTGTGAGGACGGCACCCGCTCCAATAGAAGAGTCATCAACCTCCAACGCAAAGGGCCTCTCTGGATCAGGTCTTGTAAGCACGGGAGCGGAGGCAAATGCAGACTTTAAACGGGAGAAGGCCTCTTCAGCCTCTCGAGGCCAGGACTTAGGATTGAATAGACATGTGCAATTCGGTTCGGCACGAATGTCTAAATTACCGAATTTTACCGTTTTCGTGCATTCGGACCGATCCGAATGCACGAAAACATATTTTGAACATTCCCGAATAGCCACGATAATACGAATAGCAAAGTAACGAATACATTCGTTATTTCCAGACCATATGCTGTAAATAACGAATGCATTCGTTATCCGTAAACGAACGTGAAGAATTCGTTCTGATAATAAAGATAATAAAAAGGATACAGATAGTTTGATTTTTCGGATACATTCGGTATTCGGGTACATTCGGTAAATCTTTTTATTCTTTTTTTGGACTTTAGCGATCCTAAAAAATTATGGAGATACCTTTTTTATTAAAATTTCGTAGGGTATCGTAAAAAAATCATAATAAAAAAGATACAGTGGTGATGGAAAAAATTGTATCTAATGAAATGTATCTTTTTTTATTATGAAATGTTTATTCATATTTAAACAGGGATCAATTTATGTGAGCGGGTAAAGCACTAAAAATGTAGCCGACAATAATGAAAATGTAGTGTGTGCGTGTTTTTCACTTTTTTTTTAAAACATTTTTTAGGTAGTACTACTACTCCCAGCATGGAACACACTCTTCCATGATGGGAGTAGTAGTTACCTGTACTAATTGACAGATCGCAGGGGTCCCTTGCGATCCTCTTGTATAATGTATAGATGCGGCGGATTTGGCTGTCTGGGCATGCTGGGAGTTGTAGTTTAGCAACAGCTGGAGTCTCCCTGTCTGGGTAGACACTGCCAGAAGGGTCTGTTCACATTATACAAAACGTACAATATGAACAGAGCTTCAGATTAACTAGCCTTGTTCCCTTCTGTAGCTCCACCCCCTAATTACGTCATCACTAGGGGGCGGAGCTACACGAACCCGGCCCGGGACTCGAGGGAAGTAAGCTGGACTTCGTCTTGTGTATACACTGTATACAGCTATCTATAGATAGCTGTATGAAGTGTATACCGCCCAAAGGGTTAACCTACACTGTCCAGCAGTGTAAGTTAACTCTTCCCTTGCTGGGCTTGCGCATAGCGCACAGCTCAGCAAGGGGTTAAGTGAGCCAGCAATGTGTATACTGTATATACACATTGCAGGCTCACTGTAAGTTCTGGCTGGGCAGTAGATATACGATGTATACCTACGGCTCAGCGTCAGCTGTTCTCCCGGCTCTGTCGCCCTGAGAACAGCTGATCCCGACATTCACATAAGGACGATCGCAGCGGGTGTCAGGAGAAGTGACATCCGCTGGGATCTGTCCCTTACTGCAGGTACTAATACTCCCAACATGGAATACACTCTGCTCCATGCTGGGAGCTGTAGTACCTGCATTAATAGACATATGGCAGCGAGTGTAACTTCTGACACCCGCTGCGATCTGTCTATTAATGCAGGTACTACAACTCCCAGCATGGAGCAGAGTTTGCTCCATGTTGGGAGTGGTAGTACTTGTAGTAAAGGAAAGATCACTGCAGGTATCACTCCTGACAGCCGCTGCGATCCTCCAGTATAATGTATGAATGCGGCGGCCGCTCTTCTATGGTCCCCTGCACGGCCGTATATATACACATATTCCTATTTCTCACAGAGAGCTGTGATTGGCTGGAACCATCTGGCCAATCACAGCTCTGCGGGAGATATGAATATGTGTATATATACGTGAGTGCAGGGGACCATAGAAGAGCAGCCGCTGCATCCATACATTATACAAGAGGATCGCAAGGGACCCCTGCGATCTGTCAATTAGTACAGGTAACTACTACTCCCATCATGGAAGAGTGTGTTCCATGCTGGGAGTAGTAGTACTACCTAAAAAATGTTTTTAAAAAAGTGAAAAACACGCACACACTACATTTTCATTATTATCGGCTACATTTTTAGTGCTTTACCCGCTCACATAAATTGATCCCTGTTTAAAAATGAATAAACATTTCATAATAAAAAAGATACATTTCGTTAGATACAATTTTTTCCATCACCACTGTATCTTTTTTATTATGATTTTTTTGTGATACCCTGCGAAATTTTAATAAAAAAGGTATCTCCATAATTTATTAGGATCGCTAAAGTCCAAAAAAAGACTAAAAAGATTTACCGAATGTACCCGAATACCGAATGTATCCGAAAAAAACAACCCGAATACCCGAATACCGAATGTATCCGAAAAATCTAAACCGAAAATATTGCCGAACCGAAATTTTTTTCCAAAACGAAAAAACGAAATGAAATTAAACGAAAATTTTTCTAGTGCACAAGTCTAGGATTGAATGCTTTTTTCGTGAGAGCTACAATAGGAGCAACCAAGGATGAAAAATGTGGAATAAACTGACGATAATATAACTATTATCGTCAGTTTATTCCACATTTTTCATCCTTGGTTGCTCCTATTGCGAATCCCAGAAAGCGTTGAATTGCATGTAGGCCTGAGGGACGAGGCCAATCCAAAACTGCAGATAACTTATCTGGATCGATCTGCAGGCCCTGATGAGAGACAATGTAGCCAAGAAACGGAAGACTAGACTTTTCAAACAGGCATTTCTCCAATTTGGCGTAGAGATGATTCTTCCGTAGTCTCTGAAGAACCAGGTGAACATGAGCACCATGCTCCTCCAAGTTGGAAGAGAATATCAGGATGTCATCAAGGTATACGACAACACAGGTGTAAAGAAGATCATGGAAGATATCATTAACGAACTCCTGGAAAACGGCTGGAGCATTGCAGAGACCAAAAGTCAAAACAAGATAGTCAAAATGTCCGTCACGAGTATTGAAGGCCGTTTTCCATTCATCTCCCTTGCGGATACGAATGAGGTTTTACGCACCGCGTAAGTCAAGCTTGGAGACCTTGGCACCACGTAAATGGTCAAAAAGTTCTGAGATAAGAGGTAGAGGGTAACGGTTCTTTACTGTGATTTTGTTAAGTCCCCTGTAGTCAATGCATGGACGGAGTGAGACATCCTTCTTCCCTACAAAGAAGAAACCTGCTCCAGCAGGAGAAGAGGACTTACGGATAAATCCTTTTTGGAGATTCTCCTGGATATACTCAGCCATGGCTTTGGCCTCAGGAACTGAAAGAGGATATATCCTCCCACGACTAGGAGTGGTACCAGGCAGAAGATCAATAGGGCAGTCGTAAGGACGATGTGGAGGCAGAGAGTCAGCCTGTTTCTTGCAGAACACATCTGAGAAATCTTGGTAAGGTGGCGGCAGGCCAGGTAAAGGTGGAAGACAAGAAACAACTTTACGCAGAACAGGTTGGAGGTAAAAATTTTGACAGGATTGTCCCCAGCGAATTACTAACAACTATTTCTCCAGTTTTCCAATCCAGTTGCAGGGAATGGCGTTGCAGCCAAGGAAGACCAAGAAGAATCTCAGAAGTACAGTGTGGCAGAACATAGAATTCAATCTTCTCTTTATGCGATACTCCCACTTACATGACAATAGATTCAGTATGGAAGTGAACCTTACAGTCCAGATTTTGTTCATTTACAGTGGAGATGAACAAGGGCTTGGCAAGCCGAGTAAGAGGAAGATGATACTTGTGGACTAAAGCTGCATCAATAAAGTCACCTGCAGATCCGGAGTCCAAAAATGCTGTAGCGCTGAAGGAAGACTTGGCTGAAGCGAAGACTTGTACAGGAATAGTTAAGTGTGGAGAAGTAGAATTCACACCCAGGGATGCCTCTCCCACATACCCTAGGTGCGGACATACGGTACAGTCCTTGAGAAAGTGCTCCGGGTTAGCACACTACAAACACAAATTTTCATTGCGTCGGCGTGACCTCTCCTGCTGCGTAAGACAAGGATGATCTCCTTGTATAACCTCTTTGGCAAGAGGTGCAAGAGACAGAAGAGGAGAATGTTGGGGGGGGGGGCATGGCCTGGAACGCTCGAGATGAGATGCAGGGACTGAGAGCTCCTGCCTGACCGCTGCCCTAGGAGCCAGATCTACTGCTATGGGAGGCAGATCCCATAAAAAAAAGAAAAGGAATCGCCCTCAAGCACCCTGTGACGACCTTAAACCCATCACCGCTTACTTTCATCCCCGGGATCCTACAATCCCAGACCCGCGGCCTACCTCTCCTTCATCGCCGCAGCCTGCACCCGCTGCCACGGACCCACGTAGCTGTGCTTCCGGCCCCGCCAGTGAGAGCGCGCGTTCGGAGACCTTGCGCTCAGTGATAATGGCGGCCGCCTCATCCTCTTTACAGCCAGTGTCGCCAAGAACTCCAACATCTCTGAAATCCTCCACCCTGCAACCGCTACCACAGCGCAAGGGAGACCGCGACCGGAGCGCTGCACTCCTAAAGACAACGGGGAGCGAGGCCTCCTCCCTGGTCACTGATATGACTGGTGGGAGTAGAGGCTCCCCCACGACGCTGGAGGGGACATCTAAAGGAGGGGCAGATAAATCCTCACTAAAGGTACACCTAAACCAATTGCCCCCTCTGTCCAGCTCCATTACTCACTCGGATATGGACACCAGCTCTCCCCAAACTGAACATCAGCATCCCACCTGCGGCCCTACATCTCCTCATGCAGGTACAGCAGACACAGCATGCCCCAGTCTCATGCCCCCTTCTGCTGATTTAAAGGGGGAAATGAACACTCTAATACTCCAACACAAGTACCTACAATAAAGAGGTCCCATATTGCAGCACCTCGTTCTCAACCAACTGTGCCCTCCATCCCTAGGGCTCACACACAGACCAATGACTTTAATGCGCATCATCCCTCACAACCATAACCGGGTCCCCCAGCCCTTAATGTTGTTGATTGGACTGATGATATGGACTCGGATATATCACACTCTGAGGACGACTCACATGACTCTGCAGGGGACAGTGACACACCCGAATACTGGGGAGCGAGTCCTCCTGCCAAAAAAAAACTATTTAAAACTCCGCTGAAAACACCACCAACCGCAACTGCGACATGTGACTATTCCTCGTTGGACGAAACCCTAACTGACAAGGGCCACAATCTGAGGAGCACCCGAATTATTGACCACTCACCTCACATGACCTCTCCCAGAGTGGATAACGCACTGCCGACACCTGAAATGGCCTCTAACACTCTTAAGAATCATCCTGAACTACAGGCACTACTTGCTTTATTACCAACTAAATCTGATATCCAAGCAATGGCGACTGATCTGCGACTAGCATGGAAGAAAGACTTGAGACCGATACAGAAATAAGTTACCCAATTAAAGGAGAAGGTGCAGTCTCTGGAAGAGTTCCGTGCTTCTACTACATCTCAGTTACAGTCACTGCAGGAAGCCACTAAAAACCTTTCCTTACACCAAATGGCGGAAATAGACCACCTTGATGACTTAGACAACCGAAACCGTCGCAACAATATTAGAGTCAAGGGTCTACCCGAGACTGTCCAACCGCAAGATATCCCTGCTACACTGCAAAAGATCTTCAACGAAATACTACAAAGACCTTTGGATACTACAATTGAACTAGACAGGGCCCACAGAGCTCTTAGAGCGAAAAACCCGGGCCCAACTAAGCCAAGAGATATCATCTGTAGGGTGCATCACTTCGTCCTAAAAGAAGAGATAATGAAGAAAGCTAGACCTCTCAAGCATCTCACCTATAATGGTCACTGTTTCCAGATTTGTCTCTCCGTACCCTTAGATTGCAAGCCTCACTGAAACCTCTGCTGCAAGTTCTCAATAATGCACAAATCTCCCATAGATGGGCTTTCCGTTCTCCCTGATTGCTAAACATGGAACTACTACTGCAACACTGAGACACCCTGTGGGCCTACGCAATTTTTTGTTCACATTTCGGCTACCTCAGATTCACCTACCGGATTGGGACAGACTTTTTCAACTTACCTCATTCCCACCGCAGACGCAACCCTCCTTGAGATGCAACGCATCTCCTCAGTCGAGTGCACGCCAGATGCCCCTGCAATCGACACTGATGAGACACAAGACCTGAACACAGAGGAGTCGATAATTTCTCCCTGGCCCACCCATCCTGGGCTACCAACTGAAGTCTATCTACCCTGATGAATCAAACACTTGATGTCCTACAGCGGGGACCCTGTTGTATTTTATTTGACTTTGTTTGTTTTGTCCCTGCCTGATATATGGACGCTAGTATAATCATTTTCAACCTCCCGCTGTTGTTATCTGTTTTGTGGCTATCTTATCGTTGAAATCCTCACTCAGCGGGACTTGTATTTAAGTGGTTCATATTTGTACCCTTACACAGTCATTGTCACAGTACTAATTTCTGCCTCCCATATGCCCTAAGGTGTCCTCTTAGTAGTCCATAGCTCCACTTCCTTATGACATGGGCACTTTGGACCACTCTGGAGTGCCTACCTTTTACTGTCCAAGCGGTCAAGATTTGACCCTCTTTAGTTCCACCTGAGACCTCACTCTGGTGAACCTTTCACGTTACCCCATTAGCGTTACTATTGGACTGGTTCCAATACTTCCACTGGCCCTTATGGCCCTATCTCTTAGACCCCGTGTATTCATTCCCTTATGGATACTTTTCCTGCTCTACCCTATGATTTCACCTTACTTACCCTCTTTCTTTACTTCTTCTTCTCCCTACAGGACCAAGTGTCTACACCACAACGTTCAACAACCACGCGATCTGGACTGCTGGACGCCCCTCTCCTATATGGGTAAGCGGAGTTCAACACATCTATCTGACCATGTCAACTGACTTGAAAGTGGTTTCCCTAAACATACAAGGGTTCAATACACCTGAGAAGAGAGCCCAAGTGCTCTACTCTTTACATAGACAAAGGGTTCATGTCATACTACTACAGGAGACACACTTTAAGACTGGACATGTTCCAAAGTTGAATACTCAATACTATCATATGTGGCTCCATAGTACTAACCCAGACTCGCGTACGAAAGGAACATCAATAGCATTTCACAAATCCCTCCCAATAAAAATAATATCCTCCATGATTGACCCTGATGCACGGTACATATTTGCTAACTGTGATATACTAGGACAGACATACACATTGGCAAATATATACGCTCCGAACAGGAACCAAGTCTCCTTCCTGATCAAAATTCTGGAAGAGCTATCCACGTTCGCGTCGGGCCCGATATTACTAGGTGGAGATTTTAATCTGTCCCTCTTCCCTCAGACAGACACCTCTACTGGAAAGTCAGTTATCTCTCACAACAAACAGAGCCCTGAGGAAAAAACTACACTCCCTTCAACTCAGTGACGCATGGAGGGCCTTGCATCCTCAAGAGAAAGATTTTACTTTCTTTTCCCATGCTAGGAACACATACAGTAGAATTTACTATGTTTTCTGCCCACACCATCTCCTTAGCTCCGTCTCCGGAGTTTCGATTGGTACGATGACGCTGTCGGACCACGCACCAGTGTTTTGCTCGTTCGTTTTGCCCTCCTTCGCCAAACCTCATGCCACGTGGCGACTCAACAAGACCCTCCTGTTAGACGAACCGTGTCTCCACGACCTTAAAGTTGCCATTTCAAACTTTGAGGCGGACCACGTTCTGACGAGACATCCCAGACTAATCCATGGGAAACATTGAAATGTGTCTTACGTGGGATCCTCATGAGGCATGGGGCGCGGCTGAAGAGAGCGGCAGCGGCGAAATTTCTGGCGCTGTCGTCACAGTTGCAGACTCTTGAGCTATTGCACAAACGTACCCAACAAGATTTGGTCTATAGGGACCTCATTAAAACTCGCACCGAGTTACTCTCGCTTATGAATATCAAATACAGACAATACAAACAGATGACAGGAAAACATTTTTATGAATGGGGTAACAAGGCTGGTAAACTCCTAGCTAGAGCTTTCAAACTTAAAAAGACATCCCTCTTTGTCCCAGCTATTAAATCACACAACAATATCCCATCATACCTGACTTCAGACATCCTAGACTCCTTTAGACAATACTATCATACGTTGTATAATCTTCCCAAACAAAATGCATCCCAGACGACTATTAATCAAATGCCTTCTCTACAACAATTCATCTCTGACACAGCTTTGCCCAACTTACCAGGAGAGGCGATAAAAGAAATGGAGACGCCCTTTTCGCAGAGAGAACTGTTATCAGCTATTAAGAGTTTGCCCTCGGGAAAGACTCCAGGCCCTGATGGGTATACGGCCAAATTTTACAAAGTTCCCCAGGCGGAAATTGCTCCTTCGTTATTGGCAGCCTTCAATAATATTTCAGCTTCTTCCCCCCCTCCTACCTCCTTTTTAAGGGCTTTTATAACTGTGATCCCTAAAGAAGGAAAGGATCCCCCTCTTTGTCCTAGTTATAGACAAATCCCCCTATTGAACACAGACACCAAGTTATTTGCTAAATTAATCGCCAATAGACTGTCCCCCTTCATGGGCTCCCTAGTCCACCCGGACCAAGTTGGATTTATCCAAGGCAGAGAGGCTAGAGATAACACCCTATATACGTTCTCCATAATCCACCATGCACACAAAAGGAAATCTCCCATCTTCCTGTTATCACTAGATGCGGAGAAGGCTTTTGACCAGGTGGACTGGGAGTTCATGAGGGCCACCCTGTCCCAGATAGGCATAGGCTCCGTCATGCTTTCACGCATGATGGCTGTCTATACATGCCCACAGGCACAGATAAGGGTCAATGGTCGCTTATCCACACCGCTTGACATACAAAATGGCACGAGACAGGGATGTCCACTGTCTCCCTTTCTGTACGCCCTCTGTATGGAACATCTCTTAATTGCAATCCGACAAAACCCGGATATCAAGGGACTGTCCCTGCCTTCGGGCCATAGTAAGTGTGCAGTGTTTGCGGACGACTTGTTGCTTTATTTATCCTCACCACACACCTCACTCCCATCCTTGTTAGCCACGATACAGCAATTTTCATTTTTCAGCAACTATAAATTGAACATGACTAAATGTGAGGCCCTAAATATTACATTACACCAGACAACATTACACCCTGCATTTTGTACTTATTTACTAGCACTCCTGTTATTCTCCCCCGAACTTTCCTCAAAGAACTGACTTCCTTACAGTCCAGGTTTGTCTGGGCGCAAAAACAACCTAGAATTGCGAGACACGTCCTCATCAGACGAAAGAACGAGGGGGTCTGGCACTGCCCGATCTCCAATCTTATTACCTAGCGGCCACGATGACTAGCATTCTGGACTGTTTTCATCACTCTGTAGACAAACAATGGATTCAATTGGAACAGGATGCCCTAGGATTCGATTCAAGGACATTACTATGGTGCCAAAAAGCCCCCCTTTCACAACCTAGAATCAGTCACTTATCCCCAGTTGTAGCTTCTATTTACGGTTCCCTTAAAACTTACACCGCTAAAACACCCATATTCACCAGGGATGGGCCCTTAACTCCGCTGTTCCACAATCCAGCATTCTCTCCAGCCCAATATACTGGCGATTATCTCTCACACAGTGACAAGACTTATACCACGTTTCAATCTCTCCTCTCTGCCAACGATATAAAACCCCTCTCAGACATTCTGGAAGGGAAATCACCCACCGCTATTCAACCTCTCCAATACGCACAACTGAAACACTTTTATAAGATGTCCCGTAATACCTTGAAATTACATCGACCGCTGTCAGACTTTGAGCAATTATGCATAGCCAAACGACCCATTCAACACACGGTGAGTGCCCTCTACCCGCTACTGCTGGCATCGTCCATCAAAACACCCTTGTCTTATAGGATTAGCTGGGAGAAAGATGTGGCACACTTCTTCTCCGACTCTGACTGGTCTCAAGCACTCCACAACTGTCACAAAACATCTATCTCCTGTAAGGCACAAGAAATAAACTACAAAATCCTAACTAGATGGTACAGAGTCCCGGCGCTTCTGGACAACATGTATCCGGGGGCCTCAGATGTGTGTTGGAGGTGTCGCCAAGCAAAGGGTGACATGACCCATATATTACTCACATGCCCTAAACTCACGTCCTTCTGATCTAGAGTGATAGACATTATACACCGCGTGACGATGGTGACTCTCCGGTGCACACCTGACGTTATGTTACTCTCGATCTTTGAAGACCAGTTACCCAGGCCCACCCAGAGGTTGATTTCATATATGCTGCTAGCAGCTAGATCAGTGATACCGCGCCTATAGAAATCAACTGTCCCCCCTACTGTCTCTAATTGGCTCTCAGAAGTGTCAAAAATTCATAAAATGGAAGAACTACTAGCAGACAACCTGAAACGACTCACGAAATATAGCGCCATCTGGTTGCCATGGCTGACATTTATGGCCTCACCAGAATATGACACCCTATACCTTGAACACTACACTACACCCACTGTGTCCCTCACGAACCCTTAGCTGTACCTTATCCCTATGCCCTCCAGATGGGCGAGCCCAGCAACATCCAGATCGCGTGGTAAGTAGAACTCTTTTGACACTTGGTCCCTTGCTGTTTGTAATAAGCCACTACCTTCCTCGTCCTCATCCTGCTTTCTTCCCCTCTCCTCCTCCTCTCCTCTCTCTTCCTCTCCTCTTCTTCTTCCAAATTCTCGCCCACATTCACATCCCCCCTCCCCTCCCCACCCTTTCCACTATTATATGGATACTAAGATGTCGAGGTGCCTTGCTTCACCGTATTTGCTTACACGTATCTAGATAGCTGCCTGACCTTACCCCCGCCTGATCCTCGCCCTCTCTGCCACTTCATGCCTTAACAATATTTACTACTTGTTTAGTAAGGATAAGAGACAGCTGGCAACCTAATCGAGGTCTCTGATGCGCTGTCTGGACTGTAAGTAATGCACTGATTATACATAACACCTTGCTGTTGATCCCGGTGCAGCATCGACATGCGAGTTATTGTTGTGCGTTCCATTGTTTTGTTACAATTTTTTTATTATCTGAAAATATTGAATAAATTCTTATTTGAAAAAAAAAAAAAGAAGAGGAGAATGTTGGGACACAGGTGTCAGGCGGGCAGATTCCCTCTCAAAGCGCAATTCCTCCTGCCTTTCGGCAAAATGCACATCAATGAGTGTGGCCAAGTGGATAAGTTCAGACAAAGAAGATGGAGGATCTCGTGCGGCAAGGGCATCTTTAATCCTGCTTGACAGTCCTTTTTTAAATGTGGCACTCAAGGCCTCTTCATTCCAGGCGAGTTCAGAGGCTAGAATGCGGAACTGAACTGCATAGTCACCAACGGTAGAATCTCCTTGACAGAGATTCAGCAACGCTGTTTCAGCTGAAGAGGCACGTGCGGGTTCCTCAAAGACACTGCGAAATTCGGCCAAGAATGCAGACAAATTGGAGGATACTGGATTACCACGGTCCCAAAGGGGTGTAGCCCAAGCCAGGGGGTTTTTCAGGCAGGGGTTCCTCAGCGGGATCCATGGCCGGATCTTACTGTAACACTCACATTTCTGAAGACAGGAACTCCAGTGTATGTGGATCCGCTGGACCTGTGTGGCAGATGGCTCAGACCGTGCCAGGGAGCAGAGTCTAAGGTGCCGATGGTCTTCACCAGAGCCCGCCGCAAAGCAGGATGGGCTTGCTGCTGCAGACGACACCCAGGTCGCAACCCCCGGCAACGGCTCGACCACACAGGTGGCTGAGGAGATGCGAAGCACAGAAGGGATGAGACAACTTGTAGTCAGGATAGTTGTAGGTCAGGGCAGGCGGAACAGTATCGTAGTCGGGATGTAGCAGAAGTTCAGTAGGCAGGCGGCAGAGAAGCAAGGTCACAAGAGCAGGAGATCTGGTACATGGCAAGGCAATACAAGGCACAAGGCAACAAAGATCCGGCAGAGAACTGAGGAGGGTGGAGGAATTTATCAACAAGACACAGGTGGTTACACTAATGAGCGTACTGGCCCTTTAAATCTTAAAGGAGCAGAGAGGCGGAAGGAGAGGCAGGGGAAACACCCAGCCCTGTCGGCAGCAGAAGGTAAGGGGACCATGCGCTCACGGCCAGCGTGTGAGACAGGAGCGCATAGCGTAACACACCTCTTAGATGTAAGTATGTGGCATGCACTTATGAGGGCAAAAAAAATGCGCTACTGTACACTTCAAAAATTATTTGAGTAAAACACCGTTGATTACTTTTAGCTGTTCTTTCACAGTATGTAGGCCCTTGACAGATTAACAGGTACAAAATAGTACACCACTTAGATGTAGGTATGTGGTATGCCCTTATGAGGGCAGAAAAATCCGCTACAGTATGCAAAAAAATAAAATTTCCCACAACACCAGCAGTACACAACAGTGCTGCAGCACACAGTCACTATGTACTAAACCCAAACCCAAAATTGCAAAAAGACTTTCACTCAAATACTATTAGGAATGGACTGCTGGGTATGGATTATACCGTCTACTGACTAGTATAACCATCAGACCAGTTGTTGTGGAACAAAGACACAAATTTGCCCTAAAAAAAACATTTCTCCCTCCTCTATGTTAGTCACTTGCATATTGTCTGTAGTCTGTATTTTTTTTGTTCTTTTATTTTATTTTGTACCTTGTAACAGATGTTGCCAAGGTTTAATATCTACTTTATTTGCTGCTGTTTTTACTGCTCTGTCATGAATACCCCCTGCACCTTAGTCTGCTTCTATCGGTAGATGGCACGCTCTCCATTCATTTCTATGGAAGCACCAATGATGAGCTAGTGCTGTACTCGGGTCTTTTCAGCACTCCCATAGAAATTAATGGAGTGCGTGCCTTCTGCAGCATACACTCTCACAGAGAGCCAGGTTCCAACCCGGAAATTGTGGGGGGGACCCAGTGGTCATACGCCTCACGATCAGCTACTTATCCCCTATCCTGTAGATAGGGGATAATTTAATTTTTGCCAAAGTTCTCCTTTAAGTCAGCTGATGAACATAAAAAATTGCATGCTTTTTTTTTTTAACATGTAGTACACCTACTGGCTTACAACCAGTTATGCTCATGCTATTTGATTAGTCAGTTTGCCCACCACCATACGTGTCACAAAAACCACTGGCACCCTGGGCTCCCCCAGAATCACAAGACCATGCTGCATCCTGCAAAACCCACAACCTACCTCATCAAATAGTATGGATATAATTAATAGATGGTAAGCCAGCAGGTGCACTCCACATTATCATATAACTGGCACTTTGTATGCTATATCTGTATGCAGTTATAAAATTGAGCAGCTCTCCCCCTCATGAACAGTAGGCTTAAGAGTAGCTGTTTTGCTATTTTGCTATTGTGCAACCTTCCCATCTATAGCGATGTGGCTGGTCTGCATCATGGTGGGAATAGGTTTTAACCCGTCCTTGTGATTGAGCTTATAGATGTATCCTAAGTTTAACCCGATAACGACCACGGACGAGTATAGACGTCCAGGTTGGCGGCCGTTCCCGCACCTGGACGTCTATACTCGTCCATTATTCTCGTGGGTGCTGCTCAGTGCACCCACGAGATCGCGGCAGGGACTCGGCTGTATCACACAGCCGGGACCCTGCTGCACTGCCAGGACCGAAGTAAACTTCGGTCCCGGCAGTTTTAACCCTTACAGCCGCGGTCGGAAGTGACTGCGGGCTGTAAGTGTTATGAAAGAGGGAGGGAGCTCCCTCTGTCACTCCTGCAGCACCCTGCATCGCGATCGCGGGGTGCTGTGTGTGGCCGCGGCTGGCCGGGACCTTCCGCACTGCCGGGAGTGAAGTTCACTTCACTCCCGGCAGTTTAACCCTTACAGCCGCGGTCAGAAGTGACCGCGCGCTGTAAGGAGTTCTGACAGAGGGAGGGGGCTCCCTCTGTCTCCTCTGCAGCACCCCGCAGCGCGATCGCGGGGTGCTGCTGCATACCTGGGCAGCCGGGGGTCCTACAAAGACCCCCAGGTCTGCCCTGGGTATTGCCTGAAAGGACGTGCACGTCCTAATATGCTGCCTGCTAGTGAAAACTGGCAGGCAGCATATAACTGCAATGCTTTGGAATACTAAGTATTTCAAAGCATTAAAAAGTGTAAAAAAAATAAATAAAATAAAAGTGTGAAAATAAATAAAAATGAAATAAAAGTGTAAAAAATAAATAAATAAATAAATAAAAAAAAAATATATATATATATACATATATATATATAAAATACATTTATTAAATGAATCTAATTAAAAAAAATACATAATGTGTAGGATCGCATTGGCGGACATCCACAGCATGTAATATGCTGCGGATGTCCACCATGTGATCCTACACATTATGCAGCAGTCACGGTAATGAGCTCCCTGCTGCGGCTGGGTAGCTTTGTGTGTCCACTCATAGCGGCGGATTTCCCGCCAGCAGTCATGAGTGGACACACTGAGCTACCCAGCCGCAGCAGTGATGGATATATTCGCCATGAGCGGGTGCTTATTCCCACAACATGGCGGATATATCCATCAGGAGCCTTAACTGTCACAGGCAGACGCGTTATACTGCCAGCCGACCAAGGACCAATCAAAGTGGTCCCTGGTGCAGCCAATAACTTGTAGGGGTGCGGTATATAAATGGGGTCACTTGTGGGGGTGGGGGTACTGTTCTGCCCTGAAAGCCAAATGGCGCTCCTCTCCTTCTGAGTCCTACCACGCGGCCAAGGAACCATATATGGCCAAAGCGGGGGTATTTCCGAACATAGAACAAGCAGCTAAATAAAATATAGGGTGCATTTCTTTCAATATCAGAAGTGATGTACAAAAAGTATGCCCCCCAAATGATGCATTTGTGAAAAATTGCAAATTTAGAATTTTTAACACTGACATTGTCATAATTCCTGCCAAAAAACTATGGTATTAAAATACTCACTGTACCCCTTAGCGAATACCTTGAGGGGTCTAATTTTTAAAATGGGGTCATTTGGGGGGGGGGGGTGTTCCTATGTTCTACTACCTTTTAATTTCTGCAAACCTTGCATAGCACATAAAAAAATATGTACTTTTCAAATTTTCAAAATTTTCAAAATTTCAAGTTAAATTGTTAGGCTTCTAACTAATTTAAAATGTTAATTAAAAACAAAAAAATGATGTCAAAATAAAGTAGACATCTGAAAGTATAAGTTTCATAAACTATTTGGTCAGTATGTATAAATATATGCAACCTATTAGTGTTAAAATAGCAAAAAATCTTAATTTTTTGTAAAAATGTCATGATTTTTTGCATTGTAAAAAAAAACTACAAATGATATCGGCTTACTTTTACTATGTACATGAAGGACAACTTGTGACAAAAAAACAATGTCAGAATTATCGTGATTGGCAAAACGTTACCAGAGTTATTCTCTAATAAAGACAGACATCCCCGATTTGAAAAAAACAGGCCTGGTCTTTCAGGGGCGTACAGGTTTATTTGTATTGGTCCTTAAGGGGTTAACAGAGTTTCAAATGATTCACCAGGACATATGCTTTCTATACCTGTCCCCTCTGGGCTGGGCATGTTCAAGACAGGTAACTAGCATACCAAGAAAGTACATTCTGGCTCTTCAAAGAGCCTTAGTATCACTGGAAGGATTAAGCCCTTAAGGACTAACTGTTTTTCCGTTTTTGCATTTTCATTTTTTCCTCATCACCTTCTAAAAATCATCATTTCAATTTTGCACCTAAAAATCCATATTATGGCTTATTTTTGCGCCACCAATTCTACTTTGCAGTGACATTAGTCATTTTACCAAAAAATCCACGGCGATACGGAAAAAAAAATCATTGTGCGACAAAATTGAAGAAAAAATTTCATTTTGTAACTTTTGGGGGCTTCCGTTCCTACGCAGTACATTTTTCGGTAAAAATAAGAACTTATCTTTATTCTGTAGGTCCATATGGTTAAAATGATACCCTACTTATATAGGTTTGATTTTGTCGTACTTCGGAAAAAAATCATAACTACATGCAGGAAAATGTATATGTTAGAAATTGAGAGGCCAAAAATGAGACGCCACACGCTCGCTGGAACCCGCGAAAGAGCTGGTATTTCCCGGCTCCCTGCTGGATGCAGGTGTCTCATGTCGCTCTGCTGTATAACTTCAGTAACCGTGACTTATACCAGTGGCATCTGAATAAATCAGCCCAGGGAGAAAATACCCATGTGCTTCTTTTTATTTCTCTACAGGACCGCTACAGTGCAGACCTAGCCTTATTATTGGCATGATACATGTTTCTGTTTTTTTAGGTCCTTGGGCAATGATTTCTAAAGCAACCAATGGAAGTAATATTAACCAGGTTTCCCTACATTGTTAAATAATATGTTGGTAGTGCAGTTGCTTATTTGCATATTTTGTGGTTCCATTGTATGACATTTGGGCTACTTGATGAGTTACGGCTGTTAACATTATATATGCCTCCCTGATGACACTACCGAGACTGGTGGTAGAAACGCATTGGTGGTATAATTCTATGAGCTTTGATACTGTTTTCTTTTAACAGTCATTTGCGGGACTGCGTGTGGCTGGGCCCAGCCACACCGAGTCAGCGCATACTCTAATATTTTTGCTTTGCTACCGTGCAAATATCATTTACCTACACTTAAAAATATACCTCTTAAGATATATATAATAGTAAAAGTTACGTTTTATGTGCACATCCCGAGAATTCTTCTCTTATTTTTTTTTTCATTAATATTGCTGGATGATTTTGGCATCTAATCTGGTGGCCCACGTAAGACCACCTATACCTATTCTTACGTTATTGATATATGTTAAAAATTCTCATCTTCTAACCCCTATAACGTTTTTTTTCCACGTACGGGCGGGTATGAGGACTAATTTTTTGCGCCGTGTTCTGAAGTTTTTATCGGTACCATTTTTGTATTGATCTGACTTTTTGATAGCTTTTTATTCATTTTTTCATGATATAAAAAGTGACCAAAAATACACTCTTTAGGACTTTGGAATTTTTTTGCAGGCGGCGAATACCACGAATACCTGCGAACAGATACCTGCTCAGGCTTGGAGCAATCAAACAACGATCGGACGCCGCGGAGGGAGGTAAGGAGACCTCTGCCTGTGTCCCAGCTGATCGGAGCATCGCGATTTTATTGCTATGTCCCGATCAGCCCGACTGCGCTGCCGGGAACGGTTTACTTTCGTTTTCAGACGCGGCGATCAACTTTGATCGCCGTGTCTAAAGGGTTAATAGCGATTCAGTGCCGCGCGCTATTAGCCACGGGTCCCGGCTGTTGTTAGAGGCCGGGCCCGACCCGCTATGACGCGGGGCCACGTCGTGGCCCCGCATTATAGATCGGGAGCGGACTCATGACGTAGCGGTACGTCATGAGTCCTTAAGGGGTTAAGAATATTTTAATAGAAGTAAAAGCACTTAGTAAGGCTCACTTAATCCCTTGCTGAGCTGGGCGCTATATGCAAGCCCAGCAAGGAAAGAGTTAACTTACACTGCTGGACAGTGTAGGTTAACTCTTTGGACGGTATACACTATATACAGCTATCTATAGATAGCTGTACATAGTGTATACAGAAGACGAAGTCCAGCTTACTTCCCTCGAGTACCGGGCAGGTCCGTGTAGCTCCGCCCCCCTAGTGATGACGTCATTAGGGGCGGGGCTACAGAAGGGAACTAGGCTAGTTAATCTGAAGCTCTGTTCACATTGTCCATTTTGTATAATGTGAGCAGATCCTTCTGGCAGTGTCCACCCAGACAGGGAGACTCCAGCTGTTGCTAAACTACAACTCCCAGCATGCCCAGACAGCCAAAGTCTGTCTGGGCATGCTGGGAGTTGTAGTTTTGCACCAATTGGTGGCTCCCTGTTTGGGTAGACATTGCATCATGGGTGCTCTCCCCAGCGGACAGCGCCAAAAATGTCATAACCAATTTTTTGTGTTTTTTTTTTCTTCTCATTTCAGATCCGTGCAGAGGATTACTGCGGATTCGATGGATTACGGCGGATTATTATTTTTTTCTTTTAATAAAATGGTTAACGAGGGCTGTGGGGGATTGTTTTTTTAAATAAAATAATTTTTCCAATGTGTTGTGTTTATTTTTTTATTGAATTTTCAGGCTTAGTAGTGGAAGCTGTCTTATTGACTGAATCCATTACTAGGCCAGGGCTTAGTGCTAGCCCCAAAAACAGCTAGCTCTAACCCCCAATTATTACCCCGGTACCCACCGCCACAGGGGTGCCGGGAAGAGTCGGTACCAACAGGCCCGGAGCGTCAAAAATGGGGCTCCTGGGCCTAGGCGGCAACAGGCTGGCGTTATTTAGGCTGGGGAGGGCCAGTAACAATGGTCCTCACCCACCCTGGTAACGTCAGGCTGTTGCTGTTTGGTTGGTATTGTGCTGAGAATGAAAATACGGGGAACCCTATGTTTATTTTATTTTATTTTTTTATTTAAATAAATTTTAAAAAAAAACGCATAGGGTTCCCCGTATTTTCATTCTCAGCACAATACCAACCAAACAGCAACAGCCTGACGTTACCAGGGTGGGTGAGGACCATTGTTACTGGCCCTCCCCAGCCTAAATAACGCCAGCCTGTTACCGCCTAGGCCCAGGAGCGCCATTTTTGATGCTCCGGGCCTGTTGATACCGACTCTTCCCAGCACCCCGGTGGCGGTGGGTATCGGGGTAATAATTGGGGGTTAGCGTTAGCTGTTTTTGGGGCTAGCACTAAGCCCTGGCCTAGTAATGAATTCAGTCAATAAGATCAGCTTCCACTACTAAGCCTGAAAATTTAATTAAAGGACAAGTCTCACAGTAAACAATTGTTCAGCTTTTAGTGCAGAAGGTAAAGTTATATAGGTTTGTAAATCACTTCCATTACCAATGCTGCTTAGAAACAAGCTTTTTCTGCATTCTTCTGTCTGACAGGAAATTCAGCTGTTCCAGGTTTTCATGACTTTCGACCCCCTATTCAGGCTGTTATCAGCAGCATCCCGGGGCCGTGACGTGACAATTACCCAGAAAACCCCTGTGCTGCAGAGAGCTCCCTGAGCTCGGCCTTAGCCCCTCCCATTTGATGAATATTCACACTGTCCTCCCTCTGTTCTGCAGTGATTGGCTGAGCAGCACTGCCTATATGTCGGCTGATTCAGATCATAGTTCTCTCCCCTCTCCTTGCTAATGTTTTTACACTGATAACGGAGGAGAGGGGGGAGGGGAGGGAGCTGCCAGCGTAGGGCTGTCACACTGAGAAATGGAGGGGAGGGAGAGTAGAGTGGTCACACTGAGCACTGGGGAGTGCAGGGCAGAGGAGGGGGGAGGTGATTGTGCCACTGTAAAGCTGTTTCATTGAGAGGAGGAGGGGGAGGGAGTGATTTTACAGTGTAAAACTGCAGCTTCCACTCCAGGGTCCCCCTCTCTGAGCACTGAGATTACATTTTGTTTCCTCGTGGCCACCCTGCTGTATAGGGCTATGATTGGAGCTCAGTGTTATGTGGGAGTGGCTAGCAGAGCTGTGGGAGTGACTAACATAAGTTAGGGGTGGTAACAAGTTCTCTGCTCAGGCAGCTGAGAGCAGGAAATGTGAGCAGTGCATGCAGGGAAATGTAGTCTTTGAGATCACAGGCATAGCCACCATAACCAAGAAGTAACTGGAATTTATGAGCTGAATAGCTGGTGAATGGGGGGCGGAAAAAAAAACACAAACATGTCAGAGAGGTGGTAGGTGAATATACTATGGAATGGCTAGGTATTTTTTTTTTCTTTGCTGCATGGGATATCTTCTTTAAAAAAAAACACAACACATTGGAAAAATTATTTTATTTAAAAAAACACTCCCCCACAGCCCTCGTTAACCATTTTATTAAAATAAAAAATAATAATCCGCCGTAATCCATCGAATCCACAGTAATCCTTTGCATACACGGATCTGAAATGAGAAGAAAAAAAACCACAAAAAATTGGTTATGATATTTTTGGCGCTGTCCGCTGGGGAGAGCACCCATGATGCAATGTCTACCCAAACAGGGAGCCACCAATTGGTGCAAAACTGCAACTCCCAGCATGCCCAGACAGCCTTTGGCTCCGCCCCTAATGACGTCATCACTAGGGGGCGAAGCTACACGGACCTGCCCGGTACTCGAGGGAAGTAACCTGGACTTTGTCTTCTGTATACACTATATACAGCTATCTATAGATAGCTGTATATAGTGTATACCGCCCAAAGGGTTAACATACACTGTCCAGCAGTGTAAGTTAACTCTTTCCTTGCTGGGCTTGTGCATAGCGCCCAGCTCAGCAAGGGGTTAAGTGAGCCAGCAATGTGTATACTGTATACACATTGCAGACTCACTGTAAGTTCTTGCTGGGCAGTAGACATACGATGTATACCTACGGCTCAGCATCAGCTGTTCTCCCAGCTCTGTAGCCCTGAGAACAGCTGATCCCGACATTCACATAAGGACGATCGCAGCGGGTTCCAGGAGGAGTGACGTCCGCTGGGATCTGTCCCTTACTGCAGGTACTAATACTCCCAACATGGAGCACAGTCTGCTCCATGCTGGGAGCTGTAGTACCTGCATTAATAGACATATCACAGCGAGTGTAACTTCTGACACCCGCTGCGATCTGCAGGTACTACAGCTCCCAGCATGGAGCAGAGTGTACACCATGTTGAGAGTAGTAGTACTTGTAGTAAAGGAAAGATCACTGCGGGTATCACTCCTGACACCCGCGGTGATGCTCCTGTATAATCTATGGATGCGGCGGCCGCTCTCCTATGGTCCCCTGCACGGCCGTATATATACACATATTCCTATTTCTCACAGTGAGCTGTGATTGGCTGGAACCATCTGGCCAATCACAGCTCTGCAGGAAATATGAATATGTGTATATATACGTGAGTGCAGGGGACCATAGAAGAGCTGCCGCCGCATCTATACATTATACAAGAGGATCGCAAGGAACCCTGGCGATCTGTCAATTAGTACAGGTGACTACTACTCCCATCATGGAACAGTGTGTTCCATGTTGGAAGTAGTAGTACTACCTAAAAAATGTTTAAAAAAATTTGAAAAACACGCACACACTACATTTTTATTATTGTCGGCTACATTTTTAGTGCTTTACCCGCTCACATAAATTGATCCCTGTTTAAAAATTAATAAACATTTCATAATAAAAAAGATACATTTCGTTAGATACAATTGTTTCCATCACTACTGAATCTTTTTTATTATGATTTTTTTATGGTACCCTACGAAATTTTAATAAAAAAGGTATCTCCATAATTTTTGAGGATCGCTAAAGTCCAAAAAGGAATAAAGAGTTACCGAATGTACCCGAATACCGAATGTATCCGAAAAATAAGACTGAACACACGAATACCAAATGTATCCGAAAAATCAAAACCGAAAATATTACCGAACCGAAAAAAATTTCCAAAACGAAAAAATGAAACAAAACGAAAATTTTTCTAGTGCACAAGTCTAGTATAGAAGATTCTTATGATCGGAGTAGATGCTGACCGGATGAGAAGAACCTTCCAGTAAATGTCACCATTCCTTCAAAGCTAGCTTAATAGTGAGAAGTTCACGATCTCCAATGGAGTAATTCCTCTCAGCAGAAGAGAAAGTCTTTGAGAAGAACCCACAAGTTACACTCTTGCCCTTGGTGTTTTTCTGTGTGAGGACGGCACCCGCTCCAAAAGAAGAGGCATCAACCTCCAACGCAAAGGGCCTCTCTGGATCAGGTCTTGTAAGCACGATAGCGGAGGCAAAAGCAGACTTTAAACGGGAGAAGGCCTCTTCAGCCTCTCGAGGCCAGGACTTAGGATTGAATGCTTTTTCGTGAGAGCTACAATAGGAGCAACCAAGGATGAAAATGTGGAATAAACTGATGATAATAGTTAGTGAATCCCAGAAAGCGTTGAATTGCACGTAGGCCTGAGGGACGAGGCCAATCCAAAACTGCAGATAACTTATCTGGATCGATCTGCAGGCCCTGATGAGAGACAATGTAGCCAAGAAACGGAAGACTAGACTTTTCAAACAGGCATTTCTCCAATTTGGCATAGAGATGATTCTTCCGTAGTCTCTGAAGAACCAGGTGAACATGAGCACCATGCTCCTCCAAGTTGGAAGAGAATATCAGGGTGTCATCAAGGTATACGACAACACAGGTGTAAAGAAGATCACGGAAGATATCATTAACGAACTCCTGGAAAATGGCTGGAGCATTGCAGAGACCAAAAGGCATAACAAGATACACAAAATGTCCATCACGAGTATTGAAGTATTTCCATTCATCTCCCTTGCGGATACGAATGAGGTTTTACGCACTGCGTAAGTCAAACTTGGAGAAGACCTTAGCACCACGTAAACGGTCAAAAAGTTCTGAGATAAGAGGTAGAGGGTAACGGTTCTTTACTGTGATTTTGTTAAGTCCCCTGTAGTCAATGCATGGACGGAGTGAGACATCCTTCTTCCCTACAAAGAAGAAACCTGCTCCAGCAGGAGAAGAGGACTTACGGATAAATCCTTTTTGGAGATTCTCCTGGATATATTCAGCCATGGCTTTGGTCTCAGGAACTGAAAGAGGATATATCCTCCCACGAGGAGAAGTGGTACCAGGCAGAAGATCAATAGGGCAGTCGTAAGGACGATGTGGAGGCAGAGAGTCAGCCTGTTTCTTGCAGAAGACATCCGAGAAATCTTGGTAAGGTGGCGGCAGGCCAGGTAAAGGTGGAAGACAAGAAACAACTTTACGCAGAACAGGTTGGAGGTAAGAATTTTGACAGGATTGTCCCCAGCGAATTACTAACAACAATTTCTCCAGTTCTCCAATCCAGTTGCGGAGAATGGCGTTGCAGCCAAGAAAGACCAAGAAGAATCTCAGAAGTACAGTGTGGCAGAACATAGAATTCAATCTTCTCTTTATGCAATACTCCCACTTGCATGACAATAGATTCAGTATGGAAGTGAACCTTACAGTCCCAGCCGCGTCGGCAGCAGAAGGTAAGGGGACCATGCGCTCACTGCCAGCGTGTGAGACAGGAGCGCACAGCGTAACACACCTCTTAGATGTAAGTATGTGGTATGCACTTATGAGGGCAAAAAAATGCACTAGTGTACACTTCAAAAATTATTTGAGTAAAACACCGGTAATTACTTTTAGCTGTTCTTTCTGCAGCATGCACTCTCACGGAGAGCCAGGTTCCAACCCGGAAATTGTGGGCGGGGACCCAGTGGTCATATGCCTCACGATCAGCTACTTATCCCCTAACCTGTAGATAGGGGATAATTAAATTTTTGCCAAAGTTCTCCTTTAAGTCAGCTGATGAACATAAAAAATTGCATGCTATTTTTTAACATGTAGTACACCTACTGGCTTACAACCAGTTATGCTCATGCTATTTGATTAGTCAGTTTGCCCACCACCATACGTGTCACAAAAATCACTGGCACCCTGGGCTCCCCCAGAATCACAAGACCATGCTGCATCCTGAAAAACCCACAACCTACCTCATCAAATAGTATGGGTATAACTAATAGATGGTAAGCCAGCAGGTTACACATCATGTAACTGGCACTTTGTATGCTATATCTGTATGCAGTTATAAAATTGAGCAGCTCTCCCCCTCATGAACAGTAGGCTTAAGAGTAGCTGTTTTGCTTTTTTGCTATTGTGCAACCTTCCCATCTATAGCAATGTGGCTGGTCTGCATCATGGTGGGAATAGGTTTATAACCCGTCCTTGCCATTGAGCTTATAGATGTATCCTAAGTTTAACAGAGTTTCAAATGATTCACCAGGACATATGCTTTCTATACCTGTCCCCTCTGGGCTGGGCATGTTCAAGACAGGTAACTAGCATACCAAGAAAGTACATTCTGGCTCCTCAAAGAGCCTTAGTATCACTGGAAGGATTAAGCCCTTAAGGACTAACTGTTTTTCCGTTTTTGCATTTTCATTTTTTCCTCATCACCTTCTAAAAATCATAATTTCAATTTTGAACCTAAAAATCCATATTATGGCTTATTTTTTGCGCCACCAATTCTACTTTGCAGTGACATTAGTCATTTTACCAAAAAATCCACGGCGATACGGAAAAAAAAATCATTGTGCGACAAAATTGAAGAAAAAATTTCATTTTGTAACTTTTGGGGGCTTCCGTTCCTACGCAGTACATTTTTCGGTAAAAATAACAACTTATCTTTATTCTATAGGTCCATATGGTTAAAATGATACCCTACTTAAATAGAATTGATTTTGTCGTACTTCGGAAAAAAATCATAACTACATGCAGGAAAATGTAAATGTTAAAAATTGAGAGGCCAAAAATGAGACGCCACACGCTCGCTGGAACCCGCGAAAGAGCTGGTAATTCCCGGCTCCCTGCTGGATGCAGGTGTCTCATGTCGCTCTGCTGTATAACTGCAGTAACCGTGACCTATACCAGTGGCATCTGAATAAATCAGCCCAGGGAGAAAATACCCATGTGCTTCTTTTTATTTCTCTACAGGACCGCTACAGTGCAGACCTAGCCTTATTATTGGCATGATACATGTTTCTGTTTTTTTAGGTCCTTGGGCAATGATTTCTAAAGCAACCAATGGAAGTAATATTAACCAGGCTTCCCTACATTGTTAAATAATATGTTGGTAGTGCAGTTGCTTATTTGCATATTTTGTGGTTCCATTGTATGACATTTGGGCTACTTGATGAGTTATGGCTGTTAACATTATATATGCCTCCCTGATGACACACCGAGACTGGTGGTAGAAACGCATTGGTGGTATAATTCTATGAGCTTTGATACTGTTTTCTTTTAACAGTCATTTGCGGGACCGCGTGTGGCTGGGCCCAGCCACACCGAGTCAGCGCATACTCTAATATTTTTGCTTTGCCACCGTGCAAATATCATTTACCTACACTTAAAAATATACCTCTTAAGATATATATAATAGTAAAAGTTACGTTTTATGTGCACATCCCGAGAATTCTTCTCTTATTTTTTTTTCATTAATATTGCTGGATGATTTTGGCATCTAATCTGGTGGCCCACGTAAGACCACCTATACCTATTCTTACGTTATTGATATATGTTAAAAATTCTCATCTTCTAACCCCTATAATGTTTTTTTTTCCACGTACGGGCGGGTATGAGGACTAATTTTTTGCGCCGTGTTCTGAAGTTTTTATCGGTACCATTTTTGTATTGATCTGACTTTTTGATAGCTTTTTATTCATTTTTTCATGATATAAAAAGTGACCAAAAATACACTATTTTGGACTTTGGAATTTTTTTGCAGGCGGCGAATACCACGAATACCTGCAAACAGATAGCGGTCGGTTGCTCAAGCCTGTAGTTCAGGCTTGGAGCAATCAAACAACGATCGGACGCCGCGGAGGGAGGTAAGGACACCTCCGCCTGTGTCCCAGCTGATCGGAACATCGCGATTTTATTGCATTGTCCCGATCAGCCCGACTGAGCTGCCGGGAACGGTTTACTTTCGTTTTCAGACGCGGAGACAACTTTGATCGCCACGTCTAAAGGGTTAATAGCGATTCAGTGCCGCGCGCTATTAGCCACGAGTCCCGGCTGTTGTTAGAGGCCGGGCCCGACCCGCTATGGCCCCGCATTATAGATCGGGAGAGGACTCATGACATAGCGGTACGTCATGAGTCCTTAAGGGGTTAAGATTTTTTTAATAAAAGTAATTTTCAAATCTGTTTAACTTTTTGGCACCAGTTGATTTAAAATAATTTTTTTCCACAGGAGTACCCCTTTAAAATAACCTTTTTGAAGGATCCAGGAGGAAGCCTTTTGTAACTCCCCAACAAATGAGGACCTGGTGTGCCATTTACTGGTTTGGCTTTGGACCAAAGTTGGGAGCGGGTCTAAGTGTTGCCCTGGTTTCCCTCTATACCGCTCCCGGATGCAGAAGCTGGTCTTAGCTGCAGGTGAGCCACCAGATCGCTACCATAAGAGTGGTAGCTGGCCAAGCATGTTAGAACAGTAAGCATTGCAGCAGAGTCAGGCAAGACTGTTATAGCTGTTATAGCAGAGCTGGTGTTGTAAGACCGGAATAGCACAGGTGCAGCTAGGTGTCATGAGCTTGCTAGAAGGCAGAGGCATGGTCAACAATCCGAGTCTTATCCATTAGAGATAGGCAGATACCAAGGGGTCAGGCTAGAGACTGCATCAGGAGCCAGACCATGGTCAAGAACACAGCAGATCAAAACAGCAGCAGAACCGTTGGGAGTAGTCAAGCTATTATGTTTCTCGGGCACCGAAAGGAGGGGGGCAGAGTGCCCTTATATAGGTGATGCCAGTAAAGAATTCTGTACTACCTTGATATAGTGTGTGCTAATTTATATACATATATATATATATATATATATATATATATATGTGGTGTCCCGGTACCACATCTTATACGGTACCTATGTATGTGTGGATCCCCATAGCCAGAGTCCCTAGGAAGTAGGGATCCCTGTGATGTAGTTTACCCCTTGTCGCCTCTATTCCAGCTCATAGACCAGTAATTTAAGGTTAATGTAAATAGGGTAATATATATGTAAATAAATAGTTAAATTACCTGTTTCATAGCATTGCAGGATCTGCGGGTCACGTGACTAGGTAAACTCTATGGTATTCTGCTTAACCCCTTAAGGACACATGACGTTCTCATACGTCTCCATTTCCGAGTCCTTAAGGACACATGACGTATGAGAACGTCATGTGTTTTACCGGCCCCCCGCAACCATCTGGAGCGGAGCCGGTCCCCGATGCCTGCTGAAATCGTTCAGCAGGCATCGGGGCATATCGCCCAGGGGGGTCATTATGACCCCCCATGTCGGCGATGGCCGCAGATCGCTGGACAATTCAGTCCAGCAATCTGCGGCGGATTCCGGGTCAATCGGGTCTCCAGTGACCCGGTGACCCGGAATTATTGGCTGATCGGGGCCGTCAGAGACGGCCCCGATCAGCCAGAGCCAGCAGGGGTGAGGTGGCACTGGTGCCACCTCACGATCGCCCTGATTCGTCGGCCGTATTACCGGCCGACCAATCGGGGCGCCTGCTGCGGGTGTCACTCCCGCAACCCGCTCCGCCCCTCTTCCGGAGGACGTGAGCGGGTGCGGGACGTGCACCCCGGGTGCTGGGGACCCCGATCCCCGGCGCCCCTGTTGGGATCGGGGCCCCAGGAGCAGCGGCGGCGGCGGAGACGACGAGGGACTGACCTGATGCGGCTGGAACGTTGCAGGTGAGTGACAGCCTCCTGCTGTTGCTTAGCAACAGCTCCCAGCATGCAAAAAGGGCATGCTGGGAGCTGTAGTTATGCAACAGCAGGAGGCAGACCACCACAACTCCCAGCATGCCCTTATGGGCATGCTGGGACTTGTAGTTTTGCAACAGCTGGAGGCACATTCTTTCTATGGAAAAGTGTACCTTCAGCTGTTGTGTAACTACAACTCCCAGCTTGAACAATCAGCTAAAGTGCATGCTGGGAGTTGTAGTGGTGCATCTGGTGGTTGCATAACTACAACTCCCAGCATGCCCGTTGGCTGTCGGTGACTGCTGAGAGTTGTAGTTTTGCAACAGCTGAAGGCACACTGAGTTAAGTAGCAAACCAGTGTGTCTCCAGCTGTTGCATAACTACAATTACCAGCCAAAGTAGTATGCCTCCAGCTGTTGCATAACTACAACACCCAGCATGCCCTTCCGCTGTCCGTACATGCTGGGGGTTGTAGCTTTTGCAACAGCTGAAGGCACACTGGTTGCAAAACACTGAGTTTGTTACCAAACTCGGTGTTTCACAACCAGTGTGCCTCCAGCTGTTGCAAAACTACAACTCCCAGCATGCACTGATAGACCGTACATGCTGGGAGTTGTAGTTTTGCAACAGCTGGATGTTCCCCCCCCCCCCCCCCAATGTGAATGTACAGGGTACACTCACATGGGCGGAGGATTACAGTAAGTATCCGGCTGCAAGTTTGAGGTGCGGCAAAATTTCTGCCGCAGCTCAAACTGCCAGCGAGAAACTACTGTGAACCCCCCGCCCGTGTGACTGTACCCTAAAAACACTACACTACACTAACACACAATAAAATAAAAAGTAAAAAACACTACATATACACATACCCCTACACAGCCCCCCTCCCCTCCCCAATAAAAATGAAAAACGTCTGGTACGCCACTGTTTCCAAAATGGAGCCTCCAGCGGTTGCAAAACTACAACTCCCAGCATGCACTGATAGACCGTACATGCTGGGAGTTGTAGTTTTTCAACAGCTGGATGTTCCCCCCCCCCCCAATGTGAAAGTACAGGGTACACTCACATGGGCGGAGGATTACAGTAAGTATCCGGCTGCAAGTTTGAGCTGCGTCAAATTTTCTGCCGTAGCTCAAACTGCCAGCGAGAAACTACTGTGAACCCCCCGCCCGTGTGACTGTACCCTAAAAACACTACACTACACTACCACAAAATAAAATAAAAAGTAAAAAACACTACATATACACATACCCCTATACAACCCCCCTCCCCAATAAAAATGAAAAACGTCTGGTACGCCACTGTTTCCAAAACGGAGCCTCCAGCTGTTGCAAAACAACTACTCCCAGTATTGCCAGATAGCCGTTGACTGTCCAGGCATGCTGGGAGTTTTACAACAGCTGGAGGCCCCCTGTTTGGGAATCACTGGCGTAGAATACCCCTATGTCCACCCCTATGCAAGTCCCTAATTTAGGCCTCAAATGCGCATGGCGCTCTCACTTTGGAGCCCTGTCGTATTTCAAGGCAACAGTTTAGGGCCACATATGGGGTATCGCCGTACTCGGGAGAAATTGGGCTTCAAATTTTGGGGGGTATTTTCTGCTATTACCCTTTTAAAAAATGTAAAATTTTTGGGAAAACAAGCATTTTAGGTAAAAAAAAAATATTTTTTTTACATATGCAAAAGTCGTGAAACACCTGTAGGGTATTAAGGTTCAAATTACCCCTTGTTACGTTCCCCGAGGGGTCTAGTTTCTAAAATGGTATGCCATGTGTTTTTTTTTTGCTGTCCTGGCACCATAGGGGCTTCCTAAATGCGGCATGCCCCCAGAGCAAAATTCGCTTTCAAAAAGCCAAATGTGACTCCTTCTCTTCTGAGACATGTAGTGCGCCAGCAGAGCACTTTTCACACCCATATGGGGTGTTTTCTGAATCGGGAGAAATTGGGCTTCAAATTTTGGGGGGTATTTTCTGCTATTACCCTTTTTAAAATTGTAAAAATTTTGGGAAACCAAGCATTTTAGGTAAAAAAAATATATATTTTTTTACATATGCAAAAGTCGTGAAACACCTGTAGGGTATTAAGGTTCACATTACCCCTTGTTACGTTCCCCGAGGGGTCTAGTTTCCAAAATGGTACGCCATGTGTTTTTTTTTTGCTGTCCTGGCACCATAGGGGCTTCCTAAATGCGGCATGCCCCCAGAGCAAAATTTGCTTTCAAAAAGCCAAATGTTACTCCTTCTCTTCTGAGACCTGTAGTGCACCAGCAGAGCACTTTTCACCCCCATATGGGGTGTTTTCTGAATCGGGAGAAATTGGGCTTCAAATTTTGGGGGGTATTTTCCGCTATTACCCTTTTTAAAAATGTAAACATTTTGGGAAAACAAGCATTTTAGGTAAAAAATTTTTTTTTTTTTTTACATATGCAAAAGTTGTGAAACACCTGTAGGGCATTAAGATTCAGGTTACCCCTTGTTACGTTCCCGAGGGGTCTAGTTTCCAAAATGGTATGCCATGTGTTTTTTTTTGCTGTTCTGGCACCATAGGGGCTTCCTAAATGCGGCATGCCCCCAGAGCAAAATTTGCTTTCAAAAAGCCAAATGTGACTCCTTCTCTTCTGAGACCTGTAGTGCGCCAGCAGAGAACTTTTCACCCCCATGCAAGGTGTTTTCTGTATCGGGAGAAATTGGGCTTCAAATTTTGGGGGGTATTTTCTGCTATTACCCTTTTTAAAAATGTAAAATTTTTGGGAAACCAAGCATTTTAGGTAAAAAAAATATATATTTTTTTTACATATGCAAAAGTCGTGAATCACCTGTAGGGTATTAAGGTTCACTTTACCCCTTGTTACGTTCCCTGAGGGGTCTAGTTTCCAAAATGGTATGCCATGTGTTTTTTTTTGCTGTCCTGGCACCATAGGGGCTTCCTAAATGCGGCATGCCCCCCAAAAACCATTTGTCGCTCCTTCCCTTCTGAGCCCTCTACTGCGCCCGCCGAACAATTAACATAGACATATGAGGTATGTGCTTACTCGAGAGAAATTGGGTTTCAAATACAAGTAAAAATTTTCTCCTTTTTATCCCTTGCAAAAATTCAAAAATTGGGTCTACAAGAACATGCGAGTGTAAAAAATGAAGATTTTGAATTTTCTCCTTCACTTTGCTACTATTCCTGTGAAACACCTAAAGGGTTAATACACTTACTGAATGTTTTCTTGAATACTTTAGGGGGTGTAGTTTTTATAATGGGGTCATTTATGGGGTATTTCTAATATGAAGACCCTTCAAATCCACTTCAAAACTGAACTGGTCCCTGAAAAATAGCGAGTTTGAAAATTTTGTGAAAAATTTCAAAATTGCTGCTGAACTTTGAAGCCCTATGGTGTCTTCCAAAAGTAAAAACTCATACATTTTATGATGCAAACATAAAGTAGACATATTGTATATGTGAACCCCAAAAAAATATATTTTGAATATCCATTTTCCTTACAAGCAGAGAGCTTCAAAGTTAGAAAAATGCAAAATTTTCATTTTTTTCATCAAATTTTGGGATTTTTCACCAAGAAAGGATGCAAGTTACCATAAAATTTTACCACTAAGTTAAAGTAGAATATGTCACGAAAAAACAATCTCGGAATCAGAATGATAACTAAAACCATCCCAGAGTTATTAATGTTTAAAGTGACAGTGGTCAGAATTGCAAAAAACGCTCCGGTCCTTAAGGTATAAAATGGCTCGGTCCTTAAGGGGTTAAGGACCTTTGGAGGCCCTGTGACGTAAGCAATCCCATTACTCTCTGTAATGGTGAGTGACAGATGTTCGGACCAATCGGATTCGCCCCGCCCCCTTCCCACATAAGGGAGCGGCGGCCATGTTTTCTCTCTCTTGTTCCTGGCCTGTCAAATGAGAAGGACCTGTACAGCAACTGACGCAGTGAGTTAGGCCTGAGTCTTGCGGCAACAGCTGAATCATTCAAAATATAGAGTGTATCAATTCCCAGACACTCTGCAGCATCACCGGACCTAATAATACCCCTAAATCCGGAGGGATCTGCAAATATCTACCCTAAATTCAGAGACTGTATAAATAGCTCAAGGTCCGCAACAACTGTCAGTCATTAAGCAACATAAGGACTGTTTATATGAGACTGTTACTGTGCCTTGGATGTATCGCATGCACTTAAGTAAAGTTGTTCAAGTTCAATCTCCTTGTGGACCTTCAGTCATTTCATGCACCTATCGTTACTGGGAAGGGCGGCGATAGGCCGGAGCATTGCCTCAGCATACCAGCCCTCAGCCTGGCGTCATGAACTATAGGGTTAACATTAACCCCTCATATACCGATACCATACCACCACTACCATACACCCCCCAAGGGCTACTATATATATATATATATATATATATATATATATATATATATATGTATATATATATTTTTTTTTTCTCTGTTTCTGAGGCATATGTCCAGAGTTCGGCTCAGTAAACCCAGCATAAAGTTGCCACAACTGATGACAAAAGTGCATCAGTTGTTTATCATCTGGCATTTATTATGCATGTCAGACAGAGTAATGCAGCAAGATGCATTGACCTGTCCGATGCCCATGCGGCATGTTCAACCATCTGGCATCTAACGTAAGACTCTGGATGAATGTGAACTGTCCCATTCAAATTAATGGGATCAGTTCTACAACAGTTTTCCTCCATTGCTTTTTCTACAGCGTCGGAGGAAAGGCCTTATTTATTTCAAAAACTGAAGAGCAAATATCAAGCACATGCAAACACTGCCTTAAGGGATAAATAAGTATGCATTGTATGGTAGCAATGATACAACATCACAAACTATAACCGATAACTTTGGTGGAGACATAACTTGACATACAACATATGATCAAGTTACACATGAAGAGAAAGCACAGGAGCTCACTCGCCTCATGCACAGCAGGTCCTGGCATGCTACCAACAGTCAAGGATTCACCGGTAATGGCAGACATCAGCAATGTCCGCCATTAACCCCTCAGATGCCTTGATCAATAATGATCGCAGCATCTGCGGCATTATCTTTCAGAAGAATAGAGAAGTAGATTGCCGATATCACTGAACAGTGCTATGCATATGCATAGCAGTGATCAGTAATAGCAATCTCATTGCTTTAGATAGTCCCTATGGACTAAAAAGTAATAGTTAAAAAAAAGTGTAAAGTGTAAATGTAACTAAGCCTCTTCCTCCATAAATATTCAAATCCCCCTTTTCCCATTTTACAAAAAAAGTGTAAAAAAATAAATAAACATATTTGATATTGCCACATGCGTAAATGTCTGAACTTTTAAAATATAATCTTTATTAGTGTTGCTTGCGAATATTCGCAATACGAATTTTATTAGCCAATATCACATATTCGTGAATTCGCGAATATTCTCGAATATGGCGCTATATATTCGTAATTACGAATATTCATTTTTTTTTTCACAGTACACATCACAGTAATCAGCCCTCTCTGCTTCCAGCTTGTGTGGTGTAAAGAAGGCTCTAATACTACTGTGTGAGACTGGTCTGCGAATTTTCGCATATGCGAAAATTAGCATATGCACATTTTCGCATATGCAAAATTTAATATGTGTTAATTTTCGCATATGCAAATATTTGCTTATGCTATTTTTTATATGCTAATTTTCGTATGTTATTTTTGCATACGCGAATTTTTCGCATATGCGGAAATAAAACGAGAATATTACGAATATGCAAATATTCGCAAATATATTACGAATATTCGTCCATATATTCGCGAATAATCGCAAATTCGAATATGGCCTATGCCGCTCAACACTAATCTTTATGATCCCGTAAGGTGAATGGCATAAACGTAAAAAAACTCTTTTTGACCATATCACATCCCAGAAAAATAAAATAAAAAGTGATAAAAAACTCACATATATGCAACAACTCAAATATACGCAAAAATGGTTCTAATAAAATCTACAGATCATGGCTGTTACGCCGAGCGCTCCGGGTCCCCGTTCCTCCCCGGAGCGCTCGCCTCATCTTCGTTGTTGCAGCGCCCCGGTCAGATCCACTGACCGGGTGCGCTGCGGTCCCGCCTTCAGCCGGGGTGCGATTCGCGATGCGGATAGCGCCCGCTCGCGATGCGCACCCCGGTCCCCGTACCTGACTCGCTCTCCCTCGGTCCTGTCCCGGCGCGCGCGGCCCCGCTCCCTAGGGCGCGCGCGCGCCGGGTCTCTGCGATTTAAAGGGCCAGTGCACCAATGATGGTGCCTGGCCCAATCTTCCCAATTAGCTTAATTAGTTTCCACCTGTGCACTCCCTACTTATACCTCACTTCCCCTGCACTCCCTTGCCGGATCTTGTTGCACTTGTGCCTAGTGAAAGCATTCCTTGTCTGTTCCTAGTCCGTGTTCCTGACCTCCTGCCGTTGCCCCTGACTACGATCCTTGCCGCCTGCCCCCGACCTTCTGCTACGTCCGACCTTGCTTCTGCCTACTCCATTGTACCGCGCCTATCTTCAGCATCTTCAGCAGCCAGAGAGGTGAGCCGTTGCTAGTGGATACGACCTGGTCACTACCGCCGCAGCAAGACCATCCCGCTTTGCGGCGGGCTCTGGTGAAAACCTGTAGTGGCTTAGAACCGGTCCACTAGCGCGGTCCTCCCCATCCCTCTCTGGCACAGAGGATCCACTACCTGCCAGCCGGCATCGTGACAGTAGATCCGGCCATGGATCCCGCTGAGGTTCCCCTGCCAGTTGTCTCTGATATCGCCCGACAGATCGCCCATCTAACCCACCAGCTGTCGGAAGTGTCCACCATTTTGCACCAACATCCCCTGCCAGTTGCCTCTGATATCGCCCGACAGGTCGCCCTTCTAACCCACCAGCTGTCGGAAGTGCGCCAACATTCGCAACTTCTTCAGCAATCATCTCCTCCGCCAGCTCCTGCACCTCCTCCGCAGCGAGTGGCCACTCCTAGCCTCTGCCTGTCCTTGCCGGACAAATTTGATGGGGACTCTAAGTATTGCCGTGGCTTTCTTTCGCAATGTTCCCAGCACTTGGAGATGATGTCGGACCAGTTTCCTACTGAAAGGTCTAAGGTGGCTTTCGTGTTCTGCCTTCTGTCTGGAAAAGCCCTGTCATGGGCCGCACCGCTCTGGGACCGCAATGACCCCGTCACTGCCTCTGTACACTCCTTCTTCTCGGAAATTCGAAGTGTCTTTGAGGAACCTGGCCGAGCTTCTTCAGCCGAGATTGCCCTGCTGAACCTGGCCCAGGGTGTTTCTTCCGTTGGCGAGTACGCCATTCAGTTCCGTGCTCTTGCTTACGAGTTGTCCTGGAATAGTGAGGTTCTCTGCGCGACCTTTAAAAAAGGCCTATCCAGCAACATTAAAGATGTTCTGGCCGCACGAGAGACTCCTGCTGACCTACATGAACTCATTCATCTAGCCACTCGCATTGACATGCGTTCTTCCGGATGGCGTCTGGAGCTCCGCCTGGATATGGACTTTGTTCGCACGAGGCGTTTTTTCTCCCCGGCTCCTCTCTCCTCTGGTCCTCTGCAATCTGTTCCTGTGCTTCCCGCCGCGGAGGCTATGCAAGTTGACCGGTCTTGCTTGACACCTCAAGAGAGGACACGACGCCGCATGGAGAATCTTTGCCTGTACTATGCCGGTACCGAACACTTCCTGAAGGATTGTCCTATCCGTCCTCCCTGCCTGGAAAGACGCACGCTGACTCCGCACAAAGGTGACACAGTTCTTGATGTCAACTCTGCTTCTCCACGCCTTACTGTGCCTGTGCGGATATCTGCCTCTACCTTCTCCTTTTCTACTATGCTCTTCTTGGATTCCGGATCTGCAGGAAAATTTTTTTTGGCCTCTCTCATCAACAGGTTCTACGTTCCTGTGACCAGTCTCGCCAGACCCCTCTACATCTATTGTTTTTTCAATAAAAGATTGGACTGTCTCGTACATTTCCACACAGAACCCCTCCTAATTTGCATTGGACCTAATCTCGGAAAAATTGAGTTTTTTTTCTTCAGGTTCTTTGGCCCCAAGAAGAGGGGGAGACCCAAGGGGGGGGGTACTGTTACGCCGAGCGCTCCGGGTCCCCGTTCCTCCCCGGAGCGCTCGCCTCATCTTCGTTGTTGCAGCGCCCCGGTCAGATCCACTGACCGGGTGCGCTGCGGTCCCGCCTTCAGCCGGGGTGCGATTCGCGATGCGGATAGCGCCCGCTCGCGATGCGCACCCCGGTCCCCGTACCTGACTCGCTCTCCCTCGGTCCTGTCCCGGCGCGCGCGGCCCCGCTCCCTAGGGCGCGCGCGCGCCGGGTCTCTGCGATTTAAAGGGCCAGTGCACCAATGATGGTGCCTGGCCCAATCTTCCCAATTAGCTTAATTAGTTTCCACCTGTGCACTCCCTACTTATACCTCACTTCCCCTGCACTCCCTTGCCGGATCTTGTTGCACTTGTGCCTAGTGAAAGCATTCCTTGTCTGTTCCTAGTCCGTGTTCCTGACCTCCTGCCGTTGCCCCTGACTACGATCCTTGCCGCCTGCCCCCGACCTTCTGCTACGTCCGACCTTGCTTCTGCCTACTCCATTGTACCGCGCCTATCTTCAGCATCTTCAGCAGCCAGAGAGGTGAGCCGTTGCTAGTGGATACGACCTGGTCACTACCGCCGCAGCAAGACCATCCCGCTTTGCGGCGGGCTCTGGTGAAAACCTGTAGTGGCTTAGAACCGGTCCACTAGCGCGGTCCTCCCCATCCCTCTCTGGCACAGAGGATCCACTACCTGCCAGCCGGCATCGTGACAATGGCACAAAAAAGTAGTCCTCATCCAGCCCCATATACGGAAAAATTAGAAAGATATAAGGGTCAGAATAGAGAAATTTTACACATCCTAATTTTGTTAAAGTTTGAGTTCTTTTTTAAAGCAGTACAGTAATACCCAAGGTTACACGCTTTACCATTATTTTAATTGTATTGACCCACAGAAAAGAGAAAACATGTCAATTTTACCATACAGTACACTGAATAAAAAATTTTAATCCTCTAAACTTTGCAAAAGTGTCTTTTTCTTTTTAATTTCTTTTTCAAAACAAGCCCTCAAATGGGTCTGTGGATGGAAAAATAAAAGAGTTATGGCTCTTAGGAGAGAAGGCAAAAACGACACTGCAAAAATTTAATTGGTTTGGTCCTTTAAGGGGTATTCCACCCCAGACATCTTATCCCCTATTCAAAGAAGATGTCCTAACCCGGTTGATCCAGCTACTGGGACCCGCCGCGATCTCTGGGCCGGAACCAGTCCGTTCTGAACATTTATGTTCAGAACGCTGGGTTCGGTAGGCTGTGAACATGATGTCACGCCCCCTCCATTCATGTCTGTGGGAGGGGCATGATGGCTGTGGTTGCTTGTTAGTCCCCTCCCCTAGGCATGAATAGAGGGGCGTGGCGTGACGTCACGACCACTGCAGAACTCCAGGGTGCCAGCTCAAAGATCGTGAGGGGGTCCCAGTGACCGGACCCCTGCAATCAGACTTCTAATCCTTCTGATAGGGGATAAGATGTCTAGGGGAGGAGTACCCATTTCAGGCTAAAATGGTTTTTGTCCTTAAGAAATTAATAGTAATTTACACAGAAAAGAGGGCGCCCCATACCAAAGATCATGGCATCTGATTTTTTCATCCCCCCCCCCCCATTACCCTCTGTACTTTGAAATAAATTCTAAATTTGAACTACTGAATGTCATCTTTGCAGCGTACCTATATTTGCATATGGTTATCTTTGATTCTTAGATTTGGCAGACTACCAAATATCTGATTTATATGCTGACTTTCTTTTTCAATTTATTGTTCTACCCAGTTGATCACATATGTTTTGCATAGAGCTGAAAGTAAGAATAACTGGAGGGACACTGTACTGAAATAAGTTGTAGGTTGTTTACAGAAGAACCTGACGATAACTAACAGGTTGAAGAAAAACTGTCAACTGCCCACGTGCCATGTCCTGGTTCTTACCAGCGTCAGGAGACTTCCTCTGTGCCACATCTGCCGTGCTTCCTGCTCTGGCGTCTAGGGTGGCTGTATTATTTTATTTGTATTAATAAATCTACGTTGGTGTGAGGATTTGAGTAGCACAATTTCCATAACTTGAATGGCTTTTCGTCCAAGAACCGGAAACCCTTTCTTTGTACTTTCCTTGATATACTGTTAATCCGGTGGACCTGTAATCCGGATCGGCACCCAGAGGCTGCACTGTTCCCTATCGTCGCTGAGAGCTCTATAAGCTGTTGTGTTTTCAATTCATGACAGCAAAAGTTGAGCGGATTTCTACCTGTCTCTGCATGCCAGTTTTCTTTTTGGACATACTACGCTATGAGGAGCTCTGCGGTCTCTCTTTTTTTCATACTGTTAATGAACTTGGACTGTCTAGCACTATTCCCGTCCGCTTGCAGCTTGTTCCAGCCAGCCTGCACCTGTAGCCTTCTTGTCAAACTGTTGTCACAGCATGTTCTCGGCTAATAAACACCTATTCAGTTCTGCTGGAGCTATCTTTATTGTCAGTTTTCCCCTCCTGTCTGCCTGGCTAGCTGCCACTTGTGGCACAGGGGGACCACACTGTGGTGCATTACAAAAACACAATGCACACAGGGGTATCAGAAGAAGAAATGGCTTTTTCCAAGTGGTCCAAAAATTATCTCTTTTCGGGCATAGCAACAGATTTTGGGCTGGAAAGTAAGTAAGCAGAGGCTTTTTACAAGCTGTGAAAAAAAAATAAACTTATTTTGGGAGGTAGCAACAGCATTGTATCATAGAAAGTGCAACAAAGTGCACCACTTTTTAACAATTAGTAGAAAACACAGCTTTCAATGAAAACAGATTTTGCACTGACAGAACAGATGTAGAATGTTCTCCGCTGCTTTACTACAATTAATATATATGTGGCCCTTCTCCAATCTGTCTTGTTCACTGCTTATTCTCCCTAAAATGGCTGCTAAAGCTAAGTGCTCAGGCTTCTTATAGTGGTTTTGACATCACGCCTATACTGCCTCCTTGTTGGCTGCGAGAGCTGTGTAAAAGGCATGATGGGATTCCCTGAGGTCCTTTGTTCCTTCTTCCATCTCCTTGGTTTCACGTGGTTGATGTTATTGTCTTACATCTAACTACATATTTTGATGTATTACTCACCACAATTTATAGTTGAGGGCATAACTGTATGCAGTAAAGGTACAGAGCATTCAACCACATTTAAAGGGGTACTCCACTGCCTCAGAGTTCGGAACATTTTGTCCCAAACACTGGTGCTTGATGTCACGGCCACGCCCCCTCTTCACATCACACCGCACACCCTCAATGCAAGTCTATGGGGGAGGGCGTGAAGGTTGCTATGCCCCTCCCATAGACTTACTTTGGGGGCGTAGTTTGACATCACAAGGGGCATTGTGTGACATCATGAGGGGCATGGCCATGACATCACGAGCTCCGACACCCGCACTGAGCGTTCGGAACAAAATGTTCCGAGCACTGAGGCAGTGGAGTACCCCTTTAAGTCCAGAATCCTGAAGAGCAATAAAAGGTCACTCTACTCCATAAAAGGAGAACAGTAGAATAAATAGCTTGGTGCCTGCTTGTGAGATTAACCAAGTATTACATGTTATGCTTGTATTCTAGCTCATAACAATCCCTCTGTAGAAAGGCTGTTGCCGCTAAATATCTTGCACCAAAGCCTAAATTTGTGCACTCTGTGGCATTCATACTGTATAAGGTGGTGCTATATGCTCAGTGCGTGGTGGTATTTTTTGTGCACTATATCATGAACTTTTAAGTGTATGGCAGTGTTTTTTACTTGGGCTCCTTTGTTAGGTTTTATTAATGATCTATAAAGTTGTCAGGACAGGAGTAAGGACTTGAGCAATTTCCCATACCAAACCTCTCCTACTCCGGAACCGTTCCTGAACAGGAGAGAGGTGGCAGCAGAGAGCACAACTTCCTCTGGAGCATACAGCAGCTGATAAGTACTGGAAGGATTAAGATTTTTAAATAGAAGTCGTTTACAAATCTGTTTAACTTTCTGGTGCCAGTTAATTTGAAGACATTTTCTTCCTCTAGTGTACCCCTTTAATACAGGTAACAAGCAAGGTGTATGAGGCACAGCGCGAATGCATCAGAAACATTACATGTGTGGCTATAGAGGACCAATCACAATCGACTGTGGCCAGCAGCCTCCTGTTTAAGTTCCCCCACAGTCAGATACCATAGGATGTCAATGCTAAGGGCTGGTGACCACAACAATTGAGGGACATGGTTGGTGCTGCCAGAGATAAGCCAGGCTCACCACAGAAGCCCAAACAGGTAAATTCCTTACAATAGTGAAATTTACTGTATGTAGATAGTCTGATGCTAAATTTTGAGCTTTGGGACGATAATATTATTGCTCTGTATGTTGATATTATTTATGCACCGTATAATGGAATAAGTTATGCATGATTTAGTGCCCTCTTTTATAGGTATCAGAATAGAGATTATATCCTTCAGAATAGAGATTATATCGTTCACATTGTGTTTATAGGACCTATAGCAAAGGACTTAGACTAAAATCCTTTGTTGGGGATCTTTCAGTAACGAAACAATAAAAATATCTAAAATGTCCCCAACTTTGTTGCTTCTACAGGTTAGGATGACGTGACACCCCTTACAATTAATAATGTTTGCATTGCATCCTTATGAAACTTGTAGTTATGTGGTTTTTCAGGTTTTCAGTGTATCAGTAGGTGCAGCAAACCTATAAATATTGCCTCCTCCATACCCAGGAGCTCCAGTTAGCTGAACATGACCATGGAGCATTACATTATAGGCTTCCTTCTGCTGTTATGCCCATATACATTAGGATGGTCTAATACAACAACATTTCCTAATACATCTTATTCTACATCTGTGTCAACTTCCACGGGTATGTATGCTAACATAGCCTACTGATCAAATCTACTATGTAAATGTCATCTTTTCTTTAAATCTATGCTACCTTTATAATATAGCACTATTGCACTGAATACCAAATCTGAAGAACACTTCTTTTCATTTTAGAGCTGTGTTTAATTGATTTGACCATGTTTGGGTTTTCTTTAGACAGGGGGGATTTGCACAAAAATTTATAATTTTTTTTATTAAAGCTGATTTAAAAAAAAAACTTGAATGGAGTGTGGCATGTTTTTTTTTTTCAGTTGTCAGTGATTTATCAATTATACCTTTTTAGCATTGCATACTTTTTTGCCCACATGTACATACGTTTCTGTGCAATCTTATAGCAGCTCAGACCGCACTTTAGAACTTGCTTAGAACTAAACTATTGAGCTATTTATGAAAAATGTTCGGCTTTTTGATAAATGTTGTGAAGCACACTTGATGTACATTCAGGCAAACGGGTTAAAAGAACTTGATTTACACAGACAATGATAAATTAACTTAAATATTGAAAAAATCAACCTGGCATCAGGCGCTCGGGGATCCAAAGAGATCTCACAACCAGTTCATGGAGGTGGATAGAGATTCAAGCTTTATTAGTATACAACAACGCGTTTCGGGGTTAGCATACCCCTTCTTCAGATTGACAGATTTGTACAGTACAGTGCAACAGAGAGCTTTTTATACACACATTGATTGAGAAACAAAATGGTGGCAAGGTCACAGATTCAGGGTGGGAGGTACAACAGTAGCAATAGAAACGCAAAAAAACTGGGAACTTTATCTTTAGATTGACTCATGTACTTTATAACTATATATGGGGATAACAGTAACTTCAAATAAAGAAAGGAAATGTGCTTTATTAGAAAATGTAAAGCAAGGTGTAATACTTAATCCGGTTCATGTATTAGATAGAGGCTTGGTGCGCACTCATTGCGAACGTTGCCGTGCGCTCCACGGCATGTAAACAACAGCCGCATGTCCCGGCTCTGTTTATAAACAGAGCGGAGGTGCGGCGTGTAGGTTGCTACGGACGCGTCGCTGGGGAGCGTGTCCTGGAGAAATGATATGTTACAGAGCAAGCGCATGGTTTAGCGCTGCTCTGTGTGAATCGGGTAAAGGAAACTATGTGGAGCACGATTTTAACGGCACAGTTTTGCTTAGTATATAGAGAAATGAGTGTATTACATGAAAATTTAATAAATTTTTAACAAAAATATTATTATTATAGAATAGCTTTGTATCAACAAGAATCAATAGGGTGCGTAAGTAAAAAATGGGATGAATCAGTTAATATGATAACACGGGCTGGAAGTATATAAGCAAATAAATAAATAAATAAATATTTAGTATAAAAAATATGTATAAAAAGTGATGAATAGGAATAATTAAATGGTATAGGGGACTTCATGTAGAAATGTATAAAACAATGATAATATGATAATATGAGAAAATATAAAAAAAAAAAATATATAAAATTCTATAAAGATCTATAAAAACCGCACATTAGTCCAAAAAATAATAAATATATATACAAATTTATACATATATATATATATAAATATATATGTGTACATACATCACATAGGGTAAGGAAAAACAGAGGGAGCCTTTATATAAAGCTCTCTACTTCCGCACAGCCATATTCACAAGTTACTCTCAATAAATTCATTTAAACCAAGGGGCTGAAGTGTGCGTAATTTGAATATCCAAAAATTTTCACGTTGCCTAAGTGTATTAAAGCGCTGGGGAACGTCTTTGTTAATCTGTTCTATGGCAGATATCTTGAAGGCCGAAAAATCGCCCTCATGATATAGCGAAGCATGGCGTGACACACTGTGAAGCTGGTACTTGAGGGTTACATTGCTACGGTGTTTGTTGATCCGGTTTCTCAAACACTGTGTGGTGCGGCCTACGTATTGCAGGCCACACGGGCACTGTAAGAGGTATACAACATATTGGGAGTCGCAAGATATATGTGATTTAATAGGAAAAATCTCTCGCTCTGACCTTTCAGAGTTTTTACATTTTCTCAATAATAACAAATGGGGACTCACCTTTACACATGAATCTTACTCCAATCATGCAGAATTTTTAGATGTGTGCGTTTTTTATACTGAAGATAACACTCTCAATACAAAGACTTTTTTTAAAAAGGTGGACAGCAACAGTTATTTAGATTTTAGAAGCTGTCATTATAAGAAATGGCTCCAGAACGTACCGTTTGGACAATTTAAGCGCATTCGCCGTAACTGCACCTTAAATACAGACTATGTCCAACAGAGCAAATTACTGGTTAGTAGATTTCAAGCAAAGAAATACCCGAAAAAAATCGTAATTTCTGCTAAAACCAGAGCAAACAAACTGACACAATCTGACTGTCTTACCAAAAAAATTCTGACAGTAGATACACCATTAGATAAACGATGTTGTAATTTTATTACCACCTTTTCTAATAATAATAAAGATATTAGATCTATACTTGCCAAACATTGGAACATTCTTCTAAATGATCCTTTTCTACAAAAAATTCTCCCTCCAAAACCACAAGTCACCTTTCGGCGAGCACGCTCCCTAAAAAACATACTCGCCCCCAGTAATTTAAAAACTCTACAAAAGAAACCTTCCAACTTTTTACAAAAGAATGGTTGTTTTAAGTGTAACCATGCGCGCTGCAAATGTTGTGTAAATTTAATGCACATGGCAAAAGAGTTTCACTCTGCGGTCACCAAAGAGATTTTTCCTATTAAATCACATATATCTTGCGACTCCCAATATGTTGTATACCTCTTACAGTGCCCGTGTGGCCTGCAATACGTAGGCCGCACCACACAGTGTTTGAGAAACCGGATCAACAAACACCGTAGCAATGTAACCCTCAAGTACCAGCTTCACAGTGTGTCACGCCATGCTTCGCTATATCATGAGGGCGATTTTTCGGCCTTCAAGATATCTGCCATAGAACAGATTAACAAAGACGTTCCCCAGCGCTTTAATACACTTAGGCAACGTGAAAATTTTTGGATATTCAAATTACGCACACTTCAGCCCCTTGGTTTAAATGAATTTATTGAGAGTAACTTGTGAATATGGCTGTGCGGAAGTAGAGAGCTTTATATAAAGGCTCCCTCTGTTTTTCCGTACCCTATGTGATGTATGTACACATATATATTTATATATATATATATGTATAAATTTGTATATATATTTATTATTTTTTGGACTAATGTGCGGTTTTTATAGATCTTTATAGAATTTTATATATATTTTTTTTTTTATATTTTCTCATATTATCATTGTTTTATACATTTCTACATGAAGTCCCCTATACCATTTAATTATTCCTATTCATCACTTTTTATACATATTTTTTATACTAAATATTTATTTATTTATTTATTTGCTTATATACTTCCAGCCCGTGTTATCATATTAACTGATTCATCCCATTTTTTACTTACGCACCCTATTGATTCTTGTTGATACAAAGCTATTCTATAATAATAATATTTTTGTTAAAAATGTATTAAATTTTCATGTAATACACTCATTTCTCTATATACTAAGCAAAACTGTGCCGTTAAAATCATGCTCCACATAGTTTCCTTTACCCGATTCACACAGAGCAGCGCTAAACCATGCGCTTGCTCTGTAACATATCATTTCTCCAGGACACGCTCCCCAGCGACGCGTCCGTAGCAACCTACACGCCGCACCTCCGCTCTGTTTATAAACAGAGCGGGGACATGCGGCTGTTGTTTACATGCCGTGGAGCGCACGGCAACGTTCGCAATGAGTGCGCACCAAGCCTCTATCTAATACATGAACCGGATTAAGTATTACACCTTGCTTTACATTTTCTAATAAAGCACATTTCCTTTCTTTATTTGAAGTTACTGTTATCCCCATATATAGTTATAAAGTACATGAGTCAATCTAAAGATAAAGTTCCCAGTTTTTTTGCGTTTCTATTGCTACTGTTGTACCTCCCACCCTGAATCTGTGACCTTGCCACCATTTTGTTTCTCAATCAATGTGTGTATAAAAAGCTCTCTGTTGCACTGTACTGTACAAATCTGTCAATCTGAAGAAGGGGTATGCTAACCCCGAAACGCGTTGTTGTATACTAATAAAGCTTGAATCTCTATCCACCTCCATGAACTGGTTGTGAGATCTCTTTGGATCCCCGAGCGCCTGATGCCAGGTTGATTTTTTCAATATTTAAGCTCATCCACAGGATCTCCTCATTGGATCTATCCTGAAGACCTGTAGGCTTGCACGGAATCCTTCATTACCTCAGACTGAGGTTACATGCGTATTATTATACGCTCCAGGTGAGCGGCCATTCATTAGACCCCTTACGTTTCCCCACTTTACGTGGGCCTTTGCATAAATTCTTAGGGTAATGCACTAGGCGCCTCTTTGGGCCTTCTTTCTTTTTTCTATTCATTTACAGGTTCAATGATAAATTAAAGCTCTACAAAATCTAGACCGGTAAATAAAGTTTTACATTTTTTCTCTTTTAATTTAGCGTTTTGTACAGAAGCTGGAAAGCATTCAGCATGGACATTTTAGGAGCATGAATTAAATGTGAAAATGGTCACAAATCAGGAAAAGGCTAGAACAATAAAAACATTAAATAAAAAAAAAAATATTATTAAATAATTAATAAGTTGTGCTCTTAAAAGGTTACTCCGGTGAAAACATTTTTTTTTTTGTTTGTTTCTTTTTTTAAATCAACTGGTGCCAGAAAGTTAAACAGATTTGTAAATTACTTCTATAAAAATCTTTACCCTTCCAGTACTTATTGGCTACAGAGGAAATTCTTTTATTTTTGCATTTCTTTTTTGTCTTGTCCACAGTGCTCTCTGCTGACACCTGATTCCCATATCAGGAACTGTCCAGAGCAGGAGAAAATCCCCATAGCAAACCTATGCTGCTCTGGACAGTTCCTGACACAGACAGAGGTGTTAGCAGAGAGCACTTTGGACAAGAAAAAAAGAAATTCAAAAAGAAAATAATTTCCTCTGTAGCATACAGCTGCTAAGAAGCTACTTATAGTTCAAATAAGAATAAAATATTATAAACTATTAACAAAAAAAAATAATAAAAATAATAATAATCATCTAATTAATAGATGTAAGTGTTACCAATGACTTACACACCACAGAGACAGTCTTCGCAGTTGCTACTAGGCCTTCAGTAAGAGGTTAGGTTGGATAGGTTGCAAACATTAGGCCAGTGTTTTCCAAACAGTGTGCCTCCAGCTGTTGCAAGACTACAACTCCCAGCCAGAGGCTGTCCGGGCATGCTGGGAGTTGTAGTTATGTAACCGCTATATTCGGAAAACACTGCATTAGGCCCTTCTATCCTGTAACACCATAATGAAACACTCATTTTGATTCTCACTATTAATTCTCTTATTTTATATGTACATCACTAAGTGTTATCCTTTCTTTATGTGAGCCAGTTACCTTAGTGTTCTTTCATTTTCTTTTCAGGTTATTATTATTATGTCGGTGTCAGCTCTTCTAATGTTTCCTGCAGCGATGCAAAATCAGGTACAGGATAATTTAAATGTTAAGATTAGATAAGAAATAATGTGTAGTCAAGATACAATATTTCTAAGGCTGGGTTCACATACAGTATGTCCGGCATAGGTGAACTCAGCCTAGATCTCAACAAAACTAACGCCACAACTGATGACAACATGTATCAGTTGTTGTCAGTTGTCATCAGTTGTATGGCATCCGGCGTCCATTGTTTCTGCGCAACGGAAACTGTGTTCCCCTGTCCGGTGCTTCCAGCATGCCCAACCATTCGGCGTCAAAATTGAGATGCTGGATGATTGTGAACTGTCCCATTCAAATGAATTGGATCAGTTCTAGCATCAGTTCGCTGGAGGGAAACTATGCCAACACCGGACTTATGTGAACCCAACCTAATACGCCTAATACATCTCATGCTATAAGCCTGTGCTTGACAAATGTTCAACAGAGATTGCATGATAAGGTAGTGTGTGGACATTATCTGATACGGCACCCAGATTTAAACCTTAAAGGAGTATTCCAGGATTTTTTTTTATTTGACTATGCTACAGGGGCTGTAAAGTTAGTGTAATTCATAATATTGTGTCTTTATCTGTGTGTGACATTTTTTTTACAATTCTTTTTTGATTTTCGCCCCAATATTTATTTTTAACAGCATACAAAATGGCTGTTGTCTTAGATTTTTCCCAGGTTGCAATGCAGCTGAGACCTGACTCACTAGTCAGCTGATGACATGGAGCCTGTCTGCTTCGATGGGTGGAGGGATTGCTTGGTGGGAGAGAGATCAATCTGCAACTAATGCAACAGCTGTGGGCATCCTGATTGAAAACCACAGGTCTTTTGAATGGATGAGGCTCACTTATGTTTCAATGGGTGGGAGGGAGGAAAATGGAATTATGGGATTTGTAGGCAAAAAAGAAAACTCAAACAGGAAATATCAGTTCACAAAAAGCTAGCCACATTGTTATGGTAATCTAACAGCATAGCCATTTAGCCCCAAGACAAGCACAGATCCTTCCTAAGCATGTCCATTACTGTCTGCCAGGTACGTACTAAAGGTGTGGTCATAAACAGTAAACATTTTGGAAATGGACAAAATATAATCATTAGTAGACTACATTTGGTCCTAAACTTAACAGCAGGAACATGCACAGACATTTTGGGGGGCGGGGGCTGAACCAAAAAAAATGGGCACTTCTAATCTATATATATATATATATATATAAAACTCAACGTGTGTGTGTGTGTGTATGTATGTACTGTATGCATGTTCCACAAAAACTTCCAAACGGCTAAAGATATTAACATGAAACTTTGCACACATGTTACTTATAAGTCAACAACAAACATAGGATAGGTGATTTAACCCTTACTCACCCCCATTTGCCAGGGGCGGGGTTTATGTTTAAAGTCCCATACAAGTCTATGGGAAATATATGTTACTGCATAACTTCCAAACGGCTGGAGATATTTCGATAATACTTGGTCACATGTTACTTATATGTCCACTTAAAATATAGGATAGTTAATTTAACCCCTAATTACCCCCATTTGTGAGTGTCGGGATTTTGTTTAAAGTCTCATGCAAATCAATGGGAAATGTATGTTCTCACATAACATCTGTATGGCTGGAGATATTTCAATACCTGGTACACATATTACAGGTCAGGATATGAGGACGGGATAGGAGGCCGGGATAGGAGGTCGGGTTAGGAGGTCGGGATAGGAGGACCAGGATAGGAGGTCGGGATAGGAGGTCAGGATAGGAGGTTGGGATAGGAGGTTGGGATAGATGGACTGGATAGGAGGTCGGGATAGGAGGACAGGATAGCGGGACGGGATAGAAGGACGGGATAGGAGGTCGGGATAGGAGGTCAGGATACGAGGTAGGGATAGGAGGACCGGGATAGGAGGATGGGATAGGAGGACGGGATAGGAGGTCGGGATAGGAGGACCGGGATAGGAGGTCGGGATAGGAGGTCAGGTTAGGAGGTCGGGATAGATGGACTGGATAGGAGGAAGGGATAGGAGGTCGGGATAGGGGGACCGAGATTGGAGGACGGGATAGGAGGAGGGGATAGGAGGTCGAGATAGGAGGTTGGGATAGGAGGACGGGATAGGAGGACGGGATAGGAGGTCGGAATAGGAGGTCGGGATAGGAGGACCGGGATAGGAGGATGGGATAGGAGGACGGGATAGGAGGTCGGGATAGGAAGACTGGGATAGGAGGACGGGATAGGAGGACGGGATAGGAGGATGGGATAGGAGGTCGGGATAGGAGGTTGGGATAGGAGGTCGAGATAGGAGGTCGGGATAGGAGGACGGGATAGGAGGACGGGATAGGAGGAGGGGATAGGAGGTCGGGATAGGAGGTTGGGATAGGAGGATCGGGATAAGAGGATCGGGATAGGAGGTGGTGATAGGAGGTCAGGATAGGAGGTCGGGATAGGAGGTTGGGATAGATGGACTGGATAGAAGGACGGGATAGGAGGTCGGGATATGAAGACCGGGATAGGAGGACGGGATAGGAGGACGGGATAGGAGGTCGGGATAGGAGGTCGGGATAGGAGGTCGAGATAGGAGGTCGGGATAGGAGGACGAGATAGGAGGTCGGGATAGGAGGACGGGATAGGAGGACGGGATAGGAGGAGGGGATAGGAGGTCGGGATAGGAGGTTGGGATAGGAGGATCGGGATAAGAGGATCGGGATAGGAGGTGGTGATAGGAGGTCAGAATAGGAGGTCGGGATAGGAGGTTGGGATAGATGGACTGGATAGAAGGACGGGATAGGAGGTCGGGATATGAAGACCGGGATAGGAGGAGGGGATAGGAGGACGGGATAGGAGGACGGGATAGGAGGTCGGGATAGGAGGTCAGGATAGAAGGTCGAGATAGGAGGTCGGATAGGAGGTCGGGATAGGAGGACGGGATAGGAGGTCGGGATAGGAGGATGGGATAGGAGGACGGGATAGGAGGACGGGATAGGAGTTAAGGATAGGAGTTCGGGATAGGAGTTCGGGATAGGAGGTCGAGATAGGAGGTCGGGATAGGAGGTCGGGATAGGAGGATGGAATAGGAGGTCAGGACAGGTGGACGGGATAGGAGGTCGGAATATGAGGACGAGATATGAGGTCGAGATATGATGACGGGATTGGAGGTCAGGATAGGAGGACAGGATATCGGGTTGGGATATGACGACAATATATGAGGAAGGGATATGAAGTCAAAAGCTTCCACCTTTGTTTATTTTTCTCCCCAACAAGGATTAGAAAGGAAGAATCGGGCAACGCCGGGTTCTCCACTAGTCTATATATATAAAACTCAACGTGTGTGTGTGCGTGGGTGTATGTATGTATGTATGTGTGTATGTTCCAGCATCACGTCCAAAACGGCTAAAGATATTAACATGAAACTTGGCACACATGTTACTTATATGTCAACAACAAACATAGGATAGGTGATTTAACCCTTACTCACCCCCATTTTCCAGGGGCGGGGTTTATGTTTAAAGTCCCAAACAAGTCAATGGGAAATATATGCTACTTGTCACGATGCCGGCTGGCAGGAGGTGGATCCTCTGTGCCAGAGAGGGATTGGCGTGGACCGTGCTAGAGGACCGGTTCTAAGTCACTACTGGTATTCACCAGAGCCCGCCGCAAAGCGGGATGGTCTTGCTGCGGCGGTAGTGACCAGGTCGTATCCTCTAGCAACGGCTCAACCTCTCTGACTGCTGAAGATAGGCGCGGTACAAGGGAGTAGACAGAAGCAAGGTCGGACGTAGCAGAAGGTCGGGGCAGGCAGCAAGGATCGTAGTCAGGGGCAACGGCAGGAGGTCAGAAACACAGGCTAGGAACACACAAGGGAACGCTTTCACTAGGCACAAGGGCAACAAGATCCGGCGAGGGAGTGCAGGGGAAGAGAGGTATACATAGGGAGTGCACAGGTGAACACACTAATTAGAACCACTGCGCCAATCAGCGGCGCAGTGGCCCTTTAAATCGCAGAGACCCGGCGCGCGCGCGCCCTAGGGAGCGGGGCCGCGCGCGCCGGGACAGGACCGACGGAGAGCGAGTCAGGTACGGGAGCCAGGGTGCGCATCGCGAGCGGGCGCCACCCGCATCGCGAATCGCATCCCGGCTGGAGGTGGTATCGCAGCGCACCCGGTCAGCGGATCTGACCGGGGCGCTGCAGTAACGAGAGTGTAGCGAGAGCTCCGGGGAGGAGCGGGGACCCGGAGCGCTCGGCGTAACAGTACCCCCCCCCTTGGGTCTCCCCCTCTTTTTAGCGGAGAGCCATACCTTGTCTCCGGGAGAAAAAATGGGGGGAGCTCTTCTTTTCTTATCAGCAAACTTCTTCATGCGTGATGAAGCCTGTAAGAGAGAATTTTGGGTCTCTTTCCATATGGTGGAAAGATCACGAGTTATTTCATCCACAGCGGGCAAACCAGAGAGGAGCGGGGACCGGAGCGCTCGGCGTAACACTACTGCATTACTTCGAAACGGCTGGAGATATTTCGATAATACTTGGTCACATGTTACTTTTATGTCCACTTAAAATATAGGATAGTTAATTTAACCCTTAACTACCCCCATTTGTGAGGGTCGGGGTTTTTGTTTAAAGTCCCATGCAAATCAATGGGAAATGTATGTTCCCACATAACTTCTTTACGGCTGGAGATATTTCAATAACTGGTACACATATTACAGGTTGGGATAGGAGGACGGGATAGGAGGGCGGGATAGGAGGACGGGATAGGAGGACGCCATTGGAGGACCAGGATAGGCGGTCCGGGATAGGAGGTCGGGATAGGAGGACGCGATAGGAGGTCGGGATAGGAGGTCGGGATAGGAAAACGCGATAGGAGGTCGGGATAGGAGGACGCGATAGGAGGTCGGGATAGGAGGTTGAGATAGGAGGACGGGATAGATGGACTGGATAGGAGGACTGGATAGGAAGACGGGATAGGAGGACGGGATAGGAGGACGGGAAAGGAGGACAGGAAAGGAGGTCGAGATATGAGGACGGGAAAAGAGGACGGGATAGGAGGACGGGATAGGAGGACGGGAAAGGAGGACGGGAAAGGAGGTTGAGATATGAGGACGGGAAAGGAGGTCGAGATAGGAGGATGGGAAAGGAGGACCAGGATAGGAGGACGGGATAGGAGGTTGGGATATGATGACGGGATAGGAGGTCGGGATATGACAACAATATATGAAGACGGGATATGAAGTCAAAAGCTTCCTCCTTTGTTTATTTTCCTCCCCAACAAGGATTAGGAAGGAAAAACCGGCAACGCCGGGTACTCAGCTAGTCTATATATATAAAACTCAACGTGTGTGTGTGTATGTAGGTTCCACAAAAACTTCCAAACGGCTAAAGATATTAACATGAAACTTGGCACACATGTTACTTATATGTCAACAACAAACATAGGATAGGTGATTTAACCCTTAATCCCCCCCCCATTTGCCAGGAGTGGGGTTTATGTTTAAAGTCCCATACAAGTCTATGGGAAATATATGTTACTGCATAACTTCCAAACGGCTGGAGATATTTCCATAATACATGGTCACATGTTACTTATATGTCCACTTAAAATATAGGATAGTTAATTTAACCCTTAACTACCCCCATTTGTGAGGGTCGAGGTTTTTGGAATAGGAGGTCGGTATAGGAGGTCGGGATTGGAGGTCGGGATAGGAGGTCGGAATAGGAGGATGGGAAAGTAGGTCAAGATAGGAGGTCGAGATAGGAGGTCGAGATAGGAGGACGGGATAGGAGGACGGGATAGGAGGACGGGATAGGAGGTCAGGATAGGAGGACGGGATTGGAGGTCGGGATAGGAGGTCGGAATAGGAGGATGGGATAGGAGGTCAAGATAGGAGGTCGAGATAGGAGTTCGAGATAGGAGGATGGGATAGGAGGACAGGATAGGAGGTCGGGATAGGAGGACTGGATAGGAGGTCGGGATAGGAGGTCAGAGTATGAGGACGGAATATGGGGTTGGGATATGACAACAATATATGAGGATGCGTTATGAAGTCAAAAGCTTCCTCCTTTGTTTATTTTCCTCCCCAACAAGGATGAGGAAGGAAAAACCGGGCAACGCAGGGTACTCAGCTAGTTATTTATATAAATGCCCACATAATGATGCCAGACTGCCCAGGGCACTTATAGGAAGAACATGAAAAGGGCAGGAACTAAAGCCCCCTTTCTAGTCAACCTGTGCACGGCCCTGCTTAACAGGCAGGTAATATGCTACATTATACATTAAAGGGGTATTCAAGGAAAAAACTTTTTTATATATATCAACTGGCTCCAGAAAGTTAAACAGATTTGTAAATTACTTCTATTAAAGAATCTTAATCCTTTCAGTACTTATGAGCTTCTGAACTTAAGGTTGTTCTTTTCTGTCTAAATCCTCTCTGATGACACCTGTCTCGGGAAACGCCCAGTTTAGAATAGGTTTGCTATGGGGATTTGCTTCTAAACTGGGCGTTTCCCGAGACAGGTGTCATCAGAGAGGATTTAGACAGAAAAGAACAACCTTAACTTCAGAAGCTCATAAGTACTGAAAGGATTAAGATTTTTTAATAGAAGTAATTTACAAATCTGTTTAACTTTCTGGAGCCAGTTGATATATAAAAAAAAAGTTTTTTCCTGGAATACCCCTTTAATATGTCATTTTAACAGGTTGCCAATGTTTACCGATGACATATGGGCAAAAAATTATTTCTATGGGGCCTTACAAAAAATAAATATCATGATACACTGTTGAGAGATGTATTTCCTATCTGAGAGTATAGGTGACCATCAGGTTTTAGTTCTGTGTGGCCATTTGTTGTAGATTTTAAATATGTGATATTTTATTGAATTTGTATCATAAAAAAATGGAATTCTGAATTAGAGGGAAGCAAAGGTAAGGGTGAAAGTATCTGTACTCCCACAACTTAACCAAACATACACAGTTTATATCCTGCTACAACAGCCGGAATAAAAGATAAATCCAGTCTTGGGGACTTAATCCTTTAGATATTACACACAATAGAGACTGCGGCATCTCAACAATCAGACAGATAGAGGGGTTTCCCTATCTGAACATAGTAGTCAGAGATACCCCTTCCTCTGTCTAATTTCTGAGATGCCGCAGTCACTTTTGAGCGTGAATTCTAAAGAGTTTTCTGTGGACACAAGTGTGGTGGTCTGAGGGGATAAAGCCTTGTGGGGTGTAGGACAGTTAGGGTGTTGCTGTTCAGTATTATAAAGGGTGGTGTTAACCCTTGTCACTCGTGACGCCAGGGTGAGGGTTAAAACTCTGTAGTGATGCTGGGCCTATCGCCACCCTTCCCAAGAGCGATAGGTGAGTGTAGAAATAAATGGATTGTCTACAGCAGTGCTGAACTTAAAACTTGCGGAAACTTTACTGAAGATTTTCTGTATTTGCAATAACGGTAACAGTCCAGATAACAGAGTCTATTGCAACAGCACAGCAATGATTGACAGATGCTTAGGACCGGAAAGTTCTCTTTAGCTTTAGAGGATTGTATTTGCATAGATCCGCCGGATTTAGGGGTTGTATTAGGTCCGGAGATCTTGCTGAGGTAACAGGGAATTGTATGAACTATCCGTCTCTAGCGCAGGCTTAGGCCGCAAGACTTAGGCCTAGTAATTTTGTCTTGTAAGCTGCGGAGGCCCTACCTAATCCAGAGTCTGCAACCCAAGAGAGCGATCAAGGTGGCGCAGCTCCCTTATATGGGCAGGGACTGGCCGTTTTGGATTGGTCCGATCAGCTGTCACTCACCTTACAATGAATTGTGGGAGATCACATGTCAAGAGAATCACCAAAGGTCCTTGAGCAAAACCATAGAGTTCTGCACTAAAGTCACATGACCTGCAGGTCCTACGACGCGAACAAGGTAAGAATCTTTAATAGTTATATTTACATGTTTATTTACATAAATATTAACTAACCAAGGGATGACGAGGGGCTAGCTAATGTAAAGGACCCCCACTGTTCCTAGGGACTCTGACTTTGGGGACCTCACCCCAAGGTAATGTATGAGATGCGGTACCGGGACACCACAAACCCCCTTACTTAAAACAAGTCGACCCCGACGCCTGTCCACTAAGGCAAAGGAACTAGGACTAGGACAGGATTATTAATTCATTCTATCCATCCTAAATAATGTCTGAATAAACATTAAACATCTTTTGGTACTTTCTTGTTACTCTGACTAGTATCTTGACTAGACAATTGTGAAGCTATCTAGACATTCTGAAGCTTTCTAGACAATGAAGCTTTCTAGACATTGAAGAAGCTATCTAACCTTTAGTTTCCAGTTCCTTGGAATTTTTTTATAGCTCTCTATACATTTATGAGGCTAACTAGACATTAGTACAGTTCTTTAGATATTTATAAAGCTCACTAGACATTTATATACAGCTTTCTATACATTTAGTCTCAAGTTGACTGAATTTTTATACACAGCTCTCTATAACATTTAGTCTCAAGCTGTCTAGATACATATATCTCACTAAAACATTTTACTTTATTGCCATTTGAGTTTACCTGTTAGTACACAGAAGGGTATATTGGCTTGCCTGAGGCTCTCTACCAATAAGGATAGCTACTAGGGTCTATCGGCTACACGCTACTTACCCCTAGAACACAACAGCATAACCTACCTAGGTTACCTTTACAACTACGTGATTAATTTTAGCTCTTGAGCAATTTGAGTACTATGTGTTCAAGTACTGAGGTTAGTCTTGATATCTTAAGGGTAGTTTACCCTGTGTAGTCCTTTGAGACCGTTGCAACATCACCTCTGGGCTGGTAGGAGTCTCTTCAAACAATAGTTCGGTGGAAATTTCAGTCCCCGAGGGACCAGCTTGTGGGCTGGACACAGAAGCAACTTCTTCAGGAGAACTAGGAGATTTCCTTGTCAAGTGGAGAAGGTCTTGCTGGACCTGAAGCAGCAAAGGGAGAGGTACTGGTGCTAGCTGGAGCGACCGGTTGCGGTTGACTGGGTGGAGCAAGCAGTGGTGGCTGGCTAGGTGGAGCAACAAGAGGTGGCTGGCTTGCAGCTGGACATGGCATACCCCAATACATGACAGGTTGGTGAGAGGAGAACAACAGGACATACATACTGGGATGAATTCCTTCTCCTGGTACATATTCCCTCGCTGGTTTGGCTCGAGGAGGATTAGGGAGAGGTGCAGGAGAAGGCGATGCAGGCAAGTCTTCACCTTTATCCTATTTCGGCGGACCACTTGTGGCTCAAACCCTTCTTTCTGTATCTCATACACATCCGTTTCGGGATAGGGTATCGCCGTAATAGTGTAGGGTTGTTTCCCATAGAGAATCTAGCTTATGAGTTCTTGGAATTTTCTGAGCCAAACCTTGTCTCCAAGCTGAATGGCTGAGCTGAGGCATGCCGATTATACTCTTTTTGCTGTTGGCCCTGGGCTTCACCCATTTTCTTCTCTACAATGTCCCGGGCTTCTTCGATCCTTCGGCGATGTTCAGAGACCCAATCCTGCGAGACTGGAGGGGAATTATTGAAAGGGGCCTGTAGCCCAAAAGTTCTGTCCTTAGGCAATTGACCATGTCGGCCCATCATGAGAAAGAAGGGGGTATACCCTGTAGAACAATGAGTAGTGTTGTTGTAGATTTCCAATAACTCAGGCAGTAGTCGGGGCCATTCTTCATGTTTCGAGACAGAAGCTGCTCAGAGCATATGGATAAACACCTGGTTGATCCTTTCGCAGAGCCCATTTCCTTGAGGATGGTAAGCATCGTTTGGAGCTTCTTACAATCATGCAACTGACAGAGTTCCTGGAACAACTGAGCTTTGAAGGCCGTCCCTTGATCATTGAGGACTGCCTCGGGACACCCCAAGGGCTGGATCCAGTGGCTGTAGAAGAGTTGTGCTGCCGTCTTGGCGGTCAGATCCTTGATGGGAACAACAACCACCCACTTAGAGTAATGATCCACCATGGTCAAGGCATAGCAATAGCCTGATCGAGTGGGGGTCAGCTTCACATGGTCCAGGGCAACCATTTGATTTGGCCTCTCAGTATGGATTGGGTGCAAGGGGGCTCTAGTATCTTTTCGGGGGTTCCTGATGACATTGCACGCGGTGCATTCAGCACACCATTTTTCGATGTTTCCTCACATTCCTATCCAATAAAATCTTCAGCGAATAGTGGCCTCGGTCTTATGAACTCCGAAATGCCCTGATTGATCATGATAGGCATTCAGTACCGTCTTGGGTGTAGGCCAGTCCCTCACAGCACTTATTTTCTCGGGATCAGGTTGGACACCTTCTGCACTTACAACATGTCCTAAATAGTGCACCTGTGGCTTTAACAGGTGGCACTTGGAAGGCTTGACTTTCAGTCCATGCCGTATAAGGACCTGGAATACTTCTTTCAGGTGGTCCAGATATTCCTGAATGTCCGGGAATAAAAGATGACGTGGTCCAAGTATAGGAGGACACTTTGGAAGTTGACATGTCCCAAACATCGTTCCATCAGGCGTTAAAAGGTGGCCGGTGCATTACAAAGTCCAAAGGGCATGCTTTTGAACTCGAAGAGTCCCATGGGGGTCACAAACGCCGTCTTTTCCTTGTCCTTCTCGGCCATTGGTACTTGCCAGTACCCACTGGTCAGATCTAGCGTAGAGAAGTAAGCTGCAGATCCCAACGCAGTCAAAGACTCTTCAATTCTGGGAAGAGGATAGGCATCCTTGTGGGTCACACTGTTTAACTTCCGGTAGTCTACACAAAAACGGATAGTTAAATCCTTCTTTTTTACAAGGACCAAGGGAGCCGCCCAAGGACTTTGGCTTTCTTGAATTACATCGGCCTCCTTCATTTCCTCCAACATTTTCTTGATGGTCTGGTACATGGCAGGTGCCACCGGCCGATGTCTCTCCTTAATGGGGGGACTGCCGCCTGCAAGGATCCGATACTGGATCATTGTGGTCCGGCCAAAGTCAGTGGGGAATTTGCTGAAGGCTTCATAATGTTGTTTAGCTACATGGAGGACCCCTTTCACTTGTTCCTTGGAGGTCTCTCCATCTCCAATTTGTAATTGCATCCACCGGGGCTTGGTAGGGTCCTTATTGGCTCCTTGCCGGACAGCCTGTGTCTTGGAGATTACGTTCTTGGAGTCCAGGCAGTTCAACTGGGCCACTGGAGTATATTTGGGTAGTCTCGCAGCTACTTCAGAGAGATTCACCAGTCTCACCGGAACTCTCCCGCTTCTCTTCTTACGGTCACCAGACTCCTGGCTGCTCGCACCAGTGGGTAGTCCTCTAGCAGAGTAGGCTCCAAGAGTGCTTGATAGTCCTGATTCTTCACCCCAGGTCGGGCGTAACACTAGATGACAGTCTCTGTCTGCGGCTATAGGGTAACAGCTCGCATGTCTTGGATTCTCACCCGACAGATCTTCCCCTGATGATTCACAAACTTCTGTTCAGCTCAAAGTATCTGGAGGTGATGTTGCGTGGCTCGCTGGCCTGGTGGTGACATGTGAGGGAGAGATGCATGCAGTGAAGCAACAATATCATCAAAACAATGCCTCATAATATTCATGCCTAGTATAAACTCCGCTGCACCCTCCTCACTAACACTAGTAATAATCACACCCTGCTCCTTTAAAATATGCTCCCCCACCTGTACTGTGGGCTCCCAGTAACCATGCCTGGGTACTGGTTTCCCATTCCCTGCAATAACTCTAAACTCTGCCTCCCCAGGCTCACATGATCTCTCAGGGCCCCAATACCTATGGAACACCCCTTGTGGGATCGTGGACACCTGCGAACCAGTATCTATTAAACCCTGCAATTTAATCCCCTCTACTACTACTTGTACACAGGGGCAAGGAGCAACATACATTGACAGGTCCTTCTTGGTGCTGGCTGGCGCTGGACCTTCTTCCGTTACTCCTGGGGTGCGGTCCTCGACCCCAGGGGACGCCCGTTTAAAGCCCAGCATTGGCTCTTCCAATGTCCTAACTTTACACAATGGCTGCAGACAGACCTCTGATTACCAGGTGGCCTTACAGGAGGGGTATCAGGTGGATTGGCAGGGCGGGGATCAGGTTTCTTAGGTGGGAGAGGCACTGGCCTAGGGGCATTGGACCGTCCTGCCATCTCCTTAAACGCCTTGGCTAACTGTTCAATGTCCTGTTTTAAATCCTGCAGATCAGCAGTCCATGGACTGGGGGAAGGAGCAGCAGGGACTGGTGGTGAAGGGACAGGAGATTGGGGCAAAGCCACCTGGGGTTCTGCAGGAGGGGCACTAACTTCTTCTACTGGGGAGCCAGACTCGATAATCTTGACGGCTAGTCTCTTAAAAGGTGGGATGTCCATGTCAGGATTTTGCACAGCTAGCATCCTAAGCTGGGCCTTGTCCCACTTATTCTGTGCCCCCCTCTATAAATCGATCCATCAAAACTCTATTGCCCTGGTCGGGCGTGATGCCATCCAGCTTCTGCACCGCTTCTAATGCATTTTGCAAGGCTGCCGCATACACTCTGAGAGTCTCACCTGGTTTCTGACGTCGCTCATATAGTCTGAGACGTACCTCAGAGGGGGAATTGTATTCAAACACTTGAGAGAGTCCCTCGAAGATCTGTCCCACTGTGGCTTTGTCAGTCACTGGCCAGGTGCGGATCTCCTCCAAGACAGGTCCCTGGAGCTGTCCCAGAAGCAACTGTACTTGCTGATGAGGAGGAAGGGCATAGAACCCGAAGAGGCTGTAGATCTTTTCTTTAAAGTCCCTTAATGTGAAAGGATCACCGTTATAGGTGGGTAGCACAGAATTTCCTAATAAGACAGGTGTAGCAACAGGAGCTCCCAGCATGTAGGGAGAAACTGGGAGTGGACTAGATGGGTCCTGTTCTGCCCGTGGCGAAGGCCCCGCTGGAGTCACAGGAAGATCCCGTTTTTTGTGGGGTCACTGGAGCATCACTCTCCTGTTGCTCAGGTGCTGACAATGGTGCTGTAGGCTCCGACATCTTTGTATTGGCGTGCTGGCCCTTTAAATCAATCTTGGATTCCTAGGTCCCAAGATGATACGCAGTTGTTCTCTAATCTGGAACTGGAGAGCGTAGATTTCAAATTTGGGAGCGTTGACTTGAAACTTGACCGCGTAGAGTTGAAATTTGAGTGCGTTGATCGGCAGCTGAAGTGAATTTATACAGGACCTCATTTTGGCAATCTGGCGTTTTAGAGTCCCGTATTGCTCCGGATCTTTACAACTTTCAACCCACTGTCGCACTCTGCACTTTTTTGTGCGCTGAACTATTTCCTTTTTCGGATTTCCAGTTTTAGACTCTGGCAAAAAGGCCGCCACGGCACTGAGGGCTTCGGTGGGCGGGGCTTCTGAATCCTGCGCGCGAGAAGACCCTACGCTAACTTTAACTCTTTCACCTGCAGACTGTAGCTCCGCTATACTATTAGCCTCCCCCTTACTTTACATGCGCACTTTCTCCACACAGCACCGTGCGCACAGACCCGTACAATAGAATGTAATTCACAGTCCATGAAGATCGTTATATTGGGTGGAGTACACTTTCACTAGTGGCAACAGCAGTAGGCACACACCCGAATCCTGTTCGTGACGCCAAAAAGGCTTTGTGGTGGTCTGAGGGGATAAAGCCTTGTGGGGTGTAGGGTAGTTAGGGTGTTTGCTGTTCAGTATTATAAAGGGCGCTGTTAACCCTTGTCACTCGTGGCAAAACTCGAGGGTTAAAACTCTGTAGTGATGCTGGGCCTATCGCCACCCTTCCCAAGAGCGATAGGTGAGTGTAGAAATAAATGGATTGTCCACAGCAGTGCTGAACTTAAAACTTGCGGAATCTTTACTGAAGATTTTCTGTATTTGCAATAACAGTAACAGTCCAGATAACAGAGTCTATTGCAATAGCACAGCAGTGATTGACAGATGCTTAGGACTGGAAATTTCTCTTTAGCTTTAGAGGATTGTATTTGCATAGATCCGCCGGATTTAGGGGTTGTATTAGGGACAGAGGTCTTGCTGAGGTAACAGGGAATTGTATGAACTATCCGTCTCTAGGGCAGGCTTAGGCCGCAAGGCTTAGGCCTAGTAATTTTGTCTTGTAAGCTGCGGAGGTCCTACCTCATCCAAAGTCTGCAACCCAAGAGAGCGATCAAGATGGTGCAGCTCCCTTATATGGGCAGGGACTGGCCGTTTTGGATTGGTCCGATCAGCTGTCACTCACCATTACAATGAATTGCGGGAGATCACATGTCAAGAGAACCACCAAAGGTCCTTGAGCAAAACCATAGAGTTCTGCACTAAAGTCACAAGACCCGCAGATCCTGCGACGTGAACAAGGTAAGAATCTTTAACCCCTTCACGACGAGCGACATACATGTACGGCGTCGCGAAGTGTCACTTGGCGCGCGGCGACATACATGTACGACGCGGGGTTCCGGGAGTGCCGCGTCACCAGTAGCGGTGATCGGGCCGGGATGACTGCTGTTATCTAACAGCAGGCATCCCGGAACATCGCGCGAGACCCCCCCATGACCACGATGGGCGCAAATTGCAGGTCAATTCAGACCTGCGATCTGCGCGATTCCGGGTGACCCGGTGACCCAGAAAATAAGAGGGATCCCCCTGAAGGGTTAGGAGTTTGGTGGCAGGGGTGCCACCCCTCCTATCCCTGCTATTGGTCGGCCGAGCGACCGACCGATAGCAGACCGGGGGAGGGGGGGTTAAAGTTTGGTTCCCCCGCTTTGCCCACCTATCGGTGTCCGGGCAAAACAGGGAAACTGTCCAGGGAAGGTCAGCGCCGAAGGTCCCTTACCTGGATCCCGGATCCCCGAGCTCGATCCTCCTCCACGTGCGGCGGCGGCAGCAATACTTCCGTGTCCTGCTAGATGAGTTATTGCCTAGCAACATCCGGAAGGCCCCAGTTTACAGTGGTATCTAAACCGTGGCCCTCCAGATGTTGCAAAACTTCAACTCCCAGCATGCCCAGACCGCTGTTTGCTGTGTGGGCATGCTGGGACTTGTAGTTTTGCAATATTTAGAGGGGTTCAGGTTGTAGATCACTAAGTGGTCTCAAACTGTAGCCCTCCAGATGTTGCAAAACTACAACTCTCAGCATGCCCAGACAGCAGTTTGCTGTGTGGGTTTGCTGCGAGTTGTAGTTTTGCAACATCTGGAGGGCCACAGTTTTGAGACCACTGGACAGTGATTTACAACCCAAACCCCTCTAAATCTTGCAAAACTACAACTCCCAGCATTCAGGAACAGCATAAGGCTGTCTTGGCATGCTGGGAGTTGTACTTGCGTGCCTCCAGCCATTGAATAACTACATCTCCCAGAATGCCCTTCCGCAATCAGTACATGCTGGGAGTTGTAGTTTTGCAACAGCTGGAGGCACACTGGTTGGAAAATACTGAGTTAGGTCATAGAACCTAACTCAAGGTTTTCCAACCAGTGTGCCTCCAGCTGTTGCAAAACTACAACTCCCAGCATGCATGGTCTGTCAGTGCATGCTGGGAGTTGTAATTTTGACCCCCCTCCCATGTGAATGTACAGGCTACATTCACACTGGCGGCAGATTACAGTGAGTTCCACGCTTCAAATTTGAGCTGCGGCAAATTTTCCGCCGCAGCTCAAACTCCTAGCGGGAGACTCAGTGTAATCTGCCTCCAGTGTGAATGTAACCTAAAAACACTATACTACACTAACATAAAATAAAGAGTAAAACACTACATGTACGCACGTACACGTACGTCTACATCAGCATGTTAGTGTAAAAAAATAAACATTTTTACACTAATGTTCTGGTGTTGCCCTATACTTTTCATATTCACAAGAGGTAAAAGGGAAAAATGCCCCCCAAAATTTGTAACGCAATTTCTCCCAAGTACGGTGATACCCCATATGTGGGCGCAAAGTGCTCTGGGGGTGCACACCAATGCCCAGAAGGGAGAGTGCGCCATGTACATTTGAGGTGATTTGCACAGGGGTGGCTGATTGTTACAGCGGTTCTGACAAATGCAAAAAAAACACACCCACATATGACCCCATTTTGGAAACTACACCCCTCACGAAATGTAATAAGGGGTGCAGTGAGAATTTACACCCCACAGGTGTCTAACGGATCTTTGGAACAGTGGTCCGTGAAAATGAAAAATTTTGCACAGCCCACTGTTCCAAAGATCTGTCAGACACCAGTGGGGGGTAAATGCTCACTGTGCCCCTCATTACATTCTGTGAGGGGTCTAGTTTCCAAAATGGTAAGCCATGTGTTTTTTTTTTTGCTGTCCTGGCACCATAGGGGCTTCCTAAATGCAACATGCCCCCCGAGCAAAATTTGCTCTCAAAAAGCCAAATATGACTCCTTCTCTTCTGAGCATTGTAGTTCGCCCGCAGTGCACTTCAGGTCCACTTATGGGGTACCTCCATACTAAGAAGAGATGGGGTTACACATTTTGGGGGGTCTTTTCTGCTATTAACCCTTTAAAAAATTTGAAATTTGAGGGAAAGCCAACATTTTAGTGAAATTTTTTTTTTTTTTTTACATATGCAAAAGTCGTGAAACACCTGTGGGGTATTAAGGCTCACTTTATTCCTTGTTATGTTCCTCAAGGGGTCTAGTTTCCAAAATGGTATGCCATGTGGTTTGTTTGTTTTTTGCTGTTCTGGCACCATCGGGGCTTCCTAAATGCGACATATCCCCCCAAAAACCATTTCAGAAAAACTTACTCTCTAAAATCCCCTTGTCGCTCCTTCGCTTCTGAGCCCTCTACTGCGCCCGCCGAACACTTTACATAGACATATGAGGTATGTCCTTACTCGAGAGAAATTGTCTTACACATACAAGTATACATTTTCTCCTTTTACCCCTTGTAAAAATTCAAAAATTGGGTCTACAAGAACATGCGAGTGTAAAAAATTAAGATTTTGAATTTTCTCCTTCACTTGCTGCTTTTCCTGTGAAACACCTAAAGGGTTAAAACATTTACTGAATGTCATTTCAGTGGGTGCAGTTTTTATAATGGGGTCTTTTATGGGGTATCTCTAATATGAAGACCCTTCAAATCCACTTCAAACCTGAACTGGTCCATGAAAAACTGTGAGTTTGAAAATTTGGTGAAAAATTGGAAAATTGCTGCTGAACTTTGAAGCCCTCTGGTGTCTTCCAAAAGTAAAAACTCGTCAATTTTATGATGCAATCATAAAGTAGACATATTGTATATGGGAATCCAAAAATTTTTGGGGGGAATATCCATTTTCCTTACAAGCAGAGAGCTTCAAATTTTTTCATCAAATTTAGGGATTTTTCACCAAGAAAGGATGCAAGTTACCACAAAAATTTACCACTATGTTAAAGTAGATTATGTCACGAAAAAACAATCTCAGAATCAGAATGATAAGTAAAAGCATTCCAGAGTTATTAATGTTTAAAGTGACAGTGGTCAGATTTGCAAAAAAGGGCTTCCTCCGAGAGGTGAAAATGGGCTCCATCCTTAAGGGGTTAATAGACATATTTACATGTTTATTTACATAAATATTAACTAACTAAGGGGTGACGAGAGGCTATTTAAGGTAAAGGACCCCACTGTTCCTAGGGACTCTGACTTTGGGGACCTCACCACAAGGTAACGTATGAAATGCGGTACCGAGACACCACACAAGGATGTAGCTTCAAGACTTACTGAGGAAACAGTCACATACAATCACTATTTCCTGCAGGGCCTCAAATACTATCTTTCACATAGGGAGACACCAGCATTATAAATGGTGCCTGACTAATAAGGGTCCTGGTTAACATTTCAAATTGAGGTTCAGGAGCTTCAAGCTACATCAGTGTTTAGGTGTCTTTGAAAGTTGAGATTTCTTGTGGCAGACATTTTGGTTGGCACTGATTTTTACTGAAGACAAATAAAACTGAGTAACAGCTAAAACATTTTAGTCAACCTAATAAAAAGGTTCAAGAATCATAGAATAGAATCAAGAATTCTCTATACAATAAATATTTTTTTCTTATAATTTAATCATTCGTTCATTTGCTTAGAATTTTTTTTAGCGTTAATGTCATTCATTCACATGCCATAAGAACAAGGAGTGCCGTTTGGATTGTGGTGTTAAGATTTTCCAATCTCTCTCATCTCTGCTGAGGTTGATGAAGGTCCCATAGATGTCATAAGCAGTAAAGAGAATATTCTGAAACTACTTGTCTGGTTTGTAATTAAAAATGCCACTCTTAGATGTCCTTCTTTGCATTACGGTTAACATTTTTTTAACTGTATTTCCAGGTTTTCCATCATTTACTTTGGTCATGGACACAACTGGTTCAATGTCTTCCTACATGTATCAATTTCAAGACATTGTCAGGACTCTTTCCAATCGACTGGCTGCATCATCTGCCAATGTGACACGGCAATACACACTGATGGAATTTAATGATCCAAGTAAGATATTCATTATATAGATAAGTCACAGATAATAGGCTATTTGCTTCATGGAGGGTAATGTAAACAGGGACAGTCTTGGGTTATGTTGTGCCCTGTGCAAGAACAATTTTAATTGCCCCCTCCAAATCCTTTATTAAGTACCCAAATGAAATTGTCATACATTTTATAATAGGGTTTATCTGCAAAGAATATTTGATGATGAATGTTAGATGACTCTGTTCACCATTAGGGTATGTTCACACAAGCAGATTACCTGCGGATTTCCAGTGGATTTTGCTACCATTGACTTCAATGGGTCAGCAGAAAATTCGCAATAGAGGCAAATTTTCCTTCGGACCCATAAAGTCAATGGCAGCAAAATCCGCTGCGGATTTTCTTCAGCAAATACCTTGTGGAAATTCCGCAGGTAATCCATCCATGTGAACTAACCCTTAGGGTATGTTCACACGTGTGTATTTTTTGCTGCAGATCTGCTGCAGATTATGCTGCCCATTGACTTCAATGAGTAACAAAATCTGCTAAAGCAAATCTGCAGCAGAAAATATGCACATGTGAACGTTCCCTTACAGGGGTCCTAAGTGTTCAATAAACAATGCTATGCCCAAAAATCAGGCCATACTCTACCCATACAATATACATAGTTTTACCTAATTATAAGTACACACACATACATTTATATGTACATACACACATATGTTCATTCGTAGTTAGGGCCCAATCACAACAAATTTTTGCCAGTGTACAGCAGGTAGACAAAAAGCTATTTATAACATGATGATGATGATGATGATGATGATTATTTATAATAATAATAATAATAATAACATTTATGCCACTAGTATAGGTTAAGATACTGACAAAAATGTATTTCTAACATTGTTCTTATTATTTTTTGTATTATTATTATTATTATTATTACTGTACATGATAATAATAAGTTTCATGTCACCAGCATAGGTTGAGATACTAACAAAAAGCTATTTTAAAGTACACCATCAGTTACTTTAATGGACCAAACATAGTCTACTAGTGACTATGTTCAGTCTATCATTACTATAAGTGTATACTTTTTTTTTTAATGGCACTCAAAAGTCCAATATACTATGCTTTTAGGGCCCTCCAAAAGTAGGCATACTTTTAGGAAATAGCCAAACAAAGTAACTAGCAGACTACATTTGGTCTATTTAAGTCATTGGGTATGTCACAGGTACGCCAGGGTATACAGTGGTCCCTCAAGTTACAATATTAATTGGTTCCTGGACGACCATTGTATGGTGAAACCATAGAATGTTGAGACCATAACTCTATGGAAATCTGGTAAATGGTTCTAAAGTTTCCAAAATGTCATCCAAAAATAGGAAAAAGTGAGGATTAAGCAAAAATAAGTAAAAACTAATATAGATAAAGCAACTAATATATATATATATATATATATATATATATATATATATATAAAACTCAACGTGTGTGCGTATGTCACGATTCGGCTTCCAGATAGTGGATCCTCTGTGTCAGCGAGGGATTGGCGTGGACCGTGCTAGTGGACCGGTTCTAAGAGGCTACTGGTTTTCACCAGAGCCCGCCGCAAAGCGGGATGGTCTTGCTGCGGCAGTAGCAACCAGGTCGTATCCACTAGCAACGCTGACTGCTGAGAAGGCGTGGGACAGAAGGACTAGGCAGAGGCAAGGTCAGACGTAGCAGAAGGTCGGGGGCAGGCGGCAAGGTTCGTAGTCAGGATGGGTAGCAGAAGTTCAGGTACACAGGCTTTGGACACACTAAACGCTTTCACTGGCACAAGGCAACAAGATCCGGCAAGGGAGTGCAAGGGAGGAGACTAGATATAGCCAGGGAACAGGTGGGAACCAATTAAGCTAATTGGGCCAGGCACCAATCATTGGTGCACTGGCCCTTTAAGTCTCAGAGAGCTGGCGCGCGCGCGCCCTAGAGAGCGGAGCCGCGCGCGCCAGCACATGACAGCAGGGGACCGGGACGGGTAAGTGACCTGGGATGCGATTCGCGAGCGGGCGCGTCCCGCTGTGCGAATCGCATCCCCAACGGCCAAGACAGTGCAGCGCTCCCGGTCAGCGGGACTGACCGGGGCGCTGCAGGGAGAAAGACGCCGTGAGCGCTCCGGGGAGGAGCGGGGACCCGGAGCGCTAGGCGTAACAGTACCCCCCCCCTTAGGTCTCCCCTTCTCTTTGTCCGGTAACTGCCTCCCCTGGGATGAGGACACCTGGAAAGAATGGAGGGTTTCCTCAACGGCTGGCAGTACAGCAGGAGTGGGAATGGGGAGGGAGGGCAGAGGGCGAGGCCTGGCACGGAGCAGTGTGACACCAGGACGGGGACCATGGGGAGGCACAGAGGCTTGCCTGACGGGACTGGGAGGGGGGGAGAGGCACTTCCTGTGGCAGGCAGAGTCCCAGTTCCTGATCTCCCCGGTGGTCCAATCAATGGTGGGGGAATGAAGCCGGAGCCAAGGCAGACCGAGGAGGACCTCAGAGGTACAGTTGGGGAGAATAAAGAACTCAATCCTCTCAAGGTGGGGTCCAATAGACATGAGGAGGGGCTCTGTGCGGTAACGCACGGTGCAGTCCAATCTGGCTCCGTTGACCGCGGAAATGTAGAGCGGCTTGACGAGACGGGTCACCGGGATGCTGAATTTATTAACCAACGACTCCAAAATAAAATTTCCTGAGGCACCGGAGTCCAAGCAGGCCACGGCTGAGAGGGAGGAGCTGGCTGAAGAAGAAATCCGCACGGGTACCGTGAGACGTGGAGGAGCAGACTTGGAACCAAGAGACGCCAAACCCACGTGAGCTGGGTGCGTGCGTTTCCCAGGCGTGGAGGACGGATAGGGCAATCCACCAAGAAATGCTCGGTACTGGCACAGTAAAGACAGAGATTTTCTTCCCTGCGGCGATTCCTCTCTTCCTGGGTCAGGCGAGACTTATCCACTTGCATGGCCTCCTCGGCGGGAGGCCCAGGCGTAGATTGCAACGGATGCTGTGGGAGAGGTGCCCAGAGATCTAAGTCTTTTTCCTGGCAGAGCTCTTGGTGTCGCTCAGAAAAACGCATGTCAATGCGGGTAGCTAGATGGATGAGTTCTTGCAGATTGGCAGGAATCTCTCGTGCGGCCAGCACATCCTTGATGCGACTGGATAGGCCTTTTCTAAAGGTCGCGCAGAGAGCCTCGTTATTCCAGGATAATTCTGAAGCAAGAGTACGGAATTGTACGGCATACTCGCCAACGGAAGAATTACCCTGGACCAGGTTCAACAGGGCAGTCTCGGCAGAAGAAGCTCGGGCTGGCTCCTCGAAGACACTCCGGAGTTCAGTGAAGAAGGCCTGGACTGTGGCTGTGGCAGGATCATTGCGGTCCCAGAGCGGTGTGGCCCAAGACAAGGCCTTTCCTGAAAGAAGGCTTACTACGAACGCCACCTTAGACCGTTCTGAAGGAAACAAGTCCGACAACATCTCCATATGCAGGGAACACTGAGACAAAAATCCACGGCAGAGTCTGGAGTCCCCATCAAATTTGTCCGGCAGGGACAAGCGGAGGCTAGGAGCGGCCACTCGCTGCGGAGGAGGTGCAGGAGCTGGCGGAGGAGATGGTTGCTGCTGTAGCAGAGGCAGAAGTTGCTGTAACATGGCGGTCAACTGCGACAGCTGCTGTCCTTGTTGGGCAATCTGCTGCGATTGCTGAGCGACCACCGTGGGAAGATCAGCGAGACTTGGCAGCGGCACCTCAGCGGGATCCATGGCCGGATCTACTGTCACGATTCGGCTTCCAGATAGTGGATCCTCTGTGTCAGCGAGGGATTGGCGTGGACCGTGCTAGTGGACCGGTTCTAAGAGGCTACTGGTTTTCACCAGAGCCCGCCGCAAAGCGGGATGGTCTTGCTGCGGCAGTAGCAACCAGGTCGTATCCACTAGCAACGCTGACTGCTGAGAAGGCGTGGGACAGAAGGACTAGGCAGAGGCAAGGTCAGACGTAGCAGAAGGTCGGGGGCAGGCGGCAAGGTTCGTAGTCAGGATGGGTAGCAGAAGTTCAGGTACACAGGCTTTGGACACACTAAACGCTTTCACTGGCACAAGGCAACAAGATCCGGCAAGGGAGTGCAAGGGAGGAGACTAGATATAGCCAGGGAACAGGTGGGAACCAATTAAGCTAATTGGGCCAGGCACCAATCATTGGTGCACTGGCCCTTTAAGTCTCAGAGAGCTGGCGCGCGCGCGCCCTAGAGAGCGGAGCCGCGCGCGCCAGCACATGACAGCAGGGGACCGGGACGGGTAAGTGACCTGGGATGCGATTCGCGAGCGGGCGCGTCCCGCTGTGCGAATCGCATCCCCAACGGCCAAGACAGTGCAGCGCTCCCGGTCAGCGGGACTGACCGGGGCGCTGCAGGGAGAAAGACGCCGTGAGCGCTCCGGGGAGGAGCGGGGACCCGGAGCGCTAGGCGTAACAGCGTATGTGTGTGTGTGTGTGTATGTTCCAGCATCACGTCCAAACAGCTAAAGATATTAACATGAAACTTGGCACACATGTTACTTATATGTCAACAACAAACATAGGATAGGTGATTTAACCCTTACTCACCCCCATTTGCCAGGGGCGGGGTTTATGTTTAAAGTCCCATACAAGTCAATGGGAAATATATGTTACTGCATAACTTCCAAACCGCTTGAGATATTTCGATAATACTTGGTCACATGTTACTTATATGTCCACTTAAAATATAGGATAGATTATTTAACCCTTAACTACCCACATTTGTGAGGGTCGGGGTTTTTGTTTAAAGTCCCATGCAAATCAATGGGAAATGTATGTTCCCACATAACTTCCGTAAAGCTGGAGATATTTCAATAACTGGTACACATATTACAGGTCGGGATAGGAGGTCGACATAGGAGGTCGGGATAGGAGGTTGCGATAGGAGGATGGGATAGGAGGACCGGGATAGGAGGACCGGGATAGGAGGACCGGGATAGGAGGACCGGATAGGAGTACCGGGATAGAAGGACGGGATAGGAGGACGGGATAGGAGGACAAGATAGGACGACGAGATAGGAGGACGGGATAGGACAACGGGATAGGACGACGGGATAGGAAGACGGGATAGAAGGATGGGATAGGAGGTCGGGATAGGAGGACGGGATAGGAGGTTGGGATAGGAGGACTGTATAGGAGGATGGGATAGGAGGACGGATAGGAGGACGGGATAGGAGGACGGGATAGCAGGACGGGATAGGAGGTCGGGATATGAGGACAGGAAAGAAGGACGGGAAAGGGGGACGGATAGGAGGACGGCATAGGAGGATGGATAGGAGGACGGGATAGGAGGACGGGATAGGAGGTCGTGATATGACAACAATATATGAGGACGGGATATGAAGTCAAAAGCTTCCTCCTTTGTTTATTTTCCTCCCCAACAAGGATTAGGAAGGAAAAACCGGGCAACGCCGGGTACTCAGCTAGTTACATATAGAAGTAAGAAATATTTATTTATTTATTTATTTTATTTATTTATATAGTGCCTACAGATTCCGCAGCACTTACAATTATGGGGTACAAACAAAGTCAAGTATCAGACATAATATTACACAATAACTATTCAAACAAGAGGTGTGGGGATATGTTGAGGCCAATTAGAGAATGTTATAGGCCTGTCTGAAGAGATGTGTTTTTAGGCCATGCTTGAAACTATGGATGTTGTTGTTGAGTCTGAGGGATTGAGGGATAGCATTCCAGAGAACTGGTGCAGCACAAGTGAAGTCTTGGAGACGGGAGTGAGAAGTTCGGATTATAGAAGATGTTAGTGTGAGATCATTAGCAGATCGGAGAGAACGTGTAAGATGGTAGACAGAGATGAGAGAGGAGATGTAGGGAGGTGCAGCATTGTGGAGAGCTTTGTGTGTGAGACTGAGGATTTTGTACTGTATTCTGGACTGAATTGGTAACAAGTGTAGTGACTGGCACAGGGAGGAGGCGTCGGTGTAGCGGCTGGGAGCTGTAAATCACTGTTTAAGTAGAGACCATGAGCTTCTTCAGGGTCCTGTACACTACATGCACCTTACCTGGTGTCCAAAGGAGCAACTAACTGTGGCACAGGTAAAGAGTAGTACAGAACATGTATATAGAACAGAAACGATGTCCAGTGCTGCTCCCGTATAAAAAAAAATCCTTTATTGTTTCATATACACCATGGGTACACAAGACAGGGTAGTCACAGGTGACGCGTTTCAGCCCGTCAAAGGGCCTTAGTCATACTTAGTATGATGAAGGCCCTTTGACAGGCTGAAACGCGTCACCTGAGACTACCCTGTCTTGTGTACCTATGGTGTAAATGAAATAATAAAGGAATTTGTTTTATACGGGAGCAGCGACGGACATAGTCTCTGTTCTATATACTTTACCTTGGTGCGGTCTGCACTAGTCTGTGCACTGCAGAACACGAAGGTGAGCTGAACATTTCTGCACAGCTTCTATACAGAACATGTAGTACCTCTCTGTACTGTAGGGAGGCGCTACCAGACAGCCAGTCAGTAGAGATGTCGCAAATTGTTTGCCGGCGAACATATGTGATGTTCGATCCGCCCCCTATTCGTCATCATTGCAAGAAACTTTGACCCTGTGTGTCACAGTCAGCAGACACATTACAGCCAATCAGCAGCAGACCCTACCTTTCTGACCCTCCCTCCTCTCTTACGGACTCCCTTTTAGCTTCATTCTGAAGCTGCATGGTTAGAGAGAGGAGGGCTAGTGAACCAGCTCCTGATTTAATAGGGAAAGCGATAGTTAGGTGGTTTATTCAGGGTCCACTACACTCCTAAAGCCCTAATCTGATCTCTGCTGTAATGACAGCACCCAAAAAAGCTCTTTTTAGGGCTCAAAGATCAGTCTGCATTTTTTTTGTTTTCCCCCTGTGTACTCAAATTGCATTTGCCTGCCTGGCAGCGTGTGGCAGGCTCGCTCACAGGGTATATTGTGCCCACTTGCCCAGTGGCACCACTCATATCTGCTGTTACAATAGCTTGCAATATAGCAGTAATATTGCAGTCAGTTTCTTTCACATGTGTGTTTTGCTACAGCTGGAGGCACCCTGTTTGGGAACCACTGGTTAAAAGGGGTACTCCGGTGGAAAACTTTTTTTCTTTCAAGCAACTACAGTATTCAGTGTCCACAAAAGTCCTAAAGGACTCATCTGATTTCTGCTGTAAGGACGGCACCCAAAAAAGCCCTTTTAGGGCTCAAACATCAGTCTGCATTTTTCCAAAACTGCATTTTTCCAAGACTGTGAAATAATAACAGTTTCTTTCACTCAAGTGTGTTTCAGGGCCTACAAGGGCACAGTGTTACACCAGTGCTACTCATATATGGTGTAACAGTAGTGTACATTTAAAAAAAAAAAAACTTTTTTGACTGTCAAATAATATCAGTCACTTTCCATCACACAAGTGCGTTTCAGGGCCTGCAAGGGCACAGTGTTACACCAGTGCTACTGATATATGGTGTAACGGTAGTGTACATTTAAAAAAAACAAAAAAACTTTTTTGGCTGTGAAATAAAATCAGTCAGTTTACAAAACAATTTGGAGTTTTTGGGCCTGTAGGGCTCAGTGTCACACTAGTGCAAGTCATATTTGGTGTAACAGTAGTGTAAATTTGAAAAAAAAAAACTTTTTGGGCTGTGAAATAAAATCAGTCAGTTTACAAAACACTTGGGAGTTTTTGGGCCTGCAGGGCTCAGTTTCACACTAGTGCAAGTCATATTTGGTGTAACAATAGTGTAAATTTGAAAAAAAATAAATCTTTTTTTGACTGTGAAATAATATCAGTCAGTTTACATCACGCTTGGGAGTTTTTGGGCCTGCCAGGGCTCAGTGTCACACTAGTGCAATTCATATCTGGTGTAACAGTAGTGTACATTTAAAAAAAATATACAATTTTGACTGTAATTGATTGAATAGCAGTTGTCTGCAAGCGTGTGTGTCAGGCCTACAGCGTCTACTCTGCCAACTTCTGCCAGTGCACAGTGCCACTCATATCTGTTGTCACAGTATCTTGCATGCATAGTGCCACTAACTGAAAAACAGGAAGAGGCAGGCCACCCTGCAGGGGCCGTCGTGGTCGTGGTGCTGTGATTCCCTTTGGCCCTAGAATAATGCACAGTGTTCAGAGCCCACATACCCTGAACTCACAAGGTTCTGAGGACATAGTTTTTGACACAGCTAACACAGCTAACACAGCTAACACAGGACACCCAATCTTCTACAGCTTCCGCTCAGAACCTTGACGCACCATCCTCCTCCTCTAGATCAGCTTCGGGCATCTCAAGTTACCACTCACCCGCCTGCCGCCACCACCAACACTAGCACCACAGCCGCTTTACTTGATCCATCAGAGGAGTTATTTAAACATCAGTTTGAAGAAATTAATGATGCGCAACCATTATTGCCAGAGGATGTAGATAACAGGGATATGTCTCAGTCAGGCAGCATTACACACATGGACATACAGTGTGATGATGATTATGTTGTACCCGCTGCTGCTTCCTTTCTAGAGTTGTCAGATACAAGTGAAGCGGTTGATGATGACGATGCGTCCGTGGATGTCACGTGGGTGCCCGCTAGAAGAGAAGAAGAACAGGGGGAAAGTTCAGATGTAGAGACAGAGAGGAGGAGGAGATGAGTTGGAAAAATGCCGTCCACCAGCAGAATGCCGTCATTGCAGAGCTCAGCAGTGTGGCATTTTTTTGTGTGTCTCTGCCTCTGACAACAGCGATACCATTTGCAACCTGTGCCAAAAGAAACTGAGTCGTGGGAAGTGCAACACCCACCTAGGTACAACTGCAAAGGCACATGATCTCACATCGCAAACGCCTATGGGATCAACACATGAGTACAAGCAGCATACAAACTCAAAGCCGCCATCCTCCTCCTGGTCCAGCATCTTCAGCCACGTCAACCACTGCTGTCCTCCTTGCCCCTCTCAACCATCCGCCTCTCTGTCTCTCGCCTTGAGCAGTTCCTGCTCATCTGCCCACAGTCAGGTGTCTGTGAAGGACACATTTGAGCGTAAGAAGCCAATGTCACAAAGTCACCCCCTGCCCATTGTCTGGCAACGCCACGACTTGTAGGCAGGCCTGCTGCAGCCTCCTCTACTTCTCCTACTCCATCCTCTTCCATAACCTCCTAGGCTGAGTCCTCTTCTACTGCTGCGTCTTGCTCCACATCAACGGCACCCCACAGCTCCCCAGGTGCTATTTCACATCCCATATACGGCAGTGTCACGCCATCTTGAGGTTGACTTGCCTGAAAGCAGAGAGTCACACCGCACCAGCACTCCTGTCTGCCCTGAACGCACAGGTGGATCAGTGGCTGACTCTGCACCAACTGGAGATTGGCAAAGTGGTTTGTGACAACAAAACAAATTTGTTGACGGCACTGAGTTTGGGCAAGCTGTCACATGTGCCATGCATGGCACATGTGTGTAATCTGATCATACAATGCTTTGTGCATAAGTACTCAAGCTTACAGGACATCCTGAAGCAGGCCAGGAAGGTGTGTGGCCATTTCAGGCGTTCCTACACAGCCATGGAGCACTTTTCAGATATTCAGCGGCGAAACAACATGCCAGAGAGGCGCTTGATTTGCGACAGCCCGACATGTTGGAATTCAACGTTCCTAATGTTCGGCCGCCTGCTCCAACAAGAAAAAGCCGTTAACAAGTATTTGTATGACAAAGGTGCTAGGACAACCTCTGGCGAGCTGGGAATTTTTTTGCCACGTTACTGGACGCTCATGCGCAATGCCTGTAGGCTCATGCGTCCTTTTGAGGAGGTGACAAACCTAGTCAGTCGCACTGAAGGCAACATCATACCATTTGTTTTCTTCCTGGAGTGTGCCCTGCGAAGAGTGCTGGATCAGGCTGTAGATGAGCGTGGAGAGGAAGAGTTGTGGTCACCATCACCCCCAGAAACAGCCTTATCAGCATTGCTTGCTGGACCTGCGGCAACGCTGGAAGAGGATTGTGAGGAAGAGGAGTCAGAGGAGGAATGTGGCTTTGAGGAGGAAGACCAACCCCAACAGGCATCCCAGGGTTCTCATTGTCACTAGTGATGAGCGGCATAGGCCATATTTGAATTCGCAATATTTTGCGAATATATGAATGATTATATTCTATATATTATAATATATAATATGATCGTCATATATTTGCAAAATTCGCATATTCGTTATATACGCTTATGTTTTTTGCGCATATGTGAAAATATATGCGCATATTCGCGAATATTGAGCTCTCCCTTCTTTAATGGTATAGGGAACTATGACTAGTGCATTCACTCTGTGATTTATTGTTCATTGAAAACAATAGGCCCATTGTGGTCAATGGGGATCTCATGCCATGTCAAACAGTAAGATAAGCAGGACTTTCTTGCAGGGGCGTCACTAGGTCAAATTATTCGGGGCCCCTGCCCCGAATGCTAAGCCAATGTGCCCCGAATGTCAGCTGTCAGCTAACATGCACAGGGCCTTTTTTTTTTACTCACTACATTCCTTCCTATAGACATAATAGGGTCATTGATCACCAGCGCAGCCCTGATAGTGCCAGTATACACCCCATTGGAGGCAGATGACAGACAGTGGAGCGTGGAAGTCTGGCATAAGGATCGGGGCTGGCTATCAGTGGAGCGCGGAAGTCTGATGAGGTCCCCCTGTCCTGGATGCTGCCTGCTGTGCTCTGCTCCTCATGTTGAAGGAGGAGCGGAGCGCAGCAGGCAGCATCCAGGACAGGGGGTTCTCATCAGACTTCCGCGCTCCACTGATAGCCAGCCCCCAGGTATGGCGCCAGGTTAATGACAAATGAACGCCACCGTTGCAGCGGCTTGTGGGAGGAGACTTGCCATACGTAGGCACGCTGGAACACGCCAGACTGCCCCCGGATTCTGGCGCCTACCGAGGAAGAGCAACATGCCGCAAACCTACCCCTGGGCCCACCACCACCAACAGCAACTGTGGCATGCAGGACACCAGGTCTCCAGGCATCACACATGAGGACACCAGGTATCTCACTACCGCAGCCAGCAGCACTGTAGCTGGTGTCACAACCTTCTTTCTCACTCACTGTAACCTCTTAGCCAGTGTTCCACAACATGTGTGCCTCCAGGTATAGCAAAACTACAACTCCCAGCATGCCCAGAAAGCCAAAGGCTGTCTGGGCATGCTGGGAGTTGCATTTTTTTCTAAGTCTGGAAGCATTTCCCCCTGGTTGGGGAACGCTGTCTTAGAAGTTACAGATTGAGTAAATATGGTGGTGAGGAGGTACAGGTACATGGTACTTTACACACCAGGGCATATCTGCATCTCACCACCGTTATCTTTACTCAGTCTGTAACTTCTAAAGCTGTGTTTCCTAACCAGGGTATCTGCAGATGTCGGAAAAAAATACAACTCCCAGCATGCCAAGATAGCCAGAGGGCATGCTGAAAGCTGTAGTTTTGCAAAAGCTTGAGGTACATTGGTTGGGGAACACTGCCTTAAAAGTTACAGCCGGAGTAAAGATGGCGGTGAGGAGATGCAGATATGCCCTGGTGTGTAAAGTACCATGTACCTGTACCTCCTCACCACCATATTTACTCCATCTGTAACTTCAAAGACAGTGTTCCCCAACCAGGGTGCCAGATGTAGCAAAAACTACAACTCTCAACATGCCCAGAGGCCCAATGGCTGTCTGGGCATGCTGAGAGTTGTAGTTTTGCAACAGCTGGAGGCACCCTAGTTGGGGAATACTAGTATATAGTGTAGACAATAATGTAAATCCATGTACATACAAAGTAAGTAATGTAATTTCATATAGTGACCCCCAACAGCAGAACAATGAGTGCAACTCTGGAGCTGTAATCATTATTCTGCTGGTGGACTCACTGTGTACATACATTACATTACTTATCCTGTACTGATCCTGAGTTATATCCTGTAAATCTTTTTTATTAGAAAAATATAAATCATAACAAACACAAAACCAGCACAACTTTGCCATAACTGAAAACAACAACATAAAATAACATAAACCCAAACTTTACATTTCAAATAAAAGAACATAAATCCTGCCTAACCGGCCAGCCCAGTTTTCCCTAGAAAATACTAGAGACACACCTTACATAACCAAATATCTAACAACACTCACATACATACTCAACTTGCATTACCAAAAAAGAAACATAAAAATAGCACTATTTAGCTGTAACTCAAAAACACCCAAACTTGGGAAAACACACACAACAAGGACTCCCACTACACCCCATTAATTTAATATATATATATATATATATATATATATATATATGTATATATACATACTTTTTTTTCCCTCCTAATTGTTAAGAAAGAAAATTAAATCTATAACTCAAAAACAACCAAACTTGGGGAAAAGAAGACCTAGACCAAAGAAAAACGAAATCCACTACGGGATACAAAAATACCAAAGAAAAATTACTACAAAAATAACAACTGGTTCGACTGCCATAATATAAGATAAACAAAATTATAACATATTATACATATAGACTATATACACTATATAAACCTAAATATACAGAAAACACACCTACAAATACAATAAAACAACCTACACTAAACTGTCCCTTCACCCACACCACCCGCCCTCCTGTACATGGGTGAGAGTCCATACAGTTCATAGTCCTTGTTACGCCTAGCGCTCCGGGTCCCCGCTCCTCCCCGGAGCGCTCACGGCGTCTCTCTCCCCGCAGCGCCCCGGTCGGTCCCGCTGACCGGGAGCGCTGCACTGTCATGGCCGTCGGGGATGTGATTCGCACAGCGGGACGCGCCCGCTCGCGAATCGCATCCCAGGTCACTTACCCGTCCCGGTCCCCTGCTGTCATGTGCTGGCGCGCGCGGCTCCGCTCTCTAGGGCGCGCGCGCGCCAGCTCTCTGAGACTTAAAGGGCCAGTGCACCAATGATTGGTGCCTGGCCCAATTAGCTTAATTGGCTCCCACCTGCTCCCAGACTATATCTGATCACTGCCCCTGCACTCCCCTGCCGGATCTTGTTGCCTTGTGCCAGTGAAAGCGTTTAGTGTGTCCAAAGCCTGTGTTACCTGAAACCCTTGCTATCCATCTTGACTACGAACCTTGCCGCCTGCCCCCGACCTTCTGCTACGTCTGACCTTGCCTCTGCCTAGTCCTTCTGTCCCACGCCTTCTCAGCAGTCAGCGAGGTAGAGCCGTTGCTAGTGGATACGACCTGGTTGCTACTGCCGCAGCAAGACCATCCCGCTTTGCGGCGGGCTCTGGTGAACACCAGTAGCCTCTTAGAACCGGTCCACTAGCACGGTCCACGCCAATCCCTCGCTGACACAGAGGATCCACTACCTGGAAGCCGAATCGTGACAGTAGATCCGGCCATGGATCCCGCTGAGGTGCCGCTGCCAAGTCTCGCTGACCTTACCACGGTGGTCGCTCAGCAATCGCAGCAAATTGCCCAACAAGGACAGCAGCTGTCGCAGTTGACCGCCACGTTACAGCAACTTCTGCCTCTGCTACAGCAGCAACCATCTCCTCCGCCAGCTCCTGCACCTCCTCCGCAGCGAGTGGCCGCTCCTAGCCTCCGCTTGTCCCTGCCGGACAAATTTGATGGGGACTCTAAACTCTGCCGTGGATTTTTGTCTCAGTGTTCCCTGCATATGGAGATGTTGTCGGACTTGTTTCCTACAGAATGGTCTAAGGTGGCGTTCGTAGTAAGCCTTCTTTCAGGAAAGGCCTTGTCTTGGGCCACACCGCTCTGGGACCGCAATGATCCTGCCACAGCCACAGTCCAGTCCTTCTTCGCTGAAGTCCGGAGTGTCTTCGAGGAGCCAGCCCGAGCTTCTTCTGCCGAGACTGCCCTGTTGAACCTGGTCCAGGGTAATTCTTCAGTGGGCGAGTACGCCATCCAATTTCGTACTCTTGCTTCCGAGTTATCATGGAATAACGAGGCTCTCTGCGCGACCTTTAAAAAAGGCCTATCCAGTCGCATCAAGGATGTGCTGGCCGCACAAGAGATTCCTGCCAACCTGCAAGAACTCATCCATTTGGCTACCCACATTGACATGCGTTTTTCTGAGCGACACCAAGAGCTCCGCCAGGAAAAAGACTTAGATCTCTTGGCACCTCTCCCACAGTATCCGTTGCAATCTACGCCTGGGCCTCCCGCCGAGGAGGCCATGCAAGTGGATCGGTCTCGCCTGACCCAGGAAGAGAGGAATGGCCGTAGGGAAGAAAATCTCTGTCTTTACTGTGCCAGTACCGAGCATTTCTTGGTGGATTGCCCTATCCGTCCTCCACGTCTGGGAAACGCACGCACGCACCCAGCTCACGTGGGTGTGGCGTCTCTTGGTTCTAAGTCTGCTTCTCCACGTCTCACGGTGCCCGTGCGGATTTCTCCTTCAGCCAACTCCTCCCTCTCAGCCGTGGCCTGCTTGGACTCTGGTGCCTCTGGGAATTTTATTTTGGAGTCGTTTGTGAATAAATTCAGCATCCCGGTGACCCGTCTCGTCAAGCCGCTCTACATTTCCGCGGTCAACGGAGTCAGATTGGATTGCACCGTGCGTTACCGCACAGAACCCCTCCTGATGTCTATTGGACCCCACCACGAAAGGATTGAGTTATTCGTCCTTCCCAACTGTACCTCTGAGGTCCTCCTCGGTCTGCCATGGCTCCGGCTTCATTCTCCCACCCTTGATTGGACCACCGGGGAGATCAAGAACTGGGACTCTGCCTGCCATAGGAAGTGCCTCTCCCCCCCTCCCAGTCCCGTCAGGCAAGCCTCAGTGCCTCCTCATGGCCCCCGTCCTGGTGTCACACTGCCCCGTGCCAGGCTTCGCCCTCTGCCCTCCCTCCCCATTCCCACTCCTGCTGTGCTGCCTGCCGTTGAGGAAACCCTCCATTCTTTCCCGGTGTCCTCATCCCAGGGGAGGCAGTTACCGGACAAAGAAAAGGGGAGACCTAAGGGGGGGGGTACTGTTACGCCTAGCGCTCCGGGTCCCCGCTCCTCCCCGGAGCGCTCACGGCGTCTCTCTCCCCGCAGCGCCCCGGTCGGTCCCGCTGACCGGGAGCGCTGCACTGTCATGGCCGTCGGGGATGCGATTCGCACAGCGGGACGCGCCCGCTCGCGAATCGCATCCCAGGTCACTTACCCGTCCCGGTCCCCTGCTGTCATGTGCTGGCGCGCGCGGCTCCGCTCTCTAGGGCGCGCCCGCGCCAGCTCTCTGAGACTTAAAGGGCCAGTGCAGCAATGATTGGTGCCTGGCCCAATTAGCTTAATTGGCTCCCACCTGCTCCCAGACTATATCTGATCACTGCCCCTGCACTCCCCTGCCGGATCTTGTTGCCTTGTGCCAGTGAAAGCGTTTAGTGTGTCCAAAGCCTGTGTTACCTGAAACCCTTGCTATCCATCTTGACTACGAACCTTGCCGCCTGCCCCCGACCTTCTGCTACGTCTGACCTTGCCTCTGCCTAGTCCTTCTGTCCCACGCCTTCTCAGCAGTCGGCGAGGTAGAGCCGTTGCTAGTGGATACGACCTGGTTGCTACTGCCGCAGCAAGACCATCCCGCTTTGCGGCGGGCTCTGGTGAACACCAGTAGCCTCTTAGAACCGGTCCACTAGCACGGTCCACGCCAATCCCTCGCTGACACAGAGGATCCACTACCTGGAAGCCGAATCGTGACAGTCCTCAATGTCCAGTTCATAACTGACCCATGCCAGGTCCACCAAAACAAACAACCACCACCACCCACAAATACACCCTCCCAACCTAGAACTCCTCTCAACCAACTTTACCATTACCAGCATTATAATATACATAAACAAACAATACAACCCACTTTAGGCCCAAGTTCGGTGCCTGTAAGCCCTTCATAACCTTAACATCTGAAAACAAAACAAAAAGCTATGGTGCACATGCATTAGCCCACCACCAGGAAGAAGGATGGCAATCCTGATACATACAAAATTTATATTCTTTCCCTAACTCCACCCTACCTCTCTCCCTACCATTATCCCTAAAAATAAACTGACCCTACTATCACCCTAACCCTGTCCCTACATCACTGTCCCTAACCAAAACAAGGGTACTCTACCCAAAAGGTCTAGTACCTAGGGCACATCAAAACAAAACCCTCTCCATAGGAGAGAAGCCCTACTGGTAGCAAGACTGCCATACTCCAAAGACCTGATCTTCCCAAGGTCACCGGTGATGTTCCTACAGATCTCCACCTCGGAGAGGACTTTACGCTGTCTAGACACTAAACACTGTGCATTCCACGTGTAGTATCTAACCACTAAGCTGACTAAGAATAAAGAGCCCCGGTCTCGGTCACCCAGGTTCCTGAATGCCCCATAAGCCCACTCCGGATAGCTAAGGCCGGCAAGTTGACTCCAGCCAATGGAAGCGCCCACCCGGTTGTAAACCCCTATATTAAAGGGACAATGAAGCAGGAAGTGGTCCATGCTTTCCAGCGTGTTCCCGCACTCTTCTCTGGGACCTCCCCGGTTATCAGATCTCCTACACTTCATATTGTCCCTCACATATAGCTTCCCCTGAAAGCAGCGCCAGGCCAAGTCCCAAAACTTCTGGGGGATCTTTTTCATATTTAAAATATACAACCCCACCCTCAGATCCCGACCTGGGCAGTCCCTAAGCGCCAGAGGCTTATGGAAGTGGATCAACAGAACCCGTTTGTCAAGGAACTGCCTTGACTGGGTCCTGATCTCCCACACTCCCAGACCCCAACGACGTATCGCCTTCAGAGTCGGGGCAGGGTAAGCAGGAAGATGCCCATGGGGCGTACGGAAGTCCTTCACTTGCCCTCCTGTCTCCCATTCCTGGAAGAAAGGCCGAAAACATTCCCTGCAGGATAGTACCCACGGAGAAGCCCTCTCTGACCAGAGGTTTGAGATGTTAGCTTTCAAGAAGGTGTTCGTTAAGAACACCACAGGGTTTACCATAGATAAACCCCCTAGTCTCCTCATGCGGTACATAACCTCCCTCTTGACTAGGTTCATCCTGTTTCCTCATAACAGTTGGAAAAACAGGCTAAGATCCTAGTGTAGTAAGCCTCTGGCAAGATACATACGCTGCCCAGATATATAAACAAGGGGAGCAGGTACGATTTGATCAGATGTACCCTTTCCCTGAGGGTCATAGACCAACCATTCTACTGGTCCACCCTCTGAGTTGCATCCTGGAGCTTACAATCCCAGTTTTTGCTGGGATAATCATCCTGGCCGAATGTGCCCAGCATTTTTGCTGACTCTTGGGGCCCTGGAAGGGTGTCCGGGAGATCAAATGTGGGATCCCCCCCTCCCAGCCAGTAGCGTTCCACCTCCGACATCACCACATCGACCTCCTCTCTCGAGGACACGAAAATAGTGACATCATCAGTGTACGCCACCACTCTCTGGGCGACATCCAGCTCCGCCAGACTCATCCCAACTCCTGCCAACGGACAACAATCTACCCTCCGGACGAAGGGATTGATTGCGAACACGTATAAAAGCGGGCTCAAAGGACAACCCTGACGGACTCCGGACTCCACCACAAAAGCCAATTAACAAAAGTACACGGTAAGCCATATCTCAGGAGGACAGACCAGAGGTACTAGTGATTCACCCGATCAAATGCTTTGGCCTGATCCATGGACAGCAAGTACCCCTTCCAGAGACCCGCACTACTCCGCTCCACTGCCTCCCGGACGCCGAGAACAGCACTTAAGGTGCTGTGGCCTTGAACCAAGTAGTGCTGAGCCCCCGAAAGGAGCCGGGGTGCAAACTTCACCAGCCGATTAAACAGTATCTTGGCCAGAAGCTTCCTGTCCGTATTGAGAAGAGCTATGGGTCTCCAGTTCTCAAAACGGCTGGGATCTTTACACTATGAGAGAAGAATCCGGGCTGACGTCCTCATTGACTTCGGCAGAGTGCCCGAGGAGAGACACTCATTGAATACCTCAGTCAAGAGGGGAGCTAAAGACGCCTTAAAGGTCCTGTACCACTCAGATGTTAAGCCATCCGGACCTGGCGACTTCTTAGGGGCAAGCCCCTCGATCGCCAGTCTCACTTCCTCTTCCCTGATTTCTTCTGCCAAAACATCAAGAGAGGGGGTCTACCCCTGGCTCAGGAATGGTTTCAGCCAGGAAAGCCGACATCCTGTCTCGATCTAGATCCTTCCTTCCCAAGAGATGCGAGTAGAAGGATCTGACGACCTCCAAGATCCCTGATCTGGACCGATTCAGAGATCCCATACTATCAATCAGTCCTGAAATGACTTTACTACTCACTGACATCTTACAGTTTCTGTAAGGGTCGGGCGAGCGGTACTTCCCGAAATCCCTCTCAAAAACCAAAGATGCGTGCCTATCGTACTGACACCTCATCAGCAAGGATTTCACTCTGGAGATATCCTCTCGGCTACCTCCAGTCGAGACGAGAAGCTCGAGTTTCTTCCTCAGTCCCTGATACAGGCGATACCTGTTCAGGGACCTGAGGCTCGAGAGCTGGCGGAAGAACCCCGCAACCCGATTCTTGAACATCTCCCACCACTCTGACTTACTACTACATAGGCCCAGTAAAGGTACCTGACTCTGAAGAAAATCCTCAAAGGACTGTCTTACCTCCGCTTCCTCCAGGAGGGACGAATTCAGCTTCCAATAACCTTTACCCATCTGAGGGGTCTCTGAAACATTAAGGGAAAACAAAATCATACAGTGATCAGAGAACTCCACCTCAACTACGGACACTGTGGAAAAGATGGCTTCCTCCTTTAAATAAAACCTGTCTATTCTAGACCTGCAGCTACCTCGATGATAGGTGAAACCTGCATGGCCTGAGGGGCTCCAGATGTGGGCATCCTCTAGGCGAGCTTCCCTAACTATACTATTGAGAGCTATGCTATCATAAGCCAACCGATCATTGGAGCCTCTCCTATCTTGGGATCTTGTGACAGTATTGAAATCCCCTCCAAAGATCACCTGTCGGCTTGTAAAAAGAAAGGGCTGAATCCTCATAAAGAGATCTTTTCGTCCCCACTTTGTTTGTGGGGCGTAGATGTTAATAAGCCGGAGCTCTTGTCCCTTCATGTGGACATCTAAGATCAGGCACCTCCCCATTTCTAACTCAATAACCCGTCTGTATTCAACAGGAGCGGTAAAAAGGACCGCCACCCCACTATACGGCTCAGCCGCAAGAGACCAGTGGGAGGGACCGCGCCTCCACTCTCTCCTGGCTTTTATCAGGGAGGCTAGATCTGACAACCTGGTCTCTTTTAAAAAGAAAATGTTGGCTTCAACACGGCCGAGAAAATCAAAGGCTGCGAATCTAGTCGTATCAGAATTTATGCTGGCACAGTTAATAGATGCCAGCGTCAATGGGGTGAGTGCCGCCATCATGGGTGATTGAGATAGACGGCCCTAACCCCCTAATTTTTGTTTCTTCTTTACCCCCTCATCCCCAGATGAGGAGGCTTCTTTTTCTTTGGACCGTTTTTTTCATTCTTGGTCCATTTTAGAATCCCCATCTCCGCCTGGATCCGGTTTGGCCCTATCCCCTGAGCAAATTGCCCCCATCAGGACAGGGCCCAGTTCCCCCAAGGAGGGGGAGGAGAAGTCTTCAAGGACAGAGTACCGGTTAGACAGATCAATCAAAGGGGGGGCAGGTAAGCTTCCGCTTGGGACCTGGTCCGCAGCACGGGGACTAGAGGGCTCTAACCTCTTCTTTCTCCCTTTACTGCCCTTCTTTTTTGGCCTCTCTTCACCCTCCTCATCCACACATTCACAGTGGGAGGAATCGGAAAGATGAGCCTTGCTGCCTTCTTCTCTACAGATTCTCCCCATTTCCTCTTCCAGCACATTCTCCCCCAGGGCCTCAGCAGTTTCAGGACTAACCTCAGGAGCAGGGCCAGAAGCTACCCCTGCCACATGGGAACTCTCCAGTTCCCTGCTCCTTCTCCGATTAGCCTCCCGCCTCAGCTTGGCGGGACTTTTCCTCTTCACTGACCCTGTTGCACCTTCACCCGCACTCGTGCCCTCCCCAGCTGACACAACATTACTGCTCTCCCCAGTCAAGGTGACCGTCACACGGCCAAAGGCGCTAGGACAACGGCTGAAAGGGTGTCCTAAGACACCACACAGATGACACCTGATCTGCCTACAGGATGCGGCAAGATGACCTACCCCACCACACAGAGCACAGACCTGCACAGTACAGGCTGCGCTAAAGTGAGTGCGGCTGCCACACCTGTGACAGACCTTGGGCTGCCCCTGGTAGAAAACTTGGATTCTGTCTCTCCCAAGGAAAGCAGCTGATGGGATGTGGGCAACAGTGCTCCCTGAACGCATCAGTTTGACGGAAAACATCCAGGCCCCAGACCAGATCTCATGTTCATCATAGTTATTTTTTGGCATGTCCGTCACATCCCCATATCGGCTAAGCCAGGTCATAATGTCATAGCAATATGACTCGTTATGTGTCAAAACGGTCACTTTCTTGGCCAAATTCTGACGGGATATCGCCTTTACGGCGAAATCCCGCCAGCCGGGCTCGCTTTTCACCACCTCATAATTCGACCAAAAAAGTTCCAAACCCTCTGGCCGAACAAAGCTGATGTCAAACTCGGAAGTACCGTAGGGGTGGATCATGGCAAAGATGTCACTGTCACTTGCCCTGAATTCCATCCGGAGGAGGAGCTCAACCACCTTACCCCGAGACAGACACGCATCTTCACCTCTCCACACTAAACGGACCACATTCCTATGGCCACTTTCCTGCCCAGATGTCGGGAGGGACCAGACCACCTCCCAGTTTTGTTCTCGGAAGGCGCCTAAGCCATGTCTTTCCAAAACACAGGTCAACCTCACCCCTCCCCTCTACATGGACTGACCTGTCTCCCCTACGTAGAGCCTCCAGGAGGAGCTGTTGCGAGTGACCCCCAGAGCCAGACGGAGATAGGGATCCCCCTGATCCCCCGGCAGTGACGCTGGCATAGCTTCTGGGAGAAGCAGCCACTACCGGGGGGGGGGCAGTCGAACCAGGAACTGACCCAGAGGCAAACCTGGACCCTTATTCTTAACAGAATCATCAGCCATAACACCTCTCTCACCTGTGTTTCACTAGCACTCCTCTCTTGCACTCCACTTGCACCCCTCTCTTGCACTCCACTTGCTCCCCTCTATTGCACTCCTCTCTTGCACACTACTTGCACCCCTCTCTTGCACTCCGCTTGTACCCCCCTCATCCACACTCCTACCACAACTCCTCCCATGCACACTACCATAACTCACATTCTGCACATTACCATTTTTATTCACATTTTTACTTTCACTCTTGCGTATACTCTCCCTTGGTGTGTTACAGACTGGGCTGAGCAGTGGTGGATATAATCCAGGAAAAATAGGAATTACCATCGGGCGCTTCTCCTCCTAGGACATACATAGGCAGCAGTCCATGTAGAGTTAACAGAGTATCTTTATTTGCAACTCAAGTTTCGACCTCGTGATCACTGAGGACGAGGAACGGGACATGAGTAGCTCGGCATCCAACCTTGTGCAAATGGCGTCTTTCATGCTGTCGTGCCTGTTGAGGGACCCTCGGATAAAAAGGCTGAAGGATAATTACCTGTACTGGGTGTCCACGCTACTAGACCCCAGGTATAAGCAGAAAGTGCCTGAAATGTTACCGAGTTACTGCAAGGCGGAAAGGATGCCGCAGGTCCAAAATAAGTTAAAAAGTATGCTTTACACAGCGTATAAGGGTCATGTCACAGCACAATGGGAATCTAATGGGAAGAGGTGAAAGTAATCCTCCTTCTCCCACGACCACGCCGGCAAGGACAGGACATTTTACAGACGTGTTGTTGATGGAGGACATGCAGAGCTTTTTAAGTCCTACTTATCGCCACAGCCCTTCGGGGTCCACCCTCAGAGAACGACTTGACCCACAGGTAGCAGACTACCTCAACTTAACAGCAGATATCGACACTCTGAGGAGTGATGAACCCCTTGACTACTGGGTGTGCCGGCTTGACCTGTGGCCTGAGCTATCCAAATTTGCGCTAGAACCTCTGGCCTGCCCCGCTTCAAGTGTCCTGTCAGAAAGGACCTTCAGTGCAGCAGAAGGTATTGTCACTGAGAAGAGAAGTCGCCTAGGTCAAAAAAGTCTAGATTTCCTCATCTTTATTAAAATGAATGATGGATGGATCCCGAAGGGACTGACAGTGGGCGATACATTCGACTAAACAAGGCCTGATCAGATGAGCTGCCTTGGGCAAAAAATGGTCCACACACTGCTGTATTTTACCTCTGAATGCCGGAGGACTTGCGTGAATTATCCACCACCAATTAGGGTTCAAGCCGCAATGTTTTAGGGCACTTTCTGCCTGGGAAACAAACATCAATTTTTCTGGCCGCTGCTACAGCAACGGCTGCAACAATACCTACATTTTCCGGCATGTGTACATACCTAATTTTTCTGGCCTCTGGTGCTGAACTGTGGCTTCAAAAACCAAACCAAAAAAAAAGGCACATAACAGGGATAAAACTGACAGGAATAGTACTACTTAACACGCCAATCCTATCTGGTGGCACATAAGATTGCACGCGCAGTGCCCCAGCCTGCCCGGAACACTCTACCACCCAAATAAATAAATAAAAAACTCCCCCACTTTCCCCCCAAATAATGACAAACAACTTGTATTCTTTTTACTTGGCTGGGTGGTGGTCACAGCTCAATTTATTAACTAAACATAATAAATAACCTCTAAACCGCTGCATTGCAGCAACCTATATCAAACCGACTTCAGCCGAAGTGGTTTGCCAGCCGCTGGACTCCCGGTGGGCAACTATGCCTACGGCCATTACACTACCACTCTCCACTCATCAGGCCACCGAGGAGCACGTGTACACCTACACGGTGCTCCGACCCCCACCAAGTAGGAACAAGGCCTGCTCAAAACCATCCTGTAGGCCCGACAAAAAGATGTCCAGGTCTATGTCGTTAAGGTGTACTCCATCCGGAATCATGAACCGTCTGTTATCTCCCTCCAACTCCCTGTGACAGACCACCACATCACCCTTCTGTCATACCAACCGAGCCATGCGAGAGTTCACCAAACGCCGGGAACGCTCAATGGCATCGCCATTACGAGCACCCTGCCAGGACACTCTAGGCACTATCTTTGACCATACTAGAACTAAATCAGAAAAGAAACCAGAAAGCCGTTCAACATCGGCCTTCATCAACGTGATCAAATCAATGACCCGGGAACAACAGAGATCATTGCCACCCGCATGTACCACTAGAACGACACCAGAACGGACAGATCTAGCGATGTCAACTACCTCCGTCAGGACTTGCGTCCACCGCATACCAGGGATACCCCTCCAGTGGGGCTCGACATTATCACAACCCAAAGATGTCCCACCTGGCGGCAATCGGCCCTCTGCGCAGCCCGGTGGAAGTAGGAGTGCCCAATAAAATACACCATAGTCCTCTGCACATCTAGAAAAGAAAACAGGTTAACAACTCGGGACGTACATACCCAGCATAGCAACCAGACCACCAACGGCCGATACGCTGTATAGCCTCCACCCAGAGGACCGCCTTGGACGCCTCCATCGCAGCGCCAATCCGAAAGGAGTTGATCTGCAGACACAAGCGTCCACAAATCCACATACTGATTTGTCCAAATCTTCTTCACCGCAATATCCACATGCATTCCAAGAGAGCTAACAACACAGAAAAACGAATCTTTATAAACCCCTACCCGGATTGGAGACACCTTCCGCCCCACCGCCGGAACAGGACGTTCCGCCGGCCTACTACCTTCTAAACTCGCCAATACAGATTTTAACGTAGCTAACAAATCACACAACCCCCCCTTGACCCCACGCCCCCGCAAAGTTGAACTCACCAGTCTGCGCAGGAACAGCGGGAGGAGGCACTGGATCAGAAGGAGCCGCAGGAACTGGATCAGCAACCTCAACAGCAACCGGAGCAGCAACCGCATGGGGCCGACTGCCCCCGCGGGAGGTGCGCCTGGATGACCTAGAGCGATATCTCTGCCCCTCGTGCATGCGAGAGCGGCGCTGCTGGCTGACAGAATAACAGGAACTGTCACCCTAAGATTACGGTGACCGCCAGCGGGAGGAGAGGGACCTACAAGAACGCTCCCTGCTCCTGGACACCCGACGGTGATACCTGTGGTGTCTCCTGAAGGAGCCAACGGATCTGCTCCACCTGGAGAGCCAGAGAGCCGTGCACATGGCAGGCGGTCACCGTCGTCCATGCCTGCCACGTGCACGGCTGCGAGGACGACCGTGACCGCCTGCCACGTGCACGGCTCTCTGGCTCTCCAGGTGGAGCAGATCCGTTGGCTCCTGCAGTAGACACTGAGGACGACTGTGAACGCCTGCCACATGCACCGCTCTCTGGCCTATGAGATACTCGGTCACGTGGTGGCTGACTGACCGGCCGCACTTCGTCGCTAAACAGTAAAGAAGAGGCTGCAGCAGCATCTACAGTGGGGAAATTCCTGGCCCGAGCATCCCCGCAACGGTCCACCGCGTCCTCATAAGGAGGATCCACAGTGTCCTCAGCATGGAAAGGAGGGGGCAATATGGGCCCAGAAGGCAACACACTATCTTGGGGCCTAGTAGCCATACTGGAGGGCACAGGGGGGGTGTCTGGAATCTCCTCCGCCGAGGAGGAGGCATGAGAAGGCGCAGGAGCACCAGCGCCCATAGCTTAAGGAGGAGGAGAGAAGAAAGGCATCTGTACAGATGAAGTAGGGGCAGAAGCAGCAGGAGTACTAACTAGTGTGGTCCCCACAGCTCCCGGAGTCACATGACCTGAAAGGGGAGGAGCTACCGCCCGGTTCACAGACGCGGCCGCAACAGGCCTACACTGTGCAACAGAAGAGGGGGCCCTCACAACCGCACGGCCCCTCCTCACTCCTACAGAGGACCTAGGGGGACGAGGTCCGGGAGGTCCAGATGCCCCGAGCTGGAACAGGGGGCACGGGAACAGCAACCGCAGCATGCCGGGGGACAGCAGCGGGGCCTCCTAATGCAGCCAACAGCTGTGAAAGAAGACCCGGGTAAGCCAGCAGCCACTCCCGGACAAACATCCCACACAGCCTCGTCAGCCATCTCCGAGAAAGATACCTTCACAGGAGCGCTGGTAAGTCCAAAAGGAATCACCAGGGAGAGGGAAGGTCCTATATGTATAATGGGCGTAACCCCTTTACCCCTCCTACGAAATCTGGGAAATCAGGGGGAAGAAGGAGGGACTGTGTTGGGCTCTGGCTTAACCCCTGCCGTTCCACCCAGTCAGGGTTACTTACCCCTAAACGGACAGGTAACCTCCAAATTTGAAGTAGGAGGTCCGACCGAGCATCTTTTCCCATCTCCCGGTTTCTAAAATCGATGCCATATACATGTCCCCTGATAGGGGACGTAACAGGGATTAAACTGGTAGGAATAGTACTACTTAACACATCTTAAGCACATTATTCCAAACAATGTATGAATGTTAAGTGATTTATGCATTTTATGGATTAAAACCAGACTCTGCATCAACTAGGTAATTTTCCATGGGAGTTTTGCCATGGATCCCCCTCCTGCATGCCACAGTCCAGGTGTTATTCCCCTTGAAACAACTTTTCTATCACTATTGTGGCCAGAAAGAGTCCCTGTGGGTTTTAAAATTCGGCTACCTATTGAAGTCTATGGTGGTTCCCCAGGTTCGCGCGTTTTCAAACAATTGCGGAAATTCGTGTTCGCCGTTCGCGAACGGAAAATTTTATGTTCGCGACATCACTACCAGTCAGTGCATGCACTTCAGTAATACAGGTATTTTACCAGTGAAATGCCATTGCCACTTTTTGCAGATCTGGACTGTCTGTAGTATTGTATGTTGAGTCTGATTTCAAGTTACAATGGTCCAGAAAAGACCATTGTATGTTCAAACTATTGTATGTTGAGGCCACTGTAAGTTGAGGGATCACATATATATTGCGCTGATTTACTAGCAGCATCCCGTCTCTTTTTGTCGGGTTGTGCACCTAAATTCTGTCACACAGACCCTGTGGTAGAATGTGTGACAGAAAAAATCCGACACATTCAGAGACACTCGGAGTGAAAAAATAAAACTTACCAAATGGGCGTGGTTTATGGGAAAAGGGGCGTGGTCCTGACATTTAAATCTAAAACACTCGTCTTTTATGAATAACACTCTGAAAATCATGTGAGCTTTGGCTGATGAAAACCCTACTTTTTAGAGCATGAATAAAATTTCAGAACTTGGAGTAAATTATGTTGCTGTTGGTTCCCTTTCCAGAATTGACTATAAAAGCTTTGTTTTTTTTTTTTTTTTTTGTTGCTGTGTTTGGTTTCCATTTTTGTACGTATTTTTTTTAACCCCTTAACGACACAGGACGTATATTTACGTCCTGCGCCGGCTCCCGCGATATGAAGCGGGATCGCGCCGCGATCCTGCATCATATCGCTTCGGTCCCGGCGCTCATCAACGGCCGGGACCCGCGGCTAATACCACACATCGCCGATCGCGGCGATGTGCGGTATTAACCCTTTAGAAGCCTTAACCCTTCTAAAGTGAAACTGAAAGTGACCCGGCTGCTCAGTCGGGCAGTTCGGGACCGCCGCGGTGAAATCGCGGCGTCCTGAACAGCTGATCGGACACCGGGAGGGCCCTTACCTGCCTCCTCGGTGTCCGATCGACGAATGACTGCTCTGTGCCTGAGATCCAGGCAGGAGCAGTCAAGCGCCGATAATGCTGATCACAGGCGTGTTAATACACGCCTGTGATCTGTGTAGAAGATCAGTGTGTGCAGTGTTATAGGTCCCTATGGGACCTATAACACTGCAAAAAAAATGTAAAAAAAAGTGTTAATAAAGGTCATTTAACCCCTTCCCTAATAAAAGTTTGAATCACCCCCCTTTTCCCATAAAAAAAATAAAACAGTGTAAAAAAATAAATAAATAAACATATGTGGTATCGCCGCGTGCGTAAATGTCCGAACTATAAAAATATATCATTAATTAAACCGCACGGTCAATGGCGTACGCGCAAAAAAATTCCAAAGTCCAAAAAAGCGTATTTTGGTCACTTTTTATATCATTAAAAAAATGAATAAAAAGTGATCAAAAAGTCAGACCAAAACAAAAATCATACCGATAAAAACTTCAGATCACGGCGCAAAAAATTAGTCCTCATACCGCCCTGTATGTGGAAAAATAAAAAAGTTATAGGGGTCAGAAGATGACATTTTTAAACGTATACATTTTACTGCATGTAGTTATGATTTTTTCCAGAAGTGCGACAAAATCAAAAAGTAGGGTGTCATTTTAACCGTATGGACCTACAGAATAATGATAATGTGTAATTTTTACCGAAATATGCACTGCGTAGAAACAGAAGCCCCCAAAAGTTACAAAATGGCGTTTTTTTTTCGATTTTGTCGCACAATGATTTATTTTTCTGTTTCGCCGTGCATTTTTGGGTAAAATGACTAATGTCACTGCAAAGTAGAATTGGTGACGCAAAAAATAAGCCATAATATGGATTTTTAGGTGGAAAATTGAAAGGGTTATGATTTTTAAAAGGTAAGGAGGAAAAAACGAAAGTGCAAAAACGGAACCCTGAGTCCTTAAGGGGTTAAAGAAACAAAATTAGAAAACGGTTTATTTCCTTGAATTGTTAAGAGTCAGTTCAACACAGGTTGTGCTATTTATTTGCAATAATGTTTATTATTACTGTATATATATATGTATATGTTAATATATAAATGTATAGTAAACCTTTAACATGCTTGCACGGGTGGCCTGAAGGTTGCTGCAGGGGAGCGTGGTCGGCCAGGTGCTATGCCTTCTTATTTCAGACTCAGAATGTAAAAGATCACCCAAAGACCCTGTGGTCTCAAAGCTCCCAGCAACCCTTTTTTGAATTAGTACAAGGGATTTACTAACACCCGCTCTATGAGGATGATGCAACTCTAGTTTTTTTTTTTTTATTCTGGCTCAGTGCGACAGAATTTCCCCTGCAACAGAATTCCCTGTGCGACAGAATTTCCCCTGCAACAGAAATCATCATTAACCTGCGACAGATTAGTAAATACCATGGTAAAAAAATGGTCGGAAAGCTAAAAACCTGACAAAACAAATACTCCATTCTTAGTAAATCAGGCCCATTGTGTATACACACTGGATACCTGCATTTATACACAATGGATACACACACATTAGACACATGCATATGCACACAGTGCATGCACACATATACACTCTGGACAAACTTACAAACCCTAGTCTCTCCGTTGCCTTTAGATCCTAACTATACGGTTATTTACCTCCTTCCTGTTGACTGCAGACTGAAGACTTCTTGCTGATGGCCTCCATGACATTTAAATTCCTTTTCCACTACCTGAATATAATAATTTCTTATGTTCTATTTTTTCAGCTGTTGGGCCCCTTCATGTTACCTGCTCCTCTACAGAGTTCTTCAATTCTGTATATAACCTCTATGCCCGTGATGGGGGTGATTGTCCAGAATATGCAATGGCGGGTTTAATGAAAGCCCTGGAAGTTAGCCCATATGGCTCATTGGCTGTGCTAGTAACAGATGCTTCAGCCAAGGACTATAGTGACACATATACCGTCAACAGAATCTATTCTCTACTAGATTCTTTGCAAGTTAAGGTAAGAGGTGTCAAAAGAATTTTATATGAATTGTACCACATTTTATAAATCATGACTGACATTCACATTTTTTAATTTACCTCTGCTAGAAAAATAATAGTTCTGTCTTTTCTTTACTAATTTTTTTTCTCATGTTACAGCTGTGAAATTCCTATAATTTTCTTATAAAATATTTCAACTTTTTATCTTTACAGGTCTTTTTTTTTGCTGGTTATTGTGACAGTGTAAATGCATCTGACTTCCAGATCTATAAAAATATTGCTGCCCGCAGTTATGGCCATGTCTTTCAGATTTACTATCCAACCTCTAAAGTAAGTGCCAGAAAAGAAAAAGATCAACAAGTTTATTGTCATAAAACTATACTCAACACATCAGTCATGTCAGATCAAATTTGTTGATCATTTTCATATGTATAATAAATAGCATGTGCTGTACTGTAAATTCTACAAGTATGTAACATGTACGTGGTCAAGGACATCTATTTTAAGGAAGAAAAAATAAAGATGTTGGGCGGTTTCTAGGAATTCAGTAAATTTACTCATAAATATGTTACCCAACCGGATTCTTCATGGATACTTTTGTGAATAGTGATTCAGGGTCAGGGCAAGGTCAAGTCCTGCAGGAAAGCGTGGGGACTGAGTTCCTGCACTTTTTTTCACAACAGGAACACCGTTCCCATTAGTCGGAGTCCTGGAGGACCAGCTCTAGGTGAAGAGTTTCCATAGTTTTTTCTTCCAGGACTTGACCCCTGTTCAGGATGCAACAACAACAACATAATTCAGCCCAGTTATATAGTGACAATTGTCTAAATCTGGTCTAACACATTTAGTCAAAGTAATGTTGATGGATAGCTCTGTACAGCCACTGCCAGCAGACAGAAGAAAAGGATTATTGGGCATGTAGAATTTCACGCCAGAGGAGTTAGGCTAGGTTCAGACTACGAAATTCCGCTTGCTAAAATGTAGAATATAGCGAATGGTTTTCCGTTCACAAAGTCACACTTCGGAATTTGTGAAGCAGAATTTGTGAACGGAACTTCCGCTTGGAAATTTCCACCTGAAGAATGGCGTTGCTCTTTCTTCAGGCGGAAATCCGCGCGGAACACATTGCAGTCTATTGGAGACTGCAGTGTCCACGCGGTTTTAGCGCCGACTGATTCAGTCAGCGCTGGCTGCACTCAGAATCTCCGGGCGGAAATTTTCTGCCCGGAGATTCCGTAGTCTGAACCTAGCCTTACACATCAGCTTATTGGCCTCCTAAAAGCCTTAAAGAAGCATTTCGGGATTCTTTACATTTTTTGCTTATATAGTGCAGCATAGGATATTATTAGAAAATAATGTAGAGTTTCTTGTATATACTTTTTTGCTGATGTGGCAGGCATGGGATAGGCTCCATTTTCATTTGGAAATGCACAATGAGGTGGGCTCTGTAATGTAGTTTACATTTCCCATGAATCCTCTGGCTGAGAATCAGGTGTTTGATGACTGCACCTGGTCATCTAATTAAGCTGAAAGTGCAGAAAGTCACCCATGTGAACTAATTAGACTCATAAGTGGGTTGGGGTCAATTCACATTACATACAGTTTCGGTGTGTCTTCCTATTCTAAGTGAGTTTTTTTTTAAGCAATATTGCCAAGAGTGATTTGACCTATAATTACAATTGAGATGTTTTATGAAGACTGAAGAGTTCACATGTAGAATTTTACTGCATATGGCGGTTTTTGTGGTAATTTTCCACAATCATGGTAAAAATAACACATTTTTACTGTGATTTGAACCATTGTGGTACAATATCACCATTGTTGCCACAACATTGGGAAAATCACAACAAAAACTGAGACTGCAGCAAAAAATGTAATGTGTGAACACGGCCACAGGAGAGATATATAAATAGAGAAGATGATCTGATTGGTGATTATGTCATTACATTCTACAGTAGAAATTCTTGAATCACATGGTCAAAAAATCACATGCCTTGTAACAGGAAAAATGCAAATGGGAAAATGCAACCAAAAATGCGAGAACTAAAGTATACTATATTGGAAAGTGCCAAAAAACTGCATAAAAAACACAATAGTATACTTTAGTTTTTTTTTGGCACTTTTTCAGGCCAAAAATACTGTTTGCCATGAAAAAGAGTGTGTGAAAGAGACTTTAGGAATGGAAGCTTGCCATCTTAACTTAACCAGTGTGATCAAACTATGGGGAAAATGTACTGACAGACTTTTTACATACTGGTATTAATTTAACCCTTTACTGACCAATCAGTTTTCTTTATTTTATTTTTTTCCATCATGCATCCAAAAGCTGTACCTTGTTTTCTTCTTGTTGACATGACCACATGAGGGATTATTTTTTTTTTGTGGGATAATTAGTACTCCCCAATAAATAAAAAAAACAACAACATATTGTGGTCATTTAGGGGTTAAATGATTAATCATTTCTGGCATAAATGATTAGTAAATGTGACTGGCCATGGAAGCCATTCCCCTCCTTCTAAGCCCCATCCGATTTTTCACACATTTAATGCTTGTTGAACACTTTGCATGTTTTTTGTTAGTCACAGGTATTATGTAATCAAGCAGACTGTAGAACACTCCAGCACTCACTGCTTCGTACGGGACTCGAAGCTCCTATGTTGATGCGCCGGTGGATAAGGACTGCATGAGCGCTCACAAGCGATCATCGGTAATTTTGCGCAAGGTGTGCTTCTTCCGGCCTCACTTACGTCATTGCGCTGTGAGCTTCACTCAACAGATCATGTGATCGCAACAGGTGAGCAGCAAACACAAAAACAAAAAATTAGATAAAGAACTGGAAAAACATGAAGCCTATCATCGATTAGTATATTGTGGTGTATGTATAAATCTCTATCTTAAACATAATAAAGAATTACTACAAAAACTGAGACATATCGATTCTGTCATTGAATCCAAGCGGTCCTTGAGCATAGCCTCTGCTCGTAACAGTCATGTATTTTGGTCAATAGTAGAATTCTTATGCTTAATCCCTTCAAGCCCTCTGTATTGTATTCCCTTTATCTGGCCGTTATGTACCTCTCTCATGTGCTGGATAAACCGGGGAGCTCCATTACCAGTTCTAATGGAATAAAGGTGCTCACGTACCCTGATCCTTAGCTGTCTAACAGTTTTCCCAATATAAAAACGCAAGCAGTGGTGCGACATGTAATCAGATCCCCAACAGGAAAATATGTATGCCCTAGTCTACCTGAATCCGTAGCAATATTAAATTTACACTGGGGGCAATCTCCACATTTTTTATTCCCTTTAGGGATGACACTGGTTAACCAATTTTTATCAAGTTTCTCTATGGCTCTGGAATTGTTGTTTAACAGAGATTTATTCCTGCGGTATGTAATGATGGGTTTTCTTGTTCCTAGTGACAGATCACGGTCACTTTCCATAATATGCCAGTTATTCTTAATTATTGCCTTCAGCATGGAATTCATTGGACTATTTTGAAACACAAACACAAAACATTTTTCTTGTGTTCTGTTGTGTGTCCTTTTCTTGGAGTTATTATGAGTCCATCTCTGGGAACATTCATCACTTTACTATAGGCCTTCTGAATAATACTAGCAGAATAACCTCTTTTAAGCAGACTGGAGGAAAGATTGTCAGCTTGTTCTCCGTATATGTAAGGGTCACTATTATTTACCAACACATAGAAAGATAGAGGCACTAACAGTATTATAAACCATAGGCCAGTATTACATATACACCAAAAGAAGGGGCTAAAATAATGGTCATAAAAATATATCTTTATTACAAAATTGATTAAAACAATCCAACAGATTAAAGCATGACAATATCACTTAAAGGGGCAGTTACACACGCAGAAAAATATAGGTGAGGATATTGTATAAAGCGCCTGATGGAAATAATCACCCTACATAATAATGGGTAGAAACGTAGAGCAGGATCACTAGTAAGTGCTATACCCAAGGAAATCAACAAGGTGCAAAGAAAACTGACATATTAATTATAATAGTTATACACTGCAGGAGAAAAGGCTGAAAGAGGAAAAGGTCACACGTAACATATTTCAGACCATATACCCCCATACCATACCTCACCTCACCCCTGAGGTGAGGTATGGTATGGGGTGAGGTGAGGTATGGTATGGGGGTATATGGTCTGGCTGGTCTATAATATGTTATGTGTGACGTTTTCCTCTTCCAGCCTTTTCTCCTGCAGTGTATAACTATTATCATTATGTCAGTTTTCTTTGCACCTTTTTGATTTCCTTGTGTATAGCACTTACTAGTGATCCTGCTCTACTGTTCTACCCATTATTATGTAGGGTTATTTCCATCAGGCGCTTTATACGATATCCTCACCTCTATTTTTCTGTGTGTGTAACTGCCCCTTTAAGTGATATTGTCATGTTTTAATCTGTTGGATTGTTTTAATCAATTCTGTAATAAAGATATATTTTTATGACCATTATTTTGGCCCCTTCTTTTGGTCACTATTATTTATCTTGAGCCTGAGAAACTGACTGTATGGAATAGAGTATTTTACTTGTCTGGGATGGGAGCGACTGTAATGCAAAATGGTATTTTTAGCGATGGATTTGCGAAATCCGCCTCTCCCATAGAGATGCATGGAGGAGGCGTGCCGGCCGCAACATCATGCTGCGGCAGGCACGCCACCTGCACGGGAGAGCCACGGCACAGCCGCGGCCCCGTACAGGAGATTGTGGGGGGTCCCAGCGGTCAGACCCCCTGCGATCAAACACTTATCCCCTATTTTGTAGATAGGGGATAAGTGTATATTAAGCTGCAGTTGTCCTTTAAGTCGAGGAACTCAACTTGTTGGCCTCCGTAGGTGCTAGTAAATTTCATGTTCATCTGGTTGGGTAGAAGAAAGGGAAAAAAAATGGGTGTTCAGGCGCTTGCCGCAGAATCAATCAAGCATCCATTCAGGATAAAACTTCTTTATTTTGCCAAATCAGACACGTTTCGAGGCATCCGCCTCTTTCTCAATTATACATCTACTACCCTTAGAGGAAGCTCTGCATTTCTTGCATTAGGACACATGTTCATCTGGTTGATATTGTTCAGGACACAGGTTATATCATTCAGTTTACTCAGACCTTCCAATGGCATATCACATTCTCCCTTGTAACAGTAGACGTTGAGAGCCTGTACACCCGCGTCCCACATGATGCGGGAGTACAGGCAGTGAAGTCCATTCTGCAGAATACAGACAAAATCCCAGCATATATTGATTTCACATGTACTGCTTTATTATTAATTCTTAATCACAATACTTCCTGTTTTGGTTCAAAAAAATATCAGGCACGGCAATGGGGAGTCCCACATCTTGCTCAAACACTAATCTTTTTTTATCATATATTGAGAAGGAATACATTTATAGTCTTAACAATCAATACCTGAAAAATATTATTGCTTTTTGGCGTTATGTAGATTATGTGCTAATTGTCTGGGTGGGAGAAGAAACTCTTTTTGATGATTTTTATAACCTATCTTAACAACATCAACCAGATGAACATGAAATTTACTAGCACCTAAGGAGGCCAACAAGTCGAGTTCCTCGACTTAAAGGACAACTGCAGCTTAATATACACTTATCCCCTATCTACAAAATAGGGGATAAGTGTTTGATCGCAGGGGGTCTGACCGCTGGGACCCCCCACAATCTCCTGTACGGGGCCGCGGCTGTGCCGTGGCTCTCCCGTGCAGGTGGCGTGCCTGCCGCAGCATGATGTTGCGGCCGTCACGCCTCCTCCATGCATCTCTATGGGAGAGGCAGAGAGGCAGCGTTCGTGCCTCCCCGGCTCCCCCATAGAACTGTATGGGGACGGGGAGGAGACGGGGCGTCACCGTCGACCTCTAGGTCGACGCTACATGCCTTAGTGCTCACTATGAGTGCTAATGGTGGCGCCCCGTTAGGGAGATCTCGGGGGGTCCCAGTGGTCGCCCCCCCCCCCCCCCCCCCGCGATCAAACACTTATCCCCTATCTTGTAGATAGGGGATAAGTGTATATTGCGCTGCAGTTGTCCTTTAATGATTTTTGCAGAAGGAGACTGTCTACTGACCAAAGGTTTTCACAAATATATCGCTTAAAATACCATTTTGCATCACAGTAGCTCCCATCCCAGACAAGTAAAATACTCTATTTCATACAGCCAGTTTCTCAGGCTCAAGATAAATAATAGTGACCCTAACATATACAGAGAACAAGTTGACAATCTCTCCTCCAGTCTGCTTAAAAGAGGTTATCCTGCTAGTATTATTCAGAAGGCCTATAGTAAAGTGATAGATGTTCCCAGAGATGGACTCATAATAACTCCAAGAAAAGGTCACACAATAGAACACAAGAAAAACTTTTCAAAATAGTCCAATGAATTCCATGGTGAAGGCAATCATTAAAGGGATATTCCAGGGAAAAAACTTTTTAATATCAACTGGCTCCAGAAAGTGAAAGAGATTTGTAAATTACTTCTAGTAAAAAATCTTAATCCATTCAGTACTTATGAGCTTCTGACGTTAAAGTTGTCCTTTTCTGTCTAAATCCTCTCTGATGACACCTGTCTCGGGAAACGCCCAGTTTAGAAGAGGTTTGCTATGGAGATTTGCTTCTAAACTGCGTTTCCCGAGACAGGTGTCATCAGGGAGGATTTAGACAGAAAAGAACAACCTTAACTTCAGAAGCTCTTAAGTACTGAAAGGATTAAGATTTTTTAATAGAAGTAATTTACAAATCTTATTAACTTTCTGGAGCCAGTTGATATATAAAAAAAAGTTTTTTTCCTGGAATACCCCTTTAAGAATAACTGGCATATTATGGAAAGTGACAGTGATCTGTCAGTAGCCACGAGAAAACCTATCATTACATACCGCAGGAATAAATCTCTGTTAGAGTACGTTCACATGAGCAGATTTACAGCATATTTTATGCTGCGGATTCGCTGGTGAAGGCCCGCTCTATGCTGTCTTTACATGTGCCTGCTCGTCGAGGCAATACGCCGCGACGAGCAGACACACTGCAGTGATGTGCGTGGTGTACTCACACATCGTGGCTACTCTCCCTTCTCTGAGCTAGGCAGAGAGCTCCCACTATACTGAGACTCGCACATCACAGTGTGTCTGCTCGTAGCGGCGTATTGCCGCTACGAGCAGTCACTTGTAAAATACGCTGCCAAAATCCACTCGTGTGAATGTACCCATAAACAACAATTCCAGAGCCATAGAGAAACGTGATAAAAATTGGTTAACCAGTGTTAAATGATTGTTACGAGTGGAGGCTATGTGGATTATGTGCCTAGATGCGCAAGGACTGCTCAGAATCAATGACAGAATCGATATGTCTCTGTTTTTGTAGTAATTCTTTATTATGCTTAAGATATAGATTTATACATATACCACAATATACTAATGGATGGTAGGCTTTATGTTTTTTCAATTCTTTATCTTATTTTTTGTTTTTGTCTTTGCTGCTCACCTGTTGCGATCACATGATCTGTTGAGTAACGCTCACTTTATTTTAACGCACAACGCAATGACCTAAGTGAGGCCGAAAGAAGCACACCTTGCGCAAAATCACCGGTGATCGCCGCTGATCGCCCACGCATACCTGCAGTCCTGATCCACTGGCGCGTCCTAATAGGAGCTTTGAGTCCCTTACTAAGGGGTGAGTGCAGGAGTGTTCTACAGTCTGTTTTACATTGTGTTTACTAAGACTTTTCATTGCCTCTTGTCCTAGCACGACCGGAGACTCTATTGAGGAATTCAAAAAACCACAAAGGGGATCTATGGGCCAACTATTACAAAACACTAACCTACTTGGGGAAATAAATCCCTTCAGGGATAACCCTGACTAAAGACCCCCCAAAAATAATGTTATATTAAAACTTAACCTTTATTGGATTTAATTAAAGTATATGAAAATTGTGCTCAGTGGCCACTAGGCCAGTGGTACAATAAAAGTATCAACACTGTGTACATAAATGTTCATATGATGAAATTGCTTGTGTCTGTACCACAGACTACTTTTATAGGCAATGCTAAGTTCTGCTGATACCGTCTGCAGACTGGTATCTTTAGCAATCCACACATGTTGGAACTATGTACCAGTGTTGTGCTATAATCTCACTCCTCTCCTCCTAACATTTTGAGGCTTTGTACCTTTGAAAAAGCTATTTAAAATGGCGAAACGTTAGGAGGAGATGAGTGAGATTTTAGCACAACACTGGTACATAGTTCCAACACGTGTGGATTGCTAAAGATACCAGTCTGCAGATGGTATCAGCAGAACTTAGCATTCCCTTAAAAGTAGTCTGTTGTACAGACACAAGCAATTTCATCATATGAACGTTCATGTACACAGTGTTGATACTTTTAATGTACCACTGTCACCTAGTGGCCACTGAGCACAATTTTCATGTACTTTAATTAAATCCAATAAAGGTTAAGTTTTAATATAACATTATTTTTGGGGGTGTCTTTAGTCAGGGTTATCTATTGAGGAATGTATATAGCTGCTGTGCTGTTATTCCTATCCAGCCTTTGAGTTAACCCCTACTGGTCCAGTAACTATTGGTGCCTTTCGCACTCCTTCTACAGACACAATAATGTATACAAGATTAACCTGTTGGGGACGGAGGGCATACAGGTATACCCTCGCATCCTGGTACTTAAGGACAAAGGGCGCACATGTACGCACTGGTCCCGTTACCTGGGGTTGAAGCCCGTTCACGAGCTGAGCACGCATTAAAGCTGGCAGTTCCTGACTGCTATCAGCAGCCAGGATCCAGGGTTAATGCGGGCATCACCAATCGGGCCGCTGCCTGCATTAACCCTTTAGATGCCGCGATCAAAGTTGATCGCGGTGTCTAAACCAAAAGTAAAAGTATCCTGGCAGCTCAGCGGAGCTGATCTGGACCATCATGGTGAAACCACGATTTCCCGATCAGCTGAGAGGATGGCGGAAGGGCCCTTACCTGCCTCCTCGCCATCCGATCAGTGATCTGCTGCTCCCAGCCTGCTATGCAGGCTGGAGCAGCAGAGCACCGATAACACTGATATGGCATAGCATTGATCAGTATATGCAATCAAAAGATAAAAAAAGTGTTAGAAAAAGTGAATTAACCTCTTCCTAATAAAAGTTTGAATCTCCCCTTTTCCCATTTTTTAAATAAAATATTAGTATTAAAATAAAAATAATCATATTTGGTACCACCGTTTGTGTAAATGTCCGAGCTATTAAAATATAAGTTAAACCACACGGTCGATGGCGTACATGTAAAATTTCCAAAGACTAAAATTGTGCATTTTTGGTCACTTCATATACCATAAAAAAGTAATAAAAAGCAGTCAAAAAGTCCCATCAAAACAGAAATGGTACCAATAAAACTACAGACCAAGGTGGAAAAAATTTGCCCTGATATAGCCCTGTATGCAGAAAAATAAAAAAGTTATAGGGGTCAGAAGATTTTAAACATACTAATTTTGGTGCATGTGGTTATAATTTTTTTAAAAGTAGTAAAATAAATAAAACCTATATAAATTGTGTATCCTTGTAACCGTATGGACCTACAGAATAAAGAAAAAGTGTCATTTTTACTAAAATTGGACTGCGTTGAAACAGAAAAAAATTACAAAAAAGCCCTTATATGGGTCTGTAGGTGCAAAATTGAAAGCGTTATGACTTTCAGAATGGGAGGAGGAAAAAACTAATGTGCAAAAACAAAAATTGGCTTTGTCCTTAAGGTTAGAATGGGGATCCTATTACCACTATACATTTACATTTTTCAAGTCTGTCATAGGGTACGTTCACAATGAGTAATGTGAACAGAATCTTTGCTCGCTCTTCCATCTGGCGGCCACCCATTCACACTGATGTTAATTCCGCAGGAGCAGAAAAAACATAAATAACTGAGTTGTCAGATCTTCCGGGTTGGACAACTTTAATGGTGTCTCTTGGACACTCTTCTGTCTTAGTATGAAGAGGGAGGCCCAGTTAAAGGGATACTACACCCCTAGACATCTTATCCTCCGTGATCTCTGGCGAGGTCATCCGGTGCATGGAGTGACATCATGAACATGGAAGCTCCAAGCTGTCCCGAAGATCATGGGGGTCCTAGTGTCTGGACCACCGTAATCAGACATCTTATCCCCTATCTTTTGGTTAGGGAATAAGATGTCTTGGGGCAGAGTACCCCTTTAACAGGATAGTAACACCACAGTTTGTACATGAACAGGGTCACATCTCTTACTAATTTGTACCAGAGGTGAACAAGTTACATCTCTTACTACTTTTTTTTTCTCACCAGATAGCAGATCTGCTCAACTTCTTTCTAAAAATACCAGTGAACAGTACAACACGCCTGCTTTCAGTGGAGAGTAGCAGTTATTATTATAGAAACAATTTCTGGGTGCCAACAAATCTTACTTCACTCATCCTATCACTATCGGGTATCACAAACAGCTCAATCACTCTTTATCAGCCATCAGGTAAGAACCTCATATCATATTGTATCAAAATTATATTAATTTTAAATAGCATGCTCTATCTATATTATCTAACTTGTGCACAATAAAATGAATATAAACCTATTGCATTAGTATTTGCTTTCTTCAGATTTTCATCTGGGTTCTTTTGTGACCTTCTTTAAAGAGGTACTCTTAATTAAAAATCTCTTAATTAAAAATCTTAATTATTTCAGTACTTATCAGCTGCTGTATGCTCCAGAGGAAGTTGTGTAGTTATTTTCAGTCTGACCACAGTGCTCTAGGCTGACTCCTCTGTCCATGTCAGGAACTGTCAAGAGCAGGAGAGGTTTACTGTGAGGCTTTGCTCCAGCTCTGCACAGTTCCTGATACGGACAGAGGTGTCAGTAGAGAGCATTGTGGCCAGGCTAAAAAGAACTATGCAACTTCCTGTGGAGCATACAGCAGCTGATAACTACTAGAAGGATTAAGATTTTTGAAGTAATTTTCAAATCTGTTTAACTTTCTGGCAACAGTTGATCTGACATTTTTTAAATCACCAGAGTACCCCTTTAACAGTTGTTAGGAGACGAGAGGGGAGAAAAAGGTGCAGGGGGCGCTCCCTGAGAGAAATGTATTCACTGTTGTGCACCCTCCACCACACCAACAGTGATATACCGACCTTGGAGAGGCCACACTGGGACCTGTGCAGCCCTAGTGTTGGATGAGCTGCTGCTCTCCCACAGGCATCGAGCTCCTAAATAAGGAGCCGATATGCAATGTGAGGAGAAAGGGTGGAAAGAAGCCGTTACAGTGGAGGCGCTGCTCGAGTGGTGAAATTACTGAGAAACTCAGGCGGTGCAGGATAACGATTTTTATTGAAATTAATTGGGACAACGCGTTTCGGCATCTGCTGATGCCTTACTCAGGTCCACTTAACAATTCCCATATTCCTATGATGTTCAATGTGGGATAGCTGGAAAATCATCCTGTCTGGCGTCTGCACCGCTGCTGGTCTGTCATGACCAGCAGCGGTGCAGACGCCAGACAGGATCATTTTCCAGCTATCCCACATTGAACATCATAGGAATATGGAAATTGTTAAGTTGACCTGAGGAAGGCATCAGCAGATGCCGAAACGCGTTGTCCCAATTAATTTCAATAAAAATCGTTATCCTGCACCGCCTGAGTTTCTCAGTAATTTCACCGCTCGAGCAGCGCCTCCACTGTACCGGCTTCTTTCCACCCTTTCTCCTCACTTTAACAGTTGTAGAGTTGCACTTGATCTAAATTTGGTAAGCCGGTCACACCTGGTAAGGGCCAAGTAAGGCTGGACAGCATGTTTATTTCAATAAATGAAGACATCTGAAGTGATTTCTGAACTTTAACCTCAATGAATGGCTGCAGTAGGTTTGGAATGTTGTCAGCAGGGCAGGGACAGTGCATCATCAGGGGACGTAAGCAGAGGCCCTGGGGTTGACCATGCTATATAAGTATCCTGTAGTTTGTTACTTTGCGGTCCAATCAGGCTGCAATGTTTGTTTGATTGTTTATTTTTTAATAATTCAGAATACCCCTTTAATTGTGATTCTTTAGATTGAGTTTTCTCTTTTAACCTTTGGTAGATATAAAAATAATCTGTATCTTATTAGTAACACTATCTATTGCACTACTAAGACATTTGTTAAACATTCTTTCTTTTAGGCGCTGTAGCAAATCTCACAACCTTCTTCACAGATTCTTGGGGCTCTGTCTTTTACTCACAATATCCCAGCTATGGAACATGGACCATTGAAGTCTATGCATCAAGTTCTTATTCCATACGTATTGAAGGATATAAAGGTAAATATGCAAGGTTCATTTTTAATTTATACTATAAAAATAACAACAATGTTAAACACTTGGCAAAGACCTGTGTCAAATATTGTTGTCATTTTCGATTAATTCTGTTACATTTATTAGTTCTCTTCACTCTATAAGTCCATCATTTTTCTTCTCCCATAAGAAATGAACATACATTGAGTGCAGTAGAATTTTAAAGATGGGCATGTGGTCTTGAACACAAATAATAAAAAAAAAAAATCTGTACTAGTCAGCAAGGACTTAACTATAAGGGTACGTTCCCACACGGCGTATTTTGCTGCGTATTTGCTGCGTATTTGGTGCTGCATATTTTCCTACCCATTGACTTCAACAGAGAAAATAAAATACGCAGCAGCAAATACGCAGCAAATACGCCGTGTGGGAATGTACCCTAAAGGCTAGGCCCCATAGCAAACTTTTAAATCCCCCGAATCCCCCCGACTCAGCAAGGGCATTACTAGTGTGTATAACATAGAAACAGTGCCTCAGCATTACTCTGTCCCTTGATACTCTGGGTTTACAGACAAATTGCCTCTTCAAACCTGCCAATTTACAATATATGTGATAGTATTCTAACTATTACAGTTATAATCTCACCAAATAAAACTGCCATAATACTGCTACCAAACATATTACCATTTAATTCTTACCAAACAAATTCCACTTTTCCAATGATATTACCAAAGATTGTAGTAGGGAAAGATAATACTGCTACACCATGACCATTATCACTACACAGCGACTGAATACTATCACCATACTCTAACTTATCAACAAATATTATACAAAGACTAATATTCCCCCCATACATTGACCGTATAGAGGTAGACAACAGCCCTGCACGGTGATTACATCAAGTGACTTACTGGTGATGTCTTTCTGGAGTCATTCTTCTTCCTTTTCTTCCCCATCCAGTCCATCAAGAAGATTTCTTTCAGCCATGAATCTTCTCCACCAAATCTTTTAGAAAAACATCTCAGGTTCTTCACATTGTCAACATCTTTCTAACCCATTTCCCCACCAATGGTTTCCCCAAATGCCAATAATGCCCTCCTTGGTGTCCTGCACTAGGGACATTACCTTTAATAATACTTCACTAATTGCATCCCCAAAACAGTAATAATGCTTCCTTTCTGCCCCCATTACAGTAATAGTGCCCTCTTGTGCCCCCACAACTAATAGTAATAGTGTCCCCAAAACTGTAATAGTGTCCCCTTTGTTTACCCATAACAGTAATAGTGTTCCCTTTGTGCCCCCAAAACAGCAATATTGTACCTTTTGTGCCTTCAAAACAGTATTAGTGTTCCTTTTTTTGCCTCCAAAACAGTATACTCATCTACCCTTGTTCCAAGGTTGTGCTCTTCTTGCAGCTTCTTTCTTCTGTGCCATCCTACTATGTCTCAAGCTGCTTTAGATCTGTGGCTATGAGTCTCCGGGAGAATACTGATGTCAATAGCAGTCCCTTAGAGCCTTAAAGGCCGCAGGCCTAAACAATCAGCCAATGATATATGATATAATAATGCAGGGGAAGAAGCCTATGGCTCTCTGCTCAGCCATAGACTTTAACTGTATCTGTGTCCTGAGGACACTGTTGCATGCCCAGGACACCAGTCACACCAGGCCAGTCAGGTGTCTGGTAAAGCCAAGGCCCCTTGGAGGAAATGAGGCTTCTGGTAGTCAGAGCTGTACACATTTATTATACCTTATAATAACATTTCTGTTTTTCCCCTTTTTTCCAGATAAAGGTGTATCAAGTAAGTAAAACAATAAACATCATTTGCATAGCATTTTCAGTCTAGCCATTGCTAACAGTCTTCTCTCCAACCCCAAGTTTTGCTTGAAAATCTGTTTTCTTATATCTCTTATTTACAGTATATACAGTATCTATCTATTGATTTACCCATTAAAAGAATACAAAGAGATATACAGTACCTTTCTATGAAAACATTCTTTAAAGGGATACTACCGTGCTGACAACTTGTCCCCTATCTAAAGGATAGTGGATAAGTTGCCTGATCTTGCACGCAATACCCCGCTCTCATCTGATGACGTGGCCGGTGATCGTGACGTCACAGCTCTGCCCCCGTGTGACGTCACGCTCCGCCCCCTCAATGCAAGTCTATGGCAGGGGGCGAGACAGCTGTCTCGCCCCCTGCCATTGACTTACATGGAGGGGGCGGAGCATGATATCACATGGGGGCGGATCCGTGACGTCATGATACTCCGACCCCGTGATCGGCAGTCATCAGGGCAGTCATGAGAGTTGGGTGCTGCATGCGAGATCGCGGGGGTCCCCAGCGGCAGGACCCCTCGCGATCAGGCAACTTATCCCCTATCCTTTAGATAGGGGATAAGTTGTCAGCACGGTAGTACCCCTTTAAACTCATTCAGCACTTTTTAAATAAAATTTATCCATTGATTGAGTTTCTTTATAAAGCTTCAGACATCATTTGCAGTAAAGCTCTTCACAAAGATTTTTTAAACATTTTCTTATTATTTTTTTCTCAATATAAACAACTGCCAGACATTTTTTTCTTTTTTTTTTTATAACTGTTTATTTATAAGCATTGTTCACATTTTATTAAAAAACAAAAGAACAAGTATAGATATAAAAGTAGGATGTGAAATTAGGTTTCACATCTAACCCCAAGAGTGATCCATCTTGTATAGAAGACAAATTGGAAAGATGTTTTGAATAATCTGCATGGACAACAAAAATTTAACAAAATTACTCAATTTGAGGAAATTATAGTATGAAGGTAGTGTGGTACCTGTAATCTAAAATGATAGGTCTATAATAACGTATATGTAGTATATGCCATCATCTATATTATGGTTTAGGAATGTCTTGAGGTCTGTCACTTAACCCAGAAGTGTGACCAAGAAACATGAAACAAAATTAGCAAGGGAGAAATAAAGAAGGGTTAAAGGAAAGCACAGAAAGAATCTAAGATACCAGACATTCTTGCTACTTTAGGTCAGCCATACCTTAATGTCTGGTATTTGACTTTATGTTAACATTGTTTTTTTTTTTTGTTTTTGTTTTTTTGTTTCTTTTTAATTTAAAGGTGACACGTTCAACTCAACGGGTGAGTAGAAGTTCTGTATCTGGAACTTTTTGTGATTTTTCCCTCTTTTCCTGTGACATAAAATGTGATAAATTTGAAATAAAAAAAGGTCAGTATACAATATATCTACAGTATTCATATCTACTCATTAGCATTGTGTCCTTATGGTTTAATACATGGAATTTCCTTCACTAACATAAAATTATTAAAGGAAATCTGTTATCAGTCTTACCTGCACTAACCTGTCAGTACAAACAGTGATGATAACCATACTTACCTGTCCCCTCTCCGTGCTTCCGTTTTCCCGCTATTTTCCTCTGTATTTTTCCATTCCGGGGCCGATTTGGAGCATAGAAGGAGCTTTCTGATATCACTGCTTCTGCTTCTCTGTTGGGTCTTGCTGCTAGCAAACAGCAGCTGTGATGTCACTAAGCTCCGCCCATGATACAAGTCTGCCCCAGCATGGAAGATACGGTAGAAGATTGCGGGAGGACCATGGAACGGGACCAGTTAAGTATGGTTGTCATCAGTGTTACCTGCACTACCGGCCTGTACCGACAGGTTAAAGGGGTACTCCGGTGGTAAATTTTTTTGTCTATATGGCATCTTCTTTGTAAGTTTAGTTTTTTTGGATTTTTTCCCTCTGTCTGCATGAGAGGAATAAGCCACGCCCCCTCATCTCATCCAGCTGAGTACACAGCCCTCACCTCCCCTCCCCCCGCTCTGTATTCTAAGGATGCAGGTCTGCACAGGAGAAGCCATAGTACACAGCTCCTCACCTCCCCTCCCCCGCTCTGTATTCTAAGGATGCAGGTTCTGCACAGGAGAAGCCATAGTACACAGCTCCTCACCTCCCCTCCCCCCCTCTGTATTCTAAGGACACAGGTATGCACAGGAGAAGCCATAGTACACAGCTCCTCACCTCCCCTCCCCCCGCTCTGTATTCTAAGGACGCAGGTCTGCACAGGAGAAGGACCTCACAGAGAAGATAAGTGTTATCTGAAGGGGAGGATGAGAAGGTGCACGGGCTGGGGATGTATGGACTGCAGGGGAATAAATCTCATACTGGGAATGATCTCTATATGGGAAGGGGGAGGGGGGGGGCTCCTGAATGACACATGCTGGGAGTTGTAGTCCCTGTTGTGTGTGTATGCTAGTGTTTACAAACTAGTGTGTTTCTAGCTGTTTTTGATTAAAAAGTACAAGCCCACTCGCCATGTCAAGGCCACCTATCAGAGTGGGTCCCTAACGTCAGAGTGGGTCACCTATCAGAGTGGGTCCCTAACGTCCCTAGCATAAAATGGCGTAGAAGTTTTTACAAACGACAGGTACACTTTAACACTTTTATGATTGTATCCATGTTACAGTGGAACAGGACTAAGTCTTTATGGGTTTCCAGTTTCAGATTTTAAATAGGAAGCTTTCTTCCATTGACACAAAGCAGGGATCTTGAAAACAGTTTGGAGTTGAAACACAAAATATATCAAAATGTGAGAAAGTTTTTTAATACAATGACTAAAAATTTTAACCTGAAACTATACTGCAATATGCACTACATAGTGCATCAGTGTATTTAGCCCTGAGTGTTCCTTTAATGATACTTTTATAAAGTTATGACAATAATAAGAGGTAATAATGATGGGTTTCCTGTGTATTTCTTCTCTTTTCAAAATTAAAGGGGCATTCCAGTTTTTGTGTACATTTAAGTAATGTGCTCCTAATGCCCAGTAATGTATGCTAATTTACTAGTATTACTTGTCTGTGGTGGATCCTGCCCTTTTTTGTATTTTTATGCCCCAAGAGGTTCAGCATTCCTGTGCACTATGGATTTCTGTCGTGTCGAGCCTTTCCCGGCTTTCTGTGCAGCTTGAGACAACATGTCATAGGTCAGCTGATCACAGAGGCTTGGCTGCTTCTCATCTTCCCTGACAAGCCTGATGAGGTGTGCCGCATATCTCCACGTGCCAGCATGGAACGTATCCCCTGCTGTCAAGTGATGACAGCACAGTCTGCAGATAGCGGAATACACTCAACGCTGGCATGGTGGGCCGTAGACATGGGCCACACACAGCATGAGGGGCTGGCTTGTCAAGGAACACGAGAAGCAGTCAAGCACCTGTGATCAACTGATCTGCGATGCATTGTCTAAGGAAGCCGAGAAAGGCTCAAGACGATAGTAATCCATAGTTCAGAGGAAAACTGAACCTCTGGGGTTATAAAAATACAAAAAAGGGCACAATCCACCAAAGACAGGTAATACTAGTAAATGAACAACAAACAGAACTTGGCATCTGGGGCACACAGCTTAAAAGTACAAAAACCTGGAGTACAGTATCACATTCAGTGCTCATGGAAAGATTTGTTATTTCTTTCACATAATCTGCCTGCTCTCTCCTTTTATCTCCATGTACTAGACCATGGTGCCATATAAGAATATGGTCCAGATTTCTATTTATATTTTTCCCTTGTATGCAGTGTGAATATGGTCATAAAGGGAATCTGCCACTAACCTGTTTCTACATGGTAGTAGTAAGGGTGATGCTAAATCTAATGCAGGTTACCTTCTTAATTCAGTGGTTCCATTGCTGAAAAAAATAGATAAATCCTATCATGCTAATGTTGGTTTTGGTGCACAGGGGCATCCCACCATTCTGCCTGCCCTGCTGGTCCCTTTATTCCGGCCCCTTCATAAATATTCATGTTCTGCTCTTCAGCATGACACTGTTACATTCTGTGTACTTCATCATATTTGGTGCAGATACCACTGGATTACAGGGACCAGCCGGTCAGGTAGAATGGTGCACCAAGGATGTGCAAATTCCCCCCTTCCTTCCCCCAGCACCAAGACCAGCATTTGCATACTTGCATTTATCTATTTATAAAAGGTAACCTGCATTAGATTCAGCATCACCCGCAATAATATCATGTATAAACAGGTTTGTGAGGGAATTGCTGCAGACAGATTCCCTTTATAGGAGATGTATCATCATTAAATGACCTTTGTTTAAATCTATACAGTATTTTATACATTTTTGGTGATGTTTTCTAGTTCTCCATGCTATTGTCTATATGAATAATTTTTTTTAAACCTTCTAATTGTCACAAAGAGCCTCTCAATAGCCTGATACTGCCAGACCTGTAGATCTCACTTCTCAGCAGTCATGTCATTCTAATCACAGGATTCGAAGCTGCAAATTTCAGTGTAAACAAAATTATGTGCGCAACTGTAGTAAACTGCACAAGCATGCCAAGGTCAAGGAGCAGAGGAGCTGTTGCAATGTTTGTGAGTAAACCGTGCATGCGCACACAGTTTGCTACAGTCACATACATCCCTGTGTGTGCTCGTAGTGCTGCTACGGGCAGACACACGGGCACAGGCAGTGGCTTACTGTAGGGTTGGTAATCTGTAAAATATGCTGCGGATCCGTTATGTGTGACCCTACCCTAAATCTGCAGCTTCAAATCCTGCGCACCAAATATGCCCAGGATACTGTACAGGTGAAAAGATTCATAACAATCCCAGACAACCCCTTTTCTCTCATCCTGAATAAAACAGTTGTCTTATTTTATATATCTCTGCTCAGTGTATTCTACAATATAAATCCAGTCTATTGTCTTATTTCCTAAATAACAATGCATATGTTTTTCCACAGCCTTTTGTTCCAAGTGTAGCAGCAATGCTATTTGCAAGAAAGATTTGCTTGACTACACCTGCATCTGTAAAGAAGGCTTCAGTGGCGATGGATTTTCCTGCTATGATATCAATGAATGTTACAGTGGGCCATACCCATGCAATGTCGGTTACTGTGTCAATACATATGGCTCCTACAACTGTGTCTGTCCCAGTGGCTACTCTTGGCAAAATAAAAGTTGTGTTGATATAGATGAATGCTCTGCACGCGAGCTGAACCGCTGTGACCCACTTGCAGTGTGCAAAAATTACAATGGATCCTATTCATGCTACTGTCCAGCAGGATATTATGGAGATGGATATACATGTGAGATAGATGAATGTACAAAAGACATTTGTGGGTTCGGCAGAGAATGTATCAAATCCAATGGGTCCCATATCTGCTCTGACCCATGCTTCAACCATACCACCCTGAATGAGCCAACCAGGAGCACATCCTATTACGATTACTATTACTATTATTATTACTATTACTCAAGTGACTATTACCTAAATGGATGGTATCGTTTTATGGGCAGTGGTGGAATCCGCATGTCAGAGTTTTGTCCCAGTACGGGTTCTTGTTACACCAGATACCCCATGTGGTTGGACGGAGCGCATCCACAACCCGCAGATGGAATTGTGAATCGTACAGTTTGTATTTCTGATAGTGGTATTTGCTGCCAGTGGAGAACAGATGTAACAATTAAGGCTTGTCCAGGAGGATTTCATGTATATAAATTTCGTTCAAGCCCTATCTACTATTCTAGATATTGCACAGGTACAGTATTATTTACAATATAATTGGGAAAATAATTACATTTCTAACAACAACCAAAGATCTACCCTTTGTAATCAAGAGCTGATGGTCACAGCAGCTTATCATGGGGGTGGGGGTAGAGGATTTAGCAGCCCATTTGGAGAAGGACTTGTCCTGCTGGGACAAGGTTAAATGCATAACCCTTTTAATAAAAATGTTCTGACCAGGCAGTGATCGTATTGCTAATGTTTTTTTTTATTACATATATATATATATATATATATATATATATATATATATATATATATGGTTGATAATAGGCAGATAGGCAGCACACCTATTATCAGCTGCCTATTATCAACCTTATCTAAAGTGGGATCGGAGCACCGAGATCCAATTGGTGTGCACACCTTGGACTCTTTTTACTGGATGTGCTGCTTACTATTGGTATATATATATATATATATATATATATATATATATATATATATATATTTCTTATTATTGCCATGTGAGTACCTGTTGCAGCCATACCTTATTGTATGAATTATATTATATTAGAAAATATATATAGTTTCCAGGTATCAAAATATTTTTACCATGTTTCATTTTCAGATCCAGCAACAGTCCCTGAATATTGTTCCTGTACTGACGATGAGGAATGTAGAGCAGTGGGTGGACGTTATAGATGCCATTGCAAAAATGATGACACTATTACCGGTATATTCAAATAAACTTTATGTATAAAGGACCCATTTTAAGTCCATTTTAGTCCATTTAATAACATATTTAATCAAAAGGGATAGATTTTTCCTTGAGGAGAGCGCGGTGTGTGGAGACTTATAGGCCCTCAATGCCCCACTGGGAATTCTGGGGAGATACATTACAACACTCTCCTCAAGGAGACACCTTACCTTACTGCCTTTCACCAGTCAAGCCAGGACACTCTGCTCTGTACTGATGGGGGGAAACACTATGAAATAGCTGTTTGGGCCAGAGGGGAAGGGGAGGTTATTGGGGGCTCTCTCTTCTTTTGAAGGAATCTTTTTTCCCCCTTTGTTTGAAATGCTTGCACTTCTTTGCATCTGGATGATAGATGCATGTACCTCAACATAAATCCGAAAAAACAGCCATCTGCAGAGGGGTATTCCCTACTTCTGGCTTGATATACATTCCCAGTTAGTTTTTTAAGACTCTTAGTTGGATTTTAAAGGGGTTGGCCACCCATATAACTTTTTGTTTAAAAAAATTACTACAGTGATTATAGTGTTGAGCACGAATATTCGTAATGCAAATTTTTATCGTGAATATCGGCACTTCCCGATTTCACAAATATTTAGAATATAGTGCTACATATTCATAATGACGAATACTATTTTTTTTTTTTACATGCAAATTTACATGCGAATTGTCCATGCAAATTTTCACATGGAACAAAAAGTGAATTAACATAGCGAATATGCGAATTTTGCAAACAAAAGACAAATAATCTTTAATATATTTGTGAAATATCGCAAATTTGAATATGGCCCCTGCCACTTATCACTAATTATAAAGATAATACTTACAGATGTTATGAGCTTTCCTATGGTCCCATACTCTTACATCACCCAGCATCAAGGAGTCAAGCAAGATAGAAGTCTGGTTTGGCAAAGTTTTGCATAGTCAGGGATCAAGCGATAGGTAAGGGCAGAAAGCACAGATTTAGTGGTTAAGAACAATCTGGGGTCAGACGCAGATATTTAACAGTACACCAACAGCTTAAATTCTGTTTAGTGTATATCCTGTAACAGACTTCCTGGTCATGTGTACAGGATTCAGCCATCTCTATCTTCCTTGAGGTTATAGTCAAGTAAGTGTTGTGGTAGGGAGATAGGGGGATATTTATCATTAGGTGTCTATTGTAGACACAGATCTACCCCTTTACACTGCTTGTCTTATTTACACTCTTGCTCAGAATTTACTAAGGTTGTGCACGTCCTTTGAAAAATTTTGTGCAAATATAGAAACGCCCCCCTCGCTCTACCGTACACTCCTTCTCTACCTCACAGGAAAAGTGGACGTAGGGATTTTGTTCTATTGCTTTGAGGCCAGGATTCCATTGAGGTCTTTTTTCCATCAGCAAAAACGCCAGAAAAACAGTCCCTCCATCAAAAAAAATGTACAAAACTTTTTGTTGTTTTTTTTCTTCGAAACTCAGATACGTGAATGTGGAGAACTATGTCAGATTTGATGGATTGCGACGATGAACAGCGTTTTTTTTTTTTTAAATGTCGATAAAAGGGTTAACGAGGGCTGTGGGGGAGGGTTTTTTAAATAAAAACGTTTTTCCAATGTGTCGTGTTTTTTATAATTGAATTTTCAGGCTTAGTAGTGGAAGACGTCCTGTAGATGGAATCCATTACCAAGCCGGGGCTTAGCGTTAGCCACAAAATCAGTTAGCGCTAACCCCCAATTATGACCCCGGTACCCGCCGCCACAGGAGTTCCGGGAAGAGCTGGTACCAACAGGCCCGGAGCATCAAAAATGGTGCTCCTGGACCTAGGCGGTAACAGGCTGGCGTTATTTAGGCTGGAGAGAGCCAGTAACAATGGTCCTCACCCACCCTGGTAATGTCAGGCTGTTGCTGCTTGGTTGGTATCTGGCTGACACTGAAAAAATGGAACCACACACGTTTTTTTTATTTGTTTATTTATTTAAAAAAGAAAAACGCATAGGTTTCCCCCTATTTTCAGTATCAGCCAGATACAAACCAAGCAGCAACAGCCTGATGTTACCAGGGTGGGCGAGCCCCCCCTTCCCAGCCTAAATAACGCCAGCCTGTTACCGCTTAGGCTCAGGAGCGCCATTTTTGATGCTCCGGGCCTGTTGGTACCGGCTCCTTCCGGCACCCCTGTGGCGGTGGGTACCGGGGTAATAATTGGAGGTTAGCGCTAGCTGATTTTGGGGCTAATGCTAAGCCCTGGCATAGTAATGGATTCTGTCTATATGACAGTTTCCACTACTAAGGCTGGGTTCCCATTACGTTTTCCCCCATACGGGGGCGCATACAGCAGGGTAGAGCTAAAAACTTGCGCTCCCGTATGCCTTTCTATGCACTCCCGTATGTAATTAATTTAAATGAGCCGACCGCAGTAAAACGTTCGGTCCGGTCGGCTCATTTTTGCCCCGTATGCGCTTTTACAACCGGGGCAAAATCTTAAAATCGTGGTCGACCAACGTAATGGGAACCCAGCCTTACCCTGAAAATTCAATTATAAAAAACTTGACACATTGAAAAATTTTATTTAAAAAAAAAACACTCCCCGACAGCCGTCGTTAACCATTTTATTGAAATAAAAAAAATGCTGGTCATCGTCGCATTCCACTGAATCTGACCTAGTCCTACGCATTAACAGATCTGAAATGAGAAGAAAAGAAAAACAAGAAATATGGGTTAGTACATTTTTTTGCGCTCTTCCCTGGGAAGAGTGCACATAATGCAGCATGTTCCTAAACAGGGAGCCTCCAATTGTTGCTAAACTACAACTCCCATCTCCCTGTTTGGGAACACACTGCCATAAAGGCTCTGTTCCCATTGTGCAAAAAGCATAATGTGAACAGAGATCTGTCCCTCTGCCCTTGGACTACTACTCCTATATGGCACTTGCACATCCCCCGGCTGCGGGACTTTTAGGACTACTACTCCCATCATGGACAGATTCTGCCCATGATGGGGGTTGTAGTCCAGGGGCTGAGGTGCAGATCGCATCGGGTCATTCTGCAGAGACCCCCTGCGATCCGCATTTAAGTTATCAAACCGGTGTTACATGCAGCTACACTGCGCTACCCGCTTGCTTGTATATATACTTTCATAATTCCTAATCCCCGCCGCCGGGAGAGGGGAGCTCTGATTGGTCAATAGCTATTCCCCTATCAGAGCTCCCGTGTTCCGGCGGTGGGGATTATGAATTATGACAGTGTATATAGAAGCCAGCGGGCAGCGCAGTTTAGACGCATGTGCCGACCGGCTTGTATAGTTAATAAATGTGGATCGCAGCGGTTCTCCAGAGAATGACCTGCTGCGATCCGCATTGTTTAAGTTAACAAGCCGGTGGTACATGCGTCTAGACCGCGCTGCAGGTAGCGGGCAATGGTTGATATGCGCCGCTGCGGGTGGGAGAAAGGCTGTGGGCCGCTCCTCTGGCTGAGCTCCACAGTCTGTCTAAGCAGTGTAGAAACTGTCCCCGTCCACCTGAGGGAGGGTAGTGGGAATGGAATGAGAGGGAGCGCCCTGCAAAGCAGAAAACTGTGTTCCTGTGCGGAGGGTCTCATTCCAGTACAGGGCACAGTTTTCTTCATTACATTGGCTCCTTTATATGCTGTCACATTTCATAATCCCCGCCGGGAGACGGGCTCTCTGATTGGTCAATAGCTATTCACCAATCAGAGCTCCCCTCTCCCGGCGGCGGGGATTATGAATTATGACAGTGTATACAGGAGCCGACGGGCAGTGCATTGTAGACGCATGTACCGCCGGCTTTTTAACTTAAATGCGGATCACAGCGGGTCTCTGCAGAATGACCCTGTGCGATCTGCACCTCAGCCCTGGGACTATAACCCCCATTATGGGCAGAGTCTGTCCATGATGGGAGTAGTAGTCCTAAAAGTCCCGCAGCCAGGGGATGTGCAAGTACCATCCCTCAGCGCTGCGGTACTACAACTACTCCCATCATTGGAGAGACTCTGTCCCATGATAGGAGTAGTAGTCCAAGGGCAGAGGTGCAGATCGCAGCAGATCATTCTGCAGAGACCCGCTGCAATCCGCATTTATAAACTATACAAGCTGGCGGTACACGTGGCTACACTGCGCTGCACGACGGCTCCTATATACAACTTTTGTAATTCATAATCCCCGCCGGGAGAGGGGAGCTCTGATTGGTGGATAGCTATTGATCAATCAGAGCTCCCGTCTCCTGGCGGGGATTATTAATTATGACAGTGTATACAGAAGCGGCGGGGAGCGCAGTGTAGCCGCATGTGCCCCAGGCTTGTATAGTTAATAAATGTGGATTGCAGCGGGTCTCTGCAGAATGACCCGGTGGGATCTGCACCTCAGCCCCTGGACTAAAACTCCCATCATGGACAGAGTCTGTCCATGATGGGAGTAGCAGTCCTTACTGTGCCAAAATAGACACTTTGGTACGTGTCCTCTGAGGTGGTGTATATTTGCACAAGAAAATGCAGTTTAAGCATTTTTTTGCGCAAAAAAACCCACAGTTAGTGAATTCGATTCTACAGTAGAAAATTATCTATGGTAAACTTAACCATAGACAAGATGATAAAGAATTCTATCAAAATTTGCGCAAAAAAAACACGCAAAAAAAACCACTTGCGCATATTTTTGCGCAAAAAAATAGACGCAAAACAGCTCTATATACAATGATAAATTCCCCCCATAGGGTTCACTGAATTCCCGGTTAAAGTGTCCTGTACAGAGAAACATGAAGCATATATTACAGGAGGTACAGTAGACGGGACGTTGGGCTGACGACAGCAGAACAAAAAGTTTGCAGCAAAAGAGGAAGGAAAGCATAAAAGACCACAAAAAGGTATTAAAATAACCTCATTTGTTTATTAGAGCATTGGAAATAAGTTTCATCTGAACTTAATAGGTTTATACTGAACATAAAGTAATATTTGATCATAAAGGCCTGGTAGTTGTAAAGAACTAGCTACATTATTTAATATCCATCTACTACCTTTACTTGTAGTATAGATTTTGGAATACATGGACATAGGGAGATATTGGGAGATTGGTAATGCAATGTGTACAGTTCAGAAGCACTAGGATTCTAGATATCACTATGAAAAGGGCCAAATAGCAATACCACTTAAAGGACAACTGTAGTAGTACACATTTATATATGCCCGTGCCCGGGCCTCAAAAATAAACAAAATAAACTCATACATACCTTCCTATGAGCCCCGTTGGTCTGGCACAGGCCTCATGGTCCGGCAGTGCTGACGTCATTCCACTTCCTGGGGACGGGAACACCGCTGAGTCACCGGACGTAGCGATGTCCCGCCCCGATCTGTCATAGGCTGAGCCCACTGTCATGTAAGAAGCCGGCCAGAGCTCCTTACATGACAGTGGACTCAGCCTATCACCGACCGGGGTGGGAATCTAACTGAAGGTTCTCCAACCAGTGTGCCTCCAGCTGTTGCAAAAGTACCACTCCCAGCCTGCATAGTCTGTCATTACATGCTGGGAGTTGTAGTTTTGAAACAGCTGGAGGTTTGCCCCCCCCCCCCCCCCCAATGTGAATGTACAGGGTACATTCACACGGGCAGGCTTACAGTAAGTTTTCTGCTTCAAGTATGAGCCACTGACTGTCCAGGCATGCTGGGAGTTTAGCAACAACTGGAGGCACCCTGTTTGGGAATCACTGGCATAGAATACCCCTATGTCCACCCCTATGCAATCCCTAATTTAGTCCTCAAATGAGCATGGTGCTCTCTCACTTCGGAGCCCTGTCGTATTTCAAGGAAAGAGTTTAGGGCCACATATGAGGTATTTCCGTACTCAGTAGAAATTACACTACAAATTTTGGGGGGCTTTTCCTCCTTTTACCCCTTATGAAAAGGAAAAGTTGGGGTCTACACCAGCCTGTTAGTGTAAAAAAAAAAAATTGATACTAACATGCTGGTGTTGCCCTTTACTTTTTATTTTCACAAGAGGTAAAACAAAAAAAAGACCCCCAAAATTTGCAACGCAATTTCTCCTGAGTATGGAAATACCCCAGATGTGGGCATAAAATGATCTGCGGGTGCATAACAAGGCTCAAGAGTGAGAGCACACTATGTACATTTGAAGCCTAAATTGGTGATTTGCACAGGGGTGGCTAATTTTACAGCGGTTCTGACATAAACGGAAAAAAAAATACCGACATGTGACCCCATTTTGGAAACTACACTCCTCACGGAATGTAACAAGGGGTATAGTGAGCCTTAACACCCCGCAGGTGTTTGATACATTTTTGTTAAAGTTGGATGGGAAAATGAAAAAAAAAATGTTTTCACTAAAATACTGGCGTTACCCTAAATTTTTCATTTTTACAAGGGAAAATAGGAAAACAAAAAACTAAATTTGTAACCCCATTTCTTCTGAGTAAGAGCATACCCCATATGTAGATGTAAAGTGCTCAACAGGCAAACTACAATGCTCAGAAGAGAGGGAGTGCCATTGGGATTTTGAAGAGAAAATGTGTCCAGAATTGAAGGCCAAATGTGTTTACAAAGCCCCCATAGTGCCAGAACAATGGACCCCCCAACATGTGACCCCATTTTGGAAACGACACCCCTCATGTAATGTAATAAGGAGTACAGTGAGCATGTACACCCCACAGGTGTCAGATTTTTGGAACAGTGGTCTGTGAAAATAAAAAAATGAAATTTTTCATTTGCTCAGCCCACTGTTCCAAAGATCTGTCAAATGTGGGGTGTAAATACTCACTGAACCCCTTATTAAATTCTGTGAGGGGTGTAGTTTCCAAAATGGGGTCACGTGAGGGGGTCCACTGTTCTGGCACCACGGGGGGCTTTGTAAACGTACATGGCCCCTGACTACCATTCCAAACAAGTTCACTTTTCAAAAGCTCAATGGCGCTCCTCCTCTTCTGAGCATTGTAGTTCGACCGCAAGGCACTTGACGTACACACATGGGGTATTTCCATACTCAGAAGAAATGGGGTTACAAATTCTGGGGGGTATTTTCTGCTATTAACCCTTGCAAAAATGTGAAATTTGGGGGGAAACACATATTTTAGTTCATTTTATTTATTTTTTTACATATGCAAAAGTCGTGAAACACCTGTGGGGTATTAAGGCTCACTTAACTCCTTGTTATGTTCCTCAAGGGGTCTAGTTTCCAAAATTCTATGCCATGTGTTTTTTTTTTTTTTTTTTTGCTGTTCTGGCATCATAGGGGCTTCCTAAATGGAACATGCCCCCCAAAAACCATTTCAGAAAAACGTACTCTCCAAAATCCCCTTGTCGCTCCTTCGCTTCTGAGCCCTCTACTGCGCCCGCCGAACACTTTACATAGACATATGAGGTATGTGCTTACTCAAGAGAAATTGGGCTACAAATACAAGTATAAATTTTCTCCTTTTACCCCTTGTAAAAATTAAAAAATTGGGTCTACAAGAACATGTAAGTGTAAAAAATGAAGATTGTGAATTTTCTCCTTCACTTTGCTGCTATTCCTGTGAAACGCCTAAAGGGTTAAAATGCTGACTGAATGTCATTTTGAATACTTTGGGGGGTGCAGTTTTTATAATGGGGTCTTTTATGGGCTATTTCTAATATGAAGACCCTTCAAATCCACTTCAAACCTGAACTGGTCCCTGAAAAATAGTGAGCTTGAAAATTTTGTGAAAAATTGGTAAATTGCTGCTGAACTTTGAAGACCTCTGGTGTCTTCCAAAAGTAAAAACTTGTCAATTTTATGATGCAAACATAAAGTAGACATATTGTATATGTGTATCAAAAAAAATTTATTTGGAATATCCATTTTCCTTACAAGCAGAGAGCTTCAAAGTTAGAAAAATCCTAATTTTTCAATTTTTTCATCAAATTTGGGGATTTTTCACCAAGAAAGGATGCAAGTTACCACAAAAATTTACCACCATCTTAAAGTAGAATATGTCACGAAAAAACTGTCTCGGAATCAGAATGATAACTAAAAGCATTCCAGAGTTATTAATGTTTAAAGTGACAGTGGTCAGATGTTCAAAAAACGCTCTGGTCCTAAGGTGTAAAATGGCCTTGTCCTTAAGGGGTTAAATATATAACTCAGTACCTAATCCTGACCATGTACATCTAATTTTTATGTGTCTGGCACCTTTATTTATTTTTCTATTACACTTTTAATTTAGCTCCCTAGTCTGAATTCCTCTCAAAGGGAGGGAGCGTGGCCTCACTGTGCAGGTCTCCGCCCCCTCCCTCAGTATGCTGTCTGCTCACATCTCCCCTAGCATTAGCAAAACTACAACTCCCAGCTTGTCCTCACTGACAGTAGTGGGACACAAGCTGACAGTGGGAGGATTTTTCCTCCAGCTGTAAGCCCTGCACTCACAGCTGTCAATCAAGGAAGTGTGTCCATAACTACACAGCAGGACTAGCGTGTGTCCAAGCAGGCAGAGGGGGGGGGGGGGGGGGGCAGTTTTTTTTAACTGGCTTTTTCATTATGAAATACTGAAAATGTTCTAATGAAAGCAATTGCAAAACCTAATGCATGCTTTACAACATATCAAAAGTTTTTGTATCTGACAGTGCACATTTAAGGAATCCATATTATGGCTTATTTTTTGTGCCACCAATTCTACTTTGCAGTGATAGTCATTTTTCAAAAACATCCATGGAGAAACGGAAAAGAAAATCATTGTGTGACCAAATTGGAGAAAAAACGGATTTTTTAAAAAGTTTTGGGGGCTTCCGTTTCTACGCAGTGCATATTTCGGTAAAAATGACACCTTATCATTATTCTGTAGGTCCATACGGTTAAATTGATACCCTACTTATATAGGTTTTATTTTGTCGCACTTCTGGAAAAAATCCTAACTACATGCAGGAAAATGTATACGTATAAAAATGTCATCTTCTGACTCCTATAACCTTTTTATCTTTTCGCATATGGGGATGTATGAGGGCTCATTTTTTCGAATGAGATCTGAAGTTTTTATTGGTACCATTTTTGTTTTGATTGGACTTTTTTATCACTCTTTATTCATTTTTTAATGGTATAAAAAGTGACCAAAAATACGTTATTTTGGACTTTGGATTTGGATTTTTTACGTGGAGCTGGCGCAGGACGTAAATATATGTCCTCGTCGTTAAGAAGTTAAAGGGGTACTCTGGTGGAATACTTTTTTTTATTATTATTTACTGGTGCAGAGAGCTAAACAGGTTTGTAAATGACTTCTGTTTAAAAATCTTAATCCTTCCAGTACTTGTCAGCTGATGTATGCTACAGAGGAAGTTCTTTTCTTTTTTCATTTCTTTTCAGTCTGACCACAGTGCTCTCTGCTGACACCTCTGTCCATGTCAGGAAATATCCAGAGCAGGAGCAAATACTCATAGCAAACCTCTCCTGCTCTGGACAGTTCCTGAAATGGACAGAGGTGTCAGCAGAGAGCACTGTGGTCAGACTGGAAGGAACCTCTCAACTTCCTCTGTAGCATACAGCAGCTGATGAATGCTGGAATGATTAAAGGGGTACTCCACTGGAAAACATTTCCTTTTAAATCAACTGGTGCCAGAAAGTTAAACAGATTTGTAAATTACTTCAAAAAAATCTTATTCCTTCCAGTACTTATCAGTTGCTTTATACTGCAGAGGAAGTTCTTTTCTTTTTGAATTTTCTTTCTGTCTGACCACAAGTGCTCTCTGCTGACAGCTCTGTCCATGTCAGAAACTGTCCGGAGTAGGAGAGGTTTTCTATGGGGATTTGCTTATACTCTGGACAGTTCTTGACATGTACAGAGTTGTCAGCAGAGAGCACTATGGTCAGACAAAGGAAATTCAGAAAGAAAAGAACTTCCTCTGTAGTATACAGCAGCTGATAAGTACTGGAAGGATTAAGATTTTAAAATAGAAGTAATCAACTTTCTGGCACCAGTTGATTTAAAAAAAAAGTGTATTCCAGTGGAGTACCCCTTTATCTACTTGGACGAGGTTAAAAAAAATGGGCGCTTGCTTAATTTAAAAAAATAACTTTTGCCCATAGCTGTGTTAAGTATTGTGGTTTAGCCTCATCTACTTGAGGCATGAAACTTACTCATGAGTACCTCTCATGATCTAGTTAAATTTATATTTCTCCCAGTTCCCTGCCCCATCATAATAAACCACCCCTGCCTTTTTTAAATTCTTTTTTAAGTTTACTACCTTGATATTTCTCAGACTGGGAAAGGGCGTTACCCAGCAGGTGTGACATCATCTGAAGCCATATGGGGGAGAACTTTCTCCCTCACTCTGCTACACACAGCCAAAAGCAGTTCAGTGTTTGAGATGAGCTTTGATTGGCTGAGGCTGCACACACCCCTCTCAGCACTTCAGAATACATTTTCTGATTTTGGACTTCTGCCAGGCCAGCAGGAGTCCAAAGTCTGTGCAAGAGATGGGGGGAAATGTGCTCTGGACAAGTAGGGAGACACCTAGTGGCAGCTTTTTTAAACACAAATAAAACATAGAAAACTGAATGTACAAAGTACATTAGAAATCTTTTTTTATTTACTATACGGAGTGCAATAGCAAAAAAATTTTTAATGAGAGTACCCATTTAAACATGAAATATTGGGTAACTACTGTAAATGAACTCTAATGCTCCTGTCCAACACCAATGGCAAATTGACATTTATTCACTGAATCCAGCTATTAACATTATTAACACCACCAATGTTGTGTTCCCTTTGCAGCCTTAGCCGACATCCGTCCGGAGCTTTCATGTGGGGATCAGGAAATAAAAGCTTCCTTCCAGAAATGTCAACTGGAAAAATTCAATCTGGATGCCAGCAAAATACATCTGAAAGACAGTTCCTGCAGAGGATTTAATGATTTCAATGTGACAAATATCATAACAGTAGCCTCTCTCTTAAAAAAGGGAGTGTGTGGAAATGAGTTGGTGGTAAGTAGAGAAAAATACAAATTGAACTCTAAGGGTGCATTCCCACGTGGCGTATTTTGCTGCGTATTTGCTGCTGCATATTTTATTTTCCCGTTGAAGTCAATGGGTAGGAAAATACGCAGCAGCAAATACGCAGCAAAATACGCCACGTGGGAATGCACCCTTAGGGTGCATTCCCACGTGGTGTATTTTGCTGCATATTTGCTGCGTATTTGGTGCTGCGTATTTTCCTACCCATTGACTTCAACAGGGAAAATAAAATATGCAGCAGCAAATACGCAGCAAATACGCTGTGTGGGAACGTACCCTTAAGCAACATTTTGGCCTTTTATAAAATGAGTAAAGGAAGTTGTAGTACAGGTCCAACATTTTTCCCATACGGTGGTATATTAAGGTACCATAGTAGAGATTGAAGTCAGACTAGTTTTAGGCTACTCCCCACTGTAGGTGCCCTCTTTTTTTTTCCATGTCTGGTAATATTATGAAAATTGTGGAGACCATGTCACAGCTTCTAACCACCCATTAAAATGGTGACAATTCCAACCTGAAATAACCCTCTCAGGGGCCAAAAAAAAAAAAAGATTAAATGGGTACCCCCATGCAAAACAAGTGGCAAACAAATGTAAATTTGTTAATTACTTCTATTAAAAAATCTTAAGTCTATCAGTACTTATCAGCTGCTATATACTGTACCACATAGAAAGTTGTTTAGTTCTTTCCAGACTGACCACACTGCTCTCCGCTGACACCTCTGTTCATGTCAGGAACTGAAGCAAATTCCCATAGGAAAACTCTCCTGCTATAGACAGTGCCAATCTGAGGAAGGAGGACTGTACCTCCGAAACGCGTCATTGGTCTTTGAACTGAAGTGCCTGATGGTACTTATATCCTATTCTCGCTTTGGATATACTTCCTTCCTGCTTGAACTCTGAACAGCGCCTGATGTATGGGTCATTTTGCCGTTCTCATTGATTCCACAGACAGGACTGGATCTCCTACTCCTGTGACCTGTTGGGCTTTGCAGTTCTCTTTTTCAAGGAGCATATTTGTACCCCAAATTAGGGGTGAAAAACGCTGACTATCCGCTACAAGGTGAGCGGCCACCCACAAGGCTGGCGTTGTTCGCTGTTTACCCCCATCTGGTGTCTTAGGTAATACACGAGGCATGGCCCCTGTTTTTCTTTCTATTTATTTTTAAGCTGGACAGTTCCTGACATGGACAGAGGTGTCAGCACTGTGGTCAGACTGGAAAGAACTACACAATTTTATTACAGTATAGTATACAGCAGCTGATATGTACTGGAAGGGTTAAGATTTTTAAACAGAAGTAATTTACACCTCTGTTTAATTTTCTGGCTCCGGTTGATTTAAAAATATTTTTTTCCACAGGAGTACCCCTTTAAGGGTAGGGTCACATGTGATGTATTTTGCTGCATATTTTCTGCAGCTGATTTTGCTTCCTATTGGTCTCAATGGGTAAAAATATATACAGCAGCAGAAACACAACAGAATACACAGCAAAATAAGGCACATGTGACCTTACCCTAAGAACACAAATCCTTATTTTAGTCTAATTTGCAACCTATTAGAGGAATAATGTACATCTGTAATATGTAATTTTGCTGTCTTCTTTGTACAGAGTAACGGCTCATCTGTTATCTATAAAAACACCATTTACCTATCGCTAAACACAAATTCATCACTTGGTGGAGAAGATGTTCTCAGTATTGGTATTTCATGTGTATATCCACTGGACATGCAGCTGTCCCTTGAAACAGCACTCTATCCATTTGCAGGGTAAGTAAGACAGATTCATTTAATATGAATACTTAATATATGTAACATTGTATGCATTGGTAAGTATTAGGGATGTATATTTTATTATGCAAAGTGAGGTTTACAGATATGAACACTCTGGGGGGAATTTATCATTGTATATAGAGCTTTTTTGGTGTATTTTTTAAAGAACAAATTTGCACAGGAGGTTTTTTGCACATTTTTTTTTGTGCAAAATTTTTCATGGACATGTCTACGGTTATGTTTACCATAGAGCACTATCTACTGCAGGGTTTTTGTAACGCAAAAAAAATGCGCAAAAGCACTTTTTTTGCACAAATATACACCACCTCAGAGGACACGTACCGAAGTGTCTATTTTGGGACAGTAAGGGAGTTGTAGTTCAGGGGCAGATCGCAGCAGATCATTCTGCAGAGACCCGCTGTGATCCGCATTTATTAACTTAAAAAGTCGGCGGCACATGCGGCTCCACTGCGCTGCCCGCGGCTCCTGTATACACTGTCATAATTCATAATCCCCGCCTCCGGGATACAGGAGCTCTTATTGGCCAATAGCTATCAACCAATCAGAGCTCCCATCTCCCGGTGGGGATTATGAATGATAAGAACTGTATATAGGAGCTGGCGGGCAGCGCAGTGTAGCCTGTGCCGCCGGCTTGTATAGTTAATACATGCAGATCGCAGCAGGTCTCTGGAGAATGATCTGCTGCGATCTGCCCCTCTGCCCTTGGACTACTACTCCTAGCATGAGTCTGTCCCATGATGGGAGTAGTTGTAGTACAGCAGCGCTGAGGGATGGCAATCGCACATCCCCTGGTTGTGGGACTTTAGAGGACTTCTACTCCCATCATGGACAGACTCTGCCCATGATGGGAGTTGTAGTCCAGGGGCTGAGGTGCAGATCGCACAGGGTCATTCTGCAGAGACCCGCTGCGATCCGCATGTAAGTTAACAAGCCTGGCAGTACATGCATCTACATCGTGCTGCCCGCGGCTTCTATATACACTGTAATAATTCATAATCCCCGCCGGGAGAGGGGATCTCTGATTGGTCAATAGGCATTCTCCCGTCTCCCGGTGGGGATTTTGAATTATTACAGTGTATATAGAAGCCGCGGGCAGCGCGATGTAGACGCATGTACCGCCCGGCTTGCTAACTTAAATGCGGATCGCAGCAGATCATTCTCTGGAGATCCGCTGCGATCCGCATTTATTAACTATACAAACCGGCGGTACATGCGTCTACATTCTATATACAGCTGTCATAATTCATAATCACAGCCGGGACACGGGAACTCTGATTGGAGAACAGCTATTGACCAATCAGAGCTCCCCTCTCCCGGCGAGGGCGATTATTAATTATGACAGCTGTATATAGAAGCCGCAATGTAGACGCATGTACCGCTTAATAAATGCGGATCGCAGCAGATCATTCTCTGAAGATCCGCTGCGATCCGCATTTATTAATTATACAAAGCGGCGGTACATGCGTCTACACTGCGGCTTTTATATACACTGTCAAAATTCATAATCGCCACCGCCGGGAGACGGGAGCTCTGATTGGAGAACAGCTATTGACCTATAAGAGCTCCTGTCTCCCGGCGGGGATTATGAATTATTACAGTGTATATAGAAGCCTAACTTAAATGCGGATTGCAGCGGGTCTCTGCAGAATGGCCCGGTGCGATCTGCACCTCAGCCCCTGGACTACAACTCCCATCATGGACAGAGTTTGTCCATGATGGGAGTAGTAGTCCTAAAAGTCCCACAGCCAGGGGATCTGCAAGTGCCATCCCTCAGCAGCGCTGCGGTACTACAACTACTCCCATCATGGGACAGACTCTGTCCCATGATAGGAGTAGTAGTCCAAGGGCAGAGGGATAGATCTCAGAGGGGAGACTCCAGCTGTTGCTTAACTACAGCCCCCCATGATGGGAGTAGCAGTTTAGCAACAACTGGAGGCTCCATGTTTTGGAACACGCTGCATTATGTGCTCTCTTCCCAGGGGAGAGCTCAAAAAATGTACTAACCCATATTTCTTGTTTTTCTTTTCTTTGTGAATGTGGAGGACTACGTCAGATTCGGTGGACTGCGATGATGACCAGTGTTTTTTTTTTTCAATAAAATGGTTAACGAGGGCTGTGGGGGAGTGATTTATTTTTAAATAACATTTTTTTATTAATGTGTCGTGTTTTTTATAATTGAATTTTCAGGCTTAGTAGTGGAAGCCATCTTATAGGTGGAATCCATTACTAAGCCAGGGCTTAGTGTTAGCCCCAAAATCAGCTAGCGCTAACCCCCAATTATTACCTCGGTACCCACCGCCACAGGGGTGCCGGGAAGAGCTGGTACCAACAGGCGCTCCTGGGCCTAGGCGGTAACAGGCTGGTGTTATTTAGGCTGGGGAGGGCCAGTAACAATGGTCCTCGCCCACCCTGGTAATGTCAGGCTGTTGCTGCTTGGTTGGTATCTGCCTGACACTGAAAATAGGGGAAGCCCTATGCGTTTTTTAAAAAATATAAATAATTAAAATAAAAATAGTGTGGTTCCTTCATTTTTTCAGTATCAGCCAGATACCAACCAAGCAGCAACAGCCTTACATTACCAGGACGGGCGAGGACCATTGTTACTGGCCCTCCCCAGCCTAAATAACGCCAGCCTGTTACCACCTAGGCACAGGAGCGCCATTTTTGACGCTGCGGGCCTGTTTGTACCGGCTCTTCCTGGCACCCCTGTGGCGATCGGTCCCGAGGTAATAATTGGAGGTTAGCGCTAGCTGTTTTGGGGGCTAATGCTAAGCCCCGGCTTAGTAATGGATTCTGTCTACAAGACGCCTTCCACTACTAAGCCTGAAAATTTAATTATAAAAAACACAACACATTGAAAAATTTTTTTTATTTAAAAAACACTCCCCCAAGCGCTGTGAAGACGCGTTTTCTGAGAGCTCCCGGCCAGACCATCTCCTGCAAGCTATACTAGGCACCTACTTATGGGGAGGACGACCAGAAAACCCAAGAAGGTGACCCCCCCCCAGGGTCCCCCATCTCCCCAAAGTGATTTGACCACCTATTTCACCCGGTCACTGCCCGCCCGTACAGGCTCCCTGCCGCGGCCCGACATGGCGGCTGCTACTGCCTCGTGGCCTGCTCAGCAAGATGCCGTGCACCACCTCTCACCTTCTCTGGCTCCCAGCTGCGAGCCCTCAGCCTTCTCTCACTCCTCTGCAGCGGCGGGCTCCGGACATGGACCCCCGGCGGGTCCTGAGATCCTCGCTCCTACAGCTCCATCTACCCTATCTCCCGGAGCGTGTGCGCAAGATGGCGGGAGGACCTCCGGGACTCCTTCCCCACAGGCAGCTGCTGCGCTGCCCACCGCCCTCATCTACAGCCTGGAGCCGGGGACAGCTTGCTGCACGGACGTGCCTGCTTTACAGCCTCCTCCTCCACGAGTACCTCCGATCCCCGCTCCACAGCGCGGCCCGCCTGGACCTGAGGAGCTACAGCCCGGGCTCCTCCGTCACAGACAACAGCTGCAGGTACCTGTGATCAGCCCCTCTCTGGGGGGTCTGCTTGCAGGGACATTGCTTCCTCACCCAATGACCCCATGCTAGCCCTACTCTTGGAGGGGGGTTATACCGTGCCTCCTAACCCCCTCCCTTTGCCTGCTACCCTTCACCCTCTGTCCCCTGCTGCTAATGGGGGGTCATGCTCTCTCCCCCCACAGACCTGGTACCAAATGCCACCGGGCGCTGCCATATTGCCCTCTCCTGGATACCCCCGGGGCCCTTCTCCCTCATCCCCCTCCTGGTCCTCTGGCTCCTCCTGGGTGCACACCCCTCCACCTCAGCAGGCACCCTAACAGCCTCAGAGTTCCCTCCACCTGGTTCCCGCACCGGTGCTCCTACCTGCCTGGCACCCTTTGCCCCCCTCCCCCTCGCCTTCTGGCCATCCCAGCCTTCTGGACACCCCACCGGTGTTCCGCCCCTGCTCTCCTGCCCTGGAGGCCTCTGGCTCTGCAACTGTCATTCCTCGGGCTTCGGCTCAGGGAACCCCCCAGCCACCGTCTGATGACCGTTTAGTCACCCTCGCTGATCTAAGGTCTCTGGTTCTGTCTTTACCCACTAAGGAGGACTTTTCTTCATTAGCTAGACAGGTGGTTGCGGAGTGCAAACAGGAATTCGCTTCCCTCCGCTCTGATTTCTCTGCATTGTCCGCCAGGGTGGACACGGTAACGTCTGCACAGGATTCGACTTCAGTATCCCTCCAGGCCCTTCAGAAGGTGGTGCAACTCCATTCTGATCAACTGTTCACCTTGCAACAACACCTTGACGATGTGGAAAATCGTAACAGAAGGGATAACATCCGCATTCGTGGGCTGTCTGAGATGGTGGGCCCCGAGGAGTTAAAACCGGCTTTGCTGTCCATCTTCAACGACCTCCTTGACCATCCTCCTGGAGCGTACATTGAACTTGATCAAGCCCACCGGACTCTTCGGCCATCTTCCTCTGATGATCAACGTCCCAGAGATGTTATTTGCAGGGTCCATTTTTATGCTATCAAAGAGGACATTTTGAGGAAAGCTCGTTCCAGACGTCAGGTCTTGTACAAAGATGCTCCGGTTCAATTGTTCCCTGATTTATCCAGACATACCCTCGCCCAAAGAGCTACACTGAAGCCTGTCCTTGAGCTCCTCTGGGCTAGAGACATTCCTTATCGATGGGGCTTTCCCTTTGCCCTCCATGTTAGGAAAAATGGCAGCACAGTCTCCCTCAGTACACCTGATGATCTCCCTGGTTTCCTGCAGGACTTGGACATGCCCTCCGTTGCTCTCCCAAATTGGCCTTCTGTCCTCAGATGCCCCGAAGCGTCCTCAACACTCCTCCCTCCGCCCTCTAAATCTGCTCGCCAGGGTCTCCCCCCAAGGAGTGCCCGAAGCCAACGATTTTTTTGGGGGGGGGAGTTTTATGTGGGGTGTGGGGTGGAGGTTGTGGACTGATGCCTGGTTATACTTGCCTGTGGTCTAAATGCCTTACCTGTTTATCTGTTGTCTTATAGGTTCCTGAAGACTCGTATTGGTGTTAAGGTCTCCCCCCCCCCCGTCTTTGCTGCGGCAGTTTAGCCTACTGCCTAGAGTTCTCTTCTTCTATTCTTTTCCTTACTCTGCTTAATTTTGTTTGTTGATTTTGGTAGTTCTCTATGTTTTTTCTGGTTTGTCTAACCCTCTTCCCTTTCTCTTCCCCTTCTTCTTCCCCTTCTTTTCCCTCTCCTCCCTGCTCTGCTCTTCTTTTTTCTTTCTCCTTGTCTCGCCCCTTTCCCCCTCCCCCCCTTTTCTTTTCCTAGTCTAGTCTATTTTAGTCTAGTCTAGTTTTCTGCGCTAATAACCCAGACGCGCGTGCTAGGGGGGTGACCATAGCTATTCACAAATCCCTTGTTCACCAGGTTCTTAATGTTACCTTGGACCCGCAGGCCCGGTACATAGTCTTATCCCTTTCGCTGGGGGTTCCACACTCACTGTTATAAATGCATGTGCCCCCAATCAGGGTCAGGTGGAGTTCCTGTTCGACCTAGTCGACTCTGTCCTGCCTGTGGTCTCGGGCACTGTAGTCCTATGTGGGGATCTAAATTTGACCCTGGACCCTACCCTGGATAACTCCACGGGTCGCTCCAATATTTCTTATGCAGTGATTAAACGCGCGAAGCGGGCTCTCGCTCTCCTGCAGCTGTCTGATGCCTGGCGTCTGCACCCTTCAGACAGGGATTATAGTTTTTTTCTCCCCCCCCCCTCACATGGGTCATACAGTCGACTAGACTACATTCTGGTCCAACATAGTGCCTTGCCCTGGGTTGTTTCCTCCTCCATTGGTAACATTTTGTGGTCCAACCATGCCCCGGTTTTTTGTTCTCTCCAGCTTCCATCACAGACTCGATCTACGTGGTCGTGGAGACTTAACGAATCCCTGCTTGTGGACCCTCTCTGCCTGGCAGATCTGACCACAACTGTTTCCTCCTTTTTAGCTGATCATCACTCTGACCCCACGGCCCCTTACTGTCAGTGGGAGGCACTCAAATGTGTCCTTAGAGGAGTCCTCATGAAACACGGCTCTCGTCTGAAGAAGGGCAGAGCCCGAGCTCTCCATACTGCTCTCCTCCGGGTTTCCGCCCTAGAAATGTCCCATAAACGCTCACTTTCCCAACCGGTTCTTCGAGATTTGCAGCTTGTTCGGCTCGAAGTTAAACGCTTATTGGAGGAGTCCTGGGGTCGCTGGCTCCAAATGGGTCGGAGCAGGTTCTACGAGTATGGGAACAAAAGTGGCTGTATGCTGGCTAAAGCGCTGCGCACCCGTTTAGCTCAGAACCATATTCCGTGCATTCGCTCTTGCGCTGGCTCGGTAATACATTCCACCCCAAACATTATTTCCACTTTCCATAACTTTTTCTCTGACCTGTACAATCTAACTACCCCCCCCCCTTCCCCATAATTGCCTTCGCCCTTGCCGTTGGTCTCCCTGGATTCTATAGAAGCACTGGAAGCTCCTTTTTCCTCGGAGGAACTGGCCCGAGTTATCAAGGACCTCCCGGGTGGAAGGAGCCCTGTCCCTGAAGGGTACACGGCCAAATTCTACAAGACCCTTCTAGACTCCCTGTCCCCACTCATGCTTCGGGCCTTCAACTCTGTCTCTTCCTCCACTCCCATCCTGACTCCCGCCATGCTGGCCCATATAGTAGTCCTCCCCAAACCTGTTAAGGAGCCCCAGTTGTGCGGGAGTTATCGTCCCATCTCTCTTTTAAATGTCGACCTAAAGATTTACTCTAAATTGCTGGCGGTCCGGCTCAATTCCATTCTTCCCTCCTTAATTCATTTTGATCAGGTGGGCTTTGTGCCGGGAGGGAAGCCAGAGATAACACCATCAAGACCATTGATCTTATTCATTATGCTACCACGGCCAATTTGCCCCTGATGGTGCTCTCCCTGGATGCTGAAAAGGCGTTTGATCGTGTGTCCTGGTCCTCCCCGTCACAAACCTTACAACATATTGGGCTGGGTCCCAACTTTGTAGCTAAATTCATGGCCCTTTACGTCTCCCCAGCTGCTTGTCTAAAAATCAATGGCTCCTTGTCCGATCCCTTTCCCATTCGTAATGGCACGTGCCAGGGATGCCCCCTTTCCCCGCTTCTGTACGTCCTGGTAATGGAGCATATTTTGGCTAGCATCAGAGCGGACCCCAATATTAGTGGGGTGACCGTCGGTGATACTGAATATAAGTGCTCTGCTTTTGCAGATAATCTGCTAGTTTACCTTACAAACCCAGTGGTATCGCTGCCCAATCTCATGGCATGCCTTCGGGACTTGGTGCTTGGTCTAATTTTAAAATTAACTTTTCCAAATCTGAAGCACTTGGTGTCTCCTTACCAGGACAGACAGTGGATTCCCTCTGCCTGGCCTCCTCTTTTACTTGGCCTCCCCAGGGCATTACCTACTTGGGCATCAAGGTGCCATCCGACCTCTCCCAATTGTTCTCCCTCAACTTTTCTCCCCTGCTTGCGAAGTTTCACGTGGACCTGGCCTCCTGGGATAAGAGGGAGTTCTCTTGGTTTGGACGGATGAGCATCTTAAAATTTAACCTTCTGCCCCGCTTGCTGTATCTCCTACAAACTATCCCTATTCACCTCCCTTCCTCCTTTTGGCATCTCATACACGCCCCCAACTGAATTGTCTCCTCCTCTCCAGGCCTAAATCGGTGGGAGGTGCGGGCCTGCCTGACTGCCGCCTGTATTTCCTAGCCTGTGTACATGCCCGTGTCCTTGACTGGTCGCACAACCTCAACTCCAAGCTGTGGGTGCGCCTAGCCCAGGACATATGCCCTAAAGCCCTAGCCACCCTGCCCTGGACCTGGTCCCCATCCCAAATACCCTTATGCCTGACCTCTAAGTCCACCCGTCATACTATTGCCTCCTTACACTCTGCCGGGGTGGGGGGTTGCGTAATTGACCGCCAGGGTCCCCTTCTCCCAGTGACCAACCACCCGGACTTTCCCCTCCGCTTTCATCACGTATTAGTCGAGCGCCAGCTTAAGCCCCTGGATACTTTGCTGACAGAGAGACCATCCTCTAGACGAGCCCCATTTGCCTATCTTCAGCTGCGCCACTTTTACACCTCCCTCCCGACATCATTTGCACTTCACCGCGCATTGTCGCCGTTTGAACGTCTTTGCCTTGCCTCCTCGTACCCTCGGCACTCCATCTCCATTCTTTACGACCTGTTGATATCTCCTAGATCCCTGTCCCTCCCGACATATTGTCATGCTTGGGAACGTGAGCTGGGTAAAACGTTTGAGCCAGAAGACTGGGCCAGGTGTTTCTACTTAACTCACAAATCAGCAATTGCCACTAAAGCTCAAGAAACCTGTTACCAAATTCTGTCTCGCTGGTATCGTGTACCGGCGACTCTTCATCGCTGGTATCCGACTGTTTCTGAGGCTTGCTGGCACTGCGGAGCTGCAGCGGGTACGATGAAGCACATTTGGTGGGATTGCCCCGTGCTTGCTCCATTTTGGCGCTCGGTTCTACAGATCATCTTAGAGGGGTCTGGGGTTAGTGTTCCCTCTACTCCGGAAGCGGCCTTGCTTTTCATGTTCCCTATGGCGCAAGTGCGTTATAAGCGATCCCTGGTATGACACCTTGTTCAGGCTGTGAAATCGGTCATTTCTCGGAGGTGGAAATCGGCTGCTCCTCCCACCTTGGAGGAATGGTTTGCGGAGGTTACCCACATTCGCCATATGGAGGAACTTCTGTCTGTCCTCCCAGCAGATACAGTCCGCACAGAGGCTACCTGGCTACCATGGTCACAGTTTTGCGCTTCTGATAGGTATAGGTCCCTGAGGTAGTCACTCCATGCCTGGGTTGACGTGCTGTTCCCTCAGGATTCTCCCTTCTCCTCCCCCGTGGGACACCTCGCCGGTCGGTTTCCCTCTTTCCGGAACGTGTCTTCTTTCCTATTGCCCTATGCTTGTGAATCTCTTTGTCTATTGTTTTTTCTGCTTTCCCTTCTCCTCTCTTATTTTTATTCCCTCTTTTTGATGTCTTTTGTTTTTGGCAATATGTTTCCGATCTTCCTGTATTCTGGATGTTCTAGGTTGCTCCCTCGCCCACTTTGGGCACAGTAAGATCCTCTTCCTGTTGCTCAGGGCTTCTTTTATCGTATGTTGTGCTACTTCTATCGCCCTTACTAAGGCCTTCATTGCCTTTCTCACCCCTCTGTGATTTGTCGCAATTTTTCCTTTATGTCATTTTTTGCGACAAATGTTTGCGCCAAATGGTTTAGAACAAAATCACTGATTTCACTTTAATAGTCGTGATTTCAGTTACAATCAGGCCTTGGTATGAAATTCATCATTTGCGACTTTTGTTTTGGCACATTTTCGGGCGCAATCATGCCCGTTATGTGGCAAACTTGCACCAAGAAAAAAGTGACACAGAAAGTAGCTAAACAACATTATAAGGTAGAACACAGGCCAAACAAAGTGGCTTACCAATGTCTTAGTACGTGGCTGTTTTCAAGTTCACAAACAAAACAAAAACCTTAACCCATGTAAAGAAAAAAAAGAGCTTGTTTAAAAGGACCACAAAGCAAAAAAAAAAAAAAACTAAAATTATGTTTAGCTAAGGTAAAAAGAAACATTTATCCCAGTCAAACATTTATCAACCCTAGGAACAGATTTTTAAGTTGGAAAAAGGAACTAACTGGGTTAGATTTAAGTTTGTGAAGCTAGCGAGTTGAAAAAGCAACATTTAGTCATGGCTAAAGTTAAACATTTATCAAGCCTAGGAACAGAATTTTAAGTTAGAAGAAGGAACTACCTGTGTTAGATTTACCTTTGTGAAGCAGGGCAAAATCCAAGTGGAGAATTAACAAGTTTCAGCTGCTACAACACAGCCAGAAAATGTTGCCTGGAATTCTGGGGCAGGATTCTGCGCATTTTATAGGTGCATCAATTGCGCCAAATTTAACAAGTGGTTTGCGACAAATGATAAATCTGGTGCAAAAACGCACCATTAAGCGCAAAAAAACATACATAAAATCACACATTGCTACACCATTATTGATACATGTCCCTCAAAATCCCTACATCCCCTTTTCCTGTGAGGTAGAGAAGGAGTGTACGGTAGAGCGAGGGGGGGTGGGGGCGTTTCTATATTTTCACAAGATTTATCAAGGAGTGTACAGCCTTAGTAAATTCTGAGCAAGAGTGTACAATGGACAAGAGTGTAAAGGGGTAGAACTGTGTCTACAATAGACACATAATGATAAATTCCCCCCATTGTGCACACTTTCATAGTACATGCAACACACACACAAATTGTGAAACATACATATACACACTGTGACACACACATACACATATACAAAATGCGCCTCACACAAATAGACACTGTGACACATACATATTCATGTATACCTACTGCCACATGAAATATAATGTTTCATGCACTTTCTCAATCTGAATAAAAGTTCTCACAATTGCTCTGATGTAGCCAGCACACCTATAGCACTTTTCCTCACTTGTACAGTTGGGTGGGGAGCCACTCAACCATGTACCAGAAAAGCAAAATGAGAAGTGCAGCAAGAGGATACTTTATAAAAGCCAAATATTTTATTTCTTCAAGTCAAAATAAACAAATGAATAACATCCAGTACGGCAAAAGCCTGATGTGTTTCGCTTCCCTACCGTAGCTTAGTCATGGGCAGCAATAAAACTTTTGTGGTCGCCCAGTACGGGATGGAGTATCCCCATACATTTCTCCTGCCCTGTCAGGCAGAAACCCTCCATGTTTCCAGGGCCCCCATTACAGTATAACCCCTGTTGTATATATTATATAGAGAAGAGTACGCTTGCAGTCCAAGGAGGCTGGAAGAAGCACAGGGCTGTGTGCGAAAACGGCTGTTAGCCTCTGAGCGCTCGCATTCATTGTCTCCCTTCCACATGGAGGATCCGTGAATCTACCTACTACAAGGATGGTGAGTGCCAGCATACTCTTCTCTATATATTGGATTCTAGCTTTGTCTTTCCTTACGACTTAGCACCTCATCAGTAGTATATTTTAGCTACGGCCAATGGGCATTATTGGAAACTGCTATTATAGATTCACTTTTTCAGTGACTGTGCCCTCTGTTTTTCTTTTTATGCCTATTGTATATATGTTTGTATTACTAGTGTACTGTTGTTTTAAATATTATACCATGTGCTTGTTACCCAGGAGGCACTAGTGACCAGGTGACCCCCCCCCCCAAGTGACCTATGGGAATCTTGCTAAGCTCCCCTACAAAAACCAGGGAAGGGGCTGCAATCTTCCTCTTGGAACTTTTAGATCTTGCTCCTAAGGTCCAGTTAGGTCAAGACATCTCAGAGTGTGTCCAGAGCATTGGGGGCCTCAAGCCTAAAGTCTGCAGCCACAAAGTCAGCTCAAGTAAGCTCAAAGTCATCTTCATGTCAATTGTCAAGTCAGTCAAGTCAAGTCTTCTATATAGTCACTGTGGCCTGCACTAAAGGGTCTCTACATACTGCAAGTCCCTGCAAGCCTGCGAGGTCCCCTGTGTCACTGGTCACCTCCTTGGGATATTGGCTGTACTGCATAGACTGTATCATCTGTCTACCCTCAGTAAAGCTATTGTTGTCCATAACTTGGCCCTTAATCACGCCCTGGCAAGAAGGGGTTAATAACATCTGCCCCCAGGGTTACAACATCTGCCCTGCACTGCACCTTTTTATTACCACACTATGAAAGACATGTCTTAAAATACTAGTGTATCCGCTCCTAGTGTCAGTAGAAATCTTCTGCAACGAGTGGACACACAGAGCTACCCGGCCGCAGCCGGAAGCTCGCTCTGCAGTCCCTCTGTGACTGCTGTTGGCCCATCCGCAGCGATAAATACCCTGGGATACGCGCCTTGTGACCTATAGGTTAGCTTTCTAAATACATAACTTTCATTGTATAAATCACGTGCTATATTTGGTTGTATACCACAAATTGCTTGTGTGGCCTATTTAGAACAAGTTTCATATGAGTAAACCACAGCTACAGAGCTAAGCTAACCTTTAGTGTGTGTGTTTTATCTGTAGACCATTGTTTACACTAAGGCTAGGTTTCCACTTGTTTTTTCTTAGTTTTTTTTACACTTAAAAAAAATGCCAGCAAAAGAGCCAGAACACTGCCACATGTTTATCCTACCTTTTGGCAGTTTTTCTGGCATTTTCTGGCGGTTTTGCCTTTGAGTGGAAATTGCATTTTTGGCCCCTTTGGGGTTTTTTAAAAAATGTGTTGGGTACCAAAAAAAAAATAATAATAATAATAATTAAAAAAAAAAAGGTAGGGATGGGCAAAATGTATTTTATGAATTTTTTTATAGCAAAATTTATAGTGAACAAATACTCTTCCATGATGGGAATATTAGTACCTGTACTAATAGAAAGATCGTCTGTATCTATTGCAGAGATGCAGAGCGACTCTATACAGCACTCGCATCTCTGCTCTGTACTCCGGCCAATTATGTGAATAGATATTTAACTCACTCATTCATATTTTCCGCCCAGATGGTTGCAGCCAATCCCCGCTCTTCAAATGGGAAATATGAATCAGTGATGTTCTATTTATGTCACTGGCCAGCCGGAGTATAGTGCAGAGATGCGAGCACTGTACAGAGCCTCTCCGCATCTCTGCAATAGATAGGTGTTACGCCGAGCGCTCCGGGTCCCCGCTCCTCCCCGGAGCGCTCGCTACACTCTCCTCACTGCAGCGCTCCGGTCAGATCCACTGACCCGGGGCGCTGCGATACCGCCTCCAGCCGGGATGCGATTCGCGATGCGGGTAGCGCCCGCTCGCGATGCGCACCCCGGCTCCCGTACCTGACTCGCTCTCCGTCTGTCCTGTCCCGGCGCGCGCGGCCCCGCTCCCTAGGGCGCGCGCGCGCCGGGTCTTTGCGATTTAAAGGGCCACTGCGCCGCTGATTGGCGCAGTGGTTCCAATTAGTGTGATCACCTGTGCACTTCCCTATATCACCTCACTTCCCCTGCACTTCCTTGCCGGATCTTGTTGCCATCGTCCCAGTGAAAGCGTTTCCTTGTGTGTTCCTAGCCTGTGTTCCAGACCTCCTGCCGTTGCCCCTGACTACGATCCTTGCTGCCTGCCCCGACCTTCTGCTACGTCCGACCTTGCTTCTGTCTACTCCCTTGTACCGCGCCTATCTTCAGCAGCCAGAGAGGTTGAGCCGTTGCTAGTGGATACGACCTGGTCACTACCGCCGCAGCAAGACCATCCCGCTTTGCGGCGGGCTCTGGTGAAAACCAGTAGTGACTTAGAACCGATCCACTAGCACGGTCCACGCCAATCCCTCTCTGGCACAGAGGATCCACTACCTGCCAGCCGGCATAGTGACAGTAGATCCGGCCATGGATCCCGCTGAAGTTCCTCTGCCAGTTGTCGCTGACCTCACCACGGTGGTCGCCCAGCAGTCACAACAGATAGCGCAACAAGGCCAACAGCTGTCTCAACTGACCGTTATGCTACAGCAGTTACTACCACAGCTTCAGCAATCATCTCCTCCGCCAGCTCCTGCACCTCCTCCGCAGCGAGTGGCCGCTTCTGGACTACGACTATCCTTGCCGGATAAATTTGATGGGGACTCTAAGTTTTGCCGTGGCTTTCTTTCCCAATGTTCACTGCACTTGGAGATGATGTCGGACCAGTTTCCCACTGAAAGGTCTAAGGTGGCTTTCGTAGTCAGCCTTCTGTCTGGAAAAGCCCTGTCTTGGGCCACACCGCTCTGGGACCGCAATGACCCCGTCACTGCCTCTGTACACTCCTTCTTCTCGGAAATTCGAAGTGTCTTTGAGGAACCTGCCCGAGCCTCTTCTGCTGAGACTGCCCTGTTGAACCTGGTCCAGGGTAATTCTTCCGTTGGCGAGTATGCCGTACAATTACGTACTCTTGCTTCAGAATTATCCTGGAATAATGAGGCCCTCTGCGCGACCTTTAAAAAAGGCCTATCCAGCAACATTAAAGATGTTCTGGCCGCACGAGAAATCCCTGCTAATCTACATGAACTCATTCACCTAGCCACTCGCATTGACATGCGTTTTTCCGAAAGGCGTCAGGAGCTCCGCCAGGATATGGACTCTGTTCGCACGAGGCGTTTCTTCTCCCCGGCTCCTCTCTCCTCTGGTCCCCTGCAATCTGTTCCTGTGCCTCCCGCCGTGGAGGCTATGCAGGTCGACCGGTCTCGCCTGACACCTCAAGAGAGGACACGACGCCGCATGGAGAATCTCTGCCTGTACTGTGCTAGTACCGAACACTTCCTGAAGGATTGTCCTATCCGTCCTCCCCGCCTGGAAAGACGTACGCTGACTCCGCACAAAGGTGAGACAGTCCTTGATGTCTACTCTGCTTCTCCACGTCTTACTGTGCCTGTGCGGATATCTGCCTCTGCCTTCTCCTTCTCTACTATGGCCTTCTTGGACTCCGGATCTGCAGGAAATTTTATTTTGGCCTCTCTCGTCAACAGGTTCAACATCCCGGTGACCAGTCTCGCCAGACCCCTCTACATCAATTGTGTAAACAATGAAAGATTGGACTGTACCATACGTTTCCGCACGGAGCCCCTTCTAATGTGCATCGGATCTCATCACGAGAGGATTGAACTTTTGGTCCTCCCCAATTGCACTTCTGAAATTCTCCTTGGACTTCCCTGGCTTCAACTTCATTCCCCAACCCTGGATTGGTCCACTGGGGAGATCAAGAGTTGGGGGCCCTCTTGTTCCAAGGACTGCCTAAAACCGGTTCCCAGTAACCCTTGCCGTGACTCTGTGGTTCCTCCTGTAACCGGTCTCCCTAAGGCCTATATGGACTTTGCGGATGTTTTTTGCAAAAAACAAGCTGAGACTCTACCTCCTCACAGGCCTTATGATTGTCCTATCGACCTCCTCCCGGGCACTACTCCACCCCGGGGCAGAATTTATCCTCTGTCCGCCCCAGAGACTCTTGCCATGTCTGAATACGTCCAGGAAAATTTAAAAAAGGGCTTTATCCGTAAATCCTCCTCTCCTGCCGGAGCCGGATTTTTCTTTGTGTCCAAAAAAGATGGCTCTCTACGTCCTTGCATTGACTATCACGGTCTTAATAAAATCACGGTTAAGAACCGCTACCCCCTACCCCTCATCTCTGAACTCTTTGATCGCCTCCAAGGTGCCCACATCTTTACCAAACTGGACTTAAGAGGTGCTTATAATCTCATCCGCATCAGAGAGGGGGATGAATGGAAAACGGCATTTAACACCAGAGATGGACACTTTGAGTATCTGGTCATGCCCTTTGGCCTGTGCAACGCCCCTGCCGTCTTCCAAGACTTTGTTAATGAAATTTTTCGTGATCTCTTATACTCCTGTGTTGTTGTATATCTGGACGATATCCTGATTTTTTCTGCCAATCTAGAAGAACACCGCCAGCATGTCCGTATGGTTCTTCAGAGACTTCGTGACAATCAACTCTATGCCAAAATAGAGAATTGTCTGTTTGAATGCCAATCTCTTCCTTTCCTAGGATACTTGGTCTCTGGCCAGGGACTACAAATGGATCCAGACAAACTCTCTGCCGTCTTAGATTGGCCACGCCCCTCCGGACTCCGTGCTATCCAACGTTTTTTGGGGTTCGCCAATTATTACAGGCAATTTATTCCACATTTTTCGACCGTTGTGGCTCCTATCGTGGCTTTAACCAAAAAAAATGCCGATCCCAAGTCTTGGCCTCCTCAAGCGGAAGACGCCTTTAAACGGCTCAAGTCTGCCTTTTCTTCGGCTCCCGTGCTCTCCAGACCTGACCCATCTAAACCCTTCCTATTGGAGGTTGATGCCTCCTCAGTGGGAGCTGGAGCTGTCCTTCTGCAAAAAAATTCTTCCGGGCATGCTGTTACTTGTGGTTTTTTTTCTAGGACCTTCTCTCCGGCGGAGAGGAACTACTCCATCGGGGATCGAGAGCTTCTAGCCATTAAATTAGCACTTGAGGAATGGAGGCATCTGCTGGAGGGATCAAGATTTCCAGTTATTATTTACACCGATCACAAGAACCTCTCCTACCTCCAGTCTGCCCAACGGCTGAATCCTCGCCAGGCCAGGTGGTCTCTGTTCTTTGCCCGATTTCATTTTGAAATTCACTTTCGGCCTGCCGATAAGAACATTAGGGCCGATGCTCTCTCTCGTTCCTCGGATGCTTCTGAAGTTGAACTCTCTCCGCAACACATCATTCCTCCTGACTGCCTGATTTCCACTTCTCCAGCCTCCATCAGGCAAACTCCTCCAGGAAAGACCTTTGTTTCTCCACGCCAACGCCTCGGAATCCTCAAATGGGGTCACTCCTCCCATCTCGCAGGTCATGCGGGCATCAAGAAATCTGTGCAACTCATCTCTCGCTTCTATTGGTGGCCGACTCTAGAGACGGATGTTGTGGACTTTGTGCGAGCCTGCACTATCTGTGCCCGGGATAAGACTCCTCGCCAGAAGCCCGCTGGTTTTCTTCATCCTCTGCCTGTCCCCGAACAGCCTTGGTCTCTGATTGGTATGGATTTTATTACTGACTTACCCCCTTCCCGTGGCAACACTGTTATTTGGGTGGTCGTTGATCGATTCTCCAAAATGGCACATTTCATCCCTCTTCCTGGTCTTCCTTCAGCGCCTCAGTTGGCTAAACAATTTTTTGTACACATTTTTCGTCTTCACGGGTTGCCTACGCAGATCGTCTCGGATAGAGGCGTCCAATTCGTGTCTAAATTCTGGAGGGCTCTCTGTAAACAACTCAAGATTAAATTAAATTTTTCTTCTGCATATCATCCTCAATCCAATGGACAAGTAGAAAGAATTAACCAGGTCTTGGGTGATTATTTACGACATTTTGTTTCCTCCCGCCAGGATGACTGGGCAGATCTTCTACCTTGGGCCGAATTCTCGTATAATTTCAGAGTCTCTGAATCTTCCTCCAAATCCCCATTTTTCGTGGTGTACGGCCGTCACCCTCTTCCCCCCCTCCCTACCCCCTTGCCCTCTGGTCTGCCCGCTGTGGATGAAATTTCTCGTGATCTTTCCATCATATGGAGAGAGACCCAAAATTCTCTCTTACAGGCTTCATCACGCATGAAGAAGTTCGCGGATAAGAAAAGAAGAGCTCCTCCCATTTTTTCCCCTGGAGACAAGGTATGGCTCTCCGCTAAATATGTCCGCTTCCGTGTCCCTAGCTACAAGTTGGGACCACGCTATCTTGGTCCTTTCAAAATTTTGTGCCAGATTAATCCTGTCTCTTACAAACTTCTTCTTCCTCCTTCTCTTCGTATTCCTAATGCCTTTCACGTTTCTCTTCTTAAACCACTTATCATCAACCGTTTCTCTCCCAAATCTGTGCCTCCCACTCCTGTTTCCGGCTCCTCGGACATCTTCTCCGTCAAAGAAATTCTGGCATCCAAAAAGGTCAGAGGGAAAACCTTTTTCTTAGTGGACTGGGAGGGTTGTGGTCCAGAAGAGAGATCCTGGGAACCTGAGGACAATATCCTAGACAAAAGTCTGCTCCTCAGGTTCTCAGGCTCTAAGAAGAGGGGGAGACCCAAGGGGGGGGTACTGTTACGCCGAGCGCTCCGGGTCCCCGCTCCTCCCCGGAGCGCTCGCTACACTCTCCTCACTGCAGCGCTCCGGTCAGATCCACTGACCCGGGGCGCTGCGATACCGCCTCCAGCCGGGATGCGATTCGCGATGCGGGTAGCGCCCGCTCGCGATGCGCACCCCGGCTCCCGTACCTGACTCGCTCTCCGTCTGTCCTGTCCCGGCGCGCGCGGCCCCGCTCCCTAGGGCGCGCGCGCGCCGGGTCTTTGCGATTTAAAGGGCCACTGCGCCGCTGATTGGCGCAGTGGTTCCAATTAGTGTGATCACCTGTGCACTTCCCTATATCACCTCACTTCCCCTGCACTTCCTTGCCGGATCTTGTTGCCATCGTGCCAGTGAAAGCGTTTCCTTGTGTGTTCCTAGCCTGTGTTCCAGACCTCCTGCCGTTGCCCCTGACTACGATCCTTGCTGCCTGCCCCGACCTTCTGCTACGTCCGACCTTGCTTCTGTCTACTCCCTTGTACCGCGCCTATCTTCAGCAGCCAGAGAGGTTGAGCCGTTGCTAGTGGATACGACCTGGTCACTACCGCCGCAGCAAGACCATCCCGCTTTGCGGCGGGCTCTGGTGAAAACCAGTAGTGACTTAGAACCGATCCACTAGCACGGTCCACGCCAATCCCTCTCTGGCACAGAGGATCCACTACCTGCCAGCCGGCATCGTGACAATAGGATGATCGCATTGGGTGTCAGGAGTGACACTCACTGTGATCTGTCCTTAACTGCAGGTACTACTAATCCAAACATGGAGCACACTCTGCTCCATGCTTGGAGCTGTAGTACCTGCATTAATAGACAGATCGCAGCGAGTGTCACTTCTGACACCCGAAGCGATTGTCCTGTATAATGTATAGATGCGGGCGGACACTCTTCTATTGTCCCCTGCACTGACGTGTATATTCACCTATTCATATTTCTCACAGAGTTGTGATTGGCTGGAACCATCTGGCCAATCACAGGTCTCTGCGGGAAATATGAATATGTGTATATATACAGCAATGTAGGGGACAATAAATGATACAGAATGATCTGTCAATTAGTACATGTACTACTACTCCCATCATGAAACAGTGTGTTCCATGCTCGGAGAAGTAGTACTACCTAAAATATGTTAAAAAAAAAAAAAAAAAGGGAAAAACACACACACTACATTTTTATTATTGTCGGCTACATTTTTAGTCCCTTGTCCGCACACATAAATTGATCCCTGTTTAAAAATTAATTAAAATTTGGTTATGAAAAAGATACATTTCATTAAATACAATTTTTTCCATCACTACTGTATCTTTTTTATTATTATTATTTTTTTGTTACCCCACAAAATTTTATTTAAAAAAAGGTATCTCCATCACTTTTTTGGATCGCTAAAGTCCTAAAAAGAATAAAAAATGCCGGCAAAAACGACAAAGTTAAAGCCCACATGGCGTTTTTCTTGGTGTTTTTTTCATTCCCATAGACTTCTATGGGAGGAAAACGCCAAGATTTTCCTTAAAAAAGCCAAAGTCTCAACAAGTGGTCGTTGTTGAAAAACTGCCAAGGAGCCAAAAATAGCTTGAAAACGCCAAAAGGATTTTAAAAAAAAAAAAGCCAAACTGAAAAACGCCGAATGGATATGACATTTTGCAGTTCCCTGTTGACTTGCAGCTAACATCTGACCGCAACGTTTTTTCACAAAAAAAACGCCATGCGTCCGAATGAGCATTTTTATTGGTGTTTATGCCAACAACAAAAAACAAGTGGAAACCTAGCCTAATCAGAATGCACTATATGGGATTTTTATCAATACCTGTGCAGAGTAAAGGTTGCCTAGTTGCCCATAGCAACCAATCAGATTGCTTCTTTCATTTTCCAAAGGCCTTGTTAAAAATGAAAGAAACAATCTGATTGGTTGCTATGGTCAACTGCACCACTCTACACTGGTTTTGATGAATCTCCCCCTATGTTAATGATTTTTTTCTTTTGTTTCTCCTGTTTTGCTCTTTCACACAATGGATTAACAGACAAATAACATGTGTGAGACTCACCTGTAATTACTTGTATTTAGAATCCTCACGCTGGACCATTTTTATTTTTTTTTTTAGTTCTTTCGATATGTTTTGTACAACCCATAGATCATTATTTAGCTTTAGCCATACAGACTGTAACAATAGTTGGTGCAGAGAAAACTGTGGTGGCTCAGTGAGTCATGTGCCACATATAAGGCTGGAATTTCACAGAATTTTTTGTGTTACATTAGTTTTAACCTGAAAAAAAAAAATCACAAAAAAACTGCCCCATGTTATTCATTCAACATGTGACTCGAGGATTTCTATTGAGGGAATGAGGAGGAGGAAAATGCCACATTGAAATTCTACATTGCGTTTTTCAAGTCTAAAAAACACCATAACCCCAACATGCTGCTATTGCGTTAAAATCGCACTAAGCCTAAAATAGGTTTCACATTTTCCTATTGACTCCCAGCTAACATCTGTCCACAGCATTTTTGGCCTGAAAAAAATGCCATGCTGTGAGTATGGTGTTTTATTCACAAACATTTTTTTGGGAATACCAGCCTGAAGCATACATGGTAATTGGGGATTCGGTTACAGATTTTGCATTAGGATCCAGGAATGTTCTTTTATGCCATTGTTGCCAAAAGAATATTCTAGCATCATTACAAAGACTTTACTTATCATTACAGCTCAGCCTCCGTGGAAATGGAAGGTGCCGGAACGCTAAAAGTAACCATGGCTCTTTATAAAGACTCATCCTACAAGTTACCCTATGAGGGCACTGAGGTTATACTGACATCCACAACCAATGTGTTTATTGGAGTCAGTCTGAAAACCGGAGATGTTTCTCAGTATGCTGTACATATAACAGATTGTTATGCTGCGGCTTCCAACACCTCAACAAAATACGACATAATTAAGAATAGGTATGTATCTCATTAATATATAGAACCTATTTTCTGCAATGTCTTATATCCAGGGTATCCAACAATTTCCAGAGTTAGCTACTAGAGATGAGCGAACTTACAGTAAATTCGATTCGTCACAAACTTCTTGGCTCGGCAGTTGATGGCTTTTCCTGCATAAATTAGTTCAGCTTTCAGGTGCTCCGGTGGGCTGGAAAAGGTGGATACAGTCCTAGGAGACTCTTTCCTAGGAATGTATCCACCTTTTCCAGCCCACCGGAGCACCTGAAGGCTGAGCTAATTTACGCAGGATAAGTCATCAACTGCCGAGCAGAGAAGTTCGTGACGAATCGAATTTACTGTACGTTCGCTCATCTCTATTAGCTACAAATGGGGCCTCTCCTGCCACAGATGACCAGACAACCAAGGATGACCCCCTACAATTCATACTATGAACTGTATAGCAGTATATAATATAACAATAGAATTATTAGATTACTTCACAGATGGAGCGGTTATTTAGTCACTGTATGTCAGTGTTATTTGAACACTGTTTGAGAACTTTTTACTTTTATTGTATAGTGGCTAGGTATTGTTCAATCTATCATTTTCGCAGCGTGTGGTAGTGGTTGAACTGTAGTACTGTTATAGTGCATGGAATGGAAGTGTTATTTGGGCACCATAGCGAATGGCATTTATAAACATTCACAATCGTATGGATTTTTGTCACAGGGCCAGTTTTAGAGTAAGTGTAGCCCTAGCCAAAATTAAAGGGGTTATCCAGGAAAAACTTTTTTTTATATATCAACTGGCTCCACAAAGTTAAACAGATTTGTAAATGACTTCTTTAAAAATTCTTAATCCTTTCAGTACTTATGAGCTTCTGAAGTTAAGGTTGTTCTTTTCTGTCTAAGTGCTCTCTGATGACACGTGCCTCAGGAACCGCCCAGTTTAGAAGAAGTTTGCTATGAGGATTTGCTTCTAAACTGGGCGGTTCCCGAGACACGTGTAATCAGAGAGCACATAAAAGAACAACCTTAACTTCAGAAGCTCATAAGTACTGAAAGGATTAAGATTTTTAATAGAAGTAATTTACAAATCCGTTTAACTTTCTGGAGCCAGTTGATACATACAAAAAAGTTTTTCCCTGGATAACCCCTTTAAATAAGATCACCATGCTGCGCTCCCTGAATTGTGCTGCATCTGAGCTAATGTGAGTAAATGGGGTTGAGTTGTGGCTGTGACTACGACCTGACAAATGTGATCATTCTATTCAGAATGTAGCCAATAGTAGAAACAAAGAAGACAGGGCAATTCACCAGGTAGACTACTGTAAAACTGTGATTTATTCCAGCATTGGAGCAAAAATCACATCAAATGAGACTCGCTAGCGCGGAGATGGGGGAAAGTGGAGCAGGTGCGTGGACAAGGCAACGTCCGTTTCACGTCAGATGACGCTTCTTCCGGCCTAGGCCGGAAGAAGCGTCATCTGACGTGAAACAGACGTTGCCTTGTCCACGCACCTGCTCCACTCTCCCCAATCTGCACGCTAGCGAGTCTCATTTGATGTGATTTTTGCTCCAATGCTGGAATAAATCACAGTTTTACAGTCGTCTACCTGGTGAGTTGTCGTGTCTTCTTTGTTTCTACTATTGGTTACTTTGTACATGTTTGCAATGGACACTGAGCACCCCCAAGACCTGTATTCATGACCGCTACCATTCCTAGTGGCTATAACAGCTGAATCTACCTAGTTGCTTTAACCCTTGCAGTGCCTGGTGTTCATTCCTATGTTGGATATTATCTATTCAGAATGGTTTTTTGGCCATGTCAATTTGGTGGTCGCAACAATAAGATTCACCAGGGTTCACAGAGCACAACACGGCGATCTTCAATCTCCGACCCATGTCGCAGAAAAAGGTCACCTCTTTCACATATATTGCTTCCTATGCCCCTTCTCCAATGTTTTCCCCTTTTAACTCCTTGTACACTGTATCTGCATGGACCTGCAATCATCAGGAAAGTCCTTGCAGATACAATGTAAGTTTGCCTTCTTTGTAAGTTTGTCTTTAGGCTCGGTGCAGCTCAAACAGCTATAGGGCCACACTCAGAATGCAGTATGATGAAATGTATGCAAAATCACTTCATCTTTACAGGGATTTTACAGAAATCTTGCCCAAATCAAGGCAAACAAGGAGTTATAGACCACAATCATGTACAGTACACTGCTCTAAAAAATAAAGGGAACACTTAAATAACACAAAGTAACTCCAAGTCAATCACACTTCTGTGAAATCACACTGTCCATTAAGGAAGCAACACTGATTGACAATCAATTTCACATACTGTTGTGCAAATGGAACAGACAACAGGTGGAAATTATAGGCAATTAGCAAGACACCCCCAATAAAGGAGTGGTTCTGCAGGTGGTGACCACAGACCACATCTGGGACATCATGTCTCGCTCCATCCACCAAGGCCACATTGCACCACAGACTGTCCAGGAGTTGGCGAATGCTTTAGTCCAGGTCCGGGAGGACATCCCTCAGGAGACCATCCGCCACCTCATCTTGAGCATGCCCAGGCATTGTAGGGCGGTCATACGGGCACGTGGAGGCCACACACACTACTGAGCCTCATTTTGACTTGTTTTAAGGACATTACATCAAAGTTGGATCAGTGTGGTTTTCCATTTTGATTTTGAGTGTGACTCCATATCCAGACCTCCATGGGTTGATAAATTTGATTTCCATTGATAATTTTTGTGTGATTTTGTTGTCAGCACATTCAACTATGTAAAGACGAAAGTATTTCATTTGATTATTTCATTCATTCAGATCTAGGAAGTGTTATCTTAGTGTCCCCTTTATTTTTTTGAGCAGTGAAGCTGTTCAGGAGGCTCCATTAAAAATAAGCCCCACCCTAAAGTCAGCCCAATTTGTACACTATATAACAGGATGTCATACTGAGGGGGAAGATGAGGCAACAAAAGAATGTAATGCACTGGGCACTGTCCGAAGAAAGGCTGCCTATGGTACTCTGGGTACCAGATCCAACCCTGCTCTTATATGTGATTACTGACAAAGGGTTTTATGTTCTTTTCTTATAGTTGTCCCAGCAAGCAAGATTCCACCATTAATGTGATACAAAACGGAGGGTCTGTGAATGGACAATTTTCTGTACAGCTCTTTGGATATGTAAAGGATGCAAATGTTGTCTATCTGTACTGCAGCATCCATATTTGTACTAGCGTCTGCACACCGGTGAGTCTAGTCTCAAATTACATGAGACTGCTATACGGTTCATACATCACTTAGCATAAAACTGAAATAAAAATGAGAGAAAATCTGGCAATGCAATTCTCACATTTTACAATAGTTTAATATGTTTCATTAAATGTTAAAGGGGTTTTCTGGGCACAGCCTTTTTTTTTAGTATGTGGACAAGGCTCCACTGTCTTTCTGTGTGGAAAGGAAATGCCCATTCAGTGGCTGATCTCTATGTTGTCAATTATTATCAGCAACTGAGCGGGTATTTCCTATCCAAATGGAACAACAGCAGAACTAGTAAAGAAGAGGACAACCCAGCATTTGGGTACCTTGTCTTTTGCTCATGAAACCATGCCAGGCTTTGTGTTATGTGCTCTCTGTATTAAAGGGGTACTCTGGCCCCAAGACATCTTATCCCCTATCCAAAGAATAGGGGATAAAATGTCTGATCGCGGGGGTCCTGCTGCTGGGGACTCCCGCAATCTAGTATACAGCACCCCTCTATAAGTACTGCCGGAAGCGCTGGAGGCTCTCGACCACGGGGACGGAGTATCGGAATGTCACAACTCCGCCCCCGTGTGACGTCACTCCCCACCCCCTCAATGCAAGTCTATGGGAGGGGGGATGACTGAAGTTGGTGGGGGTTTGCCTCCTTGGACCACCACTGGTCATAATAATACAGGGGAAAAAACTCCAGTAGCATATTGACTGTCAGAGCAAGCCTGCACTGTGATCTCATATGGACATGATAGTATTAAGCTTTTGTCTTAAAGAGTATGGTAACATTTATTTTACAGTATTGCAGTATTCACTTACTTGAAATCCTTTTACTTTCAGACCTGCACTGGAGTAAGGGCTATGACCTCTACTGACAGTGTGAAAAGTGATACCACTTTGATTTTGGGCCCTATAAAAAGACAAGGTTTGTACATTTTGGTTATATTTTACTTTTTTTATTTAAAGGGGATTTCATATAATGAAAGCTTAGCATGTTTCCACTACATAGATAATAAGTGTCTTATTGGTGGGGTTCCAACCATTAGGACCCCACTGTTCTAAAAAATGAGGGACCCTTAGTTTTAACAAAACAGCATTCGAGCATATGCACTGCTGCTTCATTTAAAGGAAAACTGTCAGCTTGCTCCCCCCACACTAACCAGCGGTACTGACTGGTAATGCGGGGGATGCTGATCAGTTTGATGCCTACCGTACCCGGATCCGCCGCGCTGTTCACTAACTGGCACTCTGACATCTGCGTTTCTGGCCGCAGTGCCGCCCAGCTCATCAATATTCCTCCCCTCTCTCTTCATTACAGAGCAGGTAGAAGAGGGAGAGGTGGAGGGAGGGGAGAAATATTGATGAGCTGGGCAGTGCTGCGGCCAGAAACGCTGACGTCAGAGTGCCAGTTAGTAATAGAAGATTACGGCCGAGCGGATCCGGGCATGGTAAGCATCAAACTGATCAGTGTCCCCCGCACTACCGGCCAGTACCGCTGGTTAGTGCGGGGGGAGCAAGCTGAGAGTTTTCCTTTAAAGAGTTCCTGTCATGATCTTGTTATGGCTGCACACACCCTTCTCAGCACTCCAGACTGCATTTCCTGATTTTGGACTTCTGCGAGGCCAGAATGAGTCCAAAGTCTGTGCAAGAGATTGTGGGGGGGGGGGGGGAATGTGCTCTGGACAAGTAGGGAGACACCTAGTGGCAGCTTTATTAAACACAAATACTGTAAAATATAGAAAACTTCATTTAAAAAAAAAAAAAAAACAATGCACATTAGAAAGATTTTTAATTACCATAAGGAGTGCAGGGCATGAGCAGTCCTGCAATTCCCGACGCAGACAATGGTAACAGCAGAGAGTCCCATGCATATTTTTCTTTATAAAGATGTATTACAAAATTATACAAAATTACATTTGAGGTTGTAAAAGTGATGGTCATAAAAGGAATGTATGTATGCACAAACAACCATTTTGTTATGAGGCTCCCACTGTCATCATCCATAGTTACCTCTAAAATGGGAGACCATTTACAGTAGTTTTTGGGCACAATAGCAGTTGCTTTCCTTGCTACCTTTGAATCTACACCCATTGCTGTAGACCACTTGTTCTTACCTTTAGTGGGGTCTCAAATATCTGGTCTGGTAAAAATGACACTAGTTTATTTTCTCTGTGTTCTTTGTTTTTACAGCTGATTTCTCTGCTAGCACACCCAGCATCGGAGGAGGTAAGGACATATTCTCTGTCGTCTGTGTCACTGCCAAAAAAAAAAGTCTTCACAGGGAAAATATTCAATGTAGCAAATTAGACAATTATTAGTCATTGAGTTGGTATCCGTCTTAACTGAAGAGCATTAGGCAGGGTTGCCACCCTCAGTGTAATTTTTTTGCTAGGTTCCGATGTGTCCTCTGATAGAGACTTAAAGGGTACTCTGCCCCTAGAGATCTCATCACCTGTCCAAAGGATAGGGGATAAGATGTCTGATTGCAGAGGTCCCGCTGCTGGAGACCCCCATGATCTCCGCTGCAGTACCCCAGACATCCAGTGCACGGAGCGAACTTCGCTCTGTGCCGGATGACTGGCGATGCAGGGCAGAGGTTTGTGTTGTCACGGTCACGCCCTGCTCGTGATGTCACGGCCACGCCCCCTCAATGCAAGTCTATGGGAGGGGGCATGACAAGGAGAAACAGATACCTATATAAGTAACAGCTATGGTGTTCCCTATAATCATATACAGCCAACAACTACTATCTATATTGTGGAGTAGACCTAGTACTTTTGTAGGTGGTGGGAGCAGGATACAATCTGTCTAGGTCTGTTCTGACATCATAGAAGAGAAGCGCGGACCTAGTAAGCAATATCTTATCCCAATATCCAATATCCTAGGCAAACATCCTACTTGTTCTTTGCAGTCCCTTTCTCTAAAATCTTGAGCAGCCTTTTACTTTAAAGCATCTTTTTTTTTTCTTCTCCATGACATATATAGTTGAAAGGTGCAGGGATATGGAAATATTAGAATTAGGTAAGGCCACATTCACATCACAATTTGTGCCTCCGTGGCACAGATACAATTTTAGCTGCAATCATGTCTGTGCATGGACAGGCATAGACGCCAATCACTCCTATGACCAACACAGACCTGATCATAGTCAGTAGAGATGAGCGAATCGAAGTTGACGAACCCGAATTCGTTACGAATTTCATGAAAAATTCGATTTGCAACGAATATGAATATCGCCGCGATTCTATGGCACAAATCGCTTCATTAAACTCCATTTTACAGCGTTCCAGGCTATTGGAGAGCTAAGATGGCGGATCCACATGTGAGTACATTGGGCAGGGGATTATGGGAGGGCGGGAAACAGCGGTGGGAATGAAGGTAGGCGGGCTGACCCTGAACTACATGTGAGATGCAGCCTATCAGTGTTCACTGACCCCTGTGATGTCACAGCCCCTATATAATCGGGGGCCATCTTGCCTCTCTTCATTTCATCTATGCACTAAGATAGAGAGGACGGGACTGCGTGTGTGTGAATAGCTCATACCACAGCGTTACACTGCAACTGCTAGTCCCATCAGCATTAGGGAAAGGCAGGAGTGCAGAGTACTTTGCTGTAACACTGAGAAGGATCATTGATAGCTAAACCTCCTATTCACGTTATTGAGCATTGCAGCAGAGAGGGGCAGATAGCTGTCAGCTGCCTCATACAGATCTCCAAGCTGCCTGAACATTCTGAAGCATCTTATCTCCTCATTTTTCAGCTCTATTGAGTTTTTTTTTCTCCACAAATCTTCTGATGCTCAGAATTGTGTGACAGAGTGCAATTTAGAGTTTAATCCCTGGATTTTTTTTTTTTTTTTTGGTGCTGCACTTTTGGGTCCTGCTGCTGTTCAGAAATAAGTCATATTAGTGTGGACTTTAGTGCCTTTTTACCATTTTCACCTGTTACTCTGTCTCTGTGCTAAATTCAGTGTTATACCACACGTTATACACCTGCCAGTGTATTAAAGAAAATAAAGTTTTTCCTGCGTACAAATACGCTTTTTCAGTGGCCTTATCATTGCAAAGGGCCTACATACAAGCAAATAGCGTACCATATACTACCTTTTTTTCTGTCTCTGTGCTAAACTCAGTGTTATACCACATGTTATACACCTGCCGATGTATTAAAGAAAAAAAAGGTTTTCCTGCGTAAAAATACGCTTAACAGTGGCCTTATCAATGCAAAGGGCCTACATACAAGCAAATAACGTACCATATACTACCTTTTTTTCTGTCTCTGTGCTAAATTCAGTGTTATACCACACGTTATACACCTGCCGGTGTATGAAAGGAAACAAAAGTTTTTCCTGCATACAAATACGCTTAACAGTGCGCTCATCATTGCAAAGGGCATACATACAACCAAGTAGTGTACTATTTAGTACCTGTATTTCTGTCTCGGTGCTGAATTCAGTGCTATTCCACACATTAGTATACACTGGCTGGTGTATACAACAAAAAAAGATTTTTTTTCTGCGTATAAATACGCTTAGCAGTGCGCTCATCATTGCAAAGGGCATACATACAACCAAGTAGAGTACTATTTACTACCTGTTATTCTGTCTCTGTGCTAAATTCAGTGCTATTCCACACATTAGTATACACCTGCTGGTGTATTTAAAAAATAAGTGTTTTTTCTGCATAGAAATACTCATACCAGTGCGCTCATCATTGCAAAGGGCATACATACAACAAAGGAGTGTACTATTTAGTAACTGTTATTCTGTCTAGGACCTATATACTTTGAAAGGACAGCCGTGGGTAATCGCCTGCTGCTGTTCTATACCCTCATAAACGCACTAAGTATGTCAGGCGGGGAAGTGCCAGGACGTGCACAGAGAAGGGGCAGAAGCCTACATACGTCAGGCAGAGTTGGCAGCAGACTTGGGGCTAGTGGCAGCAGGAGTCGCAGCAATAGGCCTGAGCTCCCGTTAACACCCAGCGGTCGTGTCGTCGACCCATCTCTCCTTGTCAATTGGTTTGCACACTCATCCCCATCATCACAAGCGAAATCTGACAACCCCAGTCGGGAGCAGTCCCCATAATCCCATTGCCTTTGTCCTATGCTGTTCCCTCTACCAAAGAAGTATCTCATGCTTTGGGTTCAGCTCCACTATTTACTGAGGACGATCCAATAGAGGACAGTCAGCAGCTAATGGGCAGCCAAGAATGTGAGGAGACATGCGTCGCTTGCTCCGCAAGGCGGGCAAGTAGTGATGCGGAGAGTGACGTGGGAGGCGGTGTTTCAATTGTTCAGGGTCCTGAGGCAGACACTGTTGTGGAACACGAGGAGGACATCAGTGACGTGCACACATCTTTTGATGATGATTAAGCCGATCACAATTGGGAGCCGGGTGCAGAAGCCGGGGCTTCATCATCATCAGGAGAAGAGATTTGCTCTTTGTCTATGAGGCAGCAAGGCAGTAGCACGGTTGGCAATCAGTGTGGTGGTGGCAGTAGTGGAAATTCAGGAGCCAAACGTGCCAGGGGGAGACCACCTGCTTCGCGGCAAGCTACCATTCAGGGAGGTTCCTGGAGACGGCGCCAATAGCAGTGAAATAGTGCGGACTGCGGGTGGGAAAATCAGCTACTCTGTGGTGTGGTTGTTCTTCATAAAGAATCCGGAGGACCTTAGCGTAGTTACATGCAAAATCTGTCGGCATAAAGTGAAGCGTGGCCAGGGTCCCAATCTCGGCACCACGGCCCTGCGTCAACACATGATTCGCCACCATAAAGCGGCCTGGGATAACCGTGGCTCCGAGTTAGTGGTCCAGCCTGCCGCATCACCCAGTGGCCATCCGCTCCCTCCGTCATCAAGCCAAGGCTCCACCACAGAAGTTGAATGTGCTCAAGTCCAAGTTGCTGGTGTTGCAGTCCCTCCCTTTCCAACTGGTGGACTCTGCAGCTTTCAGGGAATTGATGGCTTGTGCCAAGCCGAGGTGGAGAGTCCCAAGCTGTCATTTCTTTGTGAAGAAGGCAGTACCAGCCCTGCATAAGTTTGTACAAGAGAAGGTGGGCCAGTCCTTGAGCCTGTCGGTGTGTTCAAAAGTGCACGGCAGCGCCGACATGTGGAGTTGTAACTACGGGCAGGGACAATACATGTCTTTTACGGCCCACTGGGTAAATGTTGTTCCTGCACAGCCACAACAGCAACTTGGACAGGTCACACCGCTTCCTCCTCCACGCTCTGGCTCTCAGGCAGTTGGTCCTTTTACAGTGTGCGCCTCCTCCTCCTCCCCCGTGTCCTCGGCCTCCACTGCACGTCCAAATCTCGGTGGCCCTTCATCGTACCACGTGTGTAGGGCACAGCGGCGTCAAGCCGTCCTTCACATGGTTTGCCTTGGCGAACGGAGTCACACAGGGGAAGAACTGCTAAAGTTCATTAGGGAAGAAATCCGAGCATGGCTTACTCCACGAAATCTGGAAATGGGAACCATGGTGACCGACAATGGGAAGAACATTGTGGCCGCGCTGCCACAAGGAAGTATGAACCATTCGCCCTGCATGGCACACGTGTTGAATCTGGTTGTCAAGAAGTTCATCAAGTCTTCACCCCATTTGCAAGACGTCCTGACAATGGCAAGGAAACTGTGCATGCACTTCAGCCACTCGTACACCGCCAAGCACACTTTCCTTGAGCTGCAGCGTCAGAACGGTATCCGACAACATAGTCTCATTTGTAATGTTGCCAAACGTTGGAATTCCACCCTCCATATATTGGACAGACTACACGAACAAAGAAAAGCCATCACAGATTTTTTGATGATACAAGCAGATAGGAGTACTCCCCTGTGTAACTTCAATGTGAATGAGTGGCAGCTCATACGTGACACCTGCCGTTTGCTGAGGCCCTTTGAGGAAGCCACATTTTTTGTTAGTCGCTCGATTTACGCCATGAACGACGTAATTCCACTCCTACATTTACTCGAAAAAATGATTGAAAACATGGCTGGTCACGGCAATGGAGACGTTGCGCCTACATCAGAAGGCTACATGAGTCCTGTGGGGGATGAACTGGAGGAGGATGATGAGGGGCAGAGCGGGGCACAGTTTAGGGTGGATGAGATGGCCAGTGTTTCTGGTCATTGGACAGGAGAGGAGGAGTAGGAGCAGCCAGAGGAGCTGAAGGGTTATTACGAGGGAGGCGAGACAGAGGACCCAGACACACCGTGGCAGTATGCAGTGGAGATGGAGGCAGGTAGTCTCAGCGAGTCACTGTCACAAATGGCACGATGCATGCTGAGTTGCTTGCGTAGTGACCCCCTAATTGTCAAAATTCATCAGCGCGATGACTTCTGGATCTCCACCTTATTAGACCCTCGCTACCGGCCCAGAATGGGGGCCTTTTTTACACCCACTGAGAGGGAGGACAAACTGACCTACTTCAGGGAGCTTCTATGTAGTCGGTTGGCCGATGCCTATCAGCCACATGGTCCATCCACTCGCAGATCTGACTCGAGGGGGCCCTCTGCGCTCACCTTCCACTGCCACGGCTGCTGGGGAGGGGAGGAGTGGCAGGAGCAGTACCGGCTCAATCAGCAGCAGCCTGAGTCTACAGTCGCTGATGAGTAGCTTCCTTCAGCCGCATAGTGAAGCTACTCATCAGCAGCAGGTGGACATGGAGCAGGACCTGAACCAGCAGGTGGTGGCTTACCTCGAAATGACCCTGCCAACAACCGTTGAAGATCCGCTGGACTTCTGTGTTTAGTGCGGCCGGGGCCATAGTCACCCCAAGGTGAACTCGTCTGTCCACTAAAAATGTGGAGAGACTGACGTTTGTCAAGATGAATCAGGAATGGATCAGCCAGGATTTTCAGCCACCAATGACATATGGTCTGCGTAGATTGACCATGCTCCTACAACAAAATTTTCTCTATTGTGGTTGGTTATGAAACCCTCTGGGGCAGACCTGGGCATTGTATGGCCCGATTGCCACATACGGCCCTTTGATTGGCTCTGACCACCCGCGCTGATTGGGGGACAACTATGCTGCCTAATCTGGGGGACATCTATGCTGCCTAATCTGGGGGACATCTATGCTGCCTAATCTGGGGGACATCTATGCTGCCTATTCTGGGTGACATCTATGCTGCCTAATCTGGGGGACAACTATGTTCCTTATCTTGGGGACAGCTATGCTCCTAATCTGGGGGACAACTATGCTCCTAATCTGGTGAACATCTATAATGCCTAATCTGGGGGACAAGTATGCTCCTAATCTGTGGGACATCTATGCTGCCTACTCTGGGGGACAAGTATACTCCTAATCTGGGGAACATTTATGCTGCCTAATCTGGGTGACATCTATGCTGCCTAATTTGGGGAACAACTATGCTCCTAATCTGATGGACATCTATGCTGCCTAATCTGGGTTACATCTATGCTGCCTAATCTGGATTACATCTATGCGGCCTAATATGGGGGACAACTATGCTCCTAATCTGGGGGACATCTATGCTGCCTTAACTGGGGGACAACTATGCTCCTAATATGGGGAAAACTGATGCTTCTAGCCTTGGGCCTATAATTTATTGAAGTATAGCAATAGCTAAATACATGCTTAATGCAAATGTCAACATTGATCTTTAAATGTAAGGGGTTATGAAACCCTCTTGGGTACTGCGAATGACTGCTTCAGACTCATTCTGTGTCTTTCACAAACTACTTGCCTCCCTGGTGCCTCAGGCCTTGGGCCTATAATTTTTTGAAGTTTAGCAGTAGCTAAATACATACTTAATGCAAATGTAAACATTGATCTTTAAATGTAATGGCTTATGAAAACCTCTTGGGTACTGCAAATGCATGCTCCAGACTCATTCTGTGTCTTTCAGGAACTACTTGCCTCCCTGGTGCCTCTGGCCTTGGGCCCTACATTTTTGGATGTTTAGCAGTAGCTAAATACATGCTTAATGCAAATTTCAACAATGATCGTTAAATTCTCTGTGCTCTGCCAGGGCCTTCTCCTACCCCGCCTGGGCCGATCCGAGGACCTCACTAACCAACTCTCTAACTAATCCAATCGCTTATAGAGACGGGCGATGTGTACAAAGGGCAGGGACTTAATCAACGCCAGCTTATGACCCTCGCTTACTGGTAATTCCTCGTTTTAAGGTTAAATAATTGCAATCACAGATTCCTATCACGAACTGGTTTCAGCTTGCAACACGCACCTGTCCTTGAAAGATAGAGACACGCTAATCCGTTCAGTGTAGCGCAAGTGCGGCCCAGGACATCTGAGGCCATAACACACCTGTTATTGCTCGATCTCGCAATTGATCGGGCAAGGTTAGGGGTTATTAAAGCCTCTTGGGTACTGCTGAGGCCTACTCCTGACTGCTCCTGGTGCAATGTATGGGGTAATTAAACACTCTTGGGTAGTGTTATTGTTAAATTTACTGGTAATTTTAGCAGTTATAAAATTGAATTTTGCAGAATGCTAACCGTTACACAATGGATTTTTTTAATGAAAAAAATTAATAAATAGATGGAAAGGGATTAACTCTGCTTAATCATTTTTGGCGATTAGAATCCTTATGTCATCTGATTTTTTGGAGACAGATGCGCTTACACACATGTAATAATTTTTTTCACCAAATTTCAAACATTGTGTGGTTTATTATTTTTGTGAAGAATGTCTTTTGGTGGTCCACCGTCCTGCATTATAGAGTCTTCTGAACTGCTGTATATGCGCTTGTTTTTTAAAAAACAAAAGGTATTTTGTCAGATAATTTCAAAAAAATTGTGTTTTTTTGGGGGTGGATTGTGAAGCCCGGGTGTGTTCTCGTGCATCAGCCAACTCCAGGCTGTGTCTTTCAGGCAATCTATGGGTTACTGATGCAGCTGAGGTGGTTCCTGGGTCTAGGATTTCATTTTTTTTTTTTATTCAACAATTGTGTGGTTCATTATTTTTGAGTAGAAAGTCTTTGGGTGGTCCACAGTCCTGCCTTATAGAGTCTTCTGATATGTTGGATATGTGCTTGTGCTTACATAAAGTTGTAAATTAAAAAAAAAAAATATACAATTTTGTTGATTTTGGGGCGGATTGTGAAGCCCTGTGTGTACTGGTGCATCAGCCAACTCCAGGCTGTGTCCTTCAGGCAATAAATGGGTTCCTGATGCCGCAGAGGTGGGGCCTGGGTCTGTGAATTTAAAATTTTTGGATTGCGGGTGCTACAAAAAAAGATGGACACACCCTAATCCGTTCAGTGGAGCGCGCCTGCGGCCCCGGACATCTGAGGGCATAACACACCTGTTATTGCTCGATCTCAGGAGAAGGGGGTTCATCATCAGGAGAAGAGAGTTGTAGGTTGCCCTTGAGTCAGCAAGGTGGTAGCACGGTTGGCAGTCAGCGTGGTGTGGCAGTAGTGGAAATTCTGGAGCCAAACATGCCCTGGGGAGACCACCTGCTTTCCCGGAGTTAGCAGGTTACCAGCATCGGTCGTTGAAAGATAGAGACACGCTAATCCGTTCAGTGGAGCGCGCCTGCGGCCCCGGAAATCAGAGGGCATAACACACCTGATATTGCTCGATCTCGCAATTGATCATGCAAAGGTAGGGGGTTATTAAAGCCTTTTGGGTACTGCTGAGGCCTACTCTTGACTGCTCCTGGTGCAATGTATGGGGTAATCAAACACTCTTGGGTAGTGTTTTTTTTATTTTTATTTACTGATAATTTTATCAGTAATAAAATAGAATTTTCCAGAATGCTAATTGTTACACAATGGAACACTTGTTGCGTGTGATTTTTTAATGAAAATACTGACAGGGATTAACTCTGCTTCATCATTTTGGGCGAAAAAAGTCCTTTGGTGATCTGATCTTTTGGAGACACTTACACACATATTGAATTAGTTTTTGTAAAAAAATTTCAAACATTGTGTGGTTTATTATTTTGAGAAGAATGTCTTTGGGTGGTCCACCGTCCTGCATTATAGAGTCTTGTGAACTGTTGGATATGCGCTTGTTCTTACTCAAAGGTGCAGTAATGATGGCGGGGTGCCGCAGCGGCGATCCCCGGGGTCCCCAGCAGTGGGACCGTGGCCATCTAACATCTTATCCCCTATCCTTTGGATAGGGGATAAGATGCCAGGGGCGGAGTTCCCCTTTAAAAAGGGGATGTCTAAAAAAAAAGATATCTAGGGGCGGAGTACCCCTTTAATAGACAAGCCATGCAATAACTGATTATGTATTATACTATATTGGTATTCCTAATGGGAACTATATAATATGACACTGGCATTCCTATGCTACACTTACACTACTGCATAGTGTCTTCTTAGTGTCATATAGCCTTAGAATGTAATGCTATGTGATTTACAGAACATTCTTCCTAATACCAATTGCATGATTAATGAATAATTTATTCCATAGAGACAGACACTGGTTTAAAAAAATATAAGATTTTTAGAGTACTTTATAACTTTTTTATATTTTTTTTCAGGAGCATACTCCAAGGTGGCAAGCTTGGCAACAACTCTTTCAGTCCTTGCAGGAACCTTCCTGTTTATCCTTTAGCTCTGTTATTGATTGTTGAACAGGAAAGAATTGCTATGATAAATTGATTTACTATTAGTTTCCTTACCTGTATGTGTGTTTAATGAACTTAAGTCAAATATTCTGTAATAATTATCTCTCAAGATACAGTAAATTACCACTATGTATAAATACTATGTGTAGATTACCAACGGGAATAATTCTAATAAAATATTAGACAAAATTCATTTTTCTTTGCATTTCTTTTCTTTATTGGCATAAAATTGAAAGATTTTAGAACATATGTGGTATGACCAAATGTACAATGGCTTTGTTTACATGGTATTTCCATCTTATAGTGTTATCACCGGACATGTCTTAATGTTGTGATCACGGGGGGTTTGAAGTTAAGACTACTGCCAATCCCAAGAACTAAGTGTGATGAGGGCAGATGGAATTACCCCATGGGCAGATGGAATTAACCCCTTGTGTTTGTGACGCCAGAGTGTGGTTTAACTGCTTCACCACCCAAAGGTAGGCCGCTGGATCCTGGGCTAGGCATGGGGCAAATAATGACTCAGACGCCAAGTTACAGAAAAACGGCAGCTTTACTGAGTCAGACAGTCTATACAGCTTGGCTAGGCCCAGAGGTGACCAGTGACTTCAGAGACCACAGGGCTTGCTGGGACTTATAGTGGACTTGGACAATTTGATGCATGGCCATGCTGACTTGATACAGATTAACTTGGACTGACTTGACTGAGACTGACTATACCCGTTTGTAGCTTAGCACGTTTTGACTTGGACCTGGGGGGGTACTGGACTTGTGGGTCCGTTGCTACGTGGTAGACTTTAGGCCTCCTCTTGACTCCAGACACACTCTTACAGGACTTGACCTTACTGCAACTCAGCTAAGCAGGAGGGAGCGAGCAGAGGCTCCACCAGGGCTTATATGGGGGAGACTCTGAGGAGTCCCATACGTCTCCCTGTAGGTCACATGGTCACTGGTACCTTCCCTGGTTACCACATCATATGTACAATACATTATATAACATAGGCACTGGTGGTCATGTATACATAACATAGGTGAGGGAGGGCCCAGGGGTCACAGGATGGAATCTGCCAGAAAGGGCAGCTAGGGTACAGGGGAGCAAATCCTGTACTGGGCAACCACAAACTCCCCCTCTTAACAACAGCTGTCCTCGGCGTCCAGTCCTGGAGGGAGCTACTCTCGTTTATTAATTCCCTTCTTGGCAAGTGTTACTCGCCCTAAAAAGGGTGGCCCCACACAGGAACCTCTCCATATTTCCACCTGCAAACACTGCCATTTTCCAGGGTTTTTAGGTGGAAATAGGGAGAAGTTCCTGTGTGGGGCCACCCTTTTTAAGACAAGTAACACTTTCCTTAAAAAGGTGGAAGGGAACAACGTATTGTCCATTGCAGCAGGTGGTGTAAAAAATTCCCCTGTAAGGCCCTTCGCTCACCCTATTAATTCCCTTCTTGGCAATTGTTTCTCACCCTAAAAAGGGTGGCCTCTGCCATTTCCCAGGGTTTTTAGTTGGAAATAGGGAATGTATGTAATTAGAAATAGGGAGAGTTTCCTGTGTGGGGCTGCCCTTTTTAGGAAAAAAAGGGAATTAATAATGTGAGAGTAGGACCTTACAGGGGAAGTTTTAGTGTCAAAATGATAAAGTTTATTGAAACAATTAGAGTTAGTACAATCAGAACAAACTGAAAGAAGACACGCCCTTCAAAGGTGGGAACAAAACCACCAGCATGAAATAGCAGGTACAATACATAGTATGAAGCATACAAGGTAATAAAGGCAAAATTACAGTCAGGGTAACAGGTAATGAACCAAATACATCATCTGGTTAAAGGCACATAAGGGAGGCAGGGAGGGAAAAGGGAGGGGGTACGAGACAAGAGGAGCGAGTCCGAGTCCCGAGGCATCCAGTCAGGACCTAGGTAAAATCTCAAACTATAGAGTAAAATAGTAGGACATGTCTGGAGCGTGGGAAGAGGAGATCCAGGGGTCCCACACCTTCTCAAATAATGTCAATGAATCAGTCCATAATGCATTCAACCTCTCCATCAGCATGATATTATTCACCCGTGATATGACCATTGACAATGAGAGAACAGAAGATTGCCATTTAAATGCAACATGGATCCGAGCTGCCAATAATACAAATTGAATTAGCTTAAACAAATGATAGGGAATCTCACTAGGCCTTTGACCCAGCAGACAGAGTGCTGGTTCACATTCTATCGTTCTGTGTGAGTGATGAAATGAGATCAACAACTTGAGTCCAGTAGTCGGCAACCCGAGGGCAGGTCCGCCAAATGTGGAGCATATCCCCGATCTCCGAACAACCTCTAAAACATGTAGGGGATACTAAGGGGTACATGGTGTGAAGTCTGGCGGGAACATAATATGTGCGATGCAATATTTTCAGGGCCGTCTCTGTCAGAGAAACTTGCCAACTACCCTTGCTCAAATTGTGCAACAGTCATGCCAAGAGGAGAGAGAGAGATATCTATATTGAAGTCTGTTTCCCACTGAGAAATAAAGGGCAGTTTGGTATCTGAAGGAGGCTGGTTAAAGGCGGAGTATAGAAGTGAAAGGGTACCAGAGCGAAGAGGGGAGTATATGGCCAAGGCCTCGTAACAGGTAGGCGAGATGAGCGTAGTGGAGGGTATAAGAGAGCGGAAAAAGGAGAGAATCTGGGAAAGACGGAATAATTCCTCTGGGGGGGGGGGGGTCGTGTACCTAGTTTGAAAGAGAGATTGTGGCATCAGTTTCTTGCCCACCAAAAAATGATGAAGGAGGGTTATATTGCGGGAAATCCACCAGGAAAAGTCAGTCATGTTAAGTCCCGGTAAAAACTTGGGGTTCCTGAGAAAAGATAGAACAGGGGAGACAGGAGATTGAAGAGCCAGTTTGAAATGGACAGAATGCCAAAGGAGAATAGAATATAAAGAAATGGTAGCAGCATAGGTAATATAGGAAGATACTGGCTGGGTGACCCACATAAGAGGATAAGGAGTGAGGGGTTAGGAGGAAATTTTCTAGTGTAACCCCTCTAGGATGGGCAGAAGGAGCATTACATAACAGCAGTTGTGCTAACCAGGCCGCCTTGTAATATTTCACAAAGTTAGGGACTGATAGGCCCCCCACTCTCTTATGGTAATGCATAATGGATTTTGGAATACGGGAGGCGCCTGAAGTTTATGTAGATCAGACATTCTGATAGGAATCGGTAAGGTGCGAAATAAGTACAAAAGTCTAGGTAGAATTACCATTTTAAATGCATGAATACGGCCCAACCAAGAGATATGTGGCAATTCACATTTAGTAAGATCCTCCCTAATAGTTTTATAAAGAGGTATAAAGTTCAGTTTATAGAGCGTAGAAACAGAAGTAGAAAGGGAAATACCAAGATATGGGATATAAGAAGAGGAGGGGTGTAGAGAGAAGTTCGAAGAGATTAGATCCTGCACACGCTGAGGAGTATTACAGAACAATATCTCAGATTTGGTTCTATTCACCACCAGAATCTATCCAATATCCGAAACAAGCTCGGGAGGGATATCAACGGGTTGGTAATTGTAAGAAGCAAATCATCTGCGAATAAATTAACTAGATATTCATGAGACCCGATTTTAGCCCCCGAAACATCCGGATTGGGCCTCAGTGCACTCGCCAGGGGCTCCATAACCAAAGCAAATAAGGCCGGTGATAGGGGACACTCCTGACGAGTACCCCTACCTATGAAGATTGGAGAAACCCGGGATGATGGTAATTTAAGGTACGCCACTGGAGCAGAATATAATGAAGTTAACGCGTGAACAAAAGCTCCCGAGAATCCCATTGCTTGAAGAACACCAAAAAGATAGGGCCAGAGGACCGTATCAAAAGCCTTCTCTATGTCCAGTCCAAGCAATGTCAGTGGGGTGTTGGTGGCTGATGCCCAGTGCACCACATTCAAGACCTTGCAGATATTGTCGAGCGCCTGTCTGCCAGGAATAAATCCCACCTGATCATTGTGAACAAGACCCGGCAATATGGCATTAAGACGAGTAGCTAAGATGGAGGTGAAGATCTTGGAGTCTAAATTAATAAGGGATATGGGTCTATAGTTAGAAGGGAGGAGGGGGTCTTTGTGGGGCTTCGGTAGGACTACTATGGATGCATGAAGAAATTCAGGGGGCATGGGAGAGCCAGAGAGGAGTCTATTATAGTACGAAATGATGTGGGGAGTGAGGATAGAGTCAAACTTCTTGTAATAGATAGCAGATAGACCATCGGGGCCAGGGGCCTTACCCAACTTCAATTTAGAAATAGAATCCGCAACCTCCTCAGTGGTAACAGGGGAATTAAGAGAAGCCCTATCAGAAGGAGACAGCTTAGGGAGAGATAAAGAGTTCAGATAATCAGAAATAGTAGTTGGAGAGGGTGAAGCGGCAGGGGCCTTGTATAGAGAGGAGTAGAAAGAGTGGAAAACCTCATAAATCTTGGAGGGGTTAGAAGTGGGAACTCAAGGACCGAGTTATATTTTGTGTATTCTGTTAAGTTTTTGTTTAAGCATGGAGGCTAGCAGCCGATCTGGCTTATTGGCCCACTTATAATACGTAGCTTGAGTCCATCTAAGAGCCTTTTCCGTGCGATCAGATAGCACTGCATCAAGTTGCAACCGAGTGGTTCTGAGCGCCTGGAGAAGGTAAGATGAGGGAGAGAGTTGATGAGCAGTAGCCAATCGCGCCAGCTTATTTTCTAGGGTAGCTTGCGCCCTCGTCCTGTCCCTCTTGAGCTTAGATGCAAGAGCAATGAATTTCCCCCTTATGTAAGCCTTGTGAGCCATCCATACCCAGCCGGAGTCAGCAGAAGGAGTGGAATTCATAATGAAATAGTCGGATAGGGAAGTTTCAATCTGGGCACGCAAATGAGGACGATACAACAGGGACCCATTGAGTCGCCATGAATACGGAGTGGAACAACGGTCCCCAAATTGAAACTGTGCATAAACCATGTCATGATCAGACCACGCACATGATATGTGCCTAGCATACAACAGTGATTGAAGAGATGACGTATTCGTAAGAATCCAGTCTATGCGTGCATATAGACAGTGTGAGGGAGAATAGTACGAGTAACCCCGCTGTGCCAAATTATGCTCCCGCAAAACGTCCGCCACCTCAAGATCAGTGAATTGCTGTAAGAGGAGGCATTGCTGGGCCCCAGTTCTTCGAAAGCCCGCTGTATGTGACCTGTCTAAAATGCCATTGACAACCATGTTGAAGTCCCCGTCCAAAACAAGGTGTCGTAGCTGAGGGACTGCAGCCTGGCGACCAACGTAACAAAAAATGTGAGGGAATCCTCATTGGGAGCATAGGAGTTGACAATGCAGACCTTGCAATCCTGAAGAACACCCTCCAAAATGAGAAAGCTTCCCTCAGGGTCTGAAAAGGTGGACTGCACCGTGAAGGGGAAATCATTGTGAATAAGAGTTAAAACTCCCCTAGTCTTAGAAGTATATGAAGACATTTAAGCACGGGTATATTCAGTATGGAAATGTTTAGGGAAAGAACTGGCAGTAAAGTGCGTCTCCTGAAGACTGATTATGTCTGGTGTATGCTTAAGATAATCTATTAAAGCTTTTTTCCTCTTTGGGGGGGAATTGAGACCCCTGACATTGTGTAACAAGATTTTACACATACCGGTGAAACAAGGAAAAGCAAATGGAGTACGACCTAGACACCTGCAAGTTGGTTACCTCGTCCATATATATCTGTAAAAACAAAGGTAATATAACAATACGTAGAGAACTACAATGTGCACCAGGACTCAGAATAGACTCACTATACAAGACCAGACAGACAAAGAGACAGACAGGGATGACAATGATAGATAATAATAACAATTCGCGAACCAGCGGATGAGCGGGCCAAAAAAGGAAGACCAATAGTAGACCTCTCAGGGCCCACCACAACCCACAAATCGAACGCAACATGGTAGTCCATCAGGCCAGGAATTAACCCACTAGTAGACCTGAATCCCGCTAGGACGTAGAAAAGTCAGCATGGCTTGTAAAGCCAGTGACACCAAACATTAGTCTCTAACGTAGCCATCTAGGTAGGTGATATCTGAAAAATCCAGAACAGAGGGTCAAAACACAGGATGCATAACCAACGTCCCAGTGAAACCTCTCTTTTCAGTACAATACCGCTACAACGGGGTAACAGAAACTCAGAGTTCCACTCGATCGGGTGCAGTCCCGGATTGAGCCACATAGATGATGAGCACGTAAGTTATCCGGTTACATGTGGGACAAGAACATATTCCATAGTCCGTAAGCAGGCAACAGAGAGAAAAAAAACTCACATCCCGCTTAGAAAGACTCACAGCGTATCCAGTGAAGCTTGATGACGACAGTAATTCAAAAGGCAATCGTAAGAGGGTAGTCAGCCAGGTTTTTGGAAGTGCGTACGGTGCCTTTTATGAGGTATTTCAGCCCTCTGCCACATACGCTTCAGCGCCGGTGACTTAGAAGATGACCCTGCAGAATCTTCAAACGGAATGTTTTCTTTGTGCAGGATCTCCATCGCTTCAGGTGGACCGAGGTGGGAGGCCCGGGAGAGGAGAAACATTACGGGCGGCCTGTAGGATTTTATCCCGCATCTCAGAGTAATGTAGTTTGAGAACCACGTCTCTTGGTACATCAGGGCCTTTAGCGCGCCCCAATCCCCTATGAATGCGATCCATCCTCAGCATAGTTTTGTCCGCCTGCGGCAGAAGTTTAAAAAACAAGTCCAGGGCAGCAGCGGGGAGATCTGTGACTGACTCTGGTAAGCCACGAATGCGTATATTGGCCCGTTGTGACCTGTTTTCCAGGTCCTCTCTTTTCAGTTCCAGCATATCTAAACGTTCTGTGTGGTCCGCCATAACAGTTCGGTCACTCTCAATGACGTCCGCGAGGTCGTCCGTCCGCAGCTCTATGTCAGATACTCTCTGGCCTAGGTCACCCACCTGTTTAGTGAAGTCGGCAATCGCTTTCCCCAGTTCAGTTTTGAACATCTGCTGTATTGAACAATACAGGTCTGCAGGGCTCAGCGGGTCTGCAGGTAAGGGCAGAAGCGGTGTGGAGTCCGAGATGTCCTCCTCCTCCTCAGGAGACGGGCTTGAGGCGCGTGATGGAGTCGGCACCATGTTTGATTTAGGCCCCGTTCGGAAGATCTCCGGAATCGTTTGAGATAATGACCTCTGTGACCCACCGAATTTGCTCTTGTCCATCCTGACACGTTCGGGAGGCGATCCGGAGTGGGATTCAGGTCAGTGGAGCTGAATAGTCAGCGCTGAGGATGGTTTATCCCGGCCGGTGGTACGGAGCTCACAGAGAACGCGTCCTTCCTAGTGAGCCACGCGCATGCGCCCCCTACAGGGGAAATTTTTACCCCCACCGGTTACAATGGACATACGTTGTTCCCTTCCACCTTTTAGAGGTCTTTGCATCACAACAATACTTGGTGGTGTAGGTGGTACGTGATGTTTTTTTGATTTAAAAAAGATTTTGGGTACATATATTTTATCCTAAGAAAAGTTAAGTTTTAGCTAATGCATACCCTCAATACTTACTTGTGGTCTGATGCGGAGGAATGTCTGTAACTGGGGAGCAGCACCTGAAATATGTTTTGCACTATCCATATTTGTGAAGTGTTGGTGTGGCACCATGGTCAATCTACTCTGATGCATCAGGCATTGGTGGGTGGAAATCCTTTCTGATCCATGCCTGATTCATCTTCACAAAGGTCAGTCTCTCCACATTTTTCGTGAACAGACGAGTTCTCCTTGGGGTTACAATGGCCACCGCCGCACTAAACACCCGCTCTGATGGCACACTACTGGCAGGGCAGGACAGCTTTTCCAGGGCAAACTCTGCTAGTTGCGGCCACAAATCAAGCTTGGCTGCCCAGAAGTCCAGCGGATCTTCAAGGTGTGTTGGTATGGTGATGTCAAGATATGCCACCACCTGCTGGTTCAGGTCCTGCTCCAGATCTATCTGCTGCTGATGAGTTGCTTCACTATGCGGGTGAAGAAAGGTACTCATCAACGACTGCAGACTCAGGCTGCTGCACATGGAGCTGGTACTACTCCTGCCACCCCATCCCTCCTCAGCAGCCATAGCAGTGAAAGGTGAGCAAAGAGGGCCCCCCGAGTCAGACCTGTGAGAGGATGGACGATGGCACAGATAGGCATCGGCCAACTGACTATATAGGATGTCTCTGTAGTAGGTCAGTTTGTCCTCTCTCAGTGGGTGTAAAAAAGGCTCCCATTTTGTGCCGTAAGCAAGGGTCCAATAAGGTGGAGAGCCTGAAGTCATCCCGCTGCCGACAATTCGGCGGTCACTAAGCAAGAAAGTGAGCATGCATCATGCCATTTGCGCAAGAGACTCGGAGGGACTCCCTGCCTCCATCTCCACTGAATACGGCCACAGTGTGTCTGGGTCCTCTGTCTCACCTTCCTCCTAACCCTCTAGCTCCTCTGGCTGCTCCTGCTCCTCCTCTCCTGTCAGATGACTAGAAAAACCACCCATTTGGTGAAACCAAAACTGTGCTCCACTGTGCCCCTCCTCCTTCTCCTCCTCCAGTTCAGCCCACACAGGGCTAATGTGGCCATGAGATGTAGGCGTCACATCTCCATTGCCCTGACCAGCCATCATTTCCAACACGTTATAGGAAATTAAGTGGTGAAATGATGTTGTTCATCCCGTAATCCTGGCGACTGACTAAAAATGTGGCTTCCTCAAAGGGCCTGAGCAAATGGCAAGTGTCACGTATGAGCTGCCACTGGTTGACATTGAAGTTACACAGGGGAGTACCCCTATCCGCTTGGATCATCAAGAAATCGCTGATGGATTTTCTCTGTTTGTATAGTCGGTCCAACATATGGGGGGTAGAATTCCAACGTTTGGCAACGTCGCAAATCAGACTATGTTGGGGGATACCGTTCTGATGCTGCAGCTCAAGGAGGGTGTGCTTTGCAGTGTACGAGTGGCTAAAGGGCATGCAAAGTTTCCTTCCCATTGTTAGGATGTCGTACAAATGGGTTGAACACTTCAGGAACTGCTTGACAACAAGATTGAACATGTGCCATGCAGGGTGCATGGCTCAGCCTTCCGTGTCGAATCACAGACAAGATGTTCTTCCAATTGCCAGTCACCATGGTTCCCATTTCCAGTTTAAGCCATGCTCCGATTTCTTTATGAATTACTTTTTGCAGTTCCGGCGTGACCTGACCGAGTTGGTGTTGTGGCTCTGCAGGAACCACATTCACTCAGTGAGCCGTAAAAGGCATGTGTTGTCCCTGACCATAGTTACAATTTCAGACGTCGGTGCTGCCGTGCACTTTTGCACACACTGACAGGCTAAAGGACTGGACCACCTTCTCTTCCACAAAATTGTGCAGGGCTGGTACTGCAATCTTTGCAAAGAAATGACGGCTTGGCACTCTCCACCTCGGCTCGGCACAAGCCATCAGTTCTCTGTAAGGTGCAGAGTCCACCACTTGAAAAGGAAGGGACTGCAGCACCAGCAACTTGGACAGGAGCACATTGAGCTTCTGCGCCGTTGGATGAGTGGGCACCTACTGTTGTCTCTTGGAGATGGCTTCATCGATGGATTGTTGGTGGAATGAATGACTAAAAGTAGGAGGAGCAGGAGCATCTGGACCGATAGAAGGAGGGTATGACACACAGCTCCCTTCGGCTGAGGTGGTGGAGCCTTGTCTAGCTGAAACCGGGAGCGGTGTGCCACTGGGTGATGCAGCAGGCTGGACCACTACATTGGAGCCAGGCCCCTTTCTGGTGTTGCAGCATATGTTGATGCAGGGCCGTGGTGCCAACGTTGGGACCCTGGCCACGCTTCACCTTCTGCCGAAACATCTTGCATGTGACTATGTTAACATTCTCCAGATACTTGATGAAAAACTGCCACACCGCTGAGTAGCTGATTTTCTCAGCAATAGTCCGCACTAATTGACTGCTACTGCTGCTGTCTCCAGGAACCCCTGTTGCACTACCTTCCAGAAAGGTAGGCTGCAGCGAAGCAGGTGGTCTATCCCAGGCACGTTTGGCTCCAGAATTTCCACTTCTGCCACCATGCTGACTGCCAACCATGCTACCACCTTGCTGTCTCAGCTGCTTCCTCATGGGCAACCTGCAACCCTTTTCTCCTGATGATGATGAAGCCTCTTCTGCACCCAGCTCCCAATTGCGATCGGCTTCATCATCATCGACAAGTGTCTGCATGTCCCTGATGTCCTCCTCAGGTTCCTCAACAGTGTCTGCTTAAGGACCCGGAACGCTGGCAACATCGCCTCCCACGTCACTCTCCCTATCACTATTTGCCCACCTAGCGGAGGAAGCAGCTGGTGTCTCCTCCACTTCTTGGCTGGGCAGTAGCTGCTGACTGTCCTCTATTAGATCATTCTCACTGAATAGTGGAGCTGAATCCACAGCATAAGATGCTTCTTTAGGGGAGGGAACAGCATAGAACAGCCGGGCCATGCCAACTGAGGGTTGTGTCTGAGGAACCCACTGACTGTTGACTGGGGAAATCAGATGTCACCGTGTTAACCAGTGGATGACCGTGTTAACCAATCTATGACGGAAGATGGGTTACTGGTTGAGACACGCCCGCTAGCTGATACCGGGAGCTCAGGCCTCTCGCTGCGACTCCTGCTGCAACTCGCCCCTTGTCTGCTGCAAACTCTGCTTGCGCCTGAAGAATTTAGGCCTCTGCCACTTTTCTGTGCACTTCATTGCACTTCTCTGCCTGCCATACTTAGTGCGTATATGAGGGGAGTACAATACGCTTCACTATACTTAAAACATTATTTGTCTAGAACAGCAGCAGGTGTGTACTTTTGGTTGTCCTTTCACAGTATATAGGCCCTTCATGAATTAACAGGTACAAAATAGTGCACTACTTAGATGTAAGTATGTGGTATGCACTGATGAGGGCAGAAAAATGCGCTACAGCACGCTTAAAAAAATGTATTGGAGTAAAACACCAGCCGGTGATAACTTTTGCCTGGACTTTCACAGTATCTAGGCCCTGGACAGATTAACAGGTACAAGATAGTACACTACTTAGATGTACATATGTAGTATGCACTTATGAGGGCCGAAAAATGTGCTACAGTATGCTTAAAAAACTTATTTGTGCACAACACCAGCAGTACACAACAGTTATGCAGCACACAGTCGCTGAGTGCTAAACCCACAATTGCAGTTTCTCAAAGACTATCAGGAATGGACTGCTAGGTGTTATACCGTCTACAGACTAGAATAACCGGCAGACCATTTGTTGCGGAACAAAGACACCGAATGGCGCTGAAAAATTATTCCTCCATCCTCGGCTAAGGTTTATGAAGCTGAGGCAGCTTGTTCAAATGTATGAGGCAACACACAGCTCTATGCCCCTCTCTGTAATACTATGCTGTAGAAAGTGACTGGGAGGTTAATGACTGCAGTAAAAATTATTTTCAGTGAAAAGATGCACTGGTCTCTGTCCACCAGTACACTGATGTGACTAGGAGGTAAAACCCTGCTGGAAAAAGCTTTTCTGTGTGACACACACACACACAGGCTGTCCGTCCTATCTCTCTGCAGTGTAATGAATAAAGTGACTAGCTGGAATATGGCTGCCGACATTACAGGGGTGACATCACAGGGGTGACTGGCTGCTGATAGACTGCATCCTGCATGTTATTCAGGGTCATCCCACCTACCTGCCTTCCCGCGTTGCCTTCTGGCCTTCTCAGAGTTCCTTGCCCCATGTCCTCACATGTGGATCCGCCATTTTAGATGCTCTGGAGCCTGGAGCCCTGACCGCACTAAATAGAGTTTAATTTGAGATGAGCGAACTTTTCAAAAATTCGATTCGGCCGATTCGCTGAATTTTCCCGAAAAGTTTGTTTCGATCCGAATTTATTCGCGGCGAATCAATGTTAAAAAGGCTATTTCTAGCCTACATACAGCCTCTATAGGGGTATAGAACACTTTGCTGTGTCGTAAAACTCATATGGAGTGTGCTGGGGTAGTGAAATAATACTGTTATTCAGAATAGCATGCAGATTACCGTCATCGCTCTTAGAATCACTGCCACACAGCAGCACAATGACAGAGCCTGGTGGTGGCATCAATGTCAGGAGACCATATAGTGACTGAATGACATAGCGTGGACATGGTGGCAGCAAGAGGAGATCATTTAGTGTCTGAATGGCACAGCGTGGAGTTGGCTGATGCACTAGTACACTACACACCAGGGCTTCACAATCCCCCCCAAAAAAACAACACAATATATGACATTTTTGACAAAGATTTCTCATTGGTAGCACCCGCTATTCAAAAATTTGAAATGAACAGACCCAGGCCCCACCTCTGCGGCATCAGTAACCCATATATTGCCTGAAGGACACAGCCTGGAGTTGGCTGATGCACCAGTACACACCAGGGCTTCACAATCCCCCCTCCAAAATCAACACAATGAGAAATTTTTGTCAAAGATTTCTCATTGGTAGCACCCGCTATTCAAAAATTTGAAATTTCCAGAACCAGGGCCCACCCCTGTGGCATCAGTAACCCATATATTGCCTGCCTGACACAGCCTGGAGTTGGCTGATGCAAGAGTACACACCAGGGCTTCACAATCCCCCCCAAAAACCAACACAATATATGAATTTTTTTGAAATTGTCTGACAAAATACCTTTTTGCTAAAACAAGCGCATATACAGCAGTTCAGAAGACTCTATAATGCAGGACGGTGGGCCACCCAAAGACATTCTTCTATAATATAATAAACCACACAATATGTTTAAATTTTTTTTAAATAATTCAAATTTTAAGACATGGCCACACCTCTGCTCCATCAGTAGCCCATATATTGCCTAACGGACACAGACTGGAGTTGACTGATGCACGAGTACACACTACACACCCGTCGACCGGGCTTCACAATCCACCCCAAAAAAACGCAAAATTTTATCGAAATTGTCGGACAAAATACCTTTTTTTAAAAAAAAACAAGCGCATATACAGCAGTTCAGAAGACTCTATAATGCAGGATGGTGGACCACCCAAAGACATTCTTCTCAAAAGTAATAAACCACACAATGTTTGAAATTTGGTTAAAAAAATTATTACATGCGTGTAAGTGCATCTGTCTCCAAAAAATCAGATGGCAAAAGGATTCTAATTGCCAAAAATGATTAAGCAGAGTTAATCCCTCTCCATCTATTTTTTTTTTCATCCGTTGTGTAACGGTTAGCATTCTGCAAAATTCAATTTTACTACTGATAAAATTACCAGTAAATTTAACAATAACACTACCCAAGAGTGTTTAATTACCCCATACATTGCACCAGTAGCAGTCAGGAGTAGGGCTCATCAGTAATCAATAGGCTTTAATAACCCCTTACATTGCCCAATCAATTGCGAGATCGAGCAATAACAGGTGTGTTATGGCCTCAGATGTCCTGGGCCGCACTAGCGCTCCACTGAACGGATTAGCGTGTCTCTATCTTTCAAGGACAGGTGCGTGTTGCACGCTGAAACCAGTTTGTGATAGGGATCTGTAATTGCAATTATTTAATCGTAGAAAAGAGGAATTACCAGTAAGTGAGGGTCATAAGCTGGCGTTTATTAAGTCCCTGCTCTTTGTACACACCGCCCGTCGCTATAAGCGATTGGATTAGTTAGTGAGTTGGTTAGTGAGGTCCTCGGATCGGCCCCGGCAGGGTAGGAGAAGGCCCTGGCAGAGCGCCGAGAATTTAACGATCATTGTTGAAATTTGCATTAAGCATGTATTTAGCTACTGCTAAACATCCAAAAATTTAAGGCCTAAGGCCAGAGGCACCAGGGAGGCAAGTAGTTCCTGAAAGACACAGAATGAGTCTGGAGCATGCATTTGCAGTACCCAAGAGGTTTTCATAAGCCCTTACATTTAAAGATCAATGTTTACATTTGCATTAAGCATGTATTTAGCTACTGCTAAACTTCAAAAAATTATAGGCCCAAGGCCTGAGGCACCAGGGAGGCAAGTAGTTTGTGAAAGACACAGAATGAGTCTGGAGCAGTCATTCGCAGTACCCAAGAGGGTTTCATAACCCCTTACATTTAAAGATCAATGTTGACAATGTTGACATAATAAAAAAATTATAGGCCCAAGGCCAGAAGCTTCAGTTTTCCCCATATTAGGAGCATAGTTGTCCCCCAGATTAGGCAGCATAGATGTCACCCAGATTAGGACCATAGTTGTCCCCCAGATTAGGCAGCATAGATGTCACCCAGATTAGGAGCATACTTTTCCCCCGGAGTAGGCAGCATAGATGTCCCCCAGATTAGGAGCATACTTGTCCCCCAGATTAGGCAGCATAGATGTCCCCCAGATTGGGAGCATAGTTGTCCCCCAGATTAAGCAGCATAGATGTCACCCAGATTAGGCAGCATAGATGTCCCCCAGATTAGGAGCATAGTTGTCACCCAGAGTAGGCAGCATAGATGTCCCCCAGATTAGGAGCATACTTGTCCCCCAGAGTAGGCAGCATAGATGTCCCCCTCATTAGGAGCATACTTGTCCCCCAGTTTAGGCAGCATAGATGTCCCCCAGATTAGGAGTATAGTTGTCCCCCAGATTAGGCAGCATAGATGTCACCCATATTAGGCAGCATATATGTCACCCAGATTAGGCAGCATAGATGTCCCCCAGATTAGGAGCATACTTGTCCCCCAGAGTAGGCAGCATAGATGTCCCCCACATTAGGAGCATACTTGTCCCCCAGTTTAGGCAGCATAGATGTCCCCCAGATTAGGAGTATAGTTGTCCCCCAGATTAGGCAGCATAGATGTCACCCAGATTAGGCCGCATAGATGTCACCCAGATTAGGCAGCATAGATGTCCCCCAGAGTAGGCTGCATAGATTTCCCCCAGATTAGGAGCATACTTGTCCCCCTGATTAGACAGCATAGATGTCACCCAGATTAGGCAGCATAGATGTCCCAAAGATTAGAAGCATAGTTGTCCCCCAGATTAGGCAGCATAGATGTCCCCCAGATTAGGAGTATAGTTGTCCCCCAGATTAGGCAGCATAGATATCACCCAGATTAGGCAGCATAGATGTCCCCCAGATTAGGAGCGTAGTTGTCCCCCAGAATAGGAGCAAAATTGTCCCCCAGATTAGGCAGCATAGATGTCTCCCAGATTAGGAGCATACTTGTCCCCCAGAGTAGGCAGCATAGATGTTCCCCACATTAGGAGCATACTTGTCCCCCAGTTTAGGCAGCATAGATGTCCCCCAGTTTAAGAGTATAGTTGTCCCCCAGATTAGGCAGCATAGATGTCACCCAGATTAGGCAGCATAGATGTCACCCAGATTAGGCAGCATAGATGTCCCCCAGAGTAGGCCGCATAGATTTCCCCCAGATTAGGAGCATACTTGTCCCCCTGATTAGACAGCATAGATGTCACCCAGATTAGGCAGCATAGATGTCCCAAAGATTAGGAGCATACTTGTCCCCCAGATTAGGCAGCATAGATGTCACCAAGATTAGGCAGCATAGATGTCCCCCAGATTAGGAGCATAGTTGTCCCCCAGATTAGGCAGCATAGATATCACCCAGATTAGGCAGCATAGATGTCCCCCAGATTAGGAGCGTAGTTGTCCCCCAGAATAGGAGCAAAATTGTCCCCCAGATTAGGTAGCATAGATGTCACCCAGATTAGGCAGCATAGATGTCTTCCAGATTAGGAGCATACTTGTCCCCCAGAGTAGGCAGTATATATGTAACCCAGATTAGGCAGCATAGATGTCCCCCAGATTAGGAGCATAGTTGTCCCCCAGATTAGGCAGCATAGATGTCACCCAGATTAGGCAGCATAGATGTCCCCCAGATTAGGAACATACTTGTCCCTCAGAGTAGGCAGCATAGATGTCACCCAGATTAGGCAGCATAGATGTCCCCCAGATTAGCAGCATAGTTGTCCCCCAGATTAGGAGCATAGATGTCACCCAGATTAGGCAGCATAGATTTCCCCCAGATTAGGAGCATACTTGTCCCCCAGAGTAGGCAGCATAGATGTCACCCAGATTAGGCAGCATAGGTGTCCCCCAGATTAGGAGCATGCTTGTCCCCCAGATTAGGCAGCATAGATGTCCCCCAGATTAGGCAGCATAGTTGTACCCCAATCAGCGTGGGCCGGTCAGAGCCAATCAAAGGGCCGTATGTGTCAAGCGGCCATACAATCCCCAGGTCTGCCCCAGAGGGTTTCATAACCAACCACAATAGAGAAAATTTTGTTGTAGGAGCATGGTCAATCTACTCAGACCCATCTGTCATTGGTGGTTGGAAATCCTGGCTGATCCATCCCTTTTTCATCTTGACAAACGTCAGTCTCTCCACATTTTTAGTGGACAGACGAGTTCGCCTTGGGGTGACTATGGCCCCGGCCGCACTAAACACCCGCTCTGATGGCACACTACTGGCCGGGCAGGACAGCTTTTCCAGGGCAAACTCCGCTAGTTGCGGCCATAAATCGAGTTTGGCTGCCCAGAAGTCCAGCAGATCTTCAACGGTTGTTGGCAGGGTCATGTCGAGGTAAGCCACCACCTGCTGGTTCAGGTCCTGCTCCATGTCCACCTTCTGCTGATGAGTAGCTTCACTATGCGGCTGAAGGAAGCTACTCATCAGCGACTGTAGACTCAGGCTGCTGCTGATTGAGCCGGTACTGCTCCTGCCACCCCTCCCCTCCCCAGCAGCCGTGGCAGTGGAAGGTGAGCGCAGAGGGCCCCCCGAGTCAGACCTGCGAGTGGATGGACCATGTGGCCGATAGGCATTGGCCAACCGACTACGTAGAAGCTCCCTGAAGTAGGTCAGTTTTTCCTCCCTCTTAGTGGGTGTAAAAAAGGCCCCCATTCTGGGCCGGTAGCGAGGATCTAAAAAGGTGGAGATCCAGAAGTCATCGCGCTGATGAATTTTGACAATTCTGGGGTCACTACGCAAGCAACTCACCATGCATTGTGCCATTTGTGACAGTGACTCCCTGGGACTACCTGCCTCCATCTCCACTGCATACTACCACGGTGTGTTTGGGTCCTCTGTCTCGCTTCCCTCGTAATAACCCTCCAGTTCTTCTGGCTGCTCCTGCTCTTCCTCTCCTGTCAATGACCAGAAACTCCGGCCATCTCATCCACCGTAAACTGTGCTCCGCTCTGCCCCTCATCATCCTCCTCCAGTTCATCCCCCACAGGACTCATGTAGCCTTCTGATGTAGGCGCAACATCTCCATTGCCATGACCAGCCATGTTTTCAATCATTTTTTGGAGTAAATGTAGGAGTGGAATTACGTCGTTCATTCGTAATTCGAGCGACTAACAAAAAATGTGGCTTCCTCAAAGGGCCTCAGCAAACGTCAGGTGTCACGTATAAGCTGCCACTCGTTCACATTGAAGTTACACAGGGGAGTACTCCTATCTGCTTGTATCAACAAAAAATCTGTGATGGCTTTTCTTTGTTCGTATAATCTGTCCAACATATGGAGGGTGGAATTCCAACGTGTGGCAACGTCACAAATGAGACTATGTTGTGGGATACCGTTCTGACGCTGCAGCTCAAGCAAAGTGTGCTTGGCGGTGTACGAGTGGCTGAAGTGCATGCACAGTTTCCTTGCCATTGTCAGGACGTCTTGCAAATGGGGTGAAGACTTGATGAACTTCTTGATAACCAGATTCAACACGTGTGCCATGTAGGGCGAATGGTTCACACTTCCTTGTCGCAGTGCGGCCACAATGTTCTTCCAAAAGTAAGCCATTCTCGGATTTCTTCCCTAATGAACTTCAGAAGTTTCTCCCATGTGTGACTCCGTTCGCCAAGGCAAACCATGTGAAGGACGGCTTGACACCGCTGTGCCCTACACACGTGGTACGATGAAGGGCCAATGAGATTTGGATGTGCAGTGGAGGCCGAGGACACAGGGGAGGAGGAGGAGGCGCACACTGTAAAAGGACCAACTGTCTGGGAGCGAGAGTGTGGAGGAGGAAGCGGTGTGACCTGTCCAAGTTGCTATTGTGGCTGTGCAGAAACATTTACCCAGTGGGCCGTAAAAGACATGTATTGTCCCTGCCCGTAATTACAGCTCCACACTTCGGCGCTGCCGTGCACTTTTGAACACACCAACAGACTCAAGGACTGGCCCACCTTTTCTTGTATAAATTATGCAGGGCTGTACTGCCTTCTTAGCAAAGAAATGACGGCTTGGAACTCTCCACCTCGGCTCGGCACAAGCCATCAATTCCCTGAAAGCTGCAGAGTCCACCAGTTGGAAAGGGAGGGACTGCAACACCAGCAACTTGGACAGGAGAACATTCAACTTCTGCGCCGTTGGATGAGTGGGCGCATACTGTTGTCTCTTGGACATGGCTTCGCCAATCTATTGTTGGCGGAATGGCTGACTACAAGCGGAGGAAGCAGGAGGGCAAGAAGGATGGTTTGACACAATGCTCCCTTCGGCTGAGGTGGTGGAGCCATGGCTGGATGACGGAGGGAGCGGATGGCCACTGGGTGATGCGGCAGGCTGGACCACTACCTCGGAGCCACGGTTATCCCAGGTCGCTTTATTATGGTGCAAATCATGTGTTGACGCAGGGCCGTGGTGCCGAGATTGGGACCCTGGCCACGCTTCACTTTCTGCCCACAGATTTTGCATGTGACTACGCTAAGGTCCTCCGGATTCTTTATAAAGAACAACCACACCGCAGAGTAGCTGATTTTCCCACCCGCAGTTCGCACTATTTCACTGCTATTGGCGCAGTCTCCAGGAACCCCTGTTCCACTACCTCCCTGATTGGTAGCTTGCCGCGAAACAGGTGGTCCCCCCCTGGCACGTTTGGCTACTGAATTTCCACTACTGCCACCACGCTGATTGCCAACCGTGCTACAGCCTTGCTGCCTCATAGACAAATAACAAATCTCTTATCCTTATGATGATGAAGCCCCGGCTTCTGCACCTGGCTCCCAATTGCAATCGGCTTCATCATCATCAAAAGATGTGTGCACGTCACTGATGTCCTCCTCGTGTTCCACAACAGTGTCTGCCTCAGGACCCTGAACAATTGAAACACTGCCTCCCATGTCACTCTCCGCATCACTACTTGCCCGCCTTGCGGAGCAAACGACGCATGTCTCCTCACATTCTTGGCTGCCCATTAGATGCTGACTGTCCTCTATTACATCGTCCTCGCTAAATAGTGGAGCTGAACCCAAAGCATGAGATACTTCTTTGGGAGAGGGAACAGCATAGGACAAAGGCAATGGGATTACAGGGACCGCTCCCGGGCCATGCCAACTGAGGGTTGTGTCTGAGGAACCCACCGACTCTTGACTGGGGTTGTCAGATGTCGCTTGTGATGATGGGGATGAGTGTGCAAACCAATTGACAAGGAGAGATGGGTCGATGACACGACTGCTGGGTGTTAACGGGAGCTCAGACCTATTGCTGCGACTCCTGCTGCCACTCGCCCCAAGTCTGCTGCCAACTCTGCCTGACATATGTAGGCCTCTGCCCCTTCTCTGTGCACGTCTTGGCACTTCCCTGCCTGACATACTTAGTGCGTTTATGAGGGTATAGAACAGCAGCAGGCGATTACTTACGGCTGTCCTTTCAAAGTATATAGGCCCTAGACAGAATAACAGTTACTAAATAGTACACTCCTTTGTTGTATGTATGCCCTTTGCAATGATGAGCGCACTTTTAATCGTATTTGTACGCAGAAAAAAACTCTTTTTTTGTTGTATACACCGGCCAGTGTATACTAATGTGTAGTGTTGAGCGGCATAGGCCATATTCGAATTCGCGAATATTCGCGAATATATGGACGAATATTCGTCATATATTCGCGAATATTCGCATATTCGTTATATTCTCGTTTTATTTTTGCATATGCGAAACTACGCGTATACGAAAATTAACATATGTGAAAATTCGCATATGCGAAAGTTAGCATATGCTAATTTTCGCATATGCGAATTTTCGCACGCCAGTCTCACACAGTAGTATTACAGCCTTCTTTACACCACACCAGCTGGAAGCAGAGAGGGATGATCACTGTGATGTGTACTGTGAAGAAAAAATAAAAAATAAAAAACGAATATTCGGAATTACAAATATATAGCGCTATATTCGCGAAATTTGCGAATTCGCGAATATGCGATATTCGCGAATAATATTCGCATTGCGAATATTCGCGAGCAACACTACTAATGTGTGAAATAGCACTGAATTTAGCACCGAGACAGAAATACAGGTACTAAATAGTACACTACTTGGTTGTATGTATGCCCTTTGCAATGATGAGCGCACTGTTAAGCGTATTTGTACACAGGAAAAACTATTTTTTTCTTTAATACACCGGTAGGTGTATAACGTGTGGTATAACACTTAATTTAGCACAAAGACAGAAAAAAAGGTGGTATATGGTACGCTATTTGCTTGAATTTAGGCCCTTTGCAATGATAAGGCCACTTGCAAGCGTATTTTTACGCAGGAAAACCTTATTTTTCTTTAATACACCTGCAGTTGTATAACGTGTGGTATAACACTTAATTTAGCACAGAGACCGAAAATAAGGTGGTATATGGTACGCTATTTGCTTGTATTTAGGCCCCTTGCAATGATGAGCACACTGTTAAGCGTATTTGTACTCAGGAAAAAAAAAATGTTTCTTTAATACACCGGCTGGTGTATAACGTGTGGTATAACACTGAATTTGGCACAGAGACAGAAAAAAAGGTGGCCTATGGTACACTATTTGCTTGTATGTAGGCCCTTTGCAATGATAAGGCCACTGTTAAGCGTACTTGTACTCAGGAAAACCTTTTTTTCTTTCATACACCGGCAGGTGTATAACGTGTGGTATAACACTGAATTTAGCACAGAGATAGAAAAAAAGGTAGTATATGGTACGCTATTTTCTTGTATTTAGGCCCTTTGCAATGATAAGGCCACTATTAAGCGTATTTTTACTCAGGAAAAAAATATTTTTCTTTAATACACCGGCAGGTGTATATCGTGTGGTATAACACTGAATTTAGCACAGAGACAGAGTAACAGGCGAAAAATGGTAAAAAGGCACTAAAGTCCACACTAATATGACTTATTTCTGAACAGCAGCAGGACCCAACAGTGCAGCACCAAAAAAAAAAAATCCAGGGATTAAACCCTAAATTGCACTCTGTCACACAATTCTGAGCAGCAGAAGATTTGTGGAGCAAAAAAAACTCAATTGGGCTGAAAAATGAGGAGATAAGATGTTTCAGAAAGTTCAGGCAGCTTGGAAATCTGTATGAGGCAGCTGACAGCTATCTGCCCCTCTCTGCTGCAATGCTCAATAACGTGAATAGGAGGTTTAGCTATCAATGATCCTTCTCAGTGTTACAGCAAAGTACTCTGCACTCCTGTCTTTCCCTAATGCTGATGTGACTAGCAGTTGCAGTGTAACGCTGTGGTAGGAGCTATTCACACACACGCAGTCCCGTCCTCTCCATCTGAGTGCATAGATGAAATGAAGAGAGGCAAGATGGCCGCCGATTATATAGGGGCTGTGACATCACAGGGGTCAGTGAACACTGATAGGCTGCATCTCACATGTGGTTCAGGGTCAGCCCGCCTACCTTCATTCCCACCACTGTTTCCCGCCCTCCCATAATCCCCTGCCCCATGTACTCACATGTGGATCCGCCATCTTAGCTCTACAATAGCCTGGAACGCTGTAAAATGGAGTTTAAAGGGAACCAATCATCAGATTTTACCCTATATAATGCTTGGCAAAGTGTTATATAGGGTAAAATCTTTATTTTCACCATTCCCGGGGGACGCTCCTGCCCCCAGGAATGGTGAAGATATGAAGTTATAAACTAGTCACCGCCGCCGCCATAAGTAGTCACCTGGGCGGGGAGCTCTTCTCATCTACTCCCGTTCTTCGGCCGGCGGCGACGCCCCCTCCGCTTGATTGATGGGCCGCGTCATCACTCTGCTCCGTCTGTTCAGTGAGCGGAACAATGACATGGCCCATCAATCAAACGGAGGGGGCGTCGCTCCCGGCCGAAGAACGGGAGTAGATGAGAAGAGCTCCCCGCCCAGGTGACTACTTACGCTGGCGGCGGTGACTAGTTTATAACTTCATATCTTCACCATTCCTGGGGGCAGGAGCCTCCCCCAGGAATGGTGAAAATAAAGATTTTACCCTATATAACGCTTTGCCAAGCCTGATATAGGGTAAAATCTGATGATTGTTTCCCTTTAATGAAGCGATTTGTGCGCTAGAATCGCGGTGATATTCGTATTCGTTGCAAATCGAATTTTTCATGAAATTCGTAACGAATTCGGGTTCGTCAAGTTCGATTCGCTCATCTCTAAGTTTAATGAAGCGATTCTCGTGATAGAATCTCAGCGATATTTGCATTTGTTGCAAATCAAATTTTTCCTGAAATTCAGAGCGAATTGGGATTCGCGAGCTTCAATTTGCTCATCTCCAAATATGTGGACTCCTCATGCTGCCGCCACCTCCACGCTGTGTTATTCAGCAAATATATGGTCTCCTCATACTGCCTCCACCTCCACGCTGTGTGATTCAGCCACTACCGTATATACTCGAGTATAAACCGACCCGAATATAAGCCGAGGCCCCTAATTTCACCCAAAAATCCCAGGAAAAAAAAAATAAAATAAATAAAAGTTATTGACTCGAGTATAAGCCTAGGGTGGGAAATACATCATCCCCCCTGTCATCATCCAGACCCCCGTCATTAACACCCTCATCATCATCATCACCCTGTCATCATCCCCCCTTCATCATCACCGCCTGTCATCATCCCCTTCATCATCCCCTTGTCATCATCCCACATCCCCCCTTCATCATCCCCTTGTCATCATCCCACACCCCCCTTCATCATCCCCCTGTCATCATCCCCCTGTCATGGCTGCCTGGGCTTGCTGGGAGTTGTAGTTTGGAAACATCTGGAGGTCTGCAGGTTGAAGACCACTGAGGGCGGAGAGTTCACTCGAGTATAAGCCGAGGGGGGTGTTTTCAGCACGAAAAATCGTGCTGAAAAACTCGGCTTATACTCGAGTATATACGGTATATGGTCTCCTCATGCTTCCGCCACCTCCATGCTGTGTCGTTCAGCCACTATATGGTCTCCTGATGCTGCCACCACCTTCACGCTGTGTCATTCAGCCACTGTATGATCTCTTCATGCTTCCGCCACCTCCAGGCTGTGTCATTCAGCCACTATATGGTCTCCTCATGCTGCCACCACTTCCAGGCTGTGTCATTCATCCACTATATGGTCTCCACATGCTGCTGCCATCTCCACGCCATGTCATTCAGCCACTATATGGTCTCCTCATGTTGCCGCTAACTCCAGGCTGTGTCATTCAGTCACTATGTGGTCTCCTCATGCTGTTGCCAACCCCACGCGTTGTCATTCAGCCACTATATGTTCTCCTCATGCTGCCACAAACTCCAGGCTGTTTCATTCAGCCACTATATGCTGCCGCCAACTCCAGGCTGTGTCATTCAGCCACTATGTGGTCTCCTCATGCTGCCGCCAACTCCAGCCTGCTGTGTCATTCACCTACTATGTTCTCCATATGCTGCCGCCACCTCCACACTGTGTCATTCAGCCACTATATGGTCTCCTCATACTGATGCCACCTCCAGGCTCTGTCATTGTGCCAGTCTGATTCTAATAGCGACACCTCTGATCTGTATGTCATACTGAATAACAGTATGAAAAATTCATGGAACGGTCTGGTAAGGATCAGGGGTGTATTGATTTTGTGTGAGGCCCTTGTTTTTGTTTTGGAACACGGACTGGGACCGTGCTGGGCACACCAGTGGCACCAATATATTCTATTTTATTTTTAGAATTATGGGAGGAACTTTTCATCTATTCTCTGAATAACCTTTAAAAAGCCAATATAATACACTGGTCAAGATACACTGGTGACTGCCTGCTTGTGTGGGAGGGTTCAAAGGAAAGGTTTGATGACATTGTCGTATATATTAACACAAATGATTTAAATATGCAGTTTACGTCCCACCTTTCTGAAACAAAGGTACAGTTCTTAAATGTCACACTAGCAGCCTCCACTTCTGGCCTCACAGGAAAAGGATACCGCAAACCAACAGCCACCAATTCTCTTCTACATTACAGAAGTTTTCACCCTGATCACGTAACTAGGTCATTACCATATGGTCAATTTCTCTGTCTGTGATGGAATAATTCATAATATGTTTCTTTTCTTGAGCACTCATGTGAATTCATGCATAGCTGAGGGAGCGTGGGTATGAGGAACAGGTAATCCAGGATGCGTTTTCTAGGGCGAAGGTTAAAAAGAGAGAAGATCTGTTGTTCAACAGGGGAGAGAGCAATAAAGGTAAAATGACCCGGGCTGTCTTCTCCTTTTAACACAGCCCTATGACAGATATTATTAGACAAACTATACACAGAAATTGGCACATCATCCAGGCCGATACTGATTTACGGGCTATTTCAGCTGAACCTCTGATGGTTTCATTCCATAGATTACGTAATTTGAGGGATGAGTTGGTCCGTCTTCCACAGGTCCACAACAATTGGAAACAGCAGAGTCTTCCAAAAGGCAATTTTAAATGTAAGCATTATTCCTTTTGTAAACAATATGAGGACACTGGCAGTATCCAATTGGGCTGTATTAATCATACTGTGGTGCCGGGAGAGAGTAATGGTGTCTAGGGTGTTGCGGTAATAGTGTAGGGTCTGGTGGTATTAACCCTTGAATGTCGTGATGCCAGGGTGAGGTTTCCTCAATAGAAATGTTCCTACCGCCAACCGTCCCACAAATGGCAGGGAGAAATAACGGAATGTCCACAGCTGATTTTATGAAGTAAACTGAAGAAACTTTACTTTCAGATTTTATTCAACGGTATTGAACATAACAGTCTTCAAGAGTGAATCGGGATACAGGTTCCTCACAGGTTTGCTGGGACTTGGAAGCAATGAGCTTTTGATGCTAGGCACTGTGCTACTATTTTAGAATATTTGAGCTGATAGTAGTCACACAGGATTCAGTAGTTTGAGCTTTGAGTAACTCACGTTTTGTGGCTGCAGGTTCTTAGGCTTTGGGCCTAGCTTGAATTGAATTGATGCTGAGGAGATGATGAGTTGTGCTTGCTTTCATGTACAGGTCTCAAGAGAGAGAATTGATTGACAACAGCCCTTTATATAATAAGGGGCTGGACTAAGCTCATTGGTCAGCAAACCTGTAAGTTATGAACCCAGTGAACTCTGGGTATATCACCTATTTCATAGGTTTCATGAACATATCAACTTGATTAGGACTGGCAAAGGCTGTCATTGTCTGATTACACATATTAAAGAAGTGCATAATGTGTTAAAGTTTCTAGGATCACAGAGGATTATGTATACAGACGGATTCTTGGATCGTCTTACCAAACTATTGCAGGCTGAGGTGAAGTGGATCATTTGGACCGGGGCAACAGGTGCTCTCAGCCTGAATGATCAGAATGACCTGTCTTCATTTTTATAGATCTCTTTGTATCTTTTCTATCTTTATGTATCAGTGAATAACCTTTTGTAGTTTTGATAGAAATTTAGTATGTGATATGTGTTTTTAATTGTGTTTTGTAATGATTGGCTAGAGGGAGGATATAGATGTGGCTCCGTCTCCTCCCAGTATGCCTTGACAAAGCGTCACATGACGCGAAACTAGCACTTGTCGACGCCTTGTTCCACCTTTCTGTTTGTCTCACAAAACTTGAATAAAGAAGATTTTATTTGCATGAGAATACCTGGTGCTGCGCATTTCTCACCTTTTATGGATGTATCTTCCTGCACTGAGCACAGGATTCTCTGGATTGAGCGTCTGAACCTTAGCTGCTGCCCCCAGTACACGTGAGTGTTGCGGGATCGCATCTCTTCCCTTGTCTACTTGTTTGACAATAATAAAAGAATGTAAACATGGGTGCTGTTTTAATTGTATTGAGCCACAGAATAAAGAGAACATGTCAGTTTTACCGTAAAGTGCAGTATGTAAAAACGAAACTCTAAAGTTCCAAAATTGTTTTTTCTTTACCAATGTCTTCAAACATGCTTTATTGTACTGTGGTAGCTCAGTATGGGATTGTGTTTCCCCATACCCTTCTCCTGCCCTGTCAGGCAGAGTTCCTTTATGTCCCCAGGACCCCCTGCAGTGTTATTCCCTATGTACATATGTTAAAAGTGTAATGTTTCTCTAATTACTGTGACCATGTGCTTGTTACCCAGGTACGTACTAGTGACCAGGCGACCCCTTAAGTGACCCATGGGCTCTTTGCTAGACACCCCTATAAAACAAGGGGGAAGCTAGAATCTCTCTCTTCCAGCATTCTTGCCCCTGCTGAGGTCCAATGCAGTTGTCTCAAAGTGTGTCCAGAGCATTGGAGGCCTCAAGCCTAAAGTCTGCAGCCACAAAGTAAGCTCAAGTAAGCTCAAAGTTATCTTCATGTCAATTGTCAAGTCAGTCAAGTCAAGTCTTCTATATAGTCACCATGGGCTGCACTAAAGTGTCTCTATATACTGCAAGTCCAAGCAAGCCTGCAAGGTCCCCCTGTTTCACTGGTTGCCTCCTTGGGATATTGGCTGTACTGCATGTTCGTGACTTAGCGTTGGTGTCTTCATTGCCTCCGTGGCTAGCCCAGGACCAGCGGTATTACCTTTGGGTGGCTAAGGCTAAACTATGCCCTGAAGTCACGACGAGAAGGGGTTAATAACATCCACCCCCAGGGTTACAATATCTGCCCTACATTGCACCCCACACGCTACAACTTTTTGGCATCCTACGAACAGGATATGTGTGTGCACCATATGCCATAAGTCCTCCCCCTAGTCCGAACTGTGTCCAATGCTGTTTGCAAAAATCGCATGCCGATGCGACAGAAGTTTGTGCCAGAAAGTGTACAGGACTTTGTCATTGAGATGTGTTTTAACCGAGGTGCTTGTGAAATAGACAGTTGGCTGCCTGTTGTTTTGAAAACTGCTAAAGTCGCAAAAACTATGTGTAAAATTAGAACAGAACCCATGTTACGTTATTCAGCATTGCCTGTACCTGAAATAAAGATGCGCCAGAGAAGTGCGTGAAAATGTCCTGCACTGGTCAACGTCCCGCCCCTCCATGCCGAAGTGGAACTGTGAAGATCTGCCTCTTGTTTCCGGGGGAGGGGAAGAGGAGAAGAAGCGCTGCACCGCTGACATCCTTCTGTCCGGTGGCCATTTTCATGGAGCCCAATATAAAAGGGACCATGCCGCCGGAGGTAAACAGTATACCGGAAGACACAGAGAGGAGTAACATGGCGGAACAAGTGAGCGCATGTGTGGAGAGTCTCAAGATGGTGCCGGAGGCCTGGCGAGTTGTCGCGGCCGCATCGCAGCTGTTCCAAGAACTAGCTGACCGATTGAAATGTCTTTCCCTCGGGGCCAAGGAGGCCTGCCACCTAATCCCACTGCAGGAGGATGACTGGGATGCAAATTCCTTTGGGTTGCTGCCATCGAAAGTTAAAGGTACTGCCCGAGAGATGGTCTTCATGCCTGAGGCGCCTGCTATGGCTCCAAGATACCTGCCAGAGTCATCTGAGGATGTGCTCAGGCCTACTCCTGTGGTCGAGGAGGTTTGGCCTAATCAGTGGGCACCAACCAAAGTGCCTCGGCCTACTCCAGCTGTTGCGAAGGTTTGGCCAGTTCACCAGGCACCAACTGTTCATCCCCCAGTGGCGCAAGCTTCTGCAGTGCAGGTGGTGGTCACTGTGAGTTTGGCCATCACCATGTCCCATTTGTCCCATGTCTCATGGAAAACATATGTCAACCCCATGGAGGGGGCTCGGTCTCATGGCCCTAGGTTCATGTCACAACCTAGGAAGCAAACAAACTGGCAAGGCTGAGATGGAAAGATGCCATGTTGAGGAGCATCTTGTCAGTCTAGTAACTTTACCCTTTTTGGTCAAAAAGACTAACTGTGTTCTGTGTGAGAATACTTTTGTTGTTTCAGGTTTCTACAGCAACGTTCAAGTACAGCACCTGACAAACTTGTCAAGAGTTTAAATTGCAACCAATTTCATTTGTGCCCGGCTCTTGGATGAGATTCTTTTCCAAGAACTCTATAATGTTCCTGGACTGTAGAGAGGTACAATGGACCTATGTGTATATATATATATATATATATATATATATATATATATATATATATCTCCGGTTGTAGTAATATATTCTTATTATTCTGCACAAGTCAACATTACAAGTCAACACAAGTCAATTGTAAAGTTAGTCAAGTCAAGTCTTCCATATAGTCACTGTGGCCTGCACTAAAGTGTCTCTACATACTGCAAGTCCCAGCAAGCCTGCGAGGTCCCACTGTGTCACTGGTCACCTCCTTGGGATATTGGCTGTACTGCATAGACTGTATCACCTGTCTACCCTCAGTAAAGCTATCATTGTCCGTAAATTGGCGTCAGTGTCTTCATTGCCCCCGTGCCTATCCCAGGACCAGCGGTATTACCTTTGGATGGTTAAGGCTAAACCACGCCTTAGCGTCGCGACAAGAAGGGGTTAATAACATCTGCCCCCAGGGTTAAAACATCTGCCCTATATTGCACCCCCACATGTGACAGTAAATTTTTTGGTAAAATGAAAGGTGTTGCTACAAAGTACAATTGGTCCGGCAAAAAAAAACATGCCCTCATATGGCTCTGTGGAGGAAGAATTAAAAGAGTTAAAGGGGTAGTCCAGTGGTGAAAAACTTATTCCCTATCCTAAGGATAGGGGATAAGTTTGAGATCGCGGGGGGGGGGGTCCGACCGCTGGGGCCCCCTGCGATCTCTCTGTACGGGGCCCCGGCTCTCGGCCCAGATAGCGGGTGTCGACCCCAGCACGAAGCGGCGGCCGACACGCCCCCTCAATACATCTCTATGGCAGAGCCGGAGATTGCCGAAGGCAGCGCTTCGGCTCTGCCATAGAGTTGTATTGAGGAGGCGTGTCGGCCGCCTCCTCGTGTGGAGGTCGACACGCTCCCTTCCCGCGGGCTGTCGGGCCTCCATACAGGAGATCGCAGGGGGCCCCAGTGGTCGGATCCCCCGCGATCTGCAACTTATCCCCTCTCCTTAGGATAGGGTATAAGTTTCTCACCACTGAGTCACCACTGGACTACTCCTTTAAGGTGAGAAGCAAAAGCAAAAATGCATAAATGAAAATTAGATGTGTTTTCAAGCCCAAAACCCATTGGCACTGATTTACTATTGTAAACCTGACCTGTTTTGTTGGGTTGTGTGCCAGGTTCTGACGCATTGCGCCAGAATGTGCACCAGAATTTGCATCAGAATTGAATTAAAAAAAAAAAAAGACCCGGCCAACTCTCCATTTTACTGAGAAAATCCAAAAAAAGTGCATGCTGTAATGGAAAGGGGGTGTATCCTCAACATATTTACTAAGGTTTCCACTGAAAATGTGGTGGATTTGAGCTGAGGAAAGCCCGACAGTTCAGAGCATCTGTAAAAAAAAAAAAAAGCAAAATGTAGGTAAAAGTGCAAAATATAGCGAAAATATAGGAAAAAAATAAAACACAGAGAAAACTACACTCTACTCTTAGTAAATCAGGGCCATTGTGTCCTTCAGAGGTTAATAGGGGAGTAAAGTTCGGTTTATTTCTAACATTCTTGCTGCTAGTATTTGTTATATACCCAGACAACCCTTATTATACACTTTACCGCTCATTCAAACATGTTCGGTATTTTTTTTGTAACAATCAGGTGGTATTGCACATTTTCCCACCCACTATTCAATAGACTCTTGTATTGTATTGACATTTCTGAGAACCAGAAAACAATACTGTGCATGGCTTCTTTTCAGGAATGACTTAAGACAGCTGGGTGTAGAATAACAGATCCCGTGACTGCTTGTGCTTTTCTCTGTCTAAAGTATACAAACTCCTCAGGAATTAAATGATTATGTTATTGAAAGAAATTCATGCATGAGAAAATGTTTTTCTCCTAATTGAATTTTTTTTTAAAGAGGTACTCCAACCCTAGACATCTTATCCCCCTATCCAAAGGACAGGGGATAAGATGTCTGATCGCTGGGGTCCCAGCCGCTGGGGACCCCCGTGATCTCGACAGCGGCACCCCCTGAGGGCAGAGGCTCATGACGTCACTGTAACGGCCCGCTCATACTTTCATGGCCACGCCCCCTCAATGCAAGTCTATGGGATGGGGCGTGATGGCCATTATGCCCACTCCCATAGACTTGCATTGAGGGGTGTGGCCGTGACATCACGAGCCTCCAGCGCTGCACCTAATGCTCTAAATGAATGCCGGGTGCAGCAGGAAGATCGTGGAGGTCCCCAGCAGCGGGACCCCTCTGATCAAACATCTTATACCCTATCCTTTGTATAGGGGATAAGATGTCTAGGGTCAGACTACCCCTTTAATGAAACTCAGATAAAAGATCAATAAATTTTAGATGAGCTAGTTTAGAAATGAGAATTGTTTCATCATATTCTTTAACTGAGAACCTGATGAAACCTGACGGCTATGTCTATTATTACAAGCTTTGGTCAATTTTCTGGTCTTTCATCAATTTTACCAAATCTGTTCTAATGCCAGTATCTGTGTATGGACCCACAGTGGATGGAATGTGATTACAAATTGTCAGGGAATTATTAGTATTTGATTAGAGACATTGCAAAGGTGAAACAGAATGGAGGCTTGGTGGACCATAACCCATTGCTTTTTTGCTATTTTTTTCAATTAATCTGTGGGTTGAATACTGATCCCTTTCCAGATTGCTACGTCATCATTTTTCTACAATAAAGGATTGTGGGGACAGGATGTCCTACAGTTCTTCTTTATGGGACTTCCCATGACTTTTCAACCTAATTTCTTGATGGAGCAAAATATAAAAAAAAATTAAATAAAAAAATTAAAAAGAAAAAAAAAATTAGTGTAGCTCACTCAGTGAATAGATATACCTGAGGTGAACTGATCATCCAAAGGTCTATTGGAATATGAAAAATATGGTTTAAGATCAACCTAAAATCCTTCCTCAAGGTAAATAAGAAAGATAGATATAGAATAAAGAGTGATCCAGGTATATGTAAATTAAAAAATATTTATTAAATAGTATATATTGTTCACTGATGCTCGCTGTCCGTGCAGGGCCCTTGCATGGGACATAGAACACAGTGCATAAATGATGGGATGAGATAAAATGCAATAAAAATTAATCGATAAAATGTGAGTCAATCAAAATTGATTAATAACTTGCATCTAAAAGATCAATAAATGTCCCGTTGGTAGATCATAAGATCAATGGGTAGCGCTGTTCAATTGTATCTTTCCGTGGCCAGAGAAATATAAGTCTTTATGCACAGTGGCACTCTGAGTGTACAGTAGCAATTTCTGTATACAATGTATCAAATGTATCAAATATTGATGGTACAGTCCTTGTGTGCAATGTAGCAGATTATATCACAAAGTTCAGTTATTATGGAGAGAACGGGGTCCGGTGCACAGCACCACTCACCACTCCTGGGATCGCTGATGTGACTGACTCGGCAGGATGGCACGGAGGTGTCAGGCCTCCGGCTGTGACCGGTCTCTGTCCCCTGCACTTGGTAGTGCTGTGGGTGATGCTGCAATGTTCTTCCTTTAGAGGTCCGCAGTTGTCTTCCTTCTGAGGTCCGCGGCTGGCCTGGATGGCACTGACCAAGCAGGTATGCCGTGTGGTTATAGCAGCGGTGGAAGTGGATGCTGGCATGCCTCGTGTGAATTGGGCGCTAGTGCGCGCGTAGAGCAGCAGAGCAGTGATAGTGGTCCCGAAGCTGGGGACATCCAGCAGTGGCAAATAAAGTTCTGTATTTCGCTGGTTTGTTGGGAAATTTGAGTAGGTATAGATAGATGCAAGAAATATATATGTATCTAGACACGTTTCAAGGTTGCGGGCCTTTTCCTGAGTAGAATTGTGAATGTATGGTGTGTATCAAAGGCGTTTTTTTATAGTGTGAACGGTGGTTAAGGGTCAATTGGAAAATCTGGAAAATCCAGGTTGGAGATAAGATCAGGTACTGGATCAGATAAGGGTAAATGAAAATAGGAAAATAAGGAGGATAGAGATGGTAAAAAGGAAAGGAAGATAGGAGAGGATGTATGCAATGGAATTGTATTGGACAAATGGGAAGAAGAAAATAATTGTTGATTGATAGATGGTTTGAAAGAATGTTCAAAACAAAATATGTTTTAATTTAAAATATATCCTGTATAAATATGTTGAGGAGGATGCATTGTGATACATGTAATGGAAGGTAGATACAATAATGATAGGATATTTGTAAATATGTTAAATAGATACATAATTATGGACAAGTCTTATAATGGTGTTAATAAGGATAAATAATATAAATTAAAAATTAAAATAAAATAAAAATTAAAAATATAAATAAAAATAAAAAATTCTGAAAATTTCAAATTTTTGGATAGCGGGTGCTACCAATGAGAAATCTTTGTCAAAAATGTCATATATTGTGTTGTTTTTTTGGGGGGGATTGTGAAGCCCTGGTGTGTAGTGTACTAGTGCATCAGCCAACTCCACGCTGTGCCATTCAGCCACTAGATGGTCTCCTCTTGCTGCCAACATGTCCACGCTATGTCATTCAGTCACTATATAGTCTCCTGACACTGATGCCACCACCAGGCTCTGTCATTGTGCTGCTGTGCGGCAGTGATTCTAAGAGCGATGCCGGTAATCTGCATGCTATTCTGAATAACAGTGTTATTTCACTACCCCAGCACACTCCATATGCGTTTTAGGACACAGCAAAGTGTTCTATACCCTTATAGAGGCTGTATGTAGGCTAGAAATAGCCTTTTTTAACATCGATTCACCGCGAATAAATTTGGATCGAAACAAACTTTTCGGGAAAATTCGGCGAATCGGCCAAATCGAATTTTTGAAAAGTTCGCTCATCTCTAATGAAGTCCACAAGTTGTAAATATGACATGGTTTATATATTTGATAATAAGCAGTATACAGTATGTACTGTAGATATTGCATAAAAACGTACTAAAATGCATAGTATAAATGAAACTGTGTACCGTATATACTCGAGTATATGCCGAGTTTTTCAGCACGATTTTTCGTGCTGAAAACACCCCCCTCGGCTTATACTCGAGTGAACTCTCCTCCCTCAGTGTTCTTCAACCTGCGGACCTCCAAATGTTTCAAAACTACAAATCCCAGCAATCCATGGCTTCCCGGGCATGCTGGGAGTTGTAGTTTTGAAACATCTGGATGTCCGCAGGTTGAAGACCACTGCGGCCTTCAACATCATCCAGACCCCCCCCCCTCACCCCCTTTAGTTTTGTACTCACCTCCGCTCAGCGGGACGTTAGGGTGCGCTGGTCCGGGCCATCTGTGCTGCAGGGACCGTCCGGTGGGGAGGGATAGTCGTTCCGGGCTGTTCATCTTCCCTGGGTGGGCCTCTTCTCCGCGCTTCGGGCCTGGCCCCGGAATAGTCACGTTGCCTTGACGACGACGCACAGGGACGTTCATGAGCAACGTCCTTGTGCATCGTCGTCAAGGCAACGTCTCTATTCCGGGCCATAAGTGCGGAGAAGAGGCCCCCCGGTGAAGATGGACAGCCTGGAACGACTATCCCTCCCCACCGGACGGTCCCTGCAGCACAGATGGCCCTGACCAGCGCACCCTAATGTCCCGCCGAGCGGAGGTGAGAACAAAACTAAAGGGGGTGAGGGGGGGGGGGGTCTGAAGGTCTGGATGATGTTGAAGGCCGCAGTGGTCTTCAACCTGCGGACCTGGGAGTTATAGTTTTGGAACATCTGGAGGTCCGCAGGTTGTAGACCACTGTTAAATCAGACATTGACAAGCGGTGATGATGAAGGGGGGGGGTGGGCTGATGACAGGCGGTGATGATGACAGGCGGTGATAATCAAGGGGAGCTGTGGGATGATGACAAGGGGATGATGACAGGCGGTGATGATGAAGGGGGGGTGGGCTGATGACAGGTGATGATGATGACAGGCGGTGATGATGAAGGGGGGGTGTGGGATGATGACAAGGGAAGGATGACAGGCGGTGATGATGAAGGGGGGATGATGACAGGGTGATGATGATGAGGGTGTTAATGACGGGGGTCTGGATGATGACAGGGGGGATGACGTATTTCCCACCCTAGGCTTATAGTCGAGTCAATAACTTTTCCTGGGTTTTTGGGGTGAAATTAGGGGCCTCGGCTTATATTCGGGTCGGCTTATACTCGAGTATATATGATAAATAATAAAAATTAAAAAAATGTTAAAGGATATATAAAGGTAACTGCTATAATATGTGTATAATAAAGATCTCATCAGTGCTGTGAAGAAGAGTTGGGAGGGGTCTTGGGATGGTGTTCTGTGAAATGGAGGGACATTGGGTGTGTTTTATTGCCCTTTTTGATATTGTAAATGTGCTCTGGGATACAAATTTTTAGTTGCCTTTTGGTTAGTCCAATGTATTGTTTGCCACAGGTGCATTGAATTAGGTATATGATCCCTTTACTCTGGCAGGTTAAGCAGTCTGTAATTTTATGGGTAAATTGATTGGATTTTGAGATTTCAGTAACTGTTTTGGGTGAATTGGTGATTTTGCAACCAGAACAGGATCCACATTTGGAGAGGTGGAGACTTCATAACACGTATGTCCAAGGCCGAATCCCCTAAGATATTTGAGTTTGACACATTGATCCCTAAGGGACTCAATGCTGAGATGGAGATTTTTGCATTCCTGTAAGACTTGAGATTGGGCTCTTCCTCACGACCCGTCGCCGACGGGTCACTTATCGACATGGTTCCTGAGGGTTAGCCCATCCAAGTACGGCGTCTTCAATACTACATGTTCCAGCGTTCTCTTCATGTTCCCTGATATGTTCTAATATGTCTCTAACGTTTTATTCCAGCTGTTTGTCCGGTTCTTTTACCCATCTTTAACCCCTTAAGGACTCAGCCCATTTTGGCCTTAAGGACTCAGACAATTTAATTTTTACGTTTTCATTTTTTCCTCCTCGCCTTCTAAAAATCATAACTCTTTTATATTTTCATCCACAGACTAGTATGAGGGCTGGTTTTTTGCGCGACCAGTTTTCCTTTGTAATGACGTAACTCATTATATCATAAAATGTATGGCGCAACCAAAAAAAACTATTTTTGTGGGGAAATTAAAACGAAAAACGCAATTTTACTAATTTTGGAAGGTTTCGTTTTCACGCCGTACAATTTATGGTAAAAATGACGCGTGTTCTTTATTCTGAGGGTCAATACGATTAAAATGATACCCATTACTACATACTTTTATATTATTGTTGCGCTTAAAAAAAATCACAAACTTTTTAACCAAATTAGTGCGTTTATAATCCCTTTATTTTGATGACCTATAACTTTTTAATTTTTCCGTATAAGCGGCGGTATGGGGGCTCATTTTTTGCGCCATGATCTGTACTTTTTTTTTATACCACATTTGCATATAAAAAACTTTTAATACATTTTTTATAATTTTTTTTTAATAAAATGTATTAAAAAAGTAGGAATTTTGGACTTTTTTTTTTTTTTCGTTCACGCCGTTAACCGTACGGGATCATTAACATTTTATTTTAATAGTTCGGACATTTACGCATACCAAATATGTCCATACCATACGGCGATACCAAATATGTCTATAAAAAAAAAATTATGCTTTTTGGGGGTAAAATAGGAAAAAACGGACGTTTTAATTTTTTATTGGGGGAGGGGATTTTTCACCTTTTTTTTACTATTACTTTTACATTTTTTTACATTTTTTTTTACACTTGAATAGTCCCCATAGGGGACTATTCATAGCAATACCATGATTGCTAATACTGATCTGTTCTATGTATAGGACATAGAACAGATCAGTATTATCGGTCATCTTCTGCTCTGGTCTGCTCAATCACAGACGAGAGCAGGAGACCCCGGGAGCCGCACGGAGGAAGGAGAGGGGACCTCCGTGCGGCGATATGAATGATCGGATCCCCGCAGCAGCGCTGCGGGCGATCCGATCATTCATTCAAATCGCGCACTGCCGCAGATGCCGGGATCTGTATTGATCCCGGCACCTGAGGGGTTAATGGCGGACGCCCGCGAGATCGCGGGCGTCGGCCATTGCCGTCGGGTCCCTGGCTGCGATCAGCAGCCGGGATCAGCCGCGCATGACACGGGCATAGCTCCGATGCCCGCGGTTATGCTTAGGACGTAAATGTACGTCCTGGTGCGTTAAGTACCACCGCACCAGGACGTACATTTACGTCCTGCGTCATTAAGGGGTTAAAAATTCTATTTTTTATCTAATTATATATTTAGATTTATATTTACATTTATATCCAAATCCATAACAGATGAGATCTTTATGATACACATGTTATAGCAGTTACCTTTATATATCCTTTAACATTTTTTATTATTTTTATTATTTACACAGTTTCATTTATACTATGCATTTTAGTACATTTCTATGCAATATCTACAGTACATACTGTATACTGCTTATTATCAAATATATAAACCATGTCATATTTACAACTTGTGGACTTCATTAGAGATGAGCGAACTTTTCAAAAATTCGATTTGGCCGATTCGCCGAATTTTCCCGAAAAGTTTGTTTCGATCCGAATTTATTCGCGATGAATCGATGTTAAAAAAGGCTATTTCTAGCCTACATACAGCCTCTATAGGGGTAAAGAGCACTTTGCTGTGTCCTAAAACGCATATGGAGTGTGCTGGGGTAATTAAATAATACTGTTATTCAGAATAGCATGCAGATTACCGGCATCGCTCTTAGAATCACTGCCGCACAGCAGCACAATGACAGAGCCTGGTGGTGGCATCAGTGTCAGGAGACCATATAGTGACTGAATGACATAGCGTGGACATGTTGGCACAAGAGGAGACCATCTAGTGGCTGAATGGCACAGCGTGGAGTTGGCTGATGCACTAGTACACTACACACCAGGGCTTCACAATCCCCCCAAAAAAACAACACAATATATGACATTTTTGACAAAGATTTCTCATTGGTAGCACCCGCTATCCAAAAATTTGAAATTTTCAGACCCAGGACCCACCTCTATGGCATCAGTAACCCATATATTGCCTGTAGGACACAGCCTGGAGTTGGCTGATACACCAGTACACACCAGGGCTTCACAATCCCCCCTCCAAAATCAACACAATGAGAAATTTTTGTCAAAGATTTCTCATTAGTAGCACCCGCTATCCAAAAATTAGAAATTTCCAGAACCAGGCCCCACCACTGTGGCATCAGTAACCCATGTATTGCCTGCATGACACAGCCTGGAGTTGGCTGATGAAAGAGTACACACCAGGGCTTCACAATCCCCCCCAAAAAACCAACACAATATATAAAAATTTTTGTCAAAGATTTCTCATTGGCAGCACCCGTTATCCAAAAATTTGAAATTTCCAGAACCAGGCCCCACCCCTGCGGCATCAGTAACCCATATATTGCCTGCATGACACAGCCTGGAGTTGGCTGATGCAAGAGTACATACCTGGGCTTCACAATCCCCTCCAAAAAACAACTACATTTTAGAAATGTTTTCAAGAAATACCTTTGTGTAAGAACAAGCACATATCCAACAGTTCACAAGACTCTATAATGCAGGACGGTGGACCACCCAAAGACATTCTTCTCAAAAATAATAAACCACACAATGTTTGAAATTTTTTTAGAAAAACAAATTCAATATGTGTGTAAGCGCATCTGTCTCCAAAAGATCAGATCACCAAAGGACTTTTTTCGCCCAAAATGATGAAGCAGAGTTAATTCCTGTCCGTATTTTTTTTTTCATAAAAACATAACACGCAACAAGCGTTCCGTTGTGTAACGATTAGCATTCTGGAAAATTCTATTTTATTATCAAATATTAAATTATAAAATTATCAGAAAATTAAAAAAAAAAACACTATCCAATTGTGTTTAATTACCCCATTCATTGTACAAGGAGCAGTCAAGAGTAGGCCTCAGCAGTACCCAAGAGGCTTTAAAGGGGTACTCCGGTGCAAACCTTTTTCTTTTAAATCAACTAGTGGCAGAAAGTTAAACATATTTGTAAATTACTTCTATTAAAAAATCTTAATCCTTCCAGTACTTATTAGCTGCTGAATGCTACAGAGGAAATTCCTTTCTTTTTGAAACACTGATGACATCACGAGCACAGTCTCTCTGCTGACATCTCTGTCCATTTTAGCAACCATGAATAGCAGATGTACACTAAGGGCAGCATGGTGGCTCAGTCGTTAGCATTGCTCCCTTGTAGTGCTGGGGACATGGGTTCAAATCCCACTAAGGACAACAATAAAATAAAGATTTTTTAATAGAAGTAATATGTTTAACTTTCTGCCACCAGTTGATTTAAAAGAAAAAAGGTTTTCACCGGAGTACCCCTTTAATAACCCCCTACCTTTGCACGATCAATAGCGAGATCGAGCAATACCAGGTTTTTTATGCCCTCTGACTTCCGGGGCCGCAGGCGCGCTCCACTGAACGGATTAGCGTGTCTCTATCTTTCATTGACCGATGCTGGTAACCCGCTAACTCCCGGAAAGGTAACCTGCCACGAAGCAGGTGGTCTCCCCCGGGCACGTTTGGCTCCAGAATTTCCACTACTGCCACACCACGCTGACTGCCAACCGTACTACCGCTTTGTTGACTCAAGGGCAACCTGCAACTCTCTTCTCCCGATGATGAACCCCCTTCTCCTGAGATCGAGCAATAACAGGTGTGCTATGCCCTCAAATGTCTGGGGCCGCAGGCATGCTCCACTGAACGGATTAGTGTCCATCTTTTTTTGTAGCACCCGCAATCCAAAAATTTAAAATTCCCAGACCCAGGCCCCACCTCTGCGGCATCAGTAACCCATAGATTGCCTGACGGACACAGCCTGGAGTTGGCTGATGCGAGAGTACACACCCGGGCTTCACAATCCACCCCAAAAAAACGCAAATTTTTTTTTAATTGTCTGACAAAATACCTTTTTGTTAAAACAAGCGCATATCCAACATTTCAGAAGACTCTATAATGCCGGACGGTTGACCACCCAAAGACATTCTTCTATAATATAATAAACCCCACAAGATGTTCAATTTTTTTAAATAATTGAAAATCCAAGACCAAGGCCCCACCTCTGCTGCATCAGTAACCCATATATTGCCTAACGGACACAGACTGGAGGTGACTGATGCACGAGTACACACTACACACCCATCACCCGGGCTTCACAATCCACCCCAAAAAATGCAAAATTTTATCAAAATTGTCTGACAAAATACCTTTTTTTTTTTAAAAACAAGCGCATATACAGCAGTTCAGAAGACTCTATAATGCAGGACGGTGAACCACCCAAAGACATTCTTCTATAATATAATAAACCACACAATATGTAAAAAAATTTTTAAATAATTGAAATTCCAAGACCAAGGCCCCACCTCTGCTGCATCAGTAACCCATATATTGCCTAACGGACACAGACTGGAGTTGACTGATGCACGAGTACACACTACACACCCGTCACCCGGGCTTCACAATCCACCCCAAAAAAACGCAAAATTTTATCGAAATTGTCGGACAAAATACCTTTTTTTTTTTAAAAAAAACAAGCGCATATACAGCAGTTCAGAAGACTCTATAATGCAGGGGACGGTGGACCACCCAAAGACATTCTTTTATAATATAATAAACCACACAATATGTTACCATTTTTTTAAATAATTGAAATTCCAAGACCAAGGCCCCACCTCTGCTGCATCAGTAACCCATATATTGCCTAACGGACACAGACTGGAGTTGACTGATGCACGAGTACACACTACACACACGTCACCCGGGCTTCACAATCCATCCCAAAAAAACGCAAAATTTTATCGAAATTGTCGGACAAAATCCCTTTTTTTTTTTTTTTTTTTAAAACAAGCGCATATACAGCAGTTCAGAAGACTCTATAATGCAGGATGGTGGACCACCCAAAGACATTCTTCTCAAAAGTAATAAACCACACAATGTTTGAAATTTTGTTAAAAAAATTATTACATGTGTGTAAGTGCATCTGTCTCCAAAAAATCAGATGGCAAAAGGATTCTATTTGCCAAAAATGATTAAGCAGAGTTAATCCCTCTCCATCTATTTATTTATTTTTTTCATTAAAAAATCACACGCAACAAACATTCCGTTGTGTAACGGTTAGCATTCTGCAAAATTCAATTTTATTACTGATAAAATTACCAGTAAACTTAACAATAACACTACCCAACAGTGTTTATTTACCCCATACATTGCACCAGGAGCAGTCAGGAGTAGGCCTCAGCAGTACCCAAGAGGCTTTAATAACTCCTTACCTTGCCCGATCAATTGTGAGATCGAGCAATAACAGGTGTGTTATGGCCTCAGATGTCCTGGGCCGCACTAGCGCTCCACTGAACGGATTAGCGTCTCTCTATCTTTCAAGGACAGGTGCGTGTTGCACGCTGAATCCAGTTCATGATAGGGATCTGTGATTGCAATTATTTAATCTTAAAACGAGGAATTACCAGTAAGTGAGGGTCATAAACTGGCATTTATTAAGTCCCTGCCCTTTGTACACACCGCCCGTCGCTATAAGCGATTGTATTTGTTAGTGAGTAGGTTAGTGAGGTCCTCGGATCGGCCCAGGTGGGGTAGGAGAAGGCCCTGGCAGAGCGCCGAGAATTTAACGATCATTGTTGAAATTTGCATTAAGCATGTATTTAGCTACTGCTAAACATCCAAAAATTTAAGGCCCAAGGCCAGAGGCACCAGGGAGGCAAGTAGTTCCTGAAAGACACAGAATGAGTCTGGAGCATGCATTTGCACTACCCAAGTGGTTTTCATAACCCCTTACATTTAAAGATCAATGTTTACATTTGCATTAAGCATGTATTTAGCTACTGCTAAACTTCAAAAAATTATAGGCCCAAGGCCAGAAGCTTCAGTTTTCCCCATATTAGGAGCATAGTTGTCCCCAGATTAGGCAGCATAGATGTCCCCCAGATTAGGACTATAGTTGTCCCCCAGAGTAGGCAGAATAGATGTCACCCAGATTAGGCAGCATAGATGTCACCCAGAGTAGGCAGCATAGATGTACCCCAGATAAGAAGCATACTTGTCGCCCAGATTAGGCAGCATAGATGTCACCCAGATTAGGAGCATAGTTGTCCCCCATTGTAGGCAGTATAGATGACACCCAGATTAGGCAGCGTAGATGTCCCCCAGATTAGGAGCATACTTGTCCCCCAGATTAGGATGCATAGTTGTCCCCCAATCAGCGCGGGCCGGTCAGTGCCAATCAAAGGGCCGTATGTGTCAAGCGGGCCGTACAATCCCCAGGTCTGCCCCAGAGGGTTTCATAACCAACCACAATAGAGAAAATTTTGTTGTAGGAGCATGGTCAATCTACTCAGACCCATCTGTCATTGGTGGCTGGAAATCCTGGCTGATCCATCCCTGATTCATCTTGACAAACGTCAGTCTCTCCACATTTTTAGTGGACAGACGAGTTCGCCTTGGGGTGACTATGGCCCCGGCAGCACTAAACACCCGCTCTGATGGCACACTACTGGCCGAGCAGGACAGCTTTTCCAGGGCAAACTCCGCTAGTTGCGGCCATAAATCGAGTTTGGCTGCCCAGAAGTCCAGCGGATCTTCAACGGTTGTTGGCAGGGTCATGCCGGGGTAAGCCACCACCTGCTGGTTCAGGTCCTGCTCCAGGTCCACCTGCTGCTGATGAGTAGCTTCACTATGCGGCTGAAGGAAGCTACTCATCAGTGACTGTAGACTCAGGCTGCTGCTGATTGAGCCGGTACTGCTCCTGCCACCCCTCCCCTCCCCAGCAGCCGTGGCAGTGGAAGATGAGCGAAGAGGGCCCCCCGAGTCAGACCTGCGAGTGGATGGACCATGTGGCCGATAGGCATTGGCCAACCGACTACGTAGAAGCTCCCCGAAGTAGGTCAGTTTGTCCTCCATCTCAGTGGGTGTAAAAAAGGCCCCCATTCTGGGCCAGTAGCGAGGGTTTAATAAGATGGAGATCCAGAAGTCAACGCGCTGACCAATTTTTGACAATTCGGGGGTCACTACGCAAGCAACTTAGCATGCATCGTGCCATTTGTGACAGTGACTCGCTGGGACTACCTGCCTCCATCTCCACTGCATACTGCCACGGTGTGTCTGGGTTCTCTGTCTCGCCTCCCTCGTAATAACCCTCCAGCTCCTCTGGCTGCTCCTGCTCCTCCTCTCCTGTCCAATGACCAGAAACACCGGCCATCTCAGCCACCGTAAACTGTGCTCCGCTCGGCCCCTCATCATCCTCCTCCAATTCATCCCCCACAGGACTCATGTAGCCGTCTGATGTAGGCGCAACATCTCCATTGCCGTGACCAGCCATGTTTTCAATAATTTTTTGGAGTAAATGTAGGAGTGGAATTACGTCGTTCATGGCGTAACTCGAGCAACTAACAAAAAATGTGGCTTCCTCAAAGGGCCTCAGCAAACGGCAGGTGTCACGTATGAGCTGCCACTCGTTCACATTGAAGTTACACAGGGGAGTACTCCTATCTGCTTGTATCATCAAAAAATCCGTGATGGCTTTTCTTTGTTCGTATAGTCTGTCCAACATATGGAGGGTGGAATTCAAACGTGTGGTAACGTCACAAATGAGACTATGTTGTGGGATACCGTTCTGACGCTGCAGCTCAAGCAAAGTGTGCTTGGCGGTGTATGAGTGGCTGAAGTGCATGCACAGTTTCCTTGCCATTGTCAAGAAGTCTTGCAAATGGGGTGAAGACTTGATGAACTTCTTGACAACCAGATTCAACATGTGTGCCATGCAGGGCGAATGATTCACACTTCCTTGTCGCAGCACGGCCACAATGTTCTTCCCATTGTCGGTCACCATGGTTCCCATTTCCAGATTTCGTGGAGTAAGCCATACTCGGATTTCTTCCCTAATGAACTTCAGCAGTTCCTCCCCTGTGTGACTTCATTCGCCAAGGCAAACCATGTGAAGGACGGCTTGACACCGTGCCCTACACACGTGGTACGATGAAGAGCCACCGAGATTTGGACCTGCAGTGGAGGCTGAGGACACGGGGGAGGAGGAGGCGCACACTGTAAAAGGACCAACTGCCTGGGAGCCAGAGCATGGAGGAGGAAGCGGTGTGACCTGTCCAAGTTGCTGTTGTGGCTGTGCAGGAACAACATTTACCCAGTGGGCCGTAAAAGACATGTATTGTCCCTGCCCGTAGTTACAGCTCCACATGTCGGCGCTGCCGTGCACTTTTGAACACACCGACAGGCTAAAGGACTGGCCCACCTTCTCTTGTACAAACTTATGGAGGGCTGTACTGCCTTCTTCGCAAAGAAATGACAGCTTGGGACTCTCCACCTCGGCTCAGCACAAGCCATCAATTCCCTGAAAGCTGCAGAGTCCACCAGTTGGAAAGGGAGGGACTGCAACACCAGCAACTTGGACAGGAGCACATTCAACTTCTGCGCCGTTGGATGAGTGGGCGCATACTGTTGTCTCTTGGACATGGCTTCGCCGATCGATTGTTGGCGGAATGGATGACTACGAGCGGAAGAAGCAGGAGCGCAAGAAGGAGGGTTTGGCACAATGCTCCCTTCGCTGAGGTGGTGGAGCCTTGGCTGGATGACGGAGGGAGCGGATGGCCATTGGGTGATGCGGCAGGTTGGACCACTACCTCGGAGCCACGGTTATCCCAGGCCGCTTTATGTTGGCGAATCATGTGTTGATGCAGGACCGTGGTGCCGAGATTGGGACCCTGGCCACGCTTCACTTTCTGTAGACAGATTTTGCATGTTACTACGCTAAGGTCCTCCGGATTCTTTATCAAGAACAACCACACTGCAGAGTAGCTGATTTTCCCACTCACAGTCCGCACTATTTCACTGCTATTGGTGCCGTCTCCAGGAACCCCTGTTCCACTACCTCCCTGAATGGTAGCTTGTCGCGAAGCAGGTGGTCTCTCCCTGGCACGTTTGGCTCCTTAATTTCCACTACTGCCACCACCACGCTGATTGCCAACCGTGCTACCGCCTTGCTGCCTCATAGACAAAGAGCAAATCTCTTCTCCTGATGATGATGATGAAGCCCCGGCTTTTGCACCCGGCTCCCAATTGCGATCGGCTTCATCATCATCATCATCATCATCTGCCTGATGTATGTAGGCCTCTGCCCCTTCTCTGTTCACGTCTTGGCACTTCCCTGCCTGACATACTTAGTGCGTTTATGAGGGTATAGAACAGCAGCAGGCGATTACTTACGGCTGTCCTTTCAAAGTATATAGGCCCTAGACAGAATAACACTTACTAAATAGTATACTCCTTTGTTGTATGTATGCCCTTTGCAATGATGAGCGCAAAGGTATGTGTATTTCTACGCAGAAAAAACACTTTTTTTTTAAAAAATACACAAGCAGGTGTATACTAATGTGGGGAATAACACTGAATTTAGCACAGAGACAGAATAACAGGTAGTAAATAGTACACAACTTGGTTCTATGTATGCCCTTTGCAATGATGAGTGCACTGTTAAGCGTATTTATACGCAGAAAAAAAACTCTTTTTTCGTTGTATACACCAGCCGGTGTATACTAATGTGTGGAATAGCACTGAATTTAGCACTGAGACAGAAATACAGGTACTAAATAGTACACTACTTGGTTGTATGTATGCCCTTTGCAATGATGAGCGCACTGTTAAGCGTATTTGTATGCAGGAAAAACTTTTTTTTTCTTGAATACACCGGCAGGTGTATAACGTGTGGTATAACACTGAATTTAGCACAGAGACAGAAAAAAAGGTAGTATATGGGACACTATTTGCTTGTCTGTAGGCCCTTTGCAATGATAAGGCCACTGAAAAAGCGTATTTGTACGCAGGAAAAACTTTTTTTTCTGTAATACACCAGCAGGTGTATAACATGTGGTATAACACTGAATTTAGCACAGAGACAGAAAAAAGGTGGTATATGGTACGTTATTTGCTTGTATGTAGGCCCTTTGCAATGATAAGGCCACTGAAAAAGCGTATTTGTACGCAGGAAAAACTTTTTTTTCTTTAATACACTGGCAGGTGTATAACGTGTGGTATAACACTTAATTTAGCACAGAGACAGAAAAAATGGTAGTATATGGTACACTATTTGCTTCTATTTACGCCCTTTGCAATGATAAGGCCACTGTTAAGCGTATTTGTACGCAGAAAAAAAAAATGTTTTCTTTAACCCCTACAGGACCTAGGGCGTATGCATACGCCTTCTGTACCTGGGTCTTAAGGACCCAGGGCGTACAGGTACGCCCGTGGGAATTCCGGTCCCTGCCGCGCCCGGGCAGGGATCGGACTGGGGTGACTGCTGATATCAATCAGCAGGCACCCCGCGCAAATGCCGAGGGGGGTCATCAGACCACCCCATGTCGGCGATCGGCGCAAATCGCAAGTGAAATCGGACTTGTGATTTGCACAATTCCGGGTCTTACGGGTCACGTGTGACCCGATGACCCGGAGATACAAGGTGATTGGGGGTGTAGAATACACCCCCTATCACCTACTGTATCTATGGGGAGGTGGCGATTTCGCCACCCCCTCAAGAGAGCTGCTATTGGCTGGACGATCGTCCAGCCAATAGCAGCCGGCAGGGGAGGGGTTAAACGGCATCCTCTGCAGCGCTGACCGTTAGCTGGGTTCAGTCAGCGGTCAGAGCTGCAAGAGGAGCCAGGGACCCCCCCTCTGCCCCATCGGATCGCCTCAGGAGACCCTAAGATTCCCTAGATCAGGGACAGAATCAACAGAGTGAAAGGTAGGGAAATACATGTAAATAAAGTTAAAAAAAAAAAAGTTTAAAAAAAAGTTTAAAAAATAACCCCCCCCCCCTGACCCCCTAATAGGGCTCAAGAGTTCGCCTCATCTTTTTTTAGCGTGACCCGGGCCCTATTAGGGGTTCAGGGCGCTGCGATTTGCCCCCCCTTTTTTTTTGGGCCGCAGCGTTGTTTTTTTTTCGCTCACACAACAGTGTGTGATTACTAATCACACACCGTTATACATAGTTACACCAAGCACTCACTACACACTCCCCCGCCCCCCCCCCCACACCCAAACCCCCCCCCCCCTCCACTGTAGATAAAAGGCCGATGGCTCGCTGGGCATTTTCGGTAGCGGAGGCATACGCTTTTCTTGCCTCCGAATCCGAATTTGCCAGTGAGGACGAGGAAGATCCAACATTCCTGTGTTCTTCCTTGTCCTCCTCATCATCTAGTAGTGATGATGATCCCCCTGCATGGCGGCGGAGACGCCGCCAGGCGAGGCCACGCACCCCCCATGAAAGTGCCCAGGTGGCTGGCACTAGTGCGAGTGGTGATGCCGCTCGTACTAGGAGTCCGATCCCCCAGGCGAATTTACCGGAGCTCCCTTCCGGTGAACCTGTCTGGAGACCCCCAGAGGGTTATCAGCCATGGGTTCCGGAGTTTGTTGGCGACTCCGGAATCCGGATTGACACAGCTGGGTTCACTGAATTTGACTATTTCATTTATTTTTTCAGTGACAGCCTGGTCAATCTAATGGTGGAGCAGACGAATCTGTACGCCAGGCAGTTCATCGCCCACCAACCAGATTCTTTTTTGGCCAGGTCCAATGAATGGTACGCCGTCAGTGCAGCAGAAATTAGGACATTTTGGGGCCTCTTGCTGCATATGGGCCTGGTCAAAAAGCCCAGTGTCAGACAGTACTGGAGCGGGGACATCCTATACCAGACCCCGCTGTACAGTATGGCCATGACACATAAGCGGTTCGAGGCTATTTGGAAATGCCTGCATTATGCAGATAATGAGGCATGTCCACCCCGAGGTGATCCCGCCCATGACCGGCTTTACAAAGTGAGGCCGGTCATCGATCACTTTGGGGCCAAATTTTTGGAGGCCTACGTACCACTTAGGGAGCTTTCGGTTGATGAGTCTCTTATCAGTTTTAAGGGGAGACTCATCTTCCGCCAGTATATTCCCTCGAAGCGGGCGCGGTATGGCGTGAAGCTATATAAACTTTGTGAGAGTACCTCCGGGTACACTCTCAAGTTTAGGGTGTATGAGGGACGAGATTCCCATATTGAACCCCCAGATTGTTCCCCCACTCTGGGTGTTAGCGGGAAAATCGTTTGGGACCTTATGTACCCATTGCTGGATAAGGGTTACCACGTGTACGTGGACAACTTTTATACCAGCATCCCTCTCTTCACATCCCTTGCCGCCAGATCGACGTCCGCTTGTGGGACCGTGCGGAGAAACCAGAGAGGCCTCCCTCTAAATTTGATCCAGACACCTATTCCCAAGGGTGAGTCCCGTGCCCTTACCTATGAAAACCTGTTGCTGGTCAAGTATAAGGATAAGAGGGATATCCTTATGCTGACCACTATTCATGGTAACGGCAGCTCACCTGTCCCTGAGCGAGGTACCACAACAACGGTCCTCAAGCCTGATTGTATTCTGGACTACAATCAGTATATGAGGGGAGTTGATCTCTCAGATCAAGTCCTCAAGCCATACATGGCCATGCGGAAAACACGTGTATGGTACAAAAAAGTTGCGGTCTACTTGGTGCAGGTTGCCATGTACAACTCTTTTGTACTGTACCGGAACGCTGGCAACACAGGGACATACCTCCAGTTCCAAGAAGAAGTCCTAAAGGTCCTGATCTTTGCTGACCGGGAAAGAGCAGGCCGGACTTCCCAAGGAACTGGAGTAATAGGTGCCAGGATCGTCCCAGGCGAGGTGCCCCACACTGGAAAGAAGGGACGATCCCAGAAAAAATGCAGAGTGTGTAACAGGAGGGGGATACGGAAGGACACCACCACTCAGTGTGACACTTGCCCCGATCATCCGGGCCTCTGCATTAAGGACTGCTTCAGGGAGTATCACACTTCCATGGAGTACGAAATTTTCCCTTTTCATTTAAATTTTCCATAATTTGACCCCAATGTTCCAAGTCCAGAGTACATGCCAAATTTTAACCCCATAAAACCACTAAATTGCCTAAAAAAACTATTTCATAAAAAAATTTAAAAAAAACTGATAAGACCTCAGGGGGTATTTTTTCCAAAAATGGGTCATGGGTCACTGAGTCACTATCATCGGGGACTTTTTATGATGCCTCAAATGTGCAGCGCTCTCTCTCTCCACCTGAGCGGGGTGCGCATTTGAGGCAACAGGTTAGGGACGGCCACACACGTCACATTCCCAGAATGATGATTCAGAGCATAGGGTTTGGGGTGGGCATATTTTTTTTAGTTTTGGCTATGCTCTGGGTCATCATTCTGGGAACATATCCTGTTTTATAATTTTATGTCCCACTCTACCCCTTGTTAGTTATTAGTGTACCCCATATAATGCCCCTTTAGGGGGGTCAATCTGTTCTGGCTCCATAGGCAGCTGTCTAGAAGCTCCAGGCCCCTGACTGCCCTCCTGTTCCTCCGTGACCAGTGAGCAGAACTGATCTACGCCCAGATATGAGGTATGTCCTTACTCCAAAGAAATGTATTTACAATTTTTTTTTTTTTTGCTGTTCTGGCACTAAATGTGACATGCCCCCCCATTTCAGCAAAATGTGACTCCTTCTCTTCTGAGCATTGTATTGCGCCAGCAGAGCCCTTGACATCCTTACATGGGGTACTTCCATACCCAGAAGAGATGGGGTTACACATTTTGGGGGACATTTTCTTCTATTACACCTTGTAAGAATGTAAAGTTTTGAGAAAAACAGCATTTTAGTAAAAAAAAAAAATTTTATTAATTTACGCATCCAAAGTCGTCAAACACCTGTGGGGTGTTAAGGCTCACGGTACCCCTTGTTACGTTCCTTGAGGGGTGTAGTTTCCAAAATAGTATGCAATGTGTTTTTTTTTTTGCTGTCCTGGCACCATAGGGGCTTCCTAAATGGGACATGCCCCCTCAAAACCATTTCAGCAAAATTAGATTTGCAAAAGCCAAATAGGACTCCTTTTCTTCTGAGCATTGTAGTGCGCCAACAGAGTGCTTGACATCCACATTTGTGGTGTTTCCATACTCAGAAGAGATGGGGTTACAAATTTTGGTGGGCATTTTCTCCTATTACCGCTTGTAAAAATGTTAAATTTGGGGGGAAACTAGCATTTTAGTGAAAAATTTTTTTTTAATAATTTACACATCCAACTTTAACGAAAAGTCATGAAACACCTGTGGGGTGTTAAGGCTCACTGTACCCCTTGTTACGTTCCTTGAGGGGTGTAGTTTTCAAAATAGTATGCCATGTTGTTGTTTTTTTGCTGTCAAGGCACCATAGGGGCTTCCTAAATGGGACATGCCCCCCCAAAACCATTTCTCCATAATTAGATTTGCAAAAGCCAAATAGGACTCCTTCTCTTCTGAGCATTGTAGTGCGCCAACAGAGTGCTTGACATCCACATTTGTGGTGTTTCCATACTCAGAAGAGATGGGGTTACAAATTTTGGTGGGCATTTTCTCCTATTACCGTTTGTAAAAATGTAAAATTTGGGGGGAAACTAGCATTTTAGTGAAACATTTTTTTAAAATAATTTACACATCCAACTTTAACGAAAAGTCGTGAAACACCTGCGGGGTGTTAAGGCTCACTGTACCCCTTGTTATGTTCCTTGAGGGGTGTAGTTTTCAAAATAGGATGCCATGTTGTTGTTTTTTTGCTGTCCTGGCACCATAGGGGCTTCCTAAATGGGACATGCCCCCCCAAAACCATTTCAGCAAAATTAGATTTGCAAAAGCCAAATAGGACTCCTTCTCTTCTGAGCATTGTAGTGCGCCAACAGAGTGCTTGATATCCACATTTGTGGTGTTTCCATACTCAGAAGAGATGGGGTTACAAATTTTGGTGGGCATTTTCTCCTATTACCCCTTGTAAAAATGTAAAATTTGGGGGGAAACTAGCATTTTAGTGAAAAAAAATTAAATAATAATTTACACATCCAACTTTAACGAAAAGTCGTAAAACACCTGTGGCGTGTTAAGGCTCACTGTACCCCTTGTTACATTCCTTGAGGGGTGTAGTTTTCAAAATAGTATGCCATGTTGTTTTTTTTTTTGCTGTCCTGGCACCATAGAGGCTTCCTAAATGGGACATGCCCCCCCAAAACCATTTCAGCAAAATTTGATTTGCAAAAGTCAAATATGACTCCTTCTCTTCTGAGCATTGTAGTGCGCCCGCAGTGCACTTGACCTCCAAAAATGTGGTGTTTCCATACTCAGAAGAGATGGGGTTACACATTTTGGGGGGCATTTTCTCCTATTAACCCTTTTAAAAATTTTAAATTTGGGGGAAAACTAGAATTTTTGTGGAAAAAATAAAGAAAATCATTTACACATCCAACTTTAACGAAAAGTCGTGAAACCCCTGTGGGGTGTTAAGGCTCACTGGACCCCTTGTTACGTTCCTTTAGGGGTGTAGTTTCCAAAATAGTATGCCATGTGTTTTTTTGCTGTCCTGACACCATAGGGGCTTCCTAAATGCAACATGCCCCCAAAAACCATTTCAGAAAAACTCACTCTCCAAAATCCCTCTGTCGCTCCTTACCTTCTGAGCCCTCTAGTGCACCCACCGAACACTTGACATACACATATGAGGTATTTCCTTACTCGAGAGAAATTGGGTTACACATTTTAGGAAGATTTCTCTCCTTTTACCCCTTGTAAAAATTAAAAAAATGAGTCTACAAGAACATGCGAGTGTAAAAAATGAAGATTTTGAATTTTCTCCTTCAATTTGCTGCTATTCCTGTGAAACACCTAAAGAGTTAACGAACCTTTTGAATGTCATTTTGAATCCTTTGAGGGGTGCAGTTTTTATAATGGGGTCATTTGTGGGGCATTTCGAATATAAAAGCCCTTCAAATCCACTTCAAAACAGAACTGGTCCCTGAAAAATTTCGATTTTGAAAATTTTGTGAAAAATTGGTAAATTGCTGCTATACTTTGAAGCCCTCTGGTGTCTTCCAAAAGTAAAAACATGTCAACTTTATGATGCAATCATAAAGTAGACATGTTGTATATGTGAATTAATATATAATTTATTTGGAATATAAATTTTTCTTATAAGCAGAGAGCTTCAAAGTTAAAAAAATGCTAAATTTTAAATTTTTTCATCAAATTTTTGAATTTTTCACCAAGAAACGATGCAAGTATCAACAAAATGTTACCACTAATATAGAGTAGAATATGTCACGAAAAAACAATCTTAGAATCAGAATGAAAGGTAAAAGCATCCCAGAGTTATTAATGCTTAAAGTGAAAGTGGTCAGATGTTCAAAAAATGGCCGGGTCCTACAGTGAAAATTGGCTGGGTCCTTAAGGGGTTAATACACCGGCAGGTGTATAACGTGTGGTATAACACTGAATTTAGCACAGAGACAGAAAAAAGGTGGTATATGGTACGCTATTTGCTTGTATGTAGGCCCTTTGTAAGGATAAGGCAACTGAAAAAGCGTATTTGTACGCAGGAAAAACTTTTTTTTTCTTTAATACACCGGCAGGTGTATAACGTGTGGTATAACACTGAATTTAGCACAGAGACAGAGTAACAGGTGAAAAATGGTAAAAAGGCATTAAAGTCCGCACTAATATGACTTATTTCTGAACAGCAGCAGGACCCAACAGTGCAGCACCACAAAAAAAAAAATCCAGGGATTAAACCCTAAATTGCACTCTGTCACACAATTCTGAGCAGCAGAAGATTTGTGGAGCAAAGAAAAAAACTCAATTGGGCTGAAAAATGAGGAGATAAGATGCTTCAGAAAGTTCAGGCAGCTTGGAGATCTGTATGAGGCAGCTGACAGCTATCTGCCCCTCTCTGCTGCAATGCTCAATAACGTGAATAGGAGGTTTAGCAATCAATGATCCTTCTCAGTGTAACAGCACAGCACTCTGCACTCCTGTCTTTCCCTAATGCTGATGTGACTAGCAGTTGCAGTGTAACGCTGTGGTATGAGCTATTCACACACACACAGTCTCGTCCTCTCCATCTGAGTGCATAGATGAAATGAAGAGAGGCAAAATGGCCGCCGATTATATAGGGGCTGTGATATCACAGGGGTCAGTGAACACTGATAGGTTGCATCTCACATGTGGTTCAGGGTCAGCCCGCCTACCTTCATTCCCGCCGCTGTTTCCCACCCTCCCATAATCCCCTGCCCCATGTACTCACATGTGGATCCGCCATCTTAGGTCTCCAATAGCCTGGAACGCTGTAAAATGGAGTTTAATGAAGCGATTTGTGCGATAGAATTGCGACGATATTCGTATTCGTTGCGAATCGAATTTTTCATGAACTTCGTAACGAATTCGGGTTCGTCAACTTCGATTCGCTCATCTCTAGCCATGTCATCTGCTGGTGTTGGTCCACTGTGCTTCATTAAATCCAGGGTCAACGCATCCGTCTACCAGGAGATTTTGGTGCACTTCATGCTTCCTTTCCTTCCTAATGAAATACAATGAACTTTGCATGATATTCAAATTTTTTGAATTTCACCTGTATATGTGTATATTACTAGATCTAGCACTGTTTTAGCTATAGATTGATATACGTTATAACTGTATAAGCTATAAATAGATATAATCCATTATATGTGCAGAAAGGATGCTCACCCAAGATGTATAATACAAATTCTGCCACAAAAGTCTTGAGTACCAAAGGTTAAAGGAGAACTATGGCAAACATTAACTTATCCCCTAATTACAGGTTGTTTTTATTATAGATAGATATAATTTACAACTGTATTAGCTTTAGAAGGTCATAGAGTTTATTATCATATCTAGAATGTTGGTGCTTTGCAGGTCTCTTAATTCCTGTTCATACATGGCAATAATCACTAAAGTTCATTCATTTCTGATCATTTTGTAATTATGACTAGTGTTGCTCACGAATATTCACAATGCAAATTTTATTCGCGAATATTGCATATCCGCAAATTCGCGAATATTCACGAATATAGCACTATATATTCGTAATTACAAATATTCGTTTTTTATTTTTTTTCACAGTACACATCACAGTGATCATCCCTCTCTGCTTCCAGTTTGTGTGGTGTAAAGAAGGCTCTAATACTACTGTGTGAGACTGGCGCGCGAATTTTCGCATATGCGAAAATGTGCATATGCTAATTTTCGCATATGCAAACTTTCGCTTATGCTAATTTTTATATATGCTAGTTTTCGCATACGCTTATTTTTGCATATGCGAAAATAACACGCGAGTATAACGAATGTGCGAATTTAGCGAATATATGACGAATATTCGTCAATATATTCGCGAAATATCGCAAATTCGAATATGGCCTATGCCGCTCAACACTAATTATGACCAGTGCAAGAAAAGATCCATGATAATACACTCAATAACAACACTTCTATATATCAGTTAAAGGGAGCCATGAATTACATCGCAATCTGACCTCTTCTGAACATCTCTGTCTTACTCCCTTCCTCCCCTCCACATGCCATAGTTCTTCTTGATAAGTGTACCCTGCAAGGTTTCAGGATCTCAGCAACACCAGACCATTATATCCACACGCATTGTACACTTATACAGCTGAACTCATACAATGCAGTCCCGATATCAAACGGTTCTTAGTGCTACTATTTAATACACGAGCCGTGAACAACGTTCAAGTAAGAAACAGAAAGAAACAAAGCACTGACCATTTATCTTCATGAATGGAACACCTTTATTCCATATATGGGTACATCTTGCGGGGGAGTGGACTTATACAGGAGCTACTACGGGCAACGGACCATATTGCGCTACTGCGCTACGTTAGGACCTTAAGTATGGCCTGACAAAACGTAGTAACACGATACGGTCCGTCACCCATAGTAGCTTCTGTATGAGTCTGCTCCCCCACAAGATGTACCCGCATATGGACTAAAGGTCTTCTTAATAAGTTTTTGCTTTCTGGCTCTCCTTTGGCCCGACTTCCCTTCTGCACTGTGTGGGAGGAGGAGCTCAGTGGCAGAAGTGTTTCCTTCTCACCCACAAATCAGTGATAGTTTGTAGAGTGCGACTAACTAATTATAAAGTTTTAACGCAATGGTAGTACAGCAACACCTTTGGTACCCAACTGTCCCAGAGACCTGTTGGCAATGTGGCCAATCCGTGGGCATCATGTCTCACAACTGGTAGGCGTGCACATCTCTTTGCCCTTTCTGGTCAGTGGTTCTACCTCAATCCATACGGTCACGGGAGTTACAGTGTCTAATTCTCCTGATGCTACCCTACTATTTATGTTTGATATTTCCTCTGTCACCTACAAGAAGTCTCTGACACATTACCTACTTCAAGCGGCCAAAACAGTCATTCCACGTAAATCACCTGATTCCCCTTCTATTGGGGATTGTTGCCCATGGTGGCATTGATTGCTCTGACCCCTGCAGAAACTGACTGTTTCAACAAGACTTGGTTGGATTGGCTGTCTTTTAAGTCATCTCCTGCAAACCACATCCTTTCTGAAGTAGGGAACCCTGTGGAGCCGTAACCTCTCCCTCTCCTATCCCCTCCTTTGTGTTTTTTTTTTTTTTTTTTTTGTATATCATTGTATCTCTGTGGTCTGTTGTTATAGTTGTTGTCCTTTCTCTTGTCCACCCTGCTCAAGTGCTCTTATGTGTTGACCCTTTTCTATATTTCTTTTTCTATACTTCTACTCTCATTTTTTACACTTCCTTTTTGGGCTTCCAGGTTCTGCCTCCAGTGTTTTTGTATTTCCATAACATGCCTGTTTAGCTCCCAAGTGTAACCATTAATGTATTCTATGGATGCTCCCTTCCTGTATATGTTTTGACTCACTTATTTTGACTCAATTTTGACTCATATATTGCTATAAAGGTGGTGCGCGTACCGCTGATTGTTTTGATTTTTAATAGCAGTTTCTGTTAATATTTGAACCTAATAAAAACCGCCACGCCCCTTCCCATAGACTTGCATTGAGGGGGCATGGTGTGATGTCACAAGGGCCGAGGCCGTTACATCACCACCCCTGCAGCCCACACCCAGCATTTGGAACTAAATGTTCCATATGCTGAGGCGGTGGAGTACCCCTTTAAGGACATAGCCCATTTTGGCCTTTAAGGGATACTCCGCCCCTAGACATCTTATAAGAGAAGATGTCAGATCGGCAGGGTCCCACTGCTGGGAACCCCCCGGGATCACTGCTGCGGCACCACACTATCATTACTGCACAGAGCGAGTTTGCTCTGTGCGTAATGACGGGCAATACAGGGGCCGGAGCATCGTGACATCACGGCTCCGCCCCTCATGATGTCACGTCCCACCTCCTCAATACAAGTCTATGGGAGGGGGCGTAGTGGTCGTCAGGCCCCCTGCCATAGACTTGCATTAACCCCTTAAGGATTAAGGACGTACTGGTACGTCCTTGGTCCTGCTCCCCTGATATAACGCAGGGTTACACGGTAACCCCGCATCATATAACGGCGGGCCCGACGTCATAGTGAAGCCGGGACCCGCCGCTAATAGCGCGCAGTGCCGATCGCGGCGCCGCACGCTATTAACCCTTTAGCCGCGCGCTCAGAGCTGAGCCGCGCGGCTAAAACCGAAAGTGAAAGCTGCCGGTTAACTCAGTGGGCTGTTCGGGATAGCCGCAATCACGGCATCCCGAACAGCTTACAGGACAGCGGGAGGGCCCCTACCTGCCTCCTCACTGTCCGATTGCCGAATGACTGCTCAGTGCCTGAGATCCAGGCATGAGCAGTCATGCGGCAGAATTGTCGATCACTGGTTTCCTATGAGAAACCAGTGATCAATGATGAAGATCAATGTGTGCAGTGTTATAGGGACCTATGACACTGCAAAAAAAAAGTGAAAAAAAAAAGTGAATGAATATCATTTAACCCCTCCCCTATTAAAAGTTTGAATCACCCCCCTTTTCCCATAAAAAAAAAACCCAGTGTAAATAAAAATAAAAATAAACATATGTGGTATCACCGCGTGTGGAAATTTCCGAATTATAAAAATATATCATTAATTAAACCGCTCGGTCAATGGCGTGCGCGCAAAAAAATTCCAAAGTCCAAAATTGTGCATTTTTGGTCACTTTTTATATTATTTAAAAATGAATAAAAAGCGATCAATAAGTCCTATCAATGCAAAAATGGTACCGTTAAAAACTTCAGATCACGGTGCAAAAAATGAGCCCTCATATCGCCCCATACAAGGAAAAATAAAAAAGTTATAGGGGTCAGAAGATGACAATTTTAAACGTATTAATTTTCCTGCATGTAGTTATGATTTTTTCCAGAAGTCCGACAAAATCAAACCTATATAAGTAGGGTATCATTTTAATCGTATGGACCTACAGTATAAATATCAGGTGTCATTTTTACCGAAAAATGTACTACGTAGAAACGGAAGCCCCCAAAAGTTACAAAACAGCAGGGTTTTTTTAAATTTTGTCGCACAATGATATTTTTTTTCCCATTTTACCGTAGATTTTTGGGCAAAATGACTGATATCATTACAAAGTATAATTGGTGGCGCAAAAAATAAGCCATCATATGGATTTTTAGGTGCAAAATTGAAGGAGTTATGATTTTTTAAAGGCAAGGAGCAAAAAACGAAAATGCAAAAACGGAAAAACCCCCGGTCCTTAAGGGGTTAAAGGAGAGGAATTAGTGAGTACACTAGTAAGTTCACTCTAGAGTCTAGTTCCAGCAAGGCTCATGAGCACAGCTAAGCTCAAGTGTGTGCTGTGTTGTGTCTCCTAAGCTGAGGCCTACTTCAGTTTATCCCTAGTCATCCTACAAGTGTGGAGAACGGAGAACTACAGGTCCCTGCTGAATCAGTTACAGTGCCTTCGAAGGACACTAGCTACCAGAATCACCTACAATTCCGTCTGGTGAAATGCACCAGAAGTCTCAGAACGGCAACAAGGCGCACAAGGGGCCCTCTCACACGAAGGCCAACTGTTTGTGTTTTACTAACTTCACAAGCTCAGTCAAATCAGTTAACCGTAACCTTACGTTGGTGTGTTTATTGACTCATCATTTCTGGCCCAGGAAGACTGTTTCCCACCTTCAGACCGGGGTTTGGATAAACGGTGCCCTGGCATCACAAAGTGTTCAAGGTACGTCCTACTAACACCCAGTGGCTGCCACATGTATACTATTGGGGAGATTTATCAAAACCGGTGGAGAGGAAAAGTTGCTGAGCTGCCCATAGCAATCAGATCGCTTCTTTCATTTTTCAGAGGCCTTATCAAAAATGAAAGAAGCAATCTGATTGGTTGCTATGGGCAACTTAGCAACTTTTCCTCTGCACAGGTCTTGATAAATCTCCCCCTATGTGTGTATATTACTGAGTGTAGGTCCAAATAAATATACACGAGTTTGGACAGAGTCTGATTAATCAACTGCTTTGTAAAAAATAGGAAGGAGAGAGAAAGGGAGGAAAATAACACAACAAGGCAAAAATAATCAACAGCTGAGGGAAACATGGATTTATATACTGTATATATATATATATATATATATATATATATATAACTCAATGGCCCTCATTTACTAAAGTCCAATCGACTCTTTTTCTCGGTTATTGCGCCAAAATTTTAGTCGCAACGTCTGTGCGACTATTTATCAACCAAATTTTAGTCCCACAACCGACACTTTAGAAAACACTCGGAGTGTTTTTTTTCACTCTGAAACGGGCGTGTTTTATGCAAAAATGGGCGTTTTACCAACAAAAAACAAAAAAATACTCGGAGTACTTCCAAAATCACTCGAGAAAAAGTGTGTTTGCCTCACACAATAACCGACAGCCAAGAGGCCGAGTGAAATTAAAAAAATTGAGTGATTTCTAACAAGGGACTGTTTGCCATTGTGTTTTTTGTGAAAGTAACTTTTTTTTATAACCTGAAAACATTTTGTACAGTTTAACACTTTTATGAATAAAATATTGAATGCTTTTGTGATAGCTAATGTTTAGATATTTTTTTTTCTTTTTAACACATTTGCAATATTAGGTTTAAGTCAATTTAAATAGGCAATGTCAGATATAAAAACTTTTGATATGTTGTAAAGCATTCAAAAACAACAGGTTTTGCAATTTCTTTCATTAGAAATTTTTCAGTATTTCTTTTTTTTTATATTGAAAATGTTTTATTGAGTTTAAGACAATAACAGAACAAAACAAAACAAAACAAGCATACAGTATGCCACAGGTAAACCAAGAGGGCATGAGCGTCACGCTCTCCCACATAGGAACAGTTGTAGCAGTCAGCACATTACCAAGAAATGTCGGAGCATATCAACAACAGGCGACTTATAGGCAGCATGTACAGAAAGTGTGGAATTGGGGATGCTAGTTGGGTGGGGACGTAAGTGCCAAGGGGTACCCTTCCTCCACAAGGTTTCGGGAAGAGGCCTCAACTGGTACACAACCACTGAGAAGGGTAGAGAGAGGAATAGTGAGGTCGGAGTTGCGAGTGAGCGAAGTGTTGTCGTGTGGAGCTATTTAACAGCCTGAGCATAGGTGGGGACTGACGCTGCTCAAGAGAAGAAGATGTGGCAAAAGGTATAGGAGAAGGACAGTAGGGGAGGAAAGAAAAGGAGGTAGAAAGAGGAAGAAGGCAGGTGTGGACCTAGAACTGCAGAGGTAGGACTTACCAGGCGCTCCGGTGCAATCCAGGACAACCCCCGACATACAGCAGAGATATGTCAGACAGTCGGACAAGAGGAGGCTCTCAGGTCGGGCAGGGGGCATGTGCATCATCCTTAGGCCTCTCGTGTCAAAGGGGGGGGGGTGTCAGAACAGGAATATGGAGAGTCAGTCAGTGAGGTACAGTCGTGTATAAGTCGGGGAGGAAGCAAAGGTCCGCCAGGGCGCTCATACGAGGTTGAACATTTTTCAGTATTTCATACTGAAAAAGCAAGTCAAAGAACTGCCTCCTCTGCCTTCTGGAATGCATTCAGTGCTTCTGTGAACACTGCTTCGTCCTGGACTCCGGGACGTTTTGGAGGGGGGAGGGGCTGTACACACTGCAGAGACTCATGTGAAGAGAAGGGGAGGGGCAGGAAGCCTGCTGCCGGCTCTCTCCCTGCAGACATCAATGAGAGAGGCAGAAACATGCATTGCAGATGAAAAAGTAAGTGTCCAAGCATGTATGTATGTATGTGTGTGTGTGTGTGGATATATATATATATATATATATATATATATATATATATGTGTATATCAGTGTGTCTATCTGATGTGTATGAGTAAGAATATATGAACCCAGTGTGTGTGTGTAATAAAGGGGGACTACAATCATATCCTCATGCTGTTTCAAAACTAAAACTCCCAGCATGCCTGCACAGCCAAATGATGTGTGGGCATGCTGTGAGCTGTAGTTTTGCAACAGCTGGAGGCACCCTGGTTGGGAAGCACTGGACTGAGGAGAGGGAGGGGGAGGAGGGGGAGTGGTTATCACAGTGAGTACCCGCCCCCTGCTTCTGGTAGATAAAATTAAGGTATTTCAGAAATAAAGCTAATTCTGATAGAAATGTAGGTCACAGACACATACAAAGTACATGATCAGGATGAGATACTGAGCAATATATAACAGTTTTGTTTTTTTGAGTAATCTGAATTTTGCTTTAACACCCAAGCTGATAAACAAGGAGAATTGTTGTAATGTTTGAAAAATTATAACACATGAATACTTTTGATTCATGAAAACATTTGTAAACAAACAAGTCTAAACCATTATGACTCACACAACTAATTTCTTTAGCTCGGAGTTTGTACGACACAATTGACTAGTGTGACATAAAAAAACATGCTATGGACTAGACAACATACAAATGAATACAATGATAATATACCATAATATTAGATTAAAAAAAATAATTATTATTATTTAAATGAATAAATAAAAAAATAAAAAAATGATTGAAAATAATTAATAGTAAAAATAACTAGTCAATTTTTTACTATTAATTATTTTTACTATTAATTATTTTCTATAATTTTTTTATTTTTTTATTTATTCATTTAAATATATATATATATATATATATATATATATATATATATATATTTAACCCCTTAAGGACCAAGGACGTACCGGTACGTCCTTGGTCCTGCTCTCCTGATATAACGCGGGGTTACACAGTAACCCCGCGTCATATCACGGCGGGCCTGGCGTCATAGTGAAGCCGGGACCCACCTCTAATAGCGCACAGCACCGATCGCGGCGCCGCGCGCTATTAACCCTTTAGCCGCGCGCTCAGAGCAGAGCGGCTAAAAGCGAAAGTGAAAGTTACCGGCTAGCTCAGTTGGGCTGTTCGGGATAGCCGCGGCTAATCGCGGCATCCCGAACAGCTTACAGGACAGATGGAGGGCCCCTACCTGCCTCCTCGCTGTCCGATCGCCGAATGACTGCTCAGTGCCTGAGATCCAGGCATGAGCAGTCATGCGGCAGAATTGTTGATCACTGGTTTCTTATGAGAAACCAGTGATCAATGATGAAGATCAGTGTGTGCAGTGTTATAGGTCCTTGTGTGACCTATAACACTGCGAAAAAAAAGTGAATAAAGATCATTTAACTCCTCCCCTATTAAAAGTTTGAATCACCCCCCTTTTCCCATAAAAAAAAACACAGTGTAAATAAAAATAAAAATAAACATATATGGTATCACCGCATGCGGAAATGTCCGAATTATAAAAATATTTAATTAATTAAACCGCTCGGTCAATGGCGTGCACGCAAAAAAATTCCAAAGTCCAAAATAGTACATTTTTGGTCACTTTTTATATCATTTAAAAATGAATAAAAAGCGATCAATAAGTCTTATCAATACAAAAATGGTACCGTTAAAAACTTCAGATCACGGCACAAAAATGAGCCCTCATACCGCCCAAAACACGGAAAAATAAAAAAGTTATAGGGGTCAGAATATGACAATTTTAAACGTATTCATTTTCCTGCATGTAGTTATGATTTTTTCCAGAAGTCCGAAAAAATCAAACCTATATAAGTAGGGTATCATTTTAATCGTATGGACCTACAGAATAAAGATAAGGTGTCATTTTTACCGAAAAATGTACTACGTAGAAACGGAAGCCCCCATTTGTCGCACAATGATTTTTTTTTCCGTTTCACCGTAGATTTTTGGGCAAAATGACTGACGTCATTACAAAGTAGAGTTGGTGGCGCAAAAAATAAGCCATCATCTGGATTTTTAGGTGCAAAATTGAAAGAGTTATGATTTTTTAAAGGCAAGGAGCAAAAAATAAAAATGCAAAAACGGAAACCCCCCCCGATCCTTAAGGGGTTAATCTAATATTAAGGTATATTATCATTGCAATAATTTGTATGTTGTCTAGTCCATAGCAAGGGCCCTGCTTGGACTATTCTGTGTGATTTAATAAAATACTGTTATATATACAACCAGTCCTATCCCAACTATTTCCTACTCTTACAATATACACCACATTTCACATATAAATATATACCTTGAGGTCTGCATCCATTTTTTATTGCTTCCACTAATTGACACATGGGTTACGTGTAACGCAGAAACCTCGGTACATATTGTTTCCACATCTATAATCTCCTTTTATATTATAAAAAAATGTGCGACAGAAAAATAACAGACATGTGCGACAGAATAGTAAATAAGCCGGTAAAAAAGACGAGTGATAATGAAAACACTCCAGAAAAAACACTCCACTCTTAGTAAATCGGGGCCAGTGTGTGTGTATGTGTGTATGTATGTGTGTATGTTCCAGCATCACGTCGAAACGGCTAAAGATATTCACATGAAACTTGGCACACATGTTACTTATATGTCAACAACAAATATAGGATAGGGAATTTAACCCTAACTCACCCTCCATTTTCCAGGGTCGTTTTTTTTTTTTAACCCCTTAAGGACTCAGCCCATTTGGACCTTAAGGACTAAGAGAATTTTATTTTTACGTTTTCGTTTTTTCCTCCTCGCCTTCAAAAAATCATAACTCTTTTATATTTTCATCCACAGACTAGTATGAGGGCTTGTTTTTTGCGCGACCAGTTGTCCGTTGTAATGCCATCACTCACTTTACCATAAAATGTATGGCGCAACCAAAAAAATACTATTTGTGTGGGGAAATTAAAAAAGAACCGCAATTTTGCACATTTTGGAAGGTTTTGCTGTCACACCGTACAATTTATGGTAAAAATTACGTGTTTTTTATTCTCTGGGTCAATACGATTAAAATGATACCCATGATTACACACTTTTCTATTACTGTTGCGCTTAAAAAAAATTGCATACTTTTTAACCAAATTAGTACGTTTAAAATCCCCCTATTTTGAAGACTTATAACTTTTTCATTTTTCCGTATAAGCGGTGGTATGACGGCTCATTTTTTGCGCCGTGATCTGTACTTTTTATTAATACCATATTTGCTTATACAAAACTTTTATTACATTTTTAATTGATTTATTTTGGAATAAAATGTTATAAAAAAAGCAGCTATTTTGGACTTTTTTTTTTTTTTTTACGTTCATGCTGTTCACCGTACGGGATCATTTACATTTTACGCACGGGATATTTACGCATGCAGTGATACCAAATATGTATATAAAATAATTTTTTTACACTTTTTGGGGCTAAAATAGGGAAAATGGGACAATTTACGTTTTATTGGGGGGAGGGGGGTTTTCATTTTTTTTTACTTTATTTTTTTACTTTATTTTTTTACTTTTATTTTTACACTCTTATAGTCTCCATAGGGGACTATTTATAGCAACCATTCCATTGCTAATGCTGTTCAGTGCTATGTATAGGACACAACACTGATCAGCATTATCGGTCATCTTCTGCTCTGGTCTGCGGGAAGGCAGATCAGAGCAGAAGTCTCCCAGAAGGCAGCTGAGCCAGGTGAGCGGACCTCCGTCTGCCGCGCAGGATGATCGGATCACCGCAGCAGCGCTGCGGGCGATCCGATCATCCAGTTAAGTGACCGCAATGCTGCAGATGCCGTGATCTGGATTGATCACAGCATCTGAGGGGTTAATGGCGGACATCCGCGGGATCGAGATTTTTCAGAAGAGGAGGAGCGCCATTTAGCTTTTGGAAAGAGAATTCGTTTGAAATGGAGTATTTACACCCCACTAGAGTTTGACAGATCTTTGGAACAGTGGGCTGTGCAAATCAAAAATAACATTTTTAATTTTCACGGACCACTGTTCCAAAAATCTGTCAGACACCAGTGGGGTGTAAATGCTCGCTGTACCCCTTATTACATTACATGAGGGGTGTAGTTTCCAAAATGGGGTCACGTGGGGGGTCCATTGTTCTGGCACTATGGGGGCTTTGTAAACACACGTGGCCTTCAATTCCGGCCAAATTTTCTCTTCAAAATCCCAATGGTGCTCCTTCTCTTCTGAGCATTGTAGTTTGCCCGCAAAGCACTTTACATCCACATATGGGGTATTTTCTTACTCAGAAGAAATGTGGTTACAAATTTTGTGGTGCTTTTTTTCTATTTTCCCTTGTGAAAATGAAAAATTTAGGGTAACACCAGCATTTTAGTGAAATATATATATATTTTTTTCATTTTCCCATCCAAATTTTATGAAAATTTGTCAAACACCTGTGGGGTGTTAAGGCTCACTATACCCCTTGTCACCTTCCATGAAGGGTGTAGTTTCTAAAATGGGTCACATGTGTGCATTTTTTTTGGTGTTGATGTAAGAACCGCTCTAAAATCAGCCACCGCTGTGCAAATCACCAATTTAGGCCTCAAATGTACATGTGCGCTCTCATTCCTGAGCCTTGTTGTGCGCCCGCAGAGCATTTTACGCCCACATATGGGGTATTTCTGTACTCAGGAGAAATTGCGTTACAAATTTTGGTGGTCTTTTTTTCATTTTATCACTTGTGAAAATAAAAAGTATGGGGCGACACCAGCATGTTAGTGTAAACATTTTTATTTTTTTACACTAACAGGCTGGTGTTGCCCCCAACTTTTCCTTTTCATAAGGGGTAAAAGGAGAAAAAGCCCCCCAAAATTTGTAGTGCAATTTCTCCCGAGTACGGAAATATCCCATATGTGGCCCTAAACTGTTTCCTTGAAATATGACAGGGCTCCAAAGTTAGAGAGCCATGCGCATTTGAGGACTAAATTAGGGATTGCATAGGGGTGAACATTGGGGTATTTTACGCCAGTGATTCCCAAACAGGGCGCCTCCAGCCGTTGCTAAACTCCCAGCATGCCCGGACAGTCAGTGGCTGTCCAGAAATTCTGGGAGTTGTTGTTTTGCAACAGCTGGAGGCTCCGTTTTGGAAACACTGCCATACAATACGTGTTTCATTTTTATTGGGGGGGGGGGGGGGGGAGGGCAGTGTAAGGGGGTGTATATGTAGTGTTTTACCCTTTATTTTGTGTTAGTGTAGTTTAGTGTTTTTAGCGTACATTTGCAAGGGCGCGTTACGGTGAGTTTCCTGCTAGGAGTTTGAGATGCGGTGAAAAATTTGAAGCAGGAAACTTACTGTAAACCTGCCTGTGTGAATGTACCCTGCACATTCACATATTCACATGGGGGGGGGGGCAAACCTCCAGCTGTTTAAAAACTACTACTCCCAGCATGTACTGACAGACCGTGCATGCTGGGACTTGTACTTTTGCAACAGCTGGAGGCACACTGGTTGGAAAACTTTTAGTTAGGTTCTGTAACCTAACTCTGTATTTTCCAACCAGTGTGCCTCCAGCTGTTGCAAAACTACAACTCCCAGCATGTACTGATCACCAAAAGGCATGCTTTTTGGTGATGCAACAGCTGGAGGTACGCTGCTACAACTCCCAGCATGCCGAGACAGCTGTTTGAGCATGATGGGATTTGCAGTTTTGCAACATCTGGAGAGCTACAGCTTATAGACCACTGCAAAGTGATTGCCAAACTGTGGCCCTCCAGATGTTGCAAAACTACAAATCCCAGCATGCTCAGACAGCAAACAGCTGTTTGGGCATGTTAGGAGTTGTAGGTTTGCAAGATCTGGAGGCATACAGTTTAGAGACCACTGTATAGTGGTCTCAAACTGTAGTCCTCCAGCTGTTGCAAAACTACATATTCCAGCATGCCCAAACAGCTGTCTGGGCATGCTGGGAGTTGTAGTTTTGCAACATCTGGAAGGCTAGAGTTTAGAGACCACTGTATAGTGGTCTCAGACTGTAGCCCTCCAGATGTTGCCAGGCAACTTAGCGGCTTCCGTAGGATCCAGGGAGCCGTCCTCTTCTGCCGCACGACATCGCCGCCCACCGATCACCATCGCCCGCTGCCTCCGGATGGGTAAGTGGATCTTCTGCCGTTGGTCCTCTTCGGTTTCCCCGTCCTGCCCCGCCTATTGTGGGTGGGCAGGACGGGGAAAACGAAAGTTAACCCCCACCCTGATCTGCTATTGGTCATCGCTTCTGATTACCAATAGCAGGGATAGGAGGGTGGCACCCCTGCCACCTCACTCCTATCCCTTCTGGGGGATCGTAGGTGTCTTAGACAACCACGATCCCCCTTATATTCCGAGTCATCGGGTCACCATAGACCCGTATGACCCGGAATAGGCACAAATCGCAAGGGTGAATTCCCACGGGCGTATTGATACGTCCTGTGGCCTTAAGTACCAGGAAGCCAGGGCGTATCCATACGCCCTAGGTCCTTAAGGAGTTAAAAATGTCATTGGTGATTTGGTGGCTCTGATCGCCGCTGGGATTCCCCTGGCTCTCCTGTGCACAAGACGACCTCTGCTCTGTGCACAGATTACTGATGACCACCGAATAAATCAGTGGCCGACACACCCCTCCATGTATCTCTATGTAAGAGCTAATCATTTTTCCCAGGTTGCAATGGCAGCCGAGACGTGACTCACTAGGGAGCCTGTCTGCTTCAATGGGTGGGAGAGAGACCAATCTGCAACTAATGCAACAGCTGTAGGCACCCTGATTGAAAACCACAGATCTTTTGAATGGCTGCATTTCATTTATGTTTCAATGGGTGGGGTGGCTGATGTGTGGGAGGGAGGAAAATGGAATTATGGGATTTGTAGGCAAAAAAGGAAAACTCAAACAGGAAATACCAGTTCACAAAAAGCTATCCACAGTGTTATGGTAATCTCCCAACATAGCCATTTAGACCCAAGACAAGTGCAGATCCTTCCTAAGCATATCCATTACTGCCTGCCAGGTACGTACTAAAATCACCTTATGGTGGATAACCCCTTTAATAACTGGATGTACTGAGATTTAAAAGTGCCTAACTGGATGGCCAATGATCATTGATAATTATGCCAAAATGATGCCATCCTGACCACAAATATGTTATAAATATGTTCTAATGGTGAATAATATGTGCATAATATTACATAATATTATTATATTATATTTTTATTATTTTTATATTATATTATTACATATTAGAAATTATATTAATCAAATCAGGCAGTGGCAGCTTGCTTCTACTGAGCTTTTGCATTAGGTTTCTTAATGCTTTGCATGCCTTCACTTTATGTAATACTAGCTGAGTACCCGGCGTTGCCCGGTTTTTCCTTCCTCATCCTTGTTGGGGAGGAAAATCAACAAAGCAGGAAGCTTTTGACTTCAAATCCCATCCCCATATAATGTTGTAATATCCCAACCCCATAACCCGTCCTCATATCCCGTCCTCATACCCCGACCACCTATCCCGTCCTCCTATCCCGTCCTCCTATCTCGACCTCCTATCTCGACCTTCTATCCTGTCCTCCTATCTCGACCTCCTATCCCATCCTCCAATCTCAACCCCCTATCCCGTCCTCCTATCTCCACCTCCTATGCCGACCTCCTATCCCGACCTCCCATCTCGACCTCCTATCCCGACCTCCTATCTCCACCTCCTATCTCCACCTCCTATCCCGTCCTCATATCCCGTCCTCATATCCCGACCTCCTATCTCGACCATCCTGTCCTCCTATCTTGACCTCCTATCTCGACCTCCTATCCCGTCCTCCTATCTCGACCTCCTATCCTGTCCTCCTATCTCAACCTCCTATCCCGTCCTCCTATCTCAACCCCCTATACTGTCCTCCTATGTCCACCTCCTATCCTGTCCTCCTATCCCGGCCTCGTATCCCGACCTCCTATCCCGACCTCCTATTTCGACCTCCTATCCCGTCCTCCTATCTCGACCTCCTATCTCGACCTCCTATCCCGACCTCCTATCCCGTCCTCCTATCTCGACCTCCTATCCCGTCCTTCTATCCCGTCCTCCTATCTCAACCTCCTATCCCATCCTCCTATCCCATCCTCCTATCTCGACCTCCTATCGCGTCCTCCTATCTCAACCCCCTATCCCGTCCTCATATTCCGTCCTCCTATCTAGACCTCCTATCTCGACCTCCCATCCCGTCCTCATATCCCGACCTGTAATATGTGTACCAGGTATTGAAATATCTCCAGCCGTACAGAAGTTATGTGAGAACATACATTTCCCATTGATTTGCATGGGACTTTAAACAAAAACCCTGACCCTCACAAATGTGGGTAGTTAAGGGTTAAATTAACTATCCTATATTTTAAGTGGACATATAAGTAACATGTAACCAAGTATTATTGAAATATCTCCAGCCGTTTGGAAGTTATGCAGTAACATATATTTTCCATAGACTTGTATGGGACTTTAAACATAAACCCCCCGGGTGAGTAAGGGTTAAATTACCTATCCTATGTTTGTTGCTGACATATAAGTAACATGTGTGCCAAGTTTCATTTTAATATCTTAGCCGTTTGGAAGTTTTTGTGGAACATACATATACACACACACACACACACATTGAGTTTTATATATTAATTATTATTAATTTTAGTCACAAAAAACACACTAGGGCTTATTTTAAGGGTAGGGCATATTTATTTACGGTATGTACCTTGAACAACATGGGGGGCTGTAGCAGTGTGGAGGATGGGGGGCTGTAGCAGTGTGGAGGATGCCGCACCCCCCCATCTTCCACACTTCTACAGCCCCCATCCTCCCACAGCCCCCCATCTCCACACTCCCGCAGCCCCCCATCCTCCACACTCCTACAGCCCCCCATCCTCCACACTCCTACAGCCCCCCATCCTCCACACTGCTACAGCCCCCCATCCTCCCCTTCCCCCGTCGTCTTCCACACTCCTACAGTGCCCCCCACCCTTCTGCCATAATAAACTACGGTACACATTTCAGCGGAGACCAGCACTTCCCTACCTTCATACGGTAGCGTCCGCAACTTGTACTGTACGGAAGCTGCAGCTCTCGGCGGCGGCAGGATCTCCTTCTGTTGCTTAGCAGCCGGGGGACACGTCCATGACGTCGGCCGTGCATACGCGTGGACGTTTTAAAGCGACAGCGTCCCTCCCCCGGCTCAATTACGGTAACTTGCCGCGGGACCAGCCAAAGGGGGGGGGGGGCGGTTGGGAAGTCTGCAGGCATTACTGGCAGCCGCGGTCCAGATCTGCCAGTTCATTACCCCTGGCCTAGGTCTTATTTTCGGGGTAGGGTTTATTTTCAGGGAAACATAGATATAGATTGATAATGCCCCTCCCATTCATGACATTGTCAAAAAAAAAGTAGGACATGTGAGGTAGGCAGAGGATGGAGTACAATGTGGATCAGGGCCGGACTGGCCTAGTGGGATACCAGGAAAATTACCGGCGGGCCGACCGCACAGTGGGCCGGCAGGGGCCGGTTTTCTGCACTACACCATCCGGCCCATATGTGGCCACACAGTGGCTGCTCACTCACACAAGGTGCTGACACTAAGTCAGGACCTTGTGTGAAGCGGCCACAGAGAGGCGGAGCTATGAGCTGTAGGCTCCCAGACCCGTCACTCAACTCAGTACCTGCACATCCAGAGCGCAGTGATTCCTAACCCTGATTTTTTTTTCCCTCCACGGCGCCGCAGGGGGGAGGGAAGTTTGTGTGCGCTGTGAGGCTAACAGGACCTGCGATGATGTCACCGTCATGTGCTCAGCGTACCCCTACGCCCCCCAGCGTCCCTCAGCTTCTCCCTCCCCCCTGCGGCCCAGAGAGGGTGAAGCATGCGGAAGCTGCCTCGGGCTGGTGTAGTTACCCGTGCCCCAGCGTTCCCCTCCCCCTGCGACACTGTGAATGTTTTCCCTGTCGGAGCCCTGAGTCGGTGCCCTGCCGGAGAGGGGAAGAATGGAGAAGAAAAATTGCTTTCTTAAGTTACTGTACCATATCCATCCCCCTCCCCCACCCATGTCCATCCCCCCTCCCTCACCCATGTCCATCCCCCACTCCCTCACCCCTGTCCATCCGCCATCCCTCACCCATGTCCATCCCCCCCTCACCCATATCCATCTTCCCCTCACCCATGTCCATCTCCCCTCACCCATGTCCATCCCCCCCCTCACCCATGTCCATCTTCCCCTCACCCATGTCCATCCCCCCCTCACCCATGTTCATCCCCCCTCACCCATGTCCATCCCCTCTCACAATGTCCATCCCCCCTCACCGATGTCCATCCCCCCCTCACCCACATCCATCCCCCCTCACCCATGTCCATCCCCCCTCAACCATGTCCATCCCCCCCTCACCCATGTCCATCCATCCCTCCCTCACCCATGTCCATCCCCCCTCCCTCACCCATGTCCATCCATCCCTCCCTCACCCATGTCCATCCACCCCTCCCTCACCCATGTCCCTCCCCCCCCTCACCCATGTCCATCCTCCCCTCACCCATGTCCATCCCCCCTCACCCATGTCCATCCCCCCTCACCCATGTCCATCCCCCATCCCTCACCCATGTCCATCCACCCCTCCCTCACCCATGTTCCTCCCCCCTCCCTCACCCATGTCCATCCCCCCTCCCTCGCCATGTCCATCCCCCCTCCCTCGCCATGTCCATCCCCCCCACCCATGTCCATGCCCCCCTCACCCATGTTCATCCCCCCTCCCTCTCCCATGTCCATCCCCCCTCCCTCACCCATGTCCATCCCCCCTCCCTCACCCATGTCCATCCATCCCTCCCTCACCCATGTCCATACATCCCTCCCTCACCCATGTCCATACATCCCTCCCTCACCCATGTCCATCCCCCCTCACCCATGTCCATCCCCCCTCCCTCACCCATGTCCATCCCCCCTCCCTCATCCATGTCCATCCCCCCTCCCTCGCCCATGTCCATCCCCCCTCACCCATGTTCATGCCCCCCTCACCCATATCCATCCCTCCCTCACCCATGTCCATCCCCCCTCACCCATGTCCATCCCCCTCTCCTCCCCCATGTCCATCCACCCCTCCCTCACCCATGTCCATCCCCCCTCACCCATGTCCATCCCCCCTCACCCATGTCCATCCCCCCTCACCCATGTCCATCCCCCTCTCCTCACTCATGCCCATCCACCCCTCCCTCACCCATGTCCATCCCCCCTCACCCATGTCCATCCCCCCTCACCCATGTCCATCCCCCCTCACCCATGTCCATCCCCCCTCACCCATGCCCATCCCCCCTCACCCATGTCCATCCCCCCTCACCCATGTCCATCCCCCCTCTCTCACCCATGTCCCTCCCACCCTCCCTCACCCATGTCCATCCCCCCTCCCTCACCCATGTCCATCCCCCTCCCTCACCCATGTCCATCTATCCCTCCCTCACCCATGCCCATCCCCCCCTCACCCATGTCCATCCCCCCTCACCCATGTCCATCCCCCCCTCACCCATGTCCACCCCCCTCTCCTCACTCATGTCCATCCCCCCTCACCCATGTCCATCCCTCTCTCCTCACCCATGACCATCCCCCCTCCCTCACCCATGTCCATCCGCCCCTCACCCATGCCCATCCCCCCTCACCCATGTCCATCCCCCCTCACCCATGTCCATCCCCCCTCTCTCACCCATGTCCCTCCCACCCTCCCTCACCCATGTCCATCCCCCCTCCCTCACCCATGTCCATCCCCCTCCCTCACCCATGTCCATCTATCCCTCCCTCACCCATGCCCATCCCCCCCTCACCCATGTCCATCCCCCCTCAACAATGTCCATCCCCCCCTCACCCATGTCCACCCCCCTCTCCTCACCCATGTCCATCCCCCCTCACCCATGTCCATCCCTCTCTCCTCACCCATGACCATCCCCCCCCTCACCCATGTCCATCCCCCCCTCACCCATGTCCATCCTCCCCTCACCCATGTCCATTCCCCCTCACCCATGTCCATCCCTCCCACTCACCCATGTCCATCCCCCCCTCACCCATGTCCATCCCCCTCACCCATTTCCATCCCCCCTCACCCATGTCCATCCCCCCTCACCCATGTCCATCCTCCCCTCACCCATGTCTATTCCCCCCCTCACCCATGTCCATTCCCCCCCTCACCCATGTCCACCCCCCCTCTCACCCATGTCCATCCTCCCCCCCCCTCACCCATGTCCATCCTCCTGTCATTCATGTCCACTTTGTCCACCCCCTGTCCATCCCTGTCATCCATGTTCACCCCAGTCTACCCCCTGTCACCCATGTCTACCCCCCATTCACCCCCCTGTCCCCCCTCTTTTATCCCCCTTGTCCTCCTTGTCCACCCTTCTGTCATCCCTGTTTACCCCCATACCCCCCGTGTCCACCCTCCTGTCATCCATGTCCACATTGGCCACCCCTTTGTCACCCCTGTCCATCCCCTTGTCCCCCATGTTCACCCCCCCTCTCCATCCCTCTGACCACCCCCCCAGTCTACACCTGTGCTCTATGTCCACCCCTCCCATTCACCCCTCTGTCACCCCAGTCCACCCTTCTTTGTCACTCCTGTCCACCCCTCTTTTAACTTCTTGTCGCCCTTGTCCACCCCTCTGTAATCCCTGTCCATCGTCATGTCACCCATGTTCACCCCCCATTGTCCACCCCTCTGACCACACACTTTTACCCATGTACACCCCTCTGTCCCTTTGTCATCCCTGTTACCACCTTGTCACTCCCTTCCACACCTGACGCCCCCTTGTGACCCATGTACAGTCTTCTACACCCCTCGGTCACCCATGTACACCCCTCTGTCACCCATGTACACTCATCTACACCCCTCTGTCACCCATGCACACCCCTTTACACCCCTCTGCCACCCATGTACACTCCTCTACACCCCTCTGTCATCCATGTACACCCCCCTGTCACCCATGTGCACTCCTCTACACCCCTCGGCCACCCATGTACACTCCTCTATCACCCATGTACACTCTTCTATCACCCATGTACACTCCTCTACACCCCTCTGTCACCATGTACACTCCTCTATCACCCATGTACACCTCTTTACACCCCTCTGCCACCCTGTACACCCCTCTGTCCCTCCCATTACCACCTTGTCACTCCTGTCCACCCCTGTCACCCCTGCCGCCCCCCTGCCACCCATGTACACCCCTCTGCCACCCATGTTCCCTACTCTACACCCCTCTGTCACCCATGTACACCCCTCTGCCACCCATGTACACTCCTCTACAACCCTCTGCCACCCATGTACACCCCTCTGTTAATCCATGTACACCCCTTTAAACCCCTCTGTCACACATGTACACCCCTCTGCCACCCATGTACACCCCTTTACACCCTCTGCCACCCATGTACACTCCTCTACACCCCTCTGTCACCCTTGTACACCCCTCTGCCACCCATGTGCACTCCTTTACCCCCCCTGTCACCCATGTACACTCCTCTACACCCCTCTGTCAACCATGTACATCCCTCTGCCACCCATGTACACTCCTCTACACTCCTCTGTCACCCATGTACACTCCTCTACACCCCTCTGTCACCCATGTACACTCCTCTACACACCTCTGTCACCCATGTACACTCCTCTACACCCCTCTTTCATTCATGTACACTCCTCTACACCCTTCTTTCACCCATGTACACTCCTCTACATCCCTCTTTCATTCATGTACACTCCTCTACACCCCTCTGTCACCCATGTACACTTCTCTGTTACCCATGTACACCCCTCTGTCACACATGTACACCCCTCTGCCACCGATGTACACCCCTTTTCCCCCTCTGCCACCCATGTACACTCCTCTACACCCCTCTGTCACTCTTGTACACCCCTCTGCCACCCATGTGCACTCCTTTACCCCCCTGTCACCCATGTACACTCCTCTACACCCCTCTGTCAACCATGTACACCCCTCTGTCACCCATGTACACTCCTCTGCACACCTCTGTCACCCATGTACACTCCTCTACACCCCTCTTTCATTCATGTACACTCCTCTACACCCCTCTGTCTCCCATGTACACTCCTCTACACCCCTCTTTCATTCATGTACACTCCTCCACACACCTCTGCCACTCATGTACACACCTCTGTCACCCATGTACACTCCTCTACACCCCTCTGTCACCCATGTACACTCCTCTACACCTCTGTCACCCATGTACACTCCTCTACACCCCTCTGACACCACTGTACACTCCTCTACACCCCTCTGTCACCCATGTACACCCCTCTGTCACCCATGTACACTCCTCTACACCCCTCTGTCACCCATGTACACTCCTCTACACCTCTGTCACCCATGTACACTCCTCTGCACCCCTCTGACACCACTGTACACTCCTCTACACCCCTCTGTCACTCATGTACACCCTTCTGTCACCCCTCTGCCACCCATGTACACTCCTCTACACCCCTCTGCCACCACTGTACACTCCTCTACACCCCTCTGTCACCTATGTACACCCCTCTGCCACCCATGTACACACCTCTACACCCCTCTGTCACCCATGTACACCCCTCTGTCACCAATGTACACTCTTCTACACCCCTCTGTCACCCATGTACACTCCTCTACACCCCTCTGCCACCACTGTACACTCCTCTACACTCCTCTGCCACTAATGTACACTCCTCTACACCCCTCTGCCACCACTGTACACTCCTCTACACCCCTCTGTCACCCATGTACACTCCTCTGCACCCCTCTGCCACCATTGTAAACCCCCCTACACCCCTCTGTCATCCCCATATACTCCTACACACCTGTCTCCCATGTGCACCCCTTTGTCACCCATGTACAGCCTTCTGTCTCCCCCGTATACTCCTCTACACACCTGTCTCCCATGTACACCCCCTCTGTTACCCTTTTACACCTATATGCCCCTGTATTCCTCTTCACTTGTAAAAGGGAAATCTGGAAGCTGATAAAGTGCGGAGCCTAATAGATTTTTTTTGCTGGTTTAACGGTGAAGAGTTGTGGCTGGAAGAAATGGTCAGGAAGGTCCGGACCAGATGAACGACGCTGATCAGAGAAGACGTCACATGTGAGTTGCTGTATAAAGCAGAACTTTAAACTACATACCCACTGATAAATAGATATTGGAATTTGTGTGCATTGCGGCTTTTTTTTTAAACATTATTTTAACTATTTTTTTTGCTCGTCAACTTCGGTCAGGTTGCCCCGTGAAAATGTTTTTTTGGGAGGGGTGCCCCGAGCCGAAAAAGGTTGGGAAACACTGGTATACAGGATTTAGTCAGTAACAGTATGATGGTAATATAAATGGTGATAATATTCCTCCTTGTTTACTGGTATTATTGGTAATATTGGTTTCAGTATACAGGATTTGGCCAGTAACCATATGACGGTAATATGTATGGTGATAATATTCCTCCTTTTATAGTGCCATTATTGTTAATATCAGTCTAAGTATAGAGGACTTGGTCAGTTACAGTGTGATGGTAATATTTCTTTTCCTCACATACTATTTTTACTTGGTAAATGTATGACTTATATAGACATATACAGTATTATAATGCATGGAAAATTTACACATATATAAATTGCTTCAGCATAGTGAAATACAGTAGCAATTTATTTCTTCAAAATATATATCGAGGAAATAAAAAAAATTATATATATATATATATATATATATATATATATATATATATATATATATATATATTAGTGTACTGTAAAGGGATAAATCTAGGCGTGGCTACCGATGGCTGACGCGATGCTGTGGGGCTGGTCTGCAATTATTTCCAGGGCTGATTTTAATCCTCAGTCCGGCCCTGATGTGGACTAGTGTGATAATTATACTCAGCTGGCTGAGTGTGTAAGAAATATGTATGGGGGTGATGATGGTGGTTGTAGTGCTGCTAACGATTCTACTTACCACAACTCCAAGTGAAGAGGTCATTCATATTCAAGTCCCAGAATAGAATGCTCAAAAGCAGAGAATTTGGATAACCTATTTAAAACTTTACTGAATAAATTGCAGGTCCAAAGTATACAGGTGACAGTGCAGACGACAAAGACAGTAGTAGTATTAGTAGTAGTAGTTGCACTGTGGTTACACTCTGGTTGGTGAACTTAGTGAATAGCCACAGTCGCAGTTTGGTAGAGATTATGGGACTTATAGTACCTATTAAGACTTTATCCTGACTTGGTACAAACTTAACTTCTTCTGACTGGATTGTAGCTGGTCTTGACTGATGATGATTAGAAACAATTTACCGACTTAACTTTGGCACAAAAGTTTCCTTTGCTTGGTTTTTGGGCTCAAAGGTTTTTCGCTACTCACTTCACTCTGGGGGTGGCTGTAAACCTGTAAACAATTTGGTGGATTCTGCAGACACTAAGCAAGGCTCTTAGTTGACAGTGGTGCTAACCACCGAGATCTTCACGGGGACAGTCCATGGAAACTTAAAAGGTCCTTCTCCCTTAACCATGTTTTTTATGGTGTAGCCGAGACACCACTGGCTTGAGTGCATCTGGCAGAGGGGCCCCAGACGCTAGTCCGTCATGGGGATAGATGCAGCTCTGAGGATTCCCACACCTTAATCCAAATGCTAGAGTGCTCTTGCCCTAAGGCACCACTTAAATGATGACTTCACCTTAGCAGCAGGATCCGCCAGTAAGTTATCTCTGGAACTTGTTGATATTGTTTAAGGCCAGACTAACTAAGCAATTCAGGTCTCCTCTCTGTCCCAGGGGATTAGGCTGGAGGCAAGACTGACTTTCCCAGATTGGCTGCAGGGAGACATGGGGCTACTCACCAGCTCTTACAGCAGAAATGAATTAACACTTCCATAGCAGTTAAAGGCACAGTAGGCTGTAAGCATTGAAAAAAAAAATTCTACCAGGACACACTAGGGCTTAGTCCAGTGTTCCCAACCAGGGAGCCTACAGGTGTTGCAAAACTACAACTCCTGGACATCCCACTGGCTAAGGGTACATTCACACGCACGGATTTTCGCAGCGTATTTAGCTGCGGATCTGCTGGTGAAGGCTCGCTCTATGATGACTTTACATGTGCCTGCTCATAGCCGCAATACGCCGCTACCAGCAGGCACAGTGCAGCGATGTGCGTAGCGTACTCGCACATCGCGGCCACTCTCCCTGCTCTGAGCTAGACAGAGAGCTCCCGTGATGTGCGAGTATACTGCGACTCGCACATCGCAGTGTGTCTGCTGGTAGCGGCATATTGCCACTAAGAGCAGGCACATGTAAAGCCAGCATAGAGCGGGCCTTCACCAGCGGATTTGCAGCGTAAAATACGCTCTAAATCCGCACATGTGAACATACTTAGACTTTGATCAGAGACAGGCACCTTAGTGGACAGCAACCACTCAAACAGATTTCAAGTAGCAAAGATGTTCCTGCTCTTGGATGCCACACATGGATGACATTAAAATTATGACACCCCCCATGAAAAAACTACTCCTTAACCCCTTAAGGACTCAGGGTTTTTCCATTTTTGCATTTACATTTTTTCCTCATCACCTTCTAAAAATCATAACGCTTTCAATTTTGCACATAAATTTCCATATTATGGCTTATTTTTTGCACCACCAATTCTACTTTGCAATGACATAAGTCATTTTACCATAAAATCCACGACAAGGGGGGAAAAAATTCATTGTGTGACAAAATTGAAGAAAAAATTCCATTTTGTAAATTATGGGGGCTTCCGTTTCTACACAGTACCTTTTTCGGTAAAGATGACATCTTATCTTTATTCTGTAGGTCCATAAAATGATACCCTACTTATATAGGTTTGAAATTAGAACTACATGCAGGAAAATTTATAAGTTCCAAATTCTCATCTTCTGACCCCTATAACTTTTTTTTTTTTTCGCGTACGGGCCAGTATGAGGGCAAATTTTTTGCGCTGTAATCTGAAGTTTTTATCTGTACCATTTTTGTATTGATCGGACTTTATGATCACTTTTTATTCATTTTTTCATGATATAAAAAGTGACCAAAAATAATCTATTTTGGACATTTTTGCGCGTATGCCATTGACCGTCCAGTTTAATTAGCAATATATTTTTTATAAATCAGACATTTTCGCACATGTCAATACCACATATATTTATTTTTATTTACACAGTTTTTTTTTTTTTATGGGAAAAGTGGGGTGATTCAAACTTTTATTAGGGAAGGGTTTAAATGCCTTTATTAACTTTTTTTTCACTTTTTAACACTTTTAACACTTTTTAACACTGCACACACTGATATTTTACACCAATCCCTGCAAAGCCATAACTTAGCATGGATCAGTGTTATAGGCGGTCGATTGATCAAGCCTGTATCTCAGACTTGGAGCAATCAAACACCGATCAGACGTGACGGAGCAAGGTAAGGGGACTTCCGCTTGCGTGCTAGCTGATCGGGAAATCACTATTTTATCATGATAGTCCCGATCAGCCCGACTGAGCTGCCGGGAAGCTTTCACTTTCATTTTAGATGCGGCGATCAACTTTGATTGCCGCATCTAAAGGGTTAATAGCGTGGTACAATGATCGGTGCCGCACTCTATTAGCCCAGGAACCCAGCTATCATTAGCCGCCGGGACCGACCTGGTATGAAGCGTGGTTACGACGTGACCCCGTTTTAAATACCGGGACAGGGTGTAGGGCATACAGGTACGCCCTACGTCCTTAAGAGGTTAAGCATAAACTGTTTCCAAGAAATGTATTAGCAGTAGGAATCAGAGATGTAGACAGATTTATACTACAGTCTGTATCTCCCCCTACAAACAATTGCTTCTGCAGCAGAATTTGACCCTAATATGCTACTGTGATACTGATGTATGGCATTTTTTTCCTCGCAAAAACATATGAAACTATGGAAAATAAAATATGTCTCTGCATAAAATGGGACCTACCAGTCTTTTATCTGACCATTGCATTCTTATGGACATGGTAACCAATTTTGCCTGCTATATCCCATTCAACTAGAAAACCATCCATTTTCATCTGCCATTAAAATATGAATTATTGTAATTAACACATTATCATTATTTTACTATTTCAGCCTTTTTGTAGACACTTGTATTGTCTCCTTTTTGGCAGCAGGTGCCGCTGTTGTTTCGTTTTTGCTTTTTCTGCTCTTGCTGACCATACAGCTGTCTTGAGTTCTTCCTGTTCCTTGTCGTCAGTGACACTTAACATGTATTGAGTTTACTATTGATTGTTGAATAAAGCTTCATCTGCTGTGGCATTGTCATTGACATATATAAACACCAAATACTTATCTTCATTGGGAATGGACAGATTGGTATAATTTATTGACCTTCTATTAGGATGTCTCACTAGGACCTGGCTAATGCTTTAAGTTCAGTTTCACATTTGGAAAAATAAAGTGCAAGATGTTACACAGCCAGATCCCATTGTTGAAATATATAAAGCAAACAATGCTCGCCCCCTGTGCGAAATGTCAACAATAGAGTGACATAGACTCACCAAATTTGGTTGTGCAAATGTTGGTACAACATACATTAACCCTTTCAGGACTGAGCGTTTCTCTGTTTTTGCACTTTTGTTATTTCTTCCTTACATACACATCATAACCCTTTCAATTTTCCACCTACAGACCCATATGATGGCTTGTTTTTTGCGCCACCAATTGTACTTTGTAATGATATCAGTCATTTTACCAAAAAATCTACAGGAAAACAAAAAAATATATTTATATTTGTGGGACAAAATTGAAAATGGTAAAAATTACACATTATCTTTATTCTGTAGTTCCATACGATTTAAATTATACCCTACTTATATAGGTTTGATTTTGTTTTACTTCTGGTAAAAATCATAACTATGTGGTAGGCCTCAGGGGTAGTACATTCAGGATATTGCTTTGGTATATCAGGGGTTAAGGTTAACCCTACAGTTTGTGATGCCAGGCTGAGGGCTAGTATGCTGAGATAATTCTCTGGCCTATCGCTGCCCTTCCCAGTAACGACAGGTGCATATGAATAATAACTGAAGGTCCACGAGATAGTTGAACTTGAACTTGGATAACTTTACTTAAAGGCTTGCACAATAACAGTCTCATTCAAACAGTCTCTATATGGTTCAGTGCCTGACAGTTGTTGCGGACCTTGAATTGTATTATAACTCTCTGAATTTAGGGTTAATTTTGAAGATCCGTCCAGATTTAGGGGATAGATAAGGTCCGGTGATCTTGCAGAGTGCTTAGGGATTGATACACTCACGGTTTAGCAAATTCAGCCATCGCCGCAAGGCTAGGGCCTAAATTCACTGATGACAGCAGCGCAGATCCTTCCCTGTCAACAGCCCACGAGGAAAGAGAACTAACAATGGCCGCCGCTCCCTTATATGGGCAGGGGCGGGGTTGTTCTGATTGGTCCGAATATCTGTCACTCACCGTCACAAAGAATGATGGGTGCAATACATCACAGGGACCTCCAAAGGTCCTTAAGCAAAAACCATAGAGTTTACGTGATCACGTGACCCGCAGGTCCTGCTACGCTCCGTACAGGAAATTAACTAATTATATACATTAGTACTATTATATTTACATAAATCCTGAATAAACTATTAGTTTAATGACTATCTAGATGAGAGGTGACAAGGGGCAGACTAGACAAAAAGGACCCCGACGTCCTAGCGACTCTGGCTATGGGACCTATATACAGGTACCGTATAGGATGCGGTACCGAGACACCACAACCACATACACGAAAATTAATGTTTCTGACCCCTATAACTTTTTTATTTTTCCACATACGGGGCGGTATGAGGGCAATTTTTTTCCGCCGAGATCTGAAGTTTTTATTGGTACCATATTTATTTTGATGGGACTTTTTTTATCGCCTTTTGTTCATTTTTTTACGTGTACGCCATTGACCATGTGGCTTAATTAACAATATATTTTTATAATTCGGACATTTACGCATGCGACGATATCACATATGTTTATATTTATTTTTATTTACATATTTTTTTTCTGGGAAAAGGGAGTGATTCAAACTTTTATTAGGGAAGGGGTTAAATCACATTTATTAACTTTATTTTTACACTTTTTTTTACACTGTTATAGCCCCCAAAGGGCTATGCATTGATCAGTGTTTCAGCGCTCGATTGCTCCAGCCTGGATCTCAGGCATGGAGCAATCGATCGCCAATCGGATGCCAAGGAGGAATGTAAGGGACCCTCCTCGTGTCTTCTTAGCTTATCAGGACACTGCGGTTTCACCACGGTAGTCACGATCAGCCCGACTGAGCTGCCGGGAAGCATGTTTTTACATTTTAGACATGGCGATCAACCTTGATGGCCATGTCTGAAGGGTTAATACCAGACATCACTGCGATCGATGATGTTCGGTATTAACCACAGGTCCCGGCTGTTGCTAGGTGCAGGGACTGACCCGATATGATGCGGGGTCAGCCCGCGACCCCGCGTTATGCTGTGGGAGTGGGCGCAGGACGTACAGGTATGCCCTACATCCTTATAGGAAAAGTATCAAATAAAGGCTATTGCTCCTTCCAATGCTCATTGTGTATACAAATCACTGAACCACTTTTCCTTCAAGGAATAACGTGTGCTGCCACGATCCAATATGTGAACAACCATATTAATCTATTTAAAGGAGTTCTTTAGCCATAGACAACTTATCCCCTATCTGCAGGATAGAGGATAAGTTTCTGATCTTGGGGGGGTCCGACTAAGAGGTCCACAGGCACACCCCCTCCATTCAGCTCTATGGGAGAGGTGGGGATGCACAAACATTGCATCTCTACCTATCTCATCGAGATACATGGAGGGGGGTCGGCCGGCAGAGCCAGGGCCCCATACATGAGATCGTGGGAGGTCCCAGCATCAGAGCTGGGGACCCATACAGGAGATCGCAGGGGGTCCCAGAATTTGGATCCCCCGCAATCAGACACTTATCCCTTATCCAGCGTATAAGGGATACGTTGTCTATGGCTGTAGAACTCCTTTAAAGTGTACAATGTGTTTCGAGTGCTTCTGTCCTCTTCCTCAGCTACCTCAAGTATCAATGGTACCTGAGGAAGAGGAAACACATGGTAAGATTTAAATAAAATTATATGGTTGCGCATATTAGATTGCAGCAGTTAGGGATGGGCGAGTCGAATTTGACGAATCCGAATTTATGTATTTCAGGAAAAATTTTCTTTGCAACGAATCCGAATATTGCCGCGATTCAATTGCACGAATCACTTAATTAAACTCCATTAAGTGCAGTCCAGGCTCCAGGGCTAAAATGGCAGATGCACATGTGAGGACATGGGGCAAGGAACTTTGGGAAGGTGGCAATGCGGGTAGACAGGATGACCCTGAATCACGTGCAGCATACAGCCTATCAGCACTCAGCCACCCCTATGATGTCACAGCCCTATATAATCGGCAACCATCTTGCGGCCAGGCATTGGAATGTTTTATTTCAGAGAGAGTGTTTCATTGCAGGGAAAGATAGAGCAGGGTGTGTGCGTTGCACAGAAAAACAGCTTGACAGCAGCGATTCAACACAAGCCGAAAACACTGCAGAAAAGCACTGACAGGGAATGGAGAAAGTACACTTTTGGGTGTAATACACAGCGACTCTACTGGTGCAGTGGTGTACAGCAACTCTAAAGCTTATAGGAACCAGTTAGGCTGAGCACTAAAAGCCAGTGTCACCTGCTATTTGTGCCTAATAATACTGTACTGGGCTCTACTACACAGCGATTCTGTACTGCTGCAGTTGGTTGTACAACAACTGTAAAGCTAATAGGGGTCAGTAGAGTGAGGACAAAAAGCCATAGTCAAATGATTACAGTGCCTAATACAGGTTGCGTAGCAGAGCTTATTGTCCTCTCATAAGTGTGTGTACATAGGTGGTGTACGTTTTTTTTTTTCACAGTAAAACTAATTTGGGCCTAGTTACTGTGAAAGGCCAGCCAAAGCTACATACTTGTTTTTGTAGCTTAATAAAGTTTGTAGTGGAGCGCATAGTCCTCCTCTCATAAGTTTAAACTGTACGTACACCTACGTGGTGTCCTTTATATATTTTCCTGTAAAATTAATTGGGGCCTAGTTACTGTGAAAGGCCAGCCAAAGCTACCCACTTGTTTCTGTAGCCTTATATAGTGACCCCCCGACCTACGATGGCCTCGACATATGATCAAATCGACATACGATGGCCTCTCAGAGGCCATCGCATGTCGATGTCAGCATCGACATACAATGCTTTTTTATGTCGGGGCCATCGCATTAAGTGCTATCCGGCATCGCTAAATGCTTAAGCTGCTGCCGGAAAGCAGCTTAATGTTCCCAGTGTGGTGCGGTAAGTATTACTTACCCCTCCACGATGCTCCGGGGTGCTCTCCGGGTCCAGCGCTGGTCTTCCGATGTCTTCTCAGCCCTCTTCGATGACGTCAATACGCTGCTGCGCATGTCATCCAATAGGAATGGCGTACGCAGCGGCGTAATGACGTCGCTACGCAGGCCCAGTAAGGCCTTGCGGAAGACAGCAGAGGACCGGAGAAGACAGCGGAGGACCGGAGAAGACAGCGGAGAGCCCAGCGGAGGCCCAGGGACACCATCTAGAGCGGCGGGGACAGGTGAGTACAGCTTCCTATACTTTACATTGCACGAATCCCTCTACATACGATGGATTCGACAAACGATGGCTCGTTTGGAACGAATTACCATCGTATGTTGAGGGACCACTGTACAGTTTTTAGCATATTTTCCACCATATTGTCCACGTGTAAACTGAATGTACACCTATGTGGTGTACGTTTTTTTACCTGAAAAAATAATTTTAGCCTAGTTACTGTGAAAGGCCAGCCAAAGCTACTTGCTTGTTTCTGTAGCCTTATACAGTTTGTAGTGGAGCACATAGTCCTCCTCTCATAAGTGCAAACTGTACATACACCTACGTGATGTCATTCATATATTTTCCGGAAAAACTAATTTTGGCCTAGTTACTGTGAAAGGCCAGACAAAGCTACACACTTGTTTCTGTAGTCTAATACAGTTTTAAGCATAGTGGAGCGCATTGTCCTCCTCTCATAAGTGAAACATACATTCACTCAGCTGGTGTATAAGTATGTCAGGCAGAGAAGTGCCAGGATGTGCACAGAGGAGTGGCAGAGGCCTAGATTCATCAGGAGGTGGCAGAGGTCACAGCAGACTAGGGGTTCGTGGCAGCAGGAGTTGCAGCGAGAGGTCTGAGCTCCCGGTGTCAGCTATCAGTCGTGTCTCGACCAGCAACCCAGCAGCCATGATTGAGTGGTTCACACGGTTATCCATTTCATCCAAAGTCAGTCGACAGTCGGTGGGTTTCTCAGACTCAACCCTCTGTTGGCATGGCCCTCATGCTGCTGCTGCCACCTCCAGGCTCTGTCATTGTGCCGCCATATTGTCTCCTCATGCTGATGCTGCCACCTCCAGGCACTCTCATTGTGCCGCCATATGGTCTCCTCATGCTGATGCTGCCACCTCAAGGCTCTCTCATTATGCTGCTATATGGTCTCCTCATGCTGATGATGCCACCCCCAGGCTCTGTCATTGTGCCGCCATAAGGTCTCTGCATGCTGATGCTGCCACCTCAAGGCTCTCTCATTGTGCTGCTATATGGTCTCCTCATGCTGATGCTGCCACCTGCAGGCTCACTCATTGTGCCGCCATATGGTCTCTTCATGCTGATGCTACCACCTCCAGGCTCTCTCATTGTGCTTCCATGGATACTGCAAAACATAATTAACGTGCTTGTCCCAAGTTACAGAAATTCTTAAAGTCAGTAATCTCAGTAATGAGGATATACATTAGTTAAAACTTAACTTTTCTTAGGATAAAATATACGGACCCAATTTTTTTTTTAAATCTAACAAAAGGAAAGGTGTGCAAAAAACACCATGTGCCACCTACACCACCAAGTATTGATGCGATGCAAATACCCCTAAAAGGTGGAAGGGAACAACATACGGTCCATTGTAACAGGTGGGAGTAAAAACTTCCCCTGTAAGGCCCTACTCTCGCACTATTAATACCCTTCTTGGCAAGTGTTACTGGCCCTAAAAAGGGTGGCCCCACACAGGAAACTCTCCCTATTTCCACCTAAAAACACTACCATTTCCCAGGGTTTTTAGGTGGAAATAGGGAGAGGTTCCTGTGTGGGGCCACCCTTTTTAGGGCAAGTAACACTTGCCAATAAGAGAATTAATAGTGCGAGTGTAGGGCCTTACATGGGAAGTTTTTACCCCCATCGGTTACAATGGATAAGAAGCCAGCAATGGATCGATGCAAAGAAAGTCCAGTTTATTATAATAGAATCCAGAGACACAAAGTGAACAAGGTAACGCGTTTCAGGCGATGCCGCCCTTACTCACTGAGTGACACCTGCCATGCGGTGGATGGGATACCTGTGGTGAGCTGGCCTACTTATCTCTATTGCACCTGTTACAATGGACCATTCATTGCTCTTTTCCACCTTTTAGAGACCTTTGCATCGCATCTATACTTGGTGGTGTAGGTTGCACATGGTGTTTTTAGCACACCTTTCCTTTTGTTAAATTTAACCCCTTAAGGACCAAGGGCGTACAGGTACGCCTTTGCTCCCTGGTACTTAAGGACCAAGGGCGTACCTGTACGCCCGTGGGAATTTCGGTCCCCGCCGCGCGCCGGACGGGGATCGCGCCTGGGTGACTGCTGATATCTATCAGCAGTCACCCCGCGCAAATGCCCAGGGGGGTCATTAGACCCCCCCATGTCGGCGATCGGCGCAAATCGCAAGTGATTCACACTTGCGATTTGCGCCGATTACGGGTCATACGGGTCTATGGTGACCCGGTGACCCGGAATAGAAGGGGGATCGCGGGTGTCCTAGACTCCCACGATCCCCCTGTAGCGATAGGAGTGAGGTGGCAGGGTTGCCACCCCTCTTATCTCTGCTATTGGTGGTCTAGACGCGACCACCAATAGCAGATCGGGGGCGGAGGGGTTTACTTTCGGTTTCCCCGTCCTGCCCACCCACAATAGGCGGGGCAGAACGGGGAAACCGACAGGGACCAGCGCCGAAGATCCACTTACCCATCGGCGATGGCAGCGGGCGACGATCGCGGAAGAAGAGGACCGCAACGCAGCTCCCTGGATCCAACGGAAGCCGGTGAGTTACTTAGCAACATCTGGAGGGCTACAGTCTGAGACCACTATAGTGGTCTCTAAACTGTAACCCTCCAGATGTTGCAAAACTACAACTCCCAGCATGCCCAGAGAGCTGTTTAGGCTTGCTGGGAGTTGCAGTTTTGCAACAGCTGGAGGTCTACAATTTGAGACCACTGCAAAGTGATCTCTATACTGTGCTCCTCCAGATCTTGCAAAACTACAACTCCCAGCATGCCCAGACAGCAGTTTGCTGTCTGGGCATGCTGGGAGTTGTAGTTTTGCAACATCTGGAGGTCCACAGTTTGGAGACCACTATGCAGTGGTCTCTAAACTATAGCTCTACAGATGTTGCAAAACTGCAACTCCCAGCAAGTCTAAACAGCAAACAGCTGTCTCTGCATGCTGGGAGTTGTAGTGTCGATCCCTCCAGCTGTTGCATAACTACATCTCCCAACATGCCTTTCGGCGATCAGTACATGCTGGGAGTTGAAGTTTTGCAACAGCTGGAGGCACACTGGTTGGAAAATACTGAGTTAGGTAACAGAACCTAACTGAAGGTTTTCCAACCAGTGTGCCTCCAGCTGTTGCAAAAGTACAACTCCCAGCATGCACGGTCTGTCAGTACATGCTGGGAGTTATAGTTTTGAAACAGCTGGAGGTTTGCCCCCCCATGTGAACGTACAGGGTACATTCACACTGGCGGGTTTACAGTAAGTTTTTCACCGCAGCGCAAACTCCTAGCGGTAAATTCACTGTAAACCCGCCAGTGTGACTGTACTTTAAAAACACTACACTACACTAACACATAATAAAGAGTAAAACACAACATATACACCCCCTTACACTGTCCCCCTAATAAAAAATAAAAAACGCATTGTACGGCAGTGTTTCCAAAACAGAGCCTCCAGCTGTTGCAAAACAACAACTCCCAGCATTTCCGGACAGCCACTGACTGTCCAGGCATGCTGGGAGTTTAGAAACAGCTGGAGGCACCCTGTTTGGGAATCACTGGCGTAGAATACCCCTATGTCCACCCCTGTGCAATCCCTAATTTAATCCTCAAATGCGCATGGCGCTCTCTCACTTCGGAGCCCTGTCGTATTTCAAGGAAACAGTTTAGTGCCACATATGGGGTATCTCCGTACTCGGGAGAAATTGCGTTACTAATTTTGGGGGCTTTTTTTCCTTTTACCCCTTATGAAAAAGAAAAGTTGGGGTCTACACCAGCCTGTTAGTGTAAAAAAAAAAAAATTTTTAACATATGCAAAAGTCGTGAAACCCGTATGGGGTATTAAGGCTCACTTTATTCCTTGTTACGTTCCTCAAGGGGTCTAGTTTCCAAAATGGTATGCCATGTGTTTTTTTTTTTGCTGTTCTGGCACCATAGGGGCTTCCTAAATGCGACATGCCCCCCGAGCAAAATTTGCTCTCAAAAAGTCAAATATCACTCCTTCTCTTCGGAGCATTGTAGTTCGCCCGTAATGCACTTCATGCCAACTTATGGGGTACCTCCATACTCAGAAGAGATGGGGTTAAAAATTTTGGGGGGTATTTTCTGCTATTAACCTGGCAAAAATGCGAAATTTGGGGGGAAACACACATTTTAGTGAATTTTTTTTAAATTTTTTTTACATATGCAAAAGTCGTGAAACACCTGTGGGGTATTAAGGCTCACTTTATTCCTTGTTACGTTCCCCAAGGGGTCTAGTTTCCAAAATGGTATGCCATGTGGGTTATTTTTGCTGTTCTGGCACCATAGGGGCTTCCTAAATGCAACATGCCCCCCAAAAACCATTTCTGAAAAACGTACTCTCCAAAATCCCCTTGTTGCTCCTTCGCTTCTGAGCCCTCTACTGCGCCCGCCGAACACTTTACATAGACATATGAGGTATGTGCTTACTCGAGAGAAATTGGGCTACAAATATAAGTATACATTTTCTCCTTTTACCCCTTGTAAAAATTCAAAAATTGGGTTTACAAGAACATGCGAGTGTAAAAAATAAAGATTGTGAATTTTCTCCTTCACTTTGCTGCTATTCCTGTGAAACACCTAAAGGGTTAAAACCCTTACTGATTGTCATTTTGAATACTTTGGGGGGTGTAGTTTTTATAATGGGGTCATTTGTGGGGTATTTCTAATGGGAAGACCCTTCAAGTCCACTTCAAACCTGAACTGGTCTCTGAAAAAACGCGAGGTTCAAAATTTTGTGAAAAATTGGAATAGTGCTGCTGAACTTTGAAGCCCTCTGGTGTCTTCCAAAAGTAAAAACACGTCAATTTTATGATGCAAACATAAAGTAGACATATTGGAAATGTGAATAAAATAAAAAAATATTTTGAATATCCATTTTCCTTACAAGCAGATAGCTTCAAAGTTAGAAAAATGCAAAATTTTCAAATTTTTCATCAAATTTTGGGATTTTTCACCAAGAAAGGATGCAATTTACCACAAAATTTTACCACTATGTTAAAGTAGAATATGTCAAGAAAAAACAATCTCGGAATCAGATTGCTAACTAAAAGCATTCCAGAGTTATTAATGTTTAAAGTGACAGTGGTCAGATGTGCAAAAAACGCTCTGGTCCTAAGATGTAAAATGGCCTGGTCCTTAACCCCTTAACGACGCAGGACGTATATTTACGTCCTGCGCCGGCTCCCGCGATATGAAGCGGGATCGGGCCGCGATCCCGCATCATATCGCGTGGGTCCCGGCGCTAATCAACGGCCGGGACCCGCGGCTAATACCACACATCGCCGATCGCGGCGATGTGCGGTATTAACCCTTTAGAAGCGGCGGTCAAAGCTGACCGCCGCTTCTAAAGTGAAAGTGAAAGTGACCCGGCTGCTCAGTCGGGCTGTTCGGGACCGCCGCGGTGAAATCGCGGCGTCCCGAACAGCTGATCGGACACCGGGAGGGCTCTTACCTGCCTCCCCGGTGTCCGATCGACGAATGACTGCTCCGTGCCTGAGATCCAGGCAGGAGCAGTCAAGCGCCGATAATGCTGATCACAGGCGTGTTAATGCACGCCAGTGATCAGCATTAGAGATCAGTGTGTGCAGTGTTATAGGTCCCTATGGGACCTATAACACTGCAAAAAAAAAGTAAAAAAAAAGTGTTAATAAAGGTCATTTAACCCCTTCCCTAATAAAAGTTTGAATCACCCCCCTTTTCCCATAAAAAAAATAAAACAGTGTAAAAAAAATAAAAAATAAACATATGTGGTATCACCGCGTGCGTAAATGTCCGAACTATAAAAATATATCATTAATTAAGCCGTACGGTCAATGGCGTACGCGCAAAAAAATTCCAAAGTCCAAAAAAGCGTATTTTGGTCACTTTTTATATCATTAAAAAATGAATAAAAAGTGATCAAAAAGTCCGATCAAAACAAAAATCATACCGATAAAAACTTCAGATCACGGCGCAAAAAATGAGTCCTCATACCACCCCATACATGGAAAAATAAAAAAGTTATAGGGGTCAGAAAATGACATTTTTAAACGTATAAATTTTCCTGCATGTAGTTATGATTTTTTCCAGAAGTGCGACAATATCAAACCTATATAAGTAGGGTATCATTTTAACCGTATGGACCTACAGAATAATGATAAGGTGTAATTTTTACCGAAATATGCACTGCGTAGAAACGAAAGCCCCCAAAAGTTACAAAATGGCGTTTTTTTTTCGATTTTGTCGCACAATGATTTTTTTTTCCGTTTCGCCGTGCATTTTTGGGTAAAATGACTAATGTCACTGCAAAGTAGAATTGGCGACGCAAAAAATAAGCCATAATATGGATTTTTAGGTGGAAAATTGAAAGGGTTATGATTTTTAAAAGGTAAGGAGGAAAAAACGAAAGTGCAAAAACGGAAAAACCCTGAGTCCTTAAGGGGTTAAGGGGTTAAAAAAAAATTGGGTCCATATATTTTATCCTAAGAATAATATTAATCTATTGCCGCAAATGGGCGTTCATTAATGTCCATCTGCGTCTCCCAAGGTATGATGAGAGCTCAGCTGTAAACAACCAGGACCCACGGCTAATGCCTGACATCGCCAATCAGGCATCACGAACAGCTTGCAGGACACGAGGAGGATCCTTACCTTCCTCCTCGCTGTTCGATTGCCGAATGACTGCTCCATGCCTGAGATCCAAGCAGGAGCAGTCAAGCGGCAGAAACACTGTTCAATGCTATGCTATGGCATAGCATTGAACAGTATGAGAGATCAATGTAATGCATGCTATAGTCCCTTATGGGGTCTATAACATTGCAAAAAAAGGGAAAAAAGTAAATAAAGATCATTTAACCCCTCCCCTAATAAAAGTTTGAATCACTCCCCTTTTCCCATAAAAAAAACTGTGTAATTAAAAATAAATATAAATGTATGTGGTATCACTGCATACATAAATGTCCAAACTATAAAAATATATAGATAATTAAACCACACGGTCAATGGTGTAAGCCTAAAAAAAATTCATAGGGGTCAGAAGATGACAATTTTAAACATATACATTTTCCTGCATGTAGTTATTATCTTTTCAAGGAGTAAGACAATATCAAACCTATATATGTAGGGCATCATTTTAAATATAAGGACCTACAGAAAAAAAGATAAGGTGTCATTTTTACCAAAAAATGTACTGCGTAAAAATGGAAGCCCCCAAAATTGACAATATGGTGTTTTTTTTCTTCAATTTTTTCACAATGATTAAATTTTTTTATTTTGCTGTAGATATTTGGGTAAAATGACTGATGTCATTACTAGAGATGAGAAAACTTTGGTGATTCGATCAAAAAAATTTGGTTTGATACAAATTTATTTGCGGCAAATCTATATTAAAAACGGCCATTTCTGGCCTACAGAGAGCATCAACAGGCGTGTAGAACACTTTACTGTGTTCTAACACGCATATGGAGTGTGCTGAAGTTGTGAAATAATACTGTTATTCAGTATAACATGCAGATTACAGGCATCACTTTTAGAATCACTGCCACAGAGTGGTACAATGACAGAGCCTGTAGGTGGCATCAGCATGAGGAGACCATATAGTGGCTGAATGACACAGCATGGAGGTGTTGGCAGCATGAGGACACCGTATAGTGGCTGAATGGCACAGCATGGAGGTGTTGGCAGCATGAGGAAACCATATAGTGGCTGAATGACACAGTGTGGAGGTGTTAGCAGCATGAGGAGACCATATAGTGGCTGAATGACTCAGCGTGGAGGTGTTAGCAACATGAGGAGACCATATAGTGGCTGAATGACACTGCGTCGAGGTGTTGGCATCATGAGGAGACCATATAAAGGCTGAATGACACATTGTGGAGGTGTTGGCAGAATGAGGAGACCATATAGTGGCTGAATGACACAGCCTGGAGCTGGCAGCAGCATGAGTAGACACTAGGGTTTCACAGTCCTTAAGACTAAAAGATGAATTTTGAAATTTAAATTGAAGATTTGTGGTAGCCAGTGCTACCATAAAAAATGTTTAGGTCCAGGCCCAGGCCCAGCAGCATCAGTAAACCATATATTGGCTGAATGACACAGCCTAGAGTTAGATGAATCATGAGGAGACCATATAGTGTCTGAATTACACAGCCAGGAGTTTGCAGCAGCATGACTAGACACTAGGGCTTCACAATCCCTAAGATTAAAAGATCAATTCTGAAATTTAAACTGAAGATTTTGAGTAGCTAATGCTACCATAACATAATTTTTATTCCCAGACCCAGGCCCAGCAGCATCAGTAAACCATATATTGTCTGAATAACATAGCCTGGGGGTGGCTGAAGCATGAGGAGACCATATAGTGTCTGAATGGCACAGCCTGGAGTTGGCAGCAGCATTGGTAGACACTAGGGCTTCACAATCTCTAAGATTAAAAGATGAATTCTGAAATTTAAACTGAAGATTTTGGGTAGCTAGTGCTACCATAACAACATTTTTATTCCCAAACCCAGGCCCAGCAGCATCAGTAAACCATACATTGCCTGAATGACACAGCCTGGAGCTGGCTGAAGCATGAGGAGACCATATAGTGTCTGAATGGCAAAGCCTAGAGTTAGCAACAGCATGAGGAGACTATTGAAATTTATGATTTTTAAATTTAAATGTAAGATTTTGAAATTGAAATTAAGGATTTTGAAATTGAAATTTCACTACTCTGCCTGACATACTTATTGCTCATATGAGGGGAGTACAATAGGCTTCACTTTGCTTAAAACAGTATTTGTCTAGAACAGCAGCAGGTGTGTACTATTGGCTGTCCTTTCACAGTATTAAGACCCATGACAGATTAACAGGTACTAAACAGTACACTACTTAGATGTAGGTATGTGGTATGAACTTACGAGGGCAGAAAAATTTGCTACAATACGCTTGAAAATACTTTTTTTTTTCCTGTGTACCAGATTCCAAAATTCCTTTATAATCAGAAATTGTCAGAATACCACCTGACATTTAAAATAATAAAATTATACAGGGGCGGACATATCACTTGTTCAGCCGGTTCGGCTGCACAGGGGCCCAGCGTGTTAGGGGGCCCCCTAGTAGCCCAGGTCACAGCCTGGGCCTCACAGTCTGGGCCCCTGCAGGGCCCCCTGCCAGTACTTCATACTAAATGCTGCAGCAACAGGTCCCGGACCTGCCGCTGACAGCAGTAATTTACCTCGGCCGGGTGAGAGGACAGGCCAGGGGCTGATGGGAACAGACGTGCCCCGCGCAGGCACGCACGTCTGTTCCAAGCCCCTGACGTCACGTGTCATGGCCTCTGATCCCGGCAGAAGCGACAGGAGCAGCAAACCCTCCCGCCTCACACGGCCGCATCGCTGAGCAGATAAGGTGAGGAGAGCGACGGTCGGGTGCAGGGCAGTGGGGGGTTGGGGAGGGGATTGTAGTGATGATGAAGAGGACAGGAGGGGTGTTGAAGAGGTTGGTGGTGTAATGATAAGAAAGATTGGGGGTCTGGGAGAGCGTAGTGTTGATAAGGAGGACCAGAGGGGGGGTCAGGGGGGTAATGATTAGGGGGTTTAATGTTGATGAGAAGGACTGGGGTGGGGGGTGTCAGCTGTGTAATACTGATGAGGTGCTTAAGGTATATGGGATGATGAGGAGACTGAGGATGGAGTGCATGGGGTGTATGGGGTGATGAGGAGACTGAGGATGGAGTGCATGGGGTGTATGGGGTGATGAGGAGACTGAGGATGGAGTGCATGGAGTGTATGGGGTGATGAGGAGACTGAGGATGGAGTGCATGGGGTGTATGGGGTGATGAGGAGACTGAGGATGGAGTGCATGGGGTGTATGGGGTGATGAGGAGACTGAGGATGGAGTGCATGGAGTGTATGGGGTGATGAGGAGACTGAGGATGGAGTGCATGGGGTGTATGGGGTGATGAGGAGACTGAGGATGGAGTGCATGGGGTGATGAGGAGACTGAGGATGGAGTGCATGGGGTGATGAGGAGACTGAGGATGGGGTGTATGCGGTGATGAGGAGACTGAGGATGGAGTGCATGGGGTGAGGAGGAGACTGAGGATGGAGTGCATGGGGTGTATGGGGTGATGAGGAGACTGAGGATGGAGTGCATGGGGTGAGGAGGAGACTGAGGATGGAGTGCATGGGGTGTATGGGGTGATGAGGAGACTGAGGATGGAGTGCGTGGGGTGTATGGGGTGATGTGGAGACTGAGGATGGAGTGCATGGGGTGTATGGGGTGATGAGGAGACTGAGGATGGAGTGCATGGAGTGTATGGGGTGATGAGGAGACTGAGGATGGAGTGCATGGGGTGTATGGGGTGATGAGGAGACTGAGGATGGAGTGCATGGGGTAATGAGGAGACTGAGGATGGAGTGTATGGGGTGATGAGGAGACTGAGGATGGAGTGCATGGGGTGATGAGGAGACTGAGGATGGAGTGCATGGGGTGTATGGGGTGATGAGGAGACTGAGGATGGAGTGCATGGGGTGATGAGGAGACTGAGGATGGAGTGCATGGGGTGTATGGGGTGATGAGGAGACTGAGGATGGAGTGCATGGGGTGATGAGGAGACTGAGGATGGAGTGCATGGGGTGATGAGGAGACTGAGGATGGAGTGCATGGGGTGATGAGGAGACTGAGGATGGAGTGCATGGGGTGATGAGGAGACTGAGGATGGGGTGCGTGGGGTGAATGGGGTGATGAGGAGACTGAGGATGGAGTGCGTGGGGCGATGAGGAGACTGAGGATAGGGTGATGAGGAGACTGAGGATGGAGTGCGTGGGGCGATGAGGAGACTGAGGATGGGGTGATGAGGAGACTGAGGATGGAGTGCATGGGGGGATGAGGAGACTGAGGATGGAGTGCATGGGGTGATGAGGAGACTGAGGATGGGGTTTATGCGGTGATGAGGAGACTGAGGATGGAGTGCATGGGGTGATGAGGAGACTGAGGATGGAGTGCATGGGGTGATGAGGAGACTGAGGATGGAGTGCATGGGGTGATGAGGAGACTGAGGATGGAGTGTGTGGGGTGTATGGGGTGATGAGGAGACTGAGGATGGAGTGCATGGGGTGATGAGGAGAGTGAGGATGGGGTGTATGCGGTGATGAGGAGACTGAGGATGGAGTGCATGGGTTGATGAGGAGACTGAGGATGGAGTGCATGGGGTGATGAGGAGACTGAGGATGGGGTGCGTGGGGTGTATGGAGTGATGAGGAGACTGAGGATGGGGTGTGTGGGGTGTATGAGGTGATGAGGAGACTGAGGATGGAGTGCATGGAGTGTATGGGGTGATGAGGAGACTGAGGATGGAGTGCATGGGGTGTATGGGGTGATGAGGAGACTGAGGATGGAGTGCATGGGGTGATGAGGAGACTGAGGATGGAGTGCATGGGGTGATGAGGAGACTGAGGATGGGGTGTATGCGGTGATGAGGAGACTGAGGATGGAGTGCATGGGGTGAGGAGGAGACTGAGGATGGAGTGCATGGGGTGTATGGGGTGATGAGGAGACTGAGGATGGAGTGCGTGGGGTGTATGGGGTGATGAGGAGACTGAGGATGGAGTGCATGGGGTGTATGGGGTGATGAGGAGACTGAGGATGGAGTGCATGGGGTGATGAGGAGACTGAGGATGGAGTGCGTGGGGTGTATGGGGTGATGAGGAGACTGAGGATGGAGTGCATGGGGTGATGAGGAGAGTGAGGATGGGGTGTATGCGGTGATGAGGAGACTGAGGATGGAGTGCATGGGGTGATGAGGAGACTGAGGATGGAGTGCATGGGGTGATGAGGAGACTGAGGATGGGGTGCGTGGGGTGTATGGGGTGATGAGGAGACTGAGGATGGGGTGTGTGGGGTGTATGGGGTGATGAGGAGACTGAGGATGGGGTGTGTGGGGTGTATGGGGTGATGAGGAGACTGAGGATGGAGTGCATGGGGTGATGAGGAGACTGAGGATGGAGTGTATGCGGTGATGAGGAGACTGAGGATGGGGTGTATGCGGTGATGAGGAGACTGAGGATGGAGTGCATGGGGTGATGAGGAGACTGAGGATGGGGTGTATGCGGTGATGAGGAGACTGAGGATGGAGTGCATGGGGTGAGGAGGAGACTGAGGATGGAGTGCATGGGGTGTATGGGGTGATGAGGAGACTGAGGATGGAGTGCGTGGGGTGTATGGGGTGATGAGGAGACTGAGGATGGAGTGCATGGGGTGTATGGGGTGATGAGGAGACTGAGGATGGAGTGCATGGGGTGATGAGGAGACTGAGGATGGAGTGCATGGGGTGATGAGGAGACTGAGGATGGAGTGCGTGGGGTGTATGGGGTGATGAGGAGACTGAGGATGGAGTGCATGGGGTGATGAGGAGAGTGAGGATGGGGTGTATGCGGTGATGAGGAGACTGAGGATGGAGTGCATGGGGTGATGAGGAGACTGAGGATGGAGTGCATGGGGTGATGAGGAGACTGAGGATGGAGTGCATGGGGTGTATGGGGTGATGAGGAGACTGAGGATGGAGTGCGTGGGGTGTATGTGGTGATGAGGAGACTGAGGATGGAGTGCATGGGGTGTATGGGTTGATGAGGAGACTGAGGATGGAGTGCATGGGGTGATGAGGAGACTGAGGATGGAGTGCGTGGGGTGTATGGGGTGATGAGGAGACTGAGGATGGAGTGCATGGGGTGATGAGGAGAGTGAGGATGGGGTGTATGCGGTGATGAGGAGACTGAGGATGGAGTGCATGGGGTGATGAGGAGACTGAGGATGGAGTGCATGGGGTGATGAGGAGACTGAGGATGGGGTGCGTGGGGTGTATGGGGTGATGAGGAGACTGAGGATGGGGTGTGTGGGGTGTATGGGGTGATGAGGAGACTGAGGATGGGGTGTGTGGGGTGTATGGGGTGATGAGGAGACTGAGGATGGAGTGCATGGGGTGATGAGGAGACTGAGGATGGGGTGTATGCGGTGATGAGGAGACTGAGGATGGGGTGTATGCGGTGATGAGGAGACTGAGGATGGAGTGCATGGGGTGATGAGGAGACTGAGGATGGGGTGTATGCGGTGATGAGGAGACTGAGGATGGAGTGCATGGGGTGAGGAGGAGACTGAGGATGGAGTGCATGGGGTGTATGGGGTGATGAGGAGACTGAGGATGGAGTGCGTGGGGTGTATGGGGTGATGAGGAGACTGAGGATGGAGTGCATGGGGTGTATGGGGTGATGAGGAGACTGAGGATGGAGTGCATGGGGTGATGAGGAGACTGAGGATGGAGTGCATGGGGTGATGAGGAGACTGAGGATGGAGTGCGTGGGGTGTATGGGGTGATGAGGAGACTGAGGATGGAGTGCATGGGGTGATGAGGAGAGTGAGGATGGGGTGTATGCGGTGATGAGGAGACTGAGGATGGAGTGCATGGGGTGATGAGGAGACTGAGGATGGAGTGTATGGGGTGATGAGGAGACTGAGGATGGGGTGCGTGGGGTGTATGGGGTGATGAGGAGACTGAGGATGGGGTGTGTGGGGTGTATGGGGTGATGAGGAGACTGAGGATGGGTTGTGTGGGGTGTATGGGGTGATGAGACTGAAGATGGGGTGCGTGGGGTGTATGGGGGTGATGAGGAGACTGAGGATGGGGTATATGGGGGTGATGAGGAGACCGAGGATGGGTTGTGTGGGGTGCATGGGGTGATGAGACTGAGGATGGGGTGCGTGGGGTGATGATTAGACTGAGAATGGGTTGTGTTGGGTGTATGGGGGGATGAGACTGAGGATGGAAGGCGTGGGGTGTATGGGGTGATGAGGAGACTGAGGATGGAGTGCGTGGGGTGTATGGGGTGATTCAGTGGTGTATCGTGGTTGGCAGTATTATATTCAGGGGTACAGTGGTTGGCAGTATTATATTCAGGGGTACAGTATTTGGCAGTATTATATTCAGGGGTACAGTGATTGGCAGTATTTAGGGAGTACAGTGGTTGGCAGTATTATATTCAGGGATACAGTGGTTGGCAGTATTATATTCAGGGGTACAGTGGTTGGAAGTATTTAGGGAGTACAGTGGTTGGCAGTATTATATTCAGGGGCACAGTGGTTGGCAGTATTATATTCAGGGGTACAGTATTTGGCAGTATTATATTCAGGGGTACAGTGGTTGGCAGTATTTAGGGAGTACAGTGGTTGGCAGTATTATATTCAGGGACACAGTGGTTGGCAGTATTATATTCAGGGGTACAGTGGTTGGCAGTATTATATTCAGGGGTACAGTGGTTGGCAGTATTATATTCAGGGGGTACAGTGGTTGGCAGTATTATATTCAGGGGTACAGTGGTTGGAAGTATTTAGGGAGTACAGTGGTTGGCAGTATTATATTCAGGGGCACAGTGGTTGGCAGTATTATATTCAGGGGTACAGTATTTGGCAGTATTATATTCAGGGGTACAGTGGTTGGCAGTATTTAGGGAGTACAGTGGTTGGCAGTATTATATTCAGGGATACAGTGGTTGGCAGTATTATATTCAGGGGTACAGTGGTTGGCAGTATTATATTCAGGGGTACAGTGGTTGGCAGTATTATATTCAGGGGGTACAGTGGTTGGCAGTATTATATTCAGGGGTACAGTGGTTGGCAGTATTCAGGGAGTACAGTGGTTGGCAGTATTATATTCAGGGGTACAGTGGTTGGCAGTATTATATTCAGGGGTACAGTGGTTGGCAGTATTATATTCAGGGGTACAGTGGTTGGCAGTATTATATTCAGGGGGTACAGTGGTTGGCAGTATTATATTCAGGGGTACAGTGGTTGGCAGTATTCAGGGGGTACAGTGGTTGGCAGTATTATATTCAGGGGTACAGTGGTTGGCAGTATTCAGGGGGTACAGTGGTTGGCAGTATTATATTCAGGGGTACAGTGGTTGGCAGTATTATATTCAGGGGGTACAGTGGTTGGCAGTATTCAGGGGGTACAGTGGTTGGCAGTATTATATTCAGGGGTACAGTGGTTGGCAGTATTCAGGGGGTACAGTGGTTGGCAGTATTATATTCAGGGGTACAGTGGTTGGCAGTATTATATTCAGGGGGTACAGTGGTTGGCAGTATTATATTCAGGGGTACAGTGGTTGGCAGTATTATATTCATGGAGTACAGTGGTTGGCAGTATTATATTCAGGGGTACAGTATTTGGCAGTATTATATTCAGGGGGTACAGTGGTTGGCAGTATTATATTCAGGGGTACAGTGGTTGGCAGTATTATATTCAGGGGTACAGTATTTGGCAGTATTATATTCAGGGGTACAGTGGTTGGCAGTATTTAGGGAGTACAGTGGTTGGCAGTATTATATTCAGGGATACAGTGGTTGGCAGTATTATATTCAGGGGTACAGTGGTTGGCAGTATTTAGGGAGTACAGTGGTTGGCAGTATTATATTCAGGGGCACAGTGGTTGGCAGTATTATATTCAGGGGTACAGTATTTGGCAGTATTATATTCAGGGGTACAGTGGTTGGCAGTATTTAGGGAGTACAGTGGTTGGCAGTATTATATTCAGGGATACAGTGGTTGACAGTATTATATTCAGGGGTACAGTGGTTGGCAGTATTATATTCAGGGGTACAGTGGTTGGCAGTATTATATTCAGGGGGTACAGTGGTTGGCAGTATTATATTCAGGGGTACAGTGGTTGGCAGTATTCAGGGAGTACAGTGGTTGGCAGTATTATATTCAGGGGTACAGTGGTTGGCAGTATTATATTCAGGGGTACAGTGGTTGGCAGTATTATATTCAGGGGTACAGTGGTTGGCAGTATTCAGGGGGTACAGTGGTTGGCAGTATTATATTCAGGGGTACAGTGGTTGGCAGTATTCAGGGGGTACAGTGGTTGGCAGTATTATATTCAGGGGTACAGTGGTTGGCAGTATTATATTCAGGGGGTACAGTGGTTGCCAGTATTCAGGGGGTACAGTGGTTGGCAGTATTATATTCAGGGGTACAGTGGTTGGCAGTATTCAGGGGGTACAGTGGTTGGCAGTATTATATTCAGGGGTACAGTGGTTGGCAGTATTATATTCAGGGGGTACAGTGGTTGGCAGTATTATATTCAGGGGTACAGTGGTTGGCAGTATTATATTCATGGAGTACAGTGGTTGGCAGTATTATATTCAGGGGGTACAGTGGTTGGCAGTATTATATTCAGGGGTACAGTGGTTGGCAGTATTATATTCAGGGGTACAGTATTTGGCAGTATTATATTCAGGGGTACAGTGGTTGGCAGTATTTAGGGAGTACAGTGGTTGGCAGTATTATATTCAGGGATACAGTGGTTGGCAGTATTATATTCAGGGGTACAGTGGTTGGCAGTATTTAGGGAGTACAGTGGTTGGCAGTATTATATTCAGGGGCACAGTGGTTGGCAGTATTATATTCAGGGGTACAGTATTTGGCAGTAATATATTCAGGGGTACAGTGGTTGGCAGTATTTAGGGAGTACAGTGGTTGGCAGTATTATATTCAGGGATACAGTGGTTGGCAGTATTATATTCAGGGGTACAGTGGTTGGCAGTATTATATTCAGGGGTACAGTGGTTGGCAGTATTATATTCAGGGGGTACAGTGGTTGGCAGTATTATATTCAGGGGTACAGTGGTTGGCAGTATTCAGGGAGTACAGTGGTTGGCAGTATTATATTCAGGGGTACAGTGGTTGGCAGTATTATATTCAGGGGTACAGTGGTTGGCAGTATTATATTCAGGGGTGCAGTGGTTGGCAGTATTATATTCAGGGGGTACAGTGGTTGGCAGTATTATATTCAGGGGTACAGTGGTTGGCAGTATTCAGGGGGTACAGTGGTTGGCAGTATTATATTCAGGGGTACAGTGGTTGGCAGTATTCAGGGGGTACAGTGGTTGGCAGTATTATATTCAGGGGTACAGTGGTTGGCAGTATTATATTCAGGGGGTACAGTGGTTGGCAGTATTCAGGGGGTACAGTGGTTGGCAGTATTATATTCAGGGGTACAGTGGTTGGCAGTATTCAGGGGGTACAGTGGTTGGCAGTATTATATTCAGGGGTACAGTGGTTGGCAGTATTATATTCAGGGGTACAGTGGTTTGCAGTATTATATTCAGGGGTACAGTGGTTGGCAGTATTATATTCATGGAGTACAGTGGTTGGCAGTATTATATTCAGGGGGTACAGTGGTTGGCAGTATTATATTCGGGGGTACAGTGGTTGGCAGTATTATATTCAGGGGTACAGTGGTTGGCAGTATTCAGGGGGTACAGTGGTTGGCAGTATTATATTCAGGGGGTACAGTGGTTGGCAGTATTCAGGGGGTACAGTGGTTGGCAGTATTATATTCAGGGGTACAGTGGTTGGCAGTATTATATTCAGGGGTACAGTGGTTGGCAGTATTATATTCATGGAGTACAGTGGTTGGCAGTATTATATTCAGGGGTACAGTGGTTGGCAGTATTATATTCAGGGGTACAGTGGTTGGCAGTATTATATTCATGGAGTACAGTGGTTGGCAGTATTATATTCAGGGGTACAGTGGTTGGCAGTATTCAGGGGGTACAGTGGTTGGCAGTATTATATTCAGGGGTACAGTGGTTGGCAGTATTCAGGGGGTACAGTGGTTGGCAGTATTATATTCAGGGGTACAGTGGTTGGCAGTATTATATTCAGGGGGTACAGTGGTTGGCAGTATTCAAGGGGTACAGTGGTTGGCAGTATTATATTCAGGGGTACAGTGGTTGGCAGTATTCAGGGGGTACAGTGGTTGGCAGTATTATATTCAGGGGTACAGTGGTTGGCAGTATTATATTCAGGGGGTACAGTGGTTGGCAGTATTATATTCAGGGGTACAGTGGTTGGCAGTATTATATTCATGGAGTACAGTGGTTGGCAGTATTATATTCAGGGGGTACAGTGGTTGGCAGTATTATATTCAGGGGTACAGTGGTTGGCAGTATTATATTCAGGGGTACAGTATTTGGCAGTATTATATTCAGGGGTACAGTGGTTGGCAGTATTTAGGGAGTACAGTGGTTGGCAGTATTATATTCAGGGATACAGTGGTTGGCAGTATTATATTCAGGGGTACAGTGGTTGGCAGTATTTAGGGAGTACAGTGGTTGGCAGTATTATATTCAGGGACACAGTGGTTGGCAGTATTATATTCAGGGGTACAGTATTTGGCAGTATTATATTCAGGGGTACAGTGGTTGGCAGTATTTAGGGAGTACAGTGGTTGGCAGTATTATATTCAGGGATACAGTGGTTGGCAGTATTATATTCAGGGGTACAGTGGTTGGCAGTATTATATTCAGGGGTACAGTGGTTGGCAGTATTATATTCAGGGGGTACAGTGGTTGGCAGTATTATATTCAGGGGTACAGTGGTTGGCAGTATTCAGGGAGTACAGTGGTTGGCAGTATTATATTCAGGGGTACAGTGGTTGGCAGTATTATATTCAGGGGTACAGTGGTTGGCAGTATTATATTCAGGGGTACAGTGGTTGGCAGTATTATATTCAGGGGGTACAGTGGTTGGCAGTATTATATTCAGGGGTACAGTGGTTGGCAGTATTCAGGGGGTACAGTGGTTGGCAGTATTATATTCAGGGGTACAGTGGTTGGCAGTATTCAGGGGGTACAATGGTTGGCAGTATTATATTCAGGGGTACAGTGGTTGGCAGTATTATATTCAGGGGGTACAGTGGTTGGCAGTATTCAGGGGGTACAGTGGTTGGCAGTATTATATTCAGGGGTACAGTGGTTGGCAGTATTCAGGGGGTACAGTGGTTGGCAGTATTATATTCAGGGGTACAGTGGTTGGCAGTATTATATTCAGGGGGTACAGTGGTTTGCAGTATTATATTCAGGGGTACAGTGGTTGGCAGTATTATATTCATGGAGTACAGTGGTTGTCAGTATTATATTCAGGGGGTACAGTGGTTGGCAGTATTATATTCGGGGGTACAGTGGTTGGCAGTATTATATTCAGGGGTACAGTGGTTGGCAGTATTCAGGGGGTACAGTGGTTGGCAGTATTATATTCAGGGGGTACAGTGGTTGGCAGTATTCAGGGGGTACAGTGGTTGGCAGTATTATATTCGGGGGTACAGTGGTTGGCAGTATTATATTCAGGGGTACAGTGGTTGGCAGTATTATATTCATGGAGTACAGTGGTTGGCAGTATTATATTCAGGGGTACAGTGGTTGGCAGTATTATATTCAGGGGTACAGTGGTTGGCAGTATTATATTCATGGAGTACAGTGGTTGGCAGTATTATATTCAGGGGTACAGTGGTTGGCAGTATTATATTCGGAGGTACAGTGGTTGGCAGTATTATATTCAGGGGTACAGTGGTTGGCAGTATTCAGGGGGTACAGTGGTTGGCAGTATTATATTCAGGGGGTACAGTGGTTGGCAGTATTATATTCTGGGGGTACAGTGGTTGGCAATATTATATTCAGGGGGTACAGTGGTTGGCAGTATTATATTCAGGGGTACAGTGGTTGGCAGTATTCAGGGGGTACAGTGGTTGGCAGTATTATATTCAGGGGGTACAGTATTTGGCAAGGTTATAATGATTACTGTCATCATACAGAGGATGAGGATCTACTGACAAATGAAGGAACCAATGATGTCCAGGTGTCAGACTCTGCAGAGAAGATGGAAGAAATCCTGGTGTCTGGACCAGATGAAGAAGAAAAGTAAAGACAACAGAGAAGACGTCACTCAGGTCAGTGATATCATTGTGTATTTTCCTAACTGTCCCATCAGAGCTTTAGTCACTGATATCATTGTGTAGTCTCCTGACTGTCCCATCAGCTGTAGTCACTTCAGACATGATGGGAGTTGCAGCTTTCCAACATCTCGGGAGCCACTTGAACCAAGGTGATTGGTGGGGGTCCCATGAGACAGACCCCCACCATAAAAATGGGCTGTTTATTTTAAAATGCCTGGGCCTATTTTTGGTCCCAGTCTGGCCCTGCCTGTAAGTCACTTCTATCACTAAGGATAAGAAGCCAAGGAACCAGGGGGTGCCAAGGGGTGTCATGCTAAGTCCAGGGGTGCGAATGTAAAGGGGAGCACTGCCCTCTGCCTCCCAGCTAGATACGGGTCAGGCTGACCCGGGGGAGTACTCACCGGGCCGCACACTGAGAGGGACAGGGGCCACCCGGAGCCCACCTCAGGAGCCGTTCCATCCACCTGTGGTGGACAAGGCAAGTGGCGACACTACACGCGCGGGGTAAGTGGAGGCCCCCCCGGTGGGGTCTAGGTACATGAGGGGGCACAGTGCTGGGGGGGGGGCCCAGGCACATTCTTTGCACAGGGGCCCTCTGCTGTCTGTGTCCGCCCCTGAAATTATACATACGTTCTCTGAAGAAAAGGATCCTTCATTAGATGACAATATTAGTATTGTATGTTCCAGTGACATTAGCTCATCGGAGGAAAAGGAAAACATGATACAACTTAATTCTGCAACGGAAGAACCACAACAAAGAATGAACAACTTAAAGCCTCCTGGAACTGAGGAATAGTCAGTCAATTCCAACAGCTGGTGATCAGTATCCACAGTTCCCTGTTTCTGCTAGTCTTTGGCAATATTCCTTTTATTATATGTCTGGTACCAACATGGCAATAATGCTGGGAGAGTAACTCAAGGATACCCACATGTTTACTACAATATACAGTCAATATATGGAGACCATATAGTGTCTGAATGGCACAGCCTGGATTTGGCAAAAGCATGAGGAGACAATTGAAATTTAAGAATTTTAAATAGAAATGTAAGATTTTTAAATTGAAATTGAGGATTTTGAAATTTAACTTTTAACTCCCAAGTTTTAGTGTCAGGGCCCCGGCGTGTGGGTACAAAGGACCAAATCTAACAAGGAGTCATATGTCACATGGCAGCACAATTTCGGAGCCTGGAGGTGGCATAAGTATGAGAAGACCATATAGTGGCTGAATGACTGCCTGGAGTTTGTGGCAGCATAGGGAGACCATATAGTCTCTGAATGGCACATCCTGGAGGTGGCTGAAGCATAAAGAGACCATATAGTGTCTGAATGGCCCAGCCTGGTGGTGGCTGAAGCATGAGGAAACCATATAGTGGCTGAAACGCACAGCCTGGAGGTGGTATCAGGAGTCCTGAAAGGGACCCCAATGCAAGGAATTTCTGAAACTGGGGACCAGTACCTTAAATATGTTTTGCAGTATCCATGGCAGCACAATAAGAGAGCCTGGAGTTGGTAACATCAGCAGGAGGAGACCATAGAACATCTCAATTAGAGAGCCTTGAGGTGGCAGCATCAGCACGAGGAGACCATATGGCAGCACAATGACAGAGCCTGGAGGTGGTAGCATTAGCAGGAGGAGACCATAGAGCAGCACAATGACAGAGCCAGGAGGTGGCAGCAGCAGCATGAGGGCAATGCCAACTCTGAAGAACCCACCGGCTGTTGACTGGGGGTGTCGGATGTCACTTGGGATGAAGTGGATGACCGAGTGAACCGATCAATCATGGCTGCTGGGTTGCTGGTCGTGACATGACTGCTAGCTGACACCGAGAGCTCTGACCTCTCGCTGTGACTCCGGCTGACACACACCCCTACTCTGCTGCAACTGCTTGCGCCTGATGAATTTAGGCCTTTGTGCACTTCCTGCCACTACTCTGCCTGACATACTTATTGTTCATATGTGGGGAGTACAATACGCTTCACTACGCTTAAAATAGTATTTGTCTAACAGCAGCCGGTGATTACTTTTGTCTCTCCTTTCACAGTATGTAGGCCCTTGACAGATTAACAGGTACAAAATAGTACACTACTTAGATGTACGTATGCGGTATGCAATTATGAGGGCAGAAAAATGCACTACAGTAAGCTTAAAAAAACATATTTTTGTAAAACACCAGCAGTACACAACAGTGCTGCAGCCAAAAAAAAAAAAAAAATGTACTAAACACAAAATTGCACTCTGTTAAATGGACTGCTGTGTAATATACTGTCTACAGACTAGTATAACCAGCAGATGATTTTTTTGTGGAAAAAAGACACTGAATTGCACTGAAAAATTATTCCTGCCTTCTCTGCTAAGGTGTATGAACTTGAGGCAGCTTGTTGAAATGTATGAGGCAACACACCGCTATATGCCCCTCTCTGTAATACTATGAGGAATAAAGTGACTGGGAGCTTAAAGGGGTACTCCAGGGAAAACATTTTTTTTTAAATCAGCTGGTGCCAGAAAGTTAAACAGATTTGTAAATTACTTCTATTAAAAAATCTTTACCCTTCCAGTACTTTTTAGCAGCTGTTTGCTACAGAGGAAATTCTTTTCTTTTTTTAATTTTTTACATTTTTAACTTTTTTGTCTTGTCTACAGTGCTCTCTGCTGACACCTCAGGAGCTGTCCAGAGCAGCATAGGTTTGCAATGGGGATTTTCTCCTGCTCGGGACAGTTCCTGATATGGACAGAGGTGTCAGCAGAGAGCACTATGGACAAGACAAAAAAGAAATTCAAAAATAAAAGAATTTCCTCTGTAGCATACAGCTGCTAAAAAGTACTGGAACAATAAAGATTTTTTAATAGAAGTCATTTACAAATCTGTTTAACTTTCTGGCACCAGTTGATTTAAAAATATATATATTTTCCACCGGAGTACCCCTTTAATGCCTGCAGCAGTAAAAATCATTTCAGTGAAAAAACAATGCTCTCCGTCCATGAGAACGCTGATGTGACTAGGAGGATGTTAAATGCTGCAGGACTGTGCTTTTCTCTTCTGTAACACACACACAGGCTCTGCGTCCTATGATCCTTCTGCAGTGTATTGTAATGAAGTGAGGAGACGGAATTATGGCTGCCGATTATATTGGGCTGTTACATCACAGGGGTGACTGGTTGCTGATAGGCTGCATCCTGCATGTGATTCAGGGTCATCCCGCCTACTTCCCTTCCCGCCTTGCCTTTCCGCCTTCCCAGCGTTCCTTGCCCCATGTACTGACATGTGGATCCGCCATTTAAATGCCCTGGAGCCTGCACCGCAGTAAATGGAGTTTTATGAAGCGATTCGCAAGATTGAATCGCGGTGATATTCGCATTTGTTGCAAATTGAATATTTCCTGAAATTCATAATGAATTCGGGTTTCACCGTGTCCTCTGCCTACACTGCATGGACAAGTCTCAGTGCCCCTCCAGCATACCATGTGTGAAGGACACGGCGGTGACTCGCTGTTCTTCATATGATTTGCCTTGGAGTCACACAGGGGAGGAACTGCTAAAGTCATTCATCAAGAAGTCGAATCATGCCTTTCTCCACCAAAAAATGAAAATGGGAACCATGGTGACCAACAACGGGGGGAACATCTTGTCTGAACTGCATCACGGAAGCCTGAGCCATGTGCCCTGCATGGCACACGTGTTCAATATGGTTGTCAAATAGTTCCTGACGTGTTCCCCCCTCCATCTGCAAGACATCCTAACAAAGGCCAGGAAACTTTGTATGCACTTCAGCCACTCGTACTCTGCAAAGCACACCCTCCTTCAGCTGCAGCGTCGGAAGAGCATCCCCCAACGTAGTCTGATTTGCGACATTTCCACACATTGATTGGTGGAATTCCACCATCCATATGTTGGACTGACTATACGAACAGAGAAAAGCCATCACTGATTTCTTGATGATCCAAGTGGATCATCAATGTCAACCAGTGGCAGCTCATACGTGACACCTGCCGTTTGCTCAGGCCCTTTGAAAAAGCCACATTATTAGTCAGTCGCCAGGATTACGGGATGAACAATGTCATTCCACTGCTTCATTTCCTACAACACTTGTTGGAAACGACGGCTGGTCAGGACACTGGAGATGTGGTGCCCACATCTCATGGCCACATGAGCCCAGTGGGGGCTGAACTGGAGGAGGAGGGGGAGGGAAACCGTGGAGCACAGGCAAGGTTTTGCGAAATCGGTGGTCTTTATAGTCATCTGACAGGAGAGGAGGAGCAGGCTGTGGAGCTACAGGGTGATGAGAACGACGAGACAGAGGACCCAGACACACCATGGCCATGTGCCTACTCATGCTGCTGGCACATTAAATAAACTTAAAAAAATAAAATCTATATAAAATCTTTAATTAAAATTTTACTAAATATCTTTAATATTTTCAATTGTGAGGCCCTGTGGTCTTTTCAGGCTGTTGCCACCTCCAGGCTGGGTCATTCTGCCACATTAAGGTTTCTTCATGCTGCTGCCCCCTCTAGGCTGTGTCATTTGGCCACCATATGGTCTCCTCTTGCCTTTGGCACAATAAATGAATCTTTAATATGTAAAATCTATATAAAATCTTCAATTTAAATTTTATTAAATATCTTTAATCTTTTCAATTGTGAGGCTATATGGTCTCGTCGGTCTGCTGAAACCTCTCGGCTCTGTCATTGTGCAGCTATGTGACTCCTTGTTATATTGGGTTTTGTGGCCATACAGTATTTGTTTAAAGTAATTTCTTCAGACACCTGGGACATTAAACTTGTGAATCTAATCAAAATTCTTCAATCTTTTCAATTATGAGGCCCTATGGTCATCTTCATATATTACCTGTGGAATAACTACAAGAATCCAATGAAGCAGGTTGGAGCGATAACAATAAACCATAACTGATTAACTGAAACATTTGCACAGTCATCTGTCATAGTGGGGGGGGGGGGGCTGAGAGTCAGGGGCTGAAACAGGTGGTCCACCAGCTCGATGCTCACCAGAATGGGTAATCAAAAAAGGATTTTGAAAAATTAAAATGAATTAAAATTAAATTAATAAAAATTACATTACAAAATCTCTTTAATCTCTTCAATTGTGATGCCATATGGTCTGCCGACCCTGCTGCCACATCCAGACACTCTGCAGTGATTCTAATAGCGATGCCTGTAATCTGCATATCATACTGAATAACAGTATGACAGTATAACAATTCGCCGCAAAAAAATTGTATCAAGCCACATTTTTCCAGAAACTTTGCTTATCTCTGGTAGAAGTGCCTGTTATTCCTTGGAGGAAAAAGTGGTTCTGAGATCCCATTGTTGGTCACACAAAGGTACTGCTTCACAATTGTTTTATTAAACCATGTACAAATAAAGCAGAAGATCTGAACCAAAGAGTAAATATTCAGGATTCATTTGAACTATTGTTTAGTATAAGTGTTTAACACGTATAGGGGTAAAAAAAATTCTGAACTAAGGGTGTTATACATGACAGTAATAGTTATAGCTTTCATATATTCATGCACTGTCCCACCCAAATCTCCTCCATCAGGCTTCTGAACATAATGCAGATTAGATTCCACTGAGTCTCCACCCTAAGTTTTTAAATAACTATAGCATATAAAATAAACCATTTATTAACAGTATACACTTTGGCAATAATATGGGCTTGATGTGGTTGGGTTAACCATAAAAGGCTGTAGTAAATTTTGGCAGTGGGAAATCACACTTCTTGAGGGGGGCCTAGATGTTTTCTTTTACTGTATATAGTGTTTATTGCAACTGACTGTCCCTGATAATGTGAAGAATTAAAAGTACATACTCCTTTATAAGTAGCCGACATGATTAGAATTTACATAAAGGAGCATGTTCTCCTGTCTATCGTTGGACTACATGTTCCTGTAGGTACTGGGTGGTGATGCGTACTGAACTGTATCTATTACTCCACCCAGTGTATGTACATTTGCAATAATGAGGAGCAATGCATAAAGTAATGTATACATCGCCTCATATTGCAACCATCTCTTAAAAAATTTAATTGTTGAGAAGTATGATTCTGGTAACTAGATCCCTATCTCTGTGTACACAAAACTTGAACTGCCAAGCAATACCAGAAACATTCTGTCAACAAAATGGCAGCTGTTTCCAGGCTGATATTGTCATGAAACGGGGGAAGGGAGACCTGAGCCCTAAAGTTGTTCCTAAGACCACTCTCCAGGCCTACTTGCCCATCCGCCCTAAACGACAGATGGAAAACTTGGAGTCGTTCCCTTCCTTGCGCTAAAGTGCTTGGGCATCGAAGTTAACAAAACAAACGGAACTGTACAAAGTTGGGGAACAACTCAGGAACATAACAGGAATACAATAACCAACAAACAGATATATAAATACAAACAAGACAAGCTAAAATCTATATATCAAACAGGACAGATAACTAGGGATTTGCGAATCGAATCTGACGAATCCGAATTTATTAGGAATTACAGGAAAAATTAGATTCGCAATGAATGCGAATATTGACGCGATTTGATCGTGTGAATCACCTCATTAAACTCGTTTTAGTGTCGTCCAGGCTCCTGGGCATCTAAAATGGCGGATCCACTTTTGAGGACATGGGGCAAGGATTCCTGGGAAGGCAGTAAGGCGGGTAGGCGGGATGACCCTTAATCACATGCAGTATGCAGCCTATCAGCAGCCAGCCACCCCTGTGATGTCACAGCCCTATATAATCGGCAGCCATCTTGCGGCCTTTTAATGCAGAGAGAGAGAGAGAAAGGGGCAGATAGCAGTGTGTGTTGCACAGAAAGCATTTTTACAGCAGCGATTCACCTCCCAGTCACGTCAGTGTTCTATCGCAGAAAGGGACAGAGAGCAGTGTGTTACACAGAAAAGCTTTTTTACAGCAGTGATTCACCTGAAGCCCAAAGCCAGCCTAAAAGCACTGATAGGGAATGGAGTTAGATTGAGAGAGAAAATGCAATTCTGGGTGTAGTACACATAGCCTGTGTGCTGCAGCACTGGTGTGTACAACAACTGAAAAGCTAATAGTAGCCAGCCAGTTAGGGTGAGCAGAGCACTGAAAGCATATTGTCCTCTATTAAGTGTAACCTGTGTGTACATCTAAGTGGCATACCATTTTGTTCCTGTTAAAGTCTTAAGAGCCTAGATACTGTGAAAGGCCAGGCAAAAGTATACACCTGCTGGTGTTGTAGAAAAATACTGTTTTCAGCGTACTGGAGCGCATTGTCCTCCACCCATAAGTGCATATCACACACGTACATCTAAATGGTGGACTATTTTCTTCCTGTTAACGTCTTATGGGCCTAGAAACTGTGAAAGGCTAGCCAAAAGTACACACCTGCTGGTGTTGCAGTCAAATACTGTTTTAAGCGTACTGTAGTGCTTTGTCCTGCCCTCATAAGTGCATACCACAAATGTACATCTAAGTGGTGTACCATTTTTTTCCTGTTAAAGTCGTAAGTGCCTAGGTACTGTAAAAAGTCAGGCAAAAGTACACACCTGCTGGTGTTGGAGACAAATACTGTTTTAAGCGTAGTGGAGCATATTGTACTCCCCTCACATACGCACTAAGTATGTCAGGCAGAGAAGTGCCAGGACATGCATAGAGGAGTGGCAGAGGTCATAGCAGAATAGGGGCGAGTGGCAGAAGGAGTCGCAGCGAGTGGCCTGAGCTCCCAGTATCAGCTAGCGGTCGTGTCTCGACCAGCAATCCATTTGCCATCATTAATTGGTTAACTCGGTCATCCACTTCCTCCCAAGTGACATCTGACACCCCCAGTCAAAAGGCAGTGGGTTGAAAAGCAATTAATTGTTTCAATTATATTAAATATTATTTAACAATTTACAAGTCACATGCAGAATACAGGTGTTGCTATTAGAATCACTGCCGCAGAGCGTCTGGATGTGGCAGCAGGGTTGGGAGACCATATGGTGTTTCAATTGAAGAGATTAAAGAGATTGTCTAATTTAATTTTTATTTAATTTTAATTTATTTACATTTTTTTAAATCTTTTTTTGAGGACCCATTGGAGGGCAAGTCTCCCAGCAGCCATGGTCATTCCAGCTCCAAGTAGTGGAATTGTTAAGATTTTTAAGTAGAAGAAAATTACAAATCTGGAAAAAATTGTTTAGAAACCAACTGGTGGCAAAACATAAATCTCAGAGTTCCCCCCACTCAGGTTTATGGAACAGATTTTTGCTGAAATTTCAACAACTTAAACTGCCCCCCTTTTAAATCCACCCTTGACCCATGAATTTACCTTGTCACATATAATACTACCTCTTTTTTTTATAGCACTTTTATCACAGATTTTAGTGTTTTTTGAAGTTTGTATTTTTTGCACTTGCATGTTCTGTAATCAGGGCTTTAGCTCCAATTCGAGTGAGGCGATCGCCTCAGGTGCGCTGTTGCAAGGGGGCACAAGGGGGGTCCAGCACACATTACACTGAGGCATTGATTCCCAACCAGGGTGCCAGGACACTCTGGTGGGAAATATGGCGCAAATTTTTTTTTTTCTGCCCAGGCCTGCGCACCTGTGAGTCACAGGTGTGCAGGCCAGGCGGGAGGGAAGTCTGTGTGCAGTGCTGGGACAGGTGATGCTGCAGCACCAATCCTCATGTATCCTTTCACTCCTGTGGAGCAACTCTGGACTCTGGATTCTCTCTGGTCCCTCAGAATGATGTGGATGGAGGGAAGGAGCAGGGACAGCACTGACAGAGGCCGACCCAGCTTCAGGTAGTGCACCCGCACCCTTCTTTCACTCCTCTACACCTCTCTGTCACCCTTCGTAACCTCTCTGTAACCCCTGGACACCCCTCTGTTATCCCATACACCCCTCTGTCACCCCTGTATGCCCCTCTGTCACCGATGTACACCCCTCTACACCCCTGTCTCCCATGCATACCCCTCTGTCACTGTGTGGGGTAAGGCTGGAGGCATTGTGTGTGGGTGAGGCAGGATGTATTGTGTGTGGGGAAGGCTGGAGGAATATGGGTAAGGCAGGAGGCATATTGTGTGTGATTGTGGGTGGGGGATGCTGGAGACATTTGAGTGAGGCTGGAAACATTGGGGGAGATTCATTATTACCTGCGCAAAGGAAAAGTTGTTCAGTTAAATAAAAAGCTACAGCTGTCTGGATTAGAGTGTGAATGTGGGAGATTCATAGGATAGCTTGGATATGAAGAGTGCTGTAGAAGTGACACTAATGGGAAGAAATTCTTACAAAAACATCATAGGTGGCCAGAGCCATTAAATCATTAAAATAAAGTGATGATTTGACCCTAAGTAAGCTTTGTGTTTATAATGTGAAACTGTCCAAAACATTTTATCGTGTTTAATTCAGGCTTCAGTTTTCTAGAATCTTTGTAGTTTGCAGACTTTATTTAAAGATGTTTTATAATTTATTAAAAGTGACTTGTACATTTTTAAATAATATTTAATATAATTTAAACAAATAATTGTTATACATAAAAGCCAGATAAGAAGTCCAGAATGGAAGGTAATTCTTGTCATTACATTCTCATGGCATGAAGGACATTTCCAAAAGAATCTGCATATCACACTAAATAACAGTATTATTTCACTACCCCAGCACACTTCCTATGCAATTCCTATTCCCATGTCGGCGATGGCCGCAGATCGCTGAACAATTCAGCCCAGCGATCTGCTGTGGATTCCGGGTCAATCGGGTCTCCAGTGACCCGGTGACCTGGAATTACTGGCTGATCGGGGCCGTCTCTGACGGCCCCAAACAGCCATAGCCAGCAGGGGTGAGGTGGCACTGGTGCCACCTCACGATCGCCCTGATTCATCGGCCGGTTTACCGGCCGACCAATCAGGGCACCTGCTGCGGGTGTCACTCCCGCAACCCGCTCCGCCCCTCTTCCAGAGGACGTGAGCGGGTGCAGGAAGTGGACTCTGGGAGCTGGGGACCCCGATACCCGGCGTCCCTGTTGGGATCGGGGCCCCAGGAGCGGTGGCGGCAAGGGACTGACCTGCAGCGGCAACGTTGATCAGCAGTTGGAGGTGAGTGACAGCCTCCTGCTGTTGCTTAGCAACAGCTCCCAGCATGCAAAAAGGGCATGCTGGGAGCTGTAGTTATGCAACAGCAGGAGGCAGACCACCACAACTCCCATCATGTACGGTGCATGCTGGGAGTTGTAGTTTTGCAACAGCTGGAGGCACATTTTTCTATGGAAAAGTGTACTTTCAGCTGTTGTATAACTACAACTCCCAGCTTGCACAATCAGCTAAAGTGCATGCTGGGAGTTGTAGTGGTGCATATTCTGGTTGCACAACTACAACTCCCAGCATGCCCGTTGGCTGTCGGTGACTGCTGAGAGTTGTAGTTTTGCAACAGCTGAAGGCACACTGGTTGTGAAACACAGAGTTTTTTTTACTTAACTCAGTGTTTCACGACCGGTGTGCCTCCAGCTGTTGAAAACTACAACTCCCAGCATGCACCGTACATGATGGGATTTGTAGTTTCGCAACCGCTGGAGGCACACTGGTTGTGAAACACTGAGTTAAGTAGCAAACCAGTGTGTCTCCAGCTGTTGCATAACTACAATCCCCAGCCAAAGTAGTATGCCTCCAGCTGTTGCATAACTACAAGTCCCAGCATGCCCTTCCGCTGTCCGTAGATGCTGGGGGTTGTAGCTTTTGCAACAGCTGAAGGCACACTGGTTGCAAAACACTGAGTTTGTTACCAAACTCAGTGTTTCACAACCAGCGTGCCTCCAGCTGTTGCAAAACTACAACTCCCAGCATGCACTGATAGACAGTACATGCTGGGAGTTGTTGTTTTGCAACAGCTGGATGTTTCCCCCCCCCCCCAATGTGAATGTACAGGCTACACTCACATGGGCGGAGGTTTACAGTAAGTATCCGGCTGCAAGTTTGAGCTGCGGCAAATTTTCTGCCGCAGCTCAAACTGCCAGCGAGAAACTACTGTGAACCCCCGCCTGTGTGACTGTACCTTAAAAACACTACACTACACTAACACAAAATAAAATAAAAAGTAAAAAACACTACATATACACATACCCCTACCCAGCCCCCCTCCCCTCCCCAATAAAAATGAAAAACGTCTGGTACGCCACTGTTTCCAAAACGGAGCCTCCAGCTCTTGCAAAACAACTACTCCCAGTATTGCCAGATAGTCACTGACTGTCCAGGCATGCTAGGAGTTTTACAACAGCTGGAGGCACCCCGTTTGGGAATCACTGGAGTAGAATACCCCTATGTCCACCCCTATGCAAATCCCTAATTTAGGCCTCAAATGTGCATGTCACTTTTTCGCCAGTTGATTTAAAAGAAAAAAAGGTTTTCACCGGAGTACCCCTTTAAACCCTCTCCTGTCCCAAAACAGTAGGGCAGACATGCAGCCTTGCCACAGACCAGGCCTGAAAAAATTAAACTTTTCCTGCTCTCCTCCCTGTCTGTTGAGTAGCTATGTCAGCCCCTTAAAGGGTACTCCGGTGGAATTATTATTATTTTTTTTTTTTATCAACTGGTGCCAGAAATTTAAACAGATTTGTAAAAATAAATCTTAATCCTTCCAGTGCCTTTCAGCTGCTGTATGCTACAGAGGAAGTTCTTTTCTTTTTTAATTTGTTTTCTGTCTGACCACAGTGCTCTCTGCTGACACTCTTTTTTATTATAAAAGTACAAAACACAAAACAAGTTCATTTCACTGTAACAAAATTAACAAAACTGAACATAAAAACAAACTATCCGTCTCAAAATAACAACTTAAACCTTCCTAACCGGCCAGCCCAGATAAACCAAAAATAAATGAATAAATAAATCATTACCTACTATAGTCCAACACACACACACACACACACATACCTAATGAACATAAATAAAGTTTTCCTCGCTTGGATCAAAAACTAAAAATATCCAAACTAGGAAACATAACCACACTCCCCCCCCCCCCCCCTAAAAACAAAAATATGGCTAGCTGCCTTAACAAAAATAATATAATACTATAGTAACTGAAAACTGGTCCGACTGCCTTTCTCTCAAAATAATTATGACATTATATAAATAATAATAAAAATAAAATAAAATAAAAAAAATAAAAAATGTAAATAAAAATACAAAAAAATTCCCACTATACATAAAACCATACAGAATATACATACCAAAAAAAAAAAATAAAAAAAAAAAAAAAAAAAATACATTTATAACACAGAAAAACAACCTATACTAAACTATCCCACCACCCCCTCTGGACATGGGTCAGAGTCCATAGGTCACAGTTTTTGTCCACAACTGACCCATACCAGACCCCCAAAATAGTACCCACTGCAACAGTCCAGTCCTGGGTACACACCACCACCACCCCCCCCAAAAAAAGAAACCCCACCCAACCTAAAATACACCCCTACCCACCTAATGTAAACAGAACAATATATACAAAACAATATATACATAGTCTACAACAAAGCAATATTAACAGTACAATACACCAAAACCACAAGGCCCAAGTTTGGTTGCCTGCAAGCCCTTTACAATCCATCCATAGAAAACAAAACAAAAGGCTAAGGTGACATGCATAGCCCCCCACCAGGAAGAAGGATGGCAATCCTGATAAAATTAAATTTAAATTCCTCTCCCTATCAACCTCTAACCCTATCACTATCCCTTCATGAAACTGACCCTATACTCACCCTAAGATATATACACTATCCCTGGCCAAAATAAGGTACTTCACCTTAAGGGCCTAGTACCTAGGGCACATCAAAAGAAAAACCTCTCCATAGGAGAGAAGCCCTACTGGTACCAAGACTGCCATACTCCAAAGACCTGATCTTCCCGAGGTCACCAGTGATGTTCCTACAGACCTCCACCTCGGAGAGGACTTTCTGTTGGGTCGATACTAAGCACCGTGCATTCCATGTGTAGTACCTAACCACTAAACTAACTAAGAATAAAGTGCCCCGGTCTCGGCCACCCAGGGACCTGAATGCCCCATAAGCCCACTCCGGATAGGTAAGGCCGGCAAGTTGACTCCAGTTGATGGAAGCGCCCACCCGGTTGTAAACCCCTATATTAAAGGGACAATGAAGCAGGAAGTGGTCCATGCTTTCCAGCGTGTCCCCGCACTCTTCTCGGGGACATCCCCGGTCATCAGAGTTCCTACACTTCAGGTTGTCCCTTACATATAGCTTCCCCTGAAAGCAGCGCCAGGCCAAGTCCCAAAACTTCTGGGGGATCCTTTTCATGTTCAAAAGATACAACCCCACCCTCAGATCCCGACCTGGGCAGTCCCTGAGCGCCAGAGGCTTCTGGAAGTGGGTCAACAGAACCCGTTTGTCAAGGAACTGCCTTGACTGGGTCCTGATCTCCCACACTCCCAGACCCCACTGGCGTATCGCCTTCAGAGTCGGGGTAGCGTAAGCCGGAAGATATCCATGGGGTGTACGGAGGTCCTTCACTCGCCCTCCTCTCTCCCATTCCTGGAAGAAAGGCCGAAACCATTCCCTGCAGGAGAGTACCCACGGAGAAGCCCTCTCTGACCAGAGGTTTGCGATGTTAGCTTTCAAGAAGGTGTTCGTAAAGAACACCACAGGGTTTACCATAGATAAACCCCCTAGTCTCCTCGTGCGGTACGTAACCTCCCTCTTGACTAGGTTCATCCTGTTCCCCCATAACAGTTGGAAAAACAGGCTGTAGATCCTAGTGTAGTAAGCCTCTGGCAAGATACATACACTGCCCAGATAGATAAACAAGGGGAGCAGGTATGATTTCATCAGGTGTACCCTTTCCCTGAGGGTCATAGACCAACCCTTCCACTGGTCCACCTTCTGAGCGGCATCCTGGAGCTTACCATCCCAGTTTTTGGTGGGATAATCATCTTGGCCGAATGTGATGCCTAAGACTTTTGCTGACTCTTGGGGCCCTGGAAGGGTGTCCGGGAGATCAAACGTGGGGTCTCCCCCTCCCAGCCAGAGACTCTCACACTTATCCCGGTTGATCTTAGACCCGGATGCCTCCGAGTAGCGGTCCACCTCCGACATCACCACATCGACCTCCTCTCTTGAGGAGACGAAAATAGTGACATCGTCAGCGTACGCCACCACTCTCTGGGCGACATCCAGCTCCGCCAGACTCATCCCGACTCCCGCCAACGGCCCACAATCTACCCTCCGGACGAAGGGATCGATTGCGAACACGTATAAAAGCGGGCTAAGAGGACAACCCTGACGGACTCCGGAACCCACCACAAAAGAGCGGCCAGACCACCCGTTCACCAGCGGGAAACTCTCTGCCCCTGCATACAAGATCTTAAGCCAATTAACAAAAGTAGTTGGTAAGCCATATCTCAGGAGGACGGACCATAGGTACTCGTGGTTCACCCGATCAAATGCTTTGGCCTGATCCAAGGACAGCAAGTACCCCTTCCAGAGACCTGCACTACTCCGCTCCACTGCCTCCCTGACACTAAGGACAGCACTTAAGGTGCTTCGGCCTGGAAAAGAGCAGTGCTGAGCCCCCGAAAGGAGCCGGGGTGCAAACTTCACCAGCCGATTAAACAATATCTTAGCCAGAAGCTTCCTGTCCGTATTGAGAAGAGCTATGGGTCTCCAATTCTCAATCCGGCTAGGATCTTTACCCTTTGACAGAAGAATCAGGGCTGACCTCCTCATTGACTTTGGCAGAGTGCCCGAGGAGAGACACTCATTGAATACCTCAGTCAAGAGGGGAGCTAAAGACTCCTTAAAGGTCCTGTACCACTCGGATGTTAAGCCATCCGGACCTGGCGACTTCTTAGGGGCAAGCCCCTCGATCGCCATTCTCACTTCCTCTTCCCTGATTTCTTCTGCCAAAACATCAAGAGAGGGGTCTACCCCTGGCTCAGGAATGGTTTCAGTCAGGAAAACCGACATCCTGTCTCGATCTAGATCCTTCCTTCCCAAGAGGTGCGAGTAGAAGGATCTGACAACCTCCAAGATCCCTGATCTGGACCGATTCAGAGATCCTGTACTATCAATCAGTCCTGAAATGACTTTACTACTCACTGACATCTTACAGTTTCTGTAAGGGTCGGGCGAGCGGTACTTCCCGAAATCCCTCTCAAAAACCAAAGATGTGTGCCTATCGTACTGACACCTCATCAGCAAGGACTTCACTCTGGAGATATCCTCTCGGCTACCTCCAGTCGAGACGAGAAGCTCGAGTTACCTGTTCAGGGACCTGAGGCTCGAGAGCTGGCGGAAGAACCCCGCAACCCGCTTCTTGAATATCTCCCACCACTCTGACTTACTACTACATAGGCCCAGTAAAGGTACCTGGCTCTGAAGAAAATCCTCAAAGGACTGTCTTACTTCCGCTTCCTCCAGGAGGGACGAATTCAGCTTCCAATAACCTTTTCCCATCCGGGGGGTCTCTGAAACATTCAGGGAAAACAAAATCATACAGTGATCAGAGAACTCCACCTCAACCACGGACACTACGGAAGAGACAGCTTCCTCCTTTAAATAAAACCTATCTATCCTAGACCTGCGACTACCTTGATGATAGGTGAAACCCGTGTGGCCTGAGGGGCTCCGGATGTGGGCGTCCTCTAGGCGAGCTTCTCTAGCTATGCTAATCAGTGCCACACTATCGCAAGTCAGCGGACCATTGGAGCCTCTCCTATCTTGGGACCTCGTGACATTATTGAAGTCCCCTCCAAAGATCACTTGCCGACTCGTAAAAAGAAAGGGCTTAATCCTCATAAAGAGATCTTTACGGCCCCGCTTAGTTTGCGGGGCGTAGATGTTAATGAGCCGGAGCTCTTGTCCCTTCATGAAGACATCTAAGATCAGGCACCTCCCCATTTCTAATTCAATAACCCGTCGGCATTCAACAGGAGCGGTAAAAAGGACCGCCACCCCACTATACGGCTCAGCCGCAAGAGACCAGTGGGAGGGACCGCGCCTCCACTCTCTTCTGGCTTTTACCAGAGAGGCTAGATCTGACAACCTGGTCTCCTGTAAAAGGAAAATGTCGGCTTCAACACGGCCGAGAAAATCAAAGGCTGCGAATCTAGCCGTATCTGACTTTATACTGGCACAGTTAATAGATGCCAGCGTCAATGGGGTGAGTGCCGCCATACAGGGTGATTAAATTAGACGGCCACACCCTTTACTTTCTCTTTCCCTTCTTTTTTGCCCCCTCATCCCCCGAAGAAGACGAGAGGGCAGGACCACTCTTGGATCTTTTTTTACACTCCGATTGATCCATATGGTCCCCGTCTCTGTCCGGCTCCGGTCTAGCCCTGCCCTCTGAGGAAGGTGCCTCAACAGGACAGGGCCCAGTTCCCCCCAGAGGCTCCTTCTCCCTAGGCACCCCGTCCTCACCTTCCCCCTCCAAGGAGGGGGAGGAGATGGTATCGAGGACGAGGTATCGGTTTGACAGGTCAATGAGAGGGGGGGCTGTCAGGCTTCCGTTTTGGACCTGGCCCGTAGTACAAGGAACTTCAGAGGGCTCTGACCTCTTCTTTCTCCCTTTCCTTTTGCCCTTATCTTTCTTTTTGGGCCTCACCCCACTTTCCTCATCCACACTTTCATAGTGGGAGGAATCGGAAGGGTCGGCCATATTGCCTTTCTCTCTGTGAAGTCTCCTGATCTCCTCATCCAGCACGTTCTCTTCTAGGGCTTCAGCGGTTACAGGGCCAGCTTCAGGAGCAGGGGCTAAAGCTGCCCCCGTCACCTGGGCACTTTCCAGCTCCCTACTCCTTCTACGATTTTCCTCCCGCCTTAGTTTGGCGGGGCCCTTTTTCCTCCTCACTAGCCCTGTTGCGCCCCCATCCCTGCCCGTACCCTCCCCAGCCGAGGCAACTTCGCAGCTCTCCTCAGCCGGAGCGGCCGCCGCACGGGCGAAGGCGCTAGGACAACGGCTAAAAGGGTGCCCGAGGACACCACACAGGTGGCACCGGATCTGCCTACAGGATGCGGCCAGATGACCCACCCCACCACACAAAGCGCAGACCTGCACAGTACAGGCTGCGCTAAAGTGGGTGGGGCTGCCACACCTGTGACAGACCTTGGGTTGCCCCTGGTAGAAGACCTGGATCCTATCGCGTCCAAGGAAGGCGGCTGACGGAATGTGGGCAACTGTACTCCCTGAACGCTTGAGTTTGACGGAAAACGTCCAGGCCCCGGACCAGATCCCGTGCTCATCCAAGTTTTTCTTGGGCATATCCGTCACATCCCCATACCGACCAAGCCAGGTCATAATGTCATAACAAGAAAGTGACTCGTTACGGGTCAAAACGGTAACTTTCTTGACAGACTTCTGACGGGAAATCGCCTTGACGGCAAAATCCCGCCAGCCGGGCTCGTTCTTTGCCACTTCGTAGTTTGACCAGAAGAGTTCGAGACCCTCTGGCCGTACGAAACTGACATCAAACTCGGATGAACCGTAGGGGTGAATGAGGGCAAAGATGTCACTTGCCCTGAATTCCATCTGAAGGAGGAGCTCAACCACTTTAGAGCGAGGTGGGCACGCATCCTCGCCCCTCCAAATCAGACGGACCACATTCCTACGGTTACTGTCCTGCCCGGTTGTCGGGAGGGACCAGACCACCTCCCCATTCCGCTCTCGGAAAGCCCCCAAACCGTGCCTCTCTATCCAGAAAGACAGGTCGACCTCACCCCTTCCCTCTACCTGGATCGACCTGTCGCCCCTGCGTAAAGCCTCCAGGAGGCGCTGTTGCAAGTGGCCTCCAGAGCCGGACAGAGATGGGGACCCCCCTGAACCCCCGGCAGTGACATTGGCATAGCTCCTAGAAGCAGCCACTACCGGGGGGGCAGCCAGACCAGACCCAGACCCAGAACCGTCAGTACAGCCACTCACACCACTACTCCCATCTTTATTCCCATTCATACCCGACTTTCCACTCTTACCACTACTAGTCCCACCATCATTCACTCCACTTACACTCCCACATGCACTCCTCTCATCCACAACACTACTACACTCAGCATTCTCACATCCTCCACTCATTACCTGCCTAACAGATTCTGGGCTGGCTGGGACTTGTAGTATAGCTTGTTTAATAATGTTCTTTGCTTTCTTAGCTGTTGCTGGGGTTGACGCCAAGGGCTCCTCCTCCATGGGCGATGTCCCTTCTGGAGTCTGGAGCTGCCCCCCCGGGCGCACCCCAGCTCCGCCCACACTCTCTGACACGCAGGGAATCCCCACCGTGCCAGCTGTGCCCGTCCGCACGGGCTCTGCAGCAGACTCTGACGCCCGGACACTCCCCTCCCTCACAGAGGAGTGCCCCGCAGCGCCCACAGAACATATAGTACTCGGAGGACCGCCCCCTGAGCACCTGGACCCACCATTCTCTGCCAACGGCGCCTGGACACTCCCCCCCCTCACAGGGGAGTGCCCCGCAGCACCGGTAATGCCCACAGCACTCGGGGAACCGCCCCCCGAGCACGCGGCGGCATAGCTTGCCTCGCCACTTCCCACCATGAGCCCATCCTGCCCCTCCCTACCGGCAGGATGGGTGGGCTTCACATCTATTGCGCCTACAGCCTTTTCAGACGCCATGCTGTACCCCCCTTGCTGGCCCCGGTCCATGACAGGAACGGGGTCTGGCAGTTTGGGGGGCCCAGCAGCCTGAACCAACTTCACAGCTGGCCCAGACTGCTTGAATGAATGAAAAACAAAAGATACCGTTTCCTGAACTTTCTGCTTCTTCCTTTTTTTCACTACATCATTCTTGCCAAGATCTTCACCAAAGGCAAAATCCTCAAAGCGGGTAGGTGACTCCTGCTGCACAATAGCTCTCAGCAAACCCCCACTAGCTGCGTCCTCTTCACAGCTATCCTCCATCTCCCCATCACTGGAAGGTAACGCCACTTGATAGGGCTCTGGGTAGCTATCTTGGGGGGGCTGGGGGTCACATGCACCAGGGGCAGCATCCCCCTCACTCTCCACAGCTTCACCTGACTCTCCATCACCTTCCTCCTCTCCATCTTCCTCCTCACTGCTGTCCTCATGGCTGTCTGCACATGCATGCGGGTTTTTAAATCTTTCATTGTTAGTAAGTTTTTCCTTAAAGAACCCTGCATCCTCAGCAATGTTCCTTCTGGCCTCCTCCACCTCAGCCACCTTTGCCTTAAGAGCCCGCACCTGAGCAGTAAACTTCTGCCTCTTACCTGCAGAGGCATTGTCAGCCTGGTAGCGTGAAAACTTCAGGTCTTCCCTCAGGCTCCTAAGTTTTCTTCCCAACTCTTCATACTCCGCCATCTTGGATTGGATCCGTGACCCATACATCTCCAGAGACTCCCTTGGACCCCGTACCCCCCATTGCTGGGGTTCAGGGGTAGCAGAAGGTCCGCTGTTCTTGGCTGTAGCCTTGCGTCCTTCGGGTTTGGACGGGGGAGCGGGCTCCGCATTTCTGCGGGCCCTGCTGGAACGCCTCACCCCGACCTTGGAACCGGCTGTAGATGCTATCTTCCCCCCTCTCGCCAGCCGGGAACGAGAGGTAGAAGCCCGAGACTCCCTTGGCTCCATGCAGGAAAGCTCTCCCCAGGGGCCTGCCACACCCCTGGGAAGGCAGGTGAAAAACGCTGCTTCTCTCTGTGTGGAAGTCTGGAGCTCAAAGGAGACACACCCGACAACTTCACACACTGAAACTGCTGTGTTCAGAGGATGTGCTCTCTGCTGACACCTCTGTCCATGTCAAGAACTGTGCAGAGGAGGAGCAAATCCCAATAGCAAACCTCTCCTGCTCCAGACAGTTCCTGACAGAGGTGTCAGCAGAGAGCACTGTGGTCAGACAAAAAAGAAATTCAACTGGAGCATACAGCAGCTGATAAGTACTGGAAGGATTTTGATTTTTAATAGAAGTAATTAAAAAATCTGTTTAACTTTCTGGCACCACTAAGCTACACCTTCCAACCCCTACGCCTCCACTTTTTAACCCTCTCTTACCTAGCCTCTATCCTATCATACCCAGTAATGCCAGGTCTGGGCCATCCTTCGTCACGCTCCATGTCCTTCCTTTCTGTTTATTTCGGTGCTATGAACTAAATGTCACCTATAATTCCAAACAAGCTATATAGCAGGTTTATTTCAGAATTGCTATCACCGAGTACTGAGAATACAAAGAAAATATTTTCAAATGAAAATTTTTGACAGAATCATAAATGATCTTTAAGTGTGTGCAATTTCTGAAGCCTAAGTACAAGGAAATTACAAGACAAATGCACAGACTATTGTCTTGTCTGATTCTCCTGGATTTCCATCATGTTATGAACTCATTGAACTCCGCTTCGCTCTCATAACACCCAGGCGCTGAGCTATATAATTAACCCTCCAAGTTTGTACAGTTTAGACTTTGATTAATACTTTTTCAAGCTGTTAAATTCTCTACAACACTATTAGACAGGTCTGTGATATTGCTCAGCGTGTTGATTGATTGAATGAACTCGCTCTCCTCTACTTTGTAGCGATTTCTTCAAGTATTTGGAAGCTGGCAAAAAAGTATGACTATTGATTTGCCAGGCACAGCTTGAGGGCCTTATCTGCAAACACATTATTCTTTATGACTTTCAATAATTCTGCTAAGCATACTGAACTTCTTACAATTTTGAGGCTTATGATTTGTGGCTTCTTTGAAGGGTTACCTTCAATCTACTGAGCATCAAACCAGAGGAAAAGGTGTGTTTAACCCTATGCTTTAACCCCTTAAGGACCAAGTCCATTTTAACCTTAAGGACCAGGCCAATTTTATTTTTGCATTTTAGTTTTTTCCTCCTCACCTTCTAAAATCCATAACTCTTTTATACTTCCATCTACAGACCCATACAAGGGCTTGTTTTTTGCATGACCAATTGAACTTTGTAATAAGCCTCTCATTTTACCATACAATGTACAGAGAACCCCCCCCCCCCCAAAAAAAAATTTAGGGAGGAAATTTAAATGAAAACCACAATTTTGCACATTTTGGAGGGTTTTGTCTTCACACTATACACTTGATGGTAAAAATTACATGTTTTCTTTATTCTGTCGGTCAATACGATTAAAATCATACCCATGGCTAGATACTTTTATATTTTTGTACCGCTTAAAAAAAATCTAAAACTTTTTGTACAAAATCAGTAATCTAAAATCACCTTATTTTGACCACCTATAACTTTTTAATTTTTTCGTATATAGGGCGGTATGAGGGCTCAGTTTTTGTGCCGTCATCTGTAATTTTTATTGATGCCAGATTATTTGCATATATAAAACTTGTAGATCATTTTTTATTGATTAATAAAATGTGATCATACGGGATCATTAACATTATATTTTGATAGTTCGGACATTTACGCATGCGGCAATACCAAATATGTTTATAAAAAGAATTATGCTTTTTGGGGGTAAAATGGGAAAAACTGACAATTTTAATTTTTATTGGGGATTTAATGGGATTTTTCACTTTTTTTTATTTTTCTTTTAACATTTTTCAACTTTTTAAAATACTTTTTATGTCCCCATAGAGGACAATCTATAGTAATCATTTGATTGCTAATTCTGTTCAGTGCTATGTATAGGACACAGCGCTGCTCAGTATTATCGGTCATCTTCTGCTCTGGTCTGCTCGATCTCAGACCAGAGCAGAAGACCCGGGGAGACAGCCAGAGCCAGGTGAGGGGACCTCCGGCTGCCATGCTGGATGATCGGATCGCCGCGGCAGCACTGCTTGCAATCCAATCATCCATTCAAAGCACCGCACTGCCGCAGATGCTTTGATCTGTATTGATCACGGCATCTGAGGGGTTAATGGCGGACATCCACGCAATCGCGGATGTCGGCCATTGCGGGCGGGTCCTGCCGTGTATGACGCGGTCATACAAAGGACGTAAATTTATGTCCTGTTGTGGGAAGTACTGCCAAACCAGGATGTACTTTTACATCCGTGGTTGTCAAGGGGTTAAAGAAAACTACTGAAGTAAGTTTGTTTACCTGTACAAGTTACAATAATGTGGTGGCCTAATGGTGTTGTGTAGGTAGACTAGAGTTTGTGATGCCAGAATTGTTAACCATTACACTACCAAGGATATGCGGTTGCCACAAATGCCTCAAATGCCAGGTGAGGGAAGCCACTTTTAGGGTGCGTTCACACGCTATTACTAGCAGTGGGTTTCATGCTGCTACCATTGATTTGAATGGGCCCACAGACAGTCCGCAATACTGTCAGATTTGCGGACTGTCCGCGGACCCATTTAAATCAATGGTAGTGTAACTTGCATAAATTATTTTCTACCAGAGTACCTCTTTAGGGTGCGTTCACACGCTAGTAGCTAGAAGCGAGTTTCCTGCTGTGGGTTTCCCGCAGCCTCCTCCAAACACAATGCCACCAGCCTACCCACAATGAATAAGGGGGGAGATTCATCAAAACATGTGCAGAGGAAAAGTTGCCCAGTTGCCCATAGCAACCAATCAGCTTGCTTCTTTCATTTTTAAAAAGGCCTTTGCAAAAATGAAATAAGAAATCTGATTCCTTTGCACAGGTTTTGACAAATCTCCCCCAATGTTTCCACCCCCCCCCCCCCCCAAGCACACACAATGCCTTCTGCATTAGCCCATAGGAGTGTACATGGGAGACAGGGGTGTAGAGGGGTGTACATGGGTGACAGAGGGGCATACAGGGGTGACAGAGGGGTGTAGAGGGGTGACAGAGAGGTGTTTTGGGTAACCATGCAGTGTTCATGGGAGACAGAGGGGTTTAGAGAGGTGACAGAAGGGTGTAGAGGGGTGACAGAAGGGTGTACAGGATAACAGAGGGGTTACAGAGAGGTTATGAGGGGCACTACCTGAAGCTGAGTAGGCCTCTGTCAGCTCTGCCCCTGCTCCTTCCCTCCATCCACATCATTCTGCTGAGGGACCAGGGAGAATCCAAAGTCCAAAGCTGCTCTACAGAAGATGGAGGATACACAAGGATTGAAGCTGCAGCATCACCCATCCCCGCACTGCACACAGACTTCCCTCCCGCCTGGCCTGCACGCCAGTGATTCACAGGTGAGCAGGTCTAGGCAGAAAAATAAAAAAATATTTCCCACCAGAGTGTCATGGCACCCTGGTTGGGAATTAATGCCTCAGTGTAATGTGTGCTGGACCCCCCTTGCACCCCCTTGCAACAGCGCACCTGAGGTGATCGCCTCACTCGCCTCATCAGAGCTACAGCCCCGATTACAGAACATACAAATGCAAAAAACACAAACTTCAACAAACACTAAAATCTGTGATAAAAGGGCTATCAAAAAAGAGGTAGTATTATATGTGACAAGGTCATCAAGGGTGGATTTAAAAGGGGGGCAGTTTAAGATGTAGAAATTTCTGCAACAGTCTGTTCCATAAACCTGAGTGAGGGGAACTCTGAGGACAATGCGTTCCAGTACGCTTAAAACAGTATTTGTCTAAAACACCAGCAGGTGTGTACTTTTGGCTGGTCTTTCACAGTATCTAGGCCCTTAAGACTTTAACAGGAAGAACATAGCACACCACTGTACTATTTATGTATGTGGTATGCACTTATGAGGGGAGGACAATGCGCTCCAGTACGCTTAAAAAAGTATTTGTGTACAACACCAGCAGTACACAGTGGTGCTGCAGCACACAGTCGCTGTGTACTACACCCAAAATTGCACTCTCTCTCTCTCTCTCAATCTCACTCCCTTCCCTATCAGTGCTTCTAGGCAGGATTTGTGCTTGAGCTGAATCGTTGCTGAGCAACACACTGTGCAACACACTGCTCTCTGTCCTTCTGTGCAACTGAACACTGATGTGACTAGGAGGTGAATCGCTGCTGGAAAAAAGCTTTTCTGGCCAACACACAGGGCTGTCTGTGCCTATCTATCTCTCTGCAATGAAAGGCTGAAGTGACTGGCCGCAATATGGCTGCCGATTACATAGGACTGTGACATCACAGGGGTGACTGGCTAGTGATAGGCTGCATGCTCCATGTGATTCAAGGTCAACCTGCCTACCTTTGTTCCTGCCTTCCCAGGATTCCTTGCCCCATGTCCTCACATGTGGATCCGCCATTTTAGATGCCCTGGAGCCTGGACAGCACTTAATGGAGTTTAATGAAGCAAATATTTCCTGAAATTCGTAACAAATTCAGCTTCGATCCACTCATCCCTAGTGAGGAGGTGTAGCAACAGTTGTTTTATCTTTTAGAAATAAATTATCCAAATTCAGAAGACCCAAAAATGTTAGTAATGCTTGTAATGCTTCTGTTTTACTTCTAGGAATTGGGGCTTCACAAATTTCTCTGACTTTTTTGTCTGTTGGATGAATTCTGAAAGAATCAACCCTGTATGCAAGGAATTTGACACTAGGCACCCCAAACACACATTTGTTTTTATTTTTATTTTAATCCAACATCTTAAAATTTCTGTGATACTGCCATTAGCCGATCGGCTAATACTTGTATTGAGTCTGCAGCAATAAGGACATCATCAAAATAGCGAACAACTCCTGGAAGTCCATCTAGAAGCCCATTTTGACCTTAAAGGGGTATTCCAGGCCAAAACTTTTTTTTATATATCAACTGGCTCCGGAAAGTTAAACAGATTTGTAAATTACTTCTATTAAAAAATCTTAATCCTTCCAATAGTTATTAGCTTCTGAAGTTGAGTTGTTGTTTTCTGTCTAACTGCTCAATGATGATGTCACGTCCCGGGAGCTGTGCAGTTCCTATGGGGATATTCTCCCATCATGCACAGACGTGACATCATCATTGAGCAGTTAGAGAGAAAACTTCAGAAGCTAATAACTAATGGAAGGATTAAGATTTTTTAATAGAAGTAATTTACAAATCTGTTTAACTTTCCGGAGCCAGTTGATATATAAAAAAAAAAGTTTTTGCCTGGAATACCCCTTTAAGGACAAGGCAAATTTTCATTCTTGCACTTTAATTTTTTCCTCCTCCCCATCTAAAAATCATAACTCTTTCAATTTTGTACCTACAGACCTACATGAGGTCTTGTTTTTTGCACCACCACTTGTACATTGTAAGGAAATCAATAATTTAATTAAAAAAATCTGTAAAACCAAAAAATATATATTTGTGGGGTGAAATTGAAAAAAAAATGCCATTTTGTAACTTTTGGGGGCTTAAAATTGTCATCTTTTGACCCCTATAACTTTTTTATTTTTCTGCATATGGGGCTATATGAGGGCTCATTTTTTGCACAGTAGTCTGTAGTTTTTATTAGTTCCATTTTTGTTCTGAGGGGACTTTTTGACCGCTTTTTACTAGTTTTTTTATGGTATATGAAGTGATCATAAATGCACAATTTTGGACTTTAGTATTTCTTTACGTATACACTATTGACTGTGCGGTTTAGCTAACCTTATATTTTATTAGTTCGGACATTTACACACACATATGATTCATTTTATTTTTTATTACATTATTTTATTTAAAAAATGGGAAAGGGGGGTGACTTAAACTTTAAATAGGGAAGGGGTTAATTCACTTTTATTCACTTAATTTTTTACACTTTATTTATTAAATTTTTTTAGCCCCCATAGGGGGCTATATCATGCAATCTTTTGCTTCCATACACTGATCAATGCTATGCCATAGCATCTCATTGATCAGTGTTATCAGCGCTCTGCAGCTCTAGCCTGCATAGCACATTGTGTACAAAATATGCAAAATATAAAAAATACAATACAATACAGGCAACAATAAACTCTGATTGGGAATGATATAACCCTTGTCAGAATGGCTAAGCATGGCTAAGGCAGTTGTAAGGGTCCCAGAGTGCCCCCTATGGCCCCCAAAGCAGTACCATTCAGTAGAGCTGAGCAGTCTAACCATGTCCTCGATTTCTGTGGCAGTGTAATGCGTGAGAATAAAAACTTCCCATTTATCAAAGAAGCGCCTGGTGTGAGTGTTTTTTTGTCTTTCCGTGTTCAATCGAAGTAATTTCAGTTCCTGGATGACCATGGCAAGGGCCGGTACAGAAGAAGAAAGCCATGAGGCAAAAAGGCAGCGGCGAGCCACCAGGAGGATGATATGAACCATCTGTGGTACCTTGGGGGGGGGGGTTGGAGGTCCGAGTCAGGAGGTCTGAATTGGTGGAAGAGTAAAGCTCTCGGAGCTGGTAGAAATGGTAGAGCTAAGCCCCATGTGTCAGAAATATACTTAACACGATAATGACCATGGACGAGTATAGACGTCCAGGTTGGCGGCTGTTCCAGCACCTGGACGTCTATACTCGTCCATGTTTCTGTCACCGCTCTTAAGCAGCGGTGACAATCGGGTGATGCTCGCTGTCACAGACAGCTGAGGGTCACTGCTACTGGGGCGAGGACCAATAAGAGTGGTCCCTTACAGTTTACACGGTCGGAAGTGACCGCTGGCTGTAAGTGTTATGATAAAGGGATCTCCCTCTGTCACCCCTGCAGCACACCGCAGCGCGATCGTGGGGTGCTGTGTGTGATCCCCGGCGGGCGGGGACCTGCTGCACTGCCGGGACCGAAGAAAACTTCAGTCCCGGCAGTTTAACCCTTACAGACGGGGTCGGAAGCAACCGCGAGCTGTAAGGAGTTTTGGCAGAGGGAGGGGGCTCCCTCTGTCTCTCTCCTGTAGCACCCACAATGATCGCTGCTGGTTACCTGGGCAGCTGGGGGTCTTTACAAGGACCCCCAGGTCTACCCCAGTTATTGCCTGTCAGGACGTGCCAGAGGCACGTCCTGATATGCTGCCTGCTAGTGTAAAACTATGCTTTGGAATATTAAGTATTCCAAAGCATTAACACCTTAAGGACCCAGCAGGAGTGAGGTGGCACAGTGGAACGACCGATCAATCACTGTAATTCTGGGCGGAGATCTGTGCCGGGGGGGGGTCTCCTACCTTTCCCTGGTCCGGTGGGGGTCCAGGTGGCAGGAGCTGCGGTGGTCCCAGCGGTCCAGGTGGCAGGATACAGCAGGAAGTGAGGCCTGTTCACCTCCTGCTGTTGCTTAGCAACAACTCTCGGCATGCACAGCCAAAGGGCATGCTGGGAGTTGTAGTTTTGCAACAGCTGGAGTTCCAACTACAACTCCCAGCATGCCTTTGGTAGTGTGTGCATGCTGGGAGTTGTAGTTATGCAACAGCGGGAGGCACATATTTTCTATGAAAAAGTGTGCATCCAGCTGTTGCATAACTACAGCTCCCAGCATGCACAGACTACCAAAGAGCATGCTGGGAGTTGTAGCTGTGTGCCTCCAGCTGTTGCAAAACAACAACTCTCAGCATGCCCTTTGATTGCCAATGAATGCTGAGTGTTGCAGTTTTGCAACAGCTGGAGACACATTGGTTGTGAAACAGAGTTTGTCCTAACTCAGTGTTTTGCAAACAGTGTGCCTCCAGCTGTGTCAAAAATACAACTCCCAGCATGCACTGAGAGACTGTACATGCTGGGAGTTCTAGTTTTGCAACAGCTGGAGGCACACTAGTTGCAAAACACTGAATTAAGTAGCAAACTCTCAGTGTTGCGCAACCAATGTGCCTCCAGCTGTTGCATAACTACAACACCCAGCATGTATGGCCTCTCAGTGCATGCTGGGAGTTGTATTTTTGACACAGCTGGAGGCATACTGGTTGCGAAACACTGAGTTAGGACACAAACTCTGTTTCACAACCAATGTGTCTCCAGCTGTTGCAAAACTGCAACACTCAGCATGCATTGACAGTTGAAGGGCATGCTGAGAGTTGTAGTTTTGCAACAGCTGGAGGTTTGCCCCCCCCCCCCCATGTGAATGGGCGGGCGGGTTTACAGTGAGGTCTGTGCTGCAAGTTTGAGATGCGGCAAATTTTCCGCTGCTGGAGGCACACTGGTTGTGAAACACTGAGTTAGGACACAAACTCTGTTTCACAACCAATGTGTCTCCAGCTGTTGCAAAACTGCAACACTCAGCATGCATTGACAGTCGAAGGGTTTGAGATGCGGCAAATTTTCTGCCACAGCTCAAACTCCCAGCCAGAAACTCACTGTAAAGCCGCCTGTGTGAATGTACCCTAAAAACACTACACTACACAAAATAAAAAGTAATTGTTTTATGTTGCTATGCATATCCTGTTCATGCCTTAAAATTCAATACAAATTTTCAATACTGAAAAAATAAAATAAAATAAAAAGTAAAACACTACATATACATATACCCCTACACAGCCCCCCCCCCCCCATAAAAAAAATGTCGTGTATGGCGCTGTTTCCAAAACGGAGCCTCCAGCTGTTGAAAAACAACAACTCCCAGCATTGCCGGACAGCCACTGACTGTCAAGGCATGCTGGGAGTTTTAAAACAGCTGGGGACAACCTGTTTGGGAAACATTGCCATAGGGTATTTTGGTGGCGGATGCAAATCCCCAAAATAGGCCTCAAATGCGCATGGCGCTCTCTCGCTTTGGAGCCCTTACGTATTTCAAGGAAATAGTTAAGGGCCATATATTTCCATACCCGGGAGCAATTGTGTTACAAATTTTGGGGGTCTTTTTCTTCTTTTACAACTCATGAAAAGGTAAAGTTGGGGTCTACACAGGCATGTTAGGGTAAAAAAATTAAATTTTTTACACTAACCTGCTGGTGTTGCCCCATACTTTTAATTTTCACAAGCGGTAAAAAGAAAAAAAGACCCCCAAAATTTGTAACGCAATGTCTCCTGAGTACAGAAAATGTGGGCATAAAATGTTCTGCGGACACACAACAAGGCTCAGGAGTGAGAGCGCACCATGTACATTTGAGGCCTGAATTGGTGATGTGCACAGGGGTGGCTGATTTTACAGCGGTTCTGACATAAACGCGAAACTACACCCCTCATGGAATGTAACAAAGGGTATAGTGAGCCTTAACACCCCACAGGTGTTTGATTTTCATTAAATTTGGATGGGAAAATAAAAATAAAAATGTTTTTCACTAAAATGCTGGTGTTACCCTAAATTGCTGGTGTTACCCTAAATTTTTCATTTTCACAAGGGAAAATAGGAAATAAGCCCCCCCAAATTTGGAACATACCCCATATGTGGATGTAAAGTGCTCTGCGGGCGAACTACAATGCTCAGAAGAGAAGGAGTGACATTGGGATTTTGGAGAGAGAATGTGTCCGAAATTGAAGGCCATGTGTGTTTACAAAGCCCCCATAGTGCCAGAACAGTCCCCCCCCCACATGTGACCCCATTTTGGAAACTACACCCCTCACAGAATTTAATAAGGGGTACAGTGAGCCTGTACACCCCACTGGCGTTTGACAGATCTTTGGAACAGTGGGCTGTGCAAATGAAAAATTAAATTTTTGATTTTCATGCATCAATGTTCCAAAAATCGGTCATACGCCAGTGGGGTGTAAATGCTCACTGCACCCCTTATTTAATTCTGTGAGGGGTGCAGTTTCCAAAATGGGGTCACATGTGGGGGGTCCACTGTTCTGTAACCACGGGGGGGGGGGGGGGGCTTGTAAACGCACATGGCCCCTGACTTCTATTCCAATAGAATTCTCTCTCCAAAAGTTCAATGGCACTCCTTCTCTTCTGACCATTGTAGTTCGCCCGCAGAGCCTTTACATCCACATAAGTGATGTACAAAAAATATGCCCCACAAATGATGCATTTGTGAAAAAATACAAATTTCGAATTTTTAACACTGACTTTTTAATAATTCCTGCCAAAAGACTATGGTGTTATAATACTCATGTACCATCTACCATGTACCATCAATACCACTGTACCATCTAGTGAATACCTTGAGGGGTCTAGTTTTTAAAATGGGGTCATTTGGGGGGGTGTTCCTATGTTCTACAACCTTCAAATTTCTGCAAACCTTGCAGTACTTTTCAAATTTTCAAAATTTTCAAAATTTCAAGTTAAATTGTTAGGCTTCTAATTAATTAAAAATGTTAATAAAAAAAAAAAAACATTTCATGATTTTTTGCATTGAAAAAAAAAAACTACAAATGACATCGATGATTGATCAGGCCCTTGTTTTTTCAAAAGGCAGACATCTTGGGAGAGATGCCCTGTGGGTATTCTGGGTGACCAGTTAAGGGGAGATGTTTGGACACTAGAAAAGGCAATCCAAAAAAGTTTTCGAACATACTTCCATGTTGCCACTGTATCCCTCAACAGAGTGGACCTCTTCACTAAAGGAGGTAAAGTGGAATAGGAAGTGTGTAATAAGGCAGCTAGGTCCCATGGGACTGCTAGTTTCCTTTCCAGATCAGTGATGGCATGGAAGGAGGATCCATGGATCCAATCTGCTACAAATCTGAACAAGCATGACAGCTTATATCCCCATGGGTCAGGAAAATTAAGTCCCCCTCTTGCTTACTGAGCATGAGTTTATGAAGTGCAATCTGTGGTCTCTTGCCTGCCCAAATGAATTTAGTGAAAGCAGAGTTCAGGCTGCGAGCATCTACATGTTTGTAGGGGATAGAGAAGTCTGTCAAAACTGACCATTTTAACCCCTTAAGGACGCAGGACGTAAATGTACGTCCTGGTGAGGTGGTACTTAACGCACCAGGACGTACATTTACGTCCTAAGCATAACCGCGGGCATCGGAGCGATGCCCGTGTCATGCGCGGCTGATCCCGGTTGCTGATCGCAGCCAGGGACCCGCCGGATCTCGCGGGCGTCCGCCATTAACCCCTCAGGTGCCGGGATCAATACAGATCCCGTCATCTGCGGCAGTTCGCCATTTAAATGAACGATCGGATCGCCCGCAGCGCTGCTGCGGGGATCCGATCATTCATAATGCCGCACGGAGGTCCCCTCTCCTTCCTCCGTGCGGCTCCCGGCGTCTCCTGCTCTGGTCTGTGATCGAGCAGACCAGAGCAGGAGATGACCGATAATACTGATCTGTTCTATGTCCTATACATAGAACAGATCAGTATTAGCAATCATGGTATTGGGGACTATGGGGACTATTCAAGTGTAAAAAAAAAAAAGTAAAAAAAATGTAAAAGTAAAAGTAAAAAAAAAGTGAAAAATCCCCTCCCCCAATAAAAAAGTAAAACGTCCGTTTTTTCCTATTTTACCCCCAAAAAGCGTAAAAAAACATTTTTTAAAGACATATTTGGTATCGCCGCGTGTGTAAATGTTCGAACTATTAAAATAAAATGTTAATGATCCCGTACGGTGAACGGCGTGAACGAAAAAAAAAATGCCCAAAATTCCTACTTTTTTAATACATTTTATAAAAAAAAAAATTATAAAAAATTTATTAAAAGTTTTTTATATGCAAATGTGGTATAAAAAAAAAGTACAGATCATGGCGCAAAAAATGAGCCCCCATACCGCCACTTATACGGAAAAATAAAAAAGTTAGAGGTCATCAAAATAAAGGGATTATAAACGTACTAATTTGGTTAAAAAGTTTGTGATTTTTTTTAAGCGCAACAATAATATAAAAGTATATAATAATGGGTATCATTTTAATCATATTGACCCTCAGAATAAAGAACACATGTCATTTTTACCATAAATTGTACGGCGTGAAAACAAAACCTTCCAAAATTAGCAAAATTGCGTTTTTCATTTTAATTTCCCCACAAAAATAGTGTTTTTTGGTTGCGCCATACATTTTATGATATAATGAGTGATGTCATTACAAAGGACAACTGGTCGCGCAAAAAACAAGCCCTCATACTAGTCTGTGGATGAAAATATAAAAGAGTTATGTTTTTTAGAAGGCGAGGAGGAAAAAATGAAAACGTAAAAATTAAATTGTCTGAGTCCTTAAGGCCAAAATGGGCTGAGTCCTTAAGGGGTTAAGCAAATGGCATTGTCCAGGAAAAGTAAGCGGGAGGCCCCCATGTTAGTAATTCCGCCTTGATTTTGGTGAAAAGGGGCGGATAATTGAGATTATAAATTGTGTCCGGAGTTCTACCAACCGCAAAGCCCAGTGGGAACAATTCTTACTTTGCAACATTGATTTTATAGCCCGAGAAGCTACCAAAAATGTTTAAATGGTCTAGGATGGCCGAGATCGAGGATGTTGGATTGTCAATGAAGAGCAACATCTCATCCGCGAGCATAGTAAGTTTTACCTCTCTCACCCCTACCTTTATGCCAGAGTAAAGAGATGATGACAATAGAGATTTCCCCAATGGTTCAAGGGCAAGGTCTAAAAGGAGTGGCGAGAGAGGGCTACCTTGTCGGGTGCCTTTGAACAGGGAAAAGAGTTCAGAAAGGATACCTGGCGTATAGATTCTGTCCGTAGGAGCCGAATAAATTCCGGAAAGATAATTGCGGAAAGGACCATGTAGGTCTGCACGGTCCAGCACCAGCCTTAACCAATCCCATAGAACATTATCGAAAGCCTTTTCAGGATCCAAGGCCAATGGAGCAGGTTTTTCCCCATCAGGGGCTGGTGCTGTAGCAGATCCAATACCGCAAGTACCGTCCTTAAATTCATGGTAGCCGATCGGTGTGTCTAATAAAGCCCACTTGGTGGGTACCGATCAGGGCTGGCATGAAGCAGGATAAACGAACCACAAGAATCTTAGATTGAATCTTGACGTCTTGGTTTATCAAAGAAATCGGCCTATAGGAGCCCAGATTGCTGGGATCCTTGCCTGGTTTGAGTAGCACCTTTACGTATGCTAAAAAAGCTTCTTTAGTGATCGATCCTGTGGACATAAATTCCCTGAAAACATCTACTAGAACGGGGATAGTTGGGGCAAAAGAGTTTCAAAAAATTCCCCTGAGTACCCATCTGGGCCTGGAGCTTTACCATTATGAAGATTTTTGACAACTGACTGAATTCCCTCGTCCGTCACCTGGACATTTAGGATATCCCTCTGATATCGAGGGGAGGTCAAGCCCCCTGAGGAAGGCCTCACCCTTGGATCCATCAGAGGGAGAGTTTTGATAAAGGTTTGTATAAAATTTAGCTACAATGTTATTTATAGAATGTGGATGTTTAACTCCTGTGGGGTCTTTAAGGACAGTTATGTGGGATGGTATTTGCTTCCCTTTCGCTAGGCGAGCCAAGAGGCGGCCGGCTTTATTCCCGTGGCGGAAAAGGTCAACTTCGAATTGAGAGGGCGGAGTCGCTCTTTTCTGTTGAGCAAGAGCTAAAATTTAATCCTAGCCCTGTGTGGCTCCGTAGAAGAGTTAAGAAAGAGGGCATATGCATCTCTTAACCCCTTAAGGACCAGGGTTTTTTCCATTTTGGCACTTTCATTTTTTCCCCTTACCTTTTAAAAAATCATACCTCTTTCAATTTTGCACCTAAAAAGCCATATGATGGCTTATTTTTTGCACCACCAATTCTTCTTTGTTATGACATCAGTCATTTTACCCAAAAATCTATGACAAAACGGAAAGAAAATCATTGTGCGACAAAATTTAAGAAAATACACTATTTTCTAACTTTTGTAAAAATTACACCTGCTCTTTATTCTGTAGGTGCATACAATTAAATTGATACCCTACTTATAAGGTTTGATTTTGTCGTACTTCTGGAAAAAATCATGCAGGAAAATGTATATGTTAAAAATTGTCTGACCCCTATAATTTTTTTTATTTTTCCGCGTATGGGGCGGTATGAGGGCTCATTTTTTTGCGCCGTGATAAGAATATTTTTAGCAGTACCATTTTTATATTCATCGGACTTTTGATCGCCTTTTATTCATTTTTTCATGATATAAAAAGGGACCAAAAATATACTATTTTGGAATTTTTTTGTGCGTACGCCATTGACCCTGCGGTTTAATTAACAATATAAATTTATAATTCTAACATTTCCGCACACGCCGATACCACATATGTTATTATAAAATGATATTTTTATTAACTTATTTTTCCACTTTTTTTTTTTGCAATGTTATAGCTCCCATAGGGGGCTATAACACTGCACACACTGATCTTTTACATTGATCAATGGTTTCTCATAGGAAACCATTGATCAATGATTCTGCTGCTTGACTGCTCATGCCTGTATCTCAGGCACTGAGCAGTCATTCGGCGATCGGACACCAGGAGGCAGGTACAGGGACCCTCCTGCTCTCCTACAGCTGTTCAGGATGCCGCGATTTCACTGCGGCAATCCTAAACAACCCACTGAGCTAGCTGGGGGTAGTTTAATTTTATTTTAGACGCGGCGATCAATTTTTAATGTCGTGTCTAAAGGGTTAATAGCTTGCGGTACAGTTGTTAGAGGCCGGGCCCGACCCGCTATGATGCGTTATCGAACGGGAGCGGACTCAGGGCGTACATGTATGCCCTTGGTCCTTAAGGGGTTCTTCTTGCTCACAAGCTGTGAGCTGCTGGCAGGAGGATGTGGGCGTACCCAAGCAGGCGCTATTTCACTAAAGCCTGCTGGGGGAGACCCCTTCCGTCCTAACTTTATGTCACAGAGGAGGAGTGGAGAAACGGAGTAAGAAGCTGCAGGCCGGGAGAAGGTGAGATCACTGTCACCTGTCTCCAGCCTGCAGCTTCTGAGTGCTGTCACAGTGCCCACGGCTGTGAAGAGCAGGAACTGTCAACAAACAGCTGAGAGCAGATGCAGCGGCATGTAGAGAGGGAGGCTTGGAAGGTGGAGGCTTCACCTCTTCTGGATAGGACAGTGTATGAGTGAAGTGGGGAGGGCAGGAGGATGTTTGGGGCAGCCATAAGCGGTAGGTGGGGGTGAGAGCAATAGCTGAGCTGTCTGATTGACAGGCAGGGAGCAGCAGTCACATGTCCCGGCTGCTGTCTGATTTCATGAGTCCGAAATCAATAAGACAGGACATGTAGGGAGACCTCTAGTGGTGGGTTCTCAAAAATGAAAATAATATAAATATAAAAAAAATTTTATAACATACATTTTCGGAACTTGTTAGTAATAGCTTACTCTTTAACATATAAAAACTTTTTTTTTTCATGGCAGTAACACTTTAAGGCTAAGGTCATAGGTAACAAAAAAAATAATCAATTCGAGACCAAGAATTATGGGCGCTCAAAAAATGAATAAATACCCTATAATCTGGATTGGTTAGTCTACACGCGTCCTGCAGTCCCAACTGGTCCAAATAGGGGGGAAAATATGGTCTCTGGATCTAACTGCTGCAGCAAGGGGCTGGGGGCTCCGTCTGTCCACAAGGGGGTCTAGCCCTGTGTTAAAGTCGCCTCCCAATATTTTACCAACCGAATCATCAGTTTATAACCTGGACGTCAGGTCCCTAAAGAAAGAAACATTCTATCCATTAGGTGTAGAGATGAGCGAACTTTTCAAAAATTCGATTCGGCCGATTTGCCGAATTTTCCCGAAAAGTTTGTTTCGATCCAAATTTATTCGCGGCGAATCAATGTTAAAAAAGGCTATTTCTAGCCTACATACAGCCTCTATAGGGGTATAGAACACTTTGCTGTGTCCTAAAACGCATATGGAGTGTGCTGGGGTAGTGAAATAATACTGTTATTCAGAATAGCATGCAGATTACCGGCATCGCTCTTAGAATCACTGCCGCACAGCAGCACAATGACAGAGCCTGGTGGTGGCATCAGTGTCAGGAGACCATATAGTGACTGAATGACATAGCGTGGACATGTTTGAAGCAAGAGGAGACCATTTAGTGGCTGAATGGCACAGCGTGGAGTTCACTGATGCACTAGTACACTACACACCAGGGTTTCACAATCCCCCACAAAAAAAACAACACAATATATGAAATTTTTGACAAAGATTTCTCATTGGTAGCACCCGCTATCCAAAAATTTGAAATTTCCAGACCCAGGCCCCACCTCTGCGGCATCAGTAACCCATATATTGCTTGTAGGACACAGCCTGGAGTTGGCTGATGCACCAGTACACACAAGGGCTTCACAATCACCACTCCAAAATCAACACAATGAGACATTTTTGTCAAAGATTTCTCATTGGCAGCACCCGCTATCCAAAAATGTGAAATTTCCAGAACCAGGCCCCACCCCTGTGGCATCAGTAAACCATATATTGCCTGCATGACACAGCCTGAAGTTGGCTGATGCAAGAGTACACACCAGGGCTTCACAATCCCCCCCCCAAAAAAAACCCAACACAATATATGACATTTTTGTCAAAGATTTCTCATTGGTAGCACCCGCTATCCAAAAATGTGAAATTTCCAGAACCAGGCCCCACCCCTGCAGCATCAGTAACCCATATATTGCTTGCATGACACAGCCTGGAGTTGGCTGGAGTACACACCAGGGCTTCAAAATCCCCCTCAAAAAACCAACACAATATATAAAATTTTTGTCGAAAATTTCACATTGGTAGCACCCGATATCCAAAAATTTTTAATTTCAAGACCCAGGCCCCACCTCTGCGGCATCAGGAACCCATATATTGCCTGAAGGACACAGCCTGGAGTTGGCTAATGCACCAGTACACACCCGGGCTTCACAATCCCCTCCAAAAAACAACAACATTTTAGAAAAATGTTTAAGAAATACCTTTGTGTAAGAACAAGCGCATATCCAACAGTTCACAAGACTCTATAATGCAGGACGGTGTAACCACCCAAAGACATTCTTCTCAAAAATAATAAACCACACAATGTTTGAATTTTTTTTTACAAAAACTAGCGTATTTATCGGCGTATAACACGCACTTTTTAGGCTAAAATTTTTAGCCTAAAGTCTGTGTGCGTGTTATACGCCGATACCCCCCCAGGAAAGGCAGGGGGAGAGAGGCCGTCGCTGCCCCCTTCTCTCCCCCTGCCTTTCCTGGGGTCTAGAGCGCTGATGTCGGCCCTTTTCACCCCCTGGTTATGGGCGCCGCTGCCCGTTCTGTCCCCCTGACTATCGGTGCCGGCGCCGATAGCCAGGGGGAGAGAAGCGGCGCCGACAGCCAGGAGGAGAGAAGGGGCAGCGGCACCCATTGCCGGCGCCGCTGCCCCGTTGCCTCCCCCCATCCCCGGTGGCATAATTACCTGAGTCGGGTCCGCGCTGCTCCGCTGCTCCAGGCCTCCGTCGTTGCTATGCGCTGAACGGCGCGGCGCATGACGTCAGAGCGCCGCGCCGTGCATAGAAACGATGCCGTCCCCAGCGTCGTTGCTATGCACGGCGCGGCTCTCTGACGTCATGCGCCACGCCGTTCAGCGCATAGCAACGACGGAGGCCTGGAGCAGCGGAGCAGCGCGGACCCGAGCAGCGCGGACCCGACTCAGGCCTGGAGCAGCGCGGACCCGACTCAGGTCACCCACCGGGGATGGGGGGAGGCAACGGGGCAGCGGCGCCGGCAATGGGTGCCGCTGCCCCTTCTCTCCCCCTGGCTGTCGGCGCCGCTTCTCTCCCCCTGGCTATCGGCGCCGGCACCGATAGTCAGGGGGACAGAACGGGCTGCGGCGCCGATAACCAGGGGGTGAAAAGGGCCAACAGCAGCGCTCTAGACCCCAGGAAAGGCAGGGGGAGAGAAGCGGGCAGCGACGGCCTCTCTCCCCCTGCCTTTCCTGGGGGTATATCGGGGTATACACGCGCACACATGCACCCTCATTTTTTCATGGATATTTGGGTAAAAAACTTTTTTTACCCAAATATCCTTGGTAAAATGATGGTGCGTGTTATAGGCCAGTGCGTGGTATACCCCGATAAATACGGTAATTCAATATGTGTGTAAGTGCATCTGTCTCCAAAAGATCAGTTCACCAAAGGACTTTTTTCGCCCAAAATGATGAAGCAGAGTTAATCCCTGTCCGTATTTTTTATTTTTTTTCATTAAAAAATCACACGCAACAAGCGTTCCCTTGTGTAACGATTAGCATTCTGGAAAATTCAATTTTATTACTGAACGGATTAGCGTGTCTCTATCTTTCATCGACCGGTGCTGGTAACCCGCTAACTCCCGGAAAGGTAAGCTGCCGCGAAGCAGGTGGTCTCCCCCGGGCACGTTTGGCTCCAGAATTTCCACTACTGCCACACCACGCTGACTGCCAACCGTGCTACCGCCTTGCTGACTCAAGGGCAACCTGCAACTCTCTTCTCCCGATGATGAACCCCCTTCTCCTGAGATCGAGCAATAACAGGTGTGTTATGCCCTTAGATGTCCGGGGCCGCAGACACGCTCCACTGAACGGATTAGGGTGTGTCCATCTTTTTTTGTAGCACCCGCAATCCAAAAATATTAAATTCCCAGACCCAGGCCCCACCCATTTATTGCCTGAAGGACAAAGCCTGGATTTGGCAGATGCACCAGTACACACAGGGCTTCACAATCCGCCCCAAAATCAACAAAATTGTATAATTTTTTATTTTTTTTATTTACTACTTTGTGTAAGCACAAGCGCATATACAACAATTCAGAAGACTCTACAAGGCAGGACGGTGGACCACTTAAAGACTTTCTTCTCAAAAATAATGAACCACACAATTGTGGAATAAAAAAAATTTGAAATTCCTAGACCCAGGCCCCACCTCAGCTGCATCAGTAACCCATAGATTGCCTGAAAGACACAGCCTGGAGTTGGCTGATGCATGAGTACAGACCCGGGCTTCACAATCCACCCCAAAAAAACGCAATTTTTTTTTAAATTGTCTGACAAAATACCTTTTTGTTAAAACAAGCGCATATACAGCAGTTCAGAAAACTCTATAATACAGGACGGTGGACCACCCAAAGACATTCTTCTATAATATAATAAACCACACTATATGTTAAATTTTTTTTAAATAATTGAAATTCCAAGACCAAGGCCCCACCTCTGCTGCATCAGTAACCCATATATTGCCTAACGGACACAGACTGGAGTTGACTGATGCACGAGTACACACTACACACCCGTCACCCGGGCTTCACAATCCACTCCAAAAAACCGCAAAATGTTTTCGAAATTGTCTGACAAAATACCTTTTTGTTAAAACAAGCGCATATACCGCAGTTCAGAAGACTCTATAATGCAGGATGGTGGACTATCCAAAGACATTCTTCTCAAAAGTAATAAACCACACAATGTTTGAAATTTGGTTAAAAAAATTATTACATGTGTGTAAGTGCATCTGTTTCCAAAAAATCAGATGGCAAAAGGATTCTATTCGCCAAATCTGATTAAGCAGAGTTAATCCCTCTCCATCTATTTTTTTTTTTCATTAAAAAATCACACGCAACAAGCGTTCCGTTGTGTAACGGTTAGCATTCTGCAAAATTCAATTTTATTACTGATAAAATTACCAGTAAATTTAACAATAACACTACCCAAGAGTGTTTAATTACCCCATACATTGCACCAGGAGCAGTCAGGAGTAGTCCTCAGCAGTACCCAAGAGGCTTTAATAACCCCTTACCTTGCCCGATCAATTGCGAGATCGAGCAATAACAGGTGTGTTAAGGCCTCAGATGTCCTGGGCCGCACTAGCGCTCCACTGAACGGATTAGCGTCTCTCTATCTTTCAAGGACAGGTGCGTGTTGCACGCTGAAACCAGTTCATGATAGGGATCTGTGATTGCAATTATTTAATCTTAAAACAAGGAATTACCAGTAAGTGAGGGTCATAACCTGGCGTTTATTAAGTCCCTGCCCTTTGTACACACCACCCGTCGCTATAAGCGATTGGATTAGTTAGTGAGTTGGTTAGTGAGGTCCTCAGATCGGACCAGGCGGCGTAGGAGAAGGCCCTGGCAGAGCGCAGAGAATTTAACGATCATTGTTGAAATTTGCATTAAGAATGTATTTAGCTACTGCTAAACATCCCAAAATTTAAGGCCCAAGGCCAGAGGCACCGGGGAGGCAAGTAGTTCCTGAAAGACACAGAATGAGTCTGGAGCATGCATTTGCAGTACCCAAGAGGTTTTCATAACCCCTTACATTTAGAGATCAATGTTTACATTTGCATTAAGCATGTATTTAGCTACTGCTAAACTTCAAAAAATTATAGGCCCAAGGCCTGAGGAACCAGGGAGGCAAGTAGTTTGTGAAAGACACAGAATGAGTCTGGAGCAGTCATTCGCAGTACCCAAGGGGGTTTCATAAGCCCTTACATTTAAAGATGAATGTTGACATTTGCATTAAGCATGTATTTAGCTACTGCTAAACTTCAAAAAATTATAGGCCCAAGGCCAGAAGCATCAGATTTCCCCATATTAGGAGCATAGTTGTCCCCCAGATTAGGCAGCATAGATGTCCCCCAGATTAGGAGCATAGTTGTCCCCCAGATTAGGCAGCATAGATGTCCCCCAGATTAGGCAGCATAGATGTCCCCCAGATTAGGATCTTCGTTGTCCCCCAGATTAGGCAGCATAGATGTCACCTAGATTAGGAGCATAATTGTCCCCCAGAGTAGGCAGCATAGATGTCACCCAGATTATGCAGCATAGATGTCCCCCAGATTAGGAGTATAGTTGTCCCCCAGATTAGGAGCATACTTGTCCCCCAGAGTAGGCAGCATAGATGTCACCCAGATTAGGCAGCATAGATGTCCCCCAGATTAGGAGCATAGTTGTCCCCCAATCAGCACGGGCTGGTCAGAGCCAATCAAAGGGCCGTATGTGTCAAGCGGGCCATACAATCCCCAGGTCTGCCCCAGAGGGTTTCATAACCAACCACAATAGAGAAAATTTTGTTGTAGGAGCATGGTCAATCTACTCAGACCCATCTGTCATTGGTGGCTGGAAATCCTGGCTGATCCATCCCTGATTCATCTTGAAAAACGTCAGTGTCTCCACATTTTAAGTGGACAGAGTTCGCCTTTGGGTGACTATGGCCCCGGCCGCACTAAACACCCGCTCTGATGGCACACCATTGGCCGGGCAGGACAGCTTTTCCAGGGCAAACTCCATTTGTTGTGGCCATAAATCGAGTTTGGCTGCCCAGAAGTCCAGCAAATCTTCAACGGTTGTTGGCAGGGTCATGTCGAGGTAAGCCACCACCTGCTGGTTTAGGTCCTGCTCCATGTCCACCTGCTGCTGATGAGTAGCTTCACTATGCGGCTGAAGGAAGCTACTCATCAGTGACTGTAGACTCAGGCTGCTGCTGATTGAGCCGGTACTGCTCCTGCCACCCCTCCCCTCCCGTCCCCAGCAGCCGTGGCAGTGGAAGGTGAGCACAGAGGGCCCCCCGAGTCAGACCTGCGAGTGGATGGACCATGTGGCCGATAGGCATCGGCCAACCGACTACGTAGAAGCTCCCTGCAGTAGGTTAGTTTGTCCTCCCTCTCAGTAGGTGTAAAAAAGGCCCCCATTCTGGGCAGGTAGCGAGGGTCTAATAAGGTGGAGATCCAGAAGTCATTGCGCTGACGAATTTTGACAATTCGGGGGTCACTACTCCATGCATCGTGCCATTTGTGACAGTGACTCGCTGGGACTACCTGCCTCCATCTCCACTGCATACTGCCACGGTGTGTCTGGGTCCTCTGTCTCGCCTCCCTCGTAATAACCCTCCAGCTCCTCGGGCTGCTCCTGCTCCTCCTCTCCTGTCCAATGACCAGAAACACCGGCCATCTCATCCACTGTAAACTGTGCTCCGCTCTGCCCCTCATCATCCTCCTCCAGTTCATCCCCCACAGGACTCATGTAGCCTTCTGATGTAGGCGCAACGTCTCCATTGCCGTGACCAGCCATGTTTTCAATAATTTTGGGGAGTAATTGTAGGAGTGGAATTACGTCGTTCATGGCGTAATTCAAGCGACTAACAGAAAATGTGGCTTCCTCAAAGGGCCTCAGCAAACGGCAGGTGTTACGTATGAGCTGCCACTCGTTCACATTGAAGTTACCCAGGGGAGTACTCCTATCTGCTTGTATCATCAAAAAATCTGTGATGGCTTTTCTTTGTTCGTATAGTCTGTCCAACATATGGAGGGTGGTATTCCAACGCGTGGCAACGTCAAAAATGAGACTATGTTGTGGGATACCGTTCTGATGCTGCAGCTCAAGCAAAGTGTGCTTGGTGGTGTACGAGTGGCTGACGTGCATGCACAGTTTCCTTGCCATTGTCAGGACATCTTGCAAATGGGGTGAAGACTTGATGAACTTCTTGACAACCATATTAAACATGTGTGCCATGCAGGGCGAATGGTTCACACTTCCTTGTCGCAGCGCGGCCACAATGTTCTTCCCATTGTCGGTCACCATGGTTCCCATTTCCAGATTTCGTGGAGTAAGTCATACTCGGATTTCTTCCCTAATGAACTTCAGCAGTTCCTCCCTTGCGTGACTCCGTTCGCCAAGGCAAACCATGTGAAGGACGGCTTGAAACTGCTGTGCCCTACACACGTGGTACGATGAAGGGCCACCGAGATTTGGATGTGCAGTGGAGGCCGAGGACACGGGGGAGGAGGAGGCGCACACTGTAAAAGGACCAACTGCCTTGGAGCGAGAACTGCCTTGGAGGAGGAAGCGGTGTGACCTGTCCAAGTTGCTGTTGTGGCTGTGCAGGAACAACATTTACCCAGTGGGCCGTAAAAGACATGTATTGTCCCTGCCTGTAGTTACAGCTCCACATGTCGGCGCTGCCGTGCACTTTTGAACACACCGACAGGCTCAAGGACTGGCCCACCTTCTCTTGTAAAAACTTATGCAGGGCTGGTACTGCCTTCTTCACAATGAAATTACGGCTTGGGACTCTCCACAAGCCATCAATTCCCTGAAAGCTGCAGAGTCCACCAGTTGGAAAGGGAGGGACTGCAACACCAGCAACTTGGACAGGAGCACATTCAACTTCTGTGCCTTTGGATGAGTGGGCGCATACTGTTGTCTCTTGGACATGGCTTTGTCGATCGATTGTTGGCGGAATGGCTGACTACGAGCAGAGGAAGCAGGAGCGAAAGAAGGAGGGCTGGACACAATGCTCCCTTCGGCTGAGGTGGTGGAGCCTTGGCTGGTTGACGGAGGGAGCGGATGGCCGCTGGGTGATGCGGCAGGCTTGACCACTACCTCGGAGCCACGGTTATCCTAGGCCGCTTTATGGTGGTGAATCATGTGTTGACGCAGGGCCGTGGTGCCGAGATTGGGACCCTGGCCAAGCTTCACTTTCTGCCCACAGATTTTGCATGTGACTAAGCTAAGGTCCTCCGGTTCTTTATGAAGAACAACCACACCGCAGAGTAGCTGATTTTCCCAACCGCAGTTCGCACTATTTCACTGCTATTGGCGCTGTCTCCAGGAACCCCTGTTCGACTATCTCCCTGAATGGTAACTTGCTGCGAAGCAGTTGGTCTCCTCCTGGCACGTTTGGCTCCTGAATTTCCACTACTGCCACCACCACGCTGATTGCCAACCGTGCTACCGCCTTGCCGCCTCATAGACAAAGAGCAAATCTCTTCTCCTGATGATGATGAAGCCCCGGCTTCTGCACCCGGCTCCCAATTGCGATAAACTTCATCATCATCAAAAGATGTGCGCACGTCACTGATGTCCTCCTCGTGTTCCACAACAGTGTCTGCCTCAGGACCCTGAACAATTGAAACACCGCCTCCCACGTCACTCTCCGCATCACTACTTGCCCGCCTTGCGGAGCAAGGGACGCATGTCTCCTCACATTCTTGGCTGCCTATTAGATGCTGCCTGTCCTCTATTACATCATCCTCGCTAAATAGTGGAGCTGAACCCAAAGCATGAGATACTTCTTTGGGAGAGGGAACAGCATAGGACAAAGGCAATGGGATTACGGGTACTGCTCCCGGGCCATGCCAACCGAGGGTTATGTCTGAGGAACCCACCGACTCTTGACTGGGGTTGTCAGATGTCGCTTGTGATGATGGGGATGAGTGTGCAAACCAGTTAACGGGAGCTCAGGCCTATTGCTGCGACTCCTGCTGCCACTCGCCCCAAGTCTGCTGCCAACTCTGCCTGACGTATTTAGGCCTCTGCCCCTTCTCTGTGCACATCCTGGCACTTCCCTGCCTGACATACTTAGTGCATTTATGAGGGCATAGAACAGCAGCAGGTGATTACTTACGGCTGTCCTTTCAAAGTATATAGGCCCTAGACAGAATAACAGTTACTAAATAGTACACTCCTTTGTTGTATGTATGCTCTTTGCAATGATGAGCGCACTGGTATGCGTATTTATATGTAGAAAAAAACTCTTTTTTTGTTGTATACACCGGCCAGTGTATACTAATGTGTGGAATAGCACTGAATTTAGCACTGAGACAGAAATACAGGTACTAAATAGTACACTACTTGGTTGTATATATGCCCTTTGCAATGATGAGCGCACTGTTAAGCGTATTTGTACGCAGGAAAAACTTTTTTTTTTTTAATACACCGGCAGGTGTATAACGTGTGGTATAACACTTAATTTAGCACAGAGATAGAAAAAAAGGTGGTATATGGTACGCTATTTGCTTAAATTTAGGCTCTTTGCAATGATAAGGCCACTGAAAAAGTGTATTTGTACTCAGGAAAAACTTTTTTTTCTTTAATACACCGGCAGGTGTATAACGTGTGGTATAACACTGAATTTAGCACAGAGACAGAAAAAAAGGTGGTATATGGTACGCTATTTGCTTGTATTTAGGCCCTTTGCAATGATAAGACCACTGAAAAAGCGTATTTGTACTCAGGAAAAAAAAAAATTCTTTAATATACCGGCAGGTGTATAACGTGTGGTATAACACTGAATTTAGCACAGAGTAACAGGTGAAAAATGGTAAAAAGGCACTAAAGTGCACACTAATATGACTTATTTCTGAACAGCATCAGGACCCAACAATGAAGGACCACCCAAAAAAAAAGTCCAGGGATTAAACCCTAAATTGCACTCTGTCACACAATTTTGAGCAGCAGAAGATTTGTGGAGCAAAACTCAATTGGGCTGAAAAATGAGGAGGTAAGATGCTTTAGAAAGTTCAGGCAGCTTGGAGATCTGTATGAGGCAGCTGACAGCTATCTGCCCCTCTCTGCTGCAATGCTCAGTAACGTGAATAGGAGGTTTAGCATTCAATGATCCTTCTCAGAGTAACAGCACAGCACTCTGCACTCCTGTCTTTCCCTAATGCTGATGTGACTAGCAGTTGCAGTGTAACGCTGTGGTATGAGCTATTCACACACACACAGTCCCGTCCTCTCCATCTGAGTGCATAGATGAAATGAAGAGAGGCAAGATGGCTGCCGATTATATAGGGGCTGTGACATCACAAGGGTCAGTGAACACTGATAGGCTGCATCTCACATGTGGTTCAGGGTCAGCCCGCCTACCTTCATTCTCGCCACTGTTTCCCACCCTCCCATAATCCCCTGCCCCATGTACTCACATGTGGATCCGCCATCTTATCTCTACAATAGCCTGGAACGCTGTGAAATGGAGTTTAATGAAGCGATTTGTGCGATAGAATCGCGGCGATATTCGGATTCATTGCAAATCGAATTTTTCATGAAATTCGTAACGAATTCGGGTTCGTCAAGTTCGATTCGCTCATCTCTAGTGAGAAACAAATTTTATTTTTATGGTAACAAAAATCTTTTTTATTTATAAGCAGGGGACCATTATCGGGAGCGGGTGCAGGAAAAGAAGGGAGACGCAGAGATCGGAACATTGAAAGACAGGTAAGATAATGCTCAATTTTATATGATTCAGTAATACATAATGCAATGTTGAATGAATGAATAAATGAATGCTGCATGAATGATTGTGTTTGATCGATGTGTTTGATTGACGAGTGATTTATGTATAACGTGTCATGTTGGATATTTTTATTGTATTTTTCATGTAGATATTCATAGCAAAATATGTGATTTTAAAATATACTTATTGTTAATACATACATTTTTATGTGTATTTTTTTGAACATGTAAAACATGTTAAATAGATACGTGTTTTAGACTTGCGCTAACACAGTGTTTCTGAAACTTTGTTACCCAAAAAACCATGGTGCCTCCAGCTGTTGCAAAACTACAACACCCAGGCTGTCTGGGCATGCTGGGAGTTGCAGTTTTGCAACATCTGGAGGTACCCTGGTTCGTTGGCAAACATTCACTGCGCTAAGTTACCTATTTCTGGTTTTTCTTTTTTAAATTTCCCTCTCCTTTTACTGAACTGGGTTGGTAGGTTAATGAAATGCATACTTAATTGCTGTGGGAAAATATTTTATTGACAAAACCACATAATTTCATAATTGCCCTTTGGGGTTTTATAAAAAAAAATGTCCCACGGCAATTAACTATGCAAATTATTAACCTACTGAGTAGGGAGAGGGAAATTTAAAAATGAGAAAACAGAAATAGGTTAGCGCATTGTTTGCCATTGCCAACAAACCAGGGTGCCTCCAGCTATTGCAAAACTGCAACTCCCAGCATGCCAGACATCCTTTGGCTGTCAGGGCATGCTGGGTTTTGTAGTTTTTCAACAGCTGTAGGCACCCTGGTTCGTGGGGAAACAGAAACACTGGGTTAGCACAAGTGTAAAACACGTAACTATCTATATCCAACATATTTTACATTTTCAAAAAAATACACATTACATAAATATGCACATATTAACAATAAGTATATATTAAAATCACATATTTTACTATAAATATCTACATGAAAAATAAAATAAAAATAACCAACATGACACGTTATACATAAATCACACGTCAAACACATCAATCATTCATGCAGCATTCATTTATTCATTCATTCATTCAACATTACATCATGTATTCATAAATCACATAAAATTATACATTATCTTACCTGTCCTCCAATGTTCTGATCTCCACGGGTCTCTTCTTTTCCATGCACCCGCTCCCCATAATGGTCCCTTGCTTCTAAATTAAAAAAATGTTGTTTTAACAAAAATAAAATTTGTTTTTCACAATTTCGTAGGCATGTACAATTGTTTTTTTACGAATTTGGATGTAAATATTTTGTACATTTGGATCAATCCGAATGTATGAAATATGAACAATTCGGACGAAAACCAATTAAGTCCGAAACGAATTGCACATGTCTATTCTGATGTACAGCCCAATGTTTTGCCAATGGGCCTATAGAATTCAGTTGGCCAAACAGTCTAATTGTGATTAGAATTGGTCCATTTCCCTAACGTATTTGCTTTCTGTGCAGGATTTAAAAAATTTGGGCTCTATATTGTTGAGTTTGGAACCTATAGCATATGCTTTTGGGAAATGGGCCAAAAGTAGTCACAATTAAGCTATGTTTTGCCCATTAAGATCTATCGGCCCATCAGAATCATGCAGGGACATGTTGCTGACATACAGCTCAAAGAAAGCCTCGAAACATGATGTAAATGGGGCCTTAATAAATATTTACGTCATGATCTCGTTGTTATTCCAACATTTAATTAAATTATAATTGTTGTGCAATGACTAGGGTGTGACAGACATGGAGAGAGGATGGGGTAATAGACAAATAGAGAGTAAGAATCTATTTACATACATGTCATAACTTCCTTATAATATAGAAGTTAAGCCATGTCTCACAATGGATCCCAATAATGACAGATGGCTTCCGTCAGGGGTCTATTGTGGTTTAATGTGTTTAGCATACAGTGATATAAAGTTTCACAAATAATAATGCTAACATCTAACACCCATTTCATGTATAGTTGACCTTTTAAATAGCCTTAACTTATAAACATGTAACATACGTAAACCTGTATTTCCTCTAGCTCTTCCATTCTGGTGAGTATTGATGTAACTTTCCTGTATTTGACCGTACAATTAAGATGAAAGACAGAAACTTCAGAAAATCAATCAGTCACAGAGCAGAAACTGAAAAGGTCGAACTTGATCAACTCGTAACCATAATTACATCTGCTGGGGACCTGGATAATCTACTGCAGCTGGTGTAGACTAGACAGAAAATAAATATTGCTATTCACCATTGCTACTGTTTTATCGGAAAAAAAAATACTTAAACAGAAGAGAGCCCCATCACTCCATTTTCGTGAGTCACACTGAGTAGGACATATGGTTAAATTAAAAAGGACTCTTGGATGGAAACGCACACTGGTCTACAAAAAAGTAACATACAGAACCCAAAATATGTTGTATGACATAATAATCAGACTAGGTGACCAGTAGCTAGGACTCTCCTGATTGAGACCAGTCCTGGTCCTTGGTTTTATTGAAGTGGTGGCTAGGTTGGTTCATCTCCATGCAAATTGTTGGGAGTTACAGTCACCTCTAATTTCTCTAATTTCTTAGCTGCCGCAATTCCCCTGACTCATTTGTCAAAACTTACATCTATGGGAAAATGTATTTGAAGATATAGGGGGACTTCTTAGTACCACAAATAATGAATTCACACAGTCAGGCTTTTAAAACTAGCGGTAGCTGGCCATACAACAGCAACCACTGCAGAGAGAATGTGGTGAATCAGGCCAGCCAATTAGATCAATTGTCAGCTATGTTAAACATGTAAAACATGGCCAGGCTGGGTCTTCCAGCTGCTTTCTGTTTTTGCTTACAGTACATGGACTCTATGATGTCTATGTGTATGCTCTATACATATACATATATGAAAATCCAAGTACAGTAGAATAGAATACAGAGAGCTGAGCAACTACAAAATATTACCAAACCCCACATTATTTTGGGGAAAACAATGTATCAGACAAGGTACAATCAAACTTTCTGGGTCCTTATTTCCTCAAACAAACTTTCTGGGTCCTTATTTCCTCAAACAGCAGATATGAGGGAAATATCTGCTACGAGTCTTTAGATATTACATAATTGGCATATTCTGTTAAAATCCACATGATCCACTAAGGTAAATCTAAAAGCCTACATCACTTAAAGGGGTACTCCGCCCCAAGACATCTTATCCCCTATCCAGAGGATAGGGGATCAGATGTCTGATCATAGCGGTCTGCAGCCGCCTGTATCATCTGCTGCACAGAGCGAACTTCGCTCTGTGCCTGATGACGGGCGATACAGGGGCTGGAGTATCGTGATGTCACACCCCACCCCCTCAATACAAGTCTATGGGAGTGGGCATGACAGCCGCTACACCCCCTCCCATAGTGTTGCATTGAGGGGGCGGGCCGTGACATCAGAAGGAGGTGGGCCATGACATCACAATCCTCCAGCCCCTGTATCTCCAGTCATCAGGCACGGAGCGAAGTTCACTCCATGCAGCAGATGACACGGGGTGCTGCAGTAGAGATCGCAGGGGTTCCCAGCAGCGGGACCCCCGCGATCAGACCTCTTACTCCCTATCCTTTGGATAGGGGATAAGATGTCTAGGGGTGGAGTACCCCTTTAACATATTTGTGCACTAAGTCTTGCACATTAATCAGCCATGGCAGAGATGGGTGGTGGTGGGAGGAGGCATGCCTCCTGCAGCTCAGCATTGTCTCTCTGACCCTTGAGCTCTGATTTAGTGATTTGACATAGGCAGATTACCTATACACCCACCCCACCAACAGAATACTGACAAAGAAATGTTATTATAACATTGTTTATAAAATCTACTATATCAGTATTTGGTCATGGACATCTACTCTCACACTCTACAAAGGTAATTTATTATTCTGGGTCTCATTGAGGCCATTGGTCATCGTGTCTTGTGTGTCAGCTGACACCTTTCTCTCTGTATTATTTAATTTAGGGTTCAGCTTTCCCCTTTAAAAGGGTTTCCCAGGAAAAAAATGTTTTTTTTATATGAACTGGCTCCTGAAAGTTAAACAGATTTGTAAATGACTTCTATTAAAAAAATCTTAATCCTTCCAGTAATTATCAGCTGCTGAAGTGGAGTTGTTCTTTTCTGTCTCTGCTGACACCTCTGCTTGTCTCAGGAACTGTCCAGAGTAGGAGCAAATCCCATAGCAAACCTCTAATGCTTCTGACAGCGACTGAAACAAGCAGAGGTGTCAGAATAGAAAAGAGCAACTCAACTTTAGCAGCTGACAACTACTGGAAGGATTAATATTTTTTAATAGAAGTCACTTGCAAATCTGTTTAACTTTCTGGAGCCAAATGATTGACTAAAATGTTTTTATCGGTTTTCAAATATAAGACACAACAATGATTGTGTAACAAAGTATCACGTATAGAAGTATACATCTGAATCTAACATAATATATAGAGATGAGCGAAACAAATCTGACCAATCTGAATTTGTTATGAATAGAGATGAGCGAACTTTTCAAAAATTCGATTCAGCCGATTCGCTGAATTTTACCGAAAAGTTTGTTTCGATCCAAATTTATTTGCGGCGAATCGATGTTAAATAAGGCTATTTCTAGGCTACATACAGCCTCTATAGGGGTATAGAACACTTTGCTGTGTCCTAAAATGCATATGGAGTGTGCTGGGGTGGTGAAATAATACTGTTATTCAGAATAGCATGCAGATTACCGGCATCGCTCTTAGAATCACTGCCGCACAGCAGCACAATGACAGAGCCTGGTGGTGGCATCAGTGTCAGGAGACCATATAGTGACTGAATGACATAGCGTGGACATAGCGTGGCAAGAGGAGACCATTTAGTGGCTGAATGGCACAGCGTGGTATTTTTAAAGAAATACCTTTGTGTAAGAACAAGCACATATCCAACAGTTCACAAGACTCTATAATGCAGGACGGTGGACCACCCAAAGACATTCTTCTCAAAAATAATAAACTGCACAATGTTTGAATTTTTTTTTACAAAAACTAATTCAATATGTGTGTAAGCGCATCTGTCTTCAAAAGATCAGATCACCAAAGGACTTTTTTCGCCCAAAATGATGCAGCAGAGTTAATCCCTGTCCGTATTTTTTTATTTTTTATTTTTTTTTATTTTCATAAACTATTAGCATTCTGGAAAATTCAATTTTATTACTGATAAAATTATCAGTAAATAAAAAAAAAAAAGCACTACCCAAGAGTGTTTAACTACCCCATACATTGCACCAGGAGCAGTCAAGAGTAGGCCTCAGCAGTATCCAAGAGGCTTTAATAACCCCCTATCTTTGCACGATCAATTGCGAGATCAAGCAATACCAGGTGTGTTATGTCCTCTGATTTTTGGGGCCGCAGGCACGCTCCACTGAACGGATTAGCGTGTCTCTATCTTTCATCGACCGGTACTGGTAACCCGCTAACTCCCGGAAAAGTAAGCTGCCGCGAAGCAGGTGGTCTCCCCCGGGCACGTTTGGCTCCAGAATTTCCACTACTGCCACACCACGCTGACTGCCAACCGTGCTACCGCCTTGTTGACTCAAGGGCAACCTGCAACTCTCTTCTCCCGATTATGAACCCCCTTCTCCTGAGATCGAGCAATAACAGGTGTGTTATGCCCTCAGATGTCCGGGGGCCGCAGTCGCGCTCCACTGAACGGATTAGGGTGTGTCCATCTTTTTTTGTAGCACCCGCAATCCAAAAATTTTAAATTCCCAGACCCAGGCCCCACCTCTGCGGCATCTGGAACCCATTTATTGCCTGAAGGACAAAGCCTGGAGTTGGCTGATGCACCAGTACATACAGGGCTTCACAATCCGCCCCAAAATCAACAAAATTGTATACATTTTTGTGTAAGCACAAGCGCATATGCAACATTTCAGAAGACTCTATAAGGCAGGACGATGGACAACCCGAAGACTTTCTTCTCAAAAATAATGAACCACACAATCGTTGAATAAAAAAAAAAAATAATGGAAATTCCTAGACCCAGGCCCCACCTCAGCTGCCTCAGTAACCCATATATTGCTTGAAAGACACAGCCTGGAGTTGGCTGATGCACGAGTACACACCCGGGCTTCACAATCCACCCCAAAAAAACACAATTTTTTTCCGAAATTGTCTGACAAAATATCTTTTTGTTAAAACAAGCGCATATACAGCAGTTCAGAAGACTCTATAATGCAGGACGGTGGACCACCCAAAGACATTCTTCTATTATATAATAAACCACACAATATGTTCAAATTTTTTTTAATTATTGAAATTCCAAGACCAAGGCCCCACCTCTGCTGCATCAGTAATCCATATATTGCCTAACGGACACAGACTGGAGTTGACTGATTCACGACTACACACTACACACCCATCACCCGGGCTTCACAATCCACCCCAAAAAAACACAAAATTATATCGAAATTGTCTGACAAAATACCTTTTTTTTTTTTAAAGCAAGCGCATATACAGCAGTTCAGAAGACTCTATAATGCAGGACGGTGGACAACCCAAAGACATTCTTCTATAATATAATAAACAACACAATGTTTGAAATTTGGTTAAAAAGATTATTACATGTGTGTAAGTGCATCTGTCTCCAAAAAATCAGATGGCAAAAGGATTCTATTCACCAAAAAAGATTAAGCAGAGTTAATCCCTCTCCATCTATTTATTTATTTTTTTCATCAAAAAATCACATGCAACAGGCGTTCCGTTGTGTAACCGTTAGCATTCTGCAAAATTAAATTTTATTACTGATAAAATTACCAGTAAATTTAACAATAACACTACTCAAGAGTGTTTAATTACCCCATACATTGCACCAGGAGCAGTCAGCAGTAGACCTCAGCAGTACCCAAGAGGCTTTAATAACCCCTTACCTTGCCCGATCAATTGCGAGATCGAGCAATAACAGGTGTGTTATGGCCTCAGATGTCCTGGGCCGCACTAGCGCTCCACTGAACGGATTAGCGTCTCTCTATCTTTCAAGGACAGGTGCGTGTTGCACGCTGAAACCAGTTCGTGATAGGGATCTGTGATTGCAATTATTTAATCTTAAAACAAGGAATTACCAGTAAGTGAGGGTCATAAGCTGGCGTTTATTAAGTCCCTGCCCTTTGTACACACCGCCCGTTGCTATAAGCGATTGGATTAGTTAGTGAGTTAGTTAGTGAGGTCCTCGGATCGGCCCAGGCGGGGTAGGAGAAGGCCCTGGCAGAGCGCCGAGAATTTAATGATCATTGTTGAAATTTGCATTAAGCATGTATTTAGCTACTGCTAAACATCCCAAAATTTAGGGCCGAAGGCCAGACGCACCAGGGAGGCAAGTAGTTTCTGAAAGACACAGAATGAGTCTGGAGCATGCATTTGTAGTACCCAAGAGGTTTTCATAACCCCTTACATTTAAAGATCAATGTTTACATTTGCATTAAGCATGTATTTAGCTACTGCTAAACTTCAAAAAATTATAGGCCCAAGGCCTGAGGCATCAGGGAGGCAAGAAGTTTGTGAAAGACACAGAATGAGTCTGGAGCAGTCATTCGCAGTACCCAAGAGGGTTTCATAACCCCTTACATTTAAAGATCAATGTTGACAATTGCATTAAGCATGTATTTAGCTACTGCTAAACTTCAAAAAAGAAGTTTCAGAAGCTTCAGTTTTCCCCATATTAGGAGCATAGTTGTCCCCCAGATTAGGCAGCATAGATGTCCTCCAGATTAGGACCATAGTTGTCCCCCAGATTAGGCAGCATAGATGTCACCCAGATTAGGCAGCATAGATGTCCCCCAGAGTAGGCAGCATAGATGTCCCCCAGATTAGGAGCATACTTGTCCCCCAGATTAGGCAGCATAGATGTCACCCAGATTAGGAGCATAGTTTTCCCCCTGAGTAGGCAGCATAGATGTCCCCCAGATTAGGAGCATACTTGTCCCCCAGATTAGGCAGCATAGATGTCCCCCAGATTAGGCAGCATAGTTTTCCCCCAATCAGCACGGGACGGTCAGAGCCAATCAAAGGGCCGTATGTGTCAAGTGGGCCGTACAATCCCCAGGTCTGCCCCAGAGGGTTTCAAAACCAACCACAATAGAGAAAATTGTGTTGTAGGAGCATGGTCAATCTACTCAGACTCATCTGTCATTGGTGGCTGGAAATTCTGGCTGATCCATCCCTGATTCATCTTGACAAACGTCAGACTCTGCACATTTTTAGTGGACAGACGAGTTTGCCTTGGGGTGACTATGGCCCCGGCCGCACTAAACACCCGCTCTGATGGCACACTACTGGCCGGGCAGGACAGCTTTTCCAGTGCAAACTCCGCTAGTTGCGGCCATAAATTGAGTTTGGCTGCCCAGAAGTCTAGCGGATCTTCAATGGTTGTTGGCAGGGTCATGTCGAATTAAGCCATCACCTGCTGGTTCAGGTCCTGCTCCATGTCCATCTGCTGCTGATGAGTAGCTTCACTATGCGGCTGAAGGAAGCTACTCATCAGTGACTGTAGACTCAGGCTGCTGCTGATTGAGCCGGTACTGCTCCTGCCACCCCTCCCCAGCAGCCGTGGCAGTGGAAGGTGAGCGCAGAGGGCCCCCCGAGTCAGACCTGCGAGTGGATGGACCATGTGGCCGATAGGCATCAGCCAACCGACTAGGTAGAAGCTCCCTGAAGTAGGTCAGTTTGTCCTCCCTCTCAGTGGGTGTAAAAAAGGCCCCCATTTTTTGGAGTAAATGTAGGAGTGGAATTACGTCGTTCATGGCGTAATTCGAGCGACTAACAAAAAATGTGGCTTCCTCAAAGGGCAAACGGCAAGTTTCACGTATGAGCTGCCACTCGTTTACATTGAAGTTACACAGGGGAGTACTTCTATCTGCTTGTATCATCAAAAAATCCGTGATGGCTTTTCTTTGTTCGTACAGTCTGTCCAACATATGGAGGGTGGAATTCAAACGTGTGGTAACGTCACAAATGAGACTATGTTGTGGGATACCGTTCTGACGCTGCAGCTCAAGCAAAGTGTGCTTGGCGGTGTATGAGTGGCTGAAGTGCATGCACAGTTTCCTTGCCATTGTCAAGAAGTCTTGCAAATGGGGTGAAGACTTGATGAACTTCTTGACAACCAGATTCAACACGTGTGCAATGCAAGGCGAATGGTTCACACTTCCTTGTCGCAGCGCGGCCACAATGTTCTTCCCATTGTCGGTCACCATGGTTCCCATTTCCAGATTTCGTGGAGTAAGCCATACTCTGATTTCTTCCCTAATGAACTTCAGCAGTTCCTCCCTTGTGTGACTCCGTTCGCCAAGGCAAACCATGTGAAGGACGGCTTGACACTGCTGTGCCCTACACACGTGGTACGATGAAGGGCCACCGAGATTTGGATGTGTAGTGGAGGCCGAGGACACGGGGGAGGAGGCACACACTGTAAAAGGACCAACTGCCTGGGAGCAAGAGCGGGGAGGAAGAAGCGGTATGACCTGTCCAAGTTGCTGCTGTTGCTGTGCAGGAACAACATTTACCCAGTTTTCCGTAAAAGACATGTATTGTCCCTGCCCGTAGTTACAGCTCCACACGTTGGCGCTGCCGAGCACTTTTGAACACACCGAAAGGCTCAAGGACTGGCTCACCTTCTCTTGTACAAACTTATGCAGGGCTGGTACTGCCTTCTTCGCAAAGAAATGACGGCTTGGGACTCTCCACCTCGGCTCGGCACAAGCCATCAATTCCCTGAAAGCTGCAGAGTCCACCAGTTGGAAAGGGAGGGACTACAACACCAGCAACTTGGACAGGAGTACATTCAACTTCTGCGCCGTTGGATGAGTGGGCGCATACTGTTGCCTCTTGGACATGGCTTTGCCGATCGATTGTTGGTGGAATGGCTGACTGCGAGCGGAGGAAGCAGGAGCGCAAGAAGGATGGTTTGACACAATGCTCCCTTCGGCTGAGGTGGTGGAGCCTTGGATGGATGACGGAGGGAGCGGATGGCCACTGGGTGATGCGGCAGTCTGGACCACTACCTCGGAGCCACGGTTATCCCAGGCCGCTTTATGGTGGCAAATCATGTGTTGACGCAGGGCTGTGGTGACGAGATTGGGACCCTGGCCACGCTTCACTTTCTGCCCACAGATTTTGCATGTGACTACGCTAAGGTCCTCCGGATTCTTTATGAAGAACAACCACACCGCAGAGTAGCTGATTTTCCCAACCGCAGTTCGCACTATTTCACTGCTATTGGCGCCGTCTCCAGGAACCCCTGTTCCACTACCTCCCTGAATGGTAGCAGGTGATCTCCCCCTGGCACGTTTGGCTCCTGAATTTCCACTACTGCCACCACCACGCTGATTGCCAACCGTGCTACCGCCTTGCTGCCTCATAGACAAAGAGCAAATCTCTTCTCCTGATGATGATGATGAAGCCCCGGCTTCAGCACCTGGCTCCCAATTCCAATTGGCTTCATCATCATCAAAAGATGTGTGCACGTCACTGATGTCCTCCTCGTGTTCCACAACAGTGTCTGCCTCAGGACCCTGAGCAATTGAAACACCGCCTCCCACGTCACTCTCGGCATCACTACTTGGTCGCCTTGCGGAGCAAGGGACGCATGTCTCCTCACATTCTTGGCTGCCCATTAGATGCTGACTGTCCTCTATTACATCGTCCTCGCTAAATAGTGGTGCTGAACCCAAAGCATGAGATACTTCTTTGGGAGAGGGAACAGCATAGGACAAAGGCAATGGCATTACAGGGACTGCTCCCGGGCCATGCCAACTGATGGTTGTGTCTGAGGAACCCACCGACTCTTGACTGGGGTTGTCAGATGTCGCTTGTGATGATGGGGATGAGTGTGCAAACCAATTGACGAAGGGAGATGGGTCAACGACACAACCGCTGGGTGTTAACGGGAGCTCAGGCCTATTGCTGCGACTCCTGCTGCCACTCGCCCAAAGTCTGCTGCCAACTCTGCCTGACGTATGTAGGCCTCTGCCCCTTCTCTGTGCACATCCTGGCACTTGCCTGCCTGACATACTTAGTGCGTTTATGAGGGTATAGAACAGCAGCAGGCGATTACTTACGGCTGTCCTTTCAAAGTATATAGGCCCTAGACAGAATAACAGTTACTAAATAGTACACTCCTTTGTTGTATGTATGCCCTTTGCAATGATGAGCGCACTGTTAAGCGTATTTATACGCAGAAATAAACTATTTTTTTGTTGTATACACCAGCCAGTGTATACCAATGTGTGTAATAGCACTGAATTTAGCACCGAGACAGAAATACAAGTACTAAATAATACACTACTTGGTTGTATATATGCCCTTTGCAATTATGAGCGCACTGTTAAGCGTATTTGTACGCAGGAAAAACTTTTTTTTTTCTTTAATACACCGACAGGTGTATAACGTGTGGTATAACACTTAATTTAGCACAGAGACAGAAAAAAAGGTGGAATATGGTACGCTGTTTGCTTGAATTTAGGCCCTTTGCAATGATAAAGCCACTGAAAAAGCGTATTTTTATGCAGGAAAACCTTTTTTTTTTTCTTTAATACACCGACATGTGTATAACGTGTGGTATAAAACAGAAATACAGGTACTAAATAGTACGCTATTTGCTTGTATGTAGGCCCTTTGCAATGATAAGGCCACTGTTAAGCGTATTTTTACGCAGGAAAACCCTTTTTTTTTTTAATACACCGGCAGGTGTATAACGTGTGGTATAACACTTAATTTAGCACATAGACAGAAAAAAAGGTGGTATATGGTACGCTATTTGCTTGTATTTAGGCCCTTTGCAATGATAAGGCCACTGTTAAGCGAATTTGTACTCAGGAAAAAAAAATGTCTTTAATACACTAGCAGGTGTATAACGTGTGGTATAAAACTGAATTTAGCACAGAGACAGAAAAAAAGGTAGTATATGGTACGCTATTTTCTTGAATTTAGGCCCTTTGCAATGATAAGGCCACTGTTAAGCGTATTTTTACGCAGGAAAACCTTTTTTTTCTTTAATACACCAGCAGGTGTAGAACGTGTGGTATAACACTGAATTTAGCACAGAGACAGAAAAAAAGGTAGTATATGGTACGCTATTTGCTTGTATTTAGGCCCTTTGCAATGATAAGGCCACTGTTAAGTGTATTTTTACGCAGGAAAACCTTTTTTTTCTTTAATACACCAGCAGGTGTATAACGTGTGGTATAACACTGAATTTAGCACAGAGACAGAAAAAAAGGTGGTATATGGTACGCTATTTGCTTGTATGTAGGCCCATTGCAATTATAAGGCCACTGAAAAAGCGTATTTGTACTCAGGCAAAAAATGTTTTTCTGTAATACACCGGCAGGTGTATAACGTGTGGTATAACACTGAATTTAGCACAGAGACAGAGTAACGGGTGAAAAATGGTAAAAAGGCACTAAAGTCCACACTAATATGACTTATTTCTGAACAGCAGCAGGACCCAACAGTGCAGCACCACCAAAAAAAAAATTCAGGGATTAAACCCTAAATTGCACTCTGTCACACAATTCTGAGCAGCAGATTTGTGGAGAAAAAAAAACTCAATCGAGCTGAAAAATTAGGAGATAACATGCTTCAGAAAGTTCAGGCAGCTTGGAGATCTTTATGAGGCAGCAGACAGCTATCTGCCCCTCTCTGCTGCAATGCTCAATAACGTGAATAGGAGGTTTAGCTATCAATGATCCTTCTCAGTGTTACAGCAAAGCACTCTGCACTCCTGCCTTTCCCTAATGCTGATGTGACTAGCAGTTGCAGTGTAACGCTGTGGTATGAGCTATTCACACACACACAGTCCCGTCCTCTCCATCTAAGTGCCTAGATGAAATGAAGTGAGGCAAGATGGCCGCCGATTATATAGGGGCTGTGACATCACAGGGGTCAGTGAACACTGATAGGCTGCATCTCACATGTGGTTCAGGGTCAGCCCGACTACCTTAATTCCCGCCGCTTTTTCCCGCCCTCCGATAATCCCCTGCCCCATGTACTCACATGTGGATCCGCCATCTTAGCTCTACAATAGCCTGGAACGCTGTAAAATGGAGTTCAATTAAGCGATTCGTGCAATAGAATCACGGCGATATTCGCATTCGTTGCAAATCGAATTTTTCATAAAATTTGTAACAAATTCGGGTTCGTCAAGTTCGATTCGCTCTTCTCTAGTTATGAATTTCCCCAAAAATTTGATTCTTAACAAATCCGAATATTGCTGTGATTCAATAAAAATGAATCGCTTTATTAAACTCCATTTAGTGTTGTCCAGGCTCCAGGGCATCTAAAATGGTGGCTCCATGTGTGAGGACATGGGGCAAAGAACTCAGGGAAGGTGGGTAGGCAGGATCACCCTGAATCATATGCAGCATGCAGCTTATTAGCAGCCAGCCAGCCCTGTGATGTCACAGCCCTATATAATTGGCAGCCATTGTTGCAGCAAGTCATTTCAGCATTTTATTACAAAGAGAGAGTAGTGTGTGTGTTCCACAGAAAAACAGATTTACAGCAGTGATTCATCATCACAAGCTCAAATCACTGCAGAAAAGCCCTGACAGGGAAGGGAGAGAGAGAGAAAGTACACTTTTGGGTGTACTACACAGCGACTCTGTACTGCTGCACTGGGGTGTACAACAACTCTAAAGCTAATAGGGGCCAGTTAGGGTGAGCACTAAATGCCATAGTCACCTGCTTTTAGTGCCTAATCCAGGTTGCATAGGGGAGTGTATTGTCCTCCTCTCATAAGTGTAAACTGTACGTACACCTACGTGGTGTACATTTTCTTTCCTGTAACACTAATTTGGGCCAGTTACTGCAAAAGGCCAGCCAAAGCTACACACTAGTTTTTGTAGCCTAATACAGTAGTAAGCGTAGTGGAGCATGCAGTATTGTCCTCCTTTCATAAGTGTAACATATACTGTATACACTCAGCTGGTGTATAAGTATGTCAGGAAGACAGGTGCCAGGATGTGCACAGAGTAGTGGCAGAGGCCTAAATTCATCAGGAAGGCAAAGGTCAGAGCGGATTAGGGGTGCATGACAGCAGTAGTCACAGCGAGAGGCCTGAGCTCCCAGTATCAGAATGCGGTCGTGTCTCGACCAGCAACCCATCTGCCATCATTGATTGGTTAACTCGGTCATCCACTTCATCCCAAGTGACATCTGACATCCCCAGTCAACAGTCAGTGGGTTCCTGAGACACAACCGTCAGTTGGCATGGCCCGGAAACAGTCCCTGTCCTCCCATTGCCTCTGTCCTATGCTGTTCCCTCCCTCGTATACTGTGGCTTCAGCTCCACTTTTTAGTGAGGACTTTTTAGTGAGAGACATCTGCCGCTTCCTCCGCTAGGCGGGCAAGTAGTGATGAGGAGAGTGGAGTGGGAGGTGGTGTTGCGAGCGTTCAGTCTCCTAAAGCAGACACTGTTGGGGAACTTGAGGAGGACATCAGTGACGTGCAGACATAACTCGATGATGAAGCTGATCGCACTTGGGAGCCAGGTGCAGAAGGGACTTCATCATCATCAGAAGAAGAGGGTTGCAGATTGTCAGCAAGAAAGCAGCCGAGCCAGCAAGGTGGTAAGCATAGTTGGGATTCATCGTGATGGCAGTAGTAAGAAGTCTGGTGCCAAACGTGCCCGGGTAGACCATCTGCTTTGTGGCAGCCCACCTTCCTGGAAGGTAGGGGAATTCCTTCAGTTGGCTGCAGTTGCAGTCAGTCAGTGCGGACTGTTTGGGGGAAAATCAGCTACTCAGCAGTGTGGCAGTTTTTCATTAAGCATCCGGAGGATGTTAACCTGGCCACATGCAAGATGTGTCGGCAGAAGGTGAAGCGTGGCAAAGGTCCCGATGGTGGCAGCACCACCCTGCATCAACATTTGCAGTGTCACCATAAAGCGGCCGGAGAGAACCGTGGCACCAATGCGGTAGTCCAGCCTGCTGCATCACCCAGTGGCACGCCACGTCACTGCCTGTTTCAGCCAGCCATTGCTCCGCCACCTCAGCTGAAGGGAGCTGTGTGTCATACCCATCTTCTGTCGGTCCAGATGCTCCTGCTACTCCTACTTCTAGTCAGTCATTCCGACAGCAATCAATCAGCGAAGCCATGTCCAAGAGACAGCCGTCATTTCTTTGCGAAAAAGGCAGTACTAGCCCTGCACAATTATGTGGAACAGAAGGTGGGCCAGTCCTTGAGCCTGTCCGTGTTTACCAAAGTGCACGGCAGCGCCAACGTGTGGAGCTGTAACTACGGTCAGGGACAATAAATGTCCTTTACGGCCCACTGGGTGAATGTGGTTCCTGCACAGCCACACCAGCAACTTGGCCAGGCCCCGCCACTTCCGCCTCCTCCACACTCTCAGTTTGTTGGTCCTGCGACAGTGTGCGACTCTGCCTCCTCATACTCCACCATGTCCTCAGCATCCACTGCACAGACAAATCTCAGTGCACCTCCAGCATACCATGTGTGCAGGGCACGGCGGTGTGACGCTGTTCTTCCCCACCCCCTGAGCCCAACCCTATATAGGTAGTAATTAGCTACATAAGGGCCATTTCATTCCTAGTAGCCTCCCAGTCTGACTGGGAGAGCATGGTAAGTGAGCCATTACACCTTGTTCACACTGGTGTGGTGCTGGGCGGCGTCCGTCGCTGCCGTGGCGCTGTGTCTGCGGGCGGGTGTCATTCCGGCTGTGTCATTCCGTGACTATATAGTCTCCTCATGCTTCTACCACCTATAGGCTGTGTCATTCAGCCACTATACTGTCTCCTTTTGCTTCTGCAACCTTTAGGCTGTGTTATTCAGCTATTATATGGTTTCCTCATGCTTACGACACCTCCAAGCTGTGTCATTCAGCCACTATATGGTCTCCTCATGCTGCCACCACCTCCAGTCTGTGTCATTCAGCCGTTATATTGTCTCATCATGCTTCCGCTACCTCCAGGCTGTGTCATTCAGCCACTATATGGTCTCCTCATGCATGCGTCCCCTCCAGGCTGTGTCATTCAACCACTATATATTCTCCTCATGCTTCTGCCACCTCCAGTCTGTGTTATTCAGCCATACAACACAATAAACACATGTATATAGCACTACCAAGTGGGGGAATGTCAAGATAGATATAAAGAATGTATAAAGTGATGCCCTATGTTGGGTACTAGTACACCAAAATTTCTAGTTGTAGAAAAATAATACTAGTGGTAGAAAAATTGACCCCCAGACGAAGGTCAGCAGACCGAAACACGCGTAGGGGTGGCGGCATCCTGGGACTTGTAGTATCTTTTATATTACTGCGGTACGTATTTGTAGATGTGCTGTTATCACATAGCTGATGTTAGGGCCTTAATCTGTGTTGCACTTGCACTTTAGATATACTAGCCACACATCCTCCCACCAGCATTTTGGTTTTTCCTCTAACCATATGATCCAGCAGTTATATATTTATGTCACATGTATTAGTATTATTTGCATATTTATTACTTTTTGTCCCCGGTTTGCCGCCTGTCTGTGCCGTATTCCTCCTTTTATAATTGCATTATGTTTTTAATATGATAAAATAAAGATTGTATTTTATATACTTTTTCACTCACTTCTGAGTAGCTCCTTTTTCTTTTGGGTTGTTAATTATGTGTTATTCAGCCACTATATTGTCTCCTCATGCTGCCACTACCTCAAGGCTTTTTCATTCAGCCACTATATGGTCTCCTCATGCTTCTGCCACCTCCAGGCTGTGTCACTCAGCCACTGTATGGTCTTCTCATGCTTCCGCCACCTCCAGGCTGTGTCATTCAGCCACTAAATTGTCTCCTCATGCTTCCGCCACCTTCACGCTGTGTCATTCCGCTACTATATGGTCTCCTCATGCTTCTACCACCTATAGGCTGTGTCATTCAGCCACTATACTGTCTTCTTATGCTTCTCCAACCTTTAGGATGTGTTGTTCAGCTACTATATGGTTTCCTCATGCTACCGAAACCTCCAGGCAGTGTCATTCAGCCACTATATGGTCTCCTCATGCTGCCGCCACCTCCAGTCTGTGTCATTCAGCCATTATATTGTCTCATCATGCTTCCGCTACCTCCAGGCTGTGTCATTCAGCCACTATATGGTCTCCTCATGCATTTGTCACCTCCAGGCTGTGTCACTTAGCCACTATATCTTCTCCTCGTGCCTCCGCCACCTCCAGGCTGTGTTATTCAGCCACACATCACAAAAAAAACATGTATATAGCACTACCAAATGGGGGTATAATGTCAAGATAGATATAAAGACTGTATTAAGTGCTGCCCTATGTTGGGTACTAGTACACCAAAATGTCTAGTTGTAGAAAAATAATACTAGTTGTAGAAAAATTGTCCCCCGGACGAAAGTCAGCAGACCGAAACACGTGTAGGGGTGGCGGCATCCTGGGACTTGTAGTATCTTTTATATTACTGCGGTACGTATTTGTTGATGTGCTGTTATCACATAGCTGATGTTAGGGCCTTAATCTGTGTTGCACTTGCACTTTAGATATACTAGCCACACATCCTCCCACCAGCATTTCGTTTTTTCCTCTAACCATATGATCCAGCAGTTATATATTTATGTCACATGTATTAGCATTATTTGCATATTTATTACTTTTTATTTCAGGTTTGCCACCTGTCTGTGCCGTATTCCTCCTTTTTTAATTGCATTATGTTTTTTAATATGATGAAATAAAGATTGTATTTCATATACTTTTTCACTCACTTCTGAGTAGCTCCTTTTTCTTTTGGGTTGTTCATTATGTGTTATTCAGCCACTATATTGTCTCCTCATGCTGCCACTACCTCAAGGCTTTTTCATTCAGCCTTTATATGGTCTTCTCATGCTTCTGCCACCTCCAGGCTGTTTCATTCAGCCACTATATGGTCTCCTCATGCTGCTGCCACCACCAGGCTATCATTCTGCCACCATGTGGTCTCCTCATGCTGCTGGCACATTAAATAAAATTTTTATGTTCATCATCTATTTAAAATCTTCAATTTACATAAAAAAAAAATTCTTTAATCTTATTAATTGTGAGTCCCGATGGTCTCATCAGGCTGCTGCCACCTCTTGGCTCTCGCATTATGCCGCCATGTGATCTTGTTATATTGATCTTGTAGTGGTAATTATACAGTATTGGAGCTGGAATTACCCCGACTGCTGCTGCCATCTCTAGGCTCTGTCTTTGTGCCACCATGTGATCTTGTTATATTGATCTTGTAGTAGTAAATATACACTATTGGAGCTGTAATTACTGTGACTGCTACTGCCACCTCATGGCTCTGTCATTGTGCCACCATGTGATCTTGTTATATTGATCTTGTAGTAATTATACACTATTGGAGCTGGAATTGCTGTGACTGTTTCCGTCACCTCTAGGCTGTGTCACTCAACCACTATATGGTCTCCTCATGTTGCCGCCACCTCCAGGTTGTGTCATTCTTCCACCATATGTTTTCCTCACGCTGATGCCACCTCCAGCCTGTCATTTTGCCACTATATGTTCTTCTCTTAATTTTGCCACCTCCAGGATGTGTCATTCTGCCACCATATGTTCTCCTCTTGCTACCACCACCTCCACGCTGTTTCATTTAGCCACTATATGGTCTCCTCATGCTGACACTTCCTCCAGGCTGTGTCATTCAGCCACTATATGGTCTCCTCATGCTTCCGCCACCTCCAAGCTGTGTCATTTAGCCACCACATGGTCTCTTCATGCTGCTGACACCTCCAGGCTATGTAATTCTGCCGTCATGTGGTCTCCTCATGCCGCTGGCACATTAAATAAAAAAATGTATGTTCATAATCTATTTAAAATCTTCAATTTACATTTAAAAAAATATCTTTAATCTTTTCAATTGTGAGGCCCGATGGTCTTGTCAGGCTGATGCCACCTCTAGGCTTTTTCATTGTGCCGTCATGGGATCTTGTTATATTGGTCTTGTAGTAGTAATTATACACTATTGGAACTGGAATTACCACGACTGCTACTGCCACCACTAGGCTCTGTCATTGTGCTACCATGTGATCTTGTTATATTGATCTTGTAGTAGTAATTATACACTATTGGAGCTGGAATTACTGCAGCTGCTGCCACCTCTGGGCTGTGTCATTCTGCCACCATTTGGTCTCCACTGGATCATCTCTGTTTTCTATAGCTATGCGACCCAATCGGACAAATCAAATTTTTCATAAAATTTGATAATCGCTAGTCCTCATATGTTATCTCTGGAATTACCTCAAGAATCCAAAGAAAAAGGTTGGAGCAAGAAAATTAGACCATAACTGATTAAATGAAACATTCAAAGTTTCATACACAGTTTCGAAGTACCAGCCGTGTTTGCTTACATGTGCATGGTTTTGAGAGGCGGTAGCTGGCCTCAAGGCGGATTGCCAGCTAGTTTTTAAGATACAAGTACAAGCTTTTCCATTGCAGCAACTTATACACTGCAGCAATTATACACTAATGGAGCTGGAATTACCGAGCCTGCTGTCACTAGACTTGCTGTCCAATAGTGTTGAGCGGCATAGGCCATATTCGAATTCGCGAATATTCGCGAATATATGGACGAATATTCGTCATATATTCGCGAATATTCGCATATTCGTTATATCCTCGTTTTATTTTCGCATATGCGAATATTCGCGTATGCGAAAATTTACAGATGTGAAAATTAGTATATACAAAATTAGCATAAGGTAAAATTCGCATATACGAATATTCGCATATGCTAATTTTCGCATATGCGAATTTTCGCACGCCAGTCTCACACAGTAGTATTAGAGCCTTCTTTACACCACACAAGCTGGAAGCAGAGTGGGGTGATCACTGTGATGTGTACTGTGAAGAAAAAAAAAAAAAAAAAAACAAAAAAAAAAAAAAAAAACGAATATTCGTAATTACGAATATATAGCGCGAAATTCGCGAAATTCGCGAATATGCGATATTCGCGAATAATATTCGAATTGCGAATATTCGCGAGCAACACTACTGTCCAATGGGTCTTCAAAAAAGGATTTAAAGTTTGCTCATTCCAATTACCAGGCTCTGTCGCTGTGCCACTGTGATTCTAATAGCGATGTCTGTAATCTGTATGTCATACTGAATAACAGTATTACTTCACTAACACAGCTTACTCCATAAGTGTGTTACGATTAGGCATAGTGTTCTACACCCCTATTGAGGCTGTCTGTAGCCTGGAAATAGCTGTTTTTAATAGCGATTCGCCGCAAATAAATTCAGATCGAACTGATTTTTTTCAGAAAATTTGCTCATCTTTAATAATATACAGCATTCAGAAAAAGTCTACCATAAACATTGGAATCATAGAGGCAAAAACATAAAAATGAACAAAAACAAGATAAATGTGTGCTCTACATTGTTACGCCGAGCGCTCCGGGTCCCCGCTCCTCCCCGGAGCGCTCGCTACACTCTCGCTACTGCAGCGCTCCGGTCAGATCCACTGACCCGGTGCGCTGCGATACCGCCTCCAGCCGGGATGCGATTCGCGATGCGGGTGGCGCCCGCTCGCGATGCGCACCCCGGCTCCCGTACCTGACTCGCTCTCCGTCGGTCCTGTCCCGGCGCGCGCGGCCCCGCTCCCTAGGGCGCGCGCGCCGGGTCTCTGCGATTTAAAGGGCCACTGCGCCGCTGATTGGCGCAGTGGTTCTAATTAGTGTGTTCACCTGTGCACTCCCTATTTATACCTCACTTCCCCTGCACTCCCTCGCCGGATCTTGTTGCCATTGTGCCAGTGAAAGCGTTTCCTTGTGTGTTCCTAGCCTGTGTTCCAGACCTCCTGCCGTTGCCCCTGACTACGATCCTTGCTGCCTGCCCCGACCTTCTGCTACGTCCGACCTTGCTTCTGTCTACTCCCTTGTACCGCGCCTATCTTCAGCAGTCAGAGAGGTTGAGCCGTTGCTAGTGGATACGACCTGGTCACTACCGCCGCAGCAAGACCATCCCGCTTTGCGGTGGGCTCTGGTGAAAACCAGTAGTGACTTAGAACCGGTCCACTAGCACGGTCCACGCCAATCCCTCTCTGGCACAGAGGATCCACCTCCTGCCAGCCGGCATCGTGACATACATGAACTCTTTCTTTGTGTAGCTCTTGTTCTTTAGCCTCCATCATGTTAACAGCTGCTAACCTGCTTTCTTAATATAGCATCTAATGTCATTCCAAACATTATTTTGGTTCTCGTGCCATGCTTGCACTGTTAAAGACTCCGTTCACACACTGGTTTTTGAGAATAATTTTGACCCGTAAAAGTCTAAAAAAGAAAAAAAAATCGACCAAAAGAAAAAAAAATTGTGTTCACAGAAAAAATTTCAAAAAAATTTGTATAAACATATCCTAAGGTCGATTATGCTTAAGGGAAGAGAACGACAATCACAATCAAAGAAGACATCAATTGTGAGTCAGAAAATGTAACTGAATGTACAATATATTATTTTGTGGCATAACTTTTTTGGTCATGGTAGGGTGTCATCATGGGGGTGGCATGGGGGCTTTTTGGGGCGGAGATGTTGCTGGGGTGGGCTCTGATGCAACACCTCACAAGGAGCACAAGCAGCACTAGGTACACCGCTCTGTAGGTGTAAGCCTTTCTTTTGATATTTTCATTTTCTAGTGTTATATTTGTTTTTAAAATACCCATTAAACATTAATTATGAAAAAAAAACTATAATATATGATATAAATCAATATGCCTGAATTTCTCATACATGGATCTTTTTCCAACATATTTGAGAATGACAAATGTTTCTATTATAACATTTCTGAGCGGTGTCCATGGTACATTTAGGAATATGCAAGTGAAATCTGTTCCAGGAATTGATAGGATGATAAATGAATGCAGGTTCTGTCAGTCTATTCCTTAGTGCATACAATAAAATGACATCGCTACATTTAAACAGACAGTCACAATCTTTATAACTAAGTTCCCTTGTTTTGCTTACAAGCATGTAAACATTTAATAATGTGGCCTTCTTATTAATACCGTCATATTTCTTTCTAATTAAAAGAAAAACATGGTGTACAAAAATAAAATACCACTAAGTAACATAAATGTTACCGTATTTATCGGCGTATAACACGCACTTTTTAGGCAAAAGTCTACCTGCGTGTTATACACCGATAAGCCGCTGCAGTTCAATGATTTAAAGCGGGGGCGCTTTAAATCAATGAACTGCACTGGCTTTGCAGGTGCAGAGACCGCCACCGCTGCCGGCTTCTCTGCCCCTGTCTGTCCTGGGGTCTAGAGCCCTGCTGCCGGCCCTTCTCTCCCCCTGGCTATATGCTCCGCTGCCCATTCTCTCTCCCTGACTATCGGTGCTGGCGCCCCATTGCCGACGCCGATAGCCAGTGGGAGAGAAGCGGCGCCGGTAATGTGGCAGCGGCGCCGATAGCCAAGGGGAGAGAAGGGGCAGCGGCACCCATTGCCGGCGCCGCTGCCCTGTTGCCTTCCCCATCCCCGGTTGTATAATTACCTGTTGCTGGGGTCGGGTCGGCGCTGGTTCAGGCCTCCGGTGTGCGTCCACTGCGTCGTTGCTATGCACTGCGAGACACAATGACGTAACTCGTAATTGCGCAGCGCTGTGCAGCGCATAGCAATGATGCATGGGACGCACCCCGGAGGCCTGAACCAGCGCGGACTCGACCCCGGCAACAGGTAATTATACAACCGGGGATGGGGGAGGCAACGGGGCAGCGGCGCCGGCAATGGGTGCCGCTGCCCCTTCTCTCCCCCTGGCTATCGGTGCCGCTGCCCATTGCCTGCGCGCTTCTCTCCCCCTGGCTATCGGCGCCGGCAATGGGGCGCCGGCACCGATAGTCAGGGGGAGAGAACGGGCAGCGGCGCAGATAGCCAGCTGGAGAGAAACGGCGGCAGCAGGGCTCTAGACCCCAGGAAAGGCAGGGGGAGAGAAGTGGGCAGCGACGGCCTCTCTCCCCCTGCCTTTCCTGGGGTGTATCGGGGTAAACACATGCACACACACGCACCCTCATTTTACCAAGGATATTTGGGTAAAAAACTTTTTTTACCCAAATATCCTTGTTAAAATGAGGGTGCGTGTTATAGGCCGGTGCGTGGTATACCCTGACAAATACGGTATTTTTCACGAGCAGTTAAGGAAACCTCCAGAACACTGATCCCCAACTAATAGCTCAGGACCCCCTGCTGTCTAGCTAGCCAAAGCAGTCTTGCTATAAGACATATGTATTCATTTTTTACTGTAGATATATCGTGACCACAAAGCAGTACTATTTTTTAACTATTTATCAACAATGTTTGCAAATGTATGATTTTTAGTTTTTCTACATTTAGAAATATACACTGTACAAAATTGCACAAATGTTGCCCTACATATATTGTTTTTCCAGTTAGTAATACAGTATATGATTAAAAAAAAAAAAAAAAAAAAAAAAGTGCACTAATGAAAAGTAAAAAAAAATAAAAAAAAAAAGCTCTAATACAATTTTGTCAGTGGAAAAATTATGGGTTTTAGAAGGTAAGGAGGAAAAAATACGTAAGCCACAACTCAAAATTTGACAGAGCATTAAGGGGTTTAGCAGATAAAAACAATCTGTTAGCAAGGGGTGCTGATATGTTTTAGTGTTTGTGCCTGCCGAATGTGAATTCAGATCTGGACTATATTATAGGCTATACCTCAGCAACAGCGCAAGATCATTTTTACAACACATTTACAAGGTTACTGAACATGTTTTCCTGGGAAACAGTTTTTAGGTGGTGCCTTGGATTTCACATGTCCTTAAAGAGGTTCTCCACCATAAGGTGATTTTAGTACATAACTGGCAGGCAGTAATGGACATGCTTAGGAAGGATCTGCGCTTGTCTTGGGGATAAATGGCTATGTTGTGAGATTACCATAATACTGTGGCTAGCTTTTTGTGAACTGGTATTTCCTGTTTGAGTTTTCTTTATTTCTTACAAATCCCACAATTCCATTTTCCTCCCTCCTACACATCAGTCACCCCACCCATTGAAACATAAATGAGCCGCATCCATTCAAAAGACCTGTGGTTTTCAATCAGGGTGCCTACAGCTGTTCCAATAGTTGCAGATTGATCCCTCTCCCACCAAGCGATCCCTTCACCCATTGAAGCAGACAGGATCCCTGTCATCAGCTGACTAGTGAGTCAGGTCTTGGCTGTATTGCAACATGGGAAAATCCGAGACAACAGTAATTTTGTATGCTGTTAAAAAAATATTGGGGCAAAAATCACATAAGAATTGTGAGAAAACTGTCACACACAGGTACAGACACTAAACAATTCCTGGAATACCCCTTTAATTAAGTATTTTTTATTTAATTTTTTTTTTATAAAGTTCTTAAGGCTGGTTCACCCACACTTAACCCAATACACAGTGCAGGTGAACCAGATCAAAATGATGTGTTATTCACTCAGATCAAGTACAGGACATGAAGGCTATATTATAACCCGTTGCTAATATGTAAATTAACCCTCTTTGTGCAATGGAGGTGGGAGTTGGTGTTCTGAGCTTCCCTGCCTCCATCTTCTCTGTTCCCATATGAATACCCTCCTTGCACTTACATGAGCAGAGGGTCTATGAATATTTATGAGGTTGGCAGGCATATGGCAGCAGAATGGAGGCAGGGAAGCTCAGAACACTAACTCCCACCTCCATTGCAGAAAAGGGGTTCATCTCCTAAACTATATCATCGTTATCTGGTTCATCTGCACTATAACCCTGTGTATTGGGTTTTCTGTTGGTGAACCAGTTGTCAGTTTCCCTTTACATTTGGTGGAAAAGCCTCATGCTTGAAATGGAGTTCCTGATCAGGATGTAGCCTTACATTTGAAGTATCATATGGCTGTGCCCTTGTCTGAGAGTCTCATTACTGTATAGAACTTGCCTTATGACAAGGTTGGTTGTCTTTTTGATAATGACATAAAATGTCATCTGTCTAGATTTATAGGGCCAGCATGGTAACTGATAGTAGATATTCAAAAGTACTGCATGTTCCTAAAACCAATGTAAATGGGGGAAGAATAATTATTTCTGAAAGACTTTTACCAGTGAATATAAGAAATGTAAAGACATAGCTGACCCAATACATGCTGAATTGATAAACCAGTCCAAGTAATAATAATAATAATAATGATAACCTCCCAATCATTTGTACAAGGGTAATATTATATTAGTCTTTAATCAGCAATTACAACATATGATTTTCATTTTAATAGCCTGTAGGCTCACATTGTCTGACTCAAGTTTATCATACACCTTGGATTGCTGAATCTCCCATACACACACAGTCTCATCTTGGTTGAGCAAGCAGATGTTCTCAAAAGGGAGAGGGGAATAAGCCTTTGTCAGACATCTCTAAAAGTGGTGTATTTACATTAGGAACAAAGAACGGGGCATGCAGCAATGTTTTTGTCGCTTTCTCCAGATGCATGCCTCTGTACAATCCTGTCTCTGAGCTCTACAAACAGTTCTTTTCTCCTCATGTTTCGGTTGTTGTTCTTATATACATTGTCAGCTGTGAGACCTTATATAGATAGGTCTGTGTCTTTCCAAATCATGTCCTATTAGCTGGATTGATTACAGGTAACTTCAGTCAAGGTGTAGAAACATCTCCGAGAAATTGGAGGCTCCAGATCTAATTCTGAAATGTCTTGGCAAAGAATCTGAATATATTTTGTTCTTTCAAAATGTTTGTATTTACTTTTCAGTATATGTGCAAAATTTCTAGAACTGTGTTTTTATTTTTTCATTTTCTTAATTTTGTATTCAGTGCAGAATGATGGGGAATACCTGTTTTTTTTTTTTTTAACGCAAGGATGCAGCATAAAAATAAATGTAAAAAAAATTATAGGGTCTGAAGACTTTTTAATGCATTGAATATGTCATACACATAAGACAGTATATAAGACAATGGCATTTGCTCTGCCCTTATACGTTTTCACAATTAAAGTACAATAAATGCGTTATACATTGCTATTCATATAGACAAGTATAGATAAAAATAAGTGCAATATTAAGAACATTTTTATAAAAGGAAGGAGGTTTTTGGTGTTGCTGTTACATGTCCTACAGTTCAGATAGAATATTTAAAACCTATGTAGTGGGACACTGCAGAGATATGGCCACAAATCCTAATACCCAGTCATACTGTACATTTCTTATAACAAGAAAAGAGGAATGGCACAACACAGAGCTACAAGAAAAATTCTCCTGAATTATTTCATAGAGAATACAAGAACTGTTATTTTATGGTACTACATATATTTAAATATTTTTTTTTTTTTTTTTTTTTTTTAAATTATTTATTCCTTTTTATTTTATTTTACTGATTACAGTATTTAAATGTTCATTTTGTCTATAGCGGTTGTGTTTCCCCCACCAGGGTCACCTATAGGTACCTGTAGGTAAAACCAACCCACAACATGTGTTTTTAAACTTGTAAGATTTTACCAAGTAGGATTGCTGTGTGTTTTGGGCCATACTTTCCCAAACCTAGAGAATTAATACAACGGAATAAAGCAAGACTGGGTTGTTATTTTGCCATTAGATTCTTTCATCAATATCTAATTTAAAGAAGAAAATATGGCTAATTTACTGTTAATGGCTTTCCTGAAATCTGAAGAGAACAAAGTATCCAGTTTTAATTAGTTGGATTGCTCATATTATTTGTCTTGTTTCATTTATGCGAATGCATTTTCCAATATTCTCAGAAAACTTTGATAAAGAAAACCACATAATGAAAACAAGTTGCCACATAATGAATTTTTCACGTCTTACATCATGCACAAAAAGCTCTTTATATTATACTATGATTAACTTTCACATCAATTATAAAATGAGCCTTGAGCCGACAACTGATTAAATAACACAACACAAGCAGGTATTATCTCAACTACCAGCTAGACTCCTTTTGATAAAATGGCTCTTATTACTATTAAAAGGACAGATGGCTTTATTAGTCTATAGTAATATGATTATGTAAATATATATACATATATATAGTAGTCACTATGGAAACTCCAGCACAGGACTGCTCAGGTGTGGTACAGTGTATCCCCTAGTGTGCCACACTGGATCCACATAAATCTTCCTCCACAAGGAAACAGCACCCAACACAAGGTCCAGGTAAAGTGCAAACTACAGGGTCTTTATTGCATCAAGAGAAACAATGCAATGTTTCGGCTAACAAGCCTTTTTCAAGCATGACAAACATATACAAAAGTCCATTTTAAATAGGTAACAAAATGACATGATTGGTGGAAACACAAGTGCAGTGAATATAGTGATTAGGTATAAGCCAACCTCCTGCATTTCATTGGTGGGGATCAGTGACATGTAAAAATGACAACTGTCAGAGAACAATAAATACATTTATAAAGATCCTTCATTAAAAACAAAACCTGTGACAGGAGAATACAAGAAGGGGGGCTCCGTGACACCTGTATAGTGATACGATTCAATTACCTCTGTTCCGTAGTTGCGATCTGTTGGGGGCACACGCTACTCAACAATGTTTGTAAACATTGTTACTGCGGCTGCGCGGCCTCACCCAGTCAGACCTCAACTATCTGACTCGCAAGAGACATGAGTGCGCCTGCGCTAACAAATAGTGCGCTGCACATTCCATTCACCACTACGGCACATACGGGGGATCCACTGTGCATGCGGCTCAATCTCCTGCATGTGAAACGTCATTCAGGTGCCGGCCATAACTATAGCCGGAACTAAGAAGACGAAAACGCGGATCCTCTGGCCGCAGTGGTGTGAACAGTCTTCTAGAAAAAAGATAAAAAATTCAGTTTCTGTTGTGAAATTTCTTGTTCTCTGGTGTTCTTCAACGGAGTCCCCTGTCTTGCATATATCCCGATGTGTATTTAAAAGAAAAAATAATAAAACCATAATTAAAACTAATGTTCCACATTAATATAATAAATATATTTCTACTACCTCCTATCAAATAAGTACTCTGAATACAAGCTAGAAAAAAAAAGGGAAAGAAAAATAAAAATAAAGAAAAGGGAAAAGAAGAAGAAAAGAAAAGGGGAGGGGTGGAAATGAGGGGGGGGGAGGAGGAGGGGGGAAAAGGAGGGGGGGGAAGGAGGAGGGGGGAAAAGGAGGGGGAAGGGGAGAAGAAGGGGAAGTAAAAAGAAGGGAGAAGAAGGGGGGGAAGAGAAAAATAAAAAAATAAAAATAGAAATGAAAATAAATAAAGAGGAAAGAAAGAGGAGCTGGGAAAGAAAATAGAAGAAGGAAGAAAAAGGGCATGAAAAAAGAGAGGAGAGAAAGGGGAAAAGGGAAAAGAGAGTAAGAACAGGGAATGGGAATGAAAAACAGCGAAAAAGAAAGAAAGGGGAGAGAAAAAAAAGGGGGGGGGGAAAGAAAAGGAAAAACAAAATATAGAAGAATGGGAGAAAGAAGAGAGAATGCAATCAGTGATCTGAACAGCAATCCATATGTCAGTTACATATAAGGTTTCAAACTGTAATCAATATTTAGCCCAGTTGGATATAACGTCACAGATCCCAACTAATGAAATGCAGGAGGTTGGCTTATACCTAATCACTATATTCACTGCACTTGTGTTTCCACCAATCATGTCATTTTGTTAACCTATTTAAAATGGATTTTTGTATATGTTTGTCATGCTTGAAAAAGGCTTGTTAGCCGAAATGTCGCATTGTTTCTCTTGATGCAATAAAGACCCTGTAGCTTGCACTTTACCTGGACCTTGTGTTGGGTACTGTTTCCTTGTGGAGAAAGATATATATATATATATATATATATATATATATATATATATATATGTATAGCAAAGAAAAACAGCAGCACACCGACTTAGATGAAAGCGTGTCAGGCTTTATTCATCAGATGCCACGACGTTTATATATATATATATATAGAGAGAGAGAGAGAGAGAGAGAGAGAGAGAGAGAGAGAGAGAGAGAGAGAGAGAGAGAGAGAGAGAGAGAGAGAGAGAGAGAGAGAGAGAGAGAGAGAGAGAGAGAGAGAGAGCTTTATCTATTGTTTTACTGTACTCCTGTTTGTGATAATACTTCAGTGATCTGTCCAGAACAGGAAGTGTTCAACTTATTGTTAGGCTTAGTGGCCAGAATGGAAACACATAACTTTAGAATTATTTTATCACACAGATAGGTGAAATGTAAAATTAGAATTTGATTAAAACAATAGATTGTTTTCTAAAGATACATCTTTACAGAGGACCTGTGGTAAGTATTAGAGATAAGCGAACTTACAGTAAATTCGATTCGTCACGAACTTCTCGGCTCGGCAGTTGATGACTTATCCTGCGTAAATTAGTTCAGCCTTCAGGTGCTCTGGTGGGCTGGAAAAGGTGGATACATTCGTAGGAAAGAGTCTCCTAGGACTGTATCCACCTTTTCTAGCCCACCGGAGCACCTGAAAGCTGAACTAATTTATGCAGGAAAAGTCCTCAAATGCCGAGCCGAGAAGTTCGTGACGAATCGAATTTACTGTACGTTCGCTCATCTCTAGTCAGTATTAGTGTTGAGCGGCATAGGCCATATTCGAATTCGCGAATATTCGCGAATATATGGACGAATATTCGTCATATATTCGCGAATATTCGCATATTCGTTATATTTCCGTTTTATTTTCGCATATGCGAACATTCGCATATGCGAAAATTATCATGTGAAAATTAGCATATACAAAATTTACATTTGCGAAAATTCGTATATGCGAAAATTAGCATATGCTAATTTTCGCATATGCGAATTTGTGCATGGCAGTCTCACACAGTAGTATTACAGCCTTCTTTACACCACACAAGCTGGAAGCAGAGAGGGATGATCACAGTGATGTGTACTGTGAAGAAAAAAAAAAAAAAAACGAATATTCGTAATTACGAATATATAGCGCTATATTCGCGAAATTCGCGAATTCGCGAATATGCGATATTCGCGAATAATATTCGAATTGCGAATATTCGCGAGCAACACTAGTCAGTATATTTGTATTTTTTGTAGCCTCTGGGCTTGATTTTAATGTTATTGTTTTTTATTTTTTTATTTTTTTTACCTTGCTGCTACAACCCCTATTCCCAATATATAGTAAATGTACTATTTAACACAGTATGCACTATGACAGTATGCACTTTATCCTTACAAGTTAGGTGGACGTGAATTTTATTTAAAAAAGGGGTGTTAGTACTAGGCTCAGATGGTGTGAGCATGATTCATACCCCCTCAGCACCATATTGACACCTATTAAGCCTAATTCCTACCCCCTCATTCTCATATTCACACCCTCTGAGCCTAGCATTCACAATCACTTTTGAAATAAAGTTTACATCTAGCTGACTGTTCAAGGAAAAGTATAGATATAATAGAATTTTATCATATATATATATATATATATATATATATATATATATGATAAAATTATAGATATAATAGAATTTTATCATATATATATATATATATATATATATATATATATATATATATATATATATATATGATAAAATTTATAACAACAGGGGTATAGTAACACACAAAAAAAAAAACCTGTGTTGGAAACAAAACACCTGAGGCTACAAAACTGTATTTAAAAAATAGATTTTTAATGCTGACCACGGGTCCTTTTTAGATGTTTTACATTGAGATCCCACAAACTGTTTAGCCTTTACAAAGATGAGTTCTTAGTTAGAAGAGATTGTAAATTTTTTAAACAAAAACCCTTTTTCCCAAATGCTAGACACCAAAATTAATATATAATATAATATATAATATACATTAATATATGAAATTGAGATGGTACATCACATTAAAGTGAATGGGCAATAAATTAAGGCGCAATTCCATGCAGAAAAATCCTGCAGAATCAGCATGGAATTTATGCCGTGTGAACGCGGCCTTAGTAAGCAAAGACCAGCAAAACATCAGCAGGCAGAAGTATCCATGACCGGAAATCATTGCTTGATAAAAAGGACAGATGAGCATTTTATCAAGTTGTAGCCAAATAACAAATCTTTGTGCAGTGCACACCTGACAATTTTCACTGATGCTGGTGCCCTTAAACTTACATTCAATAGCCGTATTTCAGGGGCAAAAAGAATGGTGTCCATTGAAATAAATGATGGACCATGTAATTGAGGGATGGCTCTGGAGCTGCAGAGGGGGGGGGGGGGGGAGGGTGTCAATATGTGGTCAATATACAATTAAAAGAAAAGCCCTTAAAAATATAGTAGGAATCCCAGAAATGCAGGTGGATTCGCACTGACTTTTGTATCCATTTCAATGTTTCTGCTACTATACATTACATTTTTCTGTAAATAAAAATATAGTCAACTTTGCTATTGTGTACACAAAAAAAGTTACAATCTGTTTTTGTTTAGTTTTTTATATTGTCAGTCAATTACAAGCAGATTCCACTGTATTTCATACAGCAGCATCCTGTCATATCTGTCTTGGTCTGTGCTCACACACAGCCATTGGATTTGCTTGTGTGAGAACAGTTTTATGTTCCCCGATCAGGGAATAGTTAAAGCCTTTGGCTTGCTAGCCAATAGCTCCGAGGGTGTGTCTATTCAAAGTCAGCCCAGTCTAGCCTCTGGGCTGGTGATACATTTGACATTTTGACTTCCTGAGATCCTGACATGCTGCTATGGAGCTCTTGGTGAAACACTCTTTTATTTGAGCTTTTAATCTACTTTCTCTGTCTTAGCATGCACCTTGTATTAGCCATGGTTTTGTGGCATGCTCTTAGTAGATTTTAAGCTGTGTTTGTTTAGTTGGTTTCAGGATTTGTATATCCTTTCTGTTATGTATCTGTTCACACTGTGTTTTCTCTTGTATCCGTTTTCTGTGTTATTGCTTCATGTGGACATTTCTGTGTCTACTGGAGGCTCTGATCAAGATAGTGTCTACTGGAGGTTTTCTGAGGAATTGTGATTTTTTCTGTCTTGTGTTCAGTGTGAACAGTGTTCTATAATTATATTCTGCGTATCTAGGCATCCCTGTTACCGGTCCATGGGGACTCAGAGGGTATTGTTATTCCTGTGTCTACTGGAGGTGTTCTGAGTGATTGTGATTATTCCTGTCTTCTGTTCAGTGTGAACAGTGTTCTATAATTATATCCTGGTGTATCTGTTTTCTGAGTTGTAACTAGGCATCCCTGTTATCGATCCCTGGGGACTCTGTGTCTACTGGAGGCTTTCTGAGGGATTGCGATTATTCCTGTTTAGCGATAGATCCCTGTTACCGGTCCATGGGGACTTTGTGTCTACTGGAGGTTCTGGGGGATTATGCTATATTTCTGTCTGTTCATGGAGTCTGTTTAGACTCATTTGTTTTCCTGTCTGGTGTTTTGAACTCTATTTGTTTATTAGTTCTTTATTCAGTTCTTTGGAGTTTTTGTACATGCACTGATCTTAGAGTACATGATCACTTGGCTAGTGTTTTCCTCTGTGCTTTAACATAGGTTTATAGTGTCCTCTGTGCTGCTCACTGATCTGTGTCCTTTGAACTTAGTCTGTTGTAGAGTTCTATGTTCCTGTTATGTTTCTGGTTTGTGACCGACTGTTTATTAGTATGTGTTTTTAAACACAATGCACTTTAGTTTAGGGAGGGATCGGCGCCCAGTTGTCCATCCACCATTTAGGGTAGATGGGCAAATAGGCAGGGAGAGTGGTTTTAAGTTGAGTTTAGAGCTCACTCTCCCTCTGTCCCTGGTCGGTCCGTGACACATCCATTTTTAAAACCTGCAAACATATAATTTTTTTCCTTTTCACAATATATACGTTAAACAGCAATAAAAATGCAGTGGGAACACAGCCTTATGGGGAAAATAGCTGTCATACGGGGTACAAAGCTCTCAAGAAAAATTAAAAACCTTGAAGTGATGAATTTGGTTTCAACATCATGCGATTTTACAACAATTCTATAAAATTAAATAAATAGGGCAAAGTTTCCGTTCCTGATTTTGCTGATAAGGGACACAGATGCTTATCAATATGATGTATTATTTTGCTTATGGGAAATTGTTGCGCCTCTTCTGATTTACCATCAGTTAAGGTTCCTGCTGCTCTTCACATGATGATAGCTAACAATTTTTGCTCCCCATAGAAAAGATCACATTTTGGAACCTGCTGGATGCAAGAAAGGCAATGATTATGATGTTGTCACCAGAAATTACCTCTGCTGTGACAGAACACCACTTCCTTCATCTGGTTCACAATAGGAGCATATGGCTGATACCATCAAAGCCAGACAAGATCTATAAGAAAAGCTATTCATTTCTTGCAGTAGTTTCTTTCTTTTTCTGTTGTTCTTCCATTTTTTTCATTCAACGGCAGCAACTGAGATAAGAAGAAAAATATGTTGCAGCATTTAATAAATGTTGATTTTTACTCCTCCGATTTTTACTTCACCAAACAATTTAATATAAGGTAACACGTTTTAGAGTATTTCGAGAGTGCTGTACTTCAATCTTTTTTCAGGATTTGCTTTCAAGGGTCTTCAGGTTCAGGAGTTAGATTACAGCAAGCTTATTCAATAAGGGAACAAAAGTGCAATGAATCTGCTTGTTCCTCTTTGAAACAGAAATTATACAGATGAAATATGTTCTTTAAATTGCCTTACTGCCTAGGCCAGACTGGCTATGTGAGCATCCATATGTGATTATAACAGGTCTGGCTTCTCCAAGTATGTCAGGCTGTCCCACCTTTAATGTCCATTTAGCATGTGCATCAGGAAAGCTACAGTCCCGACATACACGCTAAACATGTCCATTACATTCCATTGTCATGAAGGGGCCAAAAAAGTGTTCTATTGATCTCCATAGTAGACTTTGCTATTGTAGTCAATAGGATCATTAAAAAAATCCATCAAACTGATACCACATTGGCCTATGGGAATGCCAATGTCTCATCCCCCAAAGGCATCATAAGTTTTTCAGTCTCTTTTTATGACATACAGTATCTGTTGCTTAACATGTCCAAAGTTTTGTCCTAACCCAGCTTGAAGTATATCTTGGCCAGTCTCTCTGTCCAACTCATTCACTCTCTTAGAGTCTATGTGAATATGTCGGATGAGACCGTCAGCGATAGTGAAAATAATCACTTTTCAAATGGTGCTGTACTGCACTGGTAAGGCCCTGTCAGCAGTCCAAGGCATCTTCATGTAGTGACCACTGCTAGGTGTGAGAGCTTAGGCACAGCCAGCATCACCGCTCTGATCCCTTGCAGGAAGTAAATAGGTGCTAAGTACTTAATGACGTACATTTGTGTCCTCTAGGGTTTAAAGGGTTACTCCAGTACAATGAAACTAATTTCCTATCCACAGGTGAAGGTCCGACCACTGAAAACCTCTGTGATCTCAGTCCCCTCAATCTCCCTGTGCATGGAACAGCAAGTTGGCACAGTCTATGAGAGCAGAGGAGATACACGAGTACAACGCTCATGTATCTCCAGCTCTCCCATGGAGAATGCATTAAGACGACTTCCAACGCGCCACTCTATGCACAGGGAAAGATGAGGCTTCATTCTGGAGATCGCAGAGGGTCTCAGTGGTAGTGTTGAGCTGCATAGGCCATATTCGAATTCGCGATATTTCGCGAATATATGTATATGTATATATTTGCTAAATTCGCATATTCGTAATATTCGTGGTTTATTTTTGCATATGCGAAAATTAGCATATGCGAAAATTAACATATGCGGAAATTAGCATATGCTAATTTTCGCATATGCGAAAATTTGCACGCCTGTCTCACACAGTAGTATTAGAGCCTTCTTTACACCACACAAGCTGGAAGTAGAGAGGGGTGATCACTGTGATGTGTACTGTGAAAAAAAAACGAATATTCGTAATCCCGAATATATAGTGCATTGCGAATATTCGCGAGCAACACTACTCAGTGGTAGAAGCAACAAATTTTAAGCTACTGAATTATCCTTTTAACTGTTTCATTACAAGTTTGGTCCCTGAACTGACACATTGGAGATTGCAATGTACAGTATAGCATTTGTGTGTGTATTTGTTTATCACAGACTCTATGGAAGAGCTGGTTGTCTATAATGGTTGTTAAAGGGATGTGTGTGAGTGAGAGTGTGTGTGTGTGTGTGTGTGTGTGACACAATAAGCCTAGTCACTAGAGATGAGTGAACTTTTGAAAAATTTGATTCGGCCGATTTGACGAATTTTTCGAAAAAAATTGTTTAAATCCGAATTTGTCTGCAACTAATCTATATTAAAAACTGCAATTTCTGGCCTACAGGGAGCCTTAATAGGGGTGTAGAACACTTTGCTGTGTTCTAACACACATATGGAGTGTGCTGGGGTAGTGAAATAATACTGTTATTCAGAATGACATGCAGATTACCGGCATCGCTTTTAGGATCACTGCAGAAAAGCAGCACAATGATAGAGCCTGGACGTGGCATCAGTATGAGACCATATAGTGGCTGAATGACACAGCGAAGAGGTATTGGCAGCATGAGGAGACCATATAGTTACTGAATGGCACGGCATGGAGGTGTTGGCAGCATGAGGAGACCCTATAGTGGCTAAATGACACAGCTTGGATGAGGCTGAAGCATGAGTAGACCATATAGTGGCTGAATGGCACAGCCAGGACTTTACAGCAGCATGAGTAGACACTAGACATTCACAATCCCTAAGATTATAAAATGAATTCTGAAATTTAAACTGAAGATTTTGGGTAGCTAGTGCAACCATAACAACATTTTTATTCCCAGACCCAGTCCCAGCAGCATCAATAAATCATATATTGCCTGAATGACACATCCTGGAAGAGACCATATAGTGTTTGAATGGCACAGCTTGGAGTTGGCAGCAGCATGAGTAGACCCCAGGGCTTCACAATCCGTAAGAAAAAAAAACTAAGTTTTAAATTTAAACCAAAGATTTGGGGTAGCTAGTGCTACCATAAGAAAATGTGTATTCCCAGACCCAGGCCCAGCAGCATCAGTAAACCATGTATTGCCTGAATGACACAGCCTGGAGTTGGCTGAAGCATGAGGAGACCATATAGTGTTTGAATGGCACAGCCAGGACTTGGCTGAAGCATAAGGAGACCCCAGGGCTTCACAATCCCTAAGAAAAAAAGACGGTTTGAAATTTAAATTTAAGATTTTGGGTAGCTAGTGTCCCGGGCCCCGGCATGTGGATGCAAAGGACCTAATCTAACAAGGAGTCGCATGTCACATGGCAGCACAATGACAGAGCCTGGAGATGGCATAAGTAGGAGGAGACCATATAGTATCTGAATGGCAAAGCCTGGAGTTGGCTGAAACATGAGGAGACCCCAGGGTTTCACAATCCCTAAGAAAAAAAGACGAAGTTTGAAATTTAAACTTAGGATTTTGGGTAGCTTGGGTACCATAACAAAAGACTTTATTCCCAGACCCAGGCCCAGCAGCATCAGTAACCCATGTATTGCCTGAATGACACAGCTTGGAGGTGGCTGAAGCATGAGGAGACCATATAGTGTCTGAATGGCACAGCCTGGAGTTGCCGGCAGATCAGGACACAATAGGTCCTCACAATCTCTAAGAATAAAAGATTAATTTTGAAATTTCAATTGAAGATGTGTGGTACCTAGTGCTACAATAAACATATATAGGTAATGTCCTAGGCCTAGCAGCATCACTAAACCATGTAGTTGCTGAATGACACAGACAGGATCAGTCAGCAGCAGGAGTACACAAGAGAGTTTCATAACCCCTAAGATTGAAAGATCAATGTTGAAATCTCAATTAAGCATGTATGTAAGCTAGTGCTAACATCCAAAAAATTAAGGCCCAAGCCCAGCAGCATCAGTAAGCCAAGTAGTTTCTGAAACACACAGACAGAAGCAGGCATCAGCAGTACACAAGAGGGTTTCATAACCCCTTACACTGAAAGATTAATGTTGAAATCTCAATTAAGCATGTATGTAAGCTAGTGCTAACATCCAAAAATTTAAGGCCCAAGCCCAGCAGCTTCACTAAGCACAGTAGGTCCTGAAGCACACAGCCTGTAGCAGGCATCAGCATGAGTTTTCAAGAGAGCTTTACAACCCCTAACATTAAAAGATGAATATTAAAATCTGTATAGAAGATGTATGTTAGCTAGTGCTAACATCAAAAAAATTTAGGCACAGGCCCAGTAGCATCAGTAAGCCAATTAGTTCTTGAAACACACAGCCTGGATAAGGCAGCAGGATGCTTACATAAGAGGGCTTCACAACCCCTAACATTAAAAGATCAATGTTGAAATCTCTAGTGAGCATGTATGTTTGCTAGTGCTACCATAAAAAACATTGTAGGTAATATCCAAGACAGTCCCAGCAGCATCAGAAAACAATATATTGGCTGAATGACACAGCCTGGAGGTGGAGAAAGCATAAGGAGCCCATATAGTGTCTGAATGATACAGCCTGGATTTGGCCGAAGCATGAGGAGACCATAAAGAGGCTGAATGGCACAGCCTGGAGATGGCAGAAGTATAAGGAGACAAAATAGTGGCTGAATGAAACAGCCTGGAGGTGGCAGCAGCAGCATGAGGAGTCCTGAAATTTGAGATTTAGGCGCTAAGTCTCCATTGCCCTGACCAGCCATCGTTTCCAACACTTGTTGTAGGAAATGAAGCAGTGGAATGATGTTGTTCATCCCGTAATCCTGGCGACTTACTAATAATGTGGCTTCCTCAAAGGGCCTGAGCAAACAGCAGGTGGCACGTATGAGCTGCCACTGGTTCACATTGAAGTTACAGAGGGGAGTCCCCTATCCGATTGGATCATCAAGAAATCGGTGATGGCTTTTCTCTGTTCGTATAGTCGGTCCAACATATGGAGGGTGGAATTCCAATGTGTGGCAATGTCACAAATTAGACTATGTTGGGGGATACCATTCTGACGATAAAGCTCAAGGAGGGTGTGCATTGCGGTGTACGAGTGGCTGAAGTGCATGCAAAGTTTCCTTTCTATTGTTAGGATGTCTTGCAAATCGGGGGAACACTTCAGGAACTGCTTGACAACCAAATTTAACATGTGTGCCATGTAGGGCGCATGGCTCACCCTTCCTTGTTGCAGCGCGGCCAAGATGTTCTTCCCGTTGTCGGTCATTATGGTTCCCATTTCCAGTTTTCGTAGAGTAAGCCATGCTACGATTTCTTTACGAATGTCTTTTAGAAGTTCCTCCCCTGTGTGACTCTTTTCACCAAGGCAAAGCATTTGAAGAACAGCGTGACACTGCCGTGCCCTGCACACATGGTATGCTGAAGGCTCACTGAGACTTGTCTGGGCAGTGGAGGCTAAGGACACGGTGGAGGATGAGGAGGTGGAGTCGCACACTGTCAAAGGACCAACGGGCTGACAGCGTGGAGGAGAAAGTGCCGTGACCTGTCCAAGTTGAGGTTGTGGCTGTGCAGGAACCACATTCACCCAGTGAGCCGTAAAGGACAAGTATTGTCCCTGACCGTAGTCACAGCTCCAGATGTAAGGAGCTGCCATGCACTTTGGTACACACCAACAGGCTCAAGGAATGGACCACCTTCTCTTGCACAAAATTGTGCAGTGTTGGTACTGCCTTGGCACTCTCCACCTCGGCTCGGCACAAGTCATCAGTTCTCTGAAAGGTGCAGAGTCCACCACTGGAAAAGGAAGGGACTGCAGATCCAGCTACTTAGACAGAAGCACATTCAGCTTCTGCACCGTTGGATGAGTGGGCGCATACTGTTATCTCTTGGACATGGCTTCGTAGATGGATCGTTGGCGGAATGGCTGACTAAAAGTGGGAAAAGCAGGAGCATCTGGAGTGACAGAAGGAGGGTATGACACACAGCTCCCTTCGGCTTAGGTGGTGGAGCCTTGGTTAGCTGAAAGAGGGTGCGGCGTGCTACTGGGCGATGCAGCAGGCTGGACCACTACATCGGAGCTACAGTTCTCCTAAGCCGCTATATGGTGGCTAAACATATGTTGACGCAGGGCCCTGGTGCCATCTTTGGGATCCTGGCCACGCTTCTCCTTCTGTCAACATATCTTGCATGTGGCTATGTGAACCTCCTCCGGATGCTTTATAAAAAAACACTGAGTAGCGGATTTTCCCACCAACAGTCCGCACTAATTGACTGCTACTGCAGCCGTCTCCAGGAACTCCTGTTCCACTACCTCCCGAGAAGATAGGCTGCCGTGAAGCAGGTGGTCTCCCCCGGGCACGTTTGGCTCCAGAATTTCCACTTCTGCCACCACGCTTACTGCCAACCATGCTACCGCCCTGCTGGCTCAGCTGCTGCCTCACAAGCAACCTGCAACTCTCTTCTCCTGATGAAGATGAAGCCACTTCTGCACCTGGCTCCCAATTGCGATCGGCTTCAGCATCATCAACAAGTGTCTGCACGTCACTGATGTCCTCCTCAGGTTTCTCAACAGTGTCTGATTCAGGACCCTGAACCCTGGCAACATGGCTTCCCATGTCACTCTCCTCATCACTACCTGCCCGCCTAGCGGAGGAAGCAGCGGATGTCTCCTCCACTTCTTGGCTGGGCAGTAGCTGCTGACTGTCCTCTATTAGATCGTCCTCAGTGAATAGTGGAACTGAACCCACAGCATAAGATACTGTAGGAGAGGGAACAGCATAGGACAGAGGAAATGGGAGGACAGGGACTGCTCCCGGGCCATGCAAACTGAGGGTTGTGTCTGAGGAACCCACTGACTTGTGAAGTGGATGACCGTGTTAACCAATCGACGACGGCAGATGGGTTGCTGGTCGAGACACGACCCCTGGCTGATAACGGGAGCTCAGGACTCTCGCTACGACTCCTGCTGCTACTTGCCCCTAGTCGGCTGGGCCTCTGCCACTCCTCTGTGCACATCCTGGCACTTCTCTGCCTGACATACTTAGTGCGTATATGAGGGGAGTACAATACGCTTCACTACGCTTAAAACAGTATTTGTCTAGAACAGCAGCAGGTGTGCACTTATGGCTGGCCTTTCACAGTATTTAGGCCCTTGACAGATTAACAGGTACAAAATAGTACACTACTTAGATGTAGGTACGTAGTATGCACTGATGAGGGCAGAAACATGCTCTACAGTACAATTGAAAAAGTATCTGAGTACAACACTAGCCAGTGAGTACTTTTGTCTGGACTTTCACAGTATGTAGGGCCATGACAGATTAAAAAGTACAAAATAGTACCCTACTTAGATGTACGTATGTGCTGACACTCACTTTATATGCATGGAAAACAGAGCAAATGTAAAATAGCTTCACTTATTAAGATTCCCCTTCACATCACTTCTATTTGTACAATAACAATACTGTAGTTTTCCTACAAGCATTGAGCTGGTATATGTTGGAAACGTATTCATTGTTCTGGTGCCTCGATGTGTTAAAAGGGTATTCTACCTAGTAACATTTCTCACCTGGAAATGTAATTAAGGTAGATCAGTGGTGACAACTTTGCTGTTTCCATAACCCCTGTACAGTACTTCATTTGGAGCAGCAGCACGCACAACCACCACCTCACCTGGCATGTGTAGTTGAGGGGAAGGGGGACCTAAAGACCCTTATTCTAGCAATGAGTTGGGGTCCCAGCTGTTACGGTTTGCGCTCCGGCTGCCCATGCTGGCCTTGAGCGCATTTCCCTGCTCTCTCCTGCTGCTGATGGGGCTGGGGTTCGCATTGTGGTACGCGCCCGTATGCAAATCCTAGCCTGTCACTTACCTCGGTCCTCTGCCAACTCCCCTCCTGCCTTTTATCTCCTAAGCACGTGTCCCCGTCTCCTAGGGCGCGTGTGCACCGGAGCTCAAAGATTTAAAGAGCCAGTACGCACTTAATTATGTGCAACACCTTTGTCTCCTCTATAAGTTTCTGCTCCTCCCCCACATCCCTGACGGATCTTTGATGCCTTGTACCATTGAGAAAGCATTACTGTGTTTTGCCTTGCCTTGTTACTGACCCTCTCCTACGTTCCTGACCTAGCTCCTGTACCGCATGCCTACTGACCTCCTGCTATGTTCCTGACTGTGCACCTGTGCTGCCTGCCCTGACCTACTACTGTCCTGACTAAGAGTTGCTGTTCTCTCCATCTGTACCTCGAATCACCTCAGCCACCTGTGTGGTTGAGTCATGCCAGGGGTAGCGACCTGGGTCCAGTCCATCCTGTTTTGCAGCGGGTTCTGGTGAAAACCAGTGGCACCTTAGACTATGGTACGGCCCGCGTCATCTGCCACACAGGTCCAGCGGATCTACTACCTCCAGTGTTCCTGTCTACTGAACCGTGAGTGTTACACCAACAGTCAGATTCTGGGAATGCAAAATGTATCATCTATTCATACAGTATGTTCTAAGCCTGGGAGAGCTCTCGTCGTGTGTGCAGTAAGATCTGAAGACGTCTCTGAGTGCCAACATCGGCCGCAGTCATCTTTTCCCATGTAAGGTTCTTTTTATGGCAAATAATATGAAGAAATGCAATATAAAATTGTAAAACTTTATGCTGGATACAGCAGACATTGTTTACACAAGCAAAGATGGATGTTGGGGAGCAGCTCTGCTACACAGGAAGTGCATGCACTGTTGTAGCCATATGAGTAAGGGAGACCTCACCCAGGGGCAAGGAAATCGATATTTATGAAGAGGGTAATTATTATGTACTGTTAACCTATACCAAAAGTTTGGTTCAGGTGATGCTGAAGACAGATTCCTTTTAAGGATTACATGGCTTAACTCCTCAAAGTGCTACTGTCATTTAAAATAAAAAAAAGTGTGACATGTCACGCAGACATGTGAAAAGTTTTTATTGGTTGAGGTCTCAGTGTTGAGATCCCCATCCTACATTTACAGAAACACTGAGATGATTAAGTGATTAGCCGGGGTGGGCTTCTTTCAGCTAAATCTATACATCAGTGGCGGGCTAAGCAATTGGACACTGACCATAACCATTTAGATTTAAAGGGTCATTCCAGGATTTTTTTTATTTGACCATGCCATAGGGGCTTTAAAGTTTGTGTAGTTCATAATGTAGTGTCTGTACCTGTGTTTCATAATGGTCTTGCAATTCTTCTGTGACTTTTGCCTCAATTTTTATTCTTAACAGCATATAAAATGAGTGTCGGTGTTCCCAGGTTGCAGTAGGGCCTGAGATATTACATCGCTAGTCAGGTGTTCAGCTGGAGCCTGTTCTGCTTCAATGGGTGGAGAGCTCATTCTGCTGGAGGACCCTAGTTTGAAAACACTGGTCTTTTCATGGAATGCAGCTTAGTTGTGCTTCAATGGGTGGGGGTGACTGATGCATGTGGGGGGGGGGGAGAGAAAGGTGACCTCACACTTATAAACAAGGAATTATGGGATTTGTAGTTGAATTGAGGAAACTACAACAGGAAATAGCCAGTTCACAAAAAGAAAGCCACAGTGTTATGGTAGTCTCACAACATAGACATTTAGCCCCAAGACAAGCACAGATCCTTTCTAAGCATGTCCTTTACTATCTGGCAGAAAAGCACTAAAGTCATCTAAACACCTTTTAACATTCCTTGATATATAAATTCTAAATATACTGTAGTTGAAGTTTCAGTTTTTGATACAGAGCTGAAAAGTCCACGAACCAAGATATACTAAAACTGTCTAATTTTTAGCCAGTGCAAACATAGAAGGACAGTCTTCATCACAGTGCCAGATTTATCAGTGTGTCAGGCTGATTGATAAATCTGGTATAACTCAAGACTGCCTAGTCTAATTTTGGGTATCTCACTTTAAACCAGAACTGTGTGCAAGACCTGGTGAAAAAAAATGTCTAAAACTCAAAATAAATGTGGTACATGTCATGTAAGTCATTTTTTTCCCAACAAATTGCTTACAAGTTTTGAAAGTGTTCCTCTGGGCAATAGATTCAACATGATAACAATAGGGCAGCTTCCAGTAGAAAGGGCTTTTATTGTTAAAGAACTGTACAGAAAAATTTTCCATTTCCCCTGTTACCGGGCTGCTAAAGTGAAGAAAAAACGAAAACAAAAAAAACGTTAACTCACCTTCCGACATTCCTCTGTTGCGCCGATATCGGTGTCCCAGTCTTTTTCCTACCTCCTGGGGATGGTGAGTCATACTGCACTCAGCGTATCTCCCGTCACAGTGATGTCCCGCCTCTGCCGGTGATAGGCTTAGCACACTGTCATGTAAAGAGCCTGGGCCACGCCTTCTCCCTACTGCCCGGGCTCATTACATTACAGTGCAACCAGCCTATCAACAGACGAGGTGGGACATTGCTGCAGCCGGCGATAAGCTGAGCACAGTATGACTCACCGTCCCCAGGAAGCGGGAGGAAGACCCGCACCCGGGAGGATCGGGGCACCCATATCGGCGCAACAGGGGAACACTGGAAAGTGAGTTAAAGTTAGTTTTTTTTAGTTTTTGCAGCCCGGGATATGGGAAGAAGGAATAATTTTAAGTACAGTTCTCCTTTAACTGCAATGTATAAATGCTTGGATAAAAACTCATTTTGCTGCAAGCCACAATTTTATTATTTAAGGGGTTGTGACATCCAGGGAAGGAGCAATCCACTATAAAATACAGCTCCCAACTTAGTAGTGCACCGGGAATCAAAAAAGTTAGACAGGGCAGGTCAGCAACGTACCAGCAACTAGGTACAGAATCTGCAGACAAAGAGTTAACGAGGGAACGCAAGGATTGAAAACCAAGAGGGCAGTCCAGTACATAACAGAACCAGAAGAAATGTCTCGACAGGCAAGGGTCCAATGTAGAGAATAGCATGGTACATAACTAGTAGGCTAAGTCAGAGTTAGGCCACAAGCAGAGGTAAGGTCTAAGAATACCACTAAGAACGCGAGTGATGAAATAAGCAACTATCATGGTCAATGGATGTATCAGTTGCTCAGTTTAAATCTTCACCGGGAGGTATGAGTGCTGGCACCGCAGATGATTGGCTTTCACCTCCTGATAGACCAGCTAACACTTTATTTACTGTCAAATGGCCATGCAACACACAGGGCCATTAGCAGGACAAAAAGGAAAGCTGCTGGATGCTCCAAGGGGAAAACATAGGTGAAGCTGAAGTCAGACAAGGTACATATAAAACAGGCATATTCTGATTTAGTTCCAAACCACATTACATCCTAGTACTGTAAAATAACACACTGCCCCATATTCACCTAACCAGGTCCAGGGCAGGTTCTTCAGTCTGCCCCATTGTCTATGTTTATGTACCCTGATGATGTGTTCTCTCTATATAGCTTATGAGATTCTGAACCCCATTAACATTACATCTGTTCAAGTAACCTGCTATGAATATATATATATATTAGGGACCAGTGTAGAAATAAAGTTGTACATGGCACACATTCACTTTAGATATTATATTTGAATACCTGCAATATCCAATGTATACTATAACCGGACCCAGTCCTGCCATACACACAATGAATTCAATAAATTATATTTTACTTGCCTCTTATACAGTGATTTTATTAGGCTCAATAATTGTATCTGTTAGATGATAATATAATGTAATCTCAGGGATTTGTAGCAGGAGCGGCTTGATGTCAAAGATCCATGGTATTCCATTTACTAGCAACCTACACAACCGATTCATTATTGTCACTTTTCTCTGTGAACCTGTAATCTGATTACAATCTCCCTCCCTAACCTGATAACAAATCAGGTTGAACAGCCCCATTTAGGCCACAAATACCCTGTACTGAAAAATAAATCAATATAGCAATTGTGAAATGATAAGTTTCTATTGAATTTAATCCTTGTGTCTTAATCAACTTGTCTGTTCCGCTAATGTTTCTATTCATTTCTCCCAGGCGGGTTCACATCTGTAACAGCGAATAAGCAAATAAGAAAATTTTTTCTAAATGCTATTTGTTCAGCGAGATCTTACTAGATTTAAGCATAAAAAAAAAGAAAAAAAAAAAAAGACTGCGGTAACATGCTAGAGCTAAAGCAGCCTTTATCAATACTTTTCCTAAGATACAGCTGAGCAAATCTTGTCTGGTCAGCTTCACGGTGTTATAATTATTAATATAATGGATAATTAACCCCTTCATGACCCAGCTAGTTTTGGCCTTCAAGAGCCAGTCCGTTTTTTCAAATCTGACGTGTCTCTTTTAAGCTAAGTTTCCACTTGTTTTTTTTTTTTTTTTTCTGGCAGTTTCCGGAAAACTGCCACTGCAGTTTTTGAGCCAAAGCCAGAAGTGTATTCAAAAGGAATAGGAAATGTCAAGGAAGGACTTATACTAATCCTTACTTCTGGACCCACTTCTGACTTTGGTTCAAAAACTGCAGTGACAGTTTTCCAAAAACTGCCAGAAAAAAAAACAAGTGTAAACTTAGCCTAAGTGTTAATAACTTTGAACTGCTTTTTCCTAGCAAAGTGATTCAGAGATTGTTTTTTCGAGACATATTGTACTTTATATTAGCAGTAAATTTTTGTTGATACATGAAGCGATTATTGTGAAAAATTGGAAAAATTTTAATTTCTCCGTCTGAAACTCTCTACTTGTAAGAGAAATAGTCATGCCAAATAAATTTAGTTACTAATTCACATCCAAAACATGTCTACTTTATGTTGGCATCATTTGTTAAACATTCTTTTACCTTTTTAGGACATTAGAAGGCTTATATTATTATGAGCATTATTTCAAATTTTCTACAAAATCACATATTTTTTGGGAACAAATTTGTTTTTAATATATATGTGTGTGTGTGTGTGTATATATATATAAACCGGCATTGCCCGGTTTTGCCCTGTTGTGGAGGAAAATAAACAGAGGAAGCTTTGACTTCATATCCCATCCTCATATATTGTTGTTATATCCCAACCCCCTATCCCGTCCTCCTATCCTGTCCTCCTATCCCGACCTTCTATCCCGACCTCCTATCCCAACCTCCTATCCCGATCTCCCATCCCAACCTCCTATCCCGTCCTCCTATCTCGACCTCCTATCCCGACCTCCTATCCCGTTCTCATATCCCAACCTCCTATCTCGACCTCCTATCCTGACCTCTTATCCCGACCTCCTATCGCGACCTCCTTTCCCGTTCTCATACATCAACCTCCTATCTCGACCTCCTATCCCGATTTCCTATCCTGACTTCCTATTCCGACCTCCTATCCTGTCCTCCTATCCCATCCTCCTATCTCGACCTCCTATCCCAACCTCCTATCCCGAAACAGCTGTCTGCAGATGGGTTCCTCTTTCCTTTTGGAGAGAGAGAGTTCTGGTTTGGCATTAATCCCGATTAGCTTTTTATATTCCATAACTGGAGCTAAGCTGATACCAGGGAACATCGCCTGAAAAGGTGATGTAATGAGCTGATTTGCATATTCCCCTACCCAGAATGCCTGCGGAGTGCTCAGTGGCCCTTGAAAGCTCCGTCACACCAGGAGTGGTGAACTCGCCCTGAGTTAAATACTCATCCCGTGTGTATATATATATATATATATATATATATATATATATATATATGTGTGTGCATATTTTTTTTTTTTTTTTTACTTCTGTACAATAACTCGCCCCTAGTGTCTAGTGCACAAAACACTACCAGTCATGATGTACATGTATGTCATGGGTCGGGAAGGGGTTAAATAATAATTTAATTATTATTTATAATTATTATTTATAAATAATAATGTAATAATTAATAAAATCTGAAAATGTAAAAAGGGGATTTAAAGGTATTATACAAGGATTTTTAAATACAGCTAAATGTCCTCAGGCTGAGATGAAAACATAAAAAAGACCTGTACACACTTGCCCTGATCCCCCACCATCATTGTTGTGATGGTGTCTGGTCCAACTGAGCAGTACTTCCTGGTCTCAGTTACAAAACGAAGAAGTGTCCTCTCAACCAATCATTGACCACAGTGATAACCTAACTCAGCCTTCCTTTTTGTGAAAGTATTATGCAAAAGTCGGCACTTAGTATTCTCACTTGTAGTGCTCCATAGACAACACTTCTCCAATAGATGCAATAAAGTCCTGGCACTCACACTCTTCAAAATGCTTATTGCGGAACTGCAAATTGCTGTGGCACTTACTGCATTGGCTTTGGGCCAAACTTGGCAACACAGTCCAAAAATGCCCCAGGTTTTCACCCTTTTCCCGCCCCAGAAACAAATTGGAAGCTGGAAGGGAGATACCAGGTTGCTACTCAGGGTTCGAGTCCTGTAAAAAAAAAGTGTGGGAACTCACCCAAGATTTCTAATACAACCCCCCCCCCCCCCCCCTTCAAAACTAAAACTTGACATCCTGCATGGTTCCAGGCTTCTTATAGGCCACAGGCATGCAGCTGCCTATGGTTGATAAGAGTTTAGTAACAGGGCAAGACTCATTGTTCAGTCACAGATTTTAACTGTATACACATTTTTTATAACAGGTTAACCCTCTGTGTTATCCTACTAGGGGGCTGTTCATATCACCATTTAAACTTACGCTTAGAATATACAAAAAGGGTTGCCAACACATACTGTCGCATACTGGCAGTGGTCTATTTTACATCAACCTATTAAGGGCCCAGGATGTACCGGTACGTCCTGAATCCGCTCCTGTTCTATAACGCGAGGCCACGGGGTGGCCCCGTGTCATAGAGGCCGGGACCTGTGGCTAATAGCGCTCAGCACTGATCGCGGTGCCGTGCGCTATTAACCCTTTAGACGCGGCGTTCAAAGTTGAACGCTGAGTCTAAAGTGAAAGTAAAACCATGCCGGTTAGCTCAGGGAGCTGTTCGGGATTCGCCGCAGCATCCCAAACATCTTACATGACAGCTGGAGGATCCCTACCTGCCTCCATGCTGTCCGATCGCCGAATGACTGCTCAGTGCCTGAGATCTAGGCATGAGCAGTCAAGCGGCAGAATCATCGATCAGTGGTTTCCTATGAGAAACCACTGATCAATGTAAAAGATCAGTGTGTGCAGTGTTATAGCCCCCTATAGGAGCTATAACATTGCAAAAAAAAAGTGAAAAAAAGTGAATAAAGATCATTTAACACCTCCCCTAATAATAGTTTGAATCACTCCCCTTTTCCCATAAAAAAAAAACAGTGTAAATAAAAATAAACATATTTGGTATCGCCATGTGCGAAAATGTACGAATTATAAAAATATATCATTAATTAAGCCGCACGGTCAATGGCGTATGCGCAAAAACATTCCAAAGTCCAAAATAGTGCATTTTTGGTCACTTTTCAATAAGTCCTATCAATGCAAAAATGATACCACTAAAAACTTCAGATCACGGCACAAAAAATAAGCCCTCATATCGACCCATACGCAGAAAAATAAAAAAGTTATAGGGGTCAGAAGATGACAATTTTAAACGTATACATTTTCCTACATGTAGTTATGATTTTTTCCAAAAGTAAGACAAAATCAAACCTATATAAGTAGGGTATCATTTTAACTGTATGGACCTACAGAATAAAGAGAAGGTGTAATTTTTACTGAAAAATGTACTGTGTAGAAAAGGAAGCCCCCAAAAGTTACAAAATGGCGTTTTTTTTTATTTTGGCTCACAATGATTTTTTTTTCCGTTATGATTTTTTAAACGTAAGGAGGAAAAAACGAAAAATGCAAAAATGGAAAAAACTCGTGTGCTTAAGAGGTTAATGGCCTAAATGAAGTCAACTAGTGACTACGTTTTAGTCCATTTCCTGCATGTATTTGTTTAAAAAGTGTGGTCTGCTGTGCTTTACAGTGCTGCACAGTAGTCACACTAAGTAAACATATACATGCAGAATAGCCTTTGACTATGTTTAGGCCACTAAAGTAAATGGTGGCATTGCCACTACACCGCAGTATATGTTGGCATCTCTCTTTGACAGGATATATACCCTAAGTTTAAGGTGAAATCATGTGAATATATAGGACCATATGTGGTAGCCAGAGAAGGAGAGAACAGAGGTACCTACTGCCCCCCAAGCCCCTACCCCCATTTCTACAGATATTCCCATATGGTGACCATATAATGGTAGATATCAGCTGTACACAGACTCTGCAGACCATAAAAGCGATTACATACAGTTATATCAAGTGACTCGCACATGACGTCTTCTCTGATCAGAGTCAGTTGCTTTCCTTTTTCTTCTCCATCTGGCCCAGAACGTCATGAATGTTAATTACATCCACAACTCGTCTCCACAAAACCTGCAAGACATACATTTTAGGCTCTGCACTTTTCCAGCATCTATAGTGCCCCAAACAGTAATAATGCCCCCCTGTAGAGATAACCAGTCCTCCTGTATAGCCCCTATATGGCAGTAGGCCCCGACCGAAGTTAGTTACCATCACAGTCCAACTCCACAGTAGTGGCTATTCTGCTCCTCATTGGTGGGCAGCGGAGGGCCCAGTGTATTCTAGCAGACATGACTGTCTCAGCACGTCTACTCCCAGCAGCCATTCCCCTGTTAAAGTGGTAGAGGGCAGCTGTATTCCTAATGTGGTGGTGGTGGCAATGTTTTTTTTTCACTGAAAAGGATTTTTGCTGCAGCTGCATTAACCTCCCAGTCACTTTCAATGGGTACTGTAGCGCATTTTTCCGCCCTCATCAGTGCATACCGCATATGTACATCAAAGTAGTGTACTATTTTGTACCTGTTAATCTGTCAAGGGCCTACATACTGTGAAAAGACAGACAAAAGTAATCACCGGCTGGTGTTTTAAAAAAATTACAGAGTTTTTCGGCTCATTGTAGCTCATTTTTTCTGCCCTCATAAGTGCATACCGCATACGTACATCTAAGTAGTGTACTATTTTCTACCTGTTAATCTGTCAAGGTCCCACATACAGTGAAAGTCCAGGCAAAAGTACTCATCAGCTGGTGTTGTACTCAGATACTTTTTTAAGTATACTGTAGCACATTTTTCTGCCCCCATTAGTGCATACCACATACCTACATCTAAGTAGTGTCCTATTTTGTACCTGTTAATCTGTCAAGAGCCTACATACTGTGAAAGGACAGCCAAAAGTTATCACCGGCTGGGGTTGTAAAAAAAATTACAGAGTTTTTAGGCTCATTGTAGCTAATTTTTTCTGCCCTCATAAGTGCATACCGCATACGTACATCTAAGTAGTGTACTATTTTCTATCTGTTAATCTGTCAAGGTCCCACATACAGATAAGGCCAGGCAAAAGTACTCATCAGCTGGTGTTGTACTCAGATACTTTTTTAAGTGTACTGTAGCACATTTTTCTGCCCCCATCAGTGCATACCACATACCTACATCTAAGTAGTGTACTATTTTGTACCTGTTAATCTGTCAAGAGCCTACATACTGTGAAAGGACAGCCAAAAGTTATCACCGGCTGGGGTTGTAAAAAAAATTACAGAGTTTTTAGGCTCATTGTAGATAATTTTTTCTGCCCTCATAAGTGCATAGTGCATACGTACATCTAAGTAGTGTACTATTTTCTACCTGTTAATTTGTCAAGGGCCTACATACTGTGAAAGTCCAGGCAAAAGTATTCATCGACTGGTGTTGTACTCAGATACTTTAAGTTTACTGTAGAGCATTTGTCTGCCCTCATCATACCTACATCTATGTAGTGTACTATTTTGTACCTGTTAATCTGTCATGGACCTACATATGTGAAAGGACAGCCAAAAGTAATCACCGGCTCGTGTTTAAAAAAAAATTACAGTTTTTAGACTCATTGTAGCTAATTTTTTCTGCCCTCATAAGTGCATACCGCATACGTACATCTAAGTAGTGTACTATTTTGTACCTGTTAATCTGTCAAGGGCCTACATACTGTGAAAGTCCAGGCAAAAGTACTCATCGGCTGGTGTTGTACTCAGATACTTTTTTAAGTTTACTGTAGAGCATTTTTCTGCCCTCATCAATGCATACCACATACCTACAAGTAGTGTACTATTTTGTTCCTTTTAATCCGACAAGGGCCTAGATAATGTGAAAGGACAGCCAAAAGTGCACACCTGCTGCTGTTCTAGACAAATACTGTTTTAAGCGTAGTGAAGCATATTGTACTCCCCTCATATACGCACTAAGTATGTCAGGCAGAGAAGTGCCATGATGTGCACATAGGAGTGGCAGAGGCCTAAATCCTTCAGGCAGAGGTCGCAGCAGACTAGGGGCGAGTGGCAGAAGGAATCACAGCAAGAGGCTTGAGCTCCCGTTATCATCTAGCGGTCGTGTCTAGACCAGCAACCCATCTGCCGTCGTCGATTGGTTAACACAGTCATCCACTTCCTCACAAATTACATCTGACACCCCCAGTCAACAGTTAGTGGGTTCCTCAGACACAACCCTCAGTTGGCATGGCCCGGGAGCAGTCCCTGTCCTCCCGTTGCCTCTGCCCTAGGCTGTTCCCTCTCCTACAGAAGTAACTTTTGCTGTGGGTTCAGCTCCACTATTCACTGAGGACGATCTAATAGAGGACAGTCAGCAGCTACTGCCCAGCTGGAGGAGGAGACATCAGCCGCTTCCTCCGCTAGGCGGGCAAGTAGTGATGAGGTAGAGTGACATAGGAGGCGGTGTTGCCAGGGTTCAGGTTCCTGAAGCAGACACTGTTGAGGAACCTGAGGAGGACATGAGTGACGTGCAGACACTTGTTGATGTTGATGTAGCTGATCGCAATTTGGAGCCGGGTACAAAAGGGACTTCATCTTCATTAGGAAAAGAGTTGCAGGTTGCCCGTGAGAAAGCAGCTGAGCCAACAAGGCGGTAGCATGGATCCAAATGTGCCCGGGGGAGACCACCTGCTTTGCGGCAGCCTACCATCCCGGGAGATAGTTTAACAGGGGTTCTTGGACATGGCAGCAGTAGCAGTCAATTAGTGCGGACTGTTGGTGGGAAAATCAGCTACTCGGCTGTGTGGCAGTTTTTCATCAAGCATCCGGAGGAGGTTGACATAGCCATATGCAAGATATGTCAGCAGAAGGGGAAGCATGGCCAGGGTCCCAATGTTGGCACCAGGGCCCTGTGTCAATATATGCTTCATCACCATAAAGCAGCCTGGGAGAACTGTGGCTCCGATGTAGTGGTCCAGCCTGCTGCATAACCCAGTGGCATGTCGATCCATCTTTCAGCCAGCCAAGGATCCACCACCTCAGCCGAAGGGAGCTGTGTGTCATACCCTCTTTCAGTCGCTCTAGACGCTCCTGCTTCTCCCACTTTTAGTCAGCCATTCCGCCAACCATCCATCCGTGAAGCCATGTCCAAGAGCCAACAGTACGCGCCCACTCATCCAACTGTGCAGAAGCTGAATGTGCTCCTGTCTAAGTTGCTGGTGATGCAGTACCTCCCTTTTCAAGTGGTGGACTCTGCACCTTTCAGAGAACTGGTGTCTTGTGCCGAGCCGAGGTGGAGAGTGCCAAGCCGTCATTTCTTCGCGAAGAAGGCAGTACCAGCCCTGCACAATTTTGTGCAAGAGAAAGTGGGCCAGTCCTTGAGCCTGTCGGCGTGTACCAAAGTGCACGGCAGCGCCGACGTCTGGAGCTGTAATTACAGTCAAGGACAATACATTTCCTTTATGGCTCACTGGGTGAATGTGGTTCCTGCACAGCCACAACCCCAACTTGGACAGGTCACGCCGCTTCCTCCTCCATGCTGTCAGCCCATTGGTCCTGTGACAGTGTGCGACTCCACCTCCTCATCCTCCACCGTGTCCTCAGCCTCCACTGCCCGGACAAGTCTCAGTGGCCCGTCATCATACCATATGTGCAGGGCACAGCAGTGTCCCGCTGTTCTTCAAATGCTTTGCCTTGGCGAAAAGAGGCACACAGGGGAGAAACTGCTGAAAGTCATTCATAAAGAAATCGGAGCATGACTTACTCCACGAAAACTGGAAATGGGAACCATGGGGACCAACAACGGGAAGAAAATCTTGGCTGCGCTGCGACAAGGAAGGGTGAGCCATGTGCCCTGCATAGCACACGTGTTAAATCTGGTTGTCAAGCAGTTCCTGAAGTGTTCCCCTCATTTGCAAGACATCCTAACAATGGGAAGGAATCTTTGCATGTACTTCAGCCACTCGCACACCGCAAAACACATCCTCCTTCAGATGCAGCGTCAGAATGGTATCCCCCAACATAGTCTGATTTGTGACGTTGCCACACTTTGGAATTCCACGCTCCATATGTTGGACCGACAGTACGAACAGAGAAAAGCCATCACCGATTTCTTGATGATCCAAGCGAATAGTGGTACTCTCCTGTGTAACTTCAATGTGAACCAGTGACAGATCATACGTGACACCTGCCGTTTGCTCAGGCCCTTTGAGGAGGCCACATTATACCTAAATCACTAGGATTACGGGATGAACTACGTCATTCCACTGCTTTATTTCCTACAACAAGTGTTGGAAACAATGGCTGGTCAGGGCAATGGAGAGGTTGCGCCTACATTTCACAGCCATATGAGCCCTGTGGGGGCTTAACTGGAGGAGGATGTGGAGCACAGTTTAGGTTTCATCTGACAGGAGAGGAGGAGCATGATGAACTAGAGGAGCTAGAGGGTTATGAGGGAGGCGAGACAGAGGACCCAGACACACAGTGGCAGTATGCAGTGGAGATGGAGGCAGAGAGTACCTCCGAATCACTTGCACAAATGGCATGATGCATGCTCAGATGCTTGCGTAGTGCCCGCCTAATTGTCAACATTCGGCAGTGGGATGACTTCTGGATCTCCACCTTTCTGGACCCTCGCTACCGTCACAAAATGGGGGCCTTTTTTACACCCACTGAGAGGGAGGACAAACTTACCTACTACAGAGAGATCCTACGTAGTCAGTTGGCCGATGCCTATTAGCGCCATTGTCCATCCACTCGCAGGTCTGACTCGGAGGGCCCTCTGCGCTCACCTTCCACTGCCATGACTGCTGGGGAGGGGTGGGGTGGCAGGAGCAGTACCAGCTCCATCAGCAGCAGCAGAGTCTACAGTCCTTGATGAGTACCTTTCTTCACTCGCATAGTGAAGCAACTCATCAGCAGCAGGTAGACATGGAGCAGGACCTTAACCAGCATGTGGTGGCATACCTTGACATGGCCATGCCAACAAACCTTGAAGAACCACTGGAATTCTGGGCAGCCAAACTTGATTTATGGCTGCAACTAGCAGAGTTTGCCCTGGAAAAGCTGCCCTGCCCAGCCAGAGCAGGGGTTTAGTGTGGATGGGGCCATGGTCACCCCAAGGAGAACTCGTCTATCCACAAAAAATGTGGAGAGACTAACCTTTGTGAAGATGAATCAGGCATGGATCAGCCAGGATTTCCACCCACCAATGCCAGATGCATCAGAGTAGATTGACCATGGTGCTACACTAATACTTCACAGATTTAAGTCACTCCTCCCAGATTTAAGTCACATTCCAGCAACCTTCATCACCGGGTACTGGTATTGCCACCCACCGCACCACTCTGTCACCGGGTCACTTTCAGGACTCCTGATGCTGCTGCTGCTGCCACCTCCAGGCTGCTTCATTCAGCCACTATATGGTCTCCTCATGCTTCGGCCAACTCCAGGCTGTGCCATTCAGCCACAATATGGTCTCCTCATGCTTTGGCCAACTCCAGGCTGTACCATTCAGACACTATATGGGCTATTTTATTGTAGCACTAGCAAACATACATGCTCAATAGAGATTTCAACATTTATCTTTTAATGTCATGGGTTGTGAATCCCTCTTATGTACGCATTCTGCCGCCTCATCCACTCTGGGTGATTCAGGAACTACTTGACTTACTGATGCTGCTCGGTCTGTGCCTAAATGTTTTTGATGTTAGCACTAGCTAACATACATCTCCTATACAGATTTCAACATTAACATTTTAATGTTAGGGGTTTTGAAGCCCTCTTGCATGCTGATGCCTGCTCCAGACTCAGTGTTTCAGGAACTACTGTGCTTAGTGATGCTGCTGGGCTTGGGCCTTAAATTCTTTGATGATAGCTTGAGGTAACATACCTCTTCAATAGAGATTTCAACATTGATCTTTCAATGTAAGGGGTTATGAAACCCTCTTGTGTACTGCTGATGCCTGCTCCTGACTGTGTGTTTCAGGAATTTCTTAGCTTAGAAATGCTAGCACTAGCTTTCATAAATGCTTCATTGAGATTTCAACATTGTTCTTTCAATATAAGGGGTTCTGAAACTCTCTTGTGTGCTGCTGCTGCCTGCTCCTGACTGTGTGTTTCACGAACTACTTGGCTTACTGATACTGCTGGGCTTGGGCATTACATTTTTGGATCTTAGCACTATCTTACATATCTGCTTCATTGAGATTTCAATGTTTATCTTTCAGTCTTAGGGGTTATGAAACCCTCTTGTGTACTCCTGCTGCTGACTGCTCCTGTCTGTGTCATTCAACAACTACATGGTTTAGTGATGCTGTTGGGCTTGGGCCTTACATTTTTGGATGGTAGCACTAGCTCACATGCATCTTCAATAGAGATTTCAACATTCACCTTTTAATGTTATGGGTTGTGAACGCCTCTTGTGTGCTGCTGCCTGCTCTTGTATGTGTCATATAGCAAATACATGGTTTAGTGATGCTGCAGAGCCTAGGATATTACCTATATATATGTTTATGGTAGCACTAGGTACCATACATCTTCAATTGAAAGTTCAGAATTAATCTTTTATTATTAGAGATTGTGAGGCCCTATTGCCTCCTCATCTGCCGCCAACTGCAGGCTGTCACATTCAGACAATATATGGTCTCCTCATGCTTCCAACACCTCCACAATTTTGCGCATTTTGCGCTGTCGGATAGCAGTTAACGCGATGGCCCCGACATATAAAAGCATCGTATGTCGATGCTGACATCGACATGCGATGGCCTCTGAGAGGCCATCGTATGTCGATTTGATCATATGTCGGGGCCATCGCATGTCGGGGGGTTACTGTATATGGTCTCCTCATGCTGCCAACACCTCCATGCTGTGTCACTCAGCCCCTATATGGTCTCCTCATGCTGCCAAGACCTCCATGCTGTGTCATTCAGCCTATATATGGTCTCCTCATGCTGCCAACCCCTTTAAGCTGTGTCATCCAGCCACTATATGGTCTCCTCATGCTGCCGCCATCTCCACGCTTTGTCATTCAGCCACTATATGGTCTCCTCATGCTGCCAACACCTCCACACTGTGTCATTCAGCCACTATATGGTCTTCTCATGCTTTAGCCTCATCCAAGCTGTGTCATTCTGCCACTATATGGACTCCTCATGCTGCCAACATCTCCACGCTATGTCATTTAGCCACTATATGGTCTCCTCATGCTTTAGCCTCATCCAAGCTGTGTCATTCTGTCGCTATATGGTCTCCTCATGCCGCCAACACCTCCATGCTGTGTGATTCAGCCACTATATGGTCTCCTCATGCTGCAAACACCTCCACGTTGTGTCATTCAGCCACTATATGGTCTCCTCATGCTTTAGCCTCATCCAAGCTGTGTCATTCTGCCACTATATGGTCTCCTTATGCTGCCAACACCTTCACACTGTGTCATTTAGCCCCTATATGGTCTCCTCATGCTGCTACCACCTCCACGCTGTGTAATTCATCCACCATATGGTCTCCTCAAAACCTCCACACTGTGTCATGCAGCCACTATATGGTCTCCTCATGCTGCCAACACCTCCACGCTGTGTCATTCAGCCACTATATTGTCTTCTCATGCTGCCAAGACCTCCATGCTGTGTCATTCAGCCTATATATGGTCTCCTCATGCTGCCAACCCCTTTAAGCTGTGTCATCCAGCCACTATATGGTCTCCTCATGCTGCCGCCATCTCCACGCTTTGTCATTCAGCCACTATATGGTCTCCTCATGCTGCCAACACCTCCACACTGTGTCATTCAGCCACTATATGGTCTTCTCATGTTTTAGCCTCATCCAAGCTGTGTCATTCTGCCACTATATGGACTCCTCATGCTGCCAACATCTCCACGCTATGTCATTTAGCCACTATATGGTCTCCTCATGCTTTAGCCTCATCCAAGCTGTGTCATTCTGCCACTATATGGTCTCCTCATGCCGCCAACACCTCCATGCTGTGTGATTCAGCCACTATATGGTCTCCTCATGCTGCAAACACCTCCACGCTGTGTCATTCAGCCACTTTATGGTCTCCTCATGCTTTAGCCTCATCCAAGCTGTGTCATTCTGCCACTATATGGTCTCCTCATGCTGCCAACACCTCCACACTGTGTCATTTAGCCCCTATATGGTCTCCTCATGCTGCTTCCACCTCCACGCTGTGTAATTCATCCACCATATGGTCTCCTCAAAACCTCCACACTGTGTCATGCAGCCACTATATGGTCTCCTCATGCTGCCAACACCTCCACGCTGTGTCATTCAGCCACTATATGGTCTTCTCATGCTGCCAACACCTCCACGCTGTGTCATTCAGCCACTATATGGTCTCCTCATGCTTCAGCCTCATCCACGCTGTGTCATTTAGTCACTATATGGTCTCCTCATGCTGCCAACACCTCCACACTGTGTCATTCAGCCACTAAATGGTCTCCTCATGCTGCCAACACCTCCATGATGCGTCACGTAGCCACTATATGGTCTCTTCATGTTGCGAACACCTCCACGCTGTGTCATTCAGCCAGTCTATGGTCTCCTCATGCTGCCGCCACTTTCATGCTGTGTCATTCTGCCACTATATTGTCTCCTCATGCTGCCAACACCTCCACGCTGTGTGATTCAGCCACTAAATGGTCTCCTCATGCTGCAAACACCTCCACGCTGTGTCATTCAGCCACTATATGGTCTCCTCATGCTGCCAACACCTCCATACTGTGTCATTGAGCCACTATATGGTCTCTTCATGCTGCCAAAACCTCCACGCTGTGTCATTCAGCCACTGTATGGTCTCCTCATGCTTCAGCCTCCTCAAAGCTGTGTCATTCAGCCACTACATGGTCTCCTCATTCTGATGCCACCTCCAGGCTCTATCATTGTGCCGCTCTGCAGCAGTGATTCTAAAAGCGATGCCGGTAATCTGCATGTTGTTCTGAATAACAGTATTATTTCACTACCTCTGCACACTTCATATGCGAGTTAGAACACAGCAAAGTGTTCTACACCCCTATTGAGGTCGCTGTAGGCCAGAAAGAGATGTTTTTAATAAAAATTTGCCGCAAATAAATTCGGTTCAAAAATAATTTTTTCAAAAAATTCGGCCAAATCAAATTTTTCAAAGGTTCGCTCATCTCTTGTAGCCACACTTTACTATCTGTAAATTTTGTTAAAGAAGAAGAGATAGCCTTTTAGTTATAGTGAAGGTGAATCTTACTGGTACGGTACACAATAATGATGGCCTTGTAGGGTCTATATGATATAAAGTAATGCATGCACAGTTAAATTTTACATTTATTGGTTTATGGAGACCGTGCCATACCCCAAAAGCTCATATAGTGGCATATTTAGAATAATTTGCATAATTACATTGGTCATAATTTCAGACTGCGGTATTTACTTTGAGATCCAGGGAGGACTCCAGCTTGGGAATATATGCTAATTGGACAATTTACTTAAATGTATAAATCAGTTTAAGAGGCAGCAGGAAAGCTAATGTCTGTAATTGTCTTCAAAAAACTATTCCAAGATCCAAGATTCATGGAGCAGTAGGTATTCACCCTTAGTGCATTTAGTCTTCAAATGTCCCTCAGTAAGTTGTGGATAGAATCTGAACACACCATCCAGCTCTTTGTACCTCTCACCTTTATGTCAATCTCTGCACCCTGAGTTGCATGCAAATTATATTAGGGTAGGAAAGTCAACATTGCTACAGTCTACAAAAAGAAGGTTTCTAAAAAGGAAAGATACTTTATTGATGTAAAATGTCTCGTAGATTCAGTATTCTCAATATCATTCTGAAGGTGGCACCACACACGATATGAAATAAATGTAGGACAAAAGTTATTTCTCTTAATTCCATCATAAACATGTTAATTTCAATGAGGTATTAGGAATAAGCTACTGCCAGACTCGTCATCTACTATGGGAATGAAGGATTAGGAATCTTAAAATCTAACATACATCCTCCTTCTTGTCTCTGCCATTGGCCACGCAGTGTCCCCTTCTTCACATTTAATCATTGGTGAATCATGCCAACCAGGGTTGCCAACCTATTTGTCAATTTCTTTCAGGACAACTTAGCCAAAAAATACAGATCAACATTTTCATGGACACATGCTCCTTTTGCCATTTTTAAAGCCACTCCTCCAGTATAGTCTTTTAAATCACAAAGACCTCAAAATTTAAGGGGTTTTCCAAAAGAGCAGTATGTAAAAAAAATTGAATTGGTTACATCACCTCTGCTCCAGTGAGGTGTGAAGTGACTTAAGTAACTGAAATAGGAGTAGTAGTACAGTGAGAGGGTTAACACAGGAGTAGTAGTATACTGATAAATAACAGGTGTAGTAGTACAGTAAGATGACTGATAGGAGTAGTAGTACAGTAAGGTGGCTGATAGGAGTAGAAGTACAGCAAACTGACATCGGAGAGCAGTGAGAAGGCGCTACAGTCAGTAGCTAACGGGAGGAGATAAAGTGGGACACTATGAATAGCACACAATACCTCTAGTACCACACAGCTCTACTACACTGACTGAATCTCTTAGCTCTGTTTCCCTAGAAATTACCGGTGCTGCACAATGATGCCTGGTGCCACTGAACCGCGACCTCTGACCGGACAGAGAACAGAGAAACCATGTACCATCTGTAACTAAACAAAGTGAGGACTCAGGGGCTAGTAGGGTTGCCACCTTTATTCCCCCCCAACTAAATACCGGCCATGCTAATTTGCATAATTAATTAAATATGCATAACATCAAAGGATCCACATATGCATGGGGAATTTTGTCCTATTCGGACCCCTATAACTTTTTTTTTTCTTATATGGGCCTGTATGAGGGCTCATTTTTTGCACCCCCATCTGTAGTTTTTGACAGTACCATTTTTGTTTTGATGTGACTTTTTGATGTTGTTTTTTTTAAGCAAATATGGGATTTGCAGTTAGTTACTATCTACAATTCCCAGCATGCCCTGACTAGCCTTAAGTTGTTGCTCCATAGAAATGTTTCTAAGGGGACACTGTCAAGAAAATGTCCTAAACCTGCTCGCTGGTATCATCTCCCCAAAGTGCATAAGTCACTGAGCCATCCCCCTGGCCACCCTATCGTGGCAGGGATTGGCTCAGTGACCGAGCACATCTCGCATTATCTCGATTGGCTCTTCCGCCCCTTATTACCTGCCATACCAGCTTACATTAAAGATACTGGCCACCTTTTGCAAAGGCTCAGATAGCTACATTGGCAGGAGGGGTTGAGTCTATGCTTTATAGATGTCACCAATGGTATAGGCAAGACACCAGGACCCCGATGGGGACACTGGTGTCTTGCACTTATGCTAATCTTTTCTTAGCCCAATTTGAGAATAAATATATTTACACCACTCAAAATCCCTACCTTAAGTCTTATTTACGTTTCGTGGACGACATTTTGTTGGTATGGTCCGGTTCCACAGAACAATTTAATGATTTTGTTCAATACCTTAATGTTGTCAATACATGCAATATATTGTTCATCCAACAATTTGGGGGTGACGTGCTTGATTTTTTTTGGATGTTAGGCTAAAGATAATAGATTGCACACTTATCAGCGAGGGATACAGTAAAGAAATTGCCAAAAATACCTTGTTACACTTTGGGAGTTCCCACCCATTTACAGTTAAAAAAAAGGTACACCTTACAGACAGTTTGTGCTGCTTAAACGTAATAACAGTGTAACAGATACATATCATAAGCAGGCTGACGAGCTGGAATCTAGACTAAAAGAAAGAGGTTACCCAGAAACCCTAATAAGGTCAGGGAGACAGAGAGCAGATTCTATGGATAGGCCATCATAACGACAGTAACAGTACCAAGGATGAAAAAAAAGAATAGAAGGTGGTTCACTTTCACTTTTAATAATTCCCCTGTAAATAATATAATTGAACATTCAATCAGACAAAACTGGTACATTTTAGAAGCACATGAGGATATCAAACAAATAGCTGTATGAAAACCTCTGATCGTAAAAACCACACTATAGGTGATGCCTTGAAAAGTAATGCGAGCAAAACCGCTAAAAAGAAGGATACCTGGATGAGTGGATTGATCCCAGAGGGTAACCACTAGAGATGAGCGAACTTTTCAAAAATTTGATTTGGCCGAATCGCCGAATTTTCCGAAAAAGTTTGTTTTGATCCAAATTTTTTCGCGCCAAATCTATATTAAAAAAGGCTATTTCTAGCCTACATACAGCCTCTATAGGGGTATAGAACACTTTGCTGTGTTCTAAAACGCATATGGAGTATGCTGGTGTAGTGAAATAATACTGTTATTCAGAATAACATGCAGATTACCGGCATCGCTTTTAGAATCACTGCCGCACAGCAGCACAATGACAGAGCCTGGTGGTGGCATCGGTGTCAGGAGACCATATAGTGACTGAATAACATAGCGTGGAGGTGTTGGCAGCATGAGGAGACCATTTAGTGGCTGAATGGCATAGCATGGAGGTGTTGGCGGCATGAGGACACCATATAGTGGCTGAATGACACAGCTTGGATGAGGCTGAAGCATGAGGACAACATATAGTGGCTGAATGACACAGCTTGGATGAAGCTGAAGCATGAGGACACCATATAGTGGCTGAATGACACAGCGTGGAGGTGTTGGCAGCATGATGAGACGATATAGTGGCGGAATGGCATAGGGTGGAGGTGATGGCAGCATGAGGACACCGTATAGTGGCTGAATGACAAAGCTTGGATGAGGCTGAAGCATGAGGACACCATATAGTGGCTGAATGACACAGAATGGAGGTGTTGGCAGCATGAGGACACCATATAGTGGCTAAATGGCACAGTGTGGAGGTGTTGGCAGCATGAGGACACCATATAGTGGCTGAATGACACAGCTTGGATGAAGCTGAAGCATGAGGACACCATATAGTGGCTGAATGACACAGCGTGGAGGTGTTGGCAGCATGAGGACACCATATAGTGGCTGAATGACACAGCTTAGATGAGGCTGAAGCATGAGGACACCATATAGTGGCTGAATGACACAGCTTGGATGAAGCTGAAGCATGAGGACACCATATAGTGGCTGAATGACACAGAGTGGAGGTGTTGGCAGCATGAGGAGACCATAGAGTGGCTGAATGGCACAGCGTGGAGGTGTTGGCATCATGAGGACACCATATAGTGGCTGAATGACACAGCTTGGATGAGGCTGAAGCATGAGGACACCATATAGTGGCGGCTGAATGACACAGAATGGAGGTGTTGGCAGCATGAGGACACCATATAGTGGTTGAATGGCACGTTGTGGAGGTGTTGGCAGCATGAGGACACCATATAGTGGCTGAATGACACAGCTTGGATGAAGCTGAAACATGTGGACACCATATAGTGGCTGAATGACACAGCGTGGAGGTGTTGGCAGGATGAGGACACCAATTAGTGACTGAATGACACAGCTTGGATGAGGCTGAAGCATGAGGACACCATATAGTGGCTGAATGACACAGCGTGGAGGTGTTGGCAGCATGAGGAGACCATATAGTGGCTGAATGGCAAAGCGTGGAGGTGTTGGCAGCATGAGGACACCATATAGTGGCTGAATGACACAGCTTGGATGAGGCTGAAGCATGAGGACACCATTTAGTGGCTGAATGACACAGCTTGGATGAGGCTGAAGCATGAGGAGACCATATAGTGGCTGAATGACACAGCATGGAGGTGTTGGCAGCATGAGGAGACCATATAGTGGATGAATGGCACAGCCCGGAGTTGCCAGCAGATTGAGTAGGCACTAGGCCTTCACAATCCCTAAGATTAAAAGATGAATTAAGAAATTTAAACCGAAGATTTTGGATAGCGGGTGAAACCTATGAGAAAATTTGAAATTACCAGACCCAGGGCCAACAGCGGCATCAGTAACCCATATATTGCCTGAATTACACAGTCTGGAGTTGGCTGATTCACGAGTACACACCAGGGCTTCACAATCCCCCCCCAAAAAAACACAACAATTTTAGAAATTTTTGAAAAAGATTTTGGATAGCGAGTGCTCACTATGAGAAAATTTGAAATTACCAGACCCAGGCCCAGCAGTGCCTTCATTTTTTTCTTTGAAAATTAAAACAAACTTTGAGTGTCCCGGACCCATCGTGTGGGTACGAAGGACCAAATCCAACAAGCCCCCACAGCAACATCAGTAAAGCATATATTGCCTGAATGACACAGCCTGGAATTGGCTGTTTCACGAGTACACAGCAGGGCTTCACAATTCCCACCCAAAAACACCACAATTTTAGAAATTTTTGAAAAAGATTTTGGATAGCGTGTGCTACCCATTAGAAAATTTGAAATTCCCAGACCCAGGCCCAGCAGTGCCATCATTTTTTGATTTGAAATTTAAAACAACCTTTTCGTGTCTCGGACCCCAGCGTGTGGGTACGAAGGACCAAATCCAACAAGCCTCCAAAGGGCTCATGTGGTCGTGAGATTTAGGCGAAACGTCTCGATTGCCCTGACCGGCCATTGTTTCCAAGACTTCTCGCCAAGGCAAACCATGTGAAGAACAGTGTGACACCGCCGTGACCTGCACACATGGTATGCTGAAGGGTCACAGAGACTTGTCCGGGCAGTGGAGGCTTAAGAAACAGTGGAGGATGTGGAGGCGGAGTAGCACACTGTCGCAGGACCAACGGGCTGACAGAGTGTAGCAGGAAGCAGCATTGAGTACACACCAGGGCTTCAGAATCCCAAAGAAAAAACAACCATTTATAAAATAATTTTAAGAATATTTAGGACAGCGGGTGCTACCTATATGTTGCCTGAATGACACAGCCTGGAGTTGGCTGATGCATGAGTACACACCAGGGCTTCCCAATCCCTCCAGAAAAACACAACAATTGTAGAAATTTATGAAGAAGACTTATGGATAGCGGGTGCTACCTATGAGAAAATTTGAAATTCCCAGACCCTGGCCATGCAGCGCCATCAGTAAACCATATATTGCCTGAATGACACAGGCTGGAGTCGGCTGATGCATGAGTACGCACCGAAGCTTCACAATCCCTAATAGAAAAGACAAACATTTTTGGCTAAAGATTTTTACGAAAATTTAGTACAGCAAGTGCTCTCTATATATTAACAGAATTACGCAGCCTGAAGTTGGCTGCAGCATGAGGAGGCCATTGAAATGTGTGATTTTTTTTTTATTTGAAATTTAAATCAAAATTTGTGTCCCGGACCCCGCCGTGTGGTTACAAAGGACCTATTCTCACAAGCACCCACAGGGCTCATGTGGCCGTAAGATGTAGGTCCAACGTCTCCATAGCCCTGACCGGCCATTTTTGGTTTTTGTACCTTTGTTTAAGAACAAGCGCATATCCAAGAGTCCAGATGACTCTATAATGCAGGACGGTGGACCACCAAAAGACATTCTTCTATAACAGTATTTTTTATGAAATAAAGAAGCAGAGTTCATCCCTCGGCGTATTTTTTTTGAAAATTTTACTTTAAAAAATCACACGCAACAATCGTTCAATGGTGTAATGGTTATTATTGTGGAAAATTCAAGTTTATTACTGTGATAATTATCAGAAAATTTGAAAAAAACACTACCCAAGAGTGTTTAATAACCCCATACATTACACCATAAATGTTGAAATGTATTTGAAAAATCCTAAAATTAAAGGCCCAAGCCCAGAAGCATCATGAAGTCAAGTAGTTCCTGAAAGACACAGGAGCAGTCAGGTGTAGGCATCAGCAGTACCCAAGAGGCTTTACTAACCACTTACATTGCACGATCATAACAGGTGTGTTATGCCCTCAGATGTCCGGGGCTGCACGCGCGCTACACTGAACGGACCAGCGTGTGTATATCTTTCACCGACAGCTGCAGGTAACCCGCTAAACCCCCTTCGCGATAGGGATCAGGGATTGCAATTATTTGCCAGGAAAGAAGAATCACAACTAAGCGCCGGTCATAAGCTCGGGTTCATTAAGTCCCTGCCCTTTGTACACACCGCATGTCTCTACTACCGATTGGATGGTTTAGTGATGTCCTCGGATCGGCCCCGGCGGGGTAGGAGAAGGCCCTAGCAGAGCGCCGAGAATTTAAAGATCATTGTTGAAATTAGCATTAAGCATGTATTAGCTACTGCTAAACTTCCAAAAATTTAAGGCCCAAGGTCTGAGGCATCAGGGAGGCAATTATTTCCTGAAAGATACAGAATGAGTCAGGAGCAGTCATTCGCAGTACCCAAGAGGGTTTCATAACCAACCCCTTACATTTAAAGATCAATGTAGAAATTTGCATTAAGCATGTATTTAGCTACTGCTAAACATCCAAAAATTGAAGGGCCAAGGCCTGAGGGCAGGGAGGCAAGTAGTTCCTGAAAGACACAGAATGAGTATGGAGCAGGCATTCGCAGTACCCAAGAGGGTTTCATAACCCCTTACATTTAAAGATCAATGTTGACATTTGCATTAAGCATATATTTAGCTACTGCTAAACATCCAAAAATGAAAGGCCCAAGGCCAGAAGCATCAGTGAGGCAAGTAGTTCCTGAAAGGCACAGGATGAGCCAGGAGCAGGCAATCGCAGTACCCAAGAGGCTGTCATAACCAACACCTTACATTTAAAGATGAATGTTGAAATTTGTATTAAGCATGTATTTAGCTACTGCTAAACATCCAAAAATTGAAGGCCCAAGGCCTGAGGGCAGGGAGGCAAGTAGTTCCTGAAAGACACAGAATGAGTATGGAGCAGGCAATCACAGTACCAAAGAGGGTTTCATAACCCTAATTGATAACCCAAGAGGGTTTCATAACCAACCATAGTTGGGAAATGTTGGTGTAGCAGCATGGTTATTCTACTCTGAGGCATCTGGCATTGGTGGCTGGAAATCCTGGATGATCCATCCCTTATTCATCTTGACAAATGTCAGTCTCTCCACATTTTTGTGGACAGACGAGTTCGCCTTGGGGTGACTATTGCCCCGGCCGCACTAAACACCTGCTCTGATGGCACACTACAGGCCGGGCAGGACAGCTTTTCTAGGGCAAACTCTGCTAGTTGTGGCCATAAATCAAGTTTGGCTGCCCATAAGTCCAGCGGATCTTCAATGGTTGTTGGCATGGCCATGTCAAGGTATGCCACCACCTGCTGGTTCAGGTCCTGCTCCATGTCTACCTGCTGCTGATGAGTTGCTTCACTGTGCGGGTGAAGAAAACTACTCATCAGCGACTGTAGACTCAGGCTGCTGCTGATTGAGCTGGTCCTGCTCCTCCCACCCCTCCCCTCCCCAGCAGCCATGGCACTGGAAAGTGAGCGCAGAGGGCCCCCCGAGTCAGACCTGCAAGTAGATGGACCATGTGGCCGATAGGCATCAGCCAACTGACTACGTAGAATCTCTCTGTAGTAGGTCAGTTTTGTCCTCCCTCTCAGTGGGTGTAAAAAAGGCCCCCATTTTGGGATGGTATCGAGGGTCTAATAAGGTGGAAATCCAGAAGTCATCCCACTGACGAATTTTGACAATTCAGGGGTCACTACGCAAGCAACTGAGCATGCATCGTGCCATTTGCGCCAGTGACTCGGAGGGACTACCTGCCTCCATCTCCACTGCATACTGCCACGGTGTGTCTGGGTCCTCTGTCTCAACTTCATCATAACCCTCCAGCTCCTCTGGTTGCTCCTGCTCCTCCTCTCCTGTCCGAAGAGGAGATGGCTGACTAAAAGCGGGAGAAGCAGGAGCGACAGAAGGAGGGTTTGACAGACAGCTACCTTCGGCTGAGGTGGTGGAACCTTGGCTGGATGAAGGAGGGAGCAGATGGCCACTGGGTGATGCAGCACGCTGGACCACTACATCGGAGCCACGGTTCTCCCAAGGCCGCTTTATGGTGGCGAAGCATGTGTTGACGCAGGGCCGTGGTGCCGACATTGGGACCCTGGCCACGCTTCCCCTTCTGCCAACAGATCTTGCATGTGGCTACGTAAATCTCCTCCGGATGCCTTATGAAAAACTTTCACACCGCCGAGTAGCTGATTTTCCCACCCGCAGTCCACACTAATTGACTGCTACTGGCGCTGTCTCCAGGAACCCCTGTTCCACTACCTCCCGGAAAGGTAGGCTGCCGCGAAGCAGGTGGTCTCCCCCGGGCACGTTTTACTCCTGAATTTCCACTACTGCCACCATGCTGACAGCCAACCGTGCTACCGCCTTGCTGCTTCAAGGGCAACCTGCAACTCTCTTCTCCTGATGATGATGAAGCCCCTTCTGCACCCGGCTCCCAATTGCGATCGGCTTCATCATCATCAACAGTTGTGTGCACGTCACTGATGTCCTCCTCAGGTTCCCCAACATTGTCTGTTTTAGGACCCTGAACACTTGCAACTCCGCCTACCACGTTACTCTCCTTATCACTTCTTGGCCACCTAGCGGAGCAAGCGGCACATGTCTCCTCCCCTTCTTTGCTGTCCAGTAGCTGCTGACTGTTCTCTTTTAGATCGTCCTCAGTAAATAGTGGAGCTGAACCCACAGCATAAGATACTTCTTTAGGAGAGGGAACAGCATAGGACAAAGGCAATGGGAGGACACGGACTGCTCCCGGGCCAAGCCAACTGAGGGCTGTGTATGAGGAACCCACCGACTGTTGACTGGGGGTGTCAGATGTCACTTGTGATTATGTGGATGAGCTTGTTAACCAGTCCACGACGGCAGATGGGTTGCTGGGGGAGACACGGCCGCTGGCTGATAACGGGAGCTAAGGCCTCTCGCTGCGACTCCTGCTGCCACTCGCCCCAAGTCTGCTGCCATCTCTGCCTGAAGTATTTAGGCCTCGGCCACTCCTCTGTGCACGTCCTGGCACTTCTCTGCCTGACATACTTAGTGCGTTTATGAGGGTATTACAATACGCTACACTACTCTTTAAACAGTATTTGTCTAGAACAGCAGCAGGTGATTACTTACGGCTGTCCTTGAACAGTATGTAGGCCCTTGACAGATTAACAGGTACTAGATGGTACAGTATTTGGATGTACCTATGCAGTATGCACTGATGAAGGGCAGTAATATGCCTAACTATTAGCAGAAAAAAAATCTGTATTTTTTTTTAAAACACCAGCCAGTGGATACTATTGTTTGGACTTTGACAGTTTGGAACACCTTGACAGATTAACAGGTACTAAATGGTACAATACTTGGATGTACTTATGCGGTATGCACTGATGAGGGCAGTAATATGCCTAACTATATGCAGAAAAAAATCTGTATTTTTTTTAAAACACCAGCCGGTGGATACTATTGTTTGGACTTTGACGGTTTGGAGCACCTTGACAGATTAACAGGTACTAAATGGTACAATACTTGGATGTACGTATGCGGTATGCACTGATGAGGGCAGTAATATGCCTAACTATTAGCAGAAAAAACTCTGTATTTTTGTAAAGCACCAGCTGGTGGATACTATTGTTTGGACTTTGACGGTTTGGAGCACCTTGACAGCTTAACAGGTACTAAATGGTACAAAACTTGAATGTAACTATGCGGTATGCACTGATGAGGGCAGTAATATGCCTAACTATTAGCTGAAAAAACTATTTAAAAAGAAAAAAACAGCCAGTGAATAGTATTGTTTGGACTTGCACACTATGTAGCCCCTTGACAGATTAACAGGTACAAAATGGTACAAATGCACTACAGTCCACTGAACAATCACGTATTTCTGAACAGCAGCAGGACCCAACAGTGCAGCACCACAAAAAATCCAGGGATTAAACCCTAAATTGCACTCTGTCATACAATTCTGAGCAGCAGAAGATTTGTGGAGCAAAAAAAAAAAAACTCAATTGGGCTGAAAAATTAGGAGATAAAATGCTTCAGAAAGTTCAGGCAGCTTGGAGATCTGTATGAGGCAGCTGACAGCTATCTGCCCCTCTCTGCTGCAATGCTCAATAACGTGAATAGGAGGTTTAGCTATCAATGATCCTTCTCAGTGTAACAGCACAGCAATCTGCACTCCTGTCTTTCCCTAATGCTGATGTGACTAGCAGTTGCAGTGTAACGCTGTGGTATGAGCTATTCACACACACGCAGTCCCGTCCTCTCCATCTGAGTGCATAGATGAAATGAAGAGAGGCAAGATGGCCACCAATTATATAGGGGCTGTGACATCACAGGGGTCAGTGAACACTGCATCTCACATGTGATTCAGGGTCAGCCCGCCTACCTTCAGTCCCGCCGCTGTTTCCCGCCCTCCCATAATCCCCTGCCCCATGTACTCACATGTGGATCCGCCATCTTAGGTCCCCAATAGCCTGGAACGCTGTAAAATGGAGTTTAATGAAGCGATTCGTGCGATAGAATCGCGGCGATATTCGTATTCATTGCAAATCAAATTTTTCATGAAATTCATAACGAATTCAGGTTCGTCAACTTCGCTTCGCTCATCTCTAGTAACCACCCATGCAGAAATTGTAAATTTTGCAAGTATAATCTAGGTGCTAAATTGTTGAGATTAGGGGCTATTACATACATAGAACAAGATTTCATTACATGTAAAGCGAAGAATGTAGTTTATGTTATATATTGCCCTTTTGGATTTTTCTACATAGGGAAGACCATTAGACAATTATGCGTTTGTATCAGGGAACACTTCTACTAATTTCGTTCCGGAAAAGGTGCCCCATGCCTCATTGCACATGTCAATGAATTTCATGATGGCAATCCTAACGTGTTGCATTTTGCTGCAATAGAAAGGGTGGAAGCTATGCCAGGTAAACAAGCAGATAAGTATTTACTGCAGAGAGAAACACAGTGGATACTAAAATCACAGGCTACAGGTGTACTTGGTCTGAATGACAGAGGGGACCTGTCAGTTTGTAAGGTGATTGGTTGAGCTATTTGCACACACCTGTATTTTTACCCTTTTGTAATCCTGAGATGTTAAGGCCAGACGAAGCACGTAACCCGTGCTGTCGCCTTTTTCATACCCCCCCCCCATCTGTGTCCCTCTCCACTACCTGTGTTTATGTGAGTATTTTCTGCAATAAAGAAGATTGATAAGAAGCGGTGAGTTGCCGAATACTTTTGTTCTTCATACTGTGCTACTAGGGTTGCCACCTTTCTTCCCCCAAAAAATATACCGGCCATGTTAATTTGCATAATTAATTATATATGCATAACATCACAGGATACACATATGCGGGGGAAATTTTGTCCTATTCTGACCCCTATAACATTTTAATTTTTCCTTATTCGGGCTTGTATGAGGGCTTCTTGTTTGCACCCCGATCTGTAGTTTTAGTTGCAATATAGTTCCCCCACATTAGGTGCAGTACAGTTCCCCCACATTAGGTGCAGTATAGTTATAATTGTAGGGAGGAGGACTAGTCTAGAATTTATCATGAGGCTTACGGGACTAATTCTACCCCTGATCTTATATTTGCCAAGGGGTTCAATGGGCGGAGCCAAAGGGTTGTCAAAATTAGGTTTTGCCATGTATGATTGTGACTGTATATTATATGTAGGCTCACAGATCAGGACTACATTCCCATCATGTATGATTGTGACTGTCTATTATATGTAGCCTACATATAATAGACAATCACACATGATGGGGATGTAGTCCTTAGCTGTGAGCCTTCATATAATAGACAGTCACAATCATACATGATCAGGGCTGGTGCAAGGACTTTTGACACCCTAGGCGAAAGCTACTTTTGCCGCCCCCTTGACCCCACACATTGGCTCTGCCCTTTGACACGCCCAACCTTACTACTGAGGTGACACACTGTAACAAACCCCCTCCTCATGTAATCTCCATACTACAGGGGTGACACACTGTAACAAACCTCCTCCTCATGTAATCTCCTTACTACTGGGGTGACACACTAACAAACCTCCTCCTCATGTAATCTCCTTACTACTGGGGTGACACACTGTAACAAACCTCCTCCTCATGTAATCTCCTTACTACTGGGGTGTAAAGCAAAGAGAAAAACAGGCGCTTCCTTGTGAAGAACCAACGGGATCACAAGTGTGTGGGAGGGGGAGGGAAAAGTAAGGCTCACCCTGCCAGGTTGTGCGTACTCCCACACAACCAAGATGTGCGTTTGGTATGATGATCTCGGTCTGCAGCCTTCCCAGAGATGGCGTAGAGATGTAAGGTGAACTTCAGAAACGATGGGAATATCGGCGCTGACCAAGGAGAGGACAATAGAGCCATGTGTGTAGCGAACAGATTTAATCCAATGCGACGCATTTCACCGCGCTTGCGCGGTTTCATCAGGCATAACAAACACTTCTCAGGGAGGGATTTATATACACGCAGGTATTAACCCCTTCCTGACAAAGTAGATTTTCACAAAAAGTATATATATATATACTCATAAACTACATTTAAATACTTAAGATAAGCATATATGCTCATAAAATGCATCAAGGAAATATAATAATGAATAAACAATTAGTAAGACAAAACAATAATAAAACCAAGAATTATAATAAAGAAGGGGGGATAATGGAAAATAGGGAAAGGACCAGGCACACATAATGCGTGGGACATAAACCATACATACACATAAAATATATTTGTGGTCGGTGCTCAATCGTATATAGCGAGCCTACCTGACTAACCTCTTACTAAACTCCTACGTCCTGTAACCTATCTAAGCAGTCTGAGTTATGCCATATACTGCCGCGTAGGAGTACACCTGAAAATAGAGGGCATACCCTGATGTGTAATGATAGTCATGAAGTGAAAATGATATTGAGGGAGGGTTGGGTGGGACGTGACGAACCCGTGGCGTCAAGTGCAGGGACTGCCGCGGGTACTTATAGGGACTCCCCGCCCCTCCCACAAATACAGGCTAATAAATTAGCCTTAACACTTGTGGTTGGTGCTCAATCGTATATAGCGAGCCTACCTGACTAACCTCTTACTAAACTCCTACGTCCTGTAACCTATCTAAGCAGTCTGAGTTATGCCATATACTGCCGCGTAGGAGTACACCTGAAAATAGAGGGCAAAACTCATAATGAGAACAAAGCGCTATTAACACGCGCAATAACCCCGTGACCAATGACTGAAATACATCGTGCAATACTTACTATAGCGCATGTAGTACTGAATTCCCAGCACCCCAATTCCTAACCACGTATGCTGGCACAAAATGATGTGACGTCGGTGCAGCAGCCACAATGCTAAGGGAATGACTGGATATAATGGACGGATCACTATAAAGAATTTAACAAGAATACGTATATGTTTGACAAACAACTTAGCAGTGGCTGATCCCGTTGGATCCTTGACATGTGGAAGCGAAGCTAGCCACACTCGAGCTGAGCGTCACTCGTGGGACTCGGGAGAATACCGTATGATGATAACCTGACAATAACATTTATCTTCTATACAACATCAATACGTAACTATTTACATCCTTGCAAAGTTATTGTAACTACAGCCATGCATCCGCATGTAATTCCCCTAAACCTTAGGAAACCATGACAACTGAAGGACAACGCAGCCTCTAATGTTGAGCTGTCCTGATGTCGCCATGGGGGACTACCCAAGCGTCAGCTAACCAACCAACTAACTAAGCCAGCTGCCAGAGCTGATGGCTAGAGGGCTTGCGACCCTCCCTCTTGCGCACTCACCAGGGCAGATTTGATGGTATGGAATACAAACGATGACGCCCTGTCAGAGCAAGACCACGTGATATTATGCTGGATACCTGACAGATATACTTTGATAATATTATGCTGGATGCAAAGAAGAATGCCAAAACCCGATAAATGCAAATAGGAATAAAATGGCACATGAGACATCCTCTAAGTATCTAATGTAAAATATCGTGAAAGTATTCCAGGCTACCTGTTGGAAGCTCTGAGCAGCAGACGTGAAAAATCCCAACAGAGTACAACCCTATGCCCGTATACACAACTTCGAGTGCCAACAGCGTGTATACACAAAGACTGCGTAACCACCAACCTAAACCTTTGTCAGGTTACCACTGAAACCCCAGCCTGTGGACGTTAACGGCAATGAAACCACTTTTGCAGCAACATGATGATGAGACTCAACCAACATGTGATTACTATCGTCTTCAACCTAAGTCAAGACAAACAAAACCAACCACACAGAACCAAGCTATGTCCCTAATGCTAAGTAAACATATGCACATGATGACGTCGCCGCCGACCTGAAGGCATGTCAGGTCGCAACTGAACCGCCCTGTAGACGAGACAGGCCGAAACATGAATGAAAGACTCAACCAAACCTGTAACTAACAGTATGACCGTCACCCTGAACCAAAACAGGTCGTAACCATGATATACCTATAGACGTGGCAATTAACAATGGAAACATAAAGCTATCCCTGTAGCATAACCCAACTATTGAAAAAACACAATGTATACAAAAACATTATCGCCAACCTAAAGTCTTGTCAGATTGTATCCAGAATGACTTGCAGATGTGACTGGTCTAGCTTAATTAAAGCCTCAACCAGCATATGACTGCTAGTATCGACGTCAACCTGAAACCGAGACAGGTTGTGACCATGATTGACCTATAGACGTGACAATTCGCATTGGAAAATAAAGCTATGTCCCTGTGCATAACCCAACAACTGAATAACACAACGTATGACGACATAGTCGCCAACCTGAAGTCGTGTCAGGTTGTCCCGGACTGATCTGTAGATGTGATTGATCTAGCCGAATTGAAAACCTCAACCAATGTACATGACTATTAGTATCGACATCAACCTAAAGCAGAAACAGGTCGCAACCATGCTTGACCTGTCATCTTAGCAAGTAATAAACGAACTCCAGCTTTATTTACGTAAGCACGACTAAATGTTAATAAAATGGTAACCCACGGAATTATCCATGCAGATTCGCCCAAAGCCATGAAACCCACGCAGTATCATAGACACGGGTGTATAATCTAAATACCGTAACATAGCACAACAAAATATCATGAAACGTGTACCTGGTGAACCTATGAATCTATGCCAAATAGCACAATCCTGCCCCAAGAATATATGCTTTGCATGACTTCTTGATCCACACGCAGACCATAATATAAACATGAGCCCGGCATAATCATCAAGGCCAGATGCACCTCACTAACACCACAACCACATGCTCAAACAACTCACGACCGTATACACAGTCAAAACTATATGGGCGTATGTATAAGCTTTGAGCCTATACACCAAACAGACTATAAACGTGTGGCTAGAAAGAACTGCACAAGCGAGCATATGCACTGAACAAACTATATGAACAAATACATGGAGCAACTAATCCACACAGTCAGGAATATGTGTCTATGTGTCAGTAACAACAATTATGCAACGTACATCCCTGCCGCCGAGGCAGGCATAATGAGTAAACAACACCTATATGTCGTAATGTTGTTGCTCTGAAGACGTGTCAGTAACAACAATTATGCCATGTATCCCCCTGCAGACATGGCAGGTATAATGGGTATACACCACCTGTGTGTCATAACGTCGTTGCTCTGAAGGCGTGTCAGTAACAACAATTGTGCAATGCAATGCCCTGCAGACGAGGTAGGCATAATTAGTATACACCACCTATGTGTCATGTTATTGTTGCTCTGAAGACGTGTCAGTAACAACAATGCAATGCATCCCCCTGCAGACGTGGCAGGTATAATGGGTATACACCACCTATGTGTCGTGTTATTGTTGCTCTGAAGGCGTGTCAGTAACAACAATTGTGCAATGCAACGCCCTGCAGACGTGGCAGGCATAATTAGTATACACCACCTATGTGTCATGTTATTGTTGCTCTGAAGACGTGTCAGTAACAACAATGCAATGCATCCCCCTGCAGACGTGGCAGGTATAATGGGTATACACCACCTATGTGTCGTGTTATTGTTGCTCTGAAGACGTGTCAGTAACAACAACTATGCAACGTATCCCACTGCAGAGGTGGCAGGTATAATGGGTATACATCACCTATGTGTTGTGTTATTGTTGTGCTGAAGGCGTGTCATTAACAATAATGCAATGTACCCCCCCCCTGCAGGCGTGGCAGACATGATGGGTATACACTACCTGTGTGTCGGGTTATTGTTGTTCTGAAGACGTGTAACTACTATGCCATGTATCTTCCCGCCTATATACAGATGTGTATAGAACGACTATGTGCGAAACTGTCGTATAACAGCTATGCATGGCTGTACCACTAAACGTGATGAACCTATACTCAGGCCAACTATATGCGCCTAAGCACCACCAAAGCGTACGCTCGTGCGGCCAACCACAACTGATGACAAAGAATATGAATGCATGAAGTAACTATTATGACCACATACCTGCGCACAGGGCCACACCCCATGCGCTGTGCAAGTGTGTGCGCGGCACAAACGCTGCGAGCGTGTGAACCTCACGAACACCGCAAACGGATGAACAGCACACGTCACGAGCACATGCACAGCATGATTCCCGTGAGCCCATATATAAAACAACCCTACGAGCATGCACGGTATAATCCTACGAGCGGGTGTGCAGCACAATTCTTACGAGTGCATGTACAGTATGAATCCTACGAGTGTGAGAACCATATAAATCTATGAACATGTGCACAGTATAATTCCTACGAGCGCGTGTACAGCATAAATCCTACAAGCGCATGTGTAGTATTAATCCTACAAGCGTGTAAACAGTATAAAACCTATGAATGCGTGTACTGTATGAATGCTATAAGCGTATGTACCGCATGAAACCTACAAGCGAGTGTACAGTATAAATCCAACTATAGTGTGTACAATAAAAATCCGACAAGCGAGTGTACAGTATAACCACTACAAGCATGTGTACAATATAAATCCTACAAGCGAGTACACTGTAAAACCACTACAAGCGTGTGTACAGTATAAATCCATAGTGTTGCTCACGAATATTCGCAATTCGAATATTATTCGCGAATATCGCATATTCGCGAATTCGCGAATTTCGCGAATATAGCGCTATATATTCGTAATTACGAATATTCGGGTTTTTTTTTGGTTTTTTTTCACAGTACACATCACAGTGATCATCCCTCTCTGCTTCCAGCTTGTGTGGTGTAAAGAAGGCTCTAATACTACTGTGTGAGACTGGCGTGCGAAAATTCGCATATACGAAAATTAGCATATGCTAATTTTCGCGTATGCTAATTTTGTATATGCTAATATTCACATATGTTAATTTTCGCATACGCGAATGTTCGCATATGCGAAAATAAAACGAGACTATAACGAATATGCGAATATTCGCGAATATATGACGAATATTCGTCCATATATTCGCGAATATTCGCGAATTCGAATATGGCCTATGCCGCTCAACACTATAAATCCAACAAGCAGGTGTGCCGTATAAACGCTACAAGCGAATGTACAGCATGAATCCTACCAGCGTGTGTACAGCATGAATCCTACAAGTGTGTGTACAGTACTACAAGCGAGTGTACAGTATAACCTCTACATGCGAGTGTACAGTACAACCACTACAAGCGAGTGAACAGTATAACCACTACAAACGTGCGTACAGTATAACCACTACAAGCGAGTGTACAGCATAACCACTACAAGCGTGTGTACAGCATAACCACTACAAGCGTGTGTACTGTATAAATCCTACAAGCAGGTGTGCCGTATAAATGCTACAAGCAAGTGTCCAGCAAGAATCCTACCAGCGTGTGTACAGCATGAATCCTACAAGCGAGTGTACAGTATAACCACTACAAGCAAGTGTACAGTATAACCACTACAAGCGAGTGTACAGTATAACCACTACAAGCGAGTGTACAGTATAACCACTACAAGCGAGTGTACAGTATAACCACTACAAGCGTGAGTACAGTACAAGTCCTACAAGCGAGTGAACAGTATAAACCCTACAAGCGTGTGTACAGCATAAATCCTGCAAACGTGTGTATAGTATGAATGCTACAATCGTGTGTACAGCAACTACGAGGGCATGTGCACGGAACAACTATATGATCGTATGCGTAGGATAAGTTATTGGGATGAACAAATTATACAAACATGCACAGACCAACTTATATGCACTGTAGATGGACTAAATAACAAAGTAGATTGACAAAGCAACAATACAAATGCTGTTGTGGCTTGAAACCGGCTCAGTAACACAGTCTTGATGACAAGGAAACAGGCGGAATCATCTGAATCCATATGATTTAGGCTATACTGACAACAACTGCCACCTTTTTATTTATTTTTTTTTTTTTTTACTAGCATGAACCATGGCAAGAAGGGAGGAGCGAAATGAACAGCCTCATATACTAAGACGTGCAATACTGGTGGCCACATACAGTTTTATATTGCCACACATATAGCCTGGGTTTAGGAAAGAGAAGGGGGGGTTTGGGACTGGAAATGCAATGACCCCCGACATGACACACACACCTCTCCCTGAAGAAATGGGGCGTTCTGCTTTTAACTTAATCCAGATATGCAGGGCTCGTGGGGGGAGCGAGGTCTTGCCATAAGACATCCCCTTCTAAATACCTAAATGCGAGCACCCAAGATGGCTCCCGATGCTGATTACATGCGCTATCAGCTGCCAACGGGGCGCACCCACGAGCCATGAAGCACGTGGAACGCCGTGCTAAAACCAGGGCCGGGGCTGACCGAGGGTGCCCTACATACTCCGGCTTACCTCCGGAGAGAGGGCTGCGGCGGACGCCGCCACCACGGCCGGCCCCGGCCGGCCCCGGCCGCTTACCATTACGCTGAGCCCGGAACTGCTGTGCATCAGCTGACTCGCGTGTCAGCTGATCCCCTGTCACGTGACGAACCCGCGGCGTCAAGTGCAGGGACTGCCGCGGGTACTTATAGGGACTCCCTGCCCCTCCCACAAATACAGGCTAATAAATTAGCCTTAACACATGTATATATACACATATGCGCACACACCCGCATGTGTGCCAACCCTACTATATATGGTCAAGATATGACAATTAACAGACATATATACACACATGTATACATACACATACATATACATACACATGTACATGGACACATGCACGCATATGCACATGAATGCACCCACATGTATACATATTGAAACATAAGTAAAATAAAATAAAATTAAAATTAAAACAGAAATAATATTACTAATAATAATGGTAATAATAACAATTAATAGAGGATCAGAAAAAATAAAATAAAAAAATTAATAATAAAAAACTTTTTTACATAAATATATATCTATGAAAGTATAACACATGGAACAAAATAATACATGACAGCAATCTTATACTGAAAACAATCAGAACTACCCCAGTAGTCCGAACTGGCGTTACAGGGTCTCTAATTATTGGAATAAAAGCGCCCAATGTGTACTACTACTTACTGATATTAAGCACTTAGTTAAAGTGCTACGGTGAAAAAGAGGGGGAGAAAGGGGGGGGGGGAGAGGGGGAGGGGGAGGGGAAAAGGATCGTTGGTATACAGTTGTAGAGGTGACCACATGGGAATAAGTGACCACAGAGAAGCCATCTTTACCAAAGGATGGGTATTATTTAACATTCTCTATGGTCTCATTAAGCCCATTAGGGGTCAATGTTAAGAGCTTGTGAATCCAGTAGGATTCGCGATTAATAAGACGTTGGTACCTATTTAGATGGTCAGATGGAATTGTTTCAAGGATTGTTAGTTTTAGGGACTCCAAATTATTATCATGTTTAAGGGTAAAATGTTTTGACACGCTATGTAGCAAGTATTTATGTTTGATGTTCCAACGATGTTTATTCATACGTGCCCGCACTGTTTGTACAGTGCGGCCTACGTATTGAAGATTACAACTGCATGTTAATAAGTATATGGCAAAGGAAGTATTGCATGTAACCTTATCCTTAATATTATATGATAACCCGGTTTGGGAAGAAAAAAATGATGTGGTTCGTTCTTTGATTAAACTGCAACAAAGACAGCGTGAAATCCCACAAGGGGTACAGAAACCGTCTCTAGATGTTGTGGGACGTGATTTGGTCTTATATTTACCTGGAGCTACTATATTTTGCAGGGTGTTCGCCCGTCTAAAGGTAACTCTGGGAGTAGGAGGAATTAGCTCCTTGAGAACTGGATCTTGAAGTATGATTGGCCAATGTTTGTGTAATATTTGTTTTATTTGTGAAGCTTCCTTATTATAATTAGTCACAAAATGTATTTTAAATTCAGAGGTTTGTACATAAGAATGGTTATTTCTATTATTGGTAGAACTATTTGGATTATTTATTTTCGGAATAACTAAATCTGATTGTTTTTTATTTTTCACTTTATTGTAGGAATTAATAAGGAGTTTTTTTGGGTACCCCTTTTCTGCGAAACGTCCCCTAAGGACAGCAGCCTGTGCATCGAAATCCTCATCAGAGGTACAATTTTTCCGAATGCGCAGGTACTGCCCATAGGGGACACCCCTCAGCCATACCGGATAATGTGCACTGTCGAAATTAAGAAAACTATTAATATCCACTTTTTAAAAAAATGTTTTAGTGGAGATTTGACCTGTTTCTAACCTCGTAAGTTCTAAATCTAGAAATTGGATGGTGTTAGTAGAATAGTGCATTGTAAATTGTAAACCCCAAGAATTCTGATTCAACTCATAGATGAAAATTTCCAGCCTCAGAGAAAGTGCCTCCCCAAATAAAGAAAAGGTCATCAATATACCTGCGAAAAAAGTAAACTAAATTAGTAAAATCCCGGGACTGTGCCATGACAAGGGACTCGAAACGCCCCATGAAAAGATTTGCATAACTTGGGGCGAATCGAGTCCCCATGGCACAGCCCCGGGTCTGTCTGTACAAATTGTTATCAAAACAAAAGATGTTATGTTCTAAAATAAATCTAATAGCTTTTAATAAAAATAAAGATTGGTTTATGGATAGGGAAGAGTCATTCCCAAATGTATCCCGAATGGCATTCAAACCCAATTCTGTATCAATATTAGAATAAAGAGAACAGACCCCTTACTACTGGGGTGACACACTGTAACAAACCTCCATCTCATGTAATCTCTTTACTACTGGGGTGACACACTGTAACAATCCTCCTCCTCATGTAATCTCCTTACTACTGGGATGACACACTGCAACAAACCTCCTCCTTATGTAATCTCCTTACTACTGGGGTGACACACTGTAACAAACCTCCATCTCATGTAATCTCCTTACTACTGGGGTGACACACTGTAACAAACCTTCTCCTCATGTAATCTCCTTACTACTGGGGTGACACACTGTAACAACCCCCCCCCCCTCATGTAATCTCCTTACTACTGGGGTGACACACTGTAACAAACCTCATCCTCATGTAATTTCCTTACTACTGGGGTGACACATTGTAACAAACCTCCTTATGTAATCTACTTACTACTGGGGTGACACACTGTAACAAACCTCATCCTTATGTAATTTCCTTACTACTGGGGTGACACATTGTAACAAACCTCCTCCCCATGTAATCTCCTTACTACTGGGGTGACACAGTGTAACACACCTACTCCTCATGTAATCTCCTTACTATTGGGGTGACACACTGTAACAAACCTCCTCCTCATGTAATCTCCTTACTACTGGGGTGACACATTGTAACAAACCTCCTTCTCATCTAATCACCTTACTACTGGGGTGACACACTGTAACAAACCTCTTCCTCATGTAATCACCTTAATACTGGGGTGACACACTGTAACAAACCTCCTCCTCGTTTAATCTCCTTACTACTGGGGTGACACACTGTAACAAACCTCCTCCTCATGTAATCTCCTTACTACTGGGGTGACACACTGTAAAAAACCTCCTACTCATGTAATCTCCTTACTACTGGAGTGACACACTGTAACAAACCTCCTCCTCGTGTAATCTCCTTACTACTGGGGTGACACACTGTTTAGCAGACAGTGTAACAGTATTATATAGAGACAGTATCACACATTATAGGATTAGATACAGGGGCTCAGCAACCAATATCAGACATAGGGGGATTAGATACAGGGTCTCAGCAAACAGTATCACACATGGGAGGATTAGATACACAGCTCATCAGACAGATCACACATGGGGGAATTAGATATAGGGGCTCAACAAACAGTATCACACATGGGAGGATTAGATACACAGCTCATCAGACAGATGGTGATGCAGGTGGTACTGGATCTCACAGTGCTTCTCCAGCAACATGGGGGGTGGGGCGGGGGGTGTTGTGGTCTTGCAGCTCCTCCAGCAAGACGAGGCTGAGGGGAGGGCGTGTATGTTGTCAAGCTAGGTTTGCTGTGACGGGGGAGGGGGGGGGGATTTCGGGCTGGTGATGTCGGCGATGCCCGGTGGGGCTGGGGTTTAGTAGTGAAGAAAAAAAAAAAAAAGTCCTGCAGCAGTGGGCCGCAGTGATTAGGGTGCGCACGCCTATGGCCCTGATACAGCCTGTGGGTCAGCAAATGCCCCAAACGAGCCCCAGCATGTTGGACTACTATATAGTAATATATAGTATAGGTCAGTGTTTCCCAACTAGGGGTGCCTCCAGCTGTTGCAAAACTACAACTCCCAGCATGTCCGGATAGCCAATGGCTGTCTACAATACATCAAAAGATTTTATTAACGACAATTTCCCAGAGAATTTCCCAAAGCTTTATTTGGCCCTAGTTGTAGGTTTTTCATTTACTATTTTAGTGTATAAGGTGTATAAGCATGTTACATTTATGCATATTTGATACAAGAAACCTGACAAGACAAAATCACTTTATTTCATTTGCATTGTATTTAGAGGATTAGTCCAAGTAATTCGTAAGCAGTTATACTTCCCAAGACACCCTGGGAGTAAACAATATCCTTCCCAGCCAGGTCACTCACCACCATAGACACGTACAAGGTTACAATAGAAGTGGATAAAATATACTCATAATAGGTTAACAAATTCCATATTTCTGTCTATGGTTATCCATGCACCGTATTTTTCGTCATATAAGACGCTCCGGCATATAAGATGCACCTAATTTTATAGGATAAAAATCTAGAAAATAAAGATTCTGAACCAAATACAATGTAAAGTATAGGACAGTGATCTTCAACCTGCGGACCTTCAGATGTTGCAAAACTTCAACTCCCAGCATGCCTGGACAGCCGTTGGCTGTCCGGGCATGCTGGTAGTTGTAGTTTTGCAACATCTGGAGGTCCGCAGGTTGAAGACCACTGGTATAGGAGGTTGTACTCATGTGTCCCCGCCGCTCTGGACCCGTCACCGCTCATCACAGCTGTCCTGGATGTTGCCCTCCATCGCTGTCGCCGCATCCCCGGGGTCTCCCCGTCGCTCCGGAACATCTCTGCTGCCCGGTATCCTTGCTCTCGATCGCCGCCATGACGTCGCTACGCACACCGCTCCTATTGGATGACGTGACGGCGTGCGTGACGACGTGATGACGATGAAGGAGAGTGCCGGCCATGCAGGGGATCCCGACACGGAGCAGACACTGAGGAGGCAGGTAAGGTCCCTCCCGGTGTCCTGTAAGCTGTTCGGGACGCCGCGACTTCACCGCGGCGGTCCCGAACAGCCCAACTGAACAGACGGGTTAGTGTTATCTTCGCTTCAGACACGGTGGTCAGCTTTGATCGTCGCATCTGAAGGGTTAATACAGGGCATCACCACGATCGGTGAAGTCCTGTATTAGCCGCGGGTCCCGGCGTTGATGGCCGCAGGGACTGCCGCGATAGGGGTGTATTCGCCTTATAAGACGCACTAACTGTTCCCCCCCAGTTTTGGGGAAGAAAAAGTGCGTCTTATACGGTGAAAAATAAGGTATTATCTGAGCAAACTGCACGGCTGCTTACTAGCAGAGCTCGGCAATGCCAGCTATTGTCTGCTTCAGAGGGAGCAATAATCTTTTGTAGAGATTGCTTTCTCCATGACATCTGGGTATATATTGTGACTCATGCCCCATATAGACAGCAAATAGAAGGGAATAATTATTGCTAACAAGATTATTTTAACATTTCCTTGTTATTGTAAAAGAAACTACATTAAAGTCCTAGTTTCCCATCTTTATTTGGTTTTATTCTACAGTAATTCAGTAATACTGCACCAAATGTTAAATTGATAGAGTCCTAGGTGTTATGTTTTGTACTTAATGTGATGTCTTAAATGGTGGATAATCACTGCCTTTCATGCCTCCCATTAAGTATGTTGCCCTCCACTGCCGTACATCTAAAATAGTTCTGTATCTCCTTCTACTGAATCAAAGCGAATGACTGCGACAGTCATTTATTGCGGATCATTATCTCTTTCATAGCCTCATCTCATTTCTAGAAGTTCGGCATAACACAACGTGGTAATTACTACAATATTTCCTCTGAAGTTTTCTTGCTGACTTCTTTGCTTGTGATGATGGATTTTCTAATGATCTTATTTGACTCATTTTCAGGTTAGTGTCCATGGAGATTGTGCTCAGCTCTGAACTCCTAATATAGACATGCCGGACGTTGACTTGTATGTGCGGTTTTATAATAAGGAGGAAATGCACTCATTTTGTGCTTATATAAAATCTGTACTCTTTGATGTACAGAAAATGCATTCAGATCAGTCAGTCTACCCATGGCACTCACATTATAATTTCCATTCTTCATGCATATCCTCTAGGGCCAATGTTATGTGGAGACAATCAGCTTTTCCATGTTTTTAGAGATTTTGGTCTTGAAATGTATTTCAGATGTCTATCAGCTCTATAAAAAGAAGAAGAGTCTTTAGAGCCCCAGAAAATAAAGGCTTCTTACTATTGCAAGTAAGGCAAGTTGTATTCTTGGAAATTCATTTTATTGTTGAACTAAAGTGCTCCCGGTCAATCAAAAATGTTAATAAATCTTAAACCTGAATATCTGAGAAATTAAAAGTGCCCCCTCCCATAGAAATGAATGGAGGGGGCGTGGCATGACATAACAAGGGGGCGTGGCTGTGACACCACATCTCAGAATGCCAGGGGCTGCACCAAGATCGCGGGGGTTCCAGTGGCGGGACCCCTGCGATCAGACATCTTATGGATAGGGGATAAGATGTATAAAGCTAGAATACCCCTTTAAGGCAATATCTAAGTGTACACAGTTATTAGGCAACTATTAGTGTACAGAATTATTGCAATTAATTGCAATTAAAAGAAAAAATGGAAATGTTCCCATCTCATTTTATTTTCATCCGTTAAAGGAAAAAATAATAAACAACCCAAAATTTACAAATAAACTTCTTTTACATTTCAAAATAAATAAATGAAATTAGATACATAAAGTCACCCTAATTTTCAATAACAGTCATAGGCCTTCCATTCATTGAGTTTGTCAGTTTCTTGATCTTTTTGTGCAGCTGCAACTACAGCCACCCAGAGACAGATAAGGGAAGTGTATTGCTTACCTTCAAATTAAAGGGGTTTTCCCAGAGAAAGAATCAACCTGTGTATGGTGTCAAAAAGTATAATAAAGCAACTTACTAATATAGTGATATTAGCCACAGAGCACATATCTCTCCATATAAGTTCTGCTCTGTCACTGTCCCCCCTCTTGTTTGCTCAGAGAGGGACCAGTAATGTGAAGGGGGAAGCTCATGTTACTGCTCATTAGATTTTAAGGCAGAGAGAAGCCTTTCTCAGTCACAGTAGTTCTCAGTCACAGTAGTTCTGCTGTCTCATTTGAAAAAAATGTGTCCTCCCCTCTTCACATCACAGGTCTCTCCTTGAGCATGCTGTGCTTGGGTAATGTATGATTCTGGGTTTAATTTCCCAGATATAAAAAACCTGCCATTACCTTTTATTGGCTGTGAATGCCTGGTCTTTTACGGGAGGAGATTAACCTCTATTTCACATTCACCATAACTGGTCAAGACCAGTATATGGAGGGTTAACTTTGTTAATTTTCCAATAGATTCCCTTTGTGGAAATCCAAAAATACCCTGATTTCCCATATACCTATTTATTTATTCCCATAAGCTTTATTAGTTTCCACACGGTTAAAAACTGATAGAGCTGTATACCCTTTTATTGTGCTTTCATTGATTTATCAATATAAGAGCTATGCCGCTCTTAACAAGTAGTAGCTGGATGTGTCTGCAGATCACATCCAATTGCTTCCTTAGGTAACAGCGCTATCCCTAATTAAAATTCCCTACTCTGCCCCCCTCAACATGTTTCGCTATGAAGTAGCTTTGTCAAGAGGCGGCGGGCATATGAGCGTGGATCTCGTGTCTAGCATTCTTATAGGCTCTGTTTGTGATGTCACTGGCAGGAAACTCGATCTGTTCCTGTCCAATGGGGTATTTCATCCATCTTCCGTTCCTATAATAGGGCAGTTCCTATTGATTGAAATGTATTTTGTCCAATCAGCATCCTCCCTTCTGTATGCTTGATCTTATGTCAGAACGAACAACCAATCCTGGCTTTGTTTACATGCAGCGTCATTTGTGACGTCATATGCGCAGTCTCGGCTGCGCGAAGACTTCTCCTCTACTGCGTACTCCTTCACACACATCCCGTGTGTGTGTTCACGTCTGCGCGAGTTGTTAGTTTATTCATGATGTTACCTGCGCATACCGAGATGCGCAAACACTTACTCTTTCACGGGCATTTGGTTTCTAACACTCTGTGCTTATTGCAGGTAAGTAGACTTCACTCTTTACTATTTACACTGATCTTGTTTATTTTTATTGTTTTCTTTTTTTTCAGGATAACACCAAGGACTATCCCAGATGACTCCCCTCTAGAACAACAGGTAGGAGTTTTGGTTTAATTTTCTATGTTGAATTTCTAATTTATCTCATTACTTTTCTTGTATCTTGTATCTATAAATTAGGATGACCCCAGGGACATCTCCAGTATCTACCTCCTCAACACAAGGTTGGAGTTCTTATTTTATTCAACAATTTTCCAGTCTCACTCCATATGTGCTTATATAATTATTCATCGTATTCTATTATGTGTTATAAGGCATCGTATTGACTGGAAGTATCTATAAATTTTTAATTTTCCAGAGCCTACTTCACAGGGATAATTTTTTACTTATATCTCATATTCGGTTGTTGAGTTGTTCAATATACAGACCAATCTCTATTATTATCCCTATTTTGCTTATAAATATGGCCTAACACGAGCTCTATCTGCCTAGATCCTTGTAAACATGACAAATATGACAAGATACTAAAGAATAAAATACTGATCCACACAAGAAGAGCTCGTGTTAGGCCATATTTATAAGCAAAATAGGGATAATAATAGAGATTGGTCTGTATATTGAACAACTATATTAATCCCTCATCACATTCCAATTCCCTATCCCCACACTTTTCCCCTCCCCTTCCCCCTCCTAATTTCATACAATTAATCTAAAATGAAATTATCATATGTCAATTGCTCTAACTAATAAATCCTCTAATTGTATACACAGAACTAGGAGAAAGGGGATGTCCCCACTAAGAATATACTCTAGAATAACCCTAATAAGAACAATACCTCAGTGATCAGAGTGAAGTCTACTTACCTGCAATAAGCATAGAGTGTTAGAAACCAAATGCCATGAAAGAGTAAATGTTTGCGCATCTCGGTATGCACAGGTAACATCGGGAATAAACTAACAACTCGCGCAGACGTGAACACACACACGGGATGTGTGTGAACGAGTACGGAGTAGAGGAGAAGTCTTCGCGCAGCCGAGACTGCGCATATGACGTCGCAAATGACGCCAGATGTAAACAAAGCCAGGATTGGTTGTTCATTCTGACATAAGATCACGTGCCACCAAGCATACAGGAGGGAGGATGCTGATTGGACAAAATACATTTCAATCAATGGGAACTGCCCTATCATAGGAACAGAAGATGGATGAAATACCCCATTGGACAGGAACCGATCGAGTTTCCTGCCAGTGACATCACAAACAGAGCCTATAAGAATGCTAGACACGAGATCCACGCTCATATGCCCGCCGCCTCTTGACAAAGCTACTTCGTAGCGAAAAATGTTGATGGGGGCAGAGTAGGGAATTTTAATTAGGGATAGCGCTGTTACCTAAGGAAGCAATTGGATGTGATCTGCAGACACATCCAGCTACTACTTGTTAACAAGATAGAGCACAGCGGCATAGCTCTTATATTGATAAATCAATGAAAGCACAATAAAAGGGTATACAGCACTATCAGTTTTTAACCGTGTGGAAACTAATAAAGCTTATGGGAATAAATAAATAGGTATATGGGAATCCAGGAGGCCTGGCACCTTATGAACTGTTTTAAGGCATGCTATATGGCTGGCTAGGAATTGCCTCATCAACAATTTAATTTATATGTAGAATTCTACTACAGGTACATTGACTATAAACCTACTTTTTCTTTCTGGTTTCTTCTAAAATTCATCTCTATGGAAAGATAGTTTCAGGGGTGTCACTACAGGGGGTGTGATGTACAGCTTCAAAACAAGCAAGCAAATCTAACAAAGCAAAAGATACATGGTAAGGCCTGCGCAGCTGGCCTGTAATTGTGGGAGGAGCGGGATGACCATAAGAACCCACGGCGCTCCCCCTCCAATGACGCCGTGGGATCTTCGCTACGTCAGCTGACTCTGCATCAGCTGACCGGAAGTTGTCAGACTTTTCCGTTCACGCTCGGATCTTCGCTGGTGAGTAGCCGGGGGCGCCGGGGGATGTGCCGTCAGGCTGCCTGGTCGCGCAGGTGAAGGGTGGACAGCCCGGCTTCCCCCCCAGGTTTCCCCGGCACATTACTGTGTGCGCCTTAACGTTCGGGATGCGGTCCCGGTATCCTGGCAGCAGGGCTCATCTACCAGGGCTCATCGATGCCAGAAGGCTGATCCTCATGTCTCCCTGCTCCTGTCAGCCGCCCTCTGTACCTACGGTGTTCCACCCCCCCCTCACCTCCCGCATTTATCACGCACTTCGAAACCCCCCCAAAAAAAAAAAATGTTTTACATATATATATATAATTAATAAATAGTAAAAATAAAGTTAAATAATAATAGATAAAACACGATTTACGCAGGGGGGCGGGGGGATTGGCTCCCGGGCAGCCCGGGGTGTTCATGGCAGTTGCGTCATAGGTGCAGCACAACAGGACCCCCTAGACTGCCGTGGGCACCTTATGGTGGCAGGGGAGTCAACCTTCCAGGTCCCATTCCGGCATGGCAACACTTCCTCACATCTGACCACCGTCACTGTAAGTATTAGTATACTGGCCATACCGAACATCTACCGCACTCACCCCACGACCATGTTCAAGCCGCAGGTTATCAGCACTTGCAACCATACTTCACTTACCTCAACTCACGGTGCAATTTTAGTTCATAACTAGCGCCTCCGCAGTCATACAGTTTAGCCATCTGATTTACAAGGCAGTATTTCCATCCTCATGTCGTATACCTACGCATTCAGTCTCACGCGCCCAGTCATACTTACCGTTCGTAGATATTCAGCTATCACGTTCCATATGTTAGTCTTACGCCTATAGATGCTTATGCTAGTTTATCCAGAATGACGTTCACGAGTCTCTGTTTTAATAGGTTCATCGCCTACATCTCTACGCAGCAAACCAAGCCAGTTAGTTCGGTAGGTTAGATTCATGTACGTCCATATTTCACTTTGACTATGGTTCATTGGTTGGTCATGTGTTTGCAGGTTCAAGTTGTTGCCAGCCTTTTCTGGACCTTGGGGTTCTCTGACTCTGTATTTTGCTCATCTGCTATTCCACCATTTAGGTAAGCGCTGAGTTTCCTCAGGTTGAATCTTTGGTGTACCTTCCGGGCAGTATAGCAGTTTATAAAACTCACTATAAGCAGCCAGTAGCCTCTAGTTACTCCCCTTTTACGTGCATGTGTTGGAGTTGTATAAAGCTCCCTATTAGCGGCGGCAGCCTTCCGTCCACTTCTCTCATATGGGTATAGTAGTTGCACGAGATTACTGTACGCGGCGGTAGCCTTCTAGTCACTTCCTTCATATGTGCACTTTGTCATCAGGTGGTGTCGTGGCATATTTGGTAGTTTCCCGGCAGTTGATATCTGCCTCAGGTATGTAGTCAGCCTGGTACTAAGAGGTTAGATTGGTGGTATATATGATATGCTATAACTAAGTTTCATTGCAGTGGTCGGATCCCGCTTAAATTCTGCTGCCACCCGGTTCACAAGCCATCCTCGCCCATTGTCAGCGTCATCCACTAGGTTGGTATAGTGGTCTCTTCCCACGTACCTGAAGCAGTACTAACTCTGTCTCTTCCATTTAGTTCCCTGGCCATCACGTTGCCTGTATCCTTTCTAAGACTCTGGAACTTAGTTCACAGGGACATAAGGTGTGTATTTCTTTGGGTTAGGTGTCATACAGAGCAGAGTTGGTCGTCCCAGGTTTTAAGGTGTGTAATTTTCCCTCTAGGTTCAGTCAAAGGTCACTTCCTCGGGTAAGAGTTGTACATTATTATCCAAGTGATCACCTCATGAACCTGACACGTCTTCAGGTTGTGATTACTTGTATTGTCGGTGCACCTCTTTCATGGTGTAGTCACGTTTTCAGAATGTAATTGTTACGCCGAGCGCTCCGGGTCCCTGCTCCTCCCCGAAGCGCTCGCGGCGTTTCTCTCCCTGCAGCGCCCCGGTCAGACCCGCTGACCGGGAGCGCTGCACTGACATGGCCGGCGGGGATGCGATTCGCATAGCGGGACGCGCCCGCCCGCGAATCGCACCCCAGGTCACTTACCTGTCCCGGTCCCCGGCTGTCATGCTCTGGCGCGCGCGGCTCCGCTCTCTAGGGCGCGCGCGCGCCAGCGCTCTGAGATTTAAAGGGCCAGTGCACCAATGATGGTGCCTGGCCCAATCACCCTAATTAGTTTCCACTTGCTCCCTGGCTATATGACCTCACTTCCCCTGCACTTCCTTGCCGGATCGTGTTGCCTTGTGCCTTGAGAAAGCTTTACTGTGTTACCAATACTGTGTTCCAGACCTCCTGCTATTCCACCATTGACTACGAACCTTGCCGCCTGTCCCGACCTTCTGCTACGTCTGACCTTGCTCTTGTCTACTCCCTTGTACCGCGCTTATCTCAGCAGTCAGAGAGGTTGAGCCGTTGCCAGTGGATACGACCTGGTTGCTACCGCCGCTGCAAGACCATCCCGCTTTGCGGCGGGCTCTGGTGAATACCAGTAGCAACTTAGAACCGGTCCACTGACACGGTCCACGCCAATCCCTCTCTGGCACAGAGGATCCACCTCCAGCCTGCCGAATCGTGACAGTAGATCCGGCCATGGATCCCGCTGAGGTTCCCCTGCCAGCTGTCTCTGACCTCACCACGGTGGTCGCCCAGCAATCCCGACAGATCGCCCATCTAAGTCACCAGCTGTCGGAAGTGTCCACCATGGTACAGCAACTACAGTCGCAGCTACAGCATCTGCAACAGCAGCTACCATCTCCTCCACCAGCTCCTGCACCTCCTCCGCAGCGAGTGGCCGCTCCTAACCTCCGCTTGTCCCTGCCGGACAAATTTGATGGGGACTCTAGACTCTGCCGTGGTTTTCTGTCACAATGTTCCCTTCATTTGGAGATGTTGTCGGACCAATTTCCTACAGAACGGTCGAAGGTGGCTTTCGTGGTCAGTCTCCTGTCTGGGAAGGCTTTGTCTTGGGCCACACCGCTCTGGGACTGCGATGACCCTGTCACCGCCTCTGTACACTCCTTCTTCTCTGAGGTTCGCAGTGTCTTCGACGAACCAGCCCGAGCTTCTTCTGCCGAGACTGCCCTGCTGAACCTGGTCCAGGGTAATTCTTCAGTAGGCGAGTACGCCATCCGATTTCGTACTCTCGCTTCCGAATTATCTTGGAACAACGAGGCTCTCTGCGCGACCTTTAAAAAAGGCCTATCCAGTAACATCAAAGATGTGCTGGCCGCACGAGAGATTCCTGCCAACCTGCATGAACTTATCCATTTGGCCACCCGCATTGACATGCGTTTTTCGGAAAGACACCAGGAACTCCGCCAGGAAAAAGACCTTAATCCCTGGGCACCTCTCTCTCGGTATCCCTTGCAATCTACCCCTGTGCCTCCCGCCGAGGAGCCTATGCAAGTAGATCGGTCTCGCCTGACTATTGAAGAGAGGTCTCGCCGTAGGGATAAAAATCTATGTCTGTACTGCGCTAGTACCGAACATTTCTTGGTGAATTGCCCTATTCGTCCTCCACGTCTGGAAAATGCACGCACGCAACCTGCTCATGTGGGCCTGGCGTATCTGGGTACGGAGTCTGCTTCTCCATGTCTCTCTGTGCCAGTACGGATTTCTCCTTCTGCCAACTCCTCCTTCTCTGCTGTGGCCGTCTTGGACTCTGGTTCTTCTGGAAATTTTATTCTGGCCTCTTTGCTTGATACGTACTGCATCCCGGTGACCCGTCTCATCAAGCCGCTCTATATTTCTTCGGTCAACGGAGTCAAGCTGCACTGCACTGTGCGTTATCGCACAGTGCCCCTGCTTATGAACATTGGACCGCATCTCGAGGAAATTGAATTTTTGGTTTTGCCCGGCTGTACCTCTGAAATCCTCCTCGGTCTGCCATGGCTCCAGCACCATTCTCCCACCCTTGACTGGACCACCGGGGAGATCAAGAATTGGGGTCCTGCTTGCCGCAAAGAGTGCCTCTCGTCTGCTCCCAGCCCCGTCTGTCGGTCCTCAGTGTCTCCTCCTGTGCCTGGTCTCCCCAAGGCCTGTCAGGACTGTGCCGTGCCCCCTCATAGTCCCCGTCCTGGTGACACTCTGCCCCGTGCCAAGCCTCACCCTCTACCCCCCCTCCCCATTCCCACTCCTTCTGACCGGTCTGCCATTCTTGTTAAAACACAGGACTTCACTGTCCCCCAGAAGGAGACTCTACAATCGCTCTCGATGTGCTCATCCTCTGTGGAGCGACATCCAGACAAAAAGAGGGGGAGACCTAAGGGGGGGGGGGTACTGTTACGCCGAGCGCTCCGGGTCCCTGCTCCTCCCCGAAGCGCTCGCGGCGTTTCTCTCCCTGCAGCGCCCCGGTCAGACCCGCTGACCGGGAGCGCTGCACTGACATGGCCGGCGAGGATGCGATTCGCATAGCGGGACCCGCCCGCCCGCGAATCGCACCCCAGGTCACTTACCTGTCCCGGTCCCCGGCTGTCATGCTCTGGCGCCAGCGCTCTGAGATTTAAAGGGCCAGTGCACCAATGATGGTGCCTGGCCCAATCACCCTAATTAGTTTCCACCTGCTCCCTGGCTATATGACCTCCCTTCCTCTGCACTTCCTTGCCGGATCTTGTTGCCTTGTGCCTTGAGAAAGCTTTACTGTGTTACCCATACTGTGTTCCAGACCTCCTGCTATTCCACCATTGACTACGAACCTTGCCGCCTGTCCCGACCTTCTGCTACGTCTGACCTTGCTCTTGTCTACTCCCTTGTACCGCGCTTATCTCAGCAGTCAGAGAGGTTGAGCCGTTGCCAGTGGATACGACCACCTGCAAGACCATCCCGCTTTGCGGCGGGCTCTGGTGAATACCAGTAGCAACTTAGAACCGGTCCACTGACACGGTCCACGCCAATCCCTCTCTGGCACAGAGGATCCACCTCCAGCCTGCCGAATCGTGACAGTAATTCATGGTGTTCTGGGTTGTTATGGTACTCATATAACGTTTTCGCACTTGCCACCGGGCACATAATCATCTAGGCCCAGTTACGCATACAGTTGTCATCCGACACGTCTTCGGATACTTTCCCTCTGTCCTTGTTTAGACGGTCAGGTAGGTTAAAGGTAAGATGTGGTGTCATGGTGGTCAGCTCCTTAGTTAAGTCTAGTTATAGCTTGTTGCAAGCAGGTTATTTAGTATTGGTTTGGGTTATTTTCCAGAATGTCGCACGCATCTGACATTGAGGATTCCGCTTCGGTACTGGAGAATGCAGCCAGAGGTTCCGATCAAGCTAGTGTCCCTTCCCTGAGAACATGGACTATTCCCAAGTTGACAGCAGAGCTGGTCAGAAGGGGCATCCCCTTCCCAGCTTCTGCCCGCAAGACGGAATTGTAGAGGATCCTCACTGCAGAGTCTGCCGGGCACAGCAGTGAAGAAGTTTCCATGTCCACCATTCAAACTTCACTTACACAATTGCATGCCATGATCAATAACCTATCCTCTGACATGAGCAACATGCAAAACAGGATGGATGCCATGGAGTCCAGAAATACTGCAGGCACTTCTTCCCCGGTTCCACCTCCTACTGTGCCACCTTCACTAGCCAGTATTTCAGGTACGCCAACATTTCTCCAACCCATTTTATTCCTGCCCATATCAGGAAGGAGATCTTGGAAGGCAGTGACATTAATCTGGCATCTTTACTTATACCGACTCACGATTTAAACGAAAATAAGACCATAGCCTGCGGAGATGTGTCTGTAGTCCTAAAGTCCAAAGATGCCAGATTAAATAGGAAGCTCACCTTATCCGAGTTTGTTATGGCATTTAGCATCTTTCGGGACAAATTTGGTGGGTATTAGTTCTACGAATACCACAAGTCATTTTCAGCCAAAGCTGCCGCTGCCTTAAGCCAATATAACTACAGTGTGAATTGGGCTATTGTAGACACAGAGTTGTAGACACAGATTAGACACAATCACTTCTCAGGGCTCAAACCCCCGGGGTGCGCCACTTGCCATTCCTCCTCACATACGACCGAATGGTGTGCCTCAGCCAGTTTAGAAACCCCTCCTGACACGCCCAGCACGTCTAGATCTGCCCAACCTAGAGGTCCTAAGACGTCTGGTCTGACAGATAAGCTAGGCAGACCCATATACTATTTAGGAAAATCGCAAATTTGCAACAATTTTAACTACACCTCCTGCACTTACAACCAATGCCGTCTGCTTCATATCTGCTCAGTTTGTTTTAGGGCTCATCCTAAGACCGCATGTAGCCAAAAATCTGAGAAGTCCTGACTAGCGGTGGTGGATTCAGATCTGTTGGAGCATTTTCTGCAGGATCACCCCGACCAGCCTTATGTCAGACACTTAGTCGTAGGGTTCCAGAATGGTTTCCACGTCGGCTTTGTGACCCTGCCGCAGATGACCCATTAGTGCGGCAATCTAGCCTCTGCTACGTCAGACCCAGACTCAGTTACCAACCTTATACAGACTGAACTGGATAAGGGGTTTATCATTGGCCCATTTGTAGAATCTCCTTTTGACATATGGAGAGTTAGCCCTATAGGGTTAGCGACGGGCAAGTTCAACAATAAAAAGCGATTAATCTATGATTTGTCCGCCCCCTATTCTTCTGCAATTCCGAGTCTCAATGCTCTTATTCCCGCAGAGGAATTTGCCCTTAAGTATTCTTCTGTCAACGAGGCCATAGCCATCATACTGAGCATGGGGCGGGGAGCTTGGTTATCTAAGGTGGACATATCCGATGCTTTCAAGCTCCTCCCAATCATGCCTCAGCAGTGACAGTGGCATGGCGTTCGCTGGCAGAACTTATACTATTTTGCTACCAAACTTACCTGTGATTAAACAAAAAGTTGAACAAAGGCACAGATAGCAACCTAGGCCACTTGTAACTACTCTCACAGTGCACTTACCTTTGGTGCACGCAGCAGTCCATGGTTGTTCAACCGCTTCGCTTCTACTCTCCACTGGGTACTAGAAAACCGATTTGAGTGTAGTCACGTCATTCATTATCTTGACGATTTTCTGTTAATCAAGTCTCCCAATACCTTCCCTCGAGATCTACAGGTTCTTCGAGCAGTTTTTGATCTTCTGAGGGTCCCAGTGTCTCCCGCTAAAACAGAAGGTCCCTCCAAGGTCATCACGTTCCTGGGTATTGAGCTCGATTCGCAGAAAATGGAGGCTAGACTTCCTGAAGCTAAGCTCATAAGGATTAGAACAGCCATACATAGACTTAGGGAACGCCCCTACATTTCCAAGGTTGAATTACAATCCATCCTGGGGATGCTAAATTTCGCTATGCGGATCATCCCCCAGGGTCGTACATTCATATCTCGCCTTTTGTCTTTATTACCAAAAGCTCCTCAGCAGAACAGTTTGCTGCACCTAGATTACCAAGCTTTAGCAGATTTGGCAATGTGGTAATCATTCCTGAACGACTGGAACGGCATTTCGTTCTTCATCCCCAGTGTTGGGAATGAATCACCCATGGTTTTTTCTGATGCTGCCTCTTCGACGGGTTTCGCCCTTGGCCACCTGAGATCACCCAGATTGAAGGTTTCATAAGGAATTCGGCAGCCTTTGAACTGTACCCAATAGTGGCTGCTGCTCAGTTATGGGGGCCAGCATGGAACAAAACCACAGTTTTATTTGTATCCGACAATGCCGCTACCGTGGATATCCTATTGAAGGGTAGGTCCAGATGCCCTATCATCATGAGCTTGGCAAGGCAGTTAGTTTGGCTGTCCCTACAACATACATTTACTTTCACATGTGCTCACATTGAAGGAGTTCAGAATATTGCAGCAGATGCCTTATCTAGGAACAACTTGTCTCATTTCTTTCAGGTGATGCTAGAAGCCGACACATAGGGGCGCAAATTCCCCCATTCCATTTGCTAGTCATGAATTGAACCAGCACCTTCGGATAGCAAAATGTTTGGTCAGTAATTCCTTATCTGCAAATACACGTAAAATTTATGGTGCAGCGTGGAACTCATTCTCCAAATTCAGGTCCAAGCACGCCGAGGGAGACAAGGTTTCAGTTCCCTTCTTATTAGCATATGTCGGGTTTTGCCACACCACACTGCATTTATCCCATAATACTATTAAGAGTTATCTAGCCGGTGTCCAACACCATTTATCCTTAACCAATACCTGTAGTTACTCCATATTCTCTTCTCGCTTGGTGAAGTCCGCTCTGAAAGGTATCCTTAAGAAAGAAGTCCCTCGCAACCCAGTCAGACAACCAATTACAGGCAACATGTTCAGGAAGTTGTCGGACCTGTTAGATTCCGCACCATTGGGTATTCACGATAGCCTCACGTTGAAAGCAGCCATGTACCTTGCCTATTATGGGTTTCTCAGACCGGGTGAGTGTACTGCTCGGTCCGTTAACGCACCCTTTCTTAAAGTCAAACAGCTCTCATATGTCTCTGACCATTTCGAACTGTCCCTCAGTCAGACCAAGACCTCGTCTCCGGGTCAAACTGTGGTTGTCCGTTTTTTCCCCACTACGCACAAATGGTGCCCTGTCATAGTCCTCCGTGAATTGTTGAATGCCTGTGTCAACTTGTCGGCTGATGACCCTTTACTCCGTTTCAGATCCAACCCACTTACTACTTCTCAATTCATCAAATATTTACGCATTTTGGTCAGGTCACTGGGAGGAGACCCGACTTCGTTATCCGATCATTCCTTCCGTATTGGCCCAGCAACAGCCGCTTCTAAGAACGGAGTCCCAGCCCATGTGATCAAGAAATTAGGACGTTGGAAATCCGGGTGTTACATGCAGTATATTCCTAACCCTCGCAAAGAAATGGCTTACGCATTCCAGTCTCTAGTTCTGTAATTTTGCAATAAACAAATGTTTGTTTAAATCCGGGTTTTGCCCTCTTTTTTCAGGCATATTCTTTATGCCGCAGTTATGGCACATTTCAGACTGCTTAGTTGAGGTAAGAGTTGGTTGATAGGTTATTACTAGGGTTGTACGCATATCAGTCATGTAGCAACCACCACAAAGTATGTTAAAGAAGCTAAACTAGAACAGTTAGTGTGAGTAAATGTAAAACGAGACACTGCTAACAATGAGATGACACAGCAGCAGTCTGGATGTTGTGTAAGGCTTGGTATCATCAGTAAATACTTTCACATTAAATAATTTTCCTGCATAAACATACTTAAGGGATGGGGGATTATTTAGGCTGTGCCATTGCCATATACCCATTAATAACATATAATTTGCTGCCTCGGTAAGATCAGTACGATATTCCTGGCATTATTTTGTAAGCCATAAATCAAATCACCTAATAAACTTTGTAGAGCGTGCCACATCCTACTCAAGATTATAGTCTAATAGCATTCATGTCATCGACAGCATTTAATTAATGGGAATGCTTAAATTCATGTATCAGGAGACACCTTCCCGGTCATGTACAGACTTTTAAGGGGTACTCCCATGGAAAACTTTTTTTTGTAAATAAACTGATGCCAGAAAGTTAAACAGATTTGTAAATTACTTCTATTAAAAAATCTTAATCCTTCCAGTACTTTTTAGGGGCTATATACTACAGAGGAAATGCTTTACTTTTTAGATTTTTCTGATGTCATGACCACAGTGCTCTCTGCTGACCTCTGCTGTCCATTTTAGGAACTGTCCAGAGCAGGAAAAAATCCCCATAGCAAACATATGCTGCTCTGGACAGTTCCTAAAGTGGACAGCAGAGGTCAGCAGAGAGCAATGTGATTGTTACATCAGAGAAATCCAAAAAGTAAAGCATTTCCTCTGTAGTATATAGCCCCTAAAAAGTACTGGAAGGATTAAGATTTTTTTATAGAAGTAATTTTCAGGAATACATAGGGGATAATAGTATTATAAGTGATAGCCAGCATGGGTTTACTAAGGATAAAAGTTGTCAAACCAATCTAATTTGCTTTTATGAAGAGGTGAGTAGAAGCCTTGACAGAGGAATGGCTGTGGATATAGTGTTTCTGGATTTTGCCAAAGCGTTTGATACTGTCCCTCACAGACGTCTGACAGGTAAATTAAGGTCCTTGGGCTTAGAAACTTTAGTTTGTAACTGGATTGAACACTGGCTCATGGATCGTACCCACAGAGTGGTGGTCAATGATTCGTACTCTGATTGGTCCCCGGTTATTAGTGGTGTACCCCAAGGTTCAGTACTGGGACCGCTGTTGTTTAATTTATTTATCAATGATATAGAGGATGGCATTAACAGCTCTGTTTCTATCTTTGCAGATGACACCAAGCTTTGTAGCACGGTACAGTCTATAGAAGATGTGCATAAGTTACAAGATGACTTGGATAGACTAAGTGTCTGGGCATCCACTTGGCAAATGAGGTTCAATGTGGATAAATGTAAAGTTATGCATCTGGGTACTAATAACATGCATGCATCGTATGTCTTAGGGGGGATTAAACTGTCAGAGTCACTGGTAGAGAAGGATCTGGGTGTACTTGTAGATCACAGACTACAGAATAGCATGCAATGTCAGGCTGCTGCTTCCAAAGCCGGAAGGATATTGTCATGTATCAAAAGAGGCATGGACTCAAGGGACAGGGACATAACACTCCCCCTTTATAAAGCATTGGTACGGCTTCACCTGGAATATGCTGTTCAGTTTTGGTCGCCTTTTCATAAAAGGGACACTGCGGAGTTGGAAAGGGTGCAGAGACGCGCGACTAAACTAATATGGGGCATGGAACATCTTAGCTATGAGGAGCGATTAAAGGAGTTACAATTGTTTAGTCTTGAGAAGAGACGTTTAAGGGGGGATATGATAAACGTATATAAGTATATAAATGACCCATACAAAAAATATGGAGAAAAACTGTTCCAGGTTAAACCCCCCCAAAGGACGAGGGGGCACTCCCTCCGTCTGGAGAAGAAAAAGTTTAGTCTAAAGGGGCCACACGCCTTCTTTACCGTGAGGACTGTGAATTTATGGAACGGTCTACCTCAGGAACTGGTCACAGCAGGAACAATTAACAGCTTTAAAACAGGGTTAGATACATTCCTGGAACAAAATAACATTAATGCTTAAGCAGAATTATAAAACTACATCCCTTTCCCTTATCCCCTTACACCCTTCCCTTCAATTCCCTGGTTGGACTTGATGGACGTATGTCTTTTTTCAACCATACTAACTATGTAACTATGTAACAAATCTGTTTAACTTTCTGGCACCAGTTGATTTAAAAAAAAAAAAAGTTTTCCACGGGAGTACCCCTTTAAAGGAATAGGTTTTCTTAAAGTGGTTTTCTTAAGGACAACAATTATGTAACCATAGAGTTTAATGCAGTAGTAGCACTTCTACCAGACTGCTGGACATCCAAACATGGGGACACAGGATAAGCGATAAGTGTTTCCCAGTTCATTTCATGATGAAAAGTATTACTGTATTTCTTCCTTTGCACTATGGCCCAGATTTATCAAACTGTGTGAGAGAAAAAGTGAAGGGATTTTTCCACAGCAACCAATCACAGCTCAGCAAAAGAGCTCTGGTAAAGTGAAAGCTGAGCTGTGATTGGTTGTTATGGGAAAATCACTCCAATTTTCTCTCACACAGTTTGATAAATCTGGGCCTATGTGTTTGCTCCATGTTGTTTCAGTGAACCTCTATAAAACCTCTGTAAACAGCTACATAAGTTCTTATTCCCTATCAACAGGGTAGGGGAGGGGATAAGTGATTGCAAGGAGTCCGACTGCTGGGTCCCCCTCCCCCACCATCTCTTGTCCGGCACCCCGGCTCTCCTCATGTATGGAGTGACCTCTGCCCGGTGCAGGGATTACTGTCTTCCACCGGACAAAGAGCTGTATCTATGGCTTTCCAATAAAGATTCATTGAAGGGGGCATACTGGAGCGCATTGTCCTGCCCTCATAAGTGCATACCCCATACGTACATCTAAGTGGTGTACCATTTTGTTCCTGTTAAAGTCTTAAGGGACTAGATACTGTGAAAGGCCAGCCAAAAGTACACACCTGCTGGTTTTGTAGACAAACACTGTTTTAAGCGTACTGCAGCGCATTGTCCTCCCCTCATAAGTGCATACCACATACGTACATCTAAGTGGTGTAACATTTTGTTCCTGTTAAAGTATTAAGGGCCTAGATACTGTGAAAGGCCAGCCAAAAGTACACACCTGCTGGTGTTGTAGACAAATACTGTTTTAAACATACTGGAGCTCATTGTCCTCCCCTCATAATTGCATACCACATACGTATATCTAAGTGGTGTAACATTTTGTTCCTGTTAAAGTCTTAAGGAACTAGATACTGTGAAAGGCCAGCCAAAAGTACACAGCTGCTGGTGTTGTAGACAAATACTATTTTAACCTCTTAAGTACCTGTACCTGTGCCTGGTCTAAAATGAAAGTAAAAGCTTCCTGGAAGCTCAGTCGTGCTGATCGGGACCATCGCGGTTAAATTGCGATGTCCAGATCAGCTAGAATGTGAGCGGAGGTCTCCTTACCTGCCTCTGTCATGTCCGATCGGCAATTGATTGCTCCAAGTCTGAAATCCAGGCTTGAGCAATCGACCGCCGATAACACAGATTTTTGCCGTGTCAATGCATGGCAATGATCTGTGTAGGAGATCGGTATGTGCAGTGTAATAGCCACTAGAGGGGGCTATTACACTGCTAAAAAAAAGTGTGAAAAAAAGTTAATAAAGATCATTTAACCCTTTCCCTAATAAAAGTAAGAGTCACCCCCCTTTTCCCATTAAAAAAAAACCTGTGTAAATAAAAATAAAATAAACATATGTGGCATCGCCGCATACGGAAATGACCGAACTATAAAAATATATCATTAATTAAACCACACGGTCAATGGCGTACACGCTAAAAAATTCCAAAGTCAAAAATAGCATATATAGCATATATAAAAAGCGATCAAAAAGTCTGATCAATATAAACATATACCGATAAAAAGATCATGGTGCAAAAAATGAGCCCTCATACCGGCTTTTTTAGAAGTAATACAAAATGAAATCTATATAAGTAGGGTATCATTTTAACCGTATGTACTTACAGAATAAAGATAAGATGTCATTTTTACCGAAAAATGCACTGCTTAGAACGGAAGCCCCCAAAATTTACAAAATGAAATTTTTTCTTCAATTTCATCGCACAATGATTTTTTTTTACTGCTTCGTCGTGGATATTTTGGTACAGTGACTAATGTCACTGCAAATTAGAATAGTTGGCACAAAAAATTTGCCATAATATGGAATTGTAGGTGCAAAATTGAAAGTGTTATGATTTTTATGATCACAAACCCAAGCTGATATGGGGTCATACATTTATTTTTATCAAGATACTCAGAAATAGCATCTCTTAGAAAACCCTCAAACAATTTATATACAACAGAGGTTAAACTAAGAGGTCTATAATTCCCAGGGTCACCTTTTGACCCCTTTTTAAATATTGGCACCCCATTTGCTATGCGCCAGTCCTGGGGAACAGTCCCTGTCACTATAGAGTCCTTGAATATTAAAAATAGGGGTCTGTCTATTACATTACTTAATTTCTTTAGAACACAGGGGTGAATGCCCTCTGGACCTAGTGATTTGTCTATTTCGATTTTTTGTATGCGGCCCTGTACTTCTTCCTGGGTTAGACAGGTGACCTGCACTGTGGAGTTTACCTTATCTTGGTGAATTTCACCTGGCATTTCATTTTCCTCGGTGAATACAGTGGAGAAGAATTTGTTTAAAATATTTGCTTTTTACTGATCTCTTTTTATAATTTCTTCCTCATCATTTTTTGAGGAGCCTTTCTGTCTCTATTTTTGCAGCTTTTATCTGTTTTTACATAATAACATTTTTTCTCTATTGCTTTTTAATGCTTCTTCACTGCCATCCTGTTTTAGTAGTTTCAATTCTTAATTTTTATTTAGTTTGTCATTTATTCCCCCTTTAACATTTTTATTAATCCACATTGGTTTTCTTTTATTCCTGACCCTTTTATTCCCATAAGGTGTATACATCTTACAGTGAGAGTTTAAAACATTCTTAAAAGTCTCCCATTTAGTGTCAGTATTCTTGTTTTTGAGGACATTATCCCATTTTGTATTGTTAAGGGCTTCTCTGAGTTGATCAAACTTTGCCTTCCTAAAGTTCATTGTTTTTGTGGTGAGGATCCCTTATTGCAGAACAAGTTATAATGTATTATATTATTATGATCACTATTTCCTAGGTGTCCTTCTACTTGCACCTCAGTTATTCTATCAGATCTGTTGGTAAATATTAAGTCTAGTAGGGCGCCCCCTCTGGTCGGGCCCTGCACCATTTTGGACAGATAATTGTCTTTAGCTATAGTCAGAAACCTGTTTCCTTAATGAGATTCACAGGTCTCAGTCTCCCAGTTTATATCAGGATAGTTAAAGTCCCCATTATTATCACCTCATTCTGATTTGCTGCCTTGTTTATTTGCTTCAGTAATTCGTTTTCTGGCTCTTCCATTATGTTTGGTGGCTTATAGCAAACCCCTATCAGAATTTTGTTATTTTTATCTCTATATATTTCTACCCATAATGACTACACATTATTGTTTCCCTCCCATATATCCTCCCGCAGTGCGGCCTTTAGACTGGAGTATACATAAAGACAAACTCCTCCTCCTTTCCATTATTTCTGATCCTTCCTGAATAAACCATAACCCTGTATGTTGACCGCCCAAGTCACAGCTATCATCCAACCAAGTCTATGTTATACCCGCTATGTCATAATCCTCCTCAGACATTTTAAACTCCAGTTCGTCAGTTTTATTGGTCAAATTTCTGGCATTAGTCAACATGCAATTCAATGGTGTATGTTTTTTTTTTTTCTATGAAGCCTATCCCTATTAAAACCTTGGAGACTGAGGGTTTTTCCGTTTTTGCACTTTCATTTTTTCCTCCTTACATTTTCAAAAATCATAACCCTTTCAATTTTGCACCTAAAAATCCATATGATGCTTATTTTTTGCACCACCATTTCTAATTTGTAATGACATCAGTCATTTTACCCAAAAATCTATGGCGAAACGGAAGAAAAAATCATTGTGTGACAAAATTGAAGAACAAATGCATTTTTGTAACTTTTGGGGGCTTCCGGTTCTACGCAGTAAATTTTTCGGTACAAATGAAACCTTATAATTATTCTGTATTTCCATACAATTAAAATGATACCCTACTTATATAGGTTTGATTTTGTTATACTTCTGGAAAAAATCATAACTTCATGCAGGAAAATGTATACGTTTAAAATTGTCATCTTCTGACCCCTATAGCTTTTTTATTTTTATGCATACAGGGTGGTATGGGCTAATTTTTTGCACTGTGATCTAATGTTTTTAGCTGTACCTTTTATGTAGTGATCCGAATTTTTGATCACTTTTTATAAATTTTTTCCATGATATAAAAAGTGACCAAAAATACACTATTTTGGACTTAGGCATTTTTTTTGCGCGTACTTCATTGACCATGCGGTTTAAATAACAATATATTTTTATAATTCGGGCATTTCCGTATGCGGTGATACCACATATGTTTATTTTTAGTTTTATTTACACAGGGTTTTTTTTTAACCCCTTGGGGACCAAGCCCATTTTGACCCTAAGGACCAGAGCATTTTTTTGCACATCTGACCACTGTCACTTTAAACATTAATAACTCTGGGATGCTTTTACCTTTAATTCTTATTCCAAGAAAGTTTTTTCATGACATATTCTACTTTAACATAGTGGCAAATTTTCGTCGTTATTTGCATCCTTTTTTGGTGAAAAATCCCAAAATTTCATGAAAATTTCGAAAATTTAGCATTTTTCTAACTTTGAAACTCTCTGCTTGTAAGGAAAATGGACATTCCAAATAAATTATATTTTGATTCACAAATACAATATGTCTTCTTTCTGTTGACATAATAAAGTTGACATGTTTTTACTTTTTGAAGACATTAGAGGGCTTCAAAGTATAGCAGCAATTTTCAAAATGTTCACAAAAATGTCAAAATCTGAATTTTTCAGGGACCAGTTAAGTTTGAAGTGCATTTGAGGGGCCTTTCTGTAAGAAATACCCCATAAATGACCCCATTATAGAAACTACACCCCTCAAAGTATTCAAAATGACATTCAGAAAGTTTGTTAACCCTTTAGGTGTTTTACACTAACATGCTGGTGTAGACCCCAACTTTACATTTTCATAAGGGGTAAAAGGAGAAAAAGCCACCAAAAATTTGTAGTGCAATTTCTCCCGAAATACCCTATATGTGGCCCTAAACTGTTGCCTTGAAATACGACAAGGCTATGAAGTGAGAGAGCGCCATGCGCATTTGAGGCCTAAATTAGGGATTTTCATAGGGGTGGACCCGGATGCAAGCGTTACACTTGCCTCTGCAACCAAAAATACTGTACGCCAGTTTTCCCCAAACAGGGTGCCTCCAGCTGTTGCAAAACTCCCAACATTCCTGGACAGTCAATGGCTGTCCGGCAATACTGGGAGTTGTTATTTTGCAACAGCTGGAGACTCTGTTTTGGAAAAACTGACGAACAAAACGTTTTTTATTTTTATTGGGGGGGGGGGGGGCGCACAGTGGATATCTAGTGTTTTACTCTTTATTTAGGGTTAGTGTAGTGTAGTGTTTTTATGGTACATTCACACGGGCGGAGGTTTACAGTACCTCTGCAGCTGAAAATTTGCCGCATCTCAAAGTTGAGGCTGGAAACTTGCTGTAAACCCGCCCGTGTGAATGTACCCTGTACATTCACGTGGGGGAGGGGGTGGGGCAAAAGACCGTGCATGCTGGGAACTGAAAGACCGTGCATGCTGGGAATTGTAGTTATGCAACAGCTGGAGGCTCACTGGTTGGGATTGGGAAACACTGAGTTGGATAACAGACTATTGCAGTGTTTCCGCACCACTGTCTGTTTACGAACTCAGTGTTTCCCAACCCGTGTGCCTTCAGCTGTTTCAATACCACAACTCCCAGCATGCCCAGACATCCGAATAACATGTTGGGAGTTGTAGTTATGCAACAACTGGAGGAGAACAATTTGGAGACCACCGTGTGGTGGTCTCCAAACTGTAGCCCTCCAGATGTTACAAAACATCAACTCAAAGCATGCCAGACAGCCCAGGCATGCTGGGAGCTGTAGTTCGGCAACATCTGAAAGGCCAGATGTTGCTGAACTACAACTCCCAGCATGCCTGGACGGTCTTTGCATGCTTTGAATTAACATCTGGAGCGCTACAGTTTGGACACCACTGTATAGTGGTCTCCAAACTGTGCCCTTCCAGATGTTGCAAAACTACAACTCCCAGCATGCTGAGCCTGTCCAGGCATGCTGGGAGTTGTAGTTCTGCAACATCTGAAGGGCCAGATGTTACAGAACTACAACTCCCAGCATGCCTGGACTGTCTGGGCATGATGAGAGTTGTAGTTTTGCAACATCTGGAAGGACATGGTTTGGAAACCACTGCACAGTGGTTTCCAAACTGTGGCCCTCCAGAGAGTTGCAAAACTACAACTCCCAGCATGCCCAGACAGCCAAAGGTTGTCTGGGCATGCTGGGAGTTGTGGTTTTGAAACTCCTAGAAGCTGCAGTTAAGATCCCTTTATGGCGATCGTCACTGCAGCATCTGACACCGCCGCCACACCACTTGCCTCCTGCCGATACTGGTCCCTGCGTGACTGCCGCCGGTCCCCAGGTAATGGCCGCTGGTCCCCGCATACATGGCCCCCGCACCTCGCCGCCATCTTTCCCCCACTTTGCCCCGACATCTAGGGGCGGAAAGAGCGGGCAAAATGAACGTTCACCCCGCCTCAGTGGCCACTCACAGGGGATAGGAGGAGGTGTCACCTTGCCACCTCACTCCTATCCTCTAGGATGATCGGGGCTGTCTCTGACAGCTCCGATAATCCCTATTTTCCAGGCTATCGGGTCATCAGAGACCCGATCCTATAGGATGATCGGGGCTGTCTCTGACAGCGCAGATCAGGGCCGGCCTTTGAGGTGTGCAAGCTGTGCGGCCGCACAGGGCACCATAGCAACAGGGACGCCCGGCGGCCGACACAGCTTGCTTTTTTTTTTAACTGGCTTCTCAGTGAGTGACTGCGACTGTCACTAAATCACCGCTGGCGCTGGGTGCCCGCAAGGACTATGACCGGGCCTCATAGTCCGGGGGGCCCGCACATTTCTATTAATTTACCTATTTCTAGGGCATGGGCCCCTTAAGAATCATTGCAGGGCCCGACAGGCCAAGGGCTGATTGGAGTAGAGACGTAACGTTCCCCGCGCAGGCCTGCACGTCTACTCCAATCACCTGACCTGTTCCTGCCTATGTCCCAACACTATTTCCAGCTTCCTCCCCTGTGCAGTGACAGGAGCTTCAGCAGCCTCACGCCGCTGCACCGATCCCCGGCTGGGTAAGTAAATTTGCGTGGGGGTGTGGAGGTGATAAGAGGTGCAGGGGGGTGTGATGAGAGGTGCATGGGGAGTTATGGGGGTGATGAGAGGTGTAGGGGGGTGATGAGAGGTGCAGGGGGGTGATGAGAGGTGCAGGGGGGGTTATTGGGTTCATAAGAGGGGCAGGGGGTGATGAGAGGTGCAGAGGGGTTATGGGGGTGATGAGAGGTGCAGGGGGGGTGATGAGAGGTGCAGGGGGTGATGAGAGGTACAGGGGGGGTTATGGGGGTGATGAGAGGTGCAGGGGGGTGATGAGAGGTGCAGGGGGTAATGAGAGGTGCATGGGGGGTTATGGGGTTCATAAGAGGTGCAGGGGGTGATGAGAGGTGCAGGGGGGGTGATGAGAGGTGCAGGGGGTGATGGGAGGTGAATGGGGGTGATGAGAGGTGCAGGGGGGGGTGATGAGAGGTGCAGGGGGGTTATGGGGTTGATAAAAGGTCCAGGGGGGGTTATGGGGGTGATGAGAGCTGCAGAGGGTGATGATATTCAGGGGGTACAGTGTGTGACATTATTATATTCAGAGGGTACAGTGTGTGGCAGGCTTATATTTAGTGGGTACAGTGTTTGGCAGGATTATATTCAGTGGGTACAGTGTATAGCAGTATTATATTCAGGGTACAGTGTGTAGCAGTATTATTTTCAGGGTAGTGTGTGGCAGTATTATATTCAGGGTACAGTCTGGGGCAGCATTATATTTAGTGGGTACAGTGCATAGCAGTATTATATTCAGGGTACAGTATATAGCAGTATTATGTTCAGGGTATAGTGTGGGGCAGTATTTTATTTAGGGTACACTTTTTGGCAAGGTTATAATGATTACTGTCTTCATGCAGAGGATGATGATCTGCTGACAAAGTAAGGAGCCAATGATGTCTGGATGTCAGACTCTGCAGAGAAGAAGGAGCTGGAGGAAGAACTGGTCTCTGGACCAGATGAAGAAGAAAAGATAACAGAGAACATATCACTCAAGTCAGAAGACGTCACTCAGGTCACTGATTTGATTGTGTATTCTCCTGACTGTTCCCTCAGAGCTGTAGTCACTTCTAAGTTCTGCAGTGATGATGGGTAAAACTGTGTCCAATCTGTGTCTCTCCAGCTGTTACAAAACTACAACCCAAATTGCCAGAGGCTCTCCAGACATGATGGGAGTTTTTGCTTTCCAACAGCTGGAGAACCACTTCAACCGAGGTGATCGGTGGGGGTCTCACAGTAACCCCCCTCCCCCCCCCCCCGCGATCTCCTGCACAGGCCCCAGCAGTTTGCTGGAAGCAGACGTCTGTACCCCACAGGAAGCCGCCGCCGACACCCCCCCTCTATGTATCTCTATGGGGTACATGGAGGGCCGTGTCGGCCGGCGCTCCGTGCGGGGTACGGCATGCCCCTCATTCCAGCTGACTGCCGGGGCAACATGCAGGAGATAGTGGGGGGCCCAATGCTTAAAATAATACTGGGGGCAGGCCACGGGGGTGTGTGTGGGGGGGGTGCCACTAGGTCCTTAAGTACCAGGGAGCAAGGGCGTACCTGTATGCCCAACGGCCCCAAGAGGTTAAATGGGAAAAGGGGGGTGATTCAAACTTTTATTAGGGAAGGGGTTAAATGATCTTTATTCACTTTTTTTTTCACTTTTTTTTTTGCAATGTTATAGCTCCCATAGGGGGCTATAACACTGCACACACTGATCTTTTACATTGATCAATGGTTTCTCATAGGAAACCATTGATCGATGATTCTGCTGTTTGACTGCTCATGCCTGGAGCTCAGGCACTGAGCAGTCATTTGGGGATCGGACAGCGAGGAGGAAGGTAGGGACCCTCCGGCTGTCCTGCAGCTATTTGGGATGTCACAATTTCATTGCGGCGATCCTGAACAGCCCCCTGAGCTAACGACAATGTTTTACTTTCACTTTTGACGCATCGTTCAACTTTGAACGCCACATCTAAAAGGTAAATAGCACGCGGCTATTAGCCACGGGTCCTTGCGTGGCTCCGTGTTATAGAAAGGGAGTGGGCGAAGGGCGTATAGGTATGCCCTCCGTCCCCAACAGGTTAACTATTCTAACCCCTCCTTCCGCTCCACCCCCAGGTACATTCATCAGTCCTCCCTCACTATCTACACTATCTTCCACCTCTAGGTTTTAGGTTTCCTCCCCCAGTCCCTAGTTTAAACACTCCTCCACCCTTCTAGCCATTTTCTAGATAGTATATGTGCTTGCTTCGGCAGCACATATACTAAAATTGGAACGATACAGAGAAGATTAGCATGGCCCCTGCGCAAGGAAATTCGCAAAGCGTTCCATATCTTCTAGATGGTGTAACATAGTTCATAACATAGTTCATAAGGTTGAAAAAAGACCATCAAGAGTCCATCAAGTTCAACCTATAAGCCTAATGAGTCCCAACTGAGTTGATCCAGAGGAACTCAAAAAACCCTCATACTAGAGGTAAAAATTCCTTCCCGACTCCAAATATGGCAGTCAAAATAAATACCTGGATCAACGTTCTGTCCCTATAAATCTGATATACATAACCCCAGACCCCTTTTAAATTCTTTTACAGAGTTCACCATGACCACCGCCTCCGGGAGAGAATTCCACAGTCTCACTGCTCTTACAGTAAAGAACCCCCATCTGTGGTGGTGTAGAAACCTTCTTTCCTCTAAACGTAGAGAATGCCCCCTATAGAAATAGATCATGGGAGAGATCTCTGTACTGTCCCCTGAGATATTTATACATAGTTATTAGGTCTCCCCTAAGCCCGCTTCTTTCTAAACTAATTAACCCTAATTCTGATAACCTTTCTGGGTACTGTAATCATCCCATTCCCTGTATTACTCTGGTTGCCTGTCTTTGAACCCTCTTCAGCTGCATTATATCTTTCTTGTACACTGGTGCCCAGTACTGTACACAGTATTCTATGTGTGGTCTGACTAGTGATTTGTACAGCGGTAGAATTATTTCCTTGTCGTGGCCATCTATGCCCCTATTGATGCACCCCATGATTTTATTTGCCTTGGCAGCAGCTGATGTCACTAGTCACTACAGCTAAATTTACTGTTAACTAAGACTCCCAAGTCCTTTTCCACGTCAGTTGTCCCAAGTGTGCTCCCATTTAATACATAATCCCAGCCCGGATTTTTCCTCCCCATGTGCATCACCTTACAATTCTCAGTGTTGAACCTCATCTGCCACGTCGCAGCCCAAACCTCCAACCTATCCAGATCCATTTGTAACAGTGCACTGTCTTCTATTGTGTTTACCTCTTAACAGAGTTTAGTATCATCTGCAAAGATTGTTACTTTACTATTGTGCCACGCGCTGTGCTCCAGCCACAAGCTCCGGCCGTGAGCGCAGTGTCCGGGGTCCCTGTCTGCCGGCGGGGCTGGGATTCGCATCAGGGGATGCGCCCGGCTGCGAATCCCAACCCGTCACTCAGCCCGCTCTGCTGCTTCTGTAACTCAGATCATCCCCGTCTCCCACGGCGCGTGCGGGGCAGAGCTCTGAAATTTAAAGGGCCAGTGCGCCCATAATTAGTGTTTGCACCTGACACCACATTATAAGTCCCTGCACCTCCCACGCTTCCCTGCCGGATCTTCACTGCCCCTAGCCTGAGATTAAGCATTCCCTATAGCCTGTTTGCCTTGCCCGTGTATCCAGACCTTCCGCTACGTTATTTGACTCTGCACCTTTGCCGCCTGCCTTGACCTTCTGCTACGTTTGACTACAATACTGCCTTATCCTCCTGTACCTCGCCTTGCCCAGCTACCTGTATGGTCGAGCCATGTCGGGGGTAGCGACCTGGGTGTCGTCTGCTGCAGCAAGCCCATCCTGCCTTGCGGTGGGCTCTGGTGAAGACCAGCGGCACATTAGACTCCGCTCCCCGATACGGTCCGAGTCATCAGCCACACAGGTTAGAGGATCCACATCCAGCTTCATTACTGCAAAAACCGGCCATGGATCCCGCTGGGGTTCCTTTGCCTGATAGTCTGGGTCTCGCTTCCATTGTGGCACTCCAGTCACAGCAGTTGGCCCAGCAGGCGCAACAACCCTTACATCCACAGTCTCCTTCTGCTCCGGTGGTGCCATTCGCTCCTGCAGTCGTCTCCGGTTCTAGATTCCGCCTGTCTCTTCCTTAGAAATATGAGGGGGATCCAAAGTCCTGTCGTGATTTGGTGACTTAGTGCTCCATGCACATAGAACTAATGGCGGATCTGTTCCCTACAGAACAAACAAAGGTGGCCTTCATCCTCAGTCTTTTAACTGGAAAGGCTTTGGCCTGCGCAACTCCGCTTTGGGACCGCGGTAATAATCTCACTACCAATCACCAGGCATTCCTGGGGTGTCTTCGAGCTTCCTCCGCTGAGACGGCATTGCTGAGCCTTACTCAGGGTAACTCCTCTGTGGGCGAGTATGCAATTCGCTTTCCTACCATGGCATCGGAGTTAACATGGAATGAAGAAGCTCTCTGCGCCACCTTCAAGAAAGGACTGTCAAGTCAAATCAAGGACGTTCTCGCTGCCCGGGAATTGCCATCTAATTTCAATAACCTTGTATAGTTGGCATCCTGGATTGATATCCATTTCTCTGAGCGATGTGAGGAACTACGCAAAGAAAGGGAGTCTGCACAACTTTGGCGCATTCCTTGTCTGGCACCAGCCTTCCAGAAACCACCGCAGCCTTCTTCCTTGCCTCCCGCAGTGGACGCTATGCAGGTGGATCGGTCTCGCCTGACCCCGCAAGAAAGGACTTGCCGACGATCTGAGGATCTCTGCCTATCCTGCGCCAGTGTGGATCACTTCCTAAAAGACTGTCCACTGTGTCCTCAGCCAGGGAAACGCTCACGCTTAGGGTTTGTAGGAGAAGCCTCCCTAGGTGGGAATACCACCTCTCCACTCTTTAATCTGAAGGTCCAGCTTTTTCTATCTGAATGGTGAAAGACTGTACTGTACTGTGCTATATCGCACAGAACCGCTGACTATGCAGGTCGGAGTCTCGCATAGGGAGAATTTGTCCTTCTATGTTCTCCCACATTGTACTTCTCCTTTTTTGCTTGGCCTACCCTGGTTGCAACTCCATGCTCCGCAGCTGGATTGAAAAACTAGAGAAGTTCTTCGCTGGGGTCCGCATTGCAACAATAACTGTATCCACATACGTATCACAAAATTGGAACCATCAGCTGGTTTCTTCTTCATGGAAAAGAATGACGGGTCTCTGTGACCTTGCATCGACTACCGTGGTCTGAACAGAATTACTGTAAAGAACCACTACCCACTTCCTTTTATCACGGAGTTGTTTGATCGTCTGCGAAGGGCCAAAATCTTTTCTAAGTTGGATCTTCGTGGGGCCTATAATTTGATTAGTATACAAGAAGGGGACGAATGGAAGACCGCATCTAATACTCGTGACGGACATTTTGAGTATCTGGTGATGCCATTTGGACTTATGCATTAGGAGCATTAGGATATCTATCAGCAGGCACCCCACGCAAATGCCCAGGGGGGGTCATCAGACCCCCCATGTCGGCGATCGCCGCAAATTGCTGGTGAATTCACACCAGAGATTTGTTCCCATTCCGGGTCATGTGGGTCTATGGTGACCCGGTGACCCGAAATATAAGGGGGATCGGGGTTGTCAAAGACACCCATGATCCCCCTGAAGGGATAGGAGTGAGGTGTCAGGGTTGCCACCCCTCCTATCCCTGCTATTGGTCGCCAGAAGCGACGACCAATAGCAGATCAGGGGTGAGGGGTTAACTTTCGGTTTTCCCGTTCTGCCCACCCACAACAGGGGACCGGCGGCAGAAGATCCACTTACCCATCCATAAGCTGCGGGCGACGGTGATCGGCGGGCGGCGATGTCGTGCGGCCTGCTCACTGGATCCTACGGAAGCCGATGAGTTGCCCAGCAACATCTGGAGGGCTACAGTCTGAGACCACTATACAGTGGTCTCTAAACTGTAGCCCTCCAGATGTTGCAAAACTACAACTCCCAGCATGCCCAGACAGCCATTTGCTGTGTGGGCATACTGGGATTTGTAGTTTTGAAACAGCTGGAGGGCTACAGTTTGGAGATCACTGTGCAGTGGTCTCTAAACTGTAGCCCTCCAGATGTTGCAAAACTGCAAATCCCAGCATGCCCAAACAGCTGTCTCGGCATGCTGGGAGTTGCAGTTGCGTACCTCCAGCTGTTGCATAACTACATCTCCCAGCATGCTCTTTGGCGATCAGTACATGCTGGGAGTTGCAGTTTTGCAACAGCTGGAGGCACACTGCTTGGAAAATGCTGAGTTAGGTAACAGAACCTAACTGAAGGTTTTCCAACCAGCGTGCCTCCAGCTGTTGCAAAACTATAACTCCCAGCATGCACGGTCTGTCAGTACCAGCTGAGAGTTGCAGTTTTGAAACAGCTGGAGGTTTGCCCCCCAGGTTTACAGTGAGTGTCCTGCTTCAAGTATGAGCTGCGGCAAATTTTTCGCCTCAGCCCAAACTCCTAGCGGGAAACTCACTGTAAACCTCCGCCCATGCGACTGTACCCTTAAAACACTACACTACACTAACACATAATAAAGGATAAAACACTACATAAACAACCCCTTACACTGCCCCCCCCCCCCCCCCCCCAATAAAAATGAAAAACGTATTGTTCGGCATTGTTTCCAAAATGGAGCCTCCGGCTGTTGCAAAACAACAACTCCCAGCACTGACTGGCACTTTAGCAACAGCTGGAGGCACCCTGTTTGGTTATCACTGGCGTAGAATACCCCTATGTCCACCCCTATGCAATCCCTAATTTAGTTCTCAAATGTGCATGGCACTCTCTCACTTCAGAGCCCTGTCGTATTTCAAGGAAACAGTTTAGGGCCACATATGGGGTATTTCCGTACTCGGGAGAAATTGCACTACAAATTTTGGGGGTCTTTTTCTCCCTTTACACCTTATGAAAAGGAAAAGTTGGGGTCTACACCAGCCTGTTAGTGTAAAAAAATAAAAAGTTTCTCACTAACATGCTGGTGTTGCCCCATACTTTTTATGAAGGTAAAAGGCAAAAAAGACCCCCAAAATTTGTAACGCATTTCTCCTGAGTACGGAAATACCCCATATGTGGGTATAAAATGCTCTGCGGGCACACAAAGCGGCTCAGGAGTGAGAGCGCACCATGTACATTTGAGGCCTAAATTGGTGATATTCTACAGGGGTAGCTGATTTTACAGTGGTTCTCACATAAACGGAAAAAATAAAAAATACCCACAGGTGTTTGACAAATTTTCGTTAAAGATGGATGGGAAAATGAAACAAATTTTTTTTTTTTCACTAAAATGCTGGTGTTAGCCTACATTTTTCATTTTCACAAGGGAAAATAGGAAAAAAGCCCCCCAAAATTTGTAACCCCATTTCCTCTGAGTAAGAACATACCCCATATGTGGATGTAAAGTGCTCTGCTGGCGAACTACAATGCTCAGAAGAGAAGGAGCGCCATTGGGCTTTTGAAGAGAAAATGTGTCCGGAATTGAAGGCCATATGTTTACAAAGCCCCCCATGGTGCCAGAACAGTGGACCCCCCCACATGTGACCCCATTTTGGAAACTACACCCCTCACGTAATGTAATAAGGGGTGCAATGAGCATTTACGCCCCACAGGTGTCTGACAGATTTTTGGAATATTGGTCCGTGAAAATGAAAAATTTATTTTTGTATTTGCTCAGCCCACTGTTCCAAAGATCTGTCAAATGCCAGTGGGGTGTAAATGCTCACTGCACCCCTTATTAAATTCTGTGAGGAGTCCAGTTTCCAAAATGGGGTCACATGTGGGGGGGTCCACTGTTCTGGCACCACCGGGGGGCTTTGTAAACACACATGGCCCCCAACTTTCACTCCAAACAAATTCTCTCTCCCATAAGCTCAATGGCGCTCCTCCTCTTCTGAGCATTGTAGTGTGCCAGCAGAGCACTGACATCCACACATGGGGTATTTCCATACTCAGAAGAAATGGGATTACACATTTTGGGGGTAATTTTCTCCTATTACCCCTTGCAAAAATGTAAAATTTTTAGAAAAACCAGCATTTCAATTATTTTTTTTTTTATTTACACATCCAACTTTAACAAATAGTTGTGAGGTACCTGTGAGGTATTAAGGCTCATTGCACCACTTGTTACGTTACTTGAGGGGTGTGGTTTCCAAAATAGTATGCCATGTTGTTTTTTTTGCTGTTCTGGCACCATAGGGGCTTCCTAAATGCGACATGCCCCCCAAAAACCATTTCAGCAAAATTTGCTTTCCAAAAGCCAAATGTGACTCCTTCTCTTCTGAGCATTGTAGTTCGCCCGCAGAGCATTTAACGTCCTAACATGGGGTATTTCCATACTCAGAAGAGATGGTATTACAAATTTTGGGGGGCATTTTCTCCCATTACCCTTTATTAAATGGTAAATTTTGGGGGAAAACTGCACTTTATTGAAAATTTTTTTCATTTACACATCTGACTTTAACAAAAAGTCGTCAAACACCTGTGGGGTGTTAAGGCTCACTGGACCCTTTGTTACGTGCTTTGAGGGGTTTAGTTTCAAAAATTGAATGCCGTGTGGGGTTTTTTCTGCTGTTCTGTTCCATAGGGGCTTCCTAAATGTGACATGCCCCCCAAAAACCATTTCAGAAAAACTCACTCTCCAAAATCCCATTGTCGCTCCTTCCCTTCTGAGCCCTCTACTGCTCCAGCCGAACACTTGACATACACATATGAGGTATTTCCTTACTCAAGAGAAATTGGGTTACAAATTTTGAGGGGATTTTTCTCTTTATACCCCCTTGCAAAAATTCAAAAACTGGGTCCACAAGAACATGCGAGTGTAAAAAATGAAGATTTAGAATTTTCTCCTTCATTTTGCTGCTATTCCTGTGAAACACCTAAAGGGTTAACACACTTACTGAATGTCATTTTGAATACTTTGAGGGGTGAAGTTTTTATAATGGGGTCATTTGTGGGGTATTTCTAATAAGAAAGCCCTTTAAATCCACTGGTCGATGAAAAATTCCTATTTTGAAAATTTTGTGAAAAATTGGAAAATTGCTGCTGAACTTTGAAGCCCTCTGATGTCTTCCAAAAGTAAAAACATGTCAATTTTATGATGCAAACATAAAGTAGACATATTTTATTTGTGAATCAAAACATAATTTATTTGGAATATCTATTTTCCTTACAAGCAGAGAGCTTCAAAGTTAGAAAAATGCATAATTTCCAATTTTTTCATAAAAGAAATTACTAAAAATGTTGCACAAATGTCGCACCAGCGACTACACGATTTTTCGTGCGACATTTTGACTGCAAAGCGAGAAAAGCCAGTTTTCCAAACTTAACTACGTAGCAATAATTTAAAAAATGGACTATGGGTAGTCTGGAATTTATTAACTGCGACAGTCGCAACTGCGCAAAAAAAGTTTAGTAAAAATTTACAAAATTTACTCCAGCTCAAACATGGAGCAGAAAAAGCTACTACCAAAGTAAAAAAGAAAAAATTGCTTATGTGAAAGAAAATTATCAACAGGCGGAAACCAGTTGATAAATAAGTCACACATAAGCAAAAAATAAAATAAAGAAAAAAGTAATAAAAAAAGGAATACATAAGCAAACATTGATAAATGTCCCTCAATATGTCTCAGAAAAAATGTCTCGGAATCAGAATAAAAGGGTAAAGCATCCCAGAGTTATTAATGCTTAAAGTGAAAGTGGTCAGCAAAAAACGTTCTGGTCCTACAGTGAAAATTGGCCTGGTCCTTAACCCCTTAACGACAATGGACCTAAATTTATGTCATGGTGACGTGGTACTTAGCGCACCATGACGTATATTTACGCGCCGCCATGATCGCGAGCACCATAGCTCGCGTCATGTCCGGCAGGTCCCGGCTGCTATCAGCAGCCAGGGACCTGCCAGTAATGGCGGACATCCGCGATCGCGCGGATGTCCGCCATCATAGGCGTGCGCAGCCTGTTGCATTAGGGTGTGCACCCTAAAGCACAAACTCACTCAGCGCAAGCGTGCGTGTGTTTATGTATATGTATGTATATATATATATATATATATATATATATATATATATATATATATATACACTTACATATACACACACACACACACACTCTTGCTTGCATAGTGTAGGAGGATTGGATCCAGGGCCGGTTTTAGGCTTAGCATGGCCCTGGGCAAAATCAGAAGTGGGGTCCCAAAAGTTGTAATAGTGCACTAATCAGATTAGCACATTTTTGGTCACTTCAAATACCATAAAAAATATCTAAAAAGCAAAAAAAAAAAAAAAAACAACAATGGGACCGATAAAAACTACAAATCACAGCGCTAAAAATGACCCTCATATATCCCCATATACAGAAAAATAAAAGTGTATAGGGATCAGAATAGTACAATTTTATATTTTTGTATTCACATTAGGTTGGCAGCATAGTTCCCCCACATTATGTTGGCAGTATAAATCTCCCACATTAGGATGGAAATATATTTCCCCCACATTAGGTTGGCAGTATAGTTCCCCCACATTAGGTTAGTAGTACAGTTCCCCCACATTAGGTTGGCAGTATAGTTCCCCCACATTAGGTTGGCAGTATAGTTCCCCCACATTAGGTTAGTAGTACAGTTCCCCCACATTAGGTTGGCAGTATAGTTTGCCCACATTAGGTGCAGTACAGTTCCCCCACATTAGGTGCAATATAGTTCCCCCACATTAGGTGCTGTATAGTTATAATTGTAGGGAGGAGGGCAAGTCTAGAATTTACCATGAGGCTTACGGGACTAATTCTACCCCTGATCTTATATTTGCCAAGGGGTTCAATGGGCGGAGCCAAAGGGTTGTCAAAATTAGGTTTTGCATAGAGTGTCAAAAATCCATGCACCAGCCCTGACTAGACCTCCCACTTGTGTGTATGTTTGCTGGTGTTTATAAGGATGCATTTGATGCGGATTGGAAAAAAAATTGTTAGTTGAATGGTAAAACTGATGTTTTTCTTTACTTGGCAAACAGAAGAACGCTTTTACTATAAGAGGGTGGCACAGAGGGGGGAATATTCCAAATAGAATTTTTTTTTGCACCAGATTGGTTGATAAAGTGATGTAGCACCCAGCAAGCTTGGAGCAGCATGCACGTTGTAGTTTTGGGTCTGCAGCTGACCCAAAACTAGGACTCCCAGCATATTGCACCATAATCTAAATTGTACTCCTATATAGTGCAAGATGTGTGGAGTTGTAGTTTTGGTCATCATAGATTGTATCAGGGCATGCTGGGAATTGTAGTTGGTAACTGCACCTCCCAGCATTGCATTCCTTCAAGGAATGCAATGCTGGGATTTGCAGTTACCAACTACAATTCCCAGCATGCCCTGATACAATATGTGGTGACCAAAACTACAACTCCCATTATGTTGCACTATGCTATAATATAGGTTATATGGTGCTACATGCTGGGGGGAGCTGTAGTTTTGGGTCAGCTGCAGAGATGTAGGCTGGAATCTGGATCAAGGAAATTTCTTGATCCAGATTCCAGCCTATATCTCTGCAGCTGACCCAAAACTACAGCTCCCCCCAGCATGAAGCACCATATAATCTATATTATAGTATAGTGCAACATAATGGGAGTTGTAGTTTTGGGTCAGCTGCAAAACCATAAGCTGTATCAGGGCATGCTGGGCATTACAGATAGTAACTGCAACTCCCAGCATGCCCTGATACAATCTTGGTCTGCTCTGCAGCTGTCCCAAAATTAATGCATTGCTTCCCCAGGACTCAGGAGTATTGTGCAACATAATGGGAGTTGTAGTTTTGGGTCAGCTGCAAAACCATAGACTGTATCAGGCTGATGCAGCCTATGGTTTTGCCGCTGACCCAAAACTAATTTTGGGACAGCTGCAGAACAGACCGAGATTGTATCAGGGCATGCTGGGAGTTGCAGTTAATACTAACTGTAATGCCCAGCATACCCTGATACTATCAGGGCATGCTGGGCGTTACAGTAGTAACTGCAACTCTCAGCATGCAACTCCCAGCATGCCCTGACCACACCACACATGCCCAGGCTCACAGCTCAGGACTACATTCCCATCATGTATGATTGTGACTGTCTATTATATGTAGCCTACATACAGGGCTGGCATCAGAAATTTTGGGGCCCCTTACACAGCTTGTGGTCTGCCCCTACCCCCCCCCCCCCCCCTCCCATGCTCCCCGCGGCAAACACTAGATTTTATCTTAGTATCGGGCTTAGAAACATAAAATAATATCGCCACCCTGTATTAATTTTGTAGTGAATACTGTAAGGAAATAAAAGCCACTATAGGCAGGCCAGTATCACTAATAACACCACAATACAAGGGACATATAATTCTTCCACACCATGATCACTACCATTACCACTGACTAATACTCCTATATAGTTATTGAATAAAAACCACTATACAAATACCAATATCCCCCATACAGTGACCATACAGAAATAGATACCAGCTGTACACAGGTGCTGCAGACCATATAAGTCATTATAATTACATATTCACAGGGGCGTCTTCTCTGATCAGAGTCGTTCACTTTTCTCTTTCTTCTCCATCTGTCCTGGGTCATCGTGAAGATTTCTCCCGGTCACAATTCTTCTTCAAAGAATCTGCCGGACAAACATTTTAGGCTCCTCGCTACAGCAAAGTCCTCACCTCTATACAAACCCCCTATATGTATTACACTGCCCCATATAGTATTAGATCCCTCTGTGCAGCTGTATAGTATTAGGCCCCAACATTGTCCCTATAGATTAGCAGGCCCAAACATTGCCCCCATAGGGTATTATGCCCCTCATATAGCCCCCATAGTATGTTATGCCCCTCACATTGCCCTTCACTGTACATTATGCCCCTCATTTTGCCCCCCATTGTATATTATCCCCCTCATATTGCCCCCATTGTATATTATCCCCTCTCATTTTGTCCCCATTGTATATTATGCTGCTCATAATGCTCTACCTTTCTATATTACCCCTTGATATTGCTCCTCTTTCCATATTACCCCCCTCATATTGCTCCCCAGGGGGGTAGCTTGAAACCACAGGGCTTCGATGCAAAACATTTCCCTGGATAATGTGGTAGGTAGCTAACCAGTTAGGTAGGTAGGAAGGAAGACAGCCAGGTAGGTATGCAGTTAGGTTGCCAGGTAGTTAGGTAGAGAAATAGCCAGGTACCCAAATAGATAGGTTTCTAGGTTGGCAGGTAGTTTGGTAGAAACATAGCAAGGTAGGTAGTCAGGTATAAAAAACAGGTAGGTATAGCCAGGTAGGTAGATAGATAGATTGCCAGGTAGGTATGAAGACATGTAGGTAGGTAGTTAGCTAGGTTGCCAGGTAGGTAGGTAGGTAGCCAGTTAGTGTCCTAGGTTGCCCGGTAGGTAGGTAGCTAGGTAGGAAGACAGTAAGACAGGTAGATACGTAGGTGGGAATACACTCAGGTAGGTAGGCAGCAGGTGGTGGAATAAATCTCTCAAAAAGTAGCATGGGTAATACGTTGTTTCTCAACCAGGGTGTCTCCAGCTGTGGCAAAACTACAACTCCCAGTATGCCCGGAGAGCCAAACGCTGTCCGGGCATGCTGGGAGTTGTAGTTTTGATACAGCTGGAGACACCCTGTTTGGGAAACACTGCTCTTTGTTTGTGAAATACAGAATTGGCTAGAACAGTGTTTCCCAATCAGTGCGTCTCCAGCTGTTGCAAAACTACAACTCCTAGCATGCCCTGACAGCCTTTGGGCATGCTGGGTCTTGTAATTTTGCAACAGCTGGAAGGGAAACACTGGTTTAACATAATGTGTATGCTGAATATGCTAGCACAGTGTTTCCCAACCAGTGTGCCTCCAGCTGTTGCAAAATTACAAGACCCAGCATGCCCAAAGGCTGTCAGGGCATGCTGGGATTTGTAGTTTTGCAACAGCTGGAGGCACACTGGTTGGGAAACACTGGTTTAACATAATGTGTATGCTGAATATGCTAGCACAGTGTTTCCCAACCAGTATGTCTCCAGCTGTTGCAAAACTACACTCCCAGCATGCCCAAAGGCTGTCAGGGCATGCTGGGATTTGTAGTTTTGCAACAGCTGGAGGCACACTGGTTGGGAAACACTGGTGTAACATGATGTGTATGCTGAATAGGCTAGGACAGTGTTTCCCAACCAGTGTGCCTCCAGCTGTTGCAAAACAACAACTCCTAGCATGCCCTGACAGCCTTTGGGCATGCAGGGAGTGTAGTTTTGCAACAGCTGGAGGCACACTGGTGTAACATGATGTGTGTGGTTCCCATACATCCCCCTCCCCCCCCCCCCCCACGTACAAAAAAAAAAAAGATACACACCATGTCCCACAAGGCGATCTTCAACAGCCGGGTCGCGTCCTATCTTCTCCATAGGGTAGGCGCCAGTGATTGATGTCATCGGCGCCTGCGTCGGGGCAGAGGTTATGGCCTGCTCTGAACTGTATACAGCTCAGAGCGGAAGTTGGACAGCAGCAGTGTGAAAAGTGCTTGTTTTTAAATTTTTTTTATTTTTACCGGCAAGTGGGCGGGCGATGGGGAGGGGGACCTCCCGCCGGCCACTGCAAATTTAAAGAGGCAGTGGCCGCCAGCCCCGGAGGTGTGTGTGGCTGCTGCATTCTGACTAATTGGCTGACTGTATGTAGTCAGTCAATCAGTCAGCATGCAGTGTACAGTGCGGGCCCCCAGCTGGGCGGGGGGGGGGGGATTGGGGTTGGTTGGCGTTGGTGATGTCGGGCGGGTGATGTCGGGGATGTCCGGTGGGGCTGGGGTTTAGTATTGAGAAAAAAAAAGTCCTGCAGCAGCGGGCAGGGGTGATTAGGGTGTGCCTGTGCACACCCGGCACAACCTGTGCGCACGCCTATGTGCCGTGATCAACATAGATCAAGGCATCTGCGGTAGTGCGTTACTTTGAATGGACGATCGGATCACCCTCACCTTGCTCCGGCCTTCTCCCAGGGTCTTCTGCTCTGGTCTGAGATCGAGCAGACCAGAGCAGAAGATCAGCGATAATACTGAGCAGTGCTGTGTCCCCAACATAGCACTGAACAGTATTAGCAATCAACTGATTGCTATGAATAGTCCCCTATGGGGACATAAAAAGTGTTAAAAAAAAAAAAAAAAAGTAAAACAATGTTAAATGAAAAAGTAAAAAAATTTGAAAAATCCCCTCCCCCAATAAAAAAGTAAAACGTCAGTTTTTCCCATTTTACCCACAAAAATCATAAAAAAATAATACTTTGGTATTTGATATCGCCGCGCGCGTAAAAGTTTGAACTACTAAAATATATTGTTAATCATCCCGTACGGTGAACGGCGTAAACGTAAAAAAAAAAAAAAAAAAAGTTCAAAATTGCAGTTTTTTTGTCACATTTTATTCCCCAAAAAATTTTATCAAAAATTAATAAAAGGTAAAACCTAAGCAAACATGGTAATGATAAAAACTACTGATCATGGCACAGAAAATGAGCCCTCATATCATCCCATATAGGGAAAAATGAGAAAGTTATAGGTGGTCAAAATAGGGCAATTTCAAACATACTATTTTTGTTAAAATGGTTTGAGATTTTTTTTAAGCGGTACAATTATAGAAAAGCAGATAACATGGGTATCATTTTAATCGTATTGACCCACAGAATAAAGAAAACATGTTATTTTTACCGGAAAGTGTACAGCGTGAAAACAAAACCTTCCAAAATTTGCTAATTTGTGGTTTTCTTTTCAATTTTCCCACATAGATAATATTTGTTTGGTTGCGCCGTACATTTTATGGTAAAATAAGTGATGTAATTACAAAGTACAATTGGTGATGCAAAAAACAAGCCCTCATATGGGTCTGTGGATGGAAATATAAGAGAGTTATGATTTTTAGAAGGCAAGGAGGAAAAAACGAAAATGCAAAAATAAAATCGGTCTGGTTCTTAAGGCCAAAATGGGCCTGGTCCTTAAGGGGTTAAAGGTGCTAGAAAGTTGAACAGATTTGTAAATTACTTCTATTTAAACATCGTAATCCTTCCAGTACTTATCAGCTGCAGTATGCTCCACAGGAAGTTCCTTTCTTTTTTAATTTCCTTTCTGTCTGACCATAGTGCTCACTGCTAACACCTCTGTCCATTTTAGGAACTGTCCAAAGCAGGATAGGTTTGCTATGGGGTTTTGCTTGGCCAGATCCAGACTGCAATAATTGGTTCCAGCCCTCAGGAGAGAGAGCCCTTCTTCACATTACATTTTGACCTTCTGGTGGAAATATACATCAGGAGAATCCCCAACTTATACCTTCAACAGAAGTTTGCAGCATATCCCACTGTAAAGTTAAACAGTGGCATATATTGCCTGCTCCACAACTGCATGTACAGAAATGTGCTTCTCTTGCTATCTTTAACAGTCCCATAGACTTGTGTGGAGTTGCAGTGCCAATACTTGATCACACCTTATTCAAACATGGACACTCTCATGATTGAGCATTGGGACCCCCATCGATCAGACACTTATCACCTATCCTATGGCCTTGTCCTTATGGGAAACCCTTTATAATGATTAAACTAAAGCTCAAAATACCATGCCACCTGGCCAACTTCTACAGCCAAACAAAAGGCCAGTTACTACAAAATGCCAGGAGTCATGTGACCCCTCTTTACAATAGGCTTCAAGTACCATAAATATAACTCGTTGGAGTACTGTTTTTTTATCAACTGATGACAGAAAGTTAAATAGATTTGTCAATTACTTCTATTAAAAAATGGTAACCCTTCCAGTACTTATTAGCTGTTGAATACTACAGAGGAAATTCTTTTCTTTTTGGAACACAGAGCTCTCTGCTGACAGTTCCTAAAATGGACAGAGATGTCAGCAGAGAGCACTGTGCTCGTGATGTCAGCAGAGAGCACTGTGTTCCAAAAAGAAAAGAATTTCCTCTGTAGTATTCAGCAGCTAATAAGTACTGGAAGGATTAAGATCGCATGTGGAAGGCAGCATCAATATACGATGCTTTTGTATGTCGGGGCCATCGCATAAATGGCTATTCGGCAGCGCAGACTGCTTCATCTGCCACTTAGCCGTTTAAGGTTCCCCGTGTGCTCCGGTGAGTATCACTCACCTGTCCCCAGCACTCTGGACTGTTCTCTTCAGGATCCCCTGCATCGCCGTCGCTCTCCTTCGTCATCATCATATCGCCGCGCACACCGTCCCGTCATCCAAAAGGAGCGGAGTGCGCAGCGACGTGATGACGGCGATGAAGAGCGACGATCCCAGGCAGCAGAGACGGTCCGGAGCGGCGGGGACGCGGCGACAGCAATGGAGGGCGACATTCAGGGCAGCAGTGACGGTCCGGTTCGGCGGGGACAGATGAGTGTAACTTCCTATTCGGATCCCTCAACATAGATGGTTTCAACTAGCGATGGTTCATTTGGAAAGGATAACAATCGAATGTTGAGGGACCTCTGTATATGGTGATATTAAACAAAATAAACATTTGAAAATAAAAAAATATAAAATAGCCATTGTCAATATTATCCCTTTAATAACATATCAAGTAACAAAAAACAAGTTTATCTGAAATGTTTTTGACTTTTTTTTATATAGGTTCTATACTGTATACTGAGATATGTGACATATTACAATATAGGATTAACATTTTATTGGATCTTCATTCATTAAGTGAGTGTATAAAATGGAAAGTTATACAATGATTTGAGGTGCTCATCTTTCCTCATGTATTAGCTGGAATGAGCCCTTACTTCTAGCTTAGCAGTGTCGGAATAATGTCTATCGCCAGATGGAGAACTGGGCACACTGCTGAGATACAAGTATGTTCATCAGAATGAAGAGGTGTGTTTGGATTTTGGGACAACAGGATTCTGCCAAAGTCAAATACCTTAATTATGGTTTTGTGACTCAAGAAATTTCGCATATGGATTTGGAACTGTAAAGTCTTTATTGCCGGGGGAAAGAAAACAAGAGAAATAGATATTTGCACAGTTTACTGTTTGTATACTAAAATGATCCTCTTAGAAAGAGTGCTGAAAATAGTTTCAGGAGATTGTAAAAAAATATTTTTGGCTGGTAATGGCTTACATTTTATTAACTTGTAGTATAATTATTATACTACCAAAAACATGAAAAAAAAACAGCACCAATCTAATCCATTTGCAGTGTCTGGTACTGCAGCTCAACCCTATCCAATTGAGCTATGATGCCAGATATAAGCCCTTGGTGAGAATGCCACTGTTTCGGAAAGTAAATAGTTATGTTTCGTAAAATCTCCTTTATTTGTCCTTTTACTCAAACTACATGCACTACTGAGCTTGTTGCTCAGGTCTTTGAAAGCTTGAAAGAAAACAATGCTGATGCAGTTGAAAGTTACATTTTCACATATCTGACCTTAATAAAATAGAAAAGATAGAAATAAAATTGAATTTACTGTTTCACTGTTTTACAGACTTGAGTCTAAGAAAGACACCAAGCCTATTTTCATGTTGCTTCAGTTTGCATGTTTTGCATATGCACTGGGGAATTGCAACATGGCAATGGATGGGGATCCGCTGTGCTCCTGAACTGGTTTGGCTTTGGGCTGTGCTCTGGAGTGCACACTAAGTACATTCTAGATTTTCAACCTTTATTTTGTAGCAATTGGACCTCTGCTGCAGATCAAGTGTGGTTCTCGTGTGGATAGTGGCTGGACCGGCAGACCAGGTGGCACCAGTGTGAGGTATTAGGGGATCAGGCAAGAAACCAAAGTTAGCAGCCTGGGTCAAGCCCTGAAGAGTCCATACAGTACACAGGGATGAGGCAGGAGTCAAGAACAGGCAAGGGGGTCAAGGCAGGCAGCACAGCAATCTGGGTCAGCCACAGTAGAGTTAGTATGGTACACTGGAACCAAGCAGAAACAGAGTTGGGAAAGGCAGGCCCAGGTCATACATGGATAACAGGATCTGATAGAGGACACCTTCACTATGAACAATATGGAATCACAATGCCACTTAGGCACAGAATGTTTGGTAGGTCACCCTTATATAGAAAATGGCAAGCATGGATAGGTGAGGAAAGATTCGGGAATGTGTATGGTGCCCCCATAAGCCACACCAGGAAGTACATCAGTATGGCGGTGGCCAGCAGAAACAGTGACATTGTGTAAAGATGGTTGGTAAGGGGCAGCTCACTGGCTGGGGCAAAATGCTGAAGAACAATGGCAACTGAGGCAGGAGAGTTGACAATGTAAGGCACAGGATAATGGGGTGAGTGACAAGATGCCAATGGCATGGATGACATGATCAAATATCCTATCAATGTATATTTGTTGAACATATTTGTTGGCTGTGATGGGCTATACATATAACAAAACAGTGTCCAGTTGGCATGTATCTAGCTGGTTGTGCTGACTTCTGTATGCCGATGCACATAGCAGAAAATATATACTGTGCGGTGTATGGATTTTAGTGATGAGCGGCATATGCCATATTTCGTGATATTTTGCGAATATATGTAAGAATATTCATCCTATATTCACTAAATTCACATATTCTATATATTCGCGGTTATATTCGTGTGCATGCGTGTGCATGCCGATAACTATCTACCTATTTGTCTATATTATCTATCCATCAATCTATCCAAAAAAGAACTTCAGCAGCACACCCGTCAATTCCATTGAATATAGGTGGTATTTTATTGACCCATGTCACATGCATCTGACATGGTTCAATAAAATACCACCTATATTCACTGGAATTGACGGGTGTGCTGCTGAAGTTCTTTTTGGATGTATCTATACAGTCTCCGACTGGGACTGTATTCATCTGTCTGCACCCCGGGACTATCTGTTAGTATTGTGGTTGTGCTGCCTACCTCCTGGATTGGTATCCATCTATCTATTTATTTATTGAATGCCTAATATTCTTAGCGAATGTGAGGATATTCCCGAATATTCGCATATTCTCATATTTGCAAAAATTTGCTCTCCAGTCTAATACAGTAAATAGGAAATGTAAAATATGTGTAGCTCACTTAGGATAAAAGAAATAATGTGCTTGAGGTTAAAGGTGTTGCCTTCACCCAAAAGGCCTAATGTAATATGTAGAAATTATAAATAAAAAATATTTATGTGAACCAGTCCTCAAAAGCACAGGGGAGAGAAAAAGGAAAAGACTAGTGGAGATGGGATCCAAGAAATGGTCTTTATTATATAAAAAGGATATATATGACCAATCGCCTAGCAGGGCCCTTGCTAAAGGCGAATGGAATATATTGGGTAAAAAATAGATATAATAAAAAATACAGAATATAGTAGGATTAAAATGAGATAAATATGATGGGTAAGTAGCACCAAAGAAAATTCATTAATTAAATATCTGCTGCATATATCAGGAGAAAACGTTCTCAGTCCATGTAATTCATAGGGATATTTCAATGAAAAATCCACAAGAAATGTCCAGAATGAAAAGTCACAATTAGTTTGGGTGTGTCCGGAGTAACGATATATGGTAGTGAGTGTAGCGACAATAGCTACAATAGGAAATTCTTGGACAGGTAATGCAGACAATGTGGCAAACACTGTCAGCGATGAAGATGTCAAGTCTCGGTGCACAGCACCACTCACCCTCCTTTGGAGTCCTCAGGTCCGGGCTGGCACGGCTGAGTCCGGCACTCTGGATATCAATGCCCGCCTGGGTGGTATGCTGGGTGAATGGCTGAATCTCCGGGGGTCCGAGTGTCCTGGGCTGGCACGGGAGGCGTCCGGCCTTGGGGAGGATGATGTCCAGGAGTAACTCTGCCGACCGGGGCTGTGAGAGGATGCAGGTAACAGGTGGTGCGGATTGCACGTATGAATAAGGTGCTAACAGCGCGCGTGCAGCAGTGGTCCCGGAATCGTGGGCATCCAGCTGTTGCAATTGGAATATGGCAGATACAGTCTATTTGAAGTGATATACACTTATGGATAAGGTGCAGATAATGGGCTAGACGCGTTTCAAGGCCGCGGGCCTTTTCTTCAGTAGCTATAGGTGACACACCTATAGCTACTGAAGAAAAGGCCCGCGGCCTTGAAACGCGTCTAGCCCATTATCTGCACCTTATCCATAAGTGTATATCACTTCAAATAGACTGTATCTGCCATATTCCAATTGCAACAGCTGGATGCCCACGATTCCGGGACCACTGCTGCACGCGCGCTGTTAGCACCTTATTCATACGTGCAATCCGCACCACCTGTTACCTGCATCCTCTCACAGCCCCGGTCGGCAGAGTTACTCCTGGACATCATCCTCCCCAAGGCCGGACGCCTCCCGTGCCAGCCCAGGACACTCAGACCCCCGGAGATTCAGCCATTCACCCAGCATACCACCCAGGCGGGCATTGATATCCAGAGTGCCGGACTCAGCCGTGCCAGCCCGGACCTGAGGACTCCAAAGGAGGGTGAGTGGTGCTGTGCACCGAGACTTGACATCTTCATCGCTGACAGTGTTTGCCACATTGTCTGCATTACCTGTCCAAGAATTTCCTATTGTAGCTATTGTCGCTACACTCACTACCATATATCGTTACTCCGGACACACCCAAACTAATTGTGACTTTTCATTCTGGACATTTCTTGTGGATTTTTCATTGAAATATCCCTATGAATTACATGGACTGAGAACGTTTTCTCCTGATATATGCAGCAGATATTTAATTAATGAATTTTCTTTGGTGCTACTTACCCATCATATTTATCTCATTTTAATCCTACTATATTCTGTATTTTTTATTATATCTATTTTTTACCCAGTATATTCCATTCGCCTTTAGCAAGGGCCCTGCTAGGCGATTGGTCATATATATCCTTTTTATATAATAAAGACCATTTCTTGGATCCCATCTCCACTAGTCTTTTCCTTTTTCTCTCCCCTGTGCTTTTGAGGACTGGTTCACATAAATATTTTTTATTTATAATTTCTACATAATACAGTAAATAGTATAGGAGCCTTCTTTAGACCACAAGCTGAAAGCAGGGAGGGATGATGTGTTTTGCGGGGGAAAAAATTACGAATATTCGTAATTGCGAATATATAGTGCTATGTTCGCTAATATGCAAAATTTGCAATAAATATTTGAATTGCGAATATTCGCGCTCAACACTAAGGGGTTTTATTTTTAAAATGTAAGTCTATGGTCAATGTATGCAACTGTATGGCACATCGTAGCACAGGGTAGTATGTTTGGCGCAACAGATTTTTCCAGTGTTTACATTGAACATAAAAATGATACATAAATAGTGTAAACAAAGCCTCAGTCTCATATGTGGTACATCAACTCCTTCAGACATACAGTAAATTAGGGCATAGAAACCAAATTGCACATAGGAATCAACTTTTATCTCTCAAAACTTTTTCTCAAAATTCCTTTTACAATCTGCTTAGCTATGAAAAAGTGCCACCCCTGGATTCCTTATCCATTAGCTGAAGCTGACATCGAGTGAAGCAATGCATAGCGTGTCTATTAATACTCCACAATCCATTTCTGTCAGGATGATTTGCAATATATAACAAAGTTTTCCAATTATAAGGGTCACCATATTATTAATTGTGTGTTGTACAAATCCATGATATGGAGCCTTTATTGTACATGTACAGGGAAAAGAAAGCAAAAAAAGACTGAAGGTTACCAAAATTAATAAATTTGGGGACACCAAAAACAGGGTTCAGCAGGCTCCATAAATTTTCTGCTCACCTTAAGGGTACAGAAAGTATGCATATCACCCTGTTAGGGGTACACAGTTGAAATATGGTCTCATGAAAGCCGAAAGGTTCCATCAAAAAAGCCACTTGAAGTCCTGTATAGATGCTGGATAATAGACAAAATGCGTTTTATTCAGTACATGAAAAATTTATTTCAGGGTTAGCACCCCTTCTTTAGTTTGAGAGAGTACCCTATCTATCTGTCCATCTGAAGAAGGGGTGCTAACTCCGAAACACGTCATTGCTATACTGAATAAAGCACATTCATCTCTAAATCTTCATCTTTAATAACTTAGGCACTACTGAGCATTAGTGTTGCTCGCGAATATTCGCAATTCGAATATTATTCGCGAATATCGCATATTCGCGAATTCGCGAATTTCGCGAATATAGCGCTATATATTCGTAATTACGAATATTCGTTTTTTTTTTTTTTTTTTTTCTTCACAGTGCACATCACAGTGATCATCCCTCTCTGCTTTCAGCTTGTGTGGTGTAAAGAAGGCTGTAATACTACTGTGCGAGACTGGCGTGCGAAAATTCGCATATGCGAAAATTAGCATATGCTAATTTTCGCATATGCGAATTTGCGCGTATGCTAATTTTGTATATGCTAATTTTCACATATATTAATTTTCGCATACGCGAATTTTCGCAAATGCGAAAATAAAACGAGGATATAACGAATATGCGAATATTCGCGAATATATGACGAATATTCGTCCATATATTCGCGAATATTCGCGAATTCGAATATGGCCTATGCCGCTCAACACTACTGAGCATCTGAATCCAATGTCATCTTTATTGTACATGGGCCTATATGTGCTTAGTATTTTATTGTAAGGTTTTTGTCTTGAAAACATAATTATTGGATGCTTCATCCCATGCGACTTTAAGGAGGCATTTTCCAATATAAATAATGCTTCTAGGGCAGAATATAAGTACATAATAAAACTAAAAGGTTCTGCATGCTACAGTATAGGATCGTGGAAAAGCAATATACATAGACTCTAATCCTTTTACAGCCTCCTATATGGAAGAAAAAAACTACATGTTCAAACTTCTTGTGTCTGTACCTTTTCTTCAATGTTGTACTATAGCTGGATCTTTGCCTAATCCATTGTGCATGTAGCATAGATATAAGAATAAGTGAAAAATGGGCTGACATGAGGACAGAAATGTTAACTGCCCTTTCAAGAACCTGGCAACACAGGATTGTACTATTTCATTTCTTCTGCTGAATTAATCTAATCAGCACCACTTTCAGGAAACAGCTTCCCTTAATGAGATGAGAAGTGCCAACCTATTTGTATTCCTTCCACCATCCACTGGCATTCTCGTATAATTGGCAAAGAAACCTCTACATCAGACCATTGCCTGTGACAATATTATAATGGCTTTGAGTAAAGTTGTAGAGATAATAGTGCTCTTTAGATTGTCTCAGCTTCTACCTTGGCAAATACTTACTTCAGATTATTTTCTAGTGGATTTAAAGTGATATATATATATATAATTTTTTATTATTATTTTTTTTTTTAAAATAGGAAACTGGTATACAAAACTGACCAGTCAAAAATGTTCATCTTTCAGGGAGAAAATGCATCACTAATGTTTTATGCAAGACCTTTGATTCTAGGCCAGACCCTTCTAAAATAGGAAAAATACACAATGACCTAATGGAAATTACCTAAATGTTATCTCTACATTAAAATGTACCTGTTGTTAACAAAAACTTTTGAAATAATGTAGATAATACCATTATATGTGTAATATACATTGGCTAAAAAATATGTATATTTTTTGGTGACAAAATGCTGTCCCTGCAGCTATTGCCTGTGTGTCTCTGTGAGGAGACCAAATACAGGAAGTAAGGGCGGGACAAGTAGGGCTCTGTGCAGGCTCCTGTCTTGTCAGTCATCCTGATGTGTGAATCGGGAGTGAGTGACAGAGCCTCAGTGCACAGATCACCGCTTGTCCTCAATGTACAGAGTCCAGCTTGTCCTCAGTGTACAGAGCCCTGCTTGTCCTCAGTGTACGGAGCCCTGCTTCTCCTCAGTGTACAGAGCCCTGCTTGTCCTCAGTACAGAGCCCTGCCTGTCCTCAGTGTAAAGAGCCCTGCTTGTCCTCAGTGTACAGAGCCCTGCTTGTCCACAGTGTACAGAGCCCTGCTTGTCCTCAGTGTAAAGAGCCCTGCTTGTCCTCAGTGTACAGAGCCCTGCTTGTCCTCAGTGTACAGAGCCCTGCTTGTCCTCAGTGTACAGAACCCTGCTTGTCCTCAGTGTACAGAGCCCTGCTTGTCCTCAGTGTACAGAGCCCTGCTTGCCTTCAGTGTACAGAGCCCTGCTTGTCCTCAGTGTACAGAGCCCTGCTTGTCCTCAGTGTACAGAGCCCTGCTTGTCCACAGTGTACAGAGCCCTGCCTGTCCTCAGTGTAAAGAGCCCTGCTTGTCCTCAGTGTACAGAGCCCTGCTTTTCCTCAGTGTACAGAGCTCTGCATGTCCACCCATATATTCTGTATTTGGACTCCTCACAGACACACACAGACAATAGCTGTAGGGAAAAAAAACAATGTATATTACAAATATACATATTATTGTATTAACTACATTATATAAAATGTTTTTGTTAACAACAGATACAATTTAAGGGAGTATTATGGTAGGGAGCATTATTTTAAAAGCTTTCCCAGAATGTCGGCATTTAAAAAAAAAAAAATGGATTTACCTCCTGCCACTGCTCCGGCGCCTTGGTTTCCTGCTCCTGTTCTCCTCTGCCGTCTTCTTCCTGCTTCCTGTGGTAGACTCATTACACTGCTGTTTAGCTAATCGCCAGCCACAGCAATGTCCCACATCATCCAGTGATGGGCTGTGTGGCAGTGTGATGCATGGAGCCCTGGCCCCGGTCTTCTTTCTAGTGCCAAGGCCCAAAACGTCAGACTGCTGCTCAGCCTATTACGGTTCGTGTGGGAACACTGCTGTGGCCAGCTATTAGCTAAGCCTCAGTGTGACAAGTTGATCACAGGAAGCAGGAAGATGATTGAATTGGAGGCCGAGAGCAGGAAATCAATGTTTTTTTTTTTTTTTTTTTATTGAACTCAATAGAAAAACAGCCTATAGTGCACACATTTATTAGTTTTACAGACAAAACTTTTATGGCTGTAAAATGTAGTAGCATGTCCTTTTTTGTAATTTTACTACGTAAAAAAAGCCTTTAAAAAAAAAAAAATCCTGCAAAAACTGGTGAAATATGGCCAAAAGTTCCATCTATTTTTTTTTATTTTTTATAAATAACGAAATATTCGTTTAGGCTAAAAGTATGGCCAAAAACCTAAGGGTGCCACTTTTGAATAATTTTTACTTTTTGATCATTTCTTTTTAATACAAAAAAATTCTGGACCTTCTTTTACACAATATGTAATTACCCAGTCCATGGATCCCTTGTTTGTAAGTGTGAGGTAAATTTTCTCCCACCCACACATCAGCCTCCACTCATTGTAGCACAGCTGAGCTCCCTTGAATGCATATTTAATCAATATATTACCTTGTTTCAGAAATTTAAACAGATTTGTAAATTACTTCTATTAAAAAATCTTAATCCTTCTAATAATTATCAGCTGCTGAAGTTGAGTTGTTCTTTTCTGTCTGGCAACAGTGCTCTCTGCTAACATCTCTGACTGTCTTGGGAATTGTCTAGAAGAGGTTTGCTATGGGGATTTGCTTCTACTCTGGACAGTTCCTGAGACAGGTGTCATCAGAGAGCACTTAGACAGAAAATAACTCAACTTTAGCAGCTCATAAGTACTGAAAAGACTAAGATTTTTTAATAGACGTAATTTACTAATCTGTTTAACTTTCTGGAGCCAGTTGATATATTAAAAAAAAGTTTTTTTTCCTGGCTAACCCCTTTCATACTACCATTCCCTGCAGCCCTGAGGAAAATGATCGCTCTTCCATCCAGCGGTCGCTCCACCCATCGAAGCACAGCCATGCTCCCTTTCAACACCTGACTGGTGATGTAATATCTTGGGCCGCACTGCAACCTGGGAAAAACCTGAGATGACAATCATTTTGTATGCTGCAAAAAATTTACATTTGGGCAAATATGACATAAGAATTGCGAGACCAGCCATCAAACTTTAAAGCCACTGTAGCACAGTCAAATGAAAAAAATCCCAGAATATCCCTGTAAGATATATGATATCTGTATATGCTGCAGATTTATGTGCTGCAAAATATATATATATATATATATATATATATATATATATATATATATATATACATATATACATATACATATATATATATATATATATATATATATATATATATACACACACACACACTCCTTTCTTTAGTTTGCCTTGGACAGCAGAAAGGCTTGATTTACCACTGGATGTGTGTGTGTGTGTGTGTGTGTGTGTGTATGCCTGGCCTTTAACTGATACGCCTCAATGTAAAGGGTATGTTTCAGCACATAGGTTGTATATGTTTTATTTCTCTCCAAGAATGTTCTGAGTTTTTGAATAAAGGCCTTTAGTAATAAAAATAGATAAAATTATCTTAGCCAAGATTGGATTCAATCCTATTGTGGGCATTTTGTGGCAATCTGCTTTAAATTACCACCACAAGTAAATCCTATTAGCCTGGAATAATGACTGTTTTGTCTTATGGACATTCTATGAATAATTACAATTTTAGATTTTCAGACAACTTTAAAGCTGCAACCCATTACATTTCCATTCAGACGTATGCTTTCGCTCTGACCATAAAAGGTTCTACAATAATCTTTACAACATAAGAATATAAATAGGTTGATGCAAGTGGAGCAGGTTTTGCATTATTAGAAAAGCTTGTAAAGATAGTATGGCGTAATCCCAGCTAAAAATAAACGAACAGATAACATAAAGTATTTCAAGAATATGCAACACACAAAATTTTAGGAAGAACTACATGGTCAGCAAAGTGCCAGATTAAAAGCTTTCCTAAGGGCTTCAATTAAAGGAGAACTGTAGTGCAATAAAGATCGCGAGAAGTCCAACCGCTGGGACCCCTCACATTCTCCTGGACGGGGCCACGGCAGTATGCTGGAAGGGGGCATTCCGTTCCCGCATGACACGGCGGCCGACACCCCCACTCATTGTATCCTATAGAGATACATGGAGGGGGCATGTCTGCCACAGCTTCCTGCTGGAGACGACACAGCTCTTCCTGCAGACGGCCTCGGCCCCGTACAGGAGATCGTGGGGGGCCCCAGTGGATCGGACCCCCCGCGATCTATAACTTATCCCCTATCCTTCAGATAAGGTATAAGTCATATTACAGTACAGTTCCCCTTTAACCTCTTCAGGACGCAGGACGTATGCATATGCCCTGCATCCTGAGTCCTTAAGGATGCAGGCTGTACAGGTACGCCCGTGGGAATTTGGGTCCCCGCCGCTAGCCAGTCAGGGACCGGACTGGGATGTCTGCTGAAATCATTCAGCAGGCATCCCGGCACATCGCCGAGGGGGGTCTTGAGACCCCCGCAAGTCGGCGGTTGCCAGAAATCGCCGGTCAATTCAGACTGGCGATTTTTGGCAATTTCGGTTCCCGGCGCTCACTGGGCAGGGACCGGACCGGGATGCCTGCTGAAATCATTCAGCAGGCATCCCGGCTCGTTGTCAGAGGAGGTCCTAAGACCCCCTCATATCGGTGATCACCGCAGATCACTGGTAAATAGTGTTGGGCGCGAACATTCTCATTTCAAATTTTTATCCAGAATATTGCAAATTTGCGAATATTGCGAATATATACGCTTTATATTCGAAATTACGAATATTAATTTTTTTACGCATATGCACATATTTGCATCTGTGCATCTTCCTTCTTTTAACTTGTGGGCCAATTAGAATGATGCAAATACACTTGTCAGAGGTTATCAAAAACATCCCTAGCAACCAATAGTAAAGGTGCCCACCCCCTCAATGTTTTCTTCCTCGAATACGCGAATATGCAAATATAACAAATACGTGAAATTCGCAAATATAGGATGAATATTGGTCTATAAATTCACGAAATATCGCAAATTCGGATATGGCCAATGCCGCTCATCACTACAGGAAAATACAGACCGGCGATCTGCGGCAATTCCGGGTCATGGGGGTCACATGTTACCCCATGACCCGGATAAGGATGATGATCAGTGGTGTAATATGCACCACCAATCATCATCCGTACTGTACTGGGATGTGACAGTGTTGCCACCCTCCAGTGATTGGGCAGCCGTAGTAACCGCACCAATCACAACAGTATGGGGAGGGGGAGGTGGGGGAAGGAGCATGTTGCTCCGTTCTGCCCACCATACTTCATTTTTTTTTGGTGCAGGGCATTTTCTGCGCTAGAAGTCCATTTCTTTTTTTAAAAGTTTTTTTCCCTTTTTAGTTTACATTTTTTCTGTTAGGGCGGGTTTAGTTAGTTAGGTTAGGGCGGATTAGGGAGGTAGTCTCGCACAACACCACACACAGCACATACACAAATAAAGTTTTCCCACACACAAACACCCCCCCCCCCCCCTCATCCCCATTAGAGTAGGGAAATGGCCTGCAGGGCATTTTCAGCGGAGGAGGCATATGTCATACTTGCCTCTGACACTGAAAGTGCCACAGAGGACGAGGAAGACCCCACCTTCCTCATTTCCTCGTCCTCCTCATCATCTGGTTCTGAAGATGAGCCACTAAGGCGGAAGAGACGCCGCCATGCAGGTCTGCAAACCTCCTCTACTCCTGACCCTGTGCCCCATGCTAGTATGAGTCCCCCTGGTGCTCAAACTAGTCAAGCCCCCCTGCCAAGTTCACTGGTGCCCCATACCTGAGAACTTGTCTGGACTGAGCCAGCAGACCATGAGCCCGTGATCCCTGAGTTTGTTGGCGACTCAGGAATCAAGATTGACATCGTCTTTTTTAGTTAATTTTTCAGTGACGACTTTGTCAATCTGATGGTTGAGCAGACAAATCTGTACGCCCAACAGTTCATCGCCGCAAACCTGGGCTCTCTTTTGGCTGGTGGCTGGTGCCCAGTCGATGCAGCCGAAATGGGCCTAGTCAAAAAACCAAATGGTTATGGTACAAAAAAGTCACATTACAGCAATTCAGTAGCAGTCCCTCCCTTCCAGACCCTCCTACCTCCTGCACGGATGCCATTTTACCTTCATTCGGCATGCTGCAGGCTTAGAAAGTGAAGGGACAGAGAAGCTGCTCCTGCTGTAATAGGGAAAGCGATAGCTAGGTTGCTGCTAGGTCCATTCAGGGTCCACTTTACTCCTAAAGCACTAGTCTAACATCTGCTTTAAGGACAGCACCCAAAAAAGCCCTTTTTAGGGCTCAAATATCAGTCTGTGTGTCTTGCAACAGCTGGAGGCACCCTGGTTGGGAGGGAACCGCTGGTTAAAAGGGGTACTCCGGTGTAAAACTTAATTTCCTTCAAGCAACTAACTACAGTATTAAAAGGGCTATAAGTTCAGTCCGTGTCTTGCAACTGCTGGAGGCACCCTGGTTGGGGACCTCTGCTTAAAAGGGGAACTCCGCTGGCAACCTTTTTTGCTCATTGTCACACTAGTGCAAATCACATTTGGTGTGACAGTTGTTCAAATAAAATAGAATAAATACCTCTTTTGGCTGTGAAATAAAACCAGTGCTGCCTAAAGGGGGGCTCTAACTATGTGCTGCCTAATATGGGGAATCTATGTGCTGCCTAAAGGGGGGATTTAAATATGTGCTGTCTAAAGGGGGGATCTAACTATGTGATGCCTAAAGGGGGGATCTAACTATGTGGTGCCTAAAGGGGGCTCTATGTGCTGCCTAAAGGGAGGCTCTACCTATGTGCCGCCTAAAGGGGGGCTCTAACTATGTGCTGCCTAATATGGGGTAATCTATGTGCTGCCTAAAGGGGGGATCTAACTATGTGATGCCTAAAGGGGGCTAAAGCACGTTATTCCAAAGAATTTAGGAATAATAGATTATTTATGCCCTTTATGGATTAAATCCAGACTCTGCATCAACTTTGTAATGGGAGTTTTGCCATGGATCCCCCTCCATCACGCCACAGTCCAGGTAAAAATGTTATGTTCACTACTCATGAGCTCTGTCGTATTTCCAGGGGACAATTCAGAGTCACATGTTAGTTGTTCCCAGAAAGATGAAGCAGAGTATAAGTTGAAAATTGCAATTTTCAAAAGCTACTCTTCATCCATTCCTGGAAAATAAATTTAGGAAACAACAGTGCATTCAAATGTCCTCTTTAGCCGTATACCCATTCCTCAGGATGGGTACTTTCTGTAATGGTGTCACATGTGGGTGTTTCATTTTTGTACTTTCCTCTGAATGTATGTAACCGTCAGCTACTGATATGCCATAGCCTCAAAAGCAAACAGACCTCTATGAATTCTGAGCCTTGTTTTGCGCATATTACCCCATATGTGGATGTATTTCCATAGTCAGGGGAAAAAGCCCTCCAAAATTTGTAACCCAATTTCTTCCTTTACCCCTTGTGAAAAGGTAAAAAATTGGGAAACCTCAGTATTTTAGTGTAAAAAAAAAATCACATTTTTCAATTTATGGCCCACTTTTCAAAAAACCTGCGAGGTTTCACACTGTATACTCACTGTATCCCTTCCTTGAGGGGTGTAGGTTCAAAATTGCGGTCACTTGCTGTTTTTTTTAAAGATTTTATGTCAGAACCTCAACCATTACAGTGCGAAAGACCACTTTAGGCCTCAAATCTCATCAGTACTGTCTCACTCATAAGCCCTGTTTTGCACCTACATAGTAGTGTTGGGCACAAATATTCGCATTTCAAATTTTTGCAAATATTGCAAATTCACATATGTGAATATTTGCATATGCGCATATTCGCATATGTGAATATTCGCATATTCCTTCTTTTCACTTGTGGGCCAACTAAAATGATGCAAATACACTTGTCAGAGGTTATCAACAACATCCCTAGCAACCAATAGTAAAGTTGCCCACCCCCTCACTGTTTTCTTCCTCGAATACGCAAATATGTGAATATTCGCATATGCGAATATAACAAATAGGCGAAATTCCTGAATATAGGACGAATATTCATGTGTATATTTGCAAAATATCGCAAATTCCAATATTGGCAATGCCGCTCATCACTACTACATAGTGCTTTACCGTCTTATATGGGGTATTTCCTTATTCTGGAGAAATTGGGCTACAAATTTTGTGGAGATTTTTTTCTCTTACTACTTGTGAAACTAAGAAAAATTTGGTTAATACCAGCAATTCAGTATTAAAAATCAATTCTTTCATTTTTATGGCCCACTGTTCAAAAAACATGTGAGGTGTAAGTACTCACTATAACCCTTGTTAAGTTCCTTGAGGGGTGTAGTTTCTAATATGGTGTCACATGTGTGGGGTTACTGCTCTTGCACAATGGGGACTTTGTAAATGCCCATAGCCCCCGACTTCAATTCCAACAAACTTTTCATTCCAAAAGCCCAATGGCGCTCCTTCTATGCTGAGCATTGCAGTGCGCCCGCAGAGCACTTTACATCCACATATGGAGTATTTTCTTTCTCAGGCAAAATTGCACTAAAAATTTTGGGGGCCTTTTGCCCTATTACCCCATGTGAAAATGAAACATTTGGGGTAACATTATCAAGATAGTGTGAAAAATCACATTTTTCACTTTTACGGCCCACTGTTCTAAAAAACCTGTGAGGTGTAAGTACTCACTGTAACCTTTGTTATGTTTCTGGAGGGGTGTAGTTTCCAAAATGGTGTCACATGTGGGGGTTTCTGCTGTTCTGGCTCCATGGGAGGTTTGTAAATGAACATGGCCCTGACTTCAATTTCAGCAAAATTCTCTCTCCAAAAGTCCAATGGCACTTCTGTTCTGAGACCTGAAGTGTGCCAGCATAGCACTTAACTAGCACATATGGGGCGTTTTCTTAATCAGGGAAATTGGGCTTCAAATTTTGGGGTCCATTTTCTCCTATTACACCAGGTGAAACTAAAAAATTTGGGGTAACACCATCATTTTAGTGTTAATAATCGAATTTTTCCTTTTCATGTCCCACTTCAACGCAAAGTTGTCTAACACCTGTGAAGTGTTAAAGGGTTACTACTGTGCTGACAACTTATCCCCTATCTAAAGGATAGGAGATAAGTTGCCTGATCGCGCAGGGTCCCGCCACTGGGGACCCCGGCGATCTCGCACGCAGCACCCCGCTCTCTTCAGGCCCTGGAGCGAACATTCGCTCCGGGTCTGATGACGGCTGTCTCGCCCCCTGCCATAGACTTACATTGAGGGGCGGAGCGGGACGTCACATGGGGGCGAAGCCGTGACATCATGATACTCCGGCCCTGTGATCGTCAGTCATCAGACCCAGAGCGATGTTCGCTCCGGGGCCTGATGAGAGTGGCGTGCGAGATCGATGGGGTCCCCAGCAGCGGGACCCCGCGTGATCAGGCCACTTATCCCCTATCCTTTAGATAGGGGATAAGTTGTCAGCACGGTAGTACTCCTTTAAGGCTCACTATACACCTTGTTACATTCTTTGAGGGATGTATTTTCCCAAATAATGTGCCATGTGTTTTTTTTTTCTTTTTTTTTTTTTCTTTTTTTATTTTTTTGCTGTTCTGGTACCTTGGGGACTTTCTAAATGCAACATGCCCCACAAAAACCATTTCAGCAAAATTCTCTTTCAAAAGGCCAAATTTAGCTTCTTCTCTTCTGAGCATTGTAGTGTGCCAGCAGAGCACTTAACGAGGTACTCCGGTGGAAAACTTTTATATTTTTTTTTAATCAACTGGTGTCAGAAAGTTAAACAGATTTGTATATTACTTCTATTAAAAAATCTAAATCCTTCCAGAAAATAATGTCCTCTGTAGTATTCAGCAGCTAATAAGTAATGGAAGGATTAAGATTTTTTAATAGAAGTAATTTACAAATCTGTTTAACTTGCTGGCACCAGTTTATTTAAAAAAAAAGGTTTCCACCGGAGTACCCATTTAATGTCCACATATGGGGCGTTTTCTTAATCGGGAGAAATTGGGCTTAAAATGTTGGGGTCCATTTTCTCCTATTACCCCTTGTGAAAAAGAAAAATTTGGGGTAACACCATCATTTTAGTGTTAAAAATCTAATTTTCCATTTTCACGTTCAACTTCAACGCAAAGGCGTCAAACACCTGTGAGGTGTTAAGGCTCACTATACCCCTTGTTACGTTCCTTGAGGGGTGTTGTTTCCAAAATAGTATGCCATGTGTTTTTTTTTTTTTGATGTTCTGGCACCATGGGGGCTTCCTAAATGCAACAGGGCCCCCAAAAACCATGACAGCTAAATTTTTGTAAAAATCCCACAGTTGCTCTTTCCCTCTTGAGCCATGTTGTAAGCCCGCAGAGCACTTTATGTCAACATATGAGGTATGTCCATACTCGAGAAAAATTGGGCTACAAATTTTGGTTGCTTTTCTTTTTCCTATATTACTTTTAAAAAATGAAAAAATGGGGCTACAAGAACATGTTAGTGTAAAAAAATGCAGATTTTGATTTTTCTCCCCCACTTTGCTGCTATTCTTGTGAAACACGTAAAGGGTTAACAAACTTTCTGAATGTCATTTTGAATACTTTGAGGGGTTTAGTTTCTATAATGTGGTAATTTATGGGGTATTTCTCACAGAAAGGTCCTTACAATCCACTTCAAACTTAACTGGTCCCTGAAAAATTCAGATTTTGACATTTTCATGAAAATTCTGAAAATTGCTGCTATACTTTAAAGCCCTCTAATGTCTTCAAAAAGTAAAAAATGTCAACTTTATAATGTCAACATAAAGTAGACATTGTATTTGTGAATGAATATATAATTTATTTTGAATATCCATTTTCCTTACAAGCAGAGAGTTTCAAAGTTAAAAAACACAAAATTTTTCTAAAATTTTCATGAAATTTGGGGATTTTTCACCAAGATAGGATGCAAGTAATGACGAAAATTTACCACTATGTTAACCCCTTAAGGACACATGACGTACTGGAACGTCATGTGTCCACTCCCGATCTATAACGCGGGGCCACGGCGTGGCCCCGCGTCATAGCGGGTCGGGCCCGGCCTCTAACAACGGCCGGGACCCGTGGCTAATAGCGCGCGGCATTGATCGCTGTGCCGCGCGCTATTAACCCTTTAGACGCGGCGTTCAAAGTTGAACGCCGCGTCTAAAGTGAAACCGAAAGCATCCCGGCTAGCTCAGTGGGCTGTTCGGGATAGCCGCGGTGAAATCGCGGCATCCCGAACAGCTGACAGGACAGCGGGAGGGCCCCTACCTGCCTCCTCGCTGTCCGATCGCCGAATGACTGCTCAGTGCCTGAGATCCAGGCATGAGCAGTCATCCGGCAGAATCGTTGATCACTGGTTTCTTATGAGAAACCAGTGATCAACATAGAAGATCAGTGTGTGCAGTGTTATAGGTCCCTATGGGACCTATAACACTGCAAAAAAAAAGTGAAAAAAAAAAGTGAATAAAGATCATTTAACTCCTCCCCTATTAAAAGTTTGAATCACCCCCCTTTTCCAATAAAAAAAAAAACACAGTGTAAATAAAAATAAAAATAAACATATGTGGTATCACCGCGTGCGGAAATGTCCGAATTATAAAAATATATCATTAATTAAACCGCTCGGTCAATGGCGTGCGCGCAAAAAAATTCCAAAGTCCAAAATAGTGCATTTTTGGTCACTTTTTATATCATTTAAAAATGAATAAAAAGTGATCAATAAGTCCTATCAATGCAAAAATGGTACCGTTAAAAACTTCAGATCACGGCGCAAAAAATGAGCCCTCATACCGCCCCATACACGGAAAAATAAAAAAGTTATAGGGGTCAGAAGATGACAATTTTAAACGTATTAATTTTCCTGCATGTAGTTATGATTTTTTCCAGAAGTCCGACAAAATCAAACCTATATAAGTAGGGTATCATTTTAATCGTATGGACCTACAGAATACATATCAGGTGTCATTTTTACCGAAAAATGTACTACGTAGAAACGGAAGCCCCCAAAAGTTACAAAACAGCGTTTTTTTTTTTCAATTTTGTCGCACAATGATTTTTTTTCCCGCTTCACCATAGATTTTTGGGCAAAATGACTGACGTCATTACAAAGTAGAATTGGTGGCGCAAAAAATAAGCCATCATATGGATTTTTAGGTGTAAATTTGAAAGAGTTATGATTTTTTAAAGGCAAGGAGCAAAAAACGAAAATGCAAAAACGGAAAAACCTCCGGTCCTTAAGGGGTTAAAGTAGAATATGTCACAAAAAAAATAAAAATCTTGGAATCAGAATGAAAGGTAAAAGCATCCCAGAGTTATTAATATATAAAGTGACAGTGGTCAGATTTGCAAAAAAGGGCTGCATCCTTAACCCCTTAACGACGCAGGACGTATATTTACGTCCTGCGCCGGCTCCCGCGATATGAAGCGGGATCGCGCCGCGATCCCGCATCATATCGCGTCGGTCCCGGCGCTAATCAACGGCCGGGACCCGCGGCTAATACCACACATCGCCGATCGCGGCGATGTGCGGTATTAACCCTTTAGAAGCGGCGGTCAAAGCTGACCGCCGCTTCTAAAGTGAAAGTGAAAGTGACCCGGCTGCTCAGTCGGGCTGTTCGGGACCGCCGCGGTGAAATCGCGGCGTCCCGAACAGCTGATCGGACACCGGGAGGGCTCTTACCTGCCTCCCCGGTGTCCGATCGACGAATGACTGCTCCGTGCCTGAGATCCAGGCAGGAGCAGTCAAGCGCCGATAATGCTGATCACAGGCGTGTTAATGCACGCCAGTGATCAGCATTAGAGATCAGTGTGTGCAGTGTTATAGGTCCCTATGGGACCTATAACACTGCAAAAAAAATGTAGAAAAAAAGTGTTAATAAAGGTCATTTAACCCCTTCCCTAATAAAAGTTTGAATCACCCCCCTTTTCCCATAAAAAAAATAAAACAGTGTAAAAAAAATAAAAAATAAACATATGTGGTATCGCCGCGTGCGTAAATGTCCGAACTATAAAAATATATCATTAATTAAGCCGTACGGTCAATGGCGTATGCGCAAAAAAATTCCAAAGTCCAAAAAAGCGTATTTTGGTCACTTTTTATATCATTAAAAAATGAATAAAAAGTGATCAAAAAGTCCGATCAAAACAAAAATCATACCGATAAAAACTTCAGATCACGGCGCAAAAAATGAGTCCTCATACCACCCCATACGTGGAAAAATAAAAAAGTTATAGGGGTCAGAAGATGACATTTTTAAACGTATAAATTTTCCTGCATGTAGTTATGATTTTTTCCAGAAGTGCGACAAAATCAAACCTATATAAGTAGGGTATCATTTTAACCGTATGGACCTACAGAATAATGATAAGGTGTAATTTTTACCGAAATATGCACTGCGTAGAAACGAAAGCCCCCAAAAGTTACAAAATGGCGTTTTTTTTTCGATTTTGTCGCACAATGATTTTTTTTTCCGTTTCGCCATGCATTTTTGGGTAAAATGACTAATGTCACTGCAAAGTAGAATTGGCGACGCAAAAAATAAGCCATAATATGGATTTTTAGGTGGAAAATTGAAAGGGTTATGATTTTTAAAAGGTAAGGAGGAAAAAACGAAAGTGCAAAAACGGAAAAACCCTGAGTCCTTAAGGGGTTAAGGTGAAAATGAGCTACGTCCTTAAAGGGGTATTCCAGGATTTTTTTTTATTTAACTATGCTACAGGGGCTGTAAAGTTAGTGTTGTTCATGATATAGTGTCTGTACCTGTGTGTGACGGTTTTCTCACAATTCTTCTGTGATTTTCACCCCAATATTTATTTTTACCAGCATACAAAATGACTGTTGTCTCATATTTTTCCCAGGTTGCAATGCGGCCCAGACCTGACTCACTAGTCAGCTGATGACAGGGAGCCTGTCTGCTTCAATGGGTGCAACAACTGCAGGCACCCTGACCTACAGGTCTTTTGAATGGATGCAGCTCATTTATGTTTCAATGGGTGGGGTGGCTGATGTGTGGGAGGGAGGAAAATGTAATTATGGGATTTGTAGTAAAAAAAAGAAAATTCAAACAGGAAATACCAGTTCACAAAAAGCTGGCCACAGTGTTATGGTAATCCCACAACATAGCCATTTAGCCCCAAGACAAGTACAGATCCTTCCTAAGCATGTCCATTACTGTCTGGCAGGTACGTTCTAAAATCACCTTATGGTGGATAACCCCTTTAAGGGGTTAAAACATTAGTGCACTGTCTAGGCCCGCAGAGTACAGCTGTAAACATGGATTACTAGAGCAATGTTACTTTAACTCTTTTGCCCATAATGTGTTGTCTTTGTATTCAGGTAAATTTTCATATACACCCTGCCAATTCTATTTAAGTGTCACAAAGTTTAAATATTTAGTTTTTCAGTTTAACTCATGGATTGCATAGTGTCTCAGGGCTCTTTTGATCACTGAAAACAATCTCGGACACCTGTGATTATTAGATTGCCAGGTGAGCCCAATTTAAGGAAAAACTACTAAAGGTGGGTGTCCAACATTAGTAACCTCTTAAGGACGCAGGGTGTACCTGTACGCCCTGAGTCCGCACCCTTTCTATAAGCATCATAGTGGGTCGGGCCCAGCCTCTAATAGCGTACGACCCTTGGCTAATAGCACGCGGCACTGGTCGCGGTGCCGCGGCGTTCAAAGTAAACTACTCCCAGGTAGCTCAGTCGGACGTTCGAGACCGCTGTGGCGAAATTGTGGCGTTCCGAACAGCTGGAACACACAAGGAGGGCCCCTACCTTCTTCCTGAATGATGGCTCAGTGCCTGAGATCCAGGAATGAGCAGTCAAGCGGCAGAACCATTGATCAATGTTATCCTATGGGATAACAATGATCAATGAAAAAGATCAGTGTGTGCAGTGTTATTGTTCCCTATGGGGGCTATAACATTGCAAAAACAAAGGGGGAAAAAAGTTAATGAAGATCATTTAACCCCTTCGCTAATAAAAGTTTGAATCACCCCCTTTTCCCATAAAAAAAAACTGTGTAACTAAAAATAAAAAAAAACATATGTGGTACTGCCGCTTGCGGAAATGTCTGATTTATAAAAATATAATTTTAATTAAACCGCACGGTTAATGGCGTATGTGCAAAAAATTCCAAAGTCCAAAATAGCATATTTTTGGTCACTTTTTATATCTTCAATTTTGTTGCACAAAAATTTTTTCCCCCTTTTGCTGTAGATTTTGGCGTAAAATGACTGATGTCATTACAAAGTAGAATTGGTGGCGCAAAAAACAAGCCATCATATGGATTTTTCGGTACAAAATTTAAAGAATTTGGATTTTTTAAAGGAAAAGAGGAAAAAACGAAAGTGCAAAAATGGAAAAACCTTCAGGGGTTAAGCAGAGCACCATTTTCAAGCAATATGGGGAAGAAAAAGGATCTCTCTGCTGCCGAAAAGAGGGAAATAGTTCAATGCCTTGGACGAGGTATGAAAACATTAGATATTTCACGAAAACTTAAGCGTGATCATCGCACTATTAACCCCTTAAGGACCTAGGGCATATGGATATGCCCTGGCTTTCTGGTACTTAAGGACCCAGGACGTATCCATACACCCGTGGGAATTTCAGTCCCCGCCGCGCGCCGGGCAGGGACGGGGATGCCTGCTGATATCAATCAGCAGGCACCCCGCACAAATGCCCAGGGGGGTCATCAGACCCCCCCATGTCGGCGATCGTCGCAAATCGCAAGTGAATTTACACTTGCGATTTGCGCCAATTCGGGTCTATGGTGACCCGATGACCCGGAATAGAAGGGGGATCGCGGGTGTCCATGACATCCCCCTGAAGCAATAGGAGTGAGGTGGCAGGGGTGCCACCCCTCCTATCCCTGCTATTGGTCATCAAGACGCGATGACCAATAGCAGATCGGGGGCGGGGGGCTTTACTTTCGGTTTCCCCATCCTGCCCACCCACAATAGGCGGGGCAGAACGGGGAAACGACACAGGACCGGCGCCGAAGATCCACTCACCCATCGGCGACGGCAGCGGACGACGATCGACGGCGGCAGCGGGCGGCGATCGACGGAAGAAGAGGACGGCGACGCAGCTCCGTAGATCCTACGGAAGCCGGTGGGTTGCTTAGTAACATCTGGAGGGCTACAGTCTGAGACCACTATAGAGTGGTCTCTAAACTGTAGCCCTCCAGATGTTGAAAAACTACAACTCCCAGCATGTCCAGAGAGCTGTTTAGGCATTCTGGGATTTGTAGTTTTGCAACAGCTGGAGAGCTACAGTTTGAGACCACTGCACAATGATCTCTATACTGTCGCTCTCCAGATCTTGCAAAACTACAACTCCCAGCATGCCCACAGAGCAGTTTGCTGTGTGAGCATGCTGGGATTTGTAGTTTTGCAACATCTGGAGGTCCACAGTTTGGAGATCACTGTGCAGTGGTCTCTAAACTATAGCTCTCCAGATGTTGCAAAACTGCAAATCCCAGCATGCTCAGACAGCAAACTGCTATGTGGGCATGCTGGGAGTTGTAGTTGTGTACCTCCATCTGTTGCATAACTACATCTCCCAGCATGCCCTTCGGCGATCAGTACATGCTGGGAGTTGTAGTTTTGCAAAAGCTGGAGGCACACTGGTTGGAAAATACGGAGTTAGGTAACTGAAGGTTTTCCAACCAGTGTGCCTCCAGCTGTTGCAAAAGTACAACTCCCAGCATGCACGGTCTGTCAGTACATGCTGGGAGTTGTAGTTTTGAAACAGCTGGAGGTTTGTCCCCCCATGTGAATGTACAGGGTACATTCACACAGGCAGGTTTACAGTTAGTTTTCTGCTGAAAGTTTGGGCTGCGGCAAATTTTTCGCCGCAGCACAAACTCCTAGCGGTAAACTCACTGTAAACGCCCGCCAGTGTGTACATACCCTAAAAACACTACACTACACTACACTAACACATAATAAAGGGTAAAACACTACATATACACCCCCTTACACTGCCCCCCCCCCAATAAAAATGAAAAACGTATTGTACTGCAGTGTTTCCAAAATGGAGCATCCAGCTGTTGCAAATCACCAGCTCCCGGCATTTACGGACAGCCACTGACTGTCCAGGCATGCTGGGAGTTTAGCAACAGCTGGAGGCACCCTGTTTGGGAATCACTGGCGTAGAATACCCCTATGTCCACCCCTATGCAATCCCTAATTTAGTCCTCAAATGAGCATGGTGCTCTCTCACATCAGAGCCCTGTCGTATTTCAAGGAAACAGTTTAGGGTCACATATGGGGTATCGCCGTACTCAGGAGAAATTGCACTACAAATTTGGGGGGCTTTTTTTCCTTTTACCCCTTATGAAAAGGAAAAGTTGGGGTCCACACCAGCCTGTTAGTGTAACATTTTTTTTTATTTTTTAAACTAACATGCTGGTGTTACCCCATACTTTTTATTTTCACAAGCGGTAAAAGCAAAAAAAGGCCCCCAAAATTTGTAACACAATTTCTCCCGAGTACGGAAATACCCCAGATGTGGGCGTAAAATGTTCTGCGGACGCACAACAAGGCTCAGCAGTGAGAGCGCACTGTGTACATTTGAGGCCTAAATTGGTGATTTGCACAGGGGTGGCTGATTTTACAGCGGTTCTGACATAAACACAAAAAAAGAAATACCCAGATGTGACCCCATTTTGGAAACTACACCCTCACTGAACGTAAAAAGGGGTATAGTGAGCCTTAACACCCGACAGGTGTTTGACAAAATAGTTGGATGGGAAAATGAGAAAAACTTTTTTTTTCGCTAAAATGCTGGTGTTACCCTAAATTTTTTATTTTCACAAGGGAAAATAGGAAAAAAGCCCCCCAAAATTTGTAACGCCATTTCTTCTGAGTAAGAACATACCCCATGTGTACATGTAAAGTCCTCTGCGGGCGCACTACAATGCTCAGAAGAGAAAGAGCGCCATTGGGATTTTGAAGAGAAAAGTTGTACGGAATTGAAGACCACGTGTGTTTACAAAGCCCCCATAGTGCCAGAACAATGGACCCCCCCCCCCCACATATGACCCCATTTTGGAAATTACATCCCTCACGTAATGTAATAAGGGGTACAGTGAGCATTTACGCCCCACAGGAGTCTGACAGATTTTTGGAACAGTGATCTGTGAAAATGAAAAATTACATTTTTCATTTGCACAGCCCACTGTTCCAAAGATCTGTCAAACGCCAGTGGGGTGTAAATACTCACTGCACCACTTAATAAATTCTGTGAGGGGTGTAGTTTCCAAAATGGGGTAACATGTGCGGGGGTCGACTGTTCTGGCACCACGGGGGGCTTTGTAAACGCACATGCCCCCCGACTTCCTTTCCAAACAAATTCTCTTTCAAAAAGCTCAATGGCGCTCCTCCTCTTCTGAGCATTGTATTGTGCCAGCAGAGCACTTGACGTCCAAACATGGGGTATTTCCATACTCAGAAGAAATGGGGTTACAAATTTTGGTGGTCATTTTTTCCTATTAACCCTTGTAAATATTTAAAATTTGGGGAAAACACAGCATTTTAGTGAAAAACCCCTTGTAAAAATTCAAAAACTGGGTCTACAAGAACATGTGAGTGTAAAAAATGAAGATTTTGAATTTTCTCCTTCACTTTGCTGCTATTCCTGTGAAACACCTAAAGGGTTAAAAAATCTTTCTGAATGTCATTTTGAATACTTTGAGGGGTGCAGTTTTTATAATGGGGTAATTTATGGGGTATTTTTTAATAAGAAAGCCCTTGAAATCCACTTAAAAACTGAAGTGGTCCCTGAAAAATTCTGATTTTTAAAATTTTGTGAAAAATTGGAAAATTGCTGCTATATTTTGAAGCCCTCTGGTGTCTTCCAAAAGTATAAACATATCAACTTTATGATAGAAACATAAAGTAGACATATTGTATATGTGAATCAATATATAATTTATTTGGAATATCCATTTTCCTTATAAGCAGAGAGCTTCAAAGTAAAAAAAATGCAAAATTTTCTATTTTTTTATCACATTTTGGAGTTTTTCAACAAGAAATGATGCAAGTATCGACAAAATGTTACCACTAACATAAATTAGAATATGACACGAAAAAACAATCTCGGAATCAGAATGAAAGGTAAAAGCATCCCAGAGTTATTAATGCTTAAAGTGACAGTGGTCAGATGTTCAAAAAATGGCCGGGTCCTTAAGGTATATTTAGGTTGGGTCCTTAAGGGGTTAAAGGGGTACTCCGGTGAAAAACTTTTTTTTTAAATCAACTGCTGCCAGCAAGTTAAACAGATTTGTAAATGACTTCTATTAAAAAATCTTAATCCTTCCTGTTCTTATTAGCTGCTGAATAATACAGTGGAAATTATTTTCCGTTTAAAACACAGAGCTGTCTGCTGACATCATGCGCACAGTGCTCTCTGCTGACATCTCTGTCCATTTTAGGAACTGTCCTGAGTAAAAGGAAATCCCCATAGCAAACATATGCTGTTCTGGACAGTTCCCATAATGGACAGGGATGTCAGCAGAGAGCACTGTGCTCATGGTGTCAGCAGACAGCTCTGTGTTTCAAAAAGAAAATAATTTCCACTGTATTATTCAGCAGCTAATAAGTACAGGAAGGATTAAGATTTTTTAATAGAAGTAATTTACAAATCTGTTTAACTTTCTGGCACCCGTTGATTTAAAAAAAAAAAAGTTTTTCACCGCAGTACCCCTTTAACCCCGGAGGTTTTTCCGTTTTTGCATTTTCGTTTTTTGCTCCTTGCCTTTAAAAAATCATAACTCTTTCAAATTTACACCTAAAAATCCATATGATGGCTTATTTTTTGCGCCACCAATTCTACTTTGTAATGACGTCAGTCATTTTGCCCAAAAATCTATGGTGAAGCGGGGAAAAAAATCATTGTGCGACAAAATTTAAAAAAAACCGCTGTTTTGTAAATTTTGGGGGCTTCCGTTTCTACGTAGTACATTTTTCGGTAAAAATGACACCTGATATGTATTCTGTAGGTCCATACGATTAAAATGATACCCTACTTATATAGGTTTGATTTTGTCGGACTTCTGGAAAAAATCATAACTACATGCAGGAAAATTAATACGTTTAAAATTGTCATCTTCTGACCCCTATAACTTTTTTATTTTTCCGTGTATGGGGCGGTATGAGGGCTCATTTTTTGCGCCGTGATCTGAAGTTTTTAACGGTACCATTTTTGCATTGATAGGACTTATTGATCGCTTTTTATTCATTTTTTCATGATATAAAAAGTGACCAAAAATGCACTATTTTGGACTTTGGAATTTTTTTGCGCGCACGCCATTGACCGTGCGGTTTAATTAACGATATATTTTTATAATTCGGACATTTCCGCACGCGGCGATACCATTTATGTTTATTTTTATTTTTATTTACACTGTGTTTTTTCTTTTATGGGAAAAGGGGGGTGATTCAAACTTTTAATAGGGAAGGGGTTAAATGATGTTTATTCACTTTTTTTTGCACTTTTTTTTTGCAGTGTTATAGGTCCCATAGGGACCTATAACACTGCACACACTGATCTTTTACATTGATCACTGGTTTCTCATAAGAAACCAGTGATCGATGATTCTGCCGCATGACTGCTCATGCCTGGATCTCAGGCACTGAGCAGTCATTCGGCGATCGGACAGCGAGGAGGCAGGTAGGGGCCCTCCCGCTGTCCTGTCAGCTGTTCGGGATGCCGCGATTTCACCGCGGCTATCCCGAACAGCCCACTGAGCTAGCCGGCATGCTTTCGGTTTCACTTTAGACGCGGCGTTCAACTTTGAACGCCGCGTCTAAAGGGTTAATAGCGCGCGGCACAGCGATCAATGCCGCGCGCTATTAGCCACGGGTCCCGGCCGTTGTTAGAGGCCGGGCCCGACCCGCTATGACGCGGGGCCACGCCGTGGCCCCGCGTTATAGATCGGGAGTGGACACATGACGTTCCAGTACGTCATGTGTCCTTAAGGGGTTAAGAGACTTGTGGCTGATTCAGAGCAGCGATGTGTTCGTGCAGATAAAGGCCCATTGAGGAAGATTTCAGCCAGATCTATGCATTGGATCAAGAGAGCAGCTGTTAAAATACCATTACATAGCAGCAAACAGATATTTGAAGCTACTAGTGCCTATGGAGTGCCACGGACATCAAGGTGTAGAGTCCTCCAGAGTCTTGCAACTGTGCATAAACCTTCTATTCGGCTACCATTCGTCACAAGCAGAAATGGCTGCATTGGGCAGAAAAATACATGAAAACTAATTTTCAAACAGCCTGTTCACAAATGAGTGTTTGCAACCCTGGATGGTCCAGATGGATGGAGTAGTGGATGGTTGGTGGACAGCCACTTTGTTCCAACAAGCAATGTGGTGGTGGAGTCATGTTTTGGGCAAGAATCATGGGAAGAGGGCTGGTCGGCCCCTTTACAGTCCCCAAAGTATAAAGATGACCTCTGCGAAGTATGTGGAGTTTCTGACTAACCACTTTCTTCTCTGGTACAGAAGGAAGAACTATGCTTTCCGTAATAAAATCATCTTCATGCATGACAATGCACCATCTCATGCTGCAAAGAATACCTCTGCATCAATGGCTGCTATGGGGATAAAAAGAGAGAAAGACATGGTGTGGCCTCCATCCTCCCCTGACCTCAATCTTATTGAAAACCTATGGAGTATCCTCAAGAAAAATGATCTATGAGGGTGGGAGCAGTTTACATCCAAACAGCAGCTCTGAGAGGCTATTCTGACATCTTGCAAACAAAAACTGTGCAAAAACTCACAAGTTCAATGGACGCAAGACTTGTGAAGCTGCTTTCAAATAAGGGGTTCTATGTCAAAATGTAACGTGACCTGTTAAAATGTTTAAAAAAGTAAAAATGTTGTTAAAAGTTTGATTGAAATAGCTTTTGATTTCCGTAAATATGCTGAAAACACAACAAATGACAATTTTCAGTTCTTTACAACCTATAAAATGTTTTGAAACTTACTGTGCATAATAATCTGGAACAGTACATTGTAAGTTTTTTAAGTTTAAAAAAATATCATTAGGAGGTTTGTTCAATAAAATATAAATTGTACTCTTAATAATTGATAACATGAGAAATATGCTGACTGTTATTTACATCAATTATTTAGGTAAATGAGAAAAATATAATTTGCATAATAATTTGCAACAGGGTGTATTTGTATGAAGTGTTTAGTGGATTTTCCTATAAAATGGTTGAACAGTGACACAGAACACATGAATATTGCAGAACATAACTTTAATATCCACTTATGAGTGGTCCTTCACCAGGGCAGGAAGACCACACGTTGTTACACCAAAAGGGTTTTCCTTTCCTACAATGCTTCTATGGGTCTTTGGTAGGCTACCTCCTACTATAGTGTGCCCCACCCAGGCATTTCTCAGGGGTTCAAACAGGCTACTTTATATAAATTCTGAAAGTACAGAATTTACTTCCAGTGACCCTCAGCTGAAAATGTTCAAATGTATCCATCACCCATCTCTCTGAGCATCTAGAGTACAAACAATTAATACAAGTTTTCACAATGACTGTGATGTAGTCAGCACACCTATAACACTTTTTATCACTTGGACAAAAGGGAGGGATGCCACTCCACCATGTATAACAGAAGCAAAAAGAGAAGGTCCAGCACAAGGATTCTTTGAAAAATTCTCCCTCTGACTAAGCTCCTGTAGGAAGCGAAACATGTCAGACTATTGCGACACTGGATCTTATTCATGTAAAATTTTTACTTGAAGAAATTAAATATTTGCCCTTCATAAAGAATGCTTGCAATGGGCCTTCTCCTTTTGCTTCAGGAGAACAAATACCTGTATCTCATCAAGTAGTCAACAGGTCCAAGTCCCTGTTAGTAAAGGGGTGCTTCCTCTTAATAGATTGCACCACCTTCCAGCAATAGCAGCATAACATTTGTACACTTCTAACAGGACTGCACTCTGTTTACTTTTATCCTAACAAAGACCAGTGTTATATTGGCAATGACCATTTTAATTGTACACATGCTAACCTTAACTTTTTTTTTCTTGCTTTATTTTTGCAAAAATACCAAGTTAAATTAAATATGTTCAATATGAGAAGGACAGAGAACAACTGAATCCATATCTTGTATGAAGAAAAAAAAAAAAAGACTAGAAAAGGAAAAGAATACTTTCATCTTCCAAAGGTGGAATGTGATGTATTAAACTTGATGTATTCAATTCCAAATTTAATCTCAGAACAATATTTAATTATAATTTCAAGTATGTTTTGTCACCGACGGTAAAGGTTTCTCAGTGAAACTACCAGAGATTAGGGCTGGGCGATATGACCAAATATGTGTATCACGGTATTTTTTTTAATTTACAGCGGTTCCACAGTATATAACGGTATTTTCACCCCCCCCCCCCCCCCGCAAATCATGTGACCCGCGCACGGTGTTTGGCTCCCCCCCCCCCAAATCATGTGACCCGATTAATGATCAGCCCAGCGGGGTACTACTCACAGATGTCAAGCACTGCCCTCCTCCTCTTTGTTGGCGGCCGCCGGCTTCTTACATGACAGTGGGCTCAGCCTATCACTGGCCGGGGCGGGACATCGCTCCGGCCGGTGATAGGCTGATGACTGTCCTCCCCCGTCCCCAGCGTGTTGCTCTTTAAAATTTCTATGGCCTGAAAAGTAATTTTGAAAAGGACTCAGCGTGATGTAAATGCGTATGATTCGACAATGTTTTGTCCCTTTTGTTCTTTATGTCCCCAACATGTTCCAGTATGCGGCGTCTTAGTTTGTGGTGTGTTTTCTCTAGGTATACCTTGGGACATGGGCAGGTAGCCAAAAAGATGAAGTTTTTGATCTTACAGTTGGCATACTGGTAGTTTCTAAATTCATTACTGTCACTGTATCTCTAAAAACTTTTGGACACTTTTATGTAAGTACACCTTTTGCAGGTGCCACATTTAAAGGTGCCAGTGATGTTGTTATGGTCTAACCACGTTCCTGGATTCTTCGGGGGGGGGGGGGGGGGGTATAGTGACTAGGCAACAGGAGATCACTTAGATTTTTGGCTCTCCTGAATGTGATGATGGCTCTATCCTCTACGAGTTCACCAACCACTGGTCGGACTTGAGGATAGGCCAATAATTGTTAATGACATTTCTGAGATCATTGGCTGCAGCATCAAATGTGGCAATGATGCGTGGTAATGTGCCACCATTTTCTATTTGGGTCCTAGCACATAGCAGTTGACTCCTAGCCTGACTTTGAGCACTTTGGTATGCTTCCCTAAGGATTCGGTCAGGGTAGCCTCTTTCCCTAAACCTCCTCCTCATATCATCTGCCTCAGTGTTGAATGCAGACTCAGGAACAATTACTCCAAATCCCATAGTGCTGTTCCTTCGGAATGCCCTTTTCTATTCGGGGGGCTTTGGGTGGTGGCTTTCCCACCTCAATAAATAATTAATTGCTCTATAACTGACACCATCATCACTATATATCTCTATGCATTAGGTAAGCAATTTATTCTTCTTTTTCTACTTGACTCAATCTGCCACTAACCCTCTCACTTACTTATTTGGTGGCTCATGTTATCCTCAACATATTTTGTCTGGTAATTAATCTGTTTTCATATATCTATACATAGGTAGCCTTGTTGGTCTCCATAATGGGTCACATCTATACTATATACCATTAACTGGATAGTATACCACTGTTAATATCTTTGTAAATAACTTCTTTAAAAAGTCTTAATCCTTCCAGTACTTTTTAGGGGCTGTATACTACAGAGAAAACCAAAAAAGAAAAGCATTTCCTCTGATGTCATGACCACAGTGCTCTCTGCTGACCTCTGCTGTCCATTTTAGGAACTGTCCAGAGCAGGAGAAAATCCCCATAGCAAACATATGCTGCTCAAGACAGTTCCTAAAATGGACAGCAGAGGTCAGCAGAGAGCACTTGTGAAGTTATTTACAAAGATATTCACAGTGGTATAATATCCAGTTAATGGTATATGGAGAGTTAGTTGTTTTTTTTTCCCATTCTGGTGCAAATTCTGGAGCAAAATCTGGCGCAGACAGAATTTCTGGCGCAATGCGACAGAATCTGGCGTACGACCCGATAAAACATGTAGGGTTTGCAATAATAAATGAGGGCCAATGTGTGCATGTGTGTGTGTGTGTGTGTGTATATATATATGTATGTTCCACAATCACGTCCAAACAGCTAAAGATATTAACATGAAACTTGGCACACATGTTATTTATATGTCAACAGCAAACATAGGATAGGTGATTTTACCCTTACTCACCCCCATTTGCCAGGGGCGGGATTTATGTTTAAAGTCCCATACAAGTCAATGGGAAATATATGATACTGCATAACTTCCAAACGTCTGGAGATATTTAGATAATACTTGGTTACATGTTACTTATATGTCCACATAAAATATAGGATAGTTAATTTAACCCTTAACTACCCCCATTTGTGAAGGTCAGGGTTTTTGTTTAAAGTCCCATGCAAATCAATGGGAAATGTATGCTCCCACATAACTTCCGTATGGCTGGACATATTTCAATACCTGGAACACACATTATGGGTCAGGATAGGAGGTCAAGATAGGAGGTCGAGATAGAAGATCGAGATAGGAGGACGGGATAGGAGGTCGGGATAGGAGGTCGGGATAGAAGGTCGAGATATGAGGACAGGAAAGGAGGACGGGATAGGAGGTCGAGGTAGGAGATCGAGGTATGAGAATGGGATAGGAGGTCAGGATAGGAGGTCGGGATAGGTGGACGGGATAGGAGGTTGGTATAGGAGGTTGGTATAGAAGGTTGGGATAGGAGGTCGAGATAGGAGGACGGAATAGGAGGACAGGATATGAGGAAGGGATAGGAGGATGGGATAGGAGGATGGGATAGGAGGTCGGGATAGGAGGTCGGGATATGAGGTCGGGATAGGAGGTCGGGATGGGAGGTCGGGATAGGAGGTCGAGATAGGAGGTCGAGATAGGAGGACAGGATAGGAGGTCGAGATAGAAGGTCGAGATAAGAGGTCGAGATAGGAGGACAGGATATGAGGACGGGATATGAGGACGGGATATGAGGACGGGATAGGAGGTCGAGATAGGAAGTCGGGATAGGAGGTCAGGATAGGAGGTCGAGATAGGAGGTCGAGATAGGAGATCGAGATAGGAGGACGGGATAGGAGGACGGGATAGGAGGTCGGGATAGGAGGTCAGGATACGAGGTCGGGATAGGAGGTCGAGATATGAGGACGGGAAAGGAGGACGGGATAGCAGGTGGGGATAGGAGGTCAAGGTAGGAGATCGAGATATGAGGATGGGATAGGAGGTCAGTATAGGAGGACGGGAGAGGAGGTTGGGATAGGAGGACGGGATAGGAGGTTGGTATAGGAGGTCGGCATAAGAGGTCAGGATAGGAGGTCGAGATAAGAGGACGGAATAGGAGAATGGGAGATCGAGATATGAGGATGGGATAGGAGGTCGGGATAGGAGGTCAGTATAGGATGACGGGATAGGAAGTCGGGATAGGAGGATGGGATAGGAGGACGAGATAGGAGGTTGGTATGGGAGGTCGGCATAAGAGGTCGGGATAGGAGGTCGAGATAGGAGGACGGAATAGGAGGATAGGATATGAGGAAAGGATAAGAGGTCGGGATAGGAGGTCAAGATAGGAGGTCGAGATCAGAGGACTGGATATGAGGACGGGATAGGAGGAGGATAGGAGGACAGGATAGGAGGTCGAGATAGGAGGTCGGGATAGGTCGGGCTAGGAGGTCGAGATAGAAGGTCGAGATAGGAGGTGGAGATAGGAGGTGGAGATAGGAGGACGGGATAGGAGGTCGGGATAGGAGGTCGGGATATGAGGACGGGATATGAGGATGGGATAGGAGGACGGGATAGGAGGATGGGATAGAAGGTCGAGATAGGAGGTTGGGATAGGAGGTTGAGATAGGAGGTCGAGATAGGAGGTCAAGGTAGGAGGTCGAGATAGGAGGTCAAGGTAGGAGATCGAGATATGAGGATGGGATAGGAGGTCGGGATAGGAGGTCAGTATAGGAGGACGGGATAGGAGGTCGGGATAGGAGGATGGGATAGGAGGACGGGATAGGAGGTTGGTATAGGAGGTCGGGATAGGAGGTCGAGATAGGAGGATGGAATAGGAGGATGGAATATGAGGAAGGGATAAGAGGTCTGGATAGGAGGTCGAGATAGGAGGTCAAGATAGGAGGTCGAGATCGGAGGACGGGATATGAGGACGGGTTAGGAGGACGGGATAGGAGGTTGGGATAGGATGTCGGGATAGGATGTCGGGATAGGAGGTCGAGATAGGAGGTCGAGATAGAAGGTCGGGATAGGAGGTCGGGATAGAAGGTCAGGATAGGAGGTCGAGATAGGAGGTCGAGATCAGAGGACGGGATAGGAGGACGGGATAGGAGGATGTGATAGGAGGTCGGGATAGGAGGTCGGGATAGGGGGTCGGGATAGGAGATCAAGATAGGAGGACGGGATAGGAGGACAGGATAGGAGGTCGAGATAGGAGGTTGAGATAGTAGGTCGGGATATGAGGACGGGATATGAGGACGGGTTAGGAGGACGGGATAGGAGGTCGAGATAGGAGGTCAGGATAGGAGGTCGGGATGGGAGGTCGGGATAGGAGGTTGAGATAGGAGGTCGGGATAGGAGGTCAGGATAGGAGGTCAGGATAGGAGGATGGGATAGGAGGACAGGATAGGAGGTTGAGATTGGAGGACGGGATATGAGGACAGAATAGGATTATGGGATAGGAGGTCGGGTTAGGAGGTCGGGATAGGAGGTCGGGATAGGAGGTTGAGATAGGAGGAAAGAATAGGAGGATGGGATAGGAGGTCAAGATAGGAGGTTGAGATAGGAGGATGGGATATGAGGATGGGATATGAGGACAGGATATGAGGACTAGATAGGAGGTCGGGATAGGAGGTCAGGATAGGAGGTCGAGATAGGAGGTTGAGATAGGAGGTCGAGATAGGAGGTCAAGGTAGGAGGTCGAGATAGGAGGTCAAGGTAGGAGATCGAGATATGAGGATGGGATAGGAGGTCGGGATAGGAGGTCAGTATAGGAGGACGGGATAGGAGGTCGGGATAGGAGGATGGGATAGGAGGACGGGATAGGAGGTTGGTATAGGAGGTCGGGATAGGAGGTCGAGATAGGAGGATGGAATAGGAGGATGGAATATGAGGAAGGGATAAGAGGTCTGGATAGGAGGTCGAGATAGGAGGTCAAGATAGGAGGTCGAGATCGGAGGACGGGATATGAGGACGGGTTAGGAGGACGGGATAGGAGGTTGGGATAGGATGTCGGGATAGGATGTCGGGATAGGAGGTCGAGATAGGAGGTCGAGATAGAAGGTCGGGATAGGAGGTCGGGATAGAAGGTCAGGATAGGAGGTCGAGATAGGAGGTCGAGATCAGAGGACGGGATAGGAGGACGGGATAGGAGGACGTGATAGGAGGTCGGGATAGGAGGTCGGGATAGGGGGTCGGGATAGGAGATCAAGATAGGAGGACGGGATAGGAGGACAGGATAGGAGGTCGAGATAGGAGGTTGAGATAGTAGGTCGGGATATGAGGACGGGATATGAGGACGGGTTAGGAGGACGGGATAGGAGGTCGAGATAGGAGGTCAGGATAGGAGGTCGGGATGGGAGGTCGGGATAGGAGGTTGAGATAGGAGGTCGGGATAGGAGGTCAGGATAGGAGGTCAGGATAGGAGGATGGGATAGGAGGACAGGATAGGAGGTTGAGATTGGAGGACGGGATATGAGGACAGAATAGGATTATGGGATAGGAGGTCGGGTTAGGAGGTCGGGATAGGAGGTCGGGATAGGAGGTTGAGATAGGAGGAAAGAATAGGAGGATGGGATAGGAGGTCAAGATAGGAGGTTGAGATAGGAGGATGGGATATGAGGATGGGATATGAGGACAGGATGTGAGGACTAGATAGGAGGTCGGGATAGGAGGTCAGGATAGGAGGTCGAGATAGGAGGTTGAAATAGGAGGATGAGATATGAGTATGGGATATGAGGACGAGATATGAGGACGGGATATGACGACTGGATAGGAGGTCGGGATAGGAGGTCAGGATAGGAGGTCGAGATAGGAGGTCAAGATAGGAGGAAGGGATAGAAGGTCAGGATAGGAGGTCGGCATATGAGGTCGGGATAGGAGGTAGAGATAGGAGGTCGAGATAGGAGGGCAAGCTAGGAGGATGGGATATGAGGATGGGATATGAGGACGGGATAGGAGGTCTGGATAGGAGGTCAGGATAGGAGGACGGGATATGGCAACAATATATGAGGAGGGGATATGAAGTTAAAAGCTTCCTCCTTTGTTTTTTTCCTTCCCAACAAGGATTAGGAAGGAAAAACGGGCAACACCGGGTACTCAGCTAGTTTATATAAAACGTATTGCTTTCATACCTATCCTGGTTTTCTATGACCAACATTGACCAACACTGACTTACCTATGAATATTAACCGCCTTGACCTTGGACATTGACAACTCTATGCTATCTATTTATCTATCATTGTCCTGTAGTATTGTTATTTATCTTGAAAACAGCTATATATTTTGTTTCTCTCTTATTTCTCTGATGATCCTAACAGAACTAACTAAAGAATTAACAGGCAAAACGCGTTGGCATGAGAGGTTGCCACCAATTCTAATATTATATAATGTGTTGTTATGTTGTCCCTCATCCCCCTATCCTCACTTAGAAATAGGAGGTTCGCATTAGACATGTGCAGAACCAAAAATTTCGTTTTTTTAGTTTTGTTCATTTTCGGTTTTTTTAAACGTTCGGTTCTGTGAATATTCGGAATGTTGTGCATTCGTCATATTCGGTTTTTGGATGCATCCGCAATTTTTTTTTTTCGTTTTCTGATGCATTTGTTTAACCTCTTAAGGACCCAGGACGTACGGGGACGTCCCCGCACCCTGGGCTTTAAGGACCCAGGATGTCCCCGTACGTCCTGGCGTTTTCCGGTCTCTGCCGCTCGCCGGGCAGAGATCGGAACCAGATGCCTGCTGAAATGCTTCAGCAGGCATCCAGGACAAATGCCGAGGGGGGCCACGTAGGCCCCCCATGTCGGCGATCGCCGCAAATCGCAAGGGAAATCGCCCTTGCGATCTGCGGCGATACCGGGCTGATCGGGTCTCTGGGACCCGACCACCCGGTAATTTCGCATGATCCCGGCTGTCACAGACAGCCAGGACCATGCTAAAGAATAGGAGCGAGGTGGCAAGCCTGCCACCTCCTCCTATTCCCTGCGATCCGTCGGTTAGTTAACCGACCAATCGCAGGAGGGGGGGTGGTTACTTCCTCCCGTCCTGCCAGGCCCCTTGAAGTCCGGAGAGGACGGGAGGAAGACCAGAGGACACGGCGGGGGACGGGGGAGTGCTGGGGACCGGCCCCGGTACTTACCTCGTCCCTGAAGACCCGGATCCAGACGATGAAGACTGCGGCAGCGGCGACAGGTGAGTAGATCTTCAGCCGCGGTCGGGCCCTTTACAGCAATGCACGTCGCCGTAAAGCGACATGCATTGCTGTATTGGGACCCTGTAAACTACAACTCCCAGCATGCCAGACAGCCCTTGGCGTCTGGGCATGCTGGGAGTTGCAGTTTTGCAACTTCTGGAGGTCCACAGTTTTTTGACCACTGTGCCCTTCCAGATGTTGCAAAACTACACATCCTCAGCATGCCCTTACTGTCCAGGCATGCTGGGAGTTGTAGTTCTGTAACATCTGGCCCTTCAGATGTTTCAGAACTACAACTCCCAGCATGCCTGGACAGTTTTGGCATACTGGGAGTTGTAGTTTTGCAACATCTGGAAGGGCACAGATTGGGAACCACTGTATTAGTGGTCTGCAAACTGTAGTCCTCCAGATGTTGCAAAACTACAACTCCATGCATGCTGGGAGTTGTAGTTTGGCAACATCTGGCTCTAAAGATGTTGCCGAACTACTACTCCCAGCATGCCTGAGAATGTTTGGGAGTTGTGGTTTTGCAACAGCTGGAGGCACACTGGTTGGGAAACATTGTTTCCTAACTCAGTGTTTCCCAACCCGTGTGCCTCCAGCTGTTGCAAAACTATAACTATCAGCATGCACTGAGACTGTGCATGCTGGGAGTTGTAGTTTTGCAACAGCTGGAGGTCCCCCCCTGTGAATGTACAGGGTACATTCACATGGGCAGGGGCTTACAGTGAGTATCGGGCTGCAAGTTTGCAATGCAGCAAATTTTGCGCGGCAGCTCAAACTCGCAGCGGGAAACTCGCTGTAATCCCCCGCCCGTGTGACTGTACCCTAAAAACACTACACTAACACAAAATAAAATAAAAAGTAAAAAACACTACATATACACATACCCCTACAAAGCCCCCCTCCCTCCCCAATAAAAATGAAAAACGTCTGGTACGCCACTCTTTACAAAATTGAGCCTCCAGCTGTTGCAAAACAACAACTCCCAGTATTGCCGGACAGCCGTTGACTGTCCAGGCATGCTGGGAGTTTTGCAACAGCTGGAGGCACCCTGCTTGGGAATCACTGGCGTAGAATACCCCTATGTCCACCCCTATGCAATCCCTAATTCAGGCCTCAAATGCACATGGCGCTCTCAATTCGAAGCCCTGTCGTATTTCAAGGCAACAGTATAGGGTCACATATGGGGTATCGCCGTACTCGGGAGAAATTGACTAACAAATCTTGCGGGTCTTTTTCTCCTTTCACCCCTTATGAAAAGTTAAAGTTGGGGTCTACACCAGCATGTTAGTGTAAAAAAATTAACTTTTTACACTAACATGCTGGTGTTGCACTATACTTTTCATTTTGACAAGAGGTAAAGGGGAAAAAAGCCCCCCAAAATTTGTAACGCAATTTCTCCCAACTACGGAGATACCCCATATGTGGGTACAAAGTGCTACATATTGTATATGTGAATAAAAAAAAATTTGGGGGGAATATCCATTTTCCTTACAAGCAGAGAGCTTCAAAGTTAGAAAAATGCAAAATTTTCAAATTTTTCATCTAATTTTGGGATTTTTCACCAAGAAAGGATGCAAGATACCACAAAATGTTACCACTATGCTAAAGTAGAATATGTCATGAAAAATATTCTCGGAATCAGAATGATAACTAAAAGCATTCCAGAGTTATTAATGTTTAAAGTGACAGTGGTCAGATGTGCAAAAAATGGCCGGGTCCTGAGGTGTAAAATGGCTGGGTCCTTAAGGGGTTAAAAATCGGATGCAATCGTTAATTCTGATTTTTGGTTCTGCACATGTCTAGTGATCCCTCAACATACGATAGTAATTCGTATGTTGAGGGATTCGTGCAATGTAAAAAAGTAAAGTCCTACTCACCTGTCCCCGCTGCTTCGGATGGTGTCCCTGGCCCTCCGCTGGGCTCTCCTATTCCTCTTCGGTACTCCGCTGGGCTCTGCTGGGCTCTCCTGGTCTTCTCCGGTCCTCTGTTGTCTGCCGCAAAGCCTTACAGGGCCTCCGTAGCGACGTCATCACGTCGCTGCCGCTCGCCGTTTCTATTGGATGACGGGACGGCGTGCGCGATGGCGTCATGACGACGTCAGAGGGAGACCCGTATGAAGGCCCCGGACCAGCCCAGGACCCACCGGAGGAAGGCCCGGAGCAGCGCGGAAAGGTGAGTGAACCTGCCCGGGCTGCTTCAACTGCTATCCGGCAGCAGCTTAAGCATTATGCGCTGCCGGACAGCAGTTGATGCATGGCCCCGACATTCGGTATACTGATAACGAATGCATTCGTTGTTCGTTAACATGCATATTCATTATGCGTTAGTTATCGAATGCATTCGTTAACTGTATATTCATATTTGTATGCTTTTTTGGGATTTTGAATTTTTTTTTCCGTGTTTTGTTCCATGTTCGTTACGAAACGAATTGCACATGTCTAGTTCGCATTGAGGAGGTAGGGCCTCTTTAGAGTAGGTACTTACCTGTACCCTTCGCCCCTTTCCCCTGGCATCTTATGGAGCTGTTTTCTTAAAGTGTTTTGTGTATCAACAATTTATGCTTTTTTATGTTATATCTAAGTAAAAGCTAAGTTTTAATATATCTTGAACCTAATTGGTAATTCTTCTTGCATATTGGATATTTATCATACTATCACAGGTGGTTGATGAATTTGGAACACATAAGCAAAACAAAAAAGTCACTGTTGCTACTTTTGTGAGACTTTATTGCAACTTTTTTAATTTGCTTAACGCCCAGGAGTTTTGTACTCCAGGTCAGATCTGGAGCAGACTTGAGACTTTTTGTAAAGTGTGTGCAACCTTTTTTTCTTACGTGCAACTTTCGCACATCATAAATTCCTTGACCACTGCAAAGTGAAAACCGAATTTTGCTTTGGTAAGACTATTTGTAACTTTTTGCTTACCCACAAAAGTCGCACAAAAAAGGTCTTAGTTGCACATGCGACTTTTTGTGTGCCCGGAGTTAGTTAAAAAAGGGTATAAATACCTTGATAAATGTCCCCCAATGTCCACAAACACTTAGAGGGGAATGAAACATCTTGGGGGAGATTTATCAAAACCTGTCCAGAGGAAAGTTGCCCAGATGTCCATAGCAACCAATCAGCTCGCTTCTTTCATTTTTAACAAGCCCTCTGCAAAATGAAAGAAGCAATCTGATTGGTTGCTATGGGCAACTGGACAACTTTTCCTCTGAACAGGTTTTGATAAATCTCCCTCCTTGACTTCCAAAAACTAGCTAGACATCCCTATCAGCAGATCAGTCTGTTGAAATAGAAAAATCCAATTACTAACTACAGAATCGACAACAACATAACAGGTATAGAGAGAGACAATATCATAACATCACTTTATCTGTGCCACTACAGTCGGGATGTGTATGAAAGTTTAATTAGCTTAACATAAAATGTAATTTAATTAAACTGCAAGATGAAACCCTGGCTCCAAATCTGCCACTCTTGCACTTAGGCAATTGAATTACCTGGGGAAACATGAAAAGCAAATAATTAAGTAATTATAATCATCAAATGAAGAACAAGTACCTCTTCAGAGGAAAGTCAAAGCCAAAATCTACTTTCAACTCCTTTAGTGGAGCCATGTCCATTAGGAAACTTCCACTCTTTGGCTTGGTGCTATAACTGTGGTTCCCGATACATATGTGATTATGGTGTGTAGTTCTCCATAAGCCTTGTGAGCAGAGTCCAAACTTTGAATTAGACAGTACTTTCCTCTTCTCTCAGCAGACAATCCGAACACTATCTTAAATAAATCAATAATAGAGATTGAAAAGACAACAATGGCACTCACCTACTGTGCAAAGGTATCCAACTTCTTTATTGTAGTGAATTCAGGACATCAGGACATACATTAATGGAGCAGAGTGAAGGTCCTGCTCTCTCGGTGTATGGCCTGATGTCCTGAATACACTACAATAAGGAAGTTGGATACCTTTATAAGTGCCGGTGCTGTCATTTCAATCTATATTGCTGATTTATTGAAGAAACTGTATCTGTTACAACTAAACACCCGTATTATTGGGAATAGCAGCATGAAAATATACATGGCTAACACTCATGGATGCACCAGTTGTGTGACTTAATAGCTAGTGCCAACCTCAGATTTCTCCTGTTTGCAGACTATCTTAACTGAGTTGTTGCTACGTGTCAAATGAATACTTTAGGCATCCATGTAATACATTGACCCTGATTTAATATTGTTAACCCTACCTACCTTTTGGTCAGATTGCGTGCCAAAATGTGCAAATTGTTCTACAAAATCTGTCTAGAATTTGTGGTGCAATGTGCCAAAATACACCTGCGGGCCCAATAAAGACTTGGAGTAGTCGCTCAAAAATGGGGTGTGTTCTTACAACTCAACCTATTTACTATTGAAATCACAAGGTTGTCAGAACTTTCCACACCTGCATATAGTAAATAAAGTGGAATCATGCAAATCTGAAACAACATTCCATAATAAAAACCCTGCACTCTAAGTAAATCCGGGGCAATGTCCTTTTAAGCAGGAGTCACTCTCTAAACAAGGAAAAATAAATATCGTCCTCAACTTAGCTTAAAGAGTACCTGTCATCAAACTATATTTCCTAAAGTAACTCGGATTATATTCCCTAACTACTCCTAACACCCCTCCTGCCCTTAAAATATTTTTTTGAGCTTTAAAAAGCTGTGTATCATACCTTTCCCCTTGCTCACATTGTGTGAGCTCCTGGCAGAAGAAAGTGGGCATTCCCCAGCAGGTGCGACGTCACTAAAGCCTGAGAGAGCTGTGCCTCGCCATGCCCCGCACGCACCTCCTGAGTTTGGTCTCCTGTCAGGCCAGGAGGAGACCAAACTAACTGTTTGACTTGTGGCAGGGAACAGAACAGAGCCACCTGGTGGCCCTTTTTTCAATCACATTAAAAACATATCAAGTTTGAGAATTTTAACAGCAAGTGAATAGCAAAGTGTCTTATAATTACACAAGGAACAATCTATTAAAAGTTTAGTTTGGTGACAGGTACTCTTTAATTTGTAGATTGTATGTATAAATAAATATATAAATAAATTAAAGGGGATCAAAAATAATAATAGAAGTAAATGTTAAGATATAGAGGAAAATTTGCTGAGTTGCCCACAGCATCCAATCAGATTGCTTCTTTCATTTTTCACAGGCCTTTTCAAACTTTTCCACTCGACGGGTTTTGATAAATCTCCCATATAGTAAGGTATATTATATTGAAAAAAATTCATGAAGCATTTATTAATTAATATGGACACCAATTGCACTTTGAAATAGTCACAGGCCCATAGTTATTGTAGGTAGTTATTTTTCTTTATTTCTATACTGCCTCAAGTTGTATAAAGTGCACAATCTTACTCACTACCAAGACTGTAGGTTGGGTTATACATTAAATGGGTACTCCGGTGGAGTCAACTGGTGCCAGAATGTTAAACAGATTTGTAAATTACGTCTATTAAAAAAATCTTAAACCTTCCAGTACTTATTAGAGGCTGTATGCTACAGAGGAAATTATTTTCTTTTTGGATTTCTGTTCTGTCTGTCCACAGTGCTCTCTGCTGACACTGACACCTCTGTCCATATCAGAAACTGTCCAGAGCAAGAGAAAATCCCCATAGCAAACACATGCTGCTCTGGACAGTTCCTGACATGGAAAGAGGTGTCAGCAGAGAGCACTGTGGACAGACAGAAAAGATATCCAAAAAGAAAAGAATTTCCTCTGTAGTATACAGCAGCTAATAGGTATGGGAAGGATTAAGATTTTTTTAATAGAAGTAATTTGCACATCTTTAACTTTTTGGCACCAGTTGATTTAAAAAAAATAAAAATTTCCACCAGAGTTCCCATTTAATTAGTTGAGCTACTTGTTTTCCTACAGGATTCACTCTTTGCCGTAGCAATTTAATATGGCTTATTGAGATACATTACAAGCAAGGGACCCCCTTGTTATGGTGTCCATATTTTAAAATAGAGCATGCACTACATTTTTTATACACCACTTAACATTATGACATACTATACATTCAGATGTTAATATAATATTTATTTATTTAGCACACACAGATTCCACAGCACTGTTCACTTCCAAAAATCTGGCAATTTTAAAGGGGAACTCCGGTGAAAATGTTAACCCCTTAACGACGCAGGACGTAAATGTACGTCCTGGTAAGGTGGTACTTAACGCAACAGGACGTACATTTACGTCCTAAGCATAATCGCGAGCATCGCTCCGATGCAGCTAGGGACCCGCCCGTAATGGCGGACATCCGCGATCCCGTGGATGTCCACCATTTACCCCTCAGATGCTGTGATCAATACAGATCATGGCATCTGCAGCATCGCGGTCACTAAAATGGATGATTGGATCGCCCGCAGCGCTGCCGTGCCATCCAGCATGGCAGACGGAGGTCCCCTCACCTTGCTCCACTGCCTTCCCAGCGTCTTCTGCTCTGATCTGCCTGATCCTCAGACCAGAGCAGAAGATGACCGATAATGCTGATCAGTGCTATATCCTATACATAGCACTGAACAGTATTAGCAATCGAGTGATTGCTATAAATAGTCCCCTATGGAGACTATTAAAGTGTAAAAATAAAAGTAATAAAAATAAAGTAAAAAAAATTGAAAAACCCCCTCCCCCAATAAAAATGTAAATGGTCCCATTTTCCCTATTTTACCCCCAAAAAGTGTTAAAAAATATTTTATATACATATTTGGTATTGCCGCGTGCGTAAATATCTGAAATATTAAAATAAAATGTTAATGATACCGTACGGTGAACGTCGTGAACATAATAATAAAAAAAAGTCCAAAATAGATGCTTTTTTTTATAACATTTTATTCCCAAAAAAATTATAAAAAATGGATTAAAAGTTCTATATAAGCAAATATGGTATCAATAAAAAGTACAGATCACGGGACAAAAAATTTGCCCTCATATCGCCGCTTATACGGAAAATGAAAAAATTATAGATCTTCAAAATAGGGGGATTTTAAACGTACTAATTTGGTTAAAAAGTTTGCGATTTTTCTTAAGTGCATCAGTAATAGAAAAGCATGTTATCATGGGTATCATTTTAATCGTATTGACCCAAAGAATAAAGAACACATAGATTAGGGCAACATAATGGCCTAGGCACTTAAAGGGGTACTCCGGCGCTAAGATGCCTGATCGCGGGTGTCCCGCCGCTGGGGACCCCCATGATCTTGCACGGAGCCCCCCATTAGAATCAGTCCCCGGAGCACGTTCGCTCCGGGTCTGATTACTGGCGATCACGGGGGCCGGAGCATTGTGATGTCACGGCCCCGCCCCCGTGTGACATCATGCTCCGCCCCCTGAATGCAAGCTTATGTGAGGAGGTGTGACAGCTGTCACGCCCCCTCACATAGGCTTGCATTGAGGGAGCGGAGGGTGTTGTCACACGGGGGCGGGGCCGTGACGTCACAATGCTCTGGCCCCCTTGATCGCCAGTAATTAGCGAACGTGCTGCGGGGACTGATTCTAATGGGGTGCTGCGGATAGGGAATAAGATGTCTTAGCGCCGGAGTACCCCTTTAATATTTTATTACAAAGAAGCCTACAGGAGCCAGCACTAACCTCAGACGCAATGATAACTAATGACAATTCCCATAGATAACTATGGCTGCCAGAGCTTCTCTTTAATGTGTTGTAACTTACAGCTGGCACACCTAAAAGTAATTGCTTTAATAATCCTTTAAAGGTGCTTAGTGAATAAACTTGTATTACAGGTGCCTGGTTTCTATATTGTATCAGTGACTGCCCTTTATATAAATTTAACCTACACACTGTGTTTTAGTTTCTCTTTAAAATTGTACACAGAAATATACTTTATGACATTTATACAGCTTATACCATTTTATTAACAAAGGATTTAGCATCACTCTGTAAGGCATGTGATCTTCAGTATGATCAATATGGCCATGAGCGCTCTTGTCTGTCCGTGAATAATGATGTGTGTGACCTGGTTAGACAATGGTCTAGAGGGACAAGCATCAATAAACACATTTACTGAACCTCTGATTTCCTGAACAGTGCTGAGTCACAGTACAACCCGGAATAAACATTTTCAGTACCTTGTTACTAAGGGTATGAGCAAGACCCTTGAAGAGGAACGTTACCATTTTTGTAACAGATGTTAATCTCTTTGTTAGTATTAACTGCAGTTAATGAGAAGAGTTCATTTACATAAACATACAGTGAAAAATTGCTACCTAAAGTGCCCACACAGAGCATGAATGACGGCAAACTCCACCTATATTTGGTCCTATGGGACCTATAACACTGCAAAAAAAAAAAGTGAAAAAAAGTGAATAAAGATCATTTAACCCCTCCCCTTTTAAAAGTTTGAATCACCCCCCTTTTCCCATAAAAAAACACAATGTAAATAAAAATTAAAATAAATATATATGGTATCGCCGCATGCGGAAATATCCGAATTATAAAAATATATTGTTAATTAAACCGCATGGTCAATGGCATTTTTTATATCATGAAAAAATGATCAATAAGTCCCATCAATGCAAAAATGGTACCGTTAAAAACTTCAGATCACCGTGCCAAAAATTAGCCCTCATACCGCCCCATACGTGGAATAATAAAAAAAAGTTATAGGGGTCAGAAATGACAATTTTAAACGTATTAATTTTCCTGCATGAAGTTATGATTTTTTCCAGAAGTACGACAAAATCAAAACTATATAAGTAGGGTATAATTTTAATCGTATGAACCTACAGAATAAAGATAAGGTGTCCTTTTTACTGAAAAATGTACTACGTAGAAACGGAAGCCCCCAAAATTTACAAAACAGCATTTTTTTTTCAATTTTGTCTCACAATGATTTTTTTTCCATTTCACCATAGATTTTTGGGCTAAATTACTGACATCATTACAAAGTAGAATTGGTGGTGCAAAAAATAAGCCCTCATATGGATTTTTAGGTGCAAAATTGAAAGTTATGATTTTTGAAAGGAAAGGAGCAAAAAACGAAAATGCAAAAACGGAAAAACCCACGGTCCTTAAGGGGTTAATGCAAGCCTATGGGAGGGGGTGTGGCGTCAGTCACAACCCCTCCCATAGACTTGCATTCAGGGGGCATGTCCGTGATGTAAAAAAAGAAATACCAACGTGTGACTCCATTTTGGAAACTACACCCCTCACGGAATGTAACAAGGGGTATAGTGAGCTTTAACATCCCACAGGGGTTTGACAAATTTTTGTTAAAGTTGGATGGGAAAATGAAAAAAAAAGAATTTTTAACCAAAATGCTGGTGTTACCCAAAATTTTTCATTTTCACAAGGGAAAATAGAGGAAAAAAGCCCCCAAAATTTGTAACCCCATTTCTTCTGAGTGAGAACATATATGTGGATGTAAAGTGAATAACCTTCAAAATTAGCCCAAAGATATAGTTAAAAAATTCCTCTTTATTATATATACAAAAACAGGTAGAAAAAACACCCATAAAATGACCCACCCTTAAAAAAAACCCAACACAAAGCTGAGCAGGATATCACTGGGATATATACAGTAATCGGTAATGCCATATACAGTCTAGCAGTATTAGTTTGGTCAGCACATAAAAACACAATAACTTAAATCAACACAATACCTAATTGTGACATGCTGACGGCTTCCCAGTGATGATCCTGCAACCTCGACACGTGTTTCGGATGATTCCTTTCTCAAGAGGCGGATGTAAAGTGCTCTGCGGGGGAACTACAATGCTCAGAAGAGAAAGAGTGCCATTGGGCTATGGAAAGAGAAAATTTGTCCAGAATTGAAGGCCACGTGTGTTTACAAAGCCCCCATGCAACTAGAACAATGCAAGCCCCCCCACATGTGACCTCATTTTGAAAACTGCACCCCTCATAGAATTTAATAAGGGGTGCAGTGAGCATTTACAGCACACTGGCGTTTGACAGATCTATGGAACAGTGGTCCGTGAAAATGAAAAATTTAACTTTGTCACGAAAAAACAATCTCGGATTCAAATTTATAAGTAAAAGGATCCCAGAGTTATTAATGCTTAACCCCTTAACGACGCAGGACGTATATTTACGTCCTGCGCCGGCTCCCGCGATATGAAGCGGGATCGCGCCGCGATCCCGCATCATATCGCGTGGGTCCCGGCGCTAATCAACGGCCGGGACCCGCGGCTAATACCACACATCGCCGATCGCGGCGATGTGCGGTATTAACCCTTTAGAAGCGGCGGTCAAAGCTGACCGCCGCTTCTAAAGTGAAACTGAAAGTATCCCGGCTGCTCAGTCGGGCTGTTCGGGACCGCCGCGGTGAAATCGCGGCGTCTCGAACAGCTGATCGGACACCGGGAGGGCTCTTACCTGCCTCCCTGGTGTCCGATCGACGAATGACTGCTCCGTGCCTGAGATCCAGGCAGGAGCAGTCAAGCGCCGATAATGCTGATCACAGGCGTGTTAATACACGCCTGTGATCAGGATAAAAGATCAGTGTGTGCAGTGTTATAGGTCCCTATGGGACCTATAACACTGCAAAAAAAAAGTAAAAAAAAAGTGTTAATAAAGGTCATTTAACCCCTTCCCTAATAAAAGTTTGAATCACCCCCCTTTTCCCATAAGAAAAATAAAACAGTGTAAAAAAAAAAATAAATAAACATATGTGGTATTGCCGCGTGCGTAAATGTCCGAACTATAAAAATATATCATTAATTAAGCCGTACGGTCAATGGCGTACGCGCAAAAAAATTCCAAAGTCCAAAAAAGCGTATTTTGGTAACTTTTTATAACATTAAAAAATGAATAAAAAGTGATCAAAAAGTCAGATCAAAACAAAAATCATACCAATAAAACCTTCAGATCACGGCGCAAAAAAATGAGTCCTCATACCACCCCGTACGTGGAAAAATAAAAAAGTTATAGGGGTCAGAAGATGACATTTTTAAACGTATAAATTTTCCTGCATGTAGTTATGATTTTTTCCAGAAGTGCGACAAAATCAAACCTATATAAGTAGGGTATCATTTTAACCGTATGGACCTACAGAATAATGATAAGGTGTAATTTTTACCGAAATATGCACTGCGTAGAAACGGAAGCCCCCAAAAGTTACAAAATGGCGTTTTTTTTCGATTTTGTCGCACAATGATTTTTTTTTCCGTCTTGCCGTGCATTTTTGGGTAAAATGACTAATGTCACTGCAAAGTAGAATTGGCGACGCAAAAAATAAGCCATAATATGGATTTTTAGGTGGAAAATTGAAAGGGTTATGATTTTTTAAAGGTAAGGAGGAAAAAACGAAAGTGCAAAAACGGAAAAACCCTGAGTCCTTAAGGGGTTAAAGTGACAGTGGTCAGATGGGCAAAACATATTCTGGTCCTTAAGGTGAAAATGGGCTTGGTCCTTAAGGGGTTAATAATATAGAGGATAGGATGATATTAGCAGATGACACCAACTTTTTTAGAATAAAATAACTATACTAACAGGGTTACTATGTAACTACAGTAAAACAAAAAAAAAAACAAAAAAAAAAATATATATATATATATATATATATTTATTTCTTGCCTATAGAGAGCATCAATAGGGGTGTGGAACACTTTGCCTTGTTGTAACACACATAGGGTGTGTGCTGGGTTAGTAGGTTAGTAAAATAATACTGTTATTCAGTATGACATGCAGATTAGAGGCGTTGCTATAAGAATCACTGTCGCAGAGCGGCACAATGACAGAGCCTGGAGGTGGCATCAGAATTAGGAGACTGAATGACACAGCGTGGAGATGGCGGCAGCATGAGGAGACCATATAGTGGCTGAATGACCCAGCCTGGAGGTGGTAGTGCTTGTGCTCAGATAAGCAGTTGGCTAAATGCTTGTCATGAATCTCCAAGACAATGCACAGTTGATCCAGCACTTGGGGTAAAATATTTAAAGGGATACTTCGCTCATAGACATCTTATCCCCTATCCAAAGGATGTCTGATCGTGGGGGTCCCACCGCTGGGGACCCCCGTAATCTCGGCAGCAGCACCCCAGACATCCTGTGCATGGTACAATCTTCACTCTGTGCCGGATGACTGGTGATGCGGGGTGGAGGCTCGTGACATCACGGCCTCGCCCCCTTAATGCAAGCCTATGGGAGGGGGCGTGGCATCATGACCCCTCCCATAAACTTGTATTGAGGGGGCGTGACCGTGATGTAAAAAAATAAATACCAACGTGTGACTCCATTTTGGAAACTACACCCCTCATGGAACGTAACAAGGGGTATAGTGAGCTTTAACATCCCACAGGTGTTTGATGAATTTTCGTTAAAGTTGGATGGGAAAATGAAAAAAAAAAAAAATTTTAAACCAAAATGCTGGTGTTACCCTAAATTTTTCATTTTCACAAGGGAAAATAGGGGGGGAAAAGCCCCCCAGAATTTGTAACCCCATTTCTTCTGAGTAAGAACATATATGTGGATGTAAAGTGCTCTGCGGGCAACCCCCCCCCCCACATGTGACCTCATTTTGGAAACTACACCCCTCATAGAATTTAATAAGGGGTGCAGTGAGCATTTACATCACACTAGCGTTTGACAGATCTATTTTGTCACGAAAAAACAATCTCGGAATCAAATTCATAAGTAAAAGCATCCCAGAGTTATTAATGCTTAAAGTGAAAGTGGTCAGATTGGCAAAAAACATTCTGGTCCTTAAGGTGAAAATGGGCTTGGTCCTTAAAGGGTTAATAATATAGAGGATAGGATGGTATTAGCAGATGACACCAACATATTTAGAATAAAATAACCATACTAACTGGGTTGCTATGTAACTACAGTATATATATATATATATATATATATATATATATATATATATATATATATATATTAGAGATGAGCACATTTTTTAAATATTAAATTCGGCCAATTCGACAAATTTTCTGAAAAAATCAGTATTAAAAATGGCTATTTCTTGCCTATAGAGAGCATAAATAGGGGTCTGGAACACTTTGCCTTGCTGTAACACACATAGGGTCACAATTGAAATGATTAAAAAGATGTTTTAACATTTAAATTGAAGATTTCAAATATATGAACCTAAAAAGTTCTATTTAATGTACCAGCAGCATGAGGAGACCATTTTTGTAACAGATATTAATCTCTTTGTTAGTATTAACTGGAGTTAATAAGAAGAGTTCATTTACATAAACATACAATGAAAAATTGCTACCTAAAGTGCCCATACACAGTGACACAGCCTGGAGGTGGCGGAAGCATGAGGAGACCATATAGTGGCTGAATGACACAGCCTGGAGTTGGAGGCAGCAAGTTCAGACCATATAGTGGCTAAATGAAACAACGTGGTGGTGGCGGCAGCATGAGGAGACCATATATTGGCTGAATGACACAGCCTGGAGGTGGCAGAAGCATGAGGAGACCATATAGTTGCAGAATGAGACAGCATGGAGGTGGCAGCAGCATAAGGAGAACATATGGTGGCAGAAAGAGACAGCCTGGAGGTGGCATCAGCAGCATCAGGATTCCTGAAAGCATCAGCAGTCCACGTTTCCAGTGCCCTCACCAGCCATGGTTTCCAACACGTTTATCTTAGTAAATGAAGCAGTGGAATGATGTTGTTCATCCCGTAATCCATGCAAATGACTAAGGGCCTGAGCAAATGGCAGCTGTCACGTATGAGCTGCAACTGGTTGACGTTAAAGTTACACAGGGGAGTCCCCCTATCTGCTTGGATCATCAAGAAATCTGTGATGGCATTTCTCTGTTCGTATAGTCGGTCCAACATGTGAAGGGTGGAATTCCAATGTGTGGAAACATTTCAAATCAGATTATGTTGGGAGATACAGTTCTGACGCTGCAGCTCCAGGAGGGTGTGCTTTGCGGTGTACTAGTGGCTGATGTGCATGCAAAGTTTCCTTCCCATTGTTAGGATGTCTTGCAGATGGGGAAACACTTCAGGAACCGCTTGACAACCAGATTAAACTTGTGTGCCATGCAGGGCGCATGCCTCAGGCCTCCATGATGCAGCGCAGACAAGATTTTCTCCCCATTGTTGGTCACCATGGCTCCCATTTCCAGTTTTCGTGGAGTAAGCCACTTTTAGCAGTTCCTCCCCTGTGTGACTCCGTTTGCCAAGGCAAACCATGTGAAGAACTGTGTGACACCACTGTGCCCTGCACAAATGGTATGCTGGAGGGGCACACTGTCACAGGACCAACAGCCTGAGAGCGTGGAGGCGGAAGCAGCACGACCTTTTCAAGTTGCTGTTGTGGCTGTGCAGGAACCACATTCACCGAGTGGGCCATAAAGCGCATGTCTTATCCCTGACAGTTGTTACAGCTCCACATGTCGGTTCTTCCTTGCACTTTGGTACACACCGACAGGCTCAAGGACTGGCCCACCTTCTGTTCCACAAAATTGTGCATGGCTGGTATTGCCTTCTTTGCAAAGAAATAATGGCTTGAGACTCTCCACCTCGGCTTGGCATTGGATTGCTGGGGGAATGACTGACTAGAAGTAGGAGGAGTAGGAGCATCTGGTGCGACAGAAGATGGGTATGACACACAGCTCCTTTCGGCTGAGGTGGTGGAGCCTTGGCTGGCTGAAACAGGAAGCGGCGTGCCACTGGGTAATGCAACAGGCTGGACCACAACATTGGAGCCACGGTTCTCCAAGGCCACTTCATGGTGACGCTGCATATGTTGACGCAGGGCCGTGATAGCAACATTGGGACCCTGGCCACGCTTCACCTTCTGCCGACATATCTTGCATGTGGCCAGGTTAACATCTTCTGAATGCTTGATGAAAAAGTGCCACATCACCGAGTAGCTGATTTTCCCACCAATAGTCTGCACTGATTGACTGCTACTTCCGCCGACTCCAGGAACCCCTGTTCCACTTCCTCCTGGGATGGTAGGCTGCCGTGAAGCAGGTGATCTATGCCGCGCTCGTTTGGCTCCAGACTTTCCAATTCTGCCACCATGCTGACTCCCAACCATGCTAAGACCTTGCTGGCTCAGCTTCTGCCTCATGGGCAACCTGCAACCCTCTTCTCCTGATGATGATAAAGCCCCTTCTGCACCCAGCTCAAAAGTGCGATCGGCTTCATCATCATCGAGTTGTGTCTGCACATCCCTGATGTCCTCCTCAGGTTCCTCAAAAGTGTCTGCTTCAGGAGCCTGAACGCTCGCAACACCACCTCCCACGCCACTCTCCTCATCACTATTTGGCCGCCTAGCGGAGGAAGCGGCAGATGTCTCCTCCACTTCTTGGCTGGGCAGTAGCTGCTGACTTTCCTCTAGTAGAAAGTCCTCACTAAACAGTGGAGCTGAACCCACAGCATAAGATACTTCTATGGGGGAGGGAACAGCATAGGACAGAGGCAATAGGAGGACAGAGACTGCTACTGAGCCATGCCAACTGAGGGTTGTGTCAGAGGAACCCACCAACTGTTGACTGGGGGTATCAGATGTCATTTGTGAGGAAGTGGATGACCGTGTTAACCAATGGATGACAGCAGATGGGTTGCTGGGTGAGACATCACCGCTAGCTGATACGGGGAGCTCAGGCATCTCGCTGATACTCCTGCTGCCACTCGCCCCTAGTCTGCTGCGACCTCTGCCTGATGAATTTAGGCCTCTGCCACACCTCTGTGCATGTCCTGGCACTTCTCTGCCTGACATACATAGTGCGTATACGAGACAAGTACTATGCTCCACTATGCTTAAAACAGTATTTGTTTAAAACACCAGAAGGTGTGTACTTTTGTCTGGCCTTTCATAGTATCTAGGCCCTTAAGACTTTAACAGGAACAAAATGGTACACCACTTAGAAGTACGCACAGGTTACACTTAAAGGGGTACTCCGGTGAAAACCTTTTTTCTTTTAAATCAACTGGTGGCAGAAAGTTAAACATATTTGTAAATTGCTTCTATAAAAAAATCTTAATCCTTCCTGTACTTATTAGCTGCTGAATACTACAGAGGAAATTCTTTTCTTTTTGGAATGCTCTCTGATGACATCACGAGCACAGTTCTCTCTGCTGATGTTTTCAAGTGCTTAGTGGCCCTTGAAAGCTCCGTCACACCAGGAGTGGTGAACTCTCCCTGAGTTAAATACTCATCCCGTTTAGTTGGTCCAAGGCCCCTCATCTCAACCAAGCCAGATTACCCTGCTCTGTACTGATGAGGGGCAAGTACCCTGAAACAGCTGTCTGCAGATGGGTGCTCTTTCCTTCTGGAGAGAGAGCTCTGGTTTGGCATTAATCCCGATTAGCTTTTTATATTCTGGAGCTAAGCTGATACCAGGGAACATTGCCTGAAAAGGGGATGTAATTAGCTGATTTGCATATTCCCCTATATAGATATATATATATATATATATATATAAACTTTATTCTACTTGTGTGGCACAGAACAACCGCCAAGTTTAGGTAATCTAATTCCCAATTGGTGAGTTTTTCAAAATGAAAAGGATAAAGTTATTTCACTCTATTCCACAAACATAAAAAATTATTGCAAGGACAAGATCACAAAATAGATAATATTACATAAAGCAAAATAATACAAAATTCATACTGGACCCCTGTTCTTAAAAGGGTCAATATCCCCTGATAACAATGTATATTTTGGTGGTACAATTGTTTAGGGGAAATAAACCTTGAGAGGATAACAATAACTTACTATAGTTAGGATAAGGTGCTAAAATACCTGAATTGCAGTTGGGAAATTCAGCCTTCAAGCTCCATTTAATGTCTTTAATAATGCTGAGCAATCTTCTTCCAGCAATTTACAACTGATGACAGGTACAGAACGTACAAAGACAGCACATAATATGATGAGGCAGATCCATGTTTAACCAAAAATAATCAAGGTTAGTGAGTCATTATATAGTTGAGTCATTATATGAAAATATGGTTAACTATTTCACTCCCAAGTGATCTTTATGTACATGTGGGTGATCCCAGGTTGAGATGCCCATCCAGAAATACATCTTTATGCTACAATAAATCATCAATATTGCTAAAGAACAGTGATAGCTAACCTTTTTGAGCCTGAGTGCCCAAACCGAAACACTGAATTTTTTATCTTCAAGTGCCAGGGTGAAACCACAAGGGGGGGGGGGGGGTGTGGGGGGTTCAAAGTAGAACTGAACCACTCACCCGTAATATGGCCCTTGTACATAATGACCCTCTGTAGCCAGTAATATGCCCCCTGCTGTACACAATGACCCCCTCTGTAGCCAGTAATATGCCCCCTGCTGTACACAATGACCCCTCTGTAGCCAGTAATATGTCCCCTGCTGTATTTACCACCCCCCCCCCCCAATTAGATAGTTTGCCACTCGTATACATGATGTCTATATAGGTAGGACACCCTGTATATAGTTTGCCCCCTGTTTGTAGGGCACCCCCCATAGGTGGTTTGCCCCCTGTACGAAATATCCCCTGTAGGAAGCTTTCCCCATGAGGGGTAGAGGAGGGGATAGGTAGGACTGACCGCAATTACTTATCCTGCCCCTTGTCTGCGACCCTATTCTCTGTAAAATGTAGCTCCACTCCACTCTCCCATGCATAGCATAGCATCACCCTCGCCCCTCCACTGCGCCTGTGCTCCTTTCTTGAGTGCAGCCTTGTGTAATGCTATGGAGAAAGCAGAGCAATGTATATGTCACATGCTTCTTCATAGGACACTATTTTATAGATAGACGGGGGAGTGGAGCTTCATTTTTACAGAGAACGGGGCCACAGATAACCCTAATGGCAGTGACAGCCCTGGGCACATGTGCCAGCAGAGTGGCTGCCGCATTCCAGCTCTTGCACCCATGTCATAGGTTCACCATCACTGCTATAGAGTCTGGTTATAGCAGCTGCAAAGCATTATTAGATGTAATACCATTCTTAAAGAGAACTTGTGATTAAGTAAATACTTGTAATCCTTATTAAAATAAACAATGCTGGAGCTATATAGGTAACTATATAGTTCCTATAGTTCTGTGTTTCACAGTTTGTCTGTTATTCTTTCTAGAATGTAAATAGTCAACTGGAAGTTACCAGTAGGAAATATGTCCTAGATTTATCAAACTGTGTGAGGGTGGGTTCCACGGTTTTAGGTCCGGTCAGAAAACCATATACGGGAGAAAAAATGAGACAAACGGAGTCAGCGTTTTACTCCAGTTGGCTCATTGAAATGAATGGGATTCTGGCCGGATCCAGCACCGTACGCTACAAACGTAGTGTGAACCCACTCTGAGAGAAAAAGTGGAGTGATGTTTCCACAGCAACCAATCACAGCTCAGCTAACAAGCTCTGGTAAAGTGAAAGTTGAGCTGTGATTGGTTGCTGTGGGAAAATCTCTCCACTTTTTCTCTCACACAGATTGATTTATTGTGCCTATGGAGGAGATTTATCAAAACCTGTCCAGTGACACCTTTAGAGCCAACTCCCCCCCGCTCCTGCACACACTGCGTTCGGACCTGGCCAGGTGGGAGCGCAGAGATTTTTCGTGGCTGGGACGTATAAACATCTTTAAGATGAACGTGCTTCCCAGACTTCTGTACTTGTTTGCTAGCGTCCCGACTCACATCCCGAGATCCTTTTTTAAAGAGATCTCTGCGCTCCAGTCTGGTTTCCTCTGGAATCGCAAGAGGCCCCGCATAGCAAAGAGACTTCTACACAGACGTAAGGCGAAGGGTGGTCTGGCTATGCCGGACTGCTTGTCATACTACCTGGCGGCGGTTCTTGTACGTGTCCTAGACAGTTTCCATGGCGAACTAAACAAACAATGGGTCAGAATTGAGGGATGCTCTGGAGGCCTAATCGCCAAGAATTTGATATGGTCACTGAAACCCTCAGTGGCGGTACGTTCCTTGCCTCCCCTTCCCCCAGTTCTGGATTCAGTAGCGAAAGCATACTTAATGTACTTGAGAGGCCTGCCCCTCTTGAAGCCTACTGGCCCTCTAATCCCCTTATTTGGTAATGCCACCTTCCCTCCGGCCTTCTCCTCTACTACTTTCCTATCCTTCAATAGATCGGAGGGCACTACGTTAAGCTCTCTACTCACAGACTCAGGGCTGAAACCTCTTCCAGACATCCTGAGCGACACTCCACATTCCATACTACACCGCTTCCAATATAACCAACTAAAGCACTTTTACCAAACTAATAAACTCACTCTTGACCTCCATCGACCCTTAACGGCCTTCGAAACCTTATGCGTTGCTGCTGAGCCCATCGCCCGTGCAGTTAGTACAGTGTACTCTCTGCTTTTGGACTTGAATTCTTCCACGCCCGCTCCTTTCCGAGCAGCGTGGGAGAAGGAAATTGGGACCCAGATTACAGAAGCGGATTGGGATAGAGCCTTAACTCACTGCCAGAAATCATCCATTTCTTGCAGAGCACATGAGACCAACTTCAAAATCCTTACTCGGTGGTATAGGGTTCCCGCCCTGCTGTCCCGCATTTACCCTACTACCCTGAATGTTTGATGGAGATGTGGACAAGCAGGGGGGACTATGTCTCACATATGGCTGACCTGCCCGTCGCTGGACAGGTTCTGGTCCTCTGTACTCGACACCATACGCACTCTCACCTCAATCCCTATCCAGAAAAGCCCGCCTGTCGTACTACTATCCATACTCCCGATGGACCACCCCAAAACTGCCCTGAAACTTACAATTTTTTTTACTAATGTCGGCCAGAACGGTGATACCTAGACACTGGAAATCTTCCATCCCACCCACCTTTTCGATCTGGCTCACTGAAGTCTCTCATATATGTAGAATGGAGGAACTCCTTGCTGACTCCAGAAAGCAACACACTAAATTCCACATGATATGGGCCCCTTGGTTAGCTTATATGTCCTCACCTGAGTTTAGGACACAACACCCAGAGGATCGAGATGTGCCTGATGGCTGAGTCGACCGGAGAGGAGCGAGTGCCAGGTAACCCATCCATACCTGTTACAATCCTAGTGTCTTCTGCCTGTCTTGCCCAGTTGTGATCTCAGTATATTCTCTCTCTCTTTTACTTTATTTTCTCTCCTTTCCTCTTTTTCTTTTCTTTCCTTTTCCCCCTCTTTTCTCCCCCCCCCTTTTTTTTTTTACCCTCCCCCAGCTCGCCCTCCTACACCATACCTACTGCTCCTCCCCCTCCCCCCCTCCTCTTCCTCCCCCTCTACCCACCCTACTCCCATTTCAAACCTACTTCCCCATTTTCTCTTACACCTCTGACACCAACGAACGTGCTCTTTAGATATGACATTGACTCCCCCAACTCTCTGTCTTCTTCATGGTCAAGCCATAATGCCCTAGGGTGTCTTTCTTATAAGCTTCCCCCATCTAATGGTTAGACTTATTGATACCCTCGGACTTACCTGGGTTCCACGAAAGGTTAATGTCTTTACTGACCTAACCCTATAATGGAGATCGGGGTGTATTGATGTGTTCTTGATTACTGTTTGTGTGCAAACACTTTGTTACTGTTATTCAGTTTACCATTCATACCATGTTTGTACTTTTGTAGAGTTTGAAAATGTGGAATAAAACATATACTTTAAAAAATAAATAAATAAACTGTCCAGTGAAAAAGTTGCTGAGTTGCCCATAGCAACCAATCAGATTTCTTCTTTCATTTTTCAGAGGCCTATTAAAAATTAAAGAAGCAATCTGATTGGTTGCTATGGGCAACTCAGCAACTTTACCTCTGAACAGGTTTTCATAAATCTCCCCCATTTATGTCCCTAAACTGTCTTAGCTTAGTCAATCAGTGCAGATAGAGAGTTTAGAGTGTGTTTGTAGAGACACAGCCCCAGCAGGTAACACCTAGTTGGTTATTAAAGGGGTACTCTGGTTGAAATTATTTTTTTTTTTAAATCAACTGGTACCAGGAAGTTAAACAGATTTTTATATATTACTTCTATTTAAAAATCTTAATCCTTCCAGTACTTATCAGCTGCTGTATACTACAGAGGAAGTTCTTTTATTTTTGAATTTCTTTCTGTCTCACCACAGTGCTCTCTGCTGACACCTTTGTCCATGTCAGGAACTGTCCAGAGCAGGATAAGTTTGCTATGGGGATTTGCTCCTTCTCTTGACAGTTCCTTACATGGATGTGTCTGCAGAGTGCACTGTTGTCAGACAGAAAATAAGTTAAAAAAAGATAATAACTTCCTGTGGAGCATACAGCAGTTGAAGGAAGTACTGGAAGGATTAAGATTTTTAAATAGAAGTAATTTACAAATCTTTTTACCTTTCTGGCACCAGTGCGTCATGATTCCGCTCCCGTTCTATCATGTGGGGTCACGGTGTGGCAGGTCGGGCCAGGCCTCTAACAACGGCCGGGACCCGTGGCTAATAGCGCGCGGCACTGATCACAGTGCCGCGCACTATTAACCCTTGAACGCCGCGTCTAAAGTGAAAGTAAAACATTGACGGTTAGCTCAGGGGGCTGTTCGGGATCACCGCGGCGAAATCGCGGCATCCCGAACAGCTCTAGGACAGCAGGAGGTTCCCTTACCTTGCCTCCTGTTGTCTGATTGCCGAATGACTGCTCAATGCCTGAGATCCAGACATGAGAAGTCAAGCGGCAGAATCATTGAACAATGGTTTCCTATGAGAAACCATTGATCAATGTAAAAGATCAGTGTGTGCAGTATTATAGCCCCTTATGGGAGCTATAACATTGCAAAAAAAAAAGTTAAATGATCTTTCTTAAAGGGGTACACCCATGGAAAACTTTTTTTTTTTTTTAATCAGCTGGTGCCAGAAAGTTAAACAGAATTGTAAATCACTTCTATTAAAAAAAATCTTAATCCTGCCAGTACTTTTTAGGGGCTGTATACTAAAGAGAAATCAAAAAAATAAATGCATTTCCTGTGATGTCCTGACCACAGTGCTCTTTGCTGACCTCTGCTGTCCATTTAGGAACTGGAAAAATCCCCATGGCAAACATATGCTTCCCTGGACAGTTCCTAAAATGGACAGCAGAGGTCAGCAGAGAGCACTGTGGTCAGGACATCACAGGAAATGTATTTCTTTTTGGATTTTTCTTTAGTATACAGCCCCTAAAAAGTACTGGAAGGATTAAGATTTTTTTTAATAGAAGTAATTTACAAATCTGTTTAACTTTCTGGCACAAGTTGATTTAAAAAAAAAAAAAAAAAGTTTTCCACTGGTGTACCCCTTTAAGAAAGATCATTTCACCACTTCCCTAATAAAAGTTTGAATCACACCACTTTTCCCATTTAAAAAAAAAAAACAGTGTAAATAAAAATAAACATATATGGTATCACCGCGTGTGGAAATGTCGGAATTATAAAAATATATCATTAATTAAACCGCACGCTCAATGGCGTACGCGCAAAAAAAATTCCAAACTCCAAAATAGCGTATTTTTGGTCACTTTTTATATCATCAAAAAATGTATAAAAAGCGATCAATTAGTCCGATCATTACAAAAATGGTACCGCTAAAAACTTCAGATCACGGCACAAAAAATTAGCCCTCATACCGCCCCATATGTGGAAAATTAAAAAAGTTATAGGGGTCAAAATTGGACAATTTAAACGTATACATTTTCCTGCATGTAGTTATGATTTTTTTCAGAAGTACGACAAAATTAAACCTACATAAGTAGGATATCATTTTAATCGTATGGACCTACAGAATAAAAATAATGTGTCATTTTGACCGATAAATGTAATGTGTAGAAACGGAACCCCCCAAAATTTACAAAATTGCGTTTTTTCTTCAATTTTGTCGCACAATGATTTTTTTCCCCTTTCGCCGAGATGTTTGGGTAAAATGACTGATGTCATTACAAAGTAGAATTGGTCGCACAAAAAATGAGCCATCAAATAGATTTTTAGGTGTAAAATTGAAAGATTTATGATTTTTTAAAGATAAGGAGGAAAAAACGAAAGTGCAAAAACGGAAAAACCCAGAGTCCTTAAAGGGTAGCTCCCACCATCCTATTTTTTTTTCTTTCTGTCCCTGCCTATTGCCAATCTATCCCTAACCCCCTCCCTGCTTTTAATTTTAATTTTTACTATATTAAAAATGCCTTTTGTCTGCCTGGCAGTGTGCTCACTACCAGGCAGACTTCCCCAGCAGGCACCACGTCACTGATGCCTGCTGGGGGGGACTTCCGCCCTTAGTTCATCTACACAGGGTGCCTTCAGTTGTTTCATCACTAAAACTCCCAGCTTGCCCTGACATCTATTGGCTGTCAGGGCATGCTGGGAGTTGTAGTATTGAAACAGCTGGAGGCACCCTGTGTAGATAAACTATTAGTTACATGCGGCGCTAGCCCATCCCCTCCGTCTCCCTCCCCCATTCCCCCCCCCCGCACAATACCCCGTTGCCTCCATCACAACACCCCCCCCCCCCAATTACACTTACTGAAGGGTCCGGCAGCGGGCATGCAGGGACAGCGGCGACGAAGCGGAGGCGGCGGCGGCGATGTGCGGGAGGAGTGGCCTCCCAGCCAGTGGCCGGGGAGCCAATGCGCTCGCTCCCTGTCTGTCTGAGCGAGCGCAGGCTGAATGAAAAAAGACCGATGCCCGGCCGAATCGGTCCTTTTTCAGGCGTGACGTCACGCCAGGCTGCAGCCGGCCACTAGGAGGGAGACCCCTAGTGGCCGGTTTTCAAATGAAAATTAAACAATTTTAATAAAAAAAAAATAATAAAAGTATATTAGAGATATGTTGTAGTACATAAGTATTACAACATATCAAAAAATAAAGTTGGTGACAGTGCCCATTTAAGGGGTTTTTAAGTCCTTAAATCATATGTTTATTGGAAGAATAACAGAGAAATTGCACAACACAATGCTATAAGAAAAGATGTTCCAGAACTGTTATTCATGAGGAATAAGAGGATTTACAAAAACAGAAAAGTCAAGAGAGGCCCCAGGTTCTCTTTAAACAGTTTGTTGCTGTGGTCAGCTAAACACCATTGTTCTGGCTTCTAGTAGATGCATGAGATGCTGATACTCTTTGCTCTGGCTTAAAGGGGTACTCCGCTGCTCAGAGTTTGGAACAAACTGTTCTGAATGCTGGAGCCGGCACTGGGAGCTTGTGATGTCATAGCCCCGCCCCCTCATGACATTACACCCCACCCCCTCAATGCAAGTCAATGGTAGTGGGCATGATGGCTGAGGGGGCGGGGCGTGATGTCATGAGGGGGGCGGGGTTCTGACATCACAAGCTCCCAGCACCGGCTCCAACTTTCAGAACAGTTTGCTCCAAACGCTGAGCAGCGGAGTACCCCATTAAGGAAGGGAATTCTAAGCAGGGGGATCTCCCTTTTAAACTTGTTGTGGTCTAATAGATATTTTGGCCTGACAACACAACCTTTGAAAATGCAATGCATGTTACCAAACATATATTTGCACTTAATACCTGTATAGTTGAGCGCTCAGCAATGTTCAGAAGCCCAGTTCAGAATGATTGGGGAACTAGTCATACATGCATTCTAATGCACCATTCATTCAGAGGACTTTTGTCCTCCATTCTTGGGATCATGGTCAGGGCCAGATTAAGGCTGCCTGGAAGATGGAGCACTTCATTATGATGCCCCCCCCCCCCCCACCCCACCCCAGAGAGTAACTCTCTGACTACTCCTATCATGCTGTGTAAAGGATAAACTTGCTATAATAAATAGAACTTAGTGATAAAAAGACAGGAACAGCCAAAGAAGTGATTCAAGTCCTGGGTCCTGATGATTTGGCCTCACAGCCCCGGCCAGGATGACTAGAGTTCTTCTCCATGAAGATAGATAAGGTGTCATAACTTACAGCTTCCTCAGCGGCGGGCAGTGTTGGCTCCGAGCTGACAAATAAGGGAGGAGATTAGCCTGTCTCCCTCACTTTGCTGTGTGCTCCACAGCTTTTACAGGCTGGTGCTGCTCAGTATCCAGGGCAGGAAGGGGATAGATCGAGACCTAGAGATTGCCTGGCACATAAGGGAAAGTAGTAGATACTACTAGGGCATGTAGCATGAGCAGGGCCAGCTAGGGCAAGGTCTGTGTTAATAGTTGTGTTTTTATTCTTACAGTCGGCCCTTACTGTTCTCCGGCCGTCTGCTCTACAATATGGAGGGATGAGTTTGTGCAAAGGCACTGGAGGCTTACCTGTTGAAAACACTGTGGAGGATGCACTTATCCTAAAAAGTCAGAAAGGATCGCATTGTAAAGATGAAGTGCTCCTTTCTCCCCTGCGCTCCGGGGGCCTGGCAGGGACATACTAGATGTGCCTGGGCACTGCACGGCACACTCCCAGTCCCAACAGCCTCTTCTCTTAAAGTGGCAGAGGGGCTGATGTTCTTGCAGTGTCAGGGCCAGGTGATCACGTCTCCAGACAGGCAGCCAGATGAAGTCCGGCAGGGGGGATACTGCTACTATCAACCCCCCCCCCCACATGCATTTCTGCAGGCACAGGACCAGGAGCAGGCGCTCCATGAGCGCCAATGATGATGGTCCCAGGGTGGTCCCAGGAGTCAGACACCCAACAATCCACTTATTACCTACTTATGGGGGGTAGGTGAGCAATGAAGGTCTTACAGTAAGGAACCCCAACAGGTAATCAGAACAGGGGTGCCAAATGCCCCTATTTAAATGGAGCAGCAGTCAAGTATGCACAAATTCCATGGGACTGATATAAATGACCAAGTAAAGCAATCTAGCTCTCTGTATGTCTAACTGTAAGTGTAAGATGGAAAGTGCCTAAAATAGATGGATGGAGGTGGATTTAATTATCTTTTAAAATAGAATAATATTATTTTTCACTATATCATCAGCACATAGCAAGTGTTCAAAATCTTGAAGAATATTTTTTGAATAATTTAAGCATATTTGTAAACAAAGGCATAGGCGGGTTAATCATGTCTTCCAAATGTGCAACACACAATGCAGCATTCAATAAACGTATTGCCAAGAATGAAGCAAAGCATTTTGATTTATAGTCATCAGAAGCCAAGAAGTTCTGTTTCTACCCACGTGAGCTAATTCTCCTGGTCTTAATTAAATGCAAGAGATGTTCAATAAAATTTTAGCAAAAATTACTGCCTGAAATAAAAATGTGTAGAAAACTGCAGAAAATGTTTTTAAAAGTCAGGGTGCATTAAAAAAGAAATGATACTCCTTTTCCTGATCCCCTGCCAATGCCGTTCTGAGAACATCTGGTCTTTGCTACTCTTCATTGCTTCTTTGTTGCTGTGATAGTTCAACCCTGTAGAAAATGCCCTCACAGGCCTCAGCAGTGATCCACCCTACCCAGTGATTCGCTGAAAAGGCATTTCGGGCAGGGTCCACATTTTAGAGGAAGATGCAGAGAACAGCGAAGACCGGGCACCATGAAGAATATCAGTGCAGGGGATCAGGGCAGGTGAGCTTTCCAATCAGTACCCCTGCAATATCACTTCTACCACAGCAGTCCAAATGGGGAGATCTGCGTATACAGCCTGCCTCAGGCAGCTGTAGTAGCAAAACGCCAATCTAATGATAAATGCAATGTTTTTACCATAATTTGTGTAATCACAGTAAGAATAGCATTGTTGTCTTGCAATTCCAGTAAAAATCACAGCAAAACATAAAAAGAAACAAAGCAAAAAAAAAAAAAACATGTGAACACAACCTCAGGAGTGGTGTATAACTACTATATATTCTGGTCCCATAGAGATAGCAGAAGCAGTATACAGATAAAGCTGGGTGGGACGGGGTCTGTGAGTTGCCAGGGTTAATCTGAAAAGTAATTATATCATCCTGTAGTACAGAGGAAGTCAGCTGACGCAGCATAGACCACTTCCTCTTACATCTTAAATCTGTGAGTCAGGCTGGTGGTAACATGGCACTGTTTTTACTAGTAAAAAATGTATGGATGCAACTGTGCTGTAATGAAACTAATGGGCACTGTAGGACTAGTGATGGTGAGTGTGCATGATCCTGTATGGGCTAAAAACACATGGAGCACTTCTTTAAAGTGTACTTGTCATATCAAAGAACAAAAAAAGGCCTCTATATGTTACTCCCTAGGTCATGCAGATTATTTACATTTTTCTTTCTTTCTTTACAGTCTTTTCTATGTACACCTACAAGCGCACTAGGTGCAAAAAAAAGCAAATAACCCCCAAAGACAGTGATTTATAAAATAGTATAACATTTTATTTAATCAAAAGAAGAAAAATTTATATATATATATATATATATATATATATATATATATATAGTCCACAGAAATCAATGGCGCAGCACTCCAACAAAGTTCCAATCAACAAGTGAATTTATTCAAAGCATGTCTCCAGTAGCAACGTTTCAGCTCTACACTAGAGCTTTTTTCAAGCACATGCTTGAAAAAAGCTCTAGTGTAGAGCTGAAACGTTGCTACTGGAGACATGCTTTGAATAAATTCACTTGTTGATTGGAACTTTGTTGGAGTGCTGCGCCATTGATTTCTGTGGACTGTCTATAAAGGCCAGGATCGGGCCTTGGACGCTGGGCACCCGTGGTAGTATTATTGGATGTGCTGCATTTTTTCATTTATATATATATATATATATATATATATATATATATATATATGTATATATTGTAAGGATTCCACCTTGGGGATAGCTCTGGGATCGTCCTGGACACTGCCACGGGACACGTTTACACGTTTACACTCAATAAACCCGAAGACAACAGTTATTCATGCAAGCCTGGCACCTTGACAGCTTTATTTAGACAGGTTGCAGGGGAAAAACAAACATAACGCAGGAACAAAATAAAATCCTAGACCGTCTGATCACTGACTACACATATCAGCATGCCTTGACTATTATCTGGTGAGCTACCCTCAGCCAGTTAACCATGTGACTCCTGCAACCTGTTACTCACAGTTCACACCACTTCTTGGACCACTCACAGATTCCAGCTGGGTGCTTCCTCAACTGGGTCCGAGTGTCTCCCCCTACAGAAGCATGCTGTTTCCCAGGGAGAGCACAGATTGGACTCCATCTTATATATATAGCACAGATTAGTCTCCATCTTATATACACCTCCCTTACCTGCTGCCTCATTACTTAAGAAGTAGGTGAGATATTCTTCAGTGTGAGCAAAGGAAATACACCCTTTCTTTGCCACCTTATCACATATCCCCCCCCCCCCCCTTTGCTCAGACCACCGGGAAGGAGCAAATGTATTTGAAAGGCAGAAACCATCTGCCTTTTCTTTCTCTTGGACAACTTTTGTCCCACAGTCTCGGAAGTCCTTGACTTTTTTCTTCCGGACTTTTACCAGCCACCAATTGCAAGTCTCTCGGTCACACCTCTCCATTACCACGTTCTTCACCCTGGTGTGGGCAGGGTTCTTGAAATTAAGGACAGAGAGGACCGATGCTTCTAACCTTTGTCTTCTTCTGGCTTGCCGGACCTCTGCCTCTGCTTCAGAGAATCTTTCGGCCTCAGTGGCTTCACCAACCACTGTCTTGTTCTCTGTAGCTTCAGAGGACCTCCGACACGGGTTCATCTCAGTTTCAACTTTAGAGGACTTTCCACCTGGTTTCACCACAGTTTTGACTTCAGTGGATTTCTCACATGGTTTCACCTCATCCCTTCCAGCTTTCTTTTCAGGGGCACCAGCTTCCTCAGGTTTGGCTTCAGAGTCTTTGGCTCCTTCAGATTCTTGTGTAGAATCAGCTTCTACTACTGTTTGGCTCTTCTCTGCAGCTTCTTCAGGCTTGCTCTTCTCTTCACCTGTAGCTTCAGTTGTGCCATTCTCTTTACTCATAGCTTTTGAGGTTGACTCTGGTTTAGCTTCTGCTTCAGAGGATTTCTCTGCCTCAGCATTACCTTCAGAATTTTTGGTCTGCTCAGGTTCAGAGGATTTCCCACCTGACTTCTCCTTAGTCTCCACTTCAGAGGATTTCACACCAGGTTTCAGCTCAGTCCTAGCTTCAGAGGACTTCTTACAGGGCTTCACCTCAATCTTAGCATTAGAGGACTTTTTACCGGGCTTCAGTGAAAGCATCCCTGTATCCTGTAACTTCTGCCCCAGAAGCCTTTCTTGAGCCAATTCCACCATAGCTTGGTCTCTGCTCTCTTTTAGAACTTCCTGGTCCTCTTCCTTTTTCTCACATTTCCGCTGCTTACACTGGAGCTTAGCGGACTTCATCCTCTCACTGTCAAGTAACTCTGTCAAGTCCATGACAGTATCTTCCAAAGACAGCAATTGTTTCCTCAACTGTTCATTGTCCGCCAGCACAGCACCTGCTCGTAGAGTTGCGCTCCCAGCAAAACCAAGGCAGCTACTTGGGACCTTCTGCACATTTCATTCTGCGCTTCCAGGCTCTCTTTTAAGATCTTCATGTCATCTTCCAGCTTTTTATATTTCAACTGCTCACTCTTGAGCTTTGCAGAGATCATCTTCTCCCTGTCCAGCAACTTTCTTTCTCTTTCTTGGTCTTCTCTAACTCTTTGATATATTTTCCACTCTCACCAATCTGTTCAGATAGATCTGAGATCTCCTGTTGCAAATTCTTGTTTTCATGTTGCAGAGTCTCAACTTGTTCCAGGGCCCCCTCATACTGCTCACGGAGCAAGTCATTGTCATGACGAGCAGATTGAAGAGCATGTGCAAGGCATTCTTCGCCTTGACTTCCTCCTCAAGTTGTCTCTTAGCTTTAGAGACACTCTCCAGATTGCTGGCAAGATCATCAAGTTCCATCTTCATTTCCTTCTTCTCTTTTTCAATTTTTTTCATGGCTACCAGCCTAGCCTTGTGATCACTCCGCAGAGCCCGATATGCACCATGTAGAAGACTTACTTCTTCCTGGAATGACATCCACTTGGCCAGACTCTCCACTTCACTCTCCTTGCTGGTCACAAGGAGAGGGACAGTTCATCCTGCAGAGCCACAAACTCACTTCTGTGGTGCTCCATGACTTTTTCCGGCTGAAGCCTCTCTTCTTGCTCTTTCTTAAAGTTAGCAAACGATTTGTCCCTCTCCTCTGTCAAGCGATGTACCTCTTTTTCTTTCTCCGTCAACTTCACAGAAACCATATGCAGGGATTCTTCCAGATTCTGGATCTGCTCCAGTTTTTTTCCAAGGCCAGCTCGTCTTTTCCGAGACATCTTTCTGACAGCGGTCACCTCACTCTCGCTGTTAGACCTTGAGACATCCTCTGGTCCTCTGCCAGACACTCGACCCAGCTTTTCTCCATCTCTGGATGAAGTCTCCCCCTTTTTTGGGGTTGCGGCCACTTGTGCCTCGTTATTATCATCAACAACAGGTGCCACCGACACCTGTCACTATTTCTCTTCCACCACGTTGGCAACTCTGGAGACTCTTGCTAAACACTCCTGTCGGACCGGCAATCCCTTGGCGGTAAGTTCGTTGCCCCTAGCAACAACTTCAATCACTCTTGGCACCAGCGAGTCAGGGCGATTCCCGAACAGTTCCTCTGAACTTGGCAGACTTTTTTTTTGTCTTATCACAGTCTCTCCACGGCCTGGCAAAAAAGACTAGGGCTCCTGGGTCTGCAACAATATCTGGTCCAGTGGTTCGACCTTCCTGGTTACAACCCCTCACTGGTCCAGATGCCACATCTCCTTCACTTAGGACTCTGTCTGTGACCGTAAGCGCAGCCCCCAGCTCCACTGGTACTTTTCCGGAGTTTTGGTTTTTCCGCAGCAATCTCCATTGCTACTATTCCAGTAACCTCTTTAACTTGACTCGTGGACTGTTCTTCAGCTCCCCTAGTGGTCTGGCACACTCCCACCTGACATATACCTAGGGTCTGCTGACACACCCCGTCCTCATCCTCTGCTGAGTTACTGTCCCCTGCTATGTGGTGAAAACCAAGTGTTGTGAGCCTATCAGGTGTTCTTGCTCTAGTCACCTGACTATCTTCCCACAACTGCTGAAAAAACTGAAAATCCTTCCCCAGTATTACTTCATACTCTAAGGTAGGCTTTATTGCAACCTTGTGACTTATGGTACCATAGGGATTAGAAATACACACATTAACTGTTTTAGAACCCCAAATACCGGCTTGTATAGACATTACAGCAGGGTCTGGCTTTCTGCAGCTAGTCTTTACCAGACTAATTATACATCTAGGGTCTAACATAACCATCATCTTTTTACCTTCTATTTCCAGCTCACACACACTCTGTACATCAGAACACATTAACATAAGTGTTTCAAGAAAAACAATATACAGCACCATTCACACAGTCCAGTAGAGACCCCCCCCCAGTCCTCACTACTTCGGGAACCTTTTTGTGCGAACTCTCAGGTGCACTCTCGGCATCCCACAGCTGCCAGAAATACGGAAAGTCTCTGCCCAGTACAATTTCAACTGTAAGTTCTGCACATACCTCCATCATATGGCTTACTGTCCCAAAACATGTATCAAAGGTAATTTGAACAGTCTTACCGGGCTCCGGGTGGGACTTCACAAAGAGAATTATTTCTGGCATAATCCGAGATACAATCTGGCAACAATCCAAGTCCACCCACAGTGGGATTCCGCCCACCAACAACTCACGGGACCTCGGCTTCATCCTGGCGGCCACCGGTTGTGGCCCACGTCGGTCGCCCCAGCAACGGCCTGCCAATGTCCTTTTTCCAGAAAAAAAATCTCAATCCGTTACCCCTAGCAACGCTCCTCCACAGACACCATCCTGTGCTTGAACTCCTCTGCTGGGCTCCTCCGACTTGCAATCTTGCAGGGGGTTGCTCCTAGCAATGGCCTGTTGGTTGCCCTTGGCAATGGGTTGCCCTTAGCAATGACGTGCCCACATCCTCCACCAAAATATAAGGATTCCTCCTTGGGGATAGCTCCGGGATCATCCTGGATACTGCCACGGGACACGTTTCCACTCAATAAACCCGCAGACAACGGTTATTCATGCAAGCCTGGCACCTTGCCAGCTTTATTTAGACAGGTTGGAGGGGAAAAACAAACATAATGCAGGAACAAAATAAAATCCTAGACCATCTGGTCACTGACTACACATATCAGCATGCCCACTACTATCTGGTGAGCTACCCTCAGCCAGCTAAACATGTGACTCCTGCAACCTGTTACAGTTCACACTGCTTCTTGGACCACTCACAGATTCCAGCTGTGTGCTTCCTCAACAGGGTCCGAGTGTCTCCCCCTACAGCAGCATGCTGTTTCCCATGGAGAGCACAGATTAGACTGAGTCTCCATCTCACAATATATATATATGTATATATATATATATATATATATATATATATATATATATATATATATTTATATATTTTATATATATATATATATATGTGTGTGTGTGTGTGTGTGCATATCTATCTATATCTATCTATCTATCTATCTATCTCTCTATCTAAGAAAAAAAATGAAAATGTAGCCAGCACCTAAACCCAATACACGGGTGCACGCTGCTGTGGCAAGTACAAAACATGTAAAAAAAGAAAATGGCAGCAGCACACTTGGTCAACAAAATGGAGGCTCTTAGCGCACTTTTTGATCAAAACGTGTCCCCCATCCACCACGCGGAGGTGGCCTCTTATCGGATGGGTCCCTAAACACTCACCTACCTCAGGCTGGGTGACATGTTGGATCCACTAACGATCCAAACCACCTCCTGTGAAAATAGGGGAGGGGATGCACGGCTACAGAGGAAGCCACTCCCCCCAAATTTGCACAGCAAAGAAAAAAAAAAAAATGAATGAAAAAAAAATAAAAAATAAAAAAAAAAAAAAAAAAAAAAATGAAAAAAAATGAAAAAAAATGAATGAAAATGAAAATGTAGCCAGCACCTAAACCCAATACACGGGTGCACGCTGCTGTGGCAAGTACAAAACATGTAAAAAAAGAAAATGGCAGCAGCACACTTGGTCAACAAAATGGAGGCTCTTAGCGCACTTTTTGATCAAAACGTGTCCCCCATCCACCACGCGGAGGTGGCCTCTTATCGGATGGGTCCCTAAACACTCACCTACCTCAGGCTGGGTGACATGTTGGATCCACTAACGATCCAAACCACCTCCTGTGAAAATAGGGGAGGGGATGCACGGCTACAGAGGAAGCCACTCCCCCCAAATTTGCACAGCAAAGAAAAAAAAATGAAAATGTAGCCAGCACCTAAACCCAATACACGGGTGCACGCTGCTGTGGCAAGTACAAAACATGTAAAAAAAGAAAATGGCAGCAGCACACTTGGTCAACAAAATGGAGGCTCTTAGCGCACTTTTTGATCAAAACGTGTCCCCCATCCACCACGCGGAGGTGGCCTCTTATCGGATGGGTCCCTAAACACTCACCTACCTCAGGCTGGGTGACATGTTGGATCCACTAACGATCCAAACCACCTCCTGTGAAAATAGGGGAGGGGATGCACGGCTACAGAGGAAGCCACTCCCCCCCAAATTTGCACAGCAAAGAAAAAAAAAATGAAAATGTAGCCAGCACCTAAACCCAATACACGGGTGCACGCTGCTGTGGCAAGTACAAAACATGTAAAAAAAGAAAATGGCAGCAGCACACTTGGTCAACAAAATGGAGGCTCTTAGCGCACTTTTTGATCAAAACGTGTCCCCCATCCACCACGCGGAGGTGGCCTCTTATCGGATGGGTCCCTAAACACTCACCTACCTCAGGCTGGGTGACATGTTGGATCCACTAACGATCCAAACCACCTCCTGTGAAAATAGGGGAGGGGATGCACGGCTACAGAGGAAGCCACTCCCCCCAAATTTGCACAGCAAAGAAAAAAAATGAAAATGTAGCCAGCACCTAAACCCAATACACGGGTGCACGCTGCTGTGGCAAGTACAAAACATGTAAAAAAAGAAAATGGCAGCAGCACACTTGGTCAACAAAATGGAGGCTCTTAGCGCACTTTTTGATCAAAACGTGTCCCCCATCCACCACGCGGAGGTGGCCTCTTATCGGATGGGTCCCTAAACACTCACCTACCTCAGGCTGGGTGACATGTTGGATCCACTAACGATCCAAACCACCTCCTGGCTACATTTTCATTTTTTTTTCTTTGCTGTGCAAATTTGGGGGGAGTGGCTTCCTCTGTAGCCGTGCATCCCCTCCCCTATTTTCACAGGAGGTGGTTTGGATCGTTAGTGGATCCAACATGTCACCCAGCCTGAGGTAGGTGAGTGTTTAGGGACCCATCCGATAAGAGGCCACCTCCGCGTGGTGGATGGGGGACACGTTTTGATCAAAAAGTGCGCTAAGAGCCTCCATTTTGTTGACCAAGTGTGCTGCTGCCATTTTCTTTTTTTACATATCTCTCTATCTATCTATCTATATATAGCCAAAATAGTGAAGAGAGCAGCACAACCGCTCATAGATGCAGTGGCGGGTGCAAGCGGTGTAAAAGGTCCTGGGTCAGGGATCCTACAGAGATCCAGCCAAGATAAATGAGGACCGCAGTACTCCAAAAATGAGGTGAAAAAAGGTTTATTGACCTGACATCAAAGAACAACGTTTCAACTGCCCAATTGCAGTCTTTCTCAAGCTCAGCAAACGGTGGAATTCACAGAGTATATGTACATGAGATGTACATTAAATTAATTAATTCACAATGTGTACATAAGTGGTTACAATCATATTAAAACATCTTAATAAAGTGCATATATAAAAGGGCATAATTGCAATATTCATACTGTGTATATGACTTAGATGTTTCGCACTGCATAATGCTCTGCATCGTGCAAACATGTTTGTGATTACAGTGATCATGTAAAAGAAAGATTTTAGGAAGATCGTGTATAGACCAATCAAGAATACAGTATTTGATTACCATGTAAGGCGTCCGGGTAATGGCTGCTGGGGTAGCGCGGGACGCCGCTCGCACTTCCGGCATGTAGTGCCGAAAAGTAAGAAAATGCACATGCGTGTGAGCCAATAGCGAGCCGGCGTCCCTGCAACCATAGTAACAAAAGTCAACTCATCTGCGCGCAGGCGCAGTTGCGTGAATGTGTCCATTGTTGCCATTAGAGGGTATGGCAACCCTTATATGAATGAATGAAATGTGGGCAAAAGTCAATAATAAGAGTATTGGTACCAAGGGCTCACCCCCTATGCTATGCACTGAGGGAGAGACCAGATTGCGCTTGTGGACTCCGAATCAACGGGTGACCGCAGTGTGCATAATGGTACATACCCACTGGCTTCACTCTTTTCCATATACATAGATGCTGGCAACAGGACATTTAAATGCTTGTAGTGGAGAATACTTGTTAGGACGGTTGTTATGGCAAATTCCGTATTCTCTATAGTGCCTCCTCTTTATGGTGATCTAAAAATACAATAAAAACAAAGCATGAGATAAAAAGTAAAATATGTTATATACATATTATAACAAAGTAGGTCATGTGATGTAAAAATTGGTTGCTAATGGCAACAGACAGAAAGATAAACTTCTTAATATTAAATTACATTGAGGATACCTGGGGTGACCACAAATTCCACTTTTAAACCTTGTGGTCTCAGAGCATTAAGTGTGTGGATCCACCGCAGCTCTCTCTTTTTCAAAATACTAATGTGGTCACCACCATATTTGAGAGGGGGAATATGATCAAGTAGTGTAAACCTTATATATTTCTCAGTATGTCCAGTTTCCAAGAAATGTTTGGAGACTGGTAAATCTGATCGTTGTTTTCTAATCGAATAATGATGTTGATTAATTCGACCTTTGAAGGGCAATGTCATCTCACCAACGTAGATGTAATTACACGGACAGCTAAGGACATATATTACAAAATCCATGTGAGATATGAGCGAATGGGAAAAATTTGACCAGTTCCTGGGTGGACAAAATTGGGACCTTGAATCATATATTTATCTGCATGGATATGAACCTTTATTTTGTACTGTGATAAAAGTTTGGTTGATGTTCTGGTTGCAAGAAATGTCCGTCCTAACTAATTTGTTACGGAGGCTAGGAGGTCTCCGGTAGGACATAAGTGGTGGTGTTTGTAACTTGGCTATATCTGTAAAGCTTTTCTGAATGATGTGCCAGTATTTCCGTTTGGTATTAGCTATTCTATTGGCACTGGGACTGTATGTAGTGATAAAGGGGATGCGTATGAGTGAATTGGTGGATTTGGTAGAGGAAAGTAAAGTTACGCTCTCCATCATTCTCACTTTATGTTTGCTCTGTTCTACCAGAGTGGAGGGGTAACCTCTACTGGTGAAGTTCTTGGCCATAGATTCTAGTGTTGGATTGACCTTGTCTTCTCTACTAACAATGTGGCATGCCCTCAACATTTGGCTCGTTGGAAGAGAATGTGTTATATGTTTGGGGTGAAAACCATTGTATCTGAGTACAGAATTACAATCTGTACTCTTTGTGTAAAGGTCTGTATGGAGTTTATTGTCAGAAAGAGAAACTGGTGTCAAAAAAATTTACCGAGGTGTGGGACCAATTGAGTGTGAACTGGATGTGGCTCCCACGTATATATTTGCATACGTGGGCACCACGTTTGTACCCATCGCGATACCCGCTGTTTAGGCATAAAAATGGTCGTTGAATGAGAACTAATTGATTTCAAGGATTATGGTAAGTAATGTAATGAGGAATTGTGTTTTTGCTGGGGTGAAATCTGGAGCAATGATGTTGTCTACTGCTCGTATGCCTTCCTCATGAGGTATAGATGTATAGAAGCTACATATGTCTAACTTCAGGTCAATAAACCTTTTTTCACCTCATTTTTGGAGTGCTGCGGTTCTCGTTTATCTTGGCTATATATATATATATATATATATATATATATATATATATATATATGTACATATATATATATATATATATATATATATATATATATATAAAACATATACATGTAAGTCACACAAAAACAGAAAAAATATAAAAAATATATATATACATGTATGGATACTGGGGTGAACATAATCTGTAAGTAATATGCCTGCTACATAGTATGACAGGTTAGAAAAGTACAAAGTAACAAGAAGAAATACAAAGGCAAAGTATAGCCTCATAATAAAGAAAGTGCATAAATCTGGTTTAAAAAAACATACTAAAGTGCACGAGTGCCATGCAAGTGTTTGCTCGAAAAGCAGCAGGAACCAGCAGAGAGTAATTAACAAATGAGTAGCAGCATATACATTCAGAGCGCAGGACTCACCCCAGCCCCACACCAAATCCTCTAGAGAGTTTAGAGTGTGTTTGTAGAGACACAGTCCCAGCTGGTAACACCTAGTTGGTTATTAAAGGGGTACTCTGGTTGAAAACATTTTTTTTTAAAATCAACTGGTACCAAGAAGTTAAACAGATTTATATATTACTTCTATTTAAAAATCTTAATCCTTCCTGGACTTATCAGCTGCTGTATACTACTTTCTGTCTCACCACAATGCTCTCTGCTGACACTTTTGTCCGTGTTATGAACTGTCCAGGGCAGGATAAGTTTGCTATGGGGATTTGCTCCTGCTCTGGACAGTTCCTTACATGCATGTGTCAGCAGAGGGCCCTGTTGTCAGACAGAAAATAAGTTTGAAAAAAATAATAACTTCCTGTGGAGCATACAGCAGTTGATAAGTACTGGAAGGATTACGATTTTTAAATAGAAGTAATTTACAAATCTTTTTACCTTTCTGGCACCAGTAAGTCATGAGTCCGCTCTCGATCTATAACACGGGACAACGTCCGGGACCCGTTGCTAATAGCGTGCGGCACTAATCGTGGTGCCACGCGCTATTAACCCTTTAGACGCAGCGTTCAAAGTTGAATGCCACATCTAAAGTGAAAGTAAAACATTGCCGGTTAGCTCAGGGGACTGTCCGGGATCATCGCTGCAAAATCACGGCATTCCGAACAGCTCTAGGACAGAAGGAGGGTCCCATACCTGGCCTCCTGTTGTCGGATCGCCGAATGACTGCTCAGTGCCTGAGATCCAGGCATGAGCAATCAAGCTGCAGAATCATTGATCAATGGTTTCCTATGAGAAACCATTGATCAATGTAAAAGATCAGTGTGTGCAGTGTTATAACCCCCTATGGGAGCTATAATATTGCAAAAAAAAAAGTGAAAAAAAGTTAAAGGGCTACTCCGGACCCCCGTGATCTTGCACGCAGCACCCCATTATAATCAGTCCCTGGAGCATGTTCGCTCCGGGTCTGATTACTGGCGATCACGGGGACCAGAGCATTGCGACGTCACGGCGCCCCCCCCCCCCCGTGTTACGTCATGCTCCACCCCCTCAATGCAAGCCTTTTGAAGGGGGCGTGACAGCTGCAATGCCCCCTCCCATAGGCTCACATTGAGGGGGCGGAGGGTGACATCACACACGGCGGGGCCGCGACGTCACAGTGCTCCGACCCCCGTGATCGCCAGTAATCAAACCCAGATCAAACATGCTCCGGGGACTGATTATTACGGGGTGCTGCGTGCAAGATCACGGGGGTCCCCAGCGGTGGGACCCTCGCGATCAGGCATCTTATCCCCTATCCTTTGGATAGGGGATAAGATGTCTTAGCGCCGGAGTACCCCTTTAACCCCTTAAGGACTAATTATACAAAAAAATGCACGGCGAAATGAAAAAAAATTAATTGTGGAACAAAATTGAAGAAAAAATTTAATTTTGTAACTTTTGGGGGCTTCTGTTTCTACGCAGTGCATTTTTCAGTAAAAATGACACCTTAGCTTCATTGTGTATTAAAATGATACCCTACTTATATAGGTTTGATTTTGGGGTACTTCTGAAAAAAATCATAACTACATGCAGGAAAATGAATACGTTTAAAATTGTCATCTTCTGACCCCTTTAACTTTTTTATTTTTCTGCATACAGGCTGGTATGAGGGCTCATGAAGTTTTTATCGGTACCATTTTTGCATTGATCTGACTTTTTGATCGCTTTTTATGCATTTATTTATGATATAAAAAGTGACCAAAAATACGCTATTTTAGACTTTGGAAATTTTTTGCACGTATGCCATTGACCGTGCGGTTTAATTAACAATATATTTTTATAGTTCTGACATTTACGCACGTGGCGATACCACATATGTTTATTTTTATTTATACAGTTTTATTTTATTTTTTTAATGGGAAAAGGGGGGTGAAAAGTCATAGCTTTGTATGGATCAGCGTAATAGGGGTTGATTGCTCAAGCCTGTAGCTCAGGCTTGTAGCAATCAAATGCCGATCGGACGCAATGGAGCAAGGTATGGGGAACTCCGCAATTTTATCGCAATAGTCCCGATCAGCCCGACTGAGCTGCCGCGAAGCTTTTACTTTCATTTTCTACGCGGCGATCAACTTTTAATGTCTGAAGGGTCAATAGGCACAATGATCTATCAATAGCAGCCGGGACCGACCCAGTGTGATGCGGGGTCACGGCGTGACCGTGTTTTAAACACCGGGACCGGCTGCAGGGCGTACAGGTACGCCCTGTGTCCTTAAGAGGTTAATAAAGATCATTTAACTCGTTCCCTAATAAAAGTTTGAATCACCCCCCTTTTCCCATCCATAAAAAAAAAAACTTTGTAAATATAAATAAACATACGTGGTATCGGCATGTGTGGAAATGTCCATATTATAAAAATATATAATAAATTAAACCGCACGGTCAATGGCGCACGTGCAAAAAAAATTCCAAAGTCCAAAATAGCATATTTTTAGTCACTTTTTATATCATGAATAAATTTATAAAAAGCGATCAATTAGTCCGATCAATACAAATATGGTACCCCTAAAAACTTCAGATCACGGTGCAAAAAATGAGCCCTGATACCGCCCCGTATGCAGAAAAATAAAAAGTTATAGGGGTCAAAAGAGGACAATTTTAAATGTATACATTTTCCCGCATGTAGTTATGATTTCTTTCAGAAGTATCACAAAATCAAACCGATATAAGTAGGGTATCATTTTAATCATATGGACCTAGAGAATAAAGATAATATGTCATTTTTACCAAACAATGTACTGTGTAGAAACGGAAGCCCCCAAAAGTTACAATATGACGTTTTTTCTTAAATTTTGTCGCACAATGATTTTTTTTCCGTTTTCGCTGTAGATTTTTGGGTAAAATGACTGATGTCATTACAAAGTAGAATTGGTGGCACAAAAAATAAGCCCTTATATGGATCTTTAGGTGCAAAATTGAAAGATTTATGATTTTTTAAAGGTAGGGAGGAAAAAAAGAAAGTGCAAAACCCCTTAAGGACAATGGACGTACTACTACGCCCCCGTTTCCGAGTCCTTAAGGACCGAGGACGTAGGAGTACGTCCTGTCCATTCCCGGCCCCCCGCTGCTAGCCTGAGGGGAGCCGGTGCCCGATGCCTGCTGAAATCGCTCAGCAGGCATCGTGGCATATCGCCTAGGGGGGTCATGATGACCCCCCATGTCGGCGATGGCCGCAGATCTGCGGCGATTCCGGGTCAATCGGGTCTCCAGTGACCGGGTGACCCGGAATTACTGGCTGATCGGGGCCGACCAATCAGGGCACCTGCTGCGGGTGTCACTCCCGCAACCCGCTCCGCCCCTCTTCCGGAGGACGTGAGCGGGTGCGGAAGAAGACCCTGGGAGCTGGGGACCCCGATCCCCGGCATCGATGTTGGGATCGGGGCCCCAGGAGCAGCGGCGGCGGCGAGGGACTGACCTGTGTCCCGGAGCAGCAGTAGGAGGTGAGTGACAGCCTCCTGCTGTTGCTTAGCAACAGCTCCCAGCTGTTACGCCGAGCGCTCCGGGTCCCCGTTCCTCCCCGGAGCGCTCGCCTCATCTTCGTTGTTGCAGCGCCCCGGTCAGATCCACTGACCGGGTGCGCTGCGGTCCCGCCTTCAGCCGGGGTGCGATTCGCGATGCGGATAGCGCCCGCTCGCGATGCGCACCCCGGTCCCCGTACCTGACTCGCTCTCCCTCGGTCCTGTCCCGGCGCGCGCGGCCCCGCTCCCTAGGGCGCGCGCGCGCCGGGTCTCTGCGATTTAAAGGAGGGCGCGCGCGCGCCGGGTCTCTGCGATTTAAAGGGCCAGTGCACCAATGATGGTGCCTGGCCCTTTAAATCGCAGAGACCCGGCGCGCGCGCGCCCTAGGGAGCGGGGCCGCGCGCGCCGGGACAGGACCGAGGGAGAGCGAGTCAGGTACGGGGACCGGGGTGCGCATCGCGAGCGGGCGCTATCCGCATCGCGAATCGCACCCCGGCTGAAGGCGGGACCGCAGCGCACCCGGTCAGTGGATCTGACCGGGGCGCTGCAACAACGAAGATGAGGCGAGCGCTCCGGGGAGGAACGGGGACCCGGAGCGCTCGGCGTAACAGTACCCCCCCCCCTTATGGTGCCTGGCCCAATCTTCCAATTAGCTTAATTGGCTCCCACCTGTGCACTTCCCTATATCACCTCACTTCCCCTGCACTCCCTGGCCGGATCTTGTTGCACTTGTGCCTAGTGAAAGCGTTCCCTTGCCTGTTCCTAGTCCGTGTTCCTGACCTCCTGCCGTTGCCCCTGACTACGATCCTTGCCGCCTGCCCCCGACCTTCTGCTACGTCCGACCTTGCTTCTGCCTACTCCCTTGTACCGCGCCTATCTTCAGCATCTTCAGCAGCCAGAGAGGTGAGCCGTTGCTAGTGGATACGACCTGGTCACTACCGCCGCAGCAAGACCATCCCGCTTTGCGGCGGGCTCTGGTGAAAACCTGTAGTGGCTTAGAACCGGTCCACTAGCGCGGTCCTCGCCATCCCTCTCTGGCACAGAGGATCCACTACCTGCCAGCCGGCACCGTGACACCAGCATGCAAAAAGGGCATGCTGGGAGCTGTAGTTATGCAACAGCAGGAGGCAGACCACCACAACTCCCAGCATTCCCTTATGGGCATGCTGGGACTTATAGTTTTGCAACAGCTTGAGGCACATTTTTTCTATGGAAAAGTGTACCTTCAGCTGTTGTATAACTACAACTCCCAGCTTGCACAATCAGCAAAAGTGCATGCTGGGAGTTGTAGCGGTGCATCTGCTGGTTGCATAACTACAACTCCCAGCATGCCCGTTGGCTGTCGGTGACTGCTGAGAGTTGTAGTTTTGCAACAGCTGAAGGCACACTGGTTGTGAAACACTGAGTTAAGTAGCAAACCAGTGCGTCTCCAGCTGTTGCATAACTACAATCCCCAACATCCCCAGCCAAAGTAGTATGTCTCCAGCTGTTGCATAACTGCAAGACCCAACATGCCCTTTCGCTGTCCGTACATGCTGGGGGTTGTAGCTTTTGCAACAGCTGAAGGCACACTGGTTGCAAAACACTGAGTTTATTACTGATAGACCGTACATGCTGGTAGTTTTGCAACAGCTGGATGTCCCCCCCTCCCCCCCCCCCCCAATGTGAATGTACAGGGTACACTCACATGGGCGGAGGTTTACAGTAAGTATCTGGCTGCAAGTTTGAGCTGCGGCAAATTTTCTGCCGCAGCTCAAACTGCCAGCAAGAAACTACTGTGAACCCCCGACCGTGCGACTGTACCCTAAAAACACTACACTACACTAACACACAATAAAATAAAAAGTAAAAAACACTACATATACACATACCCCTACACAGCCCCCCTCCCCAATAAAACTGAAAAACATCTGGTACGCCACTGTTTCCAAAACGGAGCCTCCAGCTGTTGCAAAACAACTACTCCCAGTATTGCCACTGACTGTCCAGGCATGCTGGGAGTTTTACAACAGCTGGAGGCACCCTGTTTGGGAATCACTGGCTTAGAATACCCCTATGTCCACCCCTATGCAAGTCCCTAATTTAGGCCTCAAATGTGCATGGTGCTCTCACTTTGGAGCCCTGTCGTATTTCAAGGCAACAGTTTAGGGTTACATATGGGGTATCGCCGTACTCGGGAGAAATTGTGTTACAAATTTTGCGGGGTATTTTCTGCCATTACCCTTTTTAAAAATGTAACATTTTTGGGAAACCAAGCATTTTAGGTAAAATTTGTTTTTTTTTTTTACATATGCAAAAGTCGTGAAATACCTGTGGGGTATTAAGGTTCACATTACTCCTTGCTACGTTCCCCAATGGGTCTAGTTTCCAAAATGGCATGCCATGTTTTTTTTTTTTTTTTTTGCTGTTCTGGCACCATAGGGGCTTCCTAAATGTGGCATGCCCCCAGAGCAAAATTTGCTTTCAAAAAGCCAAATGTGACTCCTTGTCTTCTGAGACCTGTAGTGCGCCAGCAGAGCACTTTTCACACCCATATGGGGTGTTTTCTGAATCGGGAGAAATTGGGCTTCAAATTTTGGGGGGTATTTTCTGCTATTACCCTTTTTAAAAATGTAAACATTTTGGGAAACCAAGCATTTTAGGTAAAACATTTTTTTTTTTATTTTACATATGCAAAAGTCGTGAAACACCTGTAGGGTATTAAGGTTCACATTACCCCTTGTTACATTCCCCGAGGGGTCTAGTTTACAAAATGGTATGCCATGTGCTTTTTTTTTGCTGTCCTGGCACCATAGGGGCTTCCTAAAGGTGACATGCCCCCCAAAAACCATTTGTCGCTCTTTCCCTTCTGAGCCCTCTACTGCGCCCGCTGAACAATTAACATAGACATATGAGGTATGTCCTTACTTGAGAGAAATTGGGTTTCAAATAAAAGTCAAAATTTTCCCCTTTTTTCCCCTTGCAAAAATTCAAAAATTGGGTCTACAAAAACATGCGAGTGTAAAAAATGAAGATTTTGAATTTTCTCCTACACTTTGCTGCTATTCCTGTGAAACATCTAAAGGGTTAAAACACTAACTGAATGTCATTTTGAATATTTTGGGGGGTGCAGTTTTTATAATGGGGTCATTTGTGGGGTATTTCTAAGATGAAGACCCTTCTAATCCACTTCAAAACTGAACTGGTCCCTGAAAAATAGTGAGTTTGAAAATTTTGTGAAAAATTTCAAAATTGCTGCTGAACTTTGAAGCCCTCTGGTGTCTGTCAAAAGTAAAAACTCATAAACTCATTTTATGATGCAAACATAAAGTAGACATATTGTATATGTGAACCAAAAAAATTTTTCCTTACAAGCAGAGAGCTTCAAAGTTAGAAAAATGCTAAATTTTCATTTTTTTCGTCAGATTTGGGAATTTTTCACCAGAAAGGATGCAAGTAACCATAAAATTTTACCACTATGTTAAAGTAGAATATGTCACGAAAAAACAAACTCGGAATCAGAATGATAACTAAAAGCATTCCAGAGTTATTAATGTTTAAAATGACAGTGGTCAGATTTGCAAAAAACGCTCTGGTCCTTAAGGTGTAAAATGGCCTGGTCCTTAAGGGGTTAAGTCATTTGTTTATTGGAAGAATAACAGAGAAATTGCACAACACAATGTTATAAGAAAATATGTTCCAGAATTGTTATTCATGAGGAATAAGAGGATTTACAAAAACAGAAAAGTCAAGAGAGGCCCCAGGTTCTCTTTAACCCCTTAAGGACCATGCGTTTTTCGTTTTTTGCACTTTTATTTTTTCTTCCTTACCTTTAAAAAATCATAACTCTTTCAATTTTGCACCTAAAAATCTGTATTATGGCGTATTTTTTGCGCCACCAATTCTACTTTGTAATGATATCAGTCATTGTGCCTAAAAATCTACTGCGAAACGGGAAAAAAATCATTGCGCGACAAAATTGGAAAAAAAATGCCATTTTGTAACTTTTGGGGGCTTCCGTTTCTACATGTACATTTTTCGTTAAAAATGACACCTTTTCTTTAACCCCTTAAGGACCGGAGGTTTTTCCGTTTTTGCATTTTCGTTTTTTGCTCCTTGCCTTTAAAAAATCATAACTCTTTCAAATTTACACCTAAAAATCCATATGATGGCTTATTTTTTGCGCCACCAATTCTACTTTGTAATGACGTCAGTCATTTTGCCCAAAAATCTATGGTGAAGCGGGAAAAAAAATCATTGTGCGACAAAATTGAAAAAAAAAACGCTGTTTTGTAACTTTTGGGGGCTTCCGTTTCTACATAGTACATTTTTCGGTAAAAATGACACCTGATATGTATTCTGTAGGTCCATACGATTAAAATGATACCCTACTTATATAGGTTTGATTTTGTCGGACTTCTGGAAAAAATCATAACTACATGCAGGAAAATTAATACGTTTAAAATTGTCATCTTCTGACCCCTATAACTTTTTTATTTTTCCGTGTATGGGGCGGTATGAGGGCTCATTTTTTGCGCCGTGATCTGAAGTTTTTAACGGTACCATTTTTGCATTGATAGGACTTATTGATCACTTTTTATTCATTTTTAAATGATATAAAAAGTGACCAAAAATGCACTATTTTGGACTTTGGAATTTTTTTGCGCGCACGCCATTGACCGAGCGGTTTAATTAATGATATATTTTTATAATTCGGACATTTCCGCACGCGGTGATACCACATATGTTTATTTTTATTTTTATTTACACTGTGTTTTTTTTTTTATTGGAAAAGGGGGGTGATTCAAACTTTTAATAGGGGAGAAGTTAAATGATCTTTATTCACTTTTTTTTTTCACTTTTTTTTTGCAGTGTTATAGGTCCCATAGGGACCTATAACACTGCACACACTGATCTTCTATGTTGATCACTGGTTTCTCATAAGAAACCAGTGATCAACGATTCTGCCGGATGACTGCTCATGCCTGGATCTCAGGCACTGAGCAGTCATTCGGCGATCGGACAGCGAGGAGGCAGGTAGGGGCCCTCCCGCTGTCCTGTCAGCTGTTCGGGATGCCGCGATTTCACCGCGGCTATCCCGAACAGCCCACTGAGCTAGCCGGGATGCTTTCGGTTTCACTTTAGACGCGGCGTTCAACTTTGAACGCCGCGTCTAAAGGGTTAATAGCGCGCGGCACAGCGATCAATGCCGCGCGCTATTAGCCACGGGTCCCGGCCGTTGTTAGAGGCCGGGCCCGACCCGCTATGACGCGGGGCCACGCCGTGGCCCCGCGTTATAGATCGGGAGTGGACACATGACGTTCCAGTACGTCATGTGTCCTTAAGGGGTTAATCTCTAGGTCCATACGGTTAAAATGATACCCTACTTGTATAGGCTTAATTTTGTATTACTACTGAAAAAAAATTATAAATACATGCAGGAAAATTTATACGTTTAAAATTGTCATTTTCTGAGCCCTATAACTTTTTTATTTCTCTATGTTCTGGAGGCTATGATGGCTCATTTTTTGCGCCGTGATCTGAAGTTTTTGTCATTTTTGCATTGAGCGGACTTTTTGATCGCTTTTTATTCATCTTTTCATGATATAAAAAGTGACCAAAAATACGCTATTTTGGACTTTGGAATTTGTTTGCGCGTACGCCATTGAACGTGCAGTTTAAAAAGCGGTATATTTTTTAAATTCGGACATTTCCGCACGTGGCGATACCACATATGTTTATTTTTATTTTCACAGTTTTTTTTTTTTTATTCTTGGAAATGCCAGGTGATTCAAACTTTATTAGGGGAATGGATCATTGAAAGGCTTAATGATTTTTTTACACTTTTCTTATGCCATATTATAGCCCCCAGGGGGGTCACTAACATTGCATGTACTGATCTTTACCACTGATTGATGCATCTCCATAGGAATGCATCAATCAGTGTTTTCGGTGATTGAATGCTTCAAGCCTGGATCTCAGGCTTGAAGCATTCATTCGGCGATCGGACTGCAGTACTGCTGTCCTCCAGTACTGCAGTCCTCCTGAAGTACTGCTGTTCGGGATGCCGCAATTATACCGCGGCGATCCCGAACAGCTCCCTGAGCTAACCGGCACATTTTACTTTCACTTTTAGCCACGCGGCTCAACTTTGAGCGCGCGGCTAAAGGGTCAGTGCCGCGCCCTATTAGCGGCGGGTCCCGGCTTCACTATGACGCCGGGTCCGCCGTGATATGATGCAGGGTTACCATGTAACACCGCGTTATATCACGGGAGCGGGACTAGGGGCGCAGGTTTACGCTCTTGGTCCTTAACAGGTTAAACAGTTTGTTGCTGTCATCAGCCAAACACCATTGGTCTGGCTTCTAGTAGTTGCAGGAGATGCTGATACTCTTGGCTCTGGCTTAAAGGGGTACTTCACTGCTCAGCATTTGGAACAAACAGTTCCGAATGCTGGAGTCGGCACCAGGAGCTCGTGACATCATAGCCCCGCCCCCTCATGACCTTACTTCCCGCTCCCTTAATGCAAGTCTATGGTAGGGGCATGAAGGCTGTCATGCCCTCATCCATAGACTTGCATCGAGGGGGCGGGGCGTGATGCAATGAGGGGGCAGGGCTATGACGTCACGAGCTCCTACGCCAGCTCCAGCTTTCAGAACAGTTTGTTCCAAATGCTGAGCAACGGAGTACCCCATTAAGGAAGGGAATTCTAAGCAGGGGGCTCTCCTTTTTAAACTCGTTGTTGCCTAATAGATATTTTGGCCTGACAACACAACCTTTGAAAATGCAATGCATGTTACCAAACATATATTTGCACTTAATACCTGTATAGTTGAGCGCTCAGCAATATTCAGAAGTAGACATGTGCAATTCGTTTCGGAACGAATACTAAACTTAACGAATTTTCCCATTTTCGGGTGTTCGTTACAATCCGAATGCAGGAAAAAAAAATCTAATATTTCCAAAAAAGAATACGAATACGAATATACAGTTAACGAATGCATTCGTTAAGTAATGCATAACTAATAATGCATGTTAACGAAGAATCAGTAAACCGAATGTAAGGAATGAATTAGATTTTTTTCATTGGGTTTACCTGAGGAAAACTTGCCTTCCTACACAGAGAAAACTGCAAAAAAAAGGTGAAAACAACAAGAGGTTGTTCCTAAGGTAACACCTGCTATTTATTACAAAAGAGGATCAGCAAGTGAAACTAATGTGCATTTCGTTTAGTAACGAATGCTAAATTTAACGAATTTTACAGATATAAGTAAAGATCCGAGTTAACGAATGCATTCGATGTTATTAACGAATGCATCCGAAAATGAAAGAAATTTTCGCGGATGCATCCGAAAACCGAATATGACGAATGCACAGCATTCCGAATATTCACGGAACCGAAAATTTTTAAGAAACGAAAACAACAAAACGAAAAAAACGAAATTTTGGGTTCTGCACATGTCTATTCAGAAGCCCCGTACAGAATTAATGGGGAACTATTTACACATGCATTCTAATGCATGATTCATTCAGAGGACTTTTGTCCTCCATTCTTGGGATCATGGTGGTCGCAGGAGTCAGACACCCAATAATCCACTTATCACCTACTTATAGGGGATAGGTGAGCAATGAAGGTCTTACAGTAAGGAACCCCAACAGGTCATCAGAACCGGGGTGCCAAATGACCCTATTTAAATGGAGCAGCAGTCAAGTATGCGCAAATTCCATGGGACTGATATAAATGACCAAGTAAAGCACTCTAGCTCTCTGTATATCTAACTGTAAGTGTAAGATGGAAAGTGCCTAAAATAGATGGATGGAGGTGGATTTCATTATCTTTTAAAATAGAATAATATTATTTTTCACTATATCATCAGCACATAGCAAGTGTTCAAAGCTTGAAGAATATTTTTTGAATAATTTAAGCATATCTGTAAACAAAGGCATAGGCGGGTTAATCATGTCTTCCAAATGTGCAACACACAATGCGGCATTCAATAAACGTATTGACTCAGCCAAGAATGAAGCAAAGTATTTTGGTTTATAGTCATCAGAAGCCAAGAAGTTCTGTTTCTACCCACGTGAGCTAATTTTCCTGGTCTTAATTAAATGCAAGAGATGTTCAATAAAGTTTTAGCAAAAATGACTGCCTGAAATAAAAATGGTATTACAGAAAAAAACAGGCACTACAGGCCAATAGGGAAAACTAGTCGACTAGTTGCTCTATAACTCTTCCATAGAAAGTATGGTCAGTAGCTGACTTCGCCGTATCGGGCGGTGCTCAGTGTCATGTGAAGAAACAAATCCAGAATGTGTACTAGTAGAACAAAGAAGACACGGCAACTCACCAATCCAATATAGCGGCTGGAGTCCAGGCTGTTTTATTGTGGAAACTCACGTAGAGACATCACATTCATCAGACAATAGAACGCTGACCAAGGTGCAGGGGGGAAGGTGGACAGTTGCAGGGAACAAGTTAGGCTACGTCCGTTTCACATCATATGACGCTTCTTCCGGACGAAAGAGTACTTAGAAGCTCTCAACACTAATAATTTGGGCCTTTCATTTACCTATGAAATTGAGAAAAAAAAAAGGTTTGCCATTTCTTGATGTGTTTATCAGTAAGGATGATGTCGGCGGTTTAACAGCTATTAACAGACTCCTAAAATTGGGAGAGCTGCTACCTGGTCTCCCTTGAAAGGGGTATACTGAGGAGGCAGTATCTCCGTCTCAGGAGGAACTGCTCAGACAGGGAAGGTTTCATCTGTCCGGCCTGCGATCTCCGCTCCAGATTTTTGGAATGAGGATACCCTGATTACACACTTTGCACAGCTTACCATTTTGCTTTAGAACAGAACTGATCACAACTAAAGACACAACCCTTCAACCAGCAAGGATTATTGGGACTTTTGATGCCCACTCTATCACAGTGAGGGACATTATCAATCATCACTGGAACATTATGAAATTGGACCCTGATCTGTCCGATATAGTAGGAGATAGATCGGTGATCACCTCCCGCAGTCCAACAGAATAAAACGTGGCTACATACTCTCTCCTCTTTGGGATGTTATTGCTGTTGCCACTGTAAGGCTTGAGAAAATGTAAGGAAAACTAAACACTTTTTGGATGTCAAGACAGGCAATAGATATGAGATAAGGAGTTTTATTAACTGCAGCTTCAAAGGTATTGTGTATGTGGCCTTGTGTATGTGCGGTCTGGTTTATGTGGGGAAAACCCTACGTGAGTTCAGATGCAGGATATTGGAACATATAGGTGATGAGGGACACCCCCATTTCTGTTCATGTTAACTCAGTATATCAAGGGGAACCTAGAGAACTATCCTTTGTGGGGTTGAAACAAGTTTGTCCCTCCCCACAAGCAGGGGATCTAGATAGACTGCGACTCCAAAATGAAAGCCGTTGAATATTTAAATTATGTCCCCCTCAGGCTTGAACGAGCAATTCTCCTTTGCCCCCTTTCTATAATATGGCAATAAATCCACATAACTGTATTAATTACAACACACATTGCCATCTTCACAAAATTTTCTTCTTTGGGACAGAGTATTTCCCACTCCTCCTTACGGGTGGTTATATAGGTAGTTAGGGATGGTTGTAGCTGACCACTCTTCTACTTTCACCCTAATGTTAGGGTATAATAGGGATCATTAGGAGGTTCCAGCTCTACGGTACCACCTGTAACGCCGAGCGCTCCGGGTCCCCGTTCCTCCCCGGAACGCTCGCGGCGTCCTTCTGCCTGCAGCGCCCCAGGCAGCCCCGCTGTCTGGGAGCTCTACTCTAATGTCCCTGGCAGGGATACGATTTGCCTGGTGGGACGTGCCCACCCGCGGGTCGCATCCCAATCCACTCACCGGCCCTGTCCTCCTTCAGCTCTGTCCAGGCGCGCGCGGCCCCGCTCTCTAGGGCGCGCGCGCGCCGGCTCTATGAAATTTAAAGGGCTAGTGCACCACTAATTGGTGCCTGGCCCAATCAATGTAATTCCACCAAACACTATTTAATACCACTTCCCCTTCCTGTCCCCGCTGGATCTTGTTGCCCTAGTGCCCTGAGAAAGCGTTTTGTGTGTTTCCTAGCCTGTGTATCCAGACCCTTGCCATTGCCCCAGACTACGAACAGTTGCCTGCCTTTACCTCTTTCTACGTCTGACCTTGCCTTTGCCTAGTCCTTGTGTACCACGCCTGTCTCAGCTGTCAGTGAGGTTGAGTCGCTATCGAGTGGAACGACCTGGGGGTTACCTGCCGCAGCAAGTCCATACCGCTTTGCGGCGGGCTCTGGTGAAAACCAGTAACCCCTTAGATTCCGTTCCCCTGGTACGGCCTATGCCATCGCCTCACTGACACAGAGGATCCACTCCTGTGTCCTCCCTGCACACCAGTACGGATCCAGACAGTAGATCCGGCCATGGATCCCGCTGAGGTACCGCTGCCCAGTATCACTGACCTCACCTCCGTGGTCTCCCAGCAATCGCACCAGATTGCCCAACAAGGACAACAGCTGTCTCAGTTGACTGCCATGCTTCAGCAGCTCCTGTCTTCACAGCAGCAACCATCTCCTCCACAGCACCCTGCCGCTTCCACGTCCAGAGTCCGCCTGTCTTTACCCGACAAGTTTGATGGGGATTCTAAGCTGTGCCGTGGGTTCCTGACGCAGTGCTCACTGCATCTGGAGATGTTGTCAGACCAGTTTCCCACTGAATGGTCTACTGTGGCATTTGTGGTCAGCCTGCTGTCTGGAAAGGCCTTGTCCTGGGCCCCACCGCTTTGGGACCGCAATGATCCTGCCACTGCTACCATTTAGTCTTTCTTCTCCGAAGTTCACATTGTCTTTGAGGAGCCAGCCCGGGCTTCCTCAGCCGAGACGGCTCTATTGAATCTAGTCCAAGGGAGTTCTTCAGTGGGCGCATACGCCATACAGTTCTGCACCCTCGCCTCCGAGCTAGCCTGGAACAATGAGGCTCTCTGCGCGACCTTCAAGAAATGTTTATCCAGCCACATCAAAGATGTTCTGGCCGCACAAGAGATTCCTACTACCCTGTCTGAACTCATACATTTGGCCACCCGTATTGACATGCGTTTCTCAGAAAGACGCCAGGAGCTTTGCCAGGAAAAGGATATTGTTCGCACCAAGCGGTTTCCTCGCTTTGCACCTCTCTCCCAGTGTCCTTTGCAACCTGTTCCTGTGCCTTCCGCCAAGGAGGCTATGCAAGTGGATCGGTCTCGCCTGACCAAACAAGAGAGGAGTCGCTGCAGGAATGAAAATATGATCCTGTACTGTGCTAGTACCGATCATTTCCTAAAAGACTGTCCTATTCGTCCCCCGCATCTGGGAAAACACATGCACCTGGTTAACGTGGGAGAGGCGTTACCAGGTGTGAACTCTTCCTCTCCGCGATTGACTATCACCGTGCGGATTTCTCTACCCGCTAATACTTCTTTCACCGCTGTGGCCTTTCTGGACTCTGGTTCTGCAGGAAATTTCATTAAAGCCTCTTTCATCAACAGATTCAATATTCCTGTTACCCGTCTCGTCAAACCTCTCTTCATTTCGTCAGTGAATGGAGAAAGACTTGTCTGCACCGTGGATTACGGGCACTGAACCTCTGCTCATGAGCATTGGAGTACTCCATCATGAAAATATAGATTTTTTTGTATTACCCAACTGTACCTTTGAAATTCTTCTTGGCTTACCCTGGCTCCAGCATCATGCACCTACCCTCGACTGGGCCACTGGGGACATTAAAAGTTGGGGATCTTCCTGCCACAAGGGATATCTCAAGTCTGTTCCTACCAGCCTAGTCTCCGTCAATACACCATTCCTAAGGCCTATCAGGACTATTCTGACGTTTTTTGCAAAAAGCAAGCAGAGGTCTTACCCCCACACAGACCCTATGACTGCCCTATTGACTTCCTGGTACCACACCACCCGTGGCAGGATTTACCCACTCTCCGCTCCGGAAACGCAAGCCATGACTGAATACATACAGGAAAACCTAAAAAGAGGTTTTATCCGGAAATCTTCTTCTCCAACCGAAGCTGGATTCTTCTTCGTTGCCAAAAAAGACGGATCTCTACACCCCTGTATTGACTACCGTGGTCTTAATAAAATCACAGTGAAAAAACGTTATCCTCTGCCACTCATCTCTGAACTCTTTGACCGATTGCGAGGAGCAAAAATTTTCACCAAACTTGACCTAAGGGGCGCATATAACCTCATTCGCATTCGCGAAGGTGATGAGTGGAAAACCACATTTAACAATAGAGCTGGACACTTTGAATATCTCGTTATGCCATTTGGACTTTGCAATGCCCCTGCAGTTTTTCAAGATTTCGTTAATGAAATTTTTCGGGACTTGCTGTATTCCTGTGTGGTGGTCTATCTTGATGACATCCTCATCCTCAAGTGCTTCAGCGCCTACGCAAAAATCAACTTTATGCCAAAATTGAAAAATGTCTCTTTGAGTGCAGCAGTCTACCCTTCCTGGGATGCAAAGTGTCCGGTCAAGGCCTACAAATGGACCCTGACAAGCTATCGGCGGTAATAGATTGGCCACACCCCACTGGTCTACGCGCTATCCAACGATTTCTTTGCTTTGCTAATTATTACCGACAATTCATTCCCCACTTTTCTACCATCGTTGCTCCTATTGTAGCGTTGACCAAGAAAAATGCTAATCCGAAATCCTGGCCACCGCAGGCGGAGGAAGCCTTTAACCACCTCAAAGCCACATTCGCCTCTGCACCAGTTTTGTCCAGGCCAGATCCTATCAAGCCTTTCTTTCTAGAGGTTGACGCCTCCTCAGTTGGAGCCGGAGCTGTCCTTCTTCAAAAAAACGCTAAGGGAAAAAAAGTCACTTGCGGATTTTTCTCCAAAACCTTTTCTCCTCCTGAAAAAAATTATTCTATAGTGACCGTGAATTATTGGCCATTAAGTTGGCACTTGAAGAGTGGAGACATCTTCTGGAAGGGTCCCTTCATCCCATCACCATCTACACGGACCACAAAAATTTGTTGTATCTTCAGTCCGCCCAGCATTTAAATCCTCGCCAGGCTAGATGGTCGTTGTTTTTTGCCCATTTCAATTTTCAGATTCATTTTCGCCCTGCGGACAAGAATGTCAGGGCAGATGCTTTATCACGTTCCACCAATGCCTCTGAATCCGAAGCTCTTCCTCAGCACATCATACCTCCAGAGTGTCTGATCTCCTCTGCTCCTGCTTCTCTGGCGCCAATTCTTCCGGGAAAAACGTATGTTCCTCCACGTCTTCGCCTCCAAACTCTCAAATGGGGTCATTCCTCCCACCTGGCTGGTCATGCTGGTATCAAAAAGTCCATACAGTTAATTGCTAGACACTATTGGTGGTCCTCCCTGGAGAAAGATGTGACGGATTTCGTGTGGACCTGTAAAGTGTGTGCACGTGACAAGACTCCATGCCAGAAGCCTGCTGGTCTTCTCCTTCCTCTGCCTGTGCCTGAATAACCATGGTCCCATGGTCCCATATAGCTATGGATTTCGTCACCGACCTTCCTTCATCTCATGGCAACACTGTTAATTTGGGTGGTCGTTGATCGCTTTTCCAAAATGGCTCATTTTGTCCCGCTTCCAGGCCTTCCTTCTGCGCCTCAATTGGCAAAAAAAAAATTCTCCAAATTTTTCGTCTGCATGGGCTTCCCACGCATATTGTATCTGATAGAGGCGTTCAAATTGTCTCTAAATTTTGGAGGGCACTTTAAGGTCAATTAAAAATCAAATTAAATTTTTCTTCTGCTTATCATCCGCAATCCAATGGAAAGTGGAAAGAGTGAACCAGATTCTTCGTGACTACTTGCGACATTTTGTTTCCTCCCGCCAAGATGATTGGGTTGACCTTCTGCCCTGGGCTGAATTCTCGTACAACTTCAAAAATTCTGAATCTTCCTCCAAATCTCAATTTTTTGTGGTGTAAGGCCGTCATCTGCTTCCCCCATCCCCATTCCCACTTCATCTGGAGTCCCTGCCGTAGATGAATTGACACAAGACTTCTCCTCTATCTGGAAGGAGACTCAAAAATCTCTCCTGCTGGCCTCATCTCGCATGAAGAGACATGCTGATAAAAACCGTTGCCGCCTGCCTTGACCTCTTGCTACGTTTGACCTTGCCTTCGCCTAGTCCTTGTGTACCACGCCTGTCTCAGCTGTCAGTGAGGTCGAGTCGCTATCGGGTGGAACAACCTGGGGGTTACCTGCCACAGCAAGTCCATCCCGCTTTGCGGTGGGCTCTGGGGAAAACTAGTAACCCCTTAGATTCCGTTCCCCTGGTACGGCCTACGCCATCGCCTCACTGACACAGAGGATCCACTCCCGTGTCCTCCTTGCACACCAGTCCGGATCCTGACACCACCCTTATTTGGGCGTCCATGCCATTAAGGCATAGGGCTTGTCATTAGGGACTCTTAGGGTGTTTGAAGGTCCTTAGGTTCATATCTCTCGTCCCTTCCTACCCCTATTAAGTTGGATTGCTCTGTCCCAGAGAGATCAGAATTATTAATTTTAGCTGACTTCTTAATCTATTGCAAATGTAACATTGTGGTATTATACCTTAGGTACAACATTTATTTTTATTCATTTTTGCCCATTTTTGTCTCTAGGGTTACTTTTAGGGATGTTTCGTCTCCATGGGCTTCCCACTCATATTGTATCTGATAGAGGAGTTCAAATTGTCTCTAAATTTTGGAGGGCACTTTGAGGTCAATTAAAAATCAAATTAAATTTTTCTTCTGCTTATCATCCGCAATCCAATGGAAAGTGGAAAGAGTGAACCAGATTCTTGGTGACTACTTGCGACATTTTGTTTCCTCCCGCTAAGATGTTCCGAACCCTGGGTGTGGGCTTCCGTGTTCATGCCCACCACCTCGTGATGTGACGCCCTGCCCTGTGACGTCACATCCCGCCCCCTCAATGCAAGTCCCATAGACTTTCATTGAGGAGGCAAGGCGTAATTTCACGGGGTGTGACGTCATGAGGGGGCAGGTTTGAACACGGAAGCCCACACCCAGTGTTTGGAACATTGAGTTCCGGACACTGGGAGCGGAGTAACCCTTTAACCTCAAGCCCAAGTCCAGCCTAAAAGCACAGATAGGAAAGGGAGAGAGATAGTGCACCTGCGGGTGTATTACAGCAGGCTGCCAGCAGCGATTCACCTCAAGCCCAAGTCCAGATTACAAGCATTGATATAGAAAAGAGAGAGAGTGAGAGAGAAAGTGTATTTTTGGGTGTATTGCAGCAGTGATTTACCTCAAGCCCTAGACCACTATATGGTCTCCTCATGCTGCCGCCACCTCCTGAAGTGTTCTCCCCATCTGCAAGACATCCTAGCAATGGGAATGAAACTTTGCATCCACTTCAGACACTCATACACCGCAAAGCACGCCCTCTTTGAGCTGCAGTATCAAAATGGTATCCCCCAACATAGTCTGATTTGCAACATTTCCACACATTAGAATTCCACCCTCCATATGTTGGACCGACTATGAACAGAGAAAAGCCATCACCGATTTCTTGATGATCCAAGCGGATAGGGGGACTCCCCTGTGTAACTTCAATGTCAACCAGTGCCAGCTCATACGTGACACCTACCGTTTGCTCAGACCCTTTGAGGAAGCCACCATATTAGTCAGTCGCAAGGATTACGGGATGAACGACGTTCCACTACTTCATTTATGACAACATATGTTATAAACGATGGCTGGTCAGGACACTGGAGATGTGGCGTCTACATCTCATGGCCACATGAGCACTGTGGGGGCTGAACTGGAGGAGGAGGAGGGTTACAGTGGAGCACAGTTTAGGTTTTGCGAGATGGGCAGTTTTACTAGTCATCTGACAGGAGAGGAGGAGCAGCCAGAGGAGCTAGAGGGTTATGAGGAAGGTGAGACAGAGGACCCAGACACACCGTGGCAGTATGCAGTGGAGATGGAGACAGGGAGCCCCTTCAAGTCACTTGCACAAATGGAACAATGCATGCTCAATTGCTTGCGTAGTGACCGACGAATTGTCACCATTCGGCAGCGGGGTGACTACTGGTTCTCCACTTTATTGGACCCTCGCTACCAGCACAAAATGGGAGCCTTTTTTTACACCCTCTGAGAGGGAGGACAAACTGACCTACTACAGAGACATACTATGTAGTCAGTTGGCCGATGCCTATCTGTGCTATCGTCCATCCTCTCGCAGGTCTGACTCGGGGGCCCTCTGCGCTCACTTCCCACTGCCATCGCTGCTGGGGAGGGGTGGGGTGGCAGGAGCAGTAACAGCTCCATCAGCAGCAGCCTGAGTCTACAGTCACTGATGAGTACCTTTCTTCACCCGCATAGTGAAGCAACTCATCAGCAGCAGGTAGACCTGGAGTAGTAACCCCAAGAAGAACTCTTCTGTCACAAAAAATGTGACTGATCATTGTGAAGAATGATCAGGCATGGATCAGCCAGGATTTCCACCCACCAATGCCTGATGCATCATAGTAGATTGACCATGGTGCCACACCAACACTTCACAAGTATGGATAGTGCAAAACATATTTAAGGTGCTGCTCCGCAGCTACAGAAATTCCTCTGCAGCAGACTACAAGTAAGTATTGAGGATATATATGCATTAGCTAAAATTCAACTTTTCTTAAGATAAAATATATGTACCCAAATTTTTTTTAAATCAAACAAAAGGAAAGGTGTGCAAAAAAAAAAAAAATGTGCCACCTACACCACCAAGTATTGATGTGATGCAAAGACCTCTAAAAGGTGGAAGGGAACAACGTATGGTAATTGTAATCAGTGGGGGTAAAAATGTATTCCCTTCTTTGCAAGTGTTACTCGCCCTAAAAAGGGCAGCCCCACACAGGAACCTCTCTTTTCAAGCCGAGGAACGTGCTCTCGATTCACCCAAAGTGCAAGAAAAAGTGCAAACGTGTGACACTAAAAAAACGTGCACAAAGGATGCGGTCTATCGCAAGCCCTTCTCCGATAGGAGAGAGGCCCCCCAACAAACCTTACCCTTCGCCTCCGGGACCAAAAGGTACCTGCGAGGTTCCAGGTTCGATGTCCCTTTTCGCCAAAGCTACTAGGGGACCACAAATGCTCCCGGCATCCCCCTTGGCGTTAGCCAAGGTATCTGCCCGCAGAGCCAATAACGGTAGGTACCCTGCCAAAGCAGGAGTACCCGGGGTGTTTGCAGGGAGGTGCGGAACCTAATGGCCACACACACCTCCCCTAGACCACAAGGAGGGACACCCAGAAGGGCTACCGCATCCTGACAAATCCTGTGAACACACAACACGCAAAAAGTGACACAGTGAGACAAAAAGAAATAAATAAGTGAATGTGTGCAGATATACTGCCCGGACATCCGGCCAGATCTATAAAAATGTCTCTGATCCTAGCCAGAAGGCCGGGAATCAAGAGCTGAGTGCCACAAGGTGAAGAGATTATGGTGCCCGTGCTTCAACTCAGTGAGACAGTATTCCCAGTGAGTTTCGGCACCTCGGGGTCACCACTCCCCGAGGCACAAAAGTACCTCGGCGAGACCCGGAGGGAACAGGTCACATCGGGGCAGCCGTCGAGCTGATTCCTCAGAACCAGCCCCGGAAAGCCCTGGTACACCTGCATCCTCCATGCAGCACTCATCCCCACCAGCATGAAAACTGATAAGAACAGATACTACACTTGATCTTAGCCAAAAGGCCGAGAAGCGATAAACCTCTCACTATATGCACCTGCAAACACTACCATTTCCCAGGGTTTTTAGGTGGAAATAGGGAGAGTTTCCTTATGGAGGCCACCCTTTTTAGGGAGAGTAATAAGGTGAGAGTAGAGCCTTACAGGGGAATTTTTTTACCCCCACCTGCTACAATGGACAATACATTGTTGCCTTCCACCTTTTCAAGGAAAGTGTTACTCATCTTAAAAAGGTCGGCCCCACAAAGTAACCTCTCTCCCTATTTCCACCTAAAAACTCTGGGAAATGGCAGTGTTTGCAGGTGGAAATAGGGAGAGTTTCCTGTGTGCGAGAGTAGGGCCTTACAGGGGAAATTTTTACCCCCACCGGTTACATTGCACCATACTTTATTACATCAATACTTGGTGGTGTAGGTGGCAAATGGTGTTTTTTTTTTGCACACCTTTATTTTGTTTGATTTAAAAAAAAAATTCGGTACATATATTTTATCCTAACAATATTATTAAAAGTTTTATGTAATGCATATCCTCAATACTTACTTTACACACTAACACTTTTACAAAAGAAACCGTTTTCTTCTGCCTACCTGCCTCAGCTACTATTCTGATCCTGACACCCACCTGATGCCACACATCTGATGCCAAATTCTCCTTTTTTCACCCACCTTCGTCACCGAGTACTGGAATTTCCACCCACCTACCCACCATACTGCTGATGCCAGCTCCACGCTGTTTCATACTGCCACCATGTGTTCTTCTCATGCTGATGCCAACTCCAGGCTGTTTCATACTGCCACCATATGTTCTCCTCATGCTGATGCCAGCTCCAGGCTGTCTCATTCTGCTACCATATGTTCTCCTCATGCTGATGCCAGCTAAAAACTGTGTCATTCAGCCACTTTATGATCTCCTCATGCTGCCGCTACCTCCAGGCTGTGTCATTCAGCCACTATATGGTCTCGACATGCTGCTGCCAACTACAAGCTGTGTCATTTAGCCACTATAGGTCTCCTCATGCTGCCGCCAACTCTAGGCTGTGCCATTCAGACACTATATGGTCTCCTTATGCTGCTGCAACCTCCACGCTTTGTCATTCAGCTACTATATGGTCTCCTCATGCTGCCACCAACTCCACACTGTGTAATACAGCCACAAAATGGTCTCCTCATGCTGCTGCAACCTCCACGCTGTGTCATTCAGGCACTATATGGTCTCCTCCCACTGATGCCACCTCCATGCTCTGTCATTGTGCTGCTCTGCGACAGGTATTCTAATAGCGATGCCTGTAATCTGCATGTCATACTGAATAACAGTATTATTTCACTTACCCAGCACACACCCTACGCATGTTACAGCAAGGCAAAGCGTTCCTCACCCCTATTGAGGCTCTCTGTAGGGCAGAAATAGCTGTTTTTAATAGCGAATCGCCGCAAATAAATTTGGACCAAAAACATTTTGGGGGAGGATTCTGCTAATCAGCCAAATCAAATTTTTCAAAAATGCGCTCATCTCTAGTTACTTTAGATGCTATCTCGGTCCGTCTACACTTCAGCAATCACTCCCCTTCTATTGAAGTATCCTCCAGCATGACCGGTTTGGCAGTGGGTCAGTAATGGTGTGGGGTGGCATTTCTTTGCGGGGATGCACAGCCCTCCATGTGCTTGCCAGAGGTAGCCTGACTGCTATTAGGTACCGAGATGAGATCCTCAGACCCCTTGTGAGACCATATGCTGGTGCGGTTGGCCCTGGGTTCCTCCTAATTCAAGATAATGCTATATACCTCATGTGGCTGGAGTGTGTCGGCAGTTCCTGCAAGAGGAATACATTGATGTCCAAACCTAAATCTGAGTAAGCACATCTGGGACATCATGTCTCGCTCCATCCACCAACACCACATTGCACCACAAACTGTCCAGGAGTTGGCTGATGCTTTATTTCACATCTGGGAGGACATCCCTCTGGAGACCATCCACCACCTCATTAGGAGCATGCCCAGACATTGTAGGGAGGTCATATGGGCACGTGGAGGCCACACAAAATAAATTTGATTTCCATTGATAATTTTTGTGTGATTTTGTTGTCAGCACAGTCAATGTAAAGACGAAAGTATTTCATACGATTAGTTCATTCATTCAGATCTAGGATGTATTATCTTAGTGTTCCCTTTATTCTTTTGAGCAGTGTAGATATAGTCCTAGTTATAAATAGATCATGGGAGAGATCTCTGTAAGGTCCCCTGATATATAGTACTTTTTTTGTTGTTGTTTGCATTATTATTTCAGCAAATCTATTGATCTTTATTCTATAAAGATAGCAGTAAATTGTTATACTTCTGCAGGACCCACGAGCTGCTGCAGAGACACTACAATAGAGTATTCTTACAGCAAATTGACAATAATTATTCACATGTCACATATATGTGAATAGAAAAATCCCACATTGTCCATTGTCCTCAATTTTCTCATGTCCTACTGAGACACATCCTGGAAACAATCTCGGAACAAAGGAAACCTAAGGTTCTCTTGAGAACACAAGCACATGGTGGAGGTTACAGATAGTCCTAGCTCGGTACTTTAAGTAATGTCTGTAATTATTGCAGCGAGGAGCATCGATCAATGATGTGGATTTTCTGATCATCACGACAGTTATTGTTGTTTATAATAAAGCCTATAGATTTGGAGTTGTTTATGAAAGGTCAGTGAAAATTTCAGCTATGCTTTGATCAGTTTTATCTTCCCCTATTAATAATAGAAATAACAATTAGAATAGCAATAATAAATTATTATTATTATCATTATTATTAATAATAATAATAATAATAATAATAAAACAACATTGTTCATTATTGCTATATCTGTCTTTTGTACCACTGTAGCTGCTTCTGTGTGTCAGAAATACAGATTAGTGAGCAGACTCCCCTGTTTGTGTTGTGCATGGGAGACATCATAGCGGCTGATCTTTGCCCACTTTGGAGCTAAGAAGAAAAGATCACCATGAGAACATCCTAACTGTGTGTGGTAAGCCTCGGGGGGTGTAGGTTAGCTGGGGTGTTGCTGAGCAGGTATCAGAGGTTTATTAACCCTTGTCACTCGTGACGCCAGGGTGAGGGTTAAATGCTGAGGTAAAGCTGGGCCTATCGCCACCCTTCCTAAGAGCGATAGGTGAGTGCAGAATAACGGATTGTCCACAACCAGTGCTTAGCTGAAAACTTGTTGAAACTTTACTGAAGATTTTCTGTAAGATGCAGTAACCGGTAACAGTCCAGATAACAGAGTCTATATACAACTGAGCAGCGATTGACAGTGGTTGGGACCGGGTAAGTTCTCGTTTAGTTTAGGAGGATTTTGTAGCATAGATCCGCTGGATTTAGGGGTAGGTTTAGGTCCAGTGATCTTGCGGAGTTAGAGGGGAATTGTAAGAACTCACAGTCTTTAGCGTAGGCCGAGGCCTAGTATTTGTCTTTGGAAGTTGCGGAGGTCCTACCTCATCCAGTGTCAGCAATAGTGTTGAGCGGCATAGGCCATATTCGAATTTGCGATATTTCGCGAATATATGGACGAATTTTCGTCATATATTCGCTAAATTAGCATATTCATAATATTCGCGTTTTATTTTCGCATATACGAAAATTCTCGTATGCGAAAATTAGCATATGCGAAAATTAGCATATGCGAAAATTAGCATATACAAAAATTAGCATATGCTAAAATTTGCACGCCAGTCTCACACAGTAGTATTAGAGCCTTCTTTACACCACACAAGCTGGATGTGTACTGTGAAAAAAAAAAAAAAAGAATATTCGTAATTACGAATAAATAGTGCAATATTCACGAATATTCGCAAATTCGCGAATATTCGCGAGCATTTGCGGAGGTCCTACCACATCCAGTGTCAGCAACCCAAGAGAGTGATTCTTGGCTGCAGCTCCCTTATATGTACTGGGGCTGAGCGGTTTTGGATTGGTCCATAACAGCTGTCACTCACCGTTACATGGCATTGTGGGTGAACACCTGACACAAGAACCACCGAAGGTCCTTCAACAAACCATACAGTTCTGAACACCGAGTCACATGACCTAAGTTCCTGCAACGTTAACAGGTAGGCATGTAAATATACATATTTACACTGATATTTATATGAATACTAGCAGAGTACCCGGCGTTGCCCATTTTTTCCTTCCTAATCCTTGTTGTGGAGGAAAATCAACAGAGGAAGCTTTTGACTTCATATCCCCTCCTCATTTATTGTTGTAATATCCCAACCCCATATTCCGCCCTCCTAACCCGACCTCCTATCCCAACCTCCTATCCCGTCCTCCCATCCAGTCCTCCTCTCCCATCCTCCTATCCCGACCTCCTATTCCGACCTCCTATCCCATCCTCTTATCCCGTCCTCCTATCCTGACCTCCTATCCCGTTCTCCTAACCCGACCGTCCTATTCCGACCTCCTATCCCATCCTCCTATCCCGTCCTCCTATCCCGACCTCCTATCCCGTCCTCCTATCTCTACCTCCTATCTCAACCTCCTATTCCGACCTCCTATCCCGTCCTCCTATCTTGACCTCCTATGCCGAACTCCTATCCCGTCCTCCTATCCCGTCCTCCTATCCCGTCCTCCTATCTCGACCTTCTATCCCAACCTCCTATCCCGTCCTCCTATCCCGTCCTCCTATCCCGACCTCCTATCCTGTCCTCCTAACCCGATCGTCCTATTCCGACCTCCTATCCCATCCTCCTATCCCATCCTCCTATCCCGTCCTCCTATCCCGACTTTCTATCCCGTCCTCCTATCCCGTCCTCCTATCCCTTCCTCCTATCTCGACCTCCTATCTCAACCTGCTATTCCGACCTCCTATCCCGTCCTCCTATCTTGACCTCCTATCCCGTCTTCCTATCCCATCCTCCTATCTCGACCTCCTATCTCAACCTCCTATCCCGACCTCCTATCTTGACCTCCTTTCCCGTCCTCATATCTCGACCTCCTATCTTGACCTCCTATCCCATCCTCTTATCTCGACCTCCTATCCCGTCCTCCTATCACGACCTCCTTTCCCGTCCTCATATCTCGACCTCCTATCCCGTCCTCCTATCTCGACCTCCTATCCCAACCTCCTATCCAGACCTCCTATCCCGTCCTCATATCCCTTCCTCCTATCTTGTCCTCCTATCTCGACCTCCTATCCCAACCTCCTATCCAGACCTCCTATCCCGTCCTCATATCCCTTCCTCCTATCTTGTCCTCCTATCCCGACCTCCTATCCCGACATCCTATCCCGACCTCCTACCCGACCTCCTATTCCGACCTCATATCTCGTCCTCATATCCCGTCCTCCTATCCCGACCTCCAATCCCATCCTCATATCCTGACTCGTAATATGTGTACCAGGTAGCTCCAGCCTAACGGAAATTATATGGGAACATACATTTCCCATTGATTTGCATGGGACTTTAAGAAAAAACCCTGACCCTCACAAATGGGGGTAGTTAAGGGTTAAATTAACTATCCTATATTTTAAGTGGACATATAAGTAACATGTGAACAAGTATTATCGTAATATCTCCAGCCGTTTGGAAGTTATGCAGTAACATATATTTCTCATTGACTTGCATGGGACTTTAAACATAAGCCCCGCCCCTGGCAAATGGAGGTGAGTAAGGGTTAAATTACCTATCCTATGTTTGTTGTTGACATATAAGTAACATGCGTGCCAAGTTTCATGTTAATATCTTTAGCCGTTTGAAAGTTTTTGTGGAACATATATACATACATACTTATATACATACACACACGTTGAGTTTTATATATATAGACTAGCTAAGTACCCGGCATTGCCCGGTTTTTCCTTCCTAATCCTTGTTGGGGAGGAAAATAAACAAAGGAGGAAGCTTTTGACTTCACATCCCATCCCCATATATTGTTGTCATATCCCAACCCCATATCCCGTCCTTATATGCCTACCTCCTATCCCGACCTCCTATCCCGACCTCCTATCCTGACCTCCTATCCCGTCCCCCTATCCCGTCCTCCTATCCCATCCTCCTATCCCGTCCTCCTATCTCGACCTCCTAGCCCGTCCTCCTATCTCAACCTCCTATCCCAACCTCCTATCCCGACCTCCTATCCCGACCTCATATCCCAACCTCCTATCCCGTCCTCCTATCCCATCCTTCTATCCCATCCTCCTATTCCATCCTCCTATCCTGACCTCCTATCCTGTCCTCCTATCCCATCCTCCTATCCCAACCTCCTATCCCGAACTCCTATCCCAACCTCCTATCCCGTCCTCCTATCCCGACCTCCTATCCCGTCCTCCTATCCCGTCCTCCTATCCCGTCCTCCTATCCCGACCTCCTATCCCGACCTCCTATCCCGACCTCCTATCTCGTCCTCCTATCCCGTTCTCCTATCCCATCCTCCTATCCCATCCTCCTATCTCGACCTCCTATCATGTCCTCCTATCTCAACCTCCTATCTCAACCTCCTATCCCGACCTCCTATCCCAACCTCCTAACCCGTCCTCCTATCCCATCCTCCTATCCCATCCTCCTATCCCGACCTCCTATCCCGACCTCCTATCCCATCCTCCTATCCCGACCTCCTATCCCATCCTCCTATCCCGTCCTCCTATCCCGTCCTACTATCCTGACTTCCTATCCCGACCTCCTATCCTGACCTCCTATCCCGACCTCCTATCCCGTCCTCATATCCCGTCCTCCTATCTCAACCTCCTATCCCAACCTCCCATTTCAACCTCCTATCTCAACCTCCTATCCCGACCTCCTATCCCAATCTCCTAACCCGTCCTCCTATCCCATCCTCCTATCCTGACCTCATATCCCATCCTCCCATCCCGACCTCCTATCCCGTCCTCCTATCCCGTCCTCCTATCCCGTCCTACTATCCTGACTTCCTATCCCGACCTCCTATCCCGACTTCCTATCCCGACCTCCTATCCCGACCTCATATCCCGACCTCCTATCCCGTCCTCCTATCCCGACCTCCTATCCCGTCCTCCTATCCCTACCTCCTATCCCGACCTCCTATCCTGTCCTCCTATCCCGTCTTCCTTTACTGACTTCCTATCCCTACCTCCTATCCTGACCTCCTATCCCGACCTCCTATCCTGTCCTCCTATCCTGTCCTCCTATCTCGACCTCCTATCCCATCCTCCTATCCCGTTCTCCTATCTCGACCTCCTATCCCAACCTCCCATTTCAACCTCCTATCTCAACCTCCTATCCCGTCCTCCTATTCCGACCTCATATCCCGACCTCATATCCCATCCTCCTATCCCGACCTCCTATGACAATCTCCTATCCCTTCCTCCTATCTTGACCTCATATTCAGTCCTCCTATCTCGACCTCCTATCACGACCTCCTATCTCGACCTCCTATCACGACCTCCTTTCCTCCTATCTTGACCTCATATCCCGACCCGTAATATGTGTACCAGGTATTGAAATATCTCCAGCCGTACAGAAGTTATGTGGGAACATACATTTCCCATTGATTTGCATGGGACTTTAAACAAAAACCCAGACCCTCACAAATGGGGGTAGTTAAGGGTTAAATTAACTATCCTATATTTTAAGTGGACATATAAGTAACATGTGACCCAGTATTATCAAAATATCTCTAGCCGTTTGAAGTTATGCAGTAACATGTATTTCCCATTGACTTGTATGGGACTTTAAACATAAACCCCGCCCCTGGCAAATGGGGGAGATTAAGGGTTAAATCACCTATCCTATGTTTGTTGTAGACATATAAGTAACATGTGTGCCAAGTTTCATGTTAATATCTTTAGCCATTTGGACGTGATGCTGGAACATACACACATACATACATACATACACACATACATACACACGCACATTGAGTTTTATATATATATAGATTAGCTAACTGAGGGGTGATGAGTGGCTAACTAGAAAAGAGGGACCCTACCGTTCCTAGGAACTCTGACTTTGGGGACCTCTACCCAGGTACGGTATGCAATACCACATGTGATTTTGTCTTACAAGATGCTGTGACATCATAAATTAGATTTTGTCTGTAAAACATACAGTATCTATAGACCTATTCACTCAATATACACCAAAAGAGTGTTATTTAGCCTCCTATTAGGCTAGAATGTCGGATTATGCAATTTTCAACTGTTTAAGCAAGTGGGCCACCACAGGAATAAAAAAATAAAAAAAACATATATATCCTACCCATTCTTTGTTCTTTTTTTATTTTTATTTTTTACACTGATGGCTGTATGCCTCTGGAAACCTCGGCAGTGGAATGAGTTGGCCCCTTCTATCAAATGTGTATGAAGATTAAGGAGTGTAAACAGAAACTACGTTGTCTTTCTTGGGTTGCACATTATGTAGAGCACTAGCACTTCTCAAGTCAAAAATGACTCTAACAAAACATATTTCTCCTCACATATCTGGCTGAATGAACTTCTGCAACCATCTATGGAGAGACCTGGCAGAAAGTTTTCAGTACTTTGCAGCGCCACCACAGGAAAATTGACGTATTACACAGTAACAGTTACACTGGGCTGTCTACCTACTTAGTGAATGAATGGGGTCCACTTTTTTCTTCCCTTCTTATCCATCATTTTGACTTGTTTTCAAAGTTCATTATTAAACCAAAAATCGATAAAAGATGTGACACGTGGCAATGTCCTCATCTCTGGGTTCATGGTATTTCTTTAATTATTTATTAGGCTCTTACAGGTCATTTATCAGAAAAAGAGGTAATTTGAGGTCTATAATTACAGTTTTAGTGTGCTTTAAACTTTCATCTATTTAAGCAAACACATCTATTTGTTATATTACAATCGCTCCGATCAGCCGTACAACGCGATTATTCATAATGTACGAGAGTTCATTGCGGGGATTTTCTTGTTTAATAATGTACAGAGTTCACCCAGGTGCTAATGAAATTCATAATGCATAAACATATTATGTAGTGGGTGTGGGGAGGGGGGTGATTTTCTCTATCTAATGACTAGAAGGGCTGTCCAGTAGAGAAAGCCATTGGATCCAGTCCACATAAACGCCTCAGTACCCAATCCTCCAGCTAACCATCAATCTAACATGCAAAAAATGAGAGGTCAATGATTCGTGATAAATGCATTTTCATTAAAGGCAAAATGAACATTTGACTGTATAAAGAAGTCATTTCCTTTTTTTTTTTTTTTTTTTAAAGATTAAACATTTAAAGATTAAACATCTCACTGAGGGAAAGTCTCCAACCTTCTACTGTTTCTTATTTCGTAAGCGCCATAAACATTGAAGGTTGAAGTGAATGTTAGGACTGTTTTTTATCATTAATCTAAAAATGATTTTAAAGTCCTCATGGTGATATGCTCTGCACTAGGGAAATAAGAGAACAAATATGCGTTTTATAGTATATTAAAGGGGTACTCCAGCACTAAGACATCATAAAATGCCTAATCGCGCGGGGGGTCGCTGCTATAGACCCCCGTGATCTTTCACGCAGCACCCCATTACCATCAGCCACCCCGAGGATGTTTGCTCCGGTTCTGATGACTGCCGATCACGGGGCCGGAGTATTGTGAAGTCCCAGCTCCGCCTCCGTGTGATGTCACGCTCTGCCCCTTCAATGCAAGCCTATAGGAGGGGGCTTGACAGCTGGGAGCTGGGGCCCCGCGTCATAACGGGTCAGGACCGGCCTCTAACAATGGCCAGGACTGGTGACTAATAGCACGCGGCAATGATAGTGGTACCGCGCTATTAACCCTTTAGACACGGCGTTCAAAGTTGAACGCCTCGTCTAAAGTGAAAGTAAATCACTGCCGGTTAGCTCAGGGGGCTGTTTGGGATGTCCGTGGCGAAATCGCGGCATCCCGAACAGCTCTGGGATACAAGGAGGGTCGTCTACCTTGCCTCCTGGTGTCCGATCGCTAAATGACTGCTCAGTGCCTGAGATCCAGGCATAAGCAGTCAAGCGGCAGATTCATTGATCACTGGTTTCCTATGAGAAACCAGTGATCAATGTAAAAGATCAGTGTGTGCAGTGTTATAGCCCCCTATGGGAGCTATAACACTGCAAAAAAAAAGTGAAAAAAAAGTTAATAAAGATTATTTAACCCCTCCCCTAATAAAAGTTTGAATCACCCCCCTTTTCCCATTTAAAAAAAACTGAGTAAATAAAAATTAAAATAAACATATGTGGTATCGCCGCATGTCCGAATTATAAAAATATATAATTACTTAAACCACACAGTCAATGGCGTATGCGCCAAAAAATTCCAAATTCCAAAATAGTGTATTTTTGGTCACTTTTTATATCATGAAAAATTGAATAAAAAGTGATCAACAAGTCTGATCAATACAAAAATGGTACCATTAAAAACTTGAATGAGCCCTCATACTACCCCATAAGCGGAAAAATAAAAAAAGTTATGGGGGTCAGAAAATGACAATTTTAAACGTATAAATTTTCCTGCATGTAGTTATGATTTTTTTCAGAAGTACGACAAAACCTATATAAGAAGGGTATCATTTTAATCATATGGACCTAAAGAATAAAGAAAATGTGTCATTTTTACCAAAAAATGTACTGCGTAGAAACAGAAGCCCCCAAAAGTTACAAAATTGCGTTGTTTTTTTTTCAATTTTGTCTCACAATGATTTTTCTTTCCGTTTCGCTGTAGATTTTTGGTTAAAATGACTGATGTCATTACAAAGTATAATTGGTGGTGCAAAAAAATAAGCCCTCATATGGATTTTTAGGTGCAAAATTGAAAGAGTTATGATTTTTTAAAGGTAAGGAGGAAAAAATGAAAGTGCAAAAGCGGAAAAACCCCTGGTCCTTAAGGGGTTAAAAATCTTAATCCTTCCAGTACTTATCAGCTGCTGTATGCTCCAGAGGAAGTTCTTTTCTTTTTGAATTTTTCTTCTGTCTGAACACAGTTCTCTTTGCTGACACCTTTGTCCATGTCAGGAACTGTCCAGAGCAGGAGAGGTTTGCTATGGGGATTCGCTCCTGCTCTGGACAGTTCCTGACATTGACAGAGGTGTCAGCAGAAAGCACAGTGGCCAGACTGAAAAGAACTACTTAACTTTCTGTGAAGCATACAGCAGCTGATAGGTACTGGAAGGATTTCAGAGACTGTGATGGGACATCACAGCTACAAACAAGACAGCACAGTTAATAATGGAAGATCTCTGCACTATGGCTAGAAACATTATATTAGTACTTTCAGACATCATACACAGGTTGTTTATTTTGCTAGATAACACAGTTAATATGTACACAAAGGGGAAGAGCTAATACCAACAGGCCAGGGGCATCAGAAATGGCGCTCGTGGGCCTGGTAAGGGCCAAAAACAATGGTCCTCGCCCATCTGGGTAATGTCACATTGTTGCTGCTTTGATGGTATCTGACTGATTTGTAAAATAAAGGGAACACTATGCTTTATTTTCATAAATGTTTTAAATATTTAAAAAATGTGGACTTCATGTTATTTTTGTCCCATGCCAGCAATGTGCTCCTGCTGCACACCACATGCACAAAATTTGAATAGTCGCAGGGGATTAGTGCATGGTCCCAAATGTATACATTTAGTGAGTGGCACTAACTCGTGTAATTTTGAAAAGCTGGTAATCTCAAGAAACATTTGAACTTTATAATGTTACCATATGGTCAAAGAAATAACGTGAAAAAGAAAGCAACTTGGAGCCTTCAGACACAATACCTTTCAACTGTGCCATATTTATTACTAATATACGTTTAGTATTGGAGTCATAGTATATGTCATAGACCAGGGGTCTTAAACTCTAATTATCTGTGGGCCACTGGAAGTAGAGGCTGAGTGAGGCTGGGCCGCATGCGCCCCTCACATATAATGCCCCCATCATGCGCCCCTCACAAATAATGCCCCCCTCACATCTAATGCCCCCATCATGTGCCCCTCACATATAATGCCCCCCTCACATATAATGCCCCCATCATGCACCCCTCACATATAATGCCCACCTCACATCCTCACATATAATGCCCCCACAGGGGTGTGGAAATTTAAACAAAAACTAATTGTCCAAGGGACTAGAGCAGAACACAATCTACTTGTCCTTCATGACAATCCACTTGTCCTGGTAGATAAAATAAATTCAACCAAATAGGGTCTTTATTCGTTTCTGCAATTTAGTTTTTTCCTCCTCGCATTATAATAGCCATAACTCTTATTTTGCCATCTAGAGACATATATGAGGTTTGTTTTTTTGTGGGGAAGTATACTTTGTAATGACACCTTTCATTTTTCCATAACTTATTCTCTGAAACAAAAAATATATATTTGTGAGATGAAATAGAAAAAAAAAATGCAAATTTTGCGGTTTCCTTTTTTTTTTTTTGCCATTCACCTTGTGGTCAAACTTACATATGGTTTTGATACTTTAGGTCGGCCTGATTACACCAATACCAAATTTGTTTAGTTTCCATCATGTTTTAATAATTAATTTTTTTTTAAACTTTTTAATAAAAAAAAAATATATATATATATATATATATATATATATATGTACAGCACAGACCAAAAGTTTGGACACACCTTCTCATTCAGAGTTTTCTTTATTTTCATGACTATGGAAATTGTAGATTCACACTGAAGGCATCAACACTATGAATTAACACGTGGAATTATATACATAACAAAAAAGTGTGAAAATATGTCATATTCTAGGTTCTAGCCACCTTTTGCTTTGATTACTGCTTTGCACACTATTGGCATTCTCTTGATGAGCTTCAAGAGGTAGTCACCTGAAATGGTCTTCCAACAGTCTTGAAGGAGTTCCCAGAGATGCTTAGCGCTTGTTGGCCCTTTTGCCTTCATTGGGTTCAGGTCTGGTGACTGTGGTGGCCAGCTCATCTGGCGCAGCACCCCATCACTCTCCTTATTGGTTAAATAGCCCTTACACAGCCTGGAGGTGTGTTTGGGGTCATTGTCCTGTTGAAAAATAAATGATGGTCCAACTAAACGCAAACCGGATGGAAAAGCATGCCGCTGCAAGATGCTGTGGTAGCCATGCTGGTTCAGTATGCCTTCAATTTTGAATAAATTCCCAACAGTGTCACCAGCAAAGCACCCCCCACACCATCACACCTCCTCCTCCACACCAGCACACCTGTGAAGTGAAAACCATTTCAGATGACTACCCCTTGAAGCTCAACAAGAGAATGCCAAGAGTGTGCAAAGCAGTAATCAAAGCAAAAGGTGGCTACTTTCAACCTAGAATATGAAATATTTGTAGTTGTTTCACACTTTTTTGTTATGTATATAATTCCACATGTGTTAATTCATAGTTTTAATACCTTCAATGCGAATCTACAATTTTCATAGTCATGAAAATAAATTTTCATAGTCATGAAAACTTTTGGTCTGTACTGTATATATTTTTATTTTTATGTAAACTGGGCTGTATAAGGGCTAATTTTTGGGCCATAATATACTGTTTGTATCGCTACCATTTTGGCATTGATCGGACTTTTTGAGCACATTTTTCATATTATTTCTGGGATATATTATTACCGTACGGGATATAAAATGTTATTTTTTAATAGTTCAGTCAATTACGCATGTGCCAATACCAACTATGTTTGTTTTTATTATGTTTACATATTTTTATATGGAAAAGGGGGGTGATTTGAACTTTTAGGGTACGTTCACATGGGTGGATGTATGTGCGGGTTTCCCGCTGCGTATTTGAAAGGGGGCAGGCTCTTCTCGGCTGTCCACAGCAGATTTTCCGAGGTTGAATTTATGCTGCAGTAAATCCGCTGCAAGCCCCATTGAAGTCAGAAGGGTCTGCGGCAGATTCGGCCGCGGACAGCCCAGAAGAGCCTGCCCCCTTTCAAATACGCAGCAAGAAACCCGCAAATAAATCCACCTGTGTAAACGTACCTCTAATATGGAAGGGGTTAATGGGTGTTTTTAAACTTTTATTAAACTTTTTTTTTATTAAAATCATTTACATTCCTCATACAGATCAGTTCTATTGAACTCCATTTGATCTGTGTTAATTTGATTGAACCTGCTCAAGGCCGGCTCAATTAAATGCAGATCTATGGGGGCAGCCACGGATGCAGAGGTAATCCCTCTGGCTACTTCCACAGGGGAACGCCCCCCCATGCGATCGAGGTGCGGGGGGCGATCCATACCACCAGACCACCAGGGATGGTTAAAAGATCCCTTTAGCACACCGCTGTCAACTTTGACAGCGGTGATCTAAAGGATTAATAGCCGGCCGCGGCGATCGCCGCATGCCGGGCTATTAACGGCGGCCCCCGGCTACTGAAATCAGACAGGGGCCGCCGTTTATGGAGTGGGCAGGAGTCAGGAGCCCGCTCCATATTCCCTGAGCGCCGGTGTGAGGTGCAGACTTGTGTCCTATGCAAGTCTGCATTCGCTCCCGCACCTCACATCGGCGTTGTGAAAAAAAAAGGGGGGAAGTCGGTCTGGCCCTGCTTACCCGATACAGGGCTAAAGCTATGAAAAATTAACCTGCCCTGCCCTATCATGCGCCCCTCACATATACTGCCCCCATCATGCGCCCCTCACATATAATGCCCCCATAATGTGCCCCTCACATATAATGCCCCCCTCACATATAATGCCCCCATCATGCGGCCCCATATAATGCCCCTTCACATATCATGCCCCCATCATGCGCCCCTCACATATAATGTCCCCATCATGCGCCCCTCACATATAATGCCCCCATCATGCGCCCCTCACATATAATCATCATACCCCCAGACAGGCCCCCAGATAGATATGACCCCCATCAGGTAGGGCTCCCTAGTAGGTACACAGGCCCCCATATAGATATGACCCCCATCTGGTAATGCTCCCCAGTAGGTACATAGGCCCCCATATAGATATGACCCCCATCTGGTAGGGCTCCTCAGTAGGTACATAGGCCCCCATATAGATATGACCCCCCATCTGGTAGGGCTCCACAGTAGGTACACATGCCCCCAGATAGATATGACCCCCATCAGGTAGGGCTCCCAAGTAGGTAAAGAGGCCCCAGATAGAAATGATCCCCATCACTGATGGGGTATTATCTATATGGGGGCCTGTCTACCTACTGGGGAGCCCTAACTGATGATCAGGTAGGGGTTACCAATAGGTGTACAGGCCCCCAGATAGATAATAGCCCCGGCAGGTAGGGCACCTACTTAAAAAAAACTATGCCCCCTAAGAAGATAGGTTAGCCCCTGGTGATAAGCAGGTCCTCCCTTATTAGGCAAGTAATTAGTCAAGTTAAGTTTCACAGCTACTTACATCTCCCTGCTGCAACCTAAAACGAGCCTTCTTTGTAGGGATGTGCGCGTTAGGTGATGTCATCACATGTACCGCGCAGGACGCCAGCGTCCCGGCATCCTGGGCTGCAGATGCGATGACATCACCAATCACACGCATCCCTCCAGGAAAGCTTGTTATATGCCTGAAGAAATCACCTGCCCGACGCCCGGGCCGCAAAATGTAATTCCGCAGACTGCAAATGTCCCACGGGCCGGGAGTTTGAGACCCCTGTTGTAGACTAATGAGAGGAAATAGAATAGTAGAATCAGATGACAAAGGTTTTGGTTGTAGTCGGCTACCATAGATGCATATAGGACTACATAGGAGCTTATAGTGGACAAAACAATGGGAGATTGTATTATTCATTAAAGGGGTATTCCCATTTTTTTTATCTGACTATGCTACAGGGGCTGTAAAGTTAGTGTAGTTCATTTTTGCCCCAAAGTTTACTTTTAACAGCATACAAAATGAGTGTTTTTCCAGGTTGCAGTGTAGCACAAGACATTACATCACTAGTCAGGTGTTCAGAGGAAGCCTGTCATTGCTTCAATGGGTGGAGCAACCACTGGATGAGAAGGAGATCATTCCTGCAAGAATTGCAGTCATCAAATACAGGTCTATTGCAGGGAAAGGATCACAGGTGTGTTTCATTGGGTTCGGTGTGGGAGGGAGAAAAGTGACCTCACACTTACAAACAAGGAATTATGGGACTTGTAGTTTGAGGGAAAAAACTCCAACAGGAAATAGCCAGTTCTCTAAAAGGTAGCCTCAGCATTATAGTAATCTCACAACATAGCCATTAAGCACCCAGACAAACACAAATTCTTCCTAAGAATGGCTATTACAGTCTAGCAGGTATGTACTAAAATCACCTAATGGTGGATAACCCCAGATGCATTAGAACAATGGTCTCCAAACTTTGGCCCTTCAGCTGTAGCAAAACTACAACTCCCAGCATGCCCGCACAGCCAATAGCTGTCTGGGCATGCTGGAAGTTGTAGTTTTGCAACAGCTGGGGGGCCAAAGTTTGGAGACCATTGGGTTAGACAAGTGACCTCCATGACCAGCTGATCAATCTGAGTTGTTTAATAAACTATAATGGAGTACAATAGTTGGCTGTGCCGGCTGGAGAGTAAAGCTCTCCACCCGGTTATAACTCACGATCACTGTGATCTAAACATGTCTGGACGACACATTAAAAAGTTTATATAAATAACAGTAACACTTTAAAAACCTTCAGTGTAGTCATAAAATAAGGAGAAGTTGCTCTTTTGTTCGGTGCATAAACACTAGTGTTGAGCAGCATAGGCCATATTCGAATTCGCGAATATTCGCGAATATATGGACGAATATTCGTCATATATTCGCGAATATTCGCATATTCGTAATAATCTCGTTTTATTTTCGCGTATGCGAAAATAACATATACGAAAATTAGCATATACAAAATTAGCATAAGCAAAAATTCGCATATGCGAAAATTCGTGCACCAGTCTCACACAGTAGTATTAGAGCCTTCTTTACACCACACAAGCTGGAAGAAGAGAGGGGTGATCACTGTGATGTGTACTGTGAAGAAAAAAAAAAAAAAAAAAAAGAATATTCGTAATTACGAATATATAGCGCTATATTCGCGAATATTCGCGAATTTGCGAATATGCGATATTCGCGAATAAAATTTGTATTGCGAATATTCGCGAGCAACACTAATAAACACTGAAAAATAACGCCTAACAACTGGATAGCAATACAGTACATTTAGCAGTAAGTTCTTTTTTACCATGGTCTTTTAAGGCAAGAAAGCATGATAGAATTTGCAGCAAAGATATTCCTTATCTGTACAGATACTTTAATAAGATCCACAACATGGCAAGAACTATCTATTACTTAATAGCTGTCAGATAAAAAAAAATATATAACAACTTTCGAAGTGCAGCCAAACACTTTTTACTTTCATTGAATTCAATTATCAAAATTGCTTCTGCTAACCTTAAAGTGTCCTCATTCTTAATCAAAATATATAGGTTATGTCATGGCAAACTAAGATGAAGCTTCATCTGGTCCAGTAGGGTAAACATAACCAGTAATGTGAACCTGTATAAAATGCATAAATTCCGCTATCGCCAAATGTCTCATTTTCTGATTGGTCTTAATACAAAGGATGTAGATATTGTGTGTCTATATATTTCCCTTATTAAGACCTTCTTGGAACTTATAGTAAACACCCATATATGTTTGCTTGGGAGTCTGTTCTGGGTAAGACATTTAAAGGGTACCTCTCATCAAAAAAACTTTTGATATATTATAGATTAATGTATTCAGAATAACTTTACAATTGCATGTTATTAAAAAATATGCTTCTTTCTATTTAATTTTCCACTTTGAAGAAATGACCACTAGGGGTCTCCCTACCAGTCCTGGCAGCAAGCATTTCAGACTCATGCTGGAGTTCTAAACACTAAAAGCTGCCAGTCTGCTTTGTTCACAAAGGAGAACACTCAGAGCTGCCAGCCTGCTTTGTTCACAGCCTGTTTGGCTGTGAACAAAGCAGGCTGGCAGCTCTGAGTGTTTAGGACTCCAGCATGAGTCAGAAATGCTTGCTGACAGGACTGATCGGGAAAAATACAATAGAAAGAAGCATCTTTTTCATTAACATGCTATTGGAAAGTTATTCAACATTCATTAATCTAAAATATATCAAAAGTTTATTTGATGAGAGGTACCCTTTAAACAGAAAGGATGGGCCCAAATGGCTCTTACTACCTCTAAACTCTCAAAAAATGTTGCTCTACAAGAGGCGGATTGGAAGGTATTACTCACATTGTACATGGTCCCCACCAGAGGGGCAAGGATGTTTCTCTCAGCCTCTCCTCTATGCTTTCTAGGATAACAACACAAGGGAACTATGTTTCGCATATGATGGGACTGTGCACATGTGCAATGCTTTTAGATTTGCTTTTATCATCTAATTTACTCGGATTCTGCAGAAGAATCCGGAAGCAACCAGAGGAGTTTGAAAAACGTATCTATATTAAAAACTCAATCTCTTCCTTCACACATTGGTCAGATTCATATTGAATTGGATCATGACTAATGACAAATTGACCAGTATTCTTCAAGGGGTACTCCACTAGCCAGTGTTCGGAACTAAATGTTCTGAACGCTGTTTTCGCGCCCCCGGCGTCACGCCCCCTTCCATAGACTTGCATTGAAGGTGTGTGGCAATGACATCACAAGGGGGTGTGGCCGACCCCTGGAACACTAAACACCGAACGCTGGCCAGTGGAGTACCTCTTTAAAGGTATGAAAGCTGAGAACATTGCAGCCATAATAGTTAATAGCTGTCGATTTTGGGCTCTCTGGCCAAGCATGGCTGTGATGCGTACATGAAGCAGGAGGTCAGACAAAGTGGTGCAATGGCAGTAAGACTCACAAGTAAGCCAAACTTCTCATTGTTTGGCTTAATGTCATTACAAAGATGCACATAGAAGCACAGAGCACCATGTACCATACAGACAAACTATTCAAGTTCCACTGTGGGATTCATCGTCTGGAAGCACAAGAAGGGTAAGAAATGTGTTACGAAGTATATATACAAGATTATAGGACTGGATTCCCCCGAGCACTCCTTTAATGCCTACAAGGATATGAATTGTTGTTGTATCACGCTCTGGCCGTGCACGCCGGCCGTGAGCAAATTGCCCCTTGCTATTGGCGGGGCTGGGATTCGCATCGCGGGATGTGCCCGCTTGCAAGTCCCAGCCTGTCACTTACCATGCTCCTCTGACTCCTTCGCTGCTGCTTCTTAGCTCCGGCATGTGTGTCCCCGTCCCCTAGGGCACGCTGAAATTTAAAGGGCCAGTGCGCCCATAAATATGTCACACACCTGACATTTGTCTATAAGTTCCGGCACGTCCCCCTCTCCCCTGCCGGATCTTCAGTGCCACTAGCCGGAGAATAAGCATTCCTTGTTGCCTGGTTGCCTCATTCATGTATCCAGACCTTCCCGGTACGTTATTTGCCGCATCCTGCCTTGCGGCGGGCTCTGGTGAAGACCAGCGGCACCTTAGACTCTGCTCCCCGATACGGTCCGAGTCATCAGTCACACAGGTTAAAGGATCCACATCCAGCTCCGCAACAGCAAGATCCGACCATGAATCCCGCTGAGGTCCCTCTGCCAGATAATCCGGATCTCGCTTCCATTGTGGCATTTCAGTCACAGCAGTTGGCCCAGCAGGCACAGCAGTTGAGCCAATTGTCCGCCATGATGCAGAAGTTGCTCTCTGCTCAACAACATCCTCCACAGCCTCCTCCTGCTCCGGTCTTGCTTCCCGCTCCTGCAGTCGCCTCCGGATCAAAACTCCACTTGCCTCTTCCAGAGAAATATAGGGGGATCCCAAGTCCTGTGATGGTTTCGTGACTCAGTGCACCATGCACATTGAACTCATGGTGGAACAGTTCCCTACGGAACGAAAAAATGTGGCCTTCATCATCAGTCTCTTGACTGGAAGGGCTTTGGCCTGGGTAACTCCACTTTGGGATCGCAGTGATGCTCTCACTACTAATCTCCAGGCATTCCTGTCCGAATTTTGGGGTGTCTTCGAAGAACCAGCCGATCTTCCTCTGCTGAGTCGGCATTACTGAGTCTGTCTCAGGGCAACTCCTCTGTGGGCGAGTATGCCATACAATTTCATACCCTGGCATCGGAGTTATCATGGAATAATGAAGCTCTTTGCGCTACTTTCAAGAGAGGATTATCAAGTCATATCAAGGATGTCCTCGCTGCCCGGGAATTGCCATCTAACCTGAATGAACTAATACAGTTGGCATCTCGTATTGATATCCGTTTCTCTGAGCGACATGAGGAACTACGCCAAGAAAGGGAGTCTGCATGACCACTTTCCTCATCTGGCACCTGTCTTCCAGTAACCACCGCAATCTTCTAAGTTGCCTCCCGCAGTGGAGGCTATGCAGGTGGATCTGTCTCGCCTGACCCTGCAGGAAAGAACTCACCGACGAAATGAGAATCTATGCCTATACTGCGCCAGTGCAGATCACTTCCTCAAGGTTTGTCGTCTGCATCCACAGTTACAGGAAAACGCTCACACCTAGAGTTTGTGGGAGAGGCCTCCCTAGGTGTGAATACCACCTCCTTACGTTTAGATTTGACGGTCCAGCTTTTTCTATCCTTCAAAGAGATCATCTCTGTTCTTGCCTTTCTGAACTCTGGCTCAGTGGGAAATTTTATTGATGCCGCCCTAGTTCATAGGTGTCATCTGCCTGGGACCCGCCTGTTAAAGCCTCTGTACATCTCTACGGTCAATGGAGAAAAACTGGACTGTACCGTGCTATATCGTACAGAACCATTGTCAATGCAGGTCGGACTCTTGCATAAGGAGAACTTGTCCTTCTATGTACTACCTCATTGTACCTCTCCTCTCTTGCTTGGCCTACCTTGGTTGCAGCTCCATGCCCCGCAGCTGGATTGGAAAACTGGAGAAGTTCTTCGCTGGGGTTCACAGTGCAACAACCACTGTATTCATATATGTTTGTCTAAGTTGGAACCTTCATCATCTCATCCAATGCCCGGTTTGCCTTCATTTCTCCAGGACTTTGCTGATGTCTTCAGTGAAAAGCAAGCTGAAGTTTTGTCTCCACATCGTCCCTACGATTATCCTATTGACTTACTGCCCAGCACCACTCCTCCCAGGGGCAGAATTTACCCTTTGTCTGTCCCAGAAACTCTGGTCATTTCTAATTACATCCAGGAGAACCTTCAGAAGGGGTTTATCAGGAAGTCCTCTTCCCCTGCCGGAGCCAGCTTATTCTTGGTGGAAGAAAAAGACGGATCTTTGCGACCATGCATTGACTACCGAGGTTTGAATAAAATTAAAGTAAAGAACTGCCACCCACTTCCTTTAATTTTGGAGTTATTTGATCGTCTGCGAGGTGCCAGGATTTTCTCTAAACTAGACCTTTGTGGGGCCTATAATCTGATTTGTATGCGTGAAGGGGACGAATCGAAAACTGTGTTTTATATTCGTGACAGACATTTTGAATATCTTGTGATGCTATTCGGACTCTTTAATGTTCCAGCAGTCTTCCAGGAATTCATCAATGGTATTTTCCGTGACCTCCTGTACTCCTGTGTCGTTGTCTATTTGGATGACATACGCATCTACTCGCCCAACGTCCAGTCTCTTCGCTTTCACCTCCGCCAAGTGTTACAGTGTCTCCATGAAAATTATCACTATGCTAAACTGCAGAAATGTACTTTTGAAAAGACCAGCCTCCCTTTTCTGGGCTATATTGTTACCAGTCAAGGTCTTCAAACGGATCCCAACAAGCTGTCCGCAGTTCTGGACTGGCCACAACCTACTGGTCTTAAAGCGATTCAGCGCTTCTTCGGCTTTGCCAACTACTATCAGCAATTCATTCCTCACTACTCCACTCTGGTAGCTCCCATCGTTTTGCTTACCAAGAAGACTGCTAATCCTAAAGTCAGGACTCCTGAGGCTGAAGAAGCGTTCAAACAGTTAAAGTCTGCCTTCGCATCTGCTCCTGTTCTATCTAGACCCGATCCTAGCAAACTATTTATCTTGGAAGTGGATGCTTCTTCAGTTGGAGAAGGTGCAGTGTTAACACAAAAGTCAACCAAGGGGAAATCTTTAACCTGCAGATTTTTCTCTAAAGCCTTCTCCCCTGCGGAAAAAAAATATACCATCGGAGATCGCGAGCTCTTGGCCATTAAGTTGGCTTTAGAAGAATGGCGTCACCTATTGGAAGGCTCTGTACATCCTGATACTATTCAGATCACCAAAACTTGCTCTATCTTCAGACAGCCCATCGACTCAACCCTCGGCAGGCCTGGTGGTCTCTATTTTTCTCCAGATACGACTTCTACATCCACTTCCGTCCTGTGGAAAAGAATTTATGAACAGACCCCCTTTCCAGGTCTTCTGATGTGTATGACTATGATTCTCCCACGCAGCATATTATTTCTCCTGAACGTCTCATCTCTGAAGCACCTGCAAGTCTTCAGCATCAGCCTCCCGGAAAGACTTATATAGCACCCCGTATGAAACGAGTCTTGAAATGGGGACATTCCTCTCTTCCGGCCTCTTCTGGTATTCATAAATCCCTACAGCTCATCTCCAGACAATATTGGTGGCCTACCTTTAAAACAAGATGTCGTTGATTTTGTCCGGTCCTGCTCAGTCTGTGCACGGGACAAGACCCCTCGTTCTAAACCAGCATGACTTATTCAGCCCTTGCCAGTTCCAGAGCTTCCCTGGACCAATATTTCCATGGACTTCATTACGAACCTTACATCTTCCTATGGCAATACAGTCATATGGGTGGTAGTAGATCAAGTTTCTAAAATGGTTCATGGTTCCCTGGGCAGAGATTCCGATTCCACTGGTACTTCACCCTTCTATGTGATCTATGGACTTCCCCCCTCATCCTCCTCACCCCTTATCTTCTTCCTCTGGAGTTCCTGCTGTTGATGAACAAGTGCAGAATTTTTCTTCCATCTGGCAGAAGACACGTCGCTTTCTTCTACATGCTACTTCTTGCATGAAACCCAAGCGGACAAGAAAAGACGTCCTTCCCCTGAATTTTCTCCTGGTGACAAAGTCTGGTTATCAACTAAATATATCCATTTCAAGATACCCAGTTATAAACTAGGTTCTTGCTATTTGGGTCCCTATAATGTCAAGAAAAGCCTTAATCATGTGGCCTATTCCCTCCATCTACCCTCCTCTCTCTGGATCCCGATTCCTTCCATGTTTCCCTCTTGAAACCAGTTATCTACAACCGTTTTTCTCAAAAGGACATCTCACCTTCTCCCATCTCTGGTATCTCAGATGTTTTTGTTGTTAACCCCTTAACGACGCAGGACGTATATTTACGTCCTGCGCCGGCTCCCGCGATATGAAGCGGGATCGCGCCGCGATCCCGCATCATATCGCGTCGGTCCCGGCGGTAATCAACGGCCGGGACCCGCGGCTAATACCACACATCGCCGATCGCGGCGATGTGCGGTATTAACCCTTTAGAAGCGGCGGTCAAAGCTGACCGCCGCTTCTAAAGTGAAAGTGAAAGTGACCCGGCTGCTCAGTCGGGCTGTTCGGGACCGCCGCGGTGAAATCGCGGCGTCCCGAACAGCTGATCGGACACCGGGAGGGCTCTTACCTGCCTCCCCGGTGTCCGATCGACGAATGACTGCTCCGTGCCTGAGATCCAGGCAGGAGCAGTCAAGCGCCGATAATGCTGATCACAGGCGTGTTAATGCACGCCAGTGATCAGCATTAGAGATCAGTGTGTGCAGTGTTATAGGTCCCTATGGGACCTATAACACTGCAAAAAAAATGTAAAAAAAAAGTGTTAATAAAGGTCATTTAACCCCTTCCCTAATAAAAGTTTGAATCACCCCCCTTTTCCCATAAAAAAAATAAAACAGTGTAAAAAAAATAAAAAATAAACATATGTGGTATCGCCGCGTGCGTAAATGTCCGAACTATAAAAATATATCATTAATTAAGCCGTACGGTCAATGGCGTACGCGCAAAAAAATTCCAAAGTCCAAAAAAGCGTATTTTGGTCATTTTTTATATCATTAAAAAATGAATAAAAAGTGATCAAAAAGTCCGATCAAAACAAAAATCATACCGATAAAAACTTCAGATCACGGCGCAAAAAATGAGTCCTCATACCACCCCATACGTGGAAAATTAAAAAAGTTATAGGGGTCAGAATATGACATTTTTAAACGTATAAATTTTCCTGCATGTAGTTATGATTTTTTCCAGAAGTGCGACAAAATCAAACCTATATAAGTAGGGTATCATTTTAACCGTATGGACCTACAGAATAATGATAAGGTGTAATTTTTACCGAAATATGTACTGCGTAGAAACGAAAGCCCCCAAAAGTTACAAAATGGCGTTTTTTTTTCGATTTTGTCGCACAATGATTTTTTTTTCCGTTTCGCCGTGCATTTTTGGGTAAAATGACTAATGTCACTGCAAAGTAGAATTGGCGACGCAAAAAATAAGCCATAATATGGATTTTTAGGTGGAAAATTGAAAGGGTTATGATTTTTAAAAGGTAAGGAGGAAAAAACGAAAGTGCAAAAACGGAAAAACCCTGAGTCCTTAAGGGGTTAAGGAGATCTTGGACTCCAAATTTGTCAGAGGGAAAACACTTTTTCCTTGTGGATTGGGAAGGATTCGGTCCGGAGGAGAGGTCTTGGGAGCCACAGGACAACATTCTGGAGCAGGACCTTCTCAGGAAATTCCTGAACCGCAAAAGGAGCGGGAAGACCAAAAGGGGGGGTACTGTTAAGGATTGCTTTGCCCCTGTTGTAGGTGGAGCTGGGATTCACATCGCGGGACGAACCCGCATGAGTCCCAGCCCATCACTTACCATGCTCCTCTGACTCCTGCGCTACTGCTTCTCAGCTCCGGCGCGCGTGTCCCTGTCCCTTAGGGTGCACGCGCGCCAGAGCTCTGAAATTTAAAGGGCCAGTGCGCCCATAATTATGTCACACACCTGAGACTTGTCTATAAGTTCCTGCACCTCCCCCTCTTCCCTGCCGGATCTTCAGTGCCACTTTCCTGAGATTAAGTGTTCCCTGTTTCCTGTTTGCCTTACCCGTGTATCCAGACCTTCCTGCTACATTATTTGAATTTGCACCTTTGCCGCCTGCCTTCACCTTCTGCTATGTCTGACTACTCTACCCCTTTTCCTTCAGTACCTCGCCTTGCCCAGCTACCTGTGTGGTCGAGCCGTGTCGGGGGGTAGCAACCTGGGTGTCGCCTACCGCAGCAAACCCATCCTGTCTTGCAGCGAGCTCTGGTGAAGACTAGCTGCACCTTAGACTCCACTCCCCAATTCGGTCAGAGTCATCAGCCACACTGGTTAGAGGATCCACATCCAGCTCCATAACAACTGTATTAGCTACTATGGATTAGTTAACCCCTTAGCGACCACGGATGTAAATGTACATCCTGGTTTGGCGGTACTTCGCGCACCAGGATGTACATTTACGTCTTGTGTATGACCGCGAGCATCGGAACGGTGCTCGCGTCATTCACGGCAGGTTCCGGCTGCTAGCAGCAGCCGGGGACCCACAGGTAATGGTCGACATCTGCGATCGTGCGGATGTCCACCATTAACCTCTCAGATGCCGTGATCAATACAGATCAGGGCATCTGAGGCAGTGCGGTACTTTAAATGGATGATCGGATGGCCCGCAGCGCTGCCTCCATCCGTCTCCCGGTGTTTCGTGCTCCGGTCTGAGATTGAGCAGACCAGAGCAGAAGATAGACGATAATACTGATCAGTGCTATGTCCTATGCATAGCACTGAACAGTATTAGCAATCAAATGATTGCTATAGATAGTCCCCTATGGGGACATAAAAAGTGTTAAAAAAAAAAGTGTAAAAAAGAAAAAAAAAAAAGGGAAAAATCCCCTCCCCCAATAAAAATGAAAATTGTCAGTTTTTCACGTCATTTTTACCATAAAGTGTACAGTGTGAAAACAAAACCCTCCAAAATGTGCAAAATTGTGGTTTTCATTTACATTTCCTCCCTAAAAAAAAAATAACAAAATTGGGGTTCACCGTACATTTTATGGTAAAATGAGAGGTTTCATTACAAAGTACAATTGGTCACGCAAAAAACAAGCCCTTATCTGTAGATGGAAATATAAAAGAGTTATGGATTTTAGAAGGCGAGGAGGAAAAGCGAAAATGCTAAATTAAAATTGACCTGGTCCTTAAGGTGAAAATGGGATTGGTCCTTAAGGGGTTAAAGGGATACTCCACTGGAAAACATGTTTTTATTATTATTTTTATTTTTTTTATCAACTGGTGCCAGAAAGTTAAACACATTTGTAAATTACTTCTATTAAAACATCTTAATCCTTCCAGTACTTGTCAGCTGCTGTTATGATCCACAGGAAGTTCTTTTCTGTTTGAATTTCCTTTCTGTCTGACTACAGTGCTCTCTGCTGACACCTCTGTCCATTTTAGGAACTGTCCAGAGCAGGATAAGTTTCCTATGGGGATGTGCTCCTACTCTGGACAGTTCCTGAAATTGACAGAGGTGTCAGCAGAGAACACTGTGGTCAGACTGAAAAGAAATGTAAAAAAAAAAGAACTTCCTATAGATCATACAGCAGCTGATAAGTACTGGAAGGATTAAGATTTTTTAAATAGAAGTAATTTACAAATCTGATTAACTTTCTGGCACCAGTTGATTAAAAAATGTTTTTTCCAGTGGAGTACCCCTTTAAACATTAAGCTCTTTTAAGGAGTACATTAAGATACTGGTGTACATTCTTTTAACTATTTATACTATGTTTATGTTTATACTTTTTACTTACCGTTAAATGTAAGCCCTATAGTGTAATATTTTATCCTATGACAGATTCAATGGACATACATTGGAGGCTGTTGAATACAACTCTGACACTAGAACCAATTTGTATTTCTTTTGAATGACTTTTTGTGAATTTAAGTCATTTTTATATAAAAAAAATCTCTTCAAGTTTTACACGCTATATTTTTAATTATTCAATTTACATCTTAGGCTTTAAAATGTCTAAAAGTAACAGAGTGTACCCTCCTTGTAAGCTTGTACTTAGCATTGATCCACATTAGCTTTCTGTGCTGTGTGTTTGTGTCTCGGTAGGTTACAGGTGCTCTAATCTTCTCCCAGCAGCCCCGAAGAACATTATTATAATTGAAATCCATCTTAAATACACAGCACTTTATACGTTATGTCATTTAAAGAGCACAACAAAAAATTATTGCTGGGAAACAATTACCTCTCAATGTGTTCTTTCACAAATCCAGTGATAATTAGGCAGCCGTAGCACGAGGTGTGACCAAGTCTTTTGTCTGCCGAAACATAGGATGTCTCCTAAAACTCCTAGGTACCATGGCAACACTAACAGTATATTATGTCTGCAATCTAATTTCGTAAATATAATAGCCTGGGGCGAGTTCTACTCCCACTTCTTGATATCCATCATGAAGGTCTACACTGTGAACACAGAAAAAAGAACATTTAGCGGTGTTCTCAAAATGATGTTCTTGCTCAGGGCCCTTATTGACGGGCCGACGGCTGCACGATAGGAGAGCTCAATTATTGTGTAGACACAAACTATTGCTGAATCATTCATGTGCCCCTTTACTCACTGTTTGACTGTTTACATAGGGTGGCATGCGGCTGACCTATCGATTTCTAGTCCTGCTAAAAACCATGTGATCATCTGGCAAATGAGTATTAGTACATTTGTGGTCTGATCACCAGGACTATTATTTGGGACAATATCAGCTAGAGATGAGTGAATCAAATAGGACGATGTCGAATTCGTTCAGACTTTCATGAAAAATTTGACTCGAACCGAATCCGAACTTCAACTGGATTCAAAATAACAAGTTTCTTCTTTAGCGACACCCTCTGCAATCGTCCTGTATAATGTATAGATGCGAGCAGCTTTCTCCTGCGCTTGCAATTCTGCAATAGATAGGACGATCGCAGCGGATATCAGGAGTGACACCCGCTGTGCTTTGTCCTTAACTGCAGGTACTACTGCTCCCAACATGGAGCATACTCTGCTCCGTGCTGGGAGCTGTAGTACCTGCATTAATAGACACCTGTTACGAATTGTCTATTTTTGCAGGTACTACTGCTCCCAGAATGGAGCAGAGTGGGCTCCATGTTGGGAGCAGTAGTACCTGCAGGTAAGGAAAGATAACTGTGGGTGTCACTCCTGACACCCGCTGCAATTGTCCTGTATAATGTATAGATGCGGGCGGGCGGTTGCTCTTCTCTGGTCCCACTGTAGTATGAGTATATGCTGTATATATACCTATTATTCATATTTGCATTTAGTAAAGGTCCCCGGTAAACTGGTTCTCAGGAAAAAAATCGGTGTGAGAAGCGCTCTCTCCTCTAGGTTGACTAACTGGTTTAGGATTCAGATCGTGGTCATATGAAAAAGTAACCAGGCTCGGTGAAGTTAATTAATAATTGTTGTATTTTATTGATGGAGATCACAGATAACACGTTTTGAGGGGTGGGACCCCCTCTTCGTCAGATCCAATGATGTGGCAGATGTGCAGAGGCCACTGATTTATGCAAAAAAAAAGCCTGCGAAACTCAACACGAGTTACCGGGTACAAGATAAAACATAATTTACTTTAATACAAACATAATATACCTATAAACTGTACAGTGTCTGTATTATTTGCACCGATTTTAAGAGCCACCACACAGGAGAAACATTTCAGCTGCAATTCCATCTGACATGTCAATCCCAGTTTGTCGACTACCTCATCAACTGTTGCTGTCTAAGAAAACAATATGTGGGGAGGGCCACGCAAAAGCTACATCAAAGACTGAACCAACATAGATGTAATGTAAAAAAGGGATTTATGCTCCATGGCCTATCACGGCATATTACTGTCAGGATTCGGCAGGCTGGAGGTGGATCCTCTGTGTCAGAGAGGGATTGGCGTGGACCGTGTCGGTGGACCGGTTCTAAGTTGCGAATCGCATCCCGGATAGGGACATTATCGCAGCGCACCTGGTCAGCGGGTCTGACCGGGGCGCTGCGAACAGGAGAACGCTGTGAGCGCTCCGGGGAGGAGCGGGGACCCGGAGCGCTCGGCATAACAATTACAACTAAACACAATGGGATCACAGGAGCCTTTTCCATCATGCCCATTGATTACATCCCAGCACATGTCACTAATCATTTGGAAGCTTTGGGAAAAAAAGAAATGTATTGGATTTATAGATTAGAATCTCTCAAACCCCATGGACTGAACGAAGTCACTGAATTAATCTACTGAACTACTAGAATGGCTGAACTCTTTCCCGATATCCTGCATTTGCACACGCTTGCATGCATGCATTGTTGTAATATAATTTGAAATGCAGATGATTCCTACGATATACTTAGAAGAAAGGGACATTATTAGTATGATAGATGCACAATAGGCAAAAAGATAAACCAAGAGCACTGGAAGGACTACATGGAACCCTTGATACAAATCACTTACCAATGTTTGACTGTGTTGGTACCGGCGGACGAGAGATCAAGTCTGGGGCCATGTAGAACGGATTCCACCCATGTAGGAGCACTATATGAAGTAGCCACCTATGAAACATAAACACTCTGTGGGTAACGAAAATATCTCTCTAACACTTGAAGAAGTGGTAACATTATTTGAAACTATTTATCACCCTCCTGAACTATTAAGCGGCAACAATAGCAGAGAATTGTAGCAATCCATTTCTACCGAGTGTCACAATTAGAGATGAGAGAATCGAACTTGACGAACCCGAATTCATTACGAATTTCATGAAAAATTCGATTCCCAAAGAATGCGAATATCGCTGCGATTCTATCGCACAAATCGCTTCATTAAACACCATTTTACAGCGTTCCGGGCTATTGTAGAGCTAAGATGGCGGATCCACATGTTGTTACTCTGAGAAGGATCATTGATTGCTAAACCTCCGATTCACGTTATAGAGCATTGCAGCAGAGAGGGGCAGATAGCTGTCAGCTGCCTCATACAGATCTCCAAGCTGCCTGAACTTTCTGAAGCATCTTATCTCCTCATTTTTCAGCTCTATTGAGTTTTTTTTTCTCCACAAATCTTCTGCTGCTCAGAATTGTGTGACAGAGTGCAATTTAGGGTTTAATCCCTGGATTTTTTTTTGGGTGGTGCTGCACTGTTGGGTCCTGCTGCTGTTCAGAAATAAGTCATATTAGTGTGGACTTTAGTGCCTTTTTACCATTTTTCACCTGTTACTCTGTCTCTGTGCTAAATTCAATGTTATACCACACGTTATACACCTGCCGGTGTATTAAAGAAATGTTTTTTTCCCGAGTACGAATACGCTTAACAGTGGCCTTATCATTGCAAAGGGCCTAAATACAAGAAAATAGAGTAGCATATACTACCTTTTTTTCTGTCTCTGTGCTAAATTCAGTGTTATACCACACGTTATACACCTGCCGGAGTATTAAAGAAAAAACGTTTTTTCCTGAGTACAGGGGAGGAACTGCTGAAGTTCATTAGGGAAGAAATCCGAGTATGGCTTACTCCACAAAACCTGGAAATGGGAACCATGGTGACCGACAATGGGAAGAACATTGTGGCCGCGCTGTGACAAGGAAGTGTGAACCATTTGCCCTGCATGGCACACGTGTTGAACCTGGTTGTCAAGACATCCTGACAATGGCAAGGAAACTGTGCATGCACTTCAGCCACTCGTACACCGCCAAGCACACTTTGCTTGAGCTAGAGCGTCAGAACGGTATCCCACAACATAGTCTCATTTGTGACGTTGCCAAGCGTTGGAATTCCACCTTTCATATGTTGGACAAACTATACGAACAAAGAAAAGCCATCAGTGATTTTTTGATGATACAAGCAGATAGGAGTACTCCCCTGTGTAACTTCAATGTGAATGAGTGGCAGCTCATACGTGACACCTGCCGTTTGCTGAGGCCCTTTGAGGAAGCCACATTTTTTGTTAGTCGCTCGAATTACGCCATGAACGACGTAATTCCACTCCTACATTTACTCCAAAAAATTATTGAAAACATGGCTGGTCACGGCAATGGAGATGTTGCGCCTACATCAGAAGGCTACATGAATCCTGTGGGGGATGAACTGGAGGAAGATGATGAGGGGCAGAGCGGAGCATAGTTTACGGTGGATGAGATGGCCGGTGTTTCTGGTCATTGGACAGGAGGGGAGGAGCAGCCAGAGGAGCTGGAGGTTTATTACGAGGGAGGCGAGACAGAGGACCCAGACACACCGTGGCAGTATGCAGTGGAGATGGAGGCAGGTAGTCCCAGTGAGTCACTGTCACAAATGGCACGATGCATGCTGAGTTGCTTGCGTAGTGACCCCCGAATTGTCAAAATCTCCACCTTCTGGATCTCCACCTTATTAGACCCTCGCTACCGGACCAGAATGGGGGCCTTTTTTACACCCACTGAGAGGGAGGACAAACTGACCTACTTCAGGGAGCTTCTACGTAGTCGGTTGGCCGATCGGCCACATGGTCCATCCACTCGCAGGTCTGACTCGGGGGGCCCTCTGCGCTCACCTTCAACTGCCACGGCTGCTGAGGAGGGGAGGGGTGGCAGGAGCAGTACCATCTCAATCAGCAGCAGCCTGAGTCTACAGCCGCTGATGAGTAGCTTCCTTCAGCCGCATAGTGAAGCTACTCATCAGCAGCAGGTGGACATGGAGCAGGACCTGAACCAGCAGGTGATGGCTTACCTCGACATGACCCTGCCAACAACCGTAGAAGATCCGCTGGACTTCTGGGCAGCCAAACTCAATTTATGGCCGCAACTAGCGGAGTTTGCCCTGGAAAAGCTGTCCTGCCCGGCCAGTAGTGTGCCATCAGAGCGGGTGTTTAGTGCGGCCGGGGCCATAGTAACCCCAAGGCGAACTCTTCTGTCCACTAAATATGTGGAGAGACTGACGTTTGTCAAGATGAATCGGGGATGGATCAGCCAGGATTTCCAGCCACCAATGACAGATGGGTCTGAGTAGATTGACCATGCTCCTACAACAAAATTTTCTCTATTGCGGTTGGTTATGAAACCCTCTGGGGCAGACCTGGGGATTGTATGGCCCGCTTGACACATATGGCCCTTTGATTGGCTCTGACCGGCCCGCTCTGATTGGGGGACAACTATGCTGCTTAATCTGGGGGACATCTATGCTGCCTAATCTGGGGGACAAGTATGATCCTAATCTGGGTGACATCTATGCTGCCTAATCTGGGGGACAACTATGGTCCTAATCTGGGAGACATCTGTGCTGCCTAATCTGGGGGACAACTATGCTCCTAATATGGGGAAAACTGAAGCTTCTGGCTTTGGGCCTATAATTTTTGGAAGTTTAGCAGTAGCTAAATACATGCTTAATGCAAATTTCAACAATGATCGTTAAATTCTCGGCGCTCTGCCAGGGCCTTCTCCTACCCAGCCTGGGCCGATCTGAGGACCTCACTAACAAACTCACTAACTAATCCAATCGCTTATAGCGACGGGCGGTGTTTACAAAGGGCAGGGACTTAATAAACGCCAGTTTATGACCCTCACTTACTGGTAATTCCTCGCTTGAAGATTAAATAATTGCAATCACAGATCCCTATCACGTACTGGTTTCAGCGTGCAACACGCACCTGTCCTTGAAAGATAGAGAGACGCTAATCCGTTCAGTGGAGCGCTAGTGCGGCCCAGGACATCTGAGGCCATAACACACCTGTTATTGCTCGATCTCGCAATTGATCGGGCAAGGTAAAGGGTTATTAAAGCCTCTTGGGTACTGCTGAGGCCTACTCCTGACTGCTCCTGGTGCAATGTATGGGGTAATTAAACACTCTTGGGTAGTGTTATTGTTAAATTTACTGGTAATTTTATCAGTTATAAATTTGAATTTTGTAGAATGCTAATCGTTACAGAACGGAACGCTTGTTGCGTGTGATTTTTTAATGAAAAAAAAATAAAATAGATGGAGAGGGATTAACTCTGCTTAATCCTTTTTGGCGAATAGAATCCTTTTGCCATCTGATTTTTTGGAGACAGATGCACTTACACACATGTAATAATTTTTTTAACCAAATTTCAAACATTGTGTTGTTTATTACTTTTGAGAAGAATGTCTTTGGGTGGTCCACCATCCTGCATTATAGAGTCTTCTGAACTGCTGTATATGCGCTTGTTTTAAAAAAAAAAAAAAAGTATTTTGTCCGATAATTTCGATAAAATTTTGCGTTTTTTTGGGGTGGGTTGTGAAACCCGGGTGACAGGTGTGTAGTGTGTACTCGTGCATCAGTCAACTCCAGTCTGTGTCCGTTAGGCAATATATGGGTTACTGATGCAGCAGAGGTGGGGCCTTGGTCTTGGAATTTCAATTATTTAAAAAAAATTGAACATATTGTGTGGTTTATGGAAAGGCCTGCGCAGCTGGCCTGTAATTGTGGGAGGAGCGGGATGACTATAAGAACCCACGGCTCTCCCCCTTCAATGACGCCGTGGGTTCTTCGCTACGTCAGCTGACACGCATCAGCTGACCGGAAGTGGTCAGACGTCTTCCTCGCTCGGGTCCTCGCCGTTTGCGATCAACAAAACGTGAGTAGCTGGGACGCTGGGGGTTGTGCTGTGAGGCTTCCTGGTCGCGTCGATGACCGGTGAACGGCCCGGCTTCCCCCCAGCTATCCTCGCATGGTGTTCGTTTTATTTCTAATCGTCCGGGGTATGGTCCCGGTGTACTGGCTTACTCTGCCAGCCCACCTGCCTTACAGTCCATCCGCATTCTCCCCATACCTCTCGGCCGCCCTACTCACTCACCCCCCCCCCCTCCCCTTTTACCTCACACACTGTTGAAAAAAAAAAAAAAATATATATATATATAGAGAGGGGTTTATATATATTTAACCCACGTTAGTGCTATAAGCATCATAAGTTCCCCGCAGCTATAAGCAGGGGAGTCATATATAATAAACAAAGATAGTGTTATAATTATTATGTATCCTCCACAGCACTACGCAGGGGGGTTAGGCTCTAGGGCGGCCAGGGTATTCATGGCGGTTACGTTACCAACGCTACCTAACAGGTCCCCATTAGGGCTGCGGTGGACTCCTTAAGGTGGCCGGGCAGTCAACTTCCTAGTTTTCTTCCCGGCTTACTAATACCCCCTCCGTATGTACTAGTACGCTGTTCATACCGCAGGTTATATGCACTTGCTATCATGTTTCTCTTATCTCAGCCCTCCATTGTATTCTATTCGCATTCCGTACGTTCACGCATTCAATCTCATGTGTGTTGTCTCTCATGTTCAGGTGATTAGTATTTACGCCTTCTGATGCTTGTTAAGTTTAAACTGATTTTCATGAGTCTCTGTTTGTTCATCAACTCGTCTTTACACCGCAGACCAAACCAGTTAATTCGGTAGGTTAGACTCTTGTACGTCCTGATGTTACTTGTCTAGAGTTCATTGGTAGCCATGTGTATGTAGCTTCTAGTCTTGCCAGTTTATGGTCCTTGGGGTTCCCTGTCCCTGTCTTTTGACCTTATCTGTTGTTTAGGTGGTGCCGCGGTTCATTTGGTAGTTCCAGATATATTTCCTAGTTGGTGTTAGTCTCCCGCCAGGCACGCAATTGTTTCATCAGGCAATTTGTATTGTCTGCCAAGGTACGTAGTCAGCCCGTGCTAGAAGTTTCTTTGGTGATATATGTGCTATGCTATAATTAAGTTTCTTCACAGCAATCAGTTCCCGCTGGAATACTGCAACTACACTGTTCATAAGTCTCCGGCCTTCACGCTGCCTGTATCCTTTCTCAAAATCCGAAAAGTAGTTCACTGGGACATAAGGTCCAGTTAACAGTCGCTTCTTCGGGTAAGAATTATTTTTATTTTCCAAGTAAGCACCTCATGAACCTGACACGTCTTCAGGTTGTGTTTACTTGTGTTGTCGGTGCACCTCTTTTACGTTATAGTCACGTTCTCAAAAATTTGATTTTCACGATGTTCAGGGTTTTCATGGTGTTTGTATTAACTTTCGCGCTTACCTCTGGGTTCACACTTGTCTAGACTCAGTTACGCATACAATTCTCGTCCAACACGTCGTCGGGTACTTTCCCTGTCTTGGTTTAATAAGTTGTTTCGTCATTGCCCAAGTAATCACCTATAAACCCGTCACACTTTCGTGATTGCTTGCATTGTCGTTGCACTCCTTTTTTTCGTGTAGTCGTGTCATAAAAAAAATTAAAAAAAATAATGTACTTTATGTTGTTATAGGTTGATATGGTACTCGTGTAACGTTTCGCACTCATCACCGGGCACATACTCGTCTAGGCCCGTTACGCATACGTTTCCCGTCTGACACGTCTTTGGTTGCTTTCCCTCTGTTCTGGTTAAGTGTCGTACGTCGTTGTTCAAGTAATCACCTCATGAACCTAACACGTTTTTAGGTTGTGATTGCTTGTGTTGTCGCAGCATTTCTTTTTCTGTGTAGTCTCCTTCCTTAAGATGCTCTTCATGGTGTTCTAGGTTGTTAAGGTACTCATATAACGTTTCGCACTTGCCACCGGGCACATACTTGTCTAGGTCCGGTCACGTATACGATTCTCATCCGACACGTCTTCGCTTACTCTCTCTCTGTCCTGGTGTTTCACGATCATCTTTGTTTTAGATAAAGTGTGGTATCTTGGTAGTTATCTCCTTAGTCGTAGCTTGTTGCAAACAGGTTACTTAGCATCGGTTTGGATTATTTTCCAGGATGTCGCACGCGTCAGACATTGAGGATTCTGCTTCGGTTTTGGAGAATGCAGCCAGAGGTTCCGATCAAGCTAGTGTCCCTTCCCTGAGAACATGGACTATTCCAAAATTGACGGCTGAGCTAGTCAGAAGGGGCATCCCCTTCCCGGCTTCTGCCCGTAAAGCGGAATTATATAGGATCCTCACTGCAGACTCCGCCGGGCACAGCAGTGAAGAAGTTTCCATGTCCACCATTCAAACTTCTCTTACTCAGTTACATGCCGCTATTAATAATCTAACCTCTGATGTGAGTGACATGCGAAGTAGGATGAATGCCATGGAGTCCAGAAATACTGCAGGCACTTCTACCCCGGTTCCACCTCCTACTGTGCCATCTTCTCATGCCAGTATTTCAGGTACGCCATCTGCTGTCCCCAACATTTCGCCAGCCCATTTTATTCCTGCCCATATTAGGAAAGAGATCTTGGAAGGCAAGGATGTTAATCTGGCATCTTTGCTTATAGCGACTCATGATCTAAACGAAAATAAGACCATAGCCTGCGGAGAAGTCTCCGTAGTCCTTAAATCCAAAGATGCCAGATTGAATAAGAAGCTCACCTTGTCCGAGTTCATTATGGCGTTCAGCATCTTCCGGGACGTCATATGTTCGGCCAAACCAGACAGGAGGGAAGAATTAGATCAGTACCTCTACAAAATCACTGAATTAAGCCACAAATTTGGTGGGTATTCGTTCTACGAATACCACAAGTCTTTCTCGGCCAAAGCTGCTGCCGCCCTAAGCCAGTATAACTTCAGCGTAAATTGGGCTATTGTAGACACTGAATTATACTGCAACCACTTCTCAGGGCTTAAACTCCCAGGGTGCGCCTTTTGCCATTCTTCCTTTCACACCACAGACTGGTGTGCCTCAGTCACTTCACAAGCTCCTCCAGAAACACCCAGCACGTCTAGATCTGCCCAACCTAGAGGTCCTAAGGTATCCGGTCTTACAGATAAGCTAGGCAGAGCCATAGTCTTTTTAGGAAAATCACAAATATGCAACAACTTTAACTACACTTCCTGCACTTACAGCCAGTGCCGCCTACTGCATATCTGCTCAGTCTGTTTTAGGGCTCATCCCAAGACCACGTGCAGCCAAAAATCTGAGAAGTCCTGACTAGCGGTGGTGGATTCGGACCTCTTGGGCCGTTTTCTACAGGGTCACCCAGACCAGTCTTTTGCCAGACACCTAGTCGCTGGCTTCCAGCAGGGTTTCCATGTCGGTTTCGTGGCCCTGCCGCAGATGACCCATGAGTGCGATAATCTAGCCTCCGCTACATCAGACCCAGACTCAGTTTCCACCCTTATACAGACTGAACTAGATAAGGGATTTATTATTGGCCCTTTTGTTGAATCACCTTTTGACATATATAGAGTCAGCCCTATAGGCTTAGCGACGGGCAAATTCAATAATAAAAAGCGATTAATTTATGATTTGTCTGCCCCCTATTCTTCTACAATCCCGAGTCTTAATGCACTTATTCCCGCCGAAGAATTTGCCCTTAAGTATTCTTCTGTTGACGAGGCCATAGCTATCATATTGAGCCTGGGGCGGGGAGCTTGGTTATCTAAGGCGGACATATCTGATGCCTTCAAGCTCCTCCCAATCATGCCTCAACAATGGCAATGGCATGGTCTTCGCTGGCGGAACTTGTACTATTTCGCTACCAAGCTAACCTTTGGTGCACGCAGCAGTCCATGGTTATTTAACCGTTTTGCTTCAGCTCTCCACTGGATACTGGAAAATCGGTTTGAGTGTAATCACGTCATTCATTATCTCGACGATTTTCTGTTAATCGAGTCTCCCAATGCCTCGCCCAGGGATCTACAGGTTCTCCGAGCAGTCTTTGACTCTCTCGGGGTCCCAGTGTCTCCCGCTAAAACAGAAGGTCCCTCCAGGGTCATCACATTTCTAGGTATTGAGCTCGATTCTCAGAAAATGGAAGCCAGACTTCCTGAAGCTAAACTCGTGAGGATTAGAACCGCCATACATAGGCTTAGGGAACGCCCCTACATTTCCAAGGTTGAGTTACAATCCATCCTGGGGATGTTAAATTTCGCTATGCGTATCATCCCCCAGGGACGCACTTTCATATCTCGCCTCTTGGCCTTATTACCGTCAGCCTCTGAGCAAAATAGTCTAATACATCTAGATTGCCAAGCTTTAGCAGATTTAGCTATGTGGGAGTCGTTTTTGCACAACTGGAACGGCATTTCATTTTTTATCCCTAGCATTGGGAACGAATCGCCCATGGTTTTTTCCGACGCTGCCTCTTCAACGGGTTTCGCTGCTATCTGGGGCAATCATTGGTTCGCCGTCCCTTGGCCACCCGAGATCACCCAGATTGAAGGCTTCATAAGGAGTTCGGCAGCCTTTGAACTGTACCCGATAGTAGCCGCTGCTCAGTTGTGGGGTCCAGCTTGGAACAGGACCACTGTTCTTTTCGTGTCCGATAATGCCGCTACCGTAGATATTCTACTGAAGGGTAGGTCTAGATGCCCTATCATCATGAGTTTAGCTAGACGATTAGTTTGGCTATCCCTACATCATACATTTACTTTCACATGTGCTCACATTGAAGGAATCCAGAATATTGCTGCAGATGCCTTATCTAGGAACAACCTCTCACATTTCTTTCAGGTGATGCCAGAAGCCGATTCCATAGGGGCGCAAGTTCCCCCGTTCCATTCACTAGTCATGAATTGAACCAGCATCTTCGGATAGCCAAACGTTTGGTCAGTGATTCCTTGTCTACAAATACACGAAAAATTTATGGTACGGCATGGAACTCATTCTCCAAATTCAGATCCGAGCACGCCGAGGGCGACAAGATTTCAGTTCCTTTCCTTTTAGCATATATTGGGTTTTGCCATACCACACTGCATTTATCATACAATACTATTAGGAGTTATCTAGCCGGTATCCAACACCATCTGTCCTTAACCAATACCTGTAGTTATTCTATATTCTCTTCCCGCCTGGTGAAGTCCGCTCTGAAGGGCATCCTTAAGAAGGAAGTCCCTCGCAGCCCAGTCAGACAACCTATCACAGGCAACATGTTCAGGCAGTTGTCCGACTTGTTAGATTCCGCACCGTTGGGTTTCCATGATAGCCTCACATTAAAGGCGGCCATGTACCTTGCCTATTATGGGTTTCTCAGACCGGGCGAGTGTACTGCTCGGTCCGTTAACGCGCCCTTTCTTAAGGTCAGTCAGCTGTCTTGTGTTTCTGATCATTTCGAACTGTCCCTCAGTCAGACCAAGACCTCGTCTCCGGGTCAATCCGTGACTGTCCGGTTTTTCCCCACTGCGCACAAATGGTGTCCTGTCACGGTCCTCCGTGATTTGTTGAATGCCTGTGTTAACCCATCTGCTGACGACCCTTTGCTCCGTTTCAGATCCAATCCATTAACTACTTCTCAGTTCATCAAACATATACGCATTCTGGTCAGGTCGCTGGGAGGAGACCCGACCTCATTATCCGGTCACTCCTTCCGTATTGGCGCAGCTACAGCCGCTTCTAAGCACGGGGTCCCAGCTCACGTAATCAAGAAATTAGGACGTTGGAAATCCGGATGCTACATGCAGTATATCCCTAACCCTCGCAAAGAAATGGCTAGCGCATTCCAGTCTCTTGTGTTGTAATCTGCAATAAACAAATGTTTGTTTAAAACCGGGTTTTGCCCTCTTTTCCTGGCATATTCTTCACGCCGCAGTTATGGCACACTTCAGACTGCTTAGTTGAGGATGATAGGTCATTGGTTACAGTTGGTTGTTAGGTTAGTATTAGGGTTTTACGCATTTCGGTCATGTAGCAACGACCACAAATGGAAAGGCCTGCGCAGCTGGCCTGTAATTGTGGGAGGAGCGGGATGACTATAAGAACCCACGGCTCTCCCCCTTCAATGACGCCGTGGGTTCTTCGCTCCCACCCGCCCCCCCCTTCTTTTCATTTCATCACATTTACCACAAGGTATGCCCTCTTTTCCTGGCATATTCTTCACGCCGCAGTTATGGCACACTTCAGACTGCTTAGTTGAGGATGATAGGTCATTGGTTACAGTTGGTTGTTAGGTTAGTATTAGGGTTTTACGCATTTCGGTCATGTAGCAACGACCACAAATTATATTATAGAAGAATGTCTTTGGGTGGTCCACCGTCCTGCATTATAGAGTCTTCTGAATTGCTGTATATGCGCTTGTTTTAAAAAAAAAAAAGGTATTTTGTCAGACAATTTCGATGACATTTTGCGTTTTTTTGGATGTGGATTGTGAAGCCCGGGTGACGGGTGTGTAGTGTGTACTCGTGCATCAGTCAATTCCAGTCTGTGTCCGTTAGGCAATATATGGGTTACTGTTGTAGCAGAAGTGGGGCCTTGGTCTTGGAATTTCAATTATTTAAAACAATTTGAACATATTGTGTGGTTTATTATATTATAGAAGAATGTCTTTGGGTGGTCCACCGTCCTGCATTAAAGAGTCTTCTGAACTGCTGTATATGCGCTTTTTTTAACAAAAAGGTATTTTGTCAGACAATTTCGAAAAAATGTTGCGTTGTTTTGGGGTGGATTGCGAAGCCCGGGTGACGGGTGTGCAGTGAGTACTCGTGCATCAGTCAACTCCAGTCTGTGTCCGTTAGGCAATATATGGGTTACTGATGCAGCAGAGGTGGGGCCTTGGTCTTGGAATTTCAATTATTTAAAAAAAATTGAACATATTGTGTGGTTTATTATATTATAGAAGAATGTCTTTGGGTGGTTCACCGTCCTGCATTATAGAGTCTTCTGAAATGTTGGATATGCGCTTGTGCTTACACAAAGTTGTAAATAAAAAAAAGATATTTATACAATTTTGTTGATTTTGGGGCGGATTGTGAAGCCCTGTGTGTACTGGTGCATCAGCCAACTCCAGGCTTTGTCCTTCAGGCAATAAATGGGTTCCTGATGCCGCAGAGGTGGGGCCTGGGTCTGGGAATTAAAAATTTTTGGATTGCGGGTGCTACAAAAAAAGATGGACACACCCTAATCCGTTCAGTGAAGCGCGCCTGCGGCCCCGGACATCTGAGGGCATAACACACCTGTTATTGCTCGATCTCAGGAGAAGGGGGTTCATCATCGGGAGAAGAGAGTTGCAGGTTGCCCTTGAGTCAGCAAAGCGTTAGCACGGTTGGCAGTCAGCGTGGTGTGGCAATAGTGGAAAGTCTGGAGCCAAACGTGCCCGGGGGAGACCACCTGCTTCGCGGCAGCTTACCTTTCCGGGAGTTAGCGGGTTACCATCACCGGTCGATGAAAGATAGACACACGCTAATCCGTTCAGTGGAGCGTGCCTGCGGCCCCAGAAATCAGAGGGCATAACACACCTGGTATTGCTCGATCTCGCAATTGATCGTGCAAAGGTAGGGGGTTATTAAAACCTCTTGGGTACTGCTGAGGCCTACTCTTGACTGCTCCTGGTGCAATGTATGGGGTAATTAAACACTCTTGGGTAGTGTTTTTTTTTTTATTTACTGATAATTTTATCAGTAATAAAATTGAATTTTCCAGAATGCTAATCGTTACACAACGGAACGCTTGTTGCGTGTGATTTTTTTATGAAAAAATAAATAAAAATACGGACAGGGATTAACTCTGCTTCATCAATTTGGGCGAAAAAAGTCCTTTGGTGATCTGATCTTTTGGAGACAGATGTGCTTACACACATATTGAATTAGTTTTTGTAAAAAAAATTCAAACATTGTGTGGTTTATTATTTTTTAGAAGAATGTCTTTGGGTGGTCCAAATAGAGTCTTGTGAACTGTTGGATATGTGCTTGTTCTTACACAAAGGTATTTCTTTAAAAAATGTATAAAATGTTATTGTTTTTTGGAGGGGATTGTGAAGCCCGGGTATGTACTGGTGCATTAGCCAACTCCAGGCTGTGTCCTTCAGGAAATATATGGGTTCCTGATGCCGCAGAGGTGGGGCCTGGTTCTTGAAATTTCAAATCTGTGGATAGCGGGTGCTACCAATGAGAAATCTTTGACAAACATTTCATATATTGTGTTGGTTTTTTGGGGGGGGATTGTGAAGCCCTGGTGTGTACTCTTGCATCAGCCAACTCCAGATTGTGTCATGCAGGCAATATATGGGTTACTGATGCCACAGGGGTGGGGCCTGGTTATGGAAATTTAAAATTTTTGGATAGCGGGTGCTACCAATGAGAAATCTTTGACAAAAATTTCTCATTGCGTTGATTTTGGAGTGGGGATTGTGAAGCCCTGGTGTGTACTGGTGCATCAGCCAACTCCAGTCTGTGTCCTACAGGCAATATATGGGTTACTGATGCCGCAGAGGTGGGGCCTGGGTCTGGAAATTTCTAATTTTTGGATAGCGGGTGCTACCAATGAGAAATCTTTGTCAAAAATTTCATATACTGTGTTGTTTTTTGGGGGGGATTGTGAAGCCCTGGTGTGTAGTGTACTAATGCATCAGCCAACTCCACGCTGTGCTATTCAGCCACTAAATGGTCTCCTCTTGCAGCGCTATGTCCACGCTATGTTGTTCAGTCACTATATGGTCTCCTGACACTGATGCCACCACCAGGCTCTGTCATTGTGCTGCTGTGCGGCAGTGATTTTAAGAGTGATGCCGGTAATCTACATGCTATTCTGAATAACAGTATTATTTCACTACCCCAGCACACTCCATATGCGTTTTAGGACACAGCAAAGTGTTCTATACCCCTATACAGGCTGTATGTAGGCTAGAAATAGCCTTTTTTAACATCGATTCGCCGCGAATAAATTTGGATCGAAACAAACTTTTTTATGGAAAATTCGGCGAATCGGCCGAATCGAATTTTTGAAAAGTTCGCTCATCTCTAGTCACAATACCTTGTTACAATGATAAATATAGGCACCACAATCTGTAGACCAACCCACGGGATCCTTTCTCTGACTGCTGCACAGCTATTTTAATATATCATCTTTTGAATAGGAACCACAGTCTGTATACCTACCCACTGGATCCTCTCTCTGACAGCTGCACCAGTATTTGAATATGTCATCTTTTAAATAGACTAAAGTCGCTATAAAGAAATGGCAACTTTTACTAAATGTCCCCTTACCAGAGTAAGACAACAAGGAGCCGCGATCCTGCTGCACCTCTAACTTCGCACACTGCCGACTGTTGTACAGGGAGTCCAACATGTTACCATAAATAGATTAAAAACGCCACACTGAAGAACTGACTCTTACTGAAGCATTGACTCTTACTAATTGTCCCTTCACCAGGAAAAGAAAAGAAAACATGTTGTCTACATAGGAAACACTTACCCTGATCTTCTTTCCTTAACGGACAAGCAATGTCTCCCATACCGTGAGCAGCCGCGATCCTGCTACACTTCTATCTTCACATGCCGCTGGAACACGGAGAGCAGCACTCTGCCTCTCGTACCTGCCCAGCTTCTCGTACGGAGAGCCGGGCTAATGGTCCTAATACTTTCATGCATCTATGGCATAGGATTCATATATATAAAAGATGGATTATATAATTTTGTTCATTTTTAGATTTACTCCAGCCAGGTGTCCGCAAATATTGCAGACACTGTACAGTTCATAGGTATATTATGTTTGTATTAAAGTAAATTATGTTTTATCTTGTACCCGGAAACTCGTGTTGAGTTTCGCGGGCATTTTTTGTATAAATTAGTGGCCTCTGCACATCTGCCACATCATTGGATCTGACGAAGAGGGGGTCCCACCCCCCGAAACGTGTTATCTGTGATCTCCATCAATAAAATCCAACAATTATTAATTAACTTCCCCAAGCCTGGCTACTTTTTCATATGACCACGATCTGAATCCTAAACCAATGAGTCAACCTAGAGGAGAGAGCACTTCTGCACACCGATATTTTTCCTGAGAACCAGTGTCCCGGGGACCTTTACTAATTGCATCTTTCAGATGTCCAGGATCCACAGGATGCCACGGTGTAAGCTGCACCTCCTAAATCCAGCGATTCCCGTTTGACCGGGATACAAGCGCTATATGGTGTTGTGCCCAGTGCATAACATCCAAAGGTGAGCAAGTTTTTTACATTTCGCTCTTTCTATTGAAAACAACATTTATGGCACAGTGTTGTGCTATCTTTGTGTTTCTATTTTTTTTCATATATCGAGTATTATTCATATTTCCCACAGCGAGCTGTGATTGGCTGGAAACATCTGGCCAATCACAGTTCTCTCCGGGAAATATGAATAAGTGATGGAAATTCTATTCACATTACTTGCCGGCCGGAGTATAGTGCAAAGATACGAACACAGGAGAAAGCCGCTCCATATCTGCAATAGATAGGATGATCCCATGGGGTGTCAGGAGTGAAACCCAGGGCGATCTGTCTATTAGTACAGCTGCTACAGCTCCCATAATGGAACAGTCTGTTCCATGCTGGGAGTAGTAGTAGTACCTAAAAAAAAAAAAAAAAAAAATTGAGAAAAAAAAGTGAAACATACACTATAAAACACAATATTATAATAAATTACTAATAAAAACATTTTAAAAATGTATTATAAAAATTATATTATTTTTACATATAAATGGCCCCTTTCTACATTTTTATTATTGTCGGCTACATGTTTAGGTCCTTTCCCACCCACATAATTTGATCCCTGTTTAAAAATTAATATTAACATTTTTTTTTTTTTGTCTTTCAATTTCCGGGAGTGGGCAGGGACCAGAAAATATGAATAATAAATATGAATGAGGCGTGCATTTCATAATAGTTTTTCTAGTTTTTGTTCTAAATCATATTTTTTTTAATTTTCACTTTACTTTTTTAGCCCCATTTATTTTATTTTATTTTTTGGGCATTTAGATGTGCTGCCATAAATAATTGCGGGGGTCAGAGATGAGTTGAGGACAGGGACATCAGTAATATGTATAATACAGTAGGCAAAAAAAAGGCTGAGTTTCCCTAATTTACCAAAAATCCATACATTTACAGAGGTCTTCCATCAGAAATCAAAGATACTTCAAATTTTATTTTGTGGAGGCAGATGGCCGGGACAATGATGTATGTATGTATTATGGCAAAACTCTTCTTGAAATTTCAATGTCTCTGCATATGCAGGAAGACATGGATGGGAGCTATAATTTCAGAAGGATGGAAAGGACTTTTTCGATGCTGTAAACTCTAGAAGGGAATATGTAACCATGGATGTGGGATTACCTTTTATATATGTGAAAAATCTTTTATTTTTTATGTAGGGAATAATGGGAGTTGTAATTCTTGAATTCCAGTTGTCCCTGCTTACAATCACAGTGGTTGCAGCTGGGACCGACAGGGAATCACTGTATGAATGGAAGAAAGAAAGCTTTGAAATATACAGTATCTGCAGTAATTGGAGCAAATTAAGGTTAATTGTATAATGAGACCGCAGCCAATTAATATCAAATAGGCAATAGAACATCAAAGGTCAAGTGTAGGTCAAGTGGTTTGACCTTAATTGGCTGTGGTTTCATTATTTAATTTAGGTATTTCCCTCCTATTTCCTGTTCTTCATTTATGTGTCTGCTGCGTGAGCAAAAAAAAAAAAAAAAAGAGCTTAGTCGAAGCATCGCTTGCTGTGAAAACACTTTTTAATACGGAATAAACCACCAATTTTTTTGCACTTTATCCTGTGTGCTGCGGAATTATCCTTTTTTTTTTATTGCATCGATGGTGAGCTCTTGACCACAGCTCCAGATCTGCGTGCACCGACATCACTCCTTCAACAAGCCTGGTGTGCTGTTCTTTCTCCCTATTATTATATATATATATATATATATATATATATATATATATATACATACACAGAGAAAGAGAGAGAGAGACATATAGATATATGAATACTTGGTAACAAATAAACATAAAAACAGCACAACTAAAGTATGAGGTCCAAAACAGCCTTGGTCCAGGGTCACTGGATACAAAAAACAGAAGGTCGGATTGCAGCACTCCAAACAAGGTTAGGGTGAAAAAATCTTTTGATTATTCCATCAAAAGTGCAATGTTTCGGTTGCCCCATGCAACCATTTTCAAGCAGGTCACAAGTGAATTGTGCAGCATATAAATAAGGGTGACAATAACATAGCTCATGTACAATAAAGTACAATAAAGAACATAATCAAAATATGAATTCATGCCATACGCAGATGGCGGATGTGCAGCTCATGATGATAACCGATTTTTGGTGTCATAGGTATTCGCATAGTGTACAGTGCATTCTCAATAAAATGAAAATAGTGATTAATGAGATAATATAAACAATTAATAAACATTGTACAGTGATTACATCAGTGTGGGGACGGTGTCCCGCGTGTGCCGGCGTAAAGACTGGAAGCGAGAGCACAGTTGGGCCAGTCAGAGAGAGATATCGCCGTATGACATCAGTAAAGATCATAGGTTGTGTGCGCATGCGCGCTGTGGCAAACAGCGGCAGCGGCGGCCATGTTTAGTTAGGGAAAATTCTTAATTGAGTTCTATGGTGACTATGTGCAAGATGGTTGGCAATATACTGTAAGGTTCCTAATGCCACTGGACCACAGCAAGTCTCAAAGCTTCATTAGTGTCCGCCATGTCACCTTAACACCAAGTGTTTCAGGGTACAAACATCCAACATCAGGTAAGGGGCAGCCCACAACAGCCATCCCTCCCTGATCAGGAGTGCGGTTTTACCAAGAGCAATAGATAGAGACAGTGGACACATCCGGGCAGAACCGAATCTGAATCGCAACCAATGTGAACAGGATCAAAATATATAAAATTGAAAAAACAAAACAGAATGAAATAAAACCGTAATCTTAGATATAGGTTGGTTAAATACAACATATCTGCTAAACAGGGTGGTCAACAAAAATATTTAACTATTCAAAATAAAGGGAGTTTTCCATGCTGTTCTTGTATGAACAGTCAACCGAAACGTTGCACTTTGGATGGAATAAACAAAAAAAAAGTTCACCCTAACCTTCTTGTTTGGAGTGCTGCAATTGGACCTTCTATTTTTAGATATATGTATATATATATATATATATATATATATATATATATATATATAGATAAATAGATAGATAGATATAGATAGATTCCTGTAGGAGAACCGCACTCCCTTGTTGTGTAGCCGGGTGCAGGCTGGTCCAACCCTGGTAGGGCCCCAACTGTACAAGAAAATGCAGCAGCACTCCCATATAGATGAAAAAATGGTGTTAGGCTTTATTCATCAGGTGAAAAGAAATGTATATGTATTTGTCATATATATATATATATATATAGAGAGAGAGAGAGAGAGAGAGAGAGAGAGAGAGAGAGAGAGAGAGAGAGAGAGAAATCATATATCTGTATGTATGTTTTTTTTTTTCCGCTCACACAGCAGACATATGAATGAAGAACAGGATATAGGAGTACAATTAAGCCAATTAAGGTCAAGCCAATTAAGGTCAAACCACTTAACCTACATTCCTTTGTTGTTCTATTACCTATTTGACCTTAATTGGCTGTGGTCTCATTATTCAATTAACCTTAAATTGCTCCAATTAGAGCAGCTACTCTGTATTTCAAACCTTTCTTTCTTCCATTCATACGGCCCCAGTGACTCCCTGCCGGTCCCTGCTGCAACCACTGTGATTGCAATCGGGGACAACTGAAATTCAAGAATTACAAGTCCCCTACAGAAAAATTAAAAGATTTTCCACATATATATAAAAAGGTAATCCCACATCCCACATCCACGGTTACATATTCCCTTCTACAGTTTTCAGAAACGAAAAAGTCCTTTCCATCCTACTGAAATTATAGCCCCCATCCATGTCTTCCTGCATATGCAGAGACAGTGGAATTACAAGAAGAGTTTTGCCATAATTTGTCATTTAAAACCAACTCATACTGTATAATTACAATTACATTGTCCTTCACAATTATACACACACATCATTTTCCCCGCCATCTGCCTCCACAAATTACAATTTGAAGTATCTTTAAAGGGTTATTCCGGGAAAAAACATCTTATCCCCTATCGTAAGGATAGGGGATAAGATGTCTGATCGCGAGGGGCCTGCCGCTGAGACCCCCCCCCCGCGATCTCCCTGCAGCAGCTCGCATTCTATGCGTAGCTGCATCTACAGTTTCGGAAACCGTCATGCCACACCCCCACCATTCATGTCTATGGGTGGGGGCGTTGCGGTCGTTACACCCCCTACAATAGAAATGAATGGAGGGGGCATGGCATGACATCACGTCCCCTTCTCGGAAGCCCGGTGGTTTCCAAAACTGCAGACGCAGCTATGTATAGAATGCGGGCTGCAGCAGGGAGATCTTATCCCCTGTCCTTTGGATGGATATCCTTCCTATCCTTTGGATGGATATCCTTCCTATGGATCCCCTATCCTTCCTATGGATTTTTGGGATTTGGGATTTTTGGGAAACTCAGCCTTTTTTTGCCTACTGTATTATACATATTACTGAATGTCCCTGTCCTCGACTCTTCTCTGACCCTCGCAATTATTCATGGCAGCACATTTAAATGCCCAGGAAAAAAAAATGGGGCTAAAAAAATAAAGTGAAAATAAAAAAATTAGATTTAGAACGAAAATTAAAAAACAAAAATATATATTCATTCATTTTTAATATTGAGCGCTGAATTTTCTGGTCTCTGTCCGCTCCCGAAAATTGAAAGACAAAAAAAAAAAAATGTAAATTTTTAAACAGGGCTCAATTTATGTGGGCAGGCACGAACCTAAAAATGCAGCCGACAATAATATAAATGTAGAAAGGGGCCATTTAAATGTAAAAATAATTTATTCTTTTATAATAATTTTTTTTATTAGTAATCTATTTTAATATTGTGTTTAATAAAGTGTGTGTGTATATGTGTTTCACTTTTTTTCACAATTAATTTTAATTTTTTTAGATAGTACTACTACTCCCAGCATGGAACAGACGGTTTCATGATGGAAACTGTAGTACCTGTACTAATAGACAGATCGCCCTGGGTGTCACTCCTGACACCCGATGCGATTGTCCTTTCTATTGCAGAGATGGAGCTGCTTTCTCCTGCGCTCGCTTCTCTGCACTTTACCTCGGCCGGCCAGTGATGTGAATAGAATTCACATCACTTATTCATATTTCCCACAGAGAGCTGTGATTGGCCAGATGGTTCCAGCCACTCACAGCTCTCTGCGGGAAATATGAATAACAGGTATATATATGGCCTATACTCATACTATAGTGGGACCAGAGAAGAGCGGCTGTATACATTGTACAGGACAATTGCAGCAGGTGTCAGGAGTGGCACCCACTGTGATCTTTCCTTACCTGCAGATACTACTGCTCCCAACATGGAGCACACTCTGCTCCATGCTAGGAGCTGTGGTACCTGCATTAATAGACAGATCGCAACGGGTGTCAGAAGTGAAACCCGCTGCGATCTGTCTATTAATGCAGGTACTACAGCTCCCAGCATGGAGCAGAGTGTGCTCCATGTTGGGAGCAGTGGTACCATCAGTTGAGGACAGATCACCACGGGTGTCACGCCTGACATCCCTTTGCGATTGTCCTATCTTTTGCATAGATGCGAGAGAGCCGCCCGCATCTATACCTTATACAGGATGATTGCAGCGGGTGTCAGGACTGACACCCGGGGTGATCTGTCTATTTGCACAGGTACTACTACTCCCATCATGGAACAGTCTGTTCCATGCTGGGAGTAGTTGTACTACCTAAAACATTTAAAAAAATTGTGGGGAAAAAGTGAAATACACACACACTTTATTAAAACATTATTAAAATACATTACTAATAAAAATTTGCCGCAAATGTATTCTGATCGATTTGAATTTTTTTTTACAAATCCGGCGATTCGGCCAAATCACATTTTTCAAAAATTCGCTCTAATATTGACCACTGTGGGCAATAATCACACCTTGTAAATGGGTCCTATGATGTTTCAGTGTAATAACATCTTGGTTTATCCAGCTCCTAGATTCTCAGCCTGTCATACCTGAACCGTTAAAGGGGTATTCCAGGATTTTTTTTTATATGACTATGCTATACAGGGGCTATAAAGTTAGTGTACTTTCTAATATAGTGTCTGTACTTGTGTTTCATGGTGGACTTGCCATCTTCTGTGATATTTTCCCCTACATTTATTTTTAACAGCATACAAAATGAGTGTTGTCTCAGATTTTCCCAGGTTGCAGTGCGATGCAAGACATTACATCACAAGTCAGTTGTTTAGAGGGAGTCTGTCTTTGCTTCAATGGGTAAAGTAACTGCTGGGTGGGAGATCATTCTGCTAGAATTTGCAACTGCTGGAGGCATCCTGATCAGAAACCACTGGTCTATTGCATTGAATGGGTGGGGTGGCTGATGTGTGGGAGTAAGAAAAAGGATCTCACACTTACAAACAAGGAACTATGGGATTTGTAGTTTAAGAGAACGATCTCCAACAGGAAATAGCCGGTTCATAAAAATATAGCAACAGCGTTATGGTAATCTCACAACATAGCCGCTTAACCCCAAGACAAGTACGGATCCTTCCATTACTGTCTGGCAGGTATGTACTTAAATCACTTTATGGTGGTTAACCCCTTTATGTGCCATGTTGAAGGGGTATCTTAATTTACAAATCTGTTTAACTTTCTGGCACCAGTTGATTTAAAAAAAAAAAAGTTTTTCACCGGAGTACCCCTTTAAAGGGGTATTCCAGGATCTTTTTTTTATTTGACTATGCTACAGGGGCTGTAAAGTTAGTGTAGTTCATAATATAGTGTCTGTACCTGTGTGTGACGGTGGTCTCACAATTCTTCTGTGAAGTTTATTTTTAACAGCATAAAAATTTCTCATGTCTCGTGATTCATGTCTCATGTCCTAGGTTGCAGTGCGTTGAGACCTGACATCACTAGTCAGGTGGTCAGAGGGAGTCTATCTTGCTTAAATGGGTGGAGCGACCGTTAGGGTGGGAGAGAGTTAATTTTGGAACAGCTGTAGGCACCCTGATTAGAAAACACTGTTTTTTGAATGTATGCAGCTCATTTGTGCTTCAATGGGTGGCGTGGCTGATGAATGGGAAGAAGAAAAGTGACGTCATACTTACAAGCATAGAACTATGGGATGTATAGTTTAGAGAATTAAATTCAATAGGAAATACCCAGTTCTGGCAGGTATGTACTACTAAAACCACCTTATGGTGGATAACCTCTTTAACCTTTCCTGGCTAAAATATGCAACCACTTTTTCTTGGTAAAATACAAGGCTAGCAAGCATCTTTATTACAGACAAGACAGCTGGCCATCAGTTGGTCTTTCAGAAATGTTTCCCACTATAGACCACACCTTTCCAATGTAAGCGTCACTCCCCTTCCCTCAAGATGTGACAACAGATTGCGCTGGTTTGGCATTTTAATTCTATAGATGCCGCGGTTAGAGATGAGCAAACTTTTCAAGAATTCGATTCGGCCGATGCGCTGAATTTTCGGCAAAAGTTTGTTTCGATCCAAATTTTTTTGCGGCAAATCTATATTAAAAAAAGGCTATTTCTAGCCTACGTACAGCCTCTATAGGGGTATAGAACACTTTGCTGTGTTCTAAAACGCATATGGAGTGTGCTGGGTTAGTGAAATAATACTGTTATTCAGAATAACATGCAGATTACCGGTGTCGATTTTAGATTCACTGCCGCACAGCAGCACAATGACAGAGCCTGGTGGTGGCATCAGTGTCAGGAGACTATATAGTGACAGAATGACATAGCGTGGAGGTGTTGGCAGCATGAGGAGACCATATAGCGGCTGAATGGCACAGCGTGGAGGTGTTGGCAGCATGACACAGCTTGGATGAGGCTGAAGCATTAGGACACCATATAGTGGCTGAATGACACAGCATGGAGGTGTTGGCAGCATGAGGAGACCATTTAGTGGCTGAATGGCACAGTGTGGAGGTGTTGGCAGCATGAGGACACATATAGTGGCTGAATGACACAGCTTGGATGAGGCTGAAGCATGAGGACACCATATAGTGGCTGAATGACACAGCGTGGAGGTGTTAGCAGCATGAGGAGACCATATAGTGGCTGAATGGCAAAGCGTGGAGGTGTTGGCAGCATGAGGACACCATATAGTGGCTGAATGACACAGCATGGACATGTTGTCAGCATGAGGAGACCATATAGTGGCTGAATGACACAGCATGGAGGTGTTGGCAGCATGAGGAGACCATATAGTGGATGAATGGCACAGCCCGGAGTTGCCAGCAGCATGAGTAGGCACTAGGCCTTCACAATCCCTAAGATTAAAAGATGAATTAAGAAATTTAAACCGAAGATTTTGGATAGCGGGTGCTACCTAAGAGAAAATTTGAAATTCCCAGACCCAGGCCCAGCGGCGCCATCATTTTTTTATTTGAAAATTAAAACAAACTTTGAGTTTCTCGGACCCCATCGTGTGGATACGAAGGACCAAATCCAACAAGCCCCCACAGCAACATCAGTAAAGCATATATTGCCTGAATGACAGCCTGAAGTTGGCTGATTCACGAGTACACACCAGGGCTTCACAATCCCCCCCAAAAAACACAAGAATTTTATAAATTTTTGAAAAAGATTTTGGATAGCGGGTGCTATCTATGAGAAAATTTTAAATTCCCAGATCCAGGCCCCACAGCGGCATCAGTAAACCATATATTGCCTGAATGACACTGCCTGGAGTTGGCTGATGCACAAGTTCACACCAGGGCTTCACAATCCCCCCCAAAAAACAACACAATTTTAGAAATTTTTGAAAAAGATTTTGGATAGCGGATGCTACCTATTAGAAAATTTGAAATTCCCAAACCTTTGCGTGTGTGGGTACGAAGGACCAAATCCAACAAGCCCCCACAGGGCTCATGTGGCCGTAAGATTTAGACGCAACGTCTCCATTGCCCTGACCGGCCATTGTTTTTAAGACTTCTCGCCAAGGCAAACCATGAGAAGAACAGCGTGACACCGCCGTGACCTGCACACATTATGCTGAAGGGCCACTGAGACTTGACCGGGCAGTGGAGGCTTAAGACACAGTGGAGGATGTGGAGGCGGAGTGGCACACTGTCACAGGACCAACGGGCTGACAGAGTGTAGCAGGAAACAGCATTGAGTACACACCAGGGCTTCAGAATCCCAAAGAAAAAACAACCATTTAAAAAAAAAAATTAAGAATATTTAGGACAGCGGGTGCTACCTATATATTGCCTGAATGACACAGCCTGGAGTTGGCTGATGCATGAGTACACACTAGGGCTTCACAATCCCTCCAAAAATACACAACAATTGTAGAAATTTATGAAGAAGACTTTTGGATAGTGGGTGCTACCTATGAGAAAATTTTAAATTCCCAGATCCAGGCCCAGCAGCGCCATCAGTAAACCATATATTGCCTGAATGACACAGGCTGGAGTTGGCTGATGCATGAGTACGCACCAAAGCTTCACAATCCCTAATAAAAAAGACAAACATTTTTGACGAAAATTTTTTATGAAAATTTAGGACAGCGAGTGCTCTCTATATATTACCAGAATGACGCAGCCTGGAGTTGGCTGCAGCATGAGGAGACCATTGAAATGTGTGATTTTTTTATTTGAAATTTAAATCAAAATTTGTGTCCCGGACCCCGCCGTGTGGGTACAAAGGACCTAATCTCACAAGCACCCACAGGGCTCATGTGGCCGTAAGATGTAGGCGCAACGTCTCCATAGCCCTGACCAGCCATTTTTGTTTTTTGTACCTTTGTTTAAGAACAAGCACATATCCAAGAGTCCAGAAGGCTCTACAATGCAGGACGGTGGACCACCAAAAGACATTCTTCTATAAAATAATTTTTTATGAAATAAAGAAGCAGAGTTCATCCCTCTCCGTTTTTTTTTTGAAAATGTTACTTAAAAAATCACATGCAACAAGCGTTCAATGGTTTAATGGTTATTATTCAGGAAAATTCAAGTTTATTACAGTGATAATTATCAGAAAATTTGAAAAAAAAACACTACCCAAGAGTGTTAATAACCCCATACATTGCACCATAAATGTTGAAATTTAAATTAAGCTTGTATCTATGTATTTCAAAAATCCTAAAATTAAAGGCCCAAGCCCAGAAGCATCATGAAGTCAAGTAGTTCCTGAAAGACACAGGAGCAGTCAGGAGTAGGCATCAGCAATAACCAAGAGGCTTTAATAACCCCTTACATTGCACGATTACTCGCGAGATCGAGCAATAACAGGTGTGTTATGCCCTCAGATGTCCGGGGCTGCACGAGCTACACTGAACGGACCAGAGTGTGTCTATATCTCACCGACAGGTACGGGTAACCTGCTGAACCCCGTTCGGCATTCGCGATAGGGATCAGGGATTGCAATTATTTGCCAGGAAAGAAGAATCACAACTAAGTGTGGGTCATAAGCTCAGGTTCATTAAGTACCCGTCCTTTGTACACACCTCATGTCTCACCTACCGATTGGATGGTTTAGTGAGGTCCTCGGATCGGCCCCGGCAGGGTAGGAGAAGGCCCTGGCAGAGCGCCGAGAATTTAAAGATCATTGTTGAAATTTGCATTAAGCATGTATTAGCTACTGCTAAACTTCCAAAAATTGAAGGCCCAAGGCCTGAGGCATCAGGGGGGCAATTATTTCCTGAAAGACACAGAATGAGTCAGGAGCAGTCATTCGCAGTACCCATGAGGGTTTCATAACCAACCCCTTATATTTAAAGATCAATGTTGAAATTTGCATTAAGCATGTATTTAGCTACTGCTAAACATCCAAAAATTGAAGACGCAAGGCCTGAGGCATCAGGGACGCAAGTAGTTCCTGAAAGACACAGAATGAGTCAGGAGCAGTCAGGAGCAGTACCCATGAGGGTTTCATAACCAACCCCTTACATTTAAAGATCAATGTTGAAATTTGCATTAAGCATGTATTTAGCTACAGCTAAACATCCAAAAATTGAAGGCCCAAGGCCCGAGGCATCAAGGAGGCAAGTAGTTCCTGAAAGGCATAGAATGAGTCAGGAGCAGTCATTCGCAGTACCCAAGAGGGTTTCATAACCAACCCCTTACATTTAAAGATCAATGTTGAAATTTGCATTAAGCATGTATTTAGCTACTGCTAAACATCCAAAAATTAAAGGCCCAAGGCCAGAAGCACCCGTGAGGCAAGTAGTTCCTGAAAGGCACAGGATGAGTCAGGAGCAGGCATTCGCAGTACCCAAGAGGGTTTCATAACCCCTTACATTTAAATATCAATGTTGACATTTGCATTAAGCATATATTTAGCTACGGCTAAACATCCAAAAATTAAAGGCCCAAGGCCAGAAGCATCAGTGAGGCAAGTGGTTCCTGAAAGACACGGGATGACCCAGGAGCAGGCAATCACAGTACCAAAGAGGGTTTCATAACCCTAATTGACAACCCAAGAGGGTTTCATAACCAACCATAATTGGGAAATGTTGGTGTAGCAGCATGGTCAATCTACTCTGAGGCATCTGGCATTGGTGGCTGGAAATCCTGGCTGATCCATCCCTGATTCATCTTCACAAACGTCAGTCTCTCCACATTTTTAGTGGACAGACGAGTTCTCCTTGGGGTGACTATGGCCCCGGACGCACTAAACACCCGCTCTGATGGCACACTACAGGCCGGGCAGGACAGCTTTTCCAGGGCAAACTCTGCTAGTTGCGGCCATAAATCAAGTTTGGCTGCCCAGAAGTCCAGCGGTTCTTCAATGGTTATTGGCATGGCCATGTCAAGGTATGCCACCACCTGCTGGTTCAGGTCCTGCTCCATGTCTACCTGCTGATGATGAGTTGCTTCACTATGCGGGTGAAGAAAGGTACTCATCAGCGACTGTAGACTCAGGCTGCTGCTGATTGAGCTGGTACTGCTCCTGCCACCCCTCCCCAGCAGCCATGGCAGTGGAAGGTGAGTGCAGAGGGCCCCCCGAGTCAGACCTGCGAGTGGATGGACCATGTGGCCGATAGGCATCAGCCAACTGACTACATAGAATCTCTCTGTAGTAGGTCAGTTTGTTCTCCCTCTCAGTGGGTGTAAAAAAAGTCCCCCATTTTGGGACAGTAGCGAGGGTCTAATAAGGTGGAGATCCAGAAGTCATTCTGCTGACGAATTTTTACAATTCGGGTTCACTACGCAAGCAACTGAGCATGCATCGTGCCATTTGCGCCAGTGACTCACAGGGACTACCTGCCTCCATCTCCACTGCATACTGCCACGGTGTGTCTGGGTCCTCTGTCTCACCTTCCTCATAACCCTCCAGCTCCTCTGGCTGCTCCTGCTCCTCCTCTCCTGTCTGATGACTAGAAACACCGGCCATCTCATCAAACCTAAACTGTGCTCCTCTCTGCCCCTCATCATCCTCCTCCTCCAGTTCAGCCCCCACAGGGCTCATGTAGCCTTGAGATGTAGGCGCAACATCTCCATTGCCGTGACCAGCCATGGTTTCAATAATTTGTTGTAGGAAATGTAGGAGTGGAATTACATCATTCATGGCGTAATCCAGGCGACTCACAAATAATGTGGCTTCCTCAAAGGGCCTCAGCAAACGTCAGGTGTCACGTATGAGCCACTGGTTCACATTGAAGTTACACAGGGGAGTACTCCTATCTGCTTGGATCATCAAGAAATTGGTGATGGCTTTTCTTTGTTCGTATAGTCTGTCCAACATATGGAGGGTGGAATTCCAACGTGTGGCAATGTCACAAAGAAGACTATGTTGTGGGATACTGTTCTGACGCTGCAGCTCAAGGAAGGTGTGGTTGGCGGTGTACGAGTGGCTGAAGTGCATGCACAATTTCCTTGCCATTTTCAGGATGTTTTGCAAATGGGGTGAAGGCTTGAGGAAGTGCTTGACAACCAGATTCAACGCGTGTGCCATGCAAGGCGCATGTTTCACACTTGCTTGTCACAGCGCAGACACGATGTTCTTCCCGTTGTCGGTCACCATGGTTCCCATTTCCAGATTTCGTGGAGTAAGCCATACTCGGATTTCTTTACAAATGAACTTTAGCAGTTCCTCCCCTGTGTGACTCCGTTCACCAAGGCAAACCATGTGAAGAACAGCTTGACACCGCCGTGCCCTACACACATGGTACGATGAAGGGCCACTAAGATTTGGACTTGCAGTGGAGGCCGAGGACACGGTGGAGGATGAGGAGGCGGCGTCGCACACTGTAACAGGACCAACTGCCTGGGAGCAAGAGCGTGGAGGAGGAAGCAGTGTGACCTGTCCAAGTTGCTGTTGTGGCTGTGCAGGAACCACATTTACCCAGTGAGCCGTAAAAGACAAGTATTGTCCTTGCCCGTAGTTACAGCTCCACATGTCAGCGCTGCCATGCACTTTTGAACACACCGACAGGCTCAAGGACTGGCCCACCTTCTCTTATACAAACGTATGCAGGGCTGGTACTGCCTTCTTCGCAAAGAAATGACGGCTTGGGACTCTCCACCTCGGCTCGGCATGAGCCATCAATTCTCTGAAAGGTGCAGAGTCCACCACTCGAAAAGGGAGGGACTGCAACACCAGCAACTTGGACAGGAGTACATTCAACTTCTGCGCTGTTGGATGAGAGGGCGCATACTGTTGTCTCTTAGACATGGCTTCGCCGATGGATTGTTGGCAGAATGGCTGACTAAAAGCGGGAGAAGCAGGAGCGACAGAAGTAGGGTTTGACACACAGTTCCCTTCGGCTGAGGTGGTGGAGCTCTGGCTGGATGAAGGAGGGAGCGGCGTGCCACTGGGTGATGTAGCAGGCTGGACCACTACATCGGAGCCACGGTTTTCCAAGGCGGCTTTATGGTGGCGAAGCATTTGTTGACGCAGGGCCGTGGTGCCGACATTGGGACCCTCGCCACGCTTCACCTTCTAGCAACAGATCTTGCATGTGGCTACGTGAACCTCCTCCGGATGCCTTATGAAAAACTTCCACACCGCCGAGTAGCTGATTTTCCCACCCGCAGTCCGCACTAATTGACTGCTACTGGCACCTTCTCCAGGAACCCCTTTTCCACTACCTCCCGGAAAGGTAGGCTGCCGCGAAGCAGGTGGTCTCCCCCGGGCACGTTTGGCTCCTGAATTTCCACTACTGCCACCACGCTGACTGCCAACCGTGCTACCGCCTTGCTGCCTCAAGGACAACCTGCAACTCTCTTCTCCTGATGATGATGAAGCCCCTTCTGCACCCGGCTCCCAATTGCGATCGGCTTCATCATCATCAATAGGTGTGTGCACGTCACTGATGTCCTCCTCAGGTACCCCAAGGGTGTCTGCTTCAGGACCCTGATCACTTTCAACACCGCCTCCCACGTCACTCTCCGCATCACTACTAGCGAAGCAAGTGGCACATGTCTCCTCCCCTTCTTGGCTGTCCAGTAGCTGCTGACTGTCCTCTTTAGATCGACCTCAGTAAATAGTGGAGCTGAATCCACAGCATAAGATATTTCTTTAGTAGAGGGAACAGCATAGGACAAAGGCAATGGGAGGACAGGGTCTGCTCCCGGGCCATGCCAACTGAGGGTTGTGTCTGAGGAACCCACCGACTGTTGACTGGGGGTGTCAGATATCACTTGTGATGATGTGGATGAGCGTGTTAACCAATCGACGACGGCAGATGGGTTGCTGGTGGAGACACGACCGCTGGCTGATAACGGGAGCTCAGGCCTCTCGCTGCGACTCCTGCTACCACTCGCCCCAAGTCTGCTGCCAACTCTGCCTGAAGTATTTAGGCCTCTGCCAGTCCTCTGTGCACGACCTGGCACTTCTCTGCCTGACATGCTTAGTGTGTTTATGAGGGTATTACAATACGCTACACTACTCTTTAAACAGTATTTGTCTAGAACAGCAGCAGGTGATTACTTACGGCTGTCCTTTCACAGTATGTAGGCCCTTGGATGTACGTATGCAGTATGCACCGATGAGGGCAGTAATATGCAGTAATATGCCTAACTATTAGCAGAAAAAACTCAGTATTTTTGTAATACACCAGCCGGTGGATACTATTGTTTGGACTTTGACGGTTTGGAGCACCTTGACAGATTAACAGGTACTAAATGGTACAATACTTGGATGTACCTATGCGGTATGCACTGATGAGGGCAGTAATATGCGTAACTATTAGCAGAAAAAACTCTTTTTTTTTTTTTTTTAAACACCAGCGGGTGTACACTATTGTTTGGACTTTGACAGTACAGAGCACCTTGACAGCTTAAGAGGAACTAAATGGTACAATACTTGGATGTACCTATGCAGTATGCACTGATGAGGGCAGTAATATGCGTAACTATACGCCGAAAAAAATCTGTATTTTTGTAAAACACCAGCCGGTGGATACTATTGTTTGGACTTTGACGGTATGGAGCACCTTGACAGATTAACAGGTACTAGATGGTACAATACTTGGATGTACCTATGCGGTATGCACTGATGAGGGCAGTAATATGCGTAACTATACGCAGAAAAAACTCTGTATTTTTGTAAAACACCAGCCGGTGAATACTATTGTTTGGACTTTGACGGTATGGAGCACCATGACAGCTTAACAGGAACTAAATGGTACAATACTTGGATGTACCTATGCGGTATGCACTGATGAGGGCAGTAATATGCGTAACTATACGCAGAAAAAAATCTCTATTTTTGTAAAACACAAGCCGGTGGATACTATTGTTTGAACTTTGACGGTATGGAGCACCTTGACAGATTAACAGGTACTAAATGGTACAATACTTGGATGTACCTATGCAGTATGCACTGATGAGGGCAGTAATATGCGTAACTATATGCAGAAAAAACTCTGTATTCTTGTAAAACACCAGCCGGTGGATACTATTGTTTGGACTTTGACGGTATGGAGCACCTTGACAGCTTAACAGGTACTAAATGATACAATACTTGGATGTACCTATGCGGTATGCATTGATGAGGGCACTAATATGTGTAACTATATGCAGAAAAAACTCTGTATTTAAATTTTTTTTTTTAAAACAGCCGGTGAATACTATTGTTTGGACTTGCACAGTATGTAGCCCCTTGACAGATTAACAGGTACAAACTGGTACAAATGCACTTCAGTCCTCTGAACAATCACGTATTTCTGAACAGCAGCAGGACCCAACAGTGCAGCACCACAAAAAAACAAAAAATACAGGGATTAAACCCTAAATTGCACTCTGTCACACAATTCTGAGCAGCAGAAAATTTGTGGAGAAAAAAATAAAAACTCAATTGGGCTGAAAAATGAAGAGATGAGATGCTTCAGAAAGTTCAGGCAGCTTGGAGATCTGTATGAGGCAGCTGACAGTTATCTGCCCCTCTCTGCTGCAATGCTCAATAACGTGAATAGGAGGTTTAGCAATCAATGATCCTTCTCAGTGTGAACAGCAATGCACCCCTTTCTTTCCCCAATGCTGATGTGACTAGCAGTTGCAGTGTAACTCTATGGTATGAGCTATTCACACACACGCAGCCCGATCCTCTCTATCTGAGTGCATAGATGAAATGAAGAGAGGCAAGATGGCCCCCGATTATATAGGGGCTGTGACATCACAGGGGTCAGTGAACACTGATAGGCGGCATTTCACATGTGATTTAGGGTCAGCCCGCCTACCTTCATTCCCGCCGCTGTTTCCAGCCCTCCCATAATCCCCTGCCCCATGTACTCACATGTGGATCCGCCATCTTAGGTCTCCAATAGCCTGGAATGCTGTAAAATGGAGTTTAATTAAGCGATTTGTGCGATCAAATCACAGCGATATTCGCATTCGTTGCAAATCAAATTTTTCATCAAATTCGTAACGAATTCGAGTTCGTCAACTTCGATTCGCTCATCTCTAGTGCATGCATTTCCGGGAAGAGAAGGACGAAGGGGACAGTGTTTGAGGAAATGTTCTGGATTGGCACAATAGAGGCAAAGATTTTCTTCACGTTGGCGGGACCTCTCATGCTGTGACAGGTGAGCGTAGTCCACTTGCATAGCTTCTTCAGCAGGAGGTGAGGCAGGTGACAGAGCAGTCCGCTGGAACACCAGTGCCAGATGAGGAAAACGAACAGGTTCAGGCTCGAGATGAAGTTCCTTTTGCCTCTTGACAAAGCGCACATCAGTACGAGTGGACAGGAGAATGAGCTTACTCGAGGTAGGAGGATCCCGTGTGGCCAAAGCATCTTTGACCATGCTGGAAAGGCCTTTTTTGAAGGTGGCACAAAGGGCTGCATTACTCCAGTCAAGTTCAGAAGCCAGGGTGTTAAACTTGACCACATTCCCGCCAACAGAAGAATCCCTTTGGCGGAGGTTCAGAAGCGCAGTCTCTGCAGAGGAAGACTGAGCATGCTCTTCAAAAGACGCTGCAGAGTTCTGAGAGGAAAGCTTGCAGGTTGCTAGTCACCAGATCGCTCCTGTCCCAGAGAGGAGTAGTCCAGGCCAGAGCCTTACCAGAAAGCAGACTAACCACAAAGGCCACCTTGGCACTAGTGTTGGGCGCGAATATTTGCAATGCGAATATTTATTGTGAATATAGTGCTAAATATTCGCAATTACAAATATTCAAATTTCTTTTCACAGTACACATCACAGTGATCATTTCCTTCTTTTAGCTCTTTTTCATCACACGATATTACGCATGCACATGCAAATTTTATGGTGAATGTGCATGTGAATTTTATGGCGCATAGTAAAAAAAGGCTGCATATATTGCAAATATGTGAATTTAGCGATTATATGACGAATATTCGTCCATATATTAGCAAAATATCGCAAATTCAAATATGGCCTATGCTACTCAACACTACTTGGCACTCTCCATCGGGAACTGATCGGCCATCAGTTCGACATGCATGGAGCACTGGGTCACGAATCCCTTGCACACGAATCCCCATGCAGTCGGCAGGGATAAACGAAGTTTGGGACCGACTGATGCTGCAGACACCTTATGCAGTACTGTATGTCTGCTAGCATGAAAGTAGGGTGCCCTTGATGATAGTAAGTAAATACTTGTACAATAAGATGACCAGATGTCCCTGGTATATTAGGTGCCTCTTAGGTACTAACGTTAGGTCGGGGAAACCCTATGGACTTTTTTCCGGTGGGAGATGAGGGGGCTGGGGTACAAGGGTCGCTTGCAAGTCTGAATAAGGAAGAGAGATCAGCTACTGATTTGTGTTGAAGCAAGCGATGGGATTCTGGCTCTCATTCCAATGTTCAGCAGAGCGGACACTCACCACCACACTGCAGAGAAAGAGGCAGAGGGTGGTGTAAGCACTCAGATGAGGGATGGGAGGTTTACTTTCCATACACTACCATTCTGGGAAAAAGATAAAGGGATTGTGGGGTGTTCGCACAGTAGTCCTGTGAGGGCCAGGGATGTGTAGGAGTAGCTGAGCTCCTTATAGCTGCATAGGCCAGCAGCCGCCTCACACTAGCATACAAGGTCCTGACACTATGCAGCGGCCGCATACATCACGTCGCCTATTCGATGACATGGGCGTTACTGCGCTGGATGGAATGGCTCTGCATGGGTGTGGTGGAAGGTAAGGCTAAAGGTTTTTTTTTTGCTTTTTTGTTTTTTAAATAATGCAGCAAAATGGAAGGGGGAGGGGTTAAGTGCTTTATGGGGGCACAAAGGGGGCCAAACTACTGTATGGGGGTACAGAGGGGCCTAACTATTGTATGGGTCCAAACAAACACAAAAACATATCAGAGTATATATCAGGGTGCAAAGCAGTATATTCCAATAGCCACATACAAAACAAAAGAAGACGTATACTCACCCCTGAGGAAGTTGCCTAACAGCGACGGAATACGTGGGGCTCTGTGGGGGGCACATGTTCGGATCTGTTCATACCTGCATCCGTCTAATCCCCTGTCTGGTATCCTGCACTGGTTTGCTATCATGTTATGTTTTACTATTGCATTCATTATTCTACTTATGCTCTGTAGGATAGCCAGTTCATTCTATGTATAAAGTATAGGGCAGTAGTGTTGCTCACGAATATTCGCATTTCGAATATTCGCAGCGAATATCGTATATTCGCGAATATTACGAATTTCACGCAAAAAATTTGCTATTATGAATATTTGTCTTTTTTTCAAACTGTTTTAAAAACTGAGCACATTGTAGGGATCTCCTTCGACTGATAAATGCAATGCTTGTATCATTAAAGACCATGGGATGAGACTGTGAGGCAAAAGGTTTATGCATGCGAATATTCTTTGAAATTCCGCCCTACTTATGCCTGGGAGCCAATGAGAGTTCTGCAAGCACAGTTGTCAGAGCTTAGCAACGTCCCTAGCAACCAGTAGAAACTTGTTGGCACGACCAGTATATAAGATCACTCCCCACCAGCAGTCCTTTGCAGATTCATATGGTGGTTTAGAGAGGAGAGTGTTTCTGTGTTTTGCTTGCGTCCTTTGTGCCTTGTATCCTGTGATAACCAATTGCTTATTTAAAAGCAGAAGAGAACCCAATTGTTTTTTTTAAAAGAGAAGAAGCACAACTGATAACACAGTGATAACTCTCTGAATACAGATAAAATAGTAGATGTGACCTGCAGTCGTATGTAACACCACAGATAACACAGTAATAACTCTCTGAGTACAGATAATGTATTAGATATAACCTGCAGTCCTATGTAACACCACAGATAACAGTAATAACTCTCTGAGTACAGATAATGTAGTAGATGTGACCTGCAGTCCTATGTAACACCACAGATAACACAGTGATTACTCTCTGAGCACAGATAATGTATAGATGTGACCTGCAGTCCTATGTAGCACCACAGATAACACAGTGATAACTCTCTGAGTACAGATAATGTATAGATGTGACCTGCAGTCCTATGTAACACCACAGATAACAGTGATAACGGAGTACAGATATTGTAGTTGATGTGAACTGCAGTCCTATGTAATACCACAGATAACACCATGATAACTCTCTGAGTACAGATAATGTAGTAGATGTGACCTGAAGACCTATGTAATACCACAGATAACATAGTGATAACGCTCTGAATACAGATTATGTATAGCTGTGACCTGCAGTTCTATGCAACACCACAGATAACACAGTGATAACTCTCTGAGTACTGATAATGTAGTAGATGTGACCTGCAGTCCTATGTAACACCACAGATAACAGTGATAACTCTCTGAGTACAGATAATGTATAGATTTGACCTGCAGTCCTATGTAACACCACGGAGAACACAGTGATAACTCTCTGAGTACAGATAATGTAGTAGATGTAACCCGCAGTCCTATGTAACACCACAGATAACACAGTGCTCCAAAGTGAGAGCGCCATGCGCATTTGAGGACTAAATTAGGCAATTGCATAGGGGTGGACATAGGGGTATTGTATGCTAGTGATTCCCAAACAGGGTGCCTCCAGCTGTTGCTAAACTCACAGCATGCCTGGACAGTCAATGTCCGGTAATACTGGGGAGTTGTTTTGCAACAGCTGGAGGCTCCTTTTAGGAAACAGTGCCATACCAGACATTTTTATTTTTTATTGGGAAGGGGGGGTGTGTAGGGGTATGTGTATGTGTAGTGTTTTTTACTTTTTTATTTTTTGTTAGTGTTACACACTGTAAGCCCCTGCCCATGTGAATGTACCCTGTACATTCACATTGGGGGAGAGGGGGGGGGGGGGGGGGATGCAGCGAGTTGCATGCAGGGAGTTGAAGTTTAGCAACAGCTGGAGGCACAATGGTTGCGAAACACTGAGAGTTTGTTACATAACTCAGTGTTTCACAACCAGGGTGCCTCCAGCTGTTGCAAAATTACAACTCCCAGCAGGCATGGTCTGTCAGTGCATGCTGGGAGTTGTAGTATTGCAAAAGCTGGAGACACACTGTTTGGGAAACACTGCTATCTGATCTTATATCATAACTTTTAAACTAGTCTAAAATGCAGTTAAATATAATGAAATTACAGTGGTGAAATTACTTACTCAAATCAACAGTTCTTCCTCACTTGGTGAAAAGTTACTCCCCACCATCTACGCTTCGCAGGGCAGCAGAAAATCGCGATGCGAAAAGCAACTGGCAAAGATGCAGGAAATGGTCTCCGTTCACGCATGATGTCATAGCGCGCATGCGCAGACAAGCAAAATTTCGCAATAGCAAAATTTCACAATGGCAAAATTTTGCAATGGAAAAAAAAACTTCACGAATATCATGAATATTCGAATTTCCCGAATATGGGACGAATATCCGTCCTCTTATTTGCGAAATATCGCAAATTCGAATATGGCATATGCCGCTCATCACTGTAGGGCAGCATTACTTTGCTTTGATGCTATACTGTGTAATTTGATTCTGTACACTAGGTATTGTTTTTTCTGCTACATATATGGTTTACACAGGATTTTGGGGTTTTGGATGGACTGATCAGTACTGTCTGCCTACTATTTATATATGTGCCCTCTTGAGGGTGGTTATATCCTCCCCTCTTGTTTTTGTAGGAGGTTGCTCTGGTTAAAGCAACTTTAATTGTTTTTAATTGCATTGTCTTTTTGTATCCATGTATTTTTGTGTATTTTTTGCTAATAAAGATTAATATTTTACACAGAATATTGTTGTGACTGATAGGTGTATTATAGTATGTCCGCTTTTTTTCTTCTTTTGTTTTGTATATAACTATTATATGAGGACACAGAGGGGGCCTAACTACTGTATGGGGACACAGAGGGGGCTTAACTACTGTATGTGGGCACTTTTACTTTGTGAGACAATATTGATGACAAGTTTGTATAGTAGTGTGAATGATGCTGAAGCAAGAAGCCTGAAATGTTTGTCTGACAGATTCTGCGGTGACAAGTCTTGGCCGGGAGAAGTCTTCATGATGATCTGGACAGATGAAGAAGAAAAGCAAAAGTGAAGGACTCCAATTAAAGAAGATGTCACCTGTGAATCACTTGAAGAAGACGTCACCTGTGATTTACTGGATGTAACTGTGAGTATTTAGCTGGTCTGTAGTGCCTGTGTATTTGTTACAGCGAGCGCTCCGGTCCCCGCCTCCGGATCGGAGCGCCTGCTTCTGTTGCCCCCGTTCCCCGGCGTCTCTCGGTCAGAGACACTGACCGGGAGCGCGGGTCCTATTGTTCCAGGGATGCGGCTCGCATGGCGTCTGGCCACCGCTAACGCGCCGCGCCCCCCTCCTTCTTACCTGCGCTCCGGCGCGCTGCTGCTCCGTCCTCGGCATCCCGGCTCGCGCGGCCCCGCTCCCCAGGGCGTGCGCGCCGTCTATAGTAAATTTAAAGGGCCAGCGCACCAATAATGGTTCCTGATTCCCCCACTGTGTCCCTGCCTATTTAAGAGTTCATCCCCTTCCTGCCCTTGCCGGATCTTTGCGCCTAGTGCCATTTTGAAAGCGTTCCTTACTGTTGTGTATTGCCTTGCCCGTTGCCGAAACCGTTGCTATTGTCCTCTCGCCTGTGAACCCTTGCCGCCTGCCCTGACCTCTGCTATGTCCGACCACGCTCATGCCTTCTCCTTTGTACTTCGCCTGTCTCAGCAGTCAGTGAGGTTGAGCCGCTACCTGAGGACACGACCTGGTTGCTACCACCGCAGCAAGACCATCCTGCTTTGCGGCGGGCTCTGGTGAAAACTAGTAGCAACTTAGAACCGATCCTCCGGTATGGTCCACGCCAATCCCTCACTGACACAGAGGATCCACCACCAGCCTGCCGAATCCTGACAGTAAGATCTGGCCATGGATCCCGCTGACGTTCCATTGCTAGCCTGGCAGACCTCACCACCATTGTCGCCCAGCAAGGTCAACAGCTGGCACAGCTAACCACTATGATTCAGCAGCTCCTGCCATCTAAGCAACAGCCAGCACCTCCGTCTGCATCTGCCGCTTCTTCTCCTCCTGCAGTTGCTTCCGGATCCAGAATCCGTTTGTCCTTGCTGGACAAATACGACGGAGACCCCATGCAGTGCCGAGGGTTCCTGTCTCAGTGCTCCCTTCATCTCGAGCTACTCTCAAATCAGTTTCCAACTGAGCGAGCCAAGGTTGCCTTCATCCTTAGTCTGCTTACCGGGAGGGCCCTGGCCTGTGCTACACCACTTTGGGACCGCGCTGATCCTGCCACCACCTCTGTACAGAACTTCTGCCGGGAATTCCGTAACGTTTTTGAGGAACCCGCCCGGGTTACCTCCGCAGAGACTGTCATACTGAACTTGACCCAAGGAGGTTCCTCAGTGGGGGACTATGCTATACAGTTCCGCACACTCGCCGCAGAACTAAATCGGAACAACGAAGCCCTCTGCGCTACTTTCAAGAAAGGACTTAATTGTGATATTAAGGATGTCCTTGCAGCTTGAGAGCTGCCCTCTACCCTCTGTGACCTAATCTTGCTGGCCACCAGGATTGATAAAGTTTTTCCGAAAGACAAGAGGAACTCCTCCAGGAGAAAGAAAAGACTCGTCCAAGACGTTTTCCTCGTCTGGCTTCCGTTTCTTTACGTCTACCTCAACCTGTTCCTGGGCCTCCCGCCGTGGAAGCCATGCAGGTGGACCGGTCTCGCCTGACCCCACAAGAACGAAGCTGTCGTAGAGACGAGAATCTATGTCTGTACTGCGCCAGTACCGAGCACTTCCTGAGAGACTGTCCTCTTTGTCCTCCACGTTCGGGAAACGCCCGCACCTAGTAAACGTGGGAGAGGCGTTTCTGGGTGTGGATTCTTCCTCTCTACGACTCATCTTATCTGTGCAGTTGTTCCTACCGTCCAAGTCCTCCTTCACGGCTGCTGCCTTCTTGGACTCTGGTTCTGCTGGCAATTTTATCCACGCCTCCTTGGTCAAGAAGTACCGAATTCCCATAGTCCATCTCCCTAAACCCTTCCTCATCTCTATGGTAAATGGTGAGAGACTTTCTGCCACGGTTCAATACCGTACCCAGCCTCTTCGGATGGACATTGAGATATTTCATACAGAGGCTTTGGAGTTTTTTGTCCTTCCTTTATGTTCCTCAGAGCTTCTGCTGGGTCTTCCGTGATTGCAACGCCATTGTCCAGTCCTTAATTGGACCACCGGGGAGATTCTACGTTGGGGTCGCTCCTGCTCTGACCAATGTCTCAAGCCTGCTCCTATTAAACGGGACCCGCCTGTACTTCCGCCACCAGGTCTTCCCAAGTCGTACCACGGTTTTGTAGATGTCTTCTTTAAGAAGGAAGCAGAGACTCTTCCACCTCACAGGCCTGATTGCCCTATTGACCTGCTACCTGGTTCTTCTCCACCTCGGGGCAGAATCTACCCTCTCTCTCCTCCTGAGACTCAAGCCATGTCTGACTATGTACAAGAAAACCTTCAAAGAGGGTTTATTAGGACATCTTTCTCCCCTGCCGGAGTCAGTTTTTTATTTGTCTCTAAAAAAGACTGTTCTCTCCACCCCTGCATAGACTACAGAGGACTTAACAAGATCACCACCAAGAACCGGTATCCTCTGCCCCTGATCTCAGAACTGTTTGATCGTCTCAGAGGGGCTAAGATCTTTATCAAATTGGATCTTCGTGGGGATTATAACTTGATCCGCATCCGAGAAGGAGATGAATGGAAGACCGCCTTTAACACTAGAGATGGACACTTCGAGTATCTGGTTATGCCCTTCAGCCTCTGTAATGCCCCTGCTGTCTTCCAGGAATTGCTTAATGATATCTTCCAGGACTTGCTTTATACCTGTGTGGTAGTATATTTGGATGATATCCTTATATTCTCCTCAAACCTGGACCAGCACCGGGCTCATGTTTGTCAAGTCCTCACTCGTCTTAGAAGAAACCGCCTGTATGCCAAGATAAAAAAATGTCTCTTTGAACATTACTCCTTGCCATTTCTCGGGTACATCATCTCTGCTCAGGGACTGCAAATGGATCCTGCCAAGCTTTCCTCATTTCTGGATTGGCCACGCCCCACTGGACTCCGGGCCATACAAAGATTCTTGGGTTTTGCCAACTACTACAGGCAATTTATTCCACATTATTCTACCCTGGTGGCTCCCATAGTGGCATTAACCAGAAAAGGAGCTAATCCCAAGACCTGGCCTCCTGAGGCTGAAGAGGCCTTCCAGTCCCTGAAATCCGCCTTTGCTTCTGCTCCGGTTCTGTCTAGGCCTGACCCCTCCAAACCATTCTTTCAAGAGGTGGACGCATCCTCGGTGGGAGCCGGAGCTGTGCTGACCCAGAAGTCGTCCAGGGATGAGACCATAACCTGTGGCTTCTTTTCTAAAACTTTTTCCTCCGCTGAAAGGAACTACTCCATAGGGGACAGAGAACTGTTGGCTATTAAATTGGCCTTAGAGGAATGGAGACATCTTCTTGAGGGTGCCCCTCACCCAGTGAACATTTTCACGGACCATAAGAACTTAGCCTTCCTCCAGTCTGCCCAGAGACTGAACCCCCGTCAAGCCCGTTGGTCCCTGTTCTTCGCCCGATTCAACTTTGAGATTCATTTCCATCCTGCTGCCAAGAACATTAGGGCTGAGGCCCTTTCTCGCTCTTCTGACGTTGTGGGCGACTTACCTATACACCAGCCGGTGTACACTAATGTGTGGAATAGCACTGAATTTAGCACAGAGACAGAATAACAGGTAGTAAATAGTACACTACTTGGTTGTATTTATGCCCTTTGCAATGATGAGCGCACTGTTAAGCGTATTTGTACACAGGAAAACCTTTTTTTTCTTTAAGACATCGTCAGGTGTATAACGTGTGGTATAACACTGAATTTAGCACATAGACAGAAAAAAAGGTGGTATATGGTACGCTATTTGCTTGTATGTAGGCCCTTTGCAATGATAAGGCCACTGTTAAAGGGGTACTCCGCCCCTAGACATCTTATCCCCTATCCAAAGGATAGGGGATAAGATGTCAGATCGCCGTGGTCCCGCTGCTGGGGAGCCCCAGGATCCCCGCTGCGGCACTGCGCTATCATTACAGCACAGAGCGAGTTCGCTCTGCACTTAATGACGTGCAATACAGGGGCCGGAGCATCGTGACGTCACAGCTCCGCCCCTCGTGATGTCACGGCCCACCCCTTTCAATACAAGTCTATGGGAGGGGGCGCGGCGGTCATCACGCCCCCTGCCATAGACTTGCATTAAGGGGATGGGCCGTGATGTCACAAGGGGCGGAGCCATGACGTCACGCGGCTCCGTCCCCTGTATCGCCCGTCATTACGCACAGAGCAATGCCGCAGCGGGGATCCCGGGGCTCCCCAGCAGCGGGACCGTGGCGATCTGACATCTTATCCCCTTTCCTTTGGATAGGGGATAAGATGTCTGGGGGCGGAGTACCCCTTTAAGCATATTTGTACGCAGGAAAAACTTTTTTTTTCTTTAATACACTGGCAGGTGTATAAAGTGTGGTATAACATTGAATTTAGCACAGAGACAGAAAAAAAGGTGGTATATGGTACGCTATTTGCTTGTATGCAGGCCCTTTGCAATGATAAGGGCACTGTTAAGCATATTTGTACGCAGGAAAAACTTTTTTTTTTCTTTCATACACCGGCAGGTGTATAACGTGTGGTATAACACTGAATTTAACACAGAGACAGAGTAACAGGTGAAAAATGGTAAAAAGGCACTAACGTCCACACTAATATGACTTATTTCTGAACAGCAGCAGGACCCAACAGTGCAGCACCACAAAAATAAAAATCTAGGGATTAAACCCTAAATTGCACTCTGTCACACAATTCTGAGCAGCAAAAGATTTGTGGAGCAAATAAAAATAAACTCAATTGGGCTGAAAAATGAGGAGATAAGATGCTTCAGAAAGTTCAGGCAGCTTGGAGATCTGTATGAGGCAGCTGACAGCTATCTGCCCCTCTCTGCTGCAATGCTCAATAACGTGAATAGGAGGTTTAGCTATCAATGATCCTTCTCAGTGTAACAGCAAAGCACTCTGCACTCCTGTCTTTCCCTAATGCTGATGTGACTAGCAGTTGCAGTGTAACGCTGTGGTATGAGCTATTCACACACACACGCAGTCCCGTCCTCTCCATCTGAGTGCATAGATGAAATGAAGAGAGGCAAGATGGCCCCCGATTATATAGGGGCTGTAACATCACAGGGGTCAGTGAACACTGATAGGCTGCATCTCACATGTGATTCAGGGTCAGCCCGCCTACCTTCATTCCCGCCGCTGTTTCCCGCCCTCCCATAATCCCCTGCCCCATGTACTCACATGTGGATCTGCCATCTTAGGTCTCCAATAGCCTGGAACGCTGTAAAATGGAGTTTAATGAAGCGATTCGCGCGATAGAATCGCGGCGATATTCGTATTCATTCCGAATCAAATTTTTCCTGAAATTCTTAACAAATTCGGGTTCGTCAACTTCGATTCGCTCATCTCTAGTGTTAACCAATCAATGATGGCAGATGGGTTGCTGGTCGAGAGACACGACCACTACCTGATAACGGGAGCTCAGGCCTCTCTCCTCGACTCCTGCTGCCACTCACCTCTAGTCTGCCGTTACCTCTGCCTGTTATATTTATGCCTCTGCTACTCCTCTGTGCACATTCTGGCACTTCTCTGCGTGACATACTTAGTGTGTATATGAGGGGAGTACAATACAATTTGTCTAGAACAGCAGCAGGTATGTACATTTGCCTGGACTTTCACAGTATCTAGGCCCTTGACAGATTTAATGGTACAAAATAGTACACTACTTAGATGCACGTATGTGTAATGCACTTATTAAGGCCGAAAAATGAGCAACAGTACACTTAACAAAGTATCTGAGTAAAAACACAAGCCGGTGAGTAGTTTTGCCTGGACTTTCACAGTATCTAGTTCCTTGACAGATTAAAAGGTGGAAAATAGTACATTACATAGATGTAGGAATGTGGTATGCACTTATGAGGGCAGAAAAATGCACTAGAGTACACTTAAAAAAGCATCTGAGTACAACACCAACTGGTGAGTTCTTTTGCCTGGACTTTCACAGTATCTAGGCCCTTGACAGATTAAAAGGTACAAAATAGTAGACTACTTAGATGTAGTTATGTGGTATGCACTTATGAGAGAAGAAAAATGCGCTACAGTACACTTAAAAAAAGATCTGAGTAAAAACACAAGCCGGTGAGTACTTTTGCCTGGAATTTCACAGTATCTAGGCCCTTGACAGATTAACTGACACAAAATAGTACATCACTTAGATGTAGGTATGTGGTATGCACTTATGAGGGCAGAAAAATTTGATACTGTACACCTAATAAACGTATTGGAGTAAAACACCAGCTGGTGATTACTTTTGGCTGTCCTTTCACAGTATGTAGGCCCTTGACAGATTAACAGGTACAAAATAGCACACCACTTAGATGTACTATGTGGTATGCACTTATGAGGGCAGAAAAATGCGGTACAGTACGCTTAAAAAAAACATATTTTTGCACAACATCAGCAGATCCCAACAGTGCTGCAGCACAAAAAAGCTGCGTACTAAACACAAAATTTCACTCTGTTAAAGACTATTAGGAATGGACTGCTGGGTATTATACCGTGTACAGACTAGTATAACCAGCAGATGATTTGTTGTGGAACAAAGACACAGAATTATGCTGAAAAATTCTTCCTGCCTCCTCTGCTAAGGTTTATGAAGTTGAGGCAGCTTGTTGAAATGTATGAGGCAACACACACATATCTGCCCCTCTCTGTAATACAATGCTGAAGAAAGTGACTGCGAGGTTCATGGCTACTGTAAAAATCACTTTCAGTGAAGAAAACACTGCTCTCTGTCCACCAGAACGCTGATGTGACTAGGATATGAAACGCTGCTGGAATGAGCTTTTCCGTGTAACACACACACACAGCAATGTCCGTCCTATTTCTATGCAGTGTAATGAATGATATGACGAGCTGAAAAATGGCTGCCGATTATATAGGGGTGTGACATCACAGGGGTGATTGGCTGCTGATAGGCTGCATCCTGCATGTGATTCAGGGTCATCCCGCCTACTTCCCTTCCCCCTTCCCAGGGTTCCTTGCCCCATGTACTGACATGTGGATCTGCCATTTTAGATGCCCTGGAGCCTGGATCGCAGCAAATGGAGTTTAATTAAGCGAATCGTAGCGATATTCGCATTCGGTTGTAAATCGAATATTTCATGAAATTCGTAACAAATTCGGGTTCGCCAGTTTCGATTCGCTCATCTATAGGCAGGGCATTTGATAAATTTTGTGCAGGTAAACATTTTCTGAAATTTCACTCTTCACATACACCAAAAAGCTAGGCTAAGTCTGGGCGGGTGTCTTTTTGAGCCTTTTTGGTGTTTCTTGTGCAAAATCTACGACCTTTTTAAAAAGCTGCAGTTAATAGATTTATTACCACAGCTGGTCTGTACACACTTTTTTTTTTTTTTAAACTGTAAACCAAAACATTGCAAAAATATCCTGAGGTATATTTTTCTGTGCTATTCTATACGGCAAAAACGGTTTCAATGGGTAACAAAAGGACACAGTTTTGGCATCCATCCGGTGAATAGAGCCCTAGGTGAGTATGCTGGCATATGTACACAAGAAGAATTTCCAGTATACAGATTTAGCAGGTATCAACATTGCCGTTGGCACTCTATTCTGTTTCCATGACATGCTAATGTATATGCCACCATGATCACTTCTACATATGGTAAACATCTAATACGATAAGAGACAGAGCGTTTTACACATTTGCTGTAATACAATCCATGCTGCTGTGCAAGGATAGCCAAAAATATGCCTTTGGGTGTCTGGGAATGCAGGGAGTTGCAGTTTTGCAACAGCTGGGGGCACCTTGGTAAGGAAACACTGTCCTAGAGGTGCGATCATAAGTGATGGCTAATCCTAGGATTAGGTAGGATTACCCCTTTAGGCACTACTTTGGTTTTCTCACTGTTGCATTTGAAAAGCCATTGTAAGATTTACAAAATATGTATTTTTCATTGTTATCCTTTTGTGGAACATATAATTGACTGATTTGCTTTTACTAGAGAGATGCAAACAAAACTGCTATCCCACATTGTTTTTTTTATATTGTTTTTGCTGTTTAACTCCTTAACGACGCAGGACGTATATTTACGTCCTGCGCCGGCTCCCGCGATATGAAGCGGGGTCGCGCCGCGATCCCGCATCATACCGCGTCGGTCCCAGCGCTTATCAACGCGGCTAATACCACACATCGCCAATCACGGCGATGTGCGGTACTAACCCTTTAGAAGCGGCGGGCAAAGCTGACCGCAGCTTCTAAAGTGAAAGTGAAACTATCCCGGATAGTCAGTCGGGCTGTTCGGGACCGCCGCGGTGAAATCGTGGTGTCCCGAACAGCTTACAGGACACCGGGAGGGCCCTTACCTGACTCCTCGGTGTCCGATCAACGAATGACTGCTCCGTGCCTGAGATCCAGGCAGGAGCAGTCAAGCGCCGATAACACTGATCCCAGGCATGTTAATACACGCCAGTGATCAGCATGAGAGATCAGTGTGTGCGGTGTTATAGGTCCCTATGGGACCTATAACACTGCAAAAAAAAAGTTTAAAAAAAAGTATTAATAAAGGTCATTTGACCCCTTCCCTAATAAAAGTTAGAATCACCCCCCTTTTCCCATAAAAAAAATAAAACAGTGTAAATAAAAAAAATTAAACATATGTGGTATCGCTGCGTGTGTAAATGTCCTAACTATAAAAATATATCATTAATTGAACTGCATGGTCAATGGCGTACGAGCCAAAAAATTCCAAAGTAACTTATTTTTGTTCTCTTTTTATACCATTAAAAATTTTTTATACCATTAAAAAAAACGGCACAAAAAATGAGACCTCATACCGCCCTGTACGTGGAAAAATAAAAAAGTTATAGGGGTCAGAAGATGACATTTTTAAACATATAAATTTTCCTGCATGTAGTTATGATTTTTTCCAGAAGTACGACAAAATGAAACCTATATAAGTAGGGTATAATTTTCACCGTATGGACCTACAGAATAATGATAAGGTGTCATTTTTACCGAAATATGCACTGTGTAGAAACGGAAGCCCCCAAAAGTTACAAAATGGTGTTTTTTCTTCGATTTTGTCTCACAATGATTTTTTTTTCCATTTCGCCGTGAATTTTTGGGTTAAATGACTAATGTCACTACAAATTAGAATTGGTGACGAAAAAAATAAGCCATAATATGGATTTTTAGGTGGAAAATTGAAAGGGTTATGATTTTTAAAAGGTAAGGAGGAAAGATCGAAAGTTCAAAAACTGAAAAACCCTGAGTCCTTAAGAGGTTAATATCCAGTAGAAGTAGCAAATGAACGCTGTTGTACAGGTTGATATAAATATGAAAACACCAACTACAGGGGGAAATTAGTGGCAGGTTCTTTTTAATTCCTGTTCTGTAGTCATTGTACGAGACCTGGCCTCTGGTAGGGATCAGGGGATGACTTTTCCAGCATTCTACAATAAGGCTTATCCCATCAGACGATTGGACTAATTGAAAGCATAAAACAGATGCATGATGCTCAACCTCCTAGCGATAATGCAAATATTTCTCTAAAGTATGTCACCCAGCAATCATGTTCCTACAATTCCCAGACAGCATCAGAATTCAGAACAGAAGTAATTAACGGAGAAGACGGAAACAGCAAAAAATCACCAAACAAAACATCAACATGAATAATCAGCCAGCCTAAATGAATTAAAATAATGAAAGATTACCATGACAAGGTGAACTAGCATGCAGATATCAATCTCATGAATATTCCCTTCCATATTTGTGTTAAAGGAACCTAACCCTGGGTTTGATTATATTCTTACAGTTTAGATTTCTCTGTGAATGTGAAATTAAAGGAAAATAGTCATCCTGTTCACACACACTAAATCCAATACACCAGGTTATAGTGTGGGTGAACGGAAATTCAATGAGGGGTCACTTACTTAAATGTGAGCAATAGGTTCTGAGATACTTTATGTCCCCCAGAAGATTCTCTAATCAATGTCTTTGACTCCACATCCTAGTAAACGGGAGTCAAAGGCAATGAATATGTAAATTGAGCAGATGAAGCCCCGCCTTCTGAGTGTGATTGACAGACTTCAGCAGTGGATCTTCTGGGGGACATATCTCAGAATTCGATTCGGCCGATTTTCCCGAAATCGATCCTAATTTGTTTGCTTCAAATCAATATTAAAAAAGGCTATTTCTAGCCCACATACAGCCTCTATAGGAGTATAGAACACTTTGCTGTGTCCTAAAACGCATATGGAGTGTGCTGGGGTAGTGAAATGATACTGTTATTCAGAATAACATGCAGATTACCGGCATCGCTCTTAGAATCACTGCCGCACAGCAGCACAATGACAGAGCCTGGTGGTGGCATCAGTGTCAGGAGACCATATAGTGACTGAATGACATAGCATGGAGGTGTTGGCAGTATGAGGACACCATATAGTGGCTGAATGGCACAGCGTGGAGGTGTTGGCAGCATGAGGACACCATATAGTGGCTGAATGGCACAGCGTGGAGATGTTGGCAGCATGAGGACACCATATAGTGGCTGAATGGCACAGCGTGGAGGTGTTGGCAGCATGATGACACCAAATAGTGGCTGAATGACACAGCTTGGATGAGGCTGAAGCATCAGGACACCATATAGTGGCTGAATGACACAGCGTGAAGGTGTTGGCAACATGAGGAGACCAAATAGTGGCTGAATGGCACAGTGTGGAGGTGTTGGCAGCATGAGGACACCATATAGTGGCTGTATGGCACAGCGTGGAGGTGTTGGCAACATGAGGACACCATATAGTGGCTGAATGGCACAGCGTGGAGCTGTTGGCAGCATGAGGACACCATATAGTGGCTGAATGGCACAGCGTGGAGGTTTTGGCAGCATGAGGACACCGTATAGTGGCTGAATGGCACAGCGTGGAGGTGTTGGCAGCATGAGGACACCATATAGTGGCTGAATGGAACAGCGTGGAGGTGTTTGCAGCATGAGGACAACATATAGTGGCTGAATGACACAGCGTGGAGATGTTCGCAGCATGAGGACACCATATAGTGGCTGAATGGCACAGCGTGGAGGTGTTGGCAGCATGAGGACACCATATAGTGGCGGAATGGCACAGCGTGGAGGTGTTGGCAGCATGAGGACACCATATAGTGGCTGAATGGAACAGCGTGGAGGTGTTTGCAGCATGAGGACACCATATAGTGGCTGAATGACACAGCGTGGACATGTTGGCAACAAGAGGAGACCATTTAGTGGCTGAATGGCACAGCGTGGAGTTGGCTGATGCACTAGTATACTACACACCAGGGCTTCACAATCCCCCCCAAAAAACAACACAATATGTGACATTTTTGACAAAGATTTCTCATAGGTAGCATCTGCTATTCAAAAATGAGAAATTTCCAGACCCACGCCCTACCTCTGCGGCATTAGGAACCCATATATTGCCTGAAGGACACAGCCTGGAGTTGGCTGATGCACCAGTACACCCCCGGGCTTCACAATCCCCTCCATAAAACAACAAAATTTTAGAAATGTTTTAAAGAAATACCTTTGTGTAAGAACAAGCCCATATCCAACAGTTCACAAGACTCTATAATGCAGGACGGTGGACCACCCAAAGACATTCTTCTCAAAAATAATAAACCACACGATATTTGATTTTTTTTTTACAAAAACTAAGTCAATATGTGTGTCTCCAAAAGATCAGATCACCAAAGGACTTTTTTCGCCCAAAATGATGAAGCAGAGTTAATCCCTGTCCGTATTATTATTTTTTTAAATTTTCATTAAAAAATCACACGCAATAAGCGTTCCGTTTTATTACCGATAAAATTATCAGTAAATAGAAAGAAAAAAAAAACACTACCCAAGAGTGTTTAATTACCCCATACATTACACCAGGAGCAGTCAGGGGTAGGCCTCAGCAGTACCCAAGAGGCTTTAATAACCCCCTACCTTTGCACGATCAAATGCGAGATCGAGCAATACAAGGTGTGTTATGCCCTCAGATGGTGCTGGTAACACGCTAACTCCCGGAAAGGTAAGCCGCCGCGAAGCAGGTGGTCTCCCCTGGGCACCTGTGGCTCCAGAATTTCCACTACTGCCACACCACGCTGACTGCCAACTGTGCTACCGCCTTGCTGACTCAAGGGCAACCTGCAACTCCGATGATGAACCCCCCTTCTCCTGAGATCGAGCAATAACAGGTGTGTTATGCCCTCAAATATCCGGGGCTGCAGGCGTGCTCCACTGAACGGATTAGGGTGTGTCCATCTTTTTTGGTAGCACCCGCAATCCAAAAATTTTAAATTCCCAGACCCAGGCCCCACCTCTGCGGCATCAGGAACCCATAGATTGCCTGAAAGACACAGCCTGGAGTTGGCTGATGCACGAGTACACACCTGGGCTTCACAATCCACCCAAAAAAACGCAAAATTTTATTGAAATTGTCTGACAAAATACCAGTTTTTTAAAAACAAGCGCATATACAGCAGTTCAGAAGACTCTATAATGCAGGATGGTGGACCACCAAAAGACATTCTTCTCAAAAATAATACACCACACAATGTTTGAAATTTGGTAAAAAATATTATTACATGTGTGTAAGCGCATCTGTCTCCAAAAGATCAGATCACAAAAGGATTCTAATCGCCAAAAATGATTGAGCAGAGTTAATCCCTCTCCATATATATATATATTTTTTTCATTAAAAAATCACACGCAACAAGCGCTCCGTTTTAAAATTTCAATTTTATTACTGATAAGATTATCAGTAAATTTAACAATAACACTACCCAAGAGTGTTTAATTACCCCATACATTGCACCAGGAGCAGTCAGGAGTAGACCTCAGCAGTACCCAAGAGGCTTTAATAACCCCTTACCTTGCTCGATCAATTGCGAGATAAAGCAATAACAGGTGTGTTATGGCCTCAGATGTCCTGGGCCGCACTAGCGCTCCAATGAACGGATTAGCGTGTCTCTATCTTTCAAGGACAGGTGCATGTTGCACGCTGAAACCAGTTCGTGATAGGGATCTGGGATTGCAATTATTTAACCTTAAAATGAGGAATTACCAGTAAATGAGGGTCATAAACTGGCTTTGATTAAGTCCCTGCCCTTTGTACACACCGCCCGTCGCTATAAGCGATTGGATTAGTTAGTGAGTTGGTTAGTGAGGTCCTCGGATCGGCCCAGGCGCGGTAAGAGAAGGCCCTGGCAGAGCGCCGAGAATTTAACGATCATTGTTGAAATTTGCATTAAGCATGTATTTATCTACTGCTAAACTTCAAAAAATTACCAAGGAGGCAAGTAGTTTGTGAAAGACACAGAATGAGTCTGGAGCAGTCATTCGCAGTACCCAAGAGGGTTTCATAACCCCTTACATTTAAAGATCAATGTTGACATTTGCATTAAGCATGTATTTAGCTACTGCTAAACTTCAAAAAATTATAGGCCCAAGGCCAGAAGCATCAGTTTTCCCCATATTAGGAGCATAGATGTCCCCCAGATTAGGCAGCATAGATGTCCCCCAGATTAGGCAGCATAGATGTCACCCAGATTAGGAGCATAGTTGTCCCCCAGATTAGGAGCATAGTTGTCCCCCAGAGTAGGCAGCATAGATGTCCCCCAGATTAGGAGCATAGTTGTTCCCCAGATTAGGCAGCATAGATGTCCCCCAGATTAGGCAGCATAGATGTCACCCAGATTAGGAGCATAGATGTCCCCCAGATAAGGAGCATAGTTGTCCCCCAGAGTAGGCAGCATAGATGTCCCCCATATTAGGAGCATAGTTGTCCCCCAGATTAGGCAGCATAGATGTCCCCCAGATTAGGAGCATACTTGCCCCACGGAGTAGGCAGCATAGATGTCCCCCAGATTAGGAGCATAGTTGTCCCCCAGATTAGGCAGCATAGATGTCCCCCAGATAAGGAGCATAGTTGTCCCCCAGAGTAGGCATCATAGATGTCCCCCAGATTAGGAGCATAGTTGTTCCCCGGATTAGGCAGCAAAGATGTCCCCCAGATTAGGAGCATAGTTGTCCCACAGAGTAGGCATCATAGATGTCCCCCAGATTAGGAGCATAGTTGTCCCCCAGATTAGGCAGCATAGATGTCCCCCAGATTAGGAGCATACTTGCCCCACGGAGTAGGCAGCATAGATGTCCCCCAGATTAGGAGCATAGTTGTCCCCCAGATTAGGCAGCATAGATGTCCCCCAGATTAGGAGCATAGTTGTCCCCCAGAGTAGGCAGCATAGATGTCCCCCGGATTAGGCAGCATAGGTGACCCCCAGATTATTAGCATAGTTGTCCCCCAGAGTAGGCAGCATAGATGTCCCCCGGATTAGGAGCATACTTGTCCCCCAGATTAGGCAGCATAGATGTCCCCCAGATTAGGCGGGAGTGTAGAAAGAAAGAAGGAGGCACTTAGGTCCGGCGCTGCTACGTCCACAAAGGTTCAGTGGAAGACCTAGTGGAGGTTAAAATAGTTTATTTAAAATTAGTATATAAAACTAATTTCCAAATGCATGCAAGCAATGACGCGTTTCGGGATCAGCATATCCCTTATTCAGATTGCAGATGTATAAAGAAGTGATGGACAAAACATTTAAATAGGTAGCGAAAGGGCGCCAAACCATTGATCAGGGTCAGGGGGCGTGTATTAAAACCGCATCTGAATCGGAGAGCGTTACCATTAAAAAACATTTAAAATGCAGATCATATTTTACAAGAATAAAAATTATGAAATTAAGACAACTATATATACATATGTGGACATTATGTCATGATTAGATTGCATTTATTAAAGGTGTGTGTAAAGTAGCGTCTGTAGCACTGGGAGTAAGTCCGAAAAAGAGGCTTGGAGTGCAAGGAAGCGTGTCCCGAAGGGAGGCTTGGAGCGCATCAACCAGATGGCATATCAGGTAATATCGAAATGAGGTTCACTTCTTTATACATCTGCAATCTGAAGAAGGGATATGCTGATCCCAAAACGCATCATTGCTTGCATGCATTTGGAAATTAGTTTTATATACTAATTTTAAATAAACTATTTTAACCTCCACCACGTCTTCCACCGAACCTTTGTGGACCGAGCAGCGCCGGACCTAAGGGCCTCCTTCTTTCCTTCTACACTCCAGTAAGATACGGGTTCTTGTATAGGATACCAGTCCAGGCACATCGGCTGCAGCATGGATATCATCAGTACCCCTTAAAACGGGGAGACACGCCTAACCCTCAAGAGGGTCACCAGGTGAGGATATACCCTGTTGGGGGTTCCATCTGGGATCACTTGTTTTACGGTATCACACGAGGCGCTGTCCTCTCTCCACTTTTTTTCCTCATTTTCTTTTTTCCCCAGATTAGGCAGCATAGATGTCCCCCACATTAGGAGCATACTTGTCCCCCAGAGTAGGCAGCATAGATGTCCCCCAGATTAGGAGCATACTTGTCCCCCAGATTAGGCAGCATAGATGTCCACCAGATTAGGAGCTTAGTTGTCCCCCAGATTAGGAGCTGTTATGATTCAGCTAGCTGGATGTGGATCCTCTGTGTCAGCGAGGGATTGGCGTGGACCGTGTCGGTGGACCGGTTCTAGGGTTGCTACTGGTATTCACCAGAGCAGTAGCAAGCAGGTCGTATCCACCGGCAACGGCTCAACTTCGCTGACTGCTGAGAAGGCGTGGGACAGAAGGACAAGGCAGAGGCAAGGTCAGACGTAGCAGAAGGTCGGGGCAGGCGGCAAGGTTCGTAGTCAATGGATATAGCAAGAGGTCAGGAACACAGTAATGGAAAACACAATAACGCTTTCTCCAGGCACAAAGGCAACAAGATCCGGCAAGGAAGTGCAGGGGAAGTGAGGTAATATGGACAGGGAGCAGGTGGAAGCTAATTAGGCTGATTGGACCAGGCACCAATCATTGGTGCACTGGCCCTTTAAATCTTAGAGAGCTGGTGCGCGCGCGCCCTAAGGAGCGGAGCCGCGTGCGCCAGGACGTGACAGCCGGGGACCGGGACAGGTGAGTGGCTGGGATGCGATTCGCGAGCGGGCGCGTCCCGCTATGCGAATCGCATCCCCGCCGGCAATGTCAGTGCAGCGCTCCCGGTCAGCAGGTCTGACCGGGGCGCTGCAGAGAGAGAAATGCCGCGAGCGCTCCGGGGAGGAGCAGGGACCCGCAGGGACCCGGAGCGCTCGGAGTAACAGTACCCCCCCCTTAGGTCTCCCCTCTTTTTGCCGGGATGTCGCTCCACATGGGACGAGGACATTGGGAGCGATAGTAGAGTCTCCTTCTGGGGGACAGTGAAGTCCTGGGTATGCTCATGAACGGCAGACAGTTCAGAAGGAGTGGGAATGGGGAGGGGGGGCAGAGGGTGAGGCTTGGCACGGGGCAGAGTGTTACCAGGACGGGGGATATGAGGAGGCACGGCATAGTCCTGAGAGGCCTTGGGGAGACCAGGTATAGGAGGAGACATAGGGGTTTGACTGGCAGGACTGAGAGCAGATGTGAAGCATTTTTTGTGGCAAGAAGCACCCCAGCTCTTGATCTCCCCGTTACGGAGGAGCAGGGACCCGGAGCGCTCGGCGTAACAGGAGCATAGTTGTCCCCCAGATAAGGATCATAGTTGTCCCCCAGATTAGGCAGCATAGATGTCCCCAAGGTTAGGCAGCATAGATGTCCCCCAGATTAGGAGCATAGTTGTCCCCCAGATTAGGCAGCATAGATGTCCCCAGATTAGGAGCATAGTTGTCCCCCAGAGTAGGCAGCATAGATGACCCCCAGATTAGGATCATAGTTGTCCCCCAGATTAGGCAGCATAGATGTCCCCTAGATTAGGAGCATAGTTGTCCCCCAGAGTAGGCAGCATAGATGTCCACCGGATTAGGCAGCATAGATGTCCCCCAGATTAGGAGCATACTTTTCCCCATTTTAGGCAGCATAGATGTCCCCCAGATTAGGAGCATACTTGTCCCCCAGATTAGGCAGTTTAGATGTCACCCAGATTAGGCAGCATAATGTCCCCCAGATTAGGCAGCATAGATGTCCCCCAGATTTGGAGCATAGTTGTCCCCCAGATTAGGCAGCATAGATGTCCCCCAGATTAGGCAGCATAGTTGTCCCCCAATCAGCACTGGCCGGTCAGAGCCAATCAAGGGGCCGTATGTGGCAAGAGGGCTATACAATGCCCAGGTCTGCCCCAGAGGGTTTCATAACCAACCACAATAAAGAAAATTTTGTTGTAGGAGCATGGTCAATCTACTCAGACCCATCTGTCATTGGTGGCTGGAAATCCTGGCTGTTCCATCCCTGATTCATCTTCACAAACGTCAGTCTCTCCACATTTTTAGTGGACAGACGAGTTCGCCTTGGGGTGACTATGGCCCCGGCGCACTAAACACCCGCTCTGATGGCACACTACTGGCCGGGCAGGACAGCTTTTCCGGGGCAAACTCCGCTAGTTGCAGCCATAAATAGAGTTTGGCTGCCCAGAAGTCCAACGGATCTTAAACAGTTGTTGGCAGGGTCATGTCGAGGTAAGCCACCACCTGCTGGTTCAGGTCCTGCTCCATGTCCACCTGCTGCTGATGAGTAGCCTCACTATGCGGCTGAAGGAAGCTACTCATCAACGACTGTAGACTCAGGCTGATGCTGATTGAGCCGGTACTGCTCCTGCCACCCCTCCCCTCCCCAGCAGCCGTGGCAGTGGAAGGTGAGTGCAGAGGGCCCCCTGTGTCAGACCTGCGAGTGGATGGACCATGTGGCCGATAGACATCGGCCAACCGACTAAGTAGAAGCTCCCTGAAGTAGGTCAGTTTGTCCTCCCTCTCAGTGGGTTTAAAAAAGGCCCCCATTCTGGGCCGGTAGCGAGGGTCTAATAAGGTAGAGATCCAGAAGTCATCACACTGACGAATTTTGACAATTCGGGGGTCACTACGCAAGCAACTCAGCATGCATCGTGCCATTTGTGACAGTGACTCGCTGGGACTAACTGCCTCCATCTCCACTGCATACTGCCACGGTGTGTCTGGGTCCGCTGTCTCGCCTCCCTCGTAATAACCCTCCAGCTCCTCTGGCTGCTCCTGCTCCTCCTCTCCTGTCCAATGACCAGAAACACCGGCCATCTCATCCACAATAAACTGTGCTCCGCTCTGCCCCCTCATCATCCTCCTCCAGTTCATCCCCCACAGGACTCATGTAGCCTTCTGATGTAGGCGCAACGTCTCCATTGCCGTGACCAGCCATGTCTTCAATAATTTTTTGGAGTAAATGTAGGAGTGGAATTACGTCGTTCATGGCGTAATTCGAGCGACTAACAAAAAATATGGCTTCCTCAAAGGGCCTCAGCAAACGGCAGGTGTCACGTATGAGCTGCCACTCGTTCACATTGAAGTTACACAGGGGAGTACTCCTATCTGCTTGTATCATCAAAAAATCTGTGATGGCTTTTCTTTGTTCGTATAGTCTGTCCAACCTATGCAGGGTGGAATTCCAACGTGTGGCAATGTCACAAATGAGACTATGTTGTGGGATACCGTTCTGACGCTGCAGCTCAAGCAAAGTGTGCTTGGCGGTGTACAAGTGGCTGAAGTGCATACACAGTTTCCTTGCCATTGTCAGGACGTCTTGCAAATGGGGTGAAGACTTGATGAACTTCCTGACAACCAGATTCAACACGTGTGCCATGGAGGTCACCATGTTTCCCATTTCCAGATTTTGTGGAGTAAGCCATACTCTGATTTCTTCCCTAGTGAACTTCAGCAGTTCCTCCCCTGTGTGACTCCGTTCGCCAAGGCAAACCATGTGAAGGACGGCTTGACACCGCTGTGCCCTACACACGAGGTACGATGAAGGGCCACTGAGATTTGGATGTGCAGTGGAGGCCGAGGACACGGGGGAGGAGGAGGAGGCGCACACTGTAAAAGGACCAACTGCCTGGGAGCGAGAGCGTGGAGGGGAAGCGGTGTGACCTGTCCAAGTTGCTGTTGTGGCTGTGCAGGAACAACATTTACCCAGTGGTCTGTAAAAAACATTTATTGTCCCTGCCCGTAGTTACAGCTCCACACATCGGCGCTGCCGTGCACTTCTGAACACACCGACAGGCTCAAGGACTGGCCCACCTTCTTTTCAAAAAATTTATGCAGGGCTGGTACTGCCTTCTTCGCAAAGAAATGATGGCTTGGGACTCTCCACCTCGGCCCGGCACAAGCCATCAATTCCCTGAAAGCTGCAGAGTCCACCAGTTGGAAAGGGAGGGGCCGCAACACCTGCAACTTGGACAAGAGCACATTCAACTTCTGCACCGTTGGATAAGTGGGCGCATACTGTTGTCTCTTGGACATGGCTTCGCCGATCGATTGTTGGCGGAAAGGCTGACTACAAGCGGAAGAAGCAGGAGCGCAAGAAGGAGGGTTTGACACAATGCTCCCTTCGGCTGAGGTGGTGGAGCCTTGGCTGGATGATGGAGGGAGCGGATGGCCATTGGGTGATGCGGCAGGCTGGACCACTACATCGGAGCCACGGTTATCCCAGGCCGCTTTATGGTGGCGAATCATGTGTTGACGCAGGGCCGTGGTGCCGAGATTGGGATCCTGGCCACGCTTCACTTTCTGCTGACAGATTTTGCATGTGACTACACTAAGGTCCTCCGGATTCTTTATGAACAACAACAACACCGCAGAGTAGCTGATTTTCCCACCCGCAGTCCGCACTATTTCACTGCTATTGGGGCCGTCTCCAGGAACCCATGTTCCACTACCTCCCCAAATGGTAGCTTGCTGCAAAGCAGGTGGTCTCCCCCTGGCATGTTTGGCTCCTGAATTTCCACTACTGCCACCACCACGCTGATTGCCAACCGTGCTACCACCTTGCTGCCTCATAGACAAAGAGCAAATCTCTTCTCCTGATGATGATAAAGCCCTGGCTTCTGCACCATCATCAAAAGATGTGCGCACGTCACTGATGTCCTCCTCGTGTTCCACAACAGTGTCTGCCTCAGGACCCTGAACAATTGAAACACTGCTTCCCACGTCACTCTCCACATCACTACTTGCCCGCCTTGTGGAGCAAGCGACGCATGTCTCCTCACATTCTTGGCTGCCCATTAGCTGCTGACTGTCCTCTATTACATCGTCCTCACTAAATAGTGGAGCTGAACCCAAAGCATGAGATACTTCTTTGAGAGAGGGAACAGCATAGGACAAAGGCAATGGGATTACGGGGACTGCTCCCGGGCCATGCCAACTGAGGGCTGTGTCTGAGGAACCCACCGACTCTTGACTGGGGTTGTCAGATGTCGCTTGTGATGATGGGGATGAGTGTGCAAACCAATTGACGAGGAGAGATGGGTCGACAACACGACCGCTGGGTGTTAACGGGAGCTCAGGCCTATTGCTGCGACTCCTGCTGCCACTCGCCCCAAGTCTACTGCCAACTCTGCCTGACGTATGTAGGCCTCTGTCCCTCTCTGTGCACGTCCTGGCACTTCCCTGCCTGACATACTTAGTGCGTTTATGAGGGTATAGAACAGCAGCAGGCGATTACTTACGGCTGTCCTTTCAAAGTATATAGGCCCTAGACAGAATAACAGTTACTAAATAGTACACTCTTTTGTTGTATGTATGCCCCTTGCAATGATGAGCGCACTGGTATGCATATTTCTACGCAGAAATTATTTTTTTTTTTTTAAATACAATAGCAGGTGTATACTAATGTGTGGAATAGCACTGAATTTAGCACAGAGACAGAATAACAGGTAGTAAATAGTACACTACTTGGTTCTATGCATGCCCTTTGCAATGATGAGCGCACTGTTAAGCCTATTTATACGCAGAAAAAAAATCATTTTTTTGTTGTATACACCAGCCGGTGTATACTAATGTGTGGAATAGCACTGAATTTAGCACCGAGACAGAAATACAGGTAGTAAATAGTACACTACTTGGTTGTATGTATGCCCTTTGCAATGATGAGCGCACTGTTCAGCGTATTTGTACGCAGGAAAAACTTTTTTTCTTTAATACACCGGCAGGTGTATAACGTGTTGTATAACACTGAACTTAGCGCAGAGGCAGAAAAAAGTAGTATATGGTACGCTATTTGCTTGTATGTAGGCCCTTTGCAATGATAAGGCCACTGAAAAAGCGTATTTGTACGCAGGAAAAGCTTTTTTTCTTTAATACACCGGCAGGTGTATAACGTGTGGTATAACACTGAATTTAGCACAGAGACAGAAAAAAAGGTAGTATATGGTACGCTATTTGCTTGTATTTAGGCCCTTTGCAATGATAAGGCCACTGAAAAAGCGTATTTGCACAAAGGAAAAACTTTTTATTCTTTAATACACCGGCAGGTGTATAACGTGTGGTATAACACTTAATTTAGCACAGAGACAGAGTAACAGGTGAAAAATGGTAAAAAGGCACTAAAGTCTACGCTAATATGACTTATTTCTGAACAGCAGCAGGACCCAACAGTGCAGCACCACAAAAAAAAAACCCAGGGATTAAACCCTAAATTGCACTCTGTCACACAATTCTGAGCAGCAGAAGATTTGTGGAGCAAATAAAAATAAACTCAATTGGTCTAAAAAATGAGGAGATGAGATGCTTCAAAAAGTTCAGGCAGCTTAGAGATCTGTATGAGGCAGCTGACAGCTATCTGCCCCTTTCTGCTGCAATGCTCAATAACGTGAATAGGAGGTTTAGCTATCAATGATCCTTCTCAGTGTAACAGCACAGCACTCTGCACTCCTGTCTTTCCCTAATGCTGATGTGACTAGCAGTTGCAGTGTAACGCTGTGGTATTCACACACACGCAGTGTGCGTATGCATTTTTAAACGGTATACTGTTTTTAAAAGTGCATACAGTTCCGTCAGTTTTTATAAAAGAAAAAAAAAAACATACGTTTTTGAAAATTTTGTCCATTTTTAATGGGAGGGGTCTTGGGTGGGGACTTTAGGATTCAAATGCGCATGTGCAAAGTAAAAACGTATACGTTTTTCCCGTATGGAACCGTATACATGTGCGTTTCCCATTGACATCCATGTTAAAAAAAACGTATGCGGTTGTAGTACGGTTTTTAAACCGGAGACAAAATCGTGGTCAACCACGGTTTTGACTCCCGTTTAAAAACCGTACTGCAACCGCATACGTTTTTTTTAACATGGACGTCAATGGGAAACGCTCATGTATACGGTTACATACGGGAAAAACGTATACGTTTTTACTTTGCACATGCGCATTTGAATCCTAAAGTTCCCACCCAAGACCCCTCCCATTAAAAATGGACAACATTTTCAAAAACTTATGTTTTTTTTTTTTTTTATTAAAAACTGACGGAACTATATGCACTTTTAAAAACAGTATACTGTTTAAAAACGCATACGGTTTACTTTTTTCCATACTGTTCCATCCGTTTTTTTGCCATAAGGTTTTCTTTAGAAAAACGGATTGAAAACAGTATGGCAAAAACGTAGTGTGAACCTAGCCTAAGCAATGTATGTATAACACAGTGGTGCTATGTGTGTGTACTGTATAGCAGTATTATGTTTGGGTGTAGCATAGCAGTACTTTTAAAATTACACTTTATCAGGGTGGGGAGGGGGAGGTGAATTAAGTACTGTGTATGTGTGTATGTGGAGAGGTAGGAACCACAGTAACACTTTGACCTGGGTGATGAATTGCATTTAACTACAGCTCTGGATTACAGGTTGACCCTCTAATCTGCTGGAGAAAGTGACATTTAATTCCCCTGCAGTTCTACCTCAGGGGAAATAAAAAATTGCATAATACCTTTTGGAATCAATGAGATGTCCGTGTATTGCATGTATTTGTTGGGTCATCAAAAGATGGACACAGTCTTTTCTGGGGCTGTATGATAGGGATAATTATAGCAGAATTATCCTGTGCTAAGACATATTTGAAACTAGGTCACAAAATATTTTTTTTCTTTAAATAGTAATTCCAAAAGATGGCTATAGTTTGCAGCCACATGTCCAGCATTGCTTATCAGAATAATGTCATACTTTATCAAAACAAATGGTATTGATCTTATGATTAATATGCCATAACTTCACGTTATTTCACATTACTGTGTACTACAGCACATCCAACTAGGAACGCACTATAGCACTATTGATTCATTGATATAATGCCAATACCATCCATTACCATAACAACTGGGTCATTCCTACTAGGGTCACTCATCACAACTGAATGACCACATGTGACACTTCTGTCCCAAAAACAAGAACTAATATGGGAGACAATATGGGAGATCAGCAAAGTAACAGCAGCCAACCTGGATAATAGTGGGGATTTATTTACCCCTTTATAGAAGGGAGACTCTTTAATGGCTTATAGTCACTAACTTTCTTTTATATAGATCGCAATTAGATGTAAACTGTACAGTAATACACATAAGCTTTCATGGTGTTGTCCCATGGGGATAACTTTTTGCACTTCTTAGGGTATGTTCACACTATGGAATTAGGGAGGAAACTTTCCCTGCCTAATTCCTCTTCAGACTCGAAGATGCATAATCAGCGCTTATTTCGGCTGCAATTCACTGCAGAAAAAAGCACCAAATAGAAGGGAATGTGAAACCATATATACGTCCCTGCTACTGCTAAAAAAAATATGATGATATAGCTATGATTATCCTGTATACTTACAGTCCCTTTGGTGAACTGGGGGTGGACTCCCGTCTCTCAGCAGTGACAGTCAAGGCCTCCTGGGACTGTCACATGGCTCCATGTCACTACTGAAAGGCGTCTTAGGCTTAGTGATCCAGCAAGGTTACAGGGGGAGACAGGAGTGGTCTGGGCAACCACCCCCAGTGCACCAATGGGACTGTAAGCATACATATCATATATCATATCATAGATTTTTACCAGTGACAGGGAAGTAACTATCCCTTTAAAAAAAATGGACTCTGTTTGCAGATTCCACTAAAATAATGAACATCTTCATTCTTTCGGGGATCAATTTTCACTGCGGAATTTCCACAGTGAAATAGTGAAATTCCACCCTAGACTATAATGGAGTGCATCAGTTGGATAAGGCAGCCAGCCTGGAGGTGTTTTATTGCAATCCATACAAAAAATAATAATAAATAATTATAAAGTTTGCAACTATTTTACATATCTTACTCTAGTTCTGTGTTACAGGATGAGTTATATTATAGCTCAGTTTTGTCTTATAGTCTTTATTCCAAACAATGCATATTTAGGAAGTACTACAAAGTATAGGGGACAAGTGTCTGATCGGACACGTATCCCTCATCCTTTGGATAGGGGATGAATTTAAAGGGGCATTTTGGGATCTAAGCTTTTATACCCTAACCAGAGGATAGGGGATAAAATGTCTGATCACAGGGGGCCCTCCGCTGGGACCCCCCACGATCTCCTTGCAGCTCCCGCATTGTATGCGTGGCTGCATCTCCAGTGTCAGAAACTTCCAGGTTTCCGAGACTGGAGACATGATGTAACGTCTTACCCCCTATGTGATGTTACACCACGCCCCCTCCATTCATATCTATGGGAGGGGGCGTGACGTGACACCACAGAGGTGGCGTGACCCTCCGCTGGGACAGGGGATAAAAGCTTAGATCCTGGAATACCCCTTTAACTAAAGGAAGAAATATCTACAACTTCATGAATTACATGCACCTTTATAAAAACTGAGCTCAGATGTTAGAAATTGTAGACAGCAAGAATGTAAATATAGATGATTGTAAGATAAGGAAAGTAAAATGCCTGCATATAGTTTTATCCTGCTACTTTTCATTTACTTACACATCTTAGAAAGGACTAAAGTGAACTGGAATAAAATCTTGCACATAGGCCCACATTTATCATTGTAGGTGTAAGTGAAGCATTTTTTTACACCTTTTTTTGTGTGCTGGTAATGTGTAGGAGCACCAAATTTATTAAAAGGTCACAGAGCAATTGATAAATTTGGTGCAGGTCACATTTTCTGACATTTCTCTCTTCACATACACCAAAAGGCTAAGCTAAGTCTGGTCTGGTGTAGTTCTAGAGACTTTTCAGTGGCTTTGCTCCTTTTTTGCACCTTTTCCCAAAAAGTGCAGTTCATAAAATCCTTCTATATCATGTGTATTGCCAAAATCAGTGGATAGAAACTCAAAATCAGCAGAAATGTGTAAACAAAAAGGCGCAAGAAACCCTGCTTGCTCCTTTTTTTGCCCCTTTTTAGACACAAAAAACAGTCTAAAGACAATGATAAATGTCGGCCATAGTGTAGAATCAAGACAAGGAGCTGTCCACTGTCTCAGGTGCTGTAATAAAAAAAAGGGTAGCAGCAGAACCTTTTAAAATGTTTTCTACCGACCAAAACATTAAAGTGAATAGATGTATGAATGATAGGGATCGACCGATATCGTTTTTTTAGGGCCGATACCGATAATTGGTGGAGGTTAGGGCCGATAGCCGATAACTTATACCGATATTCCGGTATAAGTTATCGGCTATGTAACCCCCTCGACACCGCTGCAGGTCATTGATTTAAAGCGGGCGCTTTAAATCAATGCACTGCAGTGGCTTTATTGGTGCCATAGTCCGCCGCTGCCACCACCCGCTTCTCTCCCCTACCTGCCAGGGTGGTCCTTTTCTCCACTCCGGGCAGGCTCCAGCCTAGTAGCGCAGCATAGACGTCGCTGCGCAGTGACGCCCATGCGCAGCGACGCACCTGACGTCACGGCGTAGCGGCGTCTATGCAGCGTACTAGGCCGGAGCCTGCCCGGAGTGGAGAAGAGGACCCCGGAGAAGGACAGCCCGTACCGGTTCACCCTCCACCCGGAATGGCTTCGAACACTACAGGAAGGAAGGATGGATGGATGGATGGCCCGGACCACCCCCATTACGAGTAAGTTTATAAATTTTTTTTTTATTGACTCGGAGGGTGGGGGAGGGGCCCAACCGGTATAGCGGTATGGGCAAAAATCCATACCGGTATACCGCCCAGCACTACGGTGGGGGGTGCGACACGGTGGGTCGGGGGGGCGGTCATGGTGCGGCGGCGGTCGCGGTGCGGTGCGGGGGGTGGGGCATTATCGGCTTATTGGCAAGGTAATTATCGATGCCGATAATGCCCAAAATCGTGATTATCGGCCGATAATATCGGCCATACCGATAATCGGTCGATCCCCAATGAATGATATATATATATATATATATATATATATATATATATCACTGTTGCTGGTACATGACATTGCAATATAACAAGGTTTTTTGTCTAAAATGGGGACTGTCAGATACAAAAACTTTTGACATGTTGTAAAGTATGCAAAACCAATAGGTTTTGCAATTGCTTTCATTAAAACATTTTCAGTATTTCATACTGAAAAAGCCAGTCAAACAACTGCCCCCCCCTGCCTGCTTGGACACATACTAGTCCTGCTGTGTCCATGCATCATCACCTATGTTATGGACACACTTCCTTGATTGACAGGTGTGAGTGCAGGGCTCACAGCTGGAGGAAAAATCCTCCCACTGTCAGCTTGTGTCCCGCTACTGTCAGTGAGGACAAGCTGGGAGTTGTAGTTTTGCTAATGCTAGGGGAGATGTGAGCAGACAGCATACTGAGGGAGGGGGCGGAGACCTGCACAGTGAGGCCACGCCCCCTCCCTTTGAGAGAAATTCAGACTAGTGAGCTAAATAAATTAAAAGTGTAATAAAAAATGAATAAAGGTGCTAAACACATAAAAATTTGATGTACATGGTCAGGATTAGGTGATATATTTAAAAAAAAAAGTTTTTTTTGTTGGATCTGACGGGTACGCTTTAATAGAAAAAAACTACATTTAAACCCCTATGTGAGAGACATATGGACTCCAGGCACAAGTTCTTTATTTCTTCCTGTATTATCTTCAGTGTGGAGAAAATGTATAAGAAAGGAAAGCCTGTCCTTCCACCTACAGATTTATCTATACCCTTAAAATATCTCTTGCCAACAGTCTCCATGGTAATGTACACAAGAGCACTCTGGAGATAGTAGTAAGAACCTTAGCTCCCCTTAATTTTATTGCCCTATGTCATTCTAATATACAGAACATTAAGATGTGATGGCTTTTCATTCACGTTAGATAATAAAAAGGAAGGTAGCCCTTCTTATTCTTAGTTATTTCTAGAATGATATTGTGTGCCAATGCATTAAAGATGGTATAGACATATGTGGCATCTATGTGAGCTATTGAAGCTATCTCTGTTTGTCAAGGTGCTCAGTTATACATTGTCCTCCAACTTAGCGTTCTCCATTCCTTTTAATGTTTCAGTAGATATGTTTCCAGTTTTAACTATCATCCCAATCCTTTCAACACTCACTGCTTGGTTTTTATGTCTTTATTATTAAGGTATCCAAACAAACAGAGATCCTCAGAAATGCAATCAGTTCTATGCAGTGGGTTACAAAAAAAATATTGTCAACCTTCTATGTCCCTCTAAACAAGGAGAACTGTTATAGAACCAAGATGGCGGCACACACAGATTGGTTATTATTCCCATATCTACATAAATGCTCGAAGTGCTGGGCACAATGGTTCCACAGGCTTGACTTGCACCAATAAGATCACTGTGGCTCCAGGGGAGCAGACCAGCACACACAGGAGTCTCTTTTGGTTCTTCTATAAAATAAATAAAATGTGACATGTTTTGGCCCTATCACAGGAAAACCCCAGTAGATGCACAGAAACCTCAATGGTTTATGTGCATTAATACTTCTATTTCCACAAGACTTGCCAAGCAGGTGTTCATCTCTAAATAACTAAATTCTATAGCTAAAAAAATGGATAAAACTTACCGTATTTTTCGTCCTATAGGACGCACCGGCGTATAAGACGCACCCAATTTTTAGGGGCATGCTGGGAGTTGTAGTTTTGCAACATCGGGAGGTCCGCAGATTGAAGACCACTGCATAGGAGGTAATACTCATGTGCCCCCGCCGCTCCGGACCCGTCACCGCTGCCCTGGATGTCGCTCCATCGCTGTCGCCGTGTCCCCATCGCTCCAGAACGTCTCTGCTGCCGGCTGGGTATCCTCGCTCTCCGTCGACGTCATCACGTCGTTACGCACACGCCGACGCACGTACGCGACAACGTGATGACGAGGAAGGAGAGCGCCGGCCATACAGGGGATCCCTGAATGGAGAAGACAACAAGGAGGCAGGTAAGGTCTCCCCCGGTGTCCTGTAAGCACTAACCCGGCTATTCAGTCAGGCTGTTCGGGACCGCCGCGGTGAAATCGCGGCGGTCGCGAACAACCCGACTGAACATCCGGGTTAGTGTCACTTTCCCTTCAGACGCGGCGGTCAGCTTTGATCGCCGCATCTGAAGGGTTAATACAGGGCATCACCGCGATCGGTGTTGTCCTGTATTAGCCGCGGGTCCCGGCCGTTGATGGTCGCAGGGACCGCCGCGATAGGGGTGTATTCGCCGTATAAGACGCACCGACTTTTTCCCCCCAGTTTTGGGGAAGAAAAAGTGCGTCTTATACGGCGAAAAATACGGTACTTTTATTTTATACCACCTTTTGGTAGAGGGCAGGCCAGAGGCCGGTGGAGCTGCAACCTGAGTGCTCCATAGAGTTGTGTCTATCTTTGCAGAACTGCAGTGTCCCAGTAACATCTCCTAGTTGCTCAAGTATTAAAGGAGTATTCCAGGAAAAAACTTTTTTTTATATATCAACTGGTTCCAGAAAGTTAAACAGATTTGTAAATTACTTCTATTATAAAATCTTAATCCTTTCAGTACTTCTGAAGTTAAGGTTGTTCTTTTCTGTCTAAGTAATCTCTGATGACACTTGTCTCGGGAAACGCCCAGTTTAGAAGCAAATTACCATAGCAAACCTCTTCTAAACTGGGCGGTTCCCGAGACAGGTGTCATCAGAGATTACTTAGACAGAAAAGAACAACCTAAACTTCAGAAGCTCATAAGTATTGAAAGAATTAAGATTTTTTAATAGAAGTAATTTACAAATCTCTTTAACTTTCTGGAGCCAGTTGATATATATAAAAAAGTTTTTTCCTGGATAACCCCTTTAAGTTGTTGGGTGGCTGAGGAGGGTCTATTTTTTTTAAAACTGCAAAAAAATATATATTTGAGTATTGTGAGTCAAACATACAGGGCTCATTCAAACTATGGATTTTCTGAGTGGAATTCCTGTGCAGCAGTCTCCCATAGTTCTCAATGGAATTCCGCTGCAACATATCGCTGCGGGAATTCTGGACCCGAGACTCTGACAAAAGAATGAACATTCTTTTAGCGGAATTCACTCTGAAATGCAATGCATTCTATTGAAGAGGCACATTTTAGAACATTCCTAGTGCCGGCGTGTTTTTTCAGCTCCCGCTATAGTCGGAATCTCCGTAGTGTGAAAGAGCCTGTATGGTTTGCCATTTTCTGGTGATACTGCCACCTCTGCATACACTGTAGTATTAAGGAAGTGCAAGGATTAGCATTCTGCCTTTTATTGCCATGACTGGTGGATTGTAGGTATTAAGGATGCAGGGAGCTTTGGTCACATGACTTGCCCTCAAACAAGTTCCGGGGAAGGAACTGCTAAGTCTTAGGGAGGAGTCCAAGTCCATCTCTCTCACCCAGATAGCTGGAAACAAGCCTACTTAGTCTACTCTAGTTTAAGCTAGGGAGCACACGTGCCTGTCTGCCCACTGTTAGGTAGTGGTGACATCACTCTGCAGATCCCTCCCCTCCCTCTCTCCATAGACTTGAGTATGGTACTTCAGTAAGCTGATCCTTCTTGAGATTGACTTTCCTAATTTTTGCAGACTGAAAGTAAGTTTTAAAGGGAAGAGCAGGACAGTAACCTTATAAGTTGTCATTTTCCTCTGGTATGATATAATTCTTACCCATATTTATTTATACTATTGATTTACCGGTATGTAAAATCTGTTGAAAGTGCAGTGGTGTTTTAAATGTTCAGTCTTATTGCGTAAACAATTGATTGTAAAATGAGAAATAATAGTGCTGTTGTCATCAATGAATATCCACAGAAAATTATATAAAACTTTTTAGATGAAAGGATTATGGTGACATTGCTTAAATGAGCACTGCCACTTCAAAAAACTGGCCTTTCAGAAGGTTTTTTCCAAGACTGTCCCCATTCCACTTCAAGATGGTATTCATCTCAAATATCCTGTTCTTGCTCTGAGGGGGAAAATGTTGTAGCTAGTAAAGGAAATAGCTTGGCATGCACTCTTCTGCAAACACTTCACTCTTTGTGGGCTTCCAGTCGGAGTTGTGGGCTTCCAGTCAGACGTGGCTTACACATCATAGTTATCTCTATCTTGTGCCCTGCAATATGGAATTTGAATACATACAACCAGGGTTACAATATCTTCACTAGTGTTGAGCAGCATAGGCCATATTCGAATTTGCGATATTTCGCGATTTTATATGAACGAATTTTCATCATATATTCGCTAAATTTGCATATTCGTAATATTCACGTTTTATTTTCGCATATGCGAAAATTAAAATATGAAAATTCGAAAAATGCGAAAATTCGCCCGCCAGTCTCACACAGTAGCATTAGTGCCTTCTTTACACCACACAAGCTGGAAGCAGAGAGTGGTGATCACTGTGATGTGTACTGTGTAAAAAAAAAAAAAAGGAATATTTGTAATTACGAATATATAGTGCTATATTCGCAAATATTTGCGAATTTGCGAATATACGATATCCGCGAATAAAATTTGCATTGCGAATATTCGCGAGCAACACTAATCTTCACCAGTGTGAATTCAGGTACAAAACAGACATGGTGCACATCGACGCCGTACAGCACCACACCAGTGTGAAGGAGGCTACTAGGAAAGGCTACTAGGAAAGATAAGGCCCATGTGTAGCTAACTACTACTTATATAGAGTTGGGCTGAGGGGGAGGGGAAGAGTGCAGACAACATGTAAAAAAAAAAAAAAGAGGGGATAGAAAACACAATGTGAATTCAGGTAGAAAACAGACATGGTGCACATCTACAATCTTGCACAATGATCTAATTGCTTCTCAGCATAATTTCAAAAACTAACAGGTTGTTAGTATATACGTTTTGATCAAAAAGTACAAAGCCCACTCGCCACGTCAAGGCCACCTATTTAGAGTGGGTCCCTAGCATAAAATGGCGAGGCACTGGGTGGCGACCACCACCGCCACGACACCAGTGCCCACAGGGGGAATGACCCACTAGCAGAGCGGCCCCAATGCCACTCAAACCAGTCCATGGGTCGCACCTCCCCACAGACATGGCGCCACGGCAGCAACGGATGCCGCACAGCACCACACCAGTATGAACAGGATGTTACAGCACACTTACCATGCTCTCCCAGTCAAACTGGGAGGCTGCCAGGAAAGAAAAGGCCCATGTGTAGCTAACTACTACTTATATAGAATTGGGCTTAGGGGGTGGGGAAATGTGCAGACAACATGTTCAAACAAAAAAAAAAAAAAAAGAGGGGATAGAAAACACAATGTGAATTCAGGTAGAAAACAGACATGGTGCACATCTACAATCTTGCACAATGATCTAATTGCTTCTCAGCATAATTTCAAAAACTAACAGGTTGTTACTATATACGTTTTGATCAAAAAGTACAAAGCATACTCGCCATGTCAAGGCAACCTATTTAGAGTGGGTCCCTAAAGTCCCTAGCATAAAATGGCGTAGCACTGGGCGGCGACCACCACCGCCGCGACACCAGTGCCCACAGGGGGAACGACCCACTGGCAGAGAGGCCCCAATGCCACTCAAACCAGTCCATGGGTCGCACCTCCCCGCAGACCAGATTTTATCCTCACTCGCAACACTAAAATGTGTTTAGCATATCTAGAGACTTCCTTGTCAATATCACTGCTAACAAAGCTACTTGAACTGTGATTAATTTCCAAGCATCCATCCTGACAAAATGTGACTTTTCAATCCTAAACTGTGATAGACACCACACAACTGAAAGAGGTTAGTGCACACCCATAGGGATTACATTTTTGGCTATATGATAGTCCTCGCATAACCTCATAATGCTACAATAAGAAACATCCTTCCCCCTATTAGTTCTAATAACTTGACATTTTTCACAGTTGTCTCTTAGCTACTAAGTGGAAACTAGCTGCTATGCTGTCCCCTATACAATGTACACTCACAGAATAGGAAATCCTGTTCTCCTAGATGTTTATACAGGTTTATGTATATGTTTATACACATTCAGCAGCAGCATGATATAATAGAGCAGTACTGAGTAGTGTAAACTGTGAATCAAGCACTGAAGTGAAAAGTGACACTCACCAGATGTTGCTGGAGCCTCTCACTAAGTGTATCTCTCCCTGACTCTGTCTCTCACTCTACAGATCCCTCCCCTCCCTCTCTACATAGACTTGAGTATGGTACTTCAGTAAGCTGATCCTTCTTGAGATTGACTTTCCTAATTTTTGCAGACTGAAAAGTAAGTTTTAAAGGGAAGAGCAGGACAGTAACCTTATAAGTTGTCATTTTCCTCTGGTATGATATAATTCTTACCCATATTTATTTATACTATTGATTTACCGGTATGTAAAATCTGTTGAAAGTGCAGTGGCGTTTTAAATGTTCAGTCTTACTGCGTAAACAATTGATTGTAAAATGAGAAATAATAGTGCTGTTGTCATCAATGAATATCCACAGAAAATTATATAAAAACTTGGTAGATGAAAGGATAGCTATCACGCCCCCTCCCATAGGCTTGCATTGAGGGGCGGAGCGTGATGTCACACGGGGCGGAGGCGTGACGTCACACGCCGCCCGCCCTGTAGGCGCCCGTAATCAGACCCGGAGTGAACACGCTCCAGGGACTGATTACAAACGGGGTGCCGCGTGCATGATCACGGGGGTCCCCAGCAGCGGGACTCCCGCGATCAGGCATCTTATCCAGTATCCTTTGGATAGGGGATAAGATGTGTAAGCACCAGAGAACTCCTTTAACATGCCCTAGAGACATGTCAAAACTTTTTAACAACCGATCAGGAGAATGAGGAAGGAGAGGTGTGCCCTAAGTGTGTTCACTCCCGAATGCTGTTCCCTGTGACCAAGATGAACTATGTTTGTCTTGGTCACGTGAACAATTTGTTTTGGCGATCAATTGTGGTCTGAAAACTCAAAGTAAAAGACAAGTACACTTTAACAATCTTAGCTGCATTATCCCCGTATGCTTCAATAGTGAAGTGGCAGTGCCGATGTGCCACTTACTTCATCATAGCCGTTTGGCTCAGTCAGTAACTTTAAAGGGTAACTCTGCCCCTAAACATCTTATCCCCTATCCAAAGGATCCCCCGCAATCTCTGGTGCGGTACCCAAGTCTGGCGAAAACTCTCCTCTGTGCCTTATGACGGGCAACCACAGCCATCACACCCCTCCATTTATGTCTATGGGAGGTGGCGTGACACCTAGGGGCTAGTTTTCATGCCCCTCCCATAGACATGAATGGAGAGGGCATGCCAGGATGTCACAAACATGGAAGCTGCAAGCTTCTGTGTTCAGAACGCTTCGGTGCTGTCCCATAGATCGCGCGCGGGAGGGGGATAGTAGCCGGACGCCCACGATCAGACATCTTATCCCCTATATTTTGGAGTACCCCCTTAATGCAGAAGCATGACCATCTCTCCATGGAAGTACTTGGAGAATACTCCATGTTCTCCTAAAAGTGGAATGTCCCAGAGGTCTGGTCCCTACTTATCAGACATAGTATGTGGTATGTTTCTTCGGAAATGCCATAGATGCTAAGTTATTCACATCTTGATGTTCTACTATCTCTGGTGAATGGCCTCTACATTCTTCTGCTTGTTTCTAACTGTTTGTACTCTGTTAAAGACTGCATTCATCCTAAATCATCAGGTTTCAGAGAAGCATCGATTCTAGACACCGCCATAACGCCTGCATATCTGAATACATTCAGAAGATATATGGTACATCCAGGAACTCAGAGTCTGTGATGCAGAAATTGTGGTGACAATCGGCTTCTAGGAAATAATGGTAAAATCACTGAAAAGCTGAAACCATTGAAATTGTTCTTGTAAATTGTGTTACTGCAGTCTAGAAGAAAGCAATGTTTTACTCCACTGTCATATTTCTTACTTTGCTGGTACAGATGGAGCTTCATAAATCTGGTACATTTCTCATAGATTGTCTTTATTTGTTTCAATCTCTTGCATTCCTGAAACAATGCACACAAAAACCTTTCATATCAGAGTAAAATAATATCTAACCTGTGTGTATACTCCCAGAACTTTTCTGCACAAATTTCTAATTTGTATTTTTTCTATACATCTCATTTTAAATATGCTTAAGAATATTTTCCACCGTATTGTGATATCGTTCCTATACAGACCGATGTGTCACCAGGGTTACAGAAAACTAACAAACTCTGTGTAATTAGATCCTACAGTAATGTCATATGTTATATGACTTACTTTAGCTGCTCTGAATACTTACCTATGTACAGTAGAGGAGGGGGTCAGATATAAGCAGTTAAGGGCCCTTTTAGATGGGTCAACGGCTGCATGATAACAAGTGCCAATCTCCTTGATCAGAGCTCATTTAAAGAGCCTTTACACGGCTCGATGACTGTGCAGGCTGGGCAGCACAAACACTTGCTGAATCATTAGTGTGGCCCTTTAATTTCATCAATGTGCAGCAGATAACAACCATTTCAATTAGTGGTGCACCAAAATGAATTAATCTAGGCCAAAACCAAAAATGCAAGATGTACTTGGCCAAAAACCCAAACCAAAAATGACTTTTTCCCATCCAACCTATATAGTTTCAGACTGCTCCATATACCCCAAGACTGCACCTGAATACCCCTAGAATGCCCCTATATACCTCATACTTGCCCTTTATTCACTTAGACTGCACCTGTATACCTCAAATTGCCCCTGTATACCCGTAGACTGCCCATGTATACTCATTACTTCTATACCCCCAGTCACGTTTCTTGTGAAGCCCATACTATCCCTCTTCTTCGCCAGCCCTGACAAAGTGTCCCATATTCCCTCCCTAGTATCTTAGCCCTAGATCAGAATCATCTTCCTCCTCAAAGTTGGAGCCTGGGTCTGACATGTCTAGAGCCGCTGTACTGGGAGACGCTTAGATATATAAAGCACTGGTGCCGACTATGCCACTGTGTGTGAGTTCTCTTTTGTAGCCGCAGGCACTATAGAGTCAAGAGCAGGTGACCTTCCAGTAGAGTGTCCCTGGGAGACACAGCAGCACCCTCATTTACTGAGCAGGCTTATTTTGAGCCCACTTTTTTCTAAGGCTGACACATTTTGGCCCACAAAATTTTAGTGCATCCCTTATTTTAATGCCTGCACAAAAGATCCAACCGGCCAACAAAACATTGTTTTTAATTTGTTAGCTGATTTATGGCTCTTTCACATGGGTCTGCGGTATCCCAGTACCAGAGTGTGTCCTGTCAGGTAAACATTGATTCAGATGCTTGACCTAGGCCCTGATGCTCAGGTGATGCTGTAATGTTCATTGTGATTAGAGATGAGCGAATCGAAGTTGACGAACCTGAATTCGTTACGAATTTCATGAAAAATTCGATTCGCAACGAATACGAATATCGCCGCGATTCTATCGCGCAAATCGCTTCATTAAACTCCATTTTACAGCATTCCAGGCTATTGGAGACCTAAGATGGCGGATCCACATGTGAGTACATGGGCAGGGGATTATGGGAGGGCGGGAAACAACGGCGGGAATGAAGGTAGGCGGGTTGACCCTGAATCACATGTGAGATGCAGCCTATCAGTGTTCACTGACCCCTGTGATGTCACAACCCCTATATAATCGGTGGCCATCTTGCCTCTCTTCATTTCATCTATGCACTCAGATCGAGAGGACGGGACTGTGTGTGTGTGTGAATAGCTCATACCACAGCGTTACACTGCAACTGCTAGTCACATCAGCATTAGGGAAAGGCAGGAGTGCAGAGTGCTGTGCTGTTACTCTGAGAAGGATCATTGATTGCTAAACCTCCTATTCACGTTATTGAGCATTGCAGCAGAGAGGGGCAAATAGCTGTCAGCTGCCTCATACAGATCTCTAAGCTGCCTGAACTTTCTGAAGCATCTTATCTCCTCATTTTTCAGCCCAATTGAGTTTATTTTTATTTGCTCCACAAATCTTCTGCTGCTCAGAATTGTGTGACAGAGTGCAATTTAGGGATTAATCCATGGATTTTTTTTTTTGGTACTGCACTGTTGGATCCTGCTGCTGTTCAGAAATAAGTCATATTAGTGTGGACTTTAGTGCCTTTTTACCATTTTTCACCTGTTACTCGGTCTCTGTGCTAAATTCAGTGTTATACCACACGTTATACACCTGCCGGTGTATGAAAGAAAAAAACTAAGTTTTTCCTGCGTACAAATACGCTTAACAGTGCCCTTGTCATTGCAAAGGGCCTACATACAAGCAAATAGCGTGCCATATACTACCTTTTTTCTGTCTCTGTGCTAAATTCAGTGTTATACCATACGCTATACACCTGCCTGTGTATGAAAGAAAAAGAAAAGTTTTTCCTGCGTACAAATACGCTTATCAGTGGCTGTGCTGCCTTCGCAATGTATTTTACATGCTTGGCACTCAGCAGGGTCTGTCCCTTTAAGACCCTCCATTTTCTTGAAGCCTAGAGGCGGGCCTTCTCTCTAAAGCCTAGGGCTAGCCCCAGCACGTCTCATTCATTCCAGCTCCAGCTACCACAGTGATAAGATCCACAGGACTTCTTGAAGCTAATACAGACTGCAAATTTGATAAATACCAAAGCTTTTTTACTATAATGTCTCAGCTGTGTGTGTTTTAAGTAGACAGCTTCACATCAAGTTTATACCGAATCTCAGTAAAGATTACATCAGTTAAGCAAACCAGCGTGTCTTTCCTTGAGATTCGGTATAAACTTGATGTGAAGCTGTCTACTTAAAACACACACAGCTGAGACATTATAGTGGCCTTATCATTGCAAAGGGCTTACATACGAGCAAATAGCATACCATATACTACCTTTTTTTCTGTCCCTGTGCTAAATTCAGTGTTATACCACACATTATACACCTGCCGCTGTATGAAAGAAAAAAAAAGTTTTTCTTGCGTAGAAATACGCTTAACAGTGCGCTCATCATTGCAAATGGCATACATACAACCAAGCAGTGTACTATTTAGTACCTGTATTTCTGTCTCGGTGCTAAATTCAGTGCTATTCCACACATTAGTGTCACGCTGAGCGCTCTGGGTCCCGCTGCTTCCCAGGAGCGCTCGCGGCGTGCTTCTGTATGCAGCGCTCTGGTCGGCACTGCTGACCGCGAGCGCTGCTTCCATGTTCTTGGAGGGGACGCGATCCGAGGTGCGGGACGTGCCCACTCTCGGATCGCGTCCCGTGTCTCTCACCCACCACGTTCTCCTTCACTGCCCTCCTGGTGCGCGCAGCCCCGCTCTCTAGGGCGCGCGCGTTCCGGCTCTATGAAATTTAAAGGGCCAGTGCACCACTAATTGGTGCCTGGCCCAATCAGTTCAAAACATATAAAAACCCACTTCCCCTTCCTGTCCTTGCCGGATCTTATTGCCTTGTGGCCGAAGAAAGCGTTTAGTGTGTCCCAAGCCTGTGTACCTTGACCTTCTGCTGTTGCCCTTGACTACGAACCTCGCTGCCCGCCCTGACCTTCTGCTACGTCTGACCTCGCCTCTGTCTAGTCCTTGTGTACCGCGCCAGTCTCAGCTGCCAGAGAGGTCGAGTCGCTACTGGGGAACACAACCTGGTAGTTACTGCCGCAGCAAGTCCATCCTGCTTTGCGGCGGGCTCTGGTGAACACCAGTAACTGCTTAGAACCGATTCCCCAGTACGGCCCACGTCATCGCCTCTCTGGTACAGGGGATCCACCTCCAGTGTCTTCACCAGCCGCTAGTCCGGACCCTGACAATTAGTATACACCGGCTGGTGTATACAACAAAAAAAAGATTTTTTTCTGCGTAGAAATACGCTTAACAGTGCGCTCATCATTGCAAAGGGCATACATAGAACCAAATAGTGTACTATTTACTACCTGTTATTCTGTATCTGTGCTAAATTCAGTGCTATTCCACACATTAGTATACAGAAGTTGAATGTGCTCCTGTCCAAGTTGCTGGTGTTGCAGTCCCTCCCTTTCCAACTGGTAGACTCCGCAGCTTTCAAGGAATTGAAGGCTTGGGCCGAGCAGAGGTGGAGAGTCCCAAGCCATCATTTCTTTGCGAAGACGGCAGTACCAGCCCTGCATAAGTTTGTACAAGAGAAGGTGGACCAGTCCTTGAGCCTGTTGGTTTGTTCAAAAGTGCACGGCTGCGCCGACGTGTGGAGCTGTAACTACGGGCAGGGACAATACATGTCTTTTACAGTGTGCGCCTCCACCTCCTACTCCCCCGTGTCCTCGGCCTCCACTGCACGTCCAAATCTCGGTGGCCCTTCATCGTACCACGTGTGTAGGGCACAGCGGTGTCAAGCCGTCCTTCACATGGTTTGCCTTGGCGAACGGAGTCACACAGGGGAGGAACTGCTGAAGTTCGTTAGGGAAGAAATCCGAGTATGGCTTACTCCACAAAATCTGGAAATGGGAACCATGGTGACCGACAATGGGAAGAACATTGTGGCCGCGCTGCGACAAGGAAGTGTGAACCATTCGCCCTGCATGTCACACGTGTTGAATCTGGTTGTCAAGAAGTTCATCAAGTTTTCACCCCATTTGCAAGACATCCTGACAATGGCAAGGAACTGTGCATGCACTTCAGCCACTCATACACCGCCAAGCACACTTTGCTTGAGCTGCAGCATCAGAACGGTATCCCACAACATAGTCTCATTTGTGACGTTGCCACACGTTGGAATTCCACCCTCCATATGTTGGACAGACTATACGAACAAAGAAAAGCCATCATGGATTTTTTGATGATACAAGCAGATAGGAGTACTCCCCTGTGTAACTTCAATGTGAACGAGTGACAGCTCATACGTGACACCTGCCGTTTGCTGAGGCCCTTTGGTGGAAGCCACATTTTTTGTTAGTCGCTCGAATTACGCCATGAACGACGTAATTCCACTCCTACATTTACTCAAAAAAATGATTGAAAACATGGCTGGTCATGGCAATGGAGACGTTGCGCCTACATCAGAAGGCTACATGAGTCCTGTGGGGGATGAACTGGAGGAGGATGATGAGGGGCAGAGCGGAGCACAGTTTACGGTGGATGAGATGGTCAGTGTTTCTGGTCATTGGACAGGAGGGGAGGAGCAGAGCAGCCAGAGGAGCTGGAGGGTTATTACGAGGGAGGCGAGACAGAGGACCCAGACACACCGTGGCAGTGTGCAGTAGAGATGGAGGCAGGTAGTCCCAGCGAGTCACTGTCACAAATGGCACGATGCATGCTGAGTTGCTTGCGTAGTGACCCCCGAATTGTCAAAATTTGTCAGCGTGATGACTTCTGAATCTCCACCTTATTAGATCCTCGCTACCGGCCCAGAATGGGGGCCTTTTTAACACCCACTGAGAGGGAGGACAAACTGACCTACTTCAGGGAGCTTCTATGTAGTCGGCTGGCCGATGCCTATCGGCCACATGGTCAATCCACTCGTAGGTCTGACTCGGGGGGCCCTCTGCGCTCACCTTCCACTGCCACGGCTGCTGGAGAGGGGAGGGGTGGCAGGAGCAGTACTGGCTCAATAAGCAGCAGCCTGAGTCTACAGTCGCTGATGAATAGCTTCCTTCAGCCGCATAGTGCAGCTACTCATCAGCAGCAGGTGGACATGGAGCAGGACCTGAACCAGCAGGTGGTGGCTTACCTCGACATGACCCTGCCAACAACCGTTGAAGATCCGCTGGACTTCTGGGCAGCCAAACTCTATTTATGGCCGCAACTAGCGGAGTTTGCCCTGGAAAAGCTGTCCTGCCCGGCCAGTAATGTGCCATCAGAGCAGGTGTTTAGTGCGGCCGGGGCCATAGTCACCCCAAGGCGAACTCGTCTGTCCACTAAAAATGAATGAAAGATGAATCAGAGATGGATCAGCCAGGAATTCCAGCCACCAATGACAAATGGGTCTGAGTAGATTGACAATTCTCCTACAACAAATTTTTCTCTATTGTGGTTGGTTATGAAACCCTCTGGGACAGACCTGGGCATTGTACTGCCCGCTTGCCACATACGGCCCTTTGATTGGCTCTGACCGGCCCGTGCTGATTGGGGGACAACTATGCTGCCTAATCTGGGGGACAACTATGCTCCTAATCTGGGGGACATCTATGCTGCCTAATCTGGGTGACATCTATGCTGCCTAATCTGGGGGACAACTATGCTCCTTATCCTGGGGACAACTATGCTCCTAATCTGGGGGACAACTAAACTCCTAATCTGGTGGACATCTATGCTGCCTAATCTGGGGGACAAGTATGCTCCTAATCTGGGGGACATCTATGCTGCCTAATCTGGGGGACAACTATGCTCCTTATCTGGGGGACAACTATGCTCCCAATCTGGGGGACATGTATGCTGCCTAATCTGGGCGACATCTATGCTGCCTAATCTGGGGGACAACTATGCTCCTAAATGGGGAAAACTGATGCTTCTGGCCTTGGGCTTATAATTTTTTTAAGTTTAGCAGTAGCTAAATACATGCTTAATGCAAATGTCAACATTGATCTTTAAATTTAAGGGGTTATGAAACCCTCTTGGGTACTGCGAATGACTGCTCCAGACTCATTCTGTGTCTTTCACAAACTACTTGCCTCCCTGTTCCTCAGGCCTTGAGCCTATAATTTTTTGAAGTTTAGCAGTAGCTAAATACATGTCTAATGCAAATGTAAACATTGATCTTTAAATGTAAGGGGTTATGAAAACCTTTTGGGTACTGCAAATGCATGAACCAGAGTCATTCTGTGTCTTTCAGGAACTACTTGCCTCCCTGGTGCCTCTGGCCTTGGGCCTTAAATTTTTGGATGTTTAGCAGTAGCTAAATACATGCTTAATGCAAATTTCAACAATGATCGTTAAATTCTCGGCGCTCTGCCAGGGCCTTCTCCTACCCCGCCTGGGCCGATCCGAGGACCTCACTAACCAACTCACTAACTAATCCAATCGCTTATAGCGACGGGCGGTGTGTACAAAGGAAGGGACTTAATCAATGCCAGCTTATGAAACTCACTTACTGGTAATTCCTTGTTTTAAGGTTAAATAATTGCAATCCCAGATCCCTATCACGAACTGGTTTCAGCGTGCAACACGCACCGGTCCTTGAAAGATAGAGACACGCTAATCCGTTCAGTGGAGCGCGGCTGCGGCCCTGGAAATCTGAGGGCATAACACACCTGGTATTGCTCGATCTCGCAATTGATCGTGTAAAGGTAGGGGGTTATTAAAGCCTCTTGGGTACTGCTGAGGCCTACTCCTGACTGCTCCTGGTGTAATGTATGGGGTAATTAAACACTCTTGGGTAGTGTTTTTTTTTTTTTATTTACTGATAATTTTATCGGTAATAAAATATAATTTTCCAGAATGGTAATCGTTACACAACGGAACGCTTGTTGCGTGTGATTTTTTTATGAAAATGAAAAAAAAAATAAAAAATACGTACAGGGATTAACTCTGCTTCATCATTTTGGGCGAAAAAAGTCCTTTGGTGATCTGAGCTTTTGGAGACAGATGCGCTTACACACATATTGAATTTGTTTTTGTAAAAATATTTCAAACATTGTGTGGTTTATTATTTTTGGGAAGAATGTCTTTGGGTGGTCCGCCGTCCTGCATTATAGAGTCATGTGAACTGTTGGATAAGCGCTTGTTCTTACACAAAGGTATTTCTTTAAAAAACTTCCCAAATTTTGATGTTTTTTGGAGGGGATTGTGAAGCCCGGGTGTGTACTGGTGCATCAGCCAACTCCAGGCTGTGTCCGTCAGGCAATATATGGGTTCCTGATGCCGCAGAGGTGGGGCCTGGAAATTTCTAATTTTTGAATAGCGGGTGCTACCTATAAGAAATCTTTGTTAAAAATTTCATATATTGTGTTGTTTTTTTTGGGGGGATTGTGAAGCCCTGGTGTGTAGTGTACTAGTGCATCAGCCAACTCCACGCTGTGCCATTCAGCCACTTAATGGTCTCCTCTTGCTGCCAACATGTCCACGCTGTGTCATTCAGCCACTATATGGTGTCCTCATGCTGCAAACACCTCCACGCTGTGCCATTCAGCCATTATATGGTGTCCTCATGCTGCCAACACCTCCACACTGTGCCATTCAGCCACTATATGGTGTCCTCATGCTGCCAACACCTCCACGCTGTGCCACTCAGCCACTAAATGGTGTCCTCATGCTGCCAACACCTCCACGCTATGTCATTCAGTCACTATATGGTCTCCTGACACTGATACCACCACCAGGCTCTGTCATTGTGCTGCTGTTTGGCAGTGATTCTAAGAGCGATGCCGGAAATCTGCATGTTATTCTGAATAATAGTATTATTTCACTACCCCAGCACACTCCATATGCGTTTTAGGACACAGCAAAGTGTTCTATACCCCTATAGAGGCTGTATGTAGGCTAGAAATAGCCTTTTTTAATATTGATTAACCGCGAACGAATTCGGATCGAAACAAACTTTTCGGGAAAATTCGGCGAATCGAATTTTTGAAAAGTTCGCTCATCTCTAATTGTGATATGAATTCTATTTATTTATATTATGTTGCACTGTACCTTTAAAGGAAAACTGTTATATGTTTTGTCCCGCACTATTCACGGGTACCTGTGGATAGTGCGGGAGACGCTGAACATTTTGAGTCCTACCTTGTCCGCATCCACTGCGCCGTTCGCCCGTTATAACTGGTTGTCACGATTACACCCTATCGGTTCAGCTAAGACGCTAGAGAGAGATGGTGCAAGGGTTAAAGCCGCCAGACATCTGGGTATCCACTACTAGTCCCAGCAAGTCACCAAATTAACCCTGAGATAAACGTGTTTCCACCAGAGCTGCCTTCAGAAAGTTGAGCTCATATATTTAGAGATCAAAGACCAGAGCTGATTAATTAAATATTTAATCTGATAAAAGGTATCACAGCGCTGACTATATAAAAATACAGAAACAAATGACATACAGGTACAAAAATATATAAAAGAGTTTAGCAAGGCAAGTTCAGAAAACAAAAGATGAAGTTCTTACAGCATGATGATATAGCAGTTCCAAGAGAGTGAATTTCAGCTGTTCTTAGGATGGTCTTGTCAGCTTGTTGCACAGCAATGAACACCCAACTTTTAGTCTAGCATTGTTTAAATATCATATCTGCTGTTACGCCTAGCGCTCCGGGTCCCCGCTCCTCCCCGGAGCGCTCACGGCGTCTCTCTCCCTGCAGCGCCCCGGTCAGTCCCGCTGACCGGGAGCGCTGCACTGTCATGGCCGTCGGGGATGTGATTCGCACAGCGGGACGCGCCCGCTCGCGAATCCCATCCCAGGTCACTTACCCGTCCCGGTCCCCTGCTGTCATGTGCTGGCGCGCGCGGCTCCGCTCTCTAGGGCGCGCGCGCGCCAGCTCTCTGAGACTTAAAGGGCCAGTGCACCAATGATTGGTGCCTGGCCCAATTAGCTTAATTGGCTTCCACCTGCTCCCTGGCTTTATCTGATCTCCTCCCTTGCACTCCCTTGCCGGATCTTGTTGCCTTGTGCCAGTGAAAGCGATTAGTGTGTCCAAAGCCTGTGTTACCTGAACTTCTGCTATCCATCTTGACTACGAACCTTGCCGCCTGCCCCGACCTTCTGCTACGTCTGACCTTGCCTCTGCCTAGTCCTTCTGTCCCACGCCTTCTCAGCAGTCAGCGAGGTTGAGCCGTTGCTAGTGGATACGACCTGGTTGCTACTGCCGCAGCAAGACCATCCCGCTTTGCGGCGGGCTCTGGTGAACACCAGTAGCCGCTTAGAACCGGTCCACTAGCACGGTCCACGCCAATCCCTCGCTGACACAGAGGATCCACTACCTGCGAGCCGAATCGTGACATCTGCTTTCTTGGGAGGGACACTCCATTCCCCCCTCCCCTCTGATTCCACCAGGGGGTCTTCTCTGTTGCTTCAAAGGGCGTCTGACTTCAAAGGAGATACAAACAACCAGCCAGACTCCCAATAAATGCAATACACAAAAGGACACACCGTACGAAAGACCTCTCACCCATGTCCTGGACAATCCATCACACACAGTCATAACTTATAATACACATATAGGATTTTAATAATCAGGCCTTGGGCCTGACACTGGTTTTTGGTATATTCAAATTAGCTGCTAACTGGCACAGACGAGGTTACTGCCTTCAACTGGCACTATGACGTAACCGCCGCCCGGCCCGCAGCACTGCTGGCTAATGAATATTCATATGTTCTCTTACAATCTGTCTCATCTCGGACGAGTCCTGGACGATACTGCGCATGCACCCTTACTCCAGCGCTGCTCCGGACAAATAAAGCAATGCTGAAGACTGCTTCCGGGTATAGTAGGAAATCCCGCGCATGCGCAGTGTCGTCCAGGACTCGGCCGAGATGAGACAGAGAGTGTAAGACAATGTATGAATATTCATTAGCCAGTTATGCTGCGGGCCGGGCGGCGGTTACGTCACAGTGCCAGTTGAAGACAGTAACCCCGCCCATGCCAGTTAGCAGTTAATTTGAATATACCGAAAACCAGCTACAACGGGCGATCGACGCAGCGAATCCGGGCAAGGTAGGACTCAAAATGTTCAGCATCTCCCGTACTATCCACAGGTACCCGTGGATAGTGCGGGACAAAACTTATGACAGTTTTTCTTTAAGGAATCTTCTGGATATCTGTAAGGAGGTATGATGCAGAGTACCCATGTGACCTTGATTGCCCAATATTAACCCCCAAATTGTCCTGTATATAGTGTAGGGTGGGAGGAGTAATTCAGTCTCTAACTCTGTGGGGAGTTAGAAGGAGCTGTGTGCAGAGCTCCATGTGAGCTGCAGTTTGGAAAGGAGTCGGAAGAAGTGTGAGGTGATTCCAAGGGAAGCCTAAAGAAAATCTCTTATCAAATCAACCCCACCATTCTGCAAATGTTTCCTGCACAGGAGTTGGTGAGTACATACTCTGGCGGTGTCAGTAAATTGGGTCTTAGCATAACCCTAGTCATCATAGGATATCTCCAAGTCTCAAGTCTGTCATATCTAGTAGTAAGTCAATTCAAGTTGGTGAAAAGCACCATAAGTCCCAGCAAGGCCACAGGGCTCCCACAGGTTACATTGCATCCCTTCTACTCTTCTCTGTACTACAAATATTGTACCATCTGCTCCTCGGACCGTGTAGGTTAACGGTGCCCTGGCGTCACCATTTGAAAAGTATATCTTGCACCCCTGTCACCACAGGTCATCATAGTGAAAGTGAGCCCTGCTATGGACACTTGTGTAAATGATTATCAGCCCATGTAAAAGGACATTTACACATAGGGTTTAATAGTAATCTGGAACTATGGATACACATATGTCTGCATAGGAGCTGCATACATGAAATGTATGATCAAAAAGATTGTTTAAAAATTGCTTAACTTTTATGCTAAAATGTTGATAAAAATATACATAAACTAAATATAGGGACAATAATTGTAAAATATGCTAACATTGTAGATATTCTCCAGATATTAACAGATGTAGTATGCTTGATTTCTGAGCTGTTAGTTAATATACTATGACATGACTAATAGGTTGTGTATGTGCATTTCTTGAGTAGTATAAGACAATAAAGCAGAGCTGGGAATCACATTTAGTGTATCAGATTTTATTAGAAGAAATAGTGCTTCATGTGGCAGTAACAGTTTGACAGGTGGTTTATTTTAGACCAAGAAAATAGAAAATGTCAAGATTCAAAAGGCTTTTTTTCCAGATGTAATCTGCTGTGGCCAGAAACTATGATGACTGGCGATAGTAGGGCCATGTCTCTGCTGTGATCAATAATGTCTAATGTATTTATAGCCAAGGGTGTTGATACTGGAAGGCAAAAAAGTACTCAATGTATCAACAATGAAACTTTTCTTAACAACCTGATACTGATACTAATTTCACACAACTGCCACTTATACACAGAAAAACCAAATGTGAACTATTACCTTACACAAACCACTTATCACAGTTTTTTTTCCCCAAAAGGGGCTTAAAGAGGTAGGGGATAAGATGCCTGATCGCAGCGGTCCTGCTGCTGGGGACCCCCATGATCTTGCACACAGCACCCCAGTTAAAATCAGTCCCCGGAGCATGTTCGCTCCGGGTCTGACTACCGGCGACCACGGGGCAGGCAACGTGTGACGTCACGCCTCCGCCCCGTGTCACGTCACGCTCCGCCCCTCAATGCAAGCCTATGGGAGGGGGCGTGACAGTGGTCGTTACTAGTGTTGCTCGCGAATATTCGCAAAGCGAATTTTATTCGCGAATATCGCATATTTGCGAATTCGCGAATATTCGCGAATATAGCACTATATATTCGTAATTACGAATATTCTTTTTTTGTTTTTTTTTTCACAGTACACATCACAGTGATCATCCCTCTCTGCTTCCAGCTTGTGTGGTGTAAAGATTAGGCTCTAATACTACTGTGTGAGACTGGTGTGCGAATTTTCGCATATGCAAAAATTAGCGAAAATAAAACGAGGGTACTACGAATATGCGAATATTCGCGAATATATGACGAATATTCGTCCATATATTCGCGAATATTCGCGAATTCGATTATGGCCCATGCTGCTCAACACTAGTCGTTACATTTAAATGGCCCCTTTCTACATTTTTATTATTGTCAACTACATTTTCTAGTCCCTGCCAGCCCACATAAAATGATTCCTGTTTAAAAATTAATATTAACTTTTTCTTTTGCCTTTGAATTTTCAGGAGTAGGAAGGAACCAGAAAATCCAGTGCTCAATATAAAAAATGGGGCTAAAAAGTAAAGTGGAAATAAAAAAATGTATGATTTAGAAAAAAAATGAGAATAGAAATTAGGAAATGCACTCCTCATTCATTTTTAATGTTGAGCGCTGAATATTCTGGTCCCTGCCCGCTCCCAAAAAGTGAAAGAAAAAAAAAATGTTAATGTTAATTTTTGTGGGCGGGCAGAGACCTAAAAATGTAGCTGATAATAATAAAAATGTAGAAAGTGGACATTTAAATGTAAAAATAATATATTTTTTATAATAAAAAATATATAAATATAACACTGGCGCAGTCGATATCTATTCAAGCTGCCTTGATACAAACAAGGTGGATCCCTGTAGTTCCACCCAAAGTGGTTAATATGATATAATGTATAAATTGTGTATCGGCGCTATGGAGGATAAAAATGATTGTATTAATGGCACTTACTGTGATTCTGGTGAAAAGTTCATACAAGATCGAAGCCAGAAAAAAGATACACTGTAGTCCACTAGAAAAAAAGGGATATATATGGAGGTTTATATCACCCTCTCTTCAAGATGGAGAATACCACATCCACAATTGGCGAGACCTACTCTGAAAACAGTCCTGTATTCTTCAGTATATAGCTGAATTATACATAGTTCTGCTTGTCCTATAGGCAGTTATTACGTTCATCCACTGCAGGGCTGTACAAATAATAGATCGTTTTAGTACTTGAAATTTATCTAAATAATCTCCCTCCTTCATGTATCCCATACAGATGTTAGGGCATTACACGCATACCAAATAGCTGCTGTGTTTCAATGCTTGTTAAGTCCGTTTCATCTTCGGTATTTCGGTGCGTCTTGTGTGACATGAGTAGGTAATTTGTCTGGTACCGGAGTCCGGAGAGTCAGGAAGCTGCACCCCCTTTTCATTTTCCATCTCAGATACAGTGACCACCTGACCTACGATGGCCCTGACATACCATCATTTCAACATACGATGGCCTCTCAGAGGCCATCACATGTTGAAGGCAGCATCAGCATACGATGCTTTTGTATGTCGGGATCATCGCATAAACGGCTATCCGGCAGCGCAGACTGCTTCAGCTGCCACCGGATAGCCGTTTACGGTGCCCCGTGTGGTCCGCTGACGATCACTTACTTGTCCTCGGGGCTCCGGCGCGTCCTCTTCGGGATCCCCTGTATCGTCGGCACTCTCCATCGTCGTCATCGCGTCGCTGTGCACGCCATCTTGTCATCCAATAGGAGCGGCGTGCATAGCGACGTGATGGCGGCGACGGAGAGCGAGGATGCCGGGGAAGCAGAGGCCTTGCCGGAGCGTCGGGGACACCCCGGGGACGCGGCGACGGCGATGGAAGGCGACATCCAGGGCAGCGGTGACACGTGAGTATAACCTCCAATAACAGTGGTCTTCAACCTGCAGACTTCCAGATGTTGCAAAACTACAACTTCCAGCATGCCCGGACAGTCGTTGGCTGTCCGGGCATGCTGGGTGTTGTAGTTTTGCGACATCTGGAGGTCCGCAGGTTGTAGACCTCTGTCCTATACTTTACATTGCACAGATCCCTCAACATACAATGGTTTCAACAAACGATGGTCCATTTGGAACGGATTACCATCGTATGTTGAGGGACCACTGTATAAGATTTTTCTCACATTTACATTTTATCTTATAACTAAAGCCTTACCATTATCAGATAAAGTACTAGTATATATGTAATTAAAAGATAACTCCTCCTGAAATGTTTTCGTGACACTAATGCTTGAATTATCTGATCCTTCTCATTAGGCAGAGTTACCTCTTACACTTGACATTCACTAACATTTTTTACAAAGGGCATGTCTGCTTCTTTTCTATAACACATCATCTTTGAGATCACTGAAGTGATCTATATTTTAAATTCCCCTTTTCCACCAGTTTCATGCAAGACCAGCTAGTGGCTGCTTTATACTGTGCTAGGAGCAATGATATATTACTATAATTACCACATACATTGAAACTCAATACTCTGCCTAATTCTTTGGTGTTCCATGCAGCAATGTTTCACTCAACAAATTGTAACACTGATGAAAATCAGTTGAAAAGTTATTAGATTTTAGATATATCATTATTTTTGTTTGCTATGGCCTTTTATAGCCTCCAGCAAAAAAAAAAAAAAAAAAAAAAAAGGGAATTTGGAGTAAAATTCTATTAAAAATTAATGTAAAAAAATGAAGAATAAAATATTACTCTGCTGAACTCGTAAATGTGAAGTACAATTTTACTGAATCATATTATTTCATTTCATAAAAATCAGTGCAGGATATGTTGAAGACAAGTATACTGTAGATCTTATATGTAAAAACATTACAATAATAAACAATAACATATAATACAAACAACATACACCGGTACAATATATGCAAAAATTTGTCCATATTAGTCCATAAATGTCCATCAAAGTATTTTATCATGCAGCCTCACTGTCACTAAACACCCACACCACTATAATAACAACCCCACATGTGTAAACTATACACTACTTTCTACTGATAAAATAATAACCCTAATCATAATAACAAAAACAACAATATAATAATAATAATAATAATAACAACTGAATATGCTGTTCAGTTTTGGTCACCTGTCCATAAAAGGGACACTGTGGAGCTGGAAAGGGTGCAGAGACGTGCGACTAAACTAATATGGGGCATGGAACATCTTAGCTATGAGGAGCGATTAAAGGAGTTACAAATGTTTTGTCTTGAGAAGAGACGTTTAAGGGGGGATATGATAAACGTATATAAGTATATTAATGGCCCATACAAAAAATATGGAGAAGAACTGTTCCAGGTTAAACCCCCCCAAAGTACGAGGGGGCACTCCCTCCGTCTGGAGAAGAAAAAGTTTAGTCTCAAGGGGCGACACGCCTTCTTTACCATGAGAACTGTGAACTTATGGAACAGTCTACCTCAGGAACTGGTCACAGAAGGAAAAATTAACAGCTTTAAAACAGGATTAGATACATTCCTGGAACAAAATAACATTAATACTTATGAAGAAATATAAAATCCCATCCCTTCCCCAATATCGCGCCACACCCCTACCCTTCAATTCCCTGGTTGAACTTGATGGACATATGTCTTTTTTCGACCGTACTAACTATGTAACTATATAACTATGTAACCTTATTACTAATATGCCAAAAACTAAACAAAAATTTCTGGTCTGGTTGCATTTTTCCTCACCCAAAATAATTAATTTGCGTAACAAACTACCAAACACCACAAACTAAAAACAATTTTGGCCCTGAGCTATTCCCTGATCACATGCTCCCAGTACATGATAACAGATGTCCATGAACCAGTCCAGGATTTTCTGAATATATAAAGTCCCACAGAACCCCTCTCCAATTTTACCCACCACCCAACCTAATACTTAAACCCTACTCAAGGGGCAAAACAACCACTAGAAATAAAACCGTTATAATACTACTATACAAACACTAAATATAAGCACTAAATTGATTGATACACAAACTACTGGTATACTGCATACATCTCCTATGACCAGATGCAGACAACAACTTGTAAATTCACTGGCCCCTGTAAAAAAAAAAAAAAAAATGATAGCAGGTACCAGATTTATGAAAAACTGGATGATTGTATTACTACGGCCAAAAAGTTTACAGGTCAGTCATATGTGCGTATTTATGTGGAGGCCCATTGCAGCTCTTAGCTTCAAGGAAAACCAGAAATAATAAGCCATAATAGGCTTGGCTGCTTCGGAAGATCTCTGCTTGTAATAAGGGGTATCTTGGCAACAAGCTTATTACAGGGTCCCCATACTGGGGCCACCAGTGATCCAGGGGAAACTTGATAGTCCTCATTCAATTACCCTTGATTCCCACCACAGGGGAATTAAGCATTAAAAATCTATGGGTTCATTCAAATCAATGGGTTGGCTGTGTAATGCAGGATAGTACAGGTCCTCCAGAGCTACAGAAACCTTGTAGTAGATGCTCTTCACTGACCAAGAGAAGATGATCCAGAACAGAAGTTCCCCATCCCATTAACGCCCAATTTTCTAATTCCCTAATAGGATACTGTTGTCAGAACCCGTGGGATTCAACGGTTCTGACAACTCTCTGTTTTGTTTTGGTTAGGGCTACGCCATGTTGTCTGGACCGGTCAGCTGACCTTGATTTGAGCACCTGGTCTGGGCCTATATAAGCTGGCAGTCTTCTAATCCTTGCCTGCTAAAGAGCTCTGTGTACTCCTAGCTAGCATTTATATTGTATCTGTTACATCTGCCATTTTGACCCTTTGGCTCCGTTCTCTGACTCTTCTCCTTGCTTTGCGAATTGGCTTATCTGTAACCTTTTGGTATCAATTTGGACTGTGGACAGTGATCTATTGTCTGTATGTTTAGTTATATTTCTGTTAGTCTGAATGGTTCCATTCTGTGTCCCGACCTCCGTCTGCATTATAGTTTATTATTTTGACTGGATTGCCCTCATTTATTGTATGTAGGGACCATCACCATGGTTATGGACCCGCTACGTAGGGCTGGTACGTAAGTAGGCAGGGATTGGGGGAGTGGGCGAGAATTGTGTGCACTCCTTCCCTGCCCAGACGTGAAATTTTAGCAGGCCAACATACCTGCATTTGCCTTGTTCCTGCTATGGAGGCCATGTCTGCTTTGGAGGAGTAAATGCATAGCTTGACTCAGCTGGTCCATGATTTAGCTGAAAGACTTCAGCAATATGAGTCTTCTCAGTCTCAGTCAGTATTAGTCCAGACCTTGACTCAGAGGTTGCAAGATCAGGAGCAGTTAGTTCAGAGCTTGCTAGCTGGAATTCAGGAGCTGAAGTCTGCCCGAACTCAGGTGTCATCTGTTCCTGCTCCAGCTCCTGTGGAGCCACAAGTTAGTCTCCCTGATCGATTTTCTGGTAACTGCAAAATGTTCAAAACCTTTTGTGAGAGCTGCAAATTGTACTTCAGGTTAAGGCCTTACACATCTGGTATTGAGGCCCAGAGAGTGGGTATTATTATGTTTCTTTTACAAGGGGGTCCCCAGGAATGGGTATTTTCCCTTGGTCCAGATGCTACGGAGTTGTCCGCAGTGGATTCCTTATTTGCAGGATTGGGTCTCTTGTGCGCTGAATCGGAGCATGCTGTGAACACTAAGAGTGAACTGCATACATTAAAGCAAGGTTGCAGACCAGTAGAGGAGTACTGTGCGGTTTTTAGAAAGTGGTGTGTGGCCTCCAACTGGAATACTCCAGCCTTGATTTGTCAGTTCAAACTAGGGTTATCTGACACCTTAAAGGACATGCTTGTAACTTATCCCTCTCCTGACACCCTTGACCAAGCCGTGACTTTAGCTGTGCATTTGGATAGACATTTGCGAGAACACAAACAGGAGTGTTCTTCTTCCTCTGTCTCTCCTGTCTTTCTTGACTCCTCTCCTGTCTCTAAATCTGTGCCAGAGGATGAACCTATGCAGATAGGGTCCATTCGTACCTCCTAAGAATGCAGGAGGTTTTGTCAACTCTATGGCCTGTGTTTTTACCATGGAGAGGACACTCATTTAATCGGATCCTGTATCAAGCGTCCGCATCCAAGATGTAATCAGGGAGGCCACTTGGGCGCACAGGTGTGTCATGTCCCTCAGAGAACTACACCTGGCAAAGTACTTCTGGAGGGCATTTTTTCATCTTCAGTGAAAACTGATGTTATACCTTAGACTGTCTTAGAACCAGTTTTACAGCAGCTTCTGACTAAATCTGTGTGTTGTGATATATTCAGCAAAAAATGTTTAGAGAATAATCATGTGGATTTGGAGTCTGAAAAGTGTGAAGATGATTGTGAGGACACCAATGAGTGGTGTGACAGTAAGGATGAGGATGCTGATGTAGAAATTGGTGATTCATCCATACCTCTTTACTCTCAGGTTGTGAAGGGTCCAGTGACCCCTCCTAAAAAGGGGGGGGGGGGTAATGTCAGAACCTGTGGGGTTAAACGGTTCTGACAGTTCTCTCTGTTCTGGTTTGTTTTGGTTTGGGCTACGCCCAGCTGTCTGGACTGCTCAACTGACCTTGATATGAGCACCTGGTCTGGGCCTCTACAGTGGGGCAAAAAAGTATTCAGTCAGCCACCAATTGTTCTCCATCTTAAAAAGATGAAAGCGGCCTGTATTTTTCATCATAGGTATACCTCAACTATGAGAGACATAATGAAAAAAAATCCATAAAATCTCTTTGTCTGATTTTTAAAGAATTTACTTGCAAATTATGGTAGAGAATAAGTGTTTGGTCAATAACAAAAGTTTATGCTCACTGTTCTGATACCACAGCATGAGATCTTGCGTGGAGCCCCAGATCGAGGGAGATTATCAGTGGTCTTGTATGTCTTCCATTTTCTAATAATTGCTCCCACAGTTGATTACTTCATACCAAGCTGTTTGCCTATTACAGATTCAGTCTTCTCAGCCTGGTGCAGGTCTACAATTTTGTTTCTGGTGTCCTTCGGCAGCTCTTTGGTCTTGGCCATAGTGGAGTTTGAAGTATGACTGTTTGAGGTTGTGGACAGGTGTCTTTTATACTGATAGCAAGTTCAAACAGGTGCCATAGTGGAGGACAGAAGAGACTCTTAAAGAAGAAGTTACAGGTCTGTAAGAGCCAGAAATCTTGCTTGTTTGTAGGTGACCATGTTAAAATGATTAATATACAATATAACTTATGCAAGGGTATACAAGATGGCTGACAAGAATCAAACCTAAAATGGATGCCATGACCTTTAGTAAAGTTAAGCTATAGTTGAATACTATAGATAGAATTGCTGAGGTATGCATAACACACTTTACTATTCTAAGAATAGTGAAGGGTAGTAATGTCCAATTAGTATGTAAGTTAAGCATGACATAATGTATACACCCTTAAGTTAAAGATATACTCAAACCAACCCACTAGGAGGAGATATATAGAGATAAGTATATTTATGGATATAAGGCGTAGTATAACCACGCCCACATATGTAAAGAACACACCCATACGTACGGTATTTAAGAAGACTGCATCATTATGGAAGTATTGTTAAGGCATCATTAAAGCATCATTAAGGCATCATGAAGCAAGACCATTGAAGTAAACCAAGCAAAGAGGAAGGAGGTGGAGCCAGACCAGTTTGATGAAGGAGGAAGCCATCTTAGATGAACTTTCCATGATGGATCCAGCCCACACAACCCTCAGTTGGTGAGATTGTTCTGAGAACATGCCTACACTTCCTACTGTTATTATTGTAATACTTAAGCAAGAACTGTTATCTACATAAGATTTACTAGTTTGTTCTGTTTGCCATATTTGTCTATGAGACTAAAATAAATGTATGATTGTTTACTTAATTTGACGTAACCTGAGTAATTTATTCCTCTCCAATGGTGACTGTGTCAAATGAAATTTGACCAGTATAAGAATGTAACAGACCAAATACTTATTTTCCACCACAATTTGCATATAAATTCTTTAAAAATCAGACAATGTGATTTTATAGATATTTTTTTTTCTCATTATGTCTCACATGGTTGAGGTATACCTATGATGAAAATTACAGGCCTTTCTCATCTTTTTAAGTGGGAGAACTTGCACAATTGGTGGCTGACTAAATAATTTTTTGCCCCACCGTATAAGCTGGCAGTCTCCTCCCAATCCTTGCCTGGTATGGAGCTCTGTGTACTCCTAGCTAGCATTTATATTGTATCTGTTATATCTGGAATTTTGACCCTTTGGCTCCACACTCTCACTCTTCTCCTGGCTTTGCGAATTGGCCTATCTGTAACCTCTTGGTTTTGACTGTGGACAGCGACTTATTGTGTGTATGTTTAGTTATTTTTCTGTTAGTCTGAGTGATTCCATTCTGTGTCCTGATCTCCATCTGCATAATAGTTTATTATTTTGACTGGACTGCACTCACTTATTGTATGTAGGGACTATCACCATGGTTACTGACCAGCTACCTAGGGCTGGTACGTAAGTAATCAGGGATAGGGGGAGTGGGTGAGAATAGTGTGCACTCCTTCCCTGCCTAGACATGACAACTGTAGGTGAAAATCGTCAGCACAAATAGAGAAACTTAGCCGCACATCCACCATTTGTATTTTTATCTACTTGCTTCTCAGCATAATTTAAAAAACTAACAGGTTGTTAGTATACATTTTGATCAAAAAGTACAAGCCCACTCGCCACGTCAAGGCCACCTAGTAAGAGTGGGTCCCTAACCTAACACTGGTTTAGCACTGGGTGGCAATCACTGCCTCCAGGACACCATGCCCACAGGGGGAACGACCCAGTGGCCAAGCAGCCCCACTGCTGCCCGACCAAGCCCCTGGCCTTGGGCCGCACCACCTCACAGACAAAGCAACACAGAATCAATGGACACCACGGAGAACAACACCAGTGTGAACATCTACCATGTGCTCCCTACCAGAGGGCTGGCAGAATGTTAGGAGGAAACCCTTATGTATTCTCCTGCTAATTAAAAATGCCTGGGTCGAATGGGTGGAGTGGAGTGCTCTCCATGGAAGAAGGAAGAGATTACAAATGTACAACACAAATAGAGAAACCATAGCAGCACATCCACCATTTGTATTTTGATCTACTTGCTTCTCAGCATAATTTAAAAAACTAACAGGTTGTTAGTATACATTTTGATCAAAAAGTACAAGCCCACTCGCCACGTCAAGGCCACCTAGTAAGAGTGGGTCCCTAACCTAACACTGGTTTAGCACTGGGTGGCAATCACTGCCTCCAGGACACCATGCCCACAGGGGGAACGACCCAGTGGCCAAGCAGCCCCACTGCTGCCCGACCAAGCCCCTGGCCTTGGGCCGCACCACCTCACAGACAAAGCAACACAGAATCAATGGACACCACGGAGAACAACACCAGTGTGAACATCTACCATGTGCTCCCTACCAGAGGGCTGGCAGAATGTTAGGAGGAAACCCTTATGTATTCTCCTGCTAATTAAAAATGCCTGGGTCGAATGGGTGGAGTGGAGTGCTCTCCATGGAAGAAGGAAGAGATTACAAATGTACAACACAAATAGAGAAACCATAGCAGCACATCCACCATTTGTATTTTGATCTACTTGCTTCTCAGCATAATTTAAAAAACTAACAGGTTGTTAGTATACATTTTGATCAAAAAGTACAAGCCCACTCGCTACGTCAAGGCCACCTAGTCAGGGTGGGTCCCTAACCTAACACTGGCATAGGGTCGGGTGGCGACCACTGCCTCCGGGACACCATGGCCACAGGGGGAACGACCCAGTGGCCAGGCAGCCCCACTGCTGCCCGACCAAGCTCCTGGCTTTGGGCCACACCACCCCACAGACAAAGCATCACAGAAACAATGGCCACCACAGAGAACCACACCAGTGTGAACACCTACCATATACTCCCTACCAAAGGACTGGGAGAATGTTAGAAGGAAAATCTGTTTTCTATACTTTAAACCTTTTTACAAGTTTAACTGTAACTAGCTGTTGAATAGTTCTCCCTTGGTGTCTAGTTTTATAATATAAAGGATATAGTATGCAGATGTTGCTTGATGATAAACTGTCTACTGAGGTAACATGTTGTTATGGATTAAGAACAAGTTTTATAAATATAAGGTATAGCCTTTACATTAAAGTAATTGTGTTGTGTATTGAGCATGTGTGGACCATTGGGGACATCAATGGCCAGGGCTTTTGGTATCCCTTTAGTCTTAAAAAACAAATGCATCAATAATTGCTAAAAGAGTATTTGTCAATTAAATTTTTTTTTTATATGTAGTAGAGACTTGTCAAAAGTTTTGATCAGTTAGGGTCTGAGTATAAACCCCTTAAGGACTCAACCCATTTTGGCCTAAAGGACTCTTACCTTTTCCGTTTTTTCCTCCTTGCCTTCAAAAAATCACAACTCTTTTATATTTTCATCCACAGATGAGTATGAGGGCTTGTTTTTTTGCGCAAACAGTTGTCCTTTTTACCTTAAATTGTATAGCGCAACCTAAAAAATGCTATTTGTATGGGGAAATTGAAAAGAAAACCGCAATTTTGCTAATTTTGGAAGGTTTCATTTGACATGTTAATATAAACCTGTTTTCTCTATTCTGTGGGTCAATACAATTAAAATGATACCCACGATTACATACTTTTCTATTATTGTACGGCTTTAAAAAAAATCTCAAACGTTGTAACCAAATTAGTACGTTTAAAATCCCTCTATTTTGCTGACCTATAACTTTTTCATTTTTCAGAATAAGTGGCTGGGTATGAGGGCTCATTTTTTGTGCAGTGATCTGTACTTTTTATTGATACCACATTTGCATACATAAAACTGTTCATACATTTTTTTTATCAATTTTTTTAAAATAAAATGTTACAAAAAAGCAGCAATTTTGGATCTTTTTTATATTTTTTTTACGTTCACGCCGTTTACTGTACAGGATCATTGACATTACATTTTAATAATTCCAATATTTATTCACGCCGCGATACCAAATAGGCTTATAATTTTTTTCTTTTTTTTTTTACACTTCTTGGGGGTAAAATGGGGAAAAGGGACAATTTACATTTTTTTTATTGGGGGAGGGGATTCTTTAAATCTTTTATTTTTTTTTTACTTTTTTTTACTAGGGCATAGCACTGATCAGTATTATTGGTCATCTTCTGCTTTGGTCTGCTCGATCTCAGACCAGAGCAGAAGACTCCTGGAGATGGACGAAGGCAGGAGAGGGGACCTCCGTCCGCCATTATGGATGATTGATCCTTGCGGCAGCGCTGCCGGTGATCCGATCATCCATTTTAGTGACCGCACTGCCACAGATGCCATGATCTGTATTGATTATGGCATCTGAGGGGTTAATGGCACACATCAGCACGATCGCTGATGTGCACCGTGTTACCGGCGGGCCCCTGGCTGCTGATCTGATGCTCGCAATCATGTACAGTAAGTAAATGTACATCCTGGTGTGTTAACTACCACTGCACCAGAACGTACATTTACATCCTGCGTCATTCAGGGGTTAAAGGAGTAAACCGGTGGAAAACAATTTTTTTTTTTAATCAACTGGTGCCATAAAGTTAAACAGATTTGTAAATAACTTCTACATAAACATTTTAATCCTTCCAGTACTTATCAGCTGCTGTATGCTCCACAGGAAGTTCTTTTCTTTTTATATTTATTTTCTGTCTGACCACAGTGCTCTCTGCTGATACCTCTGTCCATATCAGTAACTGTCCAGAGCAGGACAGGTTTGCTATGGGGAATTGCTTGTACTCAAACAATTACATTGATGTGATCTAAGGTGATAAAAAGTGCTCTACCCCAAGTGCAGTTGTGCACTTACGTTGGAGTGGAGGACCTGTACCTATGGATCACAATGTGGTTTCACTTCCGTGGTTAATGTAAACAATGACATTAGCTAACCCTCAAAACTGATGTAAAATTGAGACGTTAGCCAGTATATCCTTATATGAAGCCCGCACACTACGCCAAGGTTTCTCAAATGGTGCGGGACCTATCAGCTAACCTACCTGGCTAGATAAATAAAACCAGGAACCAAACTACGGAAGCCATAGGTCCGACTTGCAGATTGCTCCTCAATTACCACCAGTGTGGCCTGGGCACACATACAATGGGAGGGAGGAGACAAGCTACAAGCCCCACCCTGGTTGGTTCATTCATAGCAGGCCTCACAGGTGAAACCCTAATGCTACCCAGTAAGATAAAAGGGTGCATTAGTATAAGCCTTAACCCCTTCAGGACCGAGCCCTTTTTCACCTTAAGGACCGGAGCGTTTTTTGCAATTCTGACCACTGTCACTTTAAACATTAATAACTCTGGAATGCTTTTAGTTATCATTCTGATTCCGAGACTGTTTTTTCGTGACATATTCTACTTTAACTTAGTGGTAAAATTTTATGGTAACTTGCATCCTTTCTTGGTGAAAAATCACCAAATTTGATGAAAAAAATGAAAATTTTGCATTTTTCTAACTTTGAAGCTCTCTGCTTTATGAGTTTTTACTTTTGGAAGACACCAGAGGGCTTCAAAGTTCAGCAGCAATTTTGAAATTTTTCACAAAATTTTCAAACTCGCTATTTTTCATGGACCAGTTCACGTTTGAAGTGGATTTGAAGGGCCTTCATATTAGAAATGCCCCATAAAAGACCCCATTATAAAAACTACACCCCCCAAAGTATTCAAAATGACATTCAGTAAGTGTATTAACCCTTTAGGTGTTTCACAGGAATAGCAGCAAAGTGAAGGAGAAAATTCTAAATCTTCATTTTTTACACTCGCATTTTCTTGTAGACCCAATTTTTGAATTTTTGAAAGGGGTAAAAAGGAGAAAATTTTTACTTGTATTTGAAACCCAATTTCTCTCGAGTAAGCACATACCTCATATGTCTATGTTAATTGTTCAGCGGGCGCAGTAGAGGGCTCAGAAGGGAAGGAGCGTCAAATGGTTTTTGGGGGGCATGTCACCTTTAGGAAGCCCCTATGGTGCCAGAACAGCAAAAAAACACACATGGCATACCATTTTGGAAACTAGACTCCTCAGGGAACGTAACAAGGGGTAAAGTGAACCTTAATACCCCACAGGTGTTTCACGACTTTAGCATATGTAAAAAAAAAATTTTTTTTTTACCTAAAATGCTTGGTTTCCCAAAAATTTGACATTTTTAAAAAGTGTAATAGCAGAAAATACCCCCCAAAATTTGAAACCCAATTTCTCCCGATTCAGAAAACACCCCATATGGGGGTGAAAATTGCTCTGCTGGCGCACTACAGGTCTCAGAAGAGAAGGAGTCACATTTGGCTTTTTGAAAGCAAATTTTGCTCTGGGGGCATGTCGCATTTAGGAAGCCCCTATGGTGCCAGAACAGCAAAAAAAAAACACATGGCATACCATTTTGGAAACTAGACCCCTCGGGGAACGTAACAAGGGGTAATGTGAACCTTAATACCCTACAGGTGTTTCACGACTTTTGCATATGTGAACATTTTTATTTTTTTTTACCTAAAATGCTTGGTTTCCCAAAATTTTTACATTTTTAAAAAGGGTAATAGCAGAAAACACCCCCCAAAATTTGAAGCCCAATTTCTCCCGATTCAGAAAACACCCCATATGGGGGTGAAAAGTGCTCTGCTGGCGCACTACAGGTCTCAGAAGAGAAGGAGTCACGTTTGGCTTTTTGAAAGCAAATTTTGCTCTGGGGGCATGCCACATTTAGGAAGCCCCTATGGTGCCAGAACAGCAAAAAAAAAACACATGGCATACCATTTTGGAAACTAGACCCCTCGGGGAACGTAACAAGGGGTAATGTGAACCTTAATACCCTACAGGTGTTTCACGACTTTTGCATATGTGAACATTTTTAATTTTTTTTTACCTAAAATGCTTGGTTTCCCAAAATTTTACATTTTTAAAAAGGGTAATAGCAGAAAACACCCCCCAAAATTTGAAGCCCAATTTCTCCCGATTCAGAAAACACCCCATATGGGGGTGAAAAGTGCTCTGCTGGCGCACTACAGGTCTCAGAAGAGAAGGAGTCACGTTTGGCTTTTTGAAAGCAAATTTTGCTCTGGGGGCATGCCGCATTTAGGAAGCCCCTATGGTGCCAGGACAGCAAAAAAAAAAACACATGGCATACCATTTTGGAAACTAGACCCCTCGGGGAACGTAACAAGGGGTTAAGTGAACCTTTATACCCCACAGGTGTTTTATGATTTTTGTATATGTAAAAAAAAATTTTTTTTTTTACCTAAAATGCTTGTTTTCCCAAAAAATTTACATTTTTAAAAAGGGTAATAGCAAAAAATACCCCACAAAATTTGAAGCCCAATTTCTCCCGAGTACGGCGATACCCCATATGTGTCCCTAAACTGTTGCCTTGAAATACGACAGGGCTCCAAAGTGAGAGCGCCATGCGCATTTGAGGCCTAAATTAGGGACTTGCATAGGGGTGGACATAGGGGTATTCTACGCCAGTGATTCCCAAACAGGGGGCCTCCAGCTGTTGTAAAACTCCCAGCATGCCTGGACAGTCAGTGGCTATCTGGCAATACTGGGAGTAGTTGCTTTGCAACAGCTGGAGGCTCCGTTCTGGAAACAGTGGCGTACCAGACGTTTTTCATTTTTATTGGGGAGGGGAGGGGGGCTGTGTAGGGGTATGTGTATATGTAGTGTTTTTTACTTTTTATTTTATTTTGTGGTAGTGTAGTGTAGTGTTTTTAGGGTACAGTCACACGAGCGGGGGTTCACAGTAGTTTCTCGCTGGCAGTTTGAGCTGCGGCAGAAAATTTGACGCAGCTCAAACTTGCAGCCGGATACTTACTGTAATCCTCCGCCCATGTGAGTGTACCCTGTACGTTCACATTGGGGGGGGGGGGAACATCCAGCTGTTGCAAAACTACAACTCCCAGCATGGACAGTCTATCAGTGCATGCTGGGAGTTGTAGTTTTGCAACCGCTGGAGGCTCCGTTTTGGAAACAGTGACGTACCAGACCTTTTCATTTTTATTGGGGAGGGGAGGGGGGCTGTGTAGGGGTATGTGTATATGTAGTGTTTTTTACTTTTTATTTTATTTTGTGTTAGTGTAGTGTTTTTAGGGTACAGTCGCACGGGCGGGGGGTTCACAGTAGTTTCTCGCTGGCAGTTTGAGCTGCGACAGAAAATTTGCTGCAGCTCAAACTTGCAGCCGGATACTTACTGTAATCCTCCGCCCATGTGAGTGTACCCTGTACGTTCACATTGGGGGGGGGGGGGGAGAAACATCCAGCTGTTGCAAAACTACAACTCCAAGCATGTACGGTCTATCAGTGCATGCTGGGAGTTGTAGTTTTGCAACAGCTGGAGACACACAGGTTGTGAAACACCGAGTTTGGTAACAAACTCAGTGTTTTGCAACCAGTGTGCCTTCAGCTGTTGCAAAAGCTACAACCCCCAGCATGTACGGACAGCGGACACACTGGTTTACTACTTAACTCAGTGTGCCTTCAGCTGTTGCAAAACTACAACTCTCAGCAGTCACCGACAGCCAACGGGCATGCTGGGAGTTGTAGTTATGCAACCACCAGATGCACCACTACAACTCCCAGCATGCACTTTAGCTGATTGTGCAAGCTGGGAGTTGTAGTTACACAACAGCTGAAGGTACACTTTTACATAGAAAGAATGTGCCTTCAGCTGTTGCAAAACTACAAGTCCCAGCATGCCCATTAGGGCATGCTGGGAGTTGTGGTGGTCTGCCTCCTGCTGTTGCATAACTACAGCTCCCAGCATGCCCTTGTTGCATGCTGGGAGCTGTTGCTAAGCAACAGTAGGAGGCTGTCACTCACCTCCAACGATCCTCGCCGCACAGGTCAGTCCCTCGTCGTCTCCGCCGCCGCCGCTGCTCCTGGGGCCCCGATCCCAACAGGGACGCCGGGGATCGGGGTCCCCAGCACCGGGGGTCGTCTTCCCGCACCCGCTCACGTCCTCCGAAAGAGGGGCGGAGCGGGTTGCGGGAGTGACACCCGCAGCAGGCGCCCTGATTGGTCGGCCGGTAATCCGGCCGACGAATCAGGGCGATCGTGAGGTGGCACCAGTGCCACCTCACCCCTGCTGGCAATGGCTGTTTGGGGCCGTCTCTGACGGCCCCGATCAGCCAGTAATTCCGGGTCATCGGGTCACTGGAGACCCGATTGACCCGGAATCTGCCGCAGATCGCTGGACTGAATTGTCCAGCGATCTGCGGCAATCGCCGACATGGGGGGACATAATGACCCCCCTGGGCGATATGCCGGGATGCCTGCTGAACGATTTCAGCAGGCATCCGGCTCCGGCTCCCCTCCGGCTAGCGGTGGGGGCCGGAAATGCTCAGGGCGTATCCATACGCCCTCGGTCCTTAAGGACTTGGAAACGGGGGCGTATGGATACGCCCTATGTCCTTAAGGGGTTAAGCAAAGACATGTCGGCGTATATATTTGCAGGAACGTGGTTATAGCAGGAAACTCAACCCTAAGTGCAGTAGTGCACCTTTGCTGGGGTGGAGATCCTGCACTTGTAAACCGTTGCTAAGGGCGATCCCCAGCAAAAATTGCATACAATGGAGGATGCCTGCAGACGGTCACAAGTACCACAGTGACATCCTGACACCTAATAAACGTGTATGTGGATGCTTTAACCATGACTAACTTTAAACAAACAATTACATTGATGTGATCTAAGGTGAGGAAGGAATTGCTTGTACTCCTAACATGAACAGAGGTGTCAGCAGAGAGCACTATGGTCAGAATTCCAGAAATAAATACAACTTCCTGTGCAGCATACAGCAGCTGACAAGTACTGGAAGGATTAAAATTTTTAAATGGAAGTAATTTACAAATCTGTCTAACATTCTGGCACCAGTTGATTTAAAAAAAATGTTTTCCACCGGAATACCCCTTTAAGACCCCAACACATTGCAAGAAAGAGGGGAGAGAAGCGCATGGCTAAGCGCTTCATTCATTGCTCAATGTGCTTGCCATCAAAATGGTCCCATAAACTTACACGAGGAGTCTCTCTTTGTCACGGGGTACAGAACTGGAAGAGAACTTGCTTAGTGGGCACTTCTCCCGGCTCGTATTATCAATTGGTCAAACCCGACCGAACAAAACTTTTGACATGTCTCTACAACGTGTCCAATTTTTTTTTTTTTTTATGTGACAGTGCCCATTTAAGGGGTTTTCCAGACTTTTTAAAATAGGCCATCAATATTAAAATGGAGGTGGTTTTAAGTCCAGATACCTTAATGGGGGGAAAATTGCTAATTATGTATGAAAGGTGTCCACAACTGACAATCCATTTTGCAAGAAACCCCCCCCCCCCCCCCCAAGTTAGGATTACCACTGTGTATCCTGTACTAGGCAGCAGCCATACCCAAAATGAAACCAGCACTGTTCTCTTGTAGACAAAAGTACCTACTTCTGCTTTAAAAGGAACAGTGCTTCCCTCTGCCTATTAAAGGTGTACTCCGCCCCTAGACATCTTATCACCTATCCAAAGGATAGGGGATAAGATGTCTGATCGTGGGCATCCCGCCGCTGGATACCCCCGCGATCTCAATGCTGCACCTGGCTGCACCACAGCCATCATGCCCCCTCCCATAGACTTGCATTGAGGGGGCATGGCCGTGATGTCATGTGTGGGGCATGATTGTGATGTCCACCCTGCATTGACAGTCTTACGGCATGGAGCAAACTTCGCTCCATGCACCAGATGTCTGGGGTGCCACAGCCTAGATTGCGGGGTTCCCAGTGGCGGGAGCCTGGCGATCAGACATCTTTATCCCCTAGATAGGGGATAGGGGATAAGATGTCTAGGGGTGGGGTATCCCTTTAAACTTCATGCAAGGAACTTAGTCACACTACTAAAGAGAGATATAAGGGAATTTATTCCTCACACTCATTAAAGCAGTGGTCTCAAACTGTGGCCCTCCAGATGTTGCAAAACTTGAAGTTTTGCAACACCTGGAGGGCTACAGTTTGAGACTACTGCAGTAAAGTAACAGATTAGAAGCAAAATACACATATACAAGGTGTTACGCCGAGCTCTCCGGGTCCCTGCTCCTCCCCGGAGCACTCGCGGCGTTCTCCTGTCTGCAGCGCCCCGGTCAGACCCGCTGACTGGGAGTGCTGCAGTGTCACTGCCGGCGGGGATGCGATCCGCGTAGCGGGACACACCCCACCGCGGGTCGCATCCCAATCCACTCACCTGTCCCGTTCCCCAGCTGTCACGTCCCGGCGCACGCGGCCCCGCTCTCTAGGGCGCGTGCGCCAGCTCTCTGAAATTTAAAGGGCCAGTGCACCACTAATTGGTGCCTGGCCCAATCAGTTGTCTGTCACTCCCATTCATATAAAAACCCACTTCCCCTTCCTGTCCCTGCCGGATCATGTTGCCCTAGTGCCCTGAGAAAGCTTTTTGTGTATTTCAAGCCTGTGTATCCCTACCCTTGCCGTTGCCCCTGACTACGACCCTTTGCTGCCTGCCCTGACCTTCTGCTACATCCGACCTTGCTCTTGCCTTGTCCCTGTGTAACGCGCCTGTCTCAGCTGTCAGTGGGGTTGAGTCGCTATCGGGTGGAACGACCTGGGTGTTACCTGCCGCTGCAAGTCTATCCCACTTTGCGGCAGGCTCCGGCCATGGATCCCGCTGAGGTCCCGCTGCCTAGTGTCGCTGACCTAACCACCGTGGTCACCCAGCAATCGCAGCAGATAGCGCAACAAGGACAGCAGCTGACTCAACTGACCGTTATGCTGCAAAAGCTTCTGCCGCAACTACAGCAACCATCTCCTCTGCCAGCCCCTGCATCTCCTCCGCAGCGAGTGGCTGCTCCCAGCTTCCGCCTGTCTCTACCGGACAAGTTTGATGGGGACTCTAAACAGTGCCGTGGATTCCTGTCCCAGTGTTCCCTACACCTGGAGATGATGTCGGACCAATTCCCTACTGAACAGTCTAAGGTGGCTTTCGTGGTCAGTCTCTTGTCTGGAAAGGCCTTGTCATGGGCCACACCGTTTTGGAACCGCAACGATCCCGCCACAGCTACTATCCAGTCCTTCTTCTCTGAAGTACATAGTGTTTTTGAGGAGCCAGCCCGGGCTTCCTCAGCCGAGACTGCTTTGCTGAACCTTGTCCAAGGGAGTTCTTCTGTGGGCGAATACGCCATCCAGTTCCGCACCCTCGCCTCAGAGCTGTCCTGGAATAATGAGGCCCTCTGCGCGACCTTCAAGAAAGGCTTATCCAGTAACATCAAAGATGTCCTGGCCGCACAAGAAATTCCTGCTAATCTGTCGGAACTCATCCATTTGGCCACCCGCATGCGTTTCTCGGAAAGATGCCAGGAACTTTGACAGGAAAAGGATCTTGTTCGCACCAGGCGGTTTTTCTAGCCAGCTCCTCTCTTCGAACGTCCTTTGCAATCTGTTCCTGTGCCTTCCGCCGAGGAGGCTATGCAAGTGGATCGGTCTCGCCTGACCCTACAAGAGAGGACTCGCCGCCGAAATGAGAATTTGCGCCTGTACTATGCTAGTACCGAACATTTCCTAAAAGACTGTCCTATCCGCCCTCAGTGTCAGGAGAAACACACGCACCTTCTTCACAAGGGTGAAACGACACTTGGTGTGAATTCAGCCTCTCCACGTCTGACTGTACCTGTATGGATTTCTCCTTCCGCCAACTCCTCCATCTCAGCAGTGGCCTTCTTGGACTCAGGTTCTGCAGGAAACTTTATCTTGGCCTCTTTCGTTAATAGGTTCAGTATTCCAGTAACCCATCTCGTTAAGCCGCTCTTTATCTCTTCTGTAAACGGACAGAAATTGGACTGCACTGTGCGCTACCGCACTGAACCCCTGCCCATGAGCATTGGACTTCACCATGAAAAAGTGAATTTTTCGTTCTGCCTAACTGCACCTCTAAAGTTCTTCTCGGCCTGCCATGGCTCCAGCGTCATGCTCCTACCCTCGACTGGACCACCGGGGAGATCAAAAGTTGGGGTCCTTCTTGTCTCAAGCGATGTCTCACATCTTCTCCCACTTGTCAAACCCCTGAGGCTTCATCTTTACCGGGCCTTCCCAAGGCTTACCAAGACTATTCAGATGTATTCTGCAAAAAGCAAGCAGAGGTCCTACCTCTACATAGACCTTTTGATTGTCCCATTGACCTTCTTCCTGGTACCAATCCGCCCCGTGGCAGGATTTACCCTCTGTCAGCCCCAGAGACTCAAGCCATGACGGAGTATATCAAGGAGAACCTAAAGAGAGGTTTTATTCGGAAATCCTCATCCCCTGCTGGAGCGGGGTTCTTCTTTGTTTCTAAAAAGGATGGATCCTTACGCCCATGTATTGACTACCGCGGTTTAAACAAGATTACCATCAAAAACCGCTATCTCCTGCCTTTGATCTCCGAACTCTTTGACCGTCTACGTGGAGCAAGTATCTTCACCAAACTGAACTTAAGAGGCGCGTGTAATCTTATTCGCATCCGTAAAGGTGATGAGTGGAAAACCGCTTTCAATACCAGAGATAGACATTTTGAATATCTAGTTATGCCCTTTGGCCTCTGCAACGCCACTGCAGTCTTCCAGGACTTTGTTAATGAGATCTTTCAGGACTTATTGTATACCTGTGTTGTGGTCTACTTGGATGACATCTTGATTTTTTTGTCTAACGTAGAGGAACACCGTCGTCATGTCCGTCATGTGCGTCAAAAACTCAGTGAAAACCACCTGTACGCTAAATTCGAAAAATGTCTCTTTGAATGCAACAGTCTTCCTTTCCTAGGTTACCTAGTCTCTGGCCAAGGGCTTCAAATGGATCCAGATAAACTGTTGGCGGTTTTGGATTGGCCACGCCCTTCTGGACTCCGCACTATCCAACGCTTCCTGGGATTCGCCAACTATTATCGACAGTTTATTCCCCACTTCTCCACCATTGGGGCCCATATTGTGGCTCTGACCAGGAAGAATGCTAATCCTAAATCGTAATAGACAGACAAGGAGAGCGCTCCTAGTGTGATAGCGTAATGTAAAAGCAAAGATAATAGACAAGAAAACTTGCTCACCAAGTCTAGTTGTACTGCAACCAAGTACAACTATGGTGAAGGCGTGAAGTGACCCTGCAACGGGCGAAGAGCGGCAGCTGCTCCTGGACACACAGGCGAAGAAATTAAGCGGATCCCTCCAGGGAACAAACCAGGATAGAGGCAGCGCACAGGACTTCAAAGGTAAAATGGTTTATTTACCCGGCATGCAACGCGTTTCGCTGGATAACCAGCTTCATCAGGCATGTTGAGGGTGGAGATACATAGGGTATTTATACACAACAGTTAACCCGCACATTGCTGGAATAAAAGCAATAGGCATATCCAATTTCTCTAGTTGGGTATGTGGATATATATAATTTTGTTATTTATTTATTTTTATATATTTTTTTGTATTTTACTATTTTTTATATGTGTGTTTTATGGTCCCCGCCTATTGCTTTTATTCCAGCAATGTGCGGATTAACTGTTGTGTATAAATACCCTATGTATCTCCACCCTCAACATGCCTGATGAAGCTGGTTATCCAGCGAAACGCGTTGCATGCCGGGTAAATAAACCATTTTACCTTTGAAGTCCTGTGCGCTGCCTCTATCCTGGTTTGTTCCCTGGAGGGATCCGCTTAATTTCTTCGCCTGTGTGTCCAGGAGCAGCTGCCGCTCTTCGCCCGTTGCAGGGTCACTTCACGCCTTCACCATAGTTGTACTTGGTCGCAGTACAACTAGACTTGGTGAGCAAGTTTTCTTGTCTATTATCTTTGCTTTTACATTACGCTATCACACTAGGAGCGCTCTCCTTGTCTGTCTATTGCTGTTTAAGGTCCCTCCCCTTGGATTCCTGAGGAATCGTTGTTGGATGTAGCTGCACTCAGTGTGATATCGGCCATTTGCCTCGTGGTATCCTGGTTTGTCTGTTTTGGTTCAGACACCTGCTTGAAGAATCTGATTTCGTCTACTGGTGACGTTTATTACTTCTGTTGTTATATTTCAATATGGATTTTCTATTGGACCGTGAGTCTGCACGAGACACGATTATTTCCCAACTTATCGGTAACGTTACAGTCCAGAAATTGTTGGAACCTGAGTTAAATCAGGACACACCGTCTGATGTGGACATTAAGACATTGAATGAACTTTTTAAACAATATGAAGATATTTGTAAGCTAGAAATACAACAGAGTATTGATGTACTTTTTCTGTCCAGATATGCAGCTAAACACATTTCGCCTAGAGGTCTCCGTCCTTCGATTGAGTCCTCTTTCCCAAATGATGTTATTTTCTCCCGTGATTGGGAAGCTTTTCTTGAAACCTGTTCACAAGGCATGATTGAGCGCTTGTGGGCTAAACGTAATAGTTTATCAAAAAATTATCTAGAATCTGCACGCAATATTAGAACTTCTTTGACACCTTATAGTCATTATGGTATTTTTAGAAAAATGGATGCTGCTGTTTTAAATAGGTAAAAAAAATTTGAACTTGATATAATTAATAAAAAAGCACATAAGTTTAATAGGGATTTGAATGACTATGCCTGTGGCCAAGTTCGTAAATGGCCCAGATATAGCCATAACAATCCCAAACATATGGGAACCAATCACGATTTTGCCGCCGATTCCCCTGGCTTACCATCGTCAGTAGGTGTTCACACTACTGGTAAAGTCGATGCGACTATAGCTGTTACACCTTCAGTAGAAACATCTACCAGTACCCAGATGGGCTCTAACGTCAATAATACGAATAAGGTTTTGAATTCAGATTCCAGACCACAGAATATGGGTGCAGTCCCGAAAAGATTTTTAAATACGAATTCTAGTGGTTACGCAAATAAGAATAATTATAAAGGGAAATATAATGTAAAAAACCATCATGATTCGAGGTCTCCTCCCAACGGGAGTCGTTTGATTTATAACTCCAGATTTCACAAAAAACAGAACACGCCAAGGGTATCCATAGACCCTCAGTTATTGGTTATGCCATGTGAAAACCAACTTGGAAAAGGATTACAACAAGTTACCTCTTCACCAAACAAATATATTAATACTAATCGATCTATGAATATGGTATTGCATGCTGCTCCTCCATTGCAACATGCAAACCATGTTCCAAATATTTCGCAATTTGAAAAACGATTTCAGAAACTACCGCAACATGTGAATCCGATTCATATAATTGATCCACCTGTTGACGAACCCTGTGGTGATGAATCCATGTCAGAAGATACCATTTTCAATAGCTCTATACTTACGGTACATAATGTTTCTTCCTCTACTCTGCTTCATAGTCCGGTAGACACTAATTCTGATTCTAGCCTTTTTTTAGGCTCCCGTCCTATAATTGCCAGCACTGTCACACTCCAACATATGGAGGAGTGTGTCACCACCAACCGTATCACCCAATATTTTCAGCCAATTGCAACAAAGTCAATAAAAAGAAAATTCGGCATCGAGGTTGCAGGGGAGGTAGAAAAAATAAATCAAAAAGGTTCCAGTCCAGATTTCAAGAAGAACAAAAATCTATTACAATAAATTCCGAATCAAGTTTTCCTAAGAACATAGTTAGAGATAGTGATGGTAAAATAAAAAAAATTTCAATTTATCTTCTTACGTCTTGGCCCAAAATGAGAGTGATTTATTATCAAAAGGGTTATCCTTTTGTCCAGTTTCCTTACCAAACAATTTCCAACTATTTTTAGATTTGAATCGTTTTACACGTAAACTTACATTAAGTAGACACTTCTCCCTTTCGAATAAACGTAACATCTCAGTAGAGGACCCATTGTTGGGGCAATCTAATACAAATGTTTCATCATCCTTTGACACCATAAGGAATACTGAAATTAAGCATGTAAAAGTAACCCCCCCGTCATCTTTCTATCCTATCCATAATAAAGGCCCTTATGTGGATACTTTTTATCAGATTGTTTCAAAAGAACTTTGTTCCTTACGTGATAGCCATAATTTTGGCAAAATACAAGACAATCTAAGTATTGTTGAACGACAGGCTGTAAAAAGTCTACAGGATAATTCCTCTATAATTATCCACCCCGCTGATAAGGGGGGTGGTGTTGCAGTTCTGGATAGATCTGCGTATATTGATGAGGCCCTCAGAATCCTTTCCGACAAGGAATACTATGAAATTTTGACGAATGATCCCTCCCCTAGATATTTTGCGGAATATAAAGAACTTATAAAAAATGCTACTGATAATAATTTGTTAAATAAAAAAGAATGTGATTTTTTATCAGTGAAAAATTATTCGTTACCTATCTTTTACTACTTACCTAAGTTGCACAAATCCTTGTTTTGTCCCCCTGGACGTCCTATTATATCTGGTGTTGGTTCACTCACTTGTAATTTATCACATTATATAGATTTATTTCTACAACCTTTTGTTCTCTCTCTTCCCTCCTATCTTAAAGATTCTACACAGCTAATTAGGGAGGTTAGCAATATTATTTTTCCAGCTGATTTTTTGTTTTTGACTCTTGATGTTTGTGCACTTTATTCTAATATTACCACCTCTATAGGTCTAGCGGCCATAAAGGAGGTTCTCCTCTCAGATGGTAATTTTTCACTCACCCAAGCACTGTTCATTATTGAATCTATTTTTTTTAATTTTAGAACACAATATTTTTTAGTTTTAATGATATCATTTACAGACAATGCAGGGGCTGTGCGATGGGGACTCGATTCGCCCCCAGTTATGCTAATTTGGTCATGGGGCGTTTCGAGTCCTCACATATCACACAGTCCCCTGTTTTTAATCGGTATGTCGCCTTTTATAGGCGATATATTGATGACCTGTTCATTATTTGGACAGGCTCCTCCTCTCAAGCACATGATTTTGTTGACACTCTTAATTCTAACACCTGGGGTCTAAAATTTACCATTTACTGCTCTTCTTCCTCTATTGACTTTCTTGATCTTCAACTCAGAAAGGATTCGGATGGCCGTATAAAAACAAAAACATTTTTTAAACCAGTGGACATAAACAGTCTATTGGATTTCAATAGTTCCCATTATCCCCAGTGGATCCGTAATGTGCCCTATGGGCAATATTTGCGTATCAGAAAAAATTGTACATCTAATTCTGACTTTTTGGAACAATCACGTATTTTACAGAATCGCTTTAGAGAGAAAAACTATCCAAAATCGATTCTAAATAAAGCTTTTAATCAGGCTAAGGGACAACGACAAGAGGATTTGATAATTGATAAAACTAATGCGAATGATATTAAGAAAGAAATTATAAATCTCACAATCGATAAATGTCAAATTGATTGTAAAAATAATAAAAAATCCAAGAAGAATTATAGTCACAATTTCGTTACCAATTTTAATTGCGCAGCACCCAAGATAAAAACAATATTCAATAAATATTGGTATATATTAAAAGGTGATCCGATACTTAAAGATATACTACCCGACCACCCAGGTGTCACATTCCGCAGATCACAAAATCTGCGTAATTTGGTGGCCCCCAGTGACGGTCTTAAGAATAATCGTTTTGTTGTATCTAATCGTGTAGGACAGGATAATGGCACTATCCCCTGTGGTAAAATGAGATGTAAATGCTGCATCATGATAGAAAAAGGTGATAATTTTGTTTGTAATATTTCGAAAAATGTATTTCGGATTAAGGGAACGCATGATTGCGAAAGCAGCTATGCGGTTTACCTTTTATCTTGTATTTGCGGTTTGCAGTATGTGGGCCGCACTGTTCAGACAGTGCGGTCCCGCATGAATAAACATCGTTCCAATGTGGGAAGACAATTCATGCTACACAGTGTCTCACGACACATATGTCAAATACACTCCGGGAATTTTGACTGTCTTAAATTAAAAATCATTGAAGTCATACCATCTATTATAAAAAATCGTTTCCAAAGGCTAATTAATAGAGAATCATACTGGATTTTTTCACTTGGTTCCCTTTTCCCTGGTGGTTTAAATGAGATGATTGAGAACGCTGTGTGACTTGACTTGCCTTCTATTATCATAACATATTATAAATATATTACAAATCTATTGACATATTTTATATTTTATATCTTATGTATTTACATATCCAATTTCTCTAGTTGGGTATGTGGATATATATAATTTTGTTATTTATTTATTTTTATATATTTTTTTGTATTTTACTATTTTTTATATGTGTGTTTTATGGGCTCCCGCCTATTGCTTTTATTCCAGCAATGTGCGGGTTAACTGTTGTGTATAAATACCCTATATATCTCCACCCTCAACATGCCTGATGAAGCTGGTTATCCAGCGAAACGCGTTGCATGCCGGGTAAATAAACCATTTTACCTTTGAAGTCCTGTGCGCTGCCTCTATCCTGGTTTGTTCCCTGGAGGGATCCGCTTAATTTCTAATCCTAAATCGTGGCCTCCACAAGCGGATGAGGCCTTCAATCACATCAAAGCTGTCTTCGCCTCTGCACCAGTTCTGTCCAGACCTGATCCGTTAAAACCATTCTTCCTGGAAGTAGACGCTTCCTCAGTCCGAGCCGGAGCCATGCTTCTGCAAAAAAACGCTACCGGACGTAATATTACTTGTGTTTTTTTCTCAAAGACTTTCTCTCCGGCAGAAAAGAACTACTCTATTGGAGATAGCTGGCCATCAAGTTAGCACTTGAGGAGTGAAGACATCTATTGGAGGGTTCCAAACACCCCATTTATACTGACCACAAGAATTTGTCTTACCTCCAGTCCGTTCAGCGTCTGAATCCTCGCCAGGCTAGATGGTGGTTGTTTTTTGCCCGCTTCAACTTCGAGATACACTTTCGTCCCGCTGACAAGAATGTCAGAGCTGATGCCCTTTCTCGTTCCTCTGATGCCTCTGAGTCGTAAACCTCTCTGCAGCATATTATACCACCTGAGTGCCTGGTCTCCTCTGCTCCAGCCTCTCTGGGGCAAACCTCCCCTGGAAAGACTTTTGTTCCTCCACACCTTCGCCTCAAGATCCTCAAATGGGGGAATTCTTCTCACCTGGTTGGTCATGCTGGCATTAAAAAGTCCACTCAGCTAATCTCCCGTCTGTATTGGTGGCCTACACTAGAGGGTGACGTTACTGATTTTGTTCGGGTCTGTACTGTTTGTGCCCGGGATAAAACCCCTCGCCAGAAGCCTGCTGGACTCCTCCTTCCTTTGCCCGTCCCTGAGCAACCATGGTCCCAAATTGCCATGGATTTCATTACAGATCTTCCCGTATCCCATGGCAACAAGGTCATCTGGGTGGTCGTTGATCGTTTTTCCAAAATGGCTCACTTCATTCCGCTTCCAGGCCTTCCTTCTGCGCCACAGTTGGCGAAGCAATTTTTTCTGCACATTTTTCGTCTTCACGGGCTTCCCACGCATATTGTCTCGGATAGAGACATTCAATTTGTGTCAAAATTTTGGAGAGCTCTCTGTAATCAATTAAAGATCAAATAAAATTTCTCGTCCTCCTATCACCCCCAATGCAATAGACAAGTGGAAAGAGTAAACCAGATTCTTGGTGACTACTTGCGACTTTTTGTCTCCTCCCCCCCAAGATGATTGGGTCGACCTTCTGCCCTGGGCTGAATTCTCGTACAATTTCAAAAATTCTGAATCCTCCGCCAAATCCCCATTCTTTGTGGTGTACTGCAGTCACCCTCTGCCCCCCCTCCCCATTCCCCAAATCCCCATGCCTTTGTGGAGTTCCTGCCGTGGATGAAGTAACCCGGGACTTCTCCGTTATCTGGAAAGAGACTCAAAAGTCGTTCCTACTGGCCTCGTCTCGAATGAAGAGACATGCAGATAGAGAGAGAAGAACTCCTCCTGTCTTCGCTTCTGGTGACAAAGTGTGGCTCTCTGCCAAATATATCCGGTTTCGTGTTCCTAACTACAAGCTGGGTCCACGTTACCTTGGACCATTTAAAGTCAAAAGTCAAATCAACTCTGTCTCCTACAAGCTTCATCTTCCTCCTTCTCTTCGTATTCCTAACTCCTTTCATGTTTCCCTTCTCAAACCTCTCGTTCTGAACCGCTTTTCCCCCAAGGTCACTGCTCCTGCTCCTGTCTCTGGCTCCTCTGATGTCTTCGCGGTAAAAGAAATCCTCGATTCCAAGTTTGTCAGAGGTAAAAGATTTTTTCTTGTTGACTGGGAGAATTGTGGCCCCGAAGAGAGGTCTTGGGAGCCCGAGGACAATATCCTTGACAAGGAGCTCATCCATTGGTTCCTGGGATCCAAAAAGAGGGGGAGACCAAAGGGGGGGGGGTACTGTTACGCCGAGTGCTCCGGGTCCCTGCTCCTCCCCGGAGTGCTCGCGGCGTTCTCCTGTCTGCAGCGCCGGGAGCGCTGCACTGTCACTGCCGGCGGGGATGCGATCCGCGTAGCGGGACGCGCCCACCCGCGTGTCGCATATCAATCCACTCACCTGTCCCGTTCCCCGGCTGTCATGTCCTGGCGTGCGCGGCCCTGCTCTCTAGGGTGCGCGCGTGCCGGCTCTCTGAAATTTAAAGGGCCAGTGCACCACTAATTGGTGCCTGGCCCAATCAGTTGTCTATCACTCCCATTCATATAAAAACCCATTTCCCCTTCCTGTCCCTGTCGGATCATGTTGCCCTAGTGCCCTGAGAAATCGTTTTGTGTATCCCAAGCCTGTGTATCAAGACCCTTTCTGTTGTCCCTGACTATGACCCTTTGCTGCCTGCCCTGACCTTCTGCTACGTCCGACCTTGCTCTTGCCTTGTCCCTGTGTACTGCGCCTGTCTCAGCTGTCAGTGGGGTTGAGTCGCTATCGGGTGGAACGACCAGGGGGTTACCTGCCGCTGCAAGTTCATCCCGCTTTGCGGCGGGCTCTGGTGAAAACCAGTAACCCCTTAGATTCCGTTCCCCTGGTGCGGCCCACGCCATCACCTCACTGACACAGAGGATCCACCTCCAGTGTCCTCGCTCATGCATATGGGCCCTTCAATGTCTGTTTCTACATGGACCCTCATCCATCAGCTGTAATCTGAAAGGCAGCCAGGAGAGTGTTTAGGTTCTGTGCAGCATCACCACCGAGGAAGTAAAAATGAAATCAAAGGGTTATTTAGGTAATAGAGGACAGGTCTTCCAGAGCTAGAATTGATTTTTTTTGCTCCGTGTTTTTGTGAAAAGATGAGGGTCCGCTTCTGTTCTCTCTATGCCTAATTCAGTATTCTAGATCAAGCAACCTCCATTTATTTCTACATTACGAGTGAAATGGTTAAACCCGTCCTGCCTGCCCTATTTAAATGAACAGGAAATGGCATGGTCCCTTGTGTGCTACGTTTGATGCCACTGTACGCTCCTGCATATGGCGCCATGAAAAGGATTGACCTGCCCAATTGACACTTGTCTTTTGTAATTGTGGTAGGCCTCTGGGGTATGGGTAGTGTAGTCAGGGTGTTGCTTCAGTATATCAGGGGTTAAGGTTAACCCTGTCACTCGTGACGCCAGGCTGAGGGCTAGTATGCTGAGGTAATTCTCCGGCCTATCGCCGCCCTTCCCAGTAACGATATGTGCATGCATATAATGACTGAAGGTCCACAAGGTAGTTGAACTTGAACTTGGATAAACTTTACTTAAAGACTTGCGGTACATCCAATGGACAGTAACAGTCTCATTAATACTGTCTCCGTAAACCTCAGTGACTGACAGTTGTTGCGGACCTTGACTTTTTATATAAGTCTCAGAATTTAGGGTCATTTTTGAAGATTCATCCGGATTTAGGGGTTAGATATGGTCCGGTGATCTTGCAGAGTGCGTGGGGTGGATTACACTCACAGTTTAGTAAAGATCTGCCGTCACCGCAAGGCTCGGGCCTAAACTCACTGATGACAGCAGCGCAGATCCTTCCCTGTCAACAGCCCAGGAACAAAAGAGCGAGACATAACCACCGCGCCCTTATATGGGCAGGGGCTGGGCCTTTTTGGATTGGTCCATGGTCAGCTGTCACTCACCGTTACATAGCCTGATGGGTGAACACCTGACTTCCTCCAAAGGTCCTATACACAGAAACCATAGAGTCTTTGGAAAGCATTACGTGACCCTCAGGTCCTGTGACACTAACTAGGTAAGTACACTTACTATACAAATATATACACATTACATTTAAATAATTTTAATTACAAAAGGGGTGACAAGGGGCTAACTAAGTATGAGGACCCCACCTACACCTAGGGACTCTGACTTTGGGGACCTCACCACAAGGCAGCGGATGCAATCCGGTGCCGGGACACCACAAACCCCCTTACTTAAAATAAATCGACCCCGACGCCTGTCCCCTAAGGCAGAGGAACTAGGACAGACTTAAGCAGGATCTCTAACTAGACAGAATCTACATCCTGACAAACTTTTATACACATTAGGTACTTTGAAACCCACCAGACATTTTCTAGGCATTTTAAACATTTTGTAGACTAGTAATCCTAGTAGACATTTAAGAAGGCTTCTAAGACACTTATGAAGTTATCTAAGCAATTATGAAGCTATCTAGACCTTTAGTTTCTAGCTTCTAAAACACTTTTATTAAGCTTACTATACATTTTAAAGCTGACTAGATAATTAGGCAGCTATCTAACATTTAGTTTCTAGTTCCTAAAACATTTTGTTAGCTCTCTACACATCTTTATGAGGCTAACTAGACATTAGTACAGCTCTCTATACATTTAGTTTCAAGCTGACTAAACAATTTTATTATCTCACACATGTTATTCGCCAACAATGATTCTCCTGTTAGTACACATAAGGTATACTGGCTAGCCGGAGGCTAGGTCACAGTAAGATTGGCTGCTAGGGTCTATCGGCTACATGCTTCTTACCCCTAGAGCACTTCACATAACCTACCTAGGTTACTTTAAGAATTACGTGTTATATTTGTTAGCTCGCAAGAGCACCTACTGGGCAGGTAGAGCATCTCACACACGCAAAGAAAAAGAAGAGAAATATGAGTGTAACTAACAGTGGCAGGAATTGAATTACAATAGGCTACAATTCCTAAAGTGTTTTCTTAAGTGAGATATATTTTATTTTTTTGTATGTACTGAAATAGATTGAAGTAGTACATTTAAGTGAATAATAGAGAGTACTATGTGTGCAAGTACTATTTTAAGGGTAATCTTCACTATTATTTTTTTTGAGACAGGTTCTAGCGATTGGCGACAGCAATAATACTACCCTCGGAGGAGCCGGGGTGTCACCTATTTAGCAACTACTAAACACCTTTAACATTTTATATATTTGTATATACAAGAATTATTTACGTTTTTAGGGTTTAGTGTACACATGTATTACACTGACATTTTTCGTGTACAACTCTCACCGACTTCTTCATGTACAAATACACTAGATTATTTTTTCTATGTACAACCTTTACCTGTTTTTTATGTACACAGAAATGAGGATACCTTCCTGTGTACAAGAACCATATACATATTTACTATACTATACAATTATGAACACTCCAACAGGGTTCAGGCGCATTCACCGGATAAGTGCAACATTTAGCATAAGAGTTCTTATGAAGCTGCTGGTATATACATAAAACAGACGTGTAAGGATCAGCAGTCCACCTACACTAAGAGTTCATGGGAAAATATACAAATTGGCGTGTAAGGATCAGCAGTCCACCTACACTAGGAGTCCAATTAAAGGGAAAGGTAAACACGGCCTTAACCACAACTCAGCCGGGTACAGTCCTTATGAATCTCCTACTGGCTAGGAGTCTGTTGACTTAATAGTCAGGCACAAGCTTAGTGGTTATGTTGCTGAACTTTAACGCCTTAAGGACCAAGCCCATTTTCACCTTAAGGACCAGAGCGTTTTTTTCACATCTGACCACTGTCACTTTAAGCATTAATAACTCTGGGATGCTTTTACTTATGAATTTGATTCCGAGATAGTTTTTTCGTGACATATTCTACTTTAACATAGCAGTAAAATTTCGACGATACTTGCATCATTTCTTGGTGAAAAATTCCAAAATTTCATGAAAAATGTGAAAATTTTGCAATTTTCGAACTTTGAAACTCTCTGCTTGTAAGGAACATAGACATACCGAATAAATGATATATTGATTCACATATACAATATGTCTACGTTATGTTTGCATCAAAGTTGACATATTTTTACTTTTGGAAGACATCAGAGGGCTTCAGAGTATAGTAGCAAATTTCAAATTTTTCACAAAATTTAAAAAATCTGAATTTTTCAGGGACCAGTTCAGTTTTGAAGTGGATTTGAAGGACCTTAATTTTAGAAATACCCCACACATGACCCCATTATAAAAATTGCACCCCTCAAAGTATTCAAAATGACATTCAGAAAGTGTGTTAACCCTTTAGGTGTTTCACAGGAATAGCAGGAAAGTGAAGGAGAAAATTCAAAATTTTTTTACACTGGCATGTTCTTGTAGACCCAGTTTTTGAATTTTTATAAGGGGTAAAAGGAGAGAAATCCCCCCAAAATTTGTAACCCAATTTCTCTGGAGTAAGGAAATACCTCATATGTGTATGTCAAGTGTTCGACAGGCGCAGTAGAGGGCTCAGAAGGGAAGGAGCGACAATGGGATTTTGGAGAGTGAATTTTTCTGAAATGTTTTTTTGGGGCATGTCGCATTTAGGAAGCCCCTATGGTGACAGAACAGCAAAAAAAATCCACGTGGCATACCATTATGGAAACTACACCCCTCAAGGCACGTAACAAGGGGTCCAGTGAGCCTTAGCACCCCACAGGTGTTTGACGACTTTTCGTTAAAGTCGGATGTGTAAATACATTTTTTTTCCACTAAAATGTTGGTTTTCCCCCAAATTTTACATTTTTACAAGGAGTAATAGGAGAAAAAGCCCCCCCAAATTTGTTAGGCAATTTCTCCTGAGTACAAAAATACCTCATATGTGGCCCTAAACTGTTGCCTTGAAATACGACAGGGCTCCGAAGTGAGAGAGCGCCATGCGCATTTGAAGACTATATAAGGGCTTTGCATTATGACGGAACCGGATGCAAGAATTACACTTGCATCCAATACCAAAAATACCCTATGGCAGTGTTTCCCAAACAGGGTGCCTCCAGCTGTTGCAAAACTTCCAGCATGCCTGGAATGTCAATCGCTGTCCGGCAATACTGGGAGTTGTCTTGCAACAGCTGGAGGCTCCGTTTTGGAAACAGTGTCATACGAGAATTTTTTTTTTTTGGGGGGGAGGGGGGGAGGTGACTGTGTAGGAGTATGTGTGTATGTAGCATTTTACTTTTTATTTTGTGTAATGTAGTATAGTGTAGTGTTTTTAGGGTACACTCACACGGCCGGGGTCTACAGCGAGCTTCCCGCTGGGAGTTTGAGCTGTGGCGGAAAACTTGCTGCATCTCAAACTTGTAGCAAGAAGCTCGCTGTAGACCCCCGCCCGTGTGAATGTACCCTGTACATTCACATGGGGGGGGGGGGGGGGCAAACCTCCATCTGTTGCAAAACTAGCACTACCAGCATGCTCTTTGGCTGTCCGTGCATGCTGGTGGTTGTAGTTATGCAACAGCTGGAGGCACACTGGTTGCAAAACACTGAGTTTGTTACTTAACTCAGTGTTTCCCAAAAAGGGTGCCTCAGCTGTTTCAAAATTGCAACTCCCAGCATGCCCAGACCGCCAAAAGACATGTTGGGAGTTAGTTTTGCAACATCTGGAGGGTCCCAGTGTGCTGACCACTGTTCAGTGGTGTCCAAGCTGTAGCCCTCCAGATGTTCCAAAACTTCAACTCCAAGCATGCCCAGACTGTCAAGGCATGCTGGGAGTTGTAGTTCTGCAAAATCTGAAGGGCTAGATGTTACAGAACTACAACTACCAGCATGTCCGGACTGTCTGGGCATGCTGGGAGTTGTAGTTTTGCAACATCTGGAAGGGCTACAGTTTGGACACCACTGAACAGTGGTCTCCAAACTTTGGGCCTCCAGATGTTGCAAAACTACAACTCCCAGCATGCCCAGACAGCCTTTGGCTGTCTGGGCTTGCTGGGAGTTGTAGTTTGGCAACTCCTGGAACGCAGCAGTGAAGATCACTTACGGCTGATCTTTACTGCAGCGTCCGCCACTGCCTCCGTCGATCCCACGCCGCCTGTCCCGATCCTGCCGCCAGTCCCGCTGCGATCGTCGGTCCGGGTGTGAGATTTCCGAACCGTCCACCATCTTCCCCCCGCTCTGCGCCGACATTCAGGGGCGTTCAGAGCGGGGATTTCACCTTTAACCTCCCGCCCCCCTCCTGCCATTGGTCGCTAGCCCTAATGACCAATGGCAGGGGTTTAGGAGCGAGGTGGCAGCTGCCACCTCGCTCCTAACCCTTTAGGATGATCGGAGTGCTCTCTGACCGCTCTGAAAATCCCTATTTTCCGGGCGATTGGGTCACCTGAGACCCGATCAGCCCGGAACCCCGCAAGTCCTTGTCATTAGTCAGTCACTGACTGACTGACTAATGACAACGATCAGTAGCAGGGTACCAGTCTGATTGGTCCCCAGCTGCATAGTGTCATTGGTCAGCTGTCCAGAACAGCTGAGATGACGTTTCTATCACCATGCCAATGGACATGGTGATAGAAAATGTATTGTACGTGTATACACTTCCATTTGCGTTAAGTCACAGGAAAAATGGACGTGTATACACGTCCATTTGCGGGAAGTGGTTAAACTGAAACAATCTTAGCACAGTCCTGCTAGGCAAAATTCTTGAACTTGGTTGCTGCAAAATAAAAGTGGTTAACACAAGAAACAATCTGACATTACTTTAAAGCCTCCAGCTAATATTCTTCTTTACTCTTGTTATGCCTCTTCTGGTTCCTCTGTACCTTCCAACAACAGGGGCAAGAGTAGAATTGATATAGCTTTGCCACACCACATTGGTGAGGATGGAGTGGTGGATGGCAGCATTAGAAGAGGACACAGGCTTTCTAGCCGTGATCAAAGTGGGGCAATAGGGCTTGAGTACCATCTCCAAACTAGGATGGACCCATGACCCTTCTGTTGGTACCCTGGAAGCAGGCAAACTCTCCATGTCAGAAGAGGGCCTTGGTACATACGTTGGTACCTGTGCAGGAGGCAAACTCTCATTGCTCCGAGAGGGCCTAGGTACGTGTGTTGGTACCACTGGAACAGAAACTCTCATTGCTCCGAGAGAGTCTAGATATGGTCTTTGGTGCCCGCAATTTGGGCTTACTTTCTTGAACTTGAGCAGGACTTGGCACTTTACTGTACACAGAAGATGATGAACTTGACTCTTTACTGTAAACAAAAGATGATGAACTTGACTCTTTGCTGTACACAAAAGATGATCTTTGCTGTTGAGGCTCCTCCTCCTTGGGTACGTTGATGGAGGCTTTAGGAGCGGACCATTTTGGTCTCAAGTTGAAGAGGTCGGACTCCCAATCAGTTGACGGGAAATACTTGAAGGGAAGCTGTGCTGAGGCAGCTGGTCCCGTGACCGCAGAAGCCCATTCTCCACGCAGGCTCTGGACGGGGGTGCCCTCTACAATCTCACCCACCTCTAAGGTGTAGAACTTCCTATGAAGATATGGCCTCTGTACTTCTTGCCGGTTTACGAGGATGGTCTGCCCAGTGGGGCAGTCAAGAAGTGTCCCATAACCTCTGACCCTGTCGAACTTGGCCACAGTTGCTCTTCGTCATTCTAGAGGCTCCTCCCCTTCTCGGGGATGATCCCATTTGCATGTGTACAATGCCTCCATTTCTTTGGTATTTTCTTGATACCGCGCTTTTTCTTCATAAGGCAAATGCACGTGCTTAGGGGCATACAGTTCTCTGTGTTGGGCCCCTAACTTTTCCATCAATTCGGCCAGTTCGGCTTCTTGACAGGCCCTTTCTCTTTGTGCAGCTGGAATCTGTGGGAGTGGCGTCCCAGGTATTGGCTGAAGTACCTTGTGCATATATTCGATCAGCTCTGGCTCATCTCCAAACACCCGGCAATTTTGGTGAGCACGGTCGTGCACTTGGCAAATCAGATAGAGGAACTTTAGCTTCAGGGCTGGAGGAGGAAGAATAGGCCACCTCTGGCGGGGTATTCACTGTAGATTCCTCCAATGGGATCTCGGCACACGAGCCTCAAGTTCTGTGTTGAGGGGACAATGCACCTCCAGGTGTCCCTTTGCTCTCCGCTGGAGGTGTTTCTTGCCAATCGTCATCATCATCAAGCAGTGAGGGAAGATTGCAGGCCCCCTCTTCATCTAATGACAACCGCTGCAGACGGTCAGCAAGTTCTTGAAAAATCGGGCTGCGACTGCCACGACTTTTCGTTGTTCCGGCGCCATTTTTCCATCTTTACCACGTGGAACGCTGCTCTACGCCATGTCTGTACTCTCCGGCTCCTTGTGCAGACTAAAGAGGTCGCTCTGCGGGGTGTCTTTTATAGTGGGCTTCCCCAAAATGGCGGCCGGCAGGAAGGACGTCATCGGTGCAGCCCCGACTTCCGATCCCTGCAGAGACGACTCCTGTATCTCCAAGTTCCCTTTCGGCTGTGATACAGCGACTTGGCAGCCACGCCAAGGGGCGGGGCGTGGCGCAGCGCGGGCCTTCTTCGCGCGCTTTTCCGGCAGCAGTTCAGCTCCGCCTGTCCTGACCGGACCAGAAGATTGCAGCATGCACTCATTGCGCAGTTTACACATCTTAGTTGCAGATGAATTTTTGCCTCCCACGTTACTTTTCTCGTGGCCCCCTTGTATGGTGCACCACAAACACTGCTCCCGTACACAACAACATGGTTTACAGCACATGAATAAAGTTCGTTGCTTGGGGGGGGAGTAGACTTTCGCCAGTGGCAACTGTAGTAGGCATACACCCGAATCCTGTTCGTGCGATGCCAAAAAGGCTTTGTGGTAGGCCTCTGGGGTATGGGTAGTGTAGTCAGGGTGTTGCTTCAGTATATCAGGGGTTAAGGTTAACCCTGTCACTCGTGACGCCAGGCTGAGGGCTAGTATGCTGAGGTAATTCTCCGGCCTATCGCCGCCCTTCCCAGTAACGATAGGTGCATGCATATAATGACTGAAGATCCACAAGGTAGTTGAACTTGGATAAACGTTACTTAAAGTCTTGCGGTACATCCAATGAACAGTAACAGACTCATTAATACAGTCTCCGTACACCTCAGTTACTGACAGTTGTTGCGTACCTTGACTTTTTATATAAGTCTCAGAATTGAGGGTAATTTGCGAAGATCCGCCCGGATTTAGGGGTTAGATATGGTCCGGTGATCTTGTAGAGTGCGTGGGGATGGATTACACTCACAGTTTAGTAAAGATCAGCCGTCGCCACAAAGCTCGGGCCTAAACTCACTGATGACAGCAGCGCAGATCCTTCTCTGTAAACAGCCCAGGAACAAGAGGGCGAGACATGGCCGCTGCGCCCTTATATGGGCAGGGGCTGGGCCTTTTTGGATTGGTCCATGGTCAGCTGTCACTCACCGTTACATGGCCTGATGGGTGAACACCTGACTTCCTCCAAAGGTCCTATACACAGAAACCATAGAGTCTTTGGAACACATCACGTGACCCTCAGGTCCTGCGACACTAACTAGGTAAGTACACTTACTATACAAATATATACACATTAAATTTAAATAATTTTAATTACAAAAGGGGTGACAAGGGGCTAACTAAGGATGAGGACCCAACCTACACCTAGGGACTCTGACTTTGGAGACCTCACCACAAGGCAGCGGATGCAATCCGGTGCCGGGACACCACATACTGTGACAGGGAACTGAAATATTTAGGTCCCTGTCACTATCTGCTGTCAATACCAGTACAGAGCAGCCATTACCTGTGCTCCTGACCCTCATAACTATGTGTTGGCAGATGGAGCCTTCTGTTCTTTCCCTATAGCACCCATAGACAGCAAGAAACTCACCACTATGGATAGTTACATGCTTCAAGGAGCAAGGACAGTGGTTGCTCTGTACAATCATTTACATGCTAAATTGGAAATGGGAAGAAGAACACTAAGGTCATAAAAATTATCCTTTATTGGTATGTATTAAAATACGACACTTACAGAAAAAAAATGAATTGTAATAATAATAATAATACAGATATCATATGATAAAAATATATTGTTTGGCCAAGTGCAGTAAGACCACAATGACCATCAAATAGCTGGTTATGGTAAATCCTCCAGAACACTTTCAGTGAGTATTAGAAGTTATAAACACACACATATATATATATATATATATATATATATATATATACACAGTCAGTATAGTGCTTATATATCAATGCTAGTCACAATAAAGCATATTCCAACGTGTTTCATTGCATCGCATAAACAGGCAGCACAACTCATCAGGGACTAGCGCCAGGTGACACCTCTATAAATATGAGTCACCTTTCTCCCCTATGGGGATCAGAAAAGGAGACATTGATGCGATAGTTACACAAAAAGAAACCAGATGGATTTTACACTTGCCACGGTTTATCCAAATGGACTAAATGAGCAGCTCAATTTTGTCAGTTTCTTATAGAGTCTAATTTTCTTACAATAGACTACCTGGAATCTCAACAGACCTGGTGGGATTCCCTATCTACTGTATACTATAATATAGCCATTTCCCCTTTTTTTTTTTGGTAGTCCCGCTTCCCCCCTCCTATTTGTCCCCACAATATGATAGGTTGTCCATTATTCCTGTATTATCAAGTAAATATAGATATACCTCGTTTTTGTATAAATATGGCTGCACTCACCTCACCTTTATTAGATAGACATCCTTGTATTTATGTGTCTTACATGCATTTACTCACAGGGAACATCTACATACTTTATTTGCCTGCTTTAATTTCTGCCCATCTACATGATCAACACCATACATAACCCAACACACTATCATGGTCCCATATAATCTATTGCCCATTGAAATTACATTATACGTTCCACTCTGGAACACATCACGGTGCCTCTGAGGTCACTTTCGGTGGCCGCATATCCACCACTATGGCCTCACCATTCTGGAGCGCAGCGCGCATACAGTGGAGCGTATCGCACACCGGAAGTGCCCCTTCTTCCGGCCCATGGCTCCGACACTCGCGCCGGTACTAATTCAATATAGTATAAATACAGGGGCCGGTGGCCTGCATAAGCCATGCCGCACCAGACAGGAGCCCCAAACCCCTGGACAACTAGTACCACCAGGTTATGATCATTTCATACCCTATTACAACTCTGCACATATTAATCATATATGTACATTATGCATGGCGTATCCTATTACAACTCTGCACATATTAATTATATATGTTCATTATGCATAGACCATCACCTTGGCCATGCTACCAATGGGCTCCCCACCTCATACTGGACGGCACTAAGGTAGGCACCCATTATGATATTATTCATATGTCCTTCCCCCCTCCTCCACAAGTCTCTACTGCATACTCATTATACTATATATGTATTTACATCCAGGACATCATCCTCTAAGAGATCCTGGGTAGGACCCCATCTGAGCACTTCCTCTCATAATTAGAGGTAAAGATCAGTTTCATCTAACCATACCCCTATAACTATGTGAACACACATATACATATACTATGTGTCCTAATCTCATCAATAGGTCCATACCTAAACTCCTTGTCAGCAGCTGATTAATATTGAAATCAGTAGGTGTTTACCCACGAATAATATATCCTCTCTACCCAACTCTACTCTTTTTTACATCTGCTTAATATACTTGCTTACAGGATCATTGAACACAGCAACACCACAACCTGTTCAATAGTGGGACACAACAAATTGTCTGGACTACCTAAATACGGACATATACCCTGGATCTCTTTACCATAAAATATCCTATGTTCACCAATACCTCCATGTGTTTATGAACAAAGGTGGCTCATATTTATAGAGGTGTCACCTGGCACTAGTCCCTGATGAGTTGTGCCGCCTGTTTATGCGGTACAATGAAACACATTGGAATATGCTTTATTGTGACTTACATTGATATGTAAGCACTAAACTGACTGTATATATGTGTTTATAACTTCTGCTACTCACTGAAAGTGTTCTGGAGGATTTATCATAACCAGCTATTTGACCGCTGATGGTCATTGTAGTCTTACTGGCTTCTGTCCCCCTCCTTCCGATATAGGGAGAGGTAGGAGGTTCCAGATGCGGGTTGGCTCTCTGTAGGAAGGCCTACCTGCATTAACAGATAGGGGGTCTACATTGATCAGCAGTGCCAGTCATAGGAGCTATTAGCGATTGGTCCACACCTAGGACCAGCTGTGTTTTGGCAACAATATCTTTTTATCATATGATATCTGTATTATTATTATTATTATTATAATAAATAAAAAAAATCTGTATGTGTCGTATTTTAATACATACCAATAAAGGCTAATTTTTATGACCTTAGTGTTCTTCTTCCTATTGTAATAATATTACTTACAGAGGTCCTATTTTACTCACCTATTATTAAATTGGAAATTAAAGTAATTTAAAAAATTTATTATTGTGCACAATGCTGCACTATAATAATTTTTTCATCTAACTCTACAGTTTCGCTTTACGGATATCACAAGGATTCCATCTTTAGAGGATGTCTTTTCTGCAATCTTTTTCTGCATGTTTCTGTATACAAATCACTGGTAACAGTTAAAGGGGTACTCCGGGGGGGAAACTATTTATTTATTTATTTTTTCAAATCAACTGGTGGAAAAAGGTAAACAAATTTGTAAATTACTTTTTAAAAATCTTAATCCTTCCTGTACTTATCAGCTGCTGTATGCTTCAGATGAAGTTGAGTTGTTCTTTTCTGTCTGATCACAGTGCTCTCTGCTGACACCTCTGTGCATGTCAGGAACTGTCCAGAGCAGGAGCAAATCCCCATAGCAAACTTCTCCTGCTCTGGACAGTTCCTGACATGGAGCAGAGAGTACAGTGGTCAGAAAAAAAAGAGGCATACAACTTCCTGTGAAGCATTGCAACACCGAGCGCTCTGGGTCCCGCTGCATCCGTGGAGCGCTCGCGGTGTCTCTCTGCTTGCAGCGCTCCGGTCGGCGCTGCTCCACTCTCACCGGAGGGGACGCGATCCGCGGGACGGGACGTGCCCGCTCACGGATCGCGTCCCAGGTCTCTTACCAACCACGTCCCCCTTCACTTCCCTCCTGGCACGTGCGGCCCCGTTCTCTAGGGTGCGCGCGCCGGTTCTAGGAAATTTAAAGGGCCAGTGCACCACTAATTGGTGCCTGGCCCAATCAGTACAAAACACATAAAAATCCACTTCCCCTTCCTGTCCTTGCCGGATCTTGTTGCCCTAGTGCCCTGAGAAAGCATTTTGTGTATCCATAGCCTGTGTATCCAGACCCTTTGCCGTTGCCCCTGACTACGAACCTTTGCTGCCTGCCTTGACCTCTTGCTACGTCCGATCTTGCCTTCGCCTTGTCCTTGTGTACTACGCCTATCTCAGCTGTTAGTGAGGTTGAGTCGCTATCAGGGGATACGACCTGGGAGTTACTGCCACAGCAAGTCCATCCCGCCTTGCGGCGGGCTCTGGTGAAAACCAGTAACTTCTTAGAACCGGTCCCCTGGTACGGCACATGTCATCGCCTCAGTAATACAGAGGTTCCACTACCCGCATACCAGTCCGGTTCCTGACAGTAGATCCGGCCATGGATCCCGCTGAGGTGCCGCTGCCAAGTCTCGCTGACCTCACTACCTTGGTTGCCCAGCAGTCTCAGCAGATCGCCCAACAAGGACAACAGCTGTCGTAGTTGGCCGCCATGCTCCAGCAGCTTCTGCCTTCACAGCCTCTACCATCTCCTCTGCCAGCTCCAGCATCTCCTCCACTCCGAGCTGCCGCTACTTCCTCTAGAGTCCGTTTGTCTCTTCCTGAGAAATTTGATGGGGACTCTAAGATGTGCCGGGGATTCCTGTCCCAATGTTCCCTGCACCTTGAGATGATGTCGGACCAGTTCCTTACAGAAGGTCTAAGGTGGCTTTCGTGGTCAGTTTATTATCTGGAAAGGCCTTGTCCTGGGCCACACCGCTTTGGGACCGCAACGATCCTGCCACTGCTTCATCCAGTCCTTCTTCTCCGAAGTTCGCAGTGTCTTCGAGGAGCCAGCCCGGTCCTCCTCTGCCAAGCCGGCTCTTCTGAATCTCGTCCAAGGGAGCTCTTCAGTGGGTGAATATGCTATCCAGTTCCGCACCCTCGCCTCTGAGCTAGCTTGGAACAATGAGGCCCTCTGCGCGACCTTCAAGAAAGGTTTATCCAGCCACATCAAAGATGTTCTGGCACCACGAGAAATTCCCGCTACCTTGCCTGAACTTATCCAGTTGGCTACCCGCATAGATATGCGTTTCTCGGAAAGATGCCAGGAACTCCGCCAAGAAAAGGATCTTGTTTACACCAGGCGGTTTTCTCGCTTGTCACTAACGTCCTTTGCAACCTACTCCTGTACCTCCCGCCGAGGAGGCTATGCAAGTGGATCGGTCTCGCCTGACCCAAGAAGAGAGGACTCGCCGCAGAAATGGAAATTTGTTCCTGTACTGCGCTAGTACTGAACATTTCCTTAAGTACTGCCCTATTCGCCCTCCGCATCAGGGAAACGCACGCACCTAGTTAATGTGGGAGAGGCGTTACTAGGTGTGAATTCATCCTCTCCACGTCTGACTACCTGAACCTTTGCTCATGACTGTTGGTGTTCTCCATCAAGAAAAAATAGAATTTTTTGTTTTGCCTAACTGTACCTCTAAAAACCTTCTTGGCCTGCCCTGGCTCCAGTGTCACACTCCTACCCTCGACTGGACCACTGGGGACATTAAATCCTGGGGCTCTTCCTGCCACAAACGTTGCCTCAAGTCTGTTGCTACTCCATTGCCTGGCCTTCCAAAGGTCTATCAGGACTTTTCGGACGTCTTCTGTAAAAAGCAGGCGGAGGTCTTACCACCTCATAGACCCTATGACTGCCCTATTGACTTGCTTCCTGGTACCACACCGCCCCGTGGCAGAATTTACCCTCTCTCCGCTCCCGAAACTAAGGCCATGACTGAATACATACAGGAGAATCTAAAGAAAGGTTTCATCAGGAAGTATTCTTCTCCAGCCGGAGCGGGGTTCTTCTTCGTTGCCAAGAAGGACAGTTTGCTACGCCCCGCATTGAGTATCGTGGTCTCAATAAAATCACAGTATAAAAAAGCTACCCTCTGCCTCTCATCTTGGAACTCATTGACCGTCTGCGTGGAGCAAAAATTTGACCTCAGGGGCGCTTATAACCTCATCAGAATTTGAGAAGGAGATGAGTGGAAAACCGCTTTTAAGACCAGAGATGGCCACTTCGAGTATGCCATTTGGACTTTGCAACGCCCCTGCAGTATTTCAAGACTTTGTCAATGAAATTTTTCGGGACTTACTGTATACCTGTGTTGTTGTCTATTTAGACGACATCCTAATCTTTTCCTCCAACCTGGAGGAACACCGGCTCCAAGTCCGTCAAGTGCTCCAGTGCCTCTGTGTAAATCCTCTTTACGCCAAGTTTGACAAATGCCTTTTTGAATGCAGCTGTCTTCCTTTCCTGGTGTATCTGGTCTCTGGACAAGGTCTTCAAATGGATCCTGACAAGCTCTCCGCAGTCTTGTATTGGCCACGCCCCTCTGGACTCTGTGCTATCCAGCGCTTCCTCGGATTCGCCAACTATTATCGTCAGTTTATTCCCCACTTCTCCACCATCGTTGCTCCTATTGTGGCACTGACAAAAAAAAAATGCGAATCCGAGGTCCTGGCCTCCCCAAGCGGATGTAGCTTTTACTCGCCTTAAGGCCTCCTTAGCTTCTGCACCAGTCTTGTCCAGTCCAGATCCTCTTAAACCTTTCTTCCTTGAGGTTGACGCCTCCTCACTGGGAGCTGGAGCTGTCCTTCTCCAAAAAACCGCCAAGGGAAAAAACGTCACTTGCGGTTTTTTCTCCAAAACTTTTTCTCCTCCTGAAAAAAAATTATTCTATAGGAGACCGAGAACTGTTGCCCATCAAGTTGGCACTTGAGGAATGGAGACACCTCCTAGAGGGATCCCTTCACCCCATCACCATATACACTGACCATAAAAACCTGTCTTATCTCCAATCTGCCCAGCGGTTAAATCCTCGCCAGGCCAGATGGTCCTTGTTTTTTGCCCGCTTCAATTTTCAAATCCATTTTCGTCCTGCAGACAAGAATGTCAGGGCTGATGCTCTATCACGTTCCACCGATGCCTCAGAAGCCGAGACTTAAGCCGACACACCATACCTCCTGAATGGCTGATCTCTTCTGCTCCTGCTTCTCTGGTGCCAATTCCTCCAGGAAAAACTTATGTTCCACCACGTCTTCGCCTCCGGACTTTCAAATGGGGCCATTCCTCCCATCTAGCTGGTCACGCTGGAATCAAAAAATCTTTACAGTTGATTGCCAGACACTATTGGTGGTCCTCCCTGGAAAAAGATGTGACTGTCAACCACTCTTGTGTCTGTGGCTACAGTAAGCCAGCAGACACAAAAGGTAGGACCTTTCCTCTGCACTCCAGCACGTGTGTGATGTCATCAGATGCAGAAGCGCAGAGGAAGGGAAAAGAAGAGAGGAAGAGGACATGCGGAGGGAGCCGACCGAGGAAGAATACCTTAACAGTGTTAAGTATGTATGCAGCAGTGATGGTGGTGGCAGGTGAGTGGGTGGATGTTTGCTCGGGCGGACAGGGCGGTCATGCACCCACATCTCCAGAAAAAAAATGTAGAAAGGTATTTTCCAGATGTGTGCCCCCAGCTGTTGTAAAACTACAACTCCCAGCATGCCCGGACAGTCTTTGGCTGTCCGGACATGCTGGGAGTTGAAGTTTTGCAAAAGCTGGAGGCACACTGTCTGGAAAACACTTCTTAACAAAAATGGGCTGCTCCCCATTTAATGTGGGGAACTGACGCCTGTTTAATGTGGGGGAACTGCCACCTATCTAATGTGGGGGAACTGCCACCTACCTAATGTGGGGGAACTGCCACCTATCTAATGTGGGGGAACTGCCACCTACCAAATGTGGGAAACTGCTGCCTATCTAATGGGGGGCTGCCACCTATCTAATGGGGGGGGGGCTGCCACTTATCCAATGGGGGAGGGGACTTCTGCCTAACTTATGAGGGGGAACTGCTGCCTACCTGGGGGACTATCTACTACGTCCCTGCCCAGCTAATATGGGGACTAACTGTCAAGCTATTACGGGGGCTACCTCCTATCTACATAGGTTATATAGGGGTTTTCATACAGTGGACGGCTATTTGGCGGATTTACCTACAGGGTCAACTCTCTCCGGAGGTTCCCTACCTACTCATGTCACCTATTATTACGGTTTGGGGCATTATAGGTCTTAGAAAAATCAGGAGCCTGAAATGTTTTTTCCGACAGGTCCTGCAGAGAGGAGCCGTACCCGGAAGAAATCATCATGATGGAAGTAAAAGGAAAGTGACAGATTCCAGTCAGAGAAGACATCACCCGATGTAACTGTATGTAATCTTATTTATGGTCTAATGTGGTAATGATGGGGGTTGTTATCAGTCACCTGATGCAACTAGATTTAATCTCTTATATAAATGTTGTATTGTGGTAATGATGGGGGTTGTTGTCAGTCTGTAAGTATAGAATGTCCTCCAAACTTAGATGACAACGTTATTGCTGTTAAAGAGGTATTCAGCTTCTGCATGTGCTGGCGTGATTGGGCTTGTCTAGGGGTGTGGCCAGGGGCGTGATTAGTGGGTGTGGCTAGTCCCTCTTTGCTCTTATGAAAAGTTGGGAGGTATGTTTGGTGGCCCAGTACAGGAGTTGCACCCCTGTACTCTAGCTGCCCTGTCCGGCAGACTCCATTCAGTGACCCCTCCTGCCCCCCTCCACCCGTGCACCTAAGATTTCTGTATTTACTTAAATGCCTGTTATATAGTGTATTGTACAGAAAATGTGTTATACCTTTAACCCCTTAAGGATGCAGCCCATTTGGGCCTTAAGGATGCAGACAATTACATTTTTACGTTTTCGTTTTTTCCTCCTCGCCTTCAAAAAAATCATAACTTTTTTATATTTTCATCCACAGACTAGTATGAAGGCTTGTTTTTTGCGAGACCCGTTGTCCGTTGTAAAGCCATCACTCACTTTACCATAAAATGTATGGCACAACCAAAAAGATACTATTTGTGTGGTGAAATAAAAAAGAAAACCGCAATTTTGCTAGTTTTGGAAGGTTTTGTTTTCACGCCGTACAATGTACGGTAAAAATTTACGTGTTCTTTATTCTTTGGGTCAATACGATTAAAATGATACCCCTGATAACATACTTTTCTATTACTGTTGCGCTTAAAAAAAAAAAAAAGGCTAACTTTTTAACCAAATTAGTACGTTTAAAATCCCCCTATTTTGAAGACCTATAACTTTTCAATTTTTTTGTATAAGCGGCGGTATGAGGGCTCATTTTTTGCGCCGTGATCTGTGCTTTTTATTGATACCATATTTGCTTATATAGAACTTTTAATAAATTTTTTATAAATTTTTGGGGGAATAGAGTGTTATAAAAAAGCATCTATTTTGGCCTTTTTTTATTTTTACGTTCACGCCATTCACCGTATGGTATCATTAACATTTTATTTTAATAGTTCAGATATTTACGCACGCGGCGATACTAAATATTTATATAAAATATTTTTTTAACACTTTTTGGGGGTGAAACAGGGAAAATGGGACAATTTACGTTTTTATTGGGGGAGGGGGTTTTTCAAATTTTTTTTACTTTACTTTTTTACTTTTATTACTTTTATTTTTACACTTTAATAGTCCCCATAAGGGACTGTTTATAGCAATCACTCGATTGCTAATACTGTTCAGTTCTATGTATAGGACATAGCACTGATCAACATTATGCGAGAAGGCAGATCAGAGCAGAAGACGCCGGGAAGGCAGCGGAGCCAGGTGAGGGGACCTCTGTCTGCCATGCTGGATGATCGGATCGCCGTGGCAGCGCTGCGGGCGATCCGATCATCCATTTTAGTGACCATTTTAGTGATGCTGCAGAATCCGTGATCTGTATTGATCACGGCATCTGAGGGGTTAATGGCGGACATCCGCGGGATCGTGGATGTCCGCCATTACAGCCGGGTCCCTGGCTGCGATCAGCAGCTGGGTCCTGCCACGCATGATCCGGGCATCGCTCAGACGTAAATGTACATCCTCACCAGGATGTACATTTACGTCCTGCGTCGTTAAGGGGCTAAGTAAAGTTGCTATGCATTGTAACCAGGGAAGGTACCAGTGACCATGTGACCTACAGGGTGACCTATGGGACCCCTCAGAGTCTCCCCCATGTAAGCCCTAGGTGGAGCTAGCTTACTCTCTTAGTTCCTGCTTAGCTGAGTGCAGCAAGGTCAAGTCCTATGTGTGTGTATGGTGTCCAGAGGAGGCCAAAGTCTACCACGCAGCCATGGATCCACAGGTCCACTACCCCCCAGGTCCAAGTCAAAGCCTGGAAAGCTACAAAAGGGGTAAAGTCTGTCATAGTCAGTCTCAGTCAAGTCAGTCGAAGTCAAGTCTGTTTCAAGTCAGTGTGGTCCTGCATGAAATTGTCCAAGTCCACTATAAGTCCCAGCAAGCCCTGTGGTCTCTGAAGTCATTTGTCACCTCCTTGGGCCTAGCCAAGCTGTATAGACTGTTACACCTGTCTGACTCAGTAAAGCTGCCGTTGTTCAGTAACTTGGCGTCGGAGTCATTATTTGCCCCCGGGATCCAGTGGTATACCTGCCCGTGGTGTAGAGGATAAACCACACCCTGGCATCATGAACACAAGGGGTTAATGCCATCTGCCCCTAGGGTAATTCCATCTGCCCTCATCACACCCTCACCACATTACATTAGCACATTACATTACACTATATTACCCAGCAATTGTCACTGCCAAAAACGGTAGAATGGTGGTACAGCTTGTCGTTCTGATGTCAGAAGGGGAATGGTTTGAGGAGCTATCATAGAGAGGGTGGTGGCTTGGCTGGATGATGTTAGAAAGGGGGTATGGCTTGTCGGTATGATGTCAAAAAAGGGAGTGGCTTACAAGGTAAGGACAACAGTACATCATCTCTGTCTATTGGGGGGGGGGGGGGCAAAGTGAGCAGAGAATGGCAGCTTTTTCTTCTCTACCGCCTCTCACAGCATTTTCCAACAGGTAAAACGGCCTATTACAGGTAATAAGTGTATACAGTTGATCAAGTCATAAGGGGGCAAATTATGATTTTTTTTTTTTTGCAAACTGGAGTACCCCTTTAAGAACTAATTGGGAGACTTATAAAAACCTGTGTAGAGAGAAAGTGGTTCAGTCGTCCATATCAACCAATCAGATTTCCTTTTTCATTTTTTTTAATTGCCTCTAAAAATAAAAGCGGTTGCTATGAACAACTGCACCACTCTTCCCCAACATACCGTATATACTCGAGTATAAGCCGAGTTTTTCAGCACGATTTTTCGTGCTGAAAACACCCCCCTCGGCTTATACTCGAGTGAACTCCCCCACCCGCAGTGGTCTTCAACCTGCGGACTTCCAGAGGTTTCAAAACTACAACTCCCAGCAAGCCAGGGCAGCCATCGGCTGTCCGGGCTTGCTGGGAGTTGTAGTTTTGAAACCTCCGGAGGTCCGCAGGTTGAAGACCACTGCAGCCTTCAACATCATCCAGCCCCCTCTCACCCCCTTTAGTTCTGAGTACTCACCTCCGCTCGGCGCTGGTCCGGTCCTGCAGGGCTGTCCGGTAAGGAGGTGGTCCGGTGAGGAGGTGGTCCGGGCTGCTATCTTCACCGGGGAGGCCTCTTCTAAGCGCTTCGGGCCCGGCCTCAGAATAGTCACGTTGCCTTGACAACGACGCAGATACGTCGTTGTCAAGGCAACGGCTCTATTCCGGGCCGGAAGCGCGGAGAAGAGGCGCCCCCGGTGAAGATAGCAGCCCGGACCACCTCCTCACCGGACCACCTCCTTACCGGACAGCCCTGCAGGACCGGACCAGCGCCGAGCGGAGGTGAGTACTCAGAACTAAAGGGGGTGAGAGGGGGCTGGATGATGTTGAAGGCCGCAGTGGTCTTCAACCTGCGGACCTCCGGAGGTTTCAAAACTACAACTCCCAGCAAGCCCGGACAGCCGATGGCTGCCCGGGCTTGCTGGGAGTTGTAGTTTTGAAACCTCTGGAGGTCCGCATGTTGAAGGCCGCAGTGGTCTTCAACCTGCGGACCTCCGGAGGTTTCAAAACTACAACTCCCAGCAAGCCCGGACAGCCGATGGCTGCCCGGGCTTGCTGGGAGTTGTAGTTTTGAAACCTCTGGAGGTCCGCAGGTTGAAGACCACTGAGGGCGAATGATGAGAAGAGGATGATGAAGGGGGGGGGGTGTGGGGATGATGAAGGGGGGTGGGGATGATGAAGGGGGGGGTGTGGGATGATTACAAGGGGATGATGAAGGGGGGATGTGTGGGATGATAAGGGGATGTGTGGGATGATGACAAGGGGATGATGAAGGGGGGATGTGTGGGATGATGACAAGGGGATGATGAAGGGGGGATGTGTGGGATAAGGGGATGTGTGGGATGATGACAAGGGGATGATGAAGGGGGATGTGTGGGATAAGGGGATGTGTGGGATGATGACAAGGGGATGATGAAGGGGGGATGTGTGGGATGATGACAAGGGGATGATGAAGGGGGGATGTGTGGGATGATAAGGGGATGTGTGGGATGATGACAAGGGGATGATGAAGGGGGGATGTGTGGGATGATAAGGGGATGTGTGGGATGATGACAAGGGGATGATGAAGGGGGGATGTGTGGGATGATGACAAGGGGATGATGAAGGGGGGATGTGTGGGATAAGGGGATGTGTGGGATGATGACAAGGGGATGATGAAGGGGGGATGTGTGGGATAAGGGGATGTGTGGGATGATGACAAGGGGATGATGAAGGGGGGATGTGTGGGATGATGACAAGGGGATGATGAAGGGGGGATGTGTGGGATGATAAGGGGATGTGTGGGATGATGACAAGGGGATGATGAAGGGGGGATGTGTGGGATGATAAGGGGATGTGTGGGATGATGACAAGGGGATGATGAAGGGGGGATGTGTGGGATGATGACAAGGGGATGATGAGGATGTTAATGACGGGTCTGGATGATGACAGGGGGGGATGAGGTATTTCCCACCCTAGGCTTATACTCGAGTCAATAACTTTTCCTGGGATTTTGGGTTGAAATTAGGGGTCTCGGCTTATACTCGGGTCGGCTTATACTCGAGTATATACGGTAAGTGTTGATAAATCTCCCTAACATATTTTTTAACAAAAATGGCGGTAGGCAAAAAAAATACAACAACAAAAAAACTGTTAGCGTGCATGGTATGAATGTCCAAAGTACCCCCAATCATGAAATGGTTAATGGATCTGTTATCTTTTTATAATTAACCACTGTCTAGAATGTGGCAGTATGTCTATAGAATATATGTTTTTCGGCCTTTCCCTCCTATAACACATTTACGTTGTCACGAATGATCAGCAGCTCTTATAATTGGATTTTATGTTAAAAGCTTAACACAGCAGCTGAAGAGCTAAAACCATTCAAACTGCATGCATGCAGAAAGACATCTACTGGGAAACATTGGTGCCACATATGGTATATGATCACCATCATTGTCATATATTATTTCCCATCACATCTTGTAGAGTCAGTGACTAAAGCATAAAAAGTACATAAGGGACTACTGATCAGAGTAAAGTACAAAAATAGAACTCTATTGCTTGGACATCTTCGTAATTCCCATTTTATTGCACCTCTGTTCCATTGGAGATTTACTATGACTCACATGTGACAACTCATACCAAAGGAAATTGGAGGCATTGCCCAATAAATTAATGGGGGGCATTTGTCATTGTAGGTGTAAGTGAAGCATTTTTCTACGCCTTTTGTTTTTTTGTGTGCTGGTAATGTGTAGGGGCACAACAAACACAACAAGAACGTGGTCTCAAATGTCAGGAAGTGCTCGAGCCCAAATGCTGGTGTGCATTTATAGGAAATAGCAAGTCCTGCACTTGTGGTCCGTTGCTATGGGCAATCCCCAGCAAAAAATGCATACAATGGAGGATGTCTGCAACCAACCACAAGGACCAACATATATCATCCTTACCCGATGAATGGGTGTGTGGATGTGAACATAGAGAAGTACAGAAACACAACATAAACATAAATGCACTGGTGTGGTGGATGTAACAATGACATTAGCTAACCCTCAAAACTGATGTAAAATTGAGACATTAGCCAGTATATCCTTATATGAAGGACATACCTGAGCCCGCATACCACGCCAAGGTTTCTCAAGTGATGCGGGACCTCAAGTTGACACTGGGAGCAGTCTGTAAGTCGGACCAAAAGCTTTTGTAATTGCGCATTTGCCCCTGCTTTCTTGCTTATCATGCACAGGCAGGTTTAGGTTAGGTCCCGCATCACTTGAGAAACATTGGCATGGTATGCGGGCTCAGGTATGTCCTTCATATAAGGATATACTGGCTAATGTCTCAATTTTACATCAGTTTTGAGAGTTAGCTAATGTCATTGTTACATCCACCACACCAGTGCATTTATGTTTATGTTGTGTTTCTGTACTTCTCTATGTTCACATCCACACACCCATTCATCGGGTAAGGATGATATATGTTGGTCCTTGTGGTTGGTTGCAGACATCCTCCATTGTATGCATTTTTTGCTGGGGATTGCCCATAGCAACAGACCACAAGTGCAGGACTTGCTATTCCCTATAAATGCACACCAGCATTTGGGCTTGAGCACTTCCTGACATTTGAGACCACGTTCTTGTTGTGTTTGTTTTGTAATAATATACCAATGCGCCTTTATTATCATGTATAGGTAGCATTTAGATGCACCTGTGAGGCCGGCAACTCATCAGCCTACTTAGGTGGGGCTTATAGCCTGCTTCCTCCCTCCCATTGTTTGTGTGACCACACACTGGAGTTGACACTGGGAGCAGTCTGTAAGTCGGACCAAAAGCTTTTGTAATTGCGCATTTGCTCCTGTTTTCTTGCTTATCATGCACAGGCAGGTTTAGGTTAGGTCCAGCATCACTTGAGAAACCTTGGCGTGGTATGCGGGCTCAGGTATGTCCTTCATATAAGGATATACTGGCTAATGTCTCAATTTTACATCAGTTTTGAGGGTTAGCTAATGTCATTGTTACATCCACCGGAGTGCATTTATGTTTATGTTGTGTTTCTCTAATGTGTAGGGGCACCAGATTTATTATATGGTCGCAGAGCATTTGATAAATTTTGTGCAGGTCACATTTTCAGAAATTTCACTCTTCACATACACCAAAAAGCTAAGCTAAGTCTGGGTTGGTGTAGTTTAGAGACTTTTCAGTGGATTTGTGCCTTTTTTTGCACCTTTACACACAAAAGCGCAGTTCATAAAACCGTATTGCCAAAATCAGTGGATTACAACTCAAAATCAGCAGAAATGTGTAAACCAAAAGGGGCAAAAAAAAGGACACTTGTGCCAAAATAGTGCCAAAATAGTGCCAAATATAGATGGGGAAAAAAGGGTAAACACAATGATAATTGCCGGCCAATGTTCCCATGTGAAAAAAACAGGTAGGAACTTTCTGATGGGAGATATGTCAGCTTTATACACTTATTTAGTTTCATTCGCTAAATCCAGTGTTAGACCAGGGTTCCTTGCACCACCTACAGTATACACAATAGTGCACTCTTATAATTTCATCAACTTCATTTCCATCTCATAAGGAACAGTATAAACCCAAATGACAAGGAATTGACGCCAAAGTCAGCTCCAAATAGGGTTGCCTTCTGCTAAATCATTGGGGCTCTGTATTGAGTTAGAACTTGAGACCAAATGAACACCTTCTAACATCTCTCTCACATCAGCAATATTGACTACTGTGAGGAAACTATTGACGTCCACCAGGAAACTATAGAACACTAATAAAAATATCTCAAAATGTTATCAAATTTTGCATAATTACATACTGTATGTTAAAATTTTAAATATTTTTTTTTCAAGAAGGATGAAGAAATCCAAAGTGTTAGAGGTCAGCTACCATCCTTCATTCCTTTGTCTTTCCTTATCTTAAGGTGGCCATTCACCTTTACAAACTGTTGGTCAAACATTTGCTATCTCTTCTGGCCTTCCCATATACATAAATGTTTGACATGGCTTAAAATTCATGTTTTGTCTATGGGATAGGGAAAGGTAAACCAGAGCCAGACATCTCCCCCAACAATAGGGTCAAGCGATAAAAACACACCCAATCTGACTCTACACCAACATCATTTGTCCATGGAAAGTCAGGAGGACCTCTATAACCCAAAACAGCTGTCTACCAACTGGTGTCTTTTTCTTTTAAAGGTGACTCTTGCTTGACATACTCTTAGTCATATTTCAAGGCACTTTAATGGGTAGGACACTGATGTACAGGGTAGCTGTCTATAGGTGGCACTAGTGAGGTTTCCTTTCCCTTATTTGCATACTTTATTTCCCATGGAGCATTGCCTGTATGACTTTATACATAACTGAATCTCCTCAATAATAACCAGTACCCAACGTGACAATAAATATGATGCAGATGGAAGGACAGTAGAAACAGAAATCTATTACAACTAAGTCAGAATATGTTTAACCTGAATTAAAATAGGAAGTTCCTTGACATTCTGAGCTTCATTCTTTTTTGTAGGTTATTGTCCACGGTGAGTATTTGAGAAGAAAATGATGCCTAAGATATGTCTTCTTGATGTATGGATAGAAGATAGGGAAGCATATCAATGCTATTATAGAATTTGTGCTCTGAGACAATACTGGAAGAATGCCGGGAAGATATGGAAATTGGTGCTATAAACATCTGGAGGCTCGTGTCCAATTTATTGCTATAGCAACAGCATTCAACTGGAGATGCTATTATGAAGACCACTTGTAGTAGAAGCTTAGGTTCAATAACAGCTCTTCGTTCCCCCAAGTATATGTAGCAGTTATGCAATCATATTCTTTCTTTCAACAGTGGTTTAGTAAAATATGTCACATGATCATTCTGTATAATGGAAATGAGCTCTGCATGCATTTCCTGGTGAGCTAAAGCTGGGCCTGTGCTTACACTGAGCAGCCAATGTGAAGAGACTGAGCTGAAGTTGTAGTGTTGGGGGATGACAGAAGATCCAATAGTGTGAAATGCAGGAATGAGAACTCTGGACACTTGTTTAACATGGAAACAACTTGGAACTTTACTGAACATTCTGTGAAATTCTAAAAGACAGTCTCTACAGCACAGAGTAGTATTTTACATGTTGTAGGCCCTGTTCCTTTAAGAGTTGCATAAAATGGGTATTCCAGCTTCATACATCTTATCCCCTATCCAAAGGATAGGGGATAAGATGTATGATCGCAGGGATCCTGCCGCTGGGGACCCCCACGATCTCGGTACAGCCCCCGGCATTCTGTGCCGGGCGCTACCTCCAAAACATGGACATGACGTCATGGTAATGCCCCCTAGTGATGTCACACCACGCCCCCTCCATTCGTGTCAATGGGAGGGGGCGTGACAAAGTTGTGACTTAAAGCAGCCTTTGACTTGAACAGGATACAGGACAAGATCGATCTGAACTTAACTGGACCTAGAAGAAAAACTTGGCGTATGTCTGTTAAGCAGGACCAAAGCTCGGAAACATAAGGAAACTCATATCTTACCAATCCTGCCATCTGAGGAGAGGAGGTTGGACGAGGGACTCTTCCCACAGCCTTTCCTGAAGTTTCTACATAGAAACTAGCTGGGGAGTGTATCAAGTGATCAGGTGACTTTGCTGACTTGCTTACCCCCGCCCCCAAATTAACTGCTTGCAAATCAATTCCCTCATCACTAGATATTGCTTTTCCAAGGGAAACCAAGATGATCAATTTTATGCAAATTGTGTCAAAGTCATCTAGGTGCATGTTGTATTTTGTATGTGGCAAAACTCATGGCACTTCCATAAGCTCATGAATGTCATACACATACAGAAATTACTTACCAGGCCATAATACATCAGTTGTCTAATAACGCCTCCTCATCTGTTGTACGTGTCAGAGAATAGGATTATAAATTGTGCACATTAATCTGGTTCATGGCTCTTGTACCATTTCTCTAAATCAGGTTACACATTTAATTGGATAAATGTCCCCAATGTACCATGTGATGCTGCTCTTTACTTGTTTCTCATAACACCCCAGATACATAAGTAGAATAGTAATAACAATAGGGAACATTTCTTCTAAATTTGTCAATGACAGCTTATATACACAGAGTCATTTTTATGCAAGACCAGGTTGTACTTTGTAATAAAATCACTAATTTTATGGTTGGTTTTATAAACTCGTTCATGGGTGCGTTTTCAAACGTGAAAACAAACCTTTTACTGTTAAAATTGATGTTTCTTTTTTCTTTTATTCTGTTGGGTTTGCCATTTATTTTTCATACTCTTTCTTGAGCTTTTTGGATAATATTTTCTGCAAAAATACACACCCCTCTTGCACGTAATGTATAAGAGTCACAGAGCACCTGTTACCAGTGGGGTACTGGAAGAAGCTACTGTTGTCTCCACCCCCCCCCCCCCCCTTGCACACCTCCCTGCCGTACCGCTTACCGGAGGATTTGTTTCCCCAGCAAGGGTGGATATCCAGCTTTTAACAAGAATAAAGGCATGAAGAAAATAACTGGGTGAGTGCATTGCATTTTTCTACAGTTTCTACTCCTCCTTAACATGCAGTAACACCCTCAGCAAGGTTAACCGGTAGTACCATTCACTCATTAAGTATCACGTCACATATCTTGCAGTGCCTAGGCTATCTTTTGCATATCAAGCACCTTAAAGTACAACTGAAGTAATATTTTTTCAGTAGGTCCATAGGATTATAACAAAATCCAATTTAGGTTTTATTTTGCTACTTAAAAAAAAATGCATTTTTTAAGAGAATTTTATAAAAATTTACAACTGAGATTATTATTATTATACATTATTTCCCTAAAATTGTAATTCTCCAAAACTAAATCACTATATAGTATTTTTTCCAATAACCTATGTTTAAATACCAAAGGTATCTCTAAGGCCTATAAAACTTTTCTTTATAATACCCAATTTCCAGTGCAGGAAATGGGAACAGGATTTAGGTAGGAAATTTAGCTATGATCAATGGAATTTTAGTTTTAAATTAAGCTCAAAGGTTTCACATAATGTTTTACACTTGGAAACAGCTCGGAAAATTTTGTACAGGTGGTACCTTACTCCATACAATATTTCAAAGATGTACTCTGGCTCCTCTGATCAATGTTGGAGATGTAATGCACAAGTACTATATTACATGTTTGGTGGGCAAGTGATCTCAGCCTCCCATTTTTGTGGAAAAATACATAAAATCCTATGTTAGATAGTAGGTTATCCTCTACCTGGGCCCTGAATTGGCCCTTTTGCACTTAGGTCTAGACGATATCCTGTCATTGGATATCAATATTGTAGTACACTTACAGTACTTACAGCAGCAAAAAACAGCAGTTGCAGCTAAGTGGAAAAGTACAGAATCACCCGACATTCAGCATCTTATTAACACAGTCCACTTTAATTACTGCATGGAGCGCTCTAGAGCAACTACCACAAACCAATTATTACAATTTACTAGTATCTGGAGTAAATGGCCTAAATTTAGGCATTAATGACATCATCATAACACTGTTATGTAAAAATGTATTTTCTCTCTCTTCCTTCTTCCTCCTTTCCTCTCTTTCAGCATTTCTCTATCAATATGTATGACTAGGAGAATCTCCTAGCTTTTTGAGCAATTTACTTGTTTGGTATTTATTTGATTGTTTTTACACTTGCGTGAATATTTGGTATAAAAATAAAACAAAACGTTTAAAAAAAAAAATAATAATAATAATGCTTAAAGGGGTACTCCAGCGGAGACCTTTTTTTTTTCTAAACAACTGGTGCCAGAAAGTTAAACAGATTTGTGAATTCTACATGAAAAATCTCAATCTTTCCAGTACTTATCAGCAGCTGTATGCTCCAGAGGAAGTTGAGTTGTTCTTTCCAGTCTGACCACAGTGCTCTCTGCCGACACCTCTGTCCATGTCAGGAACTGTCCAGAGCAGGAGAGGTTTCATATGGGGATTTGTTCCTGCTCTGGACAGTTCCTGACAGGTGTCAGCGGAGAGCACTGTGGTCAAACAGAAAATAACTATACAGCTTCCTCTGGAGCATACAGCAGCTGATAAGTACTGGAAGAATCAATATTTTTAAATAAAAATTAATTTACAAAAATGTATAACTTTTGGTACCTGTTGATTTTATAAAAAAATGTATTCCACCGGAGTACCCCTTTAATATCGCCCCATTCTGGCCACTACAGCTTATTGTTTTGATGGGATTTTTTGATCACTTTTTATAATTTTTTTTCTGATATACAGTATGATAAGCAATTCTGGCATTTTTTTTTTTCATGTTTTTACATTACATTTTAACAGCTTAGACAATTCCACATGCAGAGATGCCAAATATGTTTCTATGTTTTTTATACATTCTTTTATTTATAAAAATATGTGTGTATATATATATATATATATATGGAAAGGCCTGCGCAGCTGGCCTGTAATTGTGGGAGGAGCGGGATGACTATAAAACTCACGGCTCTCCTCCCTTCAATGACGCCGTGGGTTCTTCGCTTGAGGGTTGTCACGTGATGTCGGCAGGAAGTGGAGTCACGTTCCCACCGGTCAGCTGACTGCACGAGTCAGCTGACAGGAACCTCGCTTCAGCATGGGGGGGGTAAGTGGCTGTGGCTGACCGGGGGTAACGCTGGCGGTTCCCGGACTCCGGAGGTGAGCCGGAGTTCAGGGAAACCCTTGGTCAGCCCGGCCCCAGGTTATTGTATTACATATCTGCATTCGCCGGTAGCATTTTACGGTTTTCAGCTGTATATGATTACTTACGGCTTGCTGCGCATGTATATGGCTAATTTGTTATGCGAACAGCCTCCTGCACGAGCATATCATTACCGCATTAGGTGTACGGCTTGCTGCGCATGTATGTGTTCTCTTATGGCTTGCTTTATTATGTGTTCAGCCTCCTGCACGTGCATTTCATTACCACACTATGTGAACAGCCTCCTGCACGTGCATATCATTACCGCACTATGTGAACCGCCTCCTGCACGTGCATATCATTACCGCACTATGTGAACGGCTTGCTGCACATGTATACGATTACTTTGTTATGTGAACTGCCTCCTGCACATGCATATCATTACCGCACTATGTGAACGGCTTGCTGCACATGTATACGATTACTTTGTTATGTGAACTGCCTCCTGCACATGCATATCATTACCGCACTATGTGAACGGCTTGCTGCACATGTATACGATTACTTTGTTATGTGAACTGCCTCCTGCACGTGCATATCATTACCGCAGTATGTGAACAGCCTCCTGCACGTGTATATCATTACCGCACTATGTGAACAGCCTCCTGCACATGTATATCATTACCGCACTATGTGAACAGCCTCCTGCACGTGCATATCATTACCGCACTATGTGAACAGCCTCCTGCACGTGCATATCATTACCGCACTATGTGAACAGTCTCCTGCACGTGTATATCATTACCGCACTATGTGAACAGCCTCCTGCACGTGCATATCATTACCGCACTATGTGAACAGCCTCCTGCACGTGCATATCATTACCGCACTATGTGATAGGCTTGCTGAACATGTATACGATTACTTTGTTATGTGAACCGCCTCTTGCACGTGCATATCATTGCCGCGCCATGTGAACGGCTTGCTGCGCATGTATATGATTACTGCATTGTGTGATCAGTCTCCTGCACATGTATATCATTACCGCACTATGTGATAGGCTTCTTGCATATGTATTTGATTGCTGCATTGTGTGAACAGTCTCCTGCACATGCATATCATTATCGCACTATGTGTTAGGCTTCTTGCACATGCATATCATTACCGCACTATGTGTTAGGCTTCTTGCACTTGTTTATCATTACCGCACTATGTGAACAGTCTCCTGCACATGTATAACATTACCGCACTATGTGATCAGTCTCCTGCACATATATATCATTACCGCACCACGTGATCAGTCTCCTGCACATATATATCATTATCACATTTTGTAGTTCTGTGCTGCGGGGAGGATCTATATGTGTCTCCCGTATACTGAGACTCGCACACCTTTACACCCAATCGGACTCACCGCTCCGCCCCACCCTGTGGGCTTATGCTTCACCCCCACAGCTGCCAATCTGGTCAGTCTAAGGCACGCTACACCAACAGCTGCGCTCACTTCTAACCTTTGTCTCTTAACTAACTTCCTCACAGTTTACTTTTCATTTATTTATATTTCTGTGTTTCCGGGCGGTGTGCCTCCAGCTGTTGTGAAGCTACGATTCTCACTTATAGGAATCATGCCGTAGGGTTCATGCTGTACACATCCTGGTACCCATGCACGTTGGTAGGATTCATGCCGGTAACATTTATACGCCACACACGCTTTTAGGGTTCATTCGTTCTCTACGCACTTGTAGTTTTATACCGTACACACGCTTTTAGGGTCATACTGTACACCCCCTTTGTAAGGTTTATACTGCACACACGCTTGTATGATTCATACAGTACACACTTGTAGTGTTTATACCGTTTACTTGCCTACAGGTTTCATACTGTACACTCGCTTGTAGGATTATATTGTACATTCACCCTTAGGGTTCATGCTGTACGCTTGCTTGTAGCATTCATACTGCACTCACACTTGCGCATAGTTCGGGGGTGCATGCTTGTAGCATTTACTCTATACACACGCTTGTACATACTTGTAGCACTATGCTGCGTACACACTTATAAGATTCATGCTGTACACAGTACACACTGTACACACACTTGTTGGATTCTTACTTTACACGCGTTAGGATTATGCAGTACATTCGCGGTAGCTTTTATACGGTACACTCGCTCGCATAATTCATAAAGTTCATGCGGTGCATACCAATGTAGCATCCATTCTGTACACTTGCTCGTAGGTTACGTGGTATACACGCTTGTACTCGCCTGCAGGGTTCTTACTACACACGCTCTTGTAGGAGTCATGTTGTACACACTCATAGGATTCATACTTTGTACACGCTCATACGAGTCACACTGTACGCACGTTTATAGTATTACATGGCCCACGCTCATAGGATTACTACTGAGTATGCACTCATAAGGTTCGTGCTGCACACCCGCTCGCAGGACCTGTATCACGCATGTTTGGAGGGTTATATTACTCGGGTGCACGCGGGAATCAGGCTGCGTGTGCACTCGTGGCATGTGTTCTGTACATGCACTTGCGCTATTTGTGAAGTTCGTACGCCCGCAGTTTTGTGCAGCGCACATGCTCATACAGCACATGGGGTGTGGCCCTGTACGCAGGTATGTGGTTATAATAGTTACTACTTGCCGGCATATTCTCTGCCATCAGGTCGTGGTTAGCTTCAGGCATTCACTGGTGGTCTATACGCGTTTATGGTTGGCCCGAGTATAGGTTCATCAAGTTGGTGGTATAGCCATGCTTAGCGGTTTACGACAGTTTCACACGTAGTCGTTCTGCACGCATTTTTATATAGGCAGGGTGATACATAGCAGTTGTCGCTGCTCACACATATTCAGAACGACTATTACACGACGCACAGGCGGGGCTGACCCAGTAAACCGTTGCAGACGGGGTATGTCTCATTATCGTTGGTACTGACATGCCTTCTGAACGACACTGACACTACGCATAGGTGGTATTTACCTGTTAAGCCTGTCATGTTACAGAAAGGGTACGTCGCATAATTGTTATGACTGACACGCCACACATAGGTGATGTATACCCATCATGCCTCCCACGCCTGCAGGGAGTACGTTGCACGGTTGTTACTGACACGCCTTCAGAACAGCAATAACGCCACACGTAGGTGATAAGATTTGTTTTATTATCCAAGTAATCACCTCATGAACCTGACACGTCTTCAGGTTGTGTTTACTTGTGTCGTCGGTGCACCTCTTTTACGATATAGTCACGTTCTCAAAATCGGAATTCACGATGTTTTGGGTTGTAATGGTACTCGTATGAACTTTCGCACTTACCACTGGGCACACAATTATCTAGACTCAGTTACGCATATAATTCTCGTCCGACACGTCTTCGCATACTTTCCCTCTCTCCTGGTTTAAAGAGTTTCTTATTGTTGTCCAAGTAATCACCTCATGAACCTGACACGCTTTCAGGTTGTGATTGCTTGCGTTGTCGATGCGCTCCTTTCTCTGTGTAGTCATGTCCCAAAAATGTACTTCATGGTGTTCTAGGTTGATATGGTACTCGTTTAACGTTTCGCATTTGTCACCGGGCGCATACTCGTTTAGACCCGGTTACGCATACGATTCTCGTCCGACACGTCTTCGCATACTTTCCCTCTGTCTGGTTTAAAGTGCCGTACATTGTTCTCCAAGTAATCACCTCATGAACTTGACACGCTTTCAGGTTGTGATTGCTTGCGTTGTCGATGCGCTCCTTTCTATGTGTAGTCATGTCCCAAAAAGGTGCTTCATGGTGTTCTAGGTTGATATGGTACTCGTTTAACGTTTCGCATTTGTCACCGGGCGCATACTCGTTTAGACCCGGTTACGCATACGATTCTCGTCCGACACGTCTTCGCATACTTTCCCTCTGTTCTGGTTTAAAGTGTCGTACATTGTTCTCCAAGTAATCACCTCATGAACTTGACACGCTTTCAGGTTGTGATTGCTTGCGTTGTCGATGCGCTCCTTTCTATGTGTAGTCATGTCCCAAAAAGGTGCTTCATGGTGTTCTAGGTTGATATGGTACTCGTTTAACGTTTCGCACTTGTCACCGGGCGCATACTCGTCTAGGCCCGGTTACGCATACGATTCTCGTCCAACACGTCTTCGGATACTTTCCCTCTGTTCTGGTTTAAAGTGTCGTACATTGTTCTCCAAGTAATCACCTCATGAACCTGACACGTTTTCAGGTTGTGATTGCTTGCGTTGTCGATGCGCTCCTTTCTCCGTGTAGTCTCGTTCCTAAAGATGCTCTTCAGGGTGTTCTAGGTTGTTAAGGTACTTGTATAACGTTTCGCTCTTGTCACCGGGCACATACTTGTCTAGGTCCGTCACGTATACAATTCTCACCCGTCACGTCTTCGGATACTCTCTCTCTGTCCTGGTGTTAGACGGTCAGCCATGTTATAGATAAATGAGCTTGGCTAGACGGTTAGTTTGGCTGTCCCTACTACATACATTTACTCTCACATGTGCTCACGTTGAAGGAGTCCAGTATATTGCAGCAGATGCCTTGTCCGCAAATACGCAAAAATTTATGGTACGGCGTGGAACTCGTTTTCCAAATCCAGATCCAAGCACGCCGAGGGCGACAAGATTTCAGTTCCCTTCCTATTAGTATATGTCGGGTTTTGCCATTCCACACTGCATTTATCCCACAATACTTTAAGAGTTATCTAGCCGGTATCCAACACCATTTATCCTTGACCAATACCCGTAGTTACTCCATACTCTCTTCTCGCTTGGTGAAGTCCGCTCTGAAGGGCATCCTTGAGAAGAAAGTCCCTCGCAGCCCAGTCAGACAACCAATCACAGGCAACATGTTCAGGCAGTTGTCCGACTTGTTAGACTCCACACCATTGGGTATTCGTGATAGCCTCACATTAAAAGTGGCCATGTACCTTGCCTGTTATGGGTTTCTCAGACCGGGTGAGTGTACAACTCGGACCATTAACGCGCCCTATCCTAAGGTCAGTCAGCTGTCACATGTCTCTGATCATTTCGAGCTGTCCCTCAGTCAGACCAAGACCTCGTCACCGGGTCAAACTGTGGTTGTTCGGTTTTCCCCACCGTGCACAAAGGGTGTCCTGCCACAGTCCTCCGTGAATTGTTGAATGCCTGTGTAACCTATCAGCTGACGACCTTTTACTCCATTTCAGGTCCAACCCACTAACTACTTCTCAGTTCATCAAACATTTACGCATTTCGGTCAGGTCGCTGGGAGGAGTCCCGACTTCATTATCCGGTCACTCCTTCCGTATTGGCGCAGCTACAGCCAATTCTAAGCACGGGGTCCCAGCCCACGTAATCATGAAATTAGGATGTTGGAAATGTGGATGCTACATGCAGTATATCCCTAACCCTCGCAAAGAAATGGCTAGCGCATTCCAGTCTCTTGTGTTGTAATCCGCAATAAACAAATGTTTGTTTAAATCCGGGTTTTGCCCTCTTTTCCAGGCATATTCTTTACGCCGCAGTTATGGCACACTTCAGACTGCTTAGTTGAGGTTGATAGATTATTGGTTACAGTTGGTTGTTAGGTTAGTATTAGGGTTTTACGCATTTCAGTCATGTAGCAACGACCACAAATGGAAAGGCCTGCGCAGCTGGCCTGTAATTGTGGGAGGAGCGGGATGACTATAAAACTCACGGCTCTCCTCCCTTCAATGACGCCGTGGGTTCTTCGCTCCCACCCGCCCCCCCTTCTTTTCATTCCATCACACTTACCACAGGGTATGCCCTCTTTTCCAGGCATATTCTTTACGCCGCAGTTATGGCACACTTCAGACTGCTTAGTTGAGGTTGATAGATTATTGGTTACAGTTGGTTGTTAGGTTAGTATTAGGGTTTTACGCATTTCAGTCATGTAGCAACGACCACAAATATATATAAATATATATTGTGACGATCCATCTTGGGGATTAGCTCTGAGGTCGTCCTGGACCACACCACAGGATGCGTTTCTTCTCAATAAACCAGCAAAAAAGGCTTATATTGCAAATCTGACACCTTGCCAGTTTTATTAGACAGGTTGCAGGGAAAGAAATAAACAAAAAGCAGGAACAAAGCAAAATCCTAGACCGTCTGGTCACTGACTAAACAGATCAGCTGGTCCTGACTAACAACCGCTGAGCTTCCCTCAGCCGGTTAAACATATGTCCCCTGCAACCTTCTACTCACAATTCATGTCACTCTCTTTGAGCCACTCATAGCTCGGGCCGTGTACTCCTCAGCAGGCTCTGTCTCTTCCCTACAGCCCACATGCTGTCTCCTAGGAAGAGCCCACATTAGACTGAGTCTCCATCTCACATATACACCTCCCTTTCCTCCTGCCTCATTACTTAAGAAGCAGGTGAGAGCTTCTGCAGGGTGAGCCAAGGAAATACACCCTTTCCTTGCCACACTGCCACAATATATATATATATATATATATATATATATATATATAGCAACAGGAGAATACAGCAGCACACTGCTAGCACAAAGATATAGATGAAACATGAGTATATAAATAAAACATGAAAAGCTATACAGCTGTAATGCAATAAATGAAGATATGAAACTATGAAATTATGAGGTACTTAGCTTGCGAATTGCGAATGGCGCCAAATAGCGTGGACCATCCCACCACGGTAAGGTGACCTCATTCTGGGACGGACTCTACACTGTGAATATGCCTCTGTTTGAACAGTATAGCAGGCATTGCAAGGTCTGAAACATCCAAGGCACCTAATATACACCTAATACAGGTGGGTGGGGTGCAGGAGCCAACATTGAGGTAGCCACTCCCCCGTATGTGTAATACAACCAAAGATAAAAATATGTGTATATATATATATATATATATATATATATATTCAGGTTGAAGAGCAGCACTCCCAAGCCAACTGTGCGTGGGTGCAGTCAGTCTCTGGGACCCTGGTCCTGGGTTCAAAAGATAATACAAACAAAAATGGCGACCGCAGCACTCCAAGTAAATGTGCAAAAAAAAATTTTTTATTCCAAGATAAATACAGGCAACGTTTCTGTGGCCTCACACCACCATTTTCAAGCAATTTCAAGCTTGAAAATGGTGGTGTGAGGCCACAGAAACGTTGCCTGTATTTATCTTGGAATAATTTTTTTTGCACATTTACTTGGAGTGCTGCGGTCGCCATTTTTGTTTGTGTGTATATATATATATATATATATATATATATATATATATATATATATATAATTATTATTAGGGGAGAGGCTTTTATATATTCTTTAAAACTTTTTTATTATTATTTAGCCCAAGGGGCCTATTATGAAGCAATCAATTTTGTTCACTGTACAATGATGTGCAGTCGCATAATATTGAACTGTGGAATCAGCACTCTTAGTCTTCCTAAGGCAGACTGTATACGTTAAGAGTTTATTGCCAGCATGGAGGTAAAAAAGAGACCTCAGGTGGCCATCTTAATTCATCAGACCCCAGCGATCACTCTGCGGGTGGTCCGATGAGTGCCCTGACAACTGTTATTTCAGCTTTGTAGATGCTGCGATCAGTATTGATCACAGCATTTAAAGGTTAAATGATGGACATCAGAGCGATTGCTAATGTTTGTAACTACCAGTGAGTCTCGGCTGTTGACAGAGTAAAATCATGTTATAACTTCTGCCCCTGACATGAATCTGTCCTGTACTTGTTCTTGTTGTATTCTATCGTGCAGGCTGGGCTGGAAAGGCTTCCAATAAGTGACTGAACTAAGGGCCAGAGAGACAGTTTTCAGACAAGACAAGTTTCTTCTGTGAAAGGTAACTCCTTCTTACAGATGTACAAAGTGTCCAATAGATTAACATCTAACCTGTAGCAATAAGATGAGATGTAGGTGATGCATCCACAGTGCAGTAAAATAAAATCAGTACTGTACATTATGAATTTGCAGAGGAAATGTTCCCAAGCTGTTAGTAACCACTAGAACTTGCCTTGAGTCTTGTGTGTGGTAGAAGTCAGGAATTCCTCTCATTCTTATATTAAATCAGGAGCTAGACAGTCAATAGACCCAGCAGAACACCCTTTATGATCAAGTTATTGACAAGGGAAACTTCTTACAAGTAGAAATTGTCCAAAGCAGGCAAACTAAGGGTTATCCACTCTATATATTATGCTGAAGATGGCATATAAATGGTAAAACTTGCTTATTCCGGTTCCATGCTGCTCCCAAAGCATCCCCTTCCATTCCTTGCTGCTCATCTCTTCTTTTTGCTTCCGAAATAAAATGTCTCTGCAGGACCAGCCCCCCAAAAAATGATACCCCTGCTCAGACTGCACTGAGTAGGCTCATTGGTAGTTATTAAGGTGTTAACCCATGCATCTCATTGGATTGCATGACTGCATTCGTTTTTATTTCCTCTGGGGTTTTCATGGGCTAAGAAAAAAAAGTAACTCAAATTTCAATTTACTCTCTCTGTGTTAACATTTTAGTAGGACTTCAGCTGTAAGCTGGGTATAAATATATAGTTAACTGCTTGGTAAACCGCCAGCATTTATCTGTAATGCATATTAATTTAGATATTTATTACTGGAGCTTTCAGCAGTTTGCTTAGTGTGTTATACAAATATACTCTCTCAGGGGTATAGTCTACGGAAAACAATTGCCAACACAATATGAAAATGAGACATGATCCTAATACAATTCTACTGCGTTTTTAATCTTCACCCTTAATAAGAGATGTCATGTTAGGAAATGTTAGTACAGTATGGGCTGTTATCCACCCACAACAGGAAAGAAGTGATAACAATGATTTATAAAGAGCTTTGTATCTCTGAATTTCACAGTATACATACATCATTTTTGTATCAGCTGCTCCATTCTGGTGGGCTAAACCCATTCATGGCCCCACGTAATACTGCATTTTCCTTGTAGTGGCCACATGTATTGTTCCCAAGTAATATCAGCTGATCACTGGAGGTTTCAGAAGTTAGTTCCTTGGTGAAATACTGAGCACCGGGCCAGCTACATTACATAGTCACATAGTTAGTACGGTTGAAAAAAGACATATGTCCATCCAGTCTAACCAAGGAGGTAAAGGGAAGGGGTATGGGTGGTTGAAGGGTAGGGGATGCTATGTTTCTGCATAAGCATTAATGTTATTTTGTTCTAGGAATGTATCTTACCCTGTTTTAAAGCCCTCAACTGCTCCTGTTGTGACCAGTTCCTGAGGTAGACTATTTCACACTAAACCTTTTATCTCCAGAAGGATAGAAGAGTGTCCCCTTGTCTTTTGAAGGGGTTTTACCTGGAACAGTTTTTCCCCTTATTTTTTGTATGGGCCTTTCATATAGTTAAATTAGTTGATCATATCCACCCTTAAACATCTCTTTTAAAGACTAATTAAACTTAATCTTCTTGAAGCAACCCCCCTTTTAATGGGGAATTGTGTCCTCTGGGACCCCCAGCTGACCTGATGACATTAGGGACAGCGTTATATAATTATTGATACGTAAAAATAGTAATAAGCAAGATGATGCAGTTATTGCGATAGCTACATTTATAATTTATTGTTAAGTATTGCATCAGTCCCTATTAGAATCCATTATTATAGATTATCATCCATATTCTGTGTGGGTATTTTATACTTACACAATATGTTTGCTAACTCCAACCCATAATGGAACCAAGTCCAGTACACATAATGCCATGAACCTGGTATTTTAATGGAATAACCAATTACATCCATCGGAATGACTATAAATTCCAAGCAGAACTGGCATCAATACTATTACTATTTTATACTCCTCATAAGCTGCTGAAGAAAGGATTTTCGTCCTGGAAACATAACCGAACCGAATATAACAAGTACATAGTAATATTGCTGCGCTTATCATTATCACTATTATACTAACTGCCTCCCACTTCTGCCGTGTGCATACTTGTATCCCAGCAGGAAAACACGAGGACGCTGTCCCACCTGGCTCATCTTCTATCATCCAGCTACATCGGAGCGGCGCAGACTGCGATCCATTGCAAACTACTGCATCCTTCTCAACGAAGTGGCGCAGTCCGCAACTCATCAACATCCAACAGAATCTTCAAAATCTGCTGAAGCTAGTGCTGCACACATGGACTAGCAAATTATAACAGAACATTCACGCTACAGTGAAGGACCAACATGGCATGCCAGCCATAACAAGCTGACTGACCACCAACGCGGAGGAAGGAGTAAGATCTATCCTGCTTATTACCTGGATATATTTGCTATCACTCCGGTGGCTAACAGAGGAGCCTGCCAGTAACTTTTATGGACATAAATTGTTAAAGGTCCACTTTGCTTTCCCATTATACTACTAACGATTCTATTAAAGGAGGTATAAGAAATATAGGGCTGTTGATTTATTCAAACAGAGACTATGGGTCCCAGCATGCCCGATAACTTATAATACCACACTATAGACTATACGACACCTGAGACACAAAATCAATAGAGGTATAAGGACTATTGACCCCAGCCCACCCACAAACATATTATATGTATGATACGCAGCATTTTTTTAGACCTTTTATTGCATATTATTTTTATTCATTATGTTGTTTTATTGTCTAAATATATTTGTATTTACCGGTGGTGAGTCACAAGGGCCCTGTGACTGCATCATCTCACTTATTACTATTTTTACGTATCAATAACCAGCAGTCATGGTACATATTGGCACCAATGACAAAGTAAGAGGTAGGTGGAGTGTCCTTAAAAATTATTTCAGGGACTTAGGCCGCAAGCTTAAGGCAAGGACCTCCAAAGTAATATTTTCTGAAATATTACGTGTACCATGAGCCACACCAGAGAGGCAGCGGGAGATTAGGGAGGTAAACAAGTGGCTCAGAAGCTGGTGTAGGAAGGAGGGGTTTGGGTTCATGGAGAACTGGGCCAACTGATCTATTTATACCGAGGACTGTATCTATAACAAGGGGGCCTCCTCTACGTCTAGAGGAAAGAAGGTTTCTACACCAGCACAGACGGGGGTTCTTTACTGAAGAGCACTGAGGTTTTTTACTGTAAGAGCAGTGAGACTGTGGAATTCTCTCCCGGAGGAAGTGGTCATGGTGAACTCTGTAAAAAAGTTCAAAGGGGGTCTGGATGCATTTTTGGAGAATAATAACATTACAGGTTTTGGATTCTAGATTTATAGGGACAGAAGGTTGATCCAGGGATTTATTCTGATGCCATACTTGGAGTCGGGAAGGAATTTTTACCTCTAGTATGAGGGTTTTTTGCCTTCCTCTGGATCAACTCAGTAGGGACTCATTAGGGTTATAGGTGGAACTTGATGGACTCTTGTCTTTTTTTAACCTTATGAACTATGTTACTATGTAATAAATGTATACCTATTATATTGATATACACTATAGTAATCTAGCTTGGTTCCTAAACTTACACACACATCTTGTTATCCATTTTAACATTTATTTCTAACATATCTATATAGCCTAGAGGACTGAAAGATCCCTTGTTTTGCATTTTCTCTAATATATACTCAGGGGTGTGGGAGTCAGTTTCAGTAACCTCGGCTATATATAGAAAAAGTGAGCTACACCCAACTCTCTACATATACGTGATATAATTATTGCCTTTTTTTTTTTAGAGCATATTGAAAATATTAGCATATATAATACTCCCCTTAAATCTATCCAACGCATTTCAAGCATGTTAATGCCCTTAGGCTTGGCGTTGTTGTTGTAAAGGATTGACAAAGGGGATAAGTAAAACCCACATCAATGAAGCAATGAAGTAGTTATGGCATATTCTAGAGATATGTACATAAGGTGTGATGTTCTACTGTGTTTTTTGGACATTTACAACATTGTTTGCCTTGTTGCTGCCCTGCTGGCAAATGTTTTTATGTATTTTTGTATGTTTTTATGTATAAGAGAGAAAGTGTACTGGCTGTCAAGGACAGAAATAGAAAGTCAATGTGATGTAGTGGTATGAGTGTGAATAGGAGATAGTAAGTAGCCTAAAAACATCCAAAAGTATGTATGTAGTAAGGAACTATGGGTTCAAATGTGAGTTGACAACATAATTTATTAGTAGATACAATAATTAATAATATACCAAAGTGGATGCCAGCAATCCACTCTTGTAAAATGTGCATGAAAACATATATATCAAACACATCACTGAGGAAGAGCCCAGGAGGCTCAAAACGTGTCTGATGGTTAAGTGAACCCACGCCACACTTCCAATCAACCATTCTGACAGAGCCTCACAGCCTATCATTCATCTTGCGCATCATCGGAGTGCACAAATCTCCACGAGGACCCGTACAGCAAGGTATCCCGCATGTCAAGACATCGCTCACCAGCAGGGCTTGTCTGTCTCACATAAGACTTCCCCGCTTGAAGCAAGAACACGGCGCTATTTGCAGGGACCTGAAGACTATAGAAGTCCTTCCTCCGGATCCAAAGGGTGGGTGAGTTAACCTGATTACCTTATTTGCCGACTGCCGAGTCGCTCTACAGTGTCTATCCCACCACTATTACTATCACTGTGGAGGCTGCCTGGGAATATCTCCAGTTTCCACAGTACTCCTTTACATGCTCAAGTGTGATTATTGGCACGAATACCAGTAATACAGCACACACATCAGTAGCACTGCAGGAGTAGGCACTTTTTGCGGTGCTCCAGCGCTTCTCTGACTTTACCTGAACTTACGTCTTCCTTCCATTGCTATAGACTACCATCTTTTCTAAGCTGTGGCCCCTTTCTGGTTACTTGTTGGCAGTGTGTAATCTTGTTTGAACTTGATATATATGTTTTCATACACATTTTACGAGAGTGGATTGCCGGCATCCACTTTGGCATATTATTAATTATTGTATCTACTAATAAATTATGTTTTAAACTCACATTTCAACCCATAGTTCCTTACTACATATGCACTTTTGGACATTTTTAGGCTACTTACTATCTCCTATTCACACTCATACCGCTACATCACATTTACATTCTATTTCTGTTGTTGAGAGCCAGTACACTTTCTCTCTTATTTTCCCCCTTTTTTTGCATGCAGAATTTATTCTTGCCTGTTAAAATCCTGGTGTAGCCATTAGGGGTCTACACTGTACCAGATTCTCGGACAACCTACCAGATTGTGCACACCCACCATTGCTTTCCATATGTTGCATGTTGAAGCCTTGATGTCATAATAGCCAAGGTCCTGTGGTTGGCCTGCAGAATAATCACATGCCATAAGGGTGTGTTATATTTGTGGGTATGGGTATTCCAATCTTAGGGAGTCCGTGTCATCTGTATAGGATCGGGAATAACAATCTGATTGGAGGGGGTCTAACTACTAAGTTCAACAATAATGTAGCCCTATAAAGAATGAATGGAGCACTGTAACATTCATTCAGGATACATTTTAACCCATTTCCGAGATCTCTAATATAAGTGAAAAAATTCTCCAAAAAAAAAGATGTGCTCGGCTGGCATGGCTTGATAAATGTGTATATGTATCTTTCCATTTTTTCAGCATTCCCCCCCCCCAATTCTTTGATAGAAATCCTTGAGTCACATGATGAAAGAATCACTTGACTTGATAATGAAAAGAAATACAAGGTATAAAATGTCAAATACAAAACGACAAATACAACACAAAAACGGCATCATAGAGGAATAAAAATGAGGGGACAGTTTTTATTTTCAGGTAAAAAAAAAACCCACCTAAATAAAAAGTTGCGTTTATTCATAGCCTTACTTGTCATTTTCAACCCAACCTTCCGTATTTACCTAAAATAAATTGGATAGTATTCAAACCCTCCACATTCTTTTTCCAGCAGTGATAACGTAGATTCTTTAATTATGGCATGCATTATTGATAGGCAATATATTATTGAAACAAGGTTGTATTCTTTTCAAATTAATTCGATTTCCACCAGCGTGGGAATATTATAATAATTACAGACCGACATTTGTTAGAAGCAAGGAACAGATGAGTGGGGGGAGGGTGACATGAAAATTCATTATCACCACTTGAACCTAGTTCTTCTGGAACTGGTGAAGAGGTGGCTTCTTCCCTGCCTTTCTTCTGACAGCGAGCGCAGGCACTCTTCTCTCCCACTGATGTGCACATCCACTGCACAGAACTGCTCGCTCATCCACAATTCTCAGTATAGATTGGTCTTCCTAAGGACAGCTCAGCTCTTTCCTTCTGAGTGTGAAGCATGCAGCTCGCAGCAGCACCACTGCACTTTCTCTTAATTATTACAGTGAGCAGCAGGTGGAGGGAGTCCTGGGATACAGGGATGCTCTGAAGGACAAAGCCGACTGCTGGATACACAGCTCTCTGAAGAGGGGGACCGGCATTTTTCTGATTCTTTCACTTATGCTTTGAAAGAACAGAATCCAAGAAACCTTGAAAAGCAAGTAAATGGAGCACAATCACATCTACAATAGCTCTCTCCTGTCTCACAAGTATGGCTGTGGATTGGGATATGTACCTGTCATCTACTACAGTCTCTTGCTTTGTCTAGGATTACCAGGTAAGGACATATTTTATATTTTATTTATATAAGAAAAAAAATATGAAATAAAAAATTCTCCACCAGCTCTGGTGTGTACAGTTCCCAGCCATAGTAACTGTGTAACTATTTGTGCTGTGATAGATGATATCTGCAAGGGACATATCTATAGGAGGTTAGAAATCTGTAACATAGTAAATGGTATAGCAGATCCTTCTAGTAGATGTGTTATCAATACTGTCAATGTACCATTTGGAGGAATGTGTCTATATGTGTTAATATTATTTGTATGTTCTTATCTGTGCTTACCAAGGATTCTTCAAAATAAGCCTTAAAGGTGTTCTTCAACATAGCAAACTGCAGCTCACGAACAAGGGGGTTCGATTATGCATTTTTCCTAAAGAACAGGTTACCCATGCAGGGACACTCTACACTGACATTAATGGAAGTTATGGAAGCCAACTTGGTTCCCAAACCTTTGCAAAACACGAACTACCGGATCATACAGGTCATAAAAGTTTTTCATTAGTAAAATAATGTAGGTCAGAGGTCTATGTAGGAAGCTAGTCTGACTTCGTTTGTACTTTACCAGTGTTGATTTTTAGTTATTTGGTTATGACCCTAGTGCCAAGTTTCAGCAATTCCATGACATCTCTGGGGAACAACAGTTTTTTAGAGCTGGGGCCCAAGAACCACATATGTTTGGGTTGGGAAGGGAACCAAGAATCTATTAATATTATATTTATCAAAGTATCTCCATTAATCTGATCAAAATGTTAAAGATAGCTTTAAGAAAACTAAACTAAAAGCAGGAAATCTTGAATGGAGCTGTTGCTATTATGGTTTACGTTAATATCCTGATGTATTAGTGGGTTAAATGAATTTCTGCTACAGCCAAGACATGAAGATTAAAAATCAAGCCACATACTTTATTCTGTTCAATTTTCTGCTTCCTTGCCCTGTAAGAGATTATGGAGATGAATTAAGAAAACACTAACCTTGATATGTTTTGCAGAGATCCTATAGAGAAGTCATTTAAGCAGTCTCATGGAGAAGCAATGCTCCTTATTGCCTTGTGCTCACTCATGGTTTACAGTATATTGATCATTTCACATACAATGCCTGAAGTTTATCCCTATCTCTGTGATCAGCTTAGCAATGGATTTAGTAAGGATTCAGTAACTAAAGTTCAAAATCTCAAGGAAATTAGATGGACCACGTCAAGTCAATGATGTCTATTACATAGGTTTGCACCTTGGATTTTTCGTGCTTAAAGGTTCGTCAATCCAATATGATGGACTGGAGAACCAGGTCAAGGTCAATCCTAAGGTGGAGGTATAATTACAGTAGAATTATACCTCCACCTTAGGATTGTTTACACCTTCACCTCTTTAGGTTGAAGTACATTTTATTTATGTACACTGTGAAGGCCTACTTTGACTGGATTTGATATGTTAAAGAGTTGTCCAGCCACCTTAAAGAGTACCTGTCATCAAAACAAGTTTTATATGTTGTTTATTAATGTGTTACAAACAACTTTCTAATACCACGTCATTAAAAAATTTTTATATTTATATCTTTATTTTTACTTGTAAAAACTGACCATTAGGGGTCTCCCTACATGTCCTGGCCACAAGCCTCTAATAGAGTTCGGACTCATGCCGGCCTGGCATGAGTCCGAACGATCATAGTGCAGCCGGGACACTGACAAGCACAGAGCAGCTCCCTGCCTGTCAATCAGAGAGGAGGAGACCGTGTGCTGAGCCTCTATGCATGCTCCCTACAGGGATCACAGCATAGAGGAAGAAGGGCGGATATGAGCCCAGGCAGGCTTCAGATGAAGTTGCAGACACAAGATAAGGTATTTAGAAGGTGTTTTAGAGGAAAAAATGCAGGGTTAGTATCAGTTAAAGTCAGGAACAGATGAGGGGGGGTATTAGGGACAGTTTAGTTCATGATAGGTACTCATTAATATTTCCTTCATGCTAGGGTGCTTTGAGAACCGTATTCAGAATTGTTTAGGCATTAATTTGTGATCTACAATATTCATGATGCCTCTGCATGTAAAAGGTCTGGTTTCTTGGACTTTGACTCCTAAGCATCTGTTGTGTACAGGCCTACATGCTTGTTTGTTTGGTTCTGTACATTTATTATAGTACTGCATTATTTTTTGAGACACAAAAAAATTAGTTAGAGTTAGAGTCCACATTTATCCTTGATTACAGTACTTCTACCTTTCTTTTTTTCTTTCTTTCTACTGTGACAGTGGTGTACACAGAAGAGAGGAGGCCTCAAAGCAAAGATCAAAATGAGCACCCTTTATGGTCTCAGGTAGAGGTAAGCAAAACTACAGTGGGTCAGTCTGAAACCAAAGCTATGGTCATGTTCACACATGCAAAAACCATGTGAATAAATTACTACACAGCCAAACTAGGATGACAATGAGATATGTTGCTTTTGGAAATGCCATGTAAAAAACAAAAAAAAAGAACATTTTAGGATATAGCACAAGTGTTTTTAAGTTCTTCAATTGATTACAATGGGAGAAAGCTAAACTGTTAACAGGTGGAACCTAACCAAAGAAGTGAGGTTTTAAGGCTTGTTTCACAGTGCAAAATTACTCCGTTTTAAAGATCCGGACGAAGTTCCTTCTGAAAAGCAGCTGAAAACGACAGTTACAAAATCCTATACGGACGTTAGAAAATCCCATTATAGTCTATGGGATTTTTCTAATAGCCGTTTTAACCCGTTATAGCACATTATTAATAACGGCCGTTATTTTGTGACGTAAGATAGTAACGGGAGAAATAGTGCATGCACTATTTTTCCCGTTACTATCTTCCGTCACAAAATAACAGCCGCTATTAAAAACGGGTTAAAACGGCTATTAGAAACATCCCATATAATGGGATTTTCTAACGGCCATATAGGATTTTGTAACTGCCGTTTTACAGCTGATTTTCAGACGGAACTTCGTACGGATCTTTAATTTTATAGTGTGGCAGAAAAAAAGATTTGAAAAAACATGTATTTTTTCCTGAAACCACACTGATCTTTTCAGCTTGACAATGCCCTAACTCCTCAGTCATCGTTTTTTGGAGCCACAAGAAGTAGTTCCACTTTTCAAGGGAATCTGTCACGTGTATTTGTCGCTAAGAGCTGCAGACATCAATGGATAGCTGTTAGGGTATAAAAGAAAACTGTACCTTTTCTGGAGCTGATCGTGGTTGCCAAACTTTTAAAATAACCTTTTAGGGTACGTTCCCACACGGCATATTTGCTGCGTATTTGCTGCTGCGTATTTTATTTTCCCTGTTGAAGTCAATGGGTAGGAAAATACGCAGCACCAAATACGCAGCAAATACGCAGCAAAATACGCCGTGTGGGAACGCACCCTTAAGGGGAAGGAACCGAGCTGCCCAAATGCCGCTATTGGTTACCACATCTTGAAGACCATATTTGGAGACAAGGTTTGTTGCTGTAAGCTAAGCCCTTTGCATCAATCAAAGAGAGGCTGCAAGGTTAGGGGAGAGCGAGGAAGTGTGCCAGGCTGTGACCCACCTCCTTGACACTATGCTCAGCTCCAGGAAAGATACAGTTTGTTTTTCTACACTAACAGCTATCCATTGATGTCTGAAGCTCTTAGCAGCAAATATAGCTGAACAATTCAGTTTAATGTGCCCCAATTGCTCCAAGTAGTCGGTATGTGCTCAGAGAAATTACGGAATCTTAAATGCAAAAATACTTTTTTCAGACCAAACTATTTGATGGCCAAGGCTCCAGATTTGTTTCAGAACTGACCCACTGTAGTTTTACACACCTCTGGGTTTTGCTTCGAGAGTGCAGCGCCTCTCTCTTATGCCTAATCTGACATTAAGTATGAAGAGACCCTGCTGCACACTGGGTAGGACAGTTGGCAGACAACCAGCTAACAACAAGCAGACATTACGCACACTTCCCTTTAATTGGTGCGACATGTGCACAAAACCTGATGGGTGTCATATAGTTGCCTTGAGAACTGTCCCACCCAGGGCGCAGCAGCATCTTTCAAAGCCTGATGCAAGATCAGGTGGAAGGAAAAGCTGCTCCAAAAGTTCTGTAAGGGTCTCCATGGATCAGATTTTTAGATTAAATGGTAGATCAATTTGTCAACATCTTGAACTATTTGTCATGTTCCCCAAACCATTCCTGACCAATTTTTGCAGTATAGCAAAGTGCTCTATCCTGACGAAAAAGACCAGTACCATTAGGGAATGCCGATGCCATGAAGAACTGCACTTGGTTTGTACAATTTTTAGATGGGTATTACTGTAATATACAAAGTAATAGTCAGTGGAACATTGCCCAGATCATTCCCCTACCTCTGCCTGCTCACCTTCTTTCAATCATTCATTCTGGTACCATCTTTTTCTTACATAAACACTGCAGAGTTATAAGTTTGTCCATTTTTTTCTGCTTTCAATGTCAACTTTAAGAACTGCCTGTTTCTTGCTGCTTAATATATAACCCAATCCCTCGAAGGACTACATAGTAATAAGAATATTCATATTATGCACTTCAGTCTTCAGTGATTTTAATGTTATGGCTGAGATAGATTGGATGGATGAATGGATAGATGTATGGATTTATAGCACAACAGATGGTTAAAATGTCTAATGCTACCAAGTTTCATATTTATTTCTACCAATTTATTGCACATTAGGTGCCAGAGTGTGATCTAATGTCCAGAGCAATCGTTTAACAGTATAAAGCAATATGTTCAATGCCAAGATTACATATGTTGAATTCTGCTGAACCATACAAAATAAAATCTGGAGAGCTTTTTAATCTAAAATGAGAGCCTCCAAGGGCAGACTAATGATGTGATGTCAGTATTGTCAATTATATACTTTCTGAATGTACACTAACAATTACTATCTATAAAAGCCATGTGCTATTATCTCATATAGTAAACCAGCGAGCTCCTAACAATATACTACAATTAAGTAATTGGGAGATATCACTGTTAACTTGAAGGGGGTTTCCAGGGAAATAACACAGGAGACGTAACCAATCCCGTTGCTTAGTGTGATGACAGTTCAGAGGAGTCTCATTAGGCGTCTTCAGTGTAAGGATCTTATTTAATGAGATGTGTGGTGTTTAACGCTGCTCCCTGGGTGCCATTGATCAGTGGTGTGGAATAAGCTTGGTGGCCAGTGTCTACATCCCCTGATCCCTCTGGATTTGTGAAAGTAGCAGAAAAGTCTTTTCATATCAGTATTGAAGGATTGGGATTTACAAGTGTTGAGCAAAGGGCTTGGTTCTGCCAAGTGGACTGCAAGAGGGAGAGGGCTCCAAGCTGGACCAACATACTGGTCTGTTGTCCCAAGATCTGCAGTATTGTGTTTGCTGAAACACTAAACATTGTCCTATGCTTTTCCAAGCTGGGGAAACTTCAGGTTTTGTGGCCAGCCAAGAATGTACATGACAGTAAGGCAAAAAGCCTAAATAACTAATGGGCATTCCCACCTTGATTGAGTTGTATGTTTTTGATAACCTCTACCGATATGTAGTTGAATATTTAGATGTAAGAGAGGAAAACCCCTTCCTCTCCATTATCCTGAAAAGAGAGCTGCTATCAAGGTCTTTGTATGATATGGAAAGACCATTAACTTTAATGGGCAGCAATCAATGCTCAATTTTTAGGGGCACTGGCAACTTACTGGGCAACCCCCACCTCCAGTTTTGGCTCAATGTTAGAATGTTAGGAGACCTGTTTTATGCTAAGAATTGATCAATCCTATTTAACTCTTTAAAGAAAGTATCAGCAGGATGGACCTTGTTAGGTTAGGACAGCTTTCAGTAGCCAAATGGTGCTGCCACTTCTGCTGGATAGATCCCCAAACTTCCAGCCAGGAAGTAGCTAGACAAAAAAAAATGGACACAAACAGACAATAAAGGATATAAACGGATCAAAAACTGATACAAAAGGATGTCACCTGTGCATTCATTTTTTAAATACTCTGTTAAAATAACAAATGTCATCCTTTCACATCAGTTTGCATCCTTTTGCATCCGTTTGTTAGCATGGTCTGTTTAGCAGCAATAACGGGAGAATAGCGGAATGGGAGAGAACGACCATGTTTACCTAACCTAAGTGGTCCTAGTTGTGATCTTCACTTACCATAAAGGAATTTGAGGCCTACACAGTGGGGGAAGGAGTTTCTGCAGGCTCTTGATTTTCTTGGGGCATCTAAAGGTTGGTTAGATGGGTCTACTCTGAGACATTTTCATAGACCTTATCTGTAAAGTCCCTTACACCTTACTGGGCAACCCCCACCCCAAGTTTTGGCTCAATGTTAGAATGTTAGGAGACCTGTTTTATGCTAAGAATTGATCAATCCTATTTAACTCTTTACAGAAAGTATCAGCAGGATGGACCTTGTTAGGTTAGGACAGCTTTCAGTAGCCAAATGGTGCTGCCACTTCTGCTGGATAGATCCCCAAACTTCCATTCATGGTACCTTTAAAAAGCATTACTGTATGAGTCCTCAGCATTTCAACCAGCTGACTGGTATGGTCCTAGTTGTGATCTTCACTTACCATAAAGGAATTTGAGGCCTACACAGTGGGGGAAGGAGTTTCTGCAGGCTCTTGATTTTCTTGGGGCATCTAAAGGTTGGTTAGATGGGTCTACTCTGAGACATTTTCATTGACCTTATCTGTTAAGTCCCTTACACCTTTAGGGGTTTTATGTGGAAACTGAGTAGAGCAGTAGCAGCAGGAGGCTTTTTTGTTTTACTAAAACTAAAGATAACCATTTATATGATACTTGAGATTGTCATCCAGCCAATGCTGTTAATGTGTGTATTCATCAGTTAGTCACTGAATATGTAAATTAACCTATGTTTCTCTTTATCTATAGTCACATATCACTTAATGACTGTAGTTACTTAGTGAAATCAGCTAATAGTGCATATGAATAATTTTCTGTAAATACGATATGCATGAATGTTCTGATTTCATAACCTCAGTGTTCATTAGAGACACTGTATGCAGGATAATGCTCACCAACTGTCTACTGTCACATAGATTAATAGTCAGTACAGCATTCTTTGACCTGCAAAAAGACATCAGCCTCCAGCTCTGAGCTGTGATATGGTCATAATGAGATGACATTTTCACATATATATTAGTGTAAATGTGCATTCTGCATCTGAACTGTTCAGCTGAACATATATATATATATATATATATATATATATGTGTATATATACACATGGTCATAAAGAAAATAAAGTACATCCTCTTTGAATCCTATTGTTTTACTTACCAGGACAAAAAATGTTCTCCTAAATTTAAAAAAATGTAACTTCAGATGAACACCCCAAAGAAAATTCCACTGTGTCATTATTTATTTAAAGGAAATCTGTCATCAGTGTCTTCTGCACTAACTTGTCGGTGCATACAGGTAGCGCAGGTGACACTGATGACAACGATACTTACCTGGTCCCATTCCCGTGGTTTCATTCTCCCCCAACCTTCTGCCGTATCCTCCATTCTGGGGCCGACTTGGAGAATGAACGTAGTGATGTCACTGCTGCTGTTTGCTAGCAGCGGGACCCAGCAGAAAATAGCAGCTGTGGCATCACTAAGTTCCGCCCATGCTCCAAATTGTAACGGAATTTATGGCAGAAGATTGCGGGAGAACCACAGCACAGAACGGGACCAGGTAAGTATTGTTGTCATCAGTGTCACCTGCACTACCTGTCTTTCTTTTTGGAGAACTTTTGGCCTGCTATTGTTTACAGCTCTTATTCAGTTCATCAAGATTTTTGGATATTTGTTTCTGCACAGCTCTTTCACAGCATTTCAATTGGGTTGAGGTCTGGACTTTGACTGGGCCATTGCAACACTTTTTTTTTTTTCTTTTTTAACCATTCTGTTGTAGATTTGATGTTGTGCTTGAGATCACTATCTCATTGCATGACACAATTTTGGCCTGACTTTAGCTGTTAAATAGATGGCTTCACATTTAACTCTACAATACTTCAGTACACATAGAAGTTCATAGTCGACTCAATGCCTGCAAGGTGTCCTGATCCTATGGCTAACAAATGATCATCCCTCCACCCCATTTAGCAGGAGGTGTTTGTGCTGTATTGCTTTCTTTGATTTTACCAACTGTGGATTATAGCTGAACATCTCCATTTTGATCTTGTATGCAGGGCTCAAGTCCTGCAAGAACACGTGAGAACTGAGTTCCTGCACTTTTTCCTCAGCAGGCATACCATTCCCATTAGCAGGACCAGCCCTTGAGTTGAAATCTTGGGTGAGTTCCCATTCTTTTTTCTCCCAAGGACTTGACCCCTGCTTGGATGTTAAAAGGTAAAAGAAGAAGAGAAAAAACAAGGAGAGGGCAGCTCTTCGTGTGATTCCGTGGGTGTATTTGCCCACTTTCACCCCCGTGTGGTATGCGCTCACCTGGGGGACTCTTGGAACAGGCATGTCACCCGTGTGGGGTCAGACGATAGATCTCGGGCTGCAGTCTGCAAGCAAGACGCGTTTCGGGGTTAAGTTACCCCTTTCTCAATTGCAGGTTAAAAAGGCTGTTGAAAGGACATCATTTAAAAAATCTTGTGAATTGTTAAATGCAATTCTGCAAATTTAAGCCATGCTGTCATGTTCTTTTTAGAAAGAAGAGGTGCCAGCCCTCCCAAACAAGCCATACTTGTTCTGCTGTATAAAGGCGGTCACAATTGCTAATGATCAAGAGTATTTGACTAGCAGCTCTTGGCCTCCAGCCCCCCTTCCTTTCCTCCAAAAAGACAAGCTTTCATGTTGATATACAGGCCTCAGCACTATCTACTGCCTCCTGGGCATCATCTTGTGTTGTAAATACACACACACACACACACACACACACACATATATATATATATATATATATATATATATATATATATATATATATGTATGTGACATCTCAGTTCAGGACATGGTGCTGTACTACCCTTAGGCCCTGTCAAGTTGAGTCCCTCAGTTACCAGGGGCTCCCCTGCATGGTCTCCCCCTGTTGTTCCATAATGTTGTGTATATCACTTTAATTCCTAGACAGCATCCTTACGTATAGGTAGCACAAAGGACCTGAGGGAAGTCTCAAGGACCTGTGTAAGTCTGTCACGTGTTATGTTATGCATTCACATGATTTGTTGTCACATGTTCCCCCAGTTAAACCTGTGACCTGCATCTTTAGTCCCCCACTATTTGTCAATTTCTAATAAAATGTATATAAGTTATTGTGCACCAAAGGGTCACTGTGTACAGTCTTTTTCTGATGACTGGTTGTATCCTTACAGGGGTTTGTCCTGATCTATTTGGGAGAACCACATGTCACCCCACCACCAGCATCATATACAATAAACAGTATGTGTACTACACTAATGTACAGCTTAAAGTACACAGTCATGTACACATAATGAACACATAACTATTGTATACCTCAGTCACATACAGTAGTACTGTAGCACTCAAAATTTCACAGTCTACTCAATGTCATATGACAAATGTTTCTAATGTCAGATGTTCTTGTGTTCGTGCGCAGGATACTTTCCTGGCCAGAAAGTACTCCTGATACTAAATTCATGCACGTAGTCCATACAAGGTAACAGAAATGTCAACATGTTATCTGTGTCAGTTATCTAGCAAAAAATGACTAGAATTAACTTAATATAGAGTTCTGGGGAGATGTGTTTTAATTGCCAAGGGACCCCAGTAGCCAAGGCATTGGGCAGAGAGCCTCAGGCAACCCAATCCGAAAATGTCTAAGTCTAAAGTCATAAGTCTAGTCATATATACAATGTCTAGTGTATAGTCTAGTCATGTACAGTATATCATATACATAGTCAAAATTTCATGTTATGTCTAGTAAACTGTTATGTAAGTCCTTACAAGTAAAGTAAACTAATATGCACAAGTTGAATGTCATCTCTAATCCTGTTCAACCAAAAGTCAGAGCGTGTATGGACAATTTATACAAAGACTCTAATGTTATTTGTTATTTCACCAGCCTGAAATGGACATTTGTGTACTAAATGCCTCAGGACTTCATCTGGCCCCGTGACCACTTCGTTCCTCAACCCTGACAGAACCTACGTCGAGGACGACTTATGTTAAGGGTCCTGTACTACCCTTAGGCCCTGTCAGTGACCTAGGGGATACCCTGTATGGTCTCCCCCTGTTTTTCCATAATATTGTGTATATCACTTAAATGCCTAGACAGCATCCTCATGTATAGGTAGTACAAAGGACCTGTGGGAGGTCTCAAGGACCTGTGTAAGTCTGTCACATGTTATGTTATGCAGTCACATGTTCTCCCAGAGAGCACCAGCTTAACCTATGACCTGCAGCTTGACCAATGGGCTTTAGTCCAGCCCCCCACTTTATAAAGGGGCGGCCATTACAATTATCTTCTCTTTGCTCTTATGCTACCTTACTGAGCACAGCAACCACCAGAGATCTCAGTGCAAGTGATCAGCATCTGGAAGACCCCAAAAGCTACAGTCATTCTAGTAAGTCTCAAGTCTATGTCTGCTGTCAGTGAAACTAGTCAAGCCCTGCATATAGTCAAGTCAAGTCCAATCTCAAGTCAAGTTAATTAAAAGTATATTGGTCCAGCAAGCTGCAAGGTCCTTCTGGGTCCTGGCCACAACCTGGGAAATCTGGCCTTAGCTGTGAAGATAATTCCATCTGTCTTATACTCAGTAAAGCCTTCATTTGACCATAACTGGTTGTGGACTCTCATTTCACTACTAGCAACTGGGAAAGCGGAGGAACCGGGCGTGTGGTGTTCCGGAACCCTAAAACCACACTGGCGTCAACAACATCTTGGGGTTAACAACATCTTGCCCCCGGGGTTATACCATCTGATCCCACCACTCACACCGCTACACCCGTGGTCCCGCCATACACCTGTGGGTCACCACATATGTACACTATTTACTCCAAATATATATATATATATATATATATATATATAATATATGTAAATGCAGAGCCACAAAATTGGACTTTTATTTCCATTGGACTTTATTATATCCATTCCAGGGCTAGGACATGAGATATTTGACAGAGTGTTATAACCACGATGTTGTTATGAGAATGTGTAGAATTTGTGAAAGGGGAAAACTGCTCTATAATATCTTAATACTGTCCATTCCTCTACTATTCCATAGGAGAGGAAACTGTCTTACATTCTGCTGACCTCTACTTCAGGTATTATTTTTGCTGTTGTTTCCTTCTGGTTGAGCGTACACGTGTGCTAATCTCTCAATTCAACCAATTTAAGAAGCTGTAAGGCGGTGACGTGTTTAATGTGACCTGGTAAAATGTGTCATTTACGTTAATGTGTAGATTGTTAGGTTGTCATGACAACATATGCCGTAAAGGACTCAACCATTGCCTGTGTTTTCTGTACCGGTAGAGGATTTCCTGGTACTACAAAAGGAAGCTTTACCTTATCAGCGATTCCATAGTTTGATTGTATAGTACCATTCATAGAATATACGTATGGTACTGTATGGAACTGTGAATTCTCAGCTGCTTGAAGTTTCTCAACCTGAATACAAACTCCACAACAGAGTACACCATCTACCATGTACAACTTTTAGTACTGTTGTCTACTTATGTAGCGGAGGTGCCTTTGCAGCCCTTGAGATACCAGGGCCTGCATGCGACTACTGCCTTGTGAACCCTAAAAGCTATACCTCAGACTAGACCTCTGTGCTTTTGATGGAGATTTGCACTCTAGATCAAATAACTAGTGGCAAGTATTGTAATTCCAGCAGTTTCAGACCTAGCTGATGACATATTTATGGTACTGGCATATTATATGCTGTCTCCTGTCAGAATGGAGTAGGTAGAGGAGCATGTGCATTGTCACCCTATTCATTTTCAATGGGAGCTGCAGAGATACAGCATTTGGCCAATACCTCCAATAACTCACAAAGAGAATACAAAAATCCCACAGCTTCATTCTAACGTGAGACTCAGATCTCTGTTTTCAAAATTCCAACTGGGGGTCCTTACAGGTGGACCTCTGAAATCAGATAGTTATTTTCTATCCTAAAGATAATTTGTAATAGTGGGACAATCCCTTTGTCTCCCACCATCATGTTTTGTTTTTTCTGTCCCTGCCTATTGCCCTTCTATCCCTAACACCCTCCCTGCCTTTATTTTATTTATTTTTTACTATTTTAAAAATGGCATTTAGTCTGCCTGGTAGTGTGCTCACTACCAGCCAGACTTCCCCAGCAGGCACCATGTCACTGATGCCTGCTGGGGGGACAACTTCCGCCCTTAGTTCTCCTAACAGGGTGCCTCCGGCTGTTTCACCACTACAACTCCCAGCATTCCCTGACATCTATTGGCTGTCAGGGCATGCTGGAAGTTGTAGTGGTAAAACAACTGGAGGCACCCAGGACAGGAGCTTCATGGGGGAAGGAGTGAGCCCGGAGCCAATGCAGGAGGGACGGGTGCAGGGGAGCCTCTTCCTGCTGCTCGGTGAGTAACATCCAACCCCCCCCCCCCCCGTACCTTGCATGTACCTTGCAGCAGCCCTGGATGTTACTGCGCCTGCGCAAAATTACAACTGATGCCCTGCCGGAATCAGTTGGAATTTTGCAGTGACATCACTCCGCACTGCATTCGGCCACTAGGAGGCCGACCCCTAGTGGCCGAATTTCAAATTGCTTTTAAAATGTTTTAAAAGCATTTTTTTTCAAATAAAAGTATATTAAAGATATGTTGTAGTACTTAAGTACTACAACATATCAAAAAAAAAATTTTCATGGCAGTGCCCATTTGAGGAAAAGTATGTTGTGGCAAGATAGACATTAAAGGGGTACTCCGGTGGAAAACATTTTTTTTTTTTTTATGAACTGGTGCCAGAAAGTTAAACAGATTTGTAAATTACTTCTATTAAAAAATCTTTACCCTTCCTGTACTTTTTAGCAGCTGTATGCTACAGAGGAAATTCTGTTCTTTTTAAAAAAAAATTTTGTCTTGTCCACAGTGCTCTCTGCTGACACCTGATGTCCGTACCAGGAATTGTCCAGAGCAGGAGAAAATCCCCATTGCATACCTATGCTGCTCTGGACAGTTCCTGATACAGACAGAGGTGTCAGCAGAGAGCACTGTGGACAAGGCAAAAAGAAATTCAAAAAGAACAGAATTTTCTCTGTAGCATACAGCTGCTAAAAAGTACTGGAAGGGTAAAGATATTTTGATAGAAGTAATTTACAAATCTGTTTACCTTTCTTGCACCAGTTGACTCATAAACAGTAGATGAGGTCCGGCACAATAGAAGCAGGTAAAATCCAGTGCTTTATTTAATATGCAGAATAACAAGTAGTGCAGGAGACAGTCACCTACGCGTTTCAGGCTGTTGAGCCCTTAGTCATGGCATAAGAACATAGTGTGATAATGGACTTATATACACAGATATCTAGTCACATGATCATTAACACAAAAGAAAAATCAGGATAAGTATAAAAAGCGGCATGGATCCAGACATACAATCCACCGGTTACATATAAATACCTAGTTACAAAAAAGATAAAAAAAATATATATATACATATAGGGTTAAGTACAGGGAAAATCTCCAGCCCCTTCTCAATGGTTTAAATTCAATCTTCCATACATGTCAATAACCTATTAACATACTATATATTTTATTTTGTGTTAATGATCATGTGACTAGATATCTGTGTATATAAGTCCATTATCACACTATGTTCTTATGCCATGACTAAGGGCTCAACAGCCCGAAGCGCGTAGGCGACTGTCTCCTGTACTACTTGTTATTCTGCATATTGAATAAAGCGCTGGATTTTACCTGCTTCTATTGTGCCGGACCTCATCTATTGTTTGTCTGCTGCACGTGGAGAGGAACGCCACCTCCCTGGTCGGAGCACTAGAGCAGTGGTAAGGGGGATCGAGCGGAGGACTTGATATATTAGTTGACTTATAAAGACCTAAAAAAATTTTTCCACCGGAGTACCCCTTTAAGGGCATTTCTGACTGCCAGTGCAACACACACTGAACTTTAAACCAGCTATAAACTTGTGTAGATTTCCCTTATAATTTACTCTAATTCCTGCCATAAATAATAATAAATGTGTCAGGCTGAAGAAAGTTACAGCCCTTCCCATAAAACCCCACATTTTTTTCAATGTACCAAACTCGGTATATAAACTTTAGGGAAAAATTTTGACTTTGGAACAGAAAACTGGATTACATACCATAATAGATTTCCGCCTATGTATTTCCTTTAAAGCATTACTGACATGACACACAGACACTGACATGCCAAAAGTTTGATCGGTCACGGGTCTGAACACCAATTGCTAGATAGAGGCAGAAGAAGTATCTCCCAAGCTCTATGCAGTATACGGCTATGTTGACTTCTATTTCTCCTGGCACTATATAGCGATTAGTGGGGGTCTCAACATTGAGATCCTGAACAATCTAAATTTTAGATATGTCTATGTTACAGGTTGAAACTTAAAAAAAATTTATAAAAACAGTTACTATTTAATGACTGGATTTATGGCACCCTTGCTTTCTGTTGCTGAATCTTACACTTGTTGAAAACCTCAAGCATAGAGGACAGTGATACCAGGCTTCATTGAAGATCAAACAAATGCTTATTAGGTAAGAAGTAGTACTGCTTCTGTCTAAATCTAAGTGTACAAATAAGCATATATCAGTGTACATATAATGATAATGATAAATATCATATAGAAATTCTACAGAAGAACAAACTATTATTATGATTTGGCATATGCTAGAGGAATAGCTCTTTTTAATGGTTAAAGGGGTACTCCACTGTGCCAACATTCAGAACATTTTGTTCCAAGCACTGGTTGCTGGCTGCCACGTCACAGCCATGGCTCTCGTAACAATGCAAGTCTATGGGAGAGGGTGTGGCAGCTGCCACGCCCCCTCCTATAGACTTGCATTGAAGGGGCATGGCCGTGACATCAGGACCCCCACAGCCGGCACCCAGTGTTAGGAACAAAAAGTTCCCAACACTGGGGCAGTGGAGTACCCCTTTAAAGGTAAATTGTCACGTCAAAAAGGTTATCCTAGGTGGCAGATAAGGGATTGGAATGTAAAATATGGAATATAAATGTGTCCTTTCTTACCATTCCTCATTGCTCAACATATTCCAAAATGTGTTACGAGATGAATAGCTTAAAAAAAAACATGATTTTGCAATACTCTTTTAAGAGCTGTCTATTCTACATGTGTGGTCATCCAATGGTTGAGTTGAAGTCTGTTAGAGGTTTCTCTAGCATGATATAATATTAGATTTGTACAAAAACAAATTGGAGTGTTACGCCGAGCGCTCCGGGTCCCCGCTCCTCCCCGGAGCGCTCGCTACACTTCCCTCACTGCAGCGCCCCGGTCGGTTCCACGGACCCGGGGCGCTGCGTTACCACCTCCGGCCGGGATGCGATTCGCGATGCGGGTAGCGCCCGCTCGCGATGCGCACCCCGGCTCCCGTACCTTACTCGCTCCCCGTCAGTTCTGTCCCGGCGCGCGCGGCCCCGCTCCCTAGGGCGCGCGCGCGCCGGGTCTTTGCGATTTAAAGGGCCACTGCACCGCTGATTGGTGCAGTGGTTCCAATTAGTGTTTACACCTGTGCACTTCCCTATATCACCTCACTTCCCCTTCACTCCCTCGCCGGATCTTGTTGCCCTAGTGCCAGTGAAAGCGTTCCTTGTGTGTTCCTTGCCTGTGATTCCAGACCTTCTGCCGTTGCCCCTGACTACGATCCTTGCTGCCTGCCCCGACCTTCTGCTACGTCCGACCTTGCTTCTGTCTACTCCCTTGTACCGCGCCTATCTTCAGCAGCCAGAGAGGTTGAGCCGTTGCTAGGGGATACGACCTGGTCACTACCGCCGCAGCAAGACCATCCCGCTTTGCGGCGGGCTCTGGTGAAAACCAGTAGTGACTTAGAACCGATCCTCTAGCACGGTCCACGCCAATCCCTCTCTGGCACAGAGGATCCACTACCTGCCAGCCGGCATCGTGACAGTAGATCCGGCCATGGATCCCGCTGAAGTTCCTCTGCCAGTTGTCGCTGACCTCACCACGGTGGTCGCCCAGCAGTCACAACAGATTGCGCAACAAGGCCAACAGCTGTCTCAACTGACTGTTATGCTACAACAGTTACTACCACAGCTCCAGCAATCATCTCCTCCGCCAGCTCCTGTACCTCCTCCGCAGCGAGTGGCCGCTTCTGGAATACGACTATCCTTGCCGGATAAATTTGATGGGGACTCTAAGTTTTGCCGTGGCTTTCTTTCCCAATGTTCATTACACTTGGAGATGATGTCGGACCAGTTCCCCACTGAAAGGTCTAAGGTGGCTTTCGTAGTCAGCCTGCTGTCTGGAAAAGCCCTGGCTTGGGCCACACCGCTCTGGGACCGCAATGACCCCGTCACTGCCTCTGTACACTCCTTCTTCTCGGAAATTCGAAGTGTCTTTGAGGAACCTGCCCGAGCCTCTTCTGCTGAGACTGCCCTGTTGAACCTGGTCCAGGGTAATTCTTCCGTTGGCGAGTATGCCGTACAGTTCCGTACCCTTGCTTCAGAATTATCCTGGAATAATGAGGCACTCTGCGCGACCTTTAAAAAAGGCCTATCCAGCAACATTAAAGATGTTCTGGCCGCACGAGAAATCCCTGCTAACCTACATGAACTCATCCATCTTGCCACTCGCATTGACATGCGTTTTTCCGAACGGCGTCAGGAGCTCCGCCAGGATATGGACTCTGTTCGCACGAGGCGTTTCTTCTCCCCGGCTCCTCTCTCCTCTGGTCCCCTGCAATCTGTTCCTGTGCCTCCCGCCGTGGAGGCTATGCAGGTCGACCGGTCTCGCCTGACACCCCAAGAGAGGACACGACGCCGCATGGAGAATCTCTGCCTGTACTGTGCTAGTACCGAACACTTCCTGAAGGATTGTCCTATCCGTCCTCCCCGCCTGGAAAGACGTCCGCTGACTCCGCACAAAGGTGAGACAGTCCTTGATGTCTACTCTGCTTCTCCACGTCTTACTGTGCCTGTGCGGATGTCTGCCTCTGCCTTCTCCTTCTCTGCTGTGGCCTTCTTGGACTCTGGATCTGCAGGAAATTTCATCTTAGCCTCTCTCGTCAACAGGTTCAACATCCCGGTGACCAGTCTCGCCAGACCCCTCTACATCAATTGTGTAAACAATGAAAGATTGGACTGTACTATACGTTTCCGCACGGAGCCCCTTCTAATGTGCATCGGATCTCATCACGAGAGGATTGAACTGTTGGTCCTCCCCAATTGCACTTCTGAAATCCTTCTTGGACTTCCCTGGCTTCAACTCCATTCCCCAATCCTGGATTGGTCCACTGGGGAGATCAAGAGTTGGGGGCCCTCTTGTTCCAAGGACTGCTTAAACCGGTTCCCAGTAAACCTTGCCGTGTCCCTGTGCTTCCTCATGTAACCGGTCTCCCTAAGGCCTATATGGACTTTGCGGACGTTTTTTGCAAAAAACAAGCTGAGACTCTACCTCCTCACAGGCCTTATGATTGTCCCATTGACCTCCTCCCGGGCACTACTCCACCCCGGGGCAGAATCTATCCTCTGTCCGTCCCAGAGACTCTTGCCATGTCTGAATACGTCCAAGAAAATTTAAAAAAGGGCTTTATCCGTAAATCCTCCTCTCCTGCCGGAGCCGGATTTTTCTTTGTGTCCAAAAAAGATGGCTCCCTACGTCCTTGCATTGACTACCGCGGTCTTAATAAAATCACGGTTAAGAACCGCTACCCCCTACCCCTCATCTCTGAACTCTTTGATCGTCTCCAAGGTGCCCATATTTTTACCAAACTGGACTTAAGAGGTGCTTATAATCTCATCCGCATCAGAGAGGGGGATGAATGGAAAACGGCATTTAACACCAGAGATGGACACTTTGAGTATCTGGTCATGCCCTTTGGTCTATGCAACGCCCCTGCCGTCTTCCAAGACTTTGTTAATGAAATTTTTCGTGATCTACTATACTCCTGTGTTGTTGTATATCTGGACGATATCCTGATTTTTTCTGCCAATCTTGAAGAACACCGCCAGCATGTCCGTATGGTTCTTCAGAGACTTCGTGATAATCAACTCTATGCCAAAATAGAGAAATGTCTGTTTGAATGCCAATCTCTTCCTTTTCTAGGATACTTGGTCTCTGGCCAGGGACTACAAATGGACCCAGATAAACTCTCTGCCGTCTTAGATTGGCCACGCCCCTCCGGACTCCGTGCCATCCAACGTTTTTTGGGGTTCGCCAATTATTACAGGCAATTTATTCCACATTTTTCTACCATTGTGGCTCCTATTGTGGCTTTAACAAAAAAAAATGCCGATCCCAAGTCTTGGCCTCCTCAAGCGGAAGACGCCTTTAAACGACTCAAGTCTGCCTTTTCTTCGGCTCCCGTGCTCTCCAGACCTGACCCATCTAAACCCTTCCTATTGGAGGTTGATGCCTCCTCAGTGGGAGCTGGAGCTGTCCTTCTACAAAAAAACTCTTCCGGGCATGCTGTTACTTGTGGTTTTTTTTCCAGGACCTTCTCTCCGGCGGAGAGGAACTACTCCATCGGGGATCGAGAGCTTCTAGCCATTAAATTAGCACTTGAGGAATGGAGGCATCTGCTGGAGGGATCAAGATTTCCAGTTATTATTTACACCGATCACAAGAACCTCTCCTACCTCCAGTCTGCCCAACGGCTGAATCCTCGTCAGGCCAGGTGGTCTCTGTTCTTTGCCCGATTTAATTTTGAAATTCACTTTCGGCCTGCTGATAAAAACATTAGGGCCGATGCTCTCTCTCGTTCCTCAGATGCCTCTGAAATTGAACTCTCTCCTCAACACATCATTCCTCCTGACTGCCTGATTTCCACTTCTCCAGCCTCCATCAGGCAAACTCCTCCAGGAAAGACCTTTGTTTCTCCACGCCAACGCCTTGGGATCCTCAAATGGGGTCACTCCTCCCATCTCGCAGGTCATGCGGGCATCAAGAAATCTGTGCAACTCATCTCTCGCTTCTATTGGTGGCCGACTCTAGAGACTGATGTGGTGGACTTTGTGCGAGCCTGCACTATCTGTGCCCGGGATAAGACTCCTCGCCAGAAGCCCGCTGGTTTTCTTCATCCTCTACCTGTCCCCGAACAACCTTGGTCTCTGATTGGTATGGATTTTATTACTGACTTACCCCCATCCCATGGCAACACTGTTATTTGGGTGGTCGTTGATCGATTCTCCAAAATGGCACATTTCATCCCTCTTCCTGGTCTTCCTTCAGCGCCTCAGTTGGCTAAACAATTTTTTGTACACATTTTTCGTCTTCACGGGTTGCCTACACAGATCGTCTCGGATAGAGGCGTCCAATTTGTGTCTAAATTCTGGAGGGCTCTCTGTAAACAACTCAAGATTAAATTAAATTTTTCTTCTGCATACCATCCTCAATCCAATGGACAAGTAGAGAGAATTAACCAGATCTTGGGTGACTATTTACGACATTTTGTTTCCTCCCGCCAGGATGACTGGGCAGATCTTCTACCTTGGGCCGAATTCTCGTATAATTTCAGAATCTCTGAATCTTCCTCCAAATCTCCGTTTTTCGTGGTGTACGGCCGTCACCCTCTTCCCCCCCTCCCTACCCCCTTGCCCTCTGGTCTGCCCGCTGTGGATGAAATTTCTCGTGATCTTTCCACCATATGGAAAGAGACCCAAAATTCTCTCTTACAGGCTTCTTCTCGCATGAAGAGATTCGCAGATAAGAAAAGAAGAGCTCCTCCCATTTTTTCCCCTGGAGACAAGGTATGGCTCTCCGCTAAATATGTCCGTTTCCGTGTCCCGAGCTATAAGTTGGGACCACGCTATCTTGGTCCTTTTAAAGTTTTGTGTCAAATTAATCCTGTCTCTTACAAACTTCTTCTTCCTCCTTCTCTTCGTATCCCTAATGCCTTTCACGTCTCTCTTCTTAAACCTCTCATCCTCAACCGTTTTTCTCCTAAATCTGTTCCTCCCACTCCTGTTTCCGGCTCCTCGGACATCTTCTCTGTTAAAGAGATTTTGGCCTCTAAAAAGGTCAGGGGAAGAACTTTTTTTTTAGTTGATTGGGAGGGTTGTGGTCCAGAAGAGAGGTCCTGGGAACCTGAGGACAATATCCTGGACAAAAGTCTGATCCTCAGGTTCTCAGGCCCCAAGAAGAGGGGGAGACCCAAGGGGGGGGGTACTGTTACGCCGAGCGCTCCGGGTCCCCGCTCCTCCCCGGAGCGCTCGCTACACTTCCCTCACTGCAGCGCCCCGGTCGGTTCCACGGACCCGGGGCGCTGCGTTACCACCTCCGGCCGGGATGCGATTCGCGATGCGGGTAGCGCCCGCTCGCGATGCGCACCCCGGCTCCCGTACCTTACTCGCTCCCCGTCAGTTCTGTCCCGGCGCGCGCGGCCCCGCTCCCTAGGGCGCGCGCGCGCCGGGTCTTTGCGATTTAAAGGGCCACTGCACCGCTGATTGGTGCAGTGGTTCCAATTAGTGTTTACACCTGTGCACTTCCCTATATCACCTCACTTCCCCTTCACTCCCTCGCCGGATCTTGTTGCCCTAGTGCCAGTGAAAGCGTTCCTTGTGTGTTCCTTGCCTGTGATTCCAGACCTTCTGCCGTTGCCCCTGACTACGATCCTTGCTGCCTGCCCCGACCTTCTGCTACGTCCGACCTTGCTTCTGTCTACTCCCTTGTACCGCGCCTATCTTCAGCAGCCAGAGAGGTTGAGCCGTTGCTAGGGGATACGACCTGGTCACTACCGCCGCAGCAAGACCATCCCGCTTTGCGGCGGGCTCTGGTGAAAACCAGTAGTGACTTAGAACCGATCCTCTAGCACGGTCCACGCCAATCCCTCTCTGGCACAGAGGATCCACTACCTGCCAGCCGGCATCGTGACATGGAGTTTATAACTTAAAGGGGTATTCCAGGAAAAAACATATATATATATATATATATATATATATATATATATATATATATATATCAACTGGCTCCAGAAAGTTAAACAGATTTGTAAATTACTTAAAAATCTTAATCCCTTAATCCTGTCAGTACTTATGAGCTTCTGAAGTTAAGGTTGTTCTTTTCTGTCTAAATCCTCTCTGATGACACGTGTCTGGGGAAACGCCCAGTTTAGAAGGGGTTTGCTATGGGGATTTGCTTCTAAACTGGGCGTTTCCCAAGACAGCTGTCATCAGAGAGGATTTAGACAGAAAAGAACAACCTTAACTTCAGAAGCTAATAAGTACTGAAAGGATTAAGATTTTTCAATAGAAGTAATTTACAAATCTGTTTAACTTTCTGGAGCCAGTTGATATATATATATATATATATATATATATATATATTGTAAGGATTCCTCCTTGAGGATTAGCTCCGGGATCGTCCTAGACACTAGTGTTGCTCACGAATATTCGCAATTCGAATATTATTCGCGAATATCGCATATTCGCGAATTCGCGAATTTCGCGAATATAGCGCTATATATTCGTAATTACGAATATTCGTTTTTTTTTTTTTTCACAGTACACATCACAGTGATCATCCCTCTCTGCTTCCAGCTTGTGTGGTGTAAAGAAGGCTGTAATACTACTGTGTGAGACTGGCGGGCGAAAATTCGCGCATGTGAAAATTAGCATATGCGAATTTTCGCATATGCGAATTTTTGCGTATGCTAATTTTGTATATGCTAATATTCACATATGTTAATTTTCGCATACGCGAATTTACGTATATGCGAAAATAAAACGAGAATATGCGAATATTCGCGAATATATGACGAATATTCGTCCATATATTCGCGAATATTCGCGAATTCGAATATGGCCTATGCCGCTCAACACTACTAGACACTGCCACAGTTCACACCACTTCTTCACTTCTTGGACCGCTCACAGTTCGCTGTGTGTTTCCTCAACAGGGTCCGTGTGTCTCCCCCTACAGCGACATGCTGTTATCCAGGGAGAGCCCAAACTATTCTCTTTCTTTTCCTTTTAAACACACTTTCCCTTCCTGATACCTCATTAATCAGGCCACAGGTGGAGCATTCTTCAGAGATAGCAAGGGAAATACACCCTTTCCTTGCCACACTGCCACAATATATATATATATATATATATATATATATATATATATATATATATATATATACAAAAAAAGAGGATTGCAGCAGCACACATTGGTCAAAAAAATTGAGGCTCTTAGCGCACTTTTTGATCAAAACGTGTCCCCCATCCACCACGGGGAGGTGGCCTCATTTAGGATGGGAACCTAGCACAAATTCTGAGCCTAACACTCAACTATCCACTCACCTCTGCTGGGCATATAGCCTCTGACTGGGTGACATGCTGGATCCATTTAAAACTCCACCTGTGAGAAAGGGGGAGGGGTGCACAGCTAAACAGGGTGCCATTACCCCCTGAATTGTACACACAAGAAAAAAAAGAAAGATAGCCGGCACAACAGCCTAATACACGGGTGCACACTGCCATGCCATCAGAGTATACAAAAAAAGAGGATTGCAGCAGCACACATTGGTCAAAAAAATTGAGGCTCTTAGCGCACTTTTTGATCAAAACGTGTCCCCCATCCACCACGGGGAGGTGGCCTCATTTAGGATGGGAACCTAGCACAAATTCTGAGCCTAACACTCAACTATCCACTCACCTCTGCTGGGCATATAGCCTCTGACTGGGTGACATGCTGGATCCATTTAAAACTCCACCTGTGAGAAAGGGGGAGGGGTGCACAGCTAAACAGGGTGCCATTACCCCCTGAATTGTACACACAAGAAAAAAAAGAAAGATAGCCGGCACAACAGCCTAATACACGGGTGCACACTGCCATGGCATCAGAGTATACAAAAAAAGAGGATTGCAGCAGCACACATTGGTCAAAAAAATTGAGGCTCTTTTTGATCAAAACGTGTCCCCCATCCACCACGGGGAGGTGGCCTCATTTAGGATGGGAACCTAGCACAAATATATATATATATATATATATAAGGTTTTTCCTGGAATACCCCTTTAATTTGTAGAAAATTAAGGGAGGACACGTAAGTGCTTAGATATGTCTACAGCAGGGGTTCTCAACTAGGGGTACGCCAAGGGGTATGCCAAGGTACGGCAATTCGCTGACAAATGCCGGCCATGCAATGGTCCGTATTTGTCAGTGCAGAGCGGAGATTGGACGCTGCAGTAGCTCACTAAATTGTACCGCATCCGGAGCTGCAGCCAAGCCCACTTTACGTGAGCTGCAGTGGTTGCCGGGCCTAACGTGTGATGTCCCTGATGTTGCGTGGAGGTGCCGCACAGCACAGGATGATGTCACCTGTCAGTGCGACCCTCCGACTCCCACCAAACAGGATACTTTTATTTATTTATTTATATAGTGCCTACAGATTCCGCAGCGCTTGGTAAGCATGTTAAATGGCAAAAGGGGATTGAGAGGGGGGGGGGGTAATGGCAAATCGGAACCGGAGGGAGGGGGGAAATAATGACACAAGGGGATTAATATGGAGGGGGAGGTGGTTATAATTATCCCCCCCCCCCCATCTTAATCACCATATGCCATCATTCTCCCCTCCCTCTGATTCCCTTTTTGCCATTATCCGATTATGGTAAAAGAGGATCAGAGGGAGGGGGGAATAATGGCACAAGGGGATTAAGTTTCACATTAATATTGCAATAGAAAGGTAAGCACACGCCATTATGAAATTACATTTATGACTTATTTTGTCCGCAGGTATCCCTTGTGCATAAGTTCCACGCGAGGGGTACCAGCAGACCTACTTTCACCCTTTGGTAGTACAGTCGCAAAAAAGGTTGAGAACCACTAGTCTACAGAGAGAGTTTGTACTTTTATATACAGTACTGGTGTAAGATTTTATAATTTTGTTCTCTCTTTTTCTTTCCTACTTAACCAAAAAATCATTGGTTACCATGGTGCAATAGTCTTAAATGTGCATACGATAATCTCTTCTCCAGATGTTTGTGATGTCATCACTCTATATCAACGCCATTCATGGGAATAACCTTTGAGTATAATATTTCCCTGCCATAAACAAAGCATAATTGATGCAATTATGTTTCTCACAATGTACATAATGCATTCAGAATTCCCAAGGTAGAGCATATAGAGAAATCCAATACATTAATTACAATACCTATATATTCCACTGCATCTATGCAGAACTCCATTTGTATTGTTTTTCTCAGGTGACATGAATTAACCACAACAAAAGCGACACCAGCACTATATCACAAGGGCCGAAACTAAAAATGTTGGTTTTATATAGAATTGCGGAAAATGTGCACAGTACAGAAATAATGCTCACAGTGATGTTATGGTACAAGGTACACAATTAAAGAGGTATTCATATGTCAAGATTGTATCCCCTAATACATAGAATAGGGGATAACAAGCTGGTAGGTGGGGGTCTGACCGCAGGGATCCCCACCAATCCTTGGAACTGAGACAACATTGTCTTCAAAATCAATGCGGCTCACTGTATGTGTGTGGCCAGTTCTTTAATTATTCTCTAAGGGGCTGATGGACATTGCCAAATTTAGCGCTCAACAATCTGTAAATGTCAGGAAATTTCCAGAGCAGGATAGGTTTGCTATAGGGATTTACACCTTCTCTGGACAGTTCCTGCCATGGACAAGAGGTGTCAGCAGAGAGCACTGTGTTCAGACTGGAAAGAACTACATAACTTCCTCTGGAACATACAGCAGCTGATAAGTCCTGGAAGAATTAAGATCTATAAATAGAAGTAATTTACAAATCCTATTTTTGTCTGGCACCAGTTATTTAGATTTTTTTTTTTCCGGTCTGTTTTTCCCCTTTAATGTGTATGTTATAAGAAAAAACTTTGACATGTCTGAGTGTGCAGACCCGGAACAAACTAAGTATGCTCTTTACCCGACTCGTTCTAGCAATCAGTTAGGGGTCTGAAAACTCAGACCCCGACCAAGGAAAACTTTGAATTTGTCTCTACAACATATAAAAAGTGCCCATTTAAATCACAGGCAATACATAAATCACCTACATACTACATCTGCAATAGGCAGTCACATGATTATGAGTCGCTCAAGTGCTTATATGATTGAATTGCAGTAGACAATTGTGTTTTTTTTTTTTAAATTAAACTATTCTTTATAATGAGAAAAGGGATTAACCAGTTGTGGATAGCGCCATAAATGAGATTTTATGCTGTAGTGATTAGTTTTCTATTAATTGTTAAGAAGACCTTGTGAATGATGTGATTCACTACCAGGTAAGAGGCTAATCTTATTAGAAAAGAACAAAGAACATTTCTCACACCTCTAATATGTGAGCATCTAAAGCAGTGTTTTCCCAACAGTGTGCCCCCAGCTGTTGCAAAACTACAACCCCCAGCATGCCCGGACAGCCGAAGGCTGTCCGTGTATGCTGGGAGTTGTAGTTTTGCAACAGCTGGAGACACACTGTTTGGAAAACAATGATCTAAAGTATCAACTCAAACATGGAATTGGCACTTTCTATACTATCTATATAGTGCAGCACAGGCTAATATTACAAAATAGTGTAGAGGTACTTGTGTATGACTTATACTTACCTTCTTTTGCTGATATGGCAGGCATAAGATTTTAGACATGTTGTTTGTGATTCAGAGCAAAAGTGGATTTGTCATTCTTCCTACATTTCCTGTGAGTCCTCAAAGTTAGGTGGTGGTTTAATCTCTATTGAGGCCAACCTATTACCATGGCTAGACCGCAGTAACCGGAAGCCTAAACAGCTGAGATTCATAACTGGTTTTGTATCAGTTCAAACTACATGCAGTTTCAATGCATTTTCTTATTCAAAGTGCATTTATTAGAGAAATATGGCCATGAGGTGAAAGTCATTTGACTTATAATCACAATTATGGTGTATCAGCGTAGAGTCACACATAGTGCATAGGCAGCGTGTTTTTACGATGCAAAAAATCCACTGCACAGCGGGAAATCAACTGTGTATTTTCCTATGAGCAGACACACAGTGATTCCCACGGCAGCCCTGTGCGCGCATTAATGTCTGGAGGCAGGCCCAGCATGCCGAGCTGATTGACGCGAGGGCCTGCCTCCAAATCGCACTGCTCAGACAGGGCTGCTGTGGGTAGCCCTGTGTGTCTGCTCATAGGAGAATACACAGTGGGGGAGATTTAGCAAAACCAGTCCAGAGGAAAAGTTGACCAGTTGCCCATAGCAACCATTCAGATCGCTTCTTTCATTTTTAACAAGGCCTCTGTTAAATGAAAGAAGCAATCTGATTGGTTGCTATGGGCAACTCAGCAACTTTTACTCTGGACTGGTTTTGATAAATCTCCCTCAGTGTATTTCCCACTGAACAGCGGATTTTGTGCAGTGTGAAATATGCTGCGTATACGCAGCATGTGGCCCTACCCTTATGAAGATTTAAAGTCTAGGCTATGTTTACATATTGAACACAACTTAAATTACAAATTTTTTGCTGTGATTTGCACACTTGCTGTAAAATAGCACCTTTAAAATAAAAAAAAATAACACCGTGTAAAAAAATAAACATTAAAAAAAGCACAATGTGTGAACACAGCATCAGTGGAGGTGTTTATCTACTACAGTGACCCCCCGACTTACGATGGCCCCGACATATGATCATTTCAACATACGATGGCCTCTCAGAGCCCATCGTATGTTGAAGGCAGCATCAACATACGATGTTGCTGTGTGTCGGGGCCATCGTACAAACAGCTATCTGACAGAGCTGACAACTTCAGCAACTGACAGATAGTTTTTTAATGTGCCCCGTGTGCCCCGTTCTGCCTCCTGTTACTCACATGCTGTCCTGCTTACTCACGCAGGCTTCCACTGTGAGCTCTGTGTAAGCCCCGCCCCCCAGTGCAGCCATAGCCAATAGCCTGCAGCATCTTGCTGCAGGCATCCAATGAGCTGCTGGCTGCCCTCCCCTTCCTTTCCTATAGAGCTGTAGTCGGCAGGATGGTAATGGAGGACATTCTGTCCCCCCTGAAGGTATTTAAAGAACTGTACAGTAATGTATGCGATGTCACACATCACATACAATACATATACACACTATACACCCCCTACATCAATGTTTCCCTATCAGTGTGCCTCCAGCTGTTGCAAAACTATAACTCCCAGCATGCCCAGACAGTCAATGGCTGTACATGCATGCTGGGAGTTGTAGTTGTGCAACAGCTGGAGGCACCCTGGTTTGTTAAACACTCCCCATACACTCCACATACAATGGTCATCCCAGAACCAATTAGCAGTTTCCCATAGAGATATGTATTCAACATACAATGTTTCCGAGGCCCCAGAACCAATTACCATTTTTACATAGACATATGTATTCGACATATGATGGTTTCAACATATGATGGTTCTCCTGGAACCAATTAATATCATATGTTGAGGGACCACTGCATATATCCTTATCCTATAGATAGCAGATGGAGCTGAGAGGGGTCTGTGGGCTACTGTGAGAAATCTAGCAGGTATTGATGTCATTGCGTAGTTCACAGGAAGTCAGACCCAGAACTGACATCCTGTTCTGAAACATTAAGCGCCGGAAAATTTAGAGAGCCAGACTGGTGATCACATGATCAAGTTAATGTAATGATGGAAAGTATAGAAGCAGCTGTGCTGGAGTAAAATAAATCATCTGGATGGAAGAAGAAGGGTCTTTGGGGTGCACAACGAAAGAGGGAACAAATGTACTGCGGACAACATGAAACATAAAAACAAGACTTGATAAATGAAGCACAAGCTTCCGAAATGTGTCGTCCTATCCAAATTTAGTCTCATTTTTATGTTTCACGGTGTCCGCTGTAAATCTGTTTCCTCTTTCGTTGTGTACCCCAAAGACCCTTCTTTTTCCATCCAGACAATCCAAAAGTATCTCTGCAATTTATGCCAGCTCCACTGTGACGGGCTCCAAAATTATCACAAGGCTACAAAAGGTGTTGGGCTCTGAGTTCAACACTTTCAGGTAAGCATTTTTTTTTCCTGATAATTCCTACCTGTCTCACCTGGGATAAGGATACCAGGCAGTGCCATTATTGTGTGTTTTTTTTCTACATATCTGTGTAAAACAAATGGCACTGCAGGACTGGTGATATAGGGGGAAAAAACTAACATGGAGTGCTTCTTTAACCCCTTAAGGACCAGGCCATTTTACACCTTAAGGACCAGAGCATTTTTTGCAAATCTGACCACTGTCACTTTAAACATTAATAACTCTGGAATACTTTTAGTTATCATTCTGATTCCGAGATAGTTTTTTGTGACATATTCTACTTTAACTTAGTGGTAAAATTTTATGGTAACTTGCATCCTTTCTTGGTGAAAAATCCCCAAATTTGATGAAAAAAATGAAAATTTTGCATTTTTCTAACTTTGAAGCTCTCTGCTTGTAAGGAAAATGGATATTCAAAATATATATTTTTTGGGTTCACATATACAATATGTCTACTTTATGTTTGCATCATAACATTTATGAGTTTTTACTTTTGGAAGACACCAGAGGGCTTCAAAGTTCAGCAGCAATTTTGAAATTTTTCACAAAATTTTCAAACTCACTATTTTTCAGGGACCAGTTCAGTTTTGAAGTGGATTTGAAGGGTCTTCATATTAGAAATACCCCATAAAAGACACCATTATAAAAACTACACCCCCCAAAGTATTCAAAATGACATTCAGTAAGGGTATTAACCCTTTAGGTGTTTCACAGGAATAGCAGCAAAGTGAAGGAGAAAATTCAAAATCTTAATTTTTTACACTCGCATGTTCTTGTAGACCCAATTTTTTTTATTTTTGCAAGGGGGAAAATTTCTACTTGTATTTGAAACCCAATTTCTCTCGAGTAAGCACATACCTCATATTTCCATGTTAATTGTTCAGCGGGCGCAGTAGAGGGCTCAGAAGGGAAGGAGCGACAAATGGTTTTTGGGGGGCATGTCACCTTTAGGAAGCCCCTATGGTGCCAGGACAGCAAAAAAAAAAAAAAAACACATGGCATACCATTTTGGAAACTAGACCCCTCAGGGAACGTAACAAGGGGTAAAGTGAACCTTAATACCCCACAGGTGATTCACGACTTTTGCATATGTGAAAAAATATATATATTTTTTTACCTAAAATGCAGGTTTCCCAAAAATTTTACATTTTTAAAAAGAGTAATAGCAGAAAATACCCCCCAAAATGTGAAGCCCAATTTCTCCCAATACAGAAAACACCCCATATGGGGGTGAAAAGTGATCTGCTGGCGCACTAAAGGTCTCGGAAGAGAAGGAGTCACATTTGGCTTTTTGAAAGCAAATTTTGCTCTGGGGGCATGCCGCATTTAGGAAGCCCCTATGGTGCCAGAACAGCAAAAAAAACACATGACATACCATTTTGGAAACTAGACCCCTCGGGGAACGTAACAAGGGGTAACGTGAACCTTAATACCCTACAGATGTTTCACGACTTTTGCATATGTAAAAAAACTAAAAAAATTTTACCTAAAATGCTTGGTCTCCCAAAATGTTTACAATTTTAAAAAGAGTAATAGCAGAAAATACCCCCCAAAATTTGAAGCCCAATTTCTCCCGATTCAGAAAATGCCCCATATGGGGGTGAAAAGTGCTCTGCTGGCGCACTACAGGTCTCAGAAGAGAAGGAGTCACATTTGGCTTTTTGAAAGCAAATTTTGCTCTATTTTGTGTTAGTGTAGTATTTTTAGGGTACAGTCGCACAGGCAGGGGTTCACAGTAGTTTCTCGCTGGCAATTTGAGCTGCGGCAGAAAATTTGCCGCAGCTCAAACTTGCAGCCGGATACTTACTGTAATCCTCCACCCATGTGAGTGTACCCTGTACGTTCACATTGGGGGTGGGGGGACATCCAGCTGTTGCAAAACTACAACTCCCAGCATGTACGGTCTATCAGTGCATGCTGGGAGTTGTAGTTTTGCAACCGCTGGAGGCTCCGTTTTGGAAACAGTGGCGTACCAGACGTTTTTCATTTTTATTGGGGAGGGGGGCTGTGTAGGGGTATGTGTATACGTAGTGTTTTTTACTTTTTATTTTATTGTGTGTTAGTGTAGTGTAGTGTTTTTAGGGTACAGTCGCACAGGCGGGGTTCACAGTAGTTTCTCGCTGGCAGTTTGAGCTGCGGCAGAAAATTTGCCGCAGCTCAAACTTGCAGCCGGATACTTACTGTAATCCTCCGCCCATTTGAGTGTACCCTGTACATTCACATTGGGGGGGGGGGCATCCAGCTGTTGCAAAACTACAACTCCCAGCATGTACGGTCTATCAGTGCATGCTGGGAGTTGTAGTTTTGCAACAGCTGGAGGAACACTGGTTGTGAAACACCGAGTTTGGTAACAAACTCAGTGTTTTGCAACCAGTGGGCCGTCAGCTGTTGCAAAAGCTACAACCCCCAGCATGTACGGACAGAGGAAGGGCATGCTGGGTCTTGTAGTTATGCAACAGCTGGAGGCATACTACTTTAGCTGGGGATTGTAGTTATGCAACAGCTGGAGACACACTGGTTTGCTACTTAACTCAGTGTGCCTTCAGCTGTTGCAAAACTACAACTCTCAGCAGTCAGACAGCCAATGGGCATGCTGGGAGTTGTAGTTATGCAACCACCAGATGCACCACTACAACGCCCAGCATGCACTTTAGCTGATTGTGCAAGCTGGGAGTTGTAGTTATACAACAGCTGAAGGTACACTTTTCTATAGAAAGAATGTGCCTCCAGCTGTTGCAAAACTACAAGTCCCAGCATGCCCATAAGGGAATGCTGGGAGTTGTGGTGGTCTGCCTCCTGCTGTTGCATAACTACAGCTCCCAGCATGCCCTTTTTGCATGCTGGGAGCTGTTGCTAAGCAACAGCAGGAGGCTGTCACTCACCTCCAACGATCCAGCCGCATCAGGTCAGTCCCTCGTCGTCGACGCCGCCACCACTGCTCCTGGGGCCCTGATCCCAACAGGGACGCCGGGGATCGGGGTTCCCAGCACCCGGGGTGCACGTCCCGCACCCACTCACGTCCTCCGGAAGAGGAGCGGAGCGGGTTGCGGGAGTGACACCCGCACCAGTGCCACCTCACCCCTGCTGGCTCTGGTGATCAGCCAATAATTCCGGGTCACCGGGTCACTGGAGACCCGATTGACCCGGAATCCGCCGCAGATCGCTGGACTGAATTGTCCAGCGATCTACTGCTATCGCCGACATGGGGGGTCATCATGACCCCCCTGGGCGATATGCCCCGATGCCTGCTGAATGATTTCAGCAGGCATCGGGCACCGGCTCCGCTCCAGATGGTTGCGGGGGGCCAGTAAAACACATGACGTTCTCATACGTCATGTGTCCTTAAGGACTCGGAAATGGAGACGTAAGAGAACGTCATGTGTCCTTAAGGGGTTAATTGTGCAAGCAGCTTCTAGAACCCACAATGTCTGCATTTCTTGCTTCATGTTCCCAGCAGAAAATAATCACAAAATACAGATCCTTGGATTACATCTTTCAAAAATTTTACTTGGAAATATGACTGCCATTATTTTTCCAAAACGGGTTTTCAGAAAGTTTTCCTAAATGAATGGATGTCATTAAGCCGGTTCCTCAGGAATAAAACACAGGTGTACAGTGGGGCAAAAAAGTATTTAGTCAGCCACCAATTTTGCAAGTTCTCCCACTTTAAAAGATGAGAGAGGCCTGGAATTTTCATCATAGGTATACCTCAACTATCAGAGACATTATGAGGGGGAAAAAATCACATTGTTTGATTTTTAAAGAATTTATTTGCAAATTATGGTGGAAAATAAGTATTTGGTCACCTACAAACAAGCAAGATTTCTGTCTCTCAAAGACCTGTAACTTCTTCTTTAAGAGTTTCCTCTGTCCTCCACTCATTACTTGTTTTAATGACACCTGTTTGAACTTGTTATCAGTATAAAAGACACCTGTCCACAACCTCAAACAGTCACACTCCAAATTCCACCATGGCCAAGACCAAAGAGCTGTCGAAGGACACCAGAAACCAAATTGTAGACCTGCACCAGGCTGGGAAGACTGAATCTGCAATAGGAAAGCAGCTTGGTGTAAAGAAATCAACTGTGGGAACAATTATTAGAAAATGGAAGACATACAAGGCCACTGATAATCTCCCTCGATCTGGGGCTCCAAGCAAGATCTCACCCCATGGTGTCAAAATGTCAAGATATTTTTTAACATTTAAATTGAAGATTTGAAATAGATGAACCTAAAAAGATCTGTTTAATGTGCCAGCAGCATGAGGAGACCACATGGCGGTATAGTGACACAGCCTGGAGGGGGCAGAAGCATGAAGAGACCATATAGGGGCTGAATGACACAGCCTGGAGTTGGCGGCAGCATAAGGAGACCATAGAGTGGCTGAATGACACAGCCTGGAGTTGGTGGCAGCGTGAGATCATGTATTGGCTGAATGACCCAGCCTGAAGGTGGCAACAGCCTGACGAGACAATAGGGCCACACAATTGAAAAGATTAAAGATATTTTTTTACATTTAAATTGAAGATTTTAAATAGATGAACCTAAAAAGTTTTATTTAATGTGCCAGCAGCATGAGGAGACCAGATGGTGGTACAGTGACACAGCCTGGGGGTGGCGGAAGCATGATGAGACCATATAGTGGCTGAAAGACACAACCTATAGTTGGCGGCAGCATGAGGAGACCATATAGTGGCTGAATGACACAGCCTGGATGTGGCAGAAGCCTAAGGAGACCATATAGTTTCGGAATGAGACAGCCTGGAGGTGGCAGCAGTATGAAGAGAACATTTGGTGGCAGAAGTGGATGACCATGTTAACCAATCGATGACGGCAAATGGGTTGCTGGTCGAGACACGACCGCTAGCTGATACCGGGAGCTCAGGCCTCTCGCTGCCTCTCCTGCTGCCCCTAGTTTGCTGCGACCTGTGCCTGATGAATTAAGGCCTCTGACACTCCTCTGTGCACGTCCTTGCACTTCTCTGACTGTCATACGTAGCGCGTATATGAAGGGAGTACAAAATCTCCACTATGCTTAAAACAGTATTTGTCTACAAAACCAGCAGGTGTGTACTTTTGGGTGGCCTTTCACAGTATCTAGGCCCTTAAAACTTTAACAGGAACAAAATGGTACACCACTTAGATGTACGTATGTGGTATACACTTATGAGGGGAGGAGAATGTGCTCCAGTACGCTTAAAACAGTATTTGTGTACAACACCAGCAGGTGTGTACTTTTGCCTTGCCTTTCACAATATATAGGCCCTTAAGACTTTAACAGGAACAAAATGGTACACCACTTAGATGTTTTCACAGGTAACACTTAACAGAGGACAATATGCTTTTAGTGCTCTGCTCACCCTAACTGTCTGGCTACTATTAGCTTTTCAGTTGTTGTACACACCAGTGCTGCAGCACACAGTCACTGTGTACTGCACCCAAAATTGCATTTCTCTCCCAATCTCACTCCCTTCCCTATCAGTGCCTTTAGGCTGGATTTGGGCTTGAGGTGAATCACTGCTGTAAAAAAGCTTTTCTGTGCAACACACTGCTCTCTGTCCCCCTTTCTCTGCAATAGAAGACTGATGTGACTGGGAGGTGAATCACTGCTGTAAAAATGCTTTTCTGTGCAACACACACTGGCTGCTGATAGGCTGCATGCTGCATGGGATTCAGGGTCATCCCGCCGACCCTTGTTCCCACCTTCACAGGATTTCTTGCCCCATGTCCCCATGCCCCTGAAGCCTGGACCGCACTAAATGAAGTTTAATTAAGCGATTTGCATGATCGAATTGTGGCAATATTTGCATTCGTTACTAACCAAATCTTTCCTGAAATTCTTAACGAATTTGGATTCGTCAGATTCGATTCGCTCATCCCTAATGATAGTGATCCCAAACACACTGTCCGGGCAACAAAGGAGTGGCTTCGTAAAAAACATTTCAAGGTCCTGGAGTGGCCTAGCCAGTCTCCAGATCTCAACCCCATAGAAAACCTTTGGAGAGAGTTGAAAGTCCGTGTTGCCCAGCGACAGCCGTAAAATATCACTGCTCTAGAGGAGATCTGCATGGAGGAATGGACCAAAATACCAGCAACAGTGTGTGAAAACCTTGTGAATATTTACAGAAAATGTTTGACCTCTGTCATTGCCAACAAAGGGTATATAACAAAGTACTGTATATACTCGAGTATTAGCCGACCCGAATATAAGCCGAGGCCCCTAATTTCACCCCAAAATCCCAGGAAAAGTTATTGACTCGAGTATAAGCCTAGGGTGGGAAATACATCATCCCACCCTGTCATCATCCAGACCCCCGTCATTAACACCCTCATCATCATCACCCTGTCATCATCCCCCCTTCATCATCACCGCCTGTCATCATCCCCTTGTCATCATCCCATTGTCATCATCCCATACCCCCCCTTCATCATCCTCTTGTCATCATCCCACACCCCCCCTTCATCATCCCCCTGTCATCATCCCACACCCCCCTTCATCATCCTCTTGTCATCATCCCACACCCCCCCTTCATCATCCCCCTGTCATCATCCCACACCCCCCCTTCATCACCCCCTTGTCATCATCCCCCTGTCATCATCCCACACCCCCCCTTCATCATCCCCTTGTCATCATCCCACACCCCCCCTTCATCATCCCCTTGTCATCATCCCACATGTCATCAGCCCCCCCCCCCCTTCATCATCACCACGGCCTTCGACATCATCCAGCCCCGACATCATCCGAGGGCGGAGAGCTCACTCGAGTATAAGCCGAGGGGGGTGTTTTCAGCACAAAAAATCGTGCTGAAAAACTCGGCTTATACTCGAGTATATACAGTAGTGAGTTGAAATTTTGTTATTGACCAAATACTTATTTTTCACCATAATTTGCAAATAAATTCTTTAAAAAGTAGACAATGTGATTTTATGGATTTTTTTTTCTCATTCTGTCTCTCTCAGTTGAGGTATATCTATAATGAAAATTACAGGCCTCTCTTATGTTTTTAAGTTGGAGAACTTGCACAATTGGTGGCTGATTAACCCCTTGACGACGCAGGACGTATATTTACGTCCTGCGCCGGCTCCCGCGATATGAAGCGGGATCGTGCCGCAATCCCGAATCATATCGCGTCGTTCCCGGCGCTCATCAATGCCCAGGACCCGCGGCTAATACCACACATCGCCGATCGCGGCGATGTGCGGTATTAACCCTTTAGAAGCGGCGGTCAAAGCTGACCACCGCTTCTAAAGTGAAAGTGACGCGGCTGCTCAGTCGGGCTGTTCAGGACCGCCGCGGTGAAATCGCGGTGTCCCGGACAGCTTGCAGGACATCGGGAGGGCCCTTACCTGCCTCCTCGGTGTCCGATCGGCGAATGACTGCTCCGTGCCTGAGATCCAGACCTGTGATCTGTGTAAAAGATTAGTGTGTGCAGTGTTATAGGTCCCTATGGGACCTATAACACTGCAAAAAAAAAAGTAAAAAAAAAGTGTTAATAAAGGTCATTTAACCCCTTCCCTAATAAAAGTTTGAATCACCCCCCTTTTCCCATAAAAAAAATAAAACAGTGTAAAAAAATAAATAAATAAACATATGTGGTATTGCCGCGTGCATAAATGTCCGAACTATAAAAATATATCATTAATTAAACCGCACGGTCAATGGCGTACGCGCAAAAAAACTCCAAAGTCAAAAAAAACGCATTTTTGGTCACTTTTTATACCATTAAAAAATGAATAAAAAGTGATCAAAAAGTACGATCAAAACAAAAATCATACCGATAAAAACTTCAGATCACGGCGCAAAAAATGAGTCCCCATACCGCCCTGTACATGGAAAAATAAAAAAGTTATAGGGGTCAGAAGATGACATTTTTAAACGTATACATTTTCCTGCATGTAGTTATGATTTTTTCCAGAAGTGCGACAAAATCAAACCTATATAAGTAGGTATAATTTTAACCGTATGGACCTACAGAATAATAATAAGGTGTAATTTTTACCGAAATATGCACTGCGTAGAAACGGAAGCCCCCAAAAGTTACAAAATGGCATTTTTTCTTCGATTTTGTCGCACAATTATTTTTTTTACCGTTTCGCTGTGCATTTTTGGGTAAAATGACTAATGTCACTGCAAATTAGAATTGGTGACGCAAAAAATAAGCCATAATATGGATTTTTAGGTGGAAAATTGAAAGGGTTATGATTTTTAAAAGGTAAGGAGGAAAAAACGAAAGTGCAAAAACTGAAAAACCCTGAGTCCTTAAGGGGTTAAATACTTTTTTGCCCCACTGTATATATACACATTACTGCCAAAAATCCTTTCCAAATGGCAGGTCTGATCATCCAAACTTTACAGCATCATAGTCTTGATGTGCAGCTTCTTTGCCACCACCTCCTTCAATATTTCTCTATACCCCAATTCCAATATTTTCCCCAGACCTTTAAAACAATGTGATGATTTTGTATTTGCTGATAACATCAAAAGTTTAAAGCTAGCTGGAAGTAAACACTTGTACCAATAACATCAGTGGCTTTCTCAATGAGTCTATGGATGCAACAGAAAGAGCCATGCAACTAGGGATTATGAAATTATTGCCTTATGACCTCAATGTTTCCCTGTAGGGAAAAAAGTCAGATTTTTTTGCTATGGTCGATTGCAGCCTTTTTCTATTGGTAAATATTGAGCCTTTGTTGGGATTACAGTTAGTCCATATACAGGGTGATGAAATGTTGCCATGAAGCCATATAGTATTGTCCTGTAAATTCTTTCCAAAGCAACCAAATAAGTGTATCGTGTACCTATAAAGTTATATGAAAAATCATTTAATATCTGCAAAGCAGCCTTTGTCCGCCTTCTGGGTGCACCGCATCGTAAAATCACATTTCACTGGGTCTCATGCTGACTATGGAGACAAAGCAAGAGGCATCGTCTCCTGACGCACAGTAATGAGCGGCTAAGATAAAGGCTATTTTGTACAGATATTTAGATACTTATGTTAAAACTAAAATAATTTTAATATAATCATTTTCACATAATTTTACAGGCATACTTTAATCTAGGGGCAATTGGTAGCTACCTTCTGGCCTTCGAAGGAACATGACATTCATAGAAAATATCTTCAAGGCTCTGATAGGAACCCAGTATAAACACTTTATGCAATATACATGTATAAAATAGTACTGGCTTTCTGTGGGTGACACATTCTGAGATGGAAACCAATGTGTTCTAGTTGAAGAAATGTAAATGGCAAAATGATTAAAAGTATCCAAAGGTCAGAGACAAGAGTTGCTGAGAGTAAGAACAAAGTTTTTTCCCATCTTTGATCCTCGGGATACAAACATTGTCAATACAGTTATTGTCAAATCATGTAAATATCATCCTATCACAAGCTGATTTTTACAGAATAGCAGAGCACATCTGACCGAGTCCTCTTAAGTTCATCTCTTAAATATCAGCTTTCATTTTAATTCCTGTTTGAGGCGATAGAATAATTAGTCAGAGTCTACTACTAGAATCTATTCCACCACTCGGAGTCAACTCCTGCCAACCTACAGCTACAGACCGACTAATAAACATCATGAATAATACCAGAAGTACTTGCTATATGAGGAAAAGAACCTAAACCTGTAGTTTTTATTAGGATGATAATATATTTGCCTACTTTCTGTAACATATGAGATACAAACATTAGCGATGGTACAAAAGGCACCTGTTGACATTCCATTAAAGGACAACTGTAGTGGTACCCTTTTCTATATGCCCGTGCCCAGGCCTCAAAAATAAACAAAATAAATTCATACATACCTTCCTACGAGCCCCCGTTGGACCGGCACAGGCCTCATGGTCCGGCAGTGCCGACGTCATTCCACTTACTGGGGACGGGGACGCCACAGAGCTGTCGGCGTATCACCGGCCGTAATGATGTCCCGCCCCAGCCGATGATAGGCTAAGCCAACTGTCATGTAAGAAGCCGGCCAGAGCTCCTTACATGACAGTGGGCTCAGCCTATCATCGGCCGGGGCGGGACATCGATACGGCCGGTGATACGCCGACAGCTCTGCGGCTCCCCGTCCTCAGGAAGTGGAATGACGTCAGCAGTGCCGGACCGTGAGGCCTGTGCCGGACCAACGGGGGCTCGTAGGAAGGTATGTATGAGTTTATTTTGTTTGTTTTTGAGACACGGGCATATAGAAAAGTGTACCACTACAGTTGTCCTTTAATATAAGGTTGGCACAAGCTTGATATCTGAGGGAATTCATGGAGGGCTCCAATATCCAGGACCACTGTCCTCACTTGGGAGTCCAATACATCCACCTATGACCTTTTCCTCTCTCTCACAGATATCTGCCACAGTCTCGTGTCATTTATGGACTTGTGGCGTACACACTGCCTTAAGGCACCAAAGTGCAATTACTTTGGTACACCAATTGCACAAGCAAACAACACACCAGAGACTTTCCAGTTAGTTAATCTGCTAGTAAAGCAACTCATAGAGGGACAGTGACCAACTCTTGCACAAAATGTTACAGGTTGTTTCTATATTACACAAGTGCCTTGATTTCTTATTTTTGCGCATCCTAACCACAGGAACAACATATTTGACAAAAGAATACGTGGGCTCAAAGGACATCATCATCTACCTTGCCAAGTGACACCTCCAAGGGACTACTACTCCTAGCTACCTTATGCTACTGCATCCAACATCCTCTTGTATACCACGATAAGAATGCTGGGAAATTCAATATAAAGCCTTTATCCAACATACTGTATGCCCATTTCTTGGTCTGGTACATTACTAATGCCCTAATAGTTATATACAAAGCATTACCAAAATAGCTTTGAGACTCCCATGTCAGGATTTTTATACGGTATGCAACCCTTGAATAAAGGGACAATATTGGCCATGTCTCATTACATGCTTGCAGCATTTTCACAGTGATTTACCTTAAACCATCACTGTCAACATTTTACAGTATCATCTGACATTCAGAGTTTCATTTTAAGCAATATACCAATTTCATATCTCTTTCCTGTTATCAGTGGCTACAGGGTAAAAGTTACAGCGCTTTCACTGACAGTAAAGGAAACTTAACAACAAAAACTTTGATAAGTTTCTTTCTGGCTGATAAGAAATATTGAAGTTTTTCTTTAACAATTTTGTTTTCATTTTTTATATTTTTAAAGTATTACTGACGGTAAATTATCTTATCATGACTATGACTTGTACAGACTGTGAAAACGTATGATAGTGTTTTAGACAGCTATGACCTCTCTAGCGATGAGCAAACTTTTGAAAAATTCAATTTGGCCGATTTGTCGAATATTTGAAAAAATTTGGTTTGATCCGAATTTATTTGCGGGGAATGTGTATTAAAAACGGCTATTTCTGGCCTACAGAGAGCCTCAATAGGGGTGTAGAACACTTTGCTTTGTTCTAATACGCATATGGAGTGTGCTGGGGTAGTGAAATAACACTGTTATTCAGAATGACATGCAGATTACCGGCATCGCTTTTAGAATCACTGCCACAGAGCGGCACGATGACAGAGCCTGGAGGTGGCATCAGTATGCGGAGAACATATAGTGGCTGAATGACACAGCATGGAGGTGTGGGTAGCATGAGGAGACCATATAGTGACTGAATGACACAGCGTGGAGGTGTTGGCAGCATAAGGAGACCATATAGTGGCTGAATGACACAGCGTGGAGGTGTTGGCAGCATGAGGAGGCTACATAGTGGCTGAATGACAGAGCTTGGATGTGGCTGAAGCATGAGGAGACCATATAGTTGCTAAATGACACAGCATGGAGGTGTATGCAGCATGAGGAGACCATATAGTGGCTAAATGACACAGCGTGGAGGTATTGGCAGCATGAGGAGACCATATAGTGGCTGAAAGACACAGCGTGGAGGTGTTGGCAGCATGAGGAGGCTATATAGTGGCTGAATGACACAGTTTGGATTTGGCTGAAGCATGAGGAGACCATATAGTGGCTAAATGACACAGCGTGAAGGTGTCGGCAGCATGAAAAGTCCATATAGTGGTTGAATGACACAGCGTGGAGGTGTTGGCACCATGAGGAGACCATATAGTGGCTAAATGACACAGCGTGTAGGTGTTGGCAGCATGAGGAGACCACATAGTTGCTGAATGACACAGCCTGGAGCTGGCAGCAGCACGAGAAGCCACTAGTGCTTCACAATCCCTAAGATTAAAAGAAGAATTTTGTAATTTAAATTGAAAAATTATGGTAGCTAGTGCTATCATAAAAATGTTTAGGCCCAGGCCCAGCAACATCAGTAAACCATATATTGGCTCAATGACACAGCCTGGAGGTGGCTGAATAATGAAGAGACCATATAGTGGCTAAATGGCACAGCCTGGTGTTGTCTGAAGCATGAGGTGACCATATAGTGTCCGAATGGCACAGCCTGGAGTTGGCAGAAGCATGAGGAGACCATTGAAATTTAAGATTTTTAACTTTAAATGTAAGATTTTGAAATGGAAATTGAGGATTTTGAAATTGCAATTTTAACTCCCAAGTTTTAGTGTCCCGTGCCCCGGCGTGTGGGTACAAAGGATGAAATTTAACAAGGAGTCACATTTCACATGTCAGCACAATGACAGAGCCTGGAGGTGGCAACAGTATGAGGAGATCATATAGTGGCTGAATGACTGCCTGGAGTTTGTGGAAGCATGAAGAGACCATATAGTCGCTAAATGGCACAGCCTGGAGTTGGCTGAAGCATGAGGAGACCATATAGTCGCTGAATGAGACAGCCTGGGGGTGGCAGCAGCAGTATTAGGAGTCCTGAAAGTGACCCTAATGCAGAGGAATTTCTGAAACTTGAGGCCAGCACCTTAATTATGTATCCATGACAGCACAATGAGAGAGCCTGGAGGTGGTAGCATCAGCATGAAGAGAATATAGAGCAGCACAATTAGAGAGCCTGGAGGTGGCAGCATCAAAATGAAGAGACCATATGGCAGCACAATGAAAGTGCCTGGAGGTGGTAGCATCAGCATGAGGAGACCATATGGTGGCACAATAACTGAGCATGGAGGCGGTAGCATCAGCATGAGAAGACCATAGAGCAGCACAATGAGAGAGCCTGGAGGTGGCAGCTTCAGCATGAGGAGACCAAAGAGCAGCACAATTAGAGAGCTTGGAGATGGCAGCATCAGCATGGGACCATATGGCGGTACGATGACAGAGCCTGGAGGTGGTAGTATCATCATGAGGAGACCATATGGTGGCACAATGACAGAGCGGGGAGGAGGTAGCATTAGTATGAGGAGACCATAGAGCAGCATAATCACAGTGCCTGGAGGTGACAGCAGCAGCATGAGGGCCATGCCAAGTGAGGGTTGAGTCTGAGGAACCCACCGACTGTTGACTGGGGATGTCGGATGTCACTTGGGATGAAGTGGATGACCGAGTGAACCGATCAATCATGGCTGCTGGGTTGCTAGTCGAGACACGACTGCTAGCTGACACTGGGAGCTCAGACCTCTCACTGCAACTCCGGCTACCACACTCCCCTACTCTGCTGCGACCTCTGCCTGCTCCTGATGAAATTAGGCCTCTGCCACTCCACTGTGCACATCCTGGCACTACTCTGCCTGACATACTTACTGTTTATATCAGGGGAGTACAATACACTTCACCACGCTTAAAACAGTATTTGTCTAGAGCAGCAGCAGGTGTGTACTATTAGCTGTCCTTTCACAGTATATAGGCCCTTCACAGGTTAACAGGTACAAAATGGTACACTACTTAGATGTATGTATGTGATATGCACTTAGGAGGTCAAAAAAATGTGCTACAGTACACTTAAAAAAGTATCTGGGTACAACACCAGCTGTAGTGAGTACTTTTGCCTGGACTTTCACAGTATGTAGGCCCTTGACAGATTAACAGGTTAAAAATACACTACTTAAATGTAGGTATGTTGTATGCACTTATGAGGGCAGAAAAATTTGCTACAGTACGCTTAATAAACGTATTGGAGTAAAACACCAGCCGTTGATTACTTTTGGCTGTCCTTTCACAGTATGTAGGCCCTTGACAGATTAACAGGCACAAAATAGTACACCACTTAGATGTAGGTATATGTCATGCACTTATGAGGGCAGAAAAATGCGGTACAGTACACTTAAAAAAAACGTATTTTAGTAAAACACCAGCCGGTGATTACTTTTGCCTAGACTTTCACAGTATCTAGGCCCTTAACAGATTAACAGGTACAAAATAGTACATATGTGGTATGCACTTATGAGGGCAGAAAAATGCGGTACAGTAGATGTATGCATATACTATGTACTTGTATATATAGCCCTCATATGGATAACCCACAGTGGTAAACTATACTCTATATATTGTATGTGTGCGCTATATTGATTCCCTGAACAGTTTGCATATTTTGCATTATTTATATACGTAGGCTATATGCTATGCACCATTTTTTCTAGCATTGGACTCTCATTACATTACTTCATCTCTGCATTTGTATGTTTTTTTTTTTTAAATAAAAGCATTGTTAATAAAGATTTATACATTTATATTATAGGCTTTGTTGTAACTCCGTTTTTTCCTCTGTATGCATTGTTGAAATGTATGAGGCAACACGCACAGTTATGTGCGCCTCTCTGTAACACAATGCTGAAGAAGGTGACTGGGAGGTTAATGGCTGCAGCTGCAGTAAAAATAATTTTCAGTGAAGAAAACAATGCTCTCCATTCACGAGAATGCTAAGGTGACTAGGATGTGAAACGCTGCTGGAATGAGCTTTTCGGTGTAACACTCACACACAGCGATGTCCGTCCTATCTCTATGCAATGTAATGAATGATATGACGAGACGCAATATGGCTGCCGAATACATGGGGCTGTGACCTCACAGGGGTCACTGGCTGCTGATAGGCTGCATCCTGCATGTGATTCAGGGTCATCCTGCCTACTTCCCTTCCCGCCTTGCCATCCCAGAGTTCCTTGCCCCATGTATTGACTTGTGGATCTGCCATTTTAGATGCCCTGGAGCCTGGACCACAGTAAATGGAGTTTTTTTTTTAATTATTTTAAGTGATTTGCGCCATAGAATCTTGGCGATATTCGCATTCATTGCAAACCGAATATTTCATGAAATTCATAACGAATTCGGGTTTGTCAGCTTCGATTTGTTCATCTCTAGACTTCTCAATGACTAGAAACCTTTGTAATGACCAGGAAATCAAAAACTCTAACTCAGGCTAGGTTTCCACTTTTTTTTCTCAAAATTATTTAAAAAAAAATAAAATAAAATAAAACACCTCAAATGCAGCACAGCATTTTTTTTTTGTAAAAAAGAAAAAAAAACAACAACACTGCAGCCAGATGTTAGCTTAAAGGGGTTATCCAGGGAAATTTTTTTTTTTTTATATATATGAACTGGCTCCAGAAAGTATATTAGTAGATTTGTATATTACTTCTATAAAAAATCTTACTCCTTTCAGTACTTATGAGCTTCTGAAGTTGAGTTGTAATTTTCTGTCTAAGTGCTCTCTGATGACACGTGTCTCGGGAAACGCCCAGTTTAGAAGCAAATCCCCATAGCGAACCTCTTCTAAACTGGGCGGTTCTCGAGACACGTGTCATCAGAGAGCACTTAGACAGAAAAGAACAACTAAACTTCAGAAGCTCATAAGTACTGAAAGGATTAAGATTTTTTTAACAGAAGTAATTTACAAATCTGTTTAACTTTCTGGAGCCAGTTGATATATATATATATATATATATATATATATATATATATATATATAAAAAGTTTTTTCCTGAATAACCCCTAGGGATTCATGAAATGCCAAACCCACTGTGACGTCTTTCTGCGATTTTGGGCTCTGTGGCAGGTGCCCAAAATCACAGCATGTTGTATCTTTGGTAGGGTTTTTTGGATCAAATCTTTATCTCCAACAGTCTATGGTACCAAAAAAAAAAAAAAACTTCCATGTGGGTTTAGCGTAAGTGTTTTTTCTAGCATTTTTTACCCCATTTCTTTAATATAAATCCTTGACCACATGACTTGTCATGATAAAAACACAGGGGAAAAAAAACAGGTCAGTCTATAATTTAAATGATGGGTTTGTTTGAACTGTGGGGAACAGAATAACAACAAAAACATCCAGAAAAAAAAGTGTTTCCAAGAAACTAGCTGGGGAACATGTCATGTGACCCAAGTGTTTGTTGTACTGGCAGTGTAATATCCAAAAAGACAGCCGTTGGCTGTCCGGGCATGCTGGGAGTTGTAGTTTTGCAACAGCTGGAGGCACCCTGGTTGGGAAACAATGGTTTATGTAGTGTACAGGAGCTTCAATGAAAATAAATGTCACTCATACCAGAGCACTGCTTACATACCTATTTTATAGAATACCTATACTAGTAATACATTTGAAACATTATCCTATAATTTGCATTCATATGTTAACTTGGCCTAAAGAACACTATCTTGCAGGATACCCTGCGTCTATCATTTCTATTGCATTTCAGGCTGCTGACTCACATCTTGTACATTTCCCTTTGAGATTCAAGGCAAGGAAAATCCAGACTGAGTACATTCCCATCAGAAACACCGTACATAGTAAAATAATTATTCAAATATTCCTACTAATAAAGTATTTCCGTCCCCGGGATACAATCCTTAACCAATGAAATTCATTTTCAAAAGCAATAAAAGTTCCAGAGTATGACTTAGCTGACATCTGACTGTATTATAGTGATAGCCGAGAGTAATGTAATTTTTTTAATGAAGTACAATGAAAAATCTTCTGAGAACCATATCCTTACCAGACATGTAACTTGAATCTCCAGGATCCCCATTGCACAATTTCTTAAAGGGGTTCTCCGCCCCTAGGCATCTTATCCCCTATTCAAAGGATGGGGATACAATGTCTGATTGTGGGGGTCTCGCCGCTGGGGACCCTTGTGATCTTGGCTGCGGCACCCCAGACATCCGGTGCACAGAGCGAACTCCACTCCTGTGCCGGATGACTGGCGATGTGGGGCGGAGGCTTGTGATGTCACGGCCATGCCCCGCTCATGATGTCATGGCCACAACCCCTCAATGCAAGTCTATTGGAGGGGGTGTGATGTCCGTCATGCCCCCTCCCATAGACTTGCAGTGAGGGGGCGTGTTCATGATGTCACGAGTGGGACGTGGCCGTAATGTCACAAGCCTCGGGCACTGCACCCGACTCTTTTTAAAGGAATGCCGGGTGCAGCAGGGAGATCACGGAGGTCCCTAGCGGTGGGACTCCTACGATCAGACATCTTATCCCCTATCCTTTGGATAGGGATAAGATGTCTAGGTGTGGAGTACCCCTTTATAGACCCCAACCCCCAAAACACACACACTTGCACACCTACCTCTGTACTCTGTACTAGTTAAACTTGATGGGCTGTAGTCACACAATGCTGTGAAAACCAAGCCATGACCACAGCAAGTAAACATACGTACATATATATATATATATATATATATATATATATATATATATATAATATATAAAATATGTAAAAAGTTGAACAGCATGTAAAAATATCAATATTATTTGCACTTTTTTCCACTGAAAAAAAAAATGGAAGGCCTGGCTAGCTGACGTAAGGTAGTCATATGTTGCATGGGACCACCATTGGCATCATTCAAGTTCACAGCCTTTGGGGTGGGGGAGGCTTTACAGCTGAAAGCCCTCCTTAAAGGGGTACTCTAGAGTTAATACATCTTATCCCCTATCCCAGCAATCTGTCATTGTGCACCCACCTTTGTGAGCTCTCCGCAGAGAGTAGCGTGACGACCACTGGGCTGGAGTGTCGTGATGTCACGACTCTGCCCCCGTGTGACATCACGCGCCGCCCTCTCAATGCAAGTCTATGCAAGTCCCATAGACTTGCATTAAGGGGGCGGGGCATGATGTCACATGGGGTGGAGTCATGACATCACAATACTCCGGCCCCATTGTCATCACGCTACACACTCGGAGCCCCCAGCACTGCGGAGAGCTCACATAGGTGGGTGCGCAATGACAGATTGCGGGGGTCTCCAGCGACGGGATAGGGGATAAGATGTTTTAAGGCCGGAGTACCCCTTTAACTATTACAATAGTCACAATGCATTGTGCTCAGAGTGTTCCTTTAACTTGAAGAGCTGATAGAATCTATTGCTAACGATTCATTGACAAAACAAATCCAATGCATTTGTGGGAAAACAAACAACCATTGGAAGCCCTAAAAGCAAAAAATATGAAAAAATTTATATTTGCTTAATTTCCACAGTAATAGTGATGAGGAGAATGTGCTGGAAGGTGAAATAATAAACTACAGTATCGCAACTAAATAGAATGTAAGTATATAATTACAAAGTCAGCTTCATCGCCTGGAGTAATACTAGTAGTATGGAATAGCTACTGGTTCTTCATTTTCTCTCATTAGAAACAGCCTTATATAATTAACCAATTACTTCAAGATCTGTTATGACTGCTCATAGCCTCGGGAAAATCACAATTCCAAGCAAACTATAGCCTCAGTTTTACCAAAAGAGATGACAAACATTTCTCATAAAAGTTTTACATTTATATACAGTATATAAAACTCAATTAGAGATGAGCAAATTTTAGAAAAATTCAATTCAGCCGATTTGAAGAATTTTGCGAAAAAATTTGGATTGCGGCGAATCGCTATTAACCCCTTAAGGACGCAGGACGTAAATGTACGTCCTGGTGAGGTGGTACTTAACGCACCAGGACGTACATTTACGTCCTAAGCATAACCGCGGGCATCGGAGCGATGCCCGTGTCATGCGCGGCTGATCCCGGCTGCTGATCGCAGCCAGGGACCCACCGGCAATGGCCGACGCCCGCGATCTCGCGGGCGTCCGCCATTAACCCCTCAGGTGCCGGGATCAATACAGATCCCGGCATCTGCGGCGGTTCGCGATTTAAATGAACGATCGGATCGCCCGCAGCGCTGCTGCGGGGATCCGATCATTCATAACGCCGCACGGAGGTCCCCTCTCCTTCCTCCGTGCGGCTCCCGGCGTCTCCTGCTCTGGTCTGTGATCGAGCAGACCAGAGCAGGAGATGACCGATAATACTGATCTGTTCTATGTCCTATACATAGAACAGATCAGTATTAGCAATCATGGTATTGCTATGAATAGTCCCCTATGGGGACTATTCAAGTGTAAAAAAAAATGTAAAAAAATGTAAAAGTAAAAAAAAAGTGAAAAATCCCCTCCCCCAATAAAAAAGTAAAACGTCCGTTTTTTTCCTATTTTACCCCCAAAAAGCGTAAAAAATTTTTTTTATAGACATATTTGGTATCGCCGCGTGCGTAAATGTCCGAACTATTAAAATAAAATGTTAATGATCCCGTACGGTGAACGGCGTGAACGAAAAAAAATAAAAAATGTACAAAATTCGTACTTTTTTAATACATTTTATTTAAAAAAAAATTATAAAAAATGTATTAAAAGTTTTTTATATGCAAATGTGGTATTAAAAAAAAGTACAGATCATGGCGCAAAAAATGAGCCCTCATACCGCCACTTATACGGAAAAATAAAAAAGTTAGAGGTCATCAAAATAAAGGGATTATAAACGTACTAATTTGGTTAAAAAGTTTGTGATTTTTTTTAAGCGCAACAATAATATAAAAGTATATAATAATGGGTATCAATTTAATCGTATTGACCCTCAGAATAAAGAACACATGTCACTTTTACCATAAATTGTACGGTGTGAAAACAAAACCTTCCAAAATTTGCAAAATTGCGTTTTTCGTTTTAATTTCCCCACAAAAATAGTGTTTTTTGGTTGCGCCATACATTTTATGATATAATGAGTGATGTCATTACAAAGGACAACTGGTCGCGCAAAAAACAAGCCCTCATACTAGTCTGTGGATGAAAATATAAAAGAGTTATGATTTTTAGAAGGCGAGGAGGAAAAAATGAAAACGTAAAAATTACGTCCTTAAGGCCAAAATGGGCTGAGTCCTTAAGGGGTTAAAAACGGCTATTCCTGGCCTACAGAAAGCCTCAATAGGGGTGTAGAATACTTTGCCTTTGTGTAACACGCATGGGGTGTGTGCTGAGGTAGTGAAATAATACTGTTATTCAGTATGACATGCAGATTACAGGCATCGCTATTAGAATCACTGTCGCAGAGTGGCACAATGACAGAGCCTGGAGGGGGCATCAGTATGAGGAGACCATATAGTGGCTGAATGACACAGCCTGAAGTTGGCAGAAGCATGAGGAGACCTTATAGTGGCTGAATGACACAGCCTGGAGTAGGAGTCAGCATAAAGTGGCTGAATGACACAGCCTGGAGTTGGCGACAGCTTATAGTGCCTGAATGACACAGTCTAAGGTTTGCGGCAGCATGAGTCGAACATATAGTGGCTGAATAACACATCGTGGAGGTGGCGGCAGCATGAGGAGAACATATAGTGGCTGAATGACACAGCGTGAAGGTGGCCGCAGCATGAGGAGACCATATAGTGGCTGAATGACACATCGTGGAGGTGGCGGCAGCATGAGGAGAACATATAGTGGCTGAATGACACAGCATGGAGGTGGCGGCAGCATAAAGTGCCTGAATGACACAGCCTGGAGTTGGCGGCAGCATGAGAAGGCCATATAGTGGCTGAATGACTCAGCCTAGAGGTGGCGGATGCATGAGGAGACCATATAGCCTCAATAGGGGTGTAGAACACTTTACCTTGTCCTAACACACATACAGAGTGAGCTGTGTTAGTAAAATAATACTGTCATTCAGAATGACATGCAGATTACAGGCATCGCTATTAGAATCACTGCCGCACAGCATCTGGATGTGGCAGCAGGGAGACCATATGGCGTCAAAATTTAAGAGACTAAAGAGATTTTTTTTAATGTCATTTTCATTTAATTTAATTTGAATTTATTTACATTTTTTGAGTACCCATTCTGGTGAGCATCGAGTTGGCGGTCCCCTGCCAGGTGAGATACCATCTGTTCCAGCCCCTGCCTCTCTGACTGTGAAAGTGCGAACGTTTCATTTAATCAGTTATGGTTCATTGTTATTGCACCAAGCTGTTTCATTGGATTCTTATGGTAATTCCACAGGTAATATATGATGTCAACGACCATAGGGCCTCAGATTTGAAAAGATTACATAGATTTTTTTCATTTAATTTTCAGATTTATATTAGATTCCAAAGTTTAGTGTCCCAGAATCTACTTTGAACTAATACTGTATGACCACAAAACCCAATCTAGCAAGAAGTCACATGGCAGCACAATGACAGAGCCTAAAGGTGGCAGCAGCCCGACGAGACCGTAGGGCCTCACAACAGAAAAATTAAAGATATTTTGTAAAATTGTAATTGAAGATTTTAGATACATGAACATTTTTAAAGTTAAATCTAAGGTGCCAACAGCATAAGGAGACCATATGGTGGCACAATGACACAGTCTGGAGGTGGCAGTAGCATGAGAAGACCATAGGGCTTAACAATTCCAAAGATTAAATGATACATTTTCAAATTTGAACTGAAGATTTTTGGTAGCTAGTGTTACTGTAAAAAATTGTTAGGCAATGTCCCAGCAGCATGGTGAGACCATAGGGCCTCACAATCCCTATGATTAAATGATACATTTTCAAATTTTAATTGAAGATTTATGGTAGCTAGTGCTACCATAACATTTTTAGGTAATGTCCCAGCAGCATAAGGAGACCACATGGTGGCTGAATAACACAGCGTGGAGGTGGCGGCAGCATGAGGGGACCATATAGTGCCTGAATGACACAGCGTGGAGTTGGCGGCAGCATATAGTGGCTGAAAGACACAGCCTGGAGTTGGTGGCAGCATGAGTAGAACATATAGTGGCTGAATGACACAGCGTGGAGGTGACGGCAGCATGAGGATAAAATATAGTGCCTGAATGACACAACATGGAGTTGGCGGCAGCATGAGGAGACCATATAGTGGCTTAATGATACAGCCTGGAGTTGGCGGCAGCATGAGGAGAACATATGGTGGCAGAATGAGAAAGCCTGGAGGTGGCATCAGCATGAGGAGAACATATGGTGACAGAATGAGAAAGCCTGGATGTAACATCAGCATGAGGAGAACATGCGGTGGCAGAATGAGACAGCCCGCAGTTGGCAGCAGCATCAGGAGTCCTGAAAGTGACCCGGTGACAGAGTGGTGCGGTGGGGGGCAATACCAGTACCTGGTGAGGAAGGTGGGTGAAAAAAGGAGAACTTCGCATCAGATGTATGGCATCGGGTGGCAGGATCAAACAGTAGCTGAGGCAGGTAGGCAGAAGAAAACGGTCCCTTTTGTAAAAATGTTAGTGTGCACAGGTAAGTATTAAGAATACGCATTACGTAAAACTTAACTTTTGATAATATGCTTAGGATAAAATATATGGACCCAAATTTTTGTACCACCTACACCACAAGTATTGATAAGATGCAAAGACCTCTAAAAGGTGGAAGGGAACAACATATGGTCCATTGTAACCGGTTGGGGTAAAAACTTCCCCTGTAAGGCCCTACTCTCACCCTATTAATTCCCTTCTTGGCAAGTGTTACTCATCCTAAAAAGGGCGGCCCCACACAGGACGCACTCTATATTTCCTCCTTAAAACCCTGGGAAATTGCAGTGTTTGTAGGGGGAAATAGGGAGAGGTTCCTGTGTGGGGCCGCCCTTTTTAGTTCAAGTAACACTTGCTAAGAAGGGAATTAATAATGCGAGAGTAGGGCCTTACAGGGGAAATTAATAGCCCCACCAGTTACAATGGACCATACATTGTTCCCTTCTACCTTTTAGCGGTCTTTGCATCACATCAATACTTGGTGGTGTAGGTGGAACATTGTATTTTTTGCAATCTCTCCTTTTGTTTGATTAAAAAATTTTTTTTTAGTACATATATTTTATTCTAAGAAAAGTTACGTTTTAGCTAATGCATATCCTTAAACAGGTTTCGCACTATCCATATTTGTGAAGTGTTGGTGTGGCACCATGGTCAATCTACTCTGATGCATCAGGCATTGGTGGTTGGAAATCCTGGCTGATCCATGCCTGGCTCATCTTCACAAAGGTCAGTCTCTCCACATATTTTATAGACAGACGAGTTCTCCCGCTCTGATGGCACACTACTGGTCGGGCAGGACAGCTTTTCCAGGGCAAACTCTGCTAGTTGCGGCCACAAATCAAGTTTGGCTGCCCAGAAGTCTTCAAGGTGTGTTGGCATGTTCATGTCAAGGTATGCCACCACCTGCTGGTTCAGGTCCTGCTCCATGTCTACCTGCTACTGATGAGTTTCTTCACTATGCGGGTAAAGAAAGCTACTCATTAGCGACTGTAGACTCAGGCTGCTGCTGATGGAGCTGGTACTGCTCCTGCCACCCCAGCAGCCATGGCAGTGGAAAGTAAGCCCAGAGGGCCCCCCGAGTCATACCTGTGAGAGGAAGGACAATGGTGCAGATAGGCATCGCCAACTGACTACATAGGATGTCTCTGTCGTAGGTCAGTTTGTCCTCCCTCTCAGTGGATGTGAAAAAGGCCCCCATTTTGTGTCGGTAGCGAGGGTCCAATAAGGTGGAGAGCCAGAAGTCATCCCGCTGCCGAATGGTGACAATTCGGCGGTCACTACGCAAGCAAGTGAGCATGCATTGTGTCATTTGTGCAAGTGACTCAGAGGGACTCCATGCCTCAATCTCCACTGCAAACTGCCAAAGTGTGTCTGGGTCCTGTTCCTCGCTTTCCTCAAAACCATCTAGCTGCTCCTGCTCCTCCACTCCTGTCAGCTGACTAGAAAAACTGCCCATCTTGCAAAACCTAAACTGTGCTCCACTGTGCCCCTTCTCCTCATTCTCCAGTTCAGCCCCCACAGGGATCATGTGGCCGTGAGATGTAGGCGCCACGTCTCCAGTGCCCTGACCAGCCATCATTTCCAACACGTGTTGTAGTAGATGAAGCAGTGGAATGACGTCGTTCATCCCGTAATCCTGGCAACTGACTTATAATGTGGCTTCCTCAAAGGGCCTGAGAAAATGGCAGGTGTCATGTATGAGCTGCCAATGGTTGACATTGAAATTACACAGGAAAGTCCCCCTATCCACTTAAATCATCAAAAAATGGGTGATGGCTTTTCTCTGTTCGGTGTTGGAGCCTTGGCTGGCTGAAAGAGGGTGCGGCGTGCCAATGGGTGATGCAGCAGGCTGGACCATCACATTGGAGCCATGGTTCTTTCAGGCCGCTTTATGGTGGCGAAGCATATTTTGACGCAGGGCCATGGTGCCAACATTGGGACCCTTTCCACGCCTCACCTTCTGCCGACACATCTTGCATGTGGCTATGTTAACCTCCTCTGGATGCTTGATGAAAAACTGCCACACCGCCGAGTGGCTGATTTTCCCACCAACAGTCCGCACTGATTGACTGCCACTGCCGCCGACTTCAGGAACCACTCTACCACTACGTCCAGGGAAGGTAGGCCCTGGGGGACCTATTAGGGGGTCAGAGGGGGAGGGTACTTTTTTTTTACTTTCTTTTTACTTTTATAGAACTTTTTTTTAACCTATTAACTCCTTCCTGTCCCTGTAATCAGCTTTCCCTATTCTATGGCTCCTGAGGGGGCTCCGGCTCCGAGGGGGGATCCACTGCTTCTTCTCACTGCTGCACCCGCTGACTGAACGAAAAGAGCGGGTGCAGCAGCGGGAAGTAGCCGTTAGCCCCCTCCTCTGCCGCTCTGCGATTGGCCGGACGATCGCCGGCCAATAGCAGCATTGCTGGGGCGGTGACAGTATTGTCACAGCTCCCCAGCAACGGCAGGTGATTGGCGGTGAATTGTACTCCGCCGATCATCATTTATTACCGGGTCATCGGGTCACAAGTGACCTGAATGACCCGAATCGCTGAAGATCGCTTGTGTGATTTCCCGGGACCCCCCTAGGCATTTGCATGGCATGCCTGCTGAACGATTACAGCATACATGCCGTTCCGATCTCTGTCCTCTGTCCGGCGCGCGGCAGAGACCGGAGAAACACCAGGACGTTCTGGAACGTCCTTGGTCCTTAAAGCCCAGGGTGCGGGGACGTTCCAGAACGTCCTTGGTCCTTAAGAGGTTAACCCCTTAAGGACGCAGACCTTTTTCACCTTAAGGACTGAGCCCTTTTTCGCAATTCTGACCACCGTCGCTTTACTAATGAATAACGCAAAAACGCTTTTATTGAATATTCTGATTCTGAGATTGTTTTTTCCTGACATATTCTACTTTATTTTGGTGGTAAATTTTTGGCGTTACTTGTATCCTTTTTTTGTGAAAAATCCCCAAATGTCATGAAAATTTAGAAAATTTAGCATTTTTCTAAATTTGAAGCCCTCTACTTGTAAGGAAAATGGATATTCCCAATACATTTTACTTTTATTCACAAATACAAAATGTCCACTTTATGTTGGCATCATAAAATGGACATATTTTTGCTTTTTGAAAAAATTTGAGGGCTTCAAAGTAGAGCAGCAATTTTCAAAAAATTCATGAAAATTGCTAAATCTGAAGGGACAGATGTTACAGAACTACAACTCCCAGCATGCCTGGGCAGTCCAGGCATGCTGAGAGTTGTAGTTTGGCAACATCTGGAGGGCTACCATTTGGGCACCACTGTAACAGTGGTCTCCAGACTGTGACCCTCCAGATGTTGCAAAACTACAACTCCCAGAATGCCCAGACAGCCTTTGGCTGTCTGGGCATGCTGGGAGTTGCAGTCCGGCATTCCAAGTGGTTGCCACAGTAAAGATCACATTACTTTCTCTTTCATTTCTCCCCCCAACCGCCGATTCCCTACCTGAGCCGTGATCTCCGCTGGATGTCTGCGATGATCACAGGGCCCCACGCATCTTCTCCTCAGGTACAGGCCTCCATCTTCTCCCCCACGTTCTGCCCGACATCCAGGGGTGGGCAGAACGGGGGGTTTCCATGGCAACCCCCTGTCCTGCGCTGCCATTGGTCAGAACTCAGTTCTGACTAATGGCATGGGACAGGAGGAGATCGCAGCACTGCGACCTCACTCCCATCCCTTAGGGCTGATCGGGGCTGTCTCTGACAACTCAGATCAACCCTATTTTCTGGGTGATCGGGTCACCAGAGACCCGATCAGCAGGGATTGGAGAAAATCGCATCTCCGATCGCCGACATGTGGGGTCTCAGTACCCCCCTGGGTGATGTGCCGAGGTGCCTGCTGAATGATTTCAGCCGGTATCCCGATCCGGTCCCTAACCGGCTAGCGGCGGGGACCGGAATTCCCACAGGCGTATCCATACGCCCTCAGTCCTTAAGGACTCGGGATGCAGGACGTATGGATACGCCCTGCGTCCTGAACAGGTTAAAGTCCCATGCAAATCAATGGGAAATGTATGTTCTCGCATAACTTCTATACGGCTGGAGATATTTCAATACCTGGCACACATATTACAGGGATATGAGGACGGGATGGGAGGTTGAGATAGGAGGTCAATATAGGAGGATGGGATGGTCGGGATAGGAGGTTGAGATAGGAGGTCGGGATATGAGGACGGGATATGAGGACGGGATGGGAGGTGGAGATAGGAGGACGGGATAGAAGGATGGGATAGGAGGTCGGGATAGGAGGTTGAGATAGGAGGTCGGGATAGGAGGACGGGATAGGAGGACGGGATAAGAGGTCAGGATAGGAGGACGGGATAGGAGGTCAGGATAGGAGGAAAGGATAGGAGGTCGAGATAGGAGGATGGGATAGGGGTCAGGATAGGAGGTCGGGATAGGAAGTGGAGATAGGAGGACGGGATAGGGGGTCGAGATAGGAGGACGGGATAGGGGGGTCGAGATAGGAGGACGGGATAGGAGGTTGAGATAGGAGGACGGGATAGGAGGTCAAGATAGGAGGTCGGGGTATGAGGACGGGATATGGGGTTGGGATATGACAACAATATATGGGGATGGGATTTGAAGTCAAAAGCTTCCTCCTTTGTCGATTCTCCTCCCCAACAAGGATGAGGAAGGAAAAACCGGGCAATGCTGGGTACTCAGCTAGTAATAAAACATACACACATCATACATACATACATCTATCTTACATACATCTATCATGCATGCATACATACATCTATCATACATACACACAGCTATCATTCATACATACATGCATCTATTATAAATACACACACCTATCATAAAAACATCTCTCTACATACATGCTTAGATCTCTTACATATATACACATCTATTTGTCATTCATACATCATACATAAATCTGTTATACATACAAACATAAATCATACACACATCTATCATGCATACATGCATGCATATATTTATTATACACACAACTATCATACATACATACATACATCTATAATACATGCATATATTTATTTATTATACATACACACATGAATCATACATACAACGGTCATACACACATGCATACATCTATTATACATACACACATCACAGATCTATCTTGTCATCACCCCTAAACCCTGACCCCCCCCCGTACCAGTACACTCACCATCCTGACCATGAGATCACCACCGCTCATCAGGGTCTGGGGATCAAGTCGGAGGCAGCGCCGACTATGCCAGCCATCACTCCTTGCCCCCGTTCGGTGCCGGTGTGATTTGTCCAGGACGCAAGGAATTTTATTACATTGACAATTGCAGGCTTGGAGCAGACATGTGTGCCTGCGAAGGGCACTTCTGCTCTAAACAGCCTCTGCAGCTGCTTGATCTCATGGGACTTGGGGGCTGATGTTTTGGCCCAGAGGGAGTCTCCAGAGCATGGCATCTGACGTGCCTATGCGTGGCACATCATGCCATGCCTCATCCCAGAAGCCATCGCTGTCTTAAAGCAGTGGTGCCAATAATTATAAAAAATAAATAAAAAGCTGCAGCCTGAGGCCCGGGGCTATTTGCATGACACCCGGGGCTATAGTTTAAAACAGATTTGCTTTAAACTAAAGAATATAAGAGTGCATTCATCTCCAATTCATACATGTATAAGCATTTAATAAAGTCATCCAATTCATCAATTATATAAATGAGCTCCATCTCTGAGCAACAAGTGCCCTTCTCTACAATCTCAACATTGCAGCCATTAGGCATGTGAACCTTGGTTCTAATGGGGATTATGGGCCTGGCAACTACACAGGATTCATTACAAAACGTCTCAAAATGTATTTTAGCCCTTGGTCCATGAGTGAAGATCGCCCTTTCAATGCCTGACAATCCTTTAAGTCTATAGAAGAACAGTGCAGGAAACAGATCAGCGTTCACTCTTTGCTTTTTGCTGCTGAAGCTACATATACATTAGGGAAAGATGCCTTTTTATATTGGATCAACCTGCATCTTATGTTTTAGGCCCTTCAGATAGTTGTTAGGTGACAGAGATGAAATCTCATTTCATAAAGTGGTTTCATCTCAAACAAAACACTGGTTTCCCGTCTCCTCCAGATACAGCTTGGAGTCCCGGAGCTGCTTTACAGGCAAATACATATTGATTAATGTTAAGATCAATAAGATGACAAATCCTACAGCAGAGCTTTTTTGTACGGTGCAAAATAGTTAGGCGGAAGTCTCAGGATGCGTGAAACCTTCATAACTCATCGGACATGAATGTATTGAATGCATGATTTCATTGAAGGACATTATTCTTGAAAGTCATCCATAGCTTGCTATAGAATGATTTTCCTTCTTTGCCATCTGCCTTTTACTGGATGAGATATATTCTGGCTTTGCTGTACCTCTATGATTTCTTTCTACCTCCCTGAATATGTCCTTTTTACTACTGCCCACAACCGTTAAAAAGGGGTACTTTGGGGAACTAAACCCATAGCCCTCTCACCAACCTATGTATTTGTCTAAATATCATTCATTAGCTATATAGAGCAGTTTCCCTCTTTCAGCTGTCACTTACATGCCGAGAGTGAGAGAAGGACATCATAATCTGATCCTGCTTGTCTTTGTGTAAACCCCTCAATGAGCCTAGCCCCCACCCTCCTGGAAAACAAATACCATGTGATATCTGGCTTTTACAGCCACACCTCCCCTCTTCTGCTGCTCTTTTCCTGCTGTAGATCTTATCACTGACTGCTGCCATTCAGAGAATATCATGATTTATTGCTGAGGGAAGGATAGTTTGAAAGAAAAGACATACAGTTTACAACAACACAGCATGCACACAGCTAACAAAAGCAATTGGCTGGCAGCCATTACACAGAGCTGCACTGACTTCTGGGAGTTGTAGTCTGGGCTGCAAGCAATAAAAAAAAGACTATTCAGGAGACAACAGGGGCCACAAGAGCTGGCAAAATCACAAGGATAACTACAGGGGACATGGAAAAGGTATTGTGGTGGCTTTGGGGCGTTTTTATTTTTCTTAACTTCCCCGTAGCATCCCTTTAATGCATGTTTAGAGAAACTATAGAAAAAAAAGGGAACAGAAAAAAAAAAGTGCAGCAATTTGCCATTACTCCTAATAACTGAGGGTAAATGAGAAGAGAAGCAGTTCTGCTCACCTTTGGGTGTTGCACTACGGGTACAACACCATATAGCGTAGTGGATAGAAAGTCCGGGAGTGCTGCCATGTCACCTTCTCCGTCTTAGGATGATCCTAGGCGGTCTTGGAAATAGAGGGAACTGTGGTCTGCATTGCAGCAGAAAATGCCGGTGCGTTCAGGCGCTCTCCTCGCAAGTGTAGATCAATCCAAGGTTGGATACAAATCAAGTCCAAAATGGGAAATGATATATAGGCAAAAGGATTTTATTTAACATAAAAAAATATATATAAATAAAATGGGGATAGTAAAAGAAGGCCGTAACATGGGGGGTGGGACAACGCGTTTCGAAGGGCGTGATCCCTTCTTCGTCAGGTCCAATGGTTATGCAGATGGAGATGTCGTCATTTATACTGTGCGAGATAAGCAAAACAGGGGCCAGTGGGCAATTACGGCAGCATTCGGTTGAATCACAGCCTCCTCCCAGGTACCCTCCAGCGTGACTGAGCACACACGCTGGAGGGTACCTGGGAGGAGGCTGTGAGTCAACCGAAGGCCTCCCTCCTTCCATTGCATGTGTGCTCAGTCACGCTGGAGGGTACCTGGGAGGAGGCTGTGAGTCAACCGAATGCTGCCGTAATGGCCCACTGGCCCCTGTTTTGCTTATCTCGCACAGTATAAATGACGACATCTCCATCTGCATAACCATTGGACCTGACGAAGAAGGGATCACGCCCTTCGAAACGCGTTGTCCCACCCCCCATGTTACGGCCTTCTTTTACTATCCCCATTTTATTTATATATATTTTTTTTATGTTAAATAAAATCCTTTTGCCTATATATCATTTCCCATTTTGGACTTGATTTGTATCCAACCTTGGATTGATCTACACTTGCGAGGAGAGCACCTGAACGCACCGGCATTTTCTGCTGCAATGCAGACCACAGTTCCCTCTTTAATGCATGTTTAGCACAGTGTATGTATCTGAAGAATCCCCTTAAAGGAATTATCAAGCTTTCCAAAACGTATTCCTTATCTCAACAGTTAGACCCCCTGCAATCTCCAGTGTTGAGCCTGACTCTTCCTCCTGAGCTCTCCAGCCCCAGTCTTCTGACATGCACTAGTTAATCACTGATTGCAGCAATACCCCACCTCAGACGCTGATTGGCAGAGCAGTCCGTCACCAGTAAATCTCGCAAGGTCAGGGCCAGAGTGCTCAGTGCTGGAGAATGTGACCCCCTGCGATGAGACTCTTATCCCTCTTTTCTTTTATATTAATAGGTTATGGGGGTCTAACACTTGGCACCCTTGACAATTAGCTGTTTGCCCAAGATATGGCAAATACACTGTGAAATAAGGTGGAGGAAGCAGGAAGTACCTTTTTATAGCTGACAAAATGAGAATTAAAAAAAATAAACCATGCCGCATAACCTCTTTAGATGGTGAAAAGTAGTCACTGTGCTGCTCGACACTACACAATATACGGAGCCACCTGCTTATGCTCCATTCATTGTGCATTGCATGCGCCGTGGCTGATTGGTGGGAGTGCCGCGTGTCTAAAAACCCACCAATCAGACATTGAGGGATGTGATTCCCCTTTTTTTCCCCCCATTTCATACTGAATTTTTATTCAATTTTCCATCATATGCATCAGAAATGTACCAAAGAGTGTCAAGGTTTTTAACCTCTTGAAAGTGAAAAATCATGGCCTAAAAAGACAGCAAAATGTTTATCCTCAGGGTAGGCAATAAAAGAAAACTCTTGGAAAACCTCTTTAAGAGAATTGACATCATATTAAACCGTCTGACTGACTGTCAGGCTGTAAAGCACATAGCTGTAAAAGAAAGAAAACATATTGATTGCAAAATGAAACATTTATCAGATATCTTTCTTGAAACATTTTTATATTGTGCATTTACATATATGAGTCAAAATATGGATTGGTTCAAATAAATTCCCTATCATCAATAGTGTATGGAGTAGGAGTCTAAGCTCGTACTCCACGGACCTTGCTTAGAAGATTTTATACTTTCACTGCATAAACAACAAAACATCTAAGGTACAGACAGTGCCAGGTATATACACTGCAGAATACGTTCTATATCGGGCAAAGTATTTAACCCAAATGGACAATATTTATCTTAATTATCTTAACTCATGAAAAATGTGCCAGAACTACAGTGCAAACTTACACCTAGAAACAGAATAAATAACTAATTTAGTTTTTTTTTTTTCCCCATAGTCTAATATGACTTGGTGATCATCCACCTGTTGAAATGTGTCTGTGATACTAGAAAACTACTTTAACAGACTAAACCTGAACAGAATAATCACCATCTGTGACTCTGCATAATGAATGCATGTGTTTAGGCTTCTAACAGATGCTTCCATATGGTTCTGAGACTCATCATGATGTAAGGAGTTAATTCCACAATGTTAAACTTGGAGACAGGCCAGGAATAGTCAGTTTTTGGCAAAATCCAGCTCCCTGGACTCTGAGCCAGACATCAAATAGTAATTGACCTACAGGTAGACGTTCTTACTAAGCACATTTATATGCTTGGCAGCCATATATGTAACATTGAGAAGGTGAAGATATGAGCTAGGAAACAATTATGTAGACATTATATTAACAAGTCATTGTATATCCGTTAATTAAACATGAACACAAGTAAAAGTATAATAATGGCATCATGCAGTCTTGTCACAATGAATACTGTCAACAGCATCAAGAACCAAAAGAAATTTGGGAATACATTGAGACCCATTTATGCAAGGCTGAAGAAAACCTTCTTGTGACGTAGCCAGAGCTAGTAAAAGGAGGAAATAGGGGGAAGCGGTTTGAATGTTAGATGATGTTTGTGTCGAGGGTGAAAGGGAGAGTGAAAATTTCTTGTATTATTTTGTTTCTGTTTTTCATTTGTCAAGCCTTGTTTCAAGCCATTCTGAGAAATTAGGAATATGTATAAGGTTAGAGAAACATTTGTTGCATTTAAAGGGGTATTCTGGCGCTAAGACATCTTATCCCCTATCAAGATGCCTGATCGCGGGGGTCCCACCGCTGGGGACCCCCCCCATGATCTTTCACGCAGCACCCCGTTACCATCAGCCCCCGGAGCATGTTCACTCCAGGTCTGATGACTGCCGATCACGGGGCCGATGATACCACATATGTTTATTTTTATTTTTATTTACACAGTTTTTTTTTTTTTTATGGGAAAAGGGGGGTGATTCTTATTTGTATTAGGGAAGGGGTTAATTCATCATTAGTAACTTTTTTTCAACCTTTTTTCTAGTGGCTACAACACTGTTGCTATGTTATAGCCCCCCTCTAGTGGCATTAAACTGATTCCTAACACTTATCATCAGCAGAGAAACACATGCCGATGATCAGTGTTATCGGGGCTTGACTTCTCCTGTATAGATCTAAGGCATGGAGAAGTCAATCGCTGATTGGACATGCCGGAGGCAGGTAACGGACCCTCTGTTCATGTCCTAGCTGATCAGGACATCGCGATTTCACCGCGATGGTCCCGATCAGCCTGACTCAGCTGCTGGGATAAAAATTTTTCAACTTTAGACACGGCGATCGACTTTGATCGCCACGTCTAAAGGGTTAATAGTGTGCGGAAGCCCAGGGACCCGGCGTGACCCCGCATTATAGACCGGGTGCGGTCACAGGGCGTACAGGTACGCACTGCATCCTTAAGAGGTTAAATATAATAACTGTATATGTACCGTTCATAACTAGCCTTTGTTTTCTATTGCTGAGCAAAAAAAAAGTTAAGATATATGACATCTAGCGACTCACCCTGGTCCAGATTAGAACTGACTCATGGAATCTGATAATATAAGTTTGACCCATGCTGATATGGAGTTAGACATCTATTTTCAGTGAAATTAAAAATACTCAATTTACATTCAATAGAGGTTAAATTTACAGGTCCTGGGGAACAGACTACCACTTCTATAGGAAGGCTATTCCATTATTCTCTCAGTAAAGTAATACTTCCTGAAATTACTACATAAACCTTTGCCCCCCTAATATAAAACTATGTCCTCTTGTGGTAGTTTTTCTTCTTTTAAATATAATCTCTTCCCTTACTGTGTTGATTCCTTTACGAATGTAAAAGTTTCTATCATATCCCCTCTGTCTTGTCTTTCCTCCAAGCTATACATGTTAAGGTTCTTTAACCTTTTCTGGTAAGTTTTATCCTTTGGTCCATGTACTGGTTTAGTATGTTCTCCGAACTCTCTCTAGAGTATCTATATCCTTCTGGAGATACAATCTCCAGTACTGTGCACAATATTTCAAGTGAGGTCTCACCAGTGCTCTGTACAGCAGCATGAGCACTTCCCTCTCTACTGCTTATACCTCTCCCTATACACCCAAGCATTCTGCTATCATTTCCTGCAGCTCTATTACATTGTCTTCCTACCTTTAAGTCTTCTGAAATAATGACACCTAAATCCCTTTCCTCAGATACTGAGGTTAGGACCGTATCACATTATTTATATTCTGCCCTTGGGTTTTTACGGCCCAGGTACAATATCTTAAAGGGGTAGTCCAGTGGTGAAAAACTTATCCCCTATCCTAAGGATAGGGGATAAGTTTGAGATCGCGGGGGGTCCGACCGCTGGTGCCCCCTGCGATCTCTCTGTACGGGGCCCCGGCTCTCGGCCCAGATAGCGGGTGTCGACCTCCGCACGAAGTGGCGGCCGACACGCCCCCTCAATACATCTCTATGGCAGAGCCGGAGATTGCCGAAGGCAGCGCTTCGGCTCTGCCATAGAGTTGTATTGAGGGGGCGTGTCGGCCGCCGCCTCGTGCGGAGGTCGACACGCCCCCTTCCCACGGGCTGTCGGGGCTCCGTACAGGAGATCGCAGGGGGCCCCAGCGGTCGGACCCCCCGCGATCTGAATCTTATCCCCTATCCTTAGGATAGGGGATAAGTTGCTCACCACTGAGTCACCACTGGACTACTCCTTTAAATGTCAGTTGCCTGAGTTCTGACCATTTTCTAGTTTACCTAAATCTTTTTCCATTTGGCGTATCCCTCCGGGAACATCAACCCTGTTACAAATCTTTGTGTCATCATCGAAAAGACATACCTTACCATTGAGACCTTCCGTAATATCACTTATAAAGATATTATACAAACCGGGTCCCAGTACAGATCCCTGAGGTCACCACTGGTAACAAGACCTTGCTCTGGATATACTCCATTAACTACATCCCTCTGTTGTCTGTCCTTCAGCCACGGCCTCATCCATTCAACAATATGGGAGTTCAAGCACAATGACTGCAGTTTATTGATAAGTCTTCTTTGTGGGACAGTGTCAAAAGCCTTACTAACATTTAGATAAGCGATGTCTACTACACTTCCACCATCTGTTGATTTCTTTCTTTTGATCCATCATCTACCATGATCTTTAAAGAAAAAAGGTGTAGTATTTTCTATAGATAGATAGAGAGATAGAGATAGATAAATAGATAGATATACAGCAACAGAAGAATGCAGCAGCACACTGCCAGCACAAGGATATATGTGAAACATGAAAATGCAGTTAAAACATGGAGAGCTATACAGCTATGGTGTAATAGATGCAAATGTGAAACTATGAAATAGTGAGGCACTTAGCTCGCAAATTTGTCTCCGCCGGCGGTCAAATAGCTTGGACCGTCCCACCGCGATAAGGTAGCCTCCTGGGACGGACCCTACACTGTGTATATGCCTCTGTGTGAACAATTCAGTAAGCATGGCAGGATCTGGAACATCCAAGACACCTTATATATACACCTGATAGAGGTGGGTGGGGTGCAAGGCCAACATGGAGGTAGCCACTCCCCCGCATGTGCAATACAGACAAAGAATAAGTCAGCCAGCACTTTAGTTGATACCAAACTATTATATGGACCTGGCCTACAGGTGCACGCTACTAGGCTAGATATACAGCAACAGAAGAATGCAGCAGCACACTGCCAGCACAAGGATATATGTGAAACATGAAAATGCAGTTAAAACATGGAGAGCTATACAGCTATGGTGTAATAGATGCAAATGTGAAACTATGAAATAGTGAGGCACTTAGCTCGCAAATTTGTCTCCGCCGGCGGTCAAATAGCTTGGACCGTCCCACCGCGATAAGGTAGCCTCCTGGGACGGACCCTACACTGTGTATATGCCTCTGTGTGAACAATTCAGTAAGCATGGCAGGATCTGGAACATCCAAGACACCTTATATATACACCTGATAGAGGTGGGTGGGGTGCAAGGCCAACATGGAGGTAGCCACTCCCCCGTATGTGCAATACAGACAAAGAATAAGTCAGCCAGCACTTTAGTTGATACCAAACTATTATATGGACCTGGCCTACAGGTGCACGCTACTAGGCTAGATATACAGCAACAGAAGAATGCAGCAGCACACTGCCAGCACAAGGATATATGTGAAACATGAAAATGCAGTTAAAACATGGAGAGCTATACAGCTATGGTGTAATAGATGCAAATGTGAAACTATGAAATAGTGAGGCACTTAGCTCGCAAATTTGTCTCCGCCGGCGGTCAAATAGCTTGGACCGTCCCACCGCGATAAGGTAGCCTCCTGGGACGGACCCTACACTGTGTATATGCCTCTGTGTGAACAATTCAGTAAGCATGGCAGGATCTGGAACATCCAAGACACCTTATATATACACCTGATAGAGGTGGGTGGGGTGCAAGGCCAACATGGAGGTAGCCACTCCCCCGTATGTGCAATACAGACAAAGAATAAGTCAGCCAGCACTTTAGTTGATACCAAACTATTATATGGACCTGGCCTACAGGTGCACGCTACTAGGCTAGATATACAGCAACAGAAGAATGCAGCAGCACACTGCCAGCACAAGGATATATGTGAAACATGAAAATGCAGTTAAAACATGGAGAGCTATACAGCTATGGTGTAATAGATGCAAATGTGAAACTATGAAATAGTGAGGCACTTAGCTCGCAAATTTGTCTCCGCCGGCGGTCAAATAGCTTGGACCGTCCCACCGCGATAAGGTAGCCTCCTGGGACGGACCCTACACTGTGTATATGCCTCTGTGTGAACAATTCAGTAAGCATGGCAGGATCTGGAACATCCAAGACACCTTATATATACACCTGATAGAGGTGGGTGGGGTGCAAGGCCAACATGGAGGTAGCCACTCCCCCGTATGTGCAATACAGACAAAGAATAAGTCAGCCAGCACTTTAGTTGATACCAAACTATTATATGGACCTGGCCTACAGGTGCACGCTACTAGGCTAGATATACAGCAACAGAAGAATGCAGCAGCACACTGCCAGCACAAGGATATATGTGAAACATGAAAATGCAGTTAAAACATGGAGAGCTATACAGCTATGGTGTAATAGATGCAAATGTGAAACTATGAAATAGTGAGGCACTTAGCTCGCAAATTTGTCTCCGCCGGCGGTCAAATAGCTTGGACCGTCCCACCGCGATAAGGTAGCCTCCTGGGACGGACCCTACACTGCCTATGGATTATAGTTGCATTGTACGTGGAAAAAGACACAGACCAACCCCTCGAATTTTAAACAACTTATTCAAGGGTCCTTCACTTCCCTACCATCCAAATGGCCACTTTCTAAAACCTCAATAGTGTTAATTTGTGTATACTGTATCACTCACAATAGGACATATATTTCATATACTTTTATCTCCTGAGCACCAGTGTTGTCAGTAACACATGATAAAGGAGGTCATCACTTATGAGATAAGCCATGTTAATGTCAATTCAGCTTGTAGGAAAAGATAAATCATGGTATCATTGTATGGCCTTAGTCCACTGTCTCTATGAGGGATGCGCCATAAATAGGCTAATAAAATGAAACCCCATGGCTTCATATATCTCCATAGTAGCTAGTTATCTAGCTCCAGTTTAGTTTTATACAATTTATGGTTTCCAGACTCTAGCAAAGACATCATTCCCATTTGCTTGTATGATATGTTTGCCCTTGAAAAGGTCATCCATCTATCTTTATTACATCTTTATTTGAAAATCTTTTAAGTCTTGTGAATCATAACTGGATCTTAATCTGAAAAGGACGTGATCTTGCTTTACAGGCTAGAAATGAATTATATTGTAACTGCATGATAAATAGGTTTATTAGATATGTAAAAACCTGAAAGGTTTCTTGAAACGAGATGCAGGGAAGGTTAGTTGGTTCAATGGCAATTTTACATGAGCTGTTTTATGAGGATTTAGCGCACTATACATCATAGTGTCAAAAATCAACTCGAAAAAATCTAATTCTCGATGCTGAGAGGGGGAAATACCTTATAAAACATAACCTTTAATATAGTACTCTAAAATGCACCACACCTGTGATAAAGAAAAAGTGCTCAAATTGCAGAGCTACACAAAAAGCAGTAACCACATATCATGTGGATTTATGATCAAAGAAATGCATAACTATTGCCAGATGTCACCCAACGCGTTTCTGCCACTTTGTGGCTTCCTCAGGGGAAATGTATACAATGTGCAATAGATAACAATACTGCTATATAATAAAATATCAATAGAGTATAAGACAAACGGTGTAGTTTGATTCATAGGGAAACACTCAATACACAATGTATATCCCTTAATTACTGTAGCTCAACTAATAGGGAAACACCCGATACATAGTGTATATCCCTATTGCCATAGTGTGGCTATCATAACAGGAGGTAAAGTCATCCTTCAGGGCAACCTAGAGGAAAGACACATATTCACAATTTCCAAGTGTTTGACCGGATACCTATAATAAAAATACAGAGTCCCAATCAATATGGGAGATGCTGGTACCTGCAATACAAACAGTGCGCATCGCACCAGCCATCGTACTCACACTCCTGTAGCCACACGTCCGGTTAATGGCTCTCGGATGAGTGCGCTATACCCGCGTTGGCAAGGAGCCGTCTGTCTCTGACGGCTGCTTAGCGCTCACTGAGACCATGCCGGCGTCTGTCGTCATATCCTGTTTCCGGCCGGCGCCGCGTCATAGCACACCACCCTCTCTGACGACTACAGAGGGCGTTGCTGGGTCTGACAGCGGCGTCCGTAGTAACAGAAGCAGTGTGTATTAAGGGGCAATTCGCTTGTTTAAGATGAAAATAAAGATATAATTAAAAGAGCCTGGCTAAGTGTTGATATGCACAACAGAGGATAAATATTAACTAATTATCAAAATATGAATAGGGAAATTAATTAAGTAATAATTATTTTGCATATGATGAGAAAATTTATGAGGAGAGGGGGGAAAAAGAAAAAAATCAGTGAGACAGGTACTGGGTCCCTCAAGGTAAGTTACGCTAGACCCACTCTTTCTCATTATGGATATATACTTTCCCCACACTCCACATATAAAACTATATATTACATATATAGTGTGTAAAGGATATGGTAGAGACATGCTCAGATTGGAGGAGATCTAGAAAACAATGTTAACAGAGGGTCAGGACCCAAGGAGGACGAACAATTTCACTATGTAACAATAAATCTGAACAGACCAGGATATATAAGGAAACTGATGGAAACCATCGAGAATTAGATTTTTTCGAGTTGATTTTTGACATATTTATACCGGGAATTCTGGGCCCCTGCAGGCTCATACATATGTAAGTGTTGCAAAATTTTTCCTATACATCATAGTGCTCAGGTCACACTGGCATTTCTATTCATGATGGAGTTATAAGAGCGATGATGGATATGTTTTCAGTCAATCCCAATTGCTCTTTGCTCTATTTGGGCCTTGAAGTAAATCTATCATCAGTATCACCTGCCCTAGCCTGTCACACAGGCTTGTAGTATGGGTGATACTGATCAAAATTATACTTATGGTGTTCGGAACCGCCACGCCGTTATTACTCATTTTCGGGGTATGCAAATTAGGTCCTTGGGGCATGGGCGGAGCATGGACCAGAGCTTCGGACACTCTGACGTAATCTTCGGCCAGACAGGCACTCCTCCCTGCTCATCCATATGCATAACCCCCTCTCTGATTGTGTGGCTGTGCTACTGAGCGGCGCATGCACCATACAGTAGCACGGCCGAACTTGCAGGAAGGGGGTTATGCATATGGATGAGCAGGGTGGAGCACCCGTCCAGCCGAAGATTACGTCAGAGTGTCCCGAGCTCTGGTTCAGGCTCCGCCCATGTCCCAAGGACCTAATTTGCATACCCTGAAAATACCCGAGCAATAATGGCGGAACGGCCTGGCGGTTCCGGATGCTGTAAGTATAATTTTGATCAGTATCACCCGCACTACAAGCCTATATGACAGGTTAGGGCAGGTGATACTGATGACAGATTTTCTTTAAGTGGTTCACAGTTATTGTAATAACATCCATTCATGTTTTAGAGTATCATTCTTTTACTATTTCTCTTTAACCCCTTAAGGACCCATCATGCCCCCTCCCATAGACTTGCATTGAGGGGACGGGGCTTGATGTCACACGGGGGCGGAGTCCTGACGTCACGGACTTCCGTTCCTGTGGTCGTGACCCAGACCCTCCAGCGCTTCCGGACAAGAAACAGGTGGGTGCCACATGGAACATTGCGGGGGTCCCCAGCGGCGGGACCCCCGCGATCAGACATCTTATCCCCTATCCTTTGTCTATGGTAGGAGTACCCCTTTAAGGACCCGGGCATTTGTTTTCACATCTGACCACTGTCACTTTAAGCATTAATAAGTCTGGGATGCTTTTACTTTTAATTCTGATTCCGGGATTGTTTTTTCATGACATATTCTTCTTTGTGATAGTGGTAAATATTTGCCGATACTTGCATCATTTCTTGGTGAAAAATTCCAAAGTTTGATGAAAATTTTTTAAATTTTGCATTTTTTTTTACTTTGAAGCTCTCTGCTTATAAGGAAATTGGACATTCCAAATAAATTATATGTTGATTCACATATACAATGTGTCTATGTTTGTATCATAAAGTTGACATGTTTTTACTTTTGGAAGACATCAGAGGGCTTCAAAGTTTTTTCAAAAATTTTTCGCAACATTTTCAAAATCAGAATTTTTCAGGAACCAGTTTTGAAGTGGATTTGAGGGGCCTTTGTTTAAGAAATATCCCATTAATGACCCTATTATGAAAACTGCACCTCTCAAAGTGTTCAAAATGACATTCAGAAAGTGTGTTAACCCTTTAGGTGTTTCACAGGAATAGCAGAAAAGTTAAGGAGAAAATTCAAAATCTCAATTTTTTACACTAACATGTTCTTGTAGACGCGATTTTTGAATTTTTACAAGGGGTAAGGGGAGAAAAAGCCCTCAAAATGTGTAACCCAATATCTCTCGAGTAAGAAAAAACCTCATATGTGTATGGCAAATGCTCTGTGGGTGCACTACAAGACTCAGAAGGGAAGGAGCAACAATGGGATTTTGGAGACTGAGTTTTTCTGAAATGGCTTTTGGGGGGCATGCTCCATTAGGAAGACCCTATGGTGCCAGAACAGCAAAAAAATAAAAAATAAACACACATGGCATACTATTTTAGAAACTACACCCTTCAAGGATTGTAACAAGGGTTACAATGAGCCTTCACACCTCACAGGTGTTTCACAACTTTTCGCTAAAGTTGGATGTGTAAATTATTTTTTTCACTAAAATGCTGGTTTTACAAGGGGTAATAGGAGAAAATGCCCCCCAAAATGTGTAACCCAATTTCATCTGAGTATGGAAATACCCATGGCATATTATTTTGGAAACTACACCCCTCAAGGAAAGTAACAAGGGGTACAGTGAGCCTTAATACCTGACAGGTGTGTGACGACTTTTCGTTAAAGTTGGATGTATAAATTATTTTTTAATAATTTTTTTCACTAAAATGCTGGTTTCCCCCCAAATTTTACATTTTTACAAGGGGTAATAGGAGAAAATGCCCCCCATAATTTGTAACCCTATTTTCTCTGAGTTTGGAAATACCCCATGTGTGTACTTCAAGTGCTCTGCTGGTGCACTACAATGCTCAGAAGAGAAGGAGTCACATTTGGCTTTTGGAATGCAAATTTTGCTGAAATGTTTTTTGGGGGGCATGTCCCATTTAGGAAGCCTCTCTGGTGCCAGGACAGCAAAAAAAAAAAAAAAAAACACATGGCATACTATTTTGGAAACTGCACACCTCAAGGAACGCAACAAGGGGTACAGTGAGCCTTAACACCCCACAGGTGTTTGACGACTTTTCGTTAAATGTGGATGTGTAAATGATTTTTTTCTTTTTTTCACTAAAGTGCTGGTTTCCCCCAAAGTTTACATTCTTATAAGGGGTAATAGGAGAAAATGCACCCCAAACTTTGTAGCTCTATCTCTTCTGAGTGTGGAAATACCCCATGTGTGGACGTCAAATGCACTGTGAGCACAATGTATTTTTCCTTTTTTTTTTTCAACCTCCTAACTATCCCTGCAGACAAACTCACCATGAACTAATGGACACTTCTTCAGCCCTGAGGGGCACAGATCTTGGCAGAGGGGGGGGGGGGGGTCCCTGGCTCTCTCTCTCTCTAAGCTCTGCCCGCTGACTGAATTCGGTGGCCGAGCAGAGATGAGAGAAGTGCTCACAAGAGCAGCACTCCTGGGGGGTGACAGGATAGCCACCTCCCCCTAGCTACAGGAGATGATTGGCAGTGTATAGTACACCGCTGATCACCTTTCAACTCCGGGTTATCGGGTCATACGTTACCCGTATGACCAGAATCACCTCAAATCACCAGTGTGAATTCAAGACCCCCCTTGGCATTGTCAAGGAATGCCTGCTGAACGATTTCGGCAGGCAACAGGCATCCCGGTCCGGTCCCCGCCGGACGCCAGGTGGGGACCGGAATTCCCATGGGCGTACAGGTACGTCCTGGGTCCTTAAGTACCAGGTAGCCAGGGCGTACCCATACACCCTGGGTCCTTAAGGGCTTAAAGGGGTTGTCCTGTCTGGACAACTACTGTACACCCCTTCCCAGTTCAGGGAATTCCAATCCAAAATCCCTTTATATATTGCAAACTGCAATATTTTAGCTGGCCTTTTTCACAGAGACACTCTCGACTTGAAAAAAAAAGACAGCTAAGGCCGAAACGTTGCTGAGTTTCCATAGGCTCACCAGGAAAATGATTCTGAGGACTGCCCTGAACATAGCTACATGCACTATTACATTAGTAGTTATTTCTGAGTCAACTTAAAAGACCCTAGTGAAAGGCAACTGGCTCCAAAGTCATCTTCAAATGGGGTTTTCTTCTGCTGGACCTTTGGACACAGAAATATATGCGAGCCAGGGCCAACTGGATGACCCTCTGGTATTCTGGTCATCCAAACTCACTCTTTATATTTTAAACCGTAGAAGATGATATGACTGGAGGTTATGCTGTAGGACAGAGTATGGACAAAGGGCTGGGAGCATCATACTATGCCACTGCCAAAATGCCACTGCCACTATTCTTTGCTGACATAGCCTAAACTACATAAACTAACTGTTGGTAGGACTCAAACTAAATAGGCCATATAAACAGGGTGCTGTTTACACTCCGCCTGTGTCTATTTAGCTTATGCCTAAGGAAACCTCCAGCTGCATTGAATAGGCATAGCGTAGACTTCAGTCTATAGTAAAAAACATAAACCCAAAGGTATTCATTATTTTAGCATGGAGACCAATGGCGATGTACATGACCGTATGTCTATAAAGTGGCATACATCAGAGTCATTGGAGTATATGATTTGGAACATTCCCAATGTCTATCTCTGGTGTGCACTGTAAATGCAGTGTGAATAGGCCATAACAATTGTCATCCAGACTCATAAACCCATAAATTATTTGCCCATGGATGACCTTCAACATTTCTATAGAATGAGTATATGTGTCAGAATATGTGACCTCAAATCTACTTACTGAAGAATTGTATTGTTTTTTTCTTTTCTCTTTAATTTCTGATCCTCTGCCAAAATTTCCAGTTTCAGTGATTTTGCATGTTTCATTCATAGTCCAGTAAGTAGCAGTGATGGAATTTGTACTATAATGATCCTTCATTGCAATTCTGCTCTTCTAAATAGCGCTTGACAGCCCATTCTATCTGGTTATATAGACTGGGTGACCTTCTCTGTGTCCTCCTTATTTCACTATCACTGCACATTTATGTGCTCACAGGATGCATTAACCGCAGTTCCTGAGAGTAATGGACAGAAATACAGCCTGCCATGCTTTATACAGCTGAAACAGTAGTTTATGTACAGGAATATTGATTGTGCTTATAAAAGCATGCAAACCACCAATAACAGTTTCCAATCCATATTAATAACTTACTTAGATGTTTATTAAGCATCTGATTTCTCTCTATTTTTTTGAATGGAGAAAAATATGATGATTGTGAAAAGTTTAAAGGTCAAGTCAGTCCCACCTGAAAACCCAGCAGTGACTGAAATTACAGGGGAATTCTACCCAAAAGCAACCTAATGATATATTGCAGATAGAAGTAACATCTGTGATGGTGGTCTGAGAACTTGGAGGTCAACAGAATACAAAAACTATGGCATTCCACACCAACTAAGAATGGCCCAGACTAAACCTGCTTTCTTTCATGGTACAGCTGTTTTTTTCTGCCTATTGTTTACTGTTCATTGTCTAGGTTGCAGACCACCACTTCATTCAGTGGACAGACTGCTGATGACTAGTGTTGAGCGGCATAGGCCATATTCGAATTCGCGAATATATGGACGAATATTCGTCATATATTTGCTAAATTCGAATATTCGTAATATTCTCGCTTTATTTTCGCTTATGCGAAAATTCGCGTATGCAAAAATTAGCATATACAAAAATTAGCATAAGCAAAAATTCACATATGCGAAAATTTGCATATGTAAATCTCACATAGTAGTATTAGAGCCTTCTTTACACCACACAAGCTGGAAGCAGAGAGGGGTGATCACTGTGAAAAAAAAAAAAAGAATATTCGTAATTACCAATATATAGTGCTATATTCGCGAATATTCATGAATTCGCGAATATGCGATATTTGCGAATAAAATTCGCATTGCGAATATTCGTGAGCAACACTACTGATGACAAATCCTTTCTGCACATAGCTATAGATACGCGCTGACTCCTATGTCAGCTTATCTGTCAGTAACTGAATCTGTATGTAAACATAATCACTGATGCTATGCTGCTTGTGTGCAGGCTATACTGTATTAGTGAGTCATGCAAAGTACTAGTAGATTGCACACAAGTGTGTACAAGTGTGTCTGAAGTGTCAGTCACAGAGCAAAATCCCTCTCTCCTGAAAGCAGGAAGAGAGAGGAGGCTTGGCTTTGCACAGACCTGAAGCAGACTACTTAGAAAATCCCTTAGAAGGGAAACTGTCAGCAGGCTAGCCCATACCAACCTTCCCGTATCAGGTAATAGCTCTTCTTACAGTGATTGCTATACTACCCTGATCATTTTGGTCCATTTGTGAGAGTTCTTATTTACAGCAATATGCTAATTATGATCTTTGGTGCAATGAGGGGAATTTTTGGGGTGTTCTTGAGTATTAAAGTGACCAATCATACTGTCAGCTTTTTTCATTGTAAAATAATTAAATATGTTTTTCCATCTCAAGAAGTTATCCTATACCCTAACCCCTGTTCCCCTCCCTTTCTGATTTCAAGAATGGGGACCACAGTCTCACATGAAAATGGTACACAACACTCCCTAAATTCTCTATTGGAGCTGCCGGAAACAGCCAAAGACTGTACTCCTGTGCCTCCCATAGAGAATGAATGGAGTGTTGATGCACTTGCATGTCCTGTTGGTCCATTATGCAGAAGACTGGGGTCCCCATTTTTAAGATTGTGGGGACCCCAGTGGCTGCACCCCATGAACAGGATAGGGGTTAACTTCTTTATTTAATTACAGAATATTTGGTCCAATGCATTATGACAGTTTCCTGCTGTGATTGGCATCATTTAGATTCTTCATGTCTAGTGAATTGATTTGGATAAGTCTACATTAGTGTTGAGCGGCATAGGCCATATTCGAATTTGCGAATATTCGCGAATATATGGACGAATATTCGTATATATTCGCGAATATTCGCATATTCGTTATATTCTCGTTTTATTTTCGCATACGCGAAGATTAACTTATGTGAAAATTTGCATATACAAAATTAGCACGTGCGAAAATTCGCATATGCGAAAATTCGCATATGCTAATTTTCGCATATTCGAATTTTTCGCACGCCAGTCTCACACAGTAGTATTACAGCCTTCTTTACACCACACAAGCTGGAAGCAGAGAGGGGTGATCACTGTGATGTGTACTGTGAAGAAAAAAAACAAAAAAAAAACACGAATATTCGTAATTACGAATATATAGCGCTATATTCGCGAAATTCGCGAATTCACGAATATGCGATATTCGCGAATAATATTCGAATTGCGAATATTCGCGAGCAACACTAGTCTACATTTCCAAAGAGAACAGGTGAATCAGATGCTCTGAAGCTTATTTAGCTGTGAAGCTGTCCTAAAGGCCATGCAAAAATAACATCCATCTTCCACTCCAACAATCAAGAGAAATAGTGTATGACTCAGCTTTTATGGACTCAAAGTACATCTTGGTAAAAATCAAGAATTTACCGTTAGATGAGAGTCCATTTACGGGAAATGCCATATAAATGATTTCTACCTTGCACAGAAAAGTTCATCAGATAACGAAAGAAGTTATCAGAGGAAACTTTTTAATGCCAAGATACTTATATCGTTATTCTGTGTATCTGTATATATGAAACCCAGATAATAGCAGGGACTGAAGATGCAAAAAAAATTTCCTTCAGTAATTCAATCATATTGTCTCATTGGCCAAACCTTGTGGGTTTCTTGGACCATGTTTGTGTTTCATGGGACACCAATCTACTACTCTTTTCCTACTAAAAGAAGACATGCCAGCAGGAAAACAGGGGTGTAAATAAGCACATGGCTTACCTTTCTATCTCTGTAGTTCTTTTCAGAGTCAAGATACAAGCCTTGCAAATGAGGCTTCAGAGCCCAGTGTGCATTTCTCAGTAAAGCAAGAGCCTAGGTAAGTCCAGCAAATCTCCTTATTTAGGAGCTGTCAGTCAAATAGGGTAGGCGGATGCAAGCAGGCCAGCGGGTGGTAATAAAGATTACATGGGTCGGATTCACCTGGGACTTTTAAGCCTCATTTGCATAATAAAAAAAAGTCTTATATCTCGGCACTGGAACTGTGGAGACAATTAAAGTATGCCCTGAATCCTGAATAGCCCTATCTATCCATGTGCTAATTTACAACTCTGTTTTACTGCTGACAGGTTTGCTGTGAGCTATGTTCACGTCTGCCTTGTAGGCTCAATCCAGGGCCTCAATCACATTTTTTTTTTTATATAATAGAAAAAATAAACACTGCATGTCATATTTGTTATCCCATTATGATCCAGTAATATGAGAACACCAAATAGAAACCTCACGGACCTTAATAAACTTAATGGAGTCTCTTGGGATCTGTTGGTGTCCATAATACAGCTGACTGGTGTCTCAGGTTACTGGGGTTAAACAGCTCCAAAGGGAGCCTTTATAAGGTACATAACAAGCAACATATTAGCATAATAATATCATATAGTTATACAACCCCCCCCCCCCCCCCCCCATACTCCCACCCCCCCCAGAGCGAGGAGGAAAGAAATAAAAATAAAAATGAGAAATATAAACACTCTATGGCCCAGATTTATCAACTGTGTGAGAGAAAAAGTGGAGGGATTTTCCCACAACAACCAATCACAGCTCAGCTTTCACTTTACCACAGCTCTTTAGCTGAGCTGTGATTGGTTGTTGTGGGAAAATCCCTCCACTTTTTCTCTCACACAGTTTGATAAATCTGGGCCTATATGTAGTAAGTAATATTACCTAACTACTTCAATTTTTCCCATATTCTATTACATTTCCTTAACCCATGTTGGGATTTCTGGGCTACCCAAAATTCATAGTTGGTGCTGATTATATTTTTAAATTCATTTGTATCCATTTGTTTCAGTTTTTTTTGTTTTGTTTTGTTTCTGATTTTATTCTAAAGTACTTTGGTATCGGCAAAAGGACATACCCACTCCTTGCAAACGTTGAAGCCACTTCTGTACTGTTGACAGATATAGTTAAGATATAAAAGGAGTCCTTAGCAACTGGAAAGACCAACTTGTTTTATAGCCAACTGCAGCACACAAGTGATAAAATAATTTCTTTCTCATAGTGCCATGGATAAAATTGAACCCATAGTCTGTTTCTTTTACTTAGTGCATTAACAGTAAATTCAAGGAAACGACCGTGCAGCTATAGTGTCATGAGCAGATGCTTTTAGAACATCGATATCTCACAGCAGCTTACAATTTCTAGTGTATTGCGCAGAATACAACTCTAAGACATTAAGTCTATGGAACAAACACAATCATTCCGCTTTCTAGAAATGCTTCCAGTGATTTTCTCCAAGCCTCAGTTTAATTACCCTCTTGTGATTGTAAAAGTTTACAGGGTCCTCACTCACTGTGTCTCTCATTCGTTTTATATCTTTATTTTGTTACTTATAACAGCTTGTCCACAAAATTGAATACCATGTGATGGATTGAGTAAAAAATAGTCTCGGACAACAATACTGTCAACCTCAAAAAGCAAAAAAAAATTCTTAAACAGAGGAGCAAATTATAGTTTAACTGTCAAACATACTATACTGTACTAGTTTGTAGTGCTAAGACATACCATATATACTCGAGTATAAGCCGACCCGAATATAAGCCGAGGCCCTTAATTTCCCCCAAAAAACCCAGAAAAAAAAGTTATTGACTCGACTATAAGCCTAGGGTGGGAAATACATCATCCCCCCTGTCATCATCCAGACCCACGTCATTAACACCCTCATCATCATCACCCTGTCATAATCCCCCCTTCATCATCACCGCCTGTCATCATCCCCCCTTCATCATTACCCTGTCATCATCCCCCTGTCATCATCCCACCCCCCCTTCATCATCACCACCTGTCATCATTACCCTGTCATCATCCCCCCCTTCATCATCACTGCCTGTCATCATCCCACACCCTCCCTTCATCATCACCGCCTGTCATCATCCCACACCCCCCGTTCATCATCACCGCCTGTCATCCTCCCACACCCCCCCTTCATCATCCCCGCCTGTCATCATCCCCCTGTCATCATCCCACACACCCCCCTTCATCATCACCGCATGTCATCATCCCCTTCATCATCCCCCCTGTCATCATCCCCCATGTCTTCATCATCCTCCTTCATCATCACCGCCTGTCATCCCACACCCCCTTCATCATCACCGCCTGTCATCATCCCATTGTCATCATCCCACCCCCCCTTCATCATCACCACCTGTCATCATCCACTTGTCATCATCCCACCCCCCCTTCATCATCACCACCTGTCATCATCCACTTGTCATCATCCCACCCCCCCTTCATCATCACCACCTGTCATCAGCCCACCCCCCCTTCATCATCACCACTTGTCAATGTCTGATTACAGTGGTCTTCAACCTGCGGACCTCCAGATGTTCCAAAACTACAACCCCCAGCAAGCCCGGACATGCTGGGAGTTGTAGTTTTGAAACATCTGAAGGTCCGCAGGTTGAAGACCACTGCGGTCTTCGACATCATCCAGATCCCCCCCACCCCCTTTAGTTTTGTACTCACCTCCGCTCGGCGGGACTTTAGGGTGAGCTGGTCAGGGCCATCTGTGCTGCAGGGACCATCCGGTGGAGAGGGATAATCGTTCCGGGCTGTCCATCTTCACCGGGGGGGCCTCTTCTCCGCGCCTCGGGCCCGCAATAGAGACGTTGCCTAGACGACTACGCACAGGGACGTTGCTCATGAACGTCCCTGTGCATCGTCATCAAGGCAACGTCCCTATTCCGGGGCCGGGCCCGAAGCGCGGAGAAGAGGCCCCCCCGGTGAAGATGGACAGCCCGGAACGACTAACTCTCCCCACCGGACGGTCCTTGCAGCTCAGATGGCCCAGACCAGCTCACCCTAACGTCCTGCCGAGTGGAGGTGAGCACAAAACTAAATCGGGGGGGGGGGGGGGGGGGGTCTGGGTGATGTCGAAAAAATTTTTTAAGAAATCCCGACACTCGATGAAGATTCAATTTCTTTTTGTATTTTTATTGAATACCGCACATGTTAACAAATGCAGCACGCGCTCCGGCTATTGCCTTTATCAACTGCAGTTCATGCATTTTTTTGCATATGAACCAGGCTTTAAAATATTTATCCAATAATGAAGAAAGAATGGGCCACACTCACCAGCTTTAAAGTGCAAACAGTGTTGACTCTTTATTTCAGAGGTGCATCACATCAAATGGCAGGGCAGAGCTTTTGCATTAAAAAATGGATGACAGCTGTGTCACTGTCCTGCCATTTGATGTGATACACCTCTGAAATAAAGAATCAACACTGTTTGCACTTTAAAGCTGCCCATTCTTTCTTCATTATTGGATGTGTCTGGACTTCTCCCTATTCGTGGGCTTTTTCGCACCGCAGCATGTGCATTTAGAGTGGACTACGGTTCCCGGGTGGAAGACTGTATTGTGCTAGTTCACTGTCCAAACATAATTGTTAAAGAAGGGGGTTGGAGTGCCGCCTGCTGTATTATTTTATATACTATTTAAAATATTTATACTTTTTTACTCATAAGAGCCAGATGCTAAAACATGTTATTTTCTAATAGTTTTTTTTATTTTCTTTATAAAATTTTTAGTACATTATATTGGAGGTGGCCATCTTGACTTGTTTTTAATAGTATTTAGAAATAAGCTTTATAGCCACCCCCATGAACACAGACACATTTGTATGGGAGAGTTTTCTAGGCATGCTCTGTGACCTGTGCAGAGGTCATTATGCATGAAGAGGAGAAGCTGGACTTTGACCATCACCTATTTAAAATGGTGGTAAATTATGTCTTATCTATCTTCTGGTATAACCACTCGCTGTAATCTTGTCTGTACTGTAATAATAGGAAGGGGACTGCCGAAAAGTTTTTTTTTTTTACAGAACAGGAAGTGTTGATTTATTATAAGGCTTAGTGCTAGAGTAAAACAAATCTGCAAGATTTCAGAATGATTTTATACTATACATAGTAAAATAGAAAATAATAATTAAAAAAAATAATCACCCCAAAATCTTAAAAAATAAGTTGTATATAAAACCTCTCTTATTACTTCATAAAAAATAGATATTATGGCTTATTAAAAAAAAACACTAGGGGCCCCCTTACCACCCAAAACATAATCCGGTCCGACTCCAGCTTGATTTTTGAAGAATAGGCTGGGCCAAAGTTCAGTGAAAGGGGGATTAGCACTCACTGTGCTCACTCCTGTCTTGTCTGCAGCATGAAAACAAAAAGGAGGGGGTTACCGAGAAGCCTGAGTGATTGGATGAACAGACCCAGCACAGCACAGCAGACTAAGGGAGGAAGTGAATGCATAGTGAGTGAAGTAGGGCTCAGTGCTTGCCTCGCTCTTGCCCCTTCCTGAGCAGTTATTGTCAGAATGAATGATCAGCAGAACAAGGGGAGCCAAATACGGAAACTACACACATAAAAAAGGACATGTAAAGAATCTACATGACCTAGTGAGTAACATATGCAAGCAATTTTTTTTGTGATATGATAGGTATTCCTTAAGAATGCTATAGTCAAATAAATAAGGGGTTGTCCAAGATATAGAGAAATAAATGACAGTCTGCTACAGCTCTAAAATAACAGAAAAAAAACAGCATACTCACAGGTTTCATGCTTTCTGTCTCGTGCTGACCACCAATAAGCCCAGCCACTGGCCACAGGGCCATCGGGACATCAACAGGAGAACAGAGAGAGAGGGTGGCATGGAGGCAGGAAAGTAAACAAAGGCAGGGGTGAGACTTAAAGCAGCATTCTAGGATAAAAAAAAGTATAAAATAAATTCTCTATTTATTTATTTTTTAACCCTAGCAGACTGATATTTTTCAAACTGTGCACCATGATCCTTTATAATGCAGAAACGGAAGTAATTTGAACTTTTATCTCATTTTAAATGAGGTTTATAAGGGCCCTACTAGATGGCCAGAGCCAATGTGTAACAAGTGCTGATCTGGTTAATCGGGGATCATTTACAGGGCATATCACACGGCTTGGTAATCATGTGGGGGAGCCTGCAGGAGAAATCCCTAGATTGTCCGGGAGACCATTTTCTATTATAATTCTTAGTGGAGATGTGCAGGTGAAGGGCAATGGTTTTTTTGACAGGTTAAAATGATCCTATCAGCATTTGCTTGTTCTTTGACTGATCGCTGGCTGAAAATCGCCTGTTTAATATGACTTTGTATGCAACAGTTGTCAGAAGGCTAGAGTCCTGCAGGAATGCATGGGAATGGAGTTCATGCACTTTTTCCACAGCAGGAACATTGTTCCCTTTAGCAGGAATCCTACAGGACCAGCCCTTGAGTTGAAATCTTGGAGTTCCCACACTTTTATCTCAGAACCCCCTGATTGTCAGTCATTTAAACGCTTATACAGATACTTTTTATATCATTTAGTGCTTTCTATTTTACAGATCTTCCTGGTAGTCAAAGAAGCTTCCAATTTACTGTTCATAAAAATGACTGATTAAATTTATGCCCGGTAAAAAGTTGATACACGACTTTGCAGATTTCTCAACCTTGTTTACAAGAAAAAAAGTAACTCATTTTCAACAAATTTAAACTTAAAGAATTATGGAATTATGGAAAGTGCAATCCACTTGTGCCAATAGTAAGGACATAACTATTGGAAGCATTCCTGGTCGAAATTTTGTTTAAAAATTAGAAAATACACTTTAGCGGAGCACAACTACCCCGAGGAGAAAAGATAATGTTGTCAGAGCGAAAATGAAATGTGTAGATCTGATGGACAGTGTACTTTATAGTCAAATAGGGGGAGATTTATCAATACCTGTTCATAGGAATAGTTCCTGAGTTGCCCATAGCAACCAATCAGATCTCTTCTTTCATTTTGCAGAGGCCTTGTTAAAAATGAAAGAAGTGATCTGATTGGTTGCTATGGGTAACTGGGCAACTTTACCTCTGGACAGATTTTGATAAATCTCCCCCATAGAGTCATAAAGTTGGACCTGTAAAAGAGATATAATGTAGATCATGTTGCTTAAAATGGTCAAACATAATAAAAAAAAGTGTGCAGCAACAGCCTCAAATAGCATTAATATTAAAAACTGTGCAGAATAACATAAGGGAATCCATATTGTACAACAACTTTTATGTCATTGTCTGTTACATTTGCAGTAGAGCTGGATTTTATTGCAAAAAGAACTGTTATGTGTATTTTTTTTACATATTTATTGTAGTTATTTTACTTACCTTATTATTCAATTTTACTCTAAGGTAATTAAAGTCAGAGTGGGTTCACACTGCGTTTTAGTTTCCATTCAATGTATACATATAACAGTAAGGAAAATCCATATGCATTTATGGACGCTAACAATGGATGCTGCTGTATGCTACACAACAGAATATGTTTCCCATCGAATTACATAAAAAATAAACATAGTAATCTATAGTGTAATTGACTGTGTTTTACGTTTTCGCAAGATGTATCTTACTGTAAATGACAGTGAAATGGAGACAGAAAAGCAGTGTGAACTCTCCCTTAAAGGCATTAAAGGGGTACTCCACTGGAAAGCCCTTTTTCACCTTAAAGGAGTACTCCGGTGCACACTTTTTTCATGTTATCCCGTCCGGGCTGCAAAATAAAAGAAAACGCACTTTCTCTTACCTGCCAACGAGCCCCCGGAGCTCCGGTACAGGTGTTCGGTCCCCGGGCTGTATTCTTCTTACTTCCTGTTAGCCCGGCACATCACACGGAGCTTCAGCCTATCACTGGCCGAGGCGGGACATTGCTGCGGCCGGTGATAGGCTGAAGCTCCGTGTGACGTGCCGGGCTAACAGGAAGTAAGAAGAATACAGCCCGGGGACCGAACACCTGTACCGGAGTGTACCGGAGCTCCGGGGGCTCGTTGGCAGGTAAGAGAAAGTGTGTTTTCTTTTATTTTGCAGCCCGGACGGGATAACATGAAAAAAGTGTGCACCGGAGTACTCCTTTAAGCACTCGGCCATTTTTTGCAATTATGACCACTGTCACTTTAAACATTAATAACTCTGGGATGCTTTTAGTTATCATTCTGATTCCGAGATTGATTTTTCGTGACATATTCTACTTTAACATAGTGGTAAAATTTTGTGGTAACTTGCATACTTTCTTGGTGAAAAATCCCAAAATTTTATGAAAAATTTGAAAATTTTGCATTTTTCTAAGGAAAATGGATATTCCCCAAAAAAATTTTTTTATTCACATTTCCAATATGTCTACTTTATGTTTGCATCATAAAATTGATGTGTTTTTACTTTTGGAAGACACCAGAGGGCATCGAAGTTCAGCAGCAATTTTCCAATTTTTCACAAAATTTTGAAACTCGCTTTTTTTCAGGGACCAGTTCAGGTTTGAAGTGGATTTGAAGGGTCTTCATATTAGAAATACCCCACAAATTACCCCATTATAAAAACTGCACCCCCCAAAGTATTCAAAATGACATTCAGTCAGCATTTTAACCCTTTAGGTGTTTCACAGGAATAGCAGCAAAGTGAAGGAGAAAATTCACAATCTTCATTTTTTACACTCGCATGTTCTTGTAGACCCAATTTTTTTTATTTTTGCAAGGGGTAAAAAGGAGAAAATGTTTACTTGTATTTCAAACCCAATTTTTCTCGAGTAAGCACATACCTCATATGTCTATGTAAAGTGTTCGTCAAGCGCAGTAGAGGGCTCAGAAGGGAAGAAGCGACAAATGGTTTCTGGGGGGCATGTCACCCCTATGGTGCCAGAACAGCAAAAAAAACACATGGCATACCATTTAGGAAACTAGACCCCTCGGGAACATAACAAGGGGTAAAGTGAACCTTAATACCCCACAGGTGATTCACGACTTTTGCAAATGTAAAAAAAAAAAAATTTTCCCTAAAATGCTTGGTTTCCCAAAAGTTTTACATTTTTAAAAAGGGTAATAACAGAAAATACCCCCCAGCATTTGAAGCCCAATTTCTCCCGATTCAGAAAACACCCCATATGGGGGTGAAAAATGCTCTGCTGGCGCACTACAGGTCTCAGAAGAGAAGGACTCACATTTGGCTTTTTGAAAGCAAATTTTGCTCTGGGGGCATGCCGCATTTAGGAAGCCCCTATGGTGCCAGGACAGCAAAATAAAACCCACATGGCATACTATTTTGGAAACTAGACCCCTCGGGGAACGTAACAAGGGGTTAAGTGAACCTTTATACCCCACAGGTGTTTCACGACTTTTGCATATGTAAAAAAAAATTTTTTTTTTACCTTAAATGCTTCTTTTCCCAAAAATTTTAAATTTTTAAAAAGGGTAAAAGCAGAAAATACCCCCCAAAATTTGTAACACAATTTCTCCCGAGTACGGCGATACCCCATATGTGACCCTAAACTGTTGCCTTGAAATACGACAGGGCTCCAAAGTGAGAGCGCCATGTGCATTTGAGGCCTAAATTAGGGATTGCATAGGGGTGGACATAGCGGTATTCTATGCCAGTGATTCCCAAACAGGGTGCCTCCAGCTGTTGTAAAACTCCCAGCATGCCTGGACAGTCAGTGGCTGTCTGGTAATACTGGGAGTAGTTGTTTTGCAACAGCTGGAGACTCCGTTTTGGAAACAGTGGCATACCAGAAGTTTTTCCTTTTTATTGGGGAGGGGGGCTGTGCAGTGGTATGTGTATATGTAGTGTTTTTTACTTTTTATTTTATTTTGTATTAGTGTAGTGTAGTGTTTTTAGGGTACAGTCGCACGGGCGGGGGTTCACAGTAGTTTCTCGCTGGCAGTTTGAGCTGTGGCAGAAAATTTGCTGCAGCTCAAACTTGCAGCCGGATACTTACTGTAAACCTCCGCCCATGTGAGTGTACACTGTACATTCACATTGGGGGGGGGGGGGGGGAACATCCAGCTGTTGCAAAACTACAACTCCCAGCATGCGCTGACAGACTGTACATGCTGAGAGTTGTAGTTTTGCAACAGCTGTAGGCACACTGGTTGTGTATTACTGAGTTTGTGACCTAACTCAGTGTTTCACAAACAGTGTGCCTCCAGCTGTTGCAAATCTACAACTCCCAGTATGTACGGTGCATGCTGGGAGTTGTAGTTTCCAACAGCTGGAGGCACACCGGTCGTGAAACACTGAGTTAGGTTAAAAAAAAACTCTGAGTTTCACAACCAGTGTGCCGTCAGCTGTTGCAAAACTACAACTCTCAGCAGTCACCGACAGCCAACGTGCATGCTGGGAGTTGTAGTTATGCAACCAGCAGATGCACCACTACAACTCCCAGCATGCACTTTAGCTGTTTGTGCAAGCTGGGAGTTGTAGTTATACAACAGCTGAAGGTACACTTTTCCATAGAAAAGTGCCTCCAGCTGTTGCAAAACTATAAGTCCCAGCATGCCCATAAGGGAATGCTGGGAGTTGTGGTGGTCTGCCTCTTGCTGTTGCATAACTACAGCTCCCAGCATGCCATTTTTGCATGCTGGGAGCTGTTGCTAAGCAACAGCAGGAGGCTGTCAATCACCTCCAACTGCTGCTCCCCAGGTCAGTCCCTCGCCGCCGCCACTCCTGGGGCCCCGATCCCAACAGAGACGCCGGGGATCGGGGTCCCCAGCTCCCGGGGTCTTCTTCCCGCACCCACTCACGTGCTCCGAAAGAGGGGCGGAGCGGGTTGCGGGAGTGACACCCGCAGCAGGTGCCCTGATTGGTCGGCCGGTAAACCGGCCGACAAATCAGGGCGATCGTGAAGTGGCACCAGTGCCACCTCACCCCTGCTGGCTATGGCTGTTCGGGGCCATCAGAGCCGGCCCCGATCAGCCAGTAATTCCGGGTCACCGGGTCACTGGAGACCCGATTGACCCGGAATCCGCCGCAGATCGCTGGACTGAATTGTCCAGCGATCTGCGGCCATCGCCGACATGGGGGGTCATCATGACCCCCCTGGGCGATATGCCGCAATGCCTGCTGAACGATTTCAGCGGCGGGGGGCCGGGATTTGACAGGACGTACTCAAACGTTCTGAGTCCTTAAGGGGTTAAACAGATTTGTAAATTACTTCTATTCAAAAATCTTAATCCTTACAGTACTTATCAGCTTCTGTATGCTCCACAGTAAGTTATTTTCTTTTTGAATGTCTTTTCTGTCTGTCACATGGCTCTCTGCTGACACCTCTGTCCAGAGTAGGTGCAAATCCCCATAGCAAACCTCTCCTGCGCTGGACAGTTCCTGACGTGGAGAGAGGTATTAGCAGAGAGCACTGTGGTCAGACAGAAAGGAAGTTAAAAAATAAAAGAACTTCCTGTAGAGCATATAGCAGTGCTGATAAGTGCTAGAAGGGTTCAGATTTTTAAATAGAAGGAATTTACAAATCTGTTTAACTTTCTGGCACCAGTTGATTTAAAAAAAAAAAAATTCCAGTGGAGTACCCCTTTAAATTTCATTAGAGGAGAAGAAAGTAGCTGCATTAGGAAGGAACAGAGAAGAAATCTAAGGGTAGGATTAGGTATCAGTAAAGGAGAGTAGTTGTTGAGGTCAGTGTGACCTGTTGTAGGCGTTTGTGTTTGTGCTGTCCTTATTGACTGTGATATATTAAGTGATTAAAAGGATGTAGATAGGGAATGTGCCCATAATGTGGGTAGCTGGGAGAGGGTTTAACAAGTCACTCTGCTTTGGTCAATTTATTTAGATAGAGAGCTAAGTGTAACAAAGCAAATGAGATGCTGCAGAACCTGGCTTAGCATTTGCCCTTCCAGTGTGTAAACAATGGCTCCCAGTACTCAGATACCCCCAAGACTTTTAGTAGGGTCGAAAATTGTCACAGGAAATTCATACGAGCTTTAATGAAACATAAGAAGCAAAAGCAGATGGCAACTCCCCATCAGATGTTTGTGGCCAATTGTAATAGTAGTCTTCCAGGACGGCTCAGATATAAAAGAAATATCTGACAACAGAAGAACCGGAAATTTCAATAGGAGAGATTTATCAAGCCTTGTGTAGAAAAACAGTGTCCATAAAAAACAATCAAATTGCTTCTTTCATTTTCAAAAAAGATGATGCTCTTGATGCCGAAAGCATTGTTAAATAGTTACATAGTAAGTATGGTTGAAAAAAGACATACATACATCAAGTCCAACCAAGGTATTGAAGGGAAGGGGTATGGTTGGATTGTATTGAGAACTACACATTAGCTGAGAGGGGACATGTATTATTAATAAGACCATTAGGAATTGTTGTGGAACACAGGATAAGCAATGGAGAATGCATCATGAAACCCTCTAAATTGAGTGCCAAAACATGTTGTCTCTGAAATGGACCTATTGGGGAAAACAAGTCATTTCATGTGTATATTGTGTTGGTCTTATAACAGATAAGGTTATGGCTTGCGTATGTGTGACATGTTGTTGGTTCTTAGTGTTGCTGCTGGTGAAGGTAAGCAATTATGTTTCAAGACCTGTGTCTGTTTCTTGGAATTTGATTCTACCTGACCCGTTCTGTACCTTATTGACTCTTCTGTTGTCTACCTAGATTGCTTATCTGAACTTGTGCTGTCTGCTTCAACCATCTGCCTGGATTTGACTTTGCTTCACTCTCACCTCTGGTACCATTCTGACTAGAGACAGTAAATTTGGTTCGTCACAAACTTCTCGGCTCGGCAGTTGATGACTTATCCTGCATAAATTAGTTCAGCTTTCAGGTGCTCCGGTGGGCTGGAAAAGGTGGATACATTCCTAGGACTGTATCCACCCTTTCCAGCCCACCGGAGTACCTGAAAGCTGAACTAATTTATGCAGGATAAGTCATCAACTGCCGAGCCGAGAAGTTCATGACGAATCGAATTTACTGTAAATTCGCTCATCTCTAATTCTGACTCCCAGTGTATGACTTAGCCTGCAGACTATGCATTTCTGCCTGATTCCCCAGTGCCCGCAGTAGGCCCATCTGGCCCCTCTTGGGTTTGCAGCTATCAGACCAAGACTGCTCTTTGGGAGTGACCTAGTCCGTTTTGGCAGCAAATTCCAGGTGTAAACTCAGGTGGTACTTAGACTTGGCCGAATGCCAAACTATCTATCAGCACAGCGGATCCACACCAATTGCTTGCTACAACCTTTTGTTCTACAGTCCTTTAGAACAGTGGTCCCCAACCTACAGATCTCCAGCTGTTGCAAAACTACAACTCCCAATCATGCCAGGACAGCCATAGGTAAGTTAAAGGGGTTATCCAGGAAAAAACTTTTTTTTTACATATCAACTGGCTCCAGAAAGTTAAACAGATTTGTAAATTACTTCTATTAAAAAATCTTAATCCTTTCAGTACTTATGAGCTTCTGAAGTTAAGGTTGTTCTTTTCTGTCTAAGTGATCTCTGATGACACATGTCTCGGGAAACTCCCAGTTTAGAAGCAAATCCCCATAGCAAACCTCTTCTAAACTGGGCGGTTCCCGAGACACGTGTCATCAGAGAGCACGTAGACAGAAAAGAACAACCTTAACTTCAGAAGCTCATAAGTACTGAAAGGATTAAGATTTTTTAATAGAAGTAATTTACAAATCTGTTTAACTTTATGGAGCCAGTTGATATATATATATATATATATATATATAAAAAAGTTTTTTTCCTGGATAACCCCTTTAACGACGCAGGACGCAGCGAAAGTGAAAGTATCCCGGCTAGTCAGTCGGGCTGTTCGGGACCGCCGCGGTGAAATCACAGCATCCTGAACAGCTTGCAGGACACCGGGAGGGCCCTTACCTGCCTCCTCGGTGTCCGATCGACGAATGACTGCTCCGTGCCTGAGATCCAGACAGGAACAGTCAAGTGCCGATAACACTGATCACAGGCGTGTTAATACACGCCAGTGATCAGCATGAGAGATCAGTGTGTGCAGTGTTATAGGTCCCTTTGGGACCTATAACACTGCAAAAAAAATATAAAAAAAAAGTGTTAATAAAGGTCATTTAACCCCTTCCCTAATAAGAGTTTGAATCACCCCCCTTTTCCCATAAAAAAAAAAAAAAAACAGTGTAAATAAAAATAAAAATAAACATATGTGGTATCGCCGCGTGTGTAAATGTCCGAACTATAAAAATATATTGTTAATTAAACCGCATGGTCAATGGCGTGCGCGCAAAAAAATTCCGAAGTCCAAAAAAGCGTATTTTGGTCACTTTTTATATAATGAAAAAATGAATAAAAAGTGATCAAAAAGTCCAATCAAAACAAACATCATATCGATAAAAACTTCAGATCACGGCACAAAAAATGAGTCCCCATACCGCCCTGTATGGGGAAAAATAAAAAAGTTATAGGGGTCAGAAGATGACATTTTTAAACGTATAAATTTTCCTGCATGTAGTTATGATTTTTTCCAGAAGTACGACAAAATCAAACCTATATAAGTAGGGTATCATTTTAACCATATGGACCTACAGAATAAAGATAAGGTGTCATTTTTACCGAAATATGCACTGCGTAGAAACGGAAGCCCCCAAAAGTTAAAAAATTTAGTTTTTTCTTCGATTTTGTCGCACAATGATTTTTTTTTCCCGTTTCGTCGTGAATTTTTGGGTAAATGACTAATGTCACTGCAAAGTAGAATTGGTGGCGCAAAAAATAAGCCATAATATGGATTTTTAGGTGGAAAATTGAAAGGGTTAGGATTTTTAAAAGGTGAGGAGGAAAAAACAAAAGTGCAAAAACGGAAAAACCCTGAGTCCTTAAGGGGTTAAAGTTTATTTTGTTTGCCTTTTGCAGCCTGGGCATAGGGGATACAGCGTACAGCAGTGGTCTCAAACCTGCGGACCTCCAGCTCTTGCAAAACTAGAACTCCCAGCATGGCTGTCCGGGCATGCTGGGAGTTGTAGTTTTGCAACATCTGGAAGTCCGCAGGTTGGAGACCACTGCTTTAGAACATAGCTGTTATTGCGGAGGCTTTGTTGTGTGTGTGTGCAATCTACTGTATCAGGTAGCACTGACGACATTACCTTCCTGAGAAATATTATTGCACTGGCATTTCTGAACAGTGACTTTAATCCTCTGTGTCCACCAACGCTGCTTTATGACACTTGTTATTTGTCCCCCGGTCATTCACTGTATGTCATTCTACAAGCAGAGTATTTCTGGAGGCAGTCGGGATCACTCCTATCAGTGAATCATCACATTGACTCTTAATCATAAGTAGGAAAACACCTTCACACAGCATAAGCATGTAATTAATGCCAGAGGAGTACAACGCGCTGTTATGACACGATATGTCAAACGGGAAAGTGATATAACTATTTAGCAGAAAAACCCCCACACTGGCGTAAATGTAACCAGCAGGCTCAAATGCCTCCGCGTATACATTCAATGTTTTGTTCCTTAATGCATGCTTCATACAGAGTGTTTGTTTAACACACCATGACATTTATTAGTCTCCTGGGGCAATATTTGCCTGGTTGTACGCGAAGGTCTTACAAGGGGAAAAAAAACTACAATTTATTTCAGTTGGATTCCTTTCATTACATGCACTTGCTGCAGCTTTATGCAATGATTTTGGTTTTTAGTCTTTGTTTTTTTTTCTCCTGGAAAACATTAGTAGATGGACCCCTAAGTCAACTGAGTCATTCTTGACTATGATCTCCCGTTGCTTCTTCTGAGTACTGAGAATGTCTGGCTGCTACAAGCATGTGACTACATTCTAAATGGGCCATTTAAAGGCTTATTCCGGTGAAAACTTTTTTTTTTTTTTTTTTATCAACTGGTGCCAGAAATTTAAACAGATTTGAAAATTACTTCTATTAAAAAATCTTAATCCTTCCTGTACATATTAGCTGCTGAATACCACAGCGGAAATTCTTTTCTTTTTGAAACCCAGAGCTGTCTGCTGACATCACGAGCACAGTGCTCTCTGCTGACACCTCTGTCCATTTTATGAACTGTATATTGGAGGTGGTGCAGCTCAATCAATATTCTAACCTGAGGTTAACCGGTATGGTCTAATAACCCCTAGACTAGAAATCTAAAAAAAAACTTATATAACCAAGAGAATTATATGAAAAAAGCAGATAATATAGCAGAGAATAGAAAATAGGTAGAAAGAAATATCAAATTATAAAAAATATGAATAAATATTAATGATATTGCTAAAATGTACCTTGATAAAAAGAATAAATAATGAATATTAATAATAATTGAAGGATAATAATAAATACCTGCAAAAAGAAACTTGAATAATCATATACATTTATTAGTAAAATTAATAGAAAAACATACGGGCAGGGCCCTTGCCCAGGTGTTTGGTGAAAATATGTTAATTAAAAATGTGTAGATTGTGATAAAAAAAAAGTTTGCCAACCATCTCATGTAAAATAATTAATAATGTTCATAAAAGTCCTTATAGAAAAATATGATTATCAGCCAATGTCAAAAGTCAGTACAGTAGTTGTGGTTTAATTGACCAACTACAGTGATTAGAGCTGTCCATCAATTATGATTGATGGGCTCGAGTGCTTTCAAGTGCGATACAGTTGTAACATTTGCTTCAGTAGGAGCGTGCCGGTAATTACAGATAGTTACAATGTTAAGGACGGTACCTTGTAGAAGACTTCCCCGTGTTCTCCGGCAGCTGATGTCTCCAGGAGCGGCAAGCTCCGGTGACTGTGCAGATCTGCGCCCGCACGGACTAATGTGAAGGTGACCACCAACCTGGCATAGGTGCAGGGGGCTCCTCTGATACAGCGACGGGTAGGTACACTGGTCCAAATTGATGTGATTTTGCCCTCTGCAATGTAGGAAGCCGGCTTATAATATCGGAAGAGAAATTGAAGTCCTCGCACTGAGCACAGTTCGTCCAGACCACTATTGAATAACGCACTATTCACACCACGAGGACGCCAATCTACAAGCCTAATTGCCGCTCCACAGACCGGACGAACTGTGCTCAGTGCGAGGACTTCAATTTCTCTTCCGATATTATAAGCCGGCTTCCTACATTGCAGAGGGCAAAATCACATCAATTTGGACCAGTGTACCTACCCGTCGCTGTATCAGAGGAGCCCCCTGCACCTATGCCAGGTTGGTGGTCACCTTCACATTAGTCCGTGCGGGCGCAGATCTGCACAGTCACCGGAGCTTGCCGCTCCTGGAGACATCAGCTGCCGGAGAACACGGGGAAGTCTTCTACAAGGTACTGTCCTTAACATTGTAACTATCTGTAATTACCGGCACGCTCCTACTGAAGCAAATGTTACAACTGTATCGCACCTGAAAGCACTCGAGCCCATCAATCATATATTTTAGATACCTTGTCTCTACTTTGCTGCTACTATCAGCGCATAGATTCTAATTGATGGACAGCTCTAATCACTGTAGTTGGTGAATTAAACCACAACTACTGTACTGACTTTTGACATTGGCTGATAAACATATTTTTCTATAAGGACTTTTATGAACATTATTAATTATTTTACATGAGATGGTTGGCAAACTTTTTTATCACAATCTACACATTTTTAATTAACATATTTTTACCAAACACCTGGGCAAGGGCCCTGTCCGGGTGTTTTTCTATTAATTTTACTAATAAATATATATGATTATTCAAGTTTCTTTTTGCAGGTATTTATTATTATCCATCAATTATTATTAATATTCATTATTTATACTTTTTATCAAGGTACATTTTAGCAATATCATTAATATTTATTCATATTTTTTATGATTTGATATTTCTGTCTACCTAGTTTCTATTCTCTGCTATATTATCTGCTTTTTTCCAACTACCCTTTGAGGACTGGTTATATAATTCTCTTGGTTATATAAGTTTTTTTTAAACATTTTATGAACTGTCCAGAACAGCATATGTTTCTATGGGGATTTCCTTTTACCCTGGACAGTTCCTAAAAATGAACAGAGATGTCAGCAGAGAGCACTGTGCTCGTGATGTCAGCAGAGAGCTCTGTGTTTCAAACGGAAAATAATTTCCACTGTAGTATTCAGCAGCTAATAAGTACAGGAATGATGAAGATTTTTTAATAGAAGTAATTTACAAATCTGTTTAACTTTCTGGCACCAGTTGATTTAAAAAAAAAAAAAGTTTTTCACCGGAGTACCCCTTTAAGTCCTTTCAAAGAGAAATGGCAGCTTTCACAAGCATATAGAAAAAAAATCTGTTGGCTTGGAATCTTTCATTTTCTCGAGCATGTACAATAAAAAGGGCATAGCTGAAGTTCTTACAATTCTTTGGAACGTACTTTAAAGGGGTACTCCGCTTGAAAACACATTTTTTTTAAATCAACTGGTGCCAGAAAATTAAACATATTTGTAAATTACTTCTATTTAAAAATCTTTATCCTTACAGTACTTATCAGCTGCTGTATGTTCCAGAGGAAGTTCTTTTCTTTTAGAATTTCCTTTCTGTCTGATCACAGTGCTCTCTGCTGACACCTCTGTCCATCTTAGGAACTGTCCGGAGCAGGAGAGGTTTGCTATGGGGATTTGCTCCTACTCTGGACAGTTCCTAAGATGGACAGAGGTGTCAGCAGAGATCACTGTGGTCAGACACAAAGGAAATTCAAAAAGAAAAGAACTTCCTCTGGAACATACAGCAGCTGATAAGTACTGGAAGGGTTAGGATTTTTAAATAGAAGTAATTTACAAATCTGTTTAACTTTATGGCACCAGTTGATTAAAAAAATGTTTTCCAGTGGAGTACCCCTTTAACCCGTTAAGGACTCAGCCCATTTGGGCCTTCAGGACTCTATATGGCACAAAAAAAAAACTCTTTGTGTGGAGAAATTGATAAGAGAACCGCAATTTTGCAAATTTTGGAAGGTTTTGTTTTCATGCTGCACACTTTATGGTAACATAGACCTGTTTTCTTTATTTTGTGGGTCAAAACGATTAAAATGATACCCATGCTTACATACTTTTCTATTATAATACCGCTTTAAAAAAAATCGCAAACTTTTTAACCAACTTAGTGCTTTTAAAATCCCTCTATTTTGCTGACCTATAACTTTTTCATTTTTCCATATAAGCGGCGGTATGAGGGCTAATTTTTTGCGCCGGGATCTGTAATTTTTTTATACCACATTTGCATATATAAAACTTTTAATAAATTTTTTATCAATTTTATTTGGAATAAAATGTTATAAAAAAAAGCAGCACTTTTGGATTTTTTTTTGCTCACACCGTTCACCGTACAGGATAATTAACATTATATTTTAATAGTTCTGATATTTACGCATGTGGAAATACCAAATATGTTTATTTAAAAAAAAATTACACTTTTTGGGGGGTAAAAAGGGGAAAAACAGACAATTTAAATTTTTAATGAGGGAGGGGATTTTTCACATTTTTTTTACTTTTATTTTTAACTTTTTTTACTTTTATTTTTACACTTTAATAGTCCCCATAGAGGACTATTTATAGCAATCATTTGATTGCTAATACTGTTCAGTGCTATGAATAGGGCATAGCACTGATCAGTGTTATCGTTGATCTTCTTCTCTGGTCTGCCTGATCTCAGCCCAGAGCAGAAGACCTGTGGAAGGCAGCGGAGGCAAGTGAGGGGACCTCCGTCTGCCATTCTGGATGAACGGATCTGTATTGATCACAGCATCTGAGGGGTTAATGGCAGACATCTGCATGATCACGGATGTCGGCCATTACCGGTGGGTAATTATCGCTCCAATGCTCGCAGTCACGTAAATGTACGTCCTGGTGCGTACCACCGCACCAGGACGTACATTTACGTCCTGTGCCGTTAAGGGATTAATGCTCTTTATAAAAAAAAAAAAGAGAAAGATTTTACCACCACAATGAAATCTAGATGTCTATGTGCTGTAAAAATACTACATGCTAGTTAAATAAGTGTGGTGAGCAACAGGGTATAAAGTGTAAGGGGCAGATGGTGTTGCCCAGGGGTATATGGTATTAACCCCTTCGTGTTCGTGACACCAGGGTTGGGTTTTCCTATACAACCACCTGAAGGTAGTACCACTAGTCCTAGGTCAGGCAGAGGCAGTAAAGAGTCCAAGGCCAGGTTAAGGGTAGCTTTTAGTGAGGTTAGACAGGTGGTACAGTCTATACAGTTCACCCAGTATCCTAGAGAGGTGGCCAGTGACACAGAGAGACCTTGCAGGCTTGCTGGGACTTGCAGTAGGTAGACTGACTATAATGCTGGCCACGGTGACTAGACAGTAGACTTGACTTGACTGACTTGATGACGGACAGTTATATGACTTTAGCTAACTTGCATTTGACAAGTGGTTGCAGACTTTAGGCTTGAGGCCTCCAATGCTCCGGACACACTCTGTAAGATGGCTTGACTGCACTGGACCTCAGGAACAAGAGAGATGAAAGAGCAAAGAGAGCGATTTCAGCTCCTCCCCATCTTTTATAGGGGGCTGTGCAAGGAGCCCATAGGTTACTTGGGAGGTCACCTGGTCACTGGGTTCTCTATATAATCATGTGACAAACAAAAAAGGTCCTTTACTCTTCATGTAAAACCTATGTGCACAGGGGAATATACTGCAGGAGAGCCCCGCCGACAGCCAGGGACTCAACCCGACGGGACAGAAGGACCATATCCCGTACTGGGACACCACATAAGCACTGTCAGAATCCAAAATGTTTTATAAGTTGTACATCTTGGCAAAACATTTCTAATATAGTTTTAAAAAAAATGTTATCTCCTTATTATAAAAATCATGGCTTATAAAAAAAGAACACTAGGGGTCCACGTGTCATCCAGAACATGGTCTTGTCAAGCTGCAGAATCATCTTTGCCCCAGCTGAAGCACAGACAGGGACAATGGCCCTGACTTACTAATAGTGGAGTGTAGTTTTTTTGTGGGTTTTAATTCCCTACTTTTTTTTCCAGCATATTTAAATGGGTACTCCACTTGAAAACAAATGTCTTAAAATCATCTGGTGCCAGAAAGTTAAAGAGATTTGTAAATTACTTCTTTTTAAAAATCTTTATCCTTCCAGTACTTATCAGCTGATGTATGCTCCACAGGAAGTTGAATTTATTTCTGGAATTCTTTTCAATTTGACCGCAGTGCTCTCTGCTGACACATCTGTCTTTATCAGGAACTTGTAGAGAAAGAGAAAAAGGAAAGGCCCAAGGAGGCGCCTAGTGCATTACCCTAGGAAGCAAGTAGCACCCCACAAAAAGTGGGGACAGGTGGGGGGGTCTAGTGGGTAGCCGCTCACCTGGAGCGTATATTAAATACGTATGTAACCTCAACCTGAGGTGGTGATGTGGGAGTCCATGCAGGCCCACAGGTCTCAGGATGGATCCAAAGGAAATCCTGTGAGTGAACTGGACAGCGGGAGAAAAGTGACCTTTTTCCAGGCGCTCGGAAGTCTAAGAGATGTCACAACCAAGTCATGGAAGTGAATAGAAGTTCAAATTTTATTAGTGAATAACAACAACGCGTTTCAGGTTAGCATACCCCTTCTTCAGATTGACAGATTAGTGACCAATCTGAAGAAGGGGTATGCTAACCCCGAAACGCATTGTTGTTATTCACTAATAAAATTTGAACTTCTATTCACTTCCATGACTTGGTTGTTACATCTCTTGGACTTCCGAGCGCCTAGAAAAAGGTCACTTTTCTCCCGCTGTCCAGTTTATCAGGAACAGTCCAGAACAGGATACTTTTGCTATGGGTATACTTTTGCTATGGTAATTTACAAATCTGTTTAACTTTCTGGCACCAGAAAGTTAAATTGTTTCACTCTGGAGTACCCCTTTTATAAGGTTTCCCTACATTTTGCACTTTTCACTATGTTTTGCTTTTTTTTTACACATGCTCTGATCTGTGTAAAATCCACCACATTTTCTGAGGAAATCACCACATTTTCTGTGGAAACCTTAGTAAATATGTTGGGGTTTTGTGAAAAGTTGGGGGACATACCCCTTTTCATCGACCACATCCACTTTTCCCGATAACCATGCCCCTTTTTCGGGTCTTCTCAGTAAAATGTCGGATTAGTCAGGTTTTTTTCAATTATGGAGCAAATCCTGGTGCATATTCTGGTGCAATGCGCCAGAATCTGGCGCACAGCCCAACAAAACATGTCGGGTTTACAATAGTAAACAGTCCAAGAAGTGAGGGCAGGACTAGCACTCTACTGTGCTCCCTGCTGTCCTCTCTATCAGACTCCTGTCTGAAAACAGAGAAGAGGGGTTACAGAGCAGCCTGCAGTTATTGGATGGAGAGATGCAGCACATCACAGCAGACTCAGGGAGGAAGTGAATGCATGGTGAGTGAAGGCGGGCTAAGTGCATGCCTCGGACATGCCCCTTCCTGATCAGTGGATGTTAGAATGAGTGAGCAGCAGAACAGAAGGGTTTGTGAGCCAAATACAGAAATTAAACACTTAAAAAAAACATACAGAATCTGCATGACCTGTGAGTAACATATATAGGTATTATTTATTTTTTCTGTGATATAACAGGTATGCTTAAATATGTTAAGTTAAAAAAAAGTTTTGGATAAATGGAAATCACTTTCCATATGCACATAAGAGGTGGTTCCAAGCTAGAAAAAAAAGAGATTAAAAAGACTCATCCCATCCATGCATTTTAAAGATTGGTCATTTATTATTATGTTCAGGAAATAGGAGTTTCAGAATAGAGTCCTGGTTCCAGCAAGGAAAGCAAGAAGTTGTTAAGCAATTCAAAAAAAAAAAAAAAAAAATGTAAATAATCTATTATATTAACCCCTTAAGGACGCAGCCCTTTTTCACCTTAAGGACTGAGCCCTTTTTCGCAATTCTGACCACCGTCAATTTATGAATTAATAACGCGAAAACGCTTTTACTGAATATTCTGATTCTGAGATTGTTTTTTCGTGACACATTCTACTTTATTTTGGTGTTAAATTTTCAGCATTACTTGCATCATTTTTTGGTGAAAAATCCCCAAATTTCATGAAAATTTAGAAAATTTAGCATTTTTCTAATTTTGAAGCTCTCTACTTGTAAGGAAAATGGATATTCCCAAAACATTTTTTTTAATTCACAAATACAATATGTCCACTTTATGTTGGCATCATACAATGGACATATTTTTGCTTTTTTTTTTTTAATTAAAGGGCTTCAAAGTAGAGCAGCAATTTTCAAAAATTTCATGAAAATTGCTAAATCTGAAGGGACAGATGTTACAGAACTATAACTCCCAGCATGCCTGTGCAGTCCAGGCATGCTGAGAGTTGTAGTTTGGTAACATCTGGAGGGCTACCGTTTGGGCACCACTGTAACAGTGTTCTCCAAACTGTGACCCTCCAGATGTTGCAAAACTACAACTCCCAGCATGCCCAGACAGCCTTTGGCTGTCTGGGCATGCTGGGAGTTGCAGTTTGACCTTCCTAGTGGTTGCCACAGTAAAGATCACTATACTTTCACTTTCAATCTCCCCCCCCACCCCACCGTAGTTTCCCTACCTGAGCCAGGATCCAGCAGTCTCCAGCGAAGATCGGAGATCCCCAGGCATCTTCTCCTGCAGGTACCGGCCTCCATCTTCTGTCCATGTTCCCCTCGACATCCAGGGGTGGGCAGAACGGGGATTGCCATGGCAACCCACTGTCCTGCTCTGCCATTGGTCAGAATCAGTCCTGACCGATGGCAGGGGATAGGAGGAGATCGCAGCACTGCTAGCCCTCAGGATGATCGGGGATGATGGGGGGGGGGTCTCAGGACCCCCCTGGGCGATGTGCCGGGATGCCTGATTTCAGCAGGCATTCCAGTCCGGTCTCCAACCGGCTAGCAGCGGGGATCGGAATTCCCACGGGTGTATGCATACGCCCCACGTCCTTAAGGACTCGGGATGCAGGGCTTATGCATACGCCCGACATCCTGAACAGGTTAAAAGGATGCTCTAAGAAGAAAAAACAAAACAAAAAATAATAATAATAATACAAATTTTTATTTATGTACCATATGTATTTAGCTATTTATGTATTTGTTCGTTTGTTTATTTATTTTTATATATTTATGACTTTACTTTAACCTCTTAAGGACATGCGCTGTAAATACGCCGTTACTTTGCACACAGTGCTATACACTTACGGCGTGGTTATGAAACAAGCAGAGGAGCTGTGCTTCATGCACTGAACAGTATAAGCAATCTGTTGATTGCTATAAATAGTCCCTAACTATTTACACTAAAAAAGTGTAAAATAAATGTGTAAAAAGGTTTAAAAATAAGGGGAAAAAAACCCTCCTCCAATAAATATTTTAATAACCCCTTTTCCCCATTTGAATAAAAAAGGATAAATAATAAACATATTTAGTATTGCCGTGTGCATAAATGTCTCAAATATAAAAATATAATGTTGCTGATCTCTTACGTGAACAGCGTAAACGTAAAAAAAAAAGTCCAAAAGCGTTTTGGTCACATCACATTGCAAAAAAATTAATAAAAAACAATCAAAAAGTCACATATACACTAAAGAGGTACTAAAAAAAAACTTCAGATCACAGTGCAAAAAGCATAATTTTAGTGGTGGCCAAATTTGAACTTACTGATATTGTAAAAGGAAGTTTGAGATTTTTTTTAAATCAGTGCAATAATAGAAAAGTATGTAACTATGGCTACCATTTTAATCGCATTGACCCAGAGAATAAAGAAAACATGTCATTTTTAGCGTAAAGTGTACAGTGTGAAAACAACCCCCCCCCCCCTAATTTGCTAAATTGTGATTTCCGTTTAAATTTCCTTACACAAAAAATAATTTTTTGGGTTTACCATACATTTTAGGGTAAAATGAGTGATGTCATTACAAAGAACAAGCCATCATATGGGTCAGTGAATAGAAATATAAGTTATGGATTTTAGAAGGCGAAAAACAAAAACGCAAAACGAAAACGCAAAAATAAAACTAGTGTCTTTAAGGGGATAATATAAACAGAGTATCAGCAATAGTCATATTATCCAGAGTTCAGAGTACCTTTTCATCTGTTCAGTTTAGACCACATTTCTTATTTCTGTATTGGTAATGACTCTGAATACTAGTTATACAAAGCTTATGGCATATTATTTTACCCTTTGCCTCATTCACTCGCACTTGCCCCACAAAATTTTGAATATATATTTATTTTCCGGCTTAAGTTAAAAGCGAACGCGAGCCATAGCCCTTCACTGATGTTAATATGCTGTAAGTACAGACTTGGAAAGGAACACTGGATCTTGTTCAAGAGAGGCATTAGATTTAAAAGGTTGAACCGAAGCCGACATAAGCAAAGGCAGCAATCCACTTAACTTGTCAGCTGGGCCTCTCTGACATTTTAATTTGGTGAGGTTCTCTTCTAGGCTTATATTCAGGGTCAACTATCAACTACTTTGAGGAAATACCGAACAATGATCAATAAATCATCACAAGCTCAAATAATTATTCTTCATCTGGTATTTTCTTCATTTTTTGCATTGTGTGACTTCAATATTTCAAATTCCAAGGGCAGTAAGTGGAGGAGGAAGAAATAAAAGAAAGAAATGTCTCAGAATATGTGTCTCATTTTAAGATTTAGCTGCTTATCCTGAGGACAACTTAAGAGTTCACATTTACTTAGTATTCTATTATTATTTATTATGGTTGGTGTTGTTATTGTTGTTATTATTATTATTAATAATAATAATAATACTTAGTTTCATTTTAATATTTTTTGTCATAGATCATAACAATTGGCAAACAAGGCTGTAAACATTTTTCACATTATCCTTTGTTTGACATAGTATATATAGTATTGCTGTGCTGTGTAAGGAAAATCTAGACCTTTGTTTATCTGTCACCTCTGCATTCCCCTATAGCTATTTTGATGCCTCAAGCCATTTCTAATAAGGATGTACTTAATGGGATTTGGGTCAGCATTCTAAAAATACCCTGTAAAATAAAGGGCAGGTCTTGGTCTACATTGTGAGCAGGCAAAGAGTAGCAAAGTCTGGAACAGGTAGGAGAATCACGGCAGGCAGCAAATGTTCATAGTCAACATTCCAAGTCAATCATGTTATGGCTAATAGACGGTCCATAAAAGATAAATATGGGGAATGAATGTAGATTTTATTACCTTTTTTGTAGTTTCTGGGGTCTGGCCGGGTCTGTTTTAAAGTTGGGTCTGATCTGGAGTCTGTAATATATTTGGGTCTGTATATTAAGAGGATCAGAAAGTATTTATTTATTTTATGGTTTGCATTTGTTTTAGAGTCTGGAGTTTAAGTTATTATGGGGTTTGGTTGGGTGTCTATAGTTTCTGAACTACTTGAAATGCATTGGCTTGGCATTATATCAGGGCATGGTCTATTTAAGGCATGGTCTATTTAAAGAGTACTTGTCTCTTTAAAAAAATGTCATAGTAACATGTCAGAAGTTTTGATTGGTAGGGTTTGGGTGCAGAGACCCTTTCCTTAAATGAATGGTTAGCATTGCTCAGAGTGTTGTGCTTGATCATTTCTGATTGTAACCGCTCAGCTCTGCTGTCTGAGCGATAAGATTTGGGAAAAGATTGATGAAAAGCCCATATAAAGTCTATGTGGTTTCTGTCGATCTGCACCCCACTCATGCCCCTCACTGAGCAGTGCGGTAAAAATCACAAATAAACATGGAGAGTGCTCAGTTAAGCATTGCAGCCCATTGCAAATATTTAGGTATCTAGTTAAATATTTGTATTTAATGGGTCATGCAGGAATCTACATTTGATGGACAATCCTTAATATAGGTCACCATTGTAACTGGTGGAGGAAGTATGATCTTCAGTTTGCAGCAGGAATTGTCCAAGAAGTTTTTCAATGAGTTACACCACTACTGTGGTTCTCGCTGACTCCTAGTTTTTGGTCCAAAATGTTATTTCAACTGCTTTAAATTTGACTACACCTAATTTGGCAACTCATCCTAAGCTTAAAGGGGTACTCCGCCCCTAGACATCTTATGAAGCGATCTTGGCTGCTGCACCCCTCGTTCTGTGCATAATGACGGGTGATACAGGGGCCGGAGCATCGGGATGTCATGTTCCGCCACCTCAAAACAAGTCTATGGGAGGGGGCCTGGTGGCTGTCCTGCCCCCTCCCATAGACTTGCATTAAGGGAGAGAGCCATGACATCACGGGGGCGGAGCTGTGACATCACAATGCAACCCCTGTATTGCCCGTCATTACGCACAGAGCAAGTTTGCTTTAGATATAGGATACGATGTCTAGGAGCAGATTACCCCTTTAAAGGGGTTTTCCAGCTACCACATTATGATGATCAATCTCAGGATTGGTCATTAGTGTTGAGCAGCATAGGCCTTATTCGAATTCGCAATATTTCGCAAATATATGGACGAATATTCCTCATATATTCGCAAAATGCGCATAGTTGTTGAGTTTTTTTTACTATGCGCCATAAAATTTGCATGTGCATGCTCATTCACCATAACATTTGCATGCGCATGCGCAATATCGCGTGATAAAAGAGCTAAAAGAAGGGAGGGATCAATATGGGCATATGCGAATTTTCGGGCGCCCACAAGTCTGACACAGTAACTAGCATTGGAGCCTTGTTTACACCACAATCCGGAAGCAGGGAGGGATGATCACTGTGATGTGTACTGTGAAAAAAATGCTATATTCACAATATTCGCGAATTTGCGAATATGCGATATTTGCAATAAATATTCGCATTGCGAATATTCGTGCCCATCACTATTGGTCATCAATATCAGATATGCTAACAACTGACATCCTGCTGATCAGGTGTTTGCTAGAAAATCAGAGCTAAAAGATGATGGTCCTCTACACTGTGTGGTGACCATGTGGGGCTAGTTAAATTCCCATTGATAGGAGCTAAGTTGCAGTAACCAAGGATGGCCACTACACATTGAATTGAGCATTCTTCATCTATTTCAATTCATTGTGCATGTGCCAGAGCCATGGTAAAGGCAAAGACCTGTCTGGTGGAATTGCCAGGTGTTGGCATCACATCACTCTAATATTGCTGACCTAACCTGAGGACGGACCATCAAAATGTTTTGACAGAAAAAAAGCCTTTAACCCATGAGCTGCAATACCAGGCATAGTTATATGTATAATAAGAAATTATTCATAATAATTGATACAGGGCAGACATATGCCACAACATTGTATGCTCAAATTGGTCCCTATCCCTATTGGGGCTCACAATTAAAATTCACATATCAGTATGTTTTTTGAGTGTGGGAGGAAACTATGCAAACATGGGGAGAAAATACAAACTCCTTGCATAAAATATGCACTGCATTTGGTAAAACAGTGGAGAGGAAGTGGTCCCAATAATAGTACCCCACTCATTACACTAAGGATACATCATCAATGTATATCCTTATAAAATACCTTTAACAAATTGTACAGTTTGACCTACTAAAGTATTCAGTATCAAGGGACTGGCATTCCCATTGTTCCCTGGCAGATTGTCACTTAGTTGGTATTCATGGCACTTTATGGCTGTATATGTAACTATTTGCACTTGCACTTTCAACTAATAGAGCTTGCTTTTCGCAACTGTTTGCTATTGTACCATCATGTTTGTTGGTTATGCTTTGCACGTTGCTTTTGTCATTCATTTGTTTTATTACTGTATTGTTATCACTGCTCTGGATTAACAGGAGAGCACCCTTTTTCCTTTGCTCCGATTGTCCTATTTTATATATTGCAATGGGATTATTGTGTTTTGAATAAATAAAATGTATACTCTTATGTTACATTTGAAGTCCCTGACAACATTTTTTGTAGTTTTTTTTGTTAAAGTATCCAGATTTGTATTTAATTGGTACTCCTGTGGAAAACAATTATTTTAAAATCAACTGCCAAGGTGCAAAAAAGTTAAACATATTTGTAAATTCAACAGCAAGAAAGTTGTCAGCTCGCTGGGGGCAGGATGCACAGTCCAACTCTCGACAAGCAGAAGAAGGAAAAGTGGAACGGCCGGCACACTTAAAACGCCAAGTTTATTGCAGCTTTAAAATCATCAGGAACAAGGGGAACAAACAGTTAACATGCACGGTTGACGCATTTAGAGTCTACAACTCTTTACCGAAACCTATAGCATAACACAATTGTAACATATTTATAGTCAGGGGGCGGGAAGGGGAGTAGACAGTGATGGTCAACACCTGTTGAGGTATTAACCCCCTGTGGACTTTCACTGAGCGCTCTCACGCCTCTTATATACCACAATCAACTGGGAAAACTGGATGACTGGATGTCCTGGCTAGTCTGCAACATCGAGTCGTTGTATACATCTTTACTCCACACGTACAGGCCGTCTCAGATATTATGAACCAATTTTCACTATACAATTCGGAGTTGCAAGGTTTGATTCTGGATGTTTTGCGGTATGTGCTGTCACATATTTTTTTTATGTATGAAAATATTTTCTATTTACAAAAAACAGGAACCAATATGGGGGCTAAGTCCTCTCCAACTGTAGCAAATTTGTTTTTTGGTACGAAAACCAGTATATTTTCAGTGAAACCAATCCATTCTTGGACCACATAAAGTGGTTTGGCAGATATGTGGACGATATTGTTGTCATGTGGATGGGTACAGAATTCAAAGCATTGGATTTTGTCAGCTCCATGAACAACAATGTCCACAATCTCCGTTTCACTTACCAGTGGCATAAGAATCATGTTCCATTTCTTGATGTTACTTTAACAGCCAACATACCACATGCCACAAAAACGTTGTCCTTTTCCAATGCACATTCTAACAAAACTTAAAAAATCTGAGATTTTCTTAATTATGATTCCTGTTTTGTAATATACAAAGTAACATGTTCCACTTGCAACTTGATATATATTTGTTCTACTAAAATAAAAGTAAAAAAAAAAACGCATCCAGGAACATATTAGGGGTGCAACCAAATCACTTAATGTGAATGTGTCCAACGTATCACGTCACTTTCAGTTCATGCCGGTGACGTTTCCTGCATGCGTCTTTTTGCCATTGAAAGAGTCCATTAGCAAATCAGAAAAGGCAACTGGCTGAAGGCACTTAGAGACCAGGAGACCCTGTGGATATATGGATTTGATTGTTTCCAGCTAAAAGGGTGGAAAAACCATGCTGAATTATTTTTTTTCATTACTAGGAAATTGCTGCTTTTTGTTTTATACTTGTCTCTGAAACAGATATTATTGTTTTTATATTTGTTTCCTATTTTATACTTGTTCAGATGATGTGGTTTTCCCAGTTGATATTGGCATGTAAGAGGTGTGAGAGCGCCCAGTGAAAGTCCACAGGGGGTTAATACCCCAACACGTGTTGACTAGAGATGAGTTAATTGATGATTCACCAAATTACCCCCCCCCCCCCCCCCAAAAAAAAAATCGATTCGATCCGAATAAATTATTGGCAAATTTTTATTAGAAATGTATTTTTTGAATAATGGGAGCTGTAGTACCTGTACTAATAAACAGATCACCCTGGGTGTCACTCCTGACACCCGATGCAATTGCCTTTCTATTGCAGAGATGGAGCGGCTTTCTCCTGCGCTTGCATCTCTGCACTATACTCCGGCCGGCCAGTATCACAACTCTCTGCCGGAAATATGAATAATAGGTATATATACGGCATATACTCATACTATAGTGGGACCAGAGAAGAGCGGTCGGCCGCATCTATACATTAAACAGGACGATTGCATCAAGTGTCAGAATTGACACCCACTGCGATCTGTCTATTAAGGCAGGTACTACAGCTCCCAGCATGGAGCAGAGTGTGCTCCATGTTGGGAGTAGTAGTATCTGCAGTTAAGGACAGATCACAGCAAGTGTCACTCCTGACACCCGATGAGATCGTCCTATCTATTGCAGAGATGCCAGCACAGGAGAAAACCACTTGCATCTATACATTATACAGGACCATCGCAGGGGGGTCGCAAATGAAGAAATTTGTTATTTCGAATCAAGTGGAAGTTCGAATTCGGTCTGAATCGAATTTTTCATGAAATTCGGAATGAATCTGACTTAGTCCGGTTTGATTCGCTCATCTCTAATGTTGACCGTAACTGTCCACTCCCCCTCCCGCCCTCTGACTATAAATATGTTACAATTTTGTTATGCTATAAGTTTCGTTAAAGAGTTGTAGACTTGAAACGCGTCAACCGTGCATGTTGACTGTTTGTTCACCTCTTTCCTAATGACATTAAAGCTGCAATAAACTTGGAGTTTTAAGTGTGCTTGCCATTTCACTTTTCCTTCTTATATTTGTAAATGACTTCTATTAAAAAATCGTAATCCTTCCAGTACTTATCAGCTGCTGTATGCTCCAAAGTTGTATAGTTCTTTTCTGTCTGACCACAGTGCTCTCTGCTGACACCTCTGTCCATGTCAGGAACTGTCTAGAGCAGAAGAGATTTGCTATGGGGATTTGCTCTTGTTCTGGACAGTTCCTGACATGGACAGAGGTGTCGGCAGAGAGCACTGTGGTCAGACAGAAAAGAACAACTCAATATCCTCTGTAGTATACAGAAGCTGATAAGTATTGGAAGGATTACGATTTTAAATAGAAGTAATTTACAAATCTGTATTGCTTTCTGGCACCAGTTGAGTTAAAAAAATGTTTTCCATCAGAGTACCCCTTTAATAACAGGCAGAACCCATCAGACTGCTGGTCAGTAATTAAAGAAGTATTTGAATAAAACTAATATACAACTTACGAAGCTTGGCTAATGAGATGTTTTTAGATGCCATTAGGAATGATTAATGAGTCAGAAGATAAGTAGCAAGCATCTCATCTGTAATAGGGAAAGAACAAGCAAATCATTAAAGGAAATTAATTACATGTATGTGCTTTCGAGATATATCAGCTATATTTTCAATATAGAGAATATTTGTGTAATATACAACACATGCAAACATTCCTGCTATCCAAAAGAAGCAAAAACAAGTGACAATTCCAAAGATGTACTGCTAGATCCTCCCCCCCCACCACCACCACCGCCACCACCCCCACCCCGATGATATTGCTATGGGAGGTGTGTTCTGTACTTTCACATTATTATTATTATTATTATTATTATTATTAAGCTTCCTATGGGTCTAACTGACCTACATACCAACTTTACCAAGATACTGGTTCATTTCCACAGGTATAAGAGATCTTGCAAGGTTATATTTAAAGATTAGTCATAACATGTAACTATATAAAAAAAAACAGCTTGTTTCAATAATGGATACTGTTAATAAGTGGTGTCTGATACATGGTGGAATGTTGAGCCCCATTTACTCCTTTTGGGACATGACATGCCACCATTTATGAGATGTTCCACACTGTTTGAATTGGGCCCCCTGCATGTGGGTCACCGAGCTGTTGGCAGCTAACAATATTTTTGTTCTTGAGTATTACCAGTGATGCCATGACATTAATAGATCTTGAACATAGGGTTAAAACCATATCACTGGTAGTTGATATTAGAGTAAAATACCCATTATTTTGACAAATTTTTACTAGGCTTTCTCCCTTTTAATACTCACTATGGCTCAATATCATCTATTGCATTTGAAAGTGGATCATGACCTACAAAAGACTGGAGACCTCTGTTTTACAGAGTTTCAATAGAAATCAATATATCTGGCAGCTTGGGATATGACTGCATAGAATCAAGGCATTGAGTTCATCACAAGCAAATGCTTCTGTTTTATTTATTGTACAGGGTAAGACACATACCCAGAACAGGTTTTTGCAAAACAATAAAATAAAAAAATAAAACATCATATATTTCTAATGCAAACATGTATTATTGAAGAAATAAGATAAGATATAAGGCTTCGGGCTTGGTGGGCCATATCTTTCAGAAATGATTAGGATTTAATCCTGGTGTAAGTTGGATATTATATAGTTCTGTATGGACCTAAAAGAACATTTTTCTCTCATTCTGTCTCTACAGCAAACATTCTGACGGTGATCATCTTGTCCCAGCTCGTAGCCAGAAGACAGAAGTCCTCCTACAACTATCTCTTGGCCTTGGCTGCAGCAGACATCATGGTACTATTCTTCATTGTGTTTGTGGACTTCCTTTTAGAGGACTTTATCCTCAACAAGCAGATGCCTCAAATACTGAACAAGGTGATTGAAGTCCTGGAGTTTTCTTCCATACATACATCCATTTGGATTACAGTCCCACTAACCATCGATAGATATATAGCAGTTTGCCACCCTCTGAAATATCATACTGTTTCCTTTCCAGCTCGTACGAGGAAAGTCATTGTAAGTGTGTACATCACTTGCTTTTTGACTAGCATCCCATACTATTGGTGGCCCAACATATGGACCGAGGATTACACAAGCACATCTCTACATCACATCCTTATCTGGATACATTGTTTCACAGTCTACTTGGTCCCATGTTCGATTTTCTTCGTTCTAAATTCCATCATTGTCTACAAGCTCCGTAGGAAAAGCAATTTCCGGCTTCGAGGATACTCCACGGGCAAAACCACCGCTATTTTGTTTACAATAACATCTATCTTTGCCATCCTTTGGGCACCACGAATAATTATGATACTTTACCATCTGTATGTATCTCCTATAGACAATAGTTGGCTGGTGCACATAGTAACAGACATTGCCAACATGTTAGCACTCCTAAACACTGCAATTAATTTCTTCCTCTATTGCTTTATAAGTAAAAGGTTTCGCACAATGGCTGCCGGGACACTCAAGGCGTTTTTTAAATGCCAGAAACAACCAGTTCAGTTTTATACAAATTATAATTTCTCCATAACCAGTAGCCCTTGGATTTCGCCTGCCAATTCTCACTGTATTAAAATGTTTGTGTATCAGTATGACAAGAATGGTAAACCGGTGAAAATCTCCCCATGAGGCACTGGTGCCATTGGTGGTTTGAGAATACAGCTGAAAGAAAAAGCTTGTAATAATAGTTTTTTTGCACTTAAGTGCATAGGCGCTTTCCAAAGGCCATATCATTTAACGTCACTGGTGACAGCGAGCACAGGAGTGACAGCTGAAGTGTTCTTGAGATCCAGGATGAAGCTAAGGGCACTAAGTCGAATGTTGATGTTGAAGCCTAGTATGACTCCAGTAGACAAAGTGACGGGAGTTTGATGGCTTCTCTTTACCTGCTGAATAATATTTACATATTCTATATGCCATTTACATGCAGTAGTGCAATACAACGTTTTCGAGACATCTTTTAAAGACACTCGATGGTGCTTAGATTAACCAATAAACCCATAGAGTTAACAGCTACTGCCATTTAATCCATCTCACCCCATGTATATTTGGGATTTGAAATATTAGTTAGCTATGTGATCTTGCATTACAAGATATTACAATAATATAGCAACTAGATCATACACCGTAAACCCACTGGAGTGTTTATATAGGATAAATAACTTTCTAGTTTATCGCTTTTTACTGCTTTTTTGATATGTCAGATGTAACAGTGTGTTTTGTGAATGGCTTGACCTGCAACTTATGCTGTACAATACCTTATGTGAGCTATGCGTGCATACAACCTGCAAAACATATTCAGCAGTGCCATCATTTGTACATTGCATCGACTTGAATTATTCATGAAGGTATTATTTAAAACAGGGGGAAAAAAGGACGGTTATTTCAGCGCAATCCATTAATGCTGCCACACTTTTCATTACTTCCTCTGGTGCATACACAGTACAACTTTGACTGGTTGTTAAACAAGCCTTAGTAAGGTCAAAGTCAATCTCTTTTACCTTAATAGTGATTGCAAAAAATACAAAGCACAATGAGCAAAAACAACAATTTCCACCGAGAACAACATCTGCAATATCTACCCTAGGACTAGGTGTATGCTTATGGGATCTTTTTTTTTTTCTTTTTTACTATACTTAATCTTTGAAGCATAATGATTAATCATGTTAACTCCACTAAATTTGTACAGTTTTTCTTCCAATATGTGCACATTGCATTTATCTAACAATTTGTTTGAAATATTGTATTTCTCTTATTTTCATCCATGTACATTCATAATTGATTTTCTATAAGGTCAATGATATGTACATATAATAGTTTTCTGTGAAGTAAAAAAAAAAAAGGAAAAATAAATGTAGACCTTTTTTTGGGGATCAGAGAGTTTGCGCAACCCTTAAGCCATGGTTGAAGGTCTTTGGAGGACAGCAAGAGCTGTCACGTTTACAGTATGGATTAGAGTAATTGTAAGGATTCCCCAGGAGGGTGAGATATTTTAAGGGTTCCTCCCCCACAGTAATAGAGTTTGGAATGACTACTATAGGCCTTACTTAACAGACATATCTTAGGCCTTATCTTTTAGTATAGGCCTTACCTTGTGAGCAATCTATAGGTTTTACCATGTAGGCCTTACGTTAGTGTATTAGTATATTCTGCCTTATAGTTCAGTTTTACATCTTTTACCATGTGTTCCTTATCAGCTGCCTGTTTTAGCTTACAGAAAACAAATGGGAATGTTTTGGACACCTGCAATGCAGCACAATTTACTCATTGAGCGTCAATGGAAGTCTTCTTTTATGGATTATTCCATCCCTATTTTAACTTAATAGTGGTTCTGTATATTCCTAACCTTAACCTTTTACAGGTTTACTTATATGTATGTCCACAAAGCGGCTTTGTCTGTATTAATGGTTGTTGCTACTTGCTGTATAGCTTTAGTACATTATATGTGCTGCAAACCAAAATAGTGAAATGCACTTTGAAAACTTTAGTTACATGAGTATTGTAGTTGTCATGGGTGTCAAATAATTTAATCATGCTTAAAGTGACTGTCCAGTCATGGGATTAAATGGGAATGTAAGGAAGTACTTAAAGGCGATAGTTACCTGCTATTCATTTTCCTTATTTGCTGTATTGGCTGCAATTCATTTGTCTCGTTTTGAGCAGATCTGAGATTTGTGACTACAGTTAAATTACAATGCCTACAGGGAGGCTGAGGTAGTCTGAGACACGCCTCCTGTCTCCTGATTGGTTCAAGCTGCTGCTCCCTCCCTCCTTCTGCAGTTTGTGAGATTGGCTACTGTGTGTATACAGAAGTCTATCACAAGCTCAGCCGTACACCTGGAGCAGATTTCCATTACAAAAGGACTAAGAGTATTAAAGGAGTACTTCAGTAAATCAAAATATATCCCCTATCCACAGGATAGGGAATAAGTGTCTGGTCCCAGCGATCGGACCCACACAATCTCCAGGATAGGGTCCCTCTCACCATGTGCATGGAGACGCTTGTCGGCACGCACTCCATGCACTGGGAGAGATAGAGGTGCTGTACTTGAGTATCACTCCTATAGCGAATGCAAGAAGCACATGCTGACACTCTGTTCCATGCACATGGAGACATGGGGCCTAATTCTGGAGATTGTCCCAGCAGTTGGATCCCATGTGATCACATCCTTATCACCTATCCTGTGAATAGGGTATTTGTTTTGAAGTAATTGAGTATCCTTTCAAGCTGCCAGTGAGAAAAAAGATTATCAGGTAATTGTAACACATACATTGGAGGAATGGAGAGTCATTTTAAAAATTCTCTATTACCGTCATCCAATATAGGCAGTCATGTTATAGCTGTTATGCACTGGCATCACTCGGAAATGGCTGCAAGCAATGACCATAGGTACAATAAAAGTGCATACACATGATAAATTGTGAACCGTTGCTTTCGTAGAATGGCATTGATATACTGGCAATAATACATTGTGCAAAAATATACACACCCAGTGACATCTTGTCATAGGATAACATTCAAATGTCACCTTCAGCAGCGAACAATATGTTACATTCTCCCCCATGAGTATGAGCGAACCATTACACCCATGTTCTTTTCTTGTTTACTGATGGAATATAAGCTATTAGACAACATGTTGTATGGGCTGTATTTATATATGGGAATGTGAATGCTAAGTTATGTAGATGTAAATACTTATTACATTTAGTGCAATATAGCGATGCACTGCTGACGATTTTTGTAAACCATTTAACCTAGTTATTATTAAGGATGTATCAATACTTTATTTGATGCTGTATAAAGTAGGAATGTAATAAATTTATGATGTGCAATTTTACTGAGACGGAATGCAATCTTATAGAAACTTGTAAGGTCTCTTTCTTCTTACAGATTTCATAGATACATTTTTGTATTGAATATATTTAAGTGTTTTCAACTGATGTTTGTTTGTTTTTTCCTGACAATTCTAGCTTGAAGACCTTCTCCTTAGAGACACTTTTATTAATTTCAGGGAATTTAGGGCTTAATTATGTTGCCTGTTTTCACTTGTGTGAGCTTAGTAGGTTGTCTGGAATTACAAATAAAATCTACTTTTGTAATAGATGTGGAGTGACGACTGACTTCTTTACTTGCAATGCTCTTGTGGTACTGCTTAAAATATCATAAAATGATGTGTAAAGAGTGTCCTAGAGGACATAGCCTATCGGTGAGGAACACAAACAGCCCAAGCATTTCAATTACTGTGTAATACTTCAATTCTCCTGTGGTAGTGCTGTTGGGAGCATGAACACTTGCTGTTGGATTCCCCCACAAGAATGGGTAGTGTACCTCTTGGTAAGAGATCACTGACTGCTAGACATGCCTCTAAGGTAGTGATTCCCATTCCCGTCAAGCCATTTCCCGGGTACCGCAACGCTCTGGCAATTTTTTTTATTTTTTTAAACTCCCGCCCCAGCCTGCGCGCCTGTGAATCACGGCGTCGCAGGGGGGAAGGGAAGCCTGCGTGTGCATTACGTGTACATGCACACTATGCACACAGCGTCCCCCCTGCGGTGCCGTGAGTGAGTCATATACGCGCAGTCCGGGAAGGGGATATATGCAATGGGGATGGCACGCCAGACCATTCTCCCGGCCCCAGGGCCATTTTCCCAGCCCTAGGAGCATCCATCCTCCCGGCCCCAGGAGCATCCATCCTCCTGGCCGAAGGAGCATCCATCCTCCCAGCCCCAGGTCCATCCTCCCAGCCCCAGGACCATCTTCCAATCCTGCTGCAGAAGGACATTTAAAAACAGCTCAGCTTAATTAAGGTACTGCACCCTCTTCCCTCACCCCTGTCCACCCCCCTTTGTCACCCCTCTGTTACCCCCCTTTCACCTTTTTCCACTTTTTCCACTTTCCTGTCATCCATGTCCACCTTGTCCGCCCCTGTCACCCATGTTTACCACCCCTCTGACCACCCCCCAGTCTACCCATGTACACTCCTCTACACCCCCAACATCCCTGTTACCCATGTACGCCCCTCTGTCACCCTCTATGCCCCCCTGTCACCCATGTACACTCTTCTACACCCATGTACACTACTCTGTCAACCCCTATGCCCCTGTCACCCATGTACACTCTTCTACAACCATTTGTCACCCATGTATACTCCTCTACACCCCCAACACCCCTGTTACCCATGTATACCCTTCTGTCACCCCATACGCCCCCTGTCACCCATGTACACTCTTCTACACCCCTCTGTTACCCCTTTGCACCTATACACCCCTGTATTCCTCTTCACTTGTAAAAGGAGAATCTGGAGGCTGATGCAGGAAGAGTGAGGAGCCAAATAGGTTTGTTTTGCAGGTTTAACAGTGAAGAATTGTGGCTGGAAGAAATCGTTATGATGATTCCTCGTAGAAGAGAAAGAAACAACTCTGATTTTAGAAGATGTCACTTGTGAGTTGCTGTATAAAGCAGCACTGTAATTGCATTGCGGCTGTTAACTGGACCATGGTTTTAGGTGATATGCAACGGTTTTGGGTCCGGTCAGAAAACCGTATACCAGGCAAAAATGAGCCAACCGGAGTCAGCGTTTGACTCCGGTCAGCTCATTGAAATGAATGGGGTTCGGGCTGGATCCATCTGGGATACGGGAGCACTCGGTCTTTGCTCCCCCCAGCCATGTCCGGTTCCCATACACTACACAAAAGTAGCATGAACCCAGCCTAAGATTTTGTCCAGTTGAGAGACTCTAAAAGGGGGTGCATCATTTAACTCAGAGAATCAGAATAGTTCAGAATTTTTTGCGCCGTGATCTGTAGTTTCTTTTGTACCATTTTTGCGTATATGTGTCTATTTGATTGATATATATATATATATATATATATATATATATAAAACCAAAGAATAAGTTGGCCAGCACTATTTGATTCCAAACTATTGTATAGACCTGGCTCACAGGTGCAAGCTGCTGGGCTAAATATACAGCAACAGGAGAATACAGCAGCACACTGCTAGCACAAAGATATAGATAAAACATGAGTATATAGAAAAAACATGAGTATATAGATAGAACATGAAAAGCTATACAGCTGTAGTGCAATAAATGAAAATATGAAGCTATGAAATTATGAGGTACTTAGCTTGCGAATTTGGCGGCCAAATAGCGTGGACCGTCCCACCAAGGTAAGGTGACCTCATTCTGGGACGGACCCTACACTATGAATATGCCTCTGTTTGAACAGTTCAACAGGCATTGCAAGGTCTGAAACATTCAAGGCACCTTATATACACCTAATAGAGGTGGGTGGGGTGCAGGAGCCAACATGGAGGTAGCCACTCCCCCGTATGTGTAATACAACCAAAGAATAAGTTGGCCAGCACTATTTGATTCCAAACTATTGTATAGACCTGGCTCACAGGTGCAGGCTGCTGGGCTAAATATACAGCAACAGGAGAATACAGCAGCACACTGCTAGCACAAGGATATAGATAAAACATGAGTATATAGATAAAACATGAGTATATAGATAGAACATGAAAAGCTATACAGCTGTAGTGCAATAAATAAAAATATGAAACTATGAAATTATGAGGTACTTAGCTTGCGAATTTGGCGGCCAAATAGCGTGGACCGTCCCACCACGGTAAGGTGACCTCTTTCTGGGACGGACCCTACACTATGAATATGCCTCTGTGTGAACAGTTCAACAGGCATTGCAAGGTCTGAAACATCCATGGCACCTTATATACACCTAATAGAGGTGGGTGGGGTGCAGGAGCCAACATGGAGGTAGCCACTCCCCTGTATGAGGTCACCTTACCGTGGTGTGACGGTCCACGCTATTTGGCCGCCAAATTCGCAAGCTAAGTACCTCATAGTTTCATATTTTCATTTATTGCACCACAGCTGTATAGTATCTATATACTCATGTTTTATCTATATATGTTACGCCGAGGGCTCCGGGTCCCTGCTCCTCCCCGGAGCGCTCACGGCGTCTCTCTCCCTGCAGCGCCCCGGTCAGACCCGCTGACCGGGAGCGCTGCACTGACATTGCCGGCGGGGATGCGATTCGCATTGCGGGACGCGCCCGCTCGCGAATCGCATCCCAAGTCACTTACCCGTCCCGGTCCCCCGCTGTCATGTGCTGGCGCGCGCGGCTCCGCTCTCTAGGGCGCGCGCGCGCCAGCTCTCTGAGACTTAAAGGGCCAGTGCACCAATGATTAGTGCTTGGCCCAATTAGCTCAATTAGCTTCCACCTGCTCCCTGGCTATATCTACTCACTTCCCCTGCACTCCCTTGCCGGATCTTGTTGCCTTGTGCCAGTGAAAGCGTTTAGTGTTGTCCAAGCCTGTGTTACCTGATCTCCTGCTATCCATATTGACTACGAACCTTGCCGCCTGCCCCGACCTTCTGCTACGTCTGACCTTGCCTCTGCCTAGTTGTTACGCCTAGCGCTCCGGGTCCCCGCTCCTCCCCGGAGCGCTCACGGCGTCTCTTTCCCTGCAGCTCCCCGGTCAGTCCCGCTGACCGGGAGCGCTGCTCTCTCATGGCCGTTGGGGATGCGATTCGCACAGCGGGACGCGCCCGCTCGCGAATCGCATCCCAGGTCACTTACCCGTTCCCGTCTCCTGCGGTCATGTGCTGGCGCGCGCGGCTCCGCTCTCTAGGGCGCGCGCGCGCCAGCTCCCTGAGACTTAAAGGGCCAGTGCACCAATGATTGGTGCCTGGCCCAATTAGCTTAATTGGTTCCCACCTGTTCCCTCCTTATTTCTAGTCTCCTCCCTTGCACTCCCTTGCCGGATCTTGTTGCCCTAGAGCCTAGTGAAAGCGTTTTTGTGTGTTTATACCCTGTATACCAGAACTTTGCTATCTCCCCTGACTACGAACCTTGCCGCCTGCCCCCGACCTTCTGCTACGTCCGACTTTGCTTCTGCCTACTCCCTTGTACCTCGCCTATCTTCAGTATCTTCAGCAGCCAGAGAGGTGAGCCGTTGCTAGTGGATACGACCTGGTCACTACCGCCGCAGCAAGACCATCCCGCTTTGCGGCGGGCTCTGGTGAAAACCAGTAGTGTCTTAGAACCGGTCCACTGGCACGGTCCTCGCTATCCCTCTCTGGCACAGAGGATCCACTACCTGCCAGCCGGCATCGTGACAGTAGATCCGGCCATGGATCCCGCTGAAGTTCCTCTGCCTGTTGTCGCCGACCTCCCCACACTGGTCGCCCAGCAAGCCCGACAGATTGCCCAACAAGATCACCAGCTGTCGTACTTGACCACCATGACTCAGCAACTCCAGTCGCAGCTACAGCAGATTCAGTCTCAGCTACAGCAGCAGCAACCATCTCCTCCGCCAGCTCCTGCACCTCTTCCGCAGCGAGTGGCCACTCCTAGCCTCCGCCTGTCTTTGCCGGACAAATTTAATGGGGACTCTAAGTTTTGCCGTGGCTTTCTTTCCCAATGTTCCCTGCATCTGGAGATGATGTCGGATCAGTTTCCTACTGAAAGGTCTAAGGTGGCTTTCGTAGTCAGCCTTCTGTCTGGAAAAGCCCTGTCATGGGCCACACCGCTCTGGGACCGTGATGACCCCGTCACTGCCTCTGTACACTCCTTCTTCTCGGAAATTCGAAGTGTCTTTGAGGAACCTGCCCGAGCCTCTTCTGCTGAGACTGCCCTGCTGAACCTGGTCCAGGGTAATTCCTCCGTTGGCGAGTACGCCATACAATTCCGTACTCTTGCTTCTGAACTTTCCTGGAATAATGAGGCTCTCTGCGCGACCTTTAAAAAAGGCCTATCCAGCAACATTAAAGATGTTCTGGCCGCACGAGAGACTCCTGCTAGCCTGCATGAACTCATTCATCTAGCCACTCGCATTGACATGCGTTTTTTTGAGAGGCATCAAGAGCTCCGCCAGGAAAAAGACTTAGATCTCTGGCCACCTCTCCCACAGTCTCCACTGCAATCTGCGCCTAGGCCTCCCGCCGAGGAGGCCATGCAAGTGGATCGGTCTCGCCTGACCCTGGAAGAGAGGAATCGCCGTAAGGAAGAGAATCTTTGTTTGTACTGTGCCAGTACTGAACATTTTCTGGTGGATTGCCCAATCCGTCCTCCACGTCTGGGAAACGCACGCTCACACTCAGCTCTCGTGGGTGTGGCGTCTCTTGATGCCAAGTCGGCTTCTCCACGTCTCACGGTACCTGTTCGGATTTCCACTTCAGCCAGCTCTCCCCTCTCAGCCGTGGCCTGTCTGGACTCTGGAGCTTCTGGAAATTTTATTCGGGAGTCCTTTGTGAATAAATTCCATATTCCGGTGACCCGTCTTGTCAAGCCACTCCGCATCTCCGCGGTCAACGGAGCCAGGTTGGACTGTACCATACGTTTCCGCACGGAGCCCCTTCTTATGAGCATCGGATCTCACCACGAGAGGATTGAACTTTTGGTCCTCCCCAATTGCACCTCGGAAATTCTCCTTGGACTTCCCTGGCTTCAACTTCATTCCCCAACCCTGGATTGGTCCACTGGGGAGATCAAGAGTTGGGGGTCCTCTTGTTCCAAGAACTGTCTAAAACCGGTTCCCAGTAACCCTTGCCGTAACTCTGTGGTTCCTCCTGTATCTGGTCCCCCTAAGGTCATTAAGGACTCTGCCTGCCACAGGAAATGCCCCTCCCCCCCTCCCAGTTCCATCAGGCAAGCTTCTGTGTCCCCTCATGGCCCTCCTCCTGGTGTCACACTGCCCCGTGCCAGGTCCCGCCCTCTGCCCTCTCTCCCCATTCCTACTCCTGCGGTTCTGCCTGCCGTTGAGGAATCCCTCCATCCTTTCCCGGTGTCCTCATCCCAGGGGAGGCAGTTACCCGATAAAGAGAAGGGGAGACCTAAGGGGGGGGGTACTGTTACGCCTAGCGCTCCGGGTCCCCGCTCCTCCCCGGAGCGCTCACGGCGTCTCTTTCCCTGCAGCTCCCCGGTCAGTCCCGCTGACCGGGAGCGCTGCTCTCTCATGGCCGTTGGGGATGCGATTCGCACAGCGGGACGCGCCCGCTCGCGAATCGCATCCCAGGTCACTTACCCGTTCCCGTCTCCTGCGGTCATGTGCTGGCGCGCGCGGCTCCGCTCTCTAGGGCGCGCGCGCGCCAGCTCCCTGAGACTTAAAGGGCCAGTGCACCAATGATTGGTGCCTGGCCCAATTAGCTTAATTGGTTCCCACCTGTTCCCTCCTTATTTCTAGTCTCCTCCCTTGCACTCCCTTGCCGGATCTTGTTGCCCTAGAGCCTAGTGAAAGCGTTTTTGTGTGTTTATACCCTGTATACCAGAACTTTGCTATCTCCCCTGACTACGAACCTTGCCGCCTGCCCCCGACCTTCTGCTACGTCCGACTTTGCTTCTGCCTACTCCCTTGTACCTCGCCTATCTTCAGTATCTTCAGCAGCCAGAGAGGTGAGCCGTTGCTAGTGGATACGACCTGGTCACTACCGCCGCAGCAAGACCATCCCGCTTTGCGGCGGGCTCTGGTGAAAACCAGTAGTGTCTTAGAACCGGTCCACTGGCACGGTCCTCGCTATCCCTCTCTGGCACAGAGGATCCACTACCTGCCAGCCGGCATCGTGACACTAGTCCTTCTGTCCCACGCCTTCTCAGCAGTCAGCGAGGTTGAGCCGTTGCTAGTGGATACGACCTGGTTGCTACTGCCGCAGCAAGACCATCCCGCTTTGCGGCGGGCTCTGGTGAGCACCAGTAGCCTCTTAGAACCGGTCCACCAGCACGGTCCACGCCAATCCCTCGCTGACACAGTGGATCCACAACCTATAAGCCGAATCGTGACAATATACTCAAGTTTTATCTATATCTTTGTGCTAGCAGTGTGCTGCTGTATTCTCCTGTTGCTATATATATATATATATATATATATATATATATATATATTTTTTTTTTTTTTTTTTTTAATGTTTAAGCAATTCACTGTACAGGATCATTTACATTATATTTTGGTCGTTCGGACATTTACAAATGCTGCGATACCACATATGTTTTTCCTATTTTAGAAGCAATAAATAATGGATGCTAAAAGCTTTGTGTAGCCAATTCCATGTATGCCTGCATTCACGGGGACGTGACTTCATGGCCACGCTCCCAAGTGATATCACGTCACGCCCCTCCATTCATGTCTATGGGAGGGGGCGTGATGGCCCCAGCGGCGGGATAAGATGTATAAAGCCAGAATACCCCTTTAAATGTAATTCATTCCTTTTTTTTTTACCATAAAACCAAACATAAATTATTTAAAATTTACTAAAACAATCAACAGGTCAGGAGAGGCTACAGGCCCTCTGAAAAACATGATATGAGTTTACATCTGTATTGTCACATGATGAGAGGTTACACATGTAAAGGGTGCACATTAAGCTATGTGAAAGTCAACCATGAAAGATGATATGTCCTGGTCTCACATTGCACTTGGACATGACCCAAGCAAATGTAATGATGTTTTCTATGCAGGTATGTTTTCTTCAAAAACAGAATGAATAATCATTAGTGGTTGGTTTATAATCAAGCAATTTCCCCATCTATCTACCCATATCCTTGTCACTGTATGTAAAGCTTTACCTCCATAACAATTGGTAGAACTGCAAGGCTCAAGCAGTATCAAAACAAACTCGGTCCACAGGATGCACAGTTACTATGGTGGGTATTTACATTAACATGTTTTTAAAAAAAAATACAGTTTTTCTTTTATTTCAGGTTGAAAAAAATATATAAATAAATATTTCATAAATGTAACAATTTCTATATGATGTTTGCTTCAGTTGTATTTTTTTTTACATATAATAGTTTTATATGGCTTCAAAAACACAAGCCCTATCCGGGAGTGTGACCTTCATCGGGGTATTCCCTGATTCTAGACCTCCTTTCTGTGGAGAAAAGCTTGGCCCATTATGATTATGTGATAGGACCAGCGTAACTGTAAATAGGGGATTGATGAAGAACCCTATAAAAACACTAAGGCCCTTTACACATCATAGTTACACATCAGGGATATACATTGGAAAAAAAATACCCCACCATACACAATATAACCATAAGGTTCAATGGGCCAAAGATGCTCTCATTGGATGAGATGTATCAAAACCTGTGTAGAGTAAGGGTGGTGCAGTTCCCCATAGAAACCAATCAGATCTTTTCTTTCATTTCCTAGAGGCCCTTTTAAAACTAAAAGAAGCAATCTGAAGCTATGGGTGAAAACCCTTTATACGGCAGTCACCAAAAGTCGGATGCCCTGGCTGGGGATAGCACGTTCTCCTTTACTACAGCACTGGGACCTCAGTGTGATTACACTTGTCCTCATCGCATGCACCCTCCATCCAGCCTCCATGTGTGCGGTGAGTTCTCAAAACAAGTGCTCGCTGAGGACCTGTGTGTCAACCACAAATAGGTCCCATCCCTGTAGTAAAGGAGATTTACATTAGGTACCCCTGGCCACGCCTATACGACTGTTGGTGACTGCTGAGTAAAGGGGTTTCTATGAACATCAAAGCTTCTATTAAGGAGGCAAAGGTAATGCTGCATTATAATTCTGCATTTAGCTGCATTCACATCAGGTTTTGTCCCTACGGCTGGCGGCTAGAAATTTTCAAAACCGGGCACTCCTGTATCCCAGCCCGACAGGCGCCGAATCTCATTCACTTAAAGAGTAGCTCCCACCAACTTTTTTTTTCCTTTCCCTGCCTATTGCCCATCTATCCCTAACCCCATTACTGCCTTGAATTTTTTATTTATTTACTATATTAAAAAGGCCTTTTTGTCTTCCTGGTAGTGTGCTCACTACCAGGCAGACTTCCCCAGCAGGCAGGACGTCACTGATGCCGGCTGGGGCCGACACTTCCGCCCTTAGTTCTTCTACACAGGGTGCCTCCAGCTGTTTCACCACTGCAACTCCCAGCTTGCCCTGATGTGGTAGCCCTTGGGGAGGGGGGTGTATGGTAGTGGTGGTATGGTATCGGTATATGAGGGGTTAATGTTAACCCTATAGTGCGTGACGCCAGGCTGAGGGCTGGTATGCTGAATCAATGTTCCGGCCTATCGCCGCCCTTCCCAGTAACGATATGTGCGTGAAATGACTGAAGGTCCACAAGAAGATTTAACTTGAACTTGAGCAACTTTACTTAAGTGCTTGAAGTATCCAAGTCACAGTAACAGTCTCATATAAACAGTCTTTAGCTTGCTTAGTGACTGACAGTTGTTGCGGACCTTGATATTTAAACAGTCTCTGAATTTAGGATAGATATTTGCAGATCCGTCTGGATTTAGGGGTATGATTAGGTCCGGTGATGCTGCAGAGTGTCTGGGAATTGATACACTCTATATTTAGAATTGTTCAACCGTTGCCGCAAGGCTCGGGCCTAACTCACTGCGTTAGTTGCTGTACAGGTCTTGCTTGATTGCTTGCCCAGGAACAAGAGAGAGAGAAGATGGCCGCCGCTCCCTTATATGGGCAGGGGGCGGGGCGAATCTGATTAGTCTGAATATCTGCCATTCACCATTACAGAGAGTAATGGGATTGCTTACGTCACAGGGCCTCCAAAGGTCCTTAAGCTTCATACCATAGAGTTCACCTAGTCACATGACCCGCAGGTCCTGCAATGCTATGGTACAGGTAATTAACCATTTATTTACAGCTATATCATTATATTTACATTAACCTTATATAAACCACTGGTCTATGAGTAGAAATAGAGGCGACATGGGGTAAACTACATTACAGGGATCCCTACCTCCTAGGGACTCTGGCTATGGGGACCCACACATACATAGGTACCGTATAGGATGCTGTAGCGGGACACCACACTGACATCTATTGGCTGTTAGGGCATGCTGGGAGTTGTAGTGGTGAAACAGCTGGAGGCACCCTGTGTTAAAAACAATATCTTTCCATGGCCGTGGCGCAACCCGAAACCCAAACGCCCAACACCCACCCACGAACACCGCTACCAGAACCCCGCCGCTCAACCCGCTCTCCCCCATACCAAAGTGCAGGACAGTCCGGTGTGAGGTGGAGACTGGATGCCGGGAGGCGGGACCGGCGTGCAAGGCCAGGGAGCAGGGGAGCCAATGCGCGCATCTGCTCTCAGCGCTCGCTCCCGCCTGTCTGATTGACAGGCAGGGAGCGAGCGCAGCCTGACTGAATTTGGACCGATTGCCCGGCCGGCATCGGTCAGAATTCAGGTGTGACATCACGGCAGGTTGCAGCCGGCCACTAGGAGGGAGAACCCTAGTGGCTGGTTTTCAAATGTAAATTAAAACATTTTTATAAAAAAAAAAAAAATAATAATTAAACTATATTAGAGATATGAAACAACTTACAATTGCGTGGTCTGCAATGGCAAGAGATACTCAACCCCAAGTGCAGTTGTGCACCTATACTGGGGTGGAGCTCCTGCACCTGTGGTCCGTTGCTATGGGCGATCCCCAGCATGAAAATATGCATACAATGGAGGATGCCTGCAAATGGTCACAAGTACCACAAAGGCATCCTACACATGATAAACGTGTGGATGCATGAAATTTAAACATTAGACAAATTCACCGATGTGGTCCAAAATAGCAGATGATCCTCAACCCCAAGTGCAGTTGTGCACTGTAAGCTGGGGTAGAGGTCTTGCATTTATGGACCACAATATAGGTTCACTGCTATGGTAGATGTAACAATGACATTAACTAACCCTCAAAACTGATGTTAAAATTGAGACATTAGCCAGTATATCCTTATATTAAGGACATACCTGAGCCTGCACACCAACGCCAAGGTTTCTTAGATGGTACGGGTCCTAACAACTAACCTACCTGTGCATGATAGGCAAAACCAGGAACCAAATTACAGCAGTATTAGGACTAGGCTTGTAGACTGCTCCCAGGTTAGCTCCAGTTCTATTTTGGACCACATCGGTGAATTTGTCTAATGTTGAAATTTCATGCATCCACACGTTTATCATGTGTAGGATGCCTTTGTGGTACTTGTGACCGTTTTCAGGCATCCTCCATTGTATGCATATTTTCATGCTGGGGATCGCCCATAGCAACAGACCACAGGTGCAGGAGCTCCACCTCAGTATAGGTGCACAACTGCACTTGGGGTTGAGTATCTCTTGCCATTGCAGATCACGCAATTGTAAGTTGTTTCATGTCCTTTTTATCATACCAGGTAGCATTAAGGTTTCACCTGTGAGGCTGGCACTATACCTAGCCAACCAGGGTGGGGCTCTTAGCCTGTCTCTCCCTCTCCCATTGTATGTGTGCATAGTCACACTGGAGTTAACCTGGGAGCAGTCTACAAGCCTAGGCCTAATACTGCTGTAATTTGGTTCCTGGTTCTGCCTATCATGCACAGGTAGGTTAGTTGTTAGGACCCGTACCATCTGAGAAACCTTGGCGTTGGTGTGCGGGCTCAGGTATGTCCTTAATATAAGGATATACTGGCTAATTTTAACATCAGTTTTGAGGGTTAGTTAATGTCATTGTTACATCTACCACAGTAGTCAACCTATATTGTGGTCCATAAATGCACGACCTCTACCCCAGCTTACAGTGCACAACTGCACTTGGGGTTGAGGATCATCTGCTATTTTGGACCACATCGGTGAATTTATATTAGAGATATGTTGCAGTACATAAGTACTACAACATATTAAAAAAAAAAAGTTAGTGACAGTGCCCATTTAAATTGGCCGACCAGAGTCACATAGTGAAATTTCCCAGCCGCACCCGGCAGCCTATAAGAGACACACAACTCAACTAATAAGGGGCATGGAACATCTTAGCTAGAGATGAGCAAACTTTTCAAAAATTTGATTCGGCTGATTCGCCGAATTTTCCCGAAAAGTTTGTTTCGATCTGAATTTGTTTGCGGCGAATCAATATTAAAAAAGGCTATTTCTAGCCTACATGCAGCCTCTATAGGGGATAGAACACTTTGCTGTGACCTAAAATGCATATGGAGTGTGCTGGGGTAGTGAAATAATACTGTTATTCAGAATAGCATGCAGATTACCGGCATCGCTCTTAGAATCACTGCCGCACAGCAGCACAATGACAGAGCCTGGTGGTGGCATCAGTGTCAGGAGACCATATAGTGACTGAATGACATAGCGTGGAGGTGTTAGCAGCATGAGGACACCATGTAGTGGCTGAATGGCACAGTGTGGAGGTGTTGGCAGCATGAGGACACCCTATAGTGGCTGAATGGCACAGCGTGGAGGTGTTGGCAGCATGAGGACACCATATAGTGGCTGAATGGCACAGCGTGGAGGTGTTGGCTGCATGAGGACACTGTATAGTGGCTGAATGGCACAGCGTGGAGGTGTTGGCAACATGAGGACACCATATAGTGGCTGAATGGCACAGCGTGGAGGTGTTGGCAACATGAGGACACCATATAGTGGCTGATTGGCACAGCGTGGAGGTGTGGGCCGAATGAGGACACCATATAGTGGCTGAATGACACAGCGTGGACATGTTGTCAGCAAGAGGAGACCAATTAGTGGCTGAATGGCACAGCGTGGAGTTGGCTGATGCACTAGTACACTACACACCAGGGCTTCACAATCCCCCCCCCCCCAAAAAAAAAAACACAATCCAAAAATTAGCTATCCAAAAACTAGAAATTTCCAGACCCAGGCCCCACCTCTGCGGCATCAGGAACCCATATATTGCCTGAAGGACACAGCCTGGAGTTGGCTGATGCACCAGTACACACCCGGGCTTCACAATTCACCCCCAAAAAATGCAAAATTTTATTGAAATTGTCTGACAAAAAAACTGTTTTTTTAAAAACAAGCGCATATACAGCAGTTCAGAAGACTCTATAATGCAGGACGGTGGACCACCAAAAGACATTCTTCTCAAAAATAATAAACCACACAATGTTTGAAATTTGGTTAAAAAAATTATAACATGTGTGTAAGCGCATCTGTCTCCAAAAGATCAGATCACAAAAGGATTCTAATCGCCAAAAATGATTAAGCAGAGTTAATCCCTCTCCATATATATATATTTTTTTTTCATTAAAAAATCACACGCAACAAGCATTCCGTTGTGTAGTGGTTAGCATTCTGCAAAATTCAATTTTATTACTGATAAAATTATCAGTAAATTTAACAATAACACTACCCAAGAGTGTGGTATTACCCCATACATTGCACCAGGAGCAGTCAGAAGTAGGCCTCAGCAGTACCCAAGAGGCTTTAATAACCCCTTACCTTGCCCGATCAATTGCAAGATCTATCAATAACAGGTGTGTTATGGCCTCAGATGTCCTGGGCCGCACTAGTGCTCCACTGAACGGATTAGCGTGTCTCTATCTTTCAAGGACAGGTGCGTGTTGCACGCTGAAACCAGTTCATGATAGGGATCTGGGATTGCAATTATTTAACCTTAAAACGAGAAATTACCAGTAAGTGAGGGTCATAAGCTGGCATTGATTAAGTCCCTGCCCTTTGTACACACCGCCCGTCGCTATAAGCGATTGGATTAGTTAGTGAGTTGGTTAGTGAGGTCCTCGGATCGGCCCAGGCGGAGTAGTAGAAGGCCCTGGCAGAGTGCCGAGAATTTAACGATCATTGTTGAAATTTGCATTAAGCATGTATTTAGCTACTGCTAAACATCCAAAAATTTAAGGCCCAAGGCCAGAGGCACCAGGGAGGCAAGTAGTTCCTGAAAGACACAGAATGAGTCTGGATCATGCATTTGCGGTACCCAAGAGGTTTTCATAACCCCTTACATTTAAAGATCAATGTTGACATTTGCATTAAGCATGTATTTAGCTACTGCTAAACTTCAAAAAATTATAGGCCCAAGGCCTGAGGCACCATGGGGGCAAGTAGTTTGTGAAAGACACAGAATGAGTCTGGAGCAGTCATTCGCAGTACCCAAGAAGGTTTCATAACCCCTTACATTTAAAGATCAATGTTGACATTTGCATTAAGCATGTATTTAACTACTGCTAAACTTCAAAAAATTATAGGCTCAAGGCCAGAAGCATCAGTTTTCCCCATATTAGGAGCATCGTTGTCCCCCAGATTAGGCAGCATAGATGTCACCCAGATTAGGCAGCATAGATGTCCCCCACATTAGGAGCATACTTGTCCCCCAGATTAGGCAGCATAGATGTCCACCAGATTAGGAGTTTAGTTGTCCCCCAGATTAGGAGCATAGTTGTCCCCCAGATAAGGAGCATAGTTGTCCCCCTGATTAGGCAGCATAGATGTCCCCCACATTAGGAGCATATTTGTCCCCCAGAGTAGGCAGCATAGAGGTCCCCGAGATTAGGAGCATACTTGTCCCCCAGATTAGGCAGAATAGATGTCCCCCACATTAGGAGCATACTTGTCCCCCAGAGTAGGCAGCATAGATGTCCCCCAGATTAGGAGCATACTTGTCCCCCAGATTAGGCAGCATAGATGTCCCCCACATTAGGAGCATACTTGTCCCCCAGAGTAGGCAGCATAGATTTCCCCCAGATTAGGAGCATACTTGTCCCCCAGATTAGGCAGCATAGATGTCCACCAGATTAGGCAGCATAGATGTCACCCAGATTAGGCAGCATAGATGTCCCCCAGATTAGGCAGCATACTTGTCCCCCAGATTAGGCAGCATAGATGTCCCCCACATTAGGAGCATATTTGTCCCCCAGAGTAGGCAGCTTAGATGTCCCCCAGATTAGGAGCATACTTGTCCCCCAGATTAGGCAGCATAGATGTCCACCAGATTAGGAGTTTAGTTGTCCCCCAGATTAGGCAGCATAGTTGTCTCCCAATCAGCGTGGGCCGGTCAGAGCCAATCAAAGGGCCGTATGTGGCAAGCGGGCCGTACAATGCCCAGGTCTGCCCCAGAGGGTTTCATAACCAACCACAATTGAGAACATTTTGTTGTAGGAGCATGGTCAATCTACTCAGACCCATCTGTCATTGGTGGCTGGAAATCCTGGCTGATCCATCCCTGATTCATCTTGACAAACGTCAGTCTCTCCACATTTTTAGTGGCAGACGAGTTCGCCTTGGGGTGACTATGGCCCCGGCCGCACTAAACACCCGTTCTGATGGCACCCTACTGGCCGGGCAGGAAAGCTTTTCCAGGGCAAACTCTGCTAGTTGCGGCCATAAATCGAGTTTGGCTGCCCAGAAGTCGAGCGGATCTTCAACGGTTGTTGGCAGGGTCATGTTGAGGTAAGCCACCACCTGCTGGTTCAGGTCCTGCTCCATGTCCATCTGCTGCTGATGAGTAGCTTCACTATGCGGCTGAAGGAAGCTACTCATCAGCGACTGTAGACTCAGACTGCTGCTGATTGAGCCGGTACTGCTCCTGCCACCCCTCCCTTCCCCAGCAGCCGTGGCAGTGGAAGGTGAGCGAAAAGGGCCCCCCGAGTCAGACCTGCGAGTGGATGGACAATGTGGCCAATAGGCATCGGCCAACCGACTATGTAGAAGCTCCCTGAAGAAGGTCAGTTTGCCTCCCTTTCAGTGTGTGTAAAAAAGGCCCCCATTCTGGGCAGGTAGCGAGGGTCTAATAAGGTGGAGATCCAGAAGTCATCACGCTGACGAATTTTGACAATTCGGGGGTCACTACGCAAGCAACTCAGCATGCATCGTGCCATTTGTGACAGTGACTCGCTGGGACTACCTGCCTCCATCTCCACTGCATACTGCCACGGTGTGTCTGGGTCCTCTGTTTTGCCTCCCTCGTAATAACCCTCCAGCTCCTCTGGCTGCTTCTGCTCCTCCTCTCCTTTCCAATGACCAGAAACACCGGCCATCTCGTCCACCGTAAACTGTGCTCCGCTCTGCCCCTCATCATCCTCCTCCAGTTCATCCCCCACAGGACTCATGTAGACTTCTGATGTAGGCGCAACGTCTCCATTGCCGTGACCAGCCATGTTTTCAATAATTTTTTTGAGTAAATGTAGGAGTGGAATTACGTCGTTCATGGCGTAATTCGAGTGACTAACAAAAAATGTGGCTTCCTCAAAGGGCCTCAGCAAACGACAGGTGTCACGTATGAGCTGCCACTCGTTCACATTGAAGTTACACAGGGGAGTACTCCTATCTGCTTGTATCATCAAAAAATTTGTGATGGCTTTTCTTTGTTCGTATAGTCTGTCCAACGTATGGAGGGTGGAATTCCAACGTGTGGCAATGTCACAAATGAGACTATGTTGTGGGATACCGTTCTGACACTGCAGCTCAAGCAAAGTGTGCTTGGCGGTGTACGAGTGGCTGAAGTGCATGCACAGTTTCCTTGCCATTGTCAGGACATCTTGCAAATGGGGTGAAGACTTGATGAACTTCTTGACAACCAGATTCAACACGTGTGCCATGAAGGGCGAATGGTTCACACTTCCTTGTCGCAGCGTGGCCACAATGTTCTTCCCATTGTCGGTCACCATGGTTCCCATTTCCAGATTTCGGGGAGTAAGCCATACTCGGATTTCTTCCCTAATGAACTTTAGCAGTTCCTCCCTGTGTCACTCCGTTCGCCAAGGCAAACCATGTGAAGGACAGCTTGATAACGCTGTGCCCTACACACGTGGTACGATGAAGGGCCACCGAGATTTAGACGTGCAGTGGAGGCCGAGGACACGGGGGAGGAGGAGGCGCACACTGTAAAAGGACCAACTGCCTGGGAGCGAGAGCATGGAGGAGGAAGCGGTGTGACCTGTCCAAGTTGCTGCTGTTGTGGCTGTGCAGGAACAACATTTACCAGTGGGACGTAAAAGACATGTATTGTCCCTGACCGTAGTTACAGCTCCACATGTCGGCGCTGCCGTGCACTTTTGAACACACCGACAGGCTCAAGGACTGGCCCACCTTCTCTTGTACAAACTTATGCAGGGCTGGTACTGCCTTCTTCGCAAAGAAATGACGGCTTGGGACTCTCCACCTCGGCTCGGCACAAGCCATCAATTCCCTGAAAGCTGCAGAGGCCACCAGTTGGAAAGGGAGGGACTGCAACACCAGCAACTTGGACAGGAGCACATTCAACTTCTATACCGTTGGATGAGTGGGCGCATACTGTTGTCTCTTGGACATGGCTTTGCCGATCGATTGTTGGCGGAATGGCTGACTACAAGCGGAAGAAGCAGGAGCGCAAGAAGGAGGGTTTGACACAATGCTCCCTTCGGCTGAGGTGGTGGAGCCTTGGCTGGGTGACGGAGGGAGCGGATGGCCACTGGGTGATGCGACAGGCTGGACCACTACATCGGAGCCACGGTTATCCCAGGCCGCTTTATGGTGGCGAATCGTGTTGACGCAGGGCCGTGGTGCCGAGATTGGGACCCTGGTCACGCTTCACTTTCTGCTGACAGATTTTGCATGTGACTACGCTAAGGTCTTCCGGATTCTTTATGAAGAACAACCACACCGCAGAGTAGCTGATTTTCCCACCCGCAGTCCGCACTATTTCACTGCTATTGGCGCCGTCTCCAAGAACCCCTGTTCCACTACCTCCCTGAATGGTAGCTTGCCGCGAAGCAGGTGGTCTCCCCCTGGCACGTTTGGCTCCTGAATTTCCACTACTGCCACCACCACGCTGATTGCCAACCGTTCTACCGCCTTGCTGCCTCATAGACAAAGAGCATATCTCTTCTCCTGATGATAATGAAGCCCCGGCTTCTGCACCCGGCTCCCAATTGCGATCGGCTTCATCATCATCAAAAGATGTGTGCACGTCACTGATGTCCTCCTCGTCTTCCACAACAGTGTCTGCCTCAGGACCCTGAACAGTGGCATTGCGACCCGGGTGCGGGAGGCGCCGCCCGCACCGGGTGACACCAACCTAATTGGGGTGACACCAAGACGCTCCGCAGCACCCCCCCCCAGCTACACTGACACCCCGTCTGTACCCAACCGGCAGCACCCCCCCTCGCCTTCACCTGCGCTGTTCTGCGCCCGTCCGACAGCACCCCCCCCCGTCCGGCATTCACCTGCGCTGTGTGCCCGTCAGCACCCACCCGCCCTTCATCGCCGCTGTGCGCCAGTCCGTCAGCTGCCCCCCCCCCCCCGCCTTCATCGCCGCTGTGTGCCCATCCGTCAGCACCACTGCATGGGCGCCAGGAGAGATGGAGCGCTGCGCTGGATGGGTGAGTGTGTGTGTCTGTCGCTATCTCTGTCTGTGTGTGACTGTCTGTGTGTGTGTGTGTATGTGACTGTGTGTGACTCTGTGTATGTGTGTATGTATGTATGTAACTGTGTGTGACTCTGTGTGTGTGTGTGTATGTATGTATGTGACTGTGTGTGACTCTGTGTGTGTGTGTGTATGTATGTGACTGTGTGTGACTCTGTGTGTGTGTGTGTATGTATGTATGTGACTGTGTGTGACTCTGTGTATGTGTGTGTGTATGTATGTGACTGTGTGTGTCTCTCTGTGTATATGTGTATGTATGTATGTGACTGTGTGTGACTCTGTGTGTGTGTGTGTATGTATGTGACTGTGTGTGTGTATGTATGTGACTGTGTGTGACTGTGTGTGTGTATGTGACTGTGTGTGACTCTGTGTGTGTATGTATATGACTGTGTGTGACTCTGTGTGTGTGTATGTGACTGTGTGTGACTCTGTGTGTGTGTATTTATGTGACTGTGTGTGACTCTGTGTGTGTGTGTATGTGACTGTGTGTGACTCTGTGTTTGTGTGTGTATGTATGTGACTGTGTGTGACTCTGTGTGTGTGTATGTATGTGACTGTGTGTGACTCTGTGCGTGTGTATGTGACTGTGTGTGTGTGTTGCAGGGGGACCCAGGAGCGCTACACCCCTGCCCACAATCATTGCTTGTATTGGAATTATGTAGGAGGCCTTCTGGTGTGCCAAGTATGCCTTATTTTCTGTGTGTGTGTGTGTGTGAGAGAGACTCTGTGTGTGTGACTCTGTGTGACTGTGTGTGTGTGTGACTGTGTGTGTGTGTGTGTGTGACTGTGTGACTCTGTGTGTGACTCTGTGTGTGACTGTGACTCTGTGTTATATTCAGAATGTACAGTGTGTGGTAGTATTATATTCAGAGGGTACAGTGTGTGGCGGTATTATATTCAGGGGTACAGTATGTGGCAGATTTATATTCAGAGTGTACAGTATGTGTTGGTCTTATATTCAGAATGTACAGATGTGTGGTAGTATTATATTCAGAGGGTACGGTGTATGGAAGGTTTAAAATCAAAGAGTATAGTGTATAGTAGTATTATATTTAGAGGATACAGTGTCTGGCAGGTTTATAATAATAATTGTTTTCATATAGAGGATGAGAATGCACTGACATAGTGAGGAGACGTCTGGGCGTCACATTCTACAGACAGAAGTTTTAGCTGGAACAAGTCCTGGCGGTATGTACCATCTGAATTAGATAAGGGAAGACTATAGAGAAGACGTCACCTGTAGTCACTGATATCATTGTACATTCTCCTCTCTATGTCCTATCAGAGCTGTAGTCACTGATATCATTGTGTATTCTCCTCACTATAGAGAAGACGTCACCTGTAGTCACTGATATCATTCTGTATTCTCCTCACTATGTCCTATCAGAGCTGTAGTCGCTTGTCAGTTCTACAGTAATGGTCAGTGAAACTACAACTCCCAGCATAACCTCACCACTGCTCAAAGGGGTACTCCGCTGGAAAACATTTTTTTTCATCAATTGGTGCTACAAAGTTAAACAGATTTGTAAATTACTTCTATTTAAAAATCTTAATCCTTCCAGTACTTATTAGCTGCTGTATAAGTGATTCACATGAAGTTCTTTTTTTTTTTTTTTTTCTGTCTGACCACAGTGCTCTGTGCTGACACCTTTGTCCATGTCAAGAACTGTCCATAGTAGGAGCAAATCCCCATAGCAAACCTATCCTGCTCTGGACAGTTCCTGACATGGACAGAGGTGTCAGCAAATAGCACTGTGGTCAGACTGGAAAGAACTACACAACTTCCTGTGGAGCATACAGCAGCTGATAAGTACTGTAAGGATTAAGATTTTAAATAGAAGTCATTTAAAAATCTGTTTAACTTTCTGGCACCAGTTGATATAAAAGTAAATGTTTTCCAGTGGAGTACCCCTTTAAGTAATTCTGGGAGCTGTATATTTAAATGGTGAAAACTTCTTTAACACTTTCCTATTCTGTGGCAACTGGTATATCTGATTATTATACTGGAATTTCTCACAATGCGCTACACCAGTGGTGTCTGTCACAACAGGCTAAAAACTTACTGACGGGGGGGGGGGGGAGGTATGGGGTGACACCATTTTCTACCGCACCGGTTGACACGACCGTTGGGTGTTAACGGGAGCTCAGGCCTATTGCTGCGACTCCTGCTGCCACTCGCCCCAAGTCTGCTGCCAACTCTGCCTGACGTATGTAGGCCTCTGACCCTTCTCTGTGCACGTCCTGGCACTTCCCTGCCTGACATACTTAGTGCGTTTATGAGGGTATAGAACAGCAGCAGGCGATTACTTACTTCTGTCCTTTCAAAGTATATAGGCCCTAGACAGAATAACAGTTACTAAATAGTAAATAGCACTGTTAGGCTGGGTTCACACTACGTTTTGTCCCATACGGGAGCGCATACGGCAGGGGGGAGCTAAAAGCTCGCGCTCCCGTATGTGACCGTATGCGCTCCCGTATGTCATTCATTTCAATGAGCCGACCGGAGTGAAACGTTCGGTCCGGTCGGCTCATTTTTGCGCCGTATGCGTTTTTACAACCGGACCTAAAACCGTGGTTGACCACAGTTTTAGGTCCGGTTGTAAAAGCGCATACGGCGCAAAAATGAGCCGACCGGACCAAACGTTTCACTCCGGTCGGCTCATTGAAATGAATGACATACGGGAGCGCATACGGTCACATACGGGAGCGCGAGGTTTTAGCTCCCCCCTGCCGTATGCGCTCCCGTATGGGACAAAACGTAGTGTGAACCCAGCCTTAAGCGTATTTGTACGCAGGAAAAACGTTTTTTTTTTCTTTCATACACCGGCAGGTATATAACGTGTGGTATAACACTGAATTTAGCACAGAGACAGAGTAACAGGTGAAAAATGGTAAAAAGGCACTAAAGTCCACACTAATATGACTTATTTCTGAACAGCAGCAGGACCCAACTGGGCAGCACCATAGAATTTTTTTTTTACAGGGATTAAACCCTAAATTGCACTCTGTCACACAATTGTGAGAATCAGATTTGTGGAGCAACAGAAAAAACTCAATTGGGCTGAAAAAAAGAGGAGATTAGATGCTCCATACAGGTAAAACAGCTGTGAGATCTATGACGCAGGTGACTGCTATGCAGCACCTCTATGCCTGCTACATGGAGTAAGGAGAATACAAGGTTTTGCTAGAATCGTTCTCGGTCAGAACTGCAGCAACACTGTGCCCTGTGTCTTTCCCAAATGCTGATGTCACCACTGCATATATGCTGTATAACGTCGTTTTATGCGATCAGCACACAGACGTGCAGTCACTTCCTTTCCCTATCTCGTGCATAGGAGAAATGACCAGAGGGAAGATGGCCGCCGATTATATAGGGGCTGTTACATCACAGGGGTCAGTGAACACTGATAGGCTGCATCTCACATTCCCTACCTTCATTCCCACCGCTGTTTCCCGCCCTCCCATAATCCCCTGCCCCATGTACTCACATGTGGATCCGCCATCTTAGGTCTCCAATAGCCTGGAATGCTGTAAAATGGAGTTTAATGAAGCGATTCGCATGATAGAATCGCGGCGATAGTCGTATTCGATGCAAATCGAATTTTTCCTGAAATTCGTAACGAATTTGGGTTCGTTATTTAACTAAATAGATGGCTCATACAAAAAATATGGGGAAAAACTGTTCCAGGTAATGCCCCCTCAAAAGACAAGGGGCCACTTACCTCCTTAGTTGAACTTCATAGACATATGTCTTTTTTTCAACCGTACTAAATATGTAACTATGTAAGATGCTGGCATTAGTTTATATGCCTCAAAATTCAAGACAGTTGCGCTTTAAGATATCCAAGATATAAAAGGGGGCACTACATGTTACTGGCTGTGAAGTTTGTTATGTATACAGGTCCTGTGCAGATTTGTGTGTCCCCTTGGTAACAGACTTCACACAACCCTGTGTGGTTTAATCCTGAAGTTATAGTCCATCCTACTAAATTATATGCTAGCAAGAAGTAGGGCACAGATAGGAGGGAGTACAGCAGCACGATCAGACTATACAAGGTTTTTGTATTCTCCTACTATAGGTCTGCAGAAAAGCTTTAGTCACAAACAGCAGTATATTGTTCATAAGTAATCCAAGATTAGAAAAGAGAGGTGTTTTTTTCCAAAAAACAGCACCGCACCTGTACTAAGGCTGCATGTGATATTGCAGCTCAGCTCCATTGAAGTGAATGGAGCCAAGGTGTGATAACACACACAATCTGAAACCAGGTGTGGTGCTGTTTTTTGGGAAGAAATTAGCTGTTTTTCTATTCCGGTAAAATCCCATTTAGCAAAGACTGTATACTTGCTTCAGTTTTTGTTTTTTTTTTCTATAGGGCAGTGTTAGGCTAAGTTTCCATTTGTTCTTTTTATCCCCCCCCCCCCCCCCAAAAATAGAAAAAATAAACGCCAAAACAGCCCCCATGGTGTTTTTTTAATCTAAAAAACACTGTGGCCAGATATTAGCTGTAAATCAATGAGAAATCATGACATTTTTTTCCACTTTGCATTTTTCAATTTGGCGTTTCTTTTTAATCCTTTTGGCGTTTTTTCACTCTTTATTGGCATTTTTCAGCTTCTTGGTGGTTTTGCAAAGTCGCAGCATGTTGAGCCTATGGCATTTTTTCCCCTGAAATAGTGGTGTTTTTCTCTCATAGAAGACTGTGGGTTTTTGCAGGTGGTTTTTATTCTTTTTTGGACTTTAGCGATCCAAAACAATGATACCAGAACAGTGAAATTTCATAGGGTACCATTAAAAAAAATATATTAAAAAAGATACAGTAGTGATGGGAAAAATTGTATTTAACGAAATGTATCTTTATGATAAAATTTTTATAAATTTTTAAACAGGGATCAATTTATGTGGGCAGGCAGGGCACTGAAAATTTAGCTGACAATAATAAAAATGTAGTGTGTCTGTGTTTTCCACTTTTTTAGGTAGTACTACTACTCCCAGCATGGAACACACTGATGTGAGTAGTAGTACCTGTACTAATTGACAGATCGCCTATGCCACTTCTGACACCTGTTGCGATCCTCCTGAATAATGTATAGATGCGGCCGTCCACTCTTCTACCGTCCCCTGCACTGACGTATATTTACACATATTCATATTTCCTGCGGAGAGCTGTGATTGGCCAGATAGTTCCAGCTAATCACAACTCTCTGTGGGAAATGTGAATAGGTGTATATATACGACAGTGCAGGGGACCATAGAAGAGCTGCCGAATACATCTATACATTATACAAGAGGATCACAGCGGGTGTCAGGAGTGACACTCGCTGCAATCGGTCTATTAATGCAGGTACTACAGCTCCCAGCATGGAGCAGAGTGTGCTCCATGTTGGGAGCAGTAGTATCTGCAGTTAAGGACAGATGACAGCAGGTGTCACTCCTGACACCCGCTGTGATCATCCTCCATCACTGAGATGCGGAGCTGCTTTCTCCTGTGCTTGCATCTCTGCACTATACTCCGGCCGGCCACTCACCATTCATATTTCCCTCTGAGAGCAAGGATTGGCTGCCAAAATGCAATTTCCAATCAAAGGCAAAAAAAACGCTAAACACAGAAAAATGCTGTGGAGTTTTTTCTGCCATTTTTTTTCTTGCGTTTTTTTTGGGCCACAAAAAAAACTATTGGTAACTTAGCCTAATCAGTGTGCCCCTAACTGTTGCAAAACGACAAATCCCAGCATACCTGGACAGCCTTTGGCATGCCGATCTACGCAATGTTAACCCAATAAATGCAGTAGTCCGTGACCACATCATCCATATAGATTCGAGCAGTATGAGCCAGCTCACCCCTGTGTCCAGCAAGTGCTCTGATTGGCGTGGACCCACCACAGGATTCAATAGGAAAACTTAATGTCCAACAAAGCAACTTCTTCTGAACTATGCTTCTTTATTATATATGCACACGGTACATCACAAAAGTGAATAGGGATGCGTTTCAGCCTGACTGCCAAGCCTTACTCATACCATGGCATACATAGGATTGACAGGAGGAGGGTGTTCCCCCTCCCCCATCGGCAACCACGCTGTTACGCCAAGCACTCCGGGTCCCTGCTCCTCCCCGGAGAGCTCGCGGCATTCTACTCTCTGCAGCGCTCCGATCAGACCCGCTGACCGGGAGTGCTGCACTGTCTCTGCCGGCAGGGATGTGATCTGCGTAGCGGGACGCGCCCGCCCGCGGGTCGCATCCCAATCCACTCACCTGTCCCGTTCCCCGGCTGTCATGTCCCGGCGCGTGCGGCCCGCTCTCTAGGGCGCGCACGCGCCAGCTCACTGAGATTTAAAGGGCCAGTGCACCACTAATTGGTGCCTGGCCCAATCACTGTCCATCACCTTCATTGATATAAAAACCCACTTCCCCTTCCTGTCCCTGCCGGATCTTGTTGCCTTAGTGCCCTGAGAAAGCATTTTAGTGTGCTCCCAAGACTGTGCCCCAATCCTTCTGCTGTTGCCCCTGACTACGACTCTTGCTGCCTGCCCTGACCTTCTGCTACGTCCGAGCTTGCTCTTGCCTTGTCCCTGTCTCAGCTGTCAGTGGGGTTGAGTCACTATCGGGTTGCGGCGGGCTCTGGTGAAAACCAGTAACCCCTTAGATTCCGTTCCCCTGGTATGGCCCACACCATCACCTCACTGACACAGAGGATCCACCTCCAGTGTCCTCGCTGCATACCAGTCCGGATCCTGACAGTAGATCCGGACATGGATCCCGCTGAGGTCCCGCTGCCTAGTGTCGCTGACCTAACCACGGTGGTTGCCCAGCAATCACAACAGATCGCGCAACAAGGACAGCAGCTGACTCAACTGACTGTTATGCTGCAACAGCTTTTGCCACAACTATAGCAATCATCTCCTCCGCAGCGAGTGGCTGCTCCCAGCTTCCGCCTGTCTCTACAGGACAAGTTTGATGGGGACTCTAAACAGTGCCGTGGATTCCTGTCCCAGTGTTCCCTACACCTGGAGATGATGTCGGACCAATTCCCTACTGAACGGTCTAAGGTGGCTTTCGTGGTCAGTCTCCTGTCTGGAAAGGCCTTGTCATGGGCCACACCACTTTGGGACCGCAACGATCCCGCCACCGCTACTATCCAGTCCTTCTTCTCAGAAGTATGTAGTGTTATTGAGGAGCCAGCCCGGGCCTCCTCAGCCGAGACTGCTTTGCTGAACCTCGTCCAAGGGAGTTCTTCTGTGGGCGAATACGTCATCCAGTTCCGTACCCTCGCCTCTGAGCTATCCTGGAACAATGAGGCCCTCTGCGCGACCTTCAAGAAAGGCTTATCAAGTAACATCAAAGATGTCCTGGCCGCACGAGAAATTCCTGCAAATCTGTCTGAACTAATCCATTTGGCCACCCGCATCGACATGCGTTTCTCGGAAAGACGCCAGGAACTTCGACAGGAAAAGGATCTTGTTCGCTCAAGGCAGTTTTTCTCCCCGACTCCTCTCTTCCAATGTCCTTTGCAATCTGTTCCTGTGCCTTCCGCCGAGGAGGCTATGCAAGTGGATCGGTCTCGCCTGACCCTGCAAGAGAGGACTGGCCGCCGCAATGAGAATTTGTGCCTGTACTGTGCAAGTACCGAACACTTCCTAAAAGACTGTCCTATCCGCCCTCCACGTCAGGAGAAACGCACGCACCTACTTCACAAGGGTGAGACGACTCTTGGTGTGAATTCTGCCTCTCCACGTCTGACTGTACCTGTGCGGATTTCTCCTTCTGCCAACTCCTCCTTCTCAGCAGTGACCTTCTTGGACTCAGGTTCCGCAGGAAACTTTATCTTGGCCTCTTTCGTTAATAGGTTCAGTATCCCAGTAACCCGTCTCGTCAAACCGCTCTTTATCTCTTCCGTTAACGGAGAGAAATTGGACTGCACTGTGTGCTACCGCACTGAACCCCTGCCCATGAGCATTGGACTTCACCATGAAAAAATTGAATTTTTCGTTCTGCCTAACTGCACCTCTGAAGTTCTTCTCAGCCTGTCGTGGCTCCAACGTCATGCTCCTACCCTCGACTGGACCACCGGGGAGATCAAAAGTTGGGGTCCTTCTTGTCACAAGCGTTGCCTCACATCTGCTCCCACTTGTCAAACCCCTGAGGCTTCACCTTTACCGGGCCTTCCCAAGGCTTACCAGGACTTTTCAGATGTTTTCTGCAAAAAGCAAGCAGAGATCTTACCTCCTCATAGACCTTATGATTGTCCCATTGACCTCCTTCCTGGTACCACTCTGCCCCATGGCAGGATTTACCCTCTGTCAGCCCCAGAGACTCAAGCCATGTCGGAGTATATCCAGGAGAACATAAAGAGAGGTTTTATTCGGAAATCCTCATCCCCTGCTGGAGCGGGGTTCTTCTTTGTTTCAAAAAAGGATGGATCCTTACGACCATGTATTGACTACCGCGGTTTAAATAAAATTACCATCAAAAACCGCTATCCCCTGCCTTTGATCTCCGAACTCTTTGACCGTCTACGCGGAGCAAGTATCTTCACCAAACTGGACTTAAGGGGCGCATATAATCTTATTCGCATCCGTAAAGGTGATGAGTGGAAGACCGCTTTCAATACCAGAGATGGACATTTTGAATATCTAGTTATGCCCTTTGGGTTCTGCAATGCCCCTGCAGTCTTCCAGGACTTTGTTAATGAGATCTTTCGGGACTTATTGTATACCTGTGTTGTGGTTTACTTGGATGACATCTTGATTATTTCTTCCAACTTAGAGGAACACGGTCTTCATGTCCGTCAAGTGCTCCAAAGACTCAGTGAAAACCACCTGTACGCTAAATTTGAAAAATGTCTCTTTGAATGCAACAGTCTTCCCTTCTTAGGTTACCTAGTCTTTGGCCAAGTGCTTCAAATGGATCCAGATAAACTGTCGGCGGTTTTGGATTGGCCACGCCCTTCTGGACTCCGCGCTATCCAACGCTTCCTGGGATTTGCCAACTATTCCCCACTTCTCCACCATAGTGGCCCGTATTGTGGCTCTGACCAGAAAGAATGCTAATCATAAGTCGTGGCCTCCACAAGCGGATGAGGCCTTCAATCGTCTCAAAGCTGCCTTCGCCTCTGCACCAGTTCTGTCCAGACCTGATCCGTTGAAGCCATTCTTCCTGGAAGTAGACGCTTCCTCAGTCGGAGCCGGAGCCATACTTCTTCAAAAAAACGCTACTGGACGTAACATTACTTGTGGTTTTTTCTCAAAAACTTTCTCTCCGGCAGAAAAGAACTACTCTATTGGAGATCGTGAACTTCTGGCCATCAAGTTAGCACTCGAGGAGTGGAGACATCTATTGGAGGGTTCCAAACACCCCATTGTCATTTACACTGACCACAAGAATCTCTCTTACCTCCAGTCCACTCAGCCTCTGAATCCTCGCCGGGCTAGATGGTCATTGTTTTTTGCCCGCTTTAACTTCGAGATACTTTTCCGTCCCGCTGATAAGAATGTCAGAGCTGACGCCCTTTCTCGTTCCACTGATGCCTCCGAATCTGAAGCCCCTCTGCAGCATATCGTACCGCCTGAGTGCCTGGTCTCCTCTGCTCCAGCCTCACTGGGGCAAATCCCCCCTGGAAAGACTTTTGTTCCTCCACGCTTTCGCCTCAAGATCCCCAAATGGGGGCATTCCTCTCACCTGGCTGGTCATGCAGGCGTTAAAAAGTCCATTCAGCTCATCTCTCGTCTGTATTGGTGGCCTACACTAGAGGGTGACGTTACTGATTTCGTTTGGGCCTGTACTATTTGTGCCCGGGATAAAACCCCTCGCCAGAAGCCTGCTGGACTCTTCCTTCCTTTGCCAGTCCCTGAGCAACCAGGGTCCCAAATTGCCATGGATTTCATTACTGATCTTCCCGTATCCCATGGCAATACCGTCATCTGGGTGGTCGTTGGTCGTTTTTCCAAAATGGCTCACTTCATTTCGCTTCCAGGCCTTCCTTCTGCGCCACAGTTGGCAAAGCAATTTTTTCGGCACATTTTTCGTCTTCACGGGCTTCCCACGCATATCGTCTCGGATAGAGGCGTTCAATTTGTGTCAAAATTTTGGAGAGCTCTCTGTAATCAATTAAAGATCAAATAAAATTTCTCGTCCTCCTATCATCCCTAATCCAATGGACAAGTAGAGAGAGTAAACCAGATTCTTGGTGACTACTTGCAACATTTTGTCTCCTCCCGCCAAGATGATTGGGTCGACCTTCTGCCCTGGGCTGAATTCTCGTACAATTTCAAAATTTCTGAATCCTCCGCTAAATCCCCATTCTTTGTGGTGTACTGCCGTCACACTCTGCCCCCCTCCCCATTCCCACTTCCTCTGGAGTTCCTGCCGTAGATAAAGTAACCCGGGACTTCTCCGTTATCTGGAAGGAGACTCAAAAGTCGCTCCTACTGGCCTCGTCTCGTTTGAAGAGACATGCAGATAAAAAGAGATGAACTCCTCCTGTCTTCTCTCCTGGTGACAAAGTGTGGCTCTCTGCCAAATATATCCGGTTTCGTGTTCCTAGCTACAAGCTGGGTCCACGTTACCTTGGACCATTTAAAGTCAAAAGTAAAATCAACTCTGTCTCCTACAAGCTTCATCTTCCTCCTTCTCTTCGTATTCATAACTCCATGTTTCCCTTCTCAAACCTCTCGTTCTTAACCGCTTTTCCCCCAAGGTCACCGTTCCTGCTCCTGTCTCTGGGTTCTCTGATGTCTTCGTGGTAAAAGAAATCCTCGCCTCCAAGTTTGTCAAAGGTAAAAAAAAAATTCTTGTTGACTGTGAGAATTGTGGTCCCGAAGCGAAGTCTTGGGAGCCCGAGGACAATATCCTTGACAAGGAGCTCATCCATAGGTTCCTGGGCACCAAAAAGAGGGGGAGACCAAAGGGGGGGTACTGTTACGCCGAGCGCTGCGGGTCCCTGCTCCTCCCCGGAGTGCTCGCGGCGTTCTCCTCTCTGCAGCGCCCCGGTCAGACCCGCTGACCGGGAGCGCTGCACTGTCTCTGCCGGTGGGGATGCAATCCCAATCCACTCACCTGTCCCGTCCTGGCTCTCTGAGATTTCAAGGCCTCAAAAATGCCCCAAAAAGGGCCTAACTGGCACCCTATGTTTTTCTGCGGGAAAAACAATGGGGCCAGATGTTGGTAGGCAGTCAATTCAACATATTTTTATTGAATTTTCAAAATTAAGTATACATACATTGCCAATGTCAATTTTAAGTTTACATACTTAGCAAGAATAGTTTACAGTTGTATGAGAAAGAACGTTTGGATTGGATGTTGCATTGGATGTTGACCTTGACAAAATTGAAAAGTTACAAAGAAAAAGAGTAGAATGAAAGGTAAAGTTCCACTTAGTCTTTTCTGAAAACATTTTTATTTTTTTTTAGATCTTGTGGGTAGTTGTAGTTAGAGTCCTATATGAACTAAAAACCTTTTTTATTAAGTAAATCTACTATGTATAACTATAAATATAAAATTTCAAACCATAATTTTGTTACAATGAGTTTTAACCTTATTAGTTTGACCAAGCCATGACTTTTTGGTTTCTCTATAAAGAAAAGACCTTTTTAGGAAGTGTAAATAGAGAAATGAAAAACGCCAAACCCACTTTGCGTTTTTGAGTTTGGTGATCCCTAATCTCTGTGTTTGGAACTTACTGACAGTTTTTATAAATCACAGCATGCCATTGGAGGTAAGTAGTGATACATAGCATAGCATAAAGAAAAGCCTTCCAAAGTATTAATACTTAAAGAGATGTCAGATTTGAAAAATGTGGGCTTGGTCATTAAGATGAAAACAGAGGGTTGAAAGGTTGAGTACCACTGTACTTTTTTTTTTGAGTAAATAGTTTATAAAATAAATAAATAAGGTACATCTGCTAATTAAACCTCATTTCTTAAAAATTTCTATTTACTTTTTTTTTTAATTAAAATTTTTATTTCAATCAATATTGTCCTTTAACCCTTTCCCGCTATAGGACGTATAAATACGTCCAACGATCTCCTGCTCTGCCACAGGCAGTGCAGGAGATCGGCAGCAGGATCCGGCTGTCAATCACAGCCAGAGTCCCGCCGCAGCTTCTGGGGCCTCAATCACGCCAGTCATATGCATGATAGCATATGCATAATAGGTATTGCCATATCTGTAATGAAGTGTACTATAAAACTATAATGTAAATTATACCGCACGGTGAATGCTGTAAAAAAAAAAAAATACAACAAAAAAGTGCAAAATTTACCAATTTTGGTACAAATAGTGGAATAAAAAGATCAAAAGGTAGCACATATCACAAAAATGGTACCAATGAAAAGTAAAGCTCATCCCGTAAAAAATAAGCCCTTTCTCAATGCCATCAGTCGAAAAATAAAAAAGTAACTGCTGTTGGAAAATGAATGGCAGAAAAATTTTGGAAAAAGAACACAGAATAAATATAACCACTTTTACCACACAGTGTACACCATGAAAGTTTTTTTTTTTAAATGCCAGAAATTTTCCAGTTTTTAACAAAAAATGCTGCTCAACAAAAATGCACCACTTAATAAAGTACAATATGTCAAGAAAAAACAATATCAGAATTGTTCCGCTTAGAAAAAGCGTTCTAAAGTAATTACCATTTAAAGAGACACATGTCAAAGTTTTAAAAAAAGAGCCTGGTCATTAAGGTAAAAAATGAGTCCGTCCTTAAGGGGTTAATAAGACACTTTGGTGAGGGACTTACGGAAGAGCTGGGCAGCCAATCTCACTGACATGCACGCAAAACCTAGTGGTCACTAAATATTCAAATATTCACGAATATCGCCACTTCCAGTCAGAGGACACTGATCCCTCCCTTCTTTTAGATGAAAGATATAATTGCGCATGCACACTATGCAACTTTCATTACGAATTTTCGCATGAAAAAAAGAGAACGAACATAGCGAATATGCAAATTTCGCATACATAGGACAAATATTCGTCCATACATTTGCGAAATATCGCAAATTTGAATATGGCCCCTGCCGCTCATCACTAGTGGTCACCCACAGACATGACCTGCATAGCGTGAGAGTCAGCACCTGACACAAAGTAGCCTGTTAACAATTATTTGCGGTTTTATCATAGATAGAGTCGCAAAGAAAATTTTAATCAAACAGTAGGGGAGGAAAAGGAGAACGATGCATACCCCAAAGGACATGAACAATCATCTGAGTGATCAGACCCAACACTGCCATCTCACGCACATTGTGCGCCGTTCATAACTTTTTATGGTCCTATCATAGAAAATTTGCAAAGAAAAATTTTAATGGGGACCGGAAGAAGGGCCATACTTAGCATACATGGGCATACTGAACTCACTTCATAATCTCAGAGCACGAAAATGATGTAAATATATGCCCACTTGCGGATGCCCCTGGGGACCTTACCGTAGCCACAGTAAGTCACAAATATTAAAGAAGATGTCCAGCAAAAGAAAATGCATCCCCTATCCGTAGGATAAGTGTAGTGTTTATTAACATCAGGTCCAGATAGAGATAGAAAGCTTCCACACCAAAGTAGTAAGAAACAAAAGGTTTATTACCCAGCATGCAGCGCATTTTAGTGCAACAGCCGCTTCCTCAGGCCTTAGGAAGTGGTTGTTGCAGTGAATTGCGTTGCATGCTGGGTAATAAACCTTTTGTTTCTTACCACTTTGGTGTGGAAGCTCTCTTGGCACCTGTTGCAATCCCATCATCCATCCAGAGGAATTGTCTGCTTTATTGTATTACTACTGAATGGGAAAGCTGCAGAGAGACGCGGCGATACAGATCTATATGCGAATTGGCCTGCACAACAACCAAGGGTAGGCGTCTATTCACTTGTGTTTAGTTGTGCATTTACTTGTGATCCCAGCAATACACTATGGAGCACTTTCTGCTTTTGTTTTAGGATAGAGGAACAGACGGGACTCGTTTTGGCACAACAGACCTTCCTCAGCTGTCTTGGCTTTGATGCAACCATGTGCACCAACCCCGCCACAGTTGTGCTGACACTTCTTCATCATCCACTTTCTGTACAATAATACTGCCCTTTCTCTAAGACATTTTATAAATATGATACTGTAAGTGTATCATAAGATTTGTGTATACATATACACACCCTGGAGGCTTGGGGACATTGCAACATGCTCAGCATTCTAATGATATAATTACAAAGAAGAAATAAATCACTGAAAGAGTCGCAGTTCAACTGCTCTGCTTTGTAACATTTTATTCCAAGCCCTCAGGAGACGCTTTGTGATTACAGTCCCCATTGTCTTTCGCTTTCTGAAAAGCAGCTATTCAGTGACAGAATATTGTATGCTTTTTTCTGTGCTAAGCATCCTTGACTGATGTGCGACTTTTGGAGATGTCCATATTTTATTTTAAGAACATGTGCAGAATTGGAAATCTTTATTAAATTGCGCTTGATGTTTCAAAGGGTTACAAACGAGGATACCACTTTTTGTGAAGCAGTTTCTTCAAAGGAGCCTAATAATGGTGAAGGCTGTCATCAGGTCCACATGGAGTACTGCTGGACAATTAGTGATCAGTGCCAGGCAGCGGCTTCCAAGGCTAATAAAGGCATGGGATGTATCAATAAAGGCATAGAGGCTCAAAACAAGGAAATCGTTTTGTCTCTATATAAATCATTAGTCAGACCACATATGGAGTATTGTGTTCAGTTGTTGGCACCTGTATATAAGAAGGACATGGCTGAACTGTAGAGGGTGTCGAGGAGGGCGAAAAAGGTAATTAATGGTATAGGAGGATTACAGTACCAAGACAGATTATTAAGTTTGGGGTTAGTTAGTTTGGAGAAAAGATGTGTTAGTGGCAATCACAGTGTACAAATATATGAATGGACAGTACTGAGATCTTTCTAGTGATCTTTTTATACCTAGGCCGGTAAACATGACAAGGGGGCATCCTCTACACCATCATCACAGACAGTAATGATGCGCAGCACAGGCCATATTCGAATTCGTGATATTTCACAAATATATGGACGAATATTTCGTCCTATATTTGCGAAATTCGCATATTTGCTACTTTCGTTCTTTTTTTTTTCCAATGCGAAAATTTTTGATGAAATTCACATAGTGTGCATGCGCTATTATATCTTTAACCTAAAAGAAGGGAGGGATCAGTGTCCTCTGACTGGAAGTGCAGATATTCGTGAATATTTGTATATTCGCATATATTAACATATTCGGTTATTAGCAAAAAAAAAAACTATATTATATTTTAAATATTCTCAAAATCGCTTGCCGATATTCGCGGTAAAAATTAGCATTTCGAATATTCGCGCTCAACACTAACAGACAGAGATTCTTTACTGTAAGAGCAGTGAGACTATGGAACTCTGCCTCATAATGTGGTGATTTCTGACTCAATAAACAAGTTCAAGGGGGGCCTGGTTGTTTTTGTGGAAAAATATAATATTACAGGTTACAATATAGTACTAGACTTATGTGGACAGAACGTTGATTCTGGGATTTATTCTGATTTCCATGTTGGAGTTGGGAAAAAAAAGTTCTTAGTGTTATGGAGAAATTGGCACCTGCCTTATCTCCCTCTGGATCAGCACAGAAGGGTTTTAGGTTAAACTTGATTTTCATTTTTCAACCGTATAAACTACCGTATATACTCGAGTATAAGTCGACCCGAGTATAAGCCGAGGCCCCTAATTTCACCCCAAAAACCCAGGAAAAGTTATTGACTCGACTATAAGCCTAGGGTGGGAAATACATCATCCCCCCCTGTCATCATCCAGACCCCCGTCATTAACACCCTCATCATCATCACCCTGTCATCATCCCCCCTTCATCATCACCGCCTGTCATCATCCCCCCTTTATCATTACCCTGTCATCATCCCCCCCTTCATCATCCCTCCTTCATCATCACTGCCTGTCATCATCCCCCTGTCATCATCCCACACCACCCCTTCATCATCTCCGCCTGTCATCATCCCCCTGCCATCATCCCACACCCCCCTTCATCATCACCGCCTATCCTCATCCCCCTGTCATCATCCCACACCCCCCTTCATCATCACCACCTGTCATCATCCCATCCCCCCTTCATCATCACCGCCTGTCATCATCCCCCTGTCATCATCCCACACCCCCCGTCATCATCCCCACCTGTCATCATCCCACCCCCCCCCCCTTCATCATCACCGCCTGTCGATGTCTGAACAGTGGTCTTCAACCTCTGGACCTCCAGATGATTCAAAACTACAACTCCCAGCATGCCCGGACAGCCAACGGCTGTCCGGGCATGCTGGGAGTTGTAGCTTTGAAACATCTGGAGGTCCGCAGGTTGAAGACCACTGAGAAGGGATTGACAGGCGGTGATGATGATGGGGGTGTTAATGACGGGTGTCTGGATGATGACGGGGGTCTGAATGATGACAGGGGGGGGGGGGGTGATGACATGGGGGGGATGATGTATTTCCCACCCTAGGCTTATAGTCGAGTCAATAACTTTTCCTGGGTTTTTGGGGTGAAATTAGGGGCCTCGGCTTATTTTCGGGTCGGCTTATACTCGAGTATATACGGTACTGCTGGGAGTTGTAGTTTTGAAACATCTGGAGGTCCGCAGGTTGAAGACCACTGCAGCCTTCGTCATCATCCAGACCCCACCACCCCCGTTAGTTTTGTACACACCTCCGCTCGGCGGGAAAGGACGGTGAGCTGATCCGGGCCATCTGTGCTGCAGGGACCATCCGGTGGGGAGGGATAGTCGTTCCGGGCTGTCCATCTTCACCGGGGGGGGGGGGGGCATCTTCTCCGCGCTTCGGCCATGGAATAGTGATGTTGCCTTGACGACGACACACGGGGACGTTCATGCGCAACGTCCCTGTGCATCGTCGTCAAGGCAACGTCACTATTCCAGGCCCGAAGCGCAGAGAAGAGGCCCCCCCGGTGAATATGGACAGCCCACAATGACTATCCCTCCCCACCGGACAGTCCCTGCAGCACAGATGGCCCGGACCAGCTCACCCTTCCTTCCCGCCGAGCAGAGGTGAGTAAAAAAATTAAGGCGGGGGGGGGGGGGGGGGGTCTGAATGATGGCTGTCCGGGCATGCTGGGAGTTGTAGTTTTGAAACATCTGGAGGTCCGCAGGTTGAAAACCACTGAGGGCGGAGAGTTCACTCGAGTATAAGCCGAGGGGGGTGTTTTCAGCACGAAAAATCGTGCTGAAAAACTAAGCCTATACCGAGTATATACAGTACATGTGAGCCTCGCTCAGCTCCAGCATTGTCCATGTCTTATGTTTGACTCCCACACCCATTGCAGGACTTATGAGTGACATGGCCAGCCAGTCAAACCTGGATGTGCTGTGCCAATTAGGTGCAGCACTGGCAATCAAATCTCCCAGAGGTGGCATCTTTAATGTCAACTACTGCATTGCTGTCCTACCTGTTATAAGAAGTTTTTACTCTTTCACCAGCATTTTCCTGTGCCCTATACCTTCTTCTGTCCTGTTGATTTTGTACTAGACCGCTGAATAGGTTTGACCCATTGCTTGTTTCCTGACATTGCCTCTGCCTTGTCATGTTGTACTGTGTTACTATTTAGGTTTCATCCATTTGGCTGTCCAGGCATGCTGGGTGTTGTAGTTTTGCTATTGCAGGGGACACGCTGGTTGGGACAACCCTTCTAGTGCTACTTCTCCCAGCAGCCTGCTGCATCAGGCTGAGTCTATTAGTCCAACATGACCTACAGTACAGCAGAGCCTTATGCTAATGTTGCTTGCCAGACTGTAAATGTACAATATAAACTACAACTCCCAGTGTGGTCTTTCTGTGTGACCTATGCAATTACTCACCACATACCTTTAAGGCTGGGGGAGGAGGCACAGACAGGGAGTCCACACTGGGAGTTGTAGTCCTATGATGTGTAATAAATTGTACCTCTTTTTAAAGGGGTACTCCGGTGGAAAACATTTTTTTTTTTTTTATCAACTGGTGTCAGAAAGTTAAACAGATTTTTTAATTACTTCTATTAAAAAATCTTTATCCTTCCATTACTTTTTATCAGCTGTATGCTACAGAGGAAACAATTTTTCTTTTTGAATTTCTTTTTTGTCATGTCCACAGTGCTGACACCTGATGCCCGTATCAGGAACTGTCTAGAGCAGGGGAAAATCCTTATTACAAACCTACGCTGCTACTCTGGACAATTCCTGACATGAACAGAGTGTGGATAGTAGGGCGAAAAATGGGGGGCGCTCCCAGGGTGGAATGTAATGCAGAATCTATTGCCAGATCTTGCTGGTGGCTCACCAGTTGTGGTTGTGAGCTGTTAAACGAAAGCTGCTGCACTCCGACCCGATCTGGGCTCTTATGCAAGAGCCAGTGGAGAGACGGGATAGGTAGCTGGTTGCTACAGAAAAAGGCCGGTTTTTAGTGGAGGCGCTTTTGTTTGTGTACGAAAGGATGGAGAGACTCAAGCCAGCACAGGTAAAACTTGTTTATTTTGCAAAAAAGAGAAGACAACGCGTTTTGGCACACTTAAGGTGATCCTGTGTGTGGCGGCTGTCAGGACCACGCCAGCGCCGCCACACACAGGATCACGAGCAGTTACTCTGCCTACTAATATAGAAGTTGGTATTGTACTCTTTGGTCCTGAGGAAGGCACCTTAAGTGTGCCGAAACGCGTTGTCTTCTCTTTTTTGCAAAATAAACAAGTTTTACCTGTGCTGGCTTGAGTCTCTACGTCCTTTCGTACACAAACAGCAGCGCCTCCACCAAAAACCGGCCTTTTTCTGTAGCAACCAGCTACCTATCCCGACATGGACAGAGGTGTCACCAGAGAGCACTGTGGATAAGACAAAAAAAGAAATTCAAAAAGCAAAGAATTTCCTCTGTAGCATACAGCTGCTAATAAGTACTGGAAGGATAAAGATTTTTTAATTGAAGTAATATACAAATCTCTTTAACTTTCTGGCACCAGTTCATAAAAAAAAAAAAAAAGTTTTCCACCAGAGTTCCCCTTTAACGCAGCACTGTGCATGATATCCATTTGTTTAATGTGATTTCTTTTAAAATCAGCGCCTAAAAAGCCAAACGGTAACCTTTAATCCTAGAGGTTTTCAGCTGTATATCGCTGTGCCGTGTAAGAAGAAGTTACCACTGCATCTCCATGGGACCCATCTCCAGTGATGAGACCCAGTGCCGTAGAATTACATTATGCTGGTTCTCGTCACTGGAGATTGGTCCTATAGAGACACAGTGGTAACCTCTTCTTACACGGCACAGCAATACACAGCTGGAAACATCCAGGAGAAATCTTACTGCTTGGCTTTTTAGGCGCTGATTTTAAAATAAATCATATTTAGACAAATGAGTATCATATATATATATATATTTTTTTTTGGGGGGGGGGGAAGCCTCTCCTGGCGAAACGCGTCGGAGGTCTGGTCTGACCACTGCATGTATCTGTTGCTATACTCTTTTACTGTTTTTTGGGGGTATTGCCTTTATAGCCTCAATCTCACTGCTCTGCTGCACTCTTGCACTTTATATCTCAATTCATATTCTGCTGGCTTCTGTGTCACTCATACTATGGAGCTTTTTAGCACCTCATAGAGTTTTAACCTTTGGCACTACAGCACTTTTTTCTCACATATGACTGCATGTTTACATAGGTTTCAACCTCCTTTTGTAGAATTTATCCTACAGACATACAGTGCATTACTTTGTAAGGATTTTCATCCCAGTATCCTAAAGTGTATATCTATATTCTCTCCACTTTGTGTGTTCCCCTATATGTTGCTTAAATCTTGACATACCAATAAAGATTTTGCTAATGAATTTTCATTTCTACCTGGTTTGGAGGTTTTTCTTTGTTGCGCAGTTATAGGTTTAGGTAGTCACATGGTGCATGATCAGGAACCTAGTGCTGTGTATTCTGCATCACAAAACAGAGGAAACCAGGAAAATCTTTGGTCATGCAATTCGAGGGCCCCATATTTAATTTTGCCCAGGGCCAGGGCCACACTTAGTCTAAAACCGTCCCTGAATACAATTATGTGTAAATCATCTGAATCTGGGAAGCGTGTGGGTATATCCGTAGAACAGCATGACCGCAATATTACTTCTTCAGGCAGCCCTGTGTGATGGCGAATGTGAAGAACTGTCATTGAGAGATAATTGGTCACCGTCTAAAAAGAGTTCTGCTTTCTGTAGACTGTAGTTATATGTATAAATAGAATTACACAGGAGGTCATTTTCAATATATAGTACAAAATCTTCTTTCATGTCCATTTATGACAAATAACATCTCAATTTTCTGGAAAGTATGTGGCTTTGAGAAGTGAATTGTGATTTTTGCAGGGTTGTTATGTTTCAGGAGTACAGTGACCCCCCGACCTACGATGGCCCCGACATACGATCATTTCAACATACGATGGCCTCTCAGAGGCCATCGCATGTTGAAGGCAGCATCAACATACGATGCTTTTGTATGTCGGGGGCCATCGCATAAATAGACTGCTTAATCTGCCCCCGGATAGCAGTTTACGGTGCCCCGTGTGGTCCGCTGATGATCATTTACCTGTCCTAGGTGCTCCGGATCGTTCTCTTCGGGATCCCCTGCATTGTCGGCGTTCTCCATCGTCGTCATTACGTCGCTGCGCACGCTGTCCCGTCATCCAATAGGAGCGGCGTGCGTAGCAACGTGATGGCGACGGAGAGCGAGGATGCCGGGGAAGCAACAAATTTGGAACGGATTACCATCGTATGTTGAGGGACCACTGTATATAGAAAAAGCAGGAGTTAACTTTCACCTTCCTCTGCATTGCTTCCCTCGGACTCTGTAGCGCGCATACATTCTGCAGCCAATCTGGGCAGACTGCTTGAGAATCTCCTCCCCTCTGTTTTATTCTTCATCAGTTTATTGCTACGGGCGCTCGTGCCAGCCAGTCAGACTGCCAAGCCACACACACATGGTTGATTGACAGGCCTGGAGTACTGAACTGGAATGAGAAGGTCCCGCTTATATTTCCCTCATCTTTGTCTCTGCCAGGCCACTGCAGGAGACAATCCTATATGGCTGGGCTGTACAAAAGGAGGACCCCTAGTGGCAGGGTAAAATAAGGTCCTTTTTTAATTAGAAATTTTTGAATGAAATACACTGCTCAAAAAAATGAAGGGAACACTTAAACAACACGATGTAACTCCAAGTCAGTCACACTTCTGTGAAATCACACTGTCCACTCAGGAAGCAACACTGATTGACGATCAATTTCACATGCTGTTGTGCAAATGGAACAGACAACAGGTGGACATTATAGGCAATTAGCAAGACACCCCCAACAAAGGAGTGGTTCTGCAGGTGGTGACCACAGACCACTTCTCAGTTCCTATGCTTCCTGGCTGATGTTTTGGTCACTTTTGAATGCTGGCAATGCTTTCACTCTAGTGGTAGCATGAGAGGGAGTCTACAATCCACACAAGTGGCTCCAGTAGTGCAGCCCATCCAGGATGGCACATCAATGCGAGCTGTGGCAAGAAGGTTTGCTGTGTCTGTCAGCGTAGTGTCCAGAGCGTTGAGGCGCTACCAGCAGACAGGCCAGTACATCATGAGATGTGGAGGAGGCTGTAAGAGAGCAACGCCCAGCAGCAGGACCGCTACCTCCGCCTTTGTGCAAGGAGGAGCAGGAGGAGCACTGCCAGAGCCCTGCAAAATGACTTCCAGCAGGCCACAAATGTGCATGTGTCCACTCAAATGGTCAGAAACAGACTCCATCCACTCAAATGGTCAGAAACAGACTCCATGAGGGTGGTATGAGGGCCCAACATCCACAGGTGGGGGTTGTGCTTATAGCCCAACACGGTGCAGGATGTTTGGCATTTGCCAGAGGTCACCAAGATTGGCTAATTCGCCACTGGCACCCTGTGCTCTTCACAGATGAAAGCCGGTTCACACTGAGCGCATGTGACAGATGTGACAGAGTCTGGAGACGCTGTTGAAAATGTTCTGCTGCCTGCAACATCCTTCAGCATGACCGGTTTGGTGGTGGGTCAGTAATGGTGTGGGGTGACATTTCTTTGGGGGGCCGCACAGCCCTCCATGTGCTTGCCAGAGGTAGCCTGACTGCCATTAGATACCGAGATGAGATCCGAAGACCCCTTATGAGACCATATGCTTTTGCGGTTGGCCCTGGGTTCCTCCTAATGCAAGACAATGCTAGACCTAATGTGGCTGGAGTGTGTCAGCAATTCCTGCAACAGGAAGGCTTTGATGCTATGGACTGGCCCGCCCGTTCCCCAGACCTGAATCAGATTGAGCACATCTGGGACATCATGTCTCACTCCATCCACCATCGCCACGTTGCACCACAGACTGTCCAGGAGTTGGAGGATGTTTTAGTCCAGATCTGGGAGGACATCCCTCAGGAGACCATCCATCACCTCATCAGGAGCATGCCCAGGCATTTTAGGGAGGTCATACGGGCACGTGGAGGCCACACACACTACTGAGCCTAATTTTGACTTGTTTTACGGACATTACATCAAAGTTGGATCAGCCTGTAGTGGGGTTTTCCACTTTGATTTTGAGTGTGACTCCATATCCAGATCTCCATGGGTTGATAAATTTGATTTCCATTGATAATTTTTGTGTTATTTTGTTGTCAGATGAAAGTATTTCATACGATTAGTTAAATCATACAGATCTAGGATGTTTTATCTTAGTATTCCCTTTAGCAGTGTATATGAGAAATATATTACAAAGGCTAATATAAAAACATACATCCTACAACATATAAAAACATTTTAAAAATGACAGGTACAATTTAAATCCAGGCTGGCGAATAATGGGTTACTTGCATTTATACCTAGTACAAAGCCTACAGTTAGTAAAAACCACCATCTAGTAGTAAAAGATAAAATTGCTTAGTATATACAAAGTATACTGGATTATAGACTATAATGTTGAACTTGCTGGTAGTGCCAAAAAAGAGTTGGAGCTACATGTTGCCACTCCCTTTAAATATGCCCTTCTCCAGTTAGCTAGCTGTGCACAGCCTCTTGATCCTGTTTAACCCCTTAAGAACCATTTGACCTTAAAGGGGTACTCCAGTGGAAAACGTTTTGACCTTAAAGGGGTACTCCAGTGGAAAACAACTTTTTTTTTTTTTAAATCAACTGGTGCCAGAAAGATAAACAGATTGAAAATTATGTCTATTAAAAAATCTTAATCCTTCCAATACTTATTAGCTGCTGAATACTACAGAGGAAATTATTTTCTTTTTGGAACATAGAGCTCACTGCTGACATCATGACCACAGTGCTCTCTCTGCTGACACCTCTGTCCATTTTAACAACTGTCCAGAGTAGGAGAAAACCCCCATAGAAAACATAAGCTGCTCTGGACAGTTCCTAAAATGGACAGAGATGTCAGCATAGAGCTCTGTGTTCCAAAAAGAAAACCATTTCCTCTGTAATATTCAGCAGCTAATAAGTACTGGAAAGATTAAGATTTTTTAATAGAAGTAATTTCCAAACCTGGAAAAGGTGGAGCCAGCACTGTGTAAAATCATTCCTTTATTGAAATCCAGGATAAAAGTCCATAGAAAAGCAGAAGAAAAATGAGCACTAGGACAACAGTGCATGTGTGTAGAAAAATAAACCCCTTCATAACCACAATACTTTTTTTGTCAGTAGGGGACTGGTCTTCTGAGCTAAATATTGCAGGAACTTGGCTGTTGCATGACAGCAGGGCTCCTGCTCTATCTAACAGAAGCAGGGAGACCTCCAATCCTTGTAGCTTAGATGCAATGGCTACATTGTGACTACAGCATCCAAGTGGTTTCTGGCCATCTGTAAGCCACTTGGCACCTGGGCAACACAATTGCTAGAATGCAGATGGGTTTCAAACACAGAAAAGGGTCTAATGAAGATCTCCCAGTTATGTCATATATGTGCGTCTACCCAGTACAGTAGTAGTGCTGTGTATTATATAAACAATCAGGAGGTTGCCTGTCACAGTTCTCTTGCGGGAGGGACTAATAAAAAGTAAAAAGTAACATTTAGTTTTAACATATTAAAAATATATACTACCCCCTCTAAAAAAAAAAAAAAAAAATGAAACATTTTTCCCATACAAAATATTATTTTCTAAAACAAAAAAGAGACATATCGGATATAATTAGGGATGCACCGAAAGTGAAATTTTGGTCTGAAACCGAAACCGAAAATGTAGGCTGTGCCTGGGCAAAAACCCAAACTGAAAATGCACTGCCCCACCCACTTTTTTCAATTTAGTCTTTGTAAAATAGTATTATCAAAATTTTTTAGTTACTGATGTACCGTACTTGAAGGTGACACATACGGGGGCGCTATAGAAGGTACTGGCCGGGCTTGGAGCCACAGCACTGCCACTTCCCCAGCACATTCCAATAAATCTCCCCCTTATATCTTAAAAAAAAAAAAAAAAAAAAATTAATCAGTATGATTAATATGTTATCTTTTGACCCCTATAACTTTCTCCTTTTCCCCATATATGGGGTTATATAGGGGCTAATTTCTTTTTTTGATCTGTTTTTTTTTATCAGTACCATTTTTATTATAATGGAACTTTTTGGATTACTTTTTTTTTCTGCTACATTGACCTGTTAAGGAGCAAGGGCGTAAACTTACGGCCCTAGTCCCGCTCCCGTGATTTAATGCGGGGTTACACGGTAACCCTGCAGCATATCACGGCGGGCCCGGCATCATAATGAAGCCGGGACCCGCCGCTAATAGTGCGCGGCGCTGATCGCGGTGCTGCGCCCCATTAACCCTTTAGCTGCGCGCTCAAAGCTGAACCGCGTGGCCAAAAGTGAAAGTAAAATGTGTCGGTTAGCTCAGGGAGCAGTTCGGGATCGCCGCGGTATAATCGCGGCATCCCAAGCAGCTGTACTTCAGGAGGAAGGTCTCTTACCTTCCTTCCTGCAGTCCGATCGCCGAATGAATGCTTCAAGCCTGAGATCCAGGCTTGAGCATTCAATCGCCGAAAACACTGATTGATGCATTCCTATGGAGATGCATCAATCAGTGGTAAAGATCAGTACATGCAATGTTATAGCCCCCCCTGGGGGCTATAATATGGCATAAGAAAAGTGTAAAAAAAATCATTAGCCTTTCAATTATCCCTTCCCCTAATAAAAGTTTGAATCACCTGGCATTTCCAAGAATTAAAAAAAAAACTGTGTAAATAAAAGTAAACAAATGTGGTATCGCCGTGTGCGTAAATGTCCGAATTATAAAAATATACCGCTTTTTAAACCACACGTTCAATGGCGTATGCGCAAAAAAATTCCAAAGTCCAAAATAGCGTATTTTTGGTCACTTTTTATATCATGAAAAGATTAATAAAAAGCGATCAAAAAGTCCATGCAAAAATGGTACCGACAAAAACTTCAGATCACGGCGCAAAAAATGAGCCCTCATAGCCCCCTGAATATGGAAAAATAAAAAAGTTATAGGGCTCAGAAAATGAAAATTTTAAACGTATACATTTTCCTGCATGTATTAATTATTTTTTTTCAGTAGTAATACAAAATCAAACCTATACAAGTAGGGTATCATTTTAACCGTAAGGACCTAGAAAATAAGGAAAAGGTGTCATTTTCAACGAACAATGTACTAAGTAGAAACTGAAGCCCCCAAAATTTACAAAATGGCTTTTTTTTTTCAATTTTGTCGCACAATTATTTTTTTTCCCGTTTCGCCGTAGATGTTTGGGTACAATGACTGATGTCATTACAAAGAAGAACTGGTGGCACAAAAAATACGGCATAATACAGATTTTAGGTGGAAAATTGAAAGAGTTATGTTTTTTTAAAGGTAAGGAGGAAAAAACTAAAGTGCAAAAAACGAAAAACACCTGGTCCTTAAGGGGTTAAGTGAACAAAAATCTGCAATTCTGGCCAATGGTATTTTTTACATGTACGCCATTGACCTTTCGGTTTCATTAACATTATATTTTAATAGTTCGGACATTTATGCATGCATAATATGTTTATTTTTGTTAACTTTATTTTATTTGAAAAGGTGGGGGAGGGTATTTAAACTTTTATTTATTTTTTACATTTATTGCCATTATTTTTTACAAATTTTTTTCACAATATTTTTTGTCCCTTAGGGCAGTGTTTTCCACAGTGTTCCCCCAGTTGTTGAAAAACTACAACTCTCAGAATGCCAATACAGCCGATGGCTGTAGGGCATGCTGGGAGTTGTCGTTTTGTAACAGCTGGAGGCACACAGATGTAAGTTTTTTACTTCTGGACAATGATCAATGCTATGCTATAGGAGCCTCTTGCACAGCACTGATCATTGTTATCATTACCACAAGCTGCTAAGGCCTGCATTATTGGAGTGCCGATTAGACATGACGGACGAAGGTAGGGAACCTCCACCCATCATCTCAGCTGATCGGGACCCCACGGTCCCGATCAGCTCCACTGAGCTACCGCAGATTGTTTTTGGCATTTTAGACGCCGCAATCAACTTTGATCGCGGCGTCTGAAGGGTTAATGCCCAACATCACATGGGTCAGTGATGTCCGGCATTAGCCAGTATGAAGTGAGCTCAGCTCCTGAGCTCAATTCATACGCCCCCTGCACGGCTGCGCCGTATACACACGGTGGTCAGCCCTGTAATGGTTAAGTCACCTCCTCCCAGCGCTCGGCACTGCTGAGAGGAGTGACAGTGGGCCCATAACGGAGGGGCAAAATTGCACCGCTTGAGACCTGGGGAAGAGAGGGGGGCCTGGACCATGCCGTTCGAGACTCGGGGGGGAAGGGGAATCTGGACTGCGCCGCATGTGACCTGGGAAAGAGGGAGGGGCTGGACCGTGCCACCGCATGAGACCAGGGGGTGTTCTGCACCTCACACCGGAGAGGGTATAAGTTTAAAACCACACCCCTATTTTAGGCAATGCCCACCAAAATTATCGGCAGAAAATCCCTTAGCACAAAAGGGCATTTTTGGCCGCCGAATTTTCGGTGCATCCCTTGATATAATAATTATTATTTACTTATATAGCACACACACATTTCGCAGTGCTGTACACTCAAATTGGTCCCCATTGGGGCTCACAATCTAAATTCACCTATCTGTATGTTTTGGAGTATGGGAAGAACCTGAAGTGCCCAGAGGAATCCCACACAAACATGGTGAGAACATACCAACTCATCCCCACCAATAAAAAAAACTGAAGTGATCAAAAAAGTCAAATGTTACCCAATAGGGTGTCATTGAAAAGTACAACTTGTCCTGCAAAAAACAAGCTCTCATATGTATAGAATAGATAAAAATAAAAATAAAAGCTATGAAAATATTAAGAGAAATATGGCACTATACAACGTGGAAAATTTGCCATTAGATGAGGTATGTAACACATCTCCATTTTAAGAATTTTCCTGAACTGTTTCTATCTTAAACTATTTGTACCAAATGTGTTCAGCAAAAAGATATTTGATGCACCTAAGTAAAAGCTTTGCTACATAAAGAAAACTATGACATGTGGTATATCATAGAAGAGATTGCTGTATTTTTCATACATCTTCTGCCTCTGCTCTTGACCTTGCCAGACCAGAACATAAAACATCCATATTTTTCACTGTAACATTTATTAGGTCTGTCTCTTCACAACAGGACATGTAAGGACATATAGCAGTTCTGTCCTTCATACAAACCGCAAAACGATCTACCGTATATACTCGAGTATAAGCTGAGTTTTTCAGCACGATTTTTCGTGCTGAAAACGCCCCCCTCGGCTTATACTCGAGTATAAAACTAAAGGGGGGGGGTCTGGATGATGATGAAGGCCGCAGGGGTCTTCAACCTGCAGACCACCAGATGTTGCAAAACTACAACTCTCAGCATGCCCGGACAGCCATCGGCTGTCCGGGCATGCTGGGAGTTGTAGTTTTGAAACATATGGAGGTCCGCAGGTTGAAGACCACTGCGGCCTTCATCATCATCCAGACCCCCCCCCTTTAGTTTTATACTCACCTCCCCTCGGTGGGAAGGAAGGGTGAGCTGGTCTGGGCCATCTATGCTGCAGGGACCGTCCGGTGGGGAGGGTTAGTCGTTCCGGGCTGCCCATTTTCACCAGGAGATTCAAAGTATTGCGTAACAGCAATAAAATTGGGACTTCATCCAGGCACTTCCCCTCAGATGTAGAGATCACAGAACAACCGGTTGGTTATAACGTGGTTCATTTATTGGGTGCAACATAAAAAGTTTCGAGTCCTTGGATGAACTCTTCATCAGACATAATACAAACAGTCACAGTGTGATTTTAAAAAGATCGGGAGGATCACACTGTGACTGTTTGTATTATGCCTGATGAAGAGTTCATCCAAGGACTCGAAACTTTTTATGTTGCACCCAATAAATGAACCACGTTATAACCAACGGTTGTTCCGTGATCTCTACATCTGAGGGGAAGCGCCTGGATGAAGTCCCCATTTTATTGCTGTTACGCAATACTTTGAATCTCTACTACTATTTTTGGGTCCGACATCTGTCACCAAAAAGGGACTCTGGAGCAGCTGACCTCTTCAACTAAGCGAGTCTATATGCCTGCAGAGGTGTTGTGCTCTTAGCACAACCCTTTCTGGTAAGCCTGAATTTACCTTTTTGGGGCCAATTTAAGGTTAACAATACTGCACTAGGAGTGCAACTGTCTTTTTTCTTTTTCCTCTCTATACATTTTCACCAGGAGGCCCTCTTCTCTGCTCCGGGCCGGCCCCGGACTAGTGACGTTGCCTTGACAATGACGCACAGGGACGTCCATGCGCAGCAGACATACTTGCGCATGAACATCCCTGTGCGTCGTCGTGATGATGAAGGGGGGGGGAATGATGACGGGGGTGATGATGACGGGGGTGATGATGATGGGAGTCTGGATGATGACAGGGGGGATGATGACATGGTGATAATGACGGGCTAATGAGGATGGGGGTGAAAAGGACAGGGTGATGATGACGGGGGTGATAATGACAGGGTGATAATGCCGGGGGTGATGATGACGGGGGTGATGATGATGGGAGTCTGGATGATGACAGGGGGGATGATGACGGGGGTGATAATGATGGGGTAATGAGGATGGGGGTGAAAAGGACAGGGTGATGATGACAGGGGTGATCATGACAGGGTGATAATGCCGGGGGTGATGATGACGGGGTTGATGATGACGGGGGTGATGATGATGGGAGTCTGAATGATGACAGGGGGGATGATGACGGGGGTGATGATGACGGGGTGATGATGATGGGGGTGAAAATGACAGGGTGATGATGACGGGGGTGATAATGACAGGGTGATAATGCCGGGGGTGATGATAACGGGGGTGTTAATGACGGAGGTCTGGATGATGACAGGGGGGATGATGACAGGGGGGATGATGTATTTCCCACCCTAGGCTTATAGTCGAGTCAATAACTTTTCCTGGGTTTTTGGGCTTACACTGCAAAGCAGAGTATATTTATGTATGAATGCGGCAGCACTGGAACATAAACCTTATAAACATAAGGTTTATGTTCCAATGCTGCCGCATTCATACATAACTATGCTCTGCTTTGCAGTGGTGAATAATAGTTTACTCCTTCTGCAATAAGAGGATGACTATAGAACTGTGGATTTATGACTAAAAACACTACTGTATCTCATTTCTACATCGCACTGAGCCTACAGGGAAGATGAGAGGTGAGCAATGTGTAATCCTCCATCTGTTCTTTCATAAATCAGCCATAATGTTTTTGCTGGTTATATTCCTTCGGTGTATTCTCATTTAGCAATGATATCTTATCAAAGTCAGGACATGCTAGGGGTCTTAGAAGAAAAATGTGCTATGACATATGTAACCATTTAACCTCTTACTAACCACAGATGTCCTTATTTACTACTGAGACAGAGGTTCGGAATGCAGAATGTATGCTGCACCAGAGGAAATGTAGTCGTCTGCACCAGTCTGCAACAGGCAGTCCGGAAAATGTTTTTATATCATTTCTACATTCTACATTATTGGGAAACAATCAAAATGTATGCCAAAGTATACTACAGTGAACACTTTTTGGGCTCATTGACTTTCTTTTTAAAGGACTCAAAAGGACCATAAACATGTCTTTGAGCTGCACAGTCTTTGAGCTGTACCGTATTTTTCGCCATATAAGACGCACCCAATTTGAAAATCTAGAAAAAAAAGATTCTGCACCAAATACACTGTAAAGTATAGGACAGTGATCTTCAACCTGCGGACCTCCAGACGTCTCTGCTGCCCGGTATCCTCGCTCTCCGTTGCCGCCATCACGTCGCTACGCACGACGCTACGCATGGCGCTACGCACGCGATGATGTGATGACGACGGAGAGCGCCGGCCATGCAGGGGATCCCGGCATGGAGCAGACACCGAGGAGGCAGGTAAGGTCCCTCCCGGTGTCCTGTAAGCTGTTCGGGACGCCACGATTTCACCGCGGCGGTCCCGAACAGCCAGACTGAGCAGCCGGGTTAGTGTCACTTTCCCTTCAGATGCGGCGGTCAGCTTTGATCACCGCGACTGAAGGGTTAATACAGGGCATCACCGCAATCGGTGATGTCCTGTATTATCTGCGGGTCCCGGCCGTTGATGGCTGCAGGGACCGCCGCGGTATTTGCCGTATAAGACACACCAACTTTTCCACCCCAGTTTTGGGGACGAAAAAGTGCATCTTATATGGCGAAAAATACGGTATACTTTGGGAAATAGACCAAATGTAAGCACTAGTAAACTGTATTCAGTCTATTAGTTAATGGGGCTGCTGTAGGTATGCCATCCGTGGTACATGTTGGCATAATGTATTTCTGGAGTCCTGATATTTATCTTCCAAGTATCCCAACACCAAATGTGAATCGAGTGTTAACCAAATACTGCTAAATAAGTGCTAAATAGTGCTATATAATAATAATAATAATATATTTATAGCGTTAATAAATTCGACAGCAGATTACAATTTTGAGGGTGCAAATAAAGAGAAATATGAGACATTACAATATTACACACTAAGTATTCAAACAAGGAGCGGGGGCCCTGCTCAGGAGAGCTTACAGACTCTGAGGAATGGGGTGGAGACAAAAGGCAGAAAAGTGCCTTATTTATACAATGATCTGGCGGACTTTAATAAATAGGAAAGATCACATAAAAAAAGTGCAGTGACTAAACATAGAAGGGGACAACAATTAAAGAACCTGTGGCCAAACCAAAATAAGTATAGATTTTATTGTCATTAAAGGGGTACTCTCCGGTGAAAACCTTTTTTCTTTTAAATCAACTGGTGGCAGAAAGTTAAACATATTTGTAAATTACTTCTATTAAGAAATCTTAATCCTTCCTGTACTTATTAGCTGCTGAATACTACAGAGGAAATTCTTTTCTTTTTGGAATGCTCTCTGATGACATCACGACCACAGTTCTCTCTGCTGACGTTATTATAATAATAATAACGCTTTATTTATTGTTGTCCTTAGTGGGATTTGAACCCAAGTCCCCAGCACTGCAAGGCAGCAGTGCTAACCACTGAGCCACCATGCTGCCCTTAGCATACATGTGCTATGCATGGTTGCTAAAATGGACAGAGATGTCAGCAGAGAGCACTGTGCTCGTGATGTCATCAGTGTTCCAAAAAGAAAGGAAATTCCTCTGTAGCATTCAGCAGCTAATAAGTACTGGAAGGATTAAGATTTTTTAATAGAAGTAATTTACAAATATGTTTAACTTTCTGCCACCAGTTAATTTAAAAGAAATAAGGTTTTCACCGGAGTACACCTTAAAAAAGAATACAGATCCTTGATATGCCCTTCAGTTTCTGAGATATGAGGGTCTTATAATTTCACAATTTAGGGAATCAGTCAGATGGGTGTAAACTTCATTTTAAAAATAGGAGTTGCACACACAAGGGGATACACACACCCTGACTGTATAATCCTGCCCATCACCTGATAATAACTCCCATTATTAATTAATTCATCATCATCATCTGGCTGATTCCCTGAATTGACAGAAAAATTATGAATCTACATATCTCTGGAACGGAAGAGTTTTTGGGGGGTTGGCCACTGGTCCTCCTCCCAGCAATCACGCCCCCTCCCATAGACTTGCATTGAGGGGGCAGGGTGTGACATTATGAGGGGAGGGGCTATGACATCATGAGCTCCTGGCGCAGGCTCCAGCGTTTGGAACAGCGGAGTACCCCTTTAAGTAATGTTATACACCTGCTTAACAAGATGTGTTTTTTAGTGTATGGTTTAAACTATGTAAGTTGGGTATAAGACTGATGGGCGGATTATGGCATTCCAGAGAACTGGTGCAGAACATGCAAAGTCTATGAAATATATGTAAAGTAGGTAAGATTTGAGTTTCTTCCTTGTTTAGTATTGGCAATGACCTCTGTAGAGACAAACTTCAGCGCTCTCATTGTTTGTGAAACTATTAGGCTTGGTTTTTTTTTCTGGCAGTTTTTGGAATACTGCCACTGCAGTTTTTGAGCCAAAGCCAGAAGTGTATTCAAAAGGAAAGGGAAATATAAAGGAAGGACTTACACTTCTCCTCCCTTATGGATCCACTTCTGACTTTGGCTCAAAAACTGCAGTGGCAGTATTCCAAATACTGCCATAAAAAAAACCAAGTGGAAACTTAGCCTTAGAGACATGGTCTATGCAAATTTTGTAATAAAGAAAATGATTTCTCATGTTTTTGGCAGCTTTGCTAGGTAAAGGTGGATTGAAATGACGGTAAATACAGTATGTGACTTTGGGATTAATGTCACATTAAAACACATGCTCAACTTTAAAGGGGTACTTGGTGGAAAACTTTTGCCAGACTGGTGCCAGAAAGTTAAATAGACTTGTAAATTACTTCTGTTAAAAAATCTTAATCCTTTCAGTACTTATTACCGGCAGTATACTACAAAGGAAATTATTTTCTTTTTGGATATATTTTCTTTCACAACCACATTGCTCTCTACTGACACCTCTTTCCATGTCAGGAACTGTCCAGAGCCTGAGAAAATCCCCATAGCAAACATATGCTGCTCTGGACAGTTCCTAAAATGGACAGAGGTGTCAGCAGAGAGCACTGTGGTCGTGACAGAGAAGAAATCTCAAAAGAAAATAACTTACTCTGTAGTATATAGCTGCTAATAAGTACTGGAAGGATTAAGATTTTTTAATAGAAGTAATTTACAAATCTGTTTAACTTTCTGGCATCAGTTGATTTAAACAAAAAGTTTGCCACCGGAGTACCCCTTTAAGTATAATTTACTTTTATATAGAATAAATTAATAACACTCGGTAAAACATTTGCATTACTCTGCCCGCGATAGAGTTCAGCCCTGTATCTGTAATTCTGCTTGTTGCTATGAGAATGAGTCAATAAAATATGGCCTTCTGGTATAACTGATCACATAGGTTATTTTATCATGCAAAGGGAAGACAACCCCAAGCCATGAAGCACCAGAAGGAGCAAAACATTTTTATGGATCCACTACTTAGCTCCTCTCGTCTATATACACTCATTCAATTGTTTAAAGCAGCTTAAAATGTTATCTCTATAGCCTTTTAAAAACAACAGGTAAAATGTAAAGGTAAAGAAACGTCATGAAGAATAGTGTTGCTCGCGAATATTCGCAATGCAAATTTTATTTGCGAATATCGCATATTCACGAATTCGCAAATATTCGTGAATATAGCACTATATATTCGTAATTACGAATATTCGTTTTTTTTTATTTATTTATTTATTTTCACAGTACACACCACAGTGATCATACCTCTCTGCTTCCAGCTTGTGTGGTGTAAAGAAGGCTCTAATACTACTGTGTGAGACTGGCGTGCGAATTTTCGCATATGCTGATTTTAGTTTATGCTAATTTTTGCATATTCTTATTGTCGCATACGCGAATTTTCGCATATGCGCAAATAAAACGCAAATATTACGAATATGCAAATTTAGCGCATATATGACGAATATTCGTCCATATATTCACGAAATATCGCGAATTCGAATATGGCCTATGCCGCTCAATACTAATGAAGAACTAAAGTTTAGAAATTTATACAGGGATAGAACCCATATACATATATACAGGGATAGAATCCATCACATCCAACCTATCCCAATATATAGATGGATACTTCAACCATATGTACAAACTACCCCTTATTATTTAACCCCTTCCCGCAGAATGTCATATATAAACGCCGGGTTGTGCAGAACGTTCGCGCATCCCGGCGTTTATAAATGACATGCAGTTAACCCGGCGATGCGCAGCATCGCACGGGTTAACTGGCAGAAGTCCCGCTGTTTCCAGCAGGGGACAACTTCTGCTTCACCCCCAGGACCATCAATTGATGGTCCTGGTCAGCGATCACTGTGATTGGTCCCTGTGGCCCAATCACAGTGATCTGGGGTGAAAGTTCAGATCCCCCGCACTGCCCGCCCTTGGAAGTCGGGCAGAACGGGGGACGAAGGCTGCAGGGGCTCGCGGGGACCTGCGGCACACGAGGGGGAACACGTGGGGACCGGCGGACTTACCTGGGGCAGCGGCGGGACCGAGGAGCAGCGGCAGGACCGGCCACGTGGACGAGCAGCGACGGGACCAGCAGGTAAGTATGTAGTCCTCAGAGGCAGCAGTGAAGATCTTCACTGCTGCTTCTAGGAGTCTGAAAACTACAACTCCCAGCATGCCTAGACAGCCTTTGGCTGTCTGGGCATGCTGGGAGTTGTAGTTTTGCAACATCTGGAGGGCCCCAGTTTGGAGACCATTGTATAATGGTCTCCAATCTGTGCTCTTCCAGCTGTTGCAAAACTACAACTCCCAGCATGCACTGACTGTCCAGGCATGCTGGGAGTTTTAGTTAAGCAACATCTGGCCCTTCAGATGTTGCCGAACTACAACTCCCAGCATGCCCTTCAGCTGTCTGGGCATGCTGGGAGTTGTAGTTTTGCAACAGCTGGAGACACACTGGTTGGGAAACATTGTTTCTAACTCAGTGTTTCCTAACCTGTGTGCTTCCAGCTGTTGCAAAACTATAACTCCCAGCATGCACTAAAAGACCATGCATGCTGGGAGTTGTAGTTTTGCAACATCTGGAGGGCCCCAGTTTGGAGACCATTGTATAATGGTCTCCAATCTGTGCTCTTCCAGCTGTTGCAAAACTACAACTCCCAGTATGCACTGACTGTCCAGGCATACTGGGAGTTTTAGTTCAGCAACATCTGGCCCTTCAGATGTTGCCGAACTACAACTCCCAGCATGCCCTTCAGCTGTCTGGGCATGCTGGGAGTTGTAGTTTTGCAACAACTGGAGACACACTGGTTGGGAAACATTGTCTGTTTCTAACTCAGTGTTTCCTAACCTGTGTGCCTCCAGCTGTTGCAAAACTATGACTCCCAGCATGCACTAACAGACCCCCCCCCGCCACCCCCGTGAATGTACAGGGTACATTCACATGGGCGAGGCTTTTACAGTTGGTTCCTCGCATCTTGAGATGCAGCAAATTTTGCGCTGGGAAACTCGCTGTAATCCCCCGCCCATGTGACTGTACCCTAAAAACACTACACTACACTAACACAAAATAAAATAAAAAGTTAAAAACACTACATATACACATACCCCTACACAGCCCCCCTCCCCCAATAAGAACGTCCGGTACACCACTGTTTCCAAAGCAGAGCCTCCAGCTGTTGAAAAACAACAACTCCCAGTATTGTCGGACAGCCGTTGACTGTCCAGGCATGCTGGGAGTTTTGCAACAGCTGGAGGCACCCTGTTTGGGAATCACTGGCGTAGAATACCCCTATGTCCACCCCTATGCAAATCCCTAATTTAGGCCTCAAATGCACATGGCGCTCTCACTTTGGAGCCCTGTCGTATTTCAGGGCAACAGTTTAGGGCGACATATGGGGTATCGCTGTACTCGGGAGAAATTGCGTTACAAGGTTTGGGGGGCTTTTTCTTCTTTAACCATTCATGAAAAGGAAATGTTGGGGTCTACACCAGAATGTTAGTGTAAAAATTTTTTATTTTTTACACTAACATGCTGATGTTGCCCTATACTTTACATTTTCACAAGAGGTAAAAGGGAAAAAAGCCCCCCAAAATTTGTAATGCAATTTCTCCCGACTACAGAGATACCCCATATGTGAGCGCAAAGTGCTCTGGGGGCGCACAACAAGGCCCAGAAGGGAGAGCGCACCATGTACATTTGAGGTGATTTGCACAGGGGTGGCTGATTGTTACAGTGGTTTTGACAAACGCAAAAAAAACAAAACCCCACATGTGACCCCATTTCGGAAACGACACCCCTCACGGAATGTAATGAGGGGTGCAGTGAGAATTTACCCCCCACAGGTGTCTGACGGATCTTTGGAACAGTGGTCCATGAAAATGAAAACTTGTACAGCCCACTGTTCCAAAGATCTGTCAGACACCAGTGGGGGGCAAATGCTCACTGTACCCCTTGTTACGTTCCTCAAGGGGTCTAGTTTCCAAAATGGTATGCCATGTGTGTTTTTTTTGCTGTTCTGGCACCTTAGGGGCTTCCTAAATGCGACATGCCCCCCAAGCAAAATTTGCTCTCAAAAAGCCAAATATGACTCCTTCTCTTCTGAGCATTGTAGTTCGCCCATAGTGCACTTCAGGTCAACTTATGGGGTACCTCCATACTCAGAAGAGATGGGGTTACAAATTTTGGGGGGTATTTTCTGCTATGAACCCTTGCAAAAAGGTGAAATTAGGGGGGAAACACACATTTTAGTGGAATTTTTTTTTTTTTTTTTTTTTAACATATGCAAAAGTCGTGAAACACCTGTGGGGTAATAAGGCTCACTTTATTCCTTATTACATTCCTCAAGGGGTCTAGTTTCCAAAACGGTATGCCATGTGTTTTTTTTTGCTGTTCTGGCACCATAAGGGCTTCCTAAAGGTAACATGCCCCCGAGCAAAATTTGCTCTCAAAAAGCCAAATATGACTCCTTCTCTTCGCAGCATTGTAGTTCGCCCATAGTGCACTTCAGGTCAACTTATGGGGTACCTCCATACTCAGAAGAGAAGGGGTTACAAATATTGGGGGGTATTTCCTGCTATTAACCCTTGGAAAAATGTGAAATTTGGGGGGAAACACACATTTTTCTGAAAAAAATATATATTTTTTTACATATGCAAAAGTCGTGAAACACCTGTGGGGTATTAAGGCTCACTTTATTCCTTGTTATGTTCCTCAAGGGGTCTAGTTTCCAAAATGGTATGCCATGTGAGGGTTTTTTGCTGGTCTGGCACCATAAGGGCTTCCTAAATGCAACATGCCCCCCAAAAACCATTTCGGAAAAACGTACTCTCCAAAATCCCCTTATCGCTCTTTCCCTTCTGAGCCCTCTACTGCGCCCGCCGAACACTTTACATAGACATATGAGGTATGTGCTTACTCGAGAGAAATCAGGCTACAAATATAAGTATACATTTTCTCCTTTTACCCCTTGTAAAAATGTAAAAATTGGGTCTACAAGAACATGCGAGTGTAAAAAATGAAGATTGTGAATTTTCTCCTTCACTTTGCTTCTATTCCTGTGAAACACCTAAAGGGTTAAAATGATGACTGAATGTCATTTTGAATACTTTGGGGGGTGCAGTTTTTATAATGGGGTCTTTTGTGGGGTATTTCTAATAAGAAGACCCTTCAAATCCACTTCAAACCTGAACTGGTCCCTGAAAAATAGTGAGTTTGAAAATGTTGTGAAAAATTGGAAAATTGCTGCTGAACTTTGAAGCCCTCTGGTGTCTTCCAAAAGTAAAAACTCGTCACTTTTATGATGCAGACATAAAGTAGACATATTGTATATGTGAATAAAACATTTTTTTATTTGTAATATACATTTTCCTTACAAGCAGAGAGCTTCAAAGTTAGAAAAATGCAAAATTTTCAAATTTTTCATCAAATTTTAGGATTTTTCACAAGGAAAGGATGCAAGTTACCACAAAAATTTACCACCATGTTAAAGTAGAATATGTCACGAAAAAACAATCTCGGAATCAGAATGATAACTAAAAGCATTCCAGAGTTATTAATGTTTAAAGTGACAGTGGTCAGATGTGCAAAAAACGCTCTGGTCCTTAAGGCCAAAATGGGCTTGGTCCTGAAGGGGTTAAAAGATATCACCCAAATAATCTCCACACTCGAAAATTTAGAATGGAAAGAACATTATTTATAACCACCCTGGATGTAAGTTCCCTATATACAGTCATCCAACACGAACTCGGTATCGATGCAGTTAAGCAATTTTTAACACAAGGAAACATGCCACCCACACAGATCCAATTTATTTTAGATAGTATATTATTCATTTTAACACACAGCTATTTCAATTTTAAAGGGGTACTCCAGTGCTAAGGATAGGGGATAAGGTCCCTGATCGCGGGAGTCCTGCCGCTGGGGACCCCCGTGATCTTGCACGCGGCACCCCGTTTGTAATCAGTCCCCGGAGTGCGGTCTGATTACCGGCGACTACAGCGCAGGCGGCGTGTGATGTCATGCCTCCGCCCCCGTGTGATGTCAATGCAAGTCTATGGGAGGGGGCGTGGCAGCTATCACGACCCCTCCCGTAGGCTTACATTGAGGGGCGGAGCGTGATGTCACACGGGGCGGAGGAGTGACGAACACGCCGCCCGCCCTGTAGTCGCTGGTAATCAGACCCGGAGCGAACACGCTTCAGGGACTGATTACAAACGAGTTGCAAGATCACGGGGGTCCCCAGCAGCGGGACTCTCGCGATCAGGCATCTTATCCCCTATCGTTTGGATGAAGGATAAGATGTCTAAGCCCCGGAGTACCCCTTTAAGGACACATTTGACCTACAAAAAACAGGTACCGCCATAGGAACCAGGTTCGCACTCAGCTACGCAAACTTATTTATGTCTGCATGGGAGGCACTGACCGTCACTCCCCAGTTGGGCGCGGGCCTGGTCCTATGGCGACAATATATTGATGACATTATTTTGATTTTGCAAAAAACACCAGAAGAACTTAAAACATTTTTAAACAGTCTTAATAATAACACTTGGAATTTAATTTGTACTGCATCTACAGATCTTAAAACCATTGCATTTTTAGAACTAAAGATTACCAAAACAGGAGATATATTAGAACTTAACACATTCCTCAAACCTACTGCCAAAAATTGCTATATTCTTTTTTCAAGCTGTCACCTTCCAAGATGGCTGCTCAATATTCCCTCCGGCCAATACAGAAGATTGAAACAAAATTGTACAAGCGACAATCAATATCAAATTGAAGCTGAATCCCTGACCCACAAAATTCATACAAAAAGGATACCCTGAAAGAATATTAGACAAGGCTAAAATAAAGATAGAAAATCAGGAGAGAAGTTCCTATTTTAATCACACAACACAAATACCTCAAAAAAGAAGATAAAATACGACTCATCCTCCCGTACAATCATGAACATAAAAAAATAGAAAGAATTATCAAAAATAACTGGCATTTATTACAGCAGGATAAAATTCTCATACTAATTCTAACATCAACTCCATCCATGATCTACACTAAAGCCTCCAACATCCGCTCACGAATAGCCCCCACTATGCAGAATAAATCCATTACACATACAGAAAAATCATGGCTCAATTTACAAGAATTTTACCGTTGTAACACATGTTGTAAATGTAAAATAACCAATTTTCCAAAGAAAACCGAAATAATCAGCTCCACAGTCAACAATTACAAATGGAACATCACAGACAAAATATCCTGCAATACTAAAGGGGTAATCTATGTCATTCAATTCAATTGCAATAAACAATTTGTGGGCAGGACAAAAAGATCACTCAAAACACGTATCTCAGAGCACATCAATAACATCAAAAAAGGTAACACCAAACACCCCCTATCACTACATTTTACACAATTCCATAATCAAGACCCTTCCCATTTAATTTACACAGGTATAGAAAAAATCTAAAAAGAATGGGGGGGGGGGGGGGGGAATTACATTGCAAAAATGTCTAAAGCCGAGGCCAGAAAAATATATGAACTAGAAACTATAGAACCCAAAAGTTTAAATTCCGAACTGGAAATTTTCGGTTTCATATAGAGATTTTTCACATATATCTATATATATTTTTTTATATTTTAATATTTTTACATTCTGTCCACATTGCATTTATACATTTCCATCACACATACAGAATTCCCTTTTATTGGTACTTCTCACTCACATTATATTAGTTTTTTTTCATACATTCCTTGTCAAATTGAGAAATATACATCCACTTTTATCCTTCTATTTATTTCCATTCTATTTAATTCTCATTCTCAGCTCGTTTTCCATTCATTTATTTCACTATAGTTTTATACATATCGTTTTACACAGCTAGTTTTTAGACAGGCTATGAGTTTATAATCCAGTCTGCATTTTCCTAATCTATCTGTCCACATTTTACAAAGAGACTAGAATCAACTCTCACTTTTCTAATTATCCTAATTACACTCATGTCATCAAATATGGACTATATAAGACTCAGAGAGAGATAGGGTATCTATTACATTGCTATTGAGAAAGGGGTCTCCCCGAAAAGCATCTAGCATACTTACCCACCTTGTCAATACAGACCACCCTCAAGAAACAACCATCTACAGCATTTTCAGCACTTTCAACTGCTGGAACCCCCCAATTTGCAGCCCACCACTCAGACAAGCACTCTGCAGCCCTTGACACATATGAGGACGCTGTCTGCTCACACTCACCGCCGGACCGTAGCCTTCATTCCGCCACCAATTACCGGCCAGATGCCAACTTGTGCCACTCCGGATACCAAGCCAGAAAAGCACACGGACACCATCCCCGGGCCAGCCGCACAGCCGTGCCAGTCCTGACAAGCGAGGTTCCCATGTCGGAGATCATTAGAAGCGGTGCGGTGAGTGGTGCACAGCACAAGCCTCTTATTACAAACTATCACTTTGCTACTAAATACCACGGATACAATAGCAGTATATTGAACTACTTGTGGGTGGCTGCATTGAGGATTTTTTACAATGCTTTTCTACAACATATATACCTCCTATGACTTTCAAGTAATTTTATAAGATTTTAGATCATTTTAACAGTTAATTTTTGTTCCTGTATGAATTTTGAGCACCAATAAGTTTACAGTCCACAGCAAGGGCCCTGCTTGGACATACTTTTAATTGTATTTCACTAATAAATTGTTTATGCATATATAACCAGCTTGTTCTTTATATATATATATATATATGTATATATATATATAGACCTTGAGGTCTGTCTCCTCTTTTCTACTCTATACTAGAAATATACTTTGCCAATCATTTGTGCCCCATTTCTGTTATGATAATAAAATGTTTCATTTTCAGGCTTTTGTTGCTCCGTTTAAAACTGATCTTCACCTCTGATCTGTTCCCTTAAAGAAAACAAGCAGAACCTATTGTTTAAATAAACATGTTTTTGAAGAATTTAAGATGATTTATTTTCTAGCTTTCCATTTTAATATATATATAACATTTGTCTAGGACATAAAGCATGCCTAGAAAACTCTTCTATATAAGTCAATAGGTCACCTTCAGGCTATTATTGTCAAAATCGACTGGAAGACAGGGAGAGTGAGCCCTAAACTGACTCTAGAACCATCTCTCCCTGCCTACTTGCCCATCCATCCTAAACGATGGATCGACAACTGGGCGCCCATCCCTTCTTGCGCTAAAGTGCTGAGGCGTAGGTAACAAGCAAGACTCAGACATAGTGTGAACACCAACAAAGCTGAACAGACATAATCCTAAAACCGACTAATGTAACACAGACTAAAATACAAGGAGCATACTATATAACTGTCACAATCACACCCTATCGGTCCAGCCAAGACGCTAGAGAGAGTGTGATGGTGCAAGGATTAAAGCCGCCAGACCTCTGGGTATCCACTACTAGTCCCAGCAAGTCACCAAATTAACCCTTAGATAAACGTGTTTCCACCAGAGCTGCCTTCAGAAAGTTGAGCTCATATATTTAGAGATCAAAGACCAGAGCTGATTAATTAAACATTTAATCTGATAAAAGGTAACACAGTGCTATGCATAAAAATACAGAAACAAATGACATACAGGTATAATAATATATAAAAGAGTTTAGCAAGACAAGTTCAGAAAACAAAAGATGAAGTTCTTACAGCATGATGATATAGCAGTCCATGAGAGTGAGTTCCAGCTGTTCTTAGGATGGTCTTGTCAGCTTGTTGCACAGCATTGTTATTCATTGTTAAATATTATATATCTGCCTTTTTGGAGGGAGACTCCATTCCCCCCTCCCCTCTGATCCCACCAGGGGGGCATCTCTGTTGCTTCAAAGGGCCTCTGACTTCAAAGGAGATACAAACAAACAGCCAGACCCCCAATAAAATGCAATACACAAAAGGATGCACCGTCTGAATGACCTCTCACCCATGTCTTGGATAATCCGTCACACACAGTTATAATTTATAATACACATATAGGATTTTAATAATCAGGCCTTGGGCCTGACAATAACCATGGCTAAAAACCCACATAAAATGACAAGATAAATACAAGGTAAATGCTCAAGCAGACATAGTCAGAATATAGCACACACCGACATAGTAGTATTGCACTCAGTAACCAGCACCAGAATGCAGGAGAATTCTGGCTAAATAACTCCACCAGAGTTCTCATTCGCTCAGAGCATTAACTATTCCCAATCCAGTTGGAATAGCAATCTGCTGTGAACAAACTAGTGTGTGAATACACACCTAAACAGAAAAATTCAAAAACAAATAAACGGACATTACAATTATTTCCTATGTCCATGGGGTCGGCTGTACAGCATACCTCTAATGCTGGGCAGAGAGCTCAAAGCTTCCTGCATAATCATGTACAAAAAATGGAATTTAACCCCTTAAGGAAGAAGCCCATTTTGACCTTGAGGACCAATTTTCATTTGTTTCAGTTTTATTTTTTTTCCTCCTCTCCTTTTAAAATCTACAAATTTAATTTTTTCACCTACAGACCCATATGAGGGCTTGTTTTTTGCGAGACCAGTTGTACTTTGAAATTACCTCTTTCATTTTACATAAGATGTACCATGAAACCGAAAAATTTATATTTGCATGCAGAAATTTATAAGAAAACTGCAATTTTGGGGAGGGGGTTTGTTTTTACATAGTGCACTTTATGGTAAACATTATACATTATCTTTATTCTTTAGGTCAATGCAATTAAAACAACACCCAATTTATATAGCTTTTCTATTATTGTAATACTTAAAGAAAAATTTGAAAACTTTGTTTTAACAAAATTTCTGACCCCTATAACTTTTATATTTTTCCCTATAAGGGAAAGTATGACTAATTTTTTTGCATCGTGATCTTTAGTTTTCATATTTACCATTTTTGCTTTGATGTAATTTTTTGATCGCTTTTTATCATTTTATTTCTGATATATGATGTGATAAAAAATCTGTATTTTTGGTGCTTGTTATTTTTTTACGTTTATGCCATTTACTGTGCGGGATCACTAACATTATATTTTAATAGTTTGGACATTTACGCACGCAGTGATACCAAATATGGTAAGGGGACCCTTGTCCACTGATTTATCACATCGCGCTGGTTCCATGATCCCAGGGGCATTGCTAGGTCTCTAAAAGACCTGGGGCTAGAGCACTTAGCATAGCCATGCCTCTAACCATGCCGCTAACCACACCCCCAACACGCCCCTATTCTCACACTACTATACACAACACCCCACACATATGCTACCATCATTCCATTTATGATTTAAGGAGCAGTGCCTCTCCATAGAGCAGTGATGTCCAAACTGTGGCCCTCCAGATTTAGCAAAACTACAACTCCCAGCATTCCTCCAGCATGCCTAGACAGCTGTTTGCTGTCTGGGCATGCTGGGATTTGTAGTTTTGCAACATCTGGAGGCATCAGTATAAGGAGACCATATACAGGGTGGGCCATTTATATGGATACACCATAATAAAATGGGAATGGTTGGTGATATTAACTTCCTGTTTGTGGCACATTAGTATATGTGAGGGGGAAAACTTTTTCATGATGGGTGGTGGCCATGGTGGCCATTTTGAAGTTGGCCATTTTGAATCCAACTTTTGTTTTTTAATAGGAAGAGGGTCATGTGACACATCAAACTTATTGGGAATTTCACAAGAAAAACAATGATGTGCTTGGTTTTAACGTAACTTTATTCTTTCATGAGTTATTTACAAGTTTCTGAACATTTAATGTGCTGCCCATTGTGCTGGATTGTCAATACAACCCTCTTCTCCCACTCTTCACACACTGATAGCAACACCGCAGGAGAAATGCTAGTATCCATAGTTTCAGGTCCTGCACATCTCACATCTTCACAGCACAGACAATTGCCTTCAGAGGACCCCAAAGATAAAAGTCTAAGGGGGTCAGATCGGGAGACCTTGGGGGCCATTCAACTGGCCCACGACGACCAATCCACTTTCCAGGAAACTGTTCATCTAGGAATGCTCGGACCTGACACCCATAATGTGGTGGTGCACCATCTTGCTGGAAAAACTCAGGGAACGCGCCAGCTTCAGTGCATAAAGAGGGAAACACATCAAATGGATTGGTTGTCGTGGGCCTGTTGAATGGCCCCCCAAGGTCTCCCGATCTGACCCCCTTAGACTTTTATCTTTGGGGTCATCTGAAGGCAATTGTCTGTGCTGTGAAGATACGAGATGTGCAGCACCTCAAACTGCTGATACTGGAAGCCCGTGCTAGCATTTCTCCTGCGGTGTTGCTATCAGTGTGTGAAGAGTGGAAGAAGAGGGTTGCATTGACAATCCAACACAATGGGCAACACATTGAACACATTTTATAAGTGTTCAGAAACTTGTAAATAAACTCATGAAAGAATAAAGTTACGTTAAAACCAAGCACATCATTGTTTTTCTTGCAAAATTCCCAATAAGTTTGATGTTTCACATGACCCTCTTCCTATTGAAAAAACTAAAGTTGGATTCAAAATGGCCAACTTCAAAATGTCCGCCATGGTCACCACCCATCTTGAAAAGTTTCCCCCCCCCCCCCCCTCACATATACTAATGTGCCACAAACAGGAAGTTAATATCACCAACCATTCCCATTTTATTAAGGTGTAACCATTTAAATGGCCCACCCTGTAGTGGTTGAATGACACAGCGTGAAGGTGTTGGCAGCATGAGAAGACCATATAGTGGCTTAATGACACAGCTTGGATGAGGCTGAAGCTTGAGGAGACCATATAGTGGCTGAATGACACTGTGTGGAGGTGTTGGCAGCATGAGGAGACCATATAGTGGCAGAATGACACAGCGTGGAGGTGTTGGCTGAAGCATGAGGAGACCATATAGTGGCTGAATGACACAGCTTGGATGAGGCTGAAGCATGAGGAGAACATATAGTGGCTGACTGACACAGCATGGAGGTGTTGGCAGCATGAGGAGATCATATAGTGGCTGAGTGGCACAGCAAGGAGTTGGCAGCAGCATGAGTAGACACTAGGCCTTCACAATCCCTAAGATTAAAAGATGAATTCTGAAATTTAAACCGAAGATTTGGGGTAGCTAGTGCTACCATAGCAACATTTTAATTCCCAGACCCAGGCCCAGCAGCATCAGTAAACAATATATTGCCTGAATGACACAGCCTGGAGTTGACTCAAGCATGAGGAGACCATATCATTTCTGAATGGCACAGCCAGGAGTTGGCAGCAGGATGAGTAGACACTAGTGTTGAGCGGCATAGGCCATATTCGAATTCGCGAATATTCGCGAATATATGGACGAATATTCGTCATATTCGCGAATATTCGCAATAGCCTCGTTTTATTTTCGCATATGCGAATATTCGCGCATGCGAAAATTAACATATGCAAAAATTTGTATATACAAAAATTAACATACGCGAAAATTCGCACATGCAAATTTTCGCATATGCGAAAATTCGCACAGCAGTCTCACACAGTAGTATTAGAACCTTCTTACACCACATAAGCTGGCAGCAGAGAGGGATGATCACTGTGATGTGTACTGTGAAAAAAAAAAAATACGAATATTCGTAATTACGAATATATAGCGCTATATTCGCGAATATTCGCGAATTCGCGAATATGCGATATTCGCGAATAAAATTCGAATTGCGAATATTCGCGAGCAACACTAGTAGACACTAGGCCTTCACAATCCCTAAGATTATAAAATGAATTCTGAAATTTAAACCAAAGATTTTGGGTAGTTATTACTACCATAACAACATTTTTATTCCCAGACCCAGGCCCAGCAGCATCAGTAAACCATATATTGCCTGAATGACACAGCCTGGAGTTGACTCACGCATGAGGAGACCATATAGTGTCTGAATGGCACAGCCAGGAGTTGGCAGCAGCATGAGTAGACACTAGGCCTTCACAATCCCTAAGATTAAAAGATGAATTCTGAAATTGAAACCGAAGATTTGGGGTAGCTAGTGCTACCATAACAAAATTTTTATTCCCAGACCATGGCATGGATGACACAGCCTGGAGTTGGCTGAAGCATGAGGAGACCATATAGTGTGTCACGGTACTGGTGGATACTGCTGGAGACCAATGGCAGAGACTAGGCCAAAATGCAGGAGACTTGCACAGGAGTAGCAGGAAGATAAACAGAGATCCAGGCGAGGTATCAGGAGGAGACTTGATAATCCGTCAGCAGGTACACAAGGTTAGCAGGGTATACCGCAAGTGGAGGAACAGACCAGAGAGCAAGTTCCAGGCTAGAGGACTGTACAGGCAGGAACACAGACACAATACTCAAGCACTGAGCAACAGGCCTGAGGGGTTTATATATCAGACAGGAAGTAAGATGGCACCAAGCTGAGACACAATCCACCATCTTGACTGAGGGAAAACTTAAGGGAAAACCAGTCCAGACTAAACAGGCATAGCAGAGCTATTCCTGACATAGTGTCTGAGTGGCACAGCCAGGAGTTGGCAGCAGCATGAGTAGACACTAGGCCTTCACAATCCCTAAGATTAAAAGATGAATTCTGAAATTGAAACCGAAGATTTGGGGTAGCTAGTGCTACCATAACAAAAATGTTATTCCCAGACCATGGCCCAGCAGCATCAGTAAACCATATATTGCCTGAATGACACAGCCTGGAGTTGGCTGAAGCATGAGGAGACCATATAGTGTCTGAAAGGCACAGCCAGGAGTTGGCAGCAGCATGAGTAGACACTAGGCCTTCACATTCCCTAAGATTATAAAATGAATTCTCAAATTTAAACCGAAGATTTTGGGTAGCTAGTGCTACCATAACAAAATTTTTATCCCCAGACCATGGCCCAGCAGCATCAGTAAACCATATATTGGCTGAATGACATAGCTTGGAGTTGGCTGAAGCATGAGGAGACCCCAGGGCTTCACAATCCCTAAGAATAAAAAATGAAGTTTGAAATTTTAAGGGGTTATCCAGGGAAAAACTTTTTTTTATATATCAACTGGCTCCAGAAAGTTAAGCAGATTTGTAAATTACTTGTATTAAAAAAAATCTTAATCCTTTCAGTACTTATGAGCTTCTGAAGTTAAGGTTGTTCTTTTCTGTCTAAGTCCTCTCTGATGACACCTGTCTCGGGAAACGCCCAGTTTAGAAGCAAATCCCCATAGAAAACCTCTTCTAAACTGGGCGTTTCCCGAGACTGGTGTCATCAGAGAGCACTTAGACAGAAAAGAGCAACCTTAACTTCAGAAGCTCATAAGTACTGAAAGGATTAACATTTTTTAATAGAAGTAATTTACAAATCTTTTTAGCTTTCTGGAGCCAGTTGATATATATAAAAAATATTTTTCCTGGAATACACCTTTAAACTGAAGATTTTGGGTAGCTACTGCTACCATAACAAAAGTTTTTATTCCCCGACCCAGCAGCATCAGTAAACCATATATTGGCTGAATGACACACCCTGGAGTTGGCAGAAGCATGAGGAGACCATTGAAATGTAGGATTTTGAAATATAAACTTAAGATTTTGAAATTGAACTTTTAACTCCCAAGTTTTAGAGTCTCGGGCCCCGGCGTGTGGGTACAAAGGACCAAATCTAACAAGGAGTCACATGGAAGCACAATGACAGAGCCTGGAGGTGGCATCAGTAGGAGGAGATCATATAGTGGCTAAATGGCAAAGCCTGGAGTTGGTTGAAGCATGAGAAGAGACCATATAGTGGCTCAATGGCACAGCATTGAGGTGGCTGGCGCATGAGGAGACCATATGGTGTCTGAATGGCACAGCTGGGAGCTGGCAGAAGCATGAGGAGACCATTGAAATGTAGGATTTTGAAATATAAACTTAAGATTTTGAAATTGAACTTTTAACTCCCAAGTTTTAGTGTCCCGGGCCCCGACGTGTGGGTACAAAGGACCAAATCTAACATGAAGTAACATGTCACATGGAAGCACAATGACAGAGCCTGGAGGTGGCATCAGTAGGAGGAGACCATATAGTGGCTGTATGGCACAGCCTGGAGTTGACTGAAGCATGAGGAGACCATATAGTGTCTGAATGGCACAGCCTGGAGTTGGCGGCAGATTAGGAGACAATAGGGCTTCACAATCTCTCAGATTAAAAGAGGAATTTTGAAATTTACATTGAAGATGTATGGTACCTAGTGCTACCATAAACATATATAGGTAATGTCCTAGGCCCAGCAACATCACTAAACCATGTAGTTGCTGAATGACACAGACAGGAGCAGGCAGCAGCATGAGTATACAGGAGGAGTTCACAACCCCTAACATTAAAAGGTGAATGTTGAAATCTCTATTGAAGATGCATGTTAGCTAGTGCTACCATCCCAAAATTTAAGGCCCAAGCCCAGCAGCGTTAGTAAGCCAAGTAGTCCCTGAAACACACAGTCAGGAGCAGATATCAGCAGTACGGAAGAGGGTTTCATAACCCCTTACATTGAAAGATCAATGTTGAAATCTCAATTAAGCATGTATTTAGCTAGTGCTAACATCCAAAAATTTAAGGCCCAAGCCCAGCAGCATCAATAAGCACAGTAGTTCCTGAAAGACACAGTCAGGAGCAGGTAGCAAGAGGGTTTCATAACGCCTAAGATTGAAAGATCAATGCTGACATTTCTATTGAAGAGGTATGTTACCTCGTGCTATCATTAAAGAATTTAAGGCCCAAGCCCAGCAGCATCACTAAGCACAGTAGTTCCTGAAACACACAGCCTGGAGCAAACATCAGCATGAGTTTCCAAGAGGGCTTGACAACCCCTAACATTAAAATGTTAATGTTGAACTCTGTATAGAAGATGCATGTTAGCTAGTGCTAACATAAAACATTTTTAGGCACAGGCCCAGCAGCATCAGTAAGCCAAAAAGTTCCTGAAGCACACAGCCTAGATCAGGCAGCAGGATGCATACATAAGAGGGCTTCACAACCCTTAACATTAAAAGATCAATGTTGAAATCTTTATTGAGCATGTATGTTTGCTAGTGCTACCAAAAAAAAATTGTAGGTAATAGCCAAGAAATTCCCAGCAGCATCAGGTGGGGTGGAGGTGGGGAAAGCATAAGGAGCCAATATAGTGTCTGAGTGGTACAGCCTGGAGGTAGCCGAAGTATGAGGAGACCATATAGTGGCTGAATGGCACAGCCTGGAGTTGGCAGAAGCATAAGAAGACAAAATAGTGGCTGAATGAAACAGCCTGGAGGTGGCAGCATCAGCATCAGGAGTCCTGAAAGTGACCCAGTGACAGAGGGGTTCGGTGGGTGGCAATACCAGTACCCGGTGATGAAGGTGGCTGGAATGTTTGTAACTGGGGAGCAGTGCCTTTAAGGACGGAGGGTTTTTCAGTTTTTGCATCTACATTTTTTCCTCATCACCTTCTAAAAATAATAACACTTTCAATTTTACACCTAAAAATCCATATGATGGCTTATTTTTTGTGCCACCAATTCTACTTTGTAATGACATCAGTCATTTTACCCCAAAATCTACAGCAAAATGGAAAAAATAATAATTGTGCGACACAATGGAAGAAAAAACGCCATTTTGTAACTTTTGGGGGCTTCCGTTTCTATGCAGTACATTTTTCGGTAAAAATGACACATTATCTTTATTCTGTCCATACGGTTAAAATTATACCCTACTTATATAGGTTTGATATTGTATTACTTAAAAATCATAACTACATGCAGGAAAATGTATAGGTTTAAAATTGACCTATTCTGATCCCTATAACTTTTTTTATTTTTCCGTATTCAGGGCAGTATGAGGGGTCATGTTATGATCTGAAGTTTTTATCGGTACCATTTTTGTTTTGATCAGACTTTTTGATTGCTTTTTATGAATTTTTTATGAAATAAAAAGTTACCAAAAATACGTTATTTTGGACTTTGGAATTTTTTTGTGCATTCGCCATTGACCGTGCGGTTTAATTAAAGATATATTTTTATAGTTCGGACATTTATGCAAGCGGTAACACCACATATGTTTATTTTTATTTACACAGTTTAGTTTTTTTTATTGGGAAAAGGGAGGTGATTCAAACTTTTATTAGGGAAGCGGTTAAATGATCTTTATTAACCTTTTTTTTTTTACTTTTTTTTTTGCAATGTTATAGCCCCATAGGGAACTATAACATGCAGTACATTGATTCAATATACTGATTGGATTGCAATGGCAGGGATCAGTGTTATCGGCAATTGATTGCTCAAGCCTGGATTTCAGACTTGGAGCAATCAATCTCCGATCGAATGCACAGGAGGCAGGTAAGGCACCCTCCTGTTGCGTTCTAGCTGATCGGGACATCGCGATTTAACTGTGATGGTCCCGATCAGCCCGACTGAGCTGCCGGGAAGCTTTTACTTTCACTTTGGACGCGGTGATCAACTTTGATCACCGCATCTAAAGAGTTAATGCGGGACATCAGCCCGGTCGGCGATGTCCGGCATTAGCCATGGGTTCTGGTTGCTTATAGCAACCGTAACCCACAGGGTATGATGCGTGATCACCTGCTGAGTGCGCATCGTTTATAAACGTCCATATGCGTTAAGGGGTTAAATCTGTTTGGCACTATCCATATTTGTGAAGTGTTGGTGTAGCAGCATGGTCAATCTACTCTGAGGCATCTGGCATTGGTGGCTGGAAATCCTGGCTGATCCATCCCTGATTCATCTTGACAAAGGTCAGTCTCTCCACATTTTTTGTGGACAGACGAGTTCTCATTGGGGCGACTATGGCCCCCGCCGCACTAAACACCCGTTCTGATGGCACACTACTGGCCGGGCAGGACCGCTTTTCCAGAGCAAACTCTGCTAGTTGCGTCCACAAATCAAGTTTGGCTGCCCAGAAGTCCAGCGGATCTTCAATGGTTGTTGGCATGGTCATGTCAAGGTATGCCACCACCTGCTGGTTCAGGTCCTGCTCCAGGTCTACCTGCTGCTGGGGAGTACCCCTTTAAAGAAAATAACTAAAAGAAAAAAAAACATTTTGGCTTTAATATGTAAATAAATTAATACATACAAGCATACCTACATAAATAAATTAATAAATCAGATAATCACAAAATGTGGAATCATCTAGATTGTACATGGTGCCCGGCGTCATGCATTCCACGTTTGATAATATCATGGCTTATTTTGCTTTTTGCCAAACCTTTCCCACAGTTCCATTTCATTACAGACATCTAACCTGTCAAAGCAATTCACTCATCTCCATGCATTCTATATCGAGTGAATGTTAATCATAGATGAAGGTTCACTTTAAATAATGTAGCAATAAATCTAAACCCTGCTATACAATTACTCTGCTTCCTTTATCTTATAGTACGTTTTGAAATTGTACATTTTGCTCTATGATCAGAAACAATTCCACTTGCTATCGAATAATAGGGGCCTCATGAGAAGGGCACATACATGTTTTCATATCTCTGTAGAAAAAAATTAGTAGAAAAGAGAAGCCCCTGCCTCAGGGATTTCCATACTGGTTATAGACACTGAGATGAATATATATTAAACAGAATTATGTTGTGCTAGTGGGAGATTCACTCACACCCTTTATGATACAGAGAGAAAGCTCTACAGTGAGTCTGTCATTCCACAAAAGGTGATTTATGTCTTATCTATGCAGTTAGTATTTGTCTGCTCCACTGTTCTATACAAGAAACAAAATGACTGTATATACTTGAGTCGCCTGCAAAACGTTTGAAGTGAATTACATTTCAAGCCGTACCACGAGGCATTGCAATCGATACAGAATTCAGGCTCTTTGCTTTGTTACGCTGCTCTAAAAAAATGACTGTATGGAGTCTGCATCAGAACAAAGCCTGGAACGTGCATATATATATATATATATATATATCGGTATAAAGGACAGGGAGAGGCATGAGAGGGAAGCAGCAGATGACTCTATTAAATAGACGTATCACCCCATCTGTAGTTGTTTCTAAAGTACTTTTTGGCTGGGAATACAAAGTATCTTTTTTTATATTTAGGGTACGTTCACACATACAGGACCCTGCGCAGATTTGATGCACAGGATTTGTAACTGCAGATTAGAAGCCGTGCTCAGTCATTTAGTTTACATTGAAATCTGCAGCAGGAAATCCTGTGCATCAAATCTGCGTACGCGTAAACATACCCTTAAACAATATTAAACCATGCGTTTTAATAAACATTTCATGCCTATAGTTTTAGACTTTTAATTTCAGATTTTACAGTAAATAGAAATCCATAAAAAAAAAAAAAGACACAAAATATAAAGCCTAGAGAAGGTTAATTTTTTCAGGTGAAATGCATTCAGTCCTGTAGTGACTATGCAGAGAGACCAAATCATTCACACGCGTAGATGGTATCGTATAATATGTGCTACGGTATATACCCACATCACGTTTATGTCCAACATGTATGAATACGATCATTGTCATTCAAGGCGTTAATCCTTGAATTAGTTGTGTGGAATCCACAGAAAGAAGAAACATGCTACTTGTTTGGCCTGCTGCTTTTCAACAATTTTTATGATTTTTTAAAGAATAACAATAAGAAAGCACATTAAGCATAAATCGGCATATCCCTAAATAATATCAAAATGACCTCATATAAATTTTAAGCAATGCAGATGAAAATGGCTTCCATTTGTAGTCCTTTGGATTTGGAGAAGATCTGTTGACAGTTCTTAAAGGGGTACTCCGGCGCTTAGACATCTTATCCCCTGTCACGCTGAGCGCTCCGGGTCCCTCTCCTCTCCCGGACCGCTCACGGCGTTCACCTCCTGTTTTCAGCGCCCCGGTCAGACTCGCTGCTCTGTTTCCCCCGGCGGGGATGCGATCCACGCGGCAGGACGTGCCTGCCCACGGGTCACATTTCGTTCTGGTTACCTGCCCCGTCCTCCTGCTGATCAGTCCCAGCGCGCGCGGCCCCGCTCTCTAGGGCTCGTGCGCGCCGGGTCTCTCAGATTTAAAGGGCCAGTGGACCGATTGGTGCCTGGCACAATCTGTTCCCAATCACTCCCACACATATAAACCCACTTCCCCTTCCTGTCCTCGCCGAATCTTGTTGCCTTTGTGCCAGTGAAAGCGTTCCCGTGTGTCCATTGCCTGTGTTTCCGTTTCCGCCTGCCCTGACCTTCTGCTACGTCCTTTGGATAGGGGATAAGATGTCTTAGCGCAGGAGTACCCCTTTAAATATCAACAAAAATTTCATTTTAGAGATGTCTTAGCGCCGGAGTACTCCTTTAAAGCTCTCAGTCTTGTATGATTGAGAATAAGAGATTCCCACTCGTCTAATCCTGTCAATTCTGATTCTAAATTGGCCCATGTTTTTTTCTGAGCTGCTGGAATAAACCATTCTATGGATTGTTGGAATATCAGGGCTTTATGATATGCTGAGTAATTAGGTAATCCAAGTCCTCCATGCATAAATAACTTTTGGAGTATGTGTTAACTGGTTCTTGGTCTTGATCTACCCCAAATAAATTTAGTCATTTGTACATTCAAGCTTTTAAAAATATATATAGGGATATTTAAAGGTAGCGATCTCAACACATATATTACTTTTGGGGATATAAACATTTTATCTATTGTTGCTCTTCCTATCTAGAGATGTCGCTAACTTAGCATGTACGGGTTCGCATCGCCGGGCGAACATATGTGAAGTTCGATTTGCCCCCTATACTTTAACATTGCGGTAAACTTTGACCCTGTGAGTCAGAGTCAGCAGACACATTACAGCCAATCAGCAGCAGTCCCTCCCTTCCAGACCCTCCTACCTCCAGCATGGATGACATTTTACCTTCATTCGGCATGCTGCAGGATTAGAAAGTGGAGAGAAGAGAAGCTGCTCCTGCTGTAATAGGGAAAGCGATAGCTAGGTTTCTGCTAGGGGGTGTATTCAGGGTCCACTTTACTCCTAAAGCACTAGTCTAACATCTGCTTTAAGGACAGCACCCAAAAAAGCCCTTTTTAGGGCTCAAATATCAGCCCGTGTGTCTTGCAACAGCTGGAGGCACCCTGGTTGGCAGGGAACCGCTGGTTAAAAGGGGTACTCCAGTGTAAAACTTAAGTTCCTTCAAGCAACTAACTACAGTATTAAAAGGGCTATAAGTTCAGTCGGTGTGTCTTGCAACAGCTGGAGGCACCCTGGTTGGTGGCCTCTGCTTAAAAGGGGAACTCTGCTGGCAACCTTTTTTGCTCATTGTCACACTAGTGCAAATCACATTTGGTGTGATAGTTGTTCAAATTTAAAAAAAATATATTTTTTGGCTGTGAAATAAAACCAGTGAAATAAAACCAGAGCTAAAGGGGGGCTCTAACTATGTGCTGCCTAATATGGGGGAATCTATGTGCTGCCTAAAGGGGGGATCTAAATATGTGCTGCCTAAAGGGGGCTCTATGTGCTGCCTAAAGGGTGGCTCTAACTATGTCCTGCCTAATATGGGGGAATCTATGTGCTGCCTAAAGGGAGGCTCTACCTATGTGCTGCCTAATACGGGGGAATCTATGTGCTGCCTAAAGGGGGGATCTAACTATGTGATGCCTAAAGGGGGTTCTATGTGCAGCCTAAAGGGGGCTAAAGCACGTTATTCCAAAGAATTTAGGAATAATAGGTGATTTATGCCCTTTATGGATTAAAACCAGACTCTGCATCAACTATGTAATTTTCCATGGGAGTTTTGCCATGGATCCCCCTCCAGCACGCCACAGTCCAGGTATTAGTCCCTTTGAAACAACTTTTAAATTACTATTGTGGCCAGAAAGAGTCCCTGTGGGTTTTAAAATTCGCCCGCCCATTAAAGTCAATGGCAGTTCGCCCGGTTCGCGAACATTTGCGGAAGTTCGCGACATCACTATTCCTATCCAACTATATTCAGTTTTTGAGCACTCATTAACACTTAATTGCAGTCTCTTCAACTGAAATTTTGAAGTTGCATGTGGACAGGGTTGCAAAAACACACATGGAAAGTGGATTGTTTCAGATATAATGTAAACTTTGACACAGAATCCATACCCAACATCTAAACTAACGTGTGAACCTGGCCTTAAAGGTGTAGTCCAGCCATTAAAGCAGAAGTCCTAGTGGGAAAAAAAATTATATAATGCCTGGGCTGCCTTAAAATAAAACAATTAAAATGACTCACCTGCCTCCACTCCCCTGGTGTCCTTGTATCTTGCTCCTCTCCTCCACCGGCGTCTTCTTCCTGGTCCGGCTGTGGTCAGCGCATCAAATTTCTGTTCAGCAAATTGCCAGCTGCATCAATGTCCTGCCTTTGCAGGCGACAGGCTGTGATGAATTGAGCCAATGCATTGGTCGCTTAGGCTCAGTGCATCAAACTGCTGCTCAGGCTATTGCCGGCTGAGGCAGTACATCCCTGCGGCCGTCAATTTACTGACCAGAAGTGTGACGGGCTGACCACAGACAGACCTGGAAGAAGATGCCGGAGGAGGAGCAGGGCGAGATACCGGGACACCAGGGAAGTGGAGGCAGGTGAGTCCTCCTTATTGTTTTATTTTAAGGCAGCCCGGACACTATAGAATTTATTTTTTTTCAATGGGACTTCTCCTTTATCATCTTTTCAAAAACTAGCCAGGTAGGTCTTACCTTTCTCAATCCAATGGCCCTGCTGTTATCATGGAGCCACGGTTTCTGATGTACATGGCTTTTATGTTTGGTGATATGATGTCACACACCCACTCATCCAATCAGTGGGCACAGTGATGTCCCGCCTCAGCCGCTGATTGGCTGAGCAGGCGTGTGACATCATGTCCCCAAACTAGGAAGTGGTGGCGCAAGTGCGAGTAAGAATCCGTTCTGTTTTTATCTCCCCATTCCTGACCAGTTTTTAAAAATAAATGAAACGCTGGACTAACCCTTTAAAGATATGTAGGTAAACTTGGTCCTCAGTGTAAAGAAAGTTAAAAGGATCTGTTCCTTCTTGCTCCATGTAGGTGCCTGCAGGCCAAGATTACTTCCTTCAGCAGCTCTCACTCTCTCTGCTCCCAGTTGCATTGAATTTGCTACAATACAACTGTTTTTTTATAGAGGTAAATGATCATTGTTACAGGAGGGTAGTCCAGTTAGTGTTGGGGCACAATTACCTATATAGTTTGGCTCCGGACACTGCATGAGTGTCTGAGAAGTTAAATGGGTTGTCCAGAATTAGAAGGAAGGGTCTGCTTTTTATTTCAAGAACAGCAGCACACTTGTTCAAAGGTTGTGTCTGGTATTACAGCTTAAATAAATAGGACTGAGTCTCCCGTGAACACAACCCATAGACAAATTTTACATTCTGGGAAAAATATTTTTTTTTCCCTAATCAGAGAAGCCCATTTTAGAGATTTTGTCCTTGATACTGCAAGGGGAATTGCCAATCGTCTTGAGCTCTGTTGCTAATAAGTCATTGGAAACCAGGGGTGTTCCTACCTATGTGCTTGTACTCCTGCCTTAACATGTGAATTGACAACAACCACAAGTAAGTACTTTCTTGCTTAATATACTTAACGGTAAGTTCACAGCAAAAATGTTCATGTCTTATCTGTGGGGAGGGGTTAGCTGCAGCCAAAGACTCTTCTCCCATAACACCATCCCAGAACACTAGAGTCTGGCATATAAAGTCCAACACAACCACATTTTCTCTCCATTAACATCATCTGTCAGCAGAAAATCAGGAGACCGCCATACACCTTCTAGACAGTCACCTTCACTGCTTTAGTGTATGGGCTCCTTTGGACTTGTCAACTGTTGCCATTAAGGGGCTTTAAAGAGGGGCCAATTATTACCATATGACCAGAAAAGTGAACTGTTTAAATAGCACCAACCCTAATAAGACATGAGGGACACATCAATACTAGGATCTGCTCCTTACTATATTGGAAATTTGACAACAAATTGTGGAAGCTGATGGACTAGGATTTTGCCATTTTGAGAGCACTGTTCTTTAATGTTTGCATTAAACTTCCGATCAATGACAGTGCTATTGTTCCCCCAACACTATTTCATTGACCTGCCATCAAGTAGGACCACACACTCGGCAAACAAATCAATAGTGTTTCTCCACAACATCAAGTCTTCTATTTGGGTCATTAGGTTTTTCAGTGGTTTCTTCATCAATGTCTACACACCCATCAGGCTGGCAGTGGTCCTCCCAAATGTCCACCTGAAAAAATTATGTTTTATACGGCAACATTTATAACCATAATAACCATATCAAAGGAATCTCTGTCTACCTTCGATAGTATGGAACCAATTCAAAGTTTGACTCACAAAGTAAACAAAAGGTAAATGCTATCTTCAAGCAACAGCTACAACTTCAGGAAAGACAAATGCAGAGCACAACACTAAACAATGGAAGACTTTCCAATCAAAATATAAAGCTTTTAGTGGCAAATAAAAGAATTTATGATTCACAATGCAGCCTAGAGAGATATCTTGAAGATTTATTGCACTAATCTTCGGAAACATGCAGCTGGTGGCTGGGCGCTTGCCCACATGAGCCACAGGCATCCAAAACAAAACCCTGTGCACAGAAGGCTAATACGTGATGTTTCCCAAAGCGTTCCCTTTTACTGGGTCTGTGATGATGAACATCAATAGCAGCACGCTGGTCCCTGCACTATATAAGCAACAATTACCAATTCTGTGCTATTACCTATGAGCAGGGGAACATTGGAAAAGCCTGTGTACGCTGTACCAGAACAGGAAGGCCTGAATCTTATCATACACACTGTTGCGTTGTTGGCAGACATCCACACAGCCTTAAAACCAGCTCTTTAGCTTTTATGTGTAAAGCTTAGGACCCACAGAGGAATCAAACACATTGAAGTTGTCATGGTAATTATGGCGCTGGCATATAACACAGAGAAGCTATTAAGTCCAAATTCATTAGGAATTGAAAGGAAAAGTTTATTTTTTTTAATTTTTTTTCATTTTTTTTTCACCTTGATGTTTTGTCGTCACCTTTCTGAAATCAGGTCAAGCCGTTCCTATTTCAGTGTTGCAGTGCTGAGGGTACCTTCATGTAGGTAACAGAGGAAGGGTATTTCTCTATGGTCACCACAAAAGTAAATTTTAAGATAATGAGCCCCCATATTTTGTTTCCTTTTGTTTGCATTTTTTGCTCGTGGATATAGCATACATTTGAATTGTAGGCATTTTTGATGGAGCTTTATCTAGTTTGAAATATGTTAAAACATCATGTGGAAACATCATGCGGTCATTGGTCACTGCAAGCTGGCATGGTTTTGCCCCTATGAAATGATTGTGATAGAGTACCAGCACCCCTGCTCTGAGGCTATACATCCAAGATGAGACTTAAAGGGAAGTGGATCACAGAGGATATTCAAAAAATTTGAATATCGTGCAAAAGTCCATTGTATTTCATTAATGCAACTTAAAAGGAAGGGAAGCATGAAGTGCTCCAAAATCTCCTGGTAGACGGATGTGTTGACCCTGGACTTAATGAAGCACAGTGACCAACACCAGCAGATGACATGGCTCCTCAAATCATACAAAATGTTGGGGATTTGGAGTTTTCATGAGCTGTGACATTAATCATCTCAATTATGACAAATCATGGCTCGAACTATCTTGCTTTGCGTATAATGAGTCTCTCTCATATATTAGTTTTTCCTTTTAAGTTGCATTACTGAAATAAATGAACTTTGCACAATATTCTATCTTTTTCGAGTTTCACCTGTACCTTTCCTGCTCCCCTAATTGTAGTGTTCACCCATAGACTGGGGGCACTAGGCAAAAAATCGGAGGCAATGCTTCTAATGCCCCTGTGTGAATGCATAGGGACACTGGGAGAATTCAGCAAATTCATAGAATTCATTAGTGAAGCTTTTTTTCTGCCTGTCTTTACCCCAGAGACAGATGAATGACAAGTTGTAATTTATATCTGCATACACACCAGCCTGTCAGTCACCAACCTGAGGGGTGGGGAGCTCCTTCATTAAGAATACACCAGTATTATTGCTATGAGTGCTTTATTCTTTGTATTCTTTCAGCATTCCTATTAATAGTGCAACATTATTACATTAAGGAATAGTCAAGTTTTTTTACATTTTCACTAATAAGAGCCATTTTACACAGGCCGAATAGGAGCCAGACGAGGGTCCATCTTGCTGCTCATCAGTGCTAGTTTACTATGCGTTCTGAAGGCTTAACCAATCATGTGGCCAGGCACGACAAACACTCACTGAATTATTTGTTTGGCTCATGATATTCATTAACCCCTTACAGATGGAGGGTTTTTCACGTTTGGCATTTTCGTTTTTTCCTCATCATCTTCTAAAAATAATAACACAAAAAAAATCCATATTATGGCTTATTTTTTGTGCCACCAATTCTACTTTGTAATGACATCAGTCATTTTACCCCAAAATCTACAGCAAAACGGAAAAAAAATCATTGTGCGACAAAATGGAAGAAAAACGCAATTTTGAAACTTTTGGGGGCTTCCGTTTTTACGCAGTGCATTTTTTCGGTAACAATGACACCACTTTATTTTGTAGGTCCATACGGTTAAAATAATACCCTACTTATATAGGTTTGATTTTGTCGTACTTCTGAAAAAAATCATAACTACATGCAGGAAAATGTATACGTGTAAAATTGTCCTATTCTGGCCCCTATAACTTTTTATTTTTCCATGTACGGGGCGGTATGAGGGCTAATTTTTGCGCTGTGATCTAAAGTTTTTATCAGTACCATTTTTCTTTTGATCTGACTTTTTGATCGCTTTTTATAAATTTTTGTATGGTATTAAAAGTGACCAAAAGTACGCTATTTCGGACTTTGGAATTTTTTTGTGCGTACGACATTGACCGTGCGGTTTAAGTTATGGCAATGCCACATATGTTTATTTTTATTTACACTGTTTTTGTTTTTTTTATTGGGAAAAGGGGGGTGATTCAAACTTTTATTAGGGAATGTTTTTTTTTTTTTTTGCAATGTTATAGTCCCCATAGAGGACTATAACATGGATTACACTGATTCAATACACTGATCACTGCCATTGCATTGCAATGGTAGGGATCAGTGTTATCGACGGTTGATTGCTCAAGCCTGGATTTCAGGCTTGGAGCAATCAACGATCGGATGCTCAGGAGGTAGGTAAGGCACCCTCCTGTTCCGTTCTAGCTGATTGGGACATTGCGATTTTACCGCGATGGTCCCGATTAGCCCAACTGAGCTGCTGGGAAGCTTTTACTTTCACTTAAGTATAACCAAAATTATGGCACAATATACTATATATTATTATAATTAGGGATCTATGATACCTATATATAGTGTTGTTACATATGGCCCTACTATACACTCCTTATACTAAGAACAAATACAAAGGAATGGGATGGAGTAATAAATGGATAAAAATATGACTTTATTGATAATTCATTACATATAAAAAAAAAGACATCATAAAAAGGGAAAAAACAACTTGTGGTGGAAAAGAGGGCGTCACTCCAGAAAGTCCTTGTCCTGGACGAAGGACAACGGGTTGTCCTTGTCCTGGACGAAGGACAACCCGAAACGTACGTTGGGGTGGCGTCTCTCCAGCGGTCCCTCTTGTATTTGCACCTTGATTCTATTTATTGGTATGTATACTGTCTCTAGGCACTTTATAGTTGTTGAGGTATATCCTCTATGGGATTGTGCAATAGAATGAGCAGTAGTACAACTTATGAAATGTATTTAATACTATAGTTTACATTATGGACTTTCTGGAGTGACGCCCTCTTTTCCACCACAAGTTGTTTTTTCCCTTTTTATGGTGTCTTTTTTTAATATGTAATGAATTATCAATAAAGTCATATTTTTATCCATTTATTACTCCATCCCATTCCTTTGTATTTGTTACTTTCACTTAAGACACGGTGACCAACTTTGATCACCGCGTCTAAAGAGTTAATGGCGGACATCAGCCCGATCGGCGATGTTTGTCATTAGCCACGGGTCCTGGTTGCTTACAGCTACCTGGACCCACCGGGTATGATGCGCACTCACCTGCTGAGCGCGCGTCATACATCGGGAGCCGCATATGGACGTTTAATGTGGTTAATGTTGGCCCCATGTTACCTGTTTACACAGTGTAATAACTTAAAGAATCCAATAAGCCGATGAACAAGCTCATTCATGGGGTGATCACTGCTCCTTTCACACTGGTCCATTTCTAGGAAACCTTTTTGCCCAATTTTCTGTAAAAGGGCTTTCAGCACCTTCCATTATGGTGGGTCCAGGATGTCCACGGACTATATGGATCCAGGATGTCCATGGACAATATGGACTTTAATGAGGACTATTTGGGCAGCCACTCAGGGCCTGAGGCTTCATGGGTACACATGTCTACCAAAAGTGTCCAAAGCTTTGATACACATTGTGGTTTAGTTTTGTTTGCATAACATTTCTGTAAAATGACATCTCAAAACTGCAATGTGCTGTCATCCTAAAGACACAAATATGTACAGACCCTTGTTAAGGGTTCTGTATTTAGAGGCTTCGCTCAGAGGTATGTATAGGTGTAAAGCATCTTGTCTGGAGTTTCTCTTTAGGGATTCTAGTCTGTGGTCTGTTTCAGATGAGGCATTAGTAGATTATACAAATTTTTGAGGTCTGGTGTCTGGGATGGGGTCTATATTTATTTGGTGGCTTGTAATAAGATTTGGGGTTGGAGGTCTGTTTTAGCTTAGAGGGTATGGTCAGAGATCTTAATTTATTTAGGGGTCTGAGTCTGTGCTTAGGGGTCCAGGATCTGAATTTATTTTACGTCTCTAAGCACTGAATATGATTCCAGAAGTGAGAAGCCGAAGATATCCTGGCATCAACTCTGCAGTTGTCAGGAGGAGTTGTCGTGGCAGTCTGAGACAGATGGAAAAAAAGAACAACAGAACATCTACAATCAGATGTGAGTCATTGGCTTTATTGAGGAACTGTCACCTCTCCTGACAGGTTTGTTATAGTAAATACTTGTATTCCACAAAACGTATACAAAAAGTCACTGTGTAATTTTAGGATTATTTGACAATTCTGTGTCACCATTCACAATGTCATAAGGATGTGTCCCTACATGGTGTGATACTGTCAGGCACAGATCTTTGCTAAGGAGAATGGTTACAGCCAGTTGGCAATGCTAGCACAGAATGTGGGGCGCCTATGGCTAATGGTCTACTTTTTTCCCACCACTGACTTAGACAGTAAATCATTCTACCAGCGATAACAGCTGATATTGGCTTCTTTTAAAACTGAGGTTGTAGTTGTAAGATAAGCCATTGAGATAAAATGGCTTCCCCTAAGATATGACCTAATGATTTTCCAGAGCAGATTGTGGCACATTTTTTTTCTTACTAAAGAGTACCTGTCATGTTCTTGTTAAATTTTATAATCCTCCCAGTTCACTGCCCCCATCATGATTAACCATCCCTGCATTTATTGTCATTATTTTTTAGTTTTCTACCTTGATATTGCTCTGTATTTTCTGCTCACCCTCAGTAAGATCCAGACTGGGAAAGGGCGTTATCCAACAGGTGTGACATCATCTAAAGCCATACAGGGGAGAACTTCCTCCCTCACTCTGCTACTCACAGCCCAGAGCAGTTTACTGTGAGATGAGCTATTATTGGCTAAGGCTGCACACACCCCTCAGCACTCCAGACTGCATTTCCTGATTTTGGACTTCTGCCAGGTTAGTAGGAGTCCAAAGTCTGTGCAAGAGATAGGAGGAAATGTGCTTTGGACAAGTAGGGAGACACCTGGTGGCAGCTTTTTTAAACACAAATAAAACAGAGAAAACTTCATTTTTTTTTTAAAACAAAGTACATTAGAATGGTTTTCTTATTTACCGTAAGGAGTGCAATAGCAAAAATTTGTTGTAATGACAGTGCTCATTTAAATCACTATAAAATCGATTTGTTTGTGTTTTTCTTTAAATAAACTTACTTTAATATTTATACATTTTAATGGGATGTCCTTACTTTTGAGGATAGATAAAAAGATATAGATATATTGGGGGAGATTTATCAAAGGATTTAGACTGGTTTTTCCTGTCTAAATTTGTCGCACAGAAAGTCGCAGTCTAAATATGTGTGACTTTTCTGCGACTTTTGCTGTAGAGGATTTTTAGAACATGATGCATGCAAGTCTATTTTAGACGGAAATGCATTGGAAAATGCATTGGTGCTGAATTTATCAAGTGCGACTTTTGTGCGACAAGTCGCATCTGCCCAAAATACGCTGAAATGTCAGACCATGTTGGAGCAGGTCTAAATGCAGTTGAAGCTGTAGATCCTGAAGTCTGAGCACAGAATTTATCAAGGGCTGTGAGACCTTTGATAAATTAGGAGCACAATAGACAGGAGACTACCACATACGCTGGTCTATAAGCATACCCAGAATAGACTAGATTAGTAAATGTCCCCCATAGTGTTAGGCTATCAAAATCGATGACAAATCTAAATATCATCTTAGGATGGTGATGGATATTGTAACACATCAGCCTCAATTTTGTCGGCATCTCAAAAGAATCCATTTTAAATGCTTTTTATTAGCATTTTTTTCCCTGTAAATGTGAAATTCTCTCAATGTCAGGGACGTGCACAGACATTTTGGAGGGCAGGGGCTCAAATAAAATAAAGGGCACTTTTCATTATAAATAAAAAAAAAATGTTAGCAAAAGCCTTACATATGTTTAAGGGGAACTCTAGTACAGAACATCTTACTCTCTCCTAATCACAGGATAGGGGATAAGTATCTGATTACAGGGGATCCGACCGCTGGGACCCCTTTCTATCTCCTGCCCAGCACCCCAGCTCTTCTCATGTATGGAGCGATCTAAGCACTGTGCATGGATTCCTGTCGACCACTGCATAAAGCAGTGGCAAACACACCCCTCCATGTATCTCTGGCTCCCCCATGTATCTCTGGCTCCCCCATAAAGATACATAGAGGGACATGTCGGCCACCTCTTCGCGCAGTGGTCGACAGTAATCCATGCACGGTGCTTAGATCATTCAATACATGAGAAGACCCGGGGTGCTGGGAAGGAGAGAGTGGGGGAGGGGGGTCCCAGCGGTCGGACTCTGTGGATAGGGAATAAGATGTTCTGTATCAGAGTTCCCCTATAACAGAACACAATTCCTGAGGTAGGGGCCTCCGTTGTCATGTCAGCTAAATAGGACCCTGCATCACCCCACGTAGGTCCCGATCAGCCCCTCTAAAACCCACTGGCACCAGTAGTTTGCACTTTTAGATGCCGCAATCAAGTTTGATCACAGCATCTAAAGTGTTAGTGCCGGATATTGCTGTGATCACTGAGGTCTGGCATTAACTGTGTTCTGGCTGCTGATAACAGCCATTACTTAACGGCACTGAAACAAATTCAGCTCCAGATCTCACTTCAAAGTCTAGTAGCATCCTATAGGTGTTCAAAAACTATATGTATGCGATAATAAAAATTAACTATAAGTTGAATTTCAAATACAGACTGAAAACTGTAATACTATTACTTCACATTTGACAGGTTACACAGTCATGAATGATACCTCCAAATGTCTGCTGCAGCTGCATTAGGACAGCAGGCTCTCTCCCTGTATATGAGGGTCCCTACCTGCAGCCATCTCCGTCCGATCAGCGATCTGCTGTTCCATGCCTGCTCAGCAGGCTGGAGCAGCAGAGCGCAGATAACACTGATCAATGCTATGCTATGGCATAGCATTGAACAGTGTATACAATCAGAATATTGCATGTAATAATTCCCTATGGGGACTAAAAAATTGTGTAAAAGTAGTAAAAAAAATTAAGTTAATAAATGTGATTTTACCCCTTCCCTAATAAAAATTAGAATCACCCCCCTTTTTCCATAAAAAAAAAAGTATGTAAACAAAAATAAACAAACATACATGGTATCGCCGCATGCATAATAGGGGTCAGAAGATGACAATTTTAAACATACTAATTTTGGTGCATGTAGTTATAATTTTTTTAAAGTAATATAATAAAATGAGGGTCTGAGGAAGCGTGCCTATGCGCATGGGCATTGGCTGTCACCCCTTCGTTCGAGCCATGCCCTTGTCTGTATTGAGCACCTTGCACTTTGTTGGATAAATAAAACGGTTTTCGTCTACGGCAGTGGAGTGTGATCAGTCTTCTTTACATTTATATAATAAATTAAAATCTACATAAATTGGGTATCCTTGTAAACATATGAAACTACAGAATAGACAAAAGGTGTAATTTTTACCAAAAAGTGCACTGTGTAGAAACGGAAGCCGCCCCAAAAAAAATGAAATGGCGTTTTTTTTTTTTTTCAAATTTGTCCTACAAATAATTTTTGTAGATTTTGTGGTGAAATGACTGATGTCAATACAAAGTACTATTGGTAGCACATAAAAAAGTTCTCATATAGGTCTGTTGGTGGAAAACCGTTACGATTTTTAGAAAATGAGGAGGAAAATACAAAATTGCAAAAAAGGAAGAATGCTCCTTTTTTCTGTTAATGTTTACTTATCCGTATGAGGGCTCATTTTTACGCTGTGATACTTAGTTTTTTGTTGGAATTTTTATTCACTGCTTATACATTTTTTTCTCATACACAAAGTTATCAAAAATTTGCAATTCTGGACTTCAGATTTTTTTTTACTTTTATGCTATTGACTGTGCGGTTTAATATTATATTTCAATAGCTTGGACATTTCCTCACGTGGCGATACCACATGTTTATTTTTGTTGTTTATTTTGCATTACATTATTTAATTAGAAAAATGGGAAAAGTGGGGGTGATATAAACTTTTATTAGGGAAGGGGCTTATTCACATTTATTAACACTTTTTTTTAAATATTTTATTAACTATTTCGTATCACCACCTCCAGTATTTGGGGCAACAATGCACTACAACTCCTAAGTGACAGTGCATTACAAGCTCACAACCTCCAGCACACAAGGCAAGAAGGCAATACAGACTGTGTAGTGCCTTCTTGTTTTGTGCGCTGGAGGTTATAAGCTTGTAATGCACTGTAGTTTTACATACTGGGAGTTGTAGTGAATTGTCACTTTACATGCTGGGAGTTGTAGTGCATTGTCACTTTACATGCTGGGGGTTGTAGTGCATTGTCACTTTACATGCTGGGGGTTGTAGTGCATTGTCACTTTACATGCTGGGGGTTGTAGTGCTTTAACCTTTTGCATATTAGAGTCTGTACTACAAACTTCAATATGTAAAGTGACAAAGCACTACAACCCCCAGCATGTAAAGTGACAAAGCACTACAATCCCATGCAAAGCACAACAACCCCCAATAGGCAAAGGGACAAGGCACTTCAATCCCCAGCATGTATAATGACAAAGCACAACAACCCCCAATATGCAAAGGGACAAGGCACTATAATTGTTGTAGTGTTTTGTTGTTTTGCAAACTGAAAGTTACACACACAAAAAAACACTAAATTAAAACTATTACCGTGGCAGGCAGGGCAGAGGGCAGAGGAGATAACCGGAGACACTTCAGGAATGCAGACTCCTCTGCTGCAATGCTGCGGGGGTCACGTGACCTAGCAGACGTTCGCATGTCTTTTACCCAGGCAGCCCCTGCGCTCTAATGTAAGAATCTGGCTAATTAAGAGGAAGAGGACTCCCGGAGGCCTTGGGATAGTTCAGGTACTGGCTGGACTTGGGCAGTGCTGTAGATGTTTATTAAAAATGTTTTTTAAAAAAAGGGCATTAAAGGGGTAGATGCAGAAAAGGGCAGGGACTAGAGCCTCCTTTTAAGCCTATATGTGCACGTCCCTGCTCAATGTGACTGTGTCTTGTCTTAGTAGTTTTACTACCCTGTGACCCCTGACATTCGCCCTAATTTACTATTGTAAACCTGACATGTTTTGTCGGGTTGTGTGCCAGATTGTCTGTGCCAGATTTTAAAGAAACCCGACTAATACTCCATTTTACTGAGAAAACCAAAAGAAGGGGTGTGGCTGCAGGGAAAGGGGGCTTGGTCCCAAAATTGGCGTGTCCCCAACATTTTCTCAAAAGCCCAACATATTTACTAAGGTTTCCACAGAAATGTGCTGGATTGGAGCTGAGGAAAACCCTACAGATCAGAGCATGTGTAAAAAAAGCAAAATGTAAGGAAAAGTGCAAAATGTAGGGAAACATTAGTAATTACCGTGGGAAAAAATTGTAGGGAATTAAAACCCAAAAAAGAAACTCCACAACACTAAGGGTCATTATGTGTGATAAATATTATTATTGCAAGGATAAATCTGTTAATATATAGTGTTGCTCGCGAATATTTGCAATACGAATTTTATTCGCGAATATCGCATATTCGCGAATTCGCGAATATTCGCGAATATAGCGCTATATATTCGTAATTACGAATATTGTTTTTTTTTTTTTTTCACAGTACACATCACAGTGATCAGCCCTCTCTGCTTCCAGCTTGTGTGGTGTAAAGAAGGCTCTAATACTACTGTGTGAGACTGGCGTGCGAATTTTCGCATATGCGAACATTAGCATATGCTAATTTTCGTATTTGCAAATTTTTCCTTATGTTAAGTTTTTGTGAATGCTAATTTGCGCATACGCGAACTTTTGCATGTGTGGATTTTCGCATATGCGAAAATAAAATGATAATATTGCGAATATTCGTGGATATATGACGAATATTCGTTCATATATTCGCGAATATTCGCGAATTCGAATATGGCCTATGCCGCTCAACACTATTAATATACGCATCTAGGGGCGGACTGACAACACTCAGGGCCCCCGGACCAAAAAAAGTAAGGGCCCCCCGTGATGCTCTGTTGCTGGTCACACTTCTGCCCCTATTCTACCCAAATCCCTTCACCAGCCCTACACACAAAATAAACAACATTTTATATCTAAGAAACACTTTAACCCCTTCCCGCAAATGGACGTGTATTCACGTTCATTTTTTATGTGACTTAACGCAAATGGACGTGTATACATGTCCAATACATTTTCTATCACCATGTCCGTTGGCATGGTGATAGAAACGTCATCTCAGCTGTTCTGGACAGCTGACCGATGACACTATGCAGCAGGGGACCAATCAGACTGGTCCCCTGCTGCAGATCATTGTCATTAGTCAGTCAGTTAGTCACTGACTAATGACAAGGACTTGTGGGGTTCCGGGCTGATCGGGTCTCTGGTGACCCGATCGCCCGGAAAATAGGGATGATCGGAGCAGTCAGAGACTGCTCCGATCCATCCTGAGTGAAAGGAGCGAGGTGGCAGCTGCCACCTCGCTCCTAAACCCCTGCCATTGGTCGTTAGGACTAGCGACCAATGGCAGGAGGGGGGCGGGTGGTTAGAGGTGAAATCCCCACTCTGCCCCGCCCCTGGATGTCGGAGCAGAGCGGAGGGAAAATGTCGGATGGTCCCGGGACCAGCGATCATGTCCCGAGATTGGCGATCGTGTCGGGACCCGCGGCGGTATCCGGACAGACAGCGCGGGATCGGCGGACGCAGCAGTGAAGATCAGCGGTAAGTGATCTTCACTGCTGCGTTCCAGGAGTTGCCAAACTACAACTCCCAGCAAGCCCAGACAGCCAAAGGCTTTCTGGCCAGGCTGGGAGTTGTAGTTTTGCAACATCTGGAGGCTCACAGTTTGGAGACCACTGTGCAGTGGTGTCCAAACTGTGCTCTTACAATGTTGCAAAACTACAACTCCCAGCATGCCCAGACAGTCCAGGCATGCTAGGAGTTGTAGTTCTGTAACATGTGGCCCTTCAGATATTGCAGAACTACAACTCCAAGCATGCCTGGACAGTCTGGGCATGCTTGGAGTTGAAGTTTTGCAGCTTCTGGAGGGCTACAGCTTGGACACCACTGCACAGTGGTCACCAAACTATGACCCTCCAGATATTGCAAAACTAACTCCCAACATGTCTTTCGGCGGTCTGGGAATGCAGTGAGTTGTAGTTTTTCAACAGCTGGAGGCACCCTTTTTGGGAAACACTGAGTTAAGTAACAAACTCAGTGTTTTGCAACCAGTGTGCCTCCAGCTGTTGCATAACTACAACCCCCAGTATGCACGGACAGCCAAAGGGCATGCTGGGAGTGTTAGTAGTATGCCTCCAGCTGTTGCATAACTATAAGTCCCAGCATGCCCTCAGTTGTCACTGCATGCTGAGAGTTGTAGTTTTTGCAACAGCTGAAGGCACACTGGTTGCGAAGTTTGTTACCTAGCACAGTGTTTCGCAACCAGTGTGCCTCCATCTGTTGCAAACTACTACTCCCAGCATGCACTGATAGACCGTACATGCAGGGAGTTGTAGTTTTGCAACAGCTCGACGCACACTGGTTGCGAAACACTGAGTTAAGTAACAAACTCTGTGTTTTGCAACCTGTGTGCCTCCAGCTGTTGCATAACTTCAAACCCCAGCATGCACGGACAGCCAAAGGGCATGCTGGTAGTGGTAGTTTTGCAACAGCTGGAGGTTTGCGCCCCTCCCCCTGCCCCATGTGAATGTACAGGGTACATTCACACGGCCAGGGTCTACAGCGAGATTCTTGCTATAAGTTTGAGATGCAGTAAGTTTTCCGCTCAAGTTTCAGCTCAAACTCCCAGCGGGAAGCTCGCTATAGCCCCCGGCCGCGTGAGTGTACCCTAAAAACACTACACTATACTACATACATATACCCCTACACAGCCCACCCCCAAATAAAAAAATTCTCGTATGACACTGTTTTCAAAACGGAGCCTCCAGCTGTTGCAAGACAACTCCCAGTATTGCCGGACAGCGATTGACTTTCCAGGCATGCTGGAAGTTTTGCAACAGCTGGAGGCACCCTGTTTGGGAAACACTGCCATAGGGTATTTTTAGTATCGGAGGCAAGTGTCATTCCTACATCCGGTTCCGTCCTTATGCAAAACCCTTATTTAGTTCTCAAAATGCGCATGGTGCTCTCTCACTTCAGAGCCCTGTCGTATTTCAATGCAACAGTTTAGGGCCACATATGGGGTATTTTCGTACTCAGGAGAAATTGCCTAACAAATTTTGGGGGCTTTTTCTCCTATTACTCCTTGTAAAAAATGTAAAATTTGGGGGAAAACCAGCATTTTAGTGAAATAAAAAAAAAAAAAAATTTACACATCCGACTTTTACGAAAAGTCGTCAAAAACCTGAGGGGTGTTAAGGCTCACTGTACCCCTTGTTTCCTTCCTTGAGGGGTGTAGTTTCCATAATAGTATGCTACGTGGATTTTTTTTTTGCTGTTCTGGCACCATAGGGGCTTCCTAAATGTAAATCCATTTCAGAAAAATTCATTCTCCAAAATCCCATTGTCGCTCCTTCCCTTCTGAGCCCTCTACTGCGCCCATCGAACACTTTACATACACATATGAGGTATTTCCTTACTCGAGAGAAATTGGGTTACAAATTTTTTGGGGGGGGGTTTCTCTCCTTTTACCCCTTATAAAAATACAAAAACTGGGTCTACAAGAACATGCGAGTGTAAAAAATGCAGATTTTGAATTTTCTCCTTCACTTTCCTACTATTCCTGTGAAACACCTAAAGTGTTAACACACTTACTGAATGTCATTTTGAATATGTTGAGGGGTGCAGTTTTTATAATGGGGTCATTTGTGGGGTATTTCTAATAAGAAGGCCCTTCAAATCCACTTCAAACCTGAACTGGTCCCTGAAAAATTCAGATTTAGAAAATTTTGTGAAAAATTTGAAAATTGCTGCTGAACTTTGAAGCCCTCTGATGTCTTCCAAAAATAAAAACATGTCAACTTTATGATGCAAATATAAAGTAGACATGTTGTATATGTGAATCAGTATATAATTTACTTGGTATGTCTATGTTCCTTACAAGCAGAGAGTTTCAAATTTCGAAAATTGCTAAATTGCTAAATTTTTTATTACATTTTGGAATTTTTCACCAAGAAATGATGCAAGTATTGTCAAAATGTTACTGCTATGTTAAAGTAGAATATGTCACGAAAAAACTATCTCAGAATCAAATGCATAGGTAAAAGCATCCCAGAGTAATTAATGCTTAAAGTGACAGTGGTCAGATGTGCAAAAAAACCCTCTGGTCCTTAAGGTGAAAATGGGCTTGGTCCTTAAGGGGTTAAGGTAGGTAAAATAATTTTCCAGGACCAATAATACCAGTATACAAGGAGTAAATATATATATACCACCACACAATAACTGGATAATACCGCCATACTGTACTGAATAAAACCACTATACACAGACCAGTATACTATACAGGATATGCATACATTATAAGTGATATACAGGACCATATGGCGGTAGATACCAGCTGTACACAGGATGTGTATACCATATAAGTGATTACAGTTACAACAAGGAACTCACAATTACGTTTTTTCTGATCAGTGGCGTCCTCTTTCCTTTTCTTCTCTGTCCGGATCAGACCACCATGTTGATCTCTTACGATCTGCAGGACAAACACATTAGACAATTTTCAAGTGCCGTCCCCTTCTCTACACAATCTTTCCATCTATAAGCCCACAAACTGCAATAATGCCCTCATTGATGTCCTGCACAGTAAAAGGGCAGGTAGGTAGGTAGGTAGCAAGGTAATTAGTTAACTAGGTGGGTAGATCAGGAAGCCAGATAGGTAGGTGATTAGCCAGGTAGGTAGCTAGGTTTTTTATGGGTTAGGGGTGTCTGTCCTTTTTGAGCTGTTTTTGGTAATTGTGTAAAATGTTATTTAATAAAAACATTTTGTATTTATGATAATGGAGTATATTCTTATTGGTAGCACATGTAGGATTATTATATTATTGTAGTTGTTGCTATCTAGTGGTAAAGGAGTATTTAATCTTTCCTTGGGAGAGTGTAGGTGATATAGGTTGCTAGCTAGGTAGTTAAGCAGCCATGTATGAAGGCCAGGTATGTACATAGTTAGGTAGACAGGTATGTAGGTAGGTAGATAGCCAGGTATGTAGGTAAGTAGTTAGGCATCCAGGTACAAAGTTAGGTAGCCAGGGAGTTAGTCAAGTATGTAACTGGCACCCCCTCCACCCAGTGGTGGATCCACAGTCTAGTCTCGGAAGGGACACTATGAAAACCCCCTATGTAGGTAGTAGGTAGCCCTCCTATTAGTTTGCTAGTTTGTCCCCATATTAGCTAGGCAGGAACATAGTAGATAGTCCCTCACATTAGGTGTAGGCAGCAGAGTTCCCTCACATCAAGTGTAGGCAGCAGAGTTCCCCCATAGTAGGTATAGGCAGCAGAGTTCCCCCACAGTGGGTGTAGGCAGCAGAGTTCCCCCACACTAGGTGTAGGCAGCAGAGTTTCTCCACAGTTGGTGTAGGCAGCATAGTTCCCCAACAGTAGGTGTAGGCAGCAGGGTCCTCCATCAGTAGGTGTAGGCAGCAGGGTCCCTCATCAGTATGTGTAAACAGCAGGGTCCCCCCAAAGTAGGTGTAAGCAGCAGGGTCGACCACAGCACGTGTAGGCAGCAGGATCCCCCTACAGTAGGTGTAGGCATCAGGATTCCCCCCACAGTAGGTGTAGGCAGCAGAGTTTCCCCCCCCCCCACCCAGTAGGTGTAGGCAGTAGGTATAGGCAGCAGAGTTAGAGTTCCCCCCCCCAGTAGGTGTAGGTAGCAGAGTCAGAGTCCCCCCCCCTCCCTCAGTAGGTGTAGACAGCAGAGTTAGAGTCCCCCCCAGTAGGTGTAGGCAGCAGAGTTAGAGTCCCTCCCCAGTAGGTGTAGACAGCAGAGTTAGAGCTTCCCCCCCCCCCCAGTAGGTGTAGGCAGCGGCATCCCCCTTCCTCCACAGTGCAGGTGGCGATGAGTGAGGTCATCAGCGCCTGCACTGCATGGTGGCGGAGGTCATGTCTCCTCTGTGTAGGTCGCAGATGCGGCTCACACAGAGGGGACGCCTTCTCCTGTATGTGTGTTTACCACTCATACAGGAGAAGGCAGCGCTGTCTGCTGGGGATCCGGTGCAAGTATCCTGGATCTTCAGGAGGGGCAGCAGCAGTGGGCCCTGTACCAGGCCGGGCCCTCGGACCACGTTTACTGCAGTGTTTCCCAAACAGGATGCATCAAGCTGTTGTGAAACTACAACTTCAAGAATTCTTAGAGTTGTAGTTTTGCCACAGCTGGAGTCACCCTGGTTGGGAAACACTGATCTACTGACTTGATGGTGACTCCTTAAGGTTAATGGATGTGAATGTATGTTCTGGTGCCCTGGTACTTAATGTGTTTACTTCATAGACTGTAAGTGACGGCTGCTATTAGCTATCAGCGCTTACAGTCAATGACAGAGAATGGCAATCTTGTCATTCTCCATCATTAACCCCTTAAGAGCCTTGATCAATAGCGATCATGGCACTTAAGTGCCAAAAATACTGTCCCCCTTATCAATGGGCACCACCACAACATGCATGCAGCGGTCCGATCGTTTTTTATTTGCTTGCTGGAGGTCCCCTCACCTGCTCCGTTCAGACACAATCTGCTACAGTAGGATAAATTATACCCCTATGAGAAAAAGACCCCTATGAGGACTTAAAAGGGATAAATAAAATAATTAAACTGTTTTAAAAAATACAACTAAGCCCCTCCCATGATAAAATTAAAATCCTTCTTTTCCCATTTTGAAAAAAAAAAAAAAAAAAGATAAATAAAAAATACATATTTGCTATCACCAGGTAAGGGAATGTCTAAACTATTGAAACATAATGGGGAAGAGTCATCAAACTTGTGCAGAGGAAAAGTTCATCAGATCTCTCCTCTTTTACTTTTGAAAAGGCCTCTGAAAAATATAAGAAGCATTCTGATTGTTGCTATGAGCAACTTGTCAACTTTTCTTCAGTACAAGTCTTGATGAATCTTCCCCATTGTTTATGATGCTGTACGATGAATAGACATGTGCAATTCGGTTCGGCACGAATGTCTAAATTAACGAATTTTACCGTTTTCGTGCATTCGGACCCATCTGAATGCACGAAAACATATTTTGAACATTCCCGAATAGCCACGATAATACGAATAGCAAAGTAACGAATACATTCGTTATTTCCCGACCTGTAAATAACGAATGCATTTGTTATCCGTAAACGACGTGAAGAATTAATTCTGATAACAAAGTTAATAAAAAGGATACAGATAGTTTGATTTTTCGGATACATTCGGTATTCGGGTACATTCGGTAAATCTTTTTATTCTTTTTTTGGACTTTAGCGATCCTAAAAAGTTATGGAGATACCTTTTTTATTAAAATTTCGTAGGGTATCATAAAAAAAATCATAATAAAAAAGATACAGTGGTGATGGAAAAAATTGTATCTAATGAAATGTATGATTTTTATTATGAAATGTTTATTCATTTTTAAACAGGGATCAATTTATGTGAGCGGGTAAAGCACTAAAAATGTAGCCGACAATGGTAAAAATGTAGTGTGTGTGTTTTTCACTTTTTAAAAAAAAAATATTTTTTAGGTAGTACTACTACTCCCGGCATGGAACACACTCTTCCATGATGGGAGTAGTAGTTACCTGTACTAATTGACAGATCGCAGGGGTCCCTTGCGAACCTCTTGTATAATGTACAGATGCGGCGGCTGTTCTTCTATGGTCCCCTGCACTCACGTATATATACACATATTCATATTTCCCGCAGAGCTGTGATTGGCCAGATGGTTCCAGCCAATCACAGCTCTTTTTGAGAAATAGGAATATGTGTATATATACGGGCGTGCAGGGGACCATAGAAGAGCGGCCGCCGCATCCATACATTATACTGGAGGATCGCAGCGGGCGTCAGGACTGATACCCGCAGTGATCTTCCCTTTACTACAAGTACTACCACTCCCAACATGGAGTACACTCTGCTCCATGCTGGGAACTGTAGTACCTGTATTAATAGACAGATCGCAGCGGGTGTCAGAAGTTACACTCGCTGCCATATGTCTATTAATGCAGGTACTACAGCTCCCAGCATGGAGCAGAGTGTGCTCCATGTTGGGAGTATTAGTACCTGCAGTAAGGGACAGATCCCAGGGATGTCACTCCTCCTGACACCCCCTATGATCCTCCTGATGTGAATGTCGGGATCAGCTGTTCTCAGGGCTACAGAGCCGGGAGAACAGCTGACGCTGAGCCGTAGGTATACATCGTATATCTACTGCCCAGCAAGAACTTACAGTGAGCCTGCAATGTGTATATACAGTATACACATTGCTGGCTCACTTAACCCCTTGCTGAGCTGTGCGCTATGCGCAAGCCCAGCAAGGGAAGAGTTAACTTACACTGCTGGACAGTGTAAGTTAACCCTTTGGGCGGTATACACAATATACAGCTATCTATAGATAGCTGTATACAGTGTATACAGAAGATGAAGTCCAGCTTACTTCCCTGAGTCCCGGGCCGGGTTCGTGTAGCTCCGCCCCCCCTAGTGATGACGTCATTCGGGGGCGGAGCTACAGAAGGGAACAAGGCTAGTTAATCTGAAGCTCTGTTCACATTGTACGTTTTGTATAATGTGAACAGACCCTTCTGGCAGTGTCTACCCAGACAGGGAGACTCCAGCTGTTGCTAAACTACAACTCCCAGCATGCCCAGACAGCCAAAGGCTGTCTGGGCATGCTGGGAGTTGTAGTTTTGCACCAATTGGTGGCTCCCTGTTTGGGTAGACATTGCATCATGGGTGCTCTCCTCAGCGGACTGCGCCAAAAATGTCATAACCAATTTTTTGTGTTTTTTTCTTCTCGTTTCAGATCCGTGTATGCAGAGGATTACTGCGGATTCAATGGATAACGAGGGCTGTGGGGGAGTGTTTTTTTAAATAAAATAATTTTTCCAATGTGTTGTGTTTTTTTTTTTTTTTTATTGAATTTTCAGGGTTAGTAGTGGAAGCTGTCTTATTGACGGAATCCATTACTAGGCCAGGGCTTAGTGCTAGCCCCCAAAACAGCTAGCGCTAACCCCCAATTATTACCCCGGTACCCACCGCCACAGGGGTGCCGGGAAGAGCCGGTACCAACAGGCCCGGAGCGTCAAAATGGCGCTCCTGGGCCTAGGCGGTAACAGGCTGGCGTTATTTAGGCTGGGGAGGGCCAGTAACAATGGTCCTCGCCCACCCTGGTAACGTCAGGCTGTTGCTGTTTGGTTGGTATTGTGCTGAGAATGAAAATACGGGGAACCCTATGCGTTTTTAAAAAAATTTTTTTATTTAAATTAAAAAAAAAAACGGATCTGAAAAGAGAAGAAAAAAAACACAAAAAATTGGTTATGACATTTTTGGCCCTGTCCGCTGGGGAGAGCACCCATGATGCAATGTCTACCCAAACAGGGAGCCACCAATTGGTGCAAAACTACAACTCCCAGCATGCCCAGACAGCCTTTGGCTGTCTGGGCATGCTGGGAGTTGTAGTTTAGCAACAGCTGGAGTCTCCCTGTCTGGGTAGACACTGCCAGAAGGGTCTGTTCACATTATACAAAACGTACAATGTGAACAGAGCTTCAGATTAACTAGCCTTGTTCCCTTCTGTAGCTCCGCCCCCTAATGACGTCATCACTAGGGGCGGAGCTACACGAACCCAGCCCGGGACTCGAGGGAAGTAAGCTGGACTTCGTCTTCTGTATACACTGTATACAGCTATCTATAGATAGCTGTATATAGTGTATACCGCCCAAAGGGTTAACCTACACTGTCCAGCAGTGTAAGTTAACTCTTCCCTTGCTGGGCTTGCGCATAGTGCACAGCTCAGCAAGGGGTTAAGTGAGCCAGCAATGTGTATACTGCATACACATTGCAGGCTCACTGTAAGTTCTTGCTGGGCAGTAGATATACGATGTATACCTATGGCTCAGCGTCAGCTGTTCTCCCGGCTCTGTAGCCCTGAGAACAGCTGATCCCGACATTCACATCAGGAGGATCGCAGCGGGTGTCAGGAGAAGTGACATCCCTGGGATCTGTCCCTTACTGCAGGTACTAATACTCCCAACATGGAGCACACTCTGCTCAATGCTGGGAGCTGTAGTACCTGCATTAATAGAGACAGATCGCAGCGAGTGTAACTTCTGACACCCGCTGCGATCTGTCTATTAATGCAGGTACTACAACTCCCAGCATGGAGCAGAGTGTGCTCCATGTTGGGAGTGGTAGTACTTGTAGTAAAGGAAAGATCACTGCAGGTATCACTCCTGACACCCGCTGCGATCCTCCAGTATAATGTATGAATGCGGCGGCCGCTCTCCTATGGACCCCTGCACGCCCGTATATATACACATATTCCTATTTCTCACAGAGAGCTGTGATTGGCTGGAACCATCTGGCCAATCACAGCTCTGCGGCTCCATTTTTTGTGCTTTACCCGCTCACATAAATTGATCCCTGTTTAAAAATGAATAAACATTTCATAATAAAAAAGATACATTTCGTTAGATACAATTTTTTCCATCACTACTGTATCTTTTTTATTATGATTTTTTTATGATACCCTGCGAAATTTTAATAAAAAAGGTATCTCCATTATTTATTAGGATCGCTAAAGTCCAAAAAAAAGACTAAAAAGATTTACCGAATGTATCCGAATACCGAATGTATCCGAAAAAAACAACACGAATACCCGAATACCGAATGTATCCGAAAAATCTAAACCGAAAATATTGCCGAACCGAAATTTTTTTCCAAAACGAAAAAACGAAACGAAATTAAACGAAATTTTTTCTAGTGCACGAGTCTAACGATGAATAGTGAAAACGTAAAAAAAAAAAAAAAAAAAAGCCCAAAATTGCTGCTTTTTCTCTGAAAAACTAAATGAAAAGTGATCAAAAATCAAAATATGCTCAAACTTGATACCAATAAAAACTACAGATCACCATGTAAAAATGAGCCCTTCTACAACACTGTATATGGAAAAATTAAAAAAAATCTGAATACAGCCAAAAACATACAAAAATAATGTTTAATACAATAATAGAAAAGCATGTGAACATGGGTATCATTTTAACTGTATTGACCCACAGAAAAGAGATAATGACCCTGATTTAGTATTGTAAACCCAACATATTTTGTTGGGTTGTGCACTAGATTCTGGCTGTGCCGGAATTTGTGCCAGAATTTGCACCAAAATTGAAAAAAAACAATTCTCTAGTTTACTTAGAAAACCTGAAAAAAGGGGCATAGCCGTTGGGAAAAGGGGCATTTCCCTGATATTTTCAAAAAAATCCTAACATATTTACTAAGGTTTTCACAGAAAATGTGGTGGATTTGAGCCGAGGAAAACCAGACAGATTAGAGCAGGTATAAAAAAAAGCAAAAATTAGGGAAATGTGCAAAATGTAGGGAAACAATAGTAAATACAATGGAAAAATGTCTGTTGGGGAAAAAAACCCTCAAAAAAACTACACAACACTCTTATTCAATCAGCACCATTGTGTCACTTTGACTGTAATGTGCACTTTCTAAAAACTAAACCCTCCAAATATTGCAAAATTGTGTTTTTCTTTTCAATCTCCCTCCACAAATAATGTTTTTTTTTTTGTTGCACCATACATTTAATGGTAAAATGAAAGGTGTTATTACAAAGTACAATTTGTTGCGCAAAACACAAGCCCTCATGTGGCTTTGTGGATGGAAAAGAAAAGAGTTATGTCTCTTAGAAAGCGAGGAGAAAAAAAGGCAAAAAAGTTAATTGACTGTGTCCTAAAGGCAGAATGGGCCGTGTCCTTATCTAGGATCGTCACCTGTTTATAACTTTTAAAAGCGATCCCTATATCTTTCTGTGTCCATATGAAGCCCATTGCTTTATACCTCACAATAGATGCAGATAATTTGGTGGCCAAGCAGCGTAGTTGCGTAGGCTCCTATTGTAAGGCTGCCATCTTGGTTTTTGTGGAAATTTTGCACAATATACAAAAAACTTCTTCTCTACAACCACTAAAGCTACAGATATGTATATCACTGTATGTGGTGACACTGTTGTGCAGAGTCAGATTTGTTCATTATAAGACTTTTGATCACATGGTGCGGCCGCCATATTGAATTGCACAATATTCTACAAACATCATCTTCTCTGAAACCGTTTGGTACAATATAATTTGATATAATTTAGTAGACATGTTCATGGTTACCTCCTGTACCAAGGTTGCTAAATCTGGTTCATTTGCATAATCAATTTGGCCACCGCTCGCCAATAGGATTTAGATAGCATTAATATTAATGTGCATTTTTTTTTATATGAGTCTAATATGTACACTGTTAATTAAAAACGTATGTTTCTTTGCACAATGGTAGAGTACTAAAGATTTTTATAACATAAAGGTCATAGGTGACATCCTGTTTTAGGTGACAATATTCAGTGCTATATGAAAAGACATGTCTTTCTGAAACCATCAAAGATACAGATGTATAAATAACCGTGTAGTATGGTTACACTGTGATCTATGTTTGTTTGATGTAATTCAATCATATGGTTCGGCGGCCATATTGAATAATGCAAATATCGACAATTATTCTTATTATTTCTATGGGACTTTTTGTAATATGCCTGTAATTGTTACTTCAAAACTCATGACATTTTAGTAGTAGAGCCCAGTACTATGCATAATCTGTTGTAACATAAAGGTCATAGGTCACATGGTCAGGACACCATATTGGTTTCTGTGGAACGTTTTTGCATAATATTGAAACCTCTCCGTTTCCACAATCACTAAAGATACAGATTCAAAATTTGTTATATTTGGTTACACTGTGATCATAATTATGACTTGTTCATTACAAGTCTACTGATCACATGGTTTTGACGCCATGTTGAATTGCGCAATATTCTACAAAATTTTTTTTCTCTAAAACTGTTTGTTAGAATACGGGGTGATAGGAGACATGCCCCATATTTGGGCGTAAAGTGCTTTGAGGGTGCACTACAATGCTCAGAAGAGAAGAGCAATTTGTCTATAGGAGAGAGAATTTGGCTGCAATTGAAGTCGGGGCCATGTGCGTTTACAAAGCCCCCATGGTGCCAGAACAGTGGACCCCCTCACATTTTGGAACCTACACCCCTCACTGAATGTAACAAGGGGTGCAGTATGCATTTACACCCCACTGGCACTTGACAGATTTTTGGAACACTGGTCTGTGCATATGAAAAATAAAATTTTTCATTTTCTTGGATCACTGTTCTAAAAATCAGTCAGACACCTGTGGTGTGTAAATGCGCACTGAACCCCTTATTACTTTTCTTGAGGGGTGTAGTTTCCAAAATGGGGTCACATGTGAGTCAGATTTTTTAGTATTTATGTCAGAACTGCTTCATTATTAGCCACCCCTGTGCAAATCACCAATTTAGGCCTCAAATGTACATGGTGCACTCTCACTCCTGAGCCATGTTATGCACCAGCGTAACGTTTTGGGTCCACATATGGGGTATATCCGTACTCAGAAGAATTTGTGTCCCCAATTTTGCTCCTTTTACCTCTTATGAAAAAAAAAAAGGTAAAAGGAGTTGGGGGGGGGGGGGGGCTACACCAGCATGCTTGTATAAAAAAGTTTAGTTTTTTACACTAACATGCTGGTGTTTCCCCATGCTTTAAATTTTACAAGAGGAGAGATGAGGATAAGGGTAAAAGGAGAACCCCCCCCCAAAAAAAATTTGTTACGCAATTTCTCCTGAGTACAGAAATATCCCATATGTGGGCGTAAAGTGCTCTGCGGGCGCACAACAAGGCTCAGGAGTGAGAGTACACTGTGTACATTTGAGGCCTAGAATGGTGATTTGCACAGGGGTGGCAGAGTGATCCGAGAAAATAATTTTTTTTATTGTTCATATGCTTAGCCCACTATTCCACAAATCTGTAAAATGCCAGTGGGATGTAAATGCTCACTGCACCCCTTGTTATATTCCTTGAGGTGTGTTGTTTCCAAAATGGGGTCACATGGTGGTGGGGTTTTTTGCGTTTATGTCAGAAACTCTGTAATGCAATTACGTTCCAATCAATAATTTAGGCCTCAAATGTACATGGTGCACTCTTACTCCCGAGCCATGTTTTGCGCCTGCAGATCACTTTGCATCCACATATGGGATATTTCCGTACTTGGGAGAAATTGCTTTAAAAATGTTGGGGTTCTTTTTTTTCTTTTAGCTGTTGTGAAAATGAAAAGTGTGGGGCAACATAACAAAATGTTATTTTTTACACTAACATGCTGGTGTAGCCCTCAAGTTTACCTTTTCATAAGGAATAAAAGGAGAAAAAGCCCCTCAAAATTTGTAAGGACATTTCTCCCAAGTACAGAAATACCCCATATATGGCCCTAAACTGATGCCTTGAAATACTACAGGGCTCAGGAGGGAGAGAGCACCATGCGCATTTGAGGCCTACATTAGGGATTTGCATAGGGGTGGACTTAGATGCAAGCAGGGTAACAGACCCTAACTGGGTTTTTTTCAACAAGTGTGCCTCCAGCTGTTGCTAAACTACAACTTCCAGCATGCACTGACAGCAATAGGCCATGCTCGGAGTTGGTATGCCACGGTTAGAAAGCACTGTGCATTGATCTTCAAACTGTGGCTCTCCAGATCTTGCAAAACTACAAATCCCAGCATGCCCAGACAGCAAACTGTCTGGACATGCTGGGATTTTTATTTTTGCAAGATATGGAGGGCCACAGTTTTGAAATCACTGTATAGTGATCTCCAAACTGTGACCCACCCGATCACTGCCGCCGCTTTTGGACTTACCCAATCACCGCCCTGCCACGGCTGCCACCAATATTTGCCACCAACAATTTCAGGGATAGGAGTCGGGTGGCATCCCTGCCACTCCACTCCTATCCTTCAGGGTGAATAATGTAGTCAGAATTGACACTGCCACGGGATGCCTGCTGATATATATTAACAGTCATCCCGTTCTGATCACTGCCCGGAGAGCAGCAATGTTCAGAAATACCAAGGGTATACAGGTACACCCTTGTCCTTAAAGGTGTATTCCAGGAATAAAAAATCTGCCATTTTTTGTTTCAAAGACATCACCCTCCTTGTCTCCACTTTGGGTTGGCTTCATTCACTTTAATGGAACTGAGCTGCAGAATCACATCCAACCTGGAGACAAAATAGCAAGAGGTCTTTGAAAGAAAAAAGGCCTGTTTTTTTTCATTCCTGGAATACTCCTTTAACTACCAGGACACAAGGGCGTACCTGTACGCACTTTGTCCCCAACAGGTTTAAGAGCAGATACAAAATATTTTTATTATTATCGTCAAAATTATTATCGTCAAAACATCCTCTAATAATCTGAGTTTTATCTCCTGTCTAATTTAAACATGAAAAACAAACATTAATAAAAAGTAACAAAGACAAAAAACCTTTAAAAGTTCTTAACATATCATAAAATAATTATTTCCACATGTTTGTAGCCATTAAACAAGACACGTGAAATTGCAGTATGAACCTTAGTGATTCTTTAGTCAGACTATTACTAATACAAATCATAAATCTTCTACCAACTGATGAGTTTTTGTTTTCCTAATTCTTCCCTCAGATGTCTTATCTTTAGTCTGACAAACCATTTGCTTTTCTAAAGATGTGACCTTGACAAATTATTCTTACATTACATCTCTACATGCATTATATATTAATATACACCGTCCTTACTTTAATTCTTTGCTACCTTTTCACAGGTGTCACATATTTCCTTTAGCACACAATTCCCCGTTTATATGATTACATGTATTTCATATTTGTATAGGAAGATGTTCACTAATTATTAAATTAATTCATTTTTTACATGTTTTTGCAGAATATTCATATATCTGCTTCTCTGCAACCACTAAAGATATCAATTTAAAAACTATCATATGTGGTAACAGCATGATCAAGATTATTTTTTGTCCATTACAAGTCAATTGGTCACATGGTTTAGCCGCCATATTGGATTGCACAATACAGTGGTCCCTCAACATACGATGGTAATTCGTTCCAAACGACCCATCGTTTGTCGAATCCATCGTATGTTGACGGATTCGTGAAATGTAAAGTATAGGAAGTTATACTCACCTGTCCCCGCCGCTCCGGACCGCGTCCTCACCGCTCCCGATGCTGTCCCAGGGGCTCCCGATGCTGTACCGCTGCTCCGGCATCTTCTTCGGGATCCTCCGACTTTTTACGCATCTTCTCCGGTGTCCGGGCCTCGCTTTCTGGTGACGTTATAACGACGCCGGAAAGCGAGGACCGGACCCCGGAGAAGAGGCAGAAAACGCCAGAGGATCGCGAAGTGGACCCGGAGCAGGGGATAGGTAAGTGAACCTGTCCGGGATGCTTAAACGGCTATCCGACAGCAGCTTAAGCATTTTGCGCTGTCGGATAGCATTAAATGCGATGGCTCTGACATATAAAAGCATCGTATGTCAATTCTGACATCGACATGCGATGGCCTCTGAGAGGCCATCGTATGTCGATTTGATCATATGTCGGGGCCATCGCATGTCGGGGGGTTACTGTATTCTACTCTTCCTTTCGGAAACAGTTTTTTAGAATCATATTCATTATGGCCACTGCTAGCCAATCACTACAAGCCAATAAGCCCCTGTACGCAGGGTTTTTCAGTTTTTGCACCTTTGTTTTTTCCTCCTTACCTTTTAAAAATCATAACCCTTTCAATTTTCCACCTAAAAATCCATATTATGGCTTATTTTTTGCATCACCAATTCTACTTTGCAGTGAAATTAGTCATTTTACCCAAAAATTCACGGCGAAACGGGAAAAAAATCATTGTGCGACAAAATTGAAGAAAAAACACCATTTTGTAACTTTTGGGGGGCTTCCGTTTCTACGCAGTGCATATTTTGGTAACAAATGACACCTTATCATTATTCTGTAGGTCCATATGGTTAAATTGGTACCCTGCTTTTATAGGTTTCTTGTTGTCGTACTTCTGGAAAAAATCATAACTACATGCAGGCAAATTTATAAGTTTAAAAATGTCATCTTCTGACCCCTATAACTTTTTCATTTTTCCACATACAGGGCGGTATGAGGGCTCATTTTTTGCGCCATGATATGAAGTTTTTATCAGTACCATTTTTGTTTTGATCGGATTTTTAGATTTTTTATTCATTTTTTAATGGTATAAAAAGTGACCAAAAATAAGCTTTTTTGGACTTTGATATTTTTTTTACGTGTACGCTATTGACCGTGCGGTTTAATTAATGATATATTTTTATAGTTCAGACATTTACGCACGCGACGATACCACATATGTTTATTTTTATTTTTATTTACACTGTTTTATTTTTTTATGGGAAAAGGGGGGTGATTCAAACTTTTATTAGGGAAGGGGTTAAATTACCTTTATTAACACTTTTTTTTACTTTTTTTTGCAGTGTTATAGCTCCCATAGGGACCTATAACACTGCACACACTGATCTCTCATGCTGATCACTGGCGTGTATTAACACGCCTGTGATCAGTGTTATCGGCGCTTGACTGCTCCTGCCTGGATCTCAGGCACGGAGCAGTCATTCGTCGATCGGACACCGAGGAGGCAGGTAAGGGCCCTTCCGGTGTCCTGTAAGCTGTTCGGGATGCCGCGATTTCACCGCGGCGGTCTCGAACAGCCCGTCTGAGCAGCCGGGATGCTTTCACTTTCACTTCAGACACGGCGGTCAGCTTTGATCATCGCATCTGAAGGGTTAATACAGAGCATCACCGTGATCGGTGATGTCCTGTATTAGCCGCAGGTCCCAGCCGTTGATAGCCGCCGGGACCGACCCAATATGACGGCATATCGCAGGAGCCGGCGGAGGACGTAAATATACGTCCTTCGTCGTTAAGGGGTTAAAGGGGTACTCCTGTGGAAACCTTTTTTTTTTTTTTATCAACTGGTGCCAGAAAGTTAAACAGATTTGTAAATTACTTCCAGTACTTTTTAGGGGCTATATATTACAGAGAAAATGCATTACTTTTTAAATTTCTCTGAAGTCATGACCACAGTGCTCTCTGCTGACCTCTGCTGTCCCTTTTAGGAACTGTCCAGAGCAGCATGTTTGCTATGGGGATTTTCTGCTTCTCTGGACAGTTCCTAAAATGGACAGCAGAGGTCAGCAGAGCACTGTGGTCATGACATCAGAGAAATCTAAAAAGTTATGCATTTCCTCTGTAGTATATAAACCCTAAAAAGTACTGGAAGGATTAAGATTTTTTAATAGAAGTAATTTACAAATCTGTTTAACTTTCTGGCACCAGTTGAGTTAAAAAAAAAGTTTTCCACAAGAGTACCCCTATAACCCCTTTACTCAATAGCCTGTTTTGACCTTAATGACCACGGCAAATTTTCAAAATCTGACATGCGTCCACTTATTTGGTAATAACTTTCTGAGATTGTTTTTTCGTGACACACACATTGTACTTTACATTAGTGGTAAATTTTGATTGATATATTTAGCGGTTTTTGTTAAAATTAGCAAAAATTAATGATTAATTCACATCTACAATATATCTACTTTATGTTTCTATTATTTGAAAAAAACATTCTTTTCCTTTTTTAGAATGTTATAGGGTTTATAAGTTTAGTAGCAATTTTCCAGACTTTCAAGAAAATTACAAAATCAGATTTTTCTAAGAAATTGACAAAGAAATAAAACTGAAGAAGCATTCCCCAAATTCTGATGTACTTAGAAATATCTCATATGTGTCCTTGGTGCGCTACGTGTCTCTTGCACAGGCCTCTGACAAATGATGTGTGGATTTTGGGGCATCCTTTTAGTTTAGGATATTTTGTTGGCATCATCTAAAATTAAAGGGGCCTTGGGGTGCAAAAATAATTTTTGGGAGACAAGTTGATGCCTTCATTGGTACTAGAGAAAAGCGAATTTCTGAAAAATTTTGTTCGGCCAATTTGCCGAATTTTCTGAAAAAATACGGTTTGATCTGAATTTATTTGCAGGGAATCGCTATTAAAAACGGCTATTTCTGGCCTCCAGAGAGGCTCAATAGGGGTGTAGAACACTTTGCCTTGTCCTAACATGCATAGGGAGTGTTCTGTGTTAGTGAAACAATACTGTATTTCAGTATGACATGCAGATTACAGGCATCGCCATTAGAATCACTGCTGCAGAGTGTCTGGATGTGGCAGATTTTTTATGTCATTTTTATTTAATTTTAATTTATTAACATTGAGTACCCATTCTGGTGAGCATTGAGCTTGCGGTCCTCCACCAGACAAGATACCACCTGTTCCAGCCCATGCCTCTCAGTGTCCCCCTGACTGTGAAAGTGTGGATGTTTCATTTAATCAGTTATGGTTCATTATTATCGCTCCAAGCTGTTTCATTGGATTCTTGTGGTAATTCCACAGGTAATATGTTGTCGACGACCATAGGGCCTCAGTCTTGAAAAGATTACATTGAGTTTTTTATATTTATATTTAAGATTCATATTAGAAACAGTCTGGAGGTGGTGGAAGCATGAGGAGACCATATAGTGGCTGAATGGCACAGCCTGGAGTTGGCGGCATTATGAGAACAAATAGTGGCTGAATGACACAGCCTGGAGTTTGCGGCAGCAAGAGGAGACGATATAGTAACTGATTGACACATCGTGGAGGTGGCGGAAGCATGAGGAGACCATATAGTGACTAAATGCCACAGCCTGGAGTTTGCTGCAGCAAGAGGAGAGCATATAGTGGCTGAATGACACATCCTGGAGGTGGTGGAAGCATGAGGAAACCATATAGTGGCTAAATGGCACAGCTTGGATTTGGTGGCAGCATGAGGAGAACAAATAGTGACTGACTGGCACAGACTGGAGTTGGCGGCAGCATGAGGAGAACATATAGTGGCTGAATGACACAGCCTGGAGTTTGCGGCAGTAAGAGGAGACCATATAGGGGCTGTATGACACAGCCTGGAGGTGGTGGAAGCACAAGGAGACCACATAGTGGCTGAATGGCACAGCCTGGAGGTGGCGGCAGCATAAGGAGAACATATGGTGGCAGAATGAGACAGCCTGGAGGTGGCAGCAGCATCAGGAGTCCTGAAAGTGACCCGGTGACAGAGTGGAGCGGTGGGTGGCAATACCAGTACCCGGTGATGAAGGTGGGTGAAAAAAGGTCTGATGCCGAGGAATGATTGTAACTGGGGAGCAGCACCTTAAATCTGTTTGGCACTATCCATATTTGTGAAGTGTTGGTGTGGCATCATGGTCAATCGACTCTGATGCATCAGGCATTGGTGGGTGGAAATCTTGGTTGATTCATGCCTGATTCATCATCACAACGGTCAGTCTCTCCACATTTTTCATGGACAGACAAGTTCTCTTTGGGGTAACTATGGCCCCAGCCACACTAAACACCCATTCTGGTGGCACACTACTGGCCGGCAGGACAGCTTTTTCAGGGCAAACTCTGCTAGTTGCGGCCACAAATCAAGTTTGGCTGCCCAGAAGTCCAGCAGATCTTCAATGTGTGTTAGCATGGGCATGTCAAAGTATGCCACCACCTGCTGGTTCAGGTCCTGCTCCAGGTCTACCTGCTGCTGATGAGTTACTTAACTATGCGGGTAAAAAAGGTACTCATCAGCAACTGTAGACTCAGGCTGCTGCTGATGGAGCTGGTACTGCTCCTGCCACCCCACCCCTCCCCAGCAGCCATGGCAGTATAAGGTGAGCGCAGAGGGCCCCCCAAATAAGAGCTGTGAGAGGATGGACGATGGCGCCGATAGGCATCGGCCAACTGACTATGTAGGATGTCTCTGTAGTAGGTCAATTTGTCCTCCCTCTCAGTAGGTGTAAAAAAGGCCCCCATTTTGTGTCGGAAGCAGGGGTCCAATAAGGTGGAGAGCCAGAAGTCATCCTGCTGCTGAATGGTGTCAATTTGGCGGTCACTACGCAAGCAACTGAGCATGTATCATGCCTTTTGTGCAAGTGAGTCGGAGGGACTCCCTGCCTCCATCTCCACTGCATACTGCCACGGTGTGTCTGGGTCCTCTGTCTCGCCTTCCTCATAACCCTCTAGCACCTCTTGCTGCTCCTGCTCCTCCTCTCCTGTCAGATGACTAGAAAAACCGCACATTTCATGAAACCTAAACTGTGCTCCACTGTGCCCCTCCCCCTCCTCCAGTTCAGCCCCTGCAGGGCTTATGTGGCCGTGAGATGTAGGCACCATGTTTCCAGTGCTCTAACCAGCCATCGTTGCCAACACGTGTTGTAGGAAATGAAGCAGTGGAATGACGTCGTTCATCCCATAATCCTGGAGACTGACTAATAATGTGGCTTCCTCAAAGTGCCTGAGCAAACGGCAGGTGTCACGTATGAGCTGCCACTGGTTGACACTGAATAGAGTACCCCTATCTGCTTTGATCATCAAAAAATTGGTGATGGCTTTTCTCTTTTTGTATAGTCGGTCCAACATGTGGAGGGTGGAATTCCAACGTTTGGCAACGTCGCAAATCAGACTATGTTGGGGGATACCGTTTTGACACTGCAGCTCAAGGAGGGTGTGCTTTGCGGTGTATGAGTGGCTGAAATGCATGCAAAGTTTCCTTCCCATTGTTAGGATGTCTTGCAAATGGGGGGGAACACTTCAGGAACCACTTGACAACCAGATTGAACACGTGTGCGCAGACAAGATGTTCTTCCTAGTCCCTATGGTTCCCATTTCCAGTTTTCGTGGAGTAAACCATGCTCCAACTTCTTTATGAATTACTTTTAGCAGTTCCTCCCTTGTGACTCCATTCACCAAGGCAAACCATCTGAAGAACAGCTTGACACTGCCATGCCCTGAACAAATGGTATGCTGAAGGGGCATGAGACTTGTCCGTGCATGGAAGGCTTAGGACACGGAGGAGGATGAGGAGGAAGAGTCGCACATTCACCCAGTGGGCCGTAAAGAACATGTATTGTCCCTAACTATGGTTAAAGTTCCACACGTCGGTGCTTCCGTGCACTTCTGTCCGTACACACTGACAGGATCAAGGATTGGCCTACCTTCTCTTCCACATAATTGTGCAGGGCTGTTACTGCCTTCTTCGCAAAGAAATGATGGTTTGGGACTCTCCACCTCTGCTCGGCACAAGCCATCAGTTCTCTGAAATGTGCAGATTCCACCACTTGAAAAGGGAGGGACTGCAGCACCAGCAACTTGGACAGAAGCCCATTCAACTTCTGCACCGTTGGATGAGTGGGCGCATAATGTTGTCTCTTGGACATGGCTTTGCTGATGGATTGTTGGCAGAATGACTGACTAAAAGTAGGAGGAGCAGGAGCATCTGGAGCGACAGAAGGAGGGTATGACACACTTAGGCTGAGGTGGTGGAGCTTTGGCTGGCTGAAAGAGGGAGCGGCGTGCCACTGGGTAATGCAGCAGGCTGGACCACCACATCGGAGCATCGGTTCTCCCAGGCCGCTTTATGTTATCCAGCATATGTTGACACAGGGCCGTGGTGCCAACATTGGGACCCTGGCCACGCTTTTCCTTCTGTCGACGCATCTTGCATGTGGCAATGTTAACCTCCTCCGGATACTTGATGAAAAACTGCCACACTGCCGAGTAGCTGATTTTCCCACCAACAGTCCGCACTAATTGACTGCTACTGCCGCCATCTCCAGAAGCCCCAGTTCCCCTACCTCCTGGGAAGGTAGGCTGCCGCAAAACAGATGCTCTTCCCCAGGCACGTTTGGGTCCAGAATTTCCATTTCTGCTATTATGCTGACTGCCAACAATGCTACCACCTTGCTGGCTCAGCTGCTACCTCACGGGCAACCTGCAACCCTCTTCTCCTGATGATGATGAAGCCACTTCTGCACCTGGCTTCCAATTGCGATCAGCTTCATCCTCATTAACAAGTGTCTGCATGTCACTGATGTCCTCCTCAGGTTCCCCAACAGTGTCTGTTTCAGGATCCTGAATGCTGGCAACACCACCTCCACTGTTACTCTCCTCATCACTACTTGCCCGTCTAGCAGAGGAAGCGCCGTATGTCTCCTCCACTTCTTGGCTTGGCAGTAGCTGCTCTATTAGTTCATCCTCACTGAATAGAGGAGCTGAACCCACAGCATAAGATACTTCTGTAGGGGAGGAAACAGCATAGGACAGAGGCAATGTTAGGACAGGGATTGCTCCCAGGCTGTGCCACTGACTGTTGACTGGGGGTATCAGATTTCACTTGTGATGAAGTGGATGACTTTGTCAACCAATCAATGATGGCAGATGGGTTTCTGGTTGAGACACGACTGCTAGCTGATACCGGGAGATCAGGCCTCTCACTGTGACTCCTTCTACCACTCGCCCCTAGTCTTCTGCGACCTCTGCTTGCACCTGATAAATTTAGGCCTCTACCACCCCTCTGTGCACATTCTGACACTTCTCTGCCTGATATACTTAGTACAATACGCTTCACTACGCTTAAAACAGTTTTTGTCTAGAACAGCAGTAGGTGTGTACTTTTTGCTGGCCTTTTACAGTATCGAGGCCCTTAAGACTTTATCAGGAACAAAATGGTACAACACTTAGGTGTACGTATGTGGTATGCACTTATGAGGGTAGAAAAATGCGCTACAGAACGCTTAAAAAAGTGAGTGTACAACACCAGCCGGTGAGTACTTTTGGCTGTCCTTTCACAGTATCTAGGCCCTTGAGACTTTATCAGGAACAAAATGGTACAAATATGTATGTATGTGGTATGCACTTATTAGGGCAGAAAAATGCTCTACAGTACGCTTAAATACGTTTTTGTGTACAACACCAGCCGGTGAGTACTTTTGGCTTTCCTTTCGCAGTATCTAGGCCCTTGAGACTTTATCAGGAACAAAATGGTACAACACTTAAATGTACATATCTGGTATGCACTTATGAGGGCAGAAAAATGCTCTACAGTACGCTTAAAAATGTTTTTGTGTACAACACCAGCCGGTGAGTACTTTTGGCTGTCCTTTTACAGTATCTAGGCCCTTAAGACTTTATTAGGAACAACATGGTACAACACTTAGATGTATGTATGTGGTATGCACTTATGAGGACAGAAAAATGCACTACAGTATGCTTAAAAAAGTTTTTGTGTACAACACCAGCCGGTGAGTACTTTTGGCTGGCCTTTTACAGTATCTAGGCCCTTGAGACTTTATCAGGAACAAAATGGTACAAAACTTAGATGTACATATTTGGTATGCACTTATGAGGGCAGAAAAATGCTCTACAGTACGCTTAAAAAAGTTTTTGTGTACAACACCATCCAGTGAGTACTTTTGGCTAGCCTTTTACAGTATCTAGGCCCTTGACACTTTATCAGGAACAAAATGGTACAACACTTAGATGTACGTATGTGGTATGCACTTATGTGGGCAGAACAATGCTCTACAGTACGCTTAAAAAAGTTTTTGTGTACAACACCAGCCGGTGAGTACTTTTGGCTCTCCTTTCACAGTATCTTGGCCCTTGAGACTTTATTAGGAGCAAAATGGTACAACACTTAGATGTACATATGTGGTATGCACTTATGAGGGCAGAAAAATGTGCTACAGTACGCTTAAAAAAGTTTTTGTGTACAACACGAGCTGGTGAGTACTTTTGGCTGTCCTTTTACAGTATATAGGGCCTTAAGACTTTATTAGGAACAAAATTGTACAACAGTTAGATGTACGTATGTGGTATGCACTTATGAGGACAGAAAAATGCGCTACAGTATGCTTAAAAAGTTTTTGTGTACAACACCATCCAGTGAGTACTTTTGGCTGGCCTTTTACAGTATCTAGGCCCTTAAGGCTTTATCAGAAAAAAATGGTACAACACTTAGATGTACGTATGTGGCATGCACTGATGAGGGCAGAAAAATGCTCTAAAGTACGCTTAAAAAAGATTTTCTGTACAACACCAGCCGGTGAGTACTTTTGGCTTTCCTTTCACAGTATCTAGGCCCTTGAGACTTTATCAGGATCAAAATGGTACAACACTTAGATTTACGTATGTGGTATAAACTTATGAGGACAGAAAAAAGCGCTACAGTATGCTTTAAAAAGTTTTTGTGTACAACACCAGCTGGTGAGTACTTTTGGCTGCCCTTTTACAGTATCTAGGCCCTTGAGAATTTATTAGGAACAAAATGGTACAACACTAAGATGTACATATGTGGTATGCAGTTATGAGAACAGAAAAATGTGCTACAGTATGCTTTAAAAAGTTTTTGTGTACAACACCAGCCAATGAGTACTTTTGGCTGTTTTTTTTTTTTTTTTACAGTATCTAGGCCCTTGAGACTTTATCAGAAAAAAAGTGATACAACACATAGATGTATGTATGTGGTATGCACTTATGAGGGCAGGAAAATGCGCTACAGTATGCTTAAAAAAGTTTTTGTGCACAACACCAGCAGTAGACACCAGTGCTGCAGCACACAGTCACGGTGTACTACAGCCAAAATTGCACTCAATCTTACTCCCTACCCTATCAGTGCTTATAGGCAGGATTTCAGCTTGAGCTGAATCGCTGCTGTTCTTCTGTTCAACACACTGCTCTCTGATCCTCTCTATAATAGAACACTATAGACAGGACTGGGAGGTGGATTGCTCCAGTAAGAATGCTCTTCTGTGACAAACAAACAGCTCTCTGTCCAACAGAAAGCTGATCTGATTAGGAGGTAAAGAGCTGCTGGAAAAAGCTTTTCTGTGTAACACACAGGGCTGTCTGTCCTTATCTATCTCTCTGCAGTGTAAGGATGAAGGGACTGGCTGCAATATGGCTACTGATTATATAGAGCTGTGACATCACAGGGGTGGCTGGCTGCTGATAGCCTGCATGTGATTCAGGGTAATCCCACCTACCCTTGTTCTCGCCTTCCCAGGATTCCTTGCCCCTTGTCCTCACATGTGGATCTGCCATTTTAGATGCCCTGGAGCCTGGACCACACAAAATGGAGTTTAATGAAGCGATTCACGCGATAGAATCGCGTCGATATTCGCATTTGTTACAAATCTAAATTTTCATGAATTTTGGAAAGAATTTGGGTTCGTCAGATTTGCTCATCTCTAACTGGTACCATTCTGGGATACATATGATGCTCTGATCTTTTTTATTGGGGTGGTATACATGACAAAAATCTATTCTGCGGTTGTTTTTTATTTTTATTCTTTAGGTCGTTTGTCATGCAGTATAAATGACATATTATCGTTACACTGCAGGTTGATATGATTACGGCTATATCGAATTTATGTACTTTTTTTGTATTTTAGTTCATTTATGGCATGAAAACTATTATTTTTTTAAAATCATGTTTATAAGTCCCCGCATTCTGTGAGCTGTAACTTCTTTTTTTTGTCACTGACGCAATTGTGTGAGGACTCTTTTTTTGCGGGACATGTTGATGTATTTGGGGGGACTATTTTGGGGGGTGTATTATACACATATATAATTTATTTTATTATCGGAGCACAGCCTGCAGGTGGCCTCCTCCGGTGGGGCCCCCTTCACCACCGATTGCTTCACTGTGTGAAGGGTCTCCTCCTTCTCTCTCTCCTCTGTAGCTTCACTGTGTGAAGCGATCGGTGGTGAGGGGGGCCCCATCGGAGGAGGCCACTCGCAGGCTGCGCTCCGATAGTAAAATAAATTATATATGTGTATAATACACCCCCAAAAATAGTCCCCCCCAATACATCAACATGTCCCGCAGCGACTATTAGGATAACAGAGGGAGGGTGCTCCCTCTGCAAAGCGAAATCAGAGCGCAGATGGTTGCCATTGCAACCAGAGGCCTTACACTGGCCTATGTTGTCATGGAAACATGAGCGATCAGTCCCTACCTAAGGGAGATCCCTGCTATTGGTCCCTCTGTACTGACGGGTCGATAGCAGTGATCGCCAGCCAGGGACCGCTGCAATTGGTCCCTGACCGGCTTCAGGGAGGCTCGGCTGTGCAGCAAAGTCAAGCTCAATAAACTGTCACAGCGCCCGACGGTGACAGTTTATTCTTATCAGGTACATGTACGTGGTGATGCGGGAAGTCATTCCTAATTACCATGTACATGTACCTGATTTTGCGGGAAGGGGTTACATATCTGTAATATGCACACTGCTGATCAAAAACTTATGAAACTTAGCACAATGTTAGAGTGCTATTATGTGCTTAATCTTTTTCTACATAAAGGTTTTAGGTCACATTACCAGGCAGCCATCTTTGTTTTATGGCAAATTGTTGTTCAAAATTCTAACATTTGCTTCTTAGCAACAGCTAAAGCTACCTATATATATAAAATATTGTTTATGGTTGGACTGTAATGCAGACTTATGTATGTTTATTATTAGTCGATTGATCACATGGTGTGTCCTCCATATTGAATTGCAGAATATTTTAAAAAACATCTTCTCTTGAACCATTTGTTATCAATTTGGCACACATGTCTAGGCCTACCTCCTGTACGATGTATGTCTAAAGCTCGATTATTTGCAAATGTCACCAAACTCGGCGGCCATTTTTAATTTCATAGGTTATTAATATTCATAAAATCAGTTGCAGTTGCAAAGGTCTATAGTGAGACTAAGACATGGTTTTACCAAAAATTGATTGATCACATAGTTTGGCAGCCATATTGAATTGCGCAATTTTCTGCATATACATTTTTCTCTCTCTAAAAACTGGTCAGATTAACATGAAAATAAGCACACATGTTCATGATCACCTTCTCCACCATTGTGAGGTGTGGGCAATCGTGTGCTATACCCTAGTTCTGCAGCTTGGTCACCTGTATTGCTGCTTGCAGCTATATTTGTTCTTATTATTACTCTTCATAGACTAACCTCCCCTTTGTGCAGATGTATTTACGTTTAGAGCTGTTTGACTAAAGTGTGTAAAAAATCTGAGCAAAACCAATTATTTCCCAAGACAAAGACGCGAGACTAAGTTGTGGGACATAACTCTGAAGCTTGCTATTATGGGCGCATCCATTTACATACTAATCATTTGCCACAAAATGAAAGCCTTCACTCATACATATTTATGCAGCAAAAATACTTCACCATATGTTAAATTACATTTTGCTCTTTATAAAGATTGATGATGATTTTTTGAATTTGACTCTTATTGAGTAACTGCGGCATGTGTTATCAACATAAGACACAGCAGAGATGATTCCAAGCCTGACATGACATACAGAACAGCTTATGGATGTCTTCAGTGCAGCACATATGCCTGTTTATGCTGAAAGTCTACACTACAAATGGTTTCATGAAAACAATTCTGAATTAGCCAACTTCTTACTTATTACGAGGTGACGTGCATCTTGTATGAAGACATGTGCCAGTCTGGAAGAATCATCCGAGAATGTGTGCGACTAGTGCTTGTATCTGCTAATCTGAACTTTTAGATTGGTTGCTACAGCGGCATCTCTCTTCTTTGTCTCCAACAGGATTTTAATATAAAGCCCACTGGTTTTTAAATTCTAGGTGTTTAGTATTAAACAATTTACTACTTTAACACTAAGGTAATATCTTGTTAACATATTTGGAACCTTCATAGCTGTTCACCAACAGGTACACTATCCAAAAGTATCCTCTGAGAGCTTTTTTTTATTTTGTAGGGCAGGAGGAGAATCATTTTCACGTCCTCTTGTGACAAGTCCAAGCATCTATTCATATCACTCCTGAAATTATTGACATAACTGTATGCTGTGTTTTGCAGAAATCTGACATTCCTATCAGTGTAAACTAATTTTTTTGTCAACAAGTGTTAATTTTTTCTACATCTTTTTTAGAACTTTTCATTGTACTATTTCTCTGTTATTCCTCCTGGAACTCAGTATAGCCATTCCCCTTTCCCATTTACTGCCAAAGACATGTGTAATACATCATTAGTTTAACCCTTCTCGTTCCATTACATACATTTATGTCATGGGTGGGAAAATGTTAACACAAAATGCCATATATTTACAGAGATGGCATGGACTCGCTCGAATCAATCTTTTAGATTCATCATTAGTGTGCAGCGGTTAAAATAAGTATTGAACACGTCACCATTTTTCTCACTAAATATATTTCCAATGGTGTTATTGACATAAAATTTTTACCAGATGTTGGTAACAACCCAGGTAATCCATACATACAGTACATAAGAAAGCAAAACAAATATGCTAAGAAATTATGTTATGTGTTATAATGTGAAATGACACAGGGGAAAAGTAGTGCACACATGAAAAAAGGAGGTGCAAAAAGGCATGGAAAGCCAAGACTACAGCTTAAATCTATCAGTAATTTAAAAGAAATCCAGCCCATTGTCAGTACAAATTAATATCAGCTGGTTCAGTCCCAACTGATGGCCTACAAAGAGGTCCTGTTGCCAAGGTGTCAGACAAGACACATGTCATGATGGGTAAAAGCAAAGAGCTGTCCCAGGACCTTTACAATAGTGTTGAGCGGCATAGGCCATATTCGAATTCGCGAATATTCGCGAATATATTCGCGAATAATCGCATATTCGTCATATCCTAGTTTTATTTTCGCATATGCGACAATTCGCGTATGCGAAAATTTACAGATGTGAAAATTAGCATACACGAAAATTCGCATACGCGAAAATTCGCGTATGCTAATTTTCGCATATGCGAATTTTCGCACGACAGTCTCACACAGTAGTATTAGAGCCTTATTTACACCACACAAGCTGGAAGCAGAGAGGGATGATCACTGTGATGTGTACTGTGATGAAAAAAAAAAAAAAAAAAATACAATATTCGTAATTACGAATATATAGCGCTATATTTGCGAAATTCGCGAATTCGCGAATATCGCATATTCGCGAATTCGCGAATTTCGCGAATATAGCGCTATATTAATATATAGCGCGAATATAGCGCTATATATTAATATATATAATAATATTCGAATTGCGAATATTCGCGAGCAACACTACTTTACAACCTATTTGTTGCAAAACATAATGATGGCATTGGTTTTAGGTGTATTTCTTAGCTTCTGATAGTTTCAGTGAGAACTGTTGGGGCCATAATGGAAAGATAATCATTTCACCATAAATGTACTTCAACCAGGTGCTTCTCACAATATTTCTGACAGAAAGAAAGAATGATAAGTAGTGTTGGACGGAAATATTTGCATTTCAAATTTTTATCACGAATATCGCAAATTAGCGAATGTTGCGAATATATTCGCTATATATTCGAAATTACGAATATAAAAATGTTTCTGCATATGCGCATATTGGCATATTCGCATATGTGAATATTTGCATATGTGAATATTTGCATATTCCTTCTTTTCACTTGTGGGACAATTAGAATGATACAAATACACTTGTCAGAGGTTATCAATATCATCCGTAGTAACCAATAGTAAAGTTGCCCACCCCCTCACTGTTTTCTTCCTCGAATACGCAAATATGTGAAGATGCAAATATAATGAATACACGAATATGGGACGAATATTTGTCTATATATTCGCGAAATATCGCGAATTCGAATATGGCCAATGCCGCTCATCACTATAAGAAGAGTTGTCGGAGAGTCAAAGACACTTGTGAAGAGCTTAAAAAAAAATGGAATTAGCAAGTACTGTTGCCTCAATGAAAAAGTATTAGGCTAGGTTTCCACTTGTTTATTTTTTTACACTTAAAAAAAACGCCAGCAAAAACGCCAGAGAAACTGCCAAAGGTTTTTCCTACATTTTGGCAATTTTTCTGGCGTTTTTTCTGGTGTTTTCGTCTTTGAGTGGAAATTGCATTTTTGGCCCCTTTGGCGTATTTTTCTAAATTTGTTGGGTACCAAAAAAAAAAAAAAAGATGCAGTACAGATGGGAAAAAATGTATTTAACAAAATTTTTATTTTTTTTGAACGAAATTTTAATTAATTTTTAATAAAGTGTTTGTGTGTGTGTTTCACTATTTTTTTCTCTATTTTATTTTTTAGGTAGTACTACTACTCCCAGCATGGAACAGACTGTTCCATGATGGGAGCCGTAGTACCTGTACCAATAGAAAGATCATCCCGGGTGTCACTTCTGATACCCCATGCGATCGTCCTATCTAATGCAGAGATGCGGGGCGGCTCTATATAGCGCTCGCATCTCTGCTCTATACTCTGGCCGGCCAGTGATGTGAATAGATATTCACCTCACTCATTCATATTTTCTGCCCAGACTGGGGATTGGCCGCATGGTTGCAGCCAATCCCCGCTCTGAGGGAAATATGAATTAGTGATGTTCTATTCATATCACTGTCCAGACGAAGTATAGTGCAGAGATGCGAGCACTGTACAGAGCCGCTCTGCATCTCTGCAATAGATAGGACGATCACAGCGGGTGTCACTCCTGACACCCGCTGTGATCTGTCCTTAACTGCAGGTACTACTAATCCCAACATGGAGCACACTTGGCCCCATGCTGGGAGCTGCAGTACCTGCATTAATAGACAGATCACAGGGAGTGTCACTTCTGACACCTGCGTTGATCCTCCTGCATAATGTATAGATGCTGCCGCTCTTCTATGGTCCCCTGCACTGACGTATATTTACACCTATTCATATTTCCAGCAGAGAGCTTTTATTGGCTGTAAACATCTGGCCAATCACAGCTCTCTGTGGGAAATATGAATAGGTGTATATATACGGCAGTGCAGGGGACCATAGAAGAGCGGCCAGATCGCAACGGACCTGGGGCAACCGGTCAATAAGAAAGTTACTACTACTCCAGTCACGGAACAGTTTGTTCCATGTTGGGAGTAGTAGTACTTCCTAAAAAATTTGGAAGAAAAAAGTGAAAAACACACACACACTAGACTTTTATTATTGTTGGCTGCATTTTTTGTGCCCTACTCGCCCACATAAATTGATCCCTGTTTACAAATTAATAAAAATGTTGTTATAAAAAAGATAAATTTAGTTAAAAACAATTTTTTCCATCACTACTGTATGTTTTTTATTATTATTTTTTTGTGGTACCCTACAAGATGTTATTAAAAAAAAGGTATCTCCATCACTTTTTTGGATCGCTAAAGTACAAAAAAGAATAAAAATGCCAAAGTTAAAACCCACATGGCATTTTTCTTGCAGTTTTTTCACTCCCATAGACTTCTATGGGATGAATAAGCCAAGATTTTCCTTTAAAAAAAAGTCTCAACAAAAGGTTGTTTTTGAAAAACTGCCAAGGAGCCAATAATAGCTGAAAAACGCCAAAAGGATACAAAAAAAAAAGGCCAAATTGAAAAACGCAAAGTGGATATGGCATTTTGCTGTTCCCTATTGACTTGCAGCTAACATCTGGCAACAGCGTTTTTCACAAAAAAAATGACATGCAGCAGAATGGGTGTTTTTATTGGCGTTTTTGCCAAAAGAAAACAAATGGAAACCTAGCCTTTAAGGGGTTATCCAGGAATTGAAAAACACAAGTAATTTCTTTCCAAAACCGCTTCCTGTCTGTCTCCAGGTTGGGTGTGGTTCTGCAGCTCAGTTCCATTGAAGTGAATGGAGCCAAGTTGTAAAACCACACCCAACCTGGAGACAGACAGGGAGTGGTTTTGGAAAGAAATTACAAGTGTTTTTCTATTCCTGGATAACCATTTTAAGCGAGAAAAATAGTGACATGTTCATGTCACCCGCTGTATATTTATCCAATTTTTTTCACCACTCTAAAAATGTTACATGTTTCTGTAGTTTCCCATAAAACATTCTATATGAAAGCTGAAATAGATTGTCACTACCATATTTATTGTGAATTATATCAGCATTATCTGCAAGCAGTTAACACTGTCTTCCACACACCAGCTGTTGTAAGAAGGAAAAAAATTATTTATTATTTCCTTCCAGGAATACGCACTTCTCTGTTGACTGCAAAACAGGAGTCAGCTGATATGAACTTTCCAGCATGCACAATGGTTACTATAAGTGACTGGCAAGGAAGGACAGGGATTCAAACACAAGGGAATATCCTAACATACAGGTCTGTCCATTATAAATGGAGGGGATTTAATAAGACCCCTATCCGTCATGTGTTCCTGGACTTTCCAGATGCTGTTCCCAGATGCAGGTGTTAATTAAAATATGCAGAAGGCGCTGCGGACTGTGATGTGCTGCACACATTTCTTATGATAAGTTTGGGAGAGAGAGGGTTTCAAAGCAGGTTTAGATGTTGTGATGTTTTATTCACGCCATAGATAATGCAACAAGTAAGGAATATGAAACAAGTGTTTGATGTAGGTGAACAAATTATTGTTCATTAGCATTTGGGAAGAGGGTGTAAGGTGAAACACAAGAACTGATGTCTAATGCCCGTTATATTATAATCTTCTGGTCATGGACGTGCACATGAGGCATGTCGGGTGGGCCTGGGCACACCCTACTGTCCCCGAGTACAACACGTAAAGAGCCCCCGGCCACAATGTATTTAACTATGAGGCTAAGTTTCTACTTGTTTTTTTGTCCTCTGTTTTTTTGGTTCAAAAAAACGCGTGAAAAAACGCTTGAAAGAATTCCAGTGCAATTTCCTGTGTCTGTCATTTTTTCTTCCGTTTCTTCATTTCTTCATACACTTCGTTAGATACAATTTTTTCCTTCACTACTATATCTTTTTTATTAATTTTTTTAATGGTACCCTACGAAATTTTATTAAAAAAAGGTATCTCCATCACTTTTTTGGATCGCTAAAGTCCAAAAAAGAATAAAAACTGCCTGCAAAAACGCCAAAGTTAAAACCCACATATCGTTTTTCTTGGCGTTTTTTCACTCCCATAGACTTCTATGGGAGAAAAACGCTGCGATTTTGACTAAAAATCGCCAGTGGCTCAACATGCTGTGATTTTGGAAAACCACCAAGGAGCTGAAAAACGCCTAAAAAGAGTGAAAAAATGGCAAGAGGATAAAAAAAAAACACCAAAGTGAAAAATTGGAAGAAGAATTTTGCGATTTCTCATTGATTTACAGCTAACATCTGGCCGCAGCGTTTTTTGGGTGAAAAAACGCCATGCGGCAGAATTGGCGTTTTTCTTGGCATGAAAAAAGAAAAAAGTTAAAACTTAGCCTCAGTGCATCCATATGACATACTTATGGCTAATTACAGCAGCACTCATCTCAAAGCTCTGATGGAGAGAGGAGTCCCTGGTTCTCACTAGAGGTCTGGAAACTGTCTTCATCTGCACTCCGGTGCACAATGACATCTTGAGTATGATTTTCTTTTCCTTTTTATCTTGGCAAGGGGGTTTAAACTCCTATCTACAGGGGGAAACTACCTAATTTGTAATCTAATTCTACTCTTGCAGATTTTGCTGTAAATTACCCATGGATCTACAAAAAAATCTGCAAGTGCGGAAAAATGATTAAAATAAAAATATAAAAAGGACCAGGCAAACTAGATGTTAGCTGAATGTATGTACCCTCAATAGAGAAAGTGGACAGGGAGCTGCTGTCAGACTAAAAATACAAAGTTGAAGTCCAACATCCCCAATTCTTTTCAAATAATGAGTATCAAATAATGAGACCATACATTTTGTCCAAGATCACAAAATAGGGCCTTTATATCTAGAGTAGGCCATATATACAGACTAGGAACCCGCTCACATGGCAAATGTATTAATAATGTCTGTCTGCCTAACGATGTGTCAAAAGCTTTGATCAGCAACTGCCATGCGCTCCTCTCCTTGCCTCCCCCACCTGTGTCACATGATCGAGACACTCTCATAGACTTACATGGAGAGTTTGTCTCGATCACGTGACAGGGAGCCTAGAGAGAACGCATTGTTTTCCTAATCTTTGAAGATCTGAACAGCAGGATATGTCAAAAGTTTTGCATAATGACACTGGCTATTTCAGAAAGTGAACTTGTGTAGAAAGTCAAGGTAAGGAAAGCCACTTCCTTCCCAACACCCTCCATGTTCCCCCAATCTTTGGTTTCCTTAGGCTCCTTTCACACTATACTATTGTTCCGTTTAGGAACTTCCGTCAGAAGTTTTGTCACTATATCGGGGGAAAACGGGCCGTTACAAAACCCCTGACGGCCGCGACAAAATCGCATTGCAGCCTATGGGGTTTTGTAACTGCCCGTTTGCACCTATATATGCCCGTAATTCATTACGGACGTTATACAGTGACGGGACATCGTGGCGGAAAAATGACTGCATGCAGTCATTTTTCCGCCACGATGTCCCGTCACTATATAACGTCCGTAAGGAATTACGGGCATATACGGGGGCAAACGGGCAGTTACAAAACCCCATAGGCTGCAACGGCCGGTTTTCCCCGATATAGTGACGGAACTTCTGACGGAAGTTCCTAAACGGAACAATAATATAGTGTGAAAGGAGCCTTATTTGGTTGTTCGTGTCATTTTGACCAACTAAAGTAATTACCTTTCCTTATTAATGAAAGTATTCACTTGCTTTGTTTCTACTTTCTACGCTCTTGGATACAAATGAGTTATTGTGCCAATCGGTGTCTACTTTCTAATACCAATATAACTACGCTAGCTATACTATGCGGAAAAGACTATGCTAAAAAGTTGCTTTTGCTTCATCTTATTTCCTCTGTTTAAAAATAAACAGAAATTTTTAAAACAAAACAAAATAGGGGCTTTATTCCAGAAACAGTGCCTCATTGGTCCATGGCCAGTGTTTGATAATGCAGCTTAGTTCTATTTGAATGAGGAGGAGCTGCAATAAGAGGCCAAGCCCCATGAATAAGATAGACCTGTTTTTTTTGTTTTTTTTGTTTTACAAAAGCAAATAAGCTTCTCTGTTAAATTGGAAAAGCACAAAAATCAAAGAAACAACAATAATTACAAAAATAACAATTTATACCTAGGACACAACTGAATCATAAATGGTTCCAGGAATACACCGCTCTCACATGCCCTCATTTTTTGGCCGCCAAAATGTGAATTTCTATTTCTCGGAGAGTTTACTGTGGAAGACTTGGAGAAATAATGTCCAGGAAAAAATTTAAATTAGAGAACTGGCGCATCTCCAATGTGGATACGAAAAAAAACTAAATGTGCAGTATAAGAAAACTCCATTTGTCTAAACCTTGTCCTTAGGCTACTCAATTACCGTATATAATGTATTAGGAGGATTCTATTTCAGCCACTTAGTTAGTGTCTCTGGAGTTTTGTGGTAATTGGTCACCAGAGTACATTGTGCCTGTAAGTGAATGACATTCAGTATTGACATTGGGGCTTATCTATCACAGCTTTCCGGCCAACCTAGATGAGCTGTGCATGTAAAATGTGAAATCCTGTGTACAACAGACTATTAGAAAAAATACGCACTTTCCAGCTCTGAGCGTTTTGTTGATCAGCTCAGGTTCAGAACATGTTATTGTAGGACTTTTCCTAGAACTATGTTCTATGTTGGAATTGTGTTATTTCATTAAAATGGGTCGTCCGGATTGAAAACATTGCTACTGGGCTGTGTCTGGTTTTACAGCTGCATTATTCGTAACATTGTCTTAAATCTTTATTAAAATATATAGACATATATAAGAAAAAGAAAAATGTGTTACGGTTATAATTAGTTAATTCATTCAAGTATATCAACAAAAAATGACATTATTATTATTTTTATATTAAACTTTTGAAAAAATTAAAGAAGTGATCTGATTGTTTGCTATGAGCAACTGATCAACTTTTCCTATATGCAGGATTTGATAAATCTCCCCATTGACCCAGAGAATGTTTACATCCATCCCCACATGACTTTAACCCCTTAAGGACCAAGCCCATTTTAACCTTAAGGACCCGGCCAATTTTATTTTTGCATTTTTTATATTTCCATCATAAGACCCATATAAGGGCTTGTTTTTTGCATGAACAATTGTACTTTGTAATGAAACCTCTCACTTTACCATAAAATGTACGGCGAACCCCCAAAAAAATTTTAGGGAGGAAATTTAAATGAAAACCACAATATTGCACATTTTGGAGGGTTTTGTTTTCACACTATACACTTTACGGTAAAAATGACATGCATTCTTTATTCTGTGGGTTAATATGATTAAAAGGATACCCATGGCTAGATACTTTTATTTTTTTGTACCGCTTAAAAGAAATCTAAAACTTTTTGTACAAAATCAGTCATCTAAAATCGCCCTATTTTGACCATGTATAACTTTTGAATTTTTCCATATATGGGGCCGTGTGAGGGCTCATTTTTTGCACCGTAATCTGTAATTTTTTATCCATACCACAGTTGCATATATAACACTTTTAGATCATTTTTTATTAATTTTTTTTTTATAAAATGTGACAAAAAAGCTGCAGATCAAGTTCAAGTGATGTGATCTATATTCGCAATTGAGGTTTCTTATGAAGATTTGAAGTCTTCAGGCTGTGCTCGCACTTTTTACTGTTTTCTGGCTATACTAGGATTTCCCAAAATTGCTGTAAAATGACACATTGTTACTGTGATTTGCAGCAGTAAAATAGTACTTTTTTGCCAAGCCTTTGGGAATACCACAGCAAAAACAGAAAAACTGCAGCAAGAACTTCACTGTGTGAACACAGCCTCAGAGAAGATGTATAACTAACATGTATGCTGATTTTATAGAGATAACAGATGGAGCTGGAAGGTGTGGGGAGGGATCTGAAAGCTAGTAAAAGGGATCTGCAAGGCAGCACCTCCATGAGTCCTAGGCGTGGGCAGGGTTGTAACCTTAGCGGATGCAGAGGGTGCAGTTGCACCAGGACCCATAACGTCTCTTTCCTATAGGAGTAGACCAGTGCAATAAATGAAGGATAATAAGAATATTAATAGCATTATAAAATGTTTGCATTGGGGGCCAGCATCACAGCAATACATTTTGCAGTAAATTCTACAGTCTATTCTCTCCCTCAGGGGTAGCGCAAAATAACAGGTTCTACTCTGAACTCAACTAGGTCAGTATTATGACATTCCACACTTCAATGTTGAAGCAATACCACAATATAGGGCTCTTAGATGTGCCGTACCTTTAAGAATTTCAGCACCTACAGTATATTTTATGCAAAAGGAGAGAAAAAATTCAAACAAAGAGCAATTGCTACCGATAAGTATGCAAAATGTTATTGTTATATCCAAAAAGTTAAAAAACGTCACACATTTGTGACTAAATTCAATAAAGATAAAATACCAGATGTGTATGTATAAAGCAATACAAAATGAGATGTCTCAGATACAGCCAAAAAACACGTAGGTGGATCAGGTACAGTAATAGTAATAATCACAATGGATATATATATAGTGAGGTCAGGGAATGATGTAATATGGCTCTTATTCAATAAGAAGTAACCAGGGGTCCAGAAAGGGCCCCACGTTTACTACACTGGGGCCCTTTCCGGACCCCTAGTTACTTCTTATTGAATAAGAGCCATATTACATCATTCCCTGACCTCACTATATATATATCCATTGTGATTATTACTATTACTGTACCTGATCCATCTACGTGTTTTTTGGCTGTATCTGAGACATCTCATTTTGTATTGCTTTATACATACACATCTGGTATTTTATCTTTATTGAATTTAGTCACAAATGTGTGATGTTTTTTTACTTTTTGGATATAACAATAACATTTTGCATACTTATCAGTAGCAATTTCTCTTTGTTTGAGTTTTTTCTCTCCTTTTGCATAAAATAGTTTATCGAGCTATACTGATTTACAACTTATAGACCCCTAGCACCTAGTACATATCATGAGAAACAGAGGACAATATATACCTATCTGGTGCAGTTCATTCTTTTTGTGTTTAATTACCTACAGTATATTGCAGAAAGAACCTTCCAAATACATATATGATAGCAGAACCTAAGTCATGTCAATATCCCCAATTTCTATTTCTGTCCACAGGATGGCAATCTGGCTGAGGTCAGGGGCGGATCCAGAGTCGAGTCTCGGGAGGGGCACTATTAGAGTATTTTGTGTTGGCGGACAGAAAAAAGATTACAGAACTTACAATATTATTAAATGTATCATACAGTCCTAACCTTGTTTAAGACTTTTTGGCCATGCTCATATGTCAGAATAATAATCAAATATACCAATTGCCACAGAATGGGAAAGTGCTAAAGAAATTTTTACCATTTAAAACTACAGCTCCCAGTATGACCTAAGCAGTGGTAAGGTTATGATGGGAGTTGTTGTTTCACCCATCATAACTGCAGAACTTACAAGTAACTCCAGCTCTGATTGGACATAGTGAGGAGAATACACAATGATATCAGTGATTACAGATGACCTCTTCTCTATAGTGAGGAGAATACACAATGATATCAGTGATTACAGATGACCTCTTCTCTATAGTGAGGAGAATACACAATGATATCAGTGACTACAGGTGACGTCTTCTCTATAGTGAGGAGAATACACAGTGATATCAGTGATTACATGTGACGTCTTCTCTATAGTGAGGAGAATACACAATGATATCAGTGACTACATGTGACGTCTTCTCTATAGTGAGGGGAATACACAATATCAGTGACTACAGGTGACGTCTTCTCTATAGTGAGGAGAATACACAATGATATCAGTGATTACAGATGACCTCTTCTCTATAGTGAGGAGAATACACAATGATATCAGTGACTACAGGTGACGTCTTCTCTATAGTGAGGAGAATACACAGTGATATCAGTGACTACAGGTGACGTCTTATCATTGTGTATTCTCCTCACTATAGAGAAGACGTCACCTGTAATCACTGATATCATTATGTATTCTCACTATAGAGAAGACGTCACCTGTAGTCACTGATATCATTGTGTATTCTCCTCACTATAGAGAAGACGTCACCTGTAGTCACTGATATCATTGTGTATTCTCACTATAGAGAAGACGTCACCTGTAATCACTGATATAATTGTGTATTCTCCTCACTACAGAGAAGACGTCACCTGTAATCACTGATATCATTGTGTATTCTCACTATAGAGAAGACGTCACCTGCAATCACTGATATCATTGTGTATTCTCCTCACTATAGAGATCAGTGATTACAGGTGACGTCTTCTCTATAGTGAGGAGAATACACAATGATATCAGTGATTACAGGTGATGTCTTCTCTATAGTCTTTCCTTATCTAATTCAGCTGGTACATACCGCCAGGATTTGTTCCAGCTAAATCTTCTCTCTGCAGAACTTGATGCCCAGACTCACTATGTCAGCACATTCTGATCCTCTATATGAAAACGATAATTATTATAATACTGCCAAACACTGTATTCTTTGAATATAATACTGGCACACACCCTCTGAATATAATTCTGACACACTGTACCCCCTGAATATACAACACACTGTACCCTCTGAATATAATACCGCCATACACTGTACCCTCTGAATATAATACTATCACACACTGCACCCTCTGAATATAATACTATCACACACTGTGCCCTCTAAATATACTACCACACACTGCACTCTCTGAATATAATACTACCACACACTGCACCCTCTGAATATAATACTACCACACACTGTGCCCTCTAAATTTAATACTACCAAACACTGCACCCTCTGAATATAATACTGTCACACACTGCACCCTCTAAATATAATACTATCACACACTGCACCCTCTAAATATAATACTATCACACACTGTACCCACTGAATATAATACTAACACATACTGTGCCCTCTAAATCTAATACTACCACACACTGCACTCTCTGAATATAACTTGCTGTGCAGTGCACCCTCTGAGTAAAATACCGTAATGTATTGTGGCCCCTAAAAAATGTACCACCCCAGAAATTCCTCATAATATACACTATACTTCTGAAAGGCAAAACACTCTGTGCCTTCACATATAGTAATAATGCCCCATCTTGTGCCCCTACATATAATAATTATGACCCGTCCTGTTCTCCCCACATAATAATGCCCTCTGTGCTGTGCCCCTCACATATAATGCTCCTGTCATGTGCCCCACACATTTAATGCCCCCTGTGCCCTTCACATATAATGCCCCCATTCTTTGCCCCTCACATATAATACCTCCATCATGTGCCCCTCATATATAAACCCCCATCATGCGTCCCGCACATATAATGCCCCCATCATGCGTCCCGCACATATAATGCCCCCTGTGCTGTGCCCCTCACATATAATGCCCCCATCATGCGCCCCTCACATATAATGCCCCCTGTGCTGTGCCCTTCACATATAATGTCCTGTCCCCTCAGGGGGCATTATTTGTGAGGGGCACAGCACAGGGGGCATTATATGTTTGGAGCACATGACAGGAACATTATATGTGAGGGGCACAGCACAGGGGGCATTATATGTGAGGGGCGCATGATGGGGGCATTATATGTGAGGGGCACAGCACAGGGGGCATTATATGTGAGGGGTGCATGATGGGGGCATTATATGTGAAGGGCACAGCACAGGGGGCATTCTATATGAGGGGCGCATGATGGGGGCATTATATGTGAGGGGCAAAGAATGGGGGCATTATATGTGACGGGCACATGATGGGGGCATTATATGTGAGGGGCACAGCACAGGGAGCATTATATGTGAGGGGCGAATGATGGGGGCATTATATATGAGGGGCACATGATGGGGAATTATATGTGAGGGGCACAGCACAGGGGGCATTATATGTGTGGGACACAGCACAGGGGGCAATATATGTGAGGGGAACAGCACAGGGGGCAATATATGTGAGGGGAACAGCACAGGGGGCAATAAATGTGAGGGGCACAGCACAGGGGGCATTATAAGTGTGGGGCACAGAACAGGGGGCATTATATGATATAATGCCCCCTGTCCTGTGCCCCACACATATAATGCCCCCTGTGCTGTGCCCCACACATATAATGCTCCCTGTGCTGTGCCCCACACATATAATATATATGTGTGGCACAGCACAGGGGGAATTATCTGTGAGGGGCACAGCACAGGGGGCATTATATGTGAGGGGCACAGGACAGGGGGGCAATATATCATATAATGCCCCCCTGTGCTGTGCCCCACACATATAATGACCCCTGTGCTGTGTGCCCCACACATATAATGTATATGTGTGGCACAGCACAGGGGGCATTATGTGAGGGGCACAGCACAGGGGACATTATATGTGAAGGGCACAGGGCAGGGGGGCATTATAAGTGATGGGCACAGAACAGGGGGCATTATATGATATAATGCCCCCCTGTCCTGTGCCCCACACATATAATGCCCCCTTTGCTGTGCCCCACACATATAATGCCCCCTGTGCTGTGCCCCACACATAATATATATATATATATATACATATATATATATGTGGCACAGCACAGGGGGCATTATGTGAGGGGCACAGCACAGGGGACATTATATGTGAAGGGCACAGGACAGGGGGCCCCCCTGTCATGTGCTCTTCACATATAATGCCCCCTATGCTTTGCCCTGCAGACCCTCATGAAATATTCCCTTTTCTCTGACCCCCCCTCCTAACAATGGCGCATATCCCTAATCCCTGAGCATACCTTTACTTCCAGTATGCAGGCCGCGGGGACGGGTCCTCCAGGCGCCGGCGCGATGATGTGACATCATCGCGCCGGCCTTTAGTGGATCTCGTCCCCGCAGCTCACACGCTGTGTACACACAGCGTGTGTGTAAGGTTAGTGAATGGTGGAGCCGGAGCTTACAGCTTCGGCTCCACCATGCTAGGGAGCGGGGGGGGGGCAGCAATCTCGGGGGGGGGGGGCAATTGCCCCGTTGCCCCCCTGGATCCGCCACTGGCTGAGGCAGGATACCACTCTGGCTGCTGATTGGCTTATCTGGCAAATGCAATCGTGGCAAATGCAATCCAATAGTGAACACAGGAAGGGCTGTGCATCAGTGATGGATCTATTATGATCTTTAATGATGCAGCCCACTGATTTATGATGGGTTCGTCAGGTTAAATGGTTTCCTTTTACTGGCTGTATTGGCGCCACATGGTATGTTACTCCAGATGTCAACAGGAAATGGAAAATTGAGAGGAAGGAGTTAGAAAACTTTTGAATAGTACCTTACAGCTGGAGTAGAGACAGTGCAACACTGCATTAACCCATTAATGACAGCACTCATTTTCATTTTTGAGTCATATAAGGGCTTTTGGGCCATATACAAACCAAATGAGGGCTGTTTTTGCAAGGCCAAGAGTACTTTGTAATAACACCATTCAATTTACCATAAAATCTCCTGAAAAACCAAAATTAATACTTAAAGTGTACCCATCAGATCCAACAAAACTTTTTATTTTTAATATATCACTCAGTACCTAATCCTGCATCTAATTTTTATGTGTCTGGCACCTTTATTTATTTTTTATTGCACTTTTAATTTAGCTCACTAGTCTGAATTCCTATGAAAGGGAGGGGGCGTGGCCTCACTGTGCAGGTATCCGCCCCCTCCCTCAGTATGCTGTCTGCTCACATCTCCCCTAGCATTAGCAAAACTACAACTCCCAGCTTGTCCTCACTGACAGTAGCGGGACACAAGCTGACAGTGGGAGGATTTTTCCTCCAGCTGTGAGCCCTGCGCTCACAGCTGTCAATCAAGGAAGTGTGTCCATAACATAGGTGATGATGCATGGACAATGTGTCCAAGCAGACAAGGGGGGTGAGTTGTTTGACTGGATTTTCAGTATGAAATACTGAAAATTTTCTAATGAAAGCAATTGCAAAACCTTTTGGTTTTGCATGCTTTACAACATATCAAAAGTTTTTGCATCTGACAGTGCCCATTTAAATTAAAATACAAATATAAATGTATATTATTGTATGAGGATACTGTGGATAATGGGCTCTGCTGCATAACTCCAGTACGCTTCCCTGTATGGCGTAGAAATAGTTACAAAATTTAAAAAATAAATACAAATAGGAGTGTGCGCTGAGAAAGCAATGCAAATAAATGGTGAATAAATTGGTAGGTATATGAGCCTACCTTGTGATTATGATGTATTGTTGATGCTATTATAGAATGGACATCTGATGTAAGTGGCTGAAAATGAATATAAATGAAAATATGCTAGTTGAAATATCCAAATAAGAAGCATTCAAGGTGTATAAATAATGATAGTGATGCAATATAATACCTGGATAGCAGATAATGCGACTGGTACGGTGTCCTAAAGAGTATATAGGATAAAGGTGTTACACAGGTGGAAAAAACGATTCTTTCCCTGATTGAGTGGGCTGATTTTTCAGGTACTGCAGCGCTGCAACTAGCAACAAAAATTCTCCCACTGCCCCGTCAAGAAGATCATGATATCTACCGGAACAGATTACAGACATCAGAAGACTACAGGTACCCTCTGAAAACAGAACCAGCCAGTTCTATACCATTTACGTTCAATAGCAACCCACTAAAGAGAATTTTTGTTGCCAGTAGTGATTGGATGAATAGACCCGACACAGCACAGCAGACTCAGAGAGGAAGTGAATGAATGTAAGTGCTGGCTCAGTGCTTGCCTTGGACACGCCCCTTTCTAACCAGTAAAGTAGGACTAAGTGAGCAGCAGTACAGAGAGATTTGTGAGCCAAATACAGAAGCTAGACACATAAAAAAAAGACATGTAAATTATCTGTATGACTAAGCAGCATATATTTTTTTTCTGTAATATGACAGGTACGCTTTAAAGCAAAGGGACCCTTTCTAATCTCATACAACCCCTTTAATCCAATTTACAATGATCATTTGAGTAATGATCAAAGTGTTCTTTTATTATTAGTATTTGTGCAATTGCCTAATGCATAATCATCTACAAAGATGGATCTCTACTTTAACTAAAGATATTAAAGAATATTACACATTAAGGTCACACTTGCACTTCTCCAAGCAAATGATAAACCATATAACTAGCACGTAATTATCTAAAGAACAAAGAGGATGCAAGTCACAGTCAACCAATGCTAGCCATGTGGTAAAATCATGTCCTTCAGATTATATTAGTATTTCAAGGGGTTAATTGGCAGTCCAGCTAGACCAGTCATCCTCAGATGTCCTTACCCTGTCACTTATCAAGATAAGATATTGTTAAGCACTATGAATTGAGATGCAGTAATTACATGTCCTCCAGGCTGCATCTGAAAAGGAGAACCCCTGTGTGTCACAGCCTACGTGATCACAATGCAGTAGTGTAGAAGGAGATCCGCCGCGGACCTCATTGATCTTCAGTGCCACAAACTATACATCTCTGTCGTTCTTAGTGTATTACATGGTTTATATAATCATTTCAAAGCTACAGCATTAGTGACAGAAAACATAATGGTACACCTTAAGGGAAAATATGAGCATTCTATCCATTTGTTTTGCATTTTATCAATATAACAAGTGTAAAAAGTCATATGGTATACTGTTTGTGTGTGCAATAGTCAGACTTACATGTGTATAGCTTGTACTGCCCTCTTGCCAACCTGTTGCATATTCATCCTTGTCCAGGTATGCTTTGTCTATTGTTATTCTATCCTTCTCTTTCCTACTACATTGTATATCTTCTTTGCATCTACTTGACCTTGACACTTTTTACCTACTGTCTATACATTTCTGACTGATGAAAATGTATGTAATCAATCATGAAATGTGTTTGGCAGGCTTAGAACGAACCTACATTTATAAACATATAATATATAAGTCTAAGAGAATCATTCACAGCACAGTGTGCTCTCTATCCCCAGGGAGGGGATTAATGCTATGAAATCCATATGATAACCCCATTCTGGAGTAAGATGCAGAGAATTAGGGCAGTGTGTAATGAGACAAATAGAACATTACATTGGGACACATTTGTTTCTTTGATGAACGTCTATGGCCTTATTTTTGTTATATATATCTGAGACAAACAGAAGACCTATATAAAGGCCTCTCCTTGTTGGCTGGTATGTAAGATGTATTTTTTTTATTGAGTCCTACTTTAAAATTGATACATAAAAAAAACAATAACAAAAAATAATGCCAGAAGGTCATATTTAGAGATGAGCGAATTTTCTGAAAAAGTTTGTTTCGATCCGAATTTGTTCGCGGAGAATCGATATTAAATAAGGCTATTTCTAGCCTACATACAGCCTCTATAGGGGATAGAACACTTTGCTGTGTCCTAAAACGCATATGGAGTGTGCTGGGGTAGTGAAATAATATTGTTATTCAGAATAACATGCAGATTACCGGCATCGCTCTTAGAATCACTGCCGCACAGCAGCACAATGACAGAGCCTGGTGGTGGCATCAGTGTCAGGAGACCATATAGTGACTGAATTACATAGCGTGGAGGTGTTGGCAGCATGAGGAAACCATATAGTGGCAGAATGACACAGCGTGGAGGTGTTGGCAGCATGAGGAGACCATATAGTGGCTGAATGGCACAGCGTGGAGGTGTTGGCAGCATGAGGACACCATATAGTGGCTGAATGGCACAGCGAGGAGGTGTTGGCAGCATGAGGACACCATATAGTGGGTGAATGGCACAGTGTGGAGGTGTGGGCAGCATTAGGACACCATATAGTGGCAGAATGACACAGCGTGGAGGTGTTGGCAGCATGAGGACACCATATAGTGGCTGAATAGAACAGCGTGGAGGTGTTGGCAGCATGAGGACACCATATAGGGGCTGAATGACACAGCGTGGACATGTTGGCAGCAAGAGGATACCATTTAGTGGCTGAATGGCACAGCGTGGAGTTGGCTGATGCACTAGTACACTACATACCAGGGCTTCACAATCCCCCCCAAAAAACAACACAATATGAGAAGTTTTTGACAAAGATTTCTCATAGGTAACACCCGCTATCCAAAAATGTGAGATTCCCAGACCCAGGCCCCACCTCTGCGGCATCAGTAACCCATATATTGCCTGAAGGACACTGCCTGGAGTTGGCTGATGCACCAGTACACACCAGGGCTTCAAAATCCCCCCCAAAAAACAAGAAATTGAGAAATTTTTCACAAAGATTTCTCATAAGTAGCACCCGCTATCCAAAATTTTGAAATTCACAGACCCAAGCCCCACCTCTGCGGCATCAGTAACCCATATATTGCATGAAGGACACAGCCTGGAGTTGACTCATACACCAGTACACACCATGGCTTCACAATCCCCCCTCCAAAAAGAACACAATGAGAAATTTCTGTCCAAGATTTCTCATTGGTAGCACCCGCTATCCAAAAATTTGACATTTCCAGAACCAGGCCCAATCCCTGCGGCATCAGTAACCCATATATTGACTGAATGACACAGCCTGGAGTTGGCTGATGCAAGAGTACACACCAGGGATTCACAATCCCCACCAAAAAACAACACAATTAGAAATTTATGACCAAGATTTCTCATAGGTAGTACCCGCTATCACAAAAAAATTGAAATTCACAGACCCAGGCCCCACCACAGCGGCATCAGTAACCCATATATTGGCACAAGGACACAGCCTGGAGTTGGCTGATGCACCAGTACACACCAGGGCTTCACAATACCCCCAAAAAAACAAGACCTTGAGAAATGTTTCACAAAGATTTCTCATAGGTTGCACCCGCTATCCCAAATTTTGAAAATCACAGACCCAGTACCCACCTCTGCGGCATCAGTAACCCATATATTGCATGAAGAACACAGCCTGGAGTTGACTGATTCAAGAGTACACACCAAGGCTTCACAACTCCCCCCCAAGAACAACATAATGATAATTTTTTGACAAAGATTTTTAATTTTTTTTTTATAAAAACAATCTCAAATGAACGAGTTGATGAGGACCCAAAATTAAGGACGGTGGACCACCAAAAATCATAATTTTCACCAAAAAGGATGAAGAAGCAGAATTAATCTCTCTTTGTATTTTTTTTGTAACATTTTACGTAATAAATCACACGCAACAAGCGTTCCGTTATGTAATGGTTATCCTTCTGGAAATTTCAAATTTATTACCTTGTTTCCCCAAATGTAGGACATCTTCGGAAGATAAAACTTACTATACCATACCAGGACAAGCTGTCTTGCAATGGCATCTTGCACGTTACCCTTTATTCTGAAACGTGCATCCCTGCAAAAAAGTTTCCAGAGAACTTTTGATGCCCGTCAGAAGATTGGCGTGACAGATGCCTGTCTGAAGCTAGGCATGAAGGATGCCCGCGAGAAAATGGTCGCCAAAGATGCACGTTTCAAAATAAAGGGTAAAGTGCAAGATGCCCGAGAGATGTTGAATTCTAAAAAGCAGCAGGTGGGTTTTGCAGTAAAACCGCCAAAATTGATGGACGCCTGGGAAAATATCAGCCTGAAGAGGAGCGCACCGGCCATCACTATGAACTCCATGGCTCAATGGTCCCCATCCATAAACATTACCAAGACCATACAAATTTCACAGCAGAAAACCATTACCCCAGGTCTTAGTAACAGCGTTAAGGGAATGCAAATAAATGTTGTCAACCATCAACTGAATGGCACAGCATGGAGGTGTTGGCAGCATAAGGACACCATATAGTGGCTGAATGGCACAGCGTGGAGATGTTGGCAGCATGAGGACACCATATAGTGGCTGAATGGCACAGCGTGGAGTTGGCTGATGCCCGAGTACACTACACACCAGAGCTTCACAATCCCCCCCCCAAAAAAAAACACAAAATGAGAAAAGTTTGACAAAGATTTCTCATAGGTAGCACCCACTATCCAAAAATTTTTAATTCCCAGACCCAGGCCCCACCTCTGCGGCATCAGGGACCCATATATTGCCTGAAGGACACAGCCTGGAGTTGCCTAATGAACCAGTACACACCAGGGCTTCACAATCCGCCCCAAAATCAACAAAATTGTATAATTTTTTTTTTTTTAAATGTATACCTTTGTGTAAGAACAAGCGCATATCCAACATTTCAGAAGACTCTATAATGCAGGACGGTGGACCACCCAAAGACTTTCTTCTCAAAAATAATAAACCACACAATGTTTGAAATTATTAAAAAAAAATTATTACATATGTGTGTGTAAGCGCATCTGTCTCCAAAAGATCAGATCACCAAAAGATCTTTTTCGCCAAAAATTATTAAGCAGAGTTAATCCCTCTCCGGATTTTTTTTATTTTATCTTCATTAAAAAATCACACGCAACAAGCGTTCCGTTGTGTAACGGTTAGCATTCTGCAAAATTCTATTTTATTACTGATAAAATTATCAGTAAATTTAACAATAACACTACCCAAGAGTGTTTAATTACCCCATACATTGCACCAGGAGCCGTCAGGAGTAGGCCTCAGCAGTACCCAAGAGGCTTTAATAACACCTTACCTTGCCCGATCAATTGCGAGATCGAGCAATGACAGGTGTGTTATGGCCTCAGATGCTCCACTGAACGGATTTGCGTGTCTCTATCTTTCAAGGACAGGTGCGTGTTGCATGCTGAAACCAGTTCGTGATAGGGATCTGGGATTGCAATTATTTACCCTTAAAACGAGGAATTACCAGTAAGTGAGGGTCACAAGCTCGCGTTGATTAAGTCCCTGCCCTTTGTACACACCACCCGTCGCTACAACCGATTGGATTAGTTAGTGAGGTCCTCGGATCGGCCCAGGCGGGGTAGGAGAAGGCCCTGGCAGAGCGCCGAGAATTTAACGATCGTTGTTGAAATTTGCATTAAGCATGTATTTAGCTACTGATAAACTTCCAAAAATTTAAGGCCCAAGGCTTGAGGCATTAGGGAGGCAATTATTTCCTGAAAGACACAGAATGAATCAGGAGCAGTCATTCGCAGTACCCAAGAGGGTTTTATAACCAACCTCTTACATTTAAAGATCAATGTTGAAATTTGCATTAAGCATGTATTTAGCTACTGCAAAACATCCAAAAATTTAAGGCCCAATGCCTGAGTCATCAGGGAGGCAAGTAGTTCCCGAAAGACACAGAATGAGTCAGGAGCAGTCATTCGCAGTACCCAAGAGGGTTTCATAACCATCCCCTTACATTTAAAAGTCAATGTTGAAATTTGCATTAAGCATGTATTTAGCTACTGCTAAACATCCAAAAATTGAAGGCCCAAGGCCTGAGGCATCAGGGAGGCAAGTAGTTCCCGAAATACACAGAATGAGTCAGGAGCAGTCATTCGCAGTACCCAAGAGGGTTTCATAACCATCCCCTTACATTTAAAAGTCAATGTTGAAATTTGCATTAAGCATGTATTTAGCTACTGCTAAACATCCAAAAATTGAAGGCCCAAGGCCTGAGGGCAGGGAGGGAAGTAGTTCCTGAAAGACACAGAATGAGTATGGAGCAGGCATTCGCAGTACCCAAGAGGGTTTCATAACCCCTTACTAGAGATGAGCGAATCGAAGTTGACAAACCCGAATTCGTTACGAATTTCATGAAAAATTCGATTCGCAACGAATACGAATATTGTCGCGATTCTATCGCACGAATCGCTTCATTAAACTCCATTTTACAGCGTTCCAGCCTATTGGAGACCTAAGATGGCGGATCCACATGTGAGTACATGGGGCAGGGAATTATGGGAGGGCGGGAAACAGCGGCTGGAATGAAGGTAGGCGGGCTGACCCTGAACCACATGTGAGATGCAGCCTATCAGTGTTCACTGACCCCTATGATGTCACAGCCCCTATATAATCAGCGGCCATCTTGCCTCTCTTCATTTCATCTATGCACTCAGATGGAGAGGACGGGACTGCGTGTGTGTGAATAGCTCATACCACAGCATTACACTGTAACTGCTAGTCACATCAGCATTGGGGAAAGAAAGGAGTGCAGAGTGCTGTGCTGTTACTCTGAGAAGGATCATTGATTGCTAAACCTCCTATTCACGTTGTTGAGCATTGCAGCAGAGAGGGGCAGATAGCTGTCAGCTGCCTCATACAGATCTCCAAGCTGCCTGAACTTTCAGAAGCATCTTATCTCCTCATTTTTCAGCCCAATTAAGTTTATTTTCATTTGCTCCACAAATCTTCTGCTGCTCAGAATTGTGTGACAGAGTGCAATTTAGGGTTTAATCCCTGGATTTTTTTTTTGTGGTGCTGCACTGTCGGGTCCTGCTGCTGTTCAGAAATAAGTCTTATTAGTGTGGACTTTAGTTTCTTTTTACCATTTTTCACCTGTTACTCTGTCTCTGTGCTAAATTGAGTGTTATACCACACGTTATACACCTGCCGGTGTATTAAAGAAAAAAAAAACTTTTTCCTGCGTACAAATACGCATAACAGTAGCCTTATCATTGCAAAGGGCCTACATACCAGCAAATAGCGTACCATATACTACCTTTTTTCTGTCTCTGTGCTAAATTCAGTGTTATACCACACGTTATACACCTGCTGGTGTATTAAAGAAAAAAAAAGGTTTTCCTGCGTACAAATACGCTTAACAGTGGCCTTATCATTGCAAAGGGCCTACATACAAGCAAATAGCGTACCATATACTAACTTTTTTTCTGTCTCTGTGCTAAATCCAGTGTTATACCACACGTTATACACCTGCCGGTGTATTAAAGAATTTTTTTTTCCTGCGTACAAATACGCTTAACAGTGGCCTTATCATTGCCAGGGGCCTAAATACAAGCAAATAGCGTACCATATACCACCTTTTTTTCTGTCTCTGTGCTAAATTAAGTGTTATACCCCACGTTATACACCTGCCGGTGTATTAAAGAAAAAAAAGGTTTTCCTGCGTACAAATACACTTTTTCAGTGGCCTTATCATTGCAAAGGGCCTACATACAAGCAAATAGCGTACCATATACCACCTTTTTTTCTGTCTCTGTGCTAAATTCAGTGTTATACCACACGTTATACACCTGCCGGTGTAGTAAAGAAAAAAAAGTTTTTCCTGCGTACAAATACGCTTAACAGTGCGCTCATCATTGCAAAGGGCATACATACAACCAAGTAGTGTACTATTTAGTACCTGTATTTCTGTCTCGGTGCTAAATTCAGTGCTATTCCACACATTAGTGTACACCGGCTGGTGTATACAACAAAAAAGAGTTTTTTTCTGCGTATAAATATGCTTAACAGTGCGCTCATCATTGCAAAGGGCATACATACAACCAAGTAGTGTACTATTTACTACCTGTTATTCTGTCTCTGTGCTAAATTCAGTGCTATTCCACACATTAGTATACACCTGCTGGTGTATTTTAAAAAAAATTTGTTTTTTCTGCGTAGAAATACGCATACCAGTGTGCTCATCATTGCAAAGGGCATACATACAACAAAGGAGTGTACTATTAAGTAACTGTTATTCTGTCTAGGGCCTATATACTTTGAAAGGACAGCCGTAAGTAATCGCCTGCTGCTGTTCTATACCCTCATAAACGCACTAAGTATGTCAGGCAGGGAAGTGCCAGGACGTGCACAGAGAAGGGGCAGAGGCCTACATACGTCAGGCAGAGTTGGCAGCAGACTTGGGGCTAGTGGCAGCAGGAGTCGCAGCAATAGGCCTGAGCTTCCGTTAACACCCAGCGGTCGAGTCGTCGACCCATCTCTCCTCGTCAATTGATTTGCACACACATCCCCATCATCTCAAGCGACATCTGACAACCCCAGTCAAGAGTCGGTGGGTTCCTCAGACACAACCCTCAGTTTGCATGGCCCGGAAGCAGTCCCCGTAATCCAATTGCCTTTGTCCTATGCTGTTCCCTCTCCCAAAGTATCTCATGCTTTGGCTTCAGCTCCACTATTTAGTGAGGACGATGTAATAGAGGACAGTCAGCAGCTAATGGGCAGCCAAGAATGTGAGGAGACATGCGTCCCTTGCTCTGCAAGGCGGGCAAGTAGTGATGCGGAGAGTGACGTGGGAGGCGGTGTTTCAATTGTTCAGGGTCCTGAGGCAGACACTGTTGTGGAACACGAGGAGGACATCAGTGACATGCACACATTTTTTGATGATGATGAAGCCGATCGCAATTGGGAGCCGGGTGCAGAAGCCGGGGCTTCATCATCATCAGGAGAAGAGATTTGCTCTTTGTCTATGAGGCAGCAAGGCAGTAGCACGGTTGGCAATCAGCGTGGTGGTGGCAGTAGTGGAAATTCAGGAGCCAAACATGCCAGGGGGAGACCACCTGCTTCGCGGCAAGCTACCATTCAGGGAGGTAGTGGAACATGGGTTCCTGAAGATGGCACCAATAGCAGTGAAATAGTGTGGACTGCGGGTGGGAAAATCAGCTACTCTGCGGTGTGGTTATTCTTCATAAAGAATCCGGAGGACCTTAGCATAGTCACATGCAAAATCTGTCGGCAGAAAGTGAAGCGTGGCCAGGGTCCCAATCTCGGCACCACGGCCCTACGTCAACACATGATTCACCACCATAAAGCGGCCTGGAATAACCGTTGCTCCGATGTAGTGGTCCAGCCTGCCACATGACTCAGTGGCTCCCTCCGTCATCCAGCCAAGGCTCCACCACCTCAGCCGCCAAACCAATGATCAGGGTCAGGGGGCGTATATTCAATCCGGATCTGAATCGGGGAACGTTACCATTACAGAACATATTAAAATACAGAATAAAAATGATGAAATTACGACAAGTATATATACACATATCATTTTTATTCTGTATTTTAATACATTCTGTAATGGTTACGTTCCCCGATTCAGATCCGGGTTGAATATACGCCCCCTGACCCTGATCATTGGTTTGGCGCTATTTCACATCCTATTTAAATGTTTATGTCCATAATTTTTTTATACATTTGCAATCTGAAGAAGGGATATGCTGATCCCGAAATGCGTCATTGCTTGCATGCATTTGGAAATTAGTTTTATTTATTAATTTTAAATAAACTACTTTTAACCTCCACTACGTCTTCCACTGAACCTTTGTGGACCGAGCAGCGCCGGACCTAAGGGCCTCCTTCTTTCCTTCACATTCCAGTATTATACGGGTCCCTGCATAGGATACCAGTCCAGGCACCTCGGCTGCAGCACGGATATCATCAGTACCCCTTAAAATGGGGAGACACGCTTAACCCTCAAGAGGGTCACCAGGTGAAAATACACCCTGTCAGGGTTTCCATCTGGGATCTTTTGTTTTACGGTATCACACGAGGCGCTGTCCTCTCTCCACTTTTTTTCCTCATTTCTCATAAATCAAGTTTGGCTGCCCAGAGGTCCAGCGGATCTTCAATGGTTGTTGGCATGGCCCTGTCAAGGTATGCCACCACCTGCTGGTTCAGGTCCTGCTCCATGTCTACCTTCTGCTGATGAGTTGCTTCAGTATGCGGGTGAAGAAAGCTACTCATCAGCGACTGTAGACTCAGGCTGCTGCTGATTGAGCTGGTACTGCTCCTCCCACCCCTCCCCTCCCCAGCAGCCATGGCAGTGGAAGGTGAGTGCAGAGGCCCCCCCGAGTCACACCTGCGAGTGGATGGACCATGTAGCCATGTTGTCATCAGCCAACTGACTACGTAGAATCTCTCTGTAGTAGGTCAGTTTGTCCTCCCTCTCAGTGGGTGTAAAAAAGGCCTCCATTTTGGGATGGTGCGAGGGTCTAATAAAGGTGGAGATCCAGAAGTTATCCCGCTGACGAATTTTGACAATTCAGGGTCACTACGCAAGCAACTGAGCATGCATCGTGCCATTTGCGCCAGTGACTCAGAGGGACTACCAGCCTCCATCTCCACTGCATACTGCCACGGTGTGTCTGGGTCCTCATAACCCTCCAGCTCCTCTGGCTGCTCCTGCTCCTCCTCTCCTGTCCAAAGACTAGAAACACCGGCCATCTTATCCAACCTAAACTGTGCTCTGCTCTGCCCCTCATCATCCTCCTCCTCCAGTTCATCCCCCACAGGGCTCATGTAGCCTTGAGATGTAGACGTCTCCATTGCCGTGACCAGCCATGGTTTCAATCATTTGTTGTAGGAAATGTAGGAGTGGAATTACGTCCTTCATGGCGTAATCCAGGCGACTCACAAATAATGTGGCTTCCTCAAAGGGCCTCAGCAAACAGCAGGTGTCACGTATGAGCTGCCACTGGTTCACATTGAAGTTACACAGGGGAGTACTCCTATCTGCTTGGATCATCAAGATATCAGTGATGGCTTTTCTTTGTTCGTATAGTCTGTCCAACATATGTAGGGTGGAATTCCAATGTGTGGCAACGTCAAAAATAAGACTATGTTGTGGGATACCGTTCTGACGCTGCAGCTCAAGGAAGGTGTGCTTGGCGGTGTACGAGTGGCTGAAGTGCATGCACAGTTTCCTTGCCATTTTCAGGATGTTTTGCAAATGGGGTGAAGACTTGAGCAAGTGCTTGACAACCAGATTCAACACGTGTGCCATGCAGGGCGCATGTTTCACACTTCCTTGTCGCAGCGCGGACACGATGTTCTTCCCATTGTCTGTCCAAAATGGTTCCCATTTCCAGATTTCGATGAGTAAGCCATACTCGGATTTCTTTACAAATGAACTTTAGCAGTTCCTCCCCTGTGTGACTCCGTTCGCCAAGGCAAACCATGTGAAGAACAGCTTGACACCGCCGTGCCCTACACACATGGTACGATGAATGGCCACCGAGATTTGGACGTGCAGTGGAGGCCGAGGACACGGTGGAGCATGAGGAGGCGGCGTCGCACACTGTAACAGGACCAACTGCCTGGGAGCGAGAGCGTGATGGAGGAAGTGGTGTGACCTTTCCAAGTTGCTCTTGTGGCTGTGCAGGAACCACATTTACCCAGTGAGCCGTAAAAGACAAGTATTGTCCCTGCCCGTAGTTACAGCTCCACACGTTGGCTCTGCCATGCACTTTTGAACACACCGATAGGCTCAAGGACTGGCCCACCTTCTCTTGTACAAACTTATGCAGGGCTGGTACTGCCTTCTTCGCAAAAAAATGACAGCTTGGGACTCTCCACCTCGGCTCGGCACAAGCCATCAATTCTCTGAAAGGGGCAGAGTCCACCACTTGAAAAGGGAGGGACTGCAACACCAGCAACTTGGACAGGAGCACATTCAACTTCTGCGCCATTGGATGAGTGGACGCATATTGTTGTCTCTTGGACATGGCTTCGCTGATGGATTATTGGCGGAATGGCTGACTAAAAGCGGGAGAAGCAGGAGCGACAGAAGGAGGGTTTGACACACAGCTCCCTTCGGCTGAGGTGGTGGAGCCTTGGCTGGATGAAGGAGGGAGAGAATGGCCACTGGGTGATGCAGCAGGCTGGACCACTACATCGGAGCCACGGTTCTCCCAGGCCGCTTTATGGTGGCGAAGCATGTGTTGACGCAGGGCCGTGGTGCCGACATTGGGACCCTGGCCACGCTTCACCTTCTGCCGACAGATTTTGCACGTGGCTACGTGAACCTCCTCCGGATGCCTTATGAAAAACTTCCACACCGCTGAGTAGCTGATTTTCCCACCCGCAGTCCGCACTAATTGACTGCTACTGGCGCCGTCTCCAGGAACCCCTGTTCCACTACCTCATGGAAAGGTAGGCTGCCGCGAAGCAGGTGGTCTCCCCCGGGCACGTTTGGCTCCTGAATTTCCAATATTGCCAGCATGCTGACTGCCAACCGTGCTACCGCCTTGCTGCCTCAAGGGCAACCTGCAACTCTCTTCTCCTGATGATGATGAAGCCCCTTCTGCACCGGGCTCCCAATTGCGAACGGCTTCATCATCATCAACAGTTGTGTGCACGTCACTGATGTCCTCCTCAGGTTCCCCAACAGTGTCTGCTTCAGGACCCTGAACACTTGCAACACCGCCTCCCACGTCACTCTCCGCATCACTACTTGGCCGCCTAGCAGAGCAAGCGGCGCATGTCTCCTCCCCTTCTTGGCTGTCCAGTAGCTGCTGACTGTCCTCTATTGGATCATCCTCAGTAAATAGTGGAGCTGAACCCACAGCATAAGATACTTCTTTAAGAGAGGGAACAGCATAGGACAAAGGCAATGGGAGGGCACGGGCTGCTCCCGGGCCATGCCAACTGAGGGTTGTGTCTGAGGAACCCACCGACTGTTGACTGGGGGTGTCAGATGTCACATGTGATGATGTGGATGAGTGTGTTAACCAATCGACGACGGCAGACACGGGGAGACACGACCGTTGGCTGATAATGGGAGCTCAGGCCTCTCGCCCCAAGTCTGCTGCCAAATCTGCCTGAAGTATTTAGGCCTCTGCCAGTCCTCTGTACATGTCCTGGCACTTCTCTGCCTGACATACTTAGTTCGCTTATGAGGGTATTACAATTCGCTACACTACTCTTTAAACAGTATTTGTCTAGAACAGCAGCAGGTGATTACTTATGGCTGTCCTTGAACAGTATGTAGGCCCTCGACAGATTAACAGGTACTAGATGGTACAATACTTGGATGTACCTATGCGGTATGAACTGATAAGGGCCTATTAGCAGAAAAAACTCAGTATTTTTGTAAAACACCAGCCGGTGGATACTATTGTTTGGACTTTGATGGTTTGGAGCACCTTGACAGCTTAACAGGTACTAAATGGAACAATGCTTGGATGTACGCATGCAGTATGCACTGATGAGGGCAGTAATATGCCTAACTATTAGCAGAAAAAACTCTGTATTTTTGTAATACACCAGCCGGTGGATACTATTGTTTGGACTTTGATGGTATGGAGCATCTTGACAGCTTAACAGGTACTAAATGGTACAATACTTGGATGTACGTATGCGGTATACTCTGATGAGGGCAGTAATATGCCTATTAGCAGAAAAAACTCTGTATTTTTGTAATACACCAGCCGGTGGATACTATTCTTTGGACTTTGACAGTATGGAGCACCTTGACAGCTTAACAGGTACTAAATGGTACGATACTTGCATGTACCTATGCAGTATGCACTGATGAGGGCAGTTATATATACGTAACTATACGCAGAAAAAAACTGTTTAAAAAAAAAAACAGCCGGTGAATAGTATTTTTTGGACTTGCACAGTATGTAGCCAGCCCCTTGACAGATTAACAGGTACAAAATGGTGCAAATGCACAACAGTCCACTGAACAATCACGTATTTCTGAACAGCAGCAGGACCCAACAGTGCAGCACCACAAAAAAAAAATCCAGGGATTAAACCCTAAATTGCACTCTGTCACACAATTCTGAGCAGCAGAAGTTTTGTGGAGCAAATGAAAATAAACTCAATTGGGCTAAAAAATGAGGAGATAAGATGCTTCAGAAAGTTCAGGCAGCTTGGAGATCTGTATGAGGCAGCTGACAGCTATCTCCCCCTCTCTGCTGCAATGCTCACTAACGTGAATAGGAGGTTTAGCAATCAATGATCCTTCTCAGTGTAACAGCACAGCACTCTGCACTCCTGTCTTTCCCTAATGCTGATGTGACTAGCAGTTGCAGTGTAACGCTGTGGTATGAGCTATTTACACACACAGAGTCCCGTCCTCTCCATCTGAGTGCATAGATTAAATGAATAGAGGCAAGATGGCCGCCGATTATATAGGGGCTGTGACATCCCAGGGGTCAGTGAACACTGATAGGCTGCATCTCACATGTGATTCAAGGTCAGCCTGCCTACCTTCATTCCCACCGCTGTTTCCCGCCCTCCCATAATCCCCTGCCCCATGTACTCACATGTGGATCTGCCATCTTAAGTCCCCAATAGCCTGGAACGCTGTAAAATGGAGTTTAATGAAGCGATTCGTGCGATAGAATTGCAGCAATATTCGTATTATTTGCAAATCGAATTTTTCATGAAATTCACAACGAATTCTGGTTCGTCAACTTCGCTTCGCTCATCTCTAGTTATATTCAAGATATGTACTGTTTTTAGGCTAACAAGGCTGTTGTGCTTCAACCCGTTCAGGGTCCGTTTGGCTTTTTTTTTTTTGCCGAACAGAATAGTTTTTATAGTTTGATATGTTTAAATAAAGTTAGTTCTATAAAAGAAAGGGGGATCAATGTCCTTTCAGAGGTCACAAGTAAGCACCCTGTGTGGTGTGAAATGGCCCGTCGGCCATCTGCATCTTGGACTTACGGTATGTTGTTTGAACAATAAAAAAAATGCAAGCCTCTATGTGGTGAATTCCATCTATTCTCTTTTAAGAACAATTTTTCTCTGCTCATCTCCTGTCCTTGCAGACTGATTGATGAAACTGCCTTTATCGGAACACAACGGACTTGTGAACTAGTCCTTGGAGTAACACTAAGGATTTTGTAAAGTATAAGCACAGCCCTACAGTTTATGCAAAAACTCACAAAGAAACTCTAGCTGACAAGAAATTATTTCCAACCCTTCTGACATGCCCCACATTATATAAGAGTTTCTAAATTTTACCTATTTACCTTTAACTTGGTTTCCAGAACAGGACACTCCAGCTTCAGTTTCTTGTCACCAAGGACGTCTGTAATTGTCCCTGTCTTCAGCTAGAATCTCTGGTAAATGCTGTTTATGTCCCACGATAACTTGCCTTGGTATCACATAGTGCAGCAGGGTCTGGTCACATTTATGGGTACCGTGAGTTTGGTATTGTAGATTATTTTAAATAATGAGATGGAGCTGAAAAGTCTCAGAGGTAGGCCAAAGAACTAGGAAAGGCACAGGAGGGGCTAAGGACTGTTCTTGCGCAGCCTCATTCACATCACATGTGGTATACAAACTCCATCTCACTGCAGGGAAGTGAGCAAGAAGAGGAATGGAGAAGATTCAGAGACAATAGAACAGGAAGAGGAATGGAAAAGATTAAGAGACAATAGAACTGGAAGAGGAATGGAGGAGATTAAGAGATAATAGAACTGGAAGAGGAATGGAGGAGATTCAGAGACAATAAAACAGGAAGAGGAATGGAGGAGATTCAGAGATAATAGAACTGGAAGAGGAATGGAGGATATTCAGAGACAATAGAACTGGAAGAAGAATAGAGGCGATTCAGAGATAATAGAACTGGAAGAGGAATGGAGGAGATTCAGAGACAATCGATTATTTACTAAACCACAGAGCCGCAACCCAGGGTAAAACACCCCTATTTCAAATACCCTTAAAGTATAACTTTTATTAGGTGCTCAAATTAAAAAATAAACCCAGAAATAAAATATAACTTTTATTAGGTGCTCAAACTTTTATTTTTTAATTTGAGCACCTAATAAAAGTTATATTTTAAGGGTAGTTAAAATAGGGGTGTTTTACCCCGGGCTGTGGCCCTGGGGTTTAGTAAATAATCAATTGTGAGGGCCCCTTATGCCCTTTGGGTAGCTGAGTGTATTGTTATTCAGAGACAATAGAACTGGAACAGGAAACAAGGATATTCAGAGACAATAAAACAGGAAGAGCAATGGAGGAGATTCAGAGACAATAGAACTGGTAGAGAATGGAGGAGATTCAGAGACAACAGAACTGGGAGAGGAGCAGAAAATTACTTATAAATGTCCCCTGGCGAACCCTTAAAAGTGCAAGAATATTCAAATCAACCCCTTTTCCCATTTTTCAAATAAAAAAGCAAACAAAAAAATATTATTTGAAAACATATTTGCTATCACCATATGCATAAATGTCAGACTCAGAAATATCATAATATAATTGTCACGATGCCGGCTGGCAGGTAGTGGATCCTCTGTGCCAGAGAGGGATTGGCGTGGACCGTGCTAGTGGATCGGTTCTAAGTCACTACTGGTTTTCACCAGAGCCCGCCGCAAAGCGGGATGGTCTTGCTGCGGCGGTAGTGACCAGGTCGTATCCACTAGCAACGGCTCACCTCTCTGACTGCTGATGATAGGCGAGGTACAAGGGAGTAGACAGAAGCAAGGTCGGACGTAGCAGAAGGTCGGGGGCAGGCGGCAAGGTTCGTAGTCAGGGTGGATAGCAGAAGTTCTGGTACACAGGCTTTAGACACACAAAACGCTTTCACTAGGCACAAGGGCAACAAGATCCGGCAAGGGAGTGCATGGGAGGAGGTCAGATATAGTCAGGGACCAGGTGGAAGCCAATTAAGCTAATTGGGCCAGGCACCAATCATTGGTGCACTGGCCCTTTAAGTCTCAGGGAGCTGGCGCGCGCGCGCCCTAGAGAGCGGAGCCGCGCGCGCCAGCACATGACAGCAGGGGACGGGAACGGGTAAGTGACCTGGGATGCGATTCGCGAGCGGGCGCGTCCCGCTGTGCGAATCGCACCCCCAACGGCCATGACAGTGCAGCGCTCCCGGTCAGCGGGACTGACCGGGGAGCTGCAGGGAGAAAGACGCCGTGAGCGCTCCGGGGAGGAGCGGGGACCCGGAGCGCTAGGCGTAACAGTACCCCCCCCCTTAGGTCTCCCCTTTTTTTTGTCCGGTGACTGCCTCCCCTGGGATGAGGACACCGGGAAGGAATGGATGGTTTCCTCAATGGCAGGCAGTACAGCAGGAGTAGGAATGGGGAGGGAGGGCAGAGGGTGAAGCTTGGCACGGGGCAGGGAGACACAAGGACGGGAGCCATGAGGGGACACAGAGGCTTGCCTGAAGGGACTGGGAGGGGGGGAGAGGCATTTTCTGTGGCAGGCAGAGTCCCTAACGACCTTAGGGGGACCGGATACAGGAGGAACCACAGGGTCACGGCAGGGAGTACTGGGAACCGGTTTAAGGCAGTCCTTGGAACAAGAGGGACCCCAACTCTTGATCTCCCCAGTGGACCAGTCCAGGGTTGGGGAATGGTGTAGAAGCCAGGGTAGTCCAAGGAGAATTTCGGAAGTGCAATTGGGAAGGACCAAAAATTCTATTTTCTCGTGATGAGGTCCGATGCACATTAGGAGGGGCTCCGTGCGGTAACGCACGGTGCAATCCAACCTGGCTCCGTTGACCGCGGAAATGTGGAGTGGCTTGACAAGACGGGTCACCGGAATGCGGAATTTATTCACCAAGGACTCCCGAATAAAATTCCCAGAGGCACCAGAGTCCAGGCAGGCCACGGCTGAGAGGGAAGAGCTGGCTGAAGTAGAAATCCGTACAGGCACCGTGAGACGTGGAGAAGCCGACTTAGCATCAAGAGACGCCACACCCACGAGAGCTGGGTGCGAGCGTGCGTTTCCCAGACGTGGAGGACGGATAGGGCAATCCACCAAAAAATGTTCGGTACTGGCACAGTACAGACAAAGATTCTCTTCCTTACGGCGATTCCTCTCTTCCAGGGTCAGGCGAGACCGATCCACTTGCATGGCTTCCTCGGCGGGAGGCCTAGGCGCAGATTGCAGTGGAGACTGTGGGAGAGGTGTCCAGAGATCTAAGTCTTTTTCCTGGCGGAGCTCTTGATGTCTCTCAGAAAAACGCATGTCAATGCGAGTGGCTAGATGAATGAGTTCATGCAGGTTAGCAGGAGTTTCTCGTGCGGCCAGAACATCTTTAATGTTGCTGGATAGGCCTTTTTTAAAGGTCGCGCAGAGGGCCTCATTATTCCAGGATAGTTCAGAAGCAAGAGTACGGAATTGTATGGGGTACTCGCCAACGGAAGAATTACCCTGGACCAGGTTCAGCAGGGCAGTCTCAGCAGAAGAGGCTCGGGCAGGTTCCTCAAAGACACTTCGAATTTCCGAGAAGAAGGAGTGTACAGAGGCAGTGACGGGGTCATTGCGGTCCCAGAGCGGTGTGGCCCATGACAGGGCTTTTCCAGACAGAAGGCTGACTACGAAAGCCACCTTAGACCTTTCAGTAGGAAACTGGTCCGACATCATCTCCATGTGCAGGGAACATTGCGAAAGAAAGCCACGGCAAAACTTAGAGTCCCCATTAAATTTGTCCGGCAAGGACAGGCGGAGGCTAGGAGTGGCCACTCGCTGCGGAAGGGGTGCAGGAGCTGGCGGAGGAGATGATTGCTGCTGAAGTTGCGACTGAAGTTGGTGCACAATGGTGGACATTTCCGACAGCTGGTGGGTTAGATGGGCGATCTGTCGAGATTGCTGGGCGACCACCGTGGTGATATCAGAGATATAAGGCAGAGGGACCTCAGCGGGATCCATGGCCGGATCTACTGTCACGATGCCGGCTGGCAGGTAGTGGATCCTCTGTGCCAGAGAGGGATTGGCGTGGACCGTGCTAGTGGATCGGTTCTAAGTCACTACTGGTTTTCACCAGAGCCCGCCGCAAAGCGGGATGGTCTTGCTGCGGCGGTAGTGACCAGGTCGTATCCACTAGCAACGGCTCACCTCTCTGACTGCTGATGATAGGCGAGGTACAAGGGAGTAGACAGAAGCAAGGTCGGACGTAGCAGAAGGTCGGGGGCAGGCGGCAAGGTTCGTAGTCAGGGTGGATAGCAGAAGTTCTGGTACACAGGCTTTAGACACACAAAACGCTTTCACTAGGCACAAGGGCAACAAGATCCGGCAAGGGAGTGCATGGGAGGAGGTCAGATATAGTCAGGGACCAGGTGGAAGCCAATTAAGCTAATTGGGCCAGGCACCAATCATTGGTGCACTGGCCCTTTAACCCCTTAAGGACCAGGCCATTTTACACCTTAGGACCGGAGCGTTTTTTGAACATCTGACCACTGTCACTTTAAACATTAATAACTCTGGAATGCTTTTACCTATCATTCTGATTCCGAGATTGTTTTTTCGTGACATATTCTACTTTATGTTATTGGTAAAATTTTGTCGATACTTGCATCGTTTCATAGTGAAAAATTTCAAAATTTGCTGAAAAAATTGAAAATTTTGCATTTTTCGAACTTTGAAGCTCTCTGCTTGTAAGGAAAATGGATATTCCAAATAAAAAAATTTTTTATTCACAAATACAATATGTCTACTTTATGTTTGCATCATAAAATTAATGAGTTTTTACTTTTGGAAGACACCAGAGGGCTTCAAAGTTCAGCAGCAATTTTCCAATTTTTCACAAAATTTTCAAACTCACTATTTTTCAGGGACCAGTTCAGGTTTGAAGTGGATTTGAAGGGTCTTCATATTAGAAATACCCCACAAATGACCCCATTATAAAAACTGCACCCCTCAAAGTATTCAAAATGACATTCAGACAGCATTTTAACCCTTTAGGTGTTTCACAGGAATAGCAGCAAAGTGAAGGAGAAAATTCACCATCTTCATTTTTTACACTCGCATGTTCTTGTAGATCCAATTTTTGAATTTTTACAAGGGGTAAAAAGAGAACATTTATACTTATATTTGTAGCCCAATTTCTCTCGAGTAAGCACATACCTCATATGTCTATGTAAAGTGTTCGGCGGGCGCAGTAGAGGGCTCAGAAGCGAAGGAGCGACAAGGGAATTTTGGAGAGTACGTTTTTCTGAAATGGTTTTTGGGGGGCATGTTGCATTTAGGAAGCCCCTATGGTACCAGAACAGCAAAAAATCCCCACATGGCATACCATTTTGGAAACTAGACCCCTTGGGAAACGTAACAAGGGGTAAAGTGAACCTTAATACCGCACAGGTGTTTCACGACTTTTGCATATGTAAAAAAAAAAAAAAATTTTTTTCACTAATATGTGTGTTTCCCCCCAAATTTCACATTTTTGCAAGGGTTAAAAGCAGAAAATACCCCCCAAAATTTGTAACCCCATCTCTTCTGAGTATGGAGGTACCCCATAAGTGGACCTGAAGTGCACTACGGGCGAACTACAATGCTCAGAAGAGAAGGAGTCATATTTGGCTTTTGGAGAGCAAATTTTGGTCGGGGGGCATGTCGCATTTAGGAAGCCCCTATGGTGCCACAACAGCAAAAAACCCTCACGTGGCATACCATTTTGGAAACTAGACCCCTTGAGGAACGTAACAAGGAATAAAGTGAGCCTTAATACCCCACAGGGGTTTCACGACTTTTGCATATGTAAAAAAATATATATTTTTTTTCACTAAAATGTGTGTTTCCCCCCAAATTTCACATTTTTGCAAGGGTTAATAGCAGAAAATACCCCCCAAAATTTGTAACCCCATCTCTTCTGAGTATGAAGGTACCCCATAAGTGGACCTGAAGTGCACTACGGGCGAACTACAATGCTCAGAAGAGAAGGAGTCATATTTGGCTTTTGGAGAGCAAATTTTGCTCGGGGGGCATGTCGCATTTAGGAAGCCCCTATGGTGCCAGGACAGCAAAATAACCCCCACATGGCATACCATTTTGGAAACTAGACCCCTTGAGGAACGTAACAAGGTGTACAGTGAGCATTTACCCCCCACTGGTGTCTGTCAGAACTTTGGAACAGTGGGCTGTACAAAATTTTTAATTTGCACAGCCCACTCTTCCAAAGATCTGTCAGACACCAGTGGGGGGTAAATTCTCACTGCACCCATCATTATATTCCGTGAGGGGTGTAGTTTCCGAAATGGGGTCACATGTGGGGTTTTTTTTTTTTTGCGTTTGTCAAAACCGCTGTAACAATCAGCCACCCCTGTGCAAATCACCTCAAATGTACATGGTGCACTCTCCCTTCTGGGCCTTGTTGTGCGCCCCCAGAGAAGTTTGCGCTCACATATGTGGTATCTCCGTACTCGGGAGAAATTGCGTTACAAATTTTGGGGGGCGTTTTTCCCTTTTACCTCTTGTCAAAATGAAAAGTAAAGGGCAACACCAGCGTGTTAGTGTAAAAAATTTATTTTTTTACAATAACACGCTGTTGTAGACCCCAACTTCACCTTTTCATAAGGGGTTAAAGGAGAAAAATCCCCCCAAAATTTGTTAGGCAATTTCTCCCGAGTACGGAGATACCCCATATGTGGCCCTAAACTGTTGCCTTGAAATACGACAGGGCTCCAAAGTGAGAGATCACCATGCGCATTTGAGGCCTGAATAAGGGATTTGCATAGGGGTGGACATAGAGGTATTCTACGCCAGTGATTCCCAAACAGGGTGCCTCCAGCTGTTGCAAAACTCCCAGCATGCTTGGACAGTCAACGGCTGTCCAGCAATACTGGGAGTTGTTGTTTTGCAACAGCTGGAGGCTCCATTTTGGAAACAGTGGCGTACCGGACGTTTTTCATTTTTATTGGGAGGGGAGGGGGGCTGTGTAGGGGTATGTGTATATGTAGTGTTTTTTACTTTTTATTTTATTTTGTGTTAGTGTAGTGTAATGTTTTTAGGGTACAGTCACATGGGCGGGGGATTACAGCGAGTTCCCGCTGCGAGTTTGAGCTGCCGCGCAAAATTAGCTGCATCGCAAACTTGCAGCCTGATACTCACTGTAAGCCCCCTGCCCATGTGAATGTACCCTGTACATTCACAAGGGGGGGACCTCCAGCTGTTACAAAACTACAACTCCCAGCATGCACAATTTATCAGTGCATGCTGGTAGTTATAGTTTTGCAACAGCTGGAGGCACACGGGTTGGGAAACACTGAGTTAGGAAACAGACAATGTTTCCCAACCAGTGTGCCTCCAGTTGTTGCAAAACCACAACTCCCAAACATTCTCAGGAATGCTGGGAGTAGTAGTTCGGCAACATCTTTAGAGCCAGATGTTGCCGAACTACAACTCCCAGCATGCTGGGAGTTGTAGTTTTGCAACATCTGGAGGACTACAGTTTGCAGACCACTAATACAGTGGTTCCCAATCTGTGCCCTTCCAGATGTTGCAAAACTAGAACTCCCAGTATGCCAAAACTGTCCAGGCATGCTGGGAGTTGTAGTTCTGCAACTTCTGAAGGGCCTGATGTTACAGAACTACAACTCCCAGCATGCCTGGACAGTAAGGGCATGCTGAAAATGTGTAGTTTTGCAACATCTGGAAGGGCACAGTGGTCTCCAAACTGTGGACCTCCAGATGTTGCAAAACTGCAACTCCCAGCATGCCCAGACGCCAAGGGCTGTCTGGGCATGCTGGGAGTTGTAGTATACACGGTCCCATTACAGCAATGCATGTCGCTTTACGGCGACGTGCATTGCTGTAAAGGGCCCGACCGCGGCTGAAGATATACTCACCTGTCGCCGCCGCCGCCATCTTCCTTGCCGGGATCCGGGTCTTCAGGGACGAGGTAAGTACCGGGGCCGGTCCCCAGCACTCCCCCGTCCCCCGCCGCGTCCTCCGGTCTTCCTCCCGTCCTCTCCGGACTTCAAGGGGCCGGGCAGGGCGGGAGGAAGTAACCGCCCCCCCTCCTGCGATTGGTCGGTTAACTAACCGAAGAATCGCAGGGGATAGGAGGAGGTGGCAGGTTTGCCACCTCGCTCCTATACTTTAGCATGGTCCTGGCTGTCTGTGACAGCCGGGATCATGCGAAATTACCGGGTGGTCGGGTCCAAGAGACCCGATCAGCCCGGTATCGCCGCAGATCGCAAGGGCGATTTCCCTTGCGATTTGCGGCGATCGCCGACATGGGGGGCCTACATGGCCCCCCTCGGCGTTTGCCTTGGATGCCTGCTGAAGGATTTCAGCAGGCATCCAGTTCCGATCTCTGCCCGGCGAGCGGCAGAGACCGGAAATACAACAGGACGTTCTCTAACGTCCTTGGGCATTAAAGCCCAGGTAGTGGGGACGTTAGAGAACGTCCTATGTCCTTAAGAGGTTAAGTCTCAGGGAGCTGGCGCGCGCGCGCCCTAGAGAGCGGAGCCGCGCGCGCCAGCACATGACAGCAGGGGACGGGAACGGGTAAGTGACCTGGGATGCGATTCGCGAGCGGGCGCGTCCCGCTGTGCGAATCGCACCCCCAACGGCCATGACAGTGCAGCGCTCCCGGTCAGCGGGACTGACCGGGGAGCTGCAGGGAGAAAGACGCCGTGAGCGCTCCGGGGAGGAGCGGGGACCCGGAGCGCTAGGCGTAACAATAATGTATTGGTCCCAAGTGTTAAACTGCGTGAACAAAAAGAAATACCAAACTCCAGAATTTCTTATATCAGAAAATAAAAAAACTACAGTTCACGGTGAAAACAATAAGCCTTTAGGAATCTCCTGATGCCTTTAATAATTTACCATCAGAGAAAAACTTTCAAATTGAAGAACAACTCAAAGTACTGGAGCTCAAAAGTTCAGTGCTAATAAATCCCTCTTAACCAGGGAAGTCATCCCCCCAAAAAATGGGCCAGGCTTATAGGGTCTGAGGCTTTGGAGGCCGAGCTGAAAAACTAGACAGAATTATCTAATTAGCACCATATTTGTGGGTATGATCATGCAAAAAAAAAAAAATGACTTGATTTTTACACTACACCTTCATGCAACAAATGCATATAAACTATATTACTATAAAAATATATTGGTCTTTCTATGCAAATCAGGAATTGGGTAAATACTCTGCTTCAGTATTATAGAGCTATAACTAGTAAACATTATCAATTATTACTTGTTATTATAAATAATTACTTATGTTATTATCAATTATTACTTTTGTTATTATCAATTATTAATTGTGTTATTATCAATTATTACTTGTGTTATTCCAGTAATGTTACTAGGGTCTCAAAGATCAAGGGCAAAGCAACAGGGCATATGTCTGACTATCCCTTCAAAATATGCAGGGCTAGATCTAGGATATCCCAAAATATTTAACTATTTACCCTTAAAGGGGTTATCCAGGATAAGTAAAACAGAGCTGGTTTCTTCCAAAAACAGCACCACCCTGTCCTCAGTTTGTGTGTGATATTGCAACTCAGTTCCATTAAAGGGGTACTCCGGTGGAAAGCTTTTTTATTTAAATCATCCTTTTTAAATCTTAATCCTTCCAGTACTTATTAGCTCCTGAATACTGCAGAGGAAATGCTTTTCTTTTTGAACACAGAGCTCTCTGCTGACATCATGACTACAGTGCTCTCTGCTGACATCTCCATTTTAGGAACTGTCCAGAGCAGCATATATTTTCTATGGGGATTTTCTCCTACTTTGGACAGTTCTTAAAATGGACAAATGTGTCAGCAGAGAGCACTGTGCTCGTGATGTCAGCAGAGAGCTTTGTGTTCCAAAAGAAAATAATTTCCTCTGTAGTATTCAGCAGCTAATAAGTACTGGAAGGATTTAGATTTTTTTAGTAGAAGTAATTTACAAAGGTTGCAGGATAACCACTGGGAAGCCGTCAGCATGTCACAATTAGGTAAAGTTTTGACTTGAGATATTGTTCTACTGTGTGCTGACTAAACTGATACTGCAGGACTGTATTATTGGTAATATTGTGATCTTTGTATATATCCCAGTGATATCCTGCTGAGCTTTTTGTTGGGGAGTTTTTAAAGGGTGGGTTATTTTATGGGTGTTTTTCTACCTGTTTGTATACAATAATAAAGACGAAATTTTGAATATTTTCGGGCTAATTTTTGTAGGTTTTGTTGATTATTATTAGCCTTTTGGGCTTGTAGGTAATATATAATTGACAAATCTGTTTAACTTTCTGGCACCAGTTAATAAAAAAAAAAAGTTTTCCACCGGAGTACCCCTTTGAAGTGAATGGAGCCAAGTTGTAAAACCACACAGAACCTGAGGACAGGGATGGTACAGTTTTTAGCATATATCAGCTCTCTTTTTCTACTCCTAGATAAGCACTTCTTCTGTAGCGCTGTATTATATTTAGGACCTGTAAAAATGTGAACCTTTGTTCCAGTCTCAAATCTCTACCAGGCTGGAAAAGGGTTTTCCTGTATGTACATTAGTGTAAAAAATGCTGCAAAGGAATAATGCTTCCATAAAATAGTGTTTATTTTTATCAGTTAACAAAATGAAAAGAAAATGAACAGATGAGAAATCTAAATCAAATTCATTTTTGGTGTGACCGCCCTTTAAAGGGGTTCTCCGGTGCTTACATATCTTTTCCCCTATCCAAAGGATAGGGGATAAGATGCCTGATCGCGGGAGTCCCGCCGCTGGGGACCCCCGGGATCATGCACGCGGCACCCCGTTTGTAATCAGTCCCCGGAGCGTGTTCGCTCCGGGTCTGATTACAGGCGACCACCAGGCCGGCGGCGTGTCACGTCACACCTCCGCCCCTAAATGCAAACCTACGGGAGGGGGCATGATAGCTCTCACGCCCCCTCTTGTAGGCTTGCATTGAGGGGCGGAGCGTGACGTCACACGGGGGCGGAGGTCGCCTGTAATCAGACTGATTACAAAGGGGGTGCCGCGTGCAGGATCCCGGGGGTCCCCAGTGGCGGGACTCCCGCGATCAGGCATCTTATCTCCTATCCTTTGGATAGGGGAAAAGATGTGTAAGCACCGGAGAACCCCTTTAACTTCAAAACAGGGGTCTCCATATGACACACGATACTATGTCCACTCCAGGTAATGGATCTTTACTAAAACACCTATTTTAGATTAGTGATTTATTTTGTACTGTGAGCGGTATTTGGCGATATCTTGCGAATACATGGACGAATATTCATTCTATGTTCACAAAATTTGCATATTCGCTAAGTTCGTGAAAATTCATAATGAAATTTGCATAGTGCACATGCGCAATTATATCTTTCACTTAAAAGAAGGGAGGGATCAGTGTCCAGTCTGGAAGTGCCGATATTCGCATAAATTCGCATAAAAATTGGCATTAAATAAAACAAATATTTGTCATTACGAATATATATCACTATATTCTAAATATTTGCAAAATCACAAAGTGCCAATATTCACGGTAAAAATTAGCATTTTGAATATTCGCTCTCATCACTAACTGTGAGGTTGTTAGACTATCCTACTGGAGTTGTAGCGTGATTCCTACTATCCATCTGTTATTTTTTTATTTGAATAAAGTAGTTACTTTTTTCAGATAGCACCTGTAGGTTATATATATTAGTGTTGAGTGCGAATATTCGAAATGCAAATTTTTACTGTGAATATCGTCACTTCGCGATTTCGCAAATATTTAGAGTATAGTGATATATATTTGGAATGACACATTTTTTTTTAATGCAAATTTATGTGAATATTTATGCGAATATTGGCACTTCCAGACTTGACACTGATCCCTCCCTTCTTTTAGGTAAAATATATAATTGCGCATGCACACTATACGAATTTCATTATGAATTTTTGCATAAAAAAAAAGAGAACGAACATAGCGAATATGTGAATTTCACGAACATAAGACGAATATTCGCCCATATATTTGCAAAATATCGCAAATTTGAATATGGCCCCTGCTGCTCATCACTAATATATATATATATTTATATATATATATATATATATATATATATATATATATATATATATATATACACACATACATATTGTTTTCTTTTGTCTTGTTTTTGTGTTTTCCCTGTATTTCAATATTGCAGAACACATTAGTGACTTCAGCTGTCCTTGTGCAATCCTCTTATTTCAGAAATAAGTTATTTGATTAGAATAATTACATTTATACAATGCTGTCATTGCAGCTGCACTGTTATTCTGGACTTCTTACCCTTGTGATTTCCACTATGATAACAAGATTTCAGTTCCACTTTGTATCATAAGAGATTTCAAGGCCAGAATGCCAACTCTTAACCACTCTGAACTATCTCCGTTCTGTCAGAAAGTAGGTAGATACAGTATAGAGATAGATAATGTTTATAAACTCTAGTGCTTTTGCATTATCTAAATGTATTAACACTAAAAAAGATCCTTAATAGAACTACTTACACCAAAAAGAACATAGCTGTCGTTTCAGGTAACTTTTCAGGATAAGCAGTCCTGTGCAAATACATGAGAAGTAACACTGTTTCCTGCTATTATATAACTATTAATAATATATATGGTGCTGTCACAAACTGCACACTCACTGAGGAGAGAATCCTGTATTTTAAAGGAGTAGGGTAGTGTAGTCAAAGGAAAGGAAAGGAGATAAGTTATAGATCGTTGGGGGTCCGACCGCTGGGACCCCCCGTGATCTCCTGAATGGGGCCATGGCAGCCTGCTGGAAGGGGGCATGCCAACCCCCGCACAGAGCACTGACCAACATGCCCCCTCCATGTATCCCATAGAGATACATGGAGGAGGCGTGTCAGACGCGGCTTCCTGCAGGGATCGGAACGACCCCTTCCGGCAGAGTGCCAGGGACCCGTGCAGGAGATGGTGGGGGGTGCCAGCAATCAGACCCCTGCAATCTATAATTTATCCTCTATCCTTTGGATAGGGTATAAGTTATTTTTCACTGCACTACTCCTTTAACCCCTTAACAACAATGGACATTAATGTACGTCATGGTGCATTGGGACTTAACGCACCATAACGTATACATTTACATCATGAACATGAAGCGAGCATCGAAGTCCCAGCTGCTGTCAGCCAGGGAGCTGATGTCCACCATTCACCCCTCAGATGCTGTGATCAACACAGATCACGGCATCTGCGGAAATGCGGGAGTTTACCTGCCTCCAGCGGTCTCCAGGGATGTTCTGCTCTGGTCTGAGATCGAGCAGACCAGAGCAGAATATCGTCGATAATACTGATCAGTGCTATGCCTATGCATAGCACTGAACAGTATTAGCAATCAAATTATTGCTATAAACAGTCCCCTATGGGGACATAAAAAGTGTTTAAAAAGTGTTTGTTTTTTTTTACTGAAAAATCCCCCCCCCCCCCCCCCCCATAAAAATGTAAATTGTCCCTTTTTCCTATTTTGCAACCAAAAATAAAAAATAGAAATAAAATAAACATTTTGTATCATTGTGTGCATAAATGTCCAAACTATCAAAATATTATGTTAATTATCGTGTATGGAGAACAGCGTAAACATAACAAAAAAAAAAGTCCAAAATTCACATTTTATATAAAAATAATTATAAAAAATTATTACAAAGTTAAATAGAAGCAAAAGTAGTACCAATAAAAAGAACAGATCACAGCGCTAAAAATGTGCTTTTATACCACCCCATATATGGGAAAATGAGAAAGTTATAGGTGGTCAAAATTGGGCAATTTTAAAGCGGTACAATTATAGAAAAGCATATAACATAGGTATCATTTTAATCTTATTGACCCACAGAATAAAGAAAACATGTAATTTTTTCCGTAAAGTATACAGCCTGAAAACAAAACTTAGTTTTCTTTTCAATTTCCCCCACATAAATAAAACTTTTTTGGTTGCACCATACATTTTATGGTGAAATGAGTGATGTCATTACAAAGTACAATTGGTCACGCAAAAAACAAGCCCTAATATGGGTCTGTGGATGGAAATATAAAAGAGTTATGATTTTTAGAAGGCGAAGAGGAAAAAACGAAAATGCAAAAATAAAATTGGCCTGGTCCTTAATGCCAAAATGGGTTTGGTCCATAAGGAGTTAATGCAGCAGCATACAAGGTATTGTAGAGCACTAGTGAACAGTCTGAATTGTGAACTATGTCCTAGGGAAGAGTTGTTACTTACAGTAGCTCCTGTGTTGTCTCTTTGTTGTCTCTTTGCAACATTCTGATCACTCCAATCACTCACCCTCCGATCTCTCACCTCACCCCTCCCCTCTCCATAGACTTGTATTGGCAGTTTGTAATATGATCTCAGAGTTAGCTGCAGGTCAATCTTGTAAACAACAAACAGAACTAAACTGATTTTCAGAGTTAATTATTACAAAGTTTCTTATATTCACTTGTACTACTTGTAGTACCATTATCCTATTCTCTTCTTAGGGACCCCTTTTATAAGTGGTTCTCACTCTCGCAAACCTTATTCGTAGATATGTTAAATAGGTCAGCCATCTATTTTAATTGGTGGCAAGTAATACTACCTCTCCTGCAGCTTCACCCATTGAAAACATCTAACTGTTGAAGCCAGACCCATGGCAATCTGACGCTTCTATACATTACAGTATCTTGAGATATAGCCAGTATTATTGACCATATGCAGGATTAAAACTAGAGATGAGCGAACTTTTCAGAAATTCGATTCGGCCGATTCGCCGAATTTTCCGAAAAAGTTAGTTTCGATCCGAATTTTTTTAGCGGCAAATCTATATTAAAAAAAGTCTATTTCTAGCCTACATACAGCCACTATAGGGATATAGAACACTTTGCTGTGTTCTAAAACGCATATGGAGTGTGCTGGGGTAGTGAAATAATACTGTTATTCAGAATAACATGCAGATTACCGGCATCGCTTTTAGAATCACTGCCGCAGAGCAGCACAATGACAGAGCCTGGTAGTGGCATCAGTGTCAGGAGACCATATAGTGACTGAATGACATAGCTTGGAGGTGTTGGCAGCATGAGGAGACCATATAGTGGCTGAATGACACAGCGTGGAGGTGTTGGCAGCATGAGGAGACCATATAGTGGATGAATGGCACAGCCCGGAGTTGCAAGCAGCATGAGTAGGCACCAGGCCTTCACAATCCCTAAGATTAAAAGATGAATTAAGAAATTTAAACCAAAGATTTTGGATAGCGGGTGCTACCTATGAGAAAATTTTAAATTCCCAGGCCCCGCAGCGGCATCAGTAAACCATATATTGCCTGAATGACACAGCCTGGAGTTGGCTGATGCACGAGTACACAGCAGGGCTTCACAATTCCCCCCAAAAAACCAACACAATTTTAGAAATTTTTGAAAAAGATTTTGGATAGCGGGTGCTACCTATGAGAAAATTTGAAATTCCCAGACCCAGACCCAGCAGCGCCATCATTTTTTATTTGAAATTTAAAACAACCTTTGCGTGTCCCTGACCTCAGCGTGTGGGTACGAAGGACCAAATCCAACACTCATGTGGCCGTGAGATGTAGGCGCAATGTCTCCATTGCCCTGACCGGCCATTGTTTCCAAGACTTCTCGCCAAGACAAACCATGTGAAGAACAGCGTGACACAGCCGTGCCCTGCACACATGGTATGCTGAAGGGCCACTGAGACTTGTCCGGGAAGTGGAGGCTTAAGACACAGTGAAGAATGTGGAGGCGGAGTAGCACACTGTCACAGGACCAACGGGCTGACAGAGTGTAGCAGGAAGTAGCATTGAGTACACACCAGGGCTTCAGAATGCCAAAGAAATAAACAACCATTTAAAAAAAAAAAATTAAGAATATTTAGGACAGCGGGTGCTACCTATATATTGCCTGAATGACACAGCCTGGAGTTGGCTGATGCATGAGTACACACTAGGGCTTCACAATCCCCCCCAAAAAACACAACAATTGTAGAAATTTATGAAGAAGACTTTTGGATAGCGGGTGCTACCTATGAGAAAATTTGAAATTCCCAGACCCAGGCCATCAGTAAACCATATAATGCCTGAATGACACAGGCTGGAGTTTGCTGATGCATGAGTACGCACCAAAGCTTCACAATCCGTAATAAAAAAGACAAACATTTTTTAAGAAAAATTTTAACGGAAATTTAGGACAGCGTGTGCTCTCTATATATTACCAGAATGACGCAGCCTGAAGTTGGGTGCAGCATACGGAGACCATTGAAATGTCTGATTTTTTTATTTGAAATTTAAATAAAAATTTGTGTCCCAGACCCCACCGTGTAGGTACATAGGACCTAATCTCGCAAGCACCCACAGGGCTCATGTGGCCGTAAGATGTAGGCGCAACGTCTCCATAGCCCTGACCGACCATTTTTGGTTTTTGTACCTTTGCTTAAGAACAAGTGCATATCCAAGAGTCCAGAAGACTCTATAATGCAGGACGGTGGACCACCAAAAGACATTCTTCTATAAAAGAATTTTTTTATGAAATAAAGAAGCAGAGTTCATCCCTCTGCGTATTTTTTTAAAACATTTTACTTAAAAAATCACACGCAACAATCGTTCAATGGTGTAATGGTTATTATTGTGGAAAATTCAAGTTTATTACTGTGATAATTATCAGAAAATTTAATTAAAAAAACTCTACCCAAGAGTGTTTAATAACCCCATACATTGCACCATAAATGTTTAAATTTAAATAAAGTATGTATGTATGTATTTCAAAAATCCTAAAATTAAAGGCCCAAGCCCAAAAGCATCATGAAGTCAAGTAGTTCCTGAAAGACACAGGAGCAGTCAGGAGTAGGCATCAGCAGAACCCAAGAGGCTTTAATAACCCCTTATATTGCACGATCACTCGTGAGATCGAGCAATAACAGGTGTGTTATGCCCTCAGATGTCCGGGGCTGCACGCGCGCTACACTGAACGGACCAGCGTGTGTCTATCTTTCACCGACAGGTGCGGGTAACCCGCTGAACCCCGTTCGCGATAGGGATCAGGGATTGCAATTATTTGCCATGAAAGAAGAATCACAACTAAGTGCGGGTCATAAGCTCAGGTTCATTAAGTCCCTGCCCTTTGTACACACTCTACTACCGATTGGATGGTTTAGTGAGGTCCTCGGATTGGCCCAAGCGGGGTAGGAGAAGGCCCTGGCAGAACGCCGAGAATTTAAAGATCATTGTTAAAATTTGCATTAAGCATCTATTAGCTACTGCTAAACATCCACAAATTGAAGGCCCAAGGCCTGAGGCATCAGGGAGGCAAGTAGTTCCTGAAAGACACAGAATTAGTCAGGAGCAGTAATTCGCAGTACCCAAGAGGGTTTCATAATCCCTTACATTTAAAGATCAATGTTGAAATTTGCATTAAGCATGTATTTAGCTACTGCTAAACATCCAAAAATTAAAGGCCCAAGGCCAGAAGTGTCAGTGAGGCAAGTAGTTCCTGAAAGACACAGGATGAGTCAGGAGCAGGCATTCTCAGTACCCAAGAGGGTTTTATAACCCCTTACATTTAAAGATTAATGTTGAAATTTGCATTAAGCATGTATTTAGCTACTGCTAAACATCCAAAAATTAAAGGCCCAAGGCCAGAAGCATCAGTGAGGCAAGTAGTTCCTGAAAGACACAGGATGAGCCAGGAGCAGGCAATCACATTACCAAAGAGTGTTTCATAACCCTAATTGATAACCCGAGAGGGTTTCATAACCAACCATAATTGGGAAATGTTGGTGTAGCAGCATGGTCAATCTACTCTGAGGCATCTGGCATTGGTGGCTGGAAATCCTGGCTGATCCATCCCTGTTTCATTTTGACAAACGTCAGTCTCTCCACATTTTTAGTGGACAGACGAGTTCGCCTTGGGGTGACTATGGCCCCGGCCGCACTAAACACCCGCTCTGATGGCACACTACTGGCCGGGCAGGACCGCTTTTCCAGGGCAAACTCTGCTAGTTGCGGCCATAAATCAAGTTTGGCTGCCCAGAAGTCCAGCGGATCTTCAATGGTTGTTGGCATGGCCATGTCAAGGTATACCACCACCTGCTTGTTCAGTTCCTGCTCCATGTCTACCTGCTGCTGATGAGTTGCTTCAGTATGCGGGTGAAGAAAGCTACTCATCAGCGACTGTAGACTCAGGCTGCTGCTGATTGAGCTGGTACTGCTCCTGCCACCCCTCCCCTCCCCAGCAGCAATGGCAGTGGAAGGTGAGCGCAGAGGGCCCCCCGAGTCAGACCTGCGAGTGGATGGACCATGTGGCCAACTGACTACGTAGAATCTCTCTGTAGTAGATCAGTTTGTCCTCCCTCTCAGTGGACCACCTTGACAGATTAACAGGTACTAAATGGTACAATTCTTGGATGTACGTATGCGGTATGCACTGATGAGGGCAGTAATATGTGCAACTATAAGCAGAAAACATTTACAAAATGGTACAAATAACAGGTACAAAATGGTACAGATTAACAGGTACAAAATGGTACAAATGCACTACAGTCCACTGAACAATCACGTATTTCTGAACAGCAGCAGGACCCAACAGTGCAGCACCACAAAAAAACAAAAGATGCAGGGATTAAACCCTAAATAGCACTCTGTCACAAAATTCTGAGCAGCAGAAGATTTGTGGAGCAAATACATATAAACTCAATTGGGCTGAAAAATTAGGAGATAAGATGCTTCAGAAAGTTCAGGCAGCTTGGAGATCTGTATGAGGCAGCTGACAGCTATCTGCCCCTCTCTGCTGCAATGCTCAATAATGTGAATAGGAGGTTTAGCTATCAATGATCCTTCTCAGTGTAACAGCCCAGCACTCTGCACTCCTGTCTTTCCCTAATGCTGATGTGACTAGCAGTTGCAGTGTAACGCTGTGGTATGAGCTATTCACACACACGCAGTCCCGTCCTCTCCATCTGAGTGCATAGATGAAATGAAGTGAGGCAAGATGGCCGCCGATTATATAGGGGCTGTGACATCACAGATCACAGGGGTCAGTGAACACTGACAGGCTGCATCTCACATTTGATTCAGGGTCAGCCCGCCTACCTTCATTCCTGCCACTGTTTCCCACCCTCTTATAATCCCCTGCCCCATGTACTCACATGTGGATCCGCCATCTTAGGTCTCCAATAGCCTGGAATGCTGTAAAATGGAGTTTAATGAAGCGATTCGCGTGATATTCGTATTCGTTGCGAATTGAATTTTTCATGAAATTCGTAACAAATTCGGGTTTGTCAACTTCGGTTCGCTCATTTCTAATTACAACCTTAAATAACCCAAAATCAATTACATATGTTCCATATTATTTTGTGAGGTTTAAGGTAATCTAGTGTTGAAAAGAATTCCCTATACGGGAATACAGAGCATCAAGCTCGACAACTGTGGATGTGTCTGTCAACGGAACATAGACAGACTCTACAAGAAACTGGTAGAAATTAAATTACATTTTTAGACAGAATTTCTTCTATTAAAAAATTGTAACGCCGAGCGCTCCGGGTCCCGCATGCATCCCAGAGCACTCACGGCGTCTGCCCTCCTGCAGCTCCCCGGTCTCTCACGCTGACCGGGAGCGCTGCTACAGTGTGCCGGCGGGGATGCGATTCGCATGGCGGCACTAGTCCGCTTGCGGGTCGCATCCCATTCTGATTACCTGCCCCGTCCTCTGTCTCAGCCCCAGCGCGCGTGTTCCCGCTCTCTAGGGCGCGCGCGCGCTGGGTCTCTCAGATTTAAAGGGCCAGTGCACCATTAATTGGTGCCTGGCCCAATCTGTTCCAAATCAGTGCTAATCACCTCCCATCTGTTTCTTAGTGCCAAACATATAAAAACCCACTTCCCCTTCCTGTCCCTGCTGGATCTTGTTGCCTTGTGCCTAGTGAAAGCGTTTTTGTGGGTGCCTTAACCTGTGTATCCAGACCTTCTGCCGTTGCCCATGACTAAGAACCATTGCCGCCTGCCCTGACCTTCTGCTACATCTGACCTCACCTCTGTCTAGTTCTTCTGTACCACGCCAGTCTCAGCTGTCAGTGAGGTCGAGTCGCTATTGGGGGATACGACCTGGGAGTTACCGTCGCCGCAAGCCCATCCCGCCTTGCGGCGGGCTCTGGTGAAAACCGGTAACTTCTTAGAACCGGTCCCCCGGTACGGCCCGCGTCATCGCCTCACTGATCCAAAGGATCCACTACCTGCTTACCAGTCCGGATCGTGACAAAAATCTTAAACCTTCCATTACTTATCAGCTGCTTTATACTACACAGGAAGTTCATTTTTTTTTCTGTCTGACCACAGTGCTCTCTGCTGACACCTCTGTCCATGTCAGAAACTGTCCAGAGCTGGAGAGGTTTGCTTTGCCTGCTCTAGACAGTTGATGACATGGACAGAGGTGTCAGCAGAGAGCACTGTGGTCAGACAGAATGAAATTCAAAAAGAAAAGAACTTCCTCTGTAGTATACAGCAGCTGATAAGTACTGGAAGGATTAAGATTTTTAACCCCTTAAGGACTTAGCCCTTTTTCACCTTAAAGGGTAGCTCCCACCATCCTATTTTTTTTTTGCTAGCCCGCTCCCCCCCCCCCCCCCCCCGGCTATGGCAAAAGCCCGTTCCCTACTCCCCCCCCCCCCCCCCGCCCCGCATACCCCGTTCCCTCATTACACTTGCAGTTACTGCAGAGTCCGGCAGCGGGCGTGCAAGGACAGCAGTGGCAACGAGGCGGCGGCAGCGATGTGCGGGAGGAGTGGCCTCCCAGCCAGTGGCCGGGGAGCCAATGCGCTCACTCCCGCCAGTCTGATTGACAGGCAGGGAGCGAGTGCAGCCTAACTGAAAAAGGACTGATTGCCACTCCAAAATCAGTCCCTTTTCAGTAGCCGGTTTTTAAATGTAAATTAAACCTTTTTAATGAAAAAAAATATAATAAAAGTATATTAGAGATATGTTGTAGTACATAAGTACTACAACATATCAAAAAATAAAGTTGGTGACAGTGCCCATTTAAGGACTCGGACGTTTTTTGCAATTCTGACCACTGTCACTTTAAACATTAATAACTCTGGAATGCTTTAAGTCATCATTCTGATTCCGAGATTGTTTTTTCATGACATATTCTACTTTAACATAGTGGTAAAATTTTGTGGTAACTTGCATCCTTTCTTGGTGAAAAATCCCCAAATTTGATGAAAAATTTGAAAATTTTGCATTTTTCTAACTTTGAAGCTCTCTGCTTGTAAGGAAAATGGATATTCCAAATATTTTTTTTAATTCACATTTCCAATATGTCTACTTTATGTTTGCATCATAAAATTGACGTGTTTTTACTTTTGGAATACACCAGAGGGCTTCAAAGTTCAGCAGCAATTTTCCCATTTTTCACAAAATTTTGAAACTCGCTTTTTTTCAGGGACCAGTTCAGGTTTGAAGTGGATTTGAAGGGTCTTCATATTAGAAATACCCCATAAATGACCCCATTATAAAAACTACACCCCCCCAAAGTATTCAAAATGACATTCAGTCAGTGTTTTAACCCTTTAGGTGTTTCACAGGAATAGCAGCAAAATGAAGGAGAAAATTCACAATCTTCATTTTTTACACTCGCATGTTCTTGTAGACCCAATTTTTGAATTTTTACAAGGGGTAAAAGGAGAAAATTTATACTTATATTTGTAGACCAATTTCTCTTGAGTAAGCACATACCTCATATGTCTATGTAAAGTGTTCGGTGGGCGCAGTAGAGGGCTCAGAAGCGAAGGAGCGACAAGGGGATTTTGGAGAGTACGTTTTTCTAAAATGGTTTTTGGGGGGCATGTTGCATTTAGGAAGCTCCTGTGGTGCCAGAACAGCAAAAAAAAATCACATGGCATACCATTTTGGAAACGAGACCCCTTGAGGAACGTAACAAGGAATAAAGTAAGCCTTAATACCCCACAGGTGTTTCACGACTTTTGCATACGTAAAAAAATAAATAAAAAAATTTCACAAAAATGTGTTTCCCCCCAAATTTCACATTTTTACAAGGGTTAATAGCAGAAAATACCCCCAAAAATTTGTAACCCCCATCTCTTCTGAGTATGGAGGTACCCCATAAGTTGGCCTGAAGTGCACTACGGGCGAACTACAATGCTCAGAATAGAAGGAGTCATATTTGGCTTTTTGAGAGCAAATTTTGCTCGGGGGGCATGTCGCATTTAGGAAGCCCCTATGGTGCCAGGACAGCAAAAAAAAAAAAACACATGGCATACTATTTTGGAAACTAGACCCCTCGGTGAACGTAAAAAGGGGTTAAGTGAACCTTTATACCCCACAGGTGTTTCACGACTTTTGCATATGTAAAAAAAAAATTTATTTTTTACCTAAAATGCTTGTTTTCCCAAAAATTTTACATTTTTAAAAAGGGTAAAAGCAGAAAATACCCCCCAAAATTTGTAACACAATTTCTCCCGAGTACGGCGATACCCCATATGTGACCCTAAACTGTTGCCTTGAAATACGACAGGGCTCCAAAGTGAGAGCGCCATGCGCATTTGAGGCCTATATTAGGGATTGCATAGGGGTGGACATAGGGGTATTCTACGCCAGTGATTCCCAAACAGGGTGCCTCCAGCTGTTGTAAAACTCCCAGCATGCTTGGACAGTCAACGGCTGTCCGGCAATACTGGGAGTTGTTGTTTTGCAACAGCTGGAGGCTCCGTTTTGGAAACAGTGGCGTACCAGAAGTTTTTCATTTTTATTGGGGAGGGGGGCTGTGTAGGGGTATGTTTATATGTAGTGTTTTTTATTTTATTTTGTGTTAGGGTAGTGTAGTGTTTTTAGGGTACAGTCGCACGGGCGGGGGTTCACAGTAGTTTCTCGCTGGCAGTTTGAGCTGCGGCAGAAAATTTGCCGCAGCTCAAACTTGCAGCCGGATACTTACTGTAAACCTCCGCCCATGTGAGTGTACCCTGTACGTTCACATTGGGGGGGACACCCAGCTGTTGCAAAACTACAACTCCCAGCATGCGCTGACAGACTGTAAATGCTGAGAGTTTTAGTTTTGCAACAGCTGTAGGCACACTGGTTATGTATCACTGAGTTTGTGACCTTACTCAGTGTTTCACAACCAGTGTGCCTCCAGCTGTTGCAAAACTACAACTCCCAGCGTATACGGTGCATGTTGGGAGTTGTAGTTTGCAACAGCTGGAGGCACACCGGTCGTGAAAAAAACTGAGTAAGGTAAAAAAAAAAAAAACTCTGAGTTTCACAACCAGTGTGCCTTCTGTTGCAAAACTACAACTCTCAGCAGTCACCGACAGCCAACGGGCATGCTGGGAGTTGTAGTTATGCAACCAGCAGATGCACCACTACAACTCCCAGCTTGCACTTTAGCTGATTGTGCAAGCTGGGAGTTGTAGTTATACAACAGCTGAAGCTACACTTTTCCATAGAAAAAATGTGCCTCCAGCTGTTGCAAAACTATAAGTCCCAGCATGCCCAAAAGGGAATGCTGGGAGTTGTGGTGGTCTGCCTCCTGCTGTTGCATAACTACAGCTCCCAGCATGCCCTTTTTGCATGCTAGGAGCTGTTGCTAAGACTCGGAATGCAGAGCCTATCCATACGCCATGCGTCCTGAAGAGGTTAAATAGAAGTAATTTACAAATCTGTATAACTTTCTGGCACTAGTTGATTTAAAAAAAAAAAAAAAAACGGAGTACCCCCTTTAAATGTTACAACCAAACATCCTTTACAGAACAGAGCTGCATACACAGCTGTTAATCTGACAGCTACATTTGCCATTACCATAATTTCACAAATCACGGCATGCATTGTACTTTCAAATTTCAGTGCATCTAGAATTGGAAGATACAGGATGAAATAAGTTATTTTGTACAGTTCCTAGACTTTTATTTCTTATTTTGTAATTTTTTCCTTCGGAGAACATATTCAAATGGGAAAATCCGATAGACAGTTAGCTAGGCATAGATAGATTTGATTAAGAATACCCATTGTGTACAGCTGAAATATCAATGCAGACAGTAATTCACCTGTAATGTATATTCTTTCCTAGAACTCATAGATATATACATAGATATATTGAATAAAATCCCAATAAAAGCCCTGCAATATTATTTAGTGCTAGTGAGATGGCTCGTTCTGCCAGCTCTGCGTTTGTTTTTGCTGACAACTAAATTTATTTGGTGATTTATGGACATTCTGCACACCAATAGGTTATCTCAGTACAATAGATAGGAAATGAGGAAGAGGCTTTAGATAGCAAAACCAGTGGTGATGAATGATAATTTTTTACTCTTTTGCAAATTACTTGCAGGAGAGAAAAAAAAAGATAAAATAAATGTGGGTGTTGGGATGCACAGAGAAATGAGACTCTTCACACATAATCCAAATACAAACCATTTCTTAAGAATATAAATTGGAAGCATGACTGGTAGATACCCACAAAAAGCGGAGAGATGAAGAGCTTAATGGAATTTGGAAAGAAAAAATTTCCAGATGATAAATATGCATAAGACTGCTATTAATGTGGAACTAAACGCTGCAGAAAATGGGATTTTCTGTTAAATAATTTGATCCATGTTGATCTTTTATAGAACAGAAAATTAATTCTGCTTAATCAATGTTATTCTCTGAACATCGATAGGTGAGTGAATTATGTACAAAGTATACTGGGTGTCTATACCTTTCACAGGGCATATAGCAAAGCTTGCAGATGAAAGTGATACTTGCTAGACTGGGGATCCAGGGCAAGTGCCTTGGACTCCCTTTGCTAACAACAGCCAGCACTTAATTGCTCTGTGTAATAATCGCCCTTTGTAATAACATCTTCATCTAGTAGCTGAGCAGGGCATAATCATATCTATATGCTCTACTACAAGATATATTTATGCCCATCATCTCTGCTTACACAATGGGATGTGGTCATTGCCTAACTTATCTTGTCTACAATACTTATCAGTAGCGAATTTTTGAAAAATTGAATTCGGTCAATTCGCCGGATTAAAAAAAATAAATAAAAAAAAATAGATTTGATCCGAATAAATTTGCAGCAAATTTTTATTAGTAATGTATTTTAATTATGTGTTTAATAAAGTGTGTGTGTTTAATTTTTTTCTCTCTATTTTTTAGGTAGTACTACTACCACTACTACTACTACTACTACTACTACTCCCAGCATGGAACAGACTGTTCTATGATGGGAGTAGTATTACCTGTGCTAATAGACAGATTGTCCTGTATAATGTATAGATACGGGCGGCTTTCTTGCATCCCTGCAATAGATAGGACGATCGCATTGGGTGTCAGGACTGACACCTGCTGTGATCTGTCCTCAACTGCAGGTACTACTGCTCCCAACATGGAGCACACTCTGCTCCATGCTGGGAGCTGTAGCACCTGCATTAATAGACAGATCGCAGCAGATGTCCCTTCTGAGTGACACCCGCTTAAATCATCCTTTATAATGTATAGATGCGGGCGGCCGCCACTGTTCTCTGGTCCCACTGTAGTATGAGTATAGCCCGTATATATACCTATTATTCATATTTCCCACAGAGAGCTGTGATTTGCTGGAACCATCTGGCCAGTCACAGCTCTCTGTTGAAATATGAATAAGTGATGGGAATTCTATTTACATCACTGGCCGGCCGGAGTATAGTGCAGAGATGCGAGCGCAGGAGAAAGCCGCTGCATCTCTGCAATAGAAAGGACAATCGCATCGGGTGTCAGGAGTGACACCCAGAGCAATCTGTCTATTAGTACAGGTACTACAGCTCCCATCATGGAACAGTCTGTTCTATGCGGGGAGTAGTAGTACTACCTAAACAAAATGTAAAAAATTGAGGAAAAAAGTGAAACACACATACACACTTTATTAAACACAATATTAAAACACATTGCTAATTTTAAAAAAATTAAAAATTAGTTATAAAAAATATATTATTTTTACATTTAAATGGCCCCTTTCTACATTTTTATTATTGTGGGCTAAATTTTTTAAGTCCCTGCCCGCCCACATAAATTGATCCCTGTTTAAAAATTAACATTAACATTTTTTTTTTTTTTCAATTTTCGGGAGCGGGCAGGGACCAGAAAATTCAGCGCTCAATATTGAAAATGAATGAGGAGTATATTTCATAATTTTTTTTCTAGTCTTCGTTTTAAATCATATATTTTTTTTATTTTCACTTAACTTTTTTAGCCCCATTTATTTTATTTTTTAGGGCATTTTGATGTGCTGCCATGAAGTATTGCAGCTGGCAGAGATGAGCTGAGAACAGGGACATCAGTAATATGTATTATACAGCATGCAAAAAAGGCTGAGTTTCCCTAATTTATTAAAATCCATAAATTTACAGAGGTATTCTATCAGAAATTAAAGATACTTCAAATTGTAATTTGTGGAGGACAATAATGTATGTATGTATTTAATGTAATTGTGAAGGATGATATAATTGTAAGTATACAATATGAGCTTTTTTTAAATGACAAATTACTGCAAAACTCTTCTTGCAATTCCAATGTCGCTAAATATGCAGGAAGACATGGATGGGAGCTATGATTTCAGTAGGATGGAAAGGACTTTTTCATCGCTTTAAGCTGTAGAAGGGAATATGTAACCATGGATGTGGGATTACCTTTTTATATATGTGATAAATCTTTAAATTTTTAGGTAGGGGAAGATGGTAGTTGTAATTATTGAATCCCAGTTGTCCCCACTTGCAATCACAGCGGTTGCAGCAAAGACCAGCAGGGAGTCACTGGGGCCGTATGAATGGAAGAAAGAAAGTTTTGAAATATACAGTAGCTGCTCTAATTGGAGCTAATTAAGGTTAATTGAATAATGAGAACACAGCCAGTTAAGGTCAAATAGGTAATATAACATCAAAGGAATGTAGGTCAAGTGGTTTGACCTTAATTGGCTGTGGTTTCATTATTTAGTTAAGGTATTTCCCTCCTATTTCCTGTTCTTCATTCATCTGTCTTCTGTGTGAGCAAAAAAAATAATTCCTTTCTAATCCTTGTTGTGGAGAAAAATCAACAGAGGAAGCTTTTGATTTCATATCCCGTCCTCATATATTGTTGTCATATCCCACCCCCATACCCCGTCCTCATACCCCGACCTCATATCCCGACCTCCTATCCTGACCTCTTATCCCGACCTCCTATCCCGTCCTCTTATCCTGTCCTCCTATCCCGACCTTCTATCCCGTCCTCATAGCCCATCCTCATAGCCCGTCCTCCTATCTCGACCTCCTATCCCGACCTCCTATCCCAACCTCCTATCCCGACCTCCTATCCCGACCTCCTATCCAGACCTCCTATCTCGACCTCCTATCCTGATCTCCTATCCCGACCTCCTATTCCGACCTCCTATGCCATCCTCATATCCCGTCCTCCTATCTCGACCTCATATCCCATCCTTCTATCTCGACCTCCTATCTCGACCTCCTATCCTGACCTCCTATTCTGACCTCCTATCCCATCCTCCTATCTCGACCTCCTATCCCGTCCTCCTATCTCGACCTCCTATCCTGTCCTCCTATCCCGTCCTCCTATCCGGAACTCCTATCTTGACCTCCTATCCCGTCCTCCTATCCCGTCCTCCTATCCCGTCTTCCTATCTCGTCCTCCTATCTTGACCTCCTATCCCATCCTCCTATCCTGTCCTCCTATCCTGTCCTCATTTCCCGTCCTCTTATCTCGACCACCTATCCAGACCTCCTATTCCGACCTCATATCCTGTCCTCTTATCCTGACCCGTAATATGTATACCAGGTATTGAAATATCTCCAGCCATATGGAAGTTATGTCGGAACATACATTTCCCATTGATTTGCATGGGACTTTAACCCCTTAATGACCACAGACGTAAATGTACGTCCTGGTTTGGTGGGACTTCCCGCACCAGGACGTACATTTATGTCCTGTGTATGACCGCGAGCATCGGAAGGGTGCTCGCGTCATACACGGCAGGTTCCGGCTGCTAGCAGCAGCCAGGGACCCGCCCATAATGGCCGACATCTGCGATCGCGCAGATGTCCACCATTAACCCCTCAGATGCCATGATCAATACAGATCATGGCATTGCGGTACTTTGATTGGATGATCGGATCACCCGCAGCGCTGCCGCAGCGGTCCAATCATCCAGTATGGCGGCCAGAGGTCCCCTCACCTGGCTCCGGCTGTCTCCTGGGGTCTTCTGCTCTGGTCTGAGATCGAGCAGACCAGAGCAGAAGATCACTGATAATACTGAGCAGTGCTGTATCCTATACATAGCACTGCACAGTATTAGCAATCAAAGGATTGCTATAGATAGTCCCCTATGGGGATATAAAAAGTGTAAAAAAAAAGTTGAAAAATGTAAAAATAAAAAGTATATATATATAAGTATAAATAAAAATGTTTCTAATAAACATATTTGGTATCACCGCGTGCATAAATGTCCAAACAATCAAAATATAATGTTAATGATCCCGTACGGTGAATGGCGTAAACGTAAAAAACAAAAATAAAAGTCCAAAAATGCTGCTTTTTTGTCATATTTTATTCAAAAAAAACATTAATAAAAATTATCTAAAAGTTTTATATGTGTAAATTTGGTATCTAAAAAGAGTACAGATGACGGCGAAAAAAATTAGCCCTCATACCGCCCTATATACGGAAAATTGAAAAAGTTATAGGTGGTCAAAATAGGGCGATTTTAGATTACTGATTTTGTACAAAAAGTTTTATATTTTTTTTAAGCGGTACAAAAATATAAAAGTATCTAGCCATGGGTATAATTTTAATCGTACTGACCCACAGAATAAAGAACACATGTCATTTTTACCGTAAATTGTACAGTGTGAAAACAAACCCCTCCAAAATGTGAAAATTTTTGGTTTTCATTAAAATTTTCTCCCCCCAAAATATTTTTGGGGGGTTCGCGTACATTTTATGGTAAAATGAGAGGTTTAATTACAAAATACAATTGGTCACGCAAAAAACAAGCCCTTATATGGGTCTTTAGATGGAAATATAAAAGAGTTATGGATTTTAGAAGGCGAGGAGGAAAAAATGAAAACGCAAAAATAAAATTGGCCTGGTCCAATTAAGGTGAAAATGGGCTTGGTCATTAAGGGGTTAAACAAAAACCTGACCCTCACAAATGGGGGTGGTTAAGGGTTAAATTAACTATCCTATATTTTAAGTGAACATATAATTAACATGTGACCAAGTATTATCGAAATATCTCCAGCCGTTTGGAAGTTATGCTTGAACATATATTTCCCATAGACTTGCATGGGACTTTAAATAAATCCCCGACCCTGGCAAATAGGGGTGATTAAGGGTTAAATCACCTATCCTATGTTTGTTGTTGACATATAAGTAACATGTGTGCCAAGTTTCATGTTAATATCTTTAGCCATTTGGACGTGATGCTGGAACATACACACATATATACACACACACTGGCCCTGATTTACTAAGAGTGGAGTGTTTATTCTGGAGTGTTTTCAATATCACTCGTCTTTTTTTTCAGGCTTATTTACTATTCTGTTGCACATGTTGGTTATTTTTGTGTTGCTCGTCTTTTTGTGTCGCACTAGTCAATTGTGTCGCACAAACTCCGAGCTAAAGAAATTAGTTGTGTGAGTCATAATGGTTTAGACTTGTTTGTTTAACCCCTTAAGGACTGAGCCCTTTTTCACCTTCAGGACTCAGCCATTTTTTGCAATTCTGACCACTGTCACTTTAAACATTAATAACTCTGGAATGCTTTTAGTTATCATTCTGATTCCGAGATTGTTTTTTCGTGACATATTCTACTTTAACTTAGTGGTAAAATTTTGTGGTAACTTGCATCCTTTCTTGGTGAAAAATCCCCAAATTTGATGAAAAATTTGAAAATTTTGCATTTTTCTAACTTTGAAGCTCTCTGCTTGTAAGGAAAATGGATATTCAAAATATTTTTTTTTTTATTCACATATACAATATGTCTACTTTATATTTGCATCATAAAATTGATGAGTTTTTACTTTTGGAAGACACCAGAGGGCTTCAAAGTTCCGCAGCAATTTTCCAATTTTTCACAAAATTTTGAAACTCGCTTTTTTTCAGGGACCAGTTCAGGTTTGAAGTGGATTTGAAGGGCCTTCATATTAGAAATACCCCATAAATGACCCCATTATAAAAACTGCACCCCCCAAAGTATTCAAAATGACATTCAGTCAGCGTTTTAACCCTTTAGGTGTTTCACAGGAATAGCAGCAAAGTGAAGGAGAAAATTCACAATCTTCATTTTTTACACTCGCATGTTTTTGTAGACCCAATTTTTTAATTTTTGCAAGGGGTAAAAAGGAGAAAATTTTTACTTGTATTTGAAACCCAATTTCTCTTGAGTAAGCACATACCTCATATGTCTATGTTAATTGTTCGGCGGGCGCAATAGAGGGCTCAGAAGGGAAGGAGCGACAAATGGTTTTTGGGGGGCATGTCACATTTAGGAAGCCCCTATGGTGCCAGAACAGCAACAAAAAACACATGGCATACCATTTTGGAAACTAGACCCCTCGGGGAACATAACAAGGGGTAAAGTAAACCTTAATACCCCACAGGTGATTCACAACTTTTGCATACGTAAAAAAAAAAAAAAAAAAAAATTCCCTAAAATGCTTGGTTTCCCAAAAAAATAAAAAATTTACCTAAAATGCTTGGTTTCCCCAAAAATTAACATTTTTACAAAGGGTTAAAGCAGAAAATACCGCCCAAAATTTGAAGCCCAATTTCTCCCGATTCAGAAAACGCCCCATATGGGGGTGAAAAGTGCTCGGCTGGCGCACTACAGGTCTCAGAGGAGAAGGAGTCACATTTGGCTTTTTGAAAGCAAATTTTGCTCTGGGGGCATGCCGCATTTAGGAAGCCCCTATGGTGCCAGGACAGCAAAAAAAAAAAACATGACATACCATTTTGGAAACTAGACCCCTCGGGGAACGTAACAAGGGGTTAAGTGAACCTTAATACCCCACAGGTGTTTCACGACTTTTGCATATGTAAAAAAAATTATTTTTTTTTTACCTAAAATGCCTCTTTTCCCAAAAATTTTACATTTTTAAAAAGGGTAAAAGCAGAAAATACCCCCCAAAATTTGTAACACAATTTCTCCCGAGTACGGCGATACCCCATATGTGACCCTAAACTGTTGCCTTGAAATACGACAGGGCTCCAAAGTGAGAGCGCCATGCGCATTTGAGGCCTAAATTAGGGACTTGCATAGGGGAGGATATAGGGGTATTCTACGCCAGTGATTGCCAAACAGGGTGCCTCCAGCTGTTGTAAAACTCCCAGCATGCCTGGACAGTCAGTGGCTATCTGGCAATACTGGGAGTAGTTGTTTTGCAACCGCTGGAGGCTCCGTTTTGGAAACAGTGGCGTACCAGACGTTTTTCATTTTTATTGGGAAGGGGAGGGGGGTTGTATAGGGGTATGTGTATACGTAGTGTTTTTTACTTTTTATTGTGTGTTAGTGTAGTGTTTTTAGGGTACAGTCGCACGGGCGGGGGTTCACAGTAGTTTCTCGCTGGCAGTTTGAGCTGCGGCAGAAATTTTGCCGCACCTCAAACTTGCAGCTGGATACTTACTGTAATCCTCCGCCCATGTGAGTGTACCCTGTACGTTCACATTGGGGGGGGAACATCCAGCTGTTGCAAAACTACAACTCCCAGCATGTACGGTCTATCAGTGCATGCTGGGAGTTGTAGTTTTGCAACAGCTGGAGGCACACTGGTTGTGAAACACAGAGTTTGGTAACAAACTCAGTGTTTTGCAACCAGTGTGCCTTCAGCTGTTGCAAAAGCTACAACCCCCAGCATGTACGGACAGCGGAAGGGCATGCTGGGTCTGGTAGTTATGCAACAGCTGGAGGCATACTACTTTGGCTGGGGATGCTGGGGACTGTAGTTATGCAACAGCTGGAGACACACTGGTTTGCTACATAACTCAGTGTGCCTTCAGCTGTTGCAAAACTACAACTCCCAGCAGTCACCGACAGCCAACGGGCATGCTGGGAGTTGTAGTTATGCAACCAGCAGATGCACCACTACAACTCCCAGCATGCACTTTAGCTGTTGGTGCAAGCTGGGAGTTGTAGTTACACAACAGCTGAAGGTACACTTTTCCATAGAAAAAATGTGCCTCCAGCTGTTGCAAAACTACAAGTCCCAGCATGCCCATAAGGGCATGCTGGGAGTTGTGGTGGTCTGCCTCCTGCTGTTGCATAACTACAGCTCCCAGCATGCCCTTTTTGCATGCTGGGAGCTGTTGCTAAGCAACAGCAGGAGGCTGTCACTCACCTCCAACGATCCTCGCCGCATAGGTCAGTCCCTCGTCGTCTGCGCCGCGGCCGTCGCTCCTGGGACCCCGATCCCAACATTGACGCCGGGGATCGGGGTCCCCAGCACCCGGGGTGCACGTCCCGCACCCGCTCACGTCCTCCGGAAGAGGGGCGTTGCGGGAGTGACACCCGCAGCAGGCGCCCTGATTGGTCGGCCGGTAATCCGGACGACGAATCAGGGCGATCGTGAGGTGGCACCAGTGACACCTCACCCCTGCAGGCTCTGGCTGCTCGGGGCCGTCGGAGACGGCCCCGAACAGCCTGTAATTCCGGGTCACCGGGTCACTGGAGACCCGATTGACCCGGAATCTGCCGCAGATCGCTGGACTGAATTGTCCAGCAATCTGCGGCCATCGCCGACATGGGGGGGCATAATGACCCCCCTGGGCGATATGCCCCGATGCCTGCTGAACGATTTCAGCAGGCATCGGGCACCGGCTCCCCTCCGGCTAGCGGCGGGGGGCCGGGAATTGACAGGACGTACTCAAACGTCCTGAGTCCTTAAGGACTCGGAAAAGGGGACGTTTGAGTACGTCCTGCGTCCTTAAGGGGTTAAAAATGTTTTCCATGAATCAGAAGTATTCATGTGTTATAATTTTTCAAACATTACAACAATTATCCTTGTCTTTCAGCTTCGGTGTTAAATTGACTTAAACCTAATATTGCAAATGTGTTAAAAAGAAAAAAAATATATAAACATTACCTGTCACAAAAGCATTCAATATTTTATTCATAAAAATGTTGAACTGTACAAAATGTTTTCAGGTTATTAAAACAAGTTACTTTCACAAAAAACACAATGGCAAACAGTCCCTTGTTAGAAATCACTTCATTTTTGGAATTTCACTCGGCCTCTTGGCTGTCGGTTATTGTGTGAAGCAAACTCACACTTCTTCTCGAGTGATTTTGGAAGTACTCATAGTACTTTTTGTTTTTTGTTGGTAAAACGCCCATTTTTGCATAAAACACGGCCATTTCAGAGTGAAAAAAAAAACTCAAGAGTGTTTTCTAAAGTGTCGGTTGTGCGAATAAAATTTGGTCGCATAAATAGTCGCACAGACGTTGCAACAAAAATTTAGGCAAAATAACCGAGAAAAAGATTTGGTTGGACTTCAGTAAATGAGGGCCATTGAGTTATTTATATATATATATATATATATATATATATATACGGCCGGCATCAGAGCTGCACACAAAAGCATCGCTGGAAGTGAAAGATCCAACAAAATAGAGATGCAATGAGATCTCTGATGAATCAAATGTGAGGAAATGCGTAGGGTTCTGCAACTTATCATGTGAACAAGTTCCTAAAAAGACGATAACTGCTGAAGCCATGAAATCAAAGAGATAAGTGATTAAGAGTGTGCAAAATCGTCTGCGTGGATATAGCACCCCTCAATAGCTGCCTTTTTAAAACAGTGATAAATAGACTGTGCAATATATTGTTTAAGTGTGCTATACATAAGTGGACAGTCCATCTGTGGATTGTGCAATATCTATTGTGGAGGTAGCACTCAGAATGGTGTATATTTCATGAGCATTGTGCAATATATATTGTGAAATTAGCACCTCGTATCTATCAAGCACAAGAATTTTAGAGTGGATGGATATCTGTGTGCGGGCTATAATAAATGTTGCATATAGGGGTGTAAATTAACACAATGCAACGCCTCCTATGGCTCGATGGTCTTGAGATGCGACTGTGAACAATAACCAAGACACACAGCATACAAAATAGACTACTACTGATGGCCAAGGTGTATAGATTTTATTGACAAATACGTGTGTCACAAAAAATCATTTTTTGAAATCATCATTAATAAAAGTTAAGTTTAAATGTTCCCTACTCTTGCACTATATCTATATGTATATAGATATATATACTAGCTGAGTACCCAGCGCTGCCTGTTTTCCTTCCTAATCCTTGTTGTGGAGGAAAATCAACAGAGGAAGCTTTTGACTTGATATCCCGTCCTCATATATAGTAGTCTTATCCCAACCCCATATCCTGCCTTCATACCCCGACCTCCTATCCCGACCTCCTATTCCGTCCTCCTATCTCGACCTCCTATCCAGTCCTCCTATCCCGACATCCTATTCCGTCCTCCTATCCCAACCTCCAATCCAGTCCTCCTATCCAGTCCTCATATCCCATCCTTCTATCTCGACCTTCTATCCCGACCTCCTATCCTGACCTTCTATCCCATCCTCCTATCCTGTCCTCCTATCCCTTCCTCCTATCCCATCCTCCTATCCCGTCCTCTTATCTCAATCTCCTATCCTGACCTCCTATCCCCTCCTCCTTTCCCGTCTTCAAATCTTGACCTCCTATCTAAACCTCCTATCCCAACCTCCCATCTCGACCTCCTATCCCGTCCTCATATCCTGTCCTTCTATCTCGACCTCCTATCTCGACATTCTATCCCGACCTCCTATCCTGACTTCCTATCCCATCCTCCTATCATGTCCTCCTATCCTGTCCTCCTATCCCATCCTCCTATCTCGACCTCCTATCCCATCCTCCCATCCTATCCTCATATCCCGTCCTCCTATCAGTCCTCTTATCTCAACCTCCTATCCCGACCTCCTATCTTGACCTTCTTTCTTGACCTCCTATCCCGACCTCCTATCCCGTCCTCCTGTATCGACCTCCTTTCTCAACCTCATATTTTGACCTCCTATCTCGACCTCCTATCCCAACCTCCTATCTCAACCTCCAATCCCATCCTCATATCCCGTCCTCCTATCCTGACCTCCTATCCTGACCTCCTATCCCAACCCGTAATATGTGTACCATGTAATATCTCCAACCGTACGTAAGTTATGTGGGAATATACATTTCCCATTGATTTGCATGGGACTTTAAACAAAAACCCAGACCCTCACAAATGGGGGTAGTTAAGGGTTAAATTAACTATCCTATTTTTTAAGTGGACATATAAGTAACATGTGACCAAGTATTATCGAAACATCTCCAGTTCATTGGAAGGTATGCAGTAACAAATTTCCCATAGGCTTGTATGGGACTTTAAACAAAAACCCAGACCCTGGCAAATGGGTGTGAGTAAGGGTTAAATCACCTATCCTATGTTTATTGTTGACATAAAAGTAACATGTGTGCCAAGTTTCATGTTAATATCTTTAGCCGATTGGACGTGATACTGGAACATACATACAGACATACATACACACACCCACACATACACACACACACACACACATTGAGCTTTATATATATATAGACTAGCTGAGTACCCAGCGTCGTCTGTTTTTTCTTCCTAATCCTTATTGGGGTGGAAAATCAACAAAGGAGAAAGCTTTTGACTTCATATCCCATCCTCATGTATTGTTGTCATATCCCAACCTCATATCCCATCTTCATATCCCGACCTCCTATCCCGACCTCCTATCCCAACCTCCTATGCCGTCCTCATATCGCAACCTCCTATCCCAACATCCTATCCAGACCTCCTAGCCTGACCTCCTATCCCGACCTCCTATTTCGACCTCCTATAACGTCCTCCTATCTCAATCTCCTATCCCGTCCTCATATCGCGTCCTCCTATGCCGTCCTCCCATCCCGACGTCCTATATTGACCTCCTATGCCGACCTCCTATCCCGTCCTCCTATTTCGCTCTCCTATCTCGACCTCCTATCTCGAACTCCTATCCCGACCTCCTATCCCATCCTCCTATCCAGTCCTCATATCCCATCCTCCTATCTTAACCTCCTATCTCGACCTCCTATCCCATACATTTCCCATTGATTTGAATGGGACTTCAAATACAAAAACCCCGACCCTCACAAATGGGGGTAGTTAAGGGTTAAATTAACTATCCTATATTTTAAGTGGACATATAAGTAACATGTGACCAAGTATTATCGAAATATCTCCAGTTGTTTGGAAGTTATGCAGGAACATATATTTCCATAGACTTGTATGGGACTTTAAACAAAAACCCAGACCCTGGCAAATGGGCGTGAGTAAGGGTTAAATCACCTATCTTATGTTTGTTGTTGACATAAAAGTAACATGTGTGCCAAGTTTCATGTTAATATCTTTAGCCGATTGGACATGATGCTGGAACATACACACACACACACACATTGAGCTTTATATATATAGACTAGCTGAGTGCCCAGCGTTGTCTGGTTTTTTCTTCCTAATCCTTATTGGGGAGGAAAATCAACAAAGGAGGAAGCTTTTGACTTCATATCCCATCCTCATATATTGTTGTCATATTCCAACCTCATATCCCATCTTCATATCCCGACCTCCTATCCCGATCTCCTATCCCGTCCTCATATCCCGACCTCCTATCCCGACATCCTATCCAGACCTCCTAGCTTGACCTCCTATCCCGAACTCCTATTTCTTCCTCCTATAACGTCCTCCTATCTCGACCTCCTATCCCGTCCTCATATCGCGTCCTCCTATCCTGTCATCCTATCTTGATCTCCTATCCCGACCTCCTATCCCGTCCTCCTATCTCAACCTCCTATCTCAACCTCCTATCTCGACCTCCTATCCCGACCTCCTATCCCGACCTCCTATCCCGACCTCCTATCCCGACCTCCTATCTCGTCCTCATATCCCGTCCTCCTATATTGACCTCCTATCTCAACCTCCTATCCCATCCTCCTATCCCGTCCGTATATCTCGACCTCCTATTTCGATCTCACATGTCGACCTCCTATCCCGACCTCCTATCCCGACCCGTAATATGTAGTGTTGAGCGGCATAGGCCATTTTCGAATTCGCGATATTTCGCGAATATATGGACGAATATTCGTCATATATTCGCTAAATTCGCATATTCGTAATATTCACGGTTTATTTTCGCATATGCGAAAACTTCGTGTATGCGAAAATTTGCATATGCGAAAATTAGCATAAAGCAAAATTAGCATAACCGAAAATTCGCAAATGCGAAAATTTGCATATCTAAATTTTCGCATATGCGAAACTTCGCACGCCAGTCTCACACAGTAGTATTAGAGCCTTCTTTACACCACACAAGTTGGAAGCAGAGAAGGATGATCACTGAGATGTTTACTGTGAAAAAAAAATACAAAAAAAAATACAAAAAAACAACGAATATTCGTAATTACGAATATATAGTGCTATATTCGCGAATATTCATGAATTCGCGAATATGCGATATTCGCGAATAAAATTTGCATTGCGAATATTCGCGAGCAACACTAGTAATATGTGTACCAGGTATTGAAATATTTCCAGCCATAAGGAAGTTATGTGGGAACATACATTTCCAATTGATGCATGGGACTTTAAACAAAAACCCAGACCCTCACAAATGGGGGTAGTTAAGGGTTAAATTAACTATCCTATATTTTAAGTGGACATATAAGTAACGTGTAATCAAGTATTATGAAAATATCTCCAGCCGTTTGGAAGTTATGCAGTAACATATATATCCCGTCCTCATATCTCAGCCTCCTATCCTGTCCTCCTATCCCATCCTCCTATCCCGTCCTCCTATCTTGACCTTCTATCTCGACCTGCTATCTCGACCTCCTATCCCGACCTCCTATCCCGACCTCCTATCCCGTCCTCCTATCCCGACCTCCTATCCTGTCCTCCTATCCCGTCCTCCTATCTTGACCTCCTATCCCAACCTCCTATCTCGACCTCCTATCCCGACCTCCTATTCCATCCTCCTATCCCATCCTCCTATCTCAACCTCCTATCCCGTCCTCCTATCTCAACCTCCTATCTCGACCTCCTATCCTGACCTCCTATCCTGTCCTCCTATCCCGTCCTCCTATCCCGACCTCCTATCCTGTCCTCCTATCTTGACCTCATATCCCGACCTCCCATCCAGTCCTCATATCCGGACCTGTAATATGTGTACCAGGTATTGAAATATCTCCAGCCGTACGAAAGTTATGTGGGAACATACTTTTCCCATTGATTTGCATGGGACTTTAAACAAAAACCCTGACCCTCACAAATGGGGGTAGTTAAGAGTTAAATTACCTATCCTATATTTTAAGTGGACATATAAGTAACATGTGACCAAGTATTATCGTAATATCTCCAGCCGTTTCGAAGTTTTGCAGCAACATACGTTAAGCAGTCCGGCAGTACGAGGATGTTCGGAGGTGGGTGGAGGTAGATATATACTGCTAGGTGCGGGTGTATGGTGGTGCTCCGGTTAACTAGTCAGTGGACTCTTCTGAATAATTGCAAAGAGAATATGGAAAAACCGGCAACTCACCAAGTACTAATCTTAGTACGAAACGAAGCTTGTCGCCTGTGGTACCCCCCTGCACATGTCCCCCCCCCCCCCTTGGTATTTTATCTATTTCAATAAAGAAGTCGGAAGAAGTATACATGGTGAGTTGCCCGGTTTTTCCTTCCTAATCCTTATTGGGGAGGAAAATAAACAAAGGAGGAAGTTTTTGACATCATATCCCGTCCTCATGTATTGTTGTCATATCCCAACCTCCTATCCCGACCTCCTATCCAGTCATCATATCCCGACCTCCTATCCAGTCCTCATATCTCGGCCTCCTTTCCCGTCCTCCTATCTAGACCTCCTTTCCCATCCTCCTTTCCCTTCCTCCTTTCCCGTCCTCCTATCCCGTCCATCTATCCCGTCCATCTATCCCGTCCATCTATCCCGTCCATCTATCCCGTCCTCCTTTCCCGTCCTCCTTTCCAATCCTCCTGTCCCATCCTCCTATCCCGTCCTCCTATCCCGTCCTCCTTTCCTGTCCTCATATCTCAACCTCCTTTCCCGCCCTCCTTTCCCGTCCTCCTATGCAGTCCATCTATCCCGTCCTCCTATCCCGACCTCCTATCATGACCTCCTATTCTGACCTCATATCTCGACCTCCTATCCCGTCCTCATATCTCGACCTCCTATCGCGACCTCCTATCCCATCCTATCTCGTCCTCCTATCCCGTGCTCCTATCTCGACCTCCTATCCCGGCCTCCTACCCCAACCTCCTATCCCGACCTCCTATCCCGACCTCCTATCGCGTCCTCCTATCCCCACTTCCTATCCCGGTCCTCCTATCCGTGTCCTCCTATCCCGTCCTCCTAACCCGTCCTCCTATTCCGTCCTTCTATCCCGACCTCCTATCCCGACCTCCTATGTCGACCTCCTATCCCGACCCGTAATATGTGTACCAGTTATTGAAATATCTCCAGCCATAAGTTATGTGGGAACATACATTTCCCATTGATTTGCATGGGACTTTAAACAACAACCCCGACCCTCACAAATGGGGGTAGTTAACCCCTTAAGGACTTAGGACGTACCAGTACGTCCTAAGTCCGCTCCCGGTGTTAAAAACGGGGTCATGCCCGACTGCTGTCGGTCCCGGCTGCTAATCATAGCCTGGACCCTGGGCTAACAGCGCGCGGCATCGATCGTTGTGCTGCGTGCTTTTAACCCTTCAGACGCGGCGATCAAAGTTGACCACCGCGTCTGAAAGTGAAAGAAAATGCTTCCCGGCAGTTCAGTCGGGCTGATCGGAACATCGCGATAAAATCACGATGTTCCGATCAGCTGGGACGCAGGCGGAGGTCTCCTTACCTGTGTCCACGGCGTCCGATCGGGGTTTGATTGCTCCAAGCCTGAACTACAGGCTTGAGCAATCGAGCCCCTATCTCGCTGATCCGTGCAGAGCTATGGCTCTGCAGGGATCAGCATAGGAGATCAGTGTGTGCAGTGTTATAGGTCCCTATGGGAGCTGTAGCACTGCAAAAAAAAGTGATTTTTTTTTTTTTTTTAACAAAGGCCATTTAACCCCTTCCCTAATAAAAGTTCAAATCACCCCCCTTTTCCCATAAAAAAACAAAACTGTGTAAATAAAAATAAAAATTAACATATGTGGTATCGCCGAGTGTGTAAATGTCCGAACTATAAAAATATATCATTAATTAAACCGGCACGGTCAATGGCGTACGCGCAAAAAAATTCCAAAGTTGAAAATAACATATTTTTGGTCACTTTTTATATAATGAAAAAAGGAATAAGAAGCGATCGGAAAGTCCGATCAATACAAAAATTCTACCACCAAAAACGTCAGATCACGGCGCAAAAAATGAGCCCACATACCGACCCATACACAGAAAAATAAAAAAGTTATAGGGGTCAGAAATGACAATTTTAAACGTATAAATTTCCGTGCATGTAGTTATGATTTTTTCCACAAAATCAAACCTATATAAGTAGGGTATCATTTTAATTGTATGGACCTACAGAATAAAGGTCAGGTGTAATTTTTACTGAAAAATGTACTGCATAGAAACGGCAGCCCCCAAAAGTTACAAAATGGCGTTTTTTCTTCAATTTCGTCGCACAATGATTTTTTTTCCATTTCGCTGTAGACTTTTGGGTAAAATGACTGATGTCACTGCAAAGTAGAATTGGTGATGCAAAAAATAAGCCATCATATGGATTTTTAGGTTATTATTTTTAAAAGGTGAGGAGAAAAAAACGAAAGTGCAAAAACCGAAAACCCCTCAGTCCTTAAGGGGTTAAGGGTTAAATTAACTATCCTATATTTTAAGTGGACATATAAGTAACATGTGACCAAGTATTATGGAAATAACTCCAGCCATTTGGAAGTTATGCAGTAACATATATTTCCCATTGACTTGTATGGGACTTTAAACATAAACCCCGCCCCTGAGTAAGGGTTAAATCACCTATCTTATGTTTTTTGTTGACATATAAGTAACATGTGTGCCAAGTTTCATGTTAATGTCTTTAGCCGTTTGGACGTGATGCTGGAACATACACACATACATACACACACACGTTGAGTTTTATATATATGTAGACTAGCTGTGTACCCGGTTTTTCCTTCCTAATCCTTGTTGGGAAGGAAAATAAACAAAGGAGGAAGCTTTTGACTTGATATCCCGTCCTCATATATTGTTGTCATATCCCAACCAACTATCCCGTCCTCCTATCCCGACCTCCTATCCCTTCCTCCTATCCCGTCCTCCTATCCCGTCCTCCTATCCCGTCCTCCTTTCCCGACCTCCTATCCCGTCCTCCTATCTTGACCTCCTATCTCGACCTCCTATCTCGTCCTCCAATCCCGTCCTCCAATCTCGTCCTCCTATCTCGACCTCCTATCCCGACCTCCTATCCCGTCCTCCTATCTTGACCTCCTATCCTGATCTCCTATCCCATCCTCCTTTCCTGTTCTCCTATTTTGACCTCCTATCTCAACCTCCTATCTTGACCTCCTATCCCGTCCTCCTATCTCGACCTCCTATCTCGACCTCCTATCCCGACCTCCTATCCCGACCTCCTATCCCGTCCTCCTATCCTGTCCTCCTATCCCGTCCTCCTATCTCGACCTCCTATCCCGACCTCCTATCTCGACCTCCTATCCCGACCTCCTATCTTGACCTCCTATCCAGACTTCCTATCCAGACCTCCTCTCCCGACCTCCAATCCCGACCTCCTATCCCGTCCTCCTATCCAATCCATCTATCCCAATCTCCTATCTTGACCTCCTATCCTGACCTCCTATCCCATCCTCATATCCCCTGCTCCTATTTCGACCTCCTATCTCGACCTCCTATCCTGACCTTTTATCCCAATCTCCTATTCCAATCTCCTATCCCGTCCTCCTATCCAGTCTATCTATCCCAACCTCATATCTCAACCTGCTATCCCGACTTCCTATCCCGACTTCCTTTCCCGACCTCCTATCCCGACCTCCTATCCCGTCCTCCTATCCCGTTGTATGCCTGAGGAAGGAGGCGATCTTGTAAGCCCTCTGAAACGCGTCGCAATAAACCTTATCCTATATACTCACGGGCTGCCCGGCCATTCTGTAAGACTCTCCTGGAAGGGGATGATGTGAAAGGCTATGCTATCCACACATCTCCCCTAGTGAAGTAAGTCTACCTCCATGTCAATTTACCTTAATTTGGTTTGACTGTTATTTTCTTCTGAACCGTCCCCGAGCGCTTGTTTTTCTGTTTGTCTTTATCCTATATATACGGACCATGGTTTTGTGATTCCGGCACACCCTGCGCCCTCCCTAAAGGATGTCCACATGACGGAGATTGGTTCAGTTTATAAGCGTGAAGAGGACTCCAGGTGTTAGTGGGGGATCACTGTCTTGTGACGTCCCACATACATACCTCTTATACTTTCATTGGTTTTTGGGATATGAGCGCCGCCTTTTTTCTTTTTACCTATTATACTTTTTTTGTGCCAAAAAAGTAATATGCATCCACACAAAACACCTGAAGTAACACAACAATTTCATTTTTTCTCGTTACAAAATTTTTTCTTTATTTTCCTTTATTATTTTAAATAGTTTTTCTCATTTTATTTAACTTTTTTCTTATTTTACTTTTTCTTTCTATATAATGGAGACCGTATGCCATGTTTGATATTCACCGTAGGGTCGGGTTGTGCTATGCATACTTTACCTGACCAGGCGGCGTCTGTCACCACGACAACCGGGATCGTGTAACATAGACTACTGTTTACCTTCACAAAGATGGCCGCCGGAACAACTCCGAATGCTAGAGCGCATGCGCGAAGCAACGGAGCCGGCTGGCGAAACAATCAATGAGGTCAAAGATCACATGGTTGCTCTCTGACACTGCTGATTGGTCCACAGCACTGAGAACGTACAGACACTTCTGGCGTTCGGCGCCATTGCACTTTATGCATGGACAGTTCTTCCCCCCGGTGAGTTACACCACAGACCCACCCCCTTGTTATGTATTGTAATGACAGATTATGTGATTTTATGAAATTATACCATAATACCATTTCTCTGTATGATCCACATATTATCTATATGTGGATTTGATTTTAATTATGCACCAGCACTTGGATGTTATATGTACATCCCTTACTTTGTATGAGATGCACTGTTTGCACTTTAATATTTTGTATACACTTTTAATTGTTTGTAATTAACTTTGACATGTTTCACCCTATATATACTTTGTAAAGATCACTATTGTTAGCTTGAGAATGGTGTTGTGAGGACACCGAAACATCGCACCAAGTTCTGTTCATGGAATAAAGACACTTTTTCTTTTTTACGCATTGGAGTGCTACGGTCATCCCTTCTTTATATATATATACATATATATATATATATATATATATATATATATGTATTTGTTATATATAGCCATCTATATATCTATGATCTCTCTCTCTCTCTCCCTCTCTCTCTCTCTCTCTCTCTCTCTCTCTCTCTCTCTCTCTCTCTCTCTCTCTATATATATATATATCTATATATATCTATATATATATCTATATATATCTATATATATATATCTATATATATATATATATATATATATATCTATATATATATATATATATATATATATATATATACATATATAGACAAAAGGATAAGTTAGCCAGCACTATTGATTCCAAACTATTATATGGACCTGGCTTACAGGTGCAAGCTGCTGGGCTAAATATACAGCAACAGAAGAATACAGCAGCACACTGCTAGCACAAAGATATAGATAAAAAATTAGTATATAGATACAACATGAAAAGCTATACAGCTATGGTGCAATAAGTGGAAATATAAAATTATGAAGTTATGAAATAGTGAGGTACTTAGCTTGCAATTCGGCGGCCAAATAGCTTGGACCGTCCCACCATGGTAAGGTGACCTCATTTGGGACGGACCCTTTACTATGAATATGCCTCTGTGTGATCAGTTCAGCAGGCATTGCAGGATCTGAAACATCCAAGACACCTTATATACACCTCTATCAGGAGATTAATTAGAGAGTATTGGCCCTTTAAATCACAGAGCTCCGGCGCACATGCGCCCTAGGAGGCGGGGGCACGCGCGCCAGGACTGAAAACACAGAAGACCAGAGAGGTGAGTGACGGGCTGGAACTTGCATGCAGGCGTATCCCGCAATGCGAATCCCAGCCCCGTCGGCTGCGGGGACATGAGAGGAGAGCTGACTTTACAATTTCAAGAATTACAACTCCCATCATCCCCTATAGAGATTAGCAAATTTTTTAAAAATTTGATTCGGCAGATTTGGCAGGCCAACCTTTCTGAAAAAATTTGGTTTGATTTGTTTTTTTGCGGTGAATCACTATTAAAAACGACTATTTTTGGCCTACAGAGAGGCTCAATAGGGGTGTAGAACACTTTGCCTTGTCCTAACACTCATAGTGAGTGTGCTGTGTTAGTGAAATAATACTATTATTCAGTATGACATGCAGATTACCGGCATCGCTATTAGAACTAGTGTTGCTCGCGAATATTCGCAATTCGAATATTATTCGCGAATATCGCATATTCGCGAATTCGTGAATTTCGCGAATATAGCGCTATATATTCGTAATTACGAATATTTTTTTTTTTTTTTTTTTCTTCACAGTACACATCACAGTGATCATCCCTCTCTGCTTCCAGCTTGTGTGGTGTAAAGAAGGCTCTAATACTACTGTGTGAGACTGGCGTGCTAAAATTCGCATATGCGAAAATTAGCATATGCGAATGTTCGCATATGCGAATTTTCGCGTATGCTAATTTTGTATATGCTAATTATCGCATCTGTACATTTTCACATACGCGAATTTCCGCATATGCGAAAATAAAACGAGGATATGACGAAGATGCGAATATTTGCGAATATATGACGAATATTCGTCCATATATTCGCGAATATTCGCGAATTCGAATATGGCCTATGCCGCTCAACACTAATTAGAATCACTGCAGCAGAGTGGCACAATGACAAAGCCTGTGGTGGCATCAGTATGAGGAGACCATATAGTGGCTGAATGACACAGCGAGGAGTTGGGGGCAGCATGAGGAGACCATATACAAAGATTAAAAGAGGAATTTTCTAATTTAAATTAAAGATTTATGGTAGCTAGTGGTACCATAAAAAATGTAGGTAATGTCCCAGGCCCAGCAGCATCAGTAAACCATATAGTGGCTGAACGACACAGCCTGGAGCTGTCGGCAGCATGAGTAGAATATATAGTGGCTGAATGGCACAGCCTGGAGCTGTCGGCAGCATGAGTAGAATATATAGTGGCTGAATGGCACAGCCTGGAGTTGGCGGCAGATTAGGAGACCATATAGTGGTTGAATGGCACCGCCTGGAGTTGGTGGCAGCATGAATAGAACATATAGTGACTGAATGGCACAGCCAGTAGTTGATGGCAGCATGAGGAGAACATACAGTGGCTGAATGGCACAGCCTGGAGTTGGCAGCAGCATTAGGAGAACGTAAATTGGCTGAATGGCACGGCATGGAGTTGGGGGCAGCATGAGAAGAACATATAGTGGCTGAATGACAGCGCGGAGGTGGCGACAGCATGAGACCATATAGTGGCTGAATGGCACAGCCTGGAGCTGGCGGCAGCATTAGGAGAACATATAGTGGCTGAATGGCAAAGCCTGGAGTTGGCGGCAGCATGAGTAAAACATATAGAGGCTGTATGACACAGCGTGGAGGTGGCGGCAGCATCATGAGGAGACCATATAGTGGCTGAGTGCCACAGCCTGGACTTGGTGGCAGCATGATTTGAACATATAGTGGCTGAATGGCACAGCCTGGAGTTGATGGAAGCATGAGTAGAACAAATAGTGGCTGAATGGCACAGCCTGGAGTTGGCGGCAGCCTGAGTAGAACATATAGTGGCTAAATGACAGCATGGAGGTGGTGGCAGAATGAGGAGACCGTATAATGGCTGAATGGCACAGCCTGGAGTTGGCGGCAGCATTAGGAGTACATATATTGGCTGAAAGGCACAGCCTGGAGTTTATGGCAGCATTAGTAGAACATATAATGGCTGAATGGCACAGCCTGGAGTTTGCGGCAGCATGAGTAGAATATATGGTGACCAAATGACAGCCTGGAGTTGGTGGCATCTTGATTTGAACATATAGTGGCTGAATGGCAAAGCCTGGAGTTGGCAACCATATAGTGGCTGAATGGCACAGCCTGGAGTTGGCTGCAGCATTAAGAGAACATAAATTGGCTGAAAGGCACAGCCTGGTGTTAGTGGCAGCATGAATAGACCATATAGTGGCTGAATGACACAGCGTGGAGGTGGCGGCAACATGAGGAGACCATATAGTGGCTGAATGGCAAAGCCTGTAGTTGGCAACAGCATGAGTAAAACATATAGTAGATGAATGACACAGGGCGGAGGTGGCAGCAGCATGAGGAGACCATATAGTGGTTGAATGGCGCAGCCTGGAGTTGGTGGCAGCATTAGGAGAACATATAGTAGCTGAAAGACACAGCCTGGAGTTGGCGGCACCATGAGTAGAACATATAATAGCTGAATGGCACAGCCTGGAGTTGGCAGCAGTAGTAGGAGAACATATAGTGGCTGACTGGCACAGCCTGGAGTTTGCGGTAGCATGAATAGAACATATAGTGGCTGAATGGCACAGTGTGGAGATGGAGGCATCATGAGGAGACCATATAGTAGCTGAATGACACAGCCTAGAGGGGGTGAAAGCATGAGGAGACCATATGGTGGCAGAATGAGACAGCAGCAGCAGCATCAGGAGTCCTGAAAGAAACCCAGTGACAGACAGAGTGGTGCGGTGGGAAGTAATACCAGTACCCGGTGACAAAGGTAGGTGAAAAAAGGTCTGATGTGGAGGAATGTTTGTAACTGGGGAGCAGTGCCTTAAATCTGTTTGGCACTATCCATATTTTTGCTGGTGTGGCACCATGCCAATCTACTCTGATAAATCAGGCTTTGGTGGGTGGAAATCCTAGCTGATCCATGCCTGATTCATCTTCACAAAGGTCAGTCTCTCCACATATTTCGTGGACAGAAGAGTTCTCCTTGGGGTGACTAAGGCCCCTGCCGCACTAAATACCTGCTCTTATGGCACACTACTGGCCGGCAGGACACCTTCCAGGGCAAATTCTGCTAGTTGCAGCCACAAATCAAGTTTGGCGGCCCAGAAGTCCAGCGGATCTTCAAGGTGTGTTGGCATGGTCATGTCAAGGTATGCCCCCACTTGCTGGTTCAGGTCCTGCTCTTGGTCTACCTGCAGCTGATGAGTTGCTTCACTATGCGGGTGAAGAAAGGTACTCATCAGCGACTGTAGACTCAGGATGCTGCTGATGGAGCTGGTACTGCTCCTGCCACCCCTCCCCAGCAGCCATGGCAGTGGAAGGTGAGCACAGAGGCCCCCCTGAGTCAGACCTGCAAGAGGAAGGACAATGGTGCAGAGAGGCATAGGCAAACTGACTACATAGGATCTATCTGAAGTAGGTCAGTTTGTCCTCCCTCTCAGTGGGTGTAAAAAAGGCCCCCATTGGGATCCTGGCCACACTTCACCTTCTGCCGACACAACTTGCATGTGGCTACGTGAACCTCCTCCGGATGCTTGATGAAAAACTACCACACCGCACTAATTGACTGCCGCTGCCACCATCTCCAGGAACCCCCGTTCGACTACCTCCCAGTAAGGTAGGCTGCCGCGAAGCAGGGGGTCTCCCCCGGGCACGTTTAGCTCCAGAATTTCAACTTCTGCTACCATGCTGACTGCCAACCATGTTACCACATTGCTGGCTCAGCTGCTGCCTCAAGGGCAACCTTCTACTGATGATGATGAAGCCCCTTCTGCCCCTGACTCCCAATTGCGATCGGCTTCATCCTCATCAACAAGTGTCTGCATGTCACTTATGTCCTCCTCAGGTTCCTCAATAGAGTCTGCTTCAGGACCCTGAACACTGGCAACACCACCTCCACGTCACTCTCCTCATCTCTACTTGCTCGCCTAGCGGAGGAAGCGACGGATGTCTCCTCCACTTCTTGGATGGGCAGTAGCTGCTGACTGTCCTCTATTCGATCGTCTTCACTGGATAGTGGAGCTGAACCCACAGCATAAGATACTTCTTTAGGGGAGGGAACAGCATAGGACAGAGGCAATGGGAGGACAGGGACTGCTCCCGGGCCATGCCAACTGAGGGTTGTGTCTGAGGAACCCACCGACTGTTGACTGGGGGTATCACATGTCACTTGTGAAGAAGTGGATGACCGTGTTAACCAATTAATGATGGCAGATGGGTTGCTGGTCAAGACACGACCACTAACTGATACAGGGAGCTCAGGCCTTTCGCTGCAACTCTTGCTGCCACTCGCTCCTACTCTGCTGCGACCTCAGCCTGCGCCTGATGAATTAAGGCCTCTGCCACACCTCTGTGCACATCTTGGCACGTCTCTGCCTGACATATTAAGTGCGTATATGAGGGGAGTACAATACGTTTCACTACTCTTAAAACTGTATTTGTCTAGACAAGCAGCAGGTGTGTACTTTTGGCTGTCCTTTTACAGTATTTTAGGCCCTTGACAGATTAACAAGTACAAAATAGTGCACTACTTAGATGTAGGTATGTGGTATGCACTTATGAGGCAGAAAAATTCACTACAGTACTTAAAGAGGTAATTGAGTACAACACCAGCCGATGAGTACTTTTGCCTGGCCTTTCACAGTATATAGGCCCCTGACATATTAAAAGGTACAAAGTAGTACATTACTTAGATGTAGGTATGTTGTATGCACTTATGAGGGCAGAAAAATGCGCTACAGTACGCTTAAAGAGGCATTTGAGTACAACACCAGCCAGTGATGACTTTTGCCTGGCCTATCTAGGCCCTTTACAGATTAAGAGGTAAAAATTAGTACACTACATAGATGTAGGTATGTGGTATGCACTTATGAGGGAAGAAAAATGCGCTACAGTACGCTTAAAAAAAAATTTTTTGCACAGCACCAGCAATACACAACAGTGCTGCAGCACATAGTCGCTGTGTACTAAACCCAAAATTGCACTCTCTCACAGACTTTTAAGAATGGACTGCTGGGTGTGTATTATACCATCTACAGACTAGTATAACCAGCAGACCATTTGTTGTGGACCAAAGACGGCAGAAATGCGCTGAAAAATGATTCAATCATCTTCTGCTAAGGTTTCTCAAGCTGAGCCAGCTTGTTCAAATGTATGAGGGAACACAAAGCTCTCTGCCCCTCTCTGTAATACAATACTGTAGAAAGAGACTGGGAGGTTAATGGCTGCAGTAAAAATTATTTTCAGTGAAAAACGCACTGCTCTCTGTCCACCAGAATGCTGATGTTACTAGGAGGTGAAACGCTGCTGGAAAAAGCTTTTCTGTGTAACACATAAAGTGCTGACAGTCCTATCTCTCTGCAGTGATTAAGGGTCATCCCACCTACCCTTGTTCCCTCCTTCCCAGAGTTCCTTGCCCCATGTCCTCACATGTGGATCAGCCATTTTAGATGCCCTGGAGGCTGAACCACACTAAATGGAGTTTAATAAAGCGCAGCAATATTCGCATTCATTATGAATCAAATTTTTCATGAAATTCATAACAAATTCGGGTTCGTCAGATTCGATTTGTTCATCTCTAATCCACTACATACAAAATAAAAGATTTTTCCCATATATAAAAAGGTAATCCCACATTCCACATCCATAGTTACATATTCCCTTCTACAGTTTAAAGCAATGAAAAAGTCCTTTCCATCCTACTGAAATTATAGCTCCCATCCATGTCTTCCTGCATATGCAGAGACATTGGAATTACAAGAAGAGTTTTGCAGTAATTTGTGATTGAAAACCGAATAATACTGTATAATTACAATGACATCGTCCTTCACAATTACATTAAATACATATTTACATTATTGTCCCAGCCATCTGCCTCCACAAATTTGAAGTATCTTTTATACCTGATAGAAGACCTCTGTAAATGTATGGATTTTTGGTAAATTAGGGAAACTCAGCCTATTTTTGCCTACTGTACTATACACAATATTGATGTCCCTGTCCTTGGCTCGTCTCTAACCACCGCAATTATTCATGGCAGCACATCTAAACGCCCCCCCCCCCAAAAAAAAAAAAATTATAAATGGGGCAAAGAAAGTAAAATGAAAATTAAAAAAATTATAATTTAGAACAAAAACAAAAAAAAAATGCACTCCTTTTTCATATTTAATACTGAGCCCTGAATTTTTTGGTCCCTGGCTTCTCCTGAAAATTGAAAGAGGAAAAAAATGTTAATGTTAACCCCTTGGGGACGGAGCCGATTATGACCCTAAGGACAGGAGCATTTTTTGCAAATCTGACCACTGTCACTTTAAGCATTAATAACTCTGGGATGATTTTACTTATAAATTTGATTCCAAGATAGTTTTTTCTACTTTATGGTAGTGGTAAATTTTTGTCGATACTTCGATTCCCAAATTTGATGAAAATTGTTAAAATTTTGCATTTTTCTAACTTTGAAGCTCTCTTGAAGCTTTCATTTTCATGGACCACTGTTCCAAAAATCTGTCAGACACCTGTGGGGCGTAAATGCTCACTATACCCCTTAGTACACTGCATGAGGGGTGTAGTTTCCAAAATGGGGTCACATGTGGGGGGGGGTCCATTGTTCAGGCGCTATGGGGACTTTGTAAACTCATGTGGCCTTCGATTCCGGACAGATTTTCTCTTCAAAATCCCAATGGCGCTCCTTCTCTTCTGAGCATTGTAGCTCTCCCGCCGAGCACTTTACATATACATATGGGGTATGTTCTTACTCAGAAGAAATGGGGTCACAAATTTTGGGGGGCATTTTTCTATTTTCCCTTGTGAAAATGAAAAATTTAGGGTAACACCAGCATTTTAGTGAAAAAAAATTTTTTTTTTCATTTTCCCATCCAAATTTAATGAAAATTCGTCAAACACCTGTGGGGTGTTAAGGCTCACTATACCTCTTGTTACGTTCCGTGGGGGGTGTAGTTTCCAAAATGGGGTCACATGTGGGTATTTATGTTTTTGTGTTTATGTCAGAACCACTGTAAAATCAGCCACCCCTGTGCACATCACCAATTTAGGCCTCAAATGTACATGGTGCGCTCTCACTCCTGAGCCTTGTTGTGTGCCAGCAGAGCATTTTACGCCCACATATGGGGTATTTCCGTACTCAGGAGAAATTGCGTTACTAATTTTGGGGTGCTTTTTTTCCTTTTACTGCTTGTGAAAATAAAAAGTATGGGGCAACACCAACATGTTAGTGTAAACTTTTTTTTTTTTTTACACTAACAGGCTGGTGTAGCCCCCAACTTTTCCTTTTGATAAGGGGTAAAAGGAGAAAAAGCCCCCCAAAATTTGTAGTGCAATTTCTCCCGATTACGGAAATAACCCATATGTGGCCCTAAACTGTTTCCTTGAAATACGACAGGGCTCCAAAATGAGAGAGCACCATGCGCATTTGAGGACTGAATTAGGAATTGCATAGGGGTGGACATAAGGGTATTCTACGCCAGTGACTGCCAAACAGGGTGCCTCCAGCTGTTGCTTAACTTCTAGCATGCCTGGACAATCAGTGGCTGTCCAGAAATGCTGGGAGTTGTTGTTTTGCAACAGCTGGAGGCTCCGTTTTGGAAACACTGCCGTACAATACGTTTTTCATTTTTATTGGGGAGACAGTGTAGGGGGGTGTATATGTAGTGTTTTACTCTTTACTATGTGTTAGTGTAGTGTAGTGTTTTTAGGGTACATTCGCACTGGTGTGTTACGGTGAGTTTCCCTCTAGGAGTTTGAGCTGCAGTGAAAAATTTGCCGCAGACCAAACTTGAAGCAGGAAACTTACTGTAAACCTGCCTGTGTGAATGTACCCTGTACGTTCACATGGGGGGGGGGGGGGGGGGCAAACCTCCAGCTGTTTCAAAACCACAACTCCCAGCATGTACTGGGAGTTGTATGCTGGGAGTTGTACTTTTACAACAGCTGGAGGCACACTGGTTGGAAAACCTTCAGTTAGGTTCTGTTACTTAACTCAGTATTATCCAACCAGTGTGCCTCCAGCTATTGCAAAACTACAACTCCCAGCAGGTACTGACAGACCGTGCATGCTGGGAGTTGCACTTTTACAACAGCTGGAGGCACACTGGTTGGAAAACCTTCAGTTAGGTTCTGTTACTTAACTCAGTATTATCCAACCAGTGTGCCTCCAGCTATTGCAAAACTACAACTCCCAGCAGGTACTGACAGACCGTGCATGCTGGGAGTTGCACTTTTGCAACAGCTGGAGGCACACTGGTTGGAAAACCTTCAGTTAGGTTATGTTACCTAACTCAGTATTATCCAACCAGTGTGCCTCCAGCTGTTGCAAAACTACAACTCCCAGCATGTACTGACAGACCGTGCATGCTGGGAGTTGTACTTTTGCAACAGCTGGAGGCACACTGGTTGGAAAACCTTCAGTTAGGTTCTGTTACCTAACTCAGAATTTTCGAAACAGTGTGCCTCCAGCTGTTGCAAAACTACAACTCACAGCATGTACTAATCGCCGAAGGTCATGCTGGGAGATGTAGTTATGCAACAGTTGGAGATTACGCAACTACAACTCCCAGCATGCTGAGACAGCTGTTTGCTGTTTGGGCATGCTGGTATTTGTAGTTTTGCAACATCTGGAGGGCTACAGATTATAGACCACTGCACAGTGATCTGCAAACTGTGACCCTCCAGATGTTGCAAAACTACAAATCCCTGCATGCCCAGACAGCAAAGAGCTGTTTGAGCATGCTAGGAGTTGTAGTTTTGCAATAGTTGGAGGGAAAGTAAACCCCTCTGCCCCCAATCTGCTATTGGTGGTCGTGTCTAGACCACCAATAGCAGGGATAGGAGGGGTGGCACCCCTGCCACCTCACTTCTATGCCTTCAGGGGGATCGTAGTTGTCTTAGACAACCGCGATCCCCCTTCTATACCGGGTCACCGGGTCACCATAGACCCGTAATGACCCGGAATCGGCGCAAATCGCAAGTGTGAATTCACTTGCGATTTGCGCCTATCGCCGACATGGGGGGGTCTAATGACCCCCCTGGGCATTTGCACGGGGTGCCTGCTAATATCAGCAGTCACCCCGGTCCCCACCCTGCGCGCTGCGGGGATGGAAATTCCCACGGGCGTATGGATACGCCCTTCGTCCTTAAGTACCAGGACGCAACAGGTTAAAGAGGTTATCCACCATGAGGTGATTTTAGTACATACCTGGCAGGAAGTAATGGACATGCTTAGGAAGGATCTGCGCTTGTCTTGGGGCTAAATGGCTATGGTGTGAGATTACCATAACACTGTGGCTAGCTTTTTGTGAACTGGTATTTCCAGTTTGACTTTTCTTTTTTTGACTACAAATCCCATAATTCCATCTTCCTCCCTCCCATACATCAGCCACCCACCCATTGAAACATGAATGAGCTGCATCCATTCAAAAGACTTTTCAATCAGGGTGCCTACAGCTGTTGCTTTAGTTTCAGATTGATCTCTATTCCACCAAGCGATCGCTTCACCCATTGAAGCAGACTCCCTGTCATCAGCTGACTAGTAAGTCAGGTCTCGGCCGCATTGCAAGCTGGGAAAAATGTGAGACAACAGTCATTTTGTATGCTGGTAAAAATAAATATTGGAGTGAAAATCACAGAAGAATTGTGAGAAAACCATCACACACAGATACAGACACTATATTATGAACTACACTAACTTTACAGCCCCTGTAGCATAGTCAAATAAAAAAAATTCCTGGAATACCCCTTTAATTTTTAAACAGGGATCAATTTATGTGGGCATGCAGGGAGCTAAAACTGGAGCCCACAATAATAAAAACGTAGAAAGGGGCCATTTAAATGTAAAAATAATATATTTTTTAATATATTACATTTTTTTTATTATTAATGTATTTTAATATGGTGTTTAATGAAGTGTGTGTTTCCCTTTTTTTCTAAATTTCTTAAATTAATTAGGTAGTACTTCTACTCCCAGCATGGAACAGACTGTTCCATGATGGGAGCTGTAGTACCTGTACTAATAGACTGTAGTACCTGACTAATAGATCACGCCTTGTGTCACTCATGACACTTGATGCAATCATCCTATCTAGAGATGAGCGAATTTCTGAAAAATTTGATTCGGACGATTCGCCGAATTAAAATTAAAAATCAATTTGATCCGAATAAATAAATTTTTTTTATTAGTAATGTATTTTAATAATGTGTTTAATAAAGTGTGTGTGTTTCATTTTTATTCTCTCTATTTATTTTACATTTTTTAGGTAGTACTACACTCCCAGCATGGAACAGACTGTTCCATGATGGGAGTAGTAGTACCTGTGCTAATAGACAGATCGCCCTGGGTGTCACTCCTGACACCCGCTGCAATCGTCCTGTATAATGTATAGATTTGGGCGCTTTCTCGTATCTAGATAGGACGATCGCAGCAGGTGTCAGGAGTGATACCTGCTGTGATCTGTCCTTAACTGCAAGTACTACTGCTCCCAACATGGAGCACACTCTGCTTCATGCTGGGAGCTGTAGTACCTGCATTAATAGACAGATTGCAGCGAGTGTCACTTCTGACACCCGATGCGATTGTCCTGTACAATGTATAGATGCGGGCAGCCAGCCGCTCTTCTCTGATCTCACTGTAGTTTAAGTATATGCCATATATATACCTATTATTCATATTTCCCGCAGAGAGCTGTGATTGGCTGGAACCATCTGGCCAATCACAGCTCTCTGCAGGAAATATGAATAAGTGATGGGAATTCTATTCACATCACTGACCGGCAGGAGTATAGTGCAGAGATGCGAGCGCAGGAGAAAGCCGCTCCATCTCTGCAATAGATAGGATGATCGCATCGGGTGTCAGGAGTGATACCTGCTGTGATCTGTCCTTAACTGCAAGTACTACTGCTCCCAACATGGAGCACACTCTGCTTCATGCTGGGAGTTGTAGTACCTGCATCAATAGACAGATTGCAGCGAGTGTCACTTCTGACACCCGATGCGATTGTCCTGTACAATGTATAGATGCGGGCAGCCAGCCGCTCTTCTCTGATCTCACTGTAGTTTAAGTATATGCCATATATATACCTATTATTCATATTTCCCGCAGAGAGCTGTGATTGGCTGGAACCATCTGGCCAATCACAGCTCTCTGCAGGAAATATGAATAAGTGATGGGAATTCTATTCACATCACTGACCGGCAGGAGTATAGTGCAGAGATGCGAGCGCAGGAGAAAGCCGCTCCATCTCTGCAATAGATAGGATGATCGCATCGGGTGTCAGGAGTGATACCTGCTGTGATCAGTCTGTTAGTACAGGTCCTACAGCTCCCATCATGGAACAGTCCATGCTGGGAGTAGTAGTAGTACCAAAAAATCTAAAAAAAATCGAGAGAAAAAATGGGAAACACACATACACACACTTTATTAAACACAATATTAAAATATTAAAATACATTACTAATAAAAAACGTTTTAATAAATACATTATTTTTACATTTAAATGGCCCCTTTATACACTTTTATTATTGTGGGCTACATTTTTAGGTCCCTTTCCGTCCACATAAATTGATCCCTGTTTAAAAATTAGCATTAACATTTTTTATTTTTTTTTGTGCGCAGGGACAAGAAAATTCAGCGCTCAATATTAAAAATGGGGCTAAAAAAGTAAAGTGAAAATAAAAAAAATTATGAAATGCACTTGAAATGCACTCCTCATTCTCATTTTCTGTTCCCTGCACGCTCAAAAAAATGGAAAGACAAAAAAAAAATGTATATGTTACTTTTTAAACAGGGAGCAATTCATGTGGGCAGGCAGGGACCTAAAAATGTAGCCGACAATAATAAAACTGTAGTGTGTAGTGTAGTAGTTCCTGTACTAACAGACAGATCGCCCCAGGTGTGTCACTCCTGACACCCGATGCGATCGTCCATAATATAGCAGAGATGCGGAGCAGCTCTATACAGCGCTCACATCTCTGCACTATACTCTGTGCCAGCCAGTGATGTGAATAGAAATTCACCTCACTCATTAATATTTTCCACCCAGAGTGGGGATTAGCCGGATTGTGGCAGCATTCCCCGCTCTCAGCGGGAAATATGAATGGTGAGTGGCCGGCCGGAGTACAGAGCAGAGATGCGAGCGCTGAAGAAAGCCGCTCCGCATCTCAGTCATGAAGGACGATTGCAGCGGGTGTCAGGAGTTACACTCGCTGTGATCTGTCCTTAACTGCAGGTACTAATGCTCCATGCTGGGAGCTGTAGTACCTGCATTAATACACAGATCACAGTGGATGTCACTCCTGACACCCGCTGTGATCCTCCAGTATAATGTATAGATGCTGGCGGCTGGTCGCTCTTCTATGGTCCCCTGCACTGATGTATATAGCAATCAGAGCGCACAGCAGAGACATGTCAGTCTATTCCCCACTGCTCATCTTCGTTGGATACAGAGATGAGCAGTGGGGAATAGACTGACATGTCCCCGCTGTGCGCTCTGATTGCGCTTGGGGCAGGGCAGCAGGGACATGTCGGGAACCGGCGGCGGTACATGAATGAAGCAGCGCACAGGGGGGGCAGGTCAGGTACCGGCAGCGGGGAATGGAGCACTATAACAGCACACAGGGGAGACAGGTCCATCCATTCTCTGCTGCTCTTCTCTGTCAGATACGGAGTTGAGCAGCAGGGAATAAAATGGCATGTTCCTGCTGTGCGCTGTGACAGCACTAGAAGATGACCGGGCAGCAGGCAGGGGGGAATCATACATATACACATGAGGGAATAAAATGAATATACTTAAGTCAGGGGGAATGTGATTATACAGTAATTAGGCACACTGTAAGTTTAAAAACCCCACCAAGAGCCCTGAATGGCTCCTTACTACCGGCCATTCAGGGATCCCGGCGGGGAATTTAAAAATGAAAGTAAAAATACATCGTACATCGCAGGGGAGTAGAGCATTCTGCCAGCTCCCTTGTTTAATAACTTCTGACCGCATTGGGTCTCAGAAATGAGACCCGTTACAATCAATCACTATCCCCTGTACTACTACCCCCAACATGGAACAGACTCTGTTCCATGATGGGGGTAGTAGTAAAAACTAGAGATGAGCGAAGTTGCAGTAATTCGATTTGTCACAAACTTCTCGGCTCGGCAGTTGCTGACTTTAGCCTGCATAAATTAGTTCAGCTTTCAGGAGCTCCGGTGGGATGGAAAAGGTGCACCCTTTCCAGGCCACCGGTGCACCTGAAAGCTGAACTAATTTATGCAGGCTAAAGTCAGCAAACGCCGAGCCGAGAAGTTCTTGAGGAATCAAATCACTGTAAGTTCGCTCATCTCTAGTACAAACACTAATGTAGTCTCCCCACTGGCCGGCAGACTCCCTTTCCATGATGGGAGTCTGTTCCATGATGAGAGTAGTAGAAGTCCCAGCTGCGGGAGTCTGCCAATGGCTTATACACTAAATGGCATCCCTTTGCATCAGTTTGCATCCGTTAATAGATTGATCCGTTTAGGAGGCAATAACGGAGAAAATATGAACTTTAGTGATCCAAAAAAGTGATGGAGATACCTTTTTTAATAAAATTTCGTAGGGTAGCATTAAAAAATAATTATAAAAAATATACAGTAGTGATGGAAAAAATGTTATTTAACGAAATGTGTCTTCTTTATAACAACATTTTTATACATTTTTAAACAGGGATCAATTTATGTGGGCAGGCAGGGCACTAAAAATGTAGAGAACAATAATAAAAATGTGGTGTGTGTGTGTATTTTTCACTTTAAAAAAAAAACATTTTTTAGGTAGTACTACTACACCCAGCATGGAACACACTTTTCCATGATAGGAATAGTAGTATCTGTACTAATTGACAGATCGCCCGTGTCACTTGTGACACCCGTTGCGATCCTTCTGCATAATGTATAGATGCGTCCGGTCGCTCTTCTATGGTCCCCTGCACTGCCATATATATACACCTATTCATATTTCCCGCAGAGAGCTGTGATTGGCCAGATGGTTCCAGCCACTCACAGCTCTCTGCAGGAAATATGAATAATAGGTATCTATACAGCATATACTCATACTTCATTGGGACCAGAGAAGAGTGGCCGGCCGCCCGCCCGCATCTATACATTGTACAGGACGATCGCATCGGGTGTCAGAAGTGACACTCACTGCGATCTGTCTAATAATTCAGGTACTACAGCTCCCAGCATGGAGCAGAGTGTGCTCCATATTGGGAGCAGTAGTACCTGCAGTTGAGGACAGAGCACAGCAGGTGTCACTCCTGACACCTGCTGCGATCGTCCCAGCTATTGCAGAGATACGAGCGCAGGAGAAAGCTGCTCGCATCTATACATTATACATGACGATCGCAGCGGGTGTCGCTAATAAAGAAATTCATTAGTTGGAATTGAGCCGAAGTTCGAATTTGGTCCGAATCAAATTTTTCAAGAAATTCGGAACGAATTTGACTTTGTTAAATTCGATTCACTCATCTCTAATCCTATCTATTACAGAGATGGAGCGGCTTTCTCCTGCGCTCGCATCTCTGCACTATACGCCGGCCGGATGGTTCCAGCCAATCACAGCTCTTGCGGGAAATATCAACAATAGGTATATACGGCATATACTCATACTACAGTGAGACCAGAGAAGAGCGGCCAGCCACATCTATACATTATACAGGACGATCGCAGCGGGTGTCAGGAGTGACACCCACTGTGATCTTTCTTTAACTGCAGGTACTACTGCTCCCAACATATAGCACACTCTGCTCCATTCTGGGAGCTGTAGTACCTGCACTAATAGACAATTCGCAGCAGACATCAGAAGTTACACCCGCTGTGATCTATCTATTAATGCAGGTACTACAGCTCCCAGCATGGAGCAGAGTGTGCTCCATGTTGGAAGCAGTATTACCTGCAGTTAAGGACAGATCACAGCGGGTGTCACTCCTGACATCCGCTACGATCATCCTATCTATTGCAAAGATGCGTCACATCTATACAGGACAATCGCAGCGAGTGTCGCCAATGAAGAAATTTGTTCTTTCGAATTGAGCCAATGTTCGGATTTGGTCCGAATAAAATTTTTCAGGAAATTCGGAACGAATTCGACTTCGTCCGATTCGATTCGCTCATCTCTACTTATCAGCATAATTTTAGATTTTTATTGCATAGTTTCAAGAATTCCCCTGTTGCTCTACTTCAAGCAGCCATTTTTATGAGGTCCTCTGATAACACCACGGTAGGGCATTTTAATGACATCTTAACCAGTATAAATGTGTACATATTTGTGGTTCATCTAAGAGTCAAATATAATATACTGTAAGAAATACAGTGGGATTTATTAAACTGCTTCTTGTGTGTTCTGAGACTTAGGGGTGTTGCTAGGATTCAAGGCATCCTTTGATATTTTTCCCTGGGGTGTCTCCCTTCCCCCCTCAATCTGCCCAGGACCCGAAGTTTTGCCCTCCCTCCCCTTTTTGTATCTCTGTTTATTGTAAGTCACAGCTTGGCGGTAAGAAGACGGTGAAAGCGGGGTCAACCCGGGGTAGACCTCCACACAGGATGGTGTGGCAGCACCTCTCGGGTTGGTAAGAAGCCAATGTCTTTGTTACAGTTAAATTGTTATTTATATAAGTAATTTTATAAATGTAGCTGTGGCCGATCTCCACCCACGGAAAAGTTAAATTGTTGTTGTGTCAGTTATTTAATGATTTATTGTAGTAAGGGGGAGGGGTAGTTATAGCCTGCTAGAAGCTAATTGGGTCTCAACAGTCGGAGCAGGCCTGATCAGCAGACAGTGGCATGGTTGACAATCAGGGTCATGCACTGAAGAAGCAGACAGGTACAGAGGGATCAGACTGAGGCAGAGTAAGGTAACAGGTTTAGTCAAGAACACAGGATAAAAGGAGCAGACACCTTTGCTGTAAAGATACACAATATTGCTCAGACACCACAGGAAGAAGGAGGGTTTTAATATAGGTGGTGCCTGGCAGGGATTAAAGTGACAGTCACAGGTCCATAAAGTGACAGTCTGTGCAAGTGTGCAGCACCTACGGTGCAGAAACTATATAGGAGCTCAGCAGCCTGTATAAGTGATAACAGTGCAGTTACATACAGTGACTCAAACAAGACATCTTCCCTTATCGTATTAGGTCAATTTTCCTATTCTTCTCCATCTGACTGAAATAACCATTAGAGATAACCATAGAGTTATAATGTGCCCCTGTGCCCCTTATATTAATCATGAACAACCATAATGAAGAGAAAAAAGTAATACAATAAATAAAGTTGCCATCTCTCTATTCAGGCCTGCAGCCAATAAGCCATAGGGACAGAATCCCTGGGCAGGTGTGTTAATGTTATTTCATTATCCCGGATTGAATGGTGAAGTAGAGAGCTCACAATGCCCCTGGAGAGATTGTAGTAACAGTAGTCATTTATATGTGTTGCTGTGTTTATGAAAATATACAGTGACCCCCCGACCTACGATGGCCCCGACATACGATCATTTCAACATACGATGGCCTCTCAGAGACAATTGCATGTTGAAGGCAGCATCAACACACGATGCTATTGTATGTCGGGGCCATCGCATAAACGGCTATCCGGCAGCGCAGACTGCTTCAGCTGCCACCGGATAGCCGTTTACGGTGCCCTCGGGGCTCCGGCGCGTCCTCTTCGGGATCCCCTGCATCGTCGGTGCTCTCCATCGTCGTCATCACGTCATTGCGCACGCCGTCCCGTCATCCAATAGGAGCGGCGTGGGTAGCGACGTGATGGCGGCGACGTAGAGCGAGGATGCCGGGGAAGCAGAGGCCTTGCTGGAGCGTCGGGGACACCCCGGGGACACGGCAACAGGGATGGAAGGCGATATCCAGGGCAGCAGTGAGGAGAGGTGACGGGTCCGGAGCGCCGGGACACGTGAGTATAACCTCCAATACCAGTGGTCTTCAACCCGCGGACCTCCAGATGTTGCAAAACTACAACTACCAGCATGCCCGGACAGCCGTTGGCCGTCTGGGCATGCTGGGTGTTTTCGTTTTGCAACATCTGGAGGTCCGCAGGTTGTAGACCACTGTCCTATACTTCACATTGACCGGATCCCTCAACATACGATGGTTTCAACAAACGATGGTCCATTTGGAACGGATTACCATCGTATGTTGAGGGACCACTGTATATATATATATATATATATATATATATACATATATATATATATATATATATATATATATATTGCTCTGCTACATATATTACATTACGTGCATTCATGTAACTCTGCTTTCAAATGGCAGTGAGTCTCTGCCAGAACCTTCAGCATAATGAAGAAATGTTGGCGGTTTCATGATCCATAACAAGCAATGTGAACCTCTTAATATTTTATACATACAGTAAAGATTGCCCACAATAAATAAGTGAATATAATAAATAAGTGAACCTGTTGTTCTCACAGGTACTTGGTTGGTCCCAGGACTTTTACAATTGTTGTGATCATACTAGATTTTGGAGAACAAGTCCCAGTAAAGCTTTGGAGATTTACATTAGTATTATTTGCATTAATTATTATGATAAACATTGTCATTAGTATTATTAGTTATTATTATTTTCATCTTGAGTTTTATTGCTTTTTGTTCTTTGCTTTTCATCCCTACAATTAGCTAAACCCACGTAAACACGAGGCGACAAGTTTTCAAGCAAGTAACTTGCTTTCCCTTCGCACATTACTTTATTATCTTACACGCTCCACAGAAGATCTTCAGTTTAATTGGATCCTGTGTGTGATGAAGCCAACTGAGTGTGAGGCTTCTTTTCTTACATAACTGATTTTTGCCAATATCTTATTTCAAAACAGGCTCCTCACCAGCTTTGATGCATTAGTCTGATGCTAACGTATTGATTGTTTAACGTATAGAAGTCTCTGGTAATCTAACATTGATAGATAAAGTAGGCCTAGACAGTCAGTAAACATTATCTTTATCACTCATGCAAGATATACTGACTCCATTATGTTAAAAAATGGTATTGATTTTCTTTTGTCTGGAGATATATGATTCATTGGTATCGTTGCTGTCTAAATTATCTTGTCTGGAGGTGAGTCGGTTCTTGTTATGATACCTTTTGCAGTTAAACAAAAGTCTGCGGCACTCACCAATCCGGTTGATCTTTTCGGCCAACAGGTTTCTTCTGCACCATGTATCTGCACGTGCTTTTGCTAGTGAGCACCACCCTGACCTGGAACCAAGTTCTAGACATGTGTGAAGGTGAAAAACAGTCTAGCTACACGTGGAAAGCCTGAGGCCAGACACATTTTTACTGTTTTTGAGCATTCCTTTTCACACTTACATAAAGAGACAATTTTACATTTTATAAAGAATTATGCAGTGACGCTGCCTTTGTAGATTCACATGCAGAGTCAAGTTCAGGTAAAAGTATCATGCATTTTATTAATACACGGGACTAGTACAGGAAAGTACAAGACGAGTTTTGAGTGTGCATAGAGAGGGTATGTTCCCTGTTTCCCTATGCAATTGAGAAAGAGGGAACTCGAAACGCGTCTGGCACTAGTCCCGTGTATTAATAAAATGCATGATACTTTTACCTGAACTTGACTCTGCATGTGAATCTACCAAGGCAGCGCCACTGCAGAATTCTTTCTACTTTCATTACGCCGGGCTTACTACCGACCCCCCAAGAGGAGACCAGTCATCCCTGCAGGCTGCAGCTGAAGATTACACATCGCTACCCCGCCGCAAAGGGGTGATATGCATGAAACCAAGTTTAACATAAGGTGAGCATATTTTCTACTCAATGGCTTTTGGGACATTCAGCCCACAGAATTACGCAAGGTGCTGTCCTCCATTTTTTTCTTCCTCTTTACCCTCTCAATTATACATTTGTCTTATGCTTGGGCTTGGTTTAAAGGGGTACTCCGATGGAAAACATTATTTTTTTTTTTTAGTTAAACAGATTTGTAAATGACTTCTATTTAAAAATCTTAATCCTCCCAGCACTTATCAGCTGCTGTATACTACAGAAGAAGTTCTACAATTCTTTTCAGTCTGACCACAGTGCTCTCTGCTGATGACACCTCTTTCCATGTCAGGAACTGTACAGAGCAGGATAGCTTTGCTATGGGGATTTGCACCTTCTCTGGACAGTTCCTGACAGGGACAGAGGTGTCATCAGAGAGCACAGTGGTCAAACAGAAAAGAAATTCAAAAAGAAAATAACTTCCTCTGGAGCATACAGCAGCTGAAGGATTTTGATTTTTGAATATAAGTAATTTACAAATCTGTTTAAGTTTCTGACACCAGTTGATTAAAAAAAATATTGTTTTCCACAGGAGTACCCCTTTAAGAGAACAGAGGAAGATCAATATGAATTGATCCGTGTGCATGCATGCAGTAGGTGTGTGCCTCAGTGTACATTGAATACTTTATGTTAGCATGGCTGCATTGACCTCTGGGCCCAGTAGGTCTCTGTCTAAGGCTGGCTTTACACAGGTACATTTTGGTCACATATTACCTTCTGTATTATAGCAACAAGTTCCCCCCTAACTGATGATCCAAACTGACAGATTATGGCCGTAATACAGAAGCAAATACGTTTCCATAATATGCCCATGTAAAGCCAACTTAAAGGTAGTGCTGGGAAAAGGGTTCCTAGTAGAGGTAATTTTTTTATTCACATGTATGGTGTGCAATATGTTACTTAGTGGCTGTCACCATGTCCTATGGAAGTTTTATCAGTGTGTGCCATGCATTGTAATGTTTAAGATATGTTATTATACAGTACATGTGGTGGTGGCTTCCATATGACTGTACTACATATTATTTAGTCTCCTCAAATTTAAGGATGCATTCATAAATAGTTAATAAGCTGCGGGTTTAATGCTGCAGATTTAATCAATATGTATCACAGAGGGGTACACAATAATAAAATGTAGCTTTTAATGGATACGGTACTTTAAAACAAAACAAAAAAAACACAACATACTTAAACTTAGTGTAAGGACACCCTTAAAAAGGGGCACTGAGGACTAGTGCCCTATCACAGGGAATAACAGACTATTGGGATGATATACGTCTGTATGAAGATTGTTAGGGAGAGTGGGGCCAGGACAGGTATAAAGTCCCTAGTTGACCCTATTGGGGAGATGTGGTGAGGTCTACCCCTACTCCCATAGGGACTGTCGGGGCACTCGCCCTAAAAAGAGCGACCCCTGCCCCGAACTACCCCTTGGACTACACCCTAGAAGTCCCTAGGTGATATAATTAACTTCCTTGCACTGGTATCAGTCTGACCGCGGGGGTCCCGCCGCTGGGGACCACCGCAATCTTGTATTCAGCACCCACCTCTGGGAGCTGGATGCCTCACTGCCAGCTCAGAATCTGCCGTGTGACGACCACGGGACCGGAGTATAGTGACGTCACAACCCCGCCCCCATGTGATGTCATACCCCGCACCGCTATGCAAGGACTATCTCAAACAAGGCCGAAGTGCTGCAGATGTTTTGGCCAGCCAGTGGGTACCAAATATGGCCACATAACCACCTAACACAGATGCAACAGTAACTACTACTGAAGATGAATGAGAATCTTTAGGAATGAACATAGAAACTTCATTCCAATCTGCCAGATACTGATCCCACATGACCGAATCAGCTTTGGAAGCTTAGTCCAACCTCAAAAGAAAGTATGCATCTGGCAACTGGTAGCAAATGCCAAAAGTCTGAAGATGAAAGCCCTACCCTGTGAAATGATCCTCATGGCAGAGTTTAGCATCCCCAGGAGACTCTACAGTTGCAGCCTATTAGTCACCTGAGACAACCCCTCCCTAACATGAGGCATCGTTGATTGACACGGCAATCGAACCTCCAAAAAATAGATGCAGTAACAAAGATCATGACTTACAAATTCACAGCTCACACGGTACCTAAAAATAGAACGATCTACAAGACGAAGAAAACTAAAACCCATACCCCTGAAAAAACACTGCTTATTGTGAACCATAAATCCCCTGGAAAAATTAATCCGTAAGGGAAATGTGAACTAAAATATAGGGATGTGCGAATTGAATCTGATGTATCCGAATTCGTTATGAATTTCAGGAAAATTTCGATTCGCAACGAATGCGAATATCGCCGCAATTCTATAGCACAAATCACTTCATTAAACTCCATTTAGTGCGGTCCAGGCTCTAGGGCATCTAAAATGGCAGATCTATATGTGAGTACATGGGGCAAGGAACTCTGGGAAGGCAGGAACAAGGGTAAGCGGGATGAGCCTGAATCAAATGCAGCATGCATCCTATCACCAGCCAGTCACCCCTATGATGTCACAGCCCTATATAATCGGCAGCCATATTGCGGCCAGTCACTTCTGCCTTTCACTGCAAAAAGGTAGATAGGGACAGACAGCGCTGTGTCTTCCACAGAAAAGCTTTATTCCAGCAGCGATTCACCTCCTAGTCAAGTCAGCATTCTGTTGCACAGAGAGATGGACAGAGTGTATGGCACAGTGCCTTTAACAGAACAGCAGCGATTCAGCTCAAGCACAAATCCAGCCTAGAAGCACTGATAGGGAAGGGAGTGAGACTGAGAGAGAAAGTGCAATTTTGGGTGCAGTACACAGTGACTGGTGTTGTGCACAAATCCATTGTTAAGCGTACTGTTGCGCATTTTTCTCCCCTCATAAGTGCATGCCTTCCCAGATAAAAATGGCATCATCAATAAAATGTTACCAGAGGACAGGCCTGCGCCCAGGTGGCCCCCCAGGTATATTTCGGTTTCTTCCCATAGGGCCACATAGAGGTTCAAATAACTGGGCAAAAACTTCGTCTCCATGGCGGTCCCCCACTGCTGATTATAAAAATGAGTGTCATATATAAAATAGTTATGCCAAGAATAAAACTTATACAGTCAACAATGTAACTGATTTGTGTGTCTGGCATAGTTTCCCGTTTTGTCAAAAAATGTTCGGCTGCTTGTCGCCCTTTCTGGTACTCTACAATCGTATATATAACCCTGCAATGTCCAACGTACCAATGAAAAAGTTGTCTTTACATGTTATATCTTGTAGGATCTGAAGTATATGTGCAGTATCCTTCAGATATGCCGGAAGCTTCTCCACACAAGGATGCAGGTGGGTATCTATATATTTAGATAAGTTGGCAATTAAAGAATCGATCCCTGAGACTATGGGTCTCCTAGGTGGATTTTGAATGGTCTTGTGTATTTTGGGTATTTGATAGAAGACAGGGATCCTGGGGTTGTTTATCATTATAAATTCAGCCTCTTTTTTGGAGAGAATCCCTGTTCTGGTCCCTGTCTCTATAAGTTGTTGTAATTCTTTTTTGTATTGTTTGGTGGGATCATTTTTCAGTTTGGCATATGTTTGTGTGTCCGCTAATAGTCACATGCATTCCCCATGATCATATGTCATAGTTTAAAATAACAATGCTCCCGCCTTTGTTGGGAGAGCGTATTATAATGTTATTGTTGGTTTGTAACGTTTTGATGGCCTCCTGTTCTTTCCTATTTAGATTTTGTCTCTGATATTTAGTGTTGATTTTCACCTTTCTTAGGTCCTGTGTGACCACATTCTCGAAGGTGTGCATGGCATTAGAGTATTCTTGATAGGGGGGAAAAGGTTTTTTTTCTCTTTAAGGTTGTGTGCTTATATTGGTTAGGTTCCAGTGGTATGTCATCAGTATTTTTAGTTGTTGGATTCTTGATTAAATATTTTTTAAGTGACAGATTTTTCATAAATTCTTTGAGACCTATATAGGACTCAAATTTATTGACGGAACATGTGGGGGAAAATTTGAAGCTTTTTTGAATGAGAGTTTCTGTCACGATTCGGCTGGCTGGAGGTGGATCCTCTGTGCCAGAGAGGGATTGGCGTGGACCGTGTCGGTGGACCGGTTCTAAGTTGCTACTGGTTTTCACCAGAGCCCTCCGCAAAGAGGGATGGTCTTGCAGCGGCGGTAGCAACCAGGTCGTATCCACTGGCAACGGCTCAACCTCTCTGACTGGTGAGATAAGCGCGGTACAAGGGAGTAGACAAGAGCAAGGTCAGACGTAGCAGAAGGTCGGGGCAGGCGGAAAGGTTCGTAGTCAATAGTAATAGCAGGAGGTCAGGAACACAGTAATGGTAAACACAGTAGTAGCTTTCTCTAGGCACTAAGGCAACAAGATCCGGCAAGGAAGTGCAGGGGAAGTGAGGTAATATAGCCAGGGAGCAGGTGGAAGCTAATTAGGCTGATTGGGCCAGGCACCAATCATTGGTGCACTGGCCCTTTAAATCTTAGAGAGCTGGCGCGCGCGTGCCCTAAGGAGCGGAGCCGCGCGCGCCAGGACATGACAGCCGGGGACCGGGACAGGTGAGTGACTTGGGATGCGATTCGCGAGCGGGCGCGTCCCGCTATGCGAATCGCATCCCCGCTGGCAATGTCAGTGCAGCGCTCCCGGTCAGCGGGTCTGACCGGGGCGCTGCAGGGAGAGAAACGCTGCGAGCGCTTCGGGGAGGAGCAGGGACCCGGAGCGCTCGGCGTAACAGTTTCCTCTCTGGGTGTCAAGATGTGATCACTTAAATTGTATATTTTTGGGATTGTCTTTGTCAGTGTCTATTGGTTTTGTCTTTCTTTTTTTTTTGTGAATTTCCCACCCCTTTTGCCTCTTTTTCTCTGTTTTGGCCCCGTTTTTGAAAAAAATCATGTTTCACCGTTCTCTTAGGGATATTTTTTGAAGATGTTGATGTTTGTTTGGGTCTGGTGTCTCATGTTTTGTCAATATAGTTGGATCTCAATTCTGTTCTATTAGTCTCTGTTGTCTGCAGAGGTGTATATCTTTTTATAGAGGAAGCTTTTGTGGTGTATGGTCCACAGCCATAGAATACCTTACCACCACTTGTTGTGCATATGGAGCTCCACTATGTGGAGTATTTAAACTTTCCATACTGTATGTAAATCTTTTACCTTTCCCCATGTTTCTATCTGTGTTAGGTGTTAGGTTTTGAGTATCCTGACTGGGATTTTGAATGGGGTCATGTGTTGTTAGTATGGACATATTTAATTAATGTAACGTTTCTTGATCTTCTGAAACTTCATCAATGGTTTCTAATTCTTCAAAATCTTGCATCTTACTGTTGGATGCTTGTTGAGGATTGTCTGGGGAATCCCTGATTAATTTGCGTTGTTTCTTTCTTATTATGTCCTCCTTTTTTGTAATTCTTTGTTTAATGCTTTTTGAGATGTGCACAATTTCCTCATTGTATGGTTTTATTTCCTAAAATAGTTGTGCTATAACTGATTTATTTTTGATTAAACTGGATTTCCTTTTATTGATGATAAAGCTGACTGCCTGTCTGGAGAAATCATGGAAAAGACAATCCCATTCATCAAGGTTGTCTGGATCCCCTAAATATCCTGACTCCTTTTATTAGTCCTTTCGGAATAATGTCTCTTTCTAGGTACTGTTTGAGAGTAGCCACTTCCCACATGTCTCTCATCTCAGAAATTAGAAGTTGTTCTAATTTTTTAAGATCCATTTTAGCTTGGATTATTGCCTCTGTTGGGGTTATCACTGGATCAATATGTATATCTCGTGTGGTATATTTAAAATAGTTTTGTACATTTGCTTTACATTCCTTGCGATCATTCCAGAGGCCCATGATAATGCAGCTAAGTGTAATACAGGGAAAAAATAAGACTCAAATATATCTAATGTACGCTAGCGCTAGTATCTAATGGAGAATCAGATTTCCCTAGCTTCCGCTGTACTATGAGCACATGTCCCTGTATACTGTGCTAGTATTATAAGCTATATATAGAGCAGGGGTCTCAAAGGGAAACTGGAGGTAGCGGCCGGGTGAGGCTGGGCCGCATGCACCCCTCACAAATAATGCCCCCATCATGCGCCCCTCACATATAATGCCCCCATCATGCGCTCCTCATCATCCACCAGCAACATCCCCCACCAGCAGTAGCACCCCCCATCATCCACCAGCAGGGAAGCATTAGGTAGGCAGCAGTGAGGGTGCTACTGTTGGGGGGGGGGGGGGAAGCATTAGGTAGGCAGCAGTTTCCCCACATTAGGTAGCATAGTTTCCCCACATTAGGTAGCCGTAGCACCGTTTCCCCAGATTAGGTAGCGCAGCACCGTTTCCCCACATTAGGTAGCGCAGCACGGTTTCCCACATTAGGTAGCGCAGCACCATTTCCCCACATTAGGTAGTGCAGCACAGTTTCCCAATTGTAGGTAGCGCAGCCCAGATTCCCCACATTAGGTAGCCTAAGCACAGATTCCCTACATTAGGTAGCCATAGCACAGATTCCCCACCTGGACTGCGCTACTTACATCTGCCTGTGGGGACTTCCTGGTGGAGGTGCGCACTATAAGTGACGTCCCTGCACCGTGCTTGTGATGACGTCACTCACCACGCACACCTTTGCCAGGAAGTCACCGCAGGCAGATATACGTAGCAGTTTAGTGATGGGGCAAGTCATATGTGCACCTGGTCCCATGTAGCAGTGTTTGCTGAAGTGTGTGAAGTCTCCAAACATTTAGCCCTACTTGCCCGAAGCAGGGCTAAAAGCCTGAAGAAATCACCTGCTCAGCGCCCGGAACTGCATGTCCCGGGCGTCGGGCAATACAAATTCCAGATCCCTGGTGCAGGCCGCAATATTTCGTTCCGCGGGCCGCAAATGGCCCACGGGCCGGGAGTTTGATACCCCTGACATAGAAAGTAATAGTAAGTGCTGTTAGGAATTTATACACAATAATAAAATAATAAAATGATATAATAGAATGCTTTATTAGTTGTGCGTACCCAGTTCTGGTTAACTCATCCACTGCCGGTTTATTAATTCAGTTATAAATTGTGACTTCCTTAGTTATACCGTAATTAGGAGCAACGTTTGGTTCCTGGATTCACAAAAAAATCATTGGACTTTTTCTTTTAGAGTGAGCTTCAGTGTATGTAAAGGATGGTTATATAGCATAGTATACACCCATTTGGCCAAACATCTTGCAAGCCTGGTGACATCCCACGTCAGGTATAACACCAGTACCTACGTGAATTCACTCAGTTTAGTGCCCTGTTAATCTTATAATACTAGAACAGTATACAGGGACATGTGCTCATAGTACAGCAGCAGCTAGAGTAATCCGATTCTCCATGAGATACAAGCGCTAGTGTACATTACATATATTTATGTGTTTTATTGACCTAAAGTCCGATATTGTATTTTATCAGTTATTTCTGTAGCCACTGTTATTGTCTACTGATCTTTACTGGAATTTTGAAAACTTTTAATAACATACTTTGAACTGTATTAGCTGTAGTGTTGGGCGCGAATATTCACATTTTTTATTTTTATCCTGAATATTGCAAGTTTGCGAATTCTCGAATATTGTTGCGAATATATTTACTTTGTGGTCATGGCTCCAAGAGCCTAGAGTGGGACCTGTACAAACTGTATAATACTGACCGTACTTACCGACCTGGAAACAGGAGACCATCTAGAGGACCTAAGAGGGAAAACTAGCGGATGAGGTGTGCCCAATTACCGCGACCGTGGGTATGCCTGATAGAGGGCATACCCTAGTGGGAATTATGAGAAATGAGGGAGGGCTGGGTGGGTGACGCCAACGTAACACACGCCCCCAGATGTGGGAGAGGGGTGATTATATACCCCACGCCACTCCCACAAATAAAGCCAATTAGGCTTAACACTTGTGGTCATGGCTCCAAGAGCCTAGAGTGGGACCTGTACAAACTGTATAATACTGACCGTACTTACCGACCTGGAAACAGGAGACCATCTGGAGGACCTAAGAGGGAAAACTAGCGGATGAGGTGTGCCCAATTACCGCGACCGTGGGTATGCCTGATAGAGGGCAAAGAGTCGGAGGTAGGGTACAACTGAGTTTTATTTGAATTTACAGAGCCAACACTTTAAACACCCCCGCCATCTCGGTGGACGGGTCAGGGACGTAGCGCTCGAAACAGCCAGAATTCCAGCGCCCCAACTTCTTGATGACGTGTGCAGGGGCATTGTGTTTAGACGCTGCAGAGGCTGCTCCGATCCTAAACGAGTGACCTGAAATGCCACTAGGCTCGTGTCCCAGGACTCTGATAAGGGACCGCACGTGTTTGGTGAACTGTGAAGAGGAGAGTGCTGACCCATTGACTGGCAGAAGAGGGCTGTGCGCTGGCTGTCCAGGGAACGTGGAAAGGAGTTGTGTGAGGGCCAGGACCGGACACCATTGGTGAAAAGTGGGGAAATAGCGTATGGTGGCTCCCCATCTACAGGTTTTGGTGGAAGACAGAGTGAGTGCAAACCCTGCCCCGTGCGGTGATAGTTGGCTCAGGAGAAGACCCCGTGACCTTCGACCGCAGCGTGTGAACTCCCCCGGCCTCAAGAATCCGTAGAAGGCCAAGTAGATCGCTGCTTTGATGACAGTGCTGAGTCTGGGACCAAACGGGTGAGTGTCCAGGAGTGAGGACATGGATCGGAAAAGGTCGCCAGTGACTGGTGCCCGGGAGGGTGGTTTGGGACGTGACAGGACAAGGATGCCTTTGAGTGCCGCCTTAATAGGGTTAGTGGACAGTAGAGAAAGTGCGTCGGGATGTGAGAAGGATCTATGGTGTTGTAACCCTGCTAAGTGAAGCTTGATGGTGTTGTGGGAGAGGTGAAGAGAAGAATGGCAGAAACCGACATAAGCAAGAGAGGAACGAACCGAAATTGTGGCAGGGAGACCTTGTTTGTGCATGAACGTGGAAAAAGAGGCTAGAGCTGCGTCATACGCCCGTTTGGTGCTGGGTGCAAGGGACTGTCTGATTAAAGAATTTGCCACTGTGATGAAGTCTGTTAGTCCATCTGGAGATACTGTGTTGAAGGAACTGGGACCCCGACGATGTCTGCTTCTTGGTGTACCTGAAAGAACAACTTCATGTTACCTCGTGACAGAGCGTCAGCTGCTGTGTTTTTAGTACCCTCAATGTGCTCAACACAAAAGTGAAAATTGTGCTGAAGAGCGATCAAGACAAACTTCGTGACAAAACGCATGATATGCGGGGACTTAGAACGCCCTTTCCTTAAGATGTCTACTGTGGCCATGTTATCGCATCTGAAGCGGACAGTGTAGTTGACCCACGAATCACCCCATACGGCAGCGGCTGCTACTATTGGATAGATCTCAAATAAGGCCGAAGTTTCGTGAAAATTCGGGATAAGCAGTATGTCCTGAGGCCAAGGACTGGCCAGCCAGTGTGCGCCATGGAGAGCGGCGAAACCGACGGCTGAGGCGTCAGAAACCACGGAGGGGGATGTTTCCGTGGCTGAGGGGACAAAGAGCGAGATTCCGTTCCAGTTATTCAGGAAGTGACCCCACATGGCCAGGTCTGACATTGCCTCGCTGTCAATTCGAATGACATGCCTCTGCCCGGAAACTGAAGGAAGTAAGTCCAGGAGTCTGGATATGAATGACCTACCTTGCGGAATGATCCTCATCGCAAAGGCCATCATGCCTAGGAGGCTTTGGAGCTCCACCCTGGATACTGTGTGGCACTTTGTAATTTTTTGGATGACCTCACGGATCCTAGCCAGTTTCTCCTGGGGAAGCCTGGCTTGCATTTCCTCTGTGTCTAAGATGATGCCTAGGAAGGTGAGCTGAGTGGACGGGCCTTCGGTCTTATGGGGTGCGATTGGGACCCCAACTTCCTTGAACAGCCTCAGCAGTGACCTGAGATTAGAGGGACTGTGACCAGGGTGTTCCAGCAACAGGAAGTCGTCCAGATAGTGGATAGTGTAGTGACAGTTGGAGACATGTTGTAAGGCCCAGTGTAAGGCCGTGGCTAGTTGATCAAAAAGCCAGGGGCTGCTTTTGGCTCCAAAGGTGAGTTTAGTGGCAAAGTAATACTTGCCTGCCCATTTTACACCATGCCACTGCCACAGGTCTTGCTTGATGGGGAGAAGTTTGAAGGCGTCGGTAATGTCAGCTTTGGAGAGCCACGTGCCCCTGCCCAGCTGTAGTATGGCCTGTATGGCTTGATCGATAGTGGAATATTTCATACTGAACTGATCGGAAGGGATCAGTGCATTGATGCTAGGGATGTTAGAAGAGTAAGGCGCGGAGAGGTCATAGATTAACCTTCTTTTATTAGAAAACTTCCCAGTGGCTAGCCCCAACGGACTAACACTCCAGACAGAAAAAGGGGGTACATCAAAAGGGCCGATCATAAAGCCTTTCAGAAGTTCAGTTTGTATTAATTCTGACACCACCGTGGGTTCAGCGAGTGCTGACTGAAGGTTAAGGCATTCATACGTGCTTTGAGGCAACGCGACCAACCCTGTGTGAAAGCCTTCGCGAAACCCCCCAACTAGCCATCTGACCCAGCAGGGATCAGGGTGGCTGGCTAGAATGCGGGCCAGGGCGTCAACCCGCACCACGCCTAGTCACGCCTGGTTGCCTTTTTGAGAACAGATGGAGCTGGGGTGGGCCTGGAAACAGAGAAAACACACATGGAGAAGCTTGTAGTTGCTGTAGGTGCATGCAGAGAGGTTGAAATTGTTACATATCTGAGTCTTGCCCAGAAACCTGACCGGCCTACCTAGCCTGTCTAGAGCAGGAGAGTTCCTCTGACTGGGGCCTATGGAGATATTTTGGCTCCTGTTGGTGCTTGTATCCGCCTGATCTTTGCTCAGGGGGCACCAATTAGTGGTGTGTGCAGTGACCCCGCACCAGCTGCAGGAGGGGGCTTTTAGACCTGCGAAATGCTCGCAGTAAAGTTCAGTGTCAACGGCTCCCCAGTTGGTCGTGTAATTGAATTGCTCGAAAGAAGCAGCTGCCTTAGCAGCAAAAGATTTGTGGTACTCGTAGAAAGTGGACCCTCCGTGTTTGTACGCCATTTGTGCGATCTTGTGGAGGTACAAATCAAGTTCCTCCCTGCGACTGGGACTAACTGAGCAAATGACGTCTCTATATAGCCCAAAGGCTGTGACAAACTCGTTAATTGTTAGTTTCCTGTTAAGCCTGGCATCTTTGCTTTTGAAGGTGACAGCGAGATCGCCACAGGCAACGGTTTTGGTGTCATTGATGTCCGTGGTGGCTATCAGCAGAAGAGCCAAGTTGACATTCTTGCCCTCCAGAATGTCTTTTTTAATTGCTGCCGGGACAAAGTGTGCGGGTGTAACATTCGGGGGAGGCTGAAGCATACCTGAAGGCGGAGCCTGAGAGGTAGAAGCAACAGGAACAGCGGGGCCTGGGGCTGTGTCCGTGACCCTGGCGCGTTCCATGTCCTCTAGTCTATCCTGTAGCCCGGACACTGATGTGAGCACCTGGCTCATCATGGTGTGGAGCTGCGAAAGTGAAGCACTGGACGCTTGGTCCGATGCTGCTGCCTGCCTCGCCGGGGGGGCCCGGTCTGTGCCCAGCAGGTTGAACAGCTCCCCTTTCTTGGCTGAGGCCGGAAAGGGGGTGCCCCTCCTCCTGAGTTCCTGCATCAGTTTGGGGATTGTCCAGGTACGGTAGGAGGACATGCTACCCCGGTCCGAAGCTCTTGCTGGGGTCTCGGGGACGGAGAGGGTGTCCTCAATGTCAGAGGGTTGCGACATGCTGCGTCGGAACCTGTCCGGGCCAGTAACGGGTGCCGGTAGACAAAGTTGGATGCTAGTGAGAACAGGGATGGTACCTGAACAACTCTGGCTGCTATCTTGTAACACTGACCTGCTGTATCCTGAGTTGTGGGAATAGAGGGAGCCTGAATAGGCACGATCCGGCTCACGGCTGAGGGGATACACAGAGACAGACAACAAATAAGTGAAAATGGGTGGCAGCTGAGTGCCTGACGTGATGAGTGCGTGATGTGGTGGGCTAAAAATGAGTTTCCCCCTATATATATATATATATATATATATATATTTTTTTTTTTTTTTCTCTTGGGGTGTGTCAGATAACGGATGACCCAGTGTTCGTGTGTGTCGAGTTGCGTTGTGCTGAAGCAAGTCAGGAACAACGGGCTACACCAAGGCCCCCACTGACGCGAACGGCCCAGGCTGAACGGGGGTGTCGGCCGCCCGAGGCCCTGGGCCGCGTCAGCGGCGGGTCCAGCGCGTGAAATGTGTTGGCCAAAATGATTGAATGTCGTGCAGAAGTGAGAACTGATGGCTATGTTAGAAGAAGTGAAATCAGTATATGCGTTTTTTTTTTTTTTTTTTTTTTATATATACCTCGAGCTGAAAGCTGAGAGGCGAAGCCACTTGTGGGGCTTAGGAATGACAGTGGAACCTGAAGGGTAAGACAAATACTAGAGTCATTAATGATGAGGGACAGCATGTGCCTGGCCATAGGGCTGGTTCCCCCCTTTTTTTTTTTTTTCTTTTTTTTTTTAGAAGGAAGGGGGGGGGGCAGGTGTGACATGGTGGTCGAACCTGGGTGATGCCGAAGCTCACGGCCCGACAGCCCAGACCCCGGGCGCCTCCCCCCTTCGCGGCACCCGACCATGCATAAGCACGCCGGGAGCTAGCAGGAAAGGGGGGAGAGCGCCCGGACCCGACTGTGGGATGGCACCCTGCGAACGTCCCGGCCGGCCCCCATGATAGGGATGGTGTGGCTCCGGGGAGTGGCGCCGCCCCCCTCAACGGCGGGGCCCCGTCCCCGCAGCCCGTGTCACCGCAGAGCTGGGTGCAGGAACGGAGCCCCCCCCGTGGCGACGCGGCGCTGGGTGATGACGCGGGACGCCGGGACGCGAAGCCCCGCCCCCCCCCCCCCCGGCCGCCTCGCGGCGTCGGCCGGAGTGGGGAGCGGGCCCCGGGCCCGGCGAGCACGCGTACTCTCACCCTCTGTATTGTGGGAAGGAGTGACCGGAAGCGACGCCGACCGCCGGGGCGGATGGGGACCCCGCCCCCCGCAGCCCCGCGCCGCAATCTGGAGCGTGGGACGGGATCCCCGAGCCCGGCAGCAGGCGCAACTCCACTCCCTCGGGACCGGGAACCGGGCGGGCCAGGTGAGCGGTGGGGGAACACGGGAAGGGGAAAACATGCAAGAAAAAACGGGGTACAAAAACCCTGGGGGAGCGCGAGGAGGCAAGCGACCCAGCTGGGGGTGAGCCTGCTCCGGCACTACGAACCCGGGCTGAACAACATAGAGCCACACTGGCACTTACCTAACCAACCTCTGCGAGGACGGGGGATAGAACCGTTACACACTACCAACGACACTCCAGGGGGGGGGGACGTATGCACTAACACGGTAGACTACTAGAGAACTACCGCCAACGTAACACACGCCCCCAGATGTGGGAGAGGGGTGATTATATACCCCACGCCACTCCCACAAATAAAGCCAATTAGGCTTAACACATATATTCGAAATTACGAATATTCACTTTTTTCCGCATCTGCGCATATTCCTTTTCACTTGTGGTTCAATTAGAATGATGCAAATACACTTGTCAGAGGTTATCAACAATATCCCTAGCAACCAATAGTAAAGTTTCCCACCCTCTCACTGTTTTCTTCCTCGAATATGCGAATATGTGAATATTCACATATGCAAATATGCAAATATGTGAATATTCGCATATGTGAATATGCAAATATAACGAATATGCGAAATTTGTGAATATAGAATGATTATCCGTCTATATACTCACGAAATATCGTGAATTCGAATATGGGCAATGCTGCTCTTCACTTATTAGGTGCTCTATTGGTACAGCCTGCCTGTGCAGGACATTGTCAGTAAATCTGTTACGACCAGCGCCAAGGCTTAGCAAGGGTCTCTGGCTGCTGTGACAACCAGACAACACCCTGCGATGCAGGGATGCAGCGCAAAACTAAACTAACTAAACTAAACGTAAATACCTTGATCAATACTGATTTTGGCATTTAAATAACCAGCATTAGAGTGATCTCTGATGTCAGTTATTACCAGCAGGTGTAATCTGCAGATAGAAGCCGGCCCCTGCAGGGTGTGGAGCAGGTTCTGCCCCCGAGCTGCTTAATACTCACTCAGCACCCTGTCATGTTGGGCGTAATTTGTTCTGTTACTAAGGGGTTAAAATAGACATATCACAACATGTAGATTTCAAAACATGCATTTAACATCTACATTGAAAAAGTAATTTTGTAATTTTGCTTTTGCTGTTTAGATTTACTGGGGGAAAAAAAGGTCAAATCTAACTTCAAACGCATAGTGGTGACATAATAACTGGCATGGCTTTAGACCAGTAGTTTTCAACCTGCGGACCTCCAGATGTTGCAAAACTACAACTCCCAGCATGCCCGGACAGCCGTTGGCTGTCCGGGCATGCTGGGAGTTGTAGTTTTGCAACGTCTGGAGGTCCGCAGGTTGAAGACCACTGCTTTAGACCTTATCCTGTCTCTTCCAGCATGTGCAATAAAAAAGTAACAAATATCATTTTAGTATCAAAACTATTTAGATGTCTGAATAAAGATTGAGTCAGGTCTCAAAAAGCAAAGCAGGATAAGGCAATATAACAGCTGAAGTATAAAAAGTATAACACAATCACCAGAAAAGGTGAAGTGAGGTAACAATTTAATAGTGAAATAATGAAACAGACGCAGAAAATAGGAACATAAATAAACACAGTGAGGCTCAACATAGTGTACAGTTCAGGGGAGGACATGAGAGTAGGCTGAGACCGTATGTCTACTGGATAGAAATCAGACTAAACTAAGAAGTAGTATGCAGGCGCATCATAAGAGAACATTGGGTTGGAAAGGGGTTAATGTAGCAGCTTGCAGGGAACCTTGCAGACATATGAATAGATAAACATTGTAGTACATGGTTTTTTTTAACAGTTTTTCTGTCTCTTAAATGCAGGAGGTTAGCACACACTTGTAGGAGTTGTGTCATCCTCTGCTCCTTCCCCTCTGCCAAAGCACCTGAGGCAAAAATGCACTCACTAAACTGGTTGTGGTCCTTGACTTTGAATATGTCATGGACTCCCAGCTCGCAAGCAAAATGAATAAAACCAAAGAACAGAAAATAAACACACAAAACATTGTAATCAGGTGTCAAATAGTCACAATTTTATTTAAAATGACAAATGACACTGAAAAAAGCAAAAAACCCTGACTCACAAAGAGTCACCCTTCCAGTACTCAGGCGAGAAAAAAGGGAGGGTTGGGCTTAGAGGGTAATGCCAATATGTAAGTAGCGCAGTTTAAGAATTTGCACATTTACCTAAATACACGGACCACAGCATGACAACAACAAACAACACCGTAACAAAAACAGACAACACCATAACAAAAACAGACAACACCATAACAAAAACAGACAACACCATAACAAAAACAGACAACAGCAAAACAGAAACATACAACTCATGACAAAAATAGACAACACATATACTGAACCGGATGTGAGAGAAATCTGGCCGCAATATCCCTCTCCATATTGATGGCTAGGAAGAGGTTTCTTTTCTCCCTTACATATGCAGGTCCACTTCTCAAGTAGGTGATTATAGGGTTAATGTGGTTGTCTAAATCAGACAACTCTTTCCCTGCTAGAAACTCCAAATTACATCAAGGGGGGGGGGGGGGGTAGAGTAATGTAGTCAAGCTCAAGATCCAAAGGTGCATCCAAGATGGCACTGATAATAGCAGCGTGCCCTTGTTTTATAAAACCTTCCTTTGTGACATAAGCTGTGGTCCTTATAGTTACCATGGTTACTGCAGGTGTCTCCAGTGATCTGAAGTATTAACTTTAATGACTGTTGATGCCCATTACTACAGAGGCCATTAAACGCACGTGTTACCAAGCAAGCACCTTATTGTTAGAGTTTCCCAAAGAAATTACAGATACATGCCCAGGTTTTTGTAGATGTGATGGGCACCTTTTAAGGTCCTAATATTGGGCTTTGAACTAGTACTAGAACAGGGAGATTCCTTGTCAAATCATAGAACAGAGAATTGCATTGTGACTAGTTCCCCCTCTAATACTAGTGCATATGAGGCCGAAGGTTTAGGAGGAGGGGGCTGAGTTTAGGATCCATGGGGGCCTATACAGTGAGAGTGGTCATTTTCTTAGAAGGGAACTCTTAGTTACCATCAATACATAATGGACAGGGTTACAGCACCAACTGTGGTAGGAATAGTACCTGCTGTTGTTCACAAGGTGGCACCAGGCAGCTGTACTTCACTTAGTTAGGGTCACCAGATCTGGCTAGGAAATGTAAAAACTGGGTGCTCCTGTATCCCAGCCGGACCCGGCCCGTATCTCATTCATTTGAATGAGCCAACCAAAGTCAGATAGTGACTCCCATTGGCTCATTTTTGTCCCATATGCGGTTTTCTGACCGGACTGAAAACCAGAGTCACTATCTCCCAGCTGAGACAAGGGAAATGCCCAGTTTTTACATTTCCCAGCCGGATTCAATGACTGTAACAGCAAAACGTGGTGTGAATGCAGCCTTACTGACTGTTCATGCTGGGACAGAAACAGTGTATCATCAGGGCTGGTGTGGTGAGGGTGTCATGTGGGCAAATGGAATTACCCTGGGGAAGATTGCACTAACCCCTTGTGTTTTTGACGCCAGGGCGTGGTTTAACCTCTTCACCACCCAAAGGTATACCGCTGGATCCTGGGCTAGGCACGGGGGCAATAATGACTCCACTGCCAACAACAGCAGCTTTACTGAGTTAGACAGGTGTAATAGTCTTAACAGCTTAGCCAGGCCCAAGGAGGTGACCAGTGACTTCAGAGACTTTAGGACTCGCTGGGACTTGAACAACTTGATGCAGGGCCACACTGACTTGACACAGATTAATCTTGGAGTAAGGACGGACTTCTGAAGAATGCCGGCTTTAGATGGTGCAGATCACAGACATGCCAAACGGTAAGTAGAGTGTAAGGGTAGTTTATTCTCCCAACATACCACGTGTTTCACTGCCACAGCAGCTTCATTTTATGCCTGATGAAGCTGCTGTGGCAGTGAAACGCGTTGCATGTTGGAAGAATAAACTACCCTTACACTCTACTTACCGTTTGGCATGTCTGTGATCTGCGCCATCTAAAGCCGGCATTCTTCAGAAGTCCGTCCTTACTCCAATTCTTTCCAGCTGGCTGGCTGTGGCCACCCTATGCGCTCACCATTGTTGTGTATGTGGGTACACAACAAAATCAGGTGAGCCTCTCCTGCTATATTGACCTTATACCCAACAGGTCTCTCTTTTATTACACCATGGAGCGCTGTATCTTTTATCTTTTTTACAGATTAATCTTGACTGACTTGACTGAGATTGACTAGACAGATTTCAACCCGTTTGTATGTGGTAGCCCTTGGGGGGTGTATGGTAGGATGGTAGGGATGGTAGGATGTTGGTATATGAGAAGTTAATATTAACCCAGTCACTCGTGACGCCAGGGTGAGGGCTGATATGCTGAATCTATGTTCCGGCCTATCGCCGCCCTTCCCAGAAGCGATAGGTGCAATGAAATGACTGAAGGTCCACAAGCAGATTTAACTTGAACTTCAATAACTTTACTGCAGTGCTTGCAATATCCAATATGTAATAACAGTCTCTTAATACAGTTCTTTGGTTGCTTAGCGATTGATAGAAGTTGCAGACCTTGCATAAGACCTATAGTCTCTGAATTTAGGGATTGATGTGCAGATCCGTCCGGATTTAGGGGAAATATTGAGTCCGGTAATGCTGCAGAGTGCTTAGGGGATGACACACTCTATAATTTATATCGTTCGGCCGTCGCCGCAAGGCTCAGGCCTAACTCACTGCAACAACTGCAATATAGGTCCTTCTCTGAAGAAAGCCAGGCGCAAGAGAAAATAAGACGGCCGCCGCTCCCTTATATGGGCAGGGGGCGTGACGATGTTGATTGGTCCGAACGTCTGCCACTCACTTTACATGGTGAGATGGGATTGCTTACGTCACAGGCTCTATGTACACTGTAGAACCAGAACGAGGCTACAGATACCAGAACGAGGCCTGGAACGCATCCAGAGTGAGGCTTGGAATGCATCACATGACCCGAAGGCCCTGCAATGCCACAGAAACAAGCAATTAACCATTTACATACTGAAATAACACTATATACATTATTTTATAGATAAATTAGTAATCTATACACTATAATGGAGACGACTAGGGGCGAACTGACCAATAAAGACTACTAAGTCCTAGGGACTCTGGCTATGGGGACCCACAGATAAATAAGTACCGTGTGAAATGCGGTACTGGGAAACCACATGTAGCTTACCAGGTTTTGACATTCACCTGTGGAGCAGTGGACTTTTGGATGCTCTATGCTTCAGGCCACTGAACGGAATCTGCCTGACAGGGCAGCAAGTGTACAGGGGTGCAACTCCAGTCCTGGGCCACCACACTGGAGTCCTGCAGGAACACATAGGAATTATCAGGAAAATTTATCACGACCTGGGCTGAGGAAAAGTTGACCAGTTGCCCATAGCAATTAATCAGATTGCTACTTTTACTTTTCAGAGGCCTTTCCAAAAGTGAAAGCAGCAATCTGATTGGTTGCTATGGGCAACTGGTCAACTTTTCATCTGCACAAATTTTTAAATCTTCCCCATTGATGTTTCTGCATTATTTGCTCTGCTTTCCTGTGAGTCTGTGTTATCAGGTACAGGATGTCTCCATCATGGCTTCTCCTCCTGGTCACTGTTCCATATGGTCACCTTGTCACAAGTCTCTACAGTGCTCTCCAGTAAAACTACAATCTCCATGTGATGGAAGAACACTGCTCTATAGCAGCTTTTATGATGCAGTATAATACAAGATTGCAAATATGCTTTACTTCGCCTTCCCCAAGCTTTTCCCTTCCTTACCTCTCCCCACTTTACTGCATTACCTCCTGACCTTTGTCATTCCTTATAAAAAGTTGCATGTTTCATTTCCTTCTCTTTCCCTGTGCTTTCCCTCTTTACTGAATTACCTCCTTACATTAGTAACTGCATATACAAGGTTGCATATGTTTTATCTAAATTTTCCCCATGCTTTACCCTTCCTTACCTCTCCCCGCTTTCCTGCTTTACCTCCTGACATCTGTAAATAATTATACAAGGCTGCACATATGCTTTACCCTCCTTTACATGCTTTAACTGACAATACATTGGAATAAGATGGTCTAAATTCATTAAGTAGAGGCATGTGTCAATGATTAAAGGGGTTATCCACCATAAGGTGATTTTAGTATGTGCCTGGCAGACAGTAATGGACATGCTTAGGAAGGATCTGCACTTGTCTTGGGGCTAAATGGCTAGGTTGTTAGATTACCATAATACTATGTCTAGTTTTTTGTGAACTGGTATTCCCTGTTTGACTTTTCTTTTTTTTATTACAAATCCCATAATTCTATTTTCCTCCCTCCCACCCCACCCATTGAAACATAAATGAGCTGCATCCATTCAAAAGACCTGTGGTTTTCAATCAGGGTGTCTACAGCTGTTGCATTAGTTGCAAATTGATCTCTCTCCCACCAAGTGATCCCTCCACCCATTGAAGCAGACAGGCTCTCTGTCATCAGATGACTAGTGAGTCAGGTCTCGGCCGCATTGCAACCTGGCAAAAATCTGAGACAACAGTCATTTTGTATGCTGTTAAAATAAATATTGTAGTGAAAATCACAGAAGAATTGTGAGAAAACCGTCACACACAGGTACAGACACTATATTATGAACTACACTAACTTTACAGCCCTAGTAGCATAGTGAAATAAAAAAATTCCTGGAATACCCCTTTAATGCTCTACATTACTGTATTCCCCAACCTGTGGTTTACCAACTGGTGCAAAACTACAACCCCTATCAAGCTGTGAGTTACAGTTGTAACTAGGGATGTCCCGATACCGATACTTGTATTGGTTTCGGGACCGATACTGAACATTTTCAAGAGTACTTGTACTCATACAAAAGTTCCCGACATTGTGGAGGTATGGTAGTCTCGCCACACTCTCCATGCGGTTTGAAAAGTGGCTGGTTCGAATGTCTGTTTGAGCCACCCACTCTCTAATCTGCTCACTAGCCACAGGATACTTGTTCCGGCTGAGGCCTGCCTCAGGAGCGGTGCATGGCCTCTGCCCTGGCGCAGGTGGAGTGGCATCACTCCTCCTGCACCAGAGCAGAGGGCGAAGGATGCAGGAGGTTAGTATAAGTTTTTTTTTTTTTTGTTTTAGTCCCTTCTCCCTGTCACCCAGCTTTTCCAGTCTTCTGAAGAGACTGAATGTCAGGAGACTGTGAAAACTGGGTGAAAACTGGGTGAGTATGGTGCCTGTAACATAGCTTTCCCAGTCCCCTGACATGAAGTCCCTTCTAGAGACTAGGAAAGTTGGGTGACAGGCAGTACACAGTACTTTTCCAGCTTTTAAAGGGGTATTTACATCTCAGCATGTTATTCCCTAGCCATAGCATAGGGGGTAATACACTGATCCATGCGGCTCAAACCGCAGGGACATCTAAGGACACAAGGAGTGGCTAATGCTCCATTTGCTCTCTTTGGTGACACTGAACGTTTCCGAGTTCAAAGATCAGAAGTTTTCGGCTGCTCCATAAAGAATAAATGGAGCGGTTCCTGCAGAACACTGTGTGCCATTCATTCTGGGGAGAATTATATCCCCACTCTCTGCATTGGCTGAGGTCTCAGTGGTCCGCTTCTTACCGATCAGCAGGTTATCCCCTATCTAATGGATAGGCAGGTAATCTCCCTGTCCCACCACCCACATACTAAAATAACGCAAACCTGTCACCCAGCTTTTCCAATCTACTGTAGGGACTATATGTCAGGAGCCTGGGAAAGCTGGGTGACAGACAGTGAAAAGAGCCCTGTGGGGAGTCAAAAAGTTTAAATAAAATAAAAAAAATGCTTATTTTTATATATAAAAAAGCCCTTTCCCCTATTAAAAACTAAAAACACACCCTTTTTCCCATGGAAAAAAAAATTGTCACATGTCCTTTAAAAAAAAAAAGTATCGGCAATTGGTATCCGGGAGTACTTAAAAAAAGTATTGGTACTCGTACTCCGTCTTAAAACAATGGTATCAGGACATCCCTAGTTGTAACTAAATGCTCACAGGCTGTGAAGCAATGCTGAACTATCACTGCATAAGAACACCTTTGAGGAACCTGGAAAAGCTAGGACACCTGCTGGTGCTATAATAGGAACAATAGTTTATTTTGCTACTCCAAGGCTAATGGATAGGTGACATGAACAGGGCTTGTGTCACGATCACACCCTATCGGTCCAACCAAGACGCTAGAGAGAGTGTGATGGTGCAAGGGTTAAAGCCGCCAGACCTCTGGGTATCCACTACAAGTCCCAGCAAGTCACCAAATTAACCCTTAGATAAACGTGTTTTACCAGAGCCTCCTTCAGAAAGGTGAGCTCATATATTTAGAGATCAAAGACCAGAGCTGATTAATTAAATATTCAATCTGATAAAAGGTATCACAGTGCTGACTATATAAAAATACAGAAACAAATGACATACAGTTACAAAAATATATAAAAGAGTTTTGCAAGGCAAGTTCAGAAAACAAAAGATGAAGTTCTTACAGCATGATGGTATCAGTCCATGAGAGAGTCAGAGTCCAGCTCTTGTCAGCTTGTTGCCCAGCATTGAACACCCTGAGTCTAGCATTGTTAAATATTATATATCTCCTTTTTGGAGGGAGACTCCATTCCCCCCTCCCCTCTGATCCCGCCAGGGGGGCATCTCTCTGCCTGGCCCTCTTATCTGGTTGATTATATGATGGGACCAGAATGCATGACTTCAAAGGAGATGTAAACACACAGCCAGACCCCCCCCCCCCAATAAAATGCAATACACAAAAAACACAGGATATACCGTCTGAATGACCCCTCACCCCCCAGGTCTTAGTTTATACATAGATGCAATTATAAAACACATGTATGTTTCCATAATCAAGCCTAGGGCCTGACAGCTTGAGTCCAGCAGTAATGCATAGGAATGGAATTGCTGCACTCTTTCCACAGCATTAATAATGTTTCAATACTGTCCCGGGACTGCCCCTACATGTCCCTCATTTAACTGTAGAGATGTCCTTATGATACACTTAAATGGAGCGCTGAGTTGAGAGTTTGACAGATTAAAGAGCCATTGGCTCCTCACCCTGTCAATCACTCTGGTGGCTGCCTACAGAAAGATGCTGCAGCCACAAGAGGCCAAGTGTTCAAGCAAATATAGAAAATAATGTAATATACCTTATCAGACAAAAATGCTTTTTTTCCTTTTGACTATAGCGGGAATAAGGCCTTCACATGTATGAGGGGAACAGGGCCTGAAGAGACACTAAATGTCAAATGGGTAATCCATAGGCACTGATTTCAATGCCCATTTTTCCATTTATTTCCCCTTGTTCTGTTCATTGCCCCTATTCAGCCCAATTGCCATCTTTGACTGTTAAGGCCAGGTTCACTCCTCAGAATTTCTGGCCGGACAAAATCAGGCTGGAGATTTTAAGTGCAGCCTGATTCAGTGGGTGTTAGGACCACACGGACATTGCTGTCCCCATAGATGGCAATGTAATGTCTGCAGTGCGGATTCCGTCTGAAGAATTATTCCGTTCTTTTTGGTGAATAAATGAATATAGGCAGAAAATGAAAATAAAAGTGTTATATTTAAATCAAGATTCTCTATAAAACTGAGATAAAATTCACATATATATTGTCACCAAAACCAAAGAACCGTTTAGGCTCTGAGACACCCTGCACTGCACTCCAATATAATAATGTCACTTGCGCAAAAATGTTAGTAGATATACCGTGTAATCCCAGTCTCCGTTGGGTCTAACTTCTGTGCAGGGATAAAGTATAGATTGGTACACTGTGCCGCTCACCATCCATCATGTGTACCACAGGTAGGTCCGTCTGTGTAAATCTCCTGAGTTTGGATAGTTATATTTTTTCAATTATGCCATTTCCTGTGTGGGTTGAATAATGTTATATATAAAAGTTCAGACAATTCTACACAAGCTGATACCAAATATGTTTATTTATTTATTTTTTATTTTTTTTTGGAAAAATAAAAAAGAGGGTGACATACTGTATGTACTGCATTGATCCACAGGCAGGCTCTATCACTAGAAGAGTCTCAGCAGTCACAGAGGCCTCTGCTGCCAGGACATCAGATAGCCTCCCTACAAATGCACTGCCAACAATAGGCAAAACAGCTATTTAGGTGCCGCTGTCAGTTTTCCTTTATGCCTTTGCAGCATGTGATGAGACCCCCACTCCCAAGTAAAATTAATAAAACCAAAGAATAGAAAATAAACACAAGACACATGTAATCAGGTGTCAAATAGTCAAAATTTTATTAAAAATGGCAAACCCCGGAATTACGAAGTCCCCCTCCACTACTCAGGCAAGAAAAAAAAACCTCTGTGGAGGAGGAAATCTCGAGGGAGCCCCTCCCTCGGGCTTAGAGGGTAATGCCAATATGTAAAGTAGCACAGTTTAAGAATTTGTACATTTAACTCAAACAAACAACAGCATGACAACAGACAACACCAAAACAAATACAGACAACATGACAAAAACAGACAACACCATAACAAATACAGACAACAACATGACAAAAACAAATAACACATACACTAAACCAAATGTGAGAGAAATCTGGCTGTGATATCCTTCACCACAATGATGGCTAATGGAGTTAACCTATTAAGGACCAAGGACGTACGCGTATGTCCTAGCTCCCTCGCACTTAAGGACGTATGCGTACATCCGTGGGAATTTTGGTCCCCGCCACGCGCAAATGTCCAGGGGGTCATCAGACCCCCCCATGTCAGCTATCGACGCAAATCGCAAGTGAATTCACACTTGCGATTTGCGCCTATTCCGGGTCATACGGGTCTATGGTGACCCGGAATATAAGGGGGATCGCGGTTGTCTAAGACACCCACGATTCCCCTGAAGGGATAGGAGTGAGGTGGCAGGGGTGCCACCCCTCCTATCCCTGCTAGTGGGCGTCAAGACGCGACTACCAATAGCAGATCAGGGGCGGGGGGGTTAACTTTCGCTTCCCCCATCCTGCCCACCCACAATAGGCGGGGCAGAACGGGGAAATGACAGAGGACCGGGGACGAAGTCCACTTACCCATAGGCGATGGCAGCAGGCAGCGATCGGTGGTGGCAGCAGGGGGCAGAAAAGGACAGCTATGCGGCTCCCTGGTCCTACGGAAGCCGGTGAGTTGCCTAGCAACATCTGGAGTGGTCTCTATACTGTAGCCCTCCAGATGTTGCGAAACTATAACTCCCAGCATGCCCAGACAGCTGTTTGGGCATGCTGGGAGTTGTAGTTTTGCAACAGCTGGAGGGCTACAGTTTGGAGATCCCTTTGCAGTGATCTCTAAACTATGGCCCTCTAGATCTTGCAAAACTACAACTCCTAGCATGCCCAAACAGCTGTTTGCTCTCTGGGCATGCTGGGATTTGTAGTTTTGCAACATCTAGAGTGCCACAGTTTGGAGATCACTGTGCAGTGGTCTCTAAACTATAGCTCCCAGATGTTGCAAAACTGCAAATCCCAGCATGCCCAAACAGCAAACAGCTGTCTCAGCATGCTGGGAGTTGTAGTTGTGTACCTCCAGCTGTTGCATAACTACATCTCTCAGCATGCCCTTCGGCGATCAGTACATGCTGGGAGTTGTAGTTTTGCAACAGCTGGAGGCACACTGGTTGGAAAATACTGAGTTAGGTAACAGAACCTAACTGAAGGTTTTCCAACCAGTGTGCCTCCAGCTGTTTCAAAAGTACAACTCCCAGCATGCACGGTCTGTCAGTACATGCTGTGAGTTGTAGTTTTGAAACAGCTGGAGGTTTGCCCCTTCATGTGAATGTACAGGGTACATTCACACGGGTAGGTTTACAGTAAGTTTCCTGCTTCAAGTTTGGGCTGCGGCAAATTTTTCGCCGTAGCGCAAACTCCTAGCGGGAAACTCACCGTAACCCGCCAGTGCGAATGTACCCTAAAAACACTACACTACACTAACACATAATAAAGGGTAAAACACTACATATACACCCCCTTACACTGTCCCCCCCAATAAAAATGAAAAACGTATTGTACGGCAGTGTTTCCAAAACAGAGCCTCCAGCTGTTACAAAACAACAACTTCCAGCATTTCCGGACAGCCACTGACTGCCCAGGCATGCTGGGAGTTTAGCAACAGCTGTAGGCACCCTGTTTGGGAATCAGTGGCGTAGAATACCCCTAGGTCCACCCCTATTCAATCCCTAATTTAGTCCTCAAATGCGCATGGCGATCTCTCATTTCGGAGCCCTGTCCTATTTCAAGGAAACAGTTTAGGGCCACATATGGGGTATTTCCATACTCGGGAGAAATTGCACTACAAATTTTGGGGGGCTTTTTCTCCTTTCACCCCTTATGAAAAGGAAAAGTTGGGGTCTACACCAGCCTGTTAGTGTAAATTATTTTTTTTTTTTTATACTAACATGCTGATGTTGCCCCATACTTTATATTTTCACAAGTGGTAAAAGCAAAAAAAAAGACCCCCAAAATTTGTAATTTCTCCTGAGTACGGAAATACCTCAAATGTGGGCGTAAAATGCTCTGCGGACGCACAACAAGGCTCAGGAGTGAGAGCGCACTATGTACATTTGAGGCCTAAATTGGTAATTTGCACAGGGGTGGCTGATTTTACAGCAGTTCTAACAGGAATGCAAAAAAATAAATACCCACATATGACCCCATTTTGGAAACTACACCTCTCATGGAACGTAACAAGGGGTAAAGTCAGCCTTAACACCCCAAAGGTGTTTGAAGAATTTTCATTAAAGTTGGATGGGAAAATGAAAAAAAAAGAAATGTTTTCACTAAAATGCTGGTGTTACCCTAAATTGTTCATTTTCACAAGGGAAAATAGGAAAAAAGCCCCCCAAAATTTGTAACCCCATTTCTTCTGAGTAAGAAAATACCCCATATGTGGATGTAAAGTGCTCTGTGGGTGAACTACAATGCTCAGAAAAGAGGGAGCGCCATTGGGATTTTGGAGAGAGAATGTGTCTGGAATTGAAGGCCATGTGTGTTTACAAAGCCCCCATAGTGCCAGAACAATGGACCCCCCCCCCCCACATGTTACCCCATTTTGGAAACTACACCCCTCAGGTAATGTAATAACGGGTACAGTGAGCATTTGCGCCCCACAGGTGTCTGACAGATTTTTGGAACAGTCTTCTGTGATTGAAAATTAAATTGTTCATTTGCACAGCCCACTGTTCCAAAGATCTGTCAAACGCCAGTGGGGTGTAAATACTCACTGCACCCCTTATTAAATTCTGTGAGGGGTGTAGTTTCCAAAATGTGTTCTGGCACTATGGGGGCTTTGTAAACACACATGGCCCCTGACTCCCATTCCAAACAAATTCTTTCTCCAAAAGCTCAATGGCGCTCCTTCTCTTCTGAGCATTTTAGTACGCCACCAGAGCACTTGACGTCCACACATGGGGTATTTCCATACTCAGAAGAAATGGGGTTACAAATTTTGGGGGTCATTTACTCCTATTACCCCTTGTAAAAATGTAAAATTTTGGGGAAAAGCAGCATTTTAGTGAAAAAATAAATTCATTTACACATCCAACTTTAACGAAAAGTCATCAAATACCTGTGAAGTGTTAAGGCTCACTGTACCCCTTGTTACGTTCCAAAATAGTAAGCCATGTGTTTTTTTTGTTTTGTTTTTGCTGTCTTGGCACCATAGGGGCTTCCTAAATGTGACATGTCCCCAAAACCCATTTCAGAAAAACTCACTCTCCAAAATTGCTCCTTCCCTTCTGAGCCCTCTACTGCGCCCACCGAACACATATGAGGTATTTCCTTACTCGAGAGCAATTGGGTTACAAATTTTAGGAAGATTTCTTTCCTTTTACCCCTTGTAAAAATTCAAAAACTGGGTTTACAAGAACATGCGAGTGTAAAAAATGAAGATTTTGAATTTTCTCCTTCACTTTGCTGCTATTTCTGTGAAACACCTAAAGGGTTAACACAGGTACTGAATGTCATTTTGAATACTTTGGAGGGGTCTAGTTTTTATAATGGGGTCATTTATTGGGTATTTCTAATATGTAGGCCCTTCAAATCCACTTCAAAACTGAACTGGTCCCTGAAAAATTCAGATTTTGAAAATTTTGTAAAAAATTGGAAAATTGCTGCTGTACTTTGAAGCCCTTTGATGTCTTCCAAAGGTAAAAACATGTCAACTTTATGATGTAATCATAAATTAGTTATATTGTATATGTGAATCAATATATAATTTATTTGGAATGTCTATTTTCCTTATAAGCAGAGAGCTTCAAATTTATAAAAATGCAAAATTTTCAATTTTTTCATAAAATTTTAGAATTTTTCACCAAGAAATGATGCAAGTATCGATGAACTTTTACCACTAAGATAAAGTAGAATATGTCTCGAAAAAACTATCTCAGAATCAGAATGAAAGGTAAAAGCATCCCAGAGTTATTAATGCTTAAAGTGACAGTGGTCAGAAGTGCAAAAAACGCTCTGGTCCTTAAGGCCAAAATGGGCCTGGTCCTTAAGGGGTTAATGGAGATGTCTAAAGCAGACAACCCTTTTCCCTGCTAGAACCTCCAAATTACATCAAGGGTCGAGTAGAGTAAAGCAGTCAAGCTCAAGGTCCAAAGGTGCATCCAAGATGGCACTGATCATAGCAGCATGCCCTTGTTTTGTGGAACCTTCCTTTATGACATAAAGTTGCCATGGTTACTGCAGGTGCTCACAGTGATCTGAAGTATTAACCCTTTAATTACTGGCTATGTGCATTACTACAAAGGCCATTAAACACACTTGTTACCAAAAAAGCACCTTATAGTTAGAGTACCCCTAAGAACCCCTATTAAAAACACCTTTTGAGGTCCTACTGTTGGGTTGTAGCTAGCAGCCGAAAAGGGAGATTGCTTGAGAGTGGTCATTTTCTTAGAAGGGAACTCTTAGTTACCATCAATACAAAATGGATGGGTTTATAGCAGCAACTGTAATACCAATAGTACCCTCTGTGGTACACACAAGGTGACACCAGCTGTAACTCACTTACTGACTGTTCACACAGGAAATCTCAGACCCTGTAGTTCTGCTGAGAACATCTTAGCGCTAGCCAGCATCAGGACAATGGTGGGAATTTACTAAAACTCTCTATCTTTGCAATGTCTTTTAGACAGGTCATCTAAGTTTGTGCATGAATTAACTTTTTTGGCTCATGGTCTGTATTCAATTTAAGTCAATTTGGGTTTGTGCCAAAAACATGCCAAACTCTAAAAGGGTCTTAAAGCTTTTACACCAATTCTATTATAGCTTATAATGCGCCACCTTTATGCACCAAAAAAGCATCCAGTCAGCTTTGTAAATGTGGCTTTAATATAGATAATCATACCGTTCCTCCCTACCTACTTACTTGGATAATCCGTTCTTAACAGCGGCACCCAAATAGTCACCGGTCAGGGTGCTATAGGAAGGGTTAGACAAATTACATATGGAAACGCCAAGGACAGACTCAGGAACAGAAAGGGTTAAACAGGGTTAATGACCATCTCTGCGCCGAGCGGACCAGGTCGTCATTTGGGGATATTCCCAATGGTGCCTTGTTGGGACTGGAGGTGATGCTGGAGTAAGGGAAAGTAAGTCTTATATGTCTGCTTTATATGTCAGCCTGCCTGTCCTCAATGTCTGATTCAAGGAATTAAGGATTTGGACATTGTGATTCCTAATCAACTGTTCCTAAAGGAGATGAACATGTCCAGATATAGATGTCGCTCCCTACTAAAACAAACATGCATGTCCAGCTGATCTGACTGAGTATGTTTATGGGATGTCAGGAGGGATACTTGTTGTTTCATCAAACTTTGCATGGATCAGTAGTACAAGCAAATATAGAGCGAGCTCCCTTTTGCTCCGTGTGACCGCTCGCAGCTTTGGATTTTCCACCGGCAGTCACAGAGCTGATGCACAGGAGCCACAGCCAGGAGGCCATTTTGCAGTTGCACTGTGACTGCCAGCCATGCATTTGCAGAGTCAAATACACTGTGGATGCGCTGTGTGTGGCCCTACCCTTAAGAATATGTCCACAGAAAATCTACAGAATAATACAGTAGGATCAATGTAGCTGACATCAGATCCATAATGGATGTTGAAGATACTCTGCTGATTTGATGTAGATTTCCTACATTAACTCTAATGAGGAAAAGAACATTGTACATTGTTGAAGACTTTGCTGCAGAAATGCTGCGATACGGTGCAGTTTGCCACTGCAACTATACCCGTGGAAATGCTTGGAGTTTTCACCCAAGCTACATCTGCAGCATTTTTGTCCTGTGTGGACATACCCCTCAACAGTAAACAAAAAAGCTGAGCCAGAAGGAAAAGAACATGCTTCTCATTGCCACCTATTGGAGGTTGTATTCCTTTGAATCATGTTTGAATCTGAAAAGAGCCTTGAAACATGACTGAGGATGATATGCTAAACCAGAATATTTCCCAGAACAGAGAGATACTAAATCAGAATATTTCCCAGAACAGAGAGATGCTAAATCAGAATATTTCTCAGAACAGAGAGATCCCATCTGTAAAAAAAAATGTTTTCAGTATCAGTGAGGGGCAACCTCTTTTTCTTTGGGGGAGAGCTACTTTGAATACTGTTTTTTTTTTTGTAACAGGGCATTGTCTGACTTATACCCTATACCCTAGTTTGAATGTCCTCTTAAAGAGACACACTACCCCTCAGTCCTACAAACTGAAGCTGCAATACAAGTTCTAACAAGCAGCTATTAAAAGAGATAGGTACATTGTGCACTTACTGTATTTGAACCCACTGCCATCAATTCCTGACCCAGAAGGAGCTGTTTGGCTTACCAAAACCAGGAGGGGAACCAATACAGAAAAAAACTATAATACTGACCAAAATACTGTGTGCACATGGCCAAAGAGTTTGATGAGATGCACATAATAGGATCAATGCCCATATCTAAAATTAAATAAATTAAAGGACAACTGTAGTGCTAGACATTTATATATTACTGTGCCTGGGCCTCAAAAAATAAACAAAATAAGCTTTAACATACCTTCCTACGAGCCCCCGTTGGTCCAGTACCGGCCTCACGGTCCAGCGGTGCTAACCTCGTTCAACTTCCTGGGGATGGGGACGCCGCAGAGCCGTCGGCATATCACTGGCCGCAGCGATGTCCCGCCCTGGCCTGTGATAGGCTGAGCCCACATTAAGGAGCTCTGGACGGCTTTCTACATGACAGTGGGCTCAGCCTATCACCGGCTAATGCGGGACATCGCTGCGGCCGGTGATACGCCGACGGCTCTGTGGCGTTCCCGTCCTCAGGAAGTTGAACGAGGTTAGCACTGCCGGACGGTGAGGCTGGTACTGGACCAATGGGGGCTCGTAGGAAGGTTTGCTAAAGCTTATTTTGTTTATTTTTGATGCCCGGGCACAGTAATATATAAATGTCTAGCACTATAGTTGTCCTTTAAAATTGAAAACGTCCAAATTCCATACTTATGGATGTATTAGACAAAACTACAGTCGCCAATTCTTTATGTCAAACCTTAGCTTTAACCTCCACAATACTGTTTTCTTTAGTCTCCTTTTAAACATAATTGTGCAGTAATTCTCATTAGTCAATGCTTGAGGTTTGTGAAAGCTTTTGATAGAAAATGGAATGAACTAATTTGAACCATGAGATTATATAAATAGATTGGTATCTGTCTCTCGGAAAGAGCTGACATTCCAGCCAGGATGGTAAAGAAAACTTCAGAAAGGCTTCATTGCAGCTGGCCTGTTATCATGGCTGATAAACATGAGACATCCACATGATTTGCAAAGCAAATACACAAGGTTGAAGAGTGATGTCAGACGGTAAAGCAGCTCTCAGCACTTCAAGAGAGCATTCACTAGAATAGGCTGAAATATTTGACTCAGGCATTCTCCTGTGGGTTTCTATGTATAAATAAAATGTATGAACATTTTAGACTTGTTAGCTTTTGGGTAGCATATTGGCCAGTTGTCTAGGGGCTCTGTTGTTCAGGTGCAACCTACATTTACCCCTTCACTCCCCCTACATTACCTATTAATGCTTAAAGAAGGTGCCTCTTCTGCTCTTTGCCTCAGAAACACTGTGGCATTAAGCACAGACAATGCTGGACCCAGGAAAGGTAAGTATGAATTTATTTGTTTACTCTAAAAAAATCTTTTTTTTCTTTTGGACTACTGGACTACTTTGTGTCAAGAAAGATTTTTCTTATTCATTAATATTTTCACTGCTACTGGCAAAGTTGCACAGTGTGCCTGCCATAAGTTGCCTTGAGGCTTGCAATAAGCCCCAGCACAGTAATGAACGTCATTACTACTAAGCCATTAGACAACTCGTCTACCAAGCTAAAAAGAAGTAGCGATAAAACACATACAATGGTGAAAAATACCTAAACATAAAAATAAAAAATAAAACACACACCCAATTTTTGTAGAATAAAAAAAAAATTCTTCTTTCTTGGTGCAAAGTAGTCTGATCTTCTTGTAAAGACAAATAATAATAATAATATTTAATGATAATCTCAATTTAAAAAAAAAATCGTAGTCCAGAATTATCTGATCAAAATTGTATTGAAAATTGGTCTTTTAAAAAAAAATAATAATAATTTTGCATAATATTTGAAGGACTTAAAATCCATCACACAAAATCTTTACAAATAGGTGGTCATTTGCTGCCCACACAGGGGATGTTAGTTGTCATCCAGATCCCAGAACCACAAGTCTACCTAAGGCTACGTTTCCACTTGGTTTTTTTTTCTGGCAGTTTTTGGAAAACTGCCACTGCAGTTTTTGAGCCAGATTCAGAAGTGGATCCATAAGGGAGGAGAAGTGTAAGTCCTTCCTTTATATGTCCTATTCCTTTTGAATACACTTCTAGCTTTGGCTCAAAAACTACAGTGGCAGTTTTCCAAAAACTGCCAGAAAAAAAACCAAGTGGAAACTTAGCCTAACACTGCTGAATACTTTTCGGTCTAGCTCCTTAAGGACTCAGGACGTACCGGTACGTCCTGAGCCCAGCTCCCGGTGTTTAAAACGGGGTCACGCCGTGACCCCGCATCACACCGTGTCGGTCCCGGCTGCTAATCATAGCCGAGACCCTGGGCTAACAGCGCGTGGCACCGATCGTTGTGCCGCGCGCTGTTAACCCTTCAGACGCGGCGATCAAAGTTGACCGCCGCGTCTGAAAGTGAAACTAAACGCTTCCCGGCAGCTCAGTCGGGCTGATCGGGACATCGCGATAAAATCGCGATGTTCCAATCAGCTTGGACGCAGGCGGAGGTCTCCTTACCTGTGTCCGCGGCGTCCGATCGGGGATTGATTCCTCTAAGCCTGAGCTACAGGCTTGAGCAATCGAGCCCCTATCTCGCTGATCCATGTAGAGCTATGGCTCTGCAGGGATCAGCATAGTAGATCAGTGTGTGCAGTGCTATAGCCCCCTATGGGAGCTATAGCACTGCAAAATAAAAGTTAAAAAAAAGTTAAAAAAGGTCATTTAACCCCTTCCCTAATAAAAGTTTGAATCACCCCCCTTTTCCCATAAAAAAAAACTGTGTAAATAAAAATAAACATATGTGGTATCGCCGCGTGTGTAAATGTCCGTTCTATAAAAATATATCATTAATTAAACCGTACGGTCAATGGCGTACGCGCAAAAAAATTCCAAATTCAAATTCCAAAATAGCGTATTTTTGGTCACTTTTTATATCATGAAAAAATGAATAAAAAGCAATCAAAAAGTCTGATCAGTACAAAAATGGTACCGATAAAAACATCAGAACACGGCGCAAAAAATGAGCCCTCATAGCGGCCTGTACGCGGAAAAATAAAAAAGTTATAGGGGTCAGAAGATGACAATTTTAAACGTTATACATTTTCCTGCATGTAGTTATGATTTTTTTCAGAAGTACGACAAAATCAAACCTATATAAGTAGGGTATCATATTAATTGTATGGACCTACAGAATAAAGATAAGGTGACATTTTTCCCCAAAAAAATGCACTGCGTAGAAACGGAAGCCCCCAAAAGTTACAAAATGACATTTTTTCTTCAATTTTGTCGCACAATGATTTTTTTTTCCGTTTCACCTTGGATTTTTGGGTAAAATGACTAATGTCACTGCAAAGTAGAATTGTTGGCACAAAAAGTAAGCCATCATTTGGAATTTTATGTGCAGAATTGAAAGTGTTATGGTTTTTAGAAGGTGATGAGGAAAAAATGAAAATGCAAAACCGGAAAAACGCCTTTTTCCTTTCGTCCTTAAGGGGCTAGCTAGATAGTTTACAGTTGCCATGCTATACATCAATCTCCTATCATCAGTGCCCACCGGATTACTCCCCATTAAAAAAAGGCACATTTGGGGAGATTTATCAAAACCTGTCCAGAGGAAAAGTTGACCAGTTTCCCTTAGCAACCAATCAGATTGCTTCTTTCATTTTTAAAGAGGCCTCTGAAAAATAAAATAAGCAATCTGATTGGTTGCTATGGGAAACTGGTCAACTTTTCCTCTGGACAGGTTTTGATAAATCTCCCCCATACTGTATACAAAACTATTAAAAATGAGGATCAGCTAAAGTTTTATTAGAAAAACCATCAAGTATAGTGATAACCTCACTAACAACCTATGTTTATTATGAAATGGAACGATTGCATTACCCTTCATAAGTACAATAGTCAAGCACTGTCTGTACATTGTATGAGTTTTAGATAAGTATACATAATTTATCACTAATGTTTAAGGGGGTTGTGCAGTGAAAATGATCTTCTCCTATCCACAGGATAGGGGATAAGTATCTGATCTCGGTGGTTGACCACTGGGTACCCCCACAAATTCCAGAATGGGGCCCCATCAAAGAGCACACGCTGTAGTACAATGTAAAGGAGAAAAAAGTGGATGCACTTACTCAGGTAATCTTGCCAGGCAAAATATTTATTCGAAATCCATAAAAACCAGGTACAGCGAGCAGATGCAGAGGAGCAGCCTTGCAGCGACAGACTGTTTCTTGTGCCCTAAACGCACTTCCTCGGGCTGCTGATCAGCAGCCCGAGGAAGTGCGTTTAGGGCACAAGAAACAGTCTGTCGCTGCGAGGCTGCTCCTCTGTGTCTGCCTGATGTACCTGGTTTTTATGGATTTTGAATAAACATTTCGCCTGGCAAGATTACCTGAGTGAGTGTATCCACTTTTTTCTCCTTTACAATGTACCAGTCATTGCTTAATTAGGAGTGCACCCCCAGGATAGCCCCACTGGTTTATGTGCTGGTTCATTCAGTCCGAGACAGGACATTAGGTGGATTGCAGTGCCGGATTTACATTTTTCTTTGTGTGTGCATTACACGCTGTAGTACAGTACTCCCCATACAGATGAATGGAGCGTGTGCCGTCTACAGCATGTGCTCTCTCTGAGCCGGGGCCCCATTCTGAAAGTTGTGGGGGGCCCTATTAGTTGGACCTCCTGTGATCAGATACTTATCCCTCATACTTTGAATAGGGGATTGGATCATTTATACTGGAAAACCCTTTTAAGTCAAATATAGTATTGCATTCAGTAGCCAATCTGTGTGTTATACAAAATGTGGTTGAACACATTTCGAGAAATAAAATAAACTTGAGGTGTTTTGCTTTATCCATATTATGAATATATCAGTGGCCAGTTTCCAATTGTACCTCTTCCAAACCTGTATGAGTAACTCCATGCCAGCTGGAAACCCAAATCCTGGTTACCTATCAGTAAAATGAGAAGCAGGTTTCTTCAGGGAAATAGGTTTTAATATTGTTATTCCGTTTTTTACTTTTAGAAGCCATCTGGCTTCCTGAAGCAAAAAAAGGAACTAGTCTCTTACTGAAACCCATTACAATGTGGTATGGAGGCCTCCCAAACCTTAATCATTCCAATAGTTATTATGATCATGCCAAGCGTGGCTCCGAGCTAATGTCCAACAAAAGACATCTCCTGAATGAGAAATCATCATTACAAACTGTCCTGTATACATCTCTGCCAGTAACTCTAGAACATATTGTCTTATTTCATTATAACTTCTTTTTACTTCAAAGACATTTACTTTATTTTCCAATGTATTTCATTATATACAAGCAATGTACAAAAATAAGATGCTTTGTGTTTTAAGAGTCCAGAGGCAACCGGCTTTATAAGGTGCTTAAATACAAATGTCTCACTATCCGTAACTTAAAATTAAAGAATCCACTATAGAATAATGCCATCATTAGTAGACCTTAAACATGCTCTGCTATTTGAACAAACCTAGATCAATAGAATACGCCAATATAAGAAACTTTGTAATATATATTATTAGACAAACACGTTTCTTTCTCCTGCTGCTCAGATCTTCTTCTCTGAATATCAGTTCTTTCCTGTGTCTGCAACACAAGGAATACAAAGTCTATGGAGGGGGAGGAGGAAGATCCATCTACAAGCTCTGAGAGAACTGCAAATTAAAGATGATGCCTGCAGAAAAATCTGCCGAAAAATACCAGAATGGGCAGAAATAGTGCTACCCCTTTATGTACCCACATAGGGCAGCTCATCTTGAAAAGTCACCTGAAATGACAGGTATGCTTTAAAAATCCTTTCACTTGCCCTGTCCTCCTACCCCCTCTCCTCTTTGACAGATTCCAGCAAAAAAAAAAATTTGTGTACAGACATTTTGTCTGTTAAAATGTTGGGCACTGTGATGGAAACCCAACAGACTGCAGTATAGCCAATAAGGTCTATTAGGTGCATCTATTTCCATCATCATTTGACAGATTTGTCATGGCCATTATTTTCATTGTTCTGCTCCTACAGGAAAGCTTACAACAGATCAGATAAATCCATAGGTGTTCAAGTGGGCGTCTATCATGGGAAAAAGTGCCTGTTTGTATTCGTTTCTTTTATAGGACAAATACACATTGTTTCATTTTTCCGTTGTGTGAAAAGTAGAATCTGTGTGGCTTAGTCGTTAACGATCATGGACGTGTATGCATGTCCAGGGGGTATGCATGTTCCCGCACCTGGATAAGTATATACTTCAATGATCCTCGTGGGTATTTCCTAGTGTACTCATGAGAGAGCGGCAGGGACTCGACTGTAACACACGCCAGGACCCTGCTGCACTGCCGGGACCGAAGTAAACGTCAGTCCTGGCAGTTTAACCCTTACAGCCATGGTCAGAAGTGACCACGGGCTGTATGTGTTTTGCCAGAGGGAGGGAGCTCCCTCTGTCTTCCCTGCAGCACCAAGCAGAGCGATCGCGGGGTGCTGTGTGTGATCCCCGGCGGGCGAAGTCCTGCCGCACTGCTGGGATCAAAGTAAACCCCGAGCTGTAAGGAGTTTGACAGAGGGAGGGGGCTCCATCTGTCTCTCTCCTGTAGCACCCCACAATGATGTTGGGGTGCTGCTAGTTACCTGGGCAACCGGGGGTCTTACAAGGACCCCCAGGCCTTCCCCGGTTATTGCCTGTCAGGGCGTCCTGATATGCTGTCTGCCAGTGTAAAACTGGCAGGCAGCCGATATCTGCAATGCTTTGGAATACTAAGTAAATATATAAATTAAATAAAAGTGTAAAAAAAAAGTGTAAAAAAAATGTAAAAATGTTAAAAAAAATAAAATAAAAATACATTTATTAAATAAATATAGTGAAAAATGAAAATGCAGAATGCATAGGATCACACGGCGGACATCTGCAACATATTACATGCTGCGGATGCCCACCAGCAGTCACAATAATGAGCTCCCTGCTGCGGCTGGGTAGCTTTGTGTGTCCACTCATAGAGGCAGATTTCCTGCCGGCAGTCATGTGGCACTGAGCTGCCCAGCCCCAGCAGTGATCTCGCCCTTGTGGCTGCCGGGGGGGGCATCCGTGGTGTAAAATATGCTGCAGTTGCACGCTATGTGACCCTACACTGCGTCCCGTTCATACTGCATTTCAGCAGTATGTTAGAGGTATCCATCAGCACCATGTCAAAAAAAGTGATGCTGACGTATACTGTAGCAGCTCCATTCATTTCTGAATGAGACTGCTATAGTACACATTGGCATCCCTTTTTGACATGACAATGGACACCTATACTGCAGAAATGCAGTATGAATTAGGACTATCATACTATCCCCCCCCCCTTTCCAACAAAAGAAACCATTTTTTTCAAGATTATAATTTTTTTTTCAAAGCCCAGTAAAAGGATATATTCGCCATGAGTGAGTGCTTATTCCCACAACATGATGGATATATCCATTAGGAACTTTAACTGTCACAGACAGCCGCATGTAACTACTAGCCGACCAAGGACTAATCAGAGCAGCCCCTGGTCCAGCCGATACACTTGTAGAGGTGCGGTATTGTTCTGACAGCTCCGATCCTTTGCAGACATGGAGTGGGTCTATAATTCATATAATGAGGCCCTGAAATCCAAAGGGGGCTCCTCTCCTTCTTGGTCCTACCAGGCGGTCAGGCAACCAGATATGGCCTAAGTAGGGGTACTGCCCAGCCCGGGACGAACAGGGTGATAAAATATGAGGCACATTTCCTCCATTTCAAAAGCGACATACCAAAATTATGTCCCACAAATAAAGAATATGCGGAAAAAAAAGCTAATTGCTATTTTTTTCCACTGACTTTGAAATAATTCTAGCCACACAATAAGGGCTAAATGTACTCACTTTTGCCCTAGGTGAATACTTTAGGGGGTGTAGTTTCAAAATTGGGGTAACTTCTGGGGTGCAGTATTGTTCTGACAGCTAGAATGCTTTGCAAGATGAAGTGTGGCCTATAATTTGTATAATGATATTCTGAAAGCCAAATGGTGCTCCTCTCCTTTTGGGTCCCACCATGTGGCCATGCAACCAAATATGGCTTAAGCGGGGGTATTACCGAAGACGGGAAGAACAGCATAATAAAATAAGGGGCGCATTTTCTACTTTTCAGATGCAATGTACCATTCCAACCGCACAAAAAGGACTGAAAGTGCTCACTTTTGGTCTAGATGAATACTTTAGGGGGTGTAGTTTCCAAAATGGTGTCACTTGTGGGGGTTCTGTATGGTTCTGGCAGCTTAAACTCTTTGCAGTCATGAAGTGCGGCCTATAATCCATTCGGCCTAAAATGCTGCCCTTCTGGGTCCTACCACACGGCCAATGAACCAAATATGGCCTAACCGGGGATATTTCCAAACATGGGCCGAGCAGCTTAATAAAATATAGGGTGCATTTCTTTCAATTTCAGAAGCGATGTACAAAAAATATGTCCCACAAATGATGCATTTGTGAAAAAAAGAAAATTCAAATTTTTAACACTGAGTTAGTAATAAATCCTGCCAAAAAACACCACCTTCAAATTTCTGCTAACCTTGCATAGCAAAAAAAAGTACTTTTCAAAATTTTCTAAATTTCAAGTAAAATTGTTAGGCTTCTAATTCATTTAAAACGTTAATAAAAGAAAATGCTTTAAAAATAAAGTAGACATCTGAAAGTATAAGCTTCATAAACTATTTGGTCAGTAAGGCTGGGTTCACACTACGTTTTCTCCCATACGGGAGCGCATACGGCAGGGGGGAGCTAAAAGCTCGCGCTCCCGTATGTCACCGTATGCGCTCCCGTATGTCATTCATTTCAATGAGCCGGCCGGAGTGAAACGTTCGGTCCGGTCGGCTCATTTTTGCGCCGTATGCGCTTTTACAACCGGACCTAAAACTGTGGTCAACCACGGTTGACCGTATGGGAGAAAACGTAGTGTGAACCCAGCCTAAGTATAAATATATGCAACGTATTAATGTTAAAATAGCAAAAAATTGAATTTTTTTTAAAATGTCATGATTTTTTGCATTGTAAAAAAAATTAAAAAAACTACAAATGATATTGGCTTACTTTTACTACGTACATGAAGTACAACTTGTGACAAAAATACAATGTCAGAATTATTATGATTGGCAGAGTTATTCTCTGATAAAGTCAGACATCCCCAATTAGAAAAAACAGGCCTGGTCTTTAAGGAACTGCAAGATGAGAGGGTAGAAGGCGCTTTATGTGTAAAACCTTTTGGTTAAATGGGGTAGGGGGTGGGAACCAACCACAGCCACTTACCAGATGGAGTTGTGTGGAATCACACACAACAATGTTTAGCGTATGTAGGTATAAACCAAGTCGTCCGCAGCCTTCCTGGAAGTCGAATGGACCAAAGAGTGACCGAGAAGTACAGGACTGGTGTACGCGCTTGGACGATAAGTTGCAGTAGAGTAGCAGTTAAAATAACCAGGTGGGTTTCTTCAGCATAGATGCAACGCGTTTTGCTGCGCATGCGCAGCTTCATCAGCAAAGAAAAAAAAATGAAAATGTAGCCAGCACCTAAACCCAATACACGGGTGCACGCTGCTGTGGCAAGTACAAAACATGTAAAAAAAGAAAATGGCAGCAGCACACTTGGTCAACAAAATGGAGGCTCTTAGCGCACTTTTTGATCAAAACGTGTCCCCCCATCCACCACGCGGAGGTGGCCTCTTATCGAATGGGTCCCTAAACACTCACCTACCTCAGGCTGGGTGACATGTTGGATCCACTAACGATCCAAACCACCTCCTGTGAAAATAGGGGAGGGGATGCACGGCTACAGAGGGAGCCACTCCCCCCAAAATTGCACAGCAAAGAAAAAAAAATGAAAATGTAGCCAGCACCTAAACCCAATACACGGGTGCACGCTGCTGTGGCAAGTACAAAACATGTAAAAAAAGAAAATGGCAGCAGCACACTTGGTCAACAAAATGGAGGCTCTTAGCGCACTTTTTGATCAAAACGTGTCCCCCCATCCACCACGCGGAGGTGGCCTCTTATCGAATGGGTCCCTAAACACTCACCTACCTCAGGCTGGGTGACATGTTGGATCCACTAACGATCCAAACCACCTCCTGTGAAAATAGGGGAGGGGATGCACGGCTACAGAGGGAGCCACTCCCCCCAAAATTGCACAGCAAAGAAAAAAAAATGAAAATGTAGCCAGCACCTAAACCCAATACACGGGTGCACGCTGCTGTGGCAAGTACAAAACATGTAAAAAAAGAAAATGGCAGCAGCACACTTGGTCAACAAAATGGAGGCTCTTAGCGCACTTTTTGATCAAAACGTGTCCCCCCATCCACCACGCGGAGGTGGCCTCTTATCGAATGGGTCCCTAAACACTCACCTACCTCAGGCTGGGTGACATGTTGGATCCACTAACGATCCAAACCACCTCCTGTGAAAATAGGGGAGGGGATGCACGGCTACAGAGGGAGCCACTCCCCCCAAAATTGCACAGCAAAGAAAAAAAAATGAAAATGTAGCCAGCACCTAAACCCAATACACGGGTGCACGCTGCTGTGGCAAGTACAAAACATGTAAAAAAAGAAAATGGCAGCAGCACACTTGGTCAACAAAATGGAGGCTCTTAGCGCACTTTTTGATCAAAACGTGTCCCCCCATCCACCACGCGGAGGTGGCCTCTTATCGAATGGGTCCCTAAACACTCACCTACCTCAGGCTGGGTGACATGTTGGATCCACTAACGATCCAAACCACCTCCTGTGAAAATAGGGGAGGGGATGCACGGCTACAGAGGGAGCCACTCCCCCCAAAATTGCACAGCAAAGAAAAAAAAATGAAAATGTAGCCAGCACCTAAACCCAATACACGGGTGCACGCTGCTGTGGCAAGTACAAAACATGTAAAAAAAGAAAATGGCAGCAGCACACTTGGTCAACAAAATGGAGGCTCTTAGCGCACTTTTTGATCAAAACGTGTCCCCCCATCCACCACGCGGAGGTGGCCTCTTATCGAATGGGTCCCTAAACACTCACCTACCTCAGGCTGGGTGACATGTTGGATCCACTAACGATCCAAACCACCTCCTGTGAAAATAGGGGAGGGGATGCACGGCTACAGAGGGAGCCACTCCCCCCAAAATTGCACAGCAAAGAAAAAAAAATGAAAATGTAGCCAGCACCTAAACCCAATACACGGGTGCACGCTGCTGTGGCAAGTACAAAACATGTAAAAAAAGAAAATGGCAGCAGCACACTTGGTCAACAAAATGGAGGCTCTTAGCGCACTTTTTGATCAAAACGTGTCCCCCCATCCACCACGCGGAGGTGGCCTCTTATCGAATGGGTCCCTAAACACTCACCTACCTCAGGCTGGGTGACATGTTGGATCCACTAACGATCCAAACCACCTCCTGTGAAAATAGGGGAGGGGATGCACGGCTACAGAGGGAGCCACTCCCCCCAAAATTGCACAGCAAAGAAAAAAAAATGAAAATGTAGCCAGCACCTAAACCCAATACACGGGTGCACGCTGCTGTGGCAAGTACAAAACATGTAAAAAAAGAAAATGGCAGCAGCACACTTGGTCAACAAAATGGAGGCTCTTAGCGCACTTTTTGATCAAAACGTGTCCCCCCATCCACCACGCGGAGGTGGCCTCTTATCGAATGGGTCCCTAAACACTCACCTACCTCAGGCTGGGTGACATGTTGGATCCACTAACGATCCAAACCACCTCCTGTGAAAATAGGGGAGGGGATGCACGGCTACAGAGGGAGCCACTCCCCCCAAAATTGCACAGCAAAGAAAAAAAAATGAAAATGTAGCCAGCACCTAAACCCAATACACGGGTGCACGCTGCTGTGGCAAGTACAAAACATGTAAAAAAAGAAAATGGCAGCAGCACACTTGGTCAACAAAATGGAGGCTCTTAGCGCACTTTTTGATCAAAACGTGTCCCCCCATCCACCACGCGGAGGTGGCCTCTTATCGAATGGGTCCCTAAACACTCACCTACCTCAGGCTGGGTGACATGTTGGATCCACTAACGATCCAAACCACCTCCTGTGAAAATAGGGGAGGGGATGCACGGCTACAGAGGGAGCCACTCCCCCCAAAATTGCACAGCAAAGAAAAAAAAATGAAAATGTAGCCAGCACCTAAACCCAATACACGGGTGCACGCTGCTGTGGCAAGTACAAAACATGTAAAAAAAGAAAATGGCAGCAGCACACTTGGTCAACAAAATGGAGGCTCTTAGCGCACTTTTTGATCAAAACGTGTCCCCCCATCCACCACGCGGAGGTGGCCTCTTATCGAATGGGTCCCTAAACACTCACCTACCTCAGGCTGGGTGACATGTTGGATCCACTAACGATCCAAACCACCTCCTGTGAAAATAGGGGAGGGGATGCACGGCTACAGAGGGAGCCACTCCCCCCAAAATTGCACAGCAAAGAAAAAAAAATTAAAATGTAGCCAGCACCTAAACCCAATACACGGGTGCACGCTGCTGTGGCAAGTACAAAACAGCATAGATGCAACGCGTCTTCAGCATAGATGCAACGCGTTTTGCTGCGCATGCGCAGCTTCATCAGGCATGTCAGGTAGGGGAATCACACAGGCTATATAGCCGTAGTGATTAACCCAATACTTACAATATAATGAAAAATGTAAAAATTCTTCTTAAAAATATACAGACATATAATACACAAATACAAATAGTAATAGCAAAAGGAACTACACATCAAAAAAAGAATCATAAATTATGACAATTCATTACAATACAAAAAGGTCTATTATCGAATGAAGCCGCATTGGATCCTGGTTGATTTTTTTTTTTTTTTCGCTTTTTAGTTTTAAGGCTAGGCTCCCACCACTGTTGTTCTGTCCAATGTTCTGTTGCCTCATAGGAACACACAAAAATAAAGACAACTTTACTGCTGGATCCCCTGTATACAAATAACAGATTTAACTGATTTTACTCTTGGTTGTGGAGCTTCTATCTTGCTGTCCAGCATTTTACTGGATAAGGGTAGAGTCACACGCGCCTTGTTTTGCTGCATATTTCCTTCTGCATATTTTCCTACTCATTGAAGTCAATGGGTAGCAAAGTCACCTGCGTATTTTGCTACTCATTGACGTCAATGCAGCAAAATACAGCACGTGTGACCCTACCTCCTAAAAGCACAGCTTGCTGTCCGGGATTTCTGACGGAAATGCAAAGGAGCTAATGAAGTTGATGTAAACTTAGCCTAACACGTCTTTAAAAAAAAAAGAATGCATTTTGAAACTGATACAATAATATAAAAATAAATAAATAGATAAAACAACAGCTGTTCTTAGAATGCTCCCTGTTGTTTCCTGTAAAGTCATTTACTTTCCACCCTGAGACACAGCTCCGCATGACATTGTGAAATATAAATATGTTCTGAAAGACAACTCTCAAACCTCTATATGCCTCAGCTTTTCAATCTTCAGAATGATATGATCCATAAAATCTAAAAGGTAAGATATCGTGAAAAGCTGATTCTTTCTTTCATTTCCAGGAAGTTGGGAGCAGGTCAAATGGGACTATGCACAGTACATCACTTATACTTGATGTTTTTATAAAGAAACCCCAAAGGTCTGCCTGGCAATAGACAGTGTCTGATGGACAGCCTGGTGACAAGCCCAGGGGAGCTATGAATGTAATCTTGTAACGCTAACAAAACTGATTCAACTTTATCACAGGGACATAAGAAATGCTTATACAAACAAACAGAGTAATACCAAGCAAAAGGATAATAGAAATATACAGGCGTTGAAATTGCAGGATGAGACATGTTAAAAATATGTTCTATGTAATAATTTATTAATGTAATTTTTTTTTATCTGTGCGTCCATCAATGATATATGACTTATTTATTCAGATGATACAAGAGGTGTAGTCCGGCACTGCTATCCAACGCAGAACAATCTCAACGGAAAAGTCTGTAACAGTACACACAATTTATGTGGTGCCCGGGGGTGCAATCCAATAGGTAGTAGATACTAACGTAAACCAGGAAGATAGAAATGAAAGGATGCACTCACCCTGGAGTCTTGATTCAATCATCGGTACAATACACAGGCGGGTAGACGCAGGGGAGCGACCTCGCAGTGACAGGCTGTTTCCTGCACACAAGGCGCACTCCTTCGGGCTTGTGCGCAGGAAACAGCCTGTCGTTGCGAGGTTGCTCCCCTGCGTCTACCCACCTATGTATTGTATCGATGATTGAATAAAGTCTTCTGCTATCAAGACTCCTGGATGAGTGCATCCTTTCATTTCTATTTTCCTGGTTTATTCATTTAGTTTGCAGTCAGTAGTCATAAAAAGAGTTGTGCCAAGCGCTTTTCTAAATTCAAACCCACCAACAATGGGGGAGATTGATCAAAATCTGTGTAGAGGAAGAGTGGTGTAGTTGACCATAGCAACTAGAGATGAGCGAACTTACAGTAAATTTGATTTGTCACGAACTTCTCGGCTCGGCGGTTGCTGACTTTTCCTGCATAAATTAGTTCAGCTTTCAGGTGCTCCCGTGGGCTGGAAAAGGTGGATACAGTCCTAGGAGACTCTTTCCCAGGACTCTATCCACCTTTTCCAGCCCACTGGAGCACCGGAAAGCTGAACTAATTTAGGCAGGAAAAGTCAGCAACCGCTGAGCCGAGAAGTTCGTGACGAATCGAATTTACTGTAAGTTCGCTCATCTCTAATAGCAATCAATCAGATCACTTCTTAAATATATTTTTTTTTAACTCTGAAAATGAAAGAATCAACCTAATTGGTTGTAAAGGGCAACTGGTCAACTTTTCCTCTACACAGGCTTCAATAAATCTCCCCCAAAAAGTTGATACCATTGAATAAGGCTGTGGGTGGCAGGAAACAACATATACTGAAATTCAGCATGTCCAGTCCTTGTTTCCATTAACTACTGTTATGCTGCTCCCGTATACATGACATTTTTGGTGTGATCCAATGTCATTTATCCAGTTTGTATAGTCAGCCTATTTTATTGGTTTTGATATTTTGAAAAATAGGAGTTAAAAGTGACAGTAAGATGCACAATACATTTGAATGGAGAAATTATTAATGGATACATTTCATATACCCAATTTTGCAAGCTTTTAATAAAGAAAATGGTCACTGTTTGCGGAGATGTGTGGTGTTGGACGGGGTAATGTGTGTATTAACCTTATCGTGATTCAAGGGCGTGGTTGACCTACACACCACTTGAGGTAGACCAGTTTCACCTGTGCCAGGCATGGGGCAAATAATCACGATTAACTGGTATGCTTTACTGAGGTAGACAAGGTGTTAAAGTCCATACAGCTCAAATTGGCACCAAAGAGATGCAGGGTGAACTTAGGGAACCTTATCTGCTTGCAGGGACTTGTAGTGGTAATTATATTGACTGATGCAGCCCATGCTTGAATTTAGTAATTAACAGACTGGCTTGACTTACTACTTAGACTGGACTTTGGAAGAAACCCCAATAGGTTTAGTTCCTACCGTCAGGATGCAGCAGTTGCGTGCTGGCTTGACTGGGCCTCTGGACTCCTTCAGGAATACACTACAGACTCCTCAGACTTCCCTTAGCTGTATCTCAGCATGCCCTCTCTGTTCTGCCCTAGGCTAACTCCTCCCAGCTATATATGGGGAGCAATTTAGAGATTCCCATTGGTCAGATAAGTCACCTGTTCATCTTGCATACTCCCCTGACAACAAAGGTTCTTTTTGGCAAACCTAACCCAGGTCGGGGGGGGGGGCACACCTGGGGGCTTGCAGGATGCCAAAGCATTGGTAAGCAACTGCCTACGTATCAAGCACAATATGCAAGTGGCATGCCCAAGACATACGTTTCCTTGCTGATCGGGATCCAGGCAAGCAGTTGAAAGCATTATCTCCTAGCTTATGCCAGTCTGCTACTTATACTATACTGCACATGGCCCATCCTAACGAGTACAGGTATATCCACTACCTATGCACTGCAAAATACATCTATTTTTGACAATAGGTATCTCAGTCCTCTAGGCTACAGTATATATGTGAGATATTTGGAGAAGGATATATGTGAGAATAAGTAATATTTGAAACCAAGTAAATAAAGAAAGGATATTAGGAACCAAGATAGAAGATTATATAAATTTCTTTATATTCTATGTAAATAGGTTAACATAAATAGATGAAATAAAATACATTTATTAGTAAAAGTAGTAAACTAGGCGGTGTAGTCACAGGGCACTTGTGATTCACCACCAATATATACAATTGATTTATAATAAAACAAAAAATTGTAAAATAATAATACAACAGTAGATATATTAAAATAGGCTGCTCGTGTGTAACTGATTTGTTCAAGATGGGCTGGAATGTGTAGTAAAATCGACCCATTACTACACATTTCACCATACATAAGATACACCTATATGAACAACAAAACTGACAAAAAAAAACTCAGTATAAAACATGATCACACAGTTCTCCGTGAGAAGAGTTAGGGGCTTATTACATAGGACAAATATCAGCCAAGCAAGCTGATATTGCCCCTGTGTAATAGGGCCAGTGATTATGCATGGGACGAAGGATTGTTGGCTGTTTGGGTCACTTTGACCCATCAAAAAAATCATCGGTCATTGGCAGTAAATCTCCCTATGTAATGGAAATGCACATCTGACAGCTGATTGCAGCAATGGGACGCACATATGATCTTGTGATTGTTCATACTGCGCCTCTCTGCTTGAGCCATGTAAAGATTACAGTATATAAATGAATGCATTGCATCAGATTGATTCAAGTAACTAACTACTTACTCCTGACCAACATGTACCGTATTTTTTGCCATATAGGACACTCCGGTATATAAGACGTACCCACTTTTAAAGGACAGCCGTTGGCTGTCCGGGCATGCCAGGAGTTGTAGTTTTGCAACATCTTTAGGTCCGCAGGTTGAAGACCACTGGTATAGGAGGTAATACTCACGTGTCCCCGCCAATCCGGACCCGTCACCGCTCGTCACCGCTGCCCTGGATGTCGCCCTCCACCGCTGTTGCCGCATCCCCGGGGTGTCCCCGTCACTCCGGAACGTCTCTGCTGCCCGGTATCCTCGCTGTCCGTTTCCGCCATCACGTCGCTACGCATGCCACTATGCACGCCTCTTCTATTGGATGACGGGATGGCGTGCGCAACGACGTGATGACGAAGGAGAGCGCCGGCCATGCAGGGGATCCCGGCACGGTGCAGACACCGAGGAGGCAGGTAAGGTCCCTCCCGGTGCAGCCAGGTTAGTGTCACTTTCCCTTCAGACACGGTGGTCAGCTTTGATCGCCACGTCTGAAGGGTTAATACAGGGCATCACCGTGATCGGTGATGTCCTGTATTAGCCGTGGGTCCCGGCCGTTGATGGCCGAAGGGACCGCCGCGATAGGACAGGGTTTTAATGTGTATTCGCTGTATAAGACGCACCAACTTTTCCCCCCCAGTTTTGGGGAACAAAAAGTGCGTCTTATACGGTGAAAAATACGGTAATTCTGACGGCATGGCTTTCACTCATCCATCTACCAAGTGCAAAGTTTACTGCAAGTAATGTCGCTGTGATGTCACCAGATAAACTAGGAAAGGAATATATATATATTTGTGGTCAGATTCTTATATGTACCGTAAGTAGGGTACCATTTGCTTGGATAATTCGGCCTGGCGTGTGCCTGGCCGGCCGTGAAGGGTATCCTATAGAAAGGGGATAGGGGCATATGGATAAAGGTAACCCAAGTGACAGATAGGAAATGTTGGAGAATTGCTAGATAGACAGAAGGTACAATGAGTCGGTTAGATTGAGAAGTGGCCAAAACACAGACGTCAGTAGGTATTTAGATAGGTAGTGTGAACGTTAGGGGGTAAAATGACTCATGCTCAATGAGAAACATAAGAGTAACATGACAGCGCTGAACATGAAAAACGTGACCACAAGCCATGAAAACAATACTGTAAGAAACATATGTGGGTCATATTGAAGGAAGATGTACATGTTAGACCGCTAGGGAAGCATATGCATGTACACCGAGAAGGTACCTGGAGTAATGCTGTTTTGAACACAAGCGTGGTATAATGTGTGGTATACATGGAACACCATGTAGAAGATAAGCGTGGTATACTGTGGGACATAGCATGGAACACTATGTAGAAGGTAAGGGTGGTATACTGTGGGACATTGCATGGAACACTATGTAGAAGGTAAGCATGGTTTACTGTGGGACATAGCATGGAACACTATGTAGAAGATAAGCGTGGTATACTGTGGGACATAGCAAGAAACACTATGTAGAAGGTAAGCGTGGTATACTGTGGGACATAGCATGGAACACTATGTAGAAGGTAAGGGTGTTATACTGTGGGACATAGCATGGAACACTATGTAGAAGGTAAGCGTGGTATACTGTGGGACATAGCATGGAACACTATGTGGAAGGTAAACATGGTAAACTGTGTGGACCTGAGCACAGAACACTATGTGGAAGATAAGCGTGGTATGCTGTGTGGACGTAAGCACTGAACACTATGTGGAAGATAAGCGTGGTAAACTGTGTGGGAACATATGGCAGTACACAGTTTTGCTCGTTAACTGCTATTGCAACTGAGTGGAAACATAATCATGGTGCAGTTGTGTAGAATGTAGCCGTGACCCAGTAAGCTAAGTGATGTCAGTACCCTGGATGAAATGAATACGTGTTATCCTATATGAGCCGTATGCGTGATAAATGCAGGGAAACATAGGCGTGTATGGTAACGTAACAGAACGTTGTAAGGAAACACGTGTGGAACATTGTGAAATAACCATGTGGTATCATATGCAAGGACATCCTATCACACCTGACCTTCAACATGAACAACGTATACAGGAGCAGTACCACATCAGACACACTTCTGCACACAAGTAGCTTTACCACAGCAGACAAATTCCCATATACAGGGACAGCTTATGCAAGTTACATAACCGGATAACCTGAACTGCACAACAAGAAATGTTTATCAATCACCTTCCTGAAGATCGTTACTCCTGGCAACCTTGCACGGCCCCCAGGGATGCCCCTCAGTAAATTGCAAGGCGGCGCTCAGCAACTTCTCCTCACACACCGCTTCGCAATGTTCATATGACAGCATGTGCGCCCGTAACTAGTATGCAGTGTACCCAAAGCAGAACTTGTGCACAGATGCAGCTCTGCAACACTTACATGCCGCATGTATGCCAGTAACCATGGCGCCGAGAAAACAAAGCGGGCTCGTGCACATGTAATACCTAGCTAGCTGCCCGCTGCATGGCTGCCTGGACTGCCGAGCCCCCGAAGTGAACATCCGTACCTGCTGTAGTGACAAACGTTACCATGGCGCAGGCAAGGTGCGCTCTTACCTGACTCCTGTACCTGATGGGGGGGGAATGTAGGAACAGGAAGTGACCACTGGCCTAGACAGGAAACCGATCAGAATGACACCTTGCATGCTGCCTACAGCACCTGGGTGGATTAGGTGGGTATTTAAGGACCAGACTCCTCCCACAAATTAGGTTAACTGTTTCAGCTAACCTCCAGATATATATATATATATATATATATATATATATATATATATATATTGTGATGAGGTGACAAGGAAAGGGTGTATTTCCTTGGCTAACCCTGGAGAATCTCACCTGCTTCTTAATTAATGAGGCAGGAGGGAAGGGAGGTGTGTATATAAGATGGAGAGTCAGTCTAATCTGGGCTCTTCCTAGGAGACAGCAAGTGGGCTGTAGGGGAGAGACAGAGCCTGCTGAGGAGTACACAGCCCGAGCTATGAGTGGCTCAAAGAGTGACATGAATTGCGAGTAGAAGGTTGCAGGGGACATGTTTAACCGGCTGAGGGAAGCTCAGCGGTTGTTAGTCAGGACAAGCTGATCTGTTTAGTCAGTGACCAGACGGTCTAGGATTTTGTTTTGTTCCTGCTTTTTGTTTTTGTTTTTCCCTGCAACCTGTCTAATAAAACTGGCAAGGTGCCAGATTTGCATTATAAAAGGAAAAGAAAAGAGAGAGGCGCGCTTCTAGTGAAATACTTTTGAAAAATATATAATGAGCAAGTGCAGGTTAGTGCACCTCACCGGGTCACGTTGTGCTGAGGGCACAACACCTCGATGTGTATGTAAGCTCACATGTAGCTGTACTCTGAGCGGTGCTGTCGGTGCTGGTAAACAAGTGGCTGCCACTGCGTCCTTCACCGCGACTTGCAGGTCCGGTTAATCGTGAATGGATAATGAAGAAAAAATTGGACGAGATCGGCACCTTCTTGGACTGGATCGTGGAGAATGAGGAACAAAAACTAGCGGCTAGTTTTTGTTCCTTATTCTCCACGACCCAGATTTGCATTATAAACATTTGTTTGCTGATTTATTGAGAAGAAACGCATCCTGTGGCATAGTCCAGGGCGATCCCAGAGTGAATCCCCGAGGACGGTTCCTTACAATATATATATATATATATATATATATATATATATATATACACGTGTGTGTGTGTGTTGCTATGGTTTCACATATATTAATACACAAGTGATTTTCACAGCCCACATGCTGAAAATCACCTGTCACCTCGGAGTGTGAAATGAAGTGTGGAAATGGCATTTATGTACCAAGCTGAAAAAAACGTGTGTAATATTCAGACGTGTTCATGAATACTCAATGTCACCGGCACACTACATATCATGGTAATTAATGGTTAGATATAAAACATATGTAACACTTTTAATAACCAATATATTTCCTAGAGCTACGCAGTATTGAAAAATTGATAAATAGAAGGAACAGGCTTTTTGTTTATTGCCAATATTTATGGCACTAATGGCATCTATTATATTGCCCACATAGGCTGTCAACTAAATTTCCATAGACCCAGACTGACATATGCATTTACATTCCATTTCAAGTCATAATAACTTGTCGATAAAATACAGACAAACATCTTTTAGACCGTGCTTTTGCATAATCTAACAGGCATCCTGGTCAATCGCATCCAGAAGGGCTAACAGCCGGGTGTAGGAAGAGGACACCCTCATTTTGTTTACATTCCATAGAGATGTGATCATTAAAAATTTTGGTATTTACGGCTAAGCTTGGATTTATTTTGGATACCAGCCAATACAGCAATAGTCAGAACTGCTTCTTCCTGGACAACTACATTGACACAGTTGCAGTCATAACTATCTGTCATGTTGCAGAAAGTCACCATAAAGGTAACATTATGTAAAGTTATGTTATTTTGGGGGATCATCAAATAATAAAATTTGGACTCTTAAAGCTGTCGCTAGCAACATCTTATTAAAAAATGGAGATATTTAATATACGGTAGATTATTTAATTACTACATTACAGTAAAATTCTCTGGAAGAGATTTGGAAAAGGCCCAGTTCTTTATGGCACCAACCACTCACAATCAAATCAGCCGAATAGGTGTTAAAGACTAACTATACAGTTTTTTTTAGCCAAACACAGACGCGTTTCGAGACAACATGTCTCTTTCTCAATGTTAATATGGCATATTATATGGATAGCATATTGGATAGCATTATACAGTGTGATTGGCGCTCCACTGATACAGGCTGCATTATTGGTCCATTACCACCTTGAGCTAACCAGCATGTTTTATTTATACTTTGAGACACTGTGACATTTGTCTAAAGGGTTAATGGAAGGAAGTGGCAGAATCAATGCTGCCTGTCTTTAGCGAGAGTGTCCAACTACTGATAGAAGCTATCACTCACCACCTATTACGCAAGCGCAGCTCCTGCACTCCCTTCATAGTCACTTAAAGCTCGGGTGTGTTAGAGTGTACCTGTCATTGGCAAATACTTTGTATATAATGTAGATAATGTACTATTACATGTACATTTGCAATATACATTGGTTAAAAATGTGTATATTTTCAGGTGAAAAAAATGCTGTCCCTGCAGCTATTGCCTGTGTGTCCCATGAGAAGATCAAATGCAGGAAGTCAGGGCAGGACAAGTAGGGTTCTGTGTAGGCTCCTGGCTTGTCAATCATCCTGATGTGTGAATCAGGAGCGTGTCACAGAGCCTCACTGCACAGATCCCTGCTTGTCCTCAGTGCACAGAGCCCTGCTTGTCCTCAGTGTACAGAGCCCTGCTTGTCCTCACTGCACAGATTCCTGCTTGTCCTCACTGCTCAGAACCCTGCTTATCCGCAGTGTACAGAGCCCTGCTTGTCCTCAGTGGACAGAGCCCTGCTTGTCCTCAGTGTACAGAGCCCTGCTTGTCCTCAGTGTACAGAGCCCTGCTTGTCCTCAGTGTACAGAGCCCTGCTTGCCCTCACTGTACAGAACCCTGCTTGTCCTCATTGTACAGAGCCCTGCTTGTCCTCAGTGTACAGAGCCCTGCTTGTCCTCAGTGTACAGAGCCCTGCTTGTCCTCAGTGTACAGAGCCCTGCTTGTCCTCAGTGCACAGAGCCCTGCTTGTCCTCAGTGTACAGAGCCCTGCTTGTCCTCAGTGTACAGAGCCCTGCTTGTCCTCACTGCACAGAGCCCTGCTTATCCTCAGTGTACAGAGCCCTGCTTGTCCTCAGTGTACAGAGCCGGAATTACGTGTGAATGGATCTTCCGCGAGAACCGTTCACACTGCGGAATTTCAGCGGCGGACAATTGAGGTAGGACCGCACGGCACTGCGCCGTCACCATTTATAGCTATGCAGTGTTCGCGGACTTCCGCGCAAACTATGAATATGTTCTTTCTGTGCAAAGAAAGAACATATTCATAGTTTGCGCGTAAGTCCGCGAACACTGCATAGCTATAAATGGTGACGGCGCAGTGCCACGCGGTCCTACAGCCGAAGTATTGCGGCAGCGGCGGCCACCAGAATGGAATCTCCGCTCGCGGAATTCTGTGTGCGGAGATTCCGTTCATTATCCTTAGTGTGAACATACCCTAATAAGGGTCTTTAAATTGGCCCTGTCATTTGAAAATTACTTTTGACATATCACAGAGACAAAAGTTTGGATCAGTCGGGGTCGGGGTATTTAAACTACTACAATCCTTAAGTACTAGCCGGAAGAAGTTTGCAGCTTCACTCTCTGGCTCTACTCTTTAGAAATACAGAAATAGAAGAAATCTAGCTAGCAAGAAATGTCATCATGGTAGAGCAGAATCTTTAAATAATTCCTTGCCTGAATTTAGACAATTATTGACCTGTTTGGGCCCCCGTAGCAATAATCACACATTAACTACATCTGATCTGTACCTAACAAGAATCATTTCAATATGTGAAGCCATAGAGTAACACTTTGTTACTAACAGGTATGAGGTAGCTGGATACTGACATATGTAAAGGGAAAGTATCATTGATATTTATACATGTACATCATACATATTCTTTTTTGGTTTTAAGATTGTAAATTTTACAGGTCTGTATGTAGTACATGATTATTGGGGCAGCCATATTGCCTGAGGTTCTGTTAACAGCATTTAGTTATGTGCTTTACAAAAGCCATATTACCATTCTGTAATCTGGAGCAAATTCACTGTCTTCTTTAGGAGAATAGTCTAGGCATGCTCCTTGACCTGTGCAAAGATCACTGTGAGGGAAGGAGGGCCATTATAATAAGCTATTGTGAATAGTAGTTCCTGAGTTATCAACATATACAGTAGATGTTAATGTACTTGTCATTGTAATCCTACCGGAATGCTAAAAAAAAAGTGACCTCTACAGAACAGGAAGTGCCAGCCTGTTGTGAGGCTCAGTGGTCAGAGTAAAAAATTTAAGATTTCTGAATTATTTATTTTAATACAGTGGTCCCTCAACACACGATGGTAATCCATTCCAAATGAACTATCGTTTGTTGAAACCATCGTATGTTGAGGGATCCGTGCAATGTAAAGTATACGACAGTGGTCTACAACCTGCGGACCTCCAGATGTTGCAAAACTACAACACCCAGCATGCCCAGACAGCCAACGGCTGTCTGGGCATGCTGGGAGTTGTAGTTTTGCAACATCTGGAGGTCCGCAGGTTGAAGACCACTGGTATAGAAAGTTGTACTCACTTGTCCCCGCCGCTCTGGACCATCACCGCTCATCACCGCTGCCCTGGATGTCGCCCTCCATCGCTCTCTCCGTCGCCGCCATCACGTCGCTACTCACGCCGCTCCTATTGGATGACGGGACGGCATGCGCAGCGACGTGATGACGATGATGGAGAGCTCTGATGATGGAGGGGATCCCGAAGAGGACGCACCGGAGCCCCGAGGATAGGTAAGGGATCGTCAGCGGACCACACGGGGCACCGTAAACGGCTATCCGGTGGCAGCTGAAGCAGTCTGCGCTGCCGGATAGCCGTTTATGCGATGGTCCCGACATACAAAAGCATCATATGTTGATGCAGCCTTGAACACGTGATGGCCTCTGAGCAGGGGCGGACAAACCATATGTGCAGCAGGTTCAACTGCACAAGGGCCCAGCAAGTAAGGGGGCCCACCGCCATTGGCATAGCTATAGAGGTATCTGTACGCACCCCGTTAGTGTAACTGTCGCTTTAAGAGCAGAGGGGCTGGTGGGAGTAGACGAGCCCCGCACAGGCAGGAAGTCAGCTCCAAGCCCTCTGACCTGTCCCTGCATCAGGCCGGGCTTCATCCCCCGATAACTTCATGAGGAACAACTGCCTCAGCTCCTCTTCATCCCCGGCATCATGTGGCCCCTGTCTCGGATTACACTGCATCCCCGGTGAGTTGGGGGCCGTGGGCTGTGTGAACAGTAGGTAACTTTATAAAGAAGAGCGGGTTAGGGCTTTGCAAGTTTGCAGTGTTTCAAAAGTGCAAAAGTCCATACATGTTGCAAGACTACAACTCCCAGCATGCCAGGACAGCCTTTGTCTGTCCAGGCATGCTGGGAGTTGTAGTTTTGCAACAGCTTGAGACACACTGGTTGGTAAACACTGTGATGTATAGATAGATAGGTAGACTGGGCATAGATCAGTGTTTCCCTACTATGGTGCCTCCAGCTGTTGCAAAACTACAGTCCAGACATGCTGGGAGTTGTAGTTTTGCAACAGCTGGAGACACCCTGGTTGGAAAACACTGATCTATGTCTTATCTATCTATCTCATATCTATCTATTTATCTATCCCATATCTATCTATCTATCTATCTATCCCATATCTATCTATCTATCTATCTATCTCTCATATCTATCTATCTACCTAAATTATAGGAGCAGGGGGGGGGGGGATTATAATGAAAGCAGGGGGGGGGGTTAATGGAAATGTGTGTGTGTGTGTGTGTGTGTCTGTGTGTGTGTAATGGAAGCGCAGGGGGAGAGAATGGAAAGAGGGGCAGGATGGGGTGAGGTGGAACGAGCGTGGGGGGGGGGGGGGTTAATTGAAGTGGGGGTGTATGTGTAATGGAAGCATGGGGAGGGGGTTAATGGAAACAGGGGGAGGGGGTTACCGGAAGCAGGGGGTTAATGGACGCGGGGAGGGTAATGGAATGAGGGGCAGGATGGGGTGAATGAAAGAAGCAGGGGGGTTAATGGAAGTGCAGTGGGGGGGAATGGAAGGAGCAGGAGGGGTTAATGGATGCAGGGGGGTAGTGGAAGCATGGGGGTGAATGGAAGGAGCAGGAGGGGTTAATGGATGCAGGGGGGTAGTGGAAGCATGGGGGTGAATGGAAGGAGCAGGAGGGGTTAATGGATGCAGGGGGGTAGTGGAAGCATGGGGGTGAATGGAATGAGGGGCAGGATGGGGAGAATGGAAGGAGCAGGGGGTAATGGAAGTGGGGGTGAATGGAAGCAGGGGCAGGAAGGGTGAATGGAAGAAAGAGCAGGGAGGTCAATGGAAGCAGTGAGGGGGGGGGTAATAGAAGTGGAGGGTGAATGGAAGGAGGGGCAGGATGAGGTGAATGCAAGGAGCAGGGGGTTAATGGAAGCAGGGGGTGTAATGAGAGCGGGGGGGGGGGGGGTTAATAGCAGTAGGGGGGGGGGTTCCTGAACAATAGACATATGGGGGGGCAGGCACATTCTTTGCACAGGGGCCCTCTGCTGTCTGTGTCCGCCCCTGCCTCTGAGAGACCATCGTATGTTGAAATGATCGTATGTCGGGGCCATCGTAGGTCGGGGGGGGTCACTGTATTCAGTAAATAGCAACTTAGACCATTGAAATAGATGCAACATATTCTTAGATAATGAATTTAACATAAAAGCTTGTTTTTATCAATAGGTTCTTTTATGAAACATTCCCTTTAATGGCTACATACTGTGACCACACAGCAGAATTCCATTGTTCCAGTGCATGATGTAAGGGCAAAGTTGGTGTCTGAGATTGAAACTACAGGGATAATTGTAACTTGGTTTCGTTGACAAAGAGACCAAATTTTATGGGGTCATCACAGTATCAGTCCAAATATGCTGCAGTTTATATAAAAGCATGTAACTGAGCAAACCTTATTATTATGTCATAAAATACTGCCACATATTACTGCGGAATCAGACACGTGATATAAAGCTTTATATATATAGCAACAAAAAACACATGACGTTTCTATGGATCTCTATCCTTAACCTATAAGCACAGCGCATGTCACCTTTTGATGCCCCTTGAAGCAATGTTATGCAATGTTATTCTTTTGTAATACAGAACGGCTAAGACAATGCTCCTTCTTAAATAATAGGCTTACTGTAGTAAAGTATTGCAGCCGGTTTCATGTCACAGATCTGTAGAACACAGAGCTGTTCTATAGCCAATTGCACAGGCTCTCCGGGTCAAGTATTAACAGACTTGAGCCCCATTAAAAAATGACTTTTACTATCTTCCTTTTAAAATAGAAACTCATTTCCTTATTCAAAGGTATCTTAAAAGCACAAACAAAACAAATTATTATTTTAGTTATTTCATCTCACAGATGCAAAAGTGCCCAACCACAAAGATGAGATGAACCCGACTTCCGCTGAAGCATTAAAGGACATCTGCTGCAAAAGACAACTTATCCCCTATGCACAGGATAGGGGATAAGTGTTTGATTCCGGGGGGACGATCTCCTGCACGAAGCCCTGGCTCTGCCGCTGCTCTCCCGTGCAGGAGGCGTGCCGGCCGCAGCGTGACGTCACGGCCTACACGCCTCCTCCATGTAATTCTGTGGGAGAACGCTGCCTCCCTGCTTCTCCCATAGAACTGTATGGGGAGGGGCCATACAGTCGACCACTGAGAGGACGCTACGTGCATTAGCCGCTCACATAGAGCGGCCCCGTTTGGATGATCGCGGGGTTTCCAGCGTTGGAACCTCCCGTGATCAAACACTTATCCGTTGGATAGGGGATAAGTTGTCTTTTGCTGCAGATGTCCTTTAAACAGGTGGCACCCAATTTATTTTTTAAAAATTGTGATACATCTCTTCTGCCTAATACATGAACAATAATTACACCTACCTGGACTGTGTTTAACAGGAGAGGAACCATTCCATGCATGACCAATGTAAAGCAGTCCAAAGGACCTCACCATATGATCCTTACAAGACCTTGTGAGAGAATGCCTGAAAGGGTTAAGCCTAACAGTCTAGACTAAGCAAAAAACTTTAAAAAAAATTCTCTGGAAAGTGTATGCATTATGGAGCACGCAGGATACATAAAAATGTGAGCAAATTAACCTATAAAAATGTAATCCAAAAGATAGACTAAGTGTGATGTTAAGCTTTTTTATAGACCACACACATTGCCTCACAGCTCAAAGTTAACTAAATATATAGAGAAAAAAACTGCAAACTCACATGCAAAGATCTTTTCCCCACCAGGAGTATTAAACATCTACTTTGGGTAGAGTAAAGAAGGGCTTTGTCTAAGGGTTTAACAGTCTATATTTGAATTTGCTCTGTGGTTTCCTGACAAATCTTTACTCACCTCCAGCGTTCCCTGTGTTGTCTCCGGTGTCCCAGCTGCAGTCCTCTTCCACCCAAAAATCATGATGCTTGGGCCCAAAGTGATATTGGGGCCTAGAATGCCATACTGCTGCTCAGCCAATCACTGGCCACAGTGATGTCCCACCTCGCGCAGCTATTGGCTAAGGGTCAGTCTGACACTCTGGGCCCCAGCGTCACTTTGGGCCCATGTGTCACAATTTCTGGGAGGAAGAAGAACATGTGCAATGGGCAAATATGTAAAAAAAAAAAAAAAAAACTCCCCCTGGATAACCCCTTTAAAATAACAGACAGTTGTCAGTCCTCTAGAATGTAATAGAACTAAATTCGTTTTTCACAGGACTTTCAAGATAGACACGGCAAAAAAAACACCAAAAAATACGGCCCCCGCAGTTGAGTGGACATAAATATACACTCCAAATCCACAAGGAGACAAATAGGAATGATAATAAAATTAAAAACCCAGGAGCTCTAAACATGCATAGCTTCCCCTCCTAATGCGCATATCCGTTTTTCCACAGACAAGTGTGTGGTGTCCCGGTACCGGATTGCATCCGTTACCTCATCTATAGTTAGCCCCTAGCCACCCCTTTAATAGTTAATGCAGTCCCTTTATGTGTATGGGTCCCCATAGCCAGAGTCCCTAGGACGTAGGGGTCCATGTTGTATAGTCTATCCCTTGTCACCCCTATTCAATCTAGTAAACCAGTTACTCATGCAAGGTTTATGTAAATATAGTTATATAAATGTAAATTAATAGTTAATTACCTGCGCGTAGCATACCAGGACCTGCGGGTCATGTGACTATGTGAACTCTATGGTATTTCTGTTTGAGGTCCTTGAGTACACCCCCGTCCAGAGCCTTCGTGGAGAATGGGCTGCAGCGGTCACCATACCAACAGCCCCAACACAGCTTCCTTTCAAATATTTCCCGTCAACGGATTGGGAGTCCGATCCCTTCAACTTGAGGCCGACAAGGTCTGCTCCTAAAGCCTCCACCAGCGTACCCAAGGAGGAGCAGCTTAAAGAGTCAAGTCCACCATCTTCCATGTAGAGTAAAGAGTCAAGTTCTTCATCTTCTTCATACCGTCGAGAGTCAAGTTCTGCACAGGGTGAAGAAAACAGGCCAAAGTTGCGGCCACCCAAGTCGGTATCTAGACCCTCTTGGAGCAGGGAGAGTTTGTCTAACCCTGGGGTGCCCACAGATGTACCAAGGCCCTCTCGAAGCAGTGAGAGTTTGCCAGTTCCTGAGGTACCAACGAAAGGGTCATGGGTTGCTCCTAGTTTGGAGATGGTGCTCAAGCCCTATTGCCCCACTGTGATCCCGGCTAGTAAGCCTATAACCCCTTCTCAAGCTGCCTTCCACAACTCCATCCTCACCAATGGGGTGTGGCAAAGCTATGTTAAGTCTAATCCTGCCCCTGATGTTGGCAGATATAGGGGAACCAAGAGAGGCACTACAAGAGTAAAGAAGAACATCTTCTAAAGAGACTCTAAAATAATGTCATATTGTTTTTCTGTCTAACCATTTTGTCTTACAGCAACCAAGTTCAAGAATTGTGCCTAGCAGGACTGTGCTAAGTTGTTCCAGTTCAAAGTTCCGCAACGTAACCATTAAGCTTGTGCCTGACTATTATGTCAAGAGACTCCTAGCCTGTAGGAGATTCATCAAGGACTGTACCCGGCTGAGTTGTGGTTAAGGCCGCGTTTACCTTTCCCTTCCTATAAACTCCTAGTGTAGGTGGACTGCTGATCCTTACAAGCCATTTTGTATATTTTTTGAGACTCTTAGTGTAGGTGGACTGCTGATCCTTACATGTCTGCTTTATGTATATACCAGCAGCTTCATAAGAACTCACATACTAAATGTTGCACTTATCGGGTGAATGCACCTGAAACATGTTGATGAATGTATAGTAAATATGTATATGGTTCTGTACACAGGAAGGTATCCTTGTGTCTGTGTACATAAGTAGTAAGTAAAGGTTGTATGTAGGAAAATAGTCTATGTACATAAAAAGTAAGTTAGAGCTGTACACAGAAAATATTGACATACTGCATGTGTACACTCAACACTAAAAACATAACTAATTCTTGTACATATAAATGTATAAAATGCTTAAGGTGTTTAGTAGGTAACTCAATAGGGGACAGCTCGGCTCCTCCGAGGGTAGTATTATTGCTGTCGCCCATCGCTAGCACCTTTCTCAACAAAAATAGTAGGGAGGATTCCCCTTAAAATAGTATTTGTACACATAGTACCCTTGATTACTAACTTAAATGTACTACCTCAAAATTTTCTAGTACATACATCAAAATAAATATCTCACTTAAGTAAACACTTAAAGGAATTGTAGCATATTGATACCCAGTTCCTGCCACTGTTAGGTACACTTCTTCTTCTCATTCATTGCGTGTGTGAGATTCTCTGCCTGGCCAGTAGGTGCTCTTGCTAATATAGAATTAAACACGTAATTCTAAGAATAGCCTAGATAGGTTGTTTTGAAAGTGCTCTAGGGGTAAGTAGCGTGTAGCCGATAGACCCTAGCAGCCAATCTTACTGTGACCTAGTTTCAGGGTAGCCAGTATACCTTTTGTGTACTAACAAGTAACTATTGTTTGGCAAATAAAATGTGTGAGATAATACAAATGTTTAGTCAGCTTGAAACTAAATGTGTAGAGAGCTGTGCTGTTTTATAGCATCCTGTTCTAGTCCTAGTCGCTCTGCCTCAGGGGACAGACGTCGAGGTCGACTTATCTTAAGTAAGGGGTTTGTGGTATCCTGGTACCGCATCCTATGCGGTCCCTTTATGTGTATGGGTCCCCATAGCCAAAGTCCCTAGGACGTAGGGGTCCATGTTGTATAGTCTACCCCTTGTCATCTCTATTCCATCTAGTAAACCAGTTACTCATGCAAGGTTTATGTATGTATAGTTATATAAATGTAAATTAATAGTTAATTACCAGGAACTGCGGGTCACGTGACTAGGTGAAATCTATGGTATTTCTGTTTGAGGACCTGTGGAGATCCCTATGACGTACATAATCCCATAATTTTGTGTACGAGTGAATGAAAGGTATTCGGACCAATCAGATTCACCCCGCCCCTGCCCATATAAGGGAGCGGCGGCCATTATTCTCTCTCGTTCCTGGGCTGTCAACCGAGAAGGACCTGCGCAGCTATTGAGTTAGTGAGTTAGGCCTGAGCCTTGCGGCGACGGCTGATCTATGCTAAATCGAGAGTGTATCAATCCCCAGACACTCTGCAGCATCACCGGACCTAATCTGACCCTAAATAAGGACGGATCTGCAATATCTACCCTAAATTCAGAGACTTTCTAAATACCTCAAGGTCCGCAACAACTGTCAGTCACTGAGCAATATAAGGACTGTTATATTAGACTGTTACTGTGCCTTGGATGTACCGTAAGCACTTAAGTAAAGTTGTTCAAGTTAAATCTCCTTGTGGACCTTCAGTCATTTCATGCACCTATCGTTACTGGGAAGGGCGACGATAGGCCGGAGAATTACCTCAGCATCCTAGCCCTCAGCCTGGCGTCACGAACTATAGGGTTAACATTAACCCCTCATATACCGATACAACATCCCCCCCTACTATGCACCCCCAAGGGCTACCACATATTCAAATTCTAAGTGTATATATGTATATAAAGTGTACTTACCTTGTTGTAGTGTCGCAGGACCTGCGGGTCACGTGATGCGTTCCAAAACTCTACGGTTTAATGGTTCAAGGACCTTTGGAGGAAGTCAGGTGATCACCCACCATGCATTGTAACGGTGAGTAACAGCTGATTCGGAACAATCCAAAACGGCCCTGCCCATATAAGGGAGCGGCGGCCATTAATCGCTCTTTTCCTCGTGGGCTGCTAATAGAGGAGGATCTGCGCAGCTGTCATCAGCAGTGACTAGGCCCAAGCCTTGCGGCAATGGCCATCTTACAAAACTGTGAGTTACCTCAATCCCTGTTAAGTCTGCAAGATCACCGGACCTAAACAGACCCCTAAATCCGGACGGATCTCTGCATCAATCCTAATCCTACTAGTCCTTTGGATAAGCTAATGGTCCGCGTCATCTGTCAATCACTGCCGTACTACATAGAGACTGTATTACTAAGACTGTTGCTGTTAATTGGATGTACCGCAAGTACCTCAGTAAAGTTTATACAAGTTCAAGTTGTGGACTTTCATTCATATAAGCACCCACCTATCGTTTCTGGGAAGGGTGGCGATAGGCCGAAGATTTACCTCAGCATATTAACCCGCACCCTGGCGTCACGAGTGACAGGGGTCAAGTTAACCCCTCATATACCAAAGCAACACCCCAACTACACTACACCCCCAAGGCCCTACCACAAGTGTATTGGAATTGAAATACCAAACATTATCCACTGAAAAAGTTATTTTTACATTTGTCGCTTTGCCTAGAAGTACCCAACTCCCACCTGATTGTCTTAAGTTCTCATTGTCGCTTCACTTCCATCATGCAGGGACCAGAATATGGTGGAATGCACACTTGTGTACACATCAAGATGCGGCAACCACCAAAACAAACCTATAGTGCTCAGGGCCGGTTCTGCCTACAGGCAATGCCGGGGGTGCCGCTCTATGCGCTGCAAGAAAGTTAGCAGCCAGCCGGCATCCAAAGCACTCGCCACTCATCTGAAGCACCTGCCCAGCCAGCACCACTGTCGCAACTCCTGCTCTAGACAGTCCCTGATACGGGCATCAGGTGTCAGCAGAGATCACTGTGGACAAGACAAAAAATAAATTCAAAAAAGAAAAGAATTTCCTCAGTAGCATACAGCTGCTATAAAGTACTGGTAGGGTAAAGATTTTTTTTTTATAGAAGTCATTTACAAATCTGTTTAACTTTCTGCCACCAGTTTATTTAAAAACAAAAAATATTTTACACCGGAGTACCCCTTAAAGTGTGGAGACAATACTGGTATGATAAACTACACATAAGCAGCTAAAGAGTTCATTACTTATTACTAATAACACATATCAAGTGAACATAACAAAGCTCTAAAACTATTATTTATAGTGGCATTTCTGGATGTCCTGGATCTTGGCTACGGCCATTTATTTATTCATGTATCCATCTATTTTCCTATTAGCATTTATTAATAACATACTAATCCACCTACAGACTTAAAATTATTTAGGAATTATCCATGAGCAATCTATGAACTATTACTAACCGTTATGTATGAATTATCTATGAGCAACCTCTGAACTATTACTAACTATTATGAATTATTAACTTTGGGTTAAATAATTGTGGATTAACCATTTACAAACTGGTCACTGATTATCAAGTACCACTCATTATCAATGGATGCATTTAGCATATGTGCAATTTATGCCCCTTATTCATTTTTATTATGATTACTATTGTTTTATTTGTCTCCTTCTGCACTTGGAGTGTTTATTCATATCCACTCAACAGAAGGCTCTGCAACATTTTCTGTACACATCTCCATATGTTCTTATTGGTGTTCCTGTGTCAGTTTAAAAAAAAAAATCCTATAGGTAGAGAGGATGCCGGCCTTCCTCTAGTGTCCACAGGAAGAAGGAATAGACGCTGGTGACTGCAGGGGAAACCGAAGTAGCAATCTAACCACAAGGGAAAAGCTACCTACAGGGGGCCCTAAATACAGTGTGCAAGCATACTACAGGGACAGGCTAACTACAGGGGCGTCCTGTATAAGGCTAACTACCCACAGGGGCGTCCTGTATAAGGCAAACTACCCACAGGGGCATCCTGTATTAGGCAAACTACCCACAGGGGCACCCTGTATTAGGCAAACTACCCACAGGGGCATCCTGTATCAGGCAAACTACCCACAGGGGCATCCTGTATTAGGCAAACTACCCACAGGGGCATCCTGTATTAGGCAAACTACCCACAGGGGCATCCTGTATTAGGCAAACTACCCACAGGGGCATCCTGTATTAGGCAAACAACCCACAGGGGCATCCTGTATTAGGCAAACTACCCACAGGGGCATCCTGTATAAGGCAAGCTACCCACAGGGGCATCCTGTATTAGGCAAACTACCCACAGGGGCATCCTGTATTAGACAAACTACCCACAGGGGCATCCTGTATTAGGCAAACTACCCACAGGGGCATCCTGTATTAGGCAAACTACCCACAGGGGTGTCCTGTATAAGGCAAACTACCCACAGGGGTGTCCTGTATAAGGCAAATTATCCACAGGGGGTCCTGTATAAGGCAAAATACCCATAGGTGAGTCATACATCCGGGGTGGTTGAAGAGCTACCTACAGGCCCCTGTAGTAAGCTTGCACCCTGTATTTAGGGCCCCTTATGATTAGCTTGGCACCTGTAGGTAGCTTTCCCTCTGTAGTTAGAATACTACCTGTTGGGGAAAACTGCATATGGGGTGGGGGCTGGGTCAGTGTGTCCCTTGGTATATATTTTCCAAGGTGTACACCAAGCTGAAAAAGGTTGGGAAACACTGGTCTAGAGCTTTATATAATAGCAATGGAGCTCTAATTGTTATAAAGATGGAAAAAAAGAGACAATCAGAATGGAGGATGGAAAGAATCAGATAACAGCACAACTACAATAGGACAAAATGATACAATACCGCAGACAGTACATAAAATAGACATTTAACACTAGTCCTAGAGCTCTATGGATGTCCAGACCTTGTAACAAGTGTCCCAAGTATCCAATCCCCTTACTATGTAAGTAATGACCAGTGGTGCTTGAATGTTTGTAAACTCAGTCAAAAGTCATAAAAGTAGATAAAAATAACCTTATTAAACAAATGAGTAAACATATTAGGGACCAATGAATTTATTTATTGAGGAAAATGATCCAATATTACCGTATTTTTCATCATATAAGATGCTCCTAATTTTATAGGATAAAAATCTAGAAAATAAAGATTCTGAACCAAATACAATGTAAAGTATAGGACAGTGATCTTCAACCTGCGGACCTTCAGATGTTGCAAAACTACAACTCCCAGCATGCCCGGACAGCCGCTGGCGGCGTGACGGGACGGCGTGCGCGACGACGTGATGACGACGAAGGAGAGCGCCGGCCATGCAGGGGATCCCGGCACGGAGCAGACACTGAGGAGGCAGGCAAGGTCCCTCCTGGTGTCCTGTAAACTGTTCGGGACGCCGTGATTTCACAGCGGCGGTCCCGAACAGCCGGGTTAGTGTTATTTTCGCTTCAGACACGGCAGTCAGCTTTGATTGCCGCGATCGGTGATGTCTTGTATTAGCCGCGGGTCCCGGCCGTTGATAGCCGCAGGGACCACCGCGATAGGACAGGTATTTGCCGTATAAGACGCACCCCCCCCCTCCCCCCCCCTCCCCCCCCCCCCAGTTTTGGGGAAGAAAAAGTGCATCTGATACGGCGAAAAATACGGTACATGTTTGTGAATGGCAAAAGTATGTAACCCTTTAGGAGCAGGAGATAATTTGAAGGTGAAATTAGAGTCAGGTGTTTTCAAAGGGATGGAAATCAGGTGTGAGTGGGCAACCAGTTTTATTTAAAGAAAATGGATCTACCAAAATCTTATCTTCACAACACATTTGTGGAAGTCTATCTTGACGCAAGCAGCCCTTCCAGGCAGTGATTAACCACCAAAGATTATGCCAAGAGCAAGGCATAAAAGAGTCCACAAGTTCAAAAAGGAACCCAATGTAATCTCTAAGCAACTAGAGTCCTTTATCACATTAGATGATATCAATGTTCATGAGTCCTCCTTCAGGACACAGAATAACAATGATTTTTAAATCAACTGGTGTCAGAAATTTAAACAGATTTGTAAATTACTTCCATAAAAAAATCTTAATCCTTCCCGTACTTATCAGCTGCTGTATGCACCAGTAGAAGTTCTTTTCATTTTTAATTTATTTTCAGTCTGACCACAGTGCTGCTGACACCTCTGTCCATGTCAGGAACTGTCCAGAGTAGGAGCAAATCCCCATAGCAAATCTCTCCTGCTCTGGACAGTTCCTGACATGGACAGAGGTGTCAGCAGAGAGCACTGTGACCAGGCAGAAAATAAATTCAAATAGAAAAGCACTCCCTCTGTAGCATAGAGCCGCTGATAAGTACTGGAAGGATTAAGATTAATAGAAATAATTTACAAATCTGTTTAAAAAAAATTGTTTTCCACCAGTGTACCCTTCTAAGTAAATTCCTGTTTACAGACAGCAAAACTACTGAAAGCATCAGCCTGGTCAGCAGGTCACTCTGCAAGGATATTTCTGAACCATGCAGCTGCAAGAGAGGAAAGCCAGCTGTATGAGGCAGATGAACTCTCTAAAGAGAAGACAGACAATTTATTTTTGCTCCTGCCTTCCTGATCCCTATATACAATGCTCAATCAATGAGGTTTCCTGCTCCAGCCTCAGCCATAGTACTGGGTAAAAAAAAAAAAAAAAAAATTATAATATATATATATATATATATATATATATATATATGTATAAATATATATACAGTACAGACCAAAAGTTTGGCCACACTTTCTCATTCAGAGTTTTCTTTATTTTCATGACTATGAAAATTGTAGATTAACACTGAAGGCATCAAAACTATAAATTAACACATGTGGAATTATATACATAACAAAAAAGTGCGAAAATATGTCATATTCTAGGTTCTAGCCACCTTTGCTTTGATTACTGCTTTGTGCACTCTTGGCATTCTCTTGATGAGCTTCAAGAGGTAGTCACCTGAAATGGTCTTCCAACAGTCTTGAAGGAGTTCTCAGAGATGCTTAGCACTTGTTGGCCCTTTTGCCTTCACTCTGCGGTCCAGCTCACCCCAAACCATCTCGATTGGGTTCAGGTCCGGTGACTGTGGAGGCCAGGTCATCTGGCACAGCACCCCATCACTCTCCTTCTTGGTCAAATAGCCCTTACACAGCCTGGAGGTGTTTGGGGTCATTGTCCTGTTGAAAAATAAATGATGGTCCAACTAAACGCAAACCGGATGGAAAAGCATGCCGCTGCAAGATGCTGTGGTAGCCATGCTGGTTCAGTATGCCTTCAATTTTGAATAAATCCCCAACAGTGTCACCAGCAAAGCACCCCCACACCATCACACCTCCTCCTCCTCCACACCAGCACACCTGTGAAGTGAAAACCATTTCAGGTGACTACCTCTTGAAGCTCAACAAGAGAATGCCAAGAGTGTGCAAAGCAGTAATCAAAGCAAAAGGTGGCTACTTTGAAGAACCAAGAATATGACATATTTTCAGTTGTTTCACACTTTTTTGTTATGTATATAATTCCACATGTGTTAATTCATAGTTTTGATGCCTTCAGTGTGAATCTACAATTTTCATAGTCATGAAAATAAAGAAAACTATGAATGAGAAGAAGGTGTGTCCAAACTTTTGGTCTGTACTGTATGTATACAACTTATTCCCTAGGATAGGTTGTATTTTACTGGAGTACTCCTTTAAATGGCATAGAACTTAGCAGGATATTCAAGGATAGAAATACATCCGGAAGAGAATGTGTCATCTGAAAATGACCTACAGTGTGGCAAAAAAGTATTTAGTCAGCCACCAATTGTGTAAGTTCTCCCACCTAAAAAAATAAGAGAGACCTGTAATATCATCATAGTTATACCTCAACTATGAGAGACATAATGAGAAAAAAAATACATAAAATAACATTGTCTGATTTTTTAAGAATTTATTTGCAAATTATGGTGGAAAATAAGTATTTGGTCACCTACAAACAAAAAAATTTCTGGCTCTCACAGACCTGTAACTTCTTCTTTAACCCCTTAAGCACCAAGCCCATTTTGACTTAAAGGACTAGGCCAATATTATTTTTGCATTTTCGTTTTTTCCTCCTCGCCTTCTAAAAATCGAAACTTTTTAATATTTTCATCCACAGACTAGTATGAGTGCTTGTTTTTTGCATGATCAGTTGTCCTGCGCAATGACATCACTCATTTTACCATAAAATGTATGGCGCAACCAAAAAAAATACTATTTGTATGGGGAAATTAAAAAGAAAACCGCAATTTTTCAAATTTTGGAAGGGTTTGTTTTCACGCCATACAATTTATGGTAAAAATGACATGTGTTTTTTATTCTGTGGGTCAATACGATTAAAATGATATCCATGTTTATGTACTTTTCTATTATTGTTGCGCTTAAAAAAATCGCTAACTTTTTTTAACCAAATTGGCATGTTTAAAATCCTTCTATTTTGACAACCTATAACTTTTTCATTTTTCTGTATAAGCGGCGGTGTGAGGGCTCATTTTTTGCACTATGATCTGTACTTTTTATTGATACCACATTTGTGTATATAAAACTTTTAATAATTTTTTAATACATTCTTTTTTTTAATGTGACAAAAAAGCATCAATTTTGCGGCTTTTTTTCTTTTTTACGTTCACGCCGTTCACCATACAGGATCATTATATTTTAATATATACATAGTACGTACATTATATTTTAATAGTTCGGACATTTATGCATGCTTCAATACCAAATATGTGTATTCATTTTTTTTTTATTCACTTTATGGGGGTAAAATGGGAAAAAAAAGCCATTTCACATTTTTATTGGGGGAGAGGATTTTTTCAATTTTTGTTTACTTTTTTTTTTTTTTGCTTTTATTTTTACACTTTAATTGTCCCCATAGGGGATTATTTATAGTAATCCTTTGATTGCTAATACTGTTCAGAGCTATGCATAGGACATAGCACTGATCAGTGTTATCGGTTATCTTCTGCTCTGGTCTGCTCGATCTCAGACCAGAGCAGAAGACCCGTGGAAGGCGGCAGAGGCAGGTGAGGGGACCTCCATGCGCCATTCTGGATGATCAGATCGCCGCCGCAGCAATGTGGGCGTTTAAACCATCCATATTTCTCACTGCACTCCCGCAGATGCCGTGATGTGTATTGATCACGCCATCTGATGGGTTAAAGGCAGACATCCGCGCAATCGCGGATGTTGGCCATTAACGGTGGGTCCCTGGCTGCTATCAGCAGCCGGGACCAGCCGCGCATGATCTGAGCATTGCTTCGATGCTCGCGGTCATGTACAGGACGTAAATAGATGTCCTGGTGCACTAAGTACCGCATCACCAGGACATAAGTTTACATCCTTGGTCGTTAAGGGGTTAAGAGTCTCCTCTGTCCTCCACTCGTTACCTGTATTAATGGCACCTGTTTGAACTTGTTGTCAGTATAAAATACACCTGTCCACAACCTCAAACAGTCACACTCCAAATTCCACTATGGCCAAGACCAAGAGCTGTCAAAGGACACCAGAAACAAACTTGTAGACCTGCACCAGGCTGGAAAGACTGAATCTGCAATAGGCAAGCATTCTGGTGTAAAGAAATCAACTGTGGGAGCAATTATTAGAAAATGGAAGACATACAAGACCACTGATAATTTCCCTTGATCTGGGGCTCCACGCAAGATCTCATCCCGTGATGTCAAAATGATCAAAAAAATGATGAGCAAAAATCCCAGAACCACTCAGTGGGACCTAGTGAATGACCTGCACAGAGCTGGGACCAAAGTAACAAAGGCTACCATCAGTAACACACTACGCCGCCAGGGACTCAAATCATGCAGTGCCAGACATGTCCCCCTGCTTAAGCCAGTACATGTCTGGGCCCCTCTGAAGTTTGCTAGAGAGCATTTGGATGATCCAGAAGAGTATTGGGAGAATGTCATATGGTCAGATGATACCAAAGTAGAACTTGTTGGTGAAAACTCAACTCGTCGTGTTTGGAGGAGAAAGAATGCTGAGTTGCATCCAAAGAACACCATACCTACTGTGAAGCATGGGGTGGAAACATCATGCTTTGGGGCTTTTTTTCTGCTAAGAGACCAGGACGACTGATCCGTGTAAAGGAAAGAATGAATGGGACCATGTATCGTGAAATTTTTTGTGAAAACCTCTTTCCATCAGCAAGGGCATTGAAGATGAAACGTGGCTGGGTCTTTCAGCATGACAATGATCCCAAACACACGGCCTGGGCAATGAAGGTGAGTGAAAACCTTGTGAAGACTTACAGAAATTGTTTGACCTCTGTGATTGCCAACAAAGGGTATATAACAAAGTATTGAGATGAATTTTTGTTATTGACCAAATACTTATTTTCTACCATGATTTGCAAATAAATTCTTTAAAAATCAGACTATGCGATTTTATGGATTTTTTTTTTCTCATTATGTCTCTCATAGTTGAGGTATACCTATGATGAAAATGACAGGCCTCTCTATCTTTTTAAGTGGGAATCTTGCACATTTGGTGGCTGGCTAAATACTTTTTTGCCCACTGTATTGTTTAAATCAAGTTTTTATGCTAAACATATTTTTTAAGAATTTTTTCTGCCCTTTTTTTTATTTTCCATGTTAATATCATTGCTATTGTCTGAAATTTTTCAATTTTTATTCTGACCCCACAGCCTAAAACTAAGCTTTTTGTTCTGTTCAGATCCCTTTCCAGTAGTAAAAGAAAAATAGTTTGGCATTCTCATGGAATGGATAAAACTTCCGATTTAAATTTATTGCATTAAAAGAATACACCACATCTCAAAACACATGGAACATTGTACATCTTGACGCGTTTCGAGGTTGCCCACTTTGTCAAAAGACTCACTGCCCAGCAGTGTCTTTTTTATTATCACAGACAGGAGTACAGTAAAAGGTGACATTAATAGATAAGACACCATTCACAACAGTTATTGTTTAATTTGAAAGAAAATGTACTGGTTCTCAAGGACTCATTTGGTGGTGTGGGTGAAGTAGATAATATAAGTGTGCATATATGAGTTGTAGACTACAAGGATATAGCCTGAAAAATGCCCAAAAGTAAATAAATAGCAGAAATTTACAGTTTTAAAGTAGCTAGTTTAATGAGTAAATAGTTCATAAAACATCAAAGTGGATGCCGGCAATCCACTTTGATACATGAAACATAAAATAGTTAGAATAATACAATAAAATAAATCAACTAGTAAACACTGTCCACAGATTGCTTCCAATTTATGTTAAAAAATGGCCACAGCTGTCAAAAGACGATGGTGCATGAAGAAATAGAAAAGGTAGTAGTTTTTGTGAAGTAAATGAAGCGCTGGAGCACCTTAAGAATTGGCCCACTCCTGCTGTGCTAATGTTCTGCGCGTTGGATAAGCGCTAATACGCTGAATGTCTGATCCGTGTATTTGATAAATCCATGAACATGTAAATGTTATACAATTGCTGTGATGTTGGTGGTGGGTGAGGCACTGTAGCGCGACTTGGCGGTTGGCAGAAACGAAACCAAGATTCACTCACCCACCCTTGGTTCAAGGCACGGGACGTCTTCAAGCTTCGGATCTCAGCAGATCGCGCCGGTGCTCTATCTTCATGCAGGGGAGTCTGCTGTTAAAGAGACAAGCCCTGTTAGCGAGCGGTGTCTTGGCGTGTAGGATACTTCACTGATTCGGTCCTTGTGGAGACGTGCGCACATCAATGATGCGCTGAGTATGTTGTGAGTCTTTTGGCAGGTTCTTTAGGATATCTGACTGGAAGTGTGGTGTGGGTACAGGTCAGCATCAGACACGTTTCGAGCCGCCTGGGCTCTTCCTTAGTGATGTGTGGACTGAATGTGGTTGTGGTTCTATTTATAGTGCTACTAATGGAAATGCATTAAATCCTGTAGAGGAGAACTGTTATATAAATACTTTTGGTGGCTCAATATAAAACCTGTAGTGGAGCACTGTTATATAAATATTTTTGGTGGCTCAACATAAAATGTGTAGTGGAGCACTGTTATATCAATACTTTTGGTGGCTCAATATAAAACCAGGACTGCTGAGATCCGAAGCTTGAAGATGTACCGTGCCTGGAATCAAGGGTGGGTGAGTGAATCTTGGTTTCATTTCTGCCGACCGCCGAGTTGCGCTGCAGTGTCTCACCCCCCACCAACGTCACAGCAATTGTATAACATTTACATGTTTATGGATTTATCAAATACACGGATCAGACATTCAGCGTATTAGCGCTTATCCAACACGCAGAACATTAGCACAGCAGGAGTGGGTCAATTCTTAAGGTGCTCCAGCGCTTTATTTACTCCACACAAACTGCTACCTTTTTCTATTTCTTCATGGACCATCGTCTTTTGGCAAATTGGAAGCTATCTGTGAACAGTGTTTACTAGTTTATTTATTTTATTGTATTATTCTAACTATTTTATGTTTCATGTATCGAAGTGGATTGCCAGCATCCACTTTGATGTTTTACGAACTATTTACTCATTAAACTGGCTATTTTAAAACAGTAAATTTCTGCTATTTATTTACTTTTGGGCATTTTTCAGGCTATATCCTTGTAGTTTACTACTCACATATACACACTTATATTATCTACTTCACCCACACCACCAAATGAGTCCTTGAGAACCAGTACGTTTTCCTTTAAATTTTTCTTTTTATGCATGCAGTTCTCTGCTTGTATAAACCCGGTGTAGCTTTTAGGGGTTTGCACTCACTGGATTCTCGGACGATGCATCAGATTGAGCTCACCTTTACCTTTTTCTCAGTTATTGTTTAATGCTCAGCCCCACCGAGCATGCCCAGAAACCTCTCCCATTTATGTCAATTGGTCAGCTCCAGTGTATTATGTCTATCTCAGTGAGGCTTGCTGTAAAGCATATCTCTAAATGCTTCTAAATGGTGGTTTTAGCTCTCAAAAATCAAAAGCAAGAATTTAAAATTCATAATAAATTAGGAAAAAAATCATAGACATAATTTTTTTCCTCTCTCCTCTGCTCTGGTATAGTATAAGAAAATGAAATTGAAAAAAAAACAAAACTTTAATAATTCATAATAAATTATGTAAGCAATATAAAAAAATTGGTGGTTCCAGTTCCCCCGCCCCCCCCCCCCCCCCAAAAAAAAAAAAAAAAAAAGCAAGAGTTAATTCATATTAAAATAGAAAAAAATACATAGACATGTCATTAAAAACAAAAAGAAATTCTGACACATTTCAAGCTTATACAATTCTTAATCATGACCATAAAACATGTCAGAGTTTTCCTTTTGTTTTTATAATTTTTTTTCTATTTTAATATGAATTATTAAAGTCTTCCTTTTAAGTTTTTTGGAGCGTTAACCACCATTGTCAAGTATGGGCAGGGAGCAGAGAAGCCCTAACTCACCCACAGTCACTGTCCCTACTTATTGCCTATCCACCCCAAAATGATGGATCGACAACCACAATGACAAACCCTCCCTGTTAATTGTTGGGGTAGATTTGTCAAAATAATAAAATACAAAACAGTCAGAGTCTGGGAACAGCTGGAGGCACACAAAACTAACAAAGGTACTCTAAGACAAACACACAGTCAAATTGTAGTAGTGTAGCCAAGGTCGTTAACAGGAGATAGTGAAGTACCAATACACAAGAGCTGAAGAATAGTCAAAAGCTGAACCAACAAACAACTCTGGTTACTCAAACTAAGTTCTTTCACTGGCAAGGACAAGAAACACACTGCAGGTTTAAATAGCCAGCTACACAGGTGCGATCCTAGCATGGTCAGCTGACCAGCCCAGATAGCTAGGCGTAGCCACAGCAACCAAACTAAACAAAAGCCTTCGGGTGAAACACTGACGAGTCATTCCAACCATTTTTTTATTTTGCCTACAAGTTTACATGAGATCTGGCCTGCTGCCCCTTCCGTGCTCCATGTTCATGTTTGGGCAGTGTCTACACAGGTGGTGAGTTGACTGTTTTTTTTTTTTTTTCTTGCCCTTATCAGTTCTGTTCTGTTTTCAAAGACCATTTATATGATTTCCATGACAGACTTAACTCGTCATTGTCTCAATACCTCTTAATCTTTTCCCGTATTGCTACAAATTATTTTTCATAATATTCCAAACAAATAACTCTCAGCATCAAAGCAATTAATCGTTCCAAGTTAACGCCAATCATTAATAATCTACTGTTATTCTGTGTCACATTCAATACACTGTTTTCTACTGACTCCAAATCAATGTTCAGCCTCCTCCAGTGCAGAAGACAGACACAAAAGGTAACTAAATCTGCATGCAAGGTAATTACGCTTCTCATTCTGAATGCTTATCTGATGGCAGCAAAAAGAATTCTGATGAGGAGGAATTGGAAACAAAACACTACAAAAAAAAAAATTTCTACACACTTTAGATCACAAGCCGTCTTCAAGTTCTAGTACTGTCTGTGACCAATTTTCTTGCAGAGTATACATATTATTATTGCGAGACACAGAGTTTTTTGTGGTCACTGGAAGATGAACTCAATCGATGCTTATTCTCCTGTCATCTAAGTAGAGGAATAATAACATTGCAGAAGCATATTGGTTAATGTTTAAGAGTCAAACCATGAAGCTTTTATTGTATCATGACAGAAATCATACAATACAGCATGATATGGAAAGAATCAAATAAGCTGCGGCCAAAAAGGTCAAAACATGAACATCAGACAGGTACACAATACAAACATAAGTGATACATAAGGCTGGCTCAGATTAACACTCATAGCAGAAAAGTCGCTATGCATAGTAGCCATGTGGATTGAAGATGGTCAATCCCATGAAGAAAAAAGAGGCATAACAAAAAATAATCAGGATCCCCCCTTCAATACAGTGAGAGGCAGTGGCAATTGGTTAATGTTTAGACTAGTGTTTCCACAGTGTGAGCATGCTGGGAGTTGTTGTAGGCGCACTGGTTGGGAAAAACTGGTTTAGACACATGGAACTCCCTTAGTCATGAAGAACCGAATACTTATCCAAACCTGTGTAGAGAAAAAGTCGCCCAGTTGCCCAAAACAACCAATCAGATTATTTCTTTCAATTTTAAAAGCCAGTAAGAAGAAGCAGAAAACAGCTACTTTCTCAAGCGCAGTTTTGGTGTCAATCATAAGGCCATTGTAGTCATCAATTCTTGCTAAAACAGGTTTATTAAGCACAGTATAACAATGCGTTTATGGCCTCAATGTGCATCGCATTACCTTATGAAGGGCGCTTTTTGGGCTAGAAATGCATTGTAATACTGAGCTTAATAAACCAGTTTTAGCAAGAATAGATGACTACAATGGCCCTATGATTGACACCGAAACTGTGCTTGAGAAAAATCCTGTTTTCTGCTTTTTCTACTGGTATTTGGAGCTAGATGAGCTAGTCTCTTGCCAGAAGGATCAAAGCAGCATTTCTGGAGGTCATCTCTGATAAATACGCTATATGGTATTGTGCCCTCAGCGCAACACACTTTGGTAAGTGAATTTCTACTTTGCTTACCTACCATTTCCTGATTGGCTCCTATGGGCCACTGGTCAACTTTTCCTCTACACAGGTTTTGCTGACTCTCCCCCAATATTCTGACATATGGTCAGACTAAGCAGAATTCAATGGAGAAGCCTGTGTTTAGTAGGATATAAATAGTGCCAGATGCATATTGGAGCTGCTTATTTCACTGCCCTTTGAAACAGCATGTTCATGGGCTGAATGGACCTTCACATTAGATAGTTACTTAAAGGGGTATTCCAGGCAAAACTTTTATTTTTATATATATATATATATATATATATATATATATATATATATATATATATCTCAACTGGCTCCGGAAAGTTAAACAGATTTGTAAATTACTTCTATTAAAAAAATCTTAATCCTTCCAATAGTTATTAGCTTCTGAAGTTTTCTGTCTAACTGCTCAATGATGATGTCACGTCCCTGGAGCTGTGCATGAGAATATCCCCATAGGAACTGCACAGCTCCCGGGACGTGAGTCATCAGAGAGCAGTTAGACAGAAAACAACAACTCAACTTCAGAAGCTAATAACTATTGGAAGGATTAAGATTTTTTAATAGAAGTAATTTACAAATCTGTTTAACTTTCTGGAGCCAGTTGATATATAAAAAAAAGTTTTGGCCTGGAATACCCCTTTAAGGTGCCTCTTGGAGGTCATTGAGACCTGTTAGATTATATACTTCAGGGTCACCAGAGGCTAAACACAGTATAATAGTCTTCCAGAGACTGAAAATGTTATATATAACTAGGGTATTAGATTATGGTGGAGGCTTGTTTGACCAACTTTAGTCTAAGGCTGAGTTCACAACAGCATTGACCTCTGTCCAGAAGAGCTCTGTTCAAAGTCGGTCCAAATTACAGGACTTGAGTGGGGGAAAAAAATACTGCAAGCTGTATTTTTTTCCTCCGCTAAACTTCTGCAAAACAATTTGCACTTAACAGAAACCTGATGGACCTCATTCAAGTTGAATGGGACCCGTTGGGTCCCTTTGGTGTCCATTGTGCATTGGACTATCCAGTTACATTGTTTGTCAATGGAACAGACTCTGCAAATGTGAACTTAAATACAATAACAAAAAAGCGTGTATGGATCAAATAACTTTATTAAGAGATAACCTCAAATGACATACATTTAAAATCATGTAAACCACATGTATACAAAAATAGAGAGTACAACTGGTGCCAGAACCGAACAGAAATGGAGGCTTACAAATGGGATGTGACCACAATGTAAGTAAACTATAACAATGGTGCATTATATCCCCCAGTCCCCATTATAAAAACCTGTAGCAGTAGTACATGCAAAGTGCAAATGCAGGGCTAATAGGTAGGTGATACTTAAAGGGGTTATCCACCATAAGGTGATTTTAGTACATACCTGGCAGACAGTAATGGACATGCTTAGGAAGGATCTGCGCTTGTCTTGGGGCTAAAGGGCTATGTTGTGAGATTACCATAACACAGTGGGTAGCTTTTTGTGAACTGGTATTTCCTGTTTGACTTTTCTTTTTTTGACTACAAATCTCATAATTGCATTTTTCTCCCTCCCACATAGCCACCCCCCCCCCCCCCTCCCATTGAAACATTAATGAGCTGCATCTATTCAAAGACCTGTGGTTTTCAATCAGGGTGCCTACAGTTGTTGCATTAGTTGCAGATTGATCTCTCTCCCACCAAGTGATCCCTCCACCCATTGAAGCAGACAGGCTTCCTGTCATCAGCTGACTAGTGAGTCAGGTCTCTGTCGCATTGCAAGCTGCGAAAAATCTGAGACAGTCATTTTAACAGTCATTTTGTATGCTGTTAAAAATAAATATTGGGGTGAAAATCACATAAGCATTGTGAGAAAACCGTCACACACAGGTACAGATACTATATTATGAACTACACTAACTTTACAGCCCCTGTAACATAGTCAAATAAAAAAAAAATCCTGGAATACCCCTTTAAGGACAAAGGGAGAAAATGCATCCATACAATAACAAGGTAGAAACCAACAATCATTACCAAGTGGATCTGGGGTGTATGTCATGTGATTAATAGCAGTATGTTACATCAGAAATGACCCATGACCCCATCAATCAATAATATACATAAGCAGAGTAAAAACATGTTGCAGCTATGAGGATCACATATAGCGCCGGCAGCGCGCATAGGAGGTGCGATGCAGACATTAAACAGAGCCCGCGTAACTCAACACGCTCCAAATCCTTCCACTCCCAGCACGTCACAGGGGAGGAGAAACGGATAGCAGTGCCCCATGAGAACGCCCCTGGCGCTTCCCCCAGACGATGCGGATTGCGTCAGAAAAGCGGAGGAGCCAATGCTCCACAGACATGAATGGAGGGGGACATAGAATGCGAGTTCTGCAGGGAGATCGCGGGGGGGTCCCAGCAGCAGGCCCCCCGCGGTCAGACATCTTATCCCCTATCCTTTGGATAGGGGAAAAAATGCTTTTGCCCGGAAAACCCCTTTAAAGGGGTTGTGCGCTGTCCTGTAGTTCGGAGCTCCGCTCACAGCGTCCGGAAGTTCATTACACCGAACGCTGTGTGCGGACTTCCGTGTTTGCGGCCACCTTCGTGACGTATCGCCCGCCCCCTTGTGACGTCACGCCCGCCCCCTCTACCAAAGTCTATGGGAAGGGGGCGTGACAGCGGTTCGGAGCTCCGAACTGCAGGGCAGCGCACAACCCCTTTAAGTATCACCTACCTATTAGCCCTGCATTTGCACTTTGCATATACTGCTGCTACAGGTTTTTATAATGGGGACTGGGGGGGATATAATGCACCTTTGTTATAGTTTACTTACATTGTGGTCATGTCCCATTTGTAAGCCTCCATTTCTGTTTGGTTCGGGCCCCAGTTCTACTCTATTTTTGTATACATGTGGTTTACATGATCTTAAATGTATGTCATTTTAGGTTATGTCTTAATAAAGTTATTTGATCCATACACGCCTTTTTGCTGTATTTGATTAATTTTGGCATGGATCTGTCAAATATAGGAAATGTTGTTATGGGCAGTTTAAAAAAGATTTAAAGGAATAAGCTATAAATTAATAAAGTTCATAAAGCTTTAGTCACTAGACTCCCATGCATAAGCAATCTTTCCTCATTCACCCTTCGGTTGGCACCCTGGTCTTATTTTAGGAGAGGATGCCAAGTGACCACCACAGCCAATCACTGGCCTCAGCAGTCAATTTCCGTATTCCTGGCATCACCACTGATGCCAGGAGTATGGAGCATGAGCCTCCTGAGGTTGCCTTCCAGAGGGTAAATGAGTGATCAGAGAGGTACTAAACCGTTAGTTTATTATTTTTATGCAGTTAAGGCTTTAAAAAAAAAAAATTTCAACATGGATAACCCTTTTTATATTCAGAATCAATATTAAGATGATCAAGTCTGACTTCTAGCACCCCGACGATCAAATTCATGAAGAGGCAGCAGCCCTCATATGACTTCCATAGCCTCCTAAATGTTTATTTCCACTTGCCCTTGCGTTTGAGCAGCTGCAGTGCAAGGTACTGTAGTGTTCCCTGGTTCATTTTAAAGGGAAAAGGCTACAGTACCTTGCACCTCCAATTCTAATAGTATGGCAATGCAATGATGAGCAAAAGTACACATTGAAAAGGCCCACGCCCCCTCCATTCATGTCTATGGGAGGGGGCGTGACGGCCGTCACGCCCCGTCCCATAGACATGAATGGAGGGGGCGTGGCGTGACGTCACATCCCCAGTCCCGGAAACCCGGAGGTTTCCGAAAGTGGAGATTCAGCACCCGCATAGAATGCGGGTGCTGCAGGGAGATCACGGGGGATCTCAGCAGCGTTCCCCCCATGATGAGACATCTTATCCCCAATTTTGCATTTTTCTAACTTTGAAGCTCTCTGCTGGTAAGGAAAATGGATATAAAAAAAAAAATTTGGTGATCACATATACAATATGTCTACTTTATGTTTGCAACATAAAATTTATGAGTTTTTACTTTTGGAAGACACCAAAGAGCTTCAAAGTTCAGCAGCAATTTTCAAATTTTTCACAAAATTTTCAAACTCACTATTTTTCAGTGACCAGTTCAGTTTTGAAGTGGATTTGAAGGGTCTTCATATTAGAAATACCCCATAAATGACCTCATTATAAAAACTAAACCCCCCCAAAGTATTCAAAATGACATTCAGTAAATGTTTTAACCCTTTAGGTGTTTCACAGGAATAGCAGCAAAGTGAAGGAGAAAATTCAAAATTTTTTACACTCGCATGTTCTTGTAGACCCAATGTTTGCATTTTTGCAAGGGGTAAAAGGAGAACATTTGTAGCCCAATTTCTCTTGAGTAAGCACATACCTCATATGTCTATGTAAATTGTTTGGCGGGCCCAGTAGAGGGCTCAGAAGGGAAGGAGCGACAAGGGGATTTTGGAGAGAACATTTTTCTGAAATGGTTTTTGGGGGGCATGTCACCTTTAGGAAGCCCCTAGGGTGCCAAAACAGCAAAAAAAAAACATGGCATACCATTTTGGAAACTAGACCCCTCGGGGAACGTAACAAGGAATTAAGTGAGCCTTAATACCCCACAGTTGTTTCATGACTTTTGCAAATGTAAAAAAAAAAAATTTACATAAAATGCTTGTTTTCCCAAAAAATTTACATTTAAAAAAAGGGTAATAGCAGAAAATACCCCCCCCCCCCCCCAAATTTGAAACCCAATTTCTCCCGATTCGGAAAACACCCCATGTGGGGGTGAAAAGTGCTCTGCTGGCGCACTACAGGTCTCAGAAGAGGAGTAGTCACATTTGGCTTTTTGGAAGCAAATTTTGCTCTGGGGGCATGCCGCATTTAGGAAGCCCCTATGGTGCCAGGACAGCAAAAAAAAAAACACATGGCATTATATTTTGGAAACTAGACCCCTTTGGGAACGTAAGAAGGGGTAAAGTGAACCTTGATACCCCACAGGGGTTTCACGACTTTTGCATATGTAAAAAAAAAAATTTACCGAAAATGCTTGGCAGGTGATTGGTGGTGAATTGTACACCGGCGATCACCATTTATTACCGGGTCATCGGGTCAAAAGTGACCCGAATCGCCGAAGATCGCCGATGCACTTGTCTGGGGGGCCGGACTTCTATTACGAGCGGCATTGCCACTCGTATTAGTGTCGGCCACTGGGTCACTCTCATGGGGGGTGCGTGGCCTCGCCTGGCGGCGTCTCCACCGCCGTACAGGGGACTCATCATCCCTACTAGATGATGAGGAGGGTGAGGAAGAACACAAAAAAGTAGGATCTTCCTCGCCCTCACTGGCAGAATCAGAGTAAGAGGCTAAAAAAGCGTAAGCCTCCGCTGCCGAAAATGCCTGGCAGGCCATCGCCTTTTTTCTACGGTGGCGGGGGGCAGTGGCGGGAGGGTGTGTGTGCGGGGGGGGGGGGGGAGTATGTACTGTGTAGTACCTGGTGTAAAAAGTGTATAACAGTAATAGGGAAAAAAAAGCTGCAGCCAAAAAAAAAAAGGGTGGCAAACGCAGCTCCCTGAACCCCTAATAGGACCCGAGGTCAGGGATCAGACCCTAATAGGACCCTGGGGGACCTATTAGGGGGTCAGAGGGGGTGGGAATTTTTTTTAACCTTTTTTTTTAATTTTATAGAACTTTTTTTTAACCTATTAACTCCTACCTGTCCCTGCAATCAGCTTTCCCCATTCTACGGCTCCTGAGGGGGCTCCGGCTCCGAGGGGGGATCCACGGCTTCTTCTAACTGCTGCACCCGCTGACTGAACGAAAAGAGCGGGTGCAGCAGCGGGAAGGAGCTGTTAACCCCTCCTCTGCCGCTCTGCTATTGGCCGGACGATCGGCGTTGAGTTGTTGTTTTGCAACAGCTGGAGGCTCCGTTTTGGAAACACTGCTGTAAAATACGTTTTTAATTTTTATTGGGGGGGGACAATGTAAGGGGGTGTATATGTAGTGTTTTACCCTTTATTTTGTGTTAGTGTAGTGTAGTGTAGTGTTTTTAGGGTACATTCACACTGGCGAAGGTTTACAGTGAGTTCCCTGCTAGGAGTTTGCGCTGCGGCAAAAAATTTGCCGCTGCTCATACTTGAAGCAGAAAACTTACTGTAAGCCTGCCCGTGTGAATATACCCTGTACATTCACATGGGGTGGCAAACCTCCAGCTGTTTCAAAACTACAACTCCCAGCATGTACTGACAGACGGTGCATGCTGGTAGTTGTACTTTTGCAACAGCTGGAGGCACACTGCTTGGAAAACCTTCAGTTAGGTTCTGTTATCTAACTCAATATTTTCCAACCAGTGTGCCTCCAGCTGTTGCAAAACTACAACTCCCAGCATGTACTGATCACCGAAGGGCATGCTGGGAGATGTAGTTATGCAACAGCTGGAGGGATCACAACTACAACTCCCAGCATGCTGGGATTTGCAGTTTTGCAACATCTGGAAAGCTACAGTATAGAGACCACTGCAAACTGTGGCCCTCCAGATGCTGCAAAACTACAAATCTCAGCATGCCCGGACAGCAAAAAGTTGTGTGGGCATGCTAGGGGTTGTAGTTTTGCAAGATCTGGAGGGCTATAGTTCAGAGAGTACCATATAATGGTCTCAAACTGTAGCCCTCCAGCTGTTGCAAAACTACAACTCCCAGCATGACCAAATAGCTGTCTGGGCATGCTGGGAGTTGTAGTTTTGCAACATCTGGAGTGCTACAGTATAGAGACCACTATATCGTGGTCTCGGACTGCAGCCCTCCAGATGTTGCTAGGCAACTTACCGGCTTCCGTCGGATCCAGGGAGCTTGCTGCAGGACATCGACCGCCCGCCGATCTCCGACGCCGATCGTCCCCCGCAGCCTCCGCAGATTGGTAAGTGGACTCCGGCACGGTCCTATGTCGTTTCCCCATTCAGCCCCGCCTATTGTGGGTGGGCAGAACGGGGGAAAACGAAAGTTAACCCCCCCCGCCCCCGATCTGCTATTGGTGGTCGCGTCTAGACAACCAATAGCAGGGATAGGAGGGGTGCCACCTCACTCCTATCTCTTCAGGGGGTTGTGGGTGTCATGGACACCCGCGATCCCCCTTCTATTCCGGGTCACCGGGTCACCATAGACCCGTAATGACCCGGAATCGCACAAATCGCAAGTGTGAATTCACTTGCGATTTGCGCCGACCGCCAACATGGGGGGGTCTGATGACCCCCCTGGGCATTTTCGTGGGGTGCCTGCTGATAAATATCAGCAGTCACCCTGGTCCGGTCCCCGCCCCGCGCACGGCGGGGACCGAAATTCCCACGGACGTACAGGTACGTCCTTGGTCCTTAAGTACCAGGGAGCAAAGGCGTACCTGTATGCCCTTGGTCCTTAAGGGGTTAAAATAAAATGTTAATGATAGATTTTTAGTGAACGTAAAAAAAAAGTCCAAAATACCTGCTTTTTTATAACATTTTATTCCCCAAAAAATTTATAAAAAATGTATTGAAAGTTTTATATAAGTAAATATGGTATCAATAATAATACAATACAATACAATAATACAGATCACGGCACAAAAAATGAGCCCTCATACCGCCGCTTATACGGAAAAATGAAAAAGTTATAGGTCTTCAAAATAGGGGGATCTTAAACGTACTAATTTGGTTAAAAAGTTAGAGATTTTTTCTAAGCGCAACAGTAATAGAAAAGTATGTTATCATGGTATCATTTTAATCGTATTGACAAAAGAATAAATAACACGTCACTTTTACCATAAATTGTACGGCATGAAAACAAAACCTTCCAAAATTAGCAAAATTGCGGTTTTCTTTTTAATTTCCCCACACAAATAGTATTTTTTTGGTTGCGCCATACATTTTATGGTAAAGTGAGTGATGGCTTTACAACGGACAACTGGTTGCGCAAAAAACAAGCCCTCGTACTAGTCTGTGGATGAAAATATAAAAGAGTTATGATTTTTTGAAGGCGAGGAGGAAAAAATGAAAACGTAAAAATAAAATTTTCTGCGTCCTTGAGGCCGAAATGGGCTGCGTCCTTAAGGGGTTAAAGAGTACTCCAGTGAAAAACTTTGTTGTTTTTAAATCAACTGGTGCCAGAAAGTTAAACAGATTTGTAAATTACTTCTATTAAAAGATCTTAATCCTTCCTGTACTTATTAGCTGCTGAATACTACAGTGGAAATTATTTTCCGTTTGAAACACAGAGCTGTCTGCTGACATCATGAGCACAGTGCTCTCTGCTGACTAGTGTTGCTCGCGAATATTCACAATTCGAATATTATTCGCGAATATCGCATATTCGCGAATTCGCGAATTTCGCGAATATAGCGCTATATATTCGTAATTACGAATATTCTTTTTTTTTTTTTTTTTGTTTTTTTTTCTTCACAGTACACATCACAGTGATCATCCCTCTCTGCTTCCAGCTTGTGTGGTGTAAAGAAGGCTGTAATACTACTGTGTGAGACTGGCGTGCGAAAATTCGCATATGCGTAAATTTGCATATGCTAAAATTAGCATATGCTAATGTTCGCATATGCGAATTTACACGTGTGTTAATTTTGTATATGCCAATATTCACCTATGTTAATTTTCGCATACGTGAATATTCGCATATGCGGAAATAAAACGAGAATGTAACGAATATGCGAATATTCGCGAATATATGACGAATATTCGTCCATATATTCGCGAATATTCGCGAATTCGAATATGGCCTATGCCGCTCAACACTACTGCTGACATCTCTGTCCATTTCAGGAACTGTCCAGAGTAGGGGATTTTCTCCTACTCTGGACAGTTCCTGAAATGGACAGAGATGTCAGCAGAGAGCACTGTGCTCAAACATATGCTGCTCTGGACAGTTCCTAAAATGGACAGAGATGTCAGCAGAGAGCACTGTGATCATGATGTCAGCAGACTGCTCTGTGTTTCAGAAAGAAAAGAATTTCCGCTGTAGTATTCAGCAGCTAATAAGTACTGGAAGGAGTAAGATGGTTTTTATAGAAGTAATTTACAAATCTGTTTAACTTTCTGGCACCAGTTAATTTAATTTAAAAAAAAAAAGTTTTCCACCGGAGTACCCCTTTAAGTACCTTTAATATTAAGACTCCATTTCACAGGCCAACCGTACAGAAGGGAAGTCGGCTAAATACAACCTCATCTCACCTAGATATAAACTGCTTGATGTCCTGAGCAACGTAGCCACATCTTATCAATTTCATATCAATTTTCACATGGAATAAGGTAAGCTCTTACAGATTTGCTTATCTGAAAAGTAACAAAGATTTCATAAATATTTTTTGCTACATTTTTTAGGTGTCTTAACACCTATTACATTTGAGCATGCCCCCGTGTCTATACATTTAGAACTGTGACCTCATGCAGGGAAAGACAAGGTGGTGAGACAAAGAGATGTGATGAATAGCCAAGCAAAGAACATTGAAAAAGTAAAAGTCTGAAAAAGGGATTCAAATATAAACTCACCTTTGGTGAACTTTTTCTTCTATATCAAGGAATTTTGTTGTTACCATTGGACATACAGGACACATCATCAGTATGGCTTAATAGGTTATTTGTGAATCAAACCATAAGATACACAGCTACAGTAAGTGAATGGCTACAAATACTGTTTCAAATGAGGATGTCTTAAAGGGGTTATCCACCATAAGGTGATTTTAGTAGGTACCTGCCAGACAGTAATGGACATGCTTAGGAAGGATCTGCACTTGTCTTGGGGTGAAATGACTATGTTGTGAGATTACCATAACACTGTGGCTAGCTTTTTGTTAACTGGCTATTTCCTGTTGGAGTTTCCGTTTTTCAACTACAAATCCCATAGTTACTTGTTTGGAAGAGTGAGGTCACTTTCCTCCCTCCCACACATCAGCCACCCCACCCATTGAAACACAAATGTCCCTGTCATCACGTGACTAGTGATGAAATGTCTCGGCTGCACTGCAACCTGGGGAAACATGAGACAACAGTAATATTGTATGTTAAAAATAAATATTGGGGCAAAAATCACAGAAGAATTGTGAGACCACAGTCACACACAGGTATCGACACTATATTATGAACTACACTGACTTTACAGCCCCTGTAGCATAGTCAAAAATTTCCTGGGATACCCCTTTAAGCTATATCTTAGATGCCTATTATTGTGTGAGTGCATTCTCCCTCTGGAGAATAAATTTATAATCTGGTAATCTGATTGATCAGTTTGACTCTTAAGCCTTTAACGACGCAGGACGTGTATTTACGTCCTGCGCCGGCTCCCGCGATATGAAGCGGGGTCGCACTGCAACCCCGCATCACATCGCGTCGGTCCCGGTGTTCATCAACGGCCGGGACCCGCGGCTAATACCACACATCGCCGATCGCGGCAATGTGCGGTATTAACCCTTTAGAAGTGGCAGCCAAAGCTGACCGCCGCTTCTAAAGCAAAAGTATCCCGGCAAGTCAGTCGGGCTGTTCGGGTCAGCCGCGGTGCCTCCTCGGTGTCCGATCGACGAATGACTGCTCCGTGCCTGAGATCCAGGCAGGAGCAGTCAAGCGCCGATAACACTGATCACAGGCGTGTTAATACACGCCAGTGATCAGCATAGGAGATCAGTGTGTGCAGTGTTATAGGTCCCTATGGGACCTATAACACTGCAAAAAAAAAAAAAGTAAAAAAAAGTGTTAATAAAGGTCATTTAACTCCTTCCCTAATAAAAGTTTGAATCACCCCCTGTCACGATGCCGGCTGGCAGGTAGTGGATCCTCTGTGCCAGAGAGGGATTGGCGTGGACCGTGCTAGAGGATCGGTTCTAAGTCACTACTGGTTTTCACCAGAGCCCGCCGCAAAGCGGGATGGTCTTGCTGCGGCGGTAGTGACCAGGTCGTATCCCCTAGCAACGGCTCAACCTCTCTGGCTGCTGAAGATAGGCGCGGTACAAGGGAGTAGACAGAAGCAAGGTCGGACGTAGCAGAAGGTCGGGGCAGGCAGCAAGGATCGTAGTCAGGGGCAACGGCAGAAGGTCTGGAATCACAGGCAAGGAACACACAAGGAACGCTTTCACTGGCACTAGGGCAACAAGATCCGGCGAGGGAGTGAAGGGGAAGTGAGGTGATATAGGGAAGTGCACAGGTGTAAACACTAATTGGAACCACTGCACCAATCAGCGGTGCAGTGGCCCTTTAAATCGCAAAGACCCGGCGCGCGCGCGCCCTAGGGAGCGGGGCCGCGCGCGCCGGGACAGAACTGACGGGGAGCGAGTAAGGTACGGGAGCCGGGGTGCGCATCGCGAGCGGGCGCTACCCGCATCGCGAATCGCATCCCGGCCGGAGGTGGTAACGCAGCGCCCCGGGTCCGTGGAACCGACCGGGGCGCTGCAGTGAGGGAAGTGTAGCGAGCGCTCCGGGGAGGAGCGGGGACCCGGAGCGCTCGGCGTAACAGTACCCCCCCCCTTGGGTCTCCCCCTCTTCTTGGGGCCTGAGAACCTGAGGATCAGACTTTTGTCCAGGATATTGTCCTCAGGTTCCCAGGACCTCTCTTCTGGACCACAACCCTCCCAATCCACTAAAAAAAAAGTTCTTCCCCTGACCTTTTTAGAGGCCAAAATCTCTTTGACAGAGAAGATGTCCGAGGAGCCGGAAACAGGAGTGGGAGGAACAGATTTAGGAGAAAAACGGTTGAGGATGAGAGGTTTAAGAAGAGAGACGTGAAAGGCATTAGGGATACGAAGAGAAGGAGGAAGAAGAAGTTTGTAAGAGACAGGATTAATTTGACACAAAACTTTAAAAGGACCAAGATAGCGTGGTCCCAACTTATAGCTCGGGACACGGAAACGGACATATTTAGCGGAGAGCCATACCTTGTCTCCAGGGGAAAAAATGGGAGGAGCTCTTCTTTTCTTATCTGCGAATCTCTTCATGCGAGAAGAAGCCTGTAAGAGAGAATTTTGGGTCTCTTTCCATATGGTGGAAAGATCACGAGAAATTTCATCCACAGCGGGCAGACCAGAGGGCAAGGGGGTAGGGAGGGGGGGAAGAGGGTGACGGCCGTACACCACGAAAAACGGAGATTTGGAGGAAGATTCAGAGATTCTGAAATTATACGAGAATTCGGCCCAAGGTAGAAGATCTGCCCAGTCATCCTGGCGGGAGGAAACAAAATGTCGTAAATAGTCACCCAAGATCTGGTTAATTCTCTCTACTTGTCCATTGGATTGAGGATGGTATGCAGAAGAAAAATTTAATTTAATCTTGAGTTGTTTACAGAGAGCCCTCCAGAATTTAGACACAAATTGGACGCCTCTATCCGAGACGATCTGTGTAGGCAACCCGTGAAGACGAAAAATGTGTACAAAAAATTGTTTAGCCAACTGAGGCGCTGAAGGAAGACCAGGAAGAGGGATGAAATGTGCCATTTTGGAGAATCGATCAACGACCACCCAAATAACAGTGTTGCCATGGGATGGGGGTAAGTCAGTAATAAAATCCATACCAATCAGAGACCAAGGTTGTTCGGGGACAGGTAGAGGATGAAGAAAACCAGCGGGCTTCTGGCGAGGAGTCTTATCCCGGGCACAGATAGTGCAGGCTCGCACAAAGTCCACCACATCAGTCTCTAGAGTCGGCCACCAATAGAAGCGAGAGATGAGTTGCACAGATTTCTTGATGCCCGCATGACCTGCGAGATGGGAGGAGTGACCCCATTTGAGGATCCCAAGGCGTTGGCGTGGAGAAACAAAGGTCTTTCCTGGAGGAGTTTGCCTGATGGAGGCTGGAGAAGTGGAAATCAGGCAGTCAGGAGGAATGATGTGTTGAGGAGAGAGTTCAATTTCAGAGGCATCTGAGGAACGAGAGAGAGCATCGGCCCTAATGTTTTTATCAGCAGGCCGAAAGTGAATTTCAAAATTAAATCGGGCAAAGAACAGAGACCACCTGGCCTGACGAGGATTCAGCCGTTGGGCAGACTGGAGGTAGGAGAGGTTCTTGTGATCGGTGTAAATAATAACTGGAAATCTTGATCCCTCCAGCAGATGCCTCCATTCCTCAAGTGCTAATTTAATGGCTAGAAGCTCTCGATCCCCGATGGAGTAGTTCCTCTCCGCCGGAGAGAAGGTCCTGGAAAAAAAACCACAAGTAACAGCATGCCCGGAAGAGTTTTTTTGTAGAAGGACAGCTCCAGCTCCCACTGAGGAGGCATCAACCTCCAATAGGAAGGGTTTAGATGGGTCAGGTCTGGAGAGCACGGGAGCCGAAGAAAAGGCAGACTTGAGTCGTTTAAAGGCGTCTTCCGCTTGAGGAGGCCAAGACTTGGGATCGGCATTTTTTTTTGTTAAAGCCACAATAGGAGCCACAATGGTAGAAAAATGTGGAATAAATTGCCTGTAATAATTGGCGAACCCCAAAAAACGTTGGATGGCACGGAGTCCGGAGGGGCGTGGCCAATCTAAGACGGCAGAGAGTTTATCTGGGTCCATTTGTAGTCCCTGGCCAGAGACCAAGTATCCTAGAAAAGGAAGAGATTGGCATTCAAACAGACATTTCTCTATTTTGGCATAGAGTTGATTATCACGAAGTCTCTGAAGAACCATACGGACATGCTGGCGGTGTTCTTCAAGATTGGCAGAAAAAATCAGGATATCGTCCAGATATACAACAACACAGGAGTATAGTAGATCACGAAAAATTTCATTAACAAAGTCTTGGAAGACGGCAGGGGCGTTGCATAGACCAAAGGGCATGACCAGATACTCAAAGTGTCCATCTCTGGTGTTAAATGCCGTTTTCCATTCATCCCCCTCTCTGATGCGGATGAGATTATAAGCACCTCTTAAGTCCAGTTTGGTAAAAATATGGGCACCTTGGAGACGATCAAAGAGTTCAGAGATGAGGGGTAGGGGGTAGCGGTTCTTAACCGTGATTTTATTAAGACCGCGGTAGTCAATGCAAGGACGTAGAGAGCCATCTTTTTTGGACACAAAGAAAAATCCGGCTCCGGCAGGAGAGGAGGATTTACGGATAAAGCCCTTTTTTAAATTTTCTTGGACGTATTCAGACATGGCAAGAGTCTCTGGGACGGACAGAGGATAGATTCTGCCCCGGGGTGGAGTAGTGCCCGGGAGGAGGTCAATGGGACAGTCATAAGGCCTGTGAGGAGGTAGAGTCTCAGCTTGTTTTTTGCAAAAAACGTCCGCAAAGTCCATATAGGCCTTAGGGAGACCGGTTACATGAGGAAGCACAGGGACACGGCAAGGTTTACTGGGAACCGGTTTTAAGCAGTCCTTGGAACAAGAGGGCCCCCAACTCTTGATCTCCCCAGTGGACCAATCCAGGATTGGGGAATGGAGTTGAAGCCAGGGAAGTCCAAGAAGGATTTCAGAAGTGCAATTGGGGAGGACCAACAGTTCAATCCTCTCGTGATGAGATCCGATGCACATTAGAAGGGGCTCCGTGCGGAAACGTATAGTACAGTCCAATCTTTCATTGTTTACACAATTGATGTAGAGGGGTCTGGCGAGACTGGTCACCGGGATGTTGAACCTGTTGACGAGAGAGGCTAAGATGAAATTTCCTGCAGATCCAGAGTCCAAGAAGGCCACAGCAGAGAAGGAGAAGGCAGAGGCAGACATCCGCACAGGCACAGTAAGACGTGGAGAAGCAGAGTAGACATCAAGGACTGTCTCACCTTTGTGCGGAGTCAGCGGACGTCTTTCCAGGCGGGGAGGACGGATAGGACAATCCTTCAGGAAGTGTTCGGTACTAGCACAGTACAGGCAGAGATTCTCCATGCGGCGTCGTGTCCTCTCTTGGGGTGTCAGGCGAGACCGGTCGACCTGCATAGCCTCCACGGCGGGAGGCACAGGAACAGATTGCAGGGGACCAGAGGAGAGAGGAGCCGGGGAGAAGAAACGCCTCGTGCGAACAGAGTCCATATCCTGGCGGAGCTCCTGACGCCGTTCGGAAAAACGCATGTCAATGCGAGTGGCAAGATGGATGAGTTCATGTAGGTTAGCAGGGATTTCTCGTGCGGCCAGAACATCTTTAATGTTGCTGGATAGGCCTTTTTTAAAGGTCGCGCAGAGTGCCTCATTATTCCAGGATAATTCTGAAGCAAGGGTACGGAACTGTACGGCATACTCGCCAACGGAAGAATTACCCTGGACCAGGTTCAACAGGGCAGTCTCAGCAGAAGAGGCTCGGGCAGGTTCCTCAAAGACACTTCGAATTTCCGAGAAGAAGGAGTGTACAGAGGCAGTGACGGGGTCATTGCGGTCCCAGAGCGGTGTGGCCCAAGCCAGGGCTTTTCCAGACAGCAGGCTGACTACGAAAGCCACCTTAGACCTTTCAGTGGGGAACTGGTCCGACATCATCTCCAAGTGTAATGAACATTGGGAAAGAAAGCCACGGCAAAACTTAGAGTCCCCATCAAATTTATCCGGCAAGGATAGTCGTATTCCAGAAGCGGCCACTCGCTGCGGAGGAGGTACAGGAGCTGGCGGAGGAGATGATTGCTGGAGCTGTGGTAGTAACTGTTGTAGCATAACAGTCAGTTGAGACAGCTGTTGGCCTTGTTGCGCAATCTGTTGTGACTGCTGGGCGACCACCGTGGTGAGGTCAGCGACAACTGGCAGAGGAACTTCAGCGGGATCCATGGCCGGATCTACTGTCACGATGCCGGCTGGCAGGTAGTGGATCCTCTGTGCCAGAGAGGGATTGGCGTGGACCGTGCTAGAGGATCGGTTCTAAGTCACTACTGGTTTTCACCAGAGCCCGCCGCAAAGCGGGATGGTCTTGCTGCGGCGGTAGTGACCAGGTCGTATCCCCTAGCAACGGCTCAACCTCTCTGGCTGCTGAAGATAGGCGCGGTACAAGGGAGTAGACAGAAGCAAGGTCGGACGTAGCAGAAGGTCGGGGCAGGCAGCAAGGATCGTAGTCAGGGGCAACGGCAGAAGGTCTGGAATCACAGGCAAGGAACACACAAGGAACGCTTTCACTGGCACTAGGGCAACAAGATCCGGCGAGGGAGTGAAGGGGAAGTGAGGTGATATAGGGAAGTGCACAGGTGTAAACACTAATTGGAACCACTGCACCAATCAGCGGTGCAGTGGCCCTTTAAATCGCAAAGACCCGGCGCGCGCGCGCCCTAGGGAGCGGGGCCGCGCGCGCCGGGACAGAACTGACGGGGAGCGAGTAAGGTACGGGAGCCGGGGTGCGCATCGCGAGCGGGCGCTACCCGCATCGCGAATCGCATCCCGGCCGGAGGTGGTAACGCAGCGCCCCGGGTCCGTGGAACCGACCGGGGCGCTGCAGTGAGGGAAGTGTAGCGAGCGCTCCGGGGAGGAGCGGGGACCCGGAGCGCTCGGCGTAACACCCCCCTTTTCCCATAAAAAAATAAAACAGTGTAAATAAAAAAAAAATAAACATATGTGGTATCGCCGCGTGCGTAAATGTCCGAACTATAAAAATATATCATTAATTAAACCGCACGGTCAATGGCGTACGCACAAAAAAATTCCAAAGTCCAAAAAAGCGTATTTTGGTCACTTTTTATACCATTAAAAAATGAATAAAAAGTGATCAAAAAGTCCGATCAAAACAAAAATCATACCGATAAAAACTTCAGATCACGGCGCAAAAAATGAACCCTCATATTGCCCTGTATGTGGAAAAATAAAAAAGTAATAGGGGTCAGAAGAGGACATTTTTAAATGTATACATTTTCCTGCATGTAGTTATGATTTTTTCCAGAAGTGCGACAATATCCAACCTATATAAGTAGGGTATCATTTTAACCGAATGGACCTACAGAATAATGATAAGGTGTCATTTGTACCGAAACATGCACTGCGTAGAAACGGAAGCCCCCAAAAGTTACAAAAGGGTGTTTTTTCTTCGATTTTGTTGCAGAATGATTTTTTCTCCCGTTTCGCTGTGAATTTTTGGGTAAAATGACTGATATCACTGCAAATTAGAATTGGTGACGCAAAAAATAAGCCATAATATGGATTTTTAGGTGGAAAATTGAGAGGGTTATGATTTTTAAAAGGTAAGGAGGAAAAAACGAAAGTGCAAAAACGGAAAAACCCTGAGGCCCTGAGGGTTTCTCACTTTTTGCACTTTCGTTTTTTTCCTCCTTACCTTTTAAAAATCATAACCCTTTCACTTTTCCACCTAAAAATCTACATTATGGCTTATTTTTTGCGTCACCAATTCTACTTTGCAGTGATATTAGTCATTTTACCCAAAAGTTCATGGCGAAACGGGAAAAAATTTATTATGCGACAAAATGAAAAAATGCAATTTTGTAACTTTTGGGGGCTTCCGTTTCTACGCAGTGCATATTTCTGTAAAAATGACACCTTATCATTATTCTGTAGGTCCATATGGTTAAAATGATACCCTACTAATATAGGGTGGATATTGTCGTACTTCGGAAAAAAATCATAACTATATGCAGGAAAATGTATACGTTTAAAAATGTCCTCTTTTGACCCCTATAACTTTTTTATTTTTCCACGTACAGGGCTATATGAGGGCTCATTTTTGTTTTGATCAGACTTTTTGATCACTTTTTATTCATTTTTTAATGGTATAAAAAGTGACCAAAAATAAGCTTTTTTGGAATTTGGAATTTTTTTTACGTGTACACCATTGAACGTGCGGTTTAATTAACAATATATTTTTATAGTTCGGACATTTACGCACGCGGTGATACCACATATGTTTATTTTTATTTTTATTTACACTGTTTTATTTTTTTATGGGTAAAGGGGGGTGATTGAAACTTTTATTAGGGAAGAGGTTAAATGACCTTTAGTAACCCTTTTTTTTTACCTTTTTTTTGCAGTGTTATAGGTCCCATAGGGACCTATAACACTGCACACACTGATCTCTCATGCTGATCACTGGCGTGTATTAACACGCCTGTGATCAGTGTTATCGGTGCTTGACTTCTCCTGTCTGGATCTCAGGCACGGAGCAGTCATTCGTCGATCGGGCACCGAGGAGGCAAGAAAGGGCCCTCCCGGTGTCCTGTAAGCTGTTCGGGACGCCGCGATTTCCCCGCGGCGGTCCCGAACAGCCCGACTGAGCAGCCGAGTTACTTTCATTTCAGACGCGGTGGTCAGCTTTGATCGCCGCATCTGAGGCGTTAATACAGGGCATCACCGCCATCGGTGATGTCCTGTATTACCCGCGGGTCCCGGTTGTTGATAGCCGCCGGGACCAACCCGATATGATGGGGGGACACCGCGTGACCCCGCGGCATATCGCGGGAGCTGGCAGAGGACGTAGATGAGGCTGCAGTGAGGAAATCACCCTTGCCCTGCAAGTCCAAGTTCTGACAGACACAATTAAGTAATGTGATAGACAGACCCCTGTTTTTAATATTCAAGGACTCTATAGTGACAGGGTCTGTTCCCCAGGACTGGCGCATAACAAATGTGGTGCCAATATTTAAAAAGGGGTCAAAAGGTGACCTTGGGAATTATAGGCCTGTTAGTTTAACCTCAGTTGTATGTAAATTTTTTGAAGGTTTTCTAAGAGATGATATTTTGGAATATCTTGATAAAAATAAATGTAAGACTCCATATCAGCATGGCTATATGAGGGATCGATCCTGTCAAACTAACCTGATCAGCTTTTATGAGGCGGTGAGCTCCAGACTGGACCAGGGGCAATCGCTGGATGTCGTATTTCTTGATTTTTCCAACGCATTTGATACGGTTCCACATAAAAGGTTGGTGCATAAAATGAGAAGGATGGGGCTGGGGGAGAATGTGTGTAAGTGGGTAAGTAACTGGCTCAGTGATAGGAAACAGAGGGTGGTTATTAATGGTACTTATTCTGATTAGGTGACTGTTACTAGTGGGGTACCACAGGGGTCAGTCTTGGGTCCTGTTCTATTTAATATATTCATTAATGAGCTTGGAGAGGGGTTGAATGGTAAAGTATCAATCTTTGTAGATGATACTAAACTATGTAAAGTGGTAAACACTATAGAGGACAGTGCACTGTTACAAATGGATCTGGATAGGTTGGAGGTTTGCGCTGAGAAGTGGCAGATGAGGTTCAACACTGATAAATGTAAGGTAATGCACATGCGAAAGAAAAATCGGGTCTGGGATTGTGTATTAAATGGATGAACACTTGGGATGATGTGGAAAAGGACTTAGGAGTCTTAGTTAACAGTAAATTTAGCTGTAGTGACCAGTGTCGGGCAGCTGCGACCAAGGCAAATAAAATCATGGGGTGCATCAATAGGGGCATAGATGCCCACTACAAGGAAATAATTCTACAGCTGTACAAATCACTAGTCAGACCATACATGGAATACTGGGCACCAGTGTACAAGAAAGATATAGTGGAGCTGGAGAGGGTTCAAAGCGTTCAACCAGAGTTATACGGGGAATGGAAGGACTACAGTACCCAGAAAGATTATCAGAATTAGGGTTATTTAGTTTAGAAAAAAGAAGGCTTAGGGGAGACCTAATAACTATGTATAAATATATCAGGGGACAGTACAGAGATCTCTCCCATGGTCTATTTATACCCAGGACTGTATCTATAACAAGGGGGCATCCTCTACGTCTAGAGGAAAGAAGGTTTCTACATCAGCACAGATGAGGGTTCTTTACTGTAAGAGCAGTGAGACTGTGGAATTCTCTCCCGGAGGAGGTGATCATGGTGAACTCGGTATGAGAGTTCAAAAGGGGTCTGGATGCATTTTTGGAGAATAATAACATTACAGGTTATTGATACTAGATTTATAGGGAGTGAATGCCGGGGGCTGCACCGAGATTGCATTGGATAGGGGATTATATGTATAAAGCCGGAATACCCCTTTAACTATTGGTGCTTACAAGCATAATTCAGTCTCGGTTCCTGCTTTCCCAAGGATCCATAAAAGTAAGCATTCAGTGTGACAGAAGGTTATATGGTCATATATTTGCTATCATATTTGGGTTCCAGGGTGCATTCGTTATCATCATATGACATTTACATTATTTGCTCATACTCGCTTTCATAGCACCAACATATTCCACAGTGCTCTACAGAGCTTGTCATCACTGACCTCACAATCTAAATTCCAAATTCACTAATCAATATGTTTTTGGAGTATGGGAGGCAACACAGGCATACATCATTGGCAGTCACAAATGGATGTGAAATTGGTTCTATTTCATGCTGTATGCATAATAATTTAGTTAACGTTGCCACATTTCCATCACTGTATTGTGCTGCTTTGCTTACTCAATTTCCATAAGAAAATGCATATACTTATGTTATATATAATGTCACCCATGATTCATTATATGCAGCAGCACTTGTGTAACAAAAAGGAGAATTATTCTTTCATTCTGCAAACGTGTGTGTTCTCTGTATTATTTGGAGAATCTCAGTATTTTCGTAAGTATGTGTTCATCTTGTGGATTGAGTTTAAATGTTGGTCCTAAGGTCATTATTAGGGATGAGCGAATCAAATCTGACGAATCCGAATTCGTAAAGAATTTCAGGAAAAATTTGATTCGTAACAAATGCGAATATAGCCGCAAATCGCTTCATTAAACTCCATTTAGTGCGGTCCAGGCTCCAGGGCATCTAAAATGGCAGATCCACATGTGAGGACATGCGGCAAGGAATCCTGGGAAGGTGGGAACAAGGGTCGGGGGGAATCACCTGCATCATGCAGCCAATCAGCAGCCAGTCACCCCTGTGATGTAACAGCCTTATATAATCAGCAGCCATCTTCCGGCCAGTCACTCCAGCATTCTATTACAGAGAGAAAGGGGCAGAGAGCAGTGTGTGTTGCACAGAAAAGCATTTTTACAGCAGCGATTCACCTCCTAGTCACATCAGCGTTCTATTTCAGAGAGGGACAGAGAGCAGTGTGTGTTGCACAGAAAAGCTTTTTTACAGCAGCGTTTCCCCTCAAGCCCAAATCCAGCCTAGAAGCACTGATAGGGAAGGGAGTGTGTTTGAGAGACAAAGTGCAATTTTGTAGTACACAGCGACTGTGTGCTGCAGCACTGGTGTGTACAACAACTGAAAAGCTAATAGTAGCTAGCCATTTAGGGTGAGCAGAGCACTAAAAGCATATTGTCTTCTATAAAGTGTAACCTGTGTGTACATCTAAGTGGTGTACCATTTTGTTTCTGTTAAATCTTAAGGGCCTAGATACTGTGAAAGGCCAGCCAAAAGTACACACCTGCTGGTGTTGTAGACAAATACTGTTTTCAGATTACTGGAGCGCATTGTACTCCCCTCATAAGTGCATACCACATAAGGTACATCTAAGTGGTGTACCATTTTGTTCCTTTTAAAGTATTAAGGGCCTAGATACTGTGAAAGGCAAGCGAAAAGTACACACCTCCTGGTGTCAGAGACAAATACTGTTTAAAGTGTAGCGGAGCATATTGTACTTCCCTCATATATGCACTAAGAATATCAGTCAGAAAAGTGCCAGGACATGCACAGAGGAGTTGCAGGGGCCTAAATTCATCAGACAGAGGTCACAGCAGACTAGGGGCAAGTGGCAGCAGGAGTCGCAGTGAGAGGCCTGAGCTCCCGGTATCAGCTAGTGGTTGTGTCTCGATCAGCAACCCATCTGTCTTAATCGATTGGTTAACACGGTCATCCACTTCATCACAAGTAGCATCTGACACCCCAGTCAACAGTCAGTGGGTACTCTGACACAACCCTCGGCATGGCCCGGGAGCAGTCCCTGTCCTCCCATTGCCTCTGTCCTATGCTGTTCCCTCCCCCACAGAAGTATTTTATGCTGGGGGTTACGCTCCACTATTTAGTGAGGACGATATACTAGAGGACAGTCATCAGCTACTGCTCAGCCAAGAAGTGGAGGAGACATCCGCTGCTTCCACCACTAGGCTGGCAAATAGTGATGAGGAGAGTGGCGTGGGAGGTGGTGTTGGGAGCCTTCAGGCTCATGAAGTAGACATTGTTGAGGAACCTGAGGAGGACATCAGTGACGTGCAGAAACAACTCGATTATGATGAAGCCGATCGCACTTGGGAGCCGGGTGGAGAATGGGCTTCATCATCATCAGGAGAAGAGGGTTGCAGGTTGCCCGTGACGCAGCAGCTGAGCCAGCAAGGCTATAGCATGGGTGGCAGTCAGCATGGTGGCAGAAGTGGAAAGTCTGGAGCCAAACGTGCCCGGGGTAGACCACCTGCTTCACGGCAGCCTACCTTCCCGGGATGTAGTGGAACAGGGGTTCATGGAGTCAGCGGCAGTAACAGTCAATTAGTGCAGACTGTTGGTGGGAAAAATCAGCTACTCGGCGGTGTGGCAGTTTTTAATTAAGCATCCGGCGGTGAAATCGCGGCGTCCCGAACAGCTTGCAGGACACCGGGAGGGCCCTTACCTGCCTCCTCGGTGTCCGATCGGGACCTATGGGACCTATAACACTGCAAAAAAAAAGTTTAAAAAAAGTGTTAATAAAGGTCATTTAACCCCTTCCCTAATAAAAGTTTGTATCACCCCCCTTTTCCCATAAAAAAAAATAAAACAGTGTAAAAAAAAATAAAATAAACATATGTGAAATCGCTGCGTGCGTAAATGTCCGAACTATAAAAATATATCATTAATTAAACCGCACAGTCAATGGCGTACGCGCAAAAAAATTCCAAAGTCAAAAAAGCGTATTTTTGGTCACTTTTTATACCATTAAAAAATGAATAAAAAGAGATCAAAAAGTCCGATCAAAACAAAAATCATACCGATAAAAACTTCAGATCACGGCGCAAAAAATTAGCCCTCATACCGCCCTGTATGTGGAAAAATAAAAAAGTTATAGGGGTCAGAAGATGACATTTTTAAACGTATACATTTTCCTGCATGTAGTTATGATTTTTTCCAGAAGTGCGACAAAATCAAACCTATATAAGTAGGGTATCATTTTAACCGTATGGACCTACAGAATAATTATAAGGTGTAATTTTTACCGAAATATGCACTGCGTAGAAACGGAAGCCCCCAAAAGTTACAAAATTGCGTTTTTTCTTCGATTTTGTCGCACAATTATTTTTATTTCCGTTTCGCCGTGAATTTTTGGTTAAAATGACTAATGTCACTGCAAAGTAGAATTGGCAACGCAAAAAATAAGCCATAATATGGATTTTTAGGTGGAAAAGGGTCCTTAAGGGGTTAAGGAAGCCACATTATTAGTCAGTCGCCAGGATTACGGGATGAACAACGTCATTCCACTGCTTTATTTACTACACGTGTTGAAACGATGGCTGGTCAGGGCACAGGAAACGTGGCACCTACATCTCACGGCCACATAAGCCCTGTGGGGGCTGAACAGGAGGAGGAGGGGGAGGGGCACATGAGAGCACAGTTTAAGTTTCATCAAATGTGCAGTTTTTTATAGTGATCTGACAGGAGAGGAGGAGCAGGAGCAGCTAGAGGAGCTAGAGGGTTATGAAAAAGGTAAGACAGAGGACCCAGACACACCGTGGCAGTATGCAGTTGAGATGGAGGCAGGGTGTCCCTCTGAGTCACTTGCACAAATGGCACGATGCATGCTCACTTGCTTGTGTAGTGACCACCGTATTGTCACCATTCGGCAGCGGGATGACTTCTGGCTCTCCACCTTATTGGGGGCCTTTTTTACACCCACTGAGAGGGAGGACAAGCTAACCTACTACAGAGACATCCTACATAGTCAGTTTGCCGATGGCTATTTGCGCCATCATTCATCCTCCCGCAGGTCTCACTCGGGGGGCCCTCTGCACTCACCTTCCACTGCCATGGTTGCTGGGGAGGGGTGGGGTGGCAGGAGCAGTACCAGCTCCATCAGCAGCAGCCTGGTTCTACAGTCGCTGATGAGTAGCTTTCTTCACCCGCATAGTGAAGCAACTTATCAGGAGCAGGTAGACCTGGAGCAGGACCTGATCCAGCAGGTGATGGTGTGGTATTCCGGTACCGTATTGTATACGTTACCTGTATAGAGGTCCCCATAGTAAGAGTCCCTAGGACGTCGGGGTCCCTCTTTTGTAGTTTTCCCCTTGTCACCTCACACTTAGTCAATGACTATATAGCAGTTCTTATTAATATAGATATAAGTATATGTATATATTTAGTTATCTACCTGTTCGGAGAGTACCAGGACCTGCGGGTCACGTGATTAGGTTAAAACTCTATGGTTTTGCTACAGGACCTTTGGAGGTTTCCGTCACGTGTTCACCCACAATGCACTGTAACGGTGAGTGACAGTCGTTACGGACCAAACCAGAATGGCCAGCCCCTGCTCACATAAGGGACCTGCACCATCTTGATCCCTCTCTTGGCTTGCTGACTCTGGAAGAGGTAGGACCTCCGCAGCTTACAAGACGATTTACTAGGCCAAAGCCTTGCGGCCTAGGCCTCTAACATAGCGGATAGACTAAGCAATTCCCCGCTACTCAGCGCAAGATCACTGGACCTAAATACTCCCCTAAATCCAGCGGATCTCTGCTATACCATCCTTAACCTCTTAAGGACTCAGGGCGTACCTGTACGCCCTGAGCACGGTCCTGGTGTGAAAGACGGGGTCACGCCGTGACCCCGCATCACACCGGGTCGGTCCCACCTGCTAACGATAGCCGGGACCCTGGGCTAACAGTGTGCGGCACCGATCGTTGTGCCGTGCGCTGTTAACCCTTCAGACGCGGCGATCAAAGTTGATTGCCGTGTCTGAAAACGAAAGTAAACACTTCCCGGCAGCTCAGTCAGGCTGATCGGGACATCACGATAAAATCGCGATGTTCCGATCAGCTGGGACGCAGGCGGAGGTCTCCTTACCTGTCTCCGCCGCATCCGATCCTCGATTGATTGCTCCAAGCCTGAGCTACAGGCTTGAGCAATCGAGCCCCTATCTCGCTGATCCGTGCAAAGCTATGGCTTTGCAGGGATCAGCATAAGAGATCAGTGTGTGCAGTATGGGAGCTATAGCACTGCAAAAAAAAAGTGGAAAAAAAAGTTAACAAAGGTCATTTAACCCCTTCCCTAATAAAAGTTTGAATCACGCCCCTTTTCCCATAAAAAAAACTGTGTGAATAAAAATTAACATATGTGGTATCGCCGTAAATGTCCGAACTATAAAATTATATCATTAATTAAACCGTACGGTCAATGGCGTGCGCGCAAAAAAATTAAAAAATACCAAAATAGCGTATTTTTGGTCACTTTTTATATCATAAAAAAATTAATAAAAAGCAATCAAACAGTCCAATCAACACAAAAATGGTATCGATAAAAAGTTCAGAACACAGCGCAAATAATGAACCCTCATACCGGCCCGTACGCCGAAAAATAAAAAAGTTACAGGGGTCAGAATATGACAATGTTGAATGTATAAATTTTCCTGCATGTAGTTATGATTTTTTTCTGAAGTGCGACAAAATGAATCCTATATAAGTAGGGTATCATTTTAACCGTATGGACCTACAGAATAAACATAAGGTGTAATTTTTACCAAAAAATGCACTGCGTAGAAACGGAAGCCCCCAAAAGTTACAATTTTGTTGCACAATGATTTTATTTTCTGTTTCGCCGTAGATTCACTGCAAAGTAGAATTGGTGGCGCAAAAAATAAGCCATCATATAGATTTTTAGGTGCCCAATTGAAAGCGTTATGATTTTCAGAAGGTGATGAGGAAAAAATTAAAATGCAAAAACGGAAAAACGCTGAGTTCTTAAGGGGTTAAGAAGCTAAATTGGGCTTATCTGATCCCAACCGACTGTCAAATGCTGCTCAAGCTATATGTAAAGAGACTCTGCTATCTGGACTGTTACTATTACTACATGTACAGAAATTCTTCAGTAAAAGTTCCTGCAAGTTTTCAGCTAACAGCGGTTGTGGACAATCCTTTATTTCTGCATCACCTATTGCTCTTGGGAAGGGTGGCAATAGGCCTATCAAGAAACACAGCATTTAACCCTCACCCTGGCATCACGAGTGACAAGGGTTAACAGCGCCCTTAACTATTCTGAACAGCAACACCCTAAATACCCTACACTCCCACAAGACAGTATCCTCTCATCCGCCACCACAATGGCATACGTTGGCATGGCCATGCCAACACACCTGGAAGATCCGCTGGACTTCTGGGCAGGAAAACTTGATTTGAGGCTACAACTAGTAGAGTTTGCCCTGGAAAAGCTGTCCTGCCTGGCCAGTAGTGTGCCATCAGAGAGGGTGTTTAGTGCAGCGAGGGCCAAAGTAACCCCAAGGAGAACTTGTCTGTCCACAAAAAATGTGGAGAGACTGACCTTTGTGAAGATGAATCAGGCATGGATCAGCCAGGATTTCCACCCACCAATGCCAGATGTATCAGAGTAGATTGACCATGGTGCCACACCAACATTTCACAAATATGGACAGTGCTAAACATATTTAAGACGCTGCTCCCAAGTTACAGACATTCCTCCGCATCAGACCACCAAGTAAGTATTGAGGATATGCATTAGCTAAAACTTAACTTTTCTTAAAGGGGTACTCCGGTGCTTACACATCCCCTATCCAAAGGATAGGGGATAAGATGCCTGATCGCGGGAGTCCCGCAGCTGGGGACCCCCAGGATCATGCACGCAGCACCCCGTTTGTAATCAGTCCGATCAGTCTGATTACGGTCGACCCCTCCCGTAGGCTTGCATTGAGGGGCGGAGCGTGATGTCACACGGGAACGGGAGCATGACGTCACACGCCGCCGGCCCTGCGGTCGACCGTAATCAGACCCGGAGCGAACACGCTCCGGGGACTGATTACAAACGGGTGCCGCGCGCATGATCCCGGGCATCCCCAGCTGCGGGACTCCCGCGATCAGGCATCTTATCCCCTATCCTTTGAATAGGGGATAAGATGTGTAAGCACCGGAGTACCCCTTTAAGCTAAAATATAAGTACCCAAAATATTTTTTTAAATCAAACAAAAGGAAAGGTGTGCAAAAAACACCATGTGCCACCTACACCACCAAGTATTGATGTGATGCAAAGACCTCTAAAAGGTGGAAGGAAACAACGTATGGTTCATTGCAGCAGGTGGGGGTAAAAATCTTCCCCTGTAAGACCCTGCTCTCGCATTATTAATTCCCTTCTTGGCAAGTGTTACTCACCTTAAAAAGGGCGGCCCCACACAGGAACCTCTCCCTATTTCCACCTACAGTTTCCTGTGTGGGGCCACCCTTTTTAGGGCGAGTAACACTTGCCAAGAAGGGAATTAATAATGCAAGAGTAGGGGCTTACAGGGGAATTTTTTACCCCCACCTGCTACAATGAACCATACGTTGTTTCCTTCCACCTTTTAGAGGTCTTTGCATCACATCAATACTTGGCGGTGTAGGTGGCACATGGAGTTTTTTGCACATCTTTCCTTTTGTTTGATATCAAAAAAATTTTGGGTACATATATTTTATCCTAAGAATATTATTAAAAGATAAAGGGATATTCCGGTGGAAAACTTTTTTTTTTTTTTTTAACCCCTTAAGGACCAGGCCATTTTACACCTTAGGACCGGAGCGTTTTTTAAACATCTGACCACTGTCACTTTAAACATTATTAACTCTGGAATGCTTTTACCTATCATTCTGATTCCGAGATTGTTTTTTGGTGACATATTCTACTTTATGTTATTGGTAAAATTTTGTCGATACTTGCATCGTTTCATAGTGAAAAATTTCAAAATTTGCTGAAAAAATTGAAAATTTTGCATTTTTCTAACTTTGAAGCTCTCTGCTTGTAAGGAAAATGGATATTCCAAATAAAAAAAAATTTTATTCACAAATACAATATGTCTACTTTATGTTTGCATCATAAAATTGACGTGATTTTACTTTTTGGAAGACACCAGAGGGCTTCAAAGTTCAGCAGCAATTTTCCAATTTTTCACAAAATTTTCAAACTCACTATTTTTCAGGGACCAGTTCAGGTTTGAAGTGGATTTGAAGGGTCTTCATATTAGAAATACCCCACAAATGACCCCATTATAAAAACTGCACCCCCCAAAGTATTCAAAATGACATTCAGTCAGCGTTTTAACCCTTTAGGTGTTTCACAGGAATAGCAGCAAAGTGAAGGAGAAAATTCACCATCTTCATTTTTTACACTCGCATGTTCTTGTAGACCCAATTTTTTAATTTTTACAAGGGGTAAAAGGAGAAAATGTATACTTCTATTTGTAGCCCAATTTCTCTCGAGTAAGCACATATCTCATATGTCTATGTAAAGTGTTCGGCGGGCGCAGTAGAGGGCTCAGAAGCGAAGGAGCGACAAGGGAATTTTGGAGAGTACGTTTTTCTGAAATGGTTTTTGGGGGGCATGTTGCATTTAGGAAGCCCCTATGGTACCAGAACAGCAAAAAATCCCCACATGGCATACCATCTTGGAAACTAGACCCCTTGGGGAACGTAACAAGGGGTAAAGTGAACCTTAATACCCCACAGGTGTTTCACGACTTTTGCATATGTAAAAAAATATATATATTTTTTCACTAAAATGTGTGTTTCCCCCCAAATTTCACATTTTTGCAAGGGTTAATAGCAGAAAATACCCCCCAAAATTTGTAACCCCATCTCTTCTGAGTATGGAGGTACCCCATAAGTGGACCTGAAGTGCACTATGGGCGAACTACAATGCTCAGAAGAGAAGGAGTCATATTTGGCTTTTTGAGAGCAAATTTTGGTCGGGGGGCATGTCGCATTTAGAAAGCCCCTATGGTGCCACAACAGCAAAAAACCCTCACATGGCATACCATTTTGGAAACTAGACCACTTGAGGAACGTAACAAGGAATAAAGTGAGCCTTAATACCCCACAGGGGTTTCACGACTTTTGTATATGTAAAAAAATATATATATAATTTTTCACTAAAATGTGTGTTTCCCCCCAAATTTCACATTTTTGCAAGGGTTAATAGCAGAAAATACCCCCCAAAATTTGTAACCCCATCTCTTCTGAGTATGAAGGTACCCCATAAGTGGACCTGAAGTGCACTACGGGCGAACTACAATGCTCAGAAGAGAAGGAGTCATATTTGGCTTTTGGAGAGCAAATTTTGCTCGGGGGGCATGTCGCATTTAGGAAGCCCCTATGGTGCCAGGACAGCAAAATAACCCCCACATGGCATACCATTTTGGAAACTAGACCCCTTGAGGAACGTAACAAGGGGTACAGTGAGCATTTACCCCCCACTGGTGTCTGTCAGAACTTTGGAACAGTGGGCTGTACAAAATTTTTAATTTGCACAGCCCACTCTTCCAAAGATCTGTCAGACACCTGTGGGGTGTAAATTCTCACTTCACCCCTCATTATATTCCGTGAGGGGTGTAGTTTCCGAAATGGGGTCACATGTGTTTTTTTTTTTTTTTTTTGCGTTTGTCAAAACCGCTGTAACAATCAGCCACCCCTGTGCAAATCACCTCAAATGTACATGGTGCACTCTCCCTTCTGGGCCTTGTTGTGCGCCCCCAGAGAAGTTTGCGCCCACTTATGGGGTATCTCCATACTCGGGAGAAATTGCATTACAAATTTTGGGGGGCGTTTTTCCCTTTTACCTCTTGTTAAAATGAACAGTATAGGGCAACACCAGCGTGTTAGTGTAAAAAATTTATTTTTTTACACTAACACGCTGTTGTAGACCCCAAGTTCACCTTTTCATAAGGGGTTAAAGGAGAAAAATCCCCCCAAAATTTGTAACACAATTTCTCCCGAGTACGGTGATACCCCATATGTGACCCTAAACTGTTGCCTTGAAATACGACAGGGCTCCAAAGTGAGAGCGCCATGCGCATTTTAGGCCTGAATTAGGGATTTGCATAGGGGTGGACATAGGGGTATTCTACGCCAGTGATTCCCAAACAGGGTGCCTCCAGCTGTTGCAAAACTCCCAGCATGCTTGGACAGTCAACGGCTGTCTGGCAATACTGGGAGTTGTTGTTTTGCAACAGCTGGAGGCTCCATTTTGGAAACAGTGGCGTACCGGACGTTTTTCATTTTTATTGGGAGGGGAGGGGGGCTGTGTAGGGGTATGTGTATATGTAGTGTTTTTTACTTTTTATTTTATTTTGTGTTAGTGTAGTGTAGTGTTTTTAGGGTACAGTCACACGGGCGGGGGATTACAGCGAGTTCCCGCTGCGAGTTTGAGCTGCCGCGCAAAATTTGCTGCCGCGCAAACTTGCAGCCTGATACTCACTGTAAGCCCCCTGCCCATGTGAATGTACCCTGTACATTCACAGGGGGGGGACCTCCAGCTGTTACAAAACTACAACTCCCAGCATGCACAGTTTATCAGTGCATGCTGGTAGTTATAGTTTTGCAACAGCTGGAGGCACACGGTTGGGAAACACTGAGTTAGGAAACAGACAATGTTTCCCAACCAGTGTGCCTCCAGTTGTTGCAAAACCACAACTCCCAGCATTCTCAGGCATGCTGGGAGTAGTAGTTTGGCAACATCTTTAGAGCCAGATGTTGCCGAACTACAACTCCCAGCATGCTGGGAGTTGTAGTTTTGCAACATCTGGAGGACTACAGTTTGCAGACCACTAATACAGTGGTTCCCAATCTGTGCCCTTCCAGATGTTGCAAAACTACAACTCCCAGTATGCCAAAACTGTCCAGGCATGCTGGGAGTTGTAGTTCTGCAACATCTGAAGGGCCAGATGTTACAGAACTACAACTTCCAGCATGCCTGGACAGTAAGGGCATGCTGAGGATGTGTAGTTTTGCAACATCTGGAAGGGCACAGTGGTCTCCAAACTGCGGACCTCCAAATGTTGCAAAACTGCAACTCCCAGCATGCCCAGACGCCAAGGGCTGTCTGGGCATGCTGGGAGTTGTAGTTCACAGGGTCCCAATACAGCAATGCATGTCGCTTTACGGCGACGTGCATTGCTGTAAAGGGCCCGACCGCGGCTGAAGATCTACTCACCTGTCGCCGCCGCCGCCATCTTCCATGCCGGGATCCGGGTCTTCAGGGACGAGGTAAGTACCGAGGCTGGTCCCCAGCACTCCCCCGTCCCCCGCCGCGTCCTCCAGTCTTCCTCCCGTCCTCTCCGGACTTCAAGGGGCCGGGCAGGACGGGAGGAAGTAACCGCCCCCCCTCCTGCGATTGGTCGGTTAGTTAACCGACAGATCGCAGGGGATCGGAGGAGGTGGCAGCCCTGCCACCTCGCTCCGATACTTCAGCATGGTCCTGGCTGTCTGTGACAGCCGGGATCATGCGAAATTACCGGGCGTTCGGGTCCCAGAGACCCGATCAGCCCGGTATCGCCGCAGATCGCAAGGGCGATTTCCCTTGCGATTTGCGGCGATCGCCGACATGGGGGGCCTACATGGCCTCCCTCGGCGTTTGCCCTGGATGCCTGCTGAAGCATTTCAGCAGGCATCCAGTTCCGATCTCTGCCCGGAATTACAGGAGAGACCGGAAATACAACAGGACGTTCTCTAACGTCCTTGGGCATTAAAGCCCAGGTAGTAAGGACGTTAGAGAACGTCCTATGTCCTTAACAGGTTAATCAACTGGTGGCAGAAAGTTAAACAGATTTGTAATTTACTTCTATTAAAAAGTTTAATCCTTCTAGTACTTATTAGCTGCTGAATACTACAGAGGAAATTATTTTCTTTTTGGAACACAGAGCTGTCTGCTGACATCACGAGCACAGTGCTCTCTGCTGACATATCTGTCCGTTTTAAGAACTGTCCAGAGTAAGAGACAATCCCCATAGCAAACATATGCTGCTCTGAACAATTCCTAAAATGAAATAAAAAAGCACAAACGGATGCGCTCTGTAGTGTAACACCAAAGGTGAGTTGGTAACACTAAGTGTGATTTGCGCTTACCACATGAAGTTGTACTCCAACCAAGTACAACAATGGAACAGGGTGTATCATCAAAGGGTCTCTGCAGCTTCGTCCCGCAGAAATAGAATCACGATAAAAACAAGCAATCTCCAGGTAGCAGAGCGGGATCAATGGAAGCGCTGAGACCAGATAAGAAGTTAAAAGGATTTATTTCCCATCATGCAATGCGTTTCACGGTCACCCGCTTCCTCAGGCAATGCCTGAGGAAGCGGGTGACCGTGAAACGCGTTGCATTATGGGAAATAAATCCTTTTAACTTCTTATCTGGTCTCAGCGCTTCCATTGATCCCGCTCTGCTACCTGGAGATTGCTTGTTTTTATCGTAATTCCTAAAATGGACAGAGATGTCAGCAGAGAGCTCTGTGGTCCAAAAAAGAAAAGCATTTCCTCTGTAGTATTCAGAAGCTTATGAGTGTTAGAAGAATTGAGATTTTGTTAATAGAACTAATTTAAAAATCTGAATAACTTTCTGGTACCAGTTGATTTAAAAAAAAAATTCCACTGGAGTACCCCTTTAAGTTTTACGTAATGCATATCCTCAATATTTACTTGTGCACACTAACACTTTTAGAAACTAGACAGTTTTTTTTCTGCCTACCTGCCTCAGCTACTATTCTGATCCTGCCACCAGCCTAATGCCACACATCTGATGCCATGTTCTTCTTTTTTCACCCACCTTTGTCACCGGATACTGGTATTGCCACCCACCACCCCACTATGTCAATGGGTCACTTTCAGGACTCCTGATGCTGCTGATGCCACCTCCAGGCTGTCTCAAACTGCCACCACATGTTCACCTTATGCTGATGCCAGCTCCATGCTGTTTCATTCTGCCACTATATGTTCTCCTCATGCTTCCGCCACCTCCATGCTGTGTCATTCAGCCACTATATGGTCTCCTCTTGCTGCCGCCAACTCGAGGCTTTGTCATTCAGCCACTATATGGTCTCCTCATGCTGCCGCCAACTCCAGGCTGTGTCATTCAGCCACTATATGGTCTCATCATACTGATGCCACCTCCAGGCTCTGTTATTGTGCCACTCTGCGACAGTGATTCTAATAGCGATGCCTCTGATCTGCATGTCATACTGAATAACAGTATGATTTCACTAACCCATCACACACCCTATGCATGTTACAGCAAGTCAAAGTGTTCTACACCCCTATTGAGGCTCTCTGTAGACAAGAAATAGCCATTTTTAATACAGATTCGCCGCAAATAAATTTGGTCTGAACCAATTTTTTTCTTAAAATTCAGCGAATCGGCCTAATCGAATTTTTCAAAAATTCGCTCCTCTCTAGTCATTATCTTGAGTGTTTCTTAATGAACAGACACACCTCAACCCTACAAAGCAGCCTGTGAATCCGACATTCGGTTGCTCATACTCTGGCAGCTGCTGAAATGAGGTTGGGTGCATCCTCCATGACCTTCACAAAGACATCCAAGACAAGTGATTCATCAAATAATTCTCCTTGTCTTGCTGATACTAATTTATAAGGCACTTTCTCTTGTTCCTTTGATAAAAAGAATTATTAGTGCAGGACTTAACCCCTTAAGAACTCAGGGTTTTTCAGTTTTTGCACTTTTGTTTTTTCCTCCTTACCTTTTAAAAATCATAACCCTTTCAATTTTCCACCTAAAAATCCATATTATGGCTTATTTTTTGGGTCACCAATTCTAATTTGCAGTGACATTAGTCATTTTACCAAAAAATTCACGGCGAAACGGAAAAAAAAATCATTGTGCGACAAAATCGAAGAAAAAACAAAATTTTTTTAATTTTGGGAGCTTCCGTTTCTACGCAGTGCATATTTTGGTAAAAATGACACCTTATCATTATTCTGTAGGTAAATATGGTTAAAATGATACCCTACTTATATAGGTTTGATTTTTTCATACTTCTGGAAAAAATCCTAACTACATGCAGGAATTTATACGTTTAAAAATGTCATCTTCTGACCCCTATAACTTTTTTTATTTTTCCACGTGCAGGGAGGCATGAGGACTCATTTTTTGCGCCGTGATCTGAAGTTTTTATCGTTATGATTTTTGTTTTGATCTGACTTTTTGATCACTTTTTATAAATTTTTTAATGGTATAAAAAGTGACCAAAAATATGCTTTTTTGGACTTTGGAATTTTTTTGCGCGTACGCCATTGACTGTGCGGTTTAATTAATGATATATTTTTATAGTTCGGACATTTACACACGCGGCGATACCACATATGTTTATTTTTTTATTTACACAGTTTTATTTTTTTTTATGGGAAAAGGGGGGTGATTCAAACTTTTATTAGGGAAGGGGTTAAATTACCTTTATTAACACTTTTTTTAAACTTTTTTTTTTGCAGTGTTATAGGTCCCATAGGGACTTATAACACTGCACACACTGATCTCTCATGCTGATCACTGGCGTGTATTAACACGCCTGTGATCAGTGTTATCGGCGCTTGACTGCTCCTGCCTGGATCTCAGGCACGGAGCAGTCATTAGTCGATCGGACAGGAGGCAGGTAAGGGCCCTCCCGGCAGGTAAGGGCCCTCCCGGTGTCTTGTAAGCTGTTCGGGACGCCGCGATTTCACCGCGGTGGTCCCGAACAGCCCGACTGACTAGCTGGGATAGTTACAGTTTCACTTTAGAAGCGTCGAAAGGGTTAATACCGCACATCGCCGCGATTGGGGATTTGTGGTATTAGCCGCGGGTCCCGGCCGTTGATGAGTGCCGGGACTGATGCGGTATGATGCGGGATCGCGGCGCAACCCGCTTCATATCGCGTGAGCCGGCGCAGGACGTAAATATACGTCCTGCGTCGTTAAGGGGTTAAACTTTTTTTTACATGATTACTGATGAAAATTAAAGACCTTTTGTAACATGGTTGTTTAAAAAAGATATTGAATATTTTAAAAAGAAAATGGCCCCAGAAATTCCCACCACTAGGGATCCCCATACCAACTGGGACACTAACCAGTCCTGTACCAGCATCAGTTTGTCCATGAGTCATGGACAATATATGACTCATGGAGAAGGCTACATGAGCAGACACACCAATCACCTCCCACCACCACAAGAGAGGGACACGCCCCCTTCCCCTTAAAGGATTTCTAACACTGTGAGCTAATGAAAATAGGTATTTTTATAATAAATATAGGTGATAGAGGCATAAAAATAAGATTTACATGGTACGGGATCTTACAGGTACGCTTTAACTTTATGCCATGGCACTTCATGCCAAGGTAGATAATTATTAGATTCCTATTGTTGTTTTTTTTTTTTTTTAACTCAAATCTAAAAACTTTTTGGGCTGCAGTACAAACTTCCCAAAATCCATACCCAGAAGTCTTGCTTATAGTACTCAATTTCCAATGAAGGGGATCAAAGGAGTATTTTTGCCTTAAATAAAGCTACCGTATATACTCGAGTATAAGCCGAGTTTTTCAGCACGATTTTTCGTGCTGAAAACACCCCCCTCGGCTTATACTCGAGTGAACTCTCGACCCGCAGTGGTCTTCAACCTGCGGACCTCCAGAGGTTTCAAAACTACAACTCCCAGCAAGCCCGGGCAGCCATCGGCTGTCCGGGCTTGCTGGGAGTTGTAGTTTTGAAACCTCCGGAGGTCCGCAGGTTGAAGACCACTGCGGCCTTCGACATCATCCAGCCCCCTCTCACCCCCCTTTAGTTCTGTACAGTACTCACCTCCGCTCGGCGCTGGTCCGGTGCTGCAGGACTGTCCGGAGAGGAGGTGGTCCGGTGGGATAGTGGTTCCGGGCTGCTATCTTCACCGGGGAGGCCTCTTCTAAGCGCTTCGGGCCCGGCCCCAGAATAGTCATGTTGCCTTGACAACGACGCAGAGGTACGTTCATTGCCAACGTACTTCTGCGTCATTGTCAAGGCAACGCCTCTATTCCGGGCCGGAAGCGCGGAGAAGAGGCGCCCCCAGTGAAGATGGCAGCCCGGAACCACTATCCCACCGGACGACCTACTCACCGGACAGTCCTGCAGCACCGGACCAGCGCCGAGCGGAGGTGAGTACTGTACAGAACTAAAGGGGGGTGAGAGGGGGCTGGATGATGTCGAAGGCCGCAGTGGTCTTCAACCTGCGGACCCCCGGAGGTTTCAAAACTACAACTCCCAGCAAGCCCGGACAGCCGATGGCTGCCCGGGCTTGCTGGGAGTTGTAGTTTTGAAACCTCTGGAGGTCCGCAGGTTGAAGACCACTGAGGGCGGATGATGAGAAGAGGATGATGAAGGGGGGGTGTGGGATGATGACAAGAGGATGATGAAGGGGGGTGTGGGATGATGAAGGGGGGTGGGGATGATGACAAGGGGATGATGAAGGGGGGGGTGTGGGATGATTACAAGGGGATGATGGAGGGGGGTGGGGATGATGACAAGGGGATGATGAAGGGGGGATGTGTGGGATGATGACAAGGGGATGATGACAGGTGATGATGATGAGGGTCTGGATGATGACAGGCGGTGATGATGATGAGGATGTTAATGACGGGTCTGGATGATGACAGGGGGGGATGATGTATTTCCCACCCTAGGCTTATACTCGAGTCAATAACTTTTCCTGGGATTTTGGGTTGAAATTAGGGGTCTCGGCTTATACTCGGGTCGGCTTATACTCGAGTATATACGGTATTAAAAAAGTAAAAGGAGTTATTCAGCCAAAAAAAAAAGTATCACCTATCCACAGTATAGGGGATAAGCCCTGTCCACGAGGGGGTTTTGGTCCGACCGCTTAGACCCCATGCAATCTGCAGAATGGGGCCTCCGACTCTCCCAGCTGCATAGAGCCACAGACAGCATGCACTTCATGCACTGTCTGTGGGAGTGCCAGAGACACCCAAGTTGGGGCACCATTCTGGAGATCAGGAAGCTGTCGGAATCCCCCCCTTAAACACCCCCCCCCCCCCCCCACACACACACACACACACACGATCAAATGCTTATCCCTATCCATTTGGGGGGCTGAATAATTGCTTTAATAGGGCGACCTAGACTGCCACCCCATTAGCACTTCAGCTCCATGAAAATCAATTTCCATGTTATAAATGAATTTAGTGAAGTCTATGGTTTTATACTTATTTACATTGTTACATGGAGTATAGACAGATAATTCATTTAAATACTATTAACAGTTCAGCACCAGACTTGGAGTTAAAATCCAACCCTAGCTGACAAATGGCAGGAGTCCACACATGGTCATGAGTAAATAGTGTCGAATAAAGTGAGCTGCCAATAGACACTATCAAAAATGGAATTTTAGGGTGCGTTCCCACCTGGCTTATATGCAGCATATTTCATGCTGCGCAAAATTTGCGGCATCAGTAGGAAGTACGCTGCGTATTCCTCGCTCACTATACACACACAGGGCATTCCGGCAGCAGCCCTATGCATGTAGTGAGTTTTAGAGGCGGGGCCGTGTGCCGGCATGACTGTGACGTCCTGCTCCGCCTCCAAAATTCACTGCACACATTGGGCGGCCGCCGGAAGCCCTGTGTGTATAGTGAGTGAGGAATATGCAGCGTATTTCCCACTACTGCTGTAAATTTTGCGTAGCGTGAAATACGCTGCGTAGACGCCAGATGGGAACGCACCCTTATAGGCAACTAGGCTATATGTATAGCAAATTACAAAAAAATAAAAATAATTTGGATAACTTTTGAGAAGCCCTTGCCACCTTCTGTTGCCTATACCTGAAAAAAATTCAGTTCTTTCCTCAATCTCAAGTCTACAAAAATGCTACTGCATGTCTTCATCTAGTGCTTAGATAACTGCAATGTCCTTCTTTGTGGCCTCTTAAAGGGGTACTCCGGTGGAAAACTATTTTTTTTTTTTTTTTATCAACTGGTGCCAAAAAGTTAAACAGATTTGTAAATTATAAAAAAAATCTCGTAAAAATCAAGATACTATCCTCATAGGGGGTATGGAGTCCAAGCCAGGTATTAGTTCTGACCCATATGTAATTACATCCAAATGTGCACCACCATATAAAAATGATCCATAGGAAAAGCTGTGACATACATTCGCTTTTAATTCCTACTGAAGAAAGGGTTGTGCGCTATCTGCAATAGAACCCTGAAACGCGTCTAGAACATTCATATAATATCGCACTCAAACACAAAGTGTGAATCTGGCACCAGTACCTGGAAAAGACTGAGAACGGTAAAACTTCAGCTCTAAATCCGTTCCGGACTTTCTCTATGCTTGCCACGATCTGAGCCGAAATCCTTCTGTGAGAGATCCATCTGTTCATCCCCCCAGGACTCCATCATCACATCACGAGGGACGCCATACCATCCAGCGGTACCCCCTCTGTTAACAACAGTGCGGAGGTCAAGGGAAATGCTCTGCCAAGAGCACACCCACAGAGGCATCCGCTCTGCCAGCAGAGATACCTTCTGCCAACGCCTCCGCACGAGGTACACCATAGAGGACATTGTATGCTAAGTCCCACAGGAGCGGGTGAGCGATACTACCAGCAGCATTATCTGTTTGAGCTCAATTAAGTAACTTTAACAAGCAGCTATAAGTTACACCAGCAATGATATATTATTTGCCACAATATCATTTGCAAAGACTGTAACATCGCTCAGCAAAGGACTTGTAATAATTGTTACAGACTATCAACAATCTTTCAGACCGGAATTTTTTCAATTAGACCTCACACACATAACAAGGTCACCAGAGTGCTGGACATTATTTTACATATTTTTTCACCATTTTTGATCTTTATATATAGGGGGTGTGTCACCACTTGGGCCCAGTGGTTTTCTTCATCCTGTTATATTTCATGCCAGAGGATATATAGTGCAATATACTATTTTATGTATACAATTTTATATATGTATTGAATAAAAATCGTTAACTTAAGCATCCTATGTTATTTTATTTAAACATCATTATGTACCTTTTGGGGTAGAATCATTGAGGATTGGTTATACATTTTGTATAAGATTTGTAAATTACTTCTATGAAAAAAAATCTTAATCCTTCCAGGAGTTATCAGCTGCTGTATACTACAGAGGAAGTTGTATAATTATTTTCTCCCTGACCACAGTGCTCTCTGCTGACACCTCTGTCTGTGTCAGGATCTTTTCAGAGTAGGAGAAAATCCCCACAGCAAACTTATCCTTCTCTGGACAGTTCCTGACACAGACAGAGGTGTCAGCAGAGAACACTGTGGTCAGGCAGAAAATAATTACACAACTTCCTCTGCAGCATACAGCAGCTGATAAGTACTGGAGGGATTAGGATTTTTAAATAGAAGTAAGTTACAAATCTGTTTGGGGGTCTCCATTGCAGATTCGGTTTATTGTGCAGGACTTGACCAGACATCAGACCTTAAAGGACAACTGAGGTGGTACCGTTCTACTTATGCCTGTGCCTGGGCCTCAAAAATAAACAAAATAAACTCATACATACCTTCCTACGAGCCCCCGTTGGTCAGGCACAGGCCTCACGGTCCGGCAGTGCTGACGTCATTCCACTTCCTGGGGATGGGGACACTGCAGAGCCGTCGGCGTATCACCAGCCGTAGCGATGTCCCGCCCAGGCTGGTGATAGGCTGAGCCAACTGTCATGTAAGAAGCCGGCTAGAGATCCTTACATGACAGTCGGCTCAGCCTATCACCAGCCGGGGGGGGACATCGCTACGTCCGGTAATACGCCGATGGCTCTGCGGCGTCCCCGTCCCCAGGAAGTGGAATGACGTCAGCACTGCCGGACCGTGAGGCCTCTGCCGGACCAACGGGGGCTCGTAGTAAGGTATGTAGGAGTTTATTTTGTTTATTTTTGAGGCACGGGCATATGTAAAACGGTATCACTACAGTTGTCCTTTAATGCTGAACCTCAATGCTGCCTATAATAGTGATCAAGGTGCATTAAATGTGGAGTTTATACATCTCCAAGTATAAGATTTAAACAACAAAGACGTGGTCTCAAATGGCTGGAGGTGCTCAACCCCAAATGCAGTTGTGCATTTATGCTGGTCGAGCAGATCCTGCCCTTGTAGTCTGTTGCTAGGGGCAATCCCCAGCATAAAAATGCATACAATGGGGGATGCCTGCAGCAGACTACAAGTGCCACAATGGCATCCTACACCAGAAAAATGGTGCGGATGTGTAATATATAGAATAAAGATGAGCGAATTGAAGCTGACAAACCCAAATTCGTTACGAATTTCAGGAAATATTCGATTCGCAATGAATGTGAATATCGCTGTGATGCTATCGTGCGAATTGCTTTATTTAACTCCATTTTACAGCGTTTCAGGCTCAAGGGCATCTGAAATGGCGGACCTTCATGTCAGTACATGGGGCAAGGGACGCTGGGAAGGCGGGAAGGCAAGGTGCGAAGTGAAGTAGGCGGTATGACCCTGAATCACATGTAGGATGCAGCCTATCAGCAGCCACTCACCCCTGTGATGTCAGAGCCCTATATAATCGGCAGCCATATTGCGGCTAGCCACTTCATTCATTACACTGCAGATAGATAGGATACAAAGCCTGTTTGTGTGTTACAGCAGAGAAAAGTGCAGTCCAGCAGCGTTTAACATCCTCCTAGTCACATCAGCATTCTCATGGACGGAGAGCAGTGTTTTTTTCACTGAAAAGGATTTTTACTGCATCTGCAGGCATTAATCTCCCAGTCACTTTCTTCAGCATTGTATTACAGAGAGGGGGCAGATAGCTGTGTGTTGCCTCATACATTTCAACAAGATGCCTCCACTTCATAAACCTTAGCAGAGGAGGCAGGAATGATTTTTCAGCACAATTCTGTGTCTTTGTTCCACAAAAAATCATCTACTGGTTATACTAGTCTGTAGACGGTATAATACTCAGCAGTCCATTCCTAAAAGTCTGTGACAGAGTGCAATTTTGTGTTTTGTACACAGCTTTTTTTTGGCTGCAGCACTGCTGTTTACTGCTGGTGTTTTACAAAAATATATATTTTTTAAGTATATTGCAGCGTATTTTTCTGCCCTCATCAGTGCATACCGCATGCGTACATCTAAGTACCGTATATACTCGAGTATAAGCCGACCCGAAAATAAGCCGAGGCCCCTAATTTCACCCCAAAAACCCAGGAAAAAGTTATTGACTCGACTATAAGCCTAGGGTGGGAAATACATCATCCCCCCATGTCATCATCCCCCCCTGTCATCATTCAGACCCCCGTCATCATCCAGACCCCCGTCATTAACACCCCCATCATCATCACCGCCTGTCAATCCCTTCTCAGTGGTCTTCAACCTGTGGACCTCCAGATGTTTCAAAGCTACAACTCCCAGCATGCCCGGAAAGCCGTTGGCTGTCCGGGCATGCTGGGAGTTGTAGTTTTGCAACATCTGGAGGTCCGCATGTTGAAGACCACTGATAAGGGATTGACAGGTGGACAGGCCGGGACGATCCCCTCACAGCTAAAGCCAAAAACGTTTTTTTTTTTTGTTCACTCGAGTATAAGCCGAGGGGGGCGTTTTCAGCACAAAAAAATCGTGCTGAAAAACTAGGCTTATACTCGAGTATATACGGTAGTGTACTATTTTGTACCTGTTAATCTGTCTTGGGCCTATATACTGTGATGGACAGCCAAAAGTAATCACCTGCTGGTGTTTTACAAAAATACTGAGTTTTAAGGGGGATTGTAGCACATTTTTCTGCCCTCTTCAGTGCATACTGCAAACGTACATCTAAGTAGTGTAATGTTTTGTAACTGTTAATCTGTCAAGGGCTTACATACTGTGAAAGGACAGACAAAAGTAATCTCCTGCTGGTGTTTAACAAAAATGGAGAGTTTTTAGGCGTATTGTAGTGCATTTTTCTGCCCTCATCAATGCATACCGCATACGTACATCTAAGTAGTGTATTATTTTTTACCTGTTAATCTGTCAAGGGCCTACATACTGTGAAAGTCCAGGCAAAATTACTCGCCGGCTGGTGTTGTACTCAGATACTTTTTTTTAAGTGTACGGAAGAGCATTTTTCTGCCCTCATCAGTGCATACTACATACCTATATCTAAGTAGTGTGCTATTTTGTACCTGTTAATCTGTCAAGGGCCTACATACTGGGAAAGGACAGCCAAAAGTAATCACCGGCTGGTGTTTTACAAAAATTACAGAGTTTTTAGGTGCATTGTAGCGCATTGTTCTGCCCTCATCAGTGCATACTACATACCTACATCTAAGTAGTGTACTATTTTGTACCTGTTAATCTGTCAAGGGCCTACATACTGTGAAAGGACAGCCAAAAGTAATCACCGGCTGGTGTTTTACAAAAATTACAGAGTTTTTAGGTGCATTGTAGCGCATTGTTCTGCCCTCATCAGTGCATACTACATACCTACATCTAAGTAGTGTACTATTTTGTACCTGTTAATCTGTCAAGGGCCTACATACTGTGAAAGGACAGACAAAAGTAATCACCGGCTGGTGTTCTAGACAAATACTGTTTTAAACATAGTAAAGCGTATTGTACTTCCCTCATATACACACTAAGTATGTCAGGGAGAGAAGTGCCAGGATGTGCACAGAGGAGTGACCGAGGCCTTAATTCTTCAGGCAGAGGTCACAGCAGACTAGGGTCGAGTGGCAGCAGGAGTCGCAGCGAGAGGCCTGAGCTCCCATTATCAGCTAGCGGTCGTGTCTCAACCAGCAACCCTTCTGCCATCTTTAATTGGTTAACACGGGCATCTACTTTATCCCAAGTGACTTCTGACACCCCCAGTCAACAGTCAGTGGGTTCCTCAGACGCAACCCTCAGTTGGCATGGCCCGGGAGCAGTCCCTGTCCTATGCTGTTCCCTCTCCTACAGAAGTATGTTATGCTGTGGGTTCAGCTCCATTATTCACTGAGGACAATCTAATAGAGGACAGTCAGCAGCTACTGCCCAGCCAAGAAGTGAAGGAGACATCCGCCGCTTCCTCCGCTAGGCGGGCAAGTAGTGATGAGGAGAGTGACGTGGGAGGCGGTGTTGCGTGGGTTCAGGGTCCTGAAGCAGACAATGTGGAGGAACCTGAGGAGGACATCAGTGACATGCAGACACTTGATGATGATGAAGCCGATCGCAATTGGGAGCTGGGTGCAGAAGGGGCTTCATTATCATCAGGAGAAGAGTTGCAGGTTGCCTGTGAGGCAGCAGCTGAGCCAGCAAGGCTACAGCATGGTTGGCAGTCAGTGTGGTGGCAGAAGTGGAAATTCTGGAGCCAAATGTGCCCAGGGGAGACCACCTGCTTCGCGACAGCCTACATTTCCGGGAGGTAGTGGAACAGGGGTTCCTGGAGACGGCAGCAGTAGCAGTCAATTAGTGCGGACTGTTGGTGGGAAAATCAGCTACTCAGTGGAGTGGCAGTTTTTCATCAAGCATCCGGAGGAGGTTCACATAGCCACATGCAAGATATGTCAGCAGAAGGTGAATCGTGGCCAGGGTCCCAATGTTGGCACCACGGCCCTGCGTCAACAAATGCTTCGCCACCATAAATCGACCTGGGAGAACTGTGGCTCCGATGTGGTGGTCCAGCCTGCTGTATCACCCAGTGGCACGCTGCTCCCTCTTTCAGCCAGCCAAGGCTCAACCACCTCAGCTGAAGGGAGCTGTGTGTCATACCCTTCTTCTGTGGCTCCAGATCCTCTTGCTCCTCCCACTTTTAGTCAGCCATTCCGCCAACAATCCATCCGCGAAGCCATGTCCAAGAGACAACAGTGTGCACCCACTCATGCAACCGCGCAGAAGCTGAATGTGCTCCAGTCTAAGTTGCTGGTGCTGCAGTCCCTCCCTTTTCAAGTGGTGGATTCTGCACCTATCAGAGAACTGATGGCTTGTGCCAAGCCGAGGTGGAGAGTTCCAAGCTGTCATTTATTTGAGAAGAAGGCAGTACCAGCCCTGCCCCATTTTGTGGAAGAGAAGGTGGTCCAGTCGTTGAGCTTGTCGGTGTGTACCAAAGTGCACGGCAGCGTCGATGTCTGGAGCTGTAACTACAGTCAGGGACAATACATGTCCTTTACGGCTCACTGGGTAAATGTGGTTCCTGCACAGCCACAACCCCAACTTGGACAGGTCACACCTCTTCCACCTCCACGCTGTCAGCCCATTGGTCCTGTGACAGTGTGCGACTCCGCCTCCTCATCCTCCACCATGTCCTCAGCCTCCACTGCCCAGACAAGTCTCAGTGGCCCTTCACCATACCACGTGTGCAGGGCACGGCGGTGTCACTCTGTTCTTCACATGGTTTGCCTTGGCAAAAAGAGTCACATAGGGCAGGAACTGCTAAAAGTTATTCACAAAGAAATCGGAGCATGGCTTACTCCACGAAAACTGGAAATGGGAACCATGGTGACCAACAACGGGAAGAACATCTTGGCAGTGCTGCGACAAGGAAGGGTGAGCCATGCGCCCTGCATGGCACACATGTTCAATAGTGATGAGCGGCATTGCCCATATTCGAATTCACGATGTTTCATGAATATATAGATGAATATTCGTCCTATATTCGTGGAATTTCGTGTATTTGTTGTATTTGCATATTGGCATATGCAAATTTTCGCATATTCGCGTATTTGAGGAAGAAAACAGTGAGGGGGTTGGCAACTTTAAAAAATGGTTGCTAGGGATGTTGTTGATAACCTCTAACAAGTGTATTTACATCATGCTAATTGGCCCACAAGTGAAAGGAAGGAATATGCGAATATTCACATATGCGAATATGTGCATATGCGGAAAAAAGTGAATATTCGTAATTTCGAATATATAGCGAATATATTCGCAATATTCGCACATTCACAAATTTGCGATATCTGCGATAAAAATTTGAAATGCGAATATTCGCGCCCAACATTAGTGTTCAATCTGGTTGTCAAGCAGTTCCTGAAGTGTTTCCCCATTTGCAAGACATCATAACAATGGGAAGGAAACTTTGCATGCACTTCAGCCACTCGTACACCGCAAAGGACAAGCTCCTTGAGCTACAGCATCAGAATTGTATCCCCCAAAATAGTCTGATTTGTGACATTGCCACACGTGGGTTATGAGGAAGGCGAGACAGAGGGCCCAGACACACCGTGGCAGTATGTAGTGGAGATGGAGGCAGGGAGTTACTCCAAGTCACTTGCACAAATGGCACGATGCATCCTCAGTTACTTGTGTGGTGATCGCCGAATTGTCAACATTCGGCAGTGGGATGACTTCTGGCTCTCCACCTTATTGAACCCTCGCTACCGGCACAAAATGGGGGCCTTTTTTACACCCACTGAGAGGGAGGACAAACTGACCTACTACAGAGAGATCCCACGTAGTCAGTTGGCCGATGCCGATCGGCGCCATCGTCCATCCACTCGCAGGTCTAACTCGGGGGGCCCTCTGCTCTCACCTTCCACTGCCATGGCTGCTGGTGAGGGGTGGGGTGGCATGAGCAGTGTCACGATGCCGGCTGGCAGGTAGTGGATCCTCTGTGCCAGAGAGGGATTGGCGTGGACCGTGCTAGAGGATCGGTTCTAAGTCACTACTGGTTTTCACCAGAGCCCGCCGCAAAGCGGGATGGTCTTGCTGCGGCGGTAGTGACCAGGTCGTATCCCCTAGCAACGGCTCAACCTCTCTGGCTGCTGAAGATAGGCGCGGTACAAGGGAGTAGACAGAAGCAAGGTCGGACGTAGCAGAAGGTCGGGGCAGGCAGCAAGGATCGTAGTCAGGGGCAACGGCAGAAGGTCTGGAATCACAGGCAAGGAACACACAAGGAACGCTTTCACTGGCACTAGGGCAACAAGATCCGGCGAGGGAGTGAAGGGGAAGTGAGGTGATATAGGGAAGTGCACAGGTGTAAACACTAATTGGAACCACTGCACCAATCAGCGGTGCAGTGGCCCTTTAAATCGCAAAGACCCGGCGCGCGCGCGCCCTAGGGAGCGGGGCCGCGCGCGCCGGGACAGAACTGACGGGGAGCGAGTAAGGTACGGGAGCCGGGGTGCGCATCGCGAGCGGGCGCTACCCGCATCGCGAATCGCATCCCGGCCGGAGGTGGTAACGCAGCGCCCCGGGTCCGTGGAACCGACCGGGGCGCTGCAGTGAGGGAAGTGTAGCGAGCGCTCCGGGGAGGAGCGGGGACCCGGAGCGCTCGGCGTAACAGTACCCCCCCCCTTGGGTCTCCCCCTCTTCTTGGGGCCTGAGAACCTGAGGATCAGACTTTTGTCCAGGATATTGTCCTCAGGTTCCCAGGACCTCTCTTCTGGACCACAACCCTCCCAATCCACTAAAAAAAAAGTTCTTCCCCTGACCTTTTTAGAGGCCAAAATCTCTTTGACAGAGAAGATGTCCGAGGAGCCGGAAACAGGAGTGGGAGGAACAGATTTAGGAGAAAAACGGTTGAGGATGAGAGGTTTAAGAAGAGAGACGTGAAAGGCATTAGGGATACGAAGAGAAGGAGGAAGAAGAAGTTTGTAAGAGACAGGATTAATTTGACACAAAACTTTAAAAGGACCAAGATAGCGTGGTCCCAACTTATAGCTCGGGACACGGAAACGGACATATTTAGCGGAGAGCCATACCTTGTCTCCAGGGGAAAAAATGGGAGGAGCTCTTCTTTTCTTATCTGCGAATCTCTTCATGCGAGAAGAAGCCTGTAAGAGAGAATTTTGGGTCTCTTTCCATATGGTGGAAAGATCACGAGAAATTTCATCCACAGCGGGCAGACCAGAGGGCAAGGGGGTAGGGAGGGGGGGAAGAGGGTGACGGCCGTACACCACGAAAAACGGAGATTTGGAGGAAGATTCAGAGATTCTGAAATTATACGAGAATTCGGCCCAAGGTAGAAGATCTGCCCAGTCATCCTGGCGGGAGGAAACAAAATGTCGTAAATAGTCACCCAAGATCTGGTTAATTCTCTCTACTTGTCCATTGGATTGAGGATGGTATGCAGAAGAAAAATTTAATTTAATCTTGAGTTGTTTACAGAGAGCCCTCCAGAATTTAGACACAAATTGGACGCCTCTATCCGAGACGATCTGTGTAGGCAACCCGTGAAGACGAAAAATGTGTACAAAAAATTGTTTAGCCAACTGAGGCGCTGAAGGAAGACCAGGAAGAGGGATGAAATGTGCCATTTTGGAGAATCGATCAACGACCACCCAAATAACAGTGTTGCCATGGGATGGGGGTAAGTCAGTAATAAAATCCATACCAATCAGAGACCAAGGTTGTTCGGGGACAGGTAGAGGATGAAGAAAACCAGCGGGCTTCTGGCGAGGAGTCTTATCCCGGGCACAGATAGTGCAGGCTCGCACAAAGTCCACCACATCAGTCTCTAGAGTCGGCCACCAATAGAAGCGAGAGATGAGTTGCACAGATTTCTTGATGCCCGCATGACCTGCGAGATGGGAGGAGTGACCCCATTTGAGGATCCCAAGGCGTTGGCGTGGAGAAACAAAGGTCTTTCCTGGAGGAGTTTGCCTGATGGAGGCTGGAGAAGTGGAAATCAGGCAGTCAGGAGGAATGATGTGTTGAGGAGAGAGTTCAATTTCAGAGGCATCTGAGGAACGAGAGAGAGCATCGGCCCTAATGTTTTTATCAGCAGGCCGAAAGTGAATTTCAAAATTAAATCGGGCAAAGAACAGAGACCACCTGGCCTGACGAGGATTCAGCCGTTGGGCAGACTGGAGGTAGGAGAGGTTCTTGTGATCGGTGTAAATAATAACTGGAAATCTTGATCCCTCCAGCAGATGCCTCCATTCCTCAAGTGCTAATTTAATGGCTAGAAGCTCTCGATCCCCGATGGAGTAGTTCCTCTCCGCCGGAGAGAAGGTCCTGGAAAAAAAACCACAAGTAACAGCATGCCCGGAAGAGTTTTTTTGTAGAAGGACAGCTCCAGCTCCCACTGAGGAGGCATCAACCTCCAATAGGAAGGGTTTAGATGGGTCAGGTCTGGAGAGCACGGGAGCCGAAGAAAAGGCAGACTTGAGTCGTTTAAAGGCGTCTTCCGCTTGAGGAGGCCAAGACTTGGGATCGGCATTTTTTTTTGTTAAAGCCACAATAGGAGCCACAATGGTAGAAAAATGTGGAATAAATTGCCTGTAATAATTGGCGAACCCCAAAAAACGTTGGATGGCACGGAGTCCGGAGGGGCGTGGCCAATCTAAGACGGCAGAGAGTTTATCTGGGTCCATTTGTAGTCCCTGGCCAGAGACCAAGTATCCTAGAAAAGGAAGAGATTGGCATTCAAACAGACATTTCTCTATTTTGGCATAGAGTTGATTATCACGAAGTCTCTGAAGAACCATACGGACATGCTGGCGGTGTTCTTCAAGATTGGCAGAAAAAATCAGGATATCGTCCAGATATACAACAACACAGGAGTATAGTAGATCACGAAAAATTTCATTAACAAAGTCTTGGAAGACGGCAGGGGCGTTGCATAGACCAAAGGGCATGACCAGATACTCAAAGTGTCCATCTCTGGTGTTAAATGCCGTTTTCCATTCATCCCCCTCTCTGATGCGGATGAGATTATAAGCACCTCTTAAGTCCAGTTTGGTAAAAATATGGGCACCTTGGAGACGATCAAAGAGTTCAGAGATGAGGGGTAGGGGGTAGCGGTTCTTAACCGTGATTTTATTAAGACCGCGGTAGTCAATGCAAGGACGTAGAGAGCCATCTTTTTTGGACACAAAGAAAAATCCGGCTCCGGCAGGAGAGGAGGATTTACGGATAAAGCCCTTTTTTAAATTTTCTTGGACGTATTCAGACATGGCAAGAGTCTCTGGGACGGACAGAGGATAGATTCTGCCCCGGGGTGGAGTAGTGCCCGGGAGGAGGTCAATGGGACAATCATAAGGCCTGTGAGGAGGTAGAGTCTCAGCTTGTTTTTTGCAAAAAACGTCCGCAAAGTCCATATAGGCCTTAGGGAGACCGGTTACATGAGGAAGCACAGGGACACGGCAAGGTTTACTGGGAACCGGTTTTAAGCAGTCCTTGGAACAAGAGGGCCCCCAACTCTTGATCTCCCCAGTGGACCAATCCAGGATTGGGGAATGGAGTTGAAGCCAGGGAAGTCCAAGAAGGATTTCAGAAGTGCAATTGGGGAGGACCAACAGTTCAATCCTCTCGTGATGAGATCCGATGCACATTAGAAGGGGCTCCGTGCGGAAACGTATAGTACAGTCCAATCTTTCATTGTTTACACAATTGATGTAGAGGGGTCTGGCGAGACTGGTCACCGGGATGTTGAACCTGTTGACGAGAGAGGCTAAGATGAAATTTCCTGCAGATCCAGAGTCCAAGAAGGCCACAGCAGAGAAGGAGAAGGCAGAGGCAGACATCCGCACAGGCACAGTAAGACGTGGAGAAGCAGAGTAGACATCAAGGACTGTCTCACCATTGTGCGGAGTCAGCGGACGTCTTTCCAGGCGGGGAGGACGGATAGGACAATCCTTCAGGAAGTGTTCGGTACTAGCACAGTACAGGCAGAGATTCTCCATGCGGCGTCGTGTCCTCTCTTGGGGTGTCAGGCGAGACCGGTCGACCTGCATAGCCTCCACGGCGGGAGGCACAGGAACAGATTGCAGGGGACCAGAGGAGAGAGGAGCCGGGGAGAAGAAACGCCTCGTGCGAACAGAGTCCATATCCTGGCGGAGCTCCTGACGCCGTTCGGAAAAACGCATGTCAATGCGAGTGGCAAGATGGATGAGTTCATGTAGGTTAGCAGGGATTTCTCGTGCGGCCAGAACATCTTTAATGTTGCTGGATAGGCCTTTTTTAAAGGTCGCGCAGAGTGCCTCATTATTCCAGGATAATTCTGAAGCAAGGGTACGGAACTGTACGGCATACTCGCCAACGGAAGAATTACCCTGGACCAGGTTCAACAGGGCAGTCTCAGCAGAAGAGGCTCGGGCAGGTTCCTCAAAGACACTTCGAATTTCCGAGAGGAAGGAGTGTACAGAGGCAGTGACGGGGTCATTGCGGTCCCAGAGCGGTGTGGCCCAAGCCAGGGCTTTTCCAGACAGCAGGCTGACTACGAAAGCCACCTTAGACCTTTCAGTGGGGAACTGGTCCGACATCATCTCCAAGTGTAATGAACATTGGGAAAGAAAGCCACGGCAAAACTTAGAGTCCCCATCAAATTTATCCGGCAAGGATAGTCGTATTCCAGAAGCGGCCACTCGCTGCGGAGGAGGTACAGGAGCTGGCGGAGGAGATGATTGCTGGAGCTGTGGTAGTAACTGTTGTAGCATAACAGTCAGTTGAGACAGCTGTTGGCCTTGTTGCGCAATCTGTTGTGACTGCTGGGCGACCACCGTGGTGAGGTCAGCGACAACTGGCAGAGGAACTTCAGCGGGATCCATGGCCGGATCTACTGTCACGATGCCGGCTGGCAGGTAGTGGATCCTCTGTGCCAGAGAGGGATTGGCGTGGACCGTGCTAGAGGATCGGTTCTAAGTCACTACTGGTTTTCACCAGAGCCCGCCGCAAAGCGGGATGGTCTTGCTGCGGCGGTAGTGACCAGGTCGTATCCCCTAGCAACGGCTCAACCTCTCTGGCTGCTGAAGATAGGCGCGGTACAAGGGAGTAGACAGAAGCAAGGTCGGACGTAGCAGAAGGTCGGGGCAGGCAGCAAGGATCGTAGTCAGGGGCAACGGCAGAAGGTCTGGAATCACAGGCAAGGAACACACAAGGAACGCTTTCACTGGCACTAGGGCAACAAGATCCGGCGAGGGAGTGAAGGGGAAGTGAGGTGATATAGGGAAGTGCACAGGTGTAAACACTAATTGGAACCACTGCACCAATCAGCGGTGCAGTGGCCCTTTAAATCGCAAAGACCCGGCGCGCGCGCGCCCTAGGGAGCGGGGCCGCGCGCGCCGGGACAGAACTGACGGGGAGCGAGTAAGGTACGGGAGCCGGGGTGCGCATCGCGAGCGGGCGCTACCCGCATCGCGAATCGCATCCCGGCCGGAGGTGGTAACGCAGCGCCCCGGGTCCGTGGAACCGACCGGGGCGCTGCAGTGAGGGAAGTGTAGCGAGCGCTCCGGGGAGGAGCGGGGACCCGGAGCGCTCGGCGTAACAAGCAGTACCAGCTCCATCAGCAGTCGCTGATGAGCAGCTTTCTTCACCCGCATAGTGAAGCAGCTCATCAGCAGCAGGTAGATATGGAGCAGGACCTGAACCAGTAGGTGGTGGCATACCTTGACATGGTCATGCCAACAAACCTTGAAGATTCGCTGGACTTCTGGGCAGCCAAACTTACTAGCAGAGTTTTCCCTGGAAAAGCTGTCCTGCCCGGCCAGAAGGGTGCCATCAGAGTGGGTGTTTAGTGCGGCGGCGGCCATAGTCACCCCAAGGAGAACTCGGCTGTCCACAAAAAATGTGGAGAGACTGACCTTTATGAAGATGAATCAGGCATGGATCAGCCAGGATTTAATCCCACCAATGCCAGATACATCAGAATAGATTGACCATGGTGCTACACCAACACTAAAAAAATACGGATAGTGCCAAACAGATTTAAGGCATTGCTCCCCAGTTACAAACATTCCAGCAACCTTCATGACCGGGTTCTGGTATTGCCACCCACCGCACCACTCTGTCACTGTGTCACTTTCAGGACTCCTGATGCTGCTGCTTCCACCTCCAGGCTCTTTCATTCGCCACTATTTTGTCTTCTTATTGTTACGCCGAGCGCTCCGGGTCCCCGCTCCTCCCCGGAGCGCTCGCAACATCCTCGCATTTGCAGCGCCCCAGTCAGACCTGCTGACCGGGTGCGCTGCAATACCTCTCTCAGCCGGGATGTGATTCGCGATGCGCATTCCGGCTCCCGTACCTGACTCGCTCTCCGTCGGTCTTGTCCCGGCGCGCGCGGCCCCGCTCCTTAGGGTCTCTGCAATTTAAAGGGCCACTGCGCCACTGATTGGCGCAGCTGGCTTAATTAGTGTGTTCACCTGTGCACTCCCTATTTATACTTCACTTCCCCTGCACTCCCTCGCCGAATCTTGTTGCCATTGTGCCAGTGAAAGCGTTTCCTTGTGTGTTCCTAGCCTGTGTTCCAGACCTCCTGCCGTTGCCCCTGACTACGATCCTTGCTGCCTGCCCTGACCTTCTGCTACGTCCGACCTTGCTCTTGTCTACTCCCTTGTACCGCGCCTATCTTCAGCAGTCAGAGAGGTTGAGCCGTTGCTGGTGGATATGACCTGGTTGCTACCGCCGCTGCAAGACCATCCCGCTTTGCGGCGGGCTCTGGTGAATACCAGTAGCAACTTAGAACCGGTCCACCAGCACGGTCCACGCCAATCCCTCTCTGGCACAGAGGATCCACCTCCTGCCAGCCGAATCGTGACAGTAGATCCGGCCATGGATCCCGCTGAAGTCCCACTGCCAGTTGTCGCCGACCTCACCACGGTGGTCGTCCAGCAGTCGCAACAGATAGCGCAACAAGGCCACCAGCTGTCTCAACTGACCGTGATGCTACAGCAGCTACTACCACAGCTTCAGCAATCATCTCCTCCGCCAGCTCCTGCACCTCCTCCGCAGCGAGTGGCCGCTTCCGGCCTACGATTATCCTTGCCGGATAAATTTGATGGGGACTCTAAGTTTTGCCGTGGCTTTCTTTCGCAATGTTCCCTGCACTTGGAGATGATGTCGGACCAGTTTCCTACTGAAAGGTCTAAGGTGGCTTTCGTAGTCAGCCTTCTGTCTGGGAAAGCTCTGTCATGGGCCACACCGCTCTGGGACCGCAATGACCCCGTCACTGCCTCTGTACACTCATTCTTCACGGAGATTCGAAGTGTCTTTGAGGAACCTGCCCGAGCCTCTTCTGCTGAGACTGCCCTGCTGAACCTGGTCCAGGGTAATTCTTCTGTCGGCGAGTACGCCATCCAATTCCGTACTCTTGCCTCCGAATTGTCCTGGAATAATGAGGCCCTCTGCGCGACCTTTAAAAAAGGCCTATCCAGCAACATTAAAGATGTGCTGGCCGCACGAGAAATTCCTGCTAACCTGCATGAACTTATTCATCTGGTCACTCGCATTGACATGCGTTTTTCCGAAAGGCGTCAGGAGCTCCGCCAGGATATGGACTTTGTTCGCACGAGGCGTTTTTTCTCCCCGGCTCCTCTCTCCTCTGGTCCTCTGCAATCCGTTCCTGTGCCTCCCGCCGTGGAGGCTATGCAAGTTGACCGGTCTCGCTTGACACCTCAAGAGAGGACACGACGCCGCATGGAGAATCTGTGCCTGTACTGTGCCGGTACCGAACACTTCTTGAAGGATTGTCCTATCCGTCCTCCCCGCCTGGAAAGACGTACACTGACTCCGCACAAAGGTGAGACAGTTCTTGATGTCAACTCTGCTTCTCCACGCCTTACTGTGCCTGTGCGGATATCTTCCTCGACCTTCTCCTTCTCTACTATGGCCTTCTTGGATTCCGGATCTGCAGGAAATTTTATTTTGGCCTCTCTCATCAACAGGTTCAACATCCCGGTGACCAGTCTCGCCAGACCCCTCTACATCAATTCTGTTAACAATGAAAGATTGGACTGTACCGTGCGTTACCGCACGGAACCTCTCCTAATGTGCATCGGACCTCATCACGAAAAAATTGAATTTTTGGTCCTCTCCAACTGCACTTCCGAAATTCTTCTTGGATTACCGTGGCTTCAACGCCATTCCCCAACCCTTGATTGGTCCACAGGAGAAATCAAGAACTGGGGTACTTCTTGTTTCAAGGACTGTCTTAAACCGGTTCCCAGTACTCCCTGCCGTGACCCTGTGGTTCCCCTTGTAACCGGTCTTCCTAAGGCTTATATGGACTATGCTGACGTGTTTTGCAAAAAGCAAGCTGAGACTTTACCTCCTCACAGGCTTTATGACTGTCCTATTGACCTCCTCCCGGGTACTACTCCACCCCGGGGCAGAATTTATCCTCTGTCTGCTCCAGAGACTCTTGTCATGTCTGAGTACATCCAGGAAAATTTAAAAAAGGGGTTTATCCACAAATCCTCCTCTCCTGCCGGAGCTGGATTTTTTTTTGTGTCCAAAAAAGATGGCTCCCTACGTCCTTGCATTGATTACCGCGGACTTAATAAAATCACGGTAAAGAACCGCTACCCCCTACCTCTTATCTCGGAACTCTTTGATCGCCTACAAGGTGCCCACATCTTTACCAAACTGGACTTAAGAGGTGCTTATAATCTCATCCGCATCAGGGAGGGGGACGAATGGAAGACTGCATTTAACACCAGAGATGGACACTTTGAGTATCTGGTCATGCCCTTTGGCCTGTGCAACGCCCCTGCCGTCTTCCAAGACTTTGTTAATGAAATTTTTCGTGATCTCTTATATTCCTGTGTTGTGGTTTATCTGGACGATATTCTGATTTTTTCTGCCAACTTAGAAGAACACCGCCAGCATGTCCGCATGGTTCTTCAGAGACTTCGAGACAATCAACTTTATGCCAAAATGGAGAAATGTCTGTTTGAATGTCAATCTCTTCCTTTCCTAGGATACTTGGTCTCTGGCCAGGGACTACAAATGGACCCAGATAAGCTCTCTGCCATCTTAGATTGGCCACGCCCCTCCGGACTCCGTGCTATCCAACGTTTTTTGGGGTTCGCCAATTATTACAGACAATTTATTCCACACTTTTCCACTATTGTGGCTCCTATCGTGGCTTTAACCAAGAAAAATGCCAATCCCAAGTCCTGGTCTCCCCAAGCGGAAGACGCATTTAAACATCTCAAGTCTGCCTTTTCTTCTGCTCCCGTGCTCTCCAGACCTGACCCATCTAAACCCTTCCTATTGGAGGTAGATGCCTCCTCAGTGGGAGCTGGAGCTGTCCTTCTACAAAAAAATTCTTCCGGGCATGCTGTTACTTGTGGGTTTTTTTCTAGGACCTTCTCTCCGGCGGAGAGAAACTACTCCATCGGGGATCGAGAACTACTGGCCATTAAATTGGCGCTTGAGGAATGGAGGCATCTGCTGGAGGGATCAAAATTTCCAGTTATCATATACACTGATCACAAGAATCTCTCCTATCTCCAGTCTGCCCAACGGCTGAACCCTCGCCAGGCCAGGTGGTCGTTGTTCTTTGCCCGTTTTAACTTTGAAATTCATTTTCGCCCTGCCGACAAGAACATTAGGGCCGATGCCCTCTCTCGTTCCTCGGATGCCTCGGAAGTAGAGCTCTCTCCGCAACACATCATTCCTCCTGACTGTCTGATCTCCACTTCTCCAGCCTCCATCAGGCAAACTCCTCCAGGGAAGACCTTCGTTTCTCCACGCCAGCGTCTCGGGATTCTCAAATGGGGACACTCCTCCCACCTCGCAGGCCATGCGGGCATCAAAAAATCCTTGCAACTCATCTCTCGTTTCTATTGGTGGCCGACTCTGGAGACGGATGTTGTTGATTTTGTGCGGGCCTGTACTGTCTGTGCCCGGGATAAGACTCCTCGCCAGAAGCCTGCTGGTCTCCTTCATCCTCTGCCTGTCCCCGAACAGCCTTGGTCACTGATTGGTATGGACTTTATTACAGACTTACCCCCATCCCGTGGCAACACTGTTGTTTGGGTGGTCGTTGATCGATTTTCCAAGATGGCACATTTTATTCCTCTTCCTGGTCTTCCTTCAGCGCCTCAGTTGGCAAAACAATTTTTCGTACACATTTTTCGTCTTCACGGTTTGCCCACGCAGATCGTCTCGGATAGAGGCGTCCAATTCGTGTCTAAATTCTGGAGGGCCCTCTGTAAACAGCTCAAGATTAAATTAAACTTCTCTTCTTCTTATCATCCCCAATCCAATGGGCAAGTAGAAAGAATTAACCAGGTCCTGGGTGACTATTTACGGCATTTTGTTTCCTCCCGCCAGGATGACTGGGCAGATCTTCTACCATGGGCCGAATTCTCATACAACTTCAGAGTCTCCGAATCTTCTGCTAAGTCCCCATTTTTCGTGGTGTACGGCCGTCACCCTCTTCCCCCCCTCCCTACTCCCTTGCCCTCTGGTTTGCCCGCTGTGGATGAAGTGACTCGTGATCTTTCCACCATATGGAAAGAGACCCAAAATTCTCTTTTACAGGCTTCATCCCGCATGAAAAGGTTTGCCGATAAGAAAAGAAGAACTCCCCCCATTTTTGCTCCCGGAGACAAGGTATGGCTCTCCGCTAAATATGTCCGCTTTCGTGTCCCCAGTTACAAACTGGGACCACGCTATCTTGGTCCTTTCAAAGTCTTGTGCCAGATTAACCCTGTCTCTTACAAACTCCTTCCTCCTTCTCTTCGTATTCCCAATGCCTTCCATGTCTCTCTCCTTAAACCACTCATCATTAACCGCTTCTCTCCCAAACTTGTTTCTCCCACTCCTGTTTCCGGTTCTTCTGACGTCTTCTCCGTGAAGGAGATTCTGGCCTCCAAGACGGTCAGAGGGAAAAAAATTTTCTTGGTGGATTGGGAAGGCTGTGGTCCAGAAGAGAGATCCTGGGAACCTGAGGACAACATCCTAGACAAAAGTCTTGTCCTCAGGTTCTAAGGCTCCAAGAAGAGGGGGAGACCCAAGGGGGGGGGGTACTGTTACGCCGAGCGCTCCGGGTCCCCGCTCCTCCCCGGAGCGCTCGCAACATCCTCGCATTTGCAGCGCCCCAGTCAGACCTGCTGACCGGGTGCGCTGCAATACCTCTCTCAGCCGGGATGCGATTCGCGATGCGGGAGGCGCCCGCTCGCGATGCGCATCCCGGCTCCCGTACCTGACTCGCTCTCCGTCGGTCCTGTCCCGGCGCGCGCGGCCCCGCTCCTTAGGGCGCGCGCGCGCCGGGTCTCTGCAATTTAAAGGGCCACTGCCCCACTGATTGGCGCAGCTGGCTTAATTAGTGTGTTCACCTGTGCACTCCCTATTTATACTTCACTTCCCCTGCACTCCCTCGCCGGATCTTGTTGCCATTGTGCCAGTGAAAGCGTTTCCTTGTGTGTTCCTAGCCTGTGTTCCAGACCTCCTGCCGTTGCCCCTGACTACGATCCTTGCTGCCTGCTCTGACCTTCTGCTACGTCCGACCTTGCTCTTGTCTACTCCCTTGTACCGCGCCTATCTTCAGCAGTCAGAGAGGTTGAGCCGTTGCTGGTGGATACGACCTGGTTGCTACCGCCGCTGCAAGACCATCCCGCTTTGCGGCGGGCTCTGGTGAATACCAGTAGCAACTTAGAACCGGTCCACCAGCACGGTCCACGCCAATCCCTCTCTGGCACAGAGGATCCACCTCCTGCCAGCCGAATCGTGACACTTATGCTTCTGCCAACTTCAGGCTGTGCTATTAACCCCTTAAGGACCCAGGGGTTTTACGTTTTTTGCTTTTTCGTTTTTTCCTCCATATCTTTAAAAAATCATAACTCTTTCAATTTTGAACCACAAAAACCATATCAGGGCTTATTTTTTGCAACACCAATTCTAATTTGTAATGATGTCAGTCATTTTATCCAAAAATCTACGGCAAAACAGAAAAAAAAATTATTGTGAGACAAAATTGAAAAAAAAAATGCATTTTGTAAGTTTTGGGGGCTTCCGTTTCTACACAGTACATTTTTCTGTAAAAATGACACCTTCTCTTTATTCTGTAGGTCCATATGATTAAAATGATACCCTACTTATATAGGTTTGATTTTGTCGTACTTCTGGAAAAAATCATAACTACATGCAGGAAAATGTATACGTTTAAAATTGTCATCTTCTAACCCCTATAACTTTTTTATTTTTCTGTGGAAGGGGGCAGTATGAGAGCTCATTTTTTACGCCGTGATCTGAAGTTTTTAGCGGTACCATTTTTGTATTGATTGGACTTTGATACATTTTTGCATGATATAAACATTTATCAAAAGTGCACTATTTTGGACTTTGGAATTTTTTTGCGCATACGCCATTAACCGAGCAGTCTAATTAATGATATATTTTTATAATTCGGATATTTCCACATGTGGCAATACCACATATGTTTATTTTTATTTACACTGGGTTTTTTTTATGGGAAAAGGGGGATGATTCAAACTTTTATTAGGGAAGGGGTTAAATGATCTTTATTCACTTTTTTTTCACTTTTTTTTGCAGTGTTATAGCTCCCATAGGGGACTATAACACTGCACATACTGATCTTTTACATTGTTCAATGGTTTCTCATAGGAAACCATTGATCGATGATTCTGCCGCTTGACTGCTCATGCCTGGATCTCAGGCACTGAGCAGTCATTCGGCGATCGGACAGCAATGAGGCAGGTAGGGACCCTCCGGCTGTCTTGTAAGCTGGACAGGATGCTGCGATTTCACTGCTTTGATCCCGTACAGCTCCCTGAGCTAACTGGCAACGTTTTAGTTTCACTTCAGATGCGGCGATCAACTTTGAACGCCGCATCTAAAGTCTTAATAGCGTGCGGCCCTGCGTTATAAAACGGGAGTGGACTCATGACGTACATGTACGTCATGGGTCCTGAAGGGGTTAAGCCACTATATGGTCTCCTCATGCTTCGGCCACCTCCAGGCTGTACAATTCAGACACTATATGGGCTCCTTATGCTTTCCCCACCTCCAGGCTGTGTCATTCAGCCAATGTATTGTTTTCTGATGCTGCTGGAACTGTCTTGGACATTACCTACAATTTTTTTATGGTATCACTAGCAAACATACTTGCTCAATAGAGATTTCAACATTGATTTTTTAATGTTAGGGGTTGTGAAGCCCTCTTATGTATGCATTCTGCTGCCTGATCCAGGCTGTGTGTTTCAGGAACTACTTAGCTTACTGATGCTGCTGGGCCTGTGCCTAAATTTTTTCGATGTTAGCACTAGCTAACATACATCTTCTATACAGATTTCAATATTCACCTTTTAATGTTAAGGGTTATTAACCCCTTAAGGACCAAGTCCATTTTCACCTTAAGGACCAGGCCAATTTTATTTTTGCGTTTTTGTTTTTTCCTCCACGCCTTTTAAAATCCATAACTCTGTTATATTTCCATCTACAGACCCATATAAGGGCTTGTTTTTTGCGTGACCAATTGTACTTTGTAATGAAACCTCTCATTTTACCATAAAATGTACGGCAAACCCCCCAAAAATTATTTTAGGGAGGATATTTTAATGAAAACCAAAATTTGGCACATTTTGGAGGGATTCGTTTTCACACTGTACAATTTACGGTAAAAATGATATGTGTTCTTTATATTGTGGGTCAATACGATTAAAATGATACCCATGGCTAGATACTTTTATATTTTTGTACTGCTTAAAAAAAAATCTAAAACTTTTTATACAAAATCAGTAATCTAAAATCGCCCTATTTTGACCACCTATAACTTTTTCCTTTTTGCGTATATAGGGCGGTATGAGGGCTCATTTTTTGTACCGTCATCTGTACTTTTTTTAGATTCCACATTTGCATGTATAAAGCTTTTAGATAATTTTTTATAAAATTTTATTGAATTAGGCAATAAGGTAGCAATATATTAATTTTTTTCAAAATAAAATGTGACAAAAAGCAGCAGTTTTGGACTTTTTTTTATTTTTTTTACGTTTACATCATTCCCCGTACGGGATCATTAACATCATATTTTGATAGTCCGGACATTTACGCACGCGGCGATGCCAAATATGTTTTTTTTTTTTTTTTATTATGCTTTTTGGGGTAAAATGGGAAAAACTGACAATTTTCATTTTTATTGGGGGAGGGGATTTTTCACTTTTTTTTTTTTTTTTCAACTTTTTTTTTACACTTTTTATGTCCCCATAAGGGACTATCTATAGCAATCCTTTGATTGCTAATACTGTGCAGTGCTATGTATAGGACACAGCACTGCTCAGTATTATCGGTGATCTTCTGCTCTGGTCTGCTCGATCTCAGACCAGAGCAGAAGACCCTGGGAGACAGCCGGAGCCAGGTGAGGGGACCTCCGGCCACCTTGCTGGATGATCGGATCGCCGCGGCAGCGCTGCGGGCGATCCGATCATCCATTCAAAGTACCGCAAAGTCGCAGATGCCGTGATCTGTATTGATCACGGCATCTGAGGGGTTAATGGCGGACATCCGTGCGATCGTGGATGTCGGCCATTATGGGCGGGTCCCCGGCTTCTGCTAGCAGCCGGAACCTGCCATGTATGACGCGAGCACCGTTCCCACGTACATTTACGTCTGTGGTCGTTAAGGGGTTAAGCCCTCTTGTGTACTTCTGCTGCTGCCTGATCCAGGCTGTGTGTTTCAGCAGCTATATGGTTTAGTGATGCTGCTGGGACTGTGACTACATTTTTTTTTACATCTTCTATACAGATTTCAACATTAACATTTTAATGTTAGGGGTTGTGAAGACCTCTTGTAAACTCATGCTGATGACTGCTCCAGGCTGTGTGTTTAGAGAACTACTGTGCTTAGTGATGCTGCTGCGCTTGGGCCTTAAATTCTTTGATGATAGCACAAGGTAACATACCACTTCAATAGGGATTTTAACATTGATCTTTCAATCTTAGGGGATATGAAACCTTCTTGAGCACTGCTGCTGTCTGCTCCTGACTGTGTCTTTCAGGAACTACTTGGCATACGTATGCTGCTGGGCTTGGTCCTTAAATTTTTGGATGTTAGCACTAGCTTAGATACATGCTTAATTGAGATTTCAACATTGAGCTTTCAATGTAAGGGGTTATGAAACCCTCTTGTGTACTGCTGATGTCTGCTCCTGACTGTGTGTTTCAGGAACTACTTGGCTTACTAACGCTGCTGGGCTTGGGCCTTACATTTTTGGATGTTAGCACTAGCTTTCATGCATGCTTAATTGAGATTTCAACATTGATCTTTCAATGTAATGGGTTATGAAACCCTCTTGTGTACTGCTAATGCCTGCTCCTGACTGTGTGTTTCAGGAACTAATTTGCTTACTGATGCTGCTGGGCTTGGGCCTACATTTTTGGATGTTAGCACTAGCTTACATGCATGCTTAATTGAGATTTCAACATTGATCTTTAAATCTTAAGGGTTATGAAACCCTCTTGTGTACTCCTGCTGCTGACTGCTCCTGTCTGTGTCATTCAGCAACTACATGGTTCAGTGATGCTGCTGGCCTTGGGCCTTAAATTTTTTGATGGTAGCACTAGCTAACATGCATCTTTAATAGATATTTCAACATTCACCTTTTAATGTTAGGGGTTGTGAATCCCTCTTGTGTACTCATGCTGCTGCCTGCTCCTGTCTGTGCCATTCAGCAACTACATGGTTTAGTGATGATGCTGGGCCTAGGACATTACCTATATATGTTTATGGTAGCACTAGGTAACATACATCTTCAATTGAAATTTCAAAATTCATCTTTTATTCTTAAAGATTGTGAGGTCATGTTGTCTACTCATCTGCCGCCAACTCCAGGCTGTGCCATTCAGACACTATTTGGTTCCTCATGCTTCAGCCACCCCCAGGCTGTGTCATTCAGGCGAAATATGTTTACTGATGCTGCTGGGCTTATGTCTGGGAATAAAAACTTTTGATATGGTAGCTCTTGCTACCTAAAATCTTCAGTTTCAATTTCAAACTTCTTTTTTTCTTAGGGATTAAGAAACCCTGGGGTCTCCTCATGCTTCAGCCAATTCCAGGCTGTGCCATTCAGACACTATATGGTCTCCTCCTTCTGATGCTACCTCCAGGCTCTGTCATTGTGCTGCCATGTGACATGTGACTCCTTGCTAGATTAGGTCCTTTGTACCCACACGCCGGGGCCCGGGACACTAAAACTTGGGAGTTAAAAGTTCTGTTTCAAAATCCTCAATTTCAATTTCAAAATCTTAGATGTCTCTTTAAAATTCTTATTTCAATGGTCTCCTCATGTTTCTGCCAACTTCAGGCTGTGTCTTTCAGGCAATATATGGTTTACTGATGCTGCTTGACCTGGGTCTGGGAATGAAAACTTTGTTATGGTAGCACTAGCTACCCAAAATCTTTGGTTTAAATTTCAGAATTCATTTTATAATCTTAGGGATTGTGAAGGCCTAGTGTCTACTTATGCTGCTGCCAACTCATGGCTGTGCCATTCAGCCACTATATGGTCTCCTCATGCTGCCAACACCTCCACGCTGTGTAATTCAGCCACTATATGGTCTCCTCATGCTGCCAACACCTCCACGCTGTGTCATTCAGCCACTATATGGTCTCCTCATGCTGCCAACACCTGGACGCTGTGTCATTCAGCCACTATATGGTCTCCTCATGCTGCCAACACCTCCATGCTGTGTCATTCAGCCACTATATGATCTCCTCATGCTTCAGCCACATCCAAGCTGTGTCAATCAGCCACTATATGGTCTTCTCATGCTGCCAACACCTCCACGCTGTGTCATTCATCCACTATATGGTTTCCACATGCTGCCAAAACCTCCACGCTGTGTCATTCAGCCACTATATGGTCTCCTCATGCTTCAGCCTCATCCAAGCTGTGTCATTCAGCCACTTTATGGTCTCCTCATATTGATGCCACCTCTAGACTCTGTCATTGTGCCTCTCTCTGGCAGTGATTCTAAAAGCGATGCCGGTTAGCTGCATGTCATTCTGAATAACAGTATTATTTTACTACCCCAGCACACTCCATATGCATGTTAGAACACAGCAAAGTGTTCTACACCCCTGTTGAGGCTCTCTGTAGGCAAACAACTGTTTTTAGTATAGATTTGCCGCAAATAAATTCGTATCGAAACAATTTTTTCCGAAAAATTCGCCAAATCAGCCAAATCAAATTTTTCTAAAGTTCGCTCATCTCTAATAGATGAAAATAGAGATGAGAAAACTTTTCAAAAATTCGATTCGGCCGATTCGCCGAATTTTCCAAAAAAGTTTGTTTCAATCCCAATTTTTTCGCGATTAATCTATATATAAAAAAAAGGCAATTTCTAGCCTACATACAGCCTCTATAGGGGTATAGAACACTTTGCTGTGTTCTAAAACTCATATGGAGTGTGCTGGGGTAGTGAAATAATACTGTTATTCAGAATAACATGCAGATTACCGGCATCGCTTTTAGAATCACTGCCGCACAGCAGCACAGTGACAGAGCCTGGTGATAGCATCAGTGTCAGGAGACCATATAGTGACTGAATAACATAGGGTGGAGGTGTTGGCAGCATGAGGAGATCATATAGTGGCTGAATAGCACAGCGTGGAGGTGTTGGCAGCATGAGGACACCATATAGTGGCTGAATGACAAAGTGTGGACATGTTGGCAGCATGAGGAGACCATATAGTGGCTGAATGACACAGCGTGGAGGTGTTGGCAGCATGAGGAGACCATATAGTGGCTGAATGGCACAGCGTGGAGGTGTTGGCAGCATGAGGACACCATATAGTGGCTGAATGACACAGTGTGGACATGTTGGCAGCATGAGGAGACCATATAGTGGCTGAATGACACAGCGTGGAGGTGTTGGCAGCATGAGGACACCATATAGTAGCTGAATGACACAGTGTGGACATGTTGGCAGCATGAGGAGACCATATAGTGGCTGAATGACACAGAGTGGAGGTGTTGGCAGCATGAGGACACCATATAGTGGCTGAATGACACAGTGTGGACATGTTGGCAGCATGAGGAGACCATATAGTGGCTGAATGACACAGCGTGGAGGTGTTGGCAGCATGAGGAGACCATATAGTGGCTGAATGGCACAGCGTGGAGGTGTTGGCAGCATGAGGACACCATATAGTGACTGAATGACACAGTGTGGACATGTTGGCAGCATAAGGAGACCATATAGTGACTGAATGACACAGCGTGGAGGTGTTGGCAGCATGAGGAGACCATATAGTGGCTGAATGACACAGCGTGGAGGTGTTGGCAGCATGAGGAGACCATATAGTGGCTGAATGACACAGCGTGGAGGTGTTGGCAGCATGAGGACACCATATAGTGGCTGAATGACACAGTGTGGACATGTTGGCAGCATGAGGACACCATATAGTGGCTGAATGACGCAGTGTGGACATGTTGGCAGCATGAGGAAACCATATAGTTGCTGAATGGCACAGTGTGGAGGTGTTGGCAGCATGAGAAAACCATATAGTGGCTGAATGACACAGCGTGGAGGTGTTGGCAGCATGAGGAGACAATATAGTGTCTGAATGGCACAGCGTGGAGGTGTTGGCAGCATGAGGAGACCATATAGTGGCTGAATAACACAGTGGGGTGGTGTTGGCAGCATGAGGAGACCATATAGTGGCTGGATGGCACAGCGTGGAGGTGTTGGCAGCATGAGGACACCATATAGTGGCTGAATGACACAGTGTGGACATGTTGGCAGCATGAGGAGACCATATAGTGGCTGAATGAGACAGTGTGGACATGTTGGCAGCATGAGGAGACCATACAGTGGCTGAATGACACAGCGTGAAGTTGTTGGCAGCATGAGGAGACCATATAGTGGCCTAATGGCACAGCGTGGAGGTGTTGGCAGCATGAGGACACCTTATAGTGGCTGAATGACAAAGTGTGGACATGTTAACAGCATGAGGAGACCATATAGTGGCTGAATGGCACAGCGTGGAGGTATTGGCAGCATGAGGAGACCATATAGTGGCTGGATGGCACAGCGTGGAGGTGTTGGCAGCATGAGGAGACCATATAGTGGCTGAATGACACAGTGTGGACATGTTGGCAGCATGAGGAGACCATAAAGTGGCTGAATGACACAGCGTGGAGGTGTTGGCAGCATGAGGAGACCATATAGTGGCTGAATGGCAAAGCGTGGAGGTGTTGGCAGCATGAGGACACCATATAGTGTCTAGATGACACAGTGTGGACATGTTGGCAGCATAAGGAGACCATATAGTGACTGAATGACACAGCGTGGAGGTGTTGGCAGCATGAGGAGAACATATAGTGGCTGAATGGCACAGCGTGGAGGTGTTGGCAGCATGAAGACACCATATAGTGGCTGAATGACACAGTGTGGACATGTTGGCAGCATGAAGACACCATATAGTGGCTGAATGACACAGTGTGGACATGTTGGCAGCATGAGGAGACCATATAGTGGCTGAATGACACAGCGTGGAGGTGTTGGCAGCATGAGGAGACCATATAGTGGCTGAATGGCACAGCGTGGAGGTGTTGGCAGCATGAGGACACCATATAGTGACTGAATGACACAGTGTGGACATGTTGGCAGCATAAGGAGACCATATAGTGACTGAATGACACAGCGTGGAGGTGTTGGCAGCATGAGGAGACCATATAGTGGCTGAATGACACAGCGTGGAGGTGTTGGCAGCATGAGGAGACCATATAGTGGCTGAATGACACAGCGTGGAGGTGTTGGCAGCATGAGGACACCATATAGTGGCTGAATGACACAGTGTGGACATGTTGGCAGCATGAGGACACCATGTAGTGGCTGAATGACGCAGTGTGGACATGTTGGCAGCATGAGGAAACCATATAGTTGCTGAATGGCACAGTGTGGAGGTGTTGGCAGCATGAGAAAACCATATAGTGGCTGAATGACACAGCGTGAAGTTGTTGGCAGCATGAGGAGACCATATAGTGGCCTAATGGCACAGCGTGGAGGTGTTGGCAGCATGAGGACACCTTATAGTGGCTGAATGACAAAGTGTGGACATGTTGACAGCATGAGGAGACCATATAGTGGCTGAATGGCACAGCGTGGAGGTATTGGCAGCATGAGGAGACCATATAGTGGCTGGATGGCACAGCGTGGAGGTGTTGGCAGCATGAGGAGACCATATAGTGGCTGAATGACACAGTGTGGACATGTTGGCAGCATGAGGAGACCATAAAGTGGCTGAATGACACAGCGTGGAGGTGTTGGCAGCATGAGGAGACCATATAGTGGCTGAATGGCAAAGCGTGGAGGTGTTGGCAGCATGAGGACACCATATAGTGTCTAGATGACACAGTGTGGACATGTTGGCAGCATAAGGAGACCATATAGTGACTGAATGACACAGCGTGGAGGTGTTGGCAGCATGAGGAGAACATATAGTGGCTGAATGGCACAGCGTGGAGGTGTTGGCAGCATGAAGACACCATATAGTGGCTGAATGACACAGTGTGGACATGTTGTCAGCATGAAGACACCATATAGTGGCTGAATGACACAGTGTGGACATGTTGGCAGCATGAGGAGACCATATAGTGGCTGAATGACACAGCGTGGATGTGTTGGCAGCATGAGGAGACCATATAGTGGCTGAATGGCACAGCATGGAGGTGTTGGCAGCATGAGGAGACCATATAGTGGCTGAATGGCAAAGCATGGAGGTGTTTGCAGCATGAGGACACCATATAGTGTCTGGATGACACAGTGTGGAGGTGTTGGCAGCATGAAGAGACCATATAGTGGCTGAATGGCACAGCGTGGAGGTGTTGGCAGCATGAGGAGACCATATAGTGGCTGAATGACACAGCGTGGAGGTGTTTGCTGCATGAGGAGACCATATAGTGGCTAAATGACACAGTGTGGACATGTTGGCAGAATGAGAAGGCCATATAGTGGCTGAATGACACAGTGTGGAGGTGTTGGCAGCATGAGGAGCCATATAGTGGCTGAATGGCACAGCGTGGAGGTGTTGGCAGCATGAGGAGACCATATAGTGGCTAAATGACACAGTGTGGACATGTTGGCAGAATGAGAAGGCCATATAGTGGCTGAATGACACAGTGTGGAGGTGTTGGCAGCATGAGGAGCCATATAGTGGCTGAATGGCACAGCGTGGAGGTGTTGGCAGCATGAGGACACCATATAGTGTCTGGATGACACAGTGTGGAGGTGTTGGCAGCATGAAGAGACCATATAGTGGCTGAATGGCACAGCGTGGAGGTGTTGGCAGCATGAGGAGACCATATAGTGGCTGAATGACACAGCGTGGAGGTGTTGGCTGCATGAGGAGACCATATAGTGGCTAAATGACACAGTGTGGACATGTTGGCAGAATGAGAAGGCCATATAGTGGCTGAATGACACAGCGTGGAGGTGTTGGCAGCATGAGGAGACCATATAGTGGCTGAATGACACAGCGTGGAGGTGTTGGTAGCATGAGGACACCATATAGTGGCTGAATGACACAGTGTGGACATGTTGGCAGCATGAGGAGACCATATAGTGGCTGAATGACACAGCGTGGAGGTGTTGGCAGCATGAGGAGACCATATAGTGGCTGAATGACACAGCGTGGAGGTGTTGGTAGCATGAGGACACCATATAGTGGCTGAATGACACAGTGTGGACATGTTGGCAGCATGAGGAGACCATATAGTGGCTGAATGACACAGCGTGGAGGTGTTGGCAGCATGAGGAGACCATATAGTGGCTGAATAGCACAGCATGGAGGTGTTGGCAGCATGAGGACACCATATTGTGGCTGAATGACACATTGTGGACATGTTGTCAGCATGAGGAGACCATATAGTGGCTGAATGACACAGCGTGGAGGTGTTGGCAGCATGAGGAGACCATATAGTGGATGAATGGCACAGCCCGGAGTTGCCAGCAGCATGAGTAGGCAGTAAGCCTTCACAATCCCTAAGATTAAAAGATGAATTAAGAAATTTAAATCGAAGATTTTGGATAGCGGGTGCTACCTATGATAAAATTCTAATTTCCCAGACCCAGGCCCAGCAGCGGCATCAGTAAACCATATATTGCCTGAATAACACAGGCTGGAGTTGGCTGATGCATGATTACACACCAGGGCTTCACAATCCCTAAGAAAAAACACAAAATTTTAGAAATTTTTTAAGAACATTTTGGATAGCGGGTGCTACCTATGAGAAAATTTGAAATTCCCAGACCCAGGCCCCGCAGTGGAATCAGTAAACCATATATTGCCTGAATGACACAGCCTGGAGTTGGCTGATGCACGAGTACACAGCAGGGCTTCACAATCCCCCCCAAAAAACACAACAATTTTTGAAATTTTTCAAAAAGATTTTGGATCGCGGGTGCTATCTTTGAGTAAATTTGAAATTCCCATACCCAGGCCCAGCAGCGCCATCATTTTTTGTTTTGAAATTTAAATCAAACTTTGAATGTCCCAGACCCCAGCGTGTGGGTACGAAGGACCAAATATAACAAGCCTCCACAGGGCTCATGTGGCCGTGAGATGTAGGCGCAACATCTCCATTGCCCTGACTGGCCATTGTTTCCATGACTTTTCACCAAGGCAAACCATGTGAAGAACAACGTGACACCGCCGTACCCTACACACATGGTACGATGAAGGGCCACCGAGATTTGGACGTGCAGTGGAAGCCAAGGACATGGTGGAGGATGAGGAGGCAGCGTCGCACACTGTAACAGGACCAACTGCTTGAGAGCGAGAGCATGGAGGAGGAATCGGTGTGACCTGTCCAAGTTGCTGTTGTGGCTGTGCAGGAACCACATTTACCCAGTGGGCCGTAAAAGACAAGTATTGTCCCTGCCCGTAGTTACAGCTCCACACGTCGGTGCTGCCGTGCATTTTTTAACACACGGACGGGCTCAAGGACTTGCCCACCTTCTCTTGTACAAACTTTTGCAGGGCTGGTACTGCCTTATTCGCAAAGAAATGACGGCTTGGGACTCTCCACCTCGGCTCGGCACAAGCCATTAATTCTCTGAAAGGTGCAGAGTCCACCACTTGGAAAATGAGGGACTGCAACACCAGCAACTTGGACAAGAGCACATTCAACTTCTGTGCCGCTGGATGAGTGGGTGCATACTGTTGTCTCTTGGACATGGCTTCGCCGATGGATTGTTGGCGGAATGGCTGACTAAAAGCGGGAGAAGCAGGAGCGACAGAAGTAGGGTTTGACACACAGCTCCCTTCGGCTGAGGTGGTGGAGCCTTGACTGGATGAAGGAGGGAGCAGATGGCCACTGGGTGATGCAGCAGGCTGGACCACTACATCGGAGCCACGGTTCTCCCAGGCCGCTTTATGGTGGCAAAGCATGTGTTGACACAGGGCCGTGGTGCCAACATTGGGACCCTGGCCACGCTTAACCTTCTGTCGACAGATCTTGCATGTGGCTACATGAACCTCCGCCGGATGCCTGATGAAAAACTTCCACACCGCCTAGTAGCTGATTTTCCCACCTGCAGTCTGCAGTAATTGACTGCTACTGGCGCCGTCTCCAGGAAACCCTGTTCCACTACCTCCCGGAAAGGTAGGCTGCCGTGAAGCAGGTGGTCTCCCCTGGGCATGTTTGGCTCCAGAATTTCCACTCCTGCCACCACGCTGATTGCAAACCGTGCTACAGCCTTGCTGCCTCAAGGGCAACCTGCAACTCTCTTCTCCTGATGATGATGAAGCCGCTTCTGCACCCGGCTCCCAATTGTGATCGGCTTCATCATCATCAACAGGTGTGTGCACGTCACTGATGTCCTCCTCAGGTTCCCCAACAGTGTCTGCTTCAGGACCCTGAACCCTTGCAACACCGCCTCCCACATGACCCTCCGCATCACTACTTGGCTGCCTAGCGGAGCAAGCGACGCATGTCTTCTCCCCTTCTTGGCTGGGCAGTAGCTGCTGGCTGTCCTATTAGATCGTCCTCAGTAAATAGTGGAGCTGAACCCAAAGCATAAGATACTTCTCTAGGAGAGGGAACAGCATAGGACAAAGGCAATGGGAGGACAGGGACTGCTCCCGGGCCTTGCAAACTGAGGGTTGTGTCTGAGGAACCCACCGACTGTTGACTGGGGGTGTCAGATGTCACTTGTGATGATGTGGATGAGTGTGTTAACCAATCGACGACGGCAGATCGGTTGCTGATCGAGACACGACCGCTGCCTGATAACGGGAGCTCAGGCCTCTCGCCGCGACTCCTGCTGCCACTCGCCCCTAGTCTTCTGCCAACTCTGCCTGAAGTATTTAGGCCTCTGCCACTCCTCTGTGCACGTCCTGGCACTTCTCTGCCTGACATACTGAGTGCATATATGAAGTTATTATAACATGCTACACTACTCTTTAAACATTATTTGTCTCGAACAGCAGCAGGTGATTATGGCTCTCCTTTCACAGTATGTAGGCCCTTGACGGATTAACAGGTACAAGATGGTACACTACTTGGATGTACGTATGCGGTATGCACTGATGAGGGCAGTAATATGCGCAACTATACGCAGAAGAATCTGTATTTTTTTTTTAAAACACCAGCCGGTGAATACTATTGTTTGGACTTTGACAGTATGGAGTACCTTGACAGAATAACAGGTACTAAATGGTACAATACTTGGATGTACCTATGCGGTATGCACTGATGAGGGCAGTAATATGCGCAACTATACGCAGAAAAAACTCTGTATTTTTGTAAAACACCAGCCGGGGAATACTATTGTTTGGACTTTGACAGTATGGAGCACCTTGACAGATTAACAGGTACTAAATGGTATGTGGTGTCCCGACACCGCATCCTATCTGGTACCTTTGTATATAAGTCCCCATAGCCAGAGTCCTTAGGACGTCGGGGTTCTTCTTAACTAGCCCGCCCCTAGTCACCTCTCATTTAGGTATTAGTTATCTAATAATTCTTCAGGATTTGTATATATATATAGGATTGTACAAGTGTATATAAATGGTTAATTACCTATGCATAGCGTAACAGGACCTGCAGGTCACGTGATCAGGAAAACTCTATGGTTTTATGCTTAAGGACTTTTGGAGGCCCCTGTGACGTTTATCTTCCTTCACTCCTTGTAACGGTGAGTGACAGTTGATTGGACCAGTAAAAACGGCCCTGCCCATATAAGGGAGCGGCGGCCATTGCTCACTCTTTTTCCTCGTGGGCTGTTGATGGAGAAGGATCTGCACTGCTGTCATCAGTGAGTTTAGGCCTGAGCCTTGTGGCGACGGCTGATATATGCTAAATTGTGAGTGTGTCAATCCCTAAACACTCTGCAAGATCCCCGGACCTTATCTATCCCCTAAATCCGGACGGATCTTCGCAATATTGTCTAATTTAGAGACTTTTATGAGAAGTCAAGGTCCACAACCACTGTCAGTCATTGCACTAGATAAAGACTGTATTCCTGAGACTGTTACTGTTCATTGGATGTACCGCAAGCATTTAAGTAAAGTTATCCAAGTTCAAGTTCAAGTACCTTGTGGACCTTCAGTCATTTTATGCATGCACCTATCGCTTTTGTGAAGGGCGGCGATAGGCCGGAGAATTACCTCAGCATTCTAGCCCTCAGCCTGGCGTCACGAACTATAGGGTTAACTTTAACCCTTCATCTACCGAAACAACACCCCAACTACCATACACCCCCCAAGGGCTACCACAAAGCCTTTTTGGCGTTGCACGAACAGGATTCGGGTGTGTGCCTACTACAGTCACCACTAGTGAAAGTGTACTCCCCCCCAGAAAATGAACTTTATTCATGTGCTGTAAAACGTGTTGCTGTGTATGGGAGCGGTGTCCGTGGTGCACCATACAAGGGAGCCACGAGAAAAGTAAGGGGGGAGGCGAAGATTTATCTACAGCTGAAATGTGTAAACTCCGCAATGAGTTCATGCTGCGATCCTTTGGTCCGGTCGGCACAGGCGGAGCCGAACTGCTGCCAGAAAAGTGCTGGAAGAAAGCCTGCACTGCGCCACGCCCCGCTCCTGGGCGTGGCCACCAAGTTGCTGTGTCGCAGCCGAAAGGGAACTCAGAGATACAGGAGTCATTGCTGGAGGGACCGGATGTCGGGGCTGCACCGATAGTGTCCTTCCTGCCGGGCGCCATATTGGAGAAGCCCACTATAAAAAACGCCATGCACAGCAACCTCTTCAGTCTGCACAGAGAGCCGGAGAGTACAGACATGGCGGAGAGCAGCATTCCACGTGGTGAAGTTGGCAAAATGGCAACGGAAAAACGTAAAGTTGTGGCAGTCGCAGCCTGACTTTTCCAAGAACTTGCTGATCGTCTGCAGCGGTTGTCATTAGACGAAGAGGGGGCCTGCAATCTTCCCCCACTGCCTGATGATGATGACGATTGGCCAGAGACACCTCCAGCGGAGAGTGCAGGGACACCTGGAGATGCATCACCGGTGAGACTGTGCCCTCACCACAGAACCTGGGGCTCGTGGGCCGAGATCCCGTCGGAGGAGTCTGCAGTGAGTACCCCGCCAGAGGTGGCCTATTCTTCCTCCTCCAGCCCTGAGGTCATACCTCGATCAAGCATGCCAAGTTCACGACCGTGCTCACCAAAATGGCCGCAATGGGTGTTCGGAAATGAGCCGGAGCTGATCGAGTACATGCACAGAGTACTTCAATCATTACCTGGGAAGCCACTCCCACCAATCCCAACTGCAGAAAGGGAAAGGGCCCATCAAGAAGCCGAGCTGGCCGAATTGATGGAAAATCTAAAGGCCCGACACAAAGAACTCTATGCCCCCAAGCACGTGCATTTGCCTTATGAAGAAAAAGTGCGGTATCAAGAAAATACCAAAGAAATCGAGGCATTGTATATACGTAAATGGGATCACCCCCGAGAAAGGGAGGAGCCATTAGAAAGAAGAAGAGCAACTGTGGCCAAGTTCGACAAGGTCAGAGGTTATGGGACACTCCTTGACTGCCACACTGGGCAGACCATCCTCGTAAACCGGCGAGCAGTGCAAAGGCCATATCTCCATAAGAAGTTCTACACCTTGGAGGTGGATGAAATTGTGGAGTACACCCCCGTCCAGAGCCTTCGTGGAGAATGGGCTGCAGCAGTCACCAGACCAACAGCCCCAACACAGCTTCCCTTCAAATATTTCCCGTCAATGGATTGGGAGTCCGATCCCTTCAACTTGAGGCCGAAAAGGTCTGCTCCTAAAGCCTCCACCAGCATACCAAAGGAGTAGGAGCTTCAACAGCCAAGTTCATCATCTTCTATGTACAGCAGAGTCAAGTTCATCATCTTCTATGTACATCAAAGAGCCAAGTTCATCATCTTCTATGTACATCAAAGAGCCAAGTTCTTCATTTTCTACAGATCGTCGAGAGTCAATTCCTGCTCAGGTTCAGGAAAGTAAGCCCAAATTGCGGGCACCAAAGACCGTACCTAGGCCCTCTCGGAGCAATGAGAGTTTTCCTCCTGCACAGGTACCAACGTATGTACCAAGGCCCTCTTCTGACATGGAGAGTTTGCCTGCTTCCAGGGTACCAACGAAAGAGTCATGGGTCCATCCTAGTTTGGAGATGGTACTCAAGCCCTATTGCCCCACTTTGATCCCGGCTAGAAAACATGTGTCCCCTTCTAATGCTGCTTTTCACCACTCCATCCTCACCAATGTGGTGTGGCAAAACTATGTCAAATCTAATCCTGCCCCTGATGTTGGCAGATACAGAGGAACCCAGAGAGGCACTAGAAGGCAACCAAGTTCAAGAATTGTGCCTAGCAGGACTGTGTTAAGATTGTTCCAGTTCAAAGTTCAGCAACGTAACCACTAAGCTTGTGTCTGACTATTAAGTCAAGAGACTCCTAGCCTGTAGGAGATTCTTTAAGGACCGTACCCGGCTGAGTTGTGGTTAAGGCTGTGTTTACCTTTCCCTTCCATGAACTCTTAGTGTAGGTGGACTGCTGATCCTTACACGCCATTTTGTATATTTCCCTTTAATTGGACTCCTAGTGTAGGTGGACTGCTGATCCTTACACGTCTATTTTATGTATATACCAGCAGCTTCATAAGAACTCTTATGCTAAATGTTGCGCTTATCAGGCAAATGCGCCTGAACCATGTTGGAGTGTTTATAATTGTGTAAGTCTGTATAGTAAATATGTATATGGTTCTTGTACACAGGAAGGTATCCTCATGTCTTTGTACATAAAAAAATAAGTAAGGGTTGTACATAGAAAAATAGCCTAATGTCTAATAAACGTATATAAGTATATAAATGGCCCATACAAAAAATATGGAGAAAAACTGTTCCAGGTTAAACCCCCCCAAAGGACGAGGGGGCACTACCTCCGTATGGAGAAGAAAAGGTTTAGTCTAAAGGGGCGACACGCCTTCTTTACCGTGAGGACTGTGAATTTATGGAACGGTCTACCTCAGGAGCTGGTCACAGCAGGAACAATTAACAGCTTTAAAACGGGGTTAGATACATTCCTGGAACAAAATAACATTAATGCTTATGCAGAATTATAAAACTACATCCCTTTCCCTTATCCCCTTACACCCTTCCCTTCAATTCCCTGGTTGGACTTGATGGATGTATGTCTTTTTTCAACCATACTAACTATATGTAACTATGTAACTATGTCTATGTACATAAAAAGTGAGTCAGAGCTGTACACAGAAAATATTGACGTGCTGCACATGTAAACTCAACACTAAAAACATAAATAATTCTTGTACATATAAATGTATAGAATGCTAAAGGTGTTTAGTAGGTAACTCAACAGGTGACACCCCGGCTTCTCCGTGGGTAGTATTATTGCCAATCGCTAGCACCTGTCTCAACAAAAATAATAGGGAAGGTCACCCTTAAAATAGTACTTGCACACATAGTACCTTAACTAACTGACTTAAATGTACTACCTCAAGTTTCTCTAGTACATACACAAAAAACTAAATATATCTCACTCAACACTTTAGGGATTGTAGCATATTGAAATTCAATTCCTGCCATTGTTAGGTACACTTCTTCTTCTCCTTCTTTGCGTGTGTGAGAAGCTCTGCCTGGCCAGTAGGTGCTCTTGCGAATATAGAATTAAACACGTAATTCTTAAAGTAACCTAGGTAGGTTATGTGAAGTGCTCTAGGGGTAAGTAGCGTGTAGCCGATAGACACTAGCAGCCGACCTTACTGTGACCTAGCTTCCGCCTAGCCAGTATAACCTTTCGTGTACTAACAGGTAACTTAATGTTGGCGAATAAAATGTGTGAGATAATAAAAATGTCTAGTCAGCTTGAAACTAAAAGTATAGAGAGCTATATGCAGAAAAAAACTGTTTTTTTGTTTTTGTTTTTTTTTTAAACACCAGCCGGTGAATACTATTGTTTGGACTTTGACAGTATGTAGCCACTTGACAGATTAACAGGTAAAAAATGGTACAATACTTGGATGTACCTATGCGGTATGCACTGATGAGGGCAATAATATGCGCAACTATACGCAGAAAAAATAAGTAATTTTTTTTAAAAACACCAGCAGGGTATAACTTTTGCCAGGAGTCAGGACTTTTCCTGTATCTAGACTTGTTACAGATACAGAATAGTAGACTGCTTTGATGTAGGCATGTGTTATGCACGTATGAGGGCAGACAAATGCACTACAGTCCGCTGAAAAATAACGTATTTGTGAACAGCAGCAGGACCCAACAGTGCAGCACCACAAAAAAAAAAAAATACAGGGATTAAACCCTAAATTGCACTCTGTCACACAATTCTGAGCAGCAGACGATTTGTGGAGCAAAAAAAATACTGAATTGCGCTGAAAAAGGAGGTTTAGATATCAATGATCCTTCTCAGTGACAACAGCAAAGCACTCCTGTCTTTCCCCAATGCTGATGTGACTAGCAGTTGCAGTGTAACGCTGTGGTATAAGCTAGTCAGACACACGCAGTCCCGTATTCTCTATCTCTGAGTGCATAGACGAAATGAAGAGAGGAAAGATGGCTGCCGATTATATAGGGCTTGGACATCACAGGGGTCAATGAATGCTGATAGGCTGCATCTCACATGTAATTCAGGGTCATTCCTGCTGCTGTTTCCCGCCCTCCTATAATCCCCGGCCCCATGTACTCACACGTGGATCAGCCATTTTAGGTCTCTAATAGCCTGGAACGCTGTAAAATGAAGTTTAATGAAGCGATTCGCGCGATCGAAACGCGGCGATATTCGCATTAGTTGCGAATCAAATTTTTCATGAAATTCGTAACAAATTCGGGTTCGTCAACTTCGATTCGCTCAGCTCTCGATGGAAACAATGACATTGGCTAACATTGGTAACTTTGGCGTTGGTGTGCGGGCTCAGGTATTTCCTTCACATAAGGATATACGGGTTAATTTTAACATCAGTGTTGAGGGATAGCCAATGTCATTGTTTACATCTACCACAGTAGTGCACCTAAATTCCTCTATTATTGTATTATTCAAATTGTCACACATCCATACCATTTATCTGGTGTAGGATGCCATTGTGGCGCTTGTAGTCTGCTGCAGGCATCCCCCATTGTATGCATTTTTATGCTGGGGACTGCCCTTAGCAATGGACCACAAGGGCAGGATCTGCTCCCCCATCATAAATGCACAACTGCATTTGGGGTTGAGCACCTCCAGCCATTTGAGACCACGTCTTTGTTGTTGTTTAACTCTTATACTTGGAGGTGTATAAACTCCACATTTAATGCACCTTGATCACTCTTATAGGCAGCATTAAGGTTCACCTGTGAGGCCGGCAACATGTCAGCCAACTTGGGTGGGGCTTATAGTCTGCCTTCCTCCCCCCCATTGTATGTGTGCTCAGCCACACTGGAGGTAACCTGGGAGCAGGCTGTGAGTCAGACCTAATGCTACTGTAATTGCCTACTGGCCCCTGGTTTTGCCCATACGGCACAGGTAGGTATAGTGTTAGTTCCCGTAACACTTGAGAAACCTTGGCGTTGGTGTGCGGGCTCAGGTATGTCCTTCATATAAGGATATACTGGCCAATGTCTCAATTTTAACATCAGTTTTGAGGGTTAGCCAATGTCATTGTTTACATCTACCACAGTAGTGCACCCCAGTTCCCAAGTCCTTAAAGGGGTACCCCGCCCCTAGACATCTTATCTTCTATCCAAAGGATAGGGGATAAGATGTCAGATCGCCGGGGTCCCGCTGCACGTAATGACGAGTATTACAGGGGCTGGAGCATCGTTATGTCACGGCTCCGCCCCTCGTGACATCACGGCCCGCCCCCTCAATACGGTTTATGGGAGGTGGAATGGCGGTTGTCCTGCCCCCTGCCATAGACTTGCATTAAGGGGGCGGGTCATGATGTCACAAGGGGCGGAGCCATGACATCACGCTGCTCCGTCCCCTGTATCACCCGTCATTACGCACAGAGCGAACTCTCTCTGTGCCGTAATGATAGTGTGGTGCCGCAGCGGCAATCCCAGGGGTCCCCAGCAGCGGGACCCCGGCGATCTGACATCTTATCCTCCATCCTTTGGATAGGGGATAAGATGTCTAGGAGCAGAGTACCCCTTTAAGGACTCAGGGCGTTTCTGTACATAGTGTGTCCTGCTAACGGGGTTTAAATCGTTCTCACAAGCGGAGAACGGGTTAAACCCTGTGGGTCCCGGTTGCTACGGGCAGCCAGGACCCACGGCTAATGCTGGGCACCACAGATTGGGCCGATTCCTGGCATTAACCTTTTAGACGCTGTGATCAAACTTGATTGCGGCGTTTAAACTGAAAGTGAAACTATCCTGGCAGAATCGCGATATCCCAATCAACTTACAGGACGACAGGGGGGTCCGCACCTGCCTCCTAGCCATTCGATTGGCGATTTACTGCTCCATGCCTGCGCAGCAGGCTAGAGCAGCAGAGCATGGGTAACACTGATCAGTGCTGTGCAATTGAAACAAAACAAATGGACAGAGATGTCAGCAGAGAGCACTGTGCTCATGATGTCAGCAGACAGCTCTGTGTTTCAAACGGAAAAGAATTTCCGCTGTAGTATTCAGCAGCTAATAAGTACAGGAAGAATTAAGATTTTTTAATAGAAGTAATTTACAAATCTGTTTAACTTTCTGACACCAGTTGATTTAAAAAAAATATATATATATTTCACCGGAGTACCCCTTTAACCCCTTCACGACGAGCAACGTACATGTACGGCGCCGCGAAGGGTCACTTGGCGCGCGGCGACGTACATGTACGTCGCGGGGTTCCGGGAGCGCCGCGTCACCGGTAGCGGTGATCGGACCGGGATGACTGCTGTTATCTAACAGCAGGCATCCCGACACATCGCCAAGGGGGGTCCTGAGACACCCCACGACCGCGATGCGCGCAAATCGCAGGTCAATTCAGACCTGCGATCTGCGCGATTCCGGGTCATACGGGTCACTGGTGACCCGGTACCTGGAAAATAAGAGGGATCGGGGGTGTCCGAGACACCCTCGATCCCCCTAAAGGGATAGGAGTTTGGTGGCAGGGGTGCCACCCCTCCTATCCCTGCTATTGGTCGGCCGAGCGACCGACCGATAGCAGACCGGGGGAGGGGGGGTTAAAGTTCGGTTCCCCCGCTTTGCCCACCTATCGGTGTCCGGGCAAAACGGGGGAACCGTCCAGGGAAGGTCGGCGCCGAAGGTCCCTACCTGGATCCCGGAGCGCGATCCTCCATGCGGGGATCCCCCACGTGCGGCGGCGGCGGCTTCCGGGTCCTGCTAGGTGAGTTGTTGCCTAGCAACATCCGGAGGGCCACAGTTTACAGTGGTCTCTAAACTGTGGCCCTCCAGATGTTGCAAAACTACAACTCCCAGCATGCCCAGACAGCTGTTTGCTGTGTGGGCATGCTGGGACTTGTAGTTTTGCAATATTTAGAGGGGTTCAGGTTGTAGATCACTAAGTGGTCTCAAACTGTAGCCCTCCAGATGTTGCAAAACTACAACTCTCAGCATGCCCAGACAGCAGTTTGCTGTCTGGGCATGCTGCAAGCTGTAGTTTTGCAACATCTGGAGGGCCACAGTTTTGAGACCACTGGACAGTGATTTACAACTTGAACCCCTCTAAATCTTGCAAAACTACAACTCCCAGCATTCAGGAACAGCATAAGGCTGTCTTGGCATGCTGGGAGTTGTACTTGCGTGCCTCCAGCCATTGCACAACTACATCTCCCAGCATGCCCTTCCGCAATCAGTACATGCTGGGAGTTGTAGTTTTGCAACAGCTGGAGGCACACTGGTTGGAAAATACTGAGTTAGGTGCAAAACTACAACTCCCAGCATGCATGGTCTGTCAGTGCATGCTGGGAGTTGTAGTTTTGACCCCCCCTCCCGTGTGAATGTACAGGCTACATTCACACTGGCGGCAGATTACAGCGAGTTCCCCGCTACAAATTTGAGCTGCGGGAAATTTTTCGCCGCAGCTCGAAACTCCTAGCGGGAGACTCCGTGTAATCCGCCGCCAGTGTGAATGTAACCTAAAAACACTACACTACACTAACACAAAATAAAGAGTAAAACACTCCATATACACACGTACACTAACCCCCCCCACCCCACCCCCCTCCCCAATAAAAATGAAAAACGTATTGTATGGCAGTGTTTCTAAGATGGAGCCTCCAGCTGTTGCAGAACAAAAACTCCCAGCATTTCTGGACAGCAATTGACTTTAGCAACAGCTGGAGGCACCCTGTTTGGGAATCACTGGCATAGAATACCCCTATGTCCACCCCTACGCAAGTCCCTAATTCAGGCCTCAAATGCGCATGGCGCTCTCACTTTGGAGCCCTGTCGTATTTCAAGGCAACATAATAGGGTCACATATGGGGTATCTCCGTACTCGGGAGAAATTGCCTAACAAATTTTGGGGGGCTTTTTCTCCTTTTACCCTTAATGAAAAGGAACAGTTGGGGTCTACACCAGCATGTTAGTGTAAAAAAATTATTTTTACACTAACATGCTGGTGTTGCCCTATACTTTTCATTTTCACAAGAGGTAAAAGGGAAAAACGCCCCCCAAAATTTGTAATGCAATTTCTCCCGACTACGGAGATACCCCATATGTGGGCAAGAAGTGCTCTGGGGGCGCACAACAAGGCCCAGAAGGGAGAGTGCACCATGTACATTTGAGGTGATTTGCACAGGGGTGGCTGATTGTTACATCGGTTCTGACAAACGCCAAAAAAAAAACACACCCACATGTGACCCCATTTTGTAAACTACACCCCTCACAGAATGTAATAAGGGGTGCAGTGAGAATTTACACCCCACAGGTGTCTGACGGATCTTTGGAACAGTGGTCCGTGAAAATGAAAAATTTTGCACAGCCCACTGTTCCAAAGATCTGTCAGACACCAGTGGGGGGGGGGGTAAATGCTCACTGTACCCCTCATTATATTCTGTGAGGGGTCTAGTTTCCAAAATGGTATGGCATGTGGGGGTTATTTTGCTGCTCTGGCACCATAGGGGCTTCCTAAATGCGACATGCCCCCCGAGCAAAATTTGCTCTCAAAAAGCCAAATATGACGCCTTCTTTTCTGAGCATTGTAGTTCACCCGTAGTGCACTTCAGGTCCACTTATGGGATACCTCCATACTCAGAAGAGATGGGGTTACAAATTTTGGTGGGTCTTTTCTGCTATTAACCCTTTAAAAAATGTGAAATTTGGGGGAAAACCAACATTTTAGTGAAAATTTTTATTTTTTTTACATATGCAAAAGTCGTGAAACACCTGTGGGGTATTAAGGCTCACTTTATTCCTTGTTATGTTCCTCAAGGGGTCTAGTTTCCAAAATGGTATTCCATGTGTTTTTTTTTTGCTGTTCTGGCACCATAGGGGCTTCCTAAATGCGGCATGCCCCCCAAAAACAATTTCAGAAAAACGTACTCTCTAAAATCCCCTTGTCGCTCCTTCGCTTCTGAGCCCTCTACTGCGCCCGCCGAACACTTTACATAGACATATGAGGTATGTGCTTACTCGAGAGAAATTGGGCTACAAATATCAGTATACATTTTCTCCATTTACCCCTTGTAAAAATTCAAAAATTGGGTTTACAAGAACATGCGAGTGTAAAAAAATAAAGATTTAGAATTTTCTCCTTCACTTTGCTGCTTTTCCTGTGAAACACCTAAAGGGTTAAAACATTTACTGAATGTCATTTTGAATACTTTGGGGGGTGCAGTTTTTATAATGGGGTCATTTATGGGGTATTTCTAATATGAAGACCCTTCAAATCCACTTCAAACCTGAACTGGTCCCTGAAAAATTGCGAGTTTGAAAATTTTGTGAAAAATTGGAAAATTGCTACTGAACTGTGAAGCCCTCTGGTGTCTTCCAAAAGTAAAAACTCGTTAATTTTATGATGCAAACATAAAGTAGACATATGTGTACTATGTGAATCCAAAAAAAATGTATTTGGAATATCCATGTTCCTTACAAGCAGAGAGCTTCAAAGTTAGAAAAATGCAAAATTTTACATTTTTTCATCAAATTTTGGGATTTTTCACCAAGACAGGATGCACGTTTCCACAAAAATGTACTACTATGTTAAAGTAGAATATGTCACAAAAAAACAATCTCAGAATCAGAATGATAACTAAAAGCATTCCAGAGTTATTAATGTTTAAAGTGACAGTGGTCAGATTTGCAAAAAAAAGGGCTTCGTCCTAGAGGTGAAAATGGGCTCCATCCTTAAGGGGTTAAGCTGAAAATGGACTTAAGTGGTTAAAGGGGTTAAAGATGTTAAACAGAGCTCTGACACAAATGTGAACTTAGCTTTTAAGGCCTCTACCCTGTGTAAACATTCTCATTGCTGTTCAGTTGACTCTTCTTACTTCAGAGCAATTGTAAGGCCTTTCTCCTGGGTGAACTCTATGATGTCTCTTCAGGCTGCTGCCTTTAGAAAAGTACTTGTCACTAGTGTTGAGCGGCATAGGCCATATTCGAATTCGCGAATATTCGCGAATATATGGACGAATATTCGTCATATATTCGCGAATATTCGCATATTCGTTATATTCTTGTTTTATTTTCGCATTTGCGAATATTCGCGCATACGAAAATTAACATATGTGAATATTCGCATATGCGAACATTAGCATATGCTAATTTTCGCATATGCGAATTTTCGCGCGGCAGTCTCACACAGTAGTATTACAGCCTTCTTTACACCACACAAGCTGGAAGCAGAGAGGGATGATCACTGTGAGGTGTACTGTGAAAAAAAAAAAAAAAAAAATAACGAATATTCGTAATTACGAATATATAGCGCTATATTCGCGAAATTCGCGAATTCGCGAATATGCGATATTCGCGAATAATATTCGAATTGCGAATATTCGTGAGCAACACTACTTGTCACACTCTGTGCAGCTATAAGGCTTCTCCCTGTGTGAACTCTGTGAAGTTTTGTAAGGTCGCTCTTTGTATTGAAAGTCTTGGTACACTCCAGGCAGCAGTAAGTACGACATGTCTCTGTGACATTTCCAAAGTGTTTTTTTTTTAAATGACAGGAACACTTTAAATAAGACAATTTCCTTTTAGTTGTTTCATCTAATCTGAGCTGGTATGAGGGAAAGTTATCTGGATGTGATCAAGCCAAAGTATGGGTCCACACACACCATGGGTCTATTTATTAATATTATAAAGATGCATGTAATTTGTCTCCACATTTATCCTAAATAATTAGAATAAATGTCTTTTTATTTTACCTGACAATGTAGGACCTTCATTCTTTCCTCTAATCTCAAGATTGACCAACTATCTTCCATTAACATAATATAACTTTGGTAAAGTATATATTTAAAATGGTTATGGATGTTGAACCCCCAATCTTCCATATATTGTGGTCCTCCACCTGACCCTTTATACCTAGTGTGACAAATACTAAAAGTTATGTGCATTACATTTATTTTCATTTACAAAGAATAAGAACTAAGATCCCAGACTTCAGCGTGTAATCTTCTAACAAGTATCTGTGACCTACTGGGAGAAAAGTTTCCCCTCTTAACAATACAGCACTATTTTGCATAGCTGTTTCTGTGATTTCTGCTGACCCTAGTGTAATCTAAAGGCAACTAAAGGATTAGCCTTCCAAATGTGTATATTAAGTCATTTCTCAAGTACTTGGCAAGAATCTATCCAATATTATGCTTGTGATAAGTGTACCCACCACAGTCTTATTATAGGGGACAAGTCGAAATACACAGTGATGGAAAGTTTAAATTAAAAGAAATTGGACTTGGTTCTCTATAAGGCAACATTAAGAATTTTGGTGATATTACGGCCCTTAAAGTGTGTCTTAAAGGGGTACTCCGGCCCTAATACATCTTATCCCCTTTCAGTGACAAGTAAACCAATCTATTCCACCTGTCTGTATAAGGAAAACAGTTCCATTCTGTTTACCCCAAATGTTAACAGATCCCCAACTTGGGCAACCAGAGATTGATGAGATTTCAGAAATACAAGTAAAATAATGAATTGTGACAGCACTTTGGTCCTTATCAACATTTGCCTCCCAGAAAAGTACCCTCATGATCAGTGTCAACGAGAAAAGTACTCCCATCATCAGTGTCACCCAGAAAAGTACCCCCATCATTAGTGCAACCCAGAAAAGTACCCTCATAATCAGTGTCACCCAGAAGAGTACTCCCATCATCAGTGTCACCAAGAATAGTACCCCTATCATCAGTGCATCCCAGAAAAGTACCCTCATCATCAGTGTCACCAAGAAAAGTACCCCTATCCCCAGTGCAACCCAGAAAAGTACCCCCATCATCAGTGTCAATGAGAAAAGTACCCCCATTATCAGTGCAACCCAGAAAAGTACCCTTATCATCAGTGTCATCCACAACAGTTCTACCTTTCACTAGTGTTCAGTTCATTGCAGTTGCATTTTACACATTTAAATAAATGAAATTAAATAATATATTAACATAAAAGCCTAAGAATTTGAAGGGTTGTGTCATCAAACCCCTTTCAAAATACCTCACACGTCCAACAACCCCAGTAGGCAGCTGATACCCATTATGGCTTTTAAAAGGCGGTCTCTTCATGAGACAACCTGACAATATTTCTGCATTGGGAATCAGTTGCCATAAAACCATAAATAATATGATATTCCCCTACCTTGGACTGGTAAAATTGCAGACAATATGTTAGAAACCCAACAGACCACATTAAAGTCAGCGAGGCCATTTGGGTGTGGCATATAACAAATCTCCATACACCGTTACTTTGTTGTTCTGCTCCAATTACCGAGCAGACCAACAGAAAACTCAAAGCACGTTTGAACCAAGCCTTATTCTGCCACTGTCTCCTCAGATTAGCTGCTATAGATATAAGCGCCTCACCCTCAGCCCAAATAGAGTAACAGAAAATAAAACTAATAATAGTTATTTATATAGTAAATGTAGAAACACTCGGCACCACTAAATTAGCGCTTGCTGATTACGCTTGGATATAGGACTCACACGGCACCTTGAAGCTGCTAAAAGTCTTCTGTTTGTGTTGACAAAACAATATGATATGATAGCAGAAAAGATGCAGCGGTGCACTCACCAGGTTCTATGCAGGTGCTTCTTTTCTGCTTGTCAGGCAAAGCTAGGTGAAACATACAGGAGAGCAGATGGACAGAACGCAGGGGTATGGAACTGGCAACGGACCGTTGCACGCCGAAGTGCTCTGTCATGCCAGAGCGTGATGACATGGGGAAAAGGGCGTGCTTATGAACTTACAGGTGACCATGGAGACGCAGGTAAACAAACATAAAGCACATGTACATATAGTGCACACATATAGTTACATTAAAGGAAAGCCTTAACCTAGCGAATCAACTGGGGCAGGAATACAGTATCTATTCAAAGGAAAGCCCCTAGCTCATTTCTGTCATTGAGGCCGAGCGGACCAGTAGCATCAGTGCAAACAATCCACTTCGCTTCTTAATAAGTGTTGACGCTTGTTCAGACCACGCTTTGGAATTTCAATTCTTTCTATTGCGGCAAACCGGAAAGCTTCTGGATTGCCATTGTGTAAGCTTTGCATGAGTGAAATTAAACGAGGGGCTCCTGTACCTGTGGTTAAAGACCCGACTTGCTCACTCCCGTATTCTGTGGAATAGTTGTCTAATTGTCTTCCCTATGTAATAATAACCACAGGTACAGACAAGACAATAGACCATGTAAGGAGTTCTACATGTAAAAAACTGTTTGATTTTTATAGTATAACTGCCCATTTGAAGTGTACTAAATTTACCATTATATTTACAAAAAGTGCACGAACCACATAAAAAGCCACCTATTGGGCGGGTGTCAGTGAGCCAGTTACTAGTGTGTGTTTTATTTTTATTTTTTCTATCTCACGTATGGGGGTACTTTTTTCTGTATGTGACTATTGGGTTTTGTCTTGTGGCTTCTTCCAAATCAGTGTCCTGTTGGACCATATGCCAGTTTTTTTTAAATAGCATGTTTTATTGTCACATTCATGGGGGTATTCTTAAATGTGAATGTGAACCTAGACTGATTCTGTCTTTTATTATTTTTTGTTTTCAACAATTCTGTCACGATTCGGCTCACAGGTTGTGGATCCACTGTGTCAGCGAGGGATTGGCATGGACCGTGCTGGTGGACCGGTTCTAAGAGGCTACTGGTGTTCACCAGAGCCCGCCGCAAAGCGGGATGGTCTTGCTGCGGCAGTAGCAACCAGGTCGTATCCACTAGCAACGGCTCAACCTCGCTGACTGCTGAGAAGGCGTGGGACAGAAGGACTAGGCAGAGGCAAGGTCAGACGTAGCAGAAGGTCGGGGCAGGCGGCAAGGTTCGTAGTCAAGATGGATAGCAGGAGTTCAGGTAACACAGGCTTGGACAACACTAAACGCTTTCACTGGCACAAGGCAACAAGATCCGGCAAGGGAGTGCAGGGGCAGTGAGCAGATATAGCCTGGGAGCAGATGGAAGCCAATTAAGCTAATTGGGCCAGGCACCAATCATTGGTGCACTGGCCCTTTAAGTCTCAGAGAGCTGGCGCGCGCGCGCCCTAGAGAGCGGAGCCGCGCGCGCCAGCACATGACAGCAGGGGACCGGGACGGGTAAGTGACTTGGGATGCGATTCGCGAGCGGGCGCGTCCCGCTGTGCGAACCGCATCCCCGACGGCCATGTCAGTGCAGCGCTCCCGGTCAGCGGGACTGACCGGGGCGCTGCAGGGAGAGAGACGCCGTGAGCGCTCCGGGGAGGAGCGGGGACCCGGAGCGCTCGGCGTAACAGTACCCCCCCCCCTTAGGTCTCCCCCTTTCTTTGTCCGGTAACTGCTTCCCATGGGATGAGGACACCGGGAATGATTGAAGGGTTTCCTCAAAGGCAGGCCGTACAACAGTAGTGGGAATGGGGAGGGAGGGCAGAGGGTGAAGCTTGGCATGGGGCAGGGTGACACCAGGACGGGGGCCATGAGGAGGCACTGAGGCTTGCCTGACGGGACTGGGAGGGGGGGAGAGGCATTTCTTGTGGCAAGCAGAGTCCCAGTTCTTGATCTCCCCGGTGGTCCAGTCAAGGGTGGGAGAATGAAGCTGGAGCCATGGCAGACTGAGGAGGACCTCAGAGGTGCAGTTGGGAAGGACGAAAAATTCTATCCTTTCGTGGTGGGGTCCAATGCACATTAAGAGGGGTTTTGTGCGGTAACGCACGGTGCAATCCAATCTAACTCCGTTGACCGCAGAAATGTAGAGCGGCTTGACGAGACGGGTCACCGGAATGCAGAATTCATTCACCAAAGAATCCAAAATGAAATTCCCAGAGGCACCAGAGTCCAAGCAGGCCACGGCTGAGAGGGAGGAGTTGGCTGAAGGAGAAATCCGCACGGGCACCGTGAGACGTGGAGAAGCAGACTTTGAACCAAGAGACGCCACACCCACGTGAGCTGGGTGCGTGCGTGCGTTTCTCAGACGTGGAGGACGAATAGGGCAATCCACCAAGAAATGCTCGGTACTGGCACAGTACAGACAAAGATTTTCTTCCCTACGGCGATTCCTCTCTTCCTGGGTCAGGCAAGACCGATCCACTTGCATGGCCTCCTCGGCGGGAGACCCAGGCGTAGATTGCAAAGGATACTGTGGGAGAGGTGCCCAGAGATCTAAGTCTTTTTCCTGGCGGAGCTCCTGATGTCTCTCAGAAAAACGCATGTCAATGCGGGTGGCCAAATGGATAAGTTCTTGCAGGTTGGCAGGAATCTCTCGTGCGGCCAGCACATCCTTGATGCTACTGGATAGGCCTTTTTTAAAGGTCGCGCAGAGAGCCTCGTTATTCCATGATAATTCGGAAGCAAGAGTACGAAATTGGATGGCGTACTCGCCCACTGAAGAATTACCCTGGACCAGGTTCAGCAGGGCAGTCTCGGCAGAAGAAGTTTGGGCTGGTTCCTCGAAGACACTACGGACTTCAGCGAAGAAGGACTGGACTGTGGCTGTGGCAGGATCATTGCGGTCCCAGAGCGGTGTGGCCCAAGACAAGGCCTTTCCTGAAAGAAGGCTCACTACGAACGCCACCTTAGACCGTTCTGTAGGAAACAAGTCCGACAACATCTCCATATGCAGGGAACATTGAGACAGAAATCCACGACAGAGTCTAGAGTCCCCATCAAATTTGTCCGGCAGGGACAAGCAGAGGCTAGGAGCGGCCACTCGCTGCGGAGGAGGTGCAGGAGCTGGCGGAGGAGATGGTTGCTGCTGTAGCAGAGGCAGAAGTTGCTGTAACGTGGCGGTCAACTGCGACAGCTGCTGTCCTTGTTGGGCAATCTGCTGCGATTGCTGAGCGACCACCGTGGTAAGGTCAGCGAGACTTGGCAGCGGCACCTCAGCGGGATCCATGGCCGGATCTACTGTCAACGGCTCAACCTCGCTGACTGCTGAGAAGGCGTGGGACAGAAGGACTAGGCAGAGGCAAGGTCAGACGTAGCAGAAGGTCGGGGCAGGCGGCAAGGTTCGTAGTCAAGATGGATAGCAGGAGTTCAGGTAACACAGGCTTGGACAACACTAAACGCTTTCACTGGCACAAGGCAACAAGATCCGGCAAGGGAGTGCAGGGGCAGTGAGCAGATATAGCCTGGGAGCAGATGGAAGCCAATTAAGCTAATTGGGCCAGGCACCAATCATTGGTGCACTGGCCCTTTAAGTCTCAGAGAGCTGGTGCGCGCGCGCCCTAGAGAGCGGAGCCGTGCGCGCCAGCCCATGACAGCAGGGGACCGGGACGGGTAAGTGACTTGGGATGCGATTCGCGAGCGGGCGCGTCCCGCTGTGCGAATCGCATCCCCGACGGCCATGTCAGTGCAGCGCTCCGGGACTGACCGGGGCGCTGCAGGGAGAGAGACGCCGTGAGCGCTCCGGGGAGGAGCGGGGACCCGGAACGCTCGGCGTAACAAATTCTTCCCTGGGGATTCAATCAACCCTGTCTCGTGCTGACTTTAAAACTTCAAGTGGATAACCTTGTTGTAATAATTTAGATTCTAATTCTGCGGCCTGCTCAACATACTTTGATGTGTATTATTTATCCGCTTTAGGCTAATCAGTTGACTCATCAGAATGCTGTTCTTTGTGTGTGTGGGATGGGAAGAGGTATAATGGAGAATTCTTGGATGTGGGCTTTCTAAAACCTGATGTTATGATAGTATTGTCTATGATGTCAATCTTCACATCCAGGAATTCCAAGGTATCTCTACCAAAAACACAAATGAATGTCATATTCATGGTATTTACATAATTCAAATATTTCACAAAACTTCCAACTTCCTCCTCTGTCCCATCCAACACCACAAAGATGTTATCGAGTTTATCTGATGATGCCTCTTGTCCGGAGCCATCGGTTGGAGGAGTGAATCCACTTGGTGCTCCTTTTGGCGACGGACTCGGGGGCAGGTGGAGAAAGAAATTCCAGAATGAAGTCTGTAAAGAGAAAGACAGTAACTTGGAGACAATAGAAAATCAGGACATTGTAGTCAACTTGACAAATGTTGTTCTCAGTGAGGAGTGTATATCAGTCCTTAATAAAGGGTTAAAGTTCGGTTTATGTGAACCATTTTTTAAGGCATCTGTAAGTTGTCTCTAAAAAAGTATTTTGCCACAGAGAAAAGAAATAAAGAACCCCCTGTTTTGCAGCAAAAAGAAGATGAAACCCAGTGTAAAATAGGCCCTTTGGGATATACGGTGGTTGCAGGATTTTCAGATGAAGATGAGGAAAACATTAGAATGTTATCCACACTTGCAGGTGGTGACGTTTTTTTATGACTCCTCAGAAGAGATTGCCGATGTCCCATTTTGGGGAGGTAATCCTTCCAGAGTCAATCCCCCTCTTCCACCAGGCAGTTCCGTGGATCTTTTCCACAAAGCTGTCTGTAAAGATGATAAAGCCCTGGTATACCCATGTTCAAATAAGAACATTTCAGCTAAAGAAAAAGAATCCCTTAATTGGTTCGCTGAGAGGGAGGACCTTGTGGTTTCAAAAGCCGATAAGGGGGGATCTTTTGTTGTGTGGTTCAAAGCTGATTATGAAAACGAAGTACAAAATCAGCTAGGCAAAATTATAATATATGAGAAATTACAGCATGATCCCACAAAAAAAGTTTATGGATGGCCTTAGAACATTATTATGTAAATATGTCAATAAAACATATTAACTGAAAAAAACTGCAGGACTATTACCTGAGAACCCCTCAAAACCAAAGGGGTACATACTACCTAAAATTCATAAACCCGTTAGCCCCCACCCGGCCACCCTATAGTGGATGAGCGAATTTTTGCAAAATTTGATTTGGCCGATTTCCTGAATTTTTCGAAAAAATGTTGTTCGGTCCAAAGTTATTTGCAACAAATTTGTATTAAAAATGGCTATTTTTGGCCTCCAGAGAGCCTCAATAGGGGTGTAGAACACTTTGCTTTGCTGTAACATGCAAAGGGTGTGTGCTGGGTTAGTGAAATAATACTGTTATTCAGTATGACATACATATCGCTATTCGAATCACTGTTGCAGAGTGGCACAATGACAGAGCCTGGAGGTGGCATCAGTATGAGGAGACCATATAGTAGCTGAATGACACAGCCTGGAGGTGGCGGCGGCATGAGTAGACCATATAGTGGTTGAATGTCACAGCATGGAGGTGGTGGCAGCATGAGGAGACCATATAGTGGCTGAATGACCCAGCCTGGAGGTGGCAACAGCCTGACAAGACCTGCAAAGATTAAAGATATTTTTTGACATTTAAATTGAAGATTTCAAATAGATGAACCTAAAATGCTTTTTTTAATGTGCCAGCAGCATGAGGAGACCACATGGCGGTACAGTGATACAGTGTAACAGCAGTGGTGGAGTGGATCGGCTGAACCTGTATGGATAATGGGCCATACTAAGAAGCAGAGTCTAAGGTGCCACTGGTTTTCACCAGAGCCCTCCGCAATGAGGGATGGACTTGCAGGGGGCACCCAGGTCGCTACCCCAGATACGACTTGTCCACACAGGCTGCCGAGGTGTAACGTGGTACAGGGAGGATGAGGCAAACTCGTAGTCGGGGACAGGCGGAACAGTCAGGACAGGCGGCACTGGAGCGTGGTCAGGGAATGGAGCTGAAGGAACTGGTACATGGAAGAGCAGAACACACAGGAGGTACGCTTTCTCTTCGGCAGCAAGGCACAAAGATCCGGCAAGGGGAAACAGGAAGTGCTGATGCTTATAGTGTCAGCCAGCAGCAGTAATCCATTAAGCGCGCACCCTAGAGGGCGGGTACACACAAGTCAGCAACCTGGGACAGCGGAGGAAGCAGGAGGTGAGTAACAGCCTGGCGTTAACATGTGGCCAGCAGAGGAGGACGGGACAGGAGAGCGCTCGCGCCAGTGTGTCTTGCCGGTGCGCTAGTTGTAACAGTACCCCCCTTTGGTTTCCCCAGCCTTTTAGGTTGCAGAAAATTGAGTACCAGGTCACGGTCCAAGATATTCTCTTCCGGCTCCCAGGACCTTTCTTCAGGACCAAACTCCTTCCAGTCCACTAGAAAATAACGTCTCCCTCTTACAGTCTTTGTCACCAGAATCTCCTTAACTCCGAAGACATCAGAAGAGCCAGACACGGGAGTGGAAACAATATCTTTTTTCGAAAACCGATTGAGAACTCGCTTGAGAACAGAGACGTGAAAAGAATTTGGAATACATAGGGAGGAAGGCAGATGGAGCTTGTATGAAACCAGATAAATTTTTTGCAAAATTTTGAATGGTCCCAGGAATCGAGGGCCCAATTTGTAGCTGGGAACCCTGAAACTGATGTATTTGGATGAGAGCCAGACCTTGTCACCGGGAGAGAACATGAAATCTCGGGTCTCCGGGTCTTCTGCCAGATGGACATGAAATCTCGAACTTGTTTATCAACAGCTGGCACACCAGAAGAGGCTGGAAGAGGTAGAGGAGAACTAGGAAGATAACATAGACTACAAAGAATGGAGACGTCTTCGTGGAATCTTTGTGGTTGTAGGAGAACTCCGCCCAGGGTAAGAGATCAACCCAATTATCCTGTCGGGCCGAGACAAAATGACGAAGATAATCTCCCAGAATTTGATAAACTCTTTCTACCTGGCCGTTCCTCTAAGGATGATAAGCCGAAGAAAAGTCCAGTTTGAGTTTTAAACATGAATTTGGAAACAAATTGCACATCGCAATTCGAAACAATGTGAGTAGGAAGGCCATGTAGGCAAAAGATATGTTGAAGAAAGTGTTTCACCAGCTGAGGAGCAGATGGAAGGCCAGGTAAAGGACCGTATTGTTACAGGTAGGTGGCAAATCGGTGATAAAGCAATGTGAGACCAGGGAGTTTCTGGAATAGGCAAAGGCTGTTAGAGTCCAGCAGGTCTCTGCCAAGAAGTCTTGTCGCGAGCACAGATAACACAGGAACGGACAAAAACTGTGACATCGCGTTCTAGATGTTGCCACCAATAATGCTGAGATATTAACTGGAAGGACTTACCTACTCCTGAATGTCCAGCCAGTAAAGAAGAATGTCCCCAGTTAAAAACTCTACGTCTCAGTTGAGGTGGCAAGAAGGATCTCCCAGATGGAGCATGCTGGAGTTCAACAGGAGCAGCAGAAATCAAACGCTCAGGTGGTACAATATGCTGTGGAGTGGAATCCAGCCCAACCACATCAGAGGACCTAGAGAGGGCATCGGCTCTGACATTCCTATCTGCAGGATGGAAATAAATAAAGAAATTTGGAAAAGAAAAGAGACCATGTAGCCTGACGAGGGTTCAGGCGCTGAGCAGACTGAAGGTATAAGAGATTCTTATGATCCGTATAGATGCTGACTGGATGAGAAGAACCCTCCAATAGATGTCGCCACTCTTCATAGGCAAGCTTAATAGTGAGGAGTTCCCGATCTCCAATAGAGTAGTTCCTTTCTGCAGGCAAAAAAGTCTTGGAGAAAAAAACACAGGTTACAGTTTTGCCCTTGGAGGTTTTTTGAGTTAAGACGGCACCAGATCCTACAGATGAAGCATCTACCTCCAAAAAGAAGGGTTTCTCAGGATCAGGTCTGAAGAGGACAGGAGCCGAGGCAAATGCAGATTTTAAATGAGAGAAGGCCGCTTTGGCTTCAGGAGACCAAGACTTGGGATTAAAGTTCTTTTTTGTGAGAGCCACAATTGGGGCGATCAAGGAAGAACAATGTGGAATGAACTGACAATAATAATTGGCAAAGCCCAAAAAGTGTTGTATAGCTCGAAGTCCAGTAGGTATCAGGGTCCATCTGTATACCTTGATTGGAGACAATGTAACCAAGAAATGCGATGCTTCTCAAAATTGGGTGAGAAAATCAGAATATCATCAAGATACTCCACTACACATGTATAAAGTAAATCGCAAAAGATGTCATTAACGAATTCCGGGAAGACAGCAGGAGCTTTACAAAAGCCAAAAGGCATCACAAGATACTCAAAGTGTCCATCATGGGTATTAAAGGCCGTCTTCCATTCGTCTCCTTCATGTATTTGAATGAGATTGTATGCTGCCTGCAAATCCAATTAGGAGAAAATCTTGGCACCCCGTAGACGATCAAAGACTTCAGAGATCAAAAAGTAGAGAATTGCATTTCTTGATTGTGATTTTGCTTAATCCCCAGTAATCTACTGTATACACGGACGGAGAGAACCATCCTTCTTCCCAACAAAGAAGAATCCAGGATTTTCGTATGAAACGCTTTTGGAGGTTATCTTGGATATATTTAGCCATAACTTGCATCTCCGAGGAGGCATAGTCCCAGGTTGTAGAACAATAGGACAGTCATAAGAACGATGTGGTGGAAGAGACTCTGCCTGCTTTTCGCAGAACACATCTGAATAATCCTGATAAGAAAGAGGCAGGCTCGGCATAGAAGGAGGCGAAGAGCCAGTCTTAGGCTTGGTAGACTCAAGACAGTGGTTTTGGTGAGTGACATCACCAGATTTCCAGTCAAGACGTGGAGTGTGACATTGAAGCCAAGGAAGACCAAGAAGAAGCTCCAAAGTACACTGAGGAAGCACATAGAACTCAATCTTCTCCTTATGTAAGACTCCTACTTGCATGATGAGAGGTTCAGTGCGGAAAAGCACCGTACAATTAAGGTTTTCTCCATTGACAGATGAGATATACAAAGGTTCAGCAAGCCAAGTCACTGGGAGACGATGTTTATGGACCAAGGAAGCAGCGATAAAATCTCCTGCCGAACCGGAATCCAAAAAGGCTGAGGAGAAGAAAGATGTCTTAGAAGAGGTATAGACGTGGACCAGCATGGTCAAACGAGGAGAGGTAGTATTAACACCCAGGGATGCCTCTCCTACGTGCCCTAGGTGCAACGTTTCCCAAACACTGTGGACATAAAGAACAGTCTTTGAGAAAGTGCTCCGGACTGGCACAATAGAGGCATAAATTCTCACTGTGTCAACGGATTCTTTCCTGCTGTGTTAGCCGAGTTCGATCCACCTGCATAGCCTCTTCGGCAGAAGGCAATGGAAACGGTAAAGGAGGACGTTGGAACACGGGTGCCAGATGGAGAAATCGCCGTGTTTGGACAGGTTCCCTTTCCTAACGAAGTTCTTCCTGCATGTCGGCAAAACGTACATCAATCCGAGTGGCTAAAAGGTTTAGTTTACTTAGGGAAGATGGAGAATCTCGTGCAGCGAGGGCGTCCTTAATTCTACTAGAAAGTCCTTTTTTGAATGTAGCACACAAGGCCTCGTCATTCCAGGCCAATTCAGAAGCTAAGGTGCGGACCTGGGATAGCGGTGGAAGCAGGAGGTGAGTAACAGTCCGGCATTCACATGCAGACGCATCTCGCAATGCGATCAGCGGCACCCCTGGCAGAGGAGGATGGGACAGGAGAGCGCTCGCGGCCAGCGTGACTGGCCAGAGCCCTAGTTGTAACACACAGCCTGGAGGTGGCAGAAGCATGAGGAGACCATATAGCGGCTGAATGACACAGCCTGTAGTTGGTGGCAGCATGAGGAGACCATATAGTGGCTGAATGACAAAGCCTGGAGATGGCGGCAGCAAGAGCAGACCATACAGTAGCTGAATGACACAGCCTGGAGTAGGCGGTAGCATGAGGAGACCATATAATGACCAAATGACACAGTCTAGAGTTGGCGGCAGCATGAGGAGAACATATAGTGGCTGAATGACACAGCCCGGAGGTGGCAAAAGCATGAGGAGACCATATAGTTGCAGAATGAGACAGCCTGGAGGTGGCTGGAGACTTTACCAGGAGCAAAATGGTACACCACTTAGATGTACGTATGTGGTATGCATGGGGAGGACAATGCGCTCCAGCACGCTTAAAAACAGTATTTGTCTACAACACCAGCAAGTGTGTACTTTTGGCTGGCCTTTCACAGTATCTAGGCCCTTAAGACTTTAACAGGAATAAATGGGTACACCACTTAGATGTACGCACAGGTTACACAAAATAGAAGACAATATGCTTTTAGTGCTCTGCTCACTCTAACTGGCTGGCTACTATTAGCTTTTCAGTTGTTGTACACACCAGTGCTGCAGTACACAGTCGCTGTGTACTGCACCCAAAATTGCACTCTCTCTCAATCCCTTCCCGATTAATGCTTCTCGGCAGGATTTGGGCTTAAGGCGAATCACTGCTGGGAAAAAAACTTTTCTGTGCAACACACTGCTCTCTGTCTCTCTTTCTCTGCAATAGAACACTGATGTGACCGGGAGGTGAATCGCTGCTGTAAAAATGCTTTTCTGTGCAACACACACTGCTCTCTCCTTCTCTCTCTCTCTCTGCAATAGAACACTGATGTTACAGGGAGGTGAATCGCTGCTGTAAAAATGCTTTTCTGCACAAGACACACTGCTGTCTGTCCCTCTCTCTCTGTAATAGAATGCTGATGTGACTGGCCGCAGAATGGCTGCCGATTATATAGGGCTGTTACATCACAGGGGTGGCTGGCTGCTGATAGGCTGCATGCTGCATGTAATTCAGGGTCATCCCGCCTACCCGCCTTCCTACCTTGCCTTCCCGCCTTCCCAGGATTCCTTGCCCTATGTCCTCACATGTGGATCTGCCATTTCAGGTGCCCGGTCCCCGAAGCCGGGACCGCACTAAATGGAATTTAATCAATTGATTCGCCCGATCGAATCATTTTTTATAAATCAAATTTTTCCTAAAATTTGTTATGAATTCAGATTCTTCAGATTCAATTCGCTCATCCCTAGTGGCAGGTATAGGATCGCCAACTGAATTTGTTCTAGTTACGTTGACTGGGTGATTTCATCATTGCTTTCCATATTCCATCATATTTGCATGATACCAGAGATATAATTTCTGTGCTAAGTAATTTCAATTGGCAAGAAGGCTATACATTAGCATCAGTAGAAGTCAAGAGCCTGTAGACCCGCATCCCCCACAATGCGGGTGTACAGGCTCTCCGTTAATGCCTTGTGAGTTCTAACAAGTCTTCAGATTTAGTTCATTTTTTGGCAGATTCAGTGGCATTTATTCTAACCAACAATTGTTTCCAATACAGCAACCAATGGTATAGGCAACGCCTAGGTACAGCTATGGGCACGCCTATCTCTTGCGCGTTCGTCAATATTTACCTAGCCATATTTGAACACAACTATGTTTTTACAACATCTAATCCATATGCTAGTCATATTAAAACATTTCTCTGCTTTGTGGATGACATCTTTGTGGTGGGGGATGGGACAGAGGAGGAATTTACCAGTTTCGTGAAATATTTGAATGATGTAAATACCATGAATATGACATTTACTTGTGTTTGTGGTAGAGATACCTTGGAATTCTTGGATGTGAAGATTGACATCATAGACAAAACTATCGTAACATCAGGTTTTAAAAGTCCACATCCAGGAATTCCCTTCTCCATTATACCTCTTCCCACCTTACACACAAAGAACAGCATTCCGGTGAGCCAGCTGATTCGCCTAAAGCGGATAAATAATACACATCAAATGTATGTTGAGCAGGCCACAGAATTAGAAACTAGATTATTACAACAAGGTTATCCATGAGTCAGGGACGAATTGTTAAAAACTAAAAATAATAAAAGACAGAATCAGGTTAGGTTCACATTTAAGAATACCCCCATGAATGTGTCAATAAAACATGCTATTTTAAAAAACAGGACACTGATTTGGAAGAAGCCACCAAACACAATCCAATAGTCACATACAGAAAAAATAACACCATACGTGACTATATAAATAGAAAGAATAAAACACACACTAGTAACTGGCTCACTGTCACCCGCCCAATAGGTAACGTTTCATGTGGTTCTTGCACTTTTTGTAAATATAATGGTACATTTAGTACACTTCAAATGGGCAGTTATACTATAAAAATCAAACAGTTTTTTACATGTAGAACTCCTTACATGGTCTATTGTCTTGTCTGTACCTGTGGTTAATATTACATAGGGAAGACAATTAGACCACTGTTCAACAGAATTAGGGAGCATGTCGGGTCTTAAACCACAGGTTCAGGAGCCTCTCGTTTAATTTCACACATGCAAAGTGTACACAACGGCAATGCAGAAGCTTTCCGATTTGCCACAATATTTGCCGAAATTAAGTTCCAAAACGTGGTCTGAACAGGCATCAACACTTATTAAGAAGCAAAGCCAGGTGGATTGTTTGCATTGATGCTACTGGTCCGCTCGGCCTCAATGACAGAAATGAGCTAGGGGGCTTTCCTTTGAATAGGTATTGTATCCCTGCCCCAGTTAATTCGCTAGGTTAAGGTTATGCTTTTAAAGTAAATATATGCGTGCACTATATGTACATGTGCTTTATGTTTGTTTACCTGCATCTCCATGGTCACCTGTACGTTCATAAGCACGCCCTTTTCCCCATGTCATCATGCTTTGGCCTGACAAAGCACTTTGGCGCGCAACGGTCGGTCGCCAGCTCCATACCCCTGCGTTTTGTCCATCTGCTCTCCTATATGTTTCCCCCCCTGCCTTGCCTGACAAGCAATAAAGAAGCCCCTGCATAGAACCTGGTGAGTGCACCGCTTGATCTTTTCTGCTACCATAGTTATTTATATAGCACCAACATATTCTGTACCACTTATTCCATTACAGAAAGGGATGTTTACAATTTGCAAGAAACTTCAACATTAGAGATGAGCGAACTTTTCAAAAATTCGATTCGGCCGAAAGTTTGTTTCGGTCCGAATTTGTTCGCGACGAATCGATATTACAAAAGGCTATTTCTAGCCTACATACAGCCTCTATAGGGGTATAGAACACTTTGCTGTGTCCTAAAACGCATATGGAGTGTGCTGGGGTAGTGAAATAATACTGTTATCCAGAATAGCATGCAGATTACCGGCATCGCTCTTAGAATCACTGACGCACAGCAGCACAATGACAGAGCCTGGTGGTGGCATCAGTGTCAGGAGACCATTTAGTGACTGAATGACATAGCGTGGACATGTTGGCAGCAAGAGGAGACCATTTAGTGGCTGAATGGCACAGCGTGGAGTTGGCTGATGCACTAGTACACTACACATCAGGGCTTCACAATCCCCCCCAAAAAAACAACACAATATATGAAATTTTTGACAAAGATTTCTCATTGGTAGCACCCGCTATCCAAAAATTTGAAATTAACAGACCCAGGCCACACCTCTGTGGCATCAGTAACCCATATATTGCCTGAAGGACACAGCCTGGAGTTGGCTGATGCACCAGTACACACCAGGGCTTCAGAATCCCCCCTCCAAAAACAACACGATGAGAAATTTATGCCAAAGATTTCTCATTGGTTGCACCCGCTATCCAAAAATTTGAAATTTCCAGAACCGGGCCCCACCCCTGCGGCATCAGTAACCCATATATTGCCTGCATGACACAGCCTGGAGTTGGCTGATGCAAGATTACACACCGGGGCTTCACAATCCCCCCCCCCCCCCCCCCCCAAAAAAAAAAAACAACACAATATATGACATTTTTGACAAAGATTTCTCATAGGTAGCACCCGCTATCCAAAAATTAGAAATTTCCAGACCCAGGCCCCACCTCTGCGGCATCAGGAACCCATATATTGCCTGAAGGACACAGCCTGGAGTTGGCTGATGCACCAGTACACACCCAGGCTTCACAATCCCCTCCAAAAAACAACAACATTTTAGACATTTTTTAAAGAAAAACCTTTGTGTAAGAACAAGCGCATATCCAACAGTTCACAAGACTCTATAATGCAGGTCGGTGGACCACCCAAAGACATTCTTCTCAAAAATAATAAACCACACAATGTTTGAAATTTTTTTACAAAAACTGATTCAATATGTGTGTAAGCGCATCTGTCTCCAAAAGATCAGATCACCAAAGGACTTTTTTCGCCCAAAGTGATGAAGCTGAGTTAATCCCTCTCCGTTTTTTTTTTTCATAAAAAAATCAAACGCAACAAGCGTTCCGTTGTGTAACGATTAGCATTCTGGAAAAATTAATTTTATTACCGATAAAATTATCAGTAAATTAAAAAAAAAACACTACCCAAGAGTGTTTAATTACCCCATACATAACACCAGGAGCAGTCAGGAGTAGGCCTCAGCAGTACCCAAGAGGCTTTAATAACCCCCTACCTTTGCACGATCAATTGCGAGATCGAGCAATACCAGGTGTGTTATGCTCTCAGATTTCTGGGGCCGCAGGAGCGTTCCACTGAACATATTAGCGTGTCTCTATCTTTCATCGATCGGTGCTGGTATCCCGCTAAATCCCGGAAAGGTAAGCTGCCGCGAAGTAGGTGGTCTCCCCCGGGCCCGTTTTGGCTCCAGAATTTCCACTACTGCCACACCACGCTGACTGACAACCGTGCTACCGCCTTGCTGACTCAAGGGCAACCTGCAACTCTCTTCTCCTGATGATGAACCTCCCTTCTCCTGAGATCGAGCAATAACAGGTGTGTTATGCCCTCAGATGTCCGGGGCTGCAGGCGCGCTCCACTGAACGGATTAGGGTGTGTCCATCTTTTTTGGTAGCACCCGCAATCCAAAAATGTTTAATTCCCAGACCCAGGCCCCTCCTCTGCGGCATCAGGAACCCATAGATTGCCTGAAAGACACAGCCTGGAGTTGGCTGATGCACGAGTACACACCCGGGCTTCACAATCAACCCCAAAAAACGCAAAATTTTATTGAAATTGTCTGACAAAATACCTGTTTTTTAAAAACAAGCGCATATACAGCAGTTCAGAAGACTCTATAATGCAGGATGGTGGACCACCAAAAGACATTCTTCTCAAAAATAATAAACAACACAATGTTTGAAATTTGGTTAAAAAAATTATTACATGTGTGTAAGCGCATCTGTCTCCAAAAAATCAGATGACAAAAGGATTCTAATCGCCAAAAATGATTAAGCAGAGATAATCCCTCTCCATCTATTTTTTTAATTTTTTCATAAAAAAATCACACACAACAAGCGTTCCGTTGTGTAACGGTTAGCATTCTGCAAAATTCTATTTTATTACTGATAAAATTGTCAGTAAATTTAACAATAACACTACCCAAGAATGTTTAATTACCCCATACATTGCACCAGGAGCAGTCAGGAGTAGGCATCAGCAGTACCTAAGAGGCTTTAATAACCCCTTACCTTGCCCGATCAATTGCGAGATCGAGCAATAAAAGGTGTGTTATGGCCTCAGATGTCCTGGGCCGCACTAGCGCTCCACTGAACGGATTAGCGTGTCTCTATCTTTCAAGGACAGGTGCGTGTTGCACGCAGAAACCAGTTCGTGATAGGGATCTGGGATTGCAATCATTTAACCTTAAAACTCCCTGCCCTTTGTACAAGCTGCCCTTCGCTATAAGCGATTGGATTAGTTAGTGAGTTGGTTAGTGAGGTCCTCGGATCAGCCCAGGCGGGGTAGGAGAAGGCCCTGGCAGAGCACCTAGAATTTAGCAATCATTGTTGAAATTTGCATTAAGCATGTATTTAGCTACTGCTAAACATACAAAAATGTAAGGCCCAAGGCCAGAAGCACCAGGGAGGCAAGTGGTTCCTGAAAGACACAGAATGAGTCTGGAGCATGCATTTGCAGTACCCAAGAGGTTTTCATAACCCCTTACATTTAAAGATCAATGTTGACGTTTGCATTAAGCATGTATTTAGCTACTGCTAAACTTCAAAAAATTATAGGCCCAAGGCCAGAAGCATCAGTTTTCCCCATATTAGGAGCATAGTTGTCCCCCAGATTAGGCCGCATAGATGTCACCCAGATTAGGAGCATACTTGTCCCCCAGATTAGGCAGCATAGATGTCACCCAGATTAGGTAGCATAGATGCCCCCCAGATTAGGCAGCATAGATGTCCACCAGATTAGGAGCTTAGTTGTCCCCCAGATTAGGAGCATAGTTGTCCCCCAGATTAGGCAGCATAGATGTCCCCCAGATTAGGAGCATACTTGTTCCCCAGAGTAGGCAGCATAGATGTCCCCCAAATTAGGAGCATACTTGTCCCCCAGATTAGGCAGCATAGATGTCCCCCAGATTAGGAGCATAGATGTCCCCCAGATTAGGAGCATAGTTGTCCCCCAGATTAGGCAGCATAGATGTCACCCAGATTAGGCAGCATAGATGTCCCCCAGATTAGGAGCATAGTTGTCCCCCAGATTAGGCAGCATAGATGTCACCCAGATTAGGCAGCATAGATGTCCCCCAGATTAGGAGCATACTTGTCCCCCAGATTAGGCAGCATAGATGCCCCCCAGATTAGGAGCATAGTTGTCCCCCAGATTAGGCAGCATAGATGTCCCCCAGATTAGGAGCATAGTTGTCCCCCAGATTAGGCAGCATAGATGTCACCCAGAATAGGTAGCAAAGATGTCCCCCAGATTAGGAGCATACTTGTCCCCCAGAGTAGGCAGCATAGATGTCCCCCAGATTAGGAGCATACTTGTGCCCCAGATTAGGAATCATAGATGTCCACCAGATTAGGAGCATAGTTGTACCCCAGATAAGGATCATAGTTGTCCCCCAGATAAGGAGCATAGTTGTCCCCCAGATTAGGCAGCATAGATGTCACCCAGATTAGGCAGCATCGATGTCCCCCAGATTAGGCAGCATAGATGTCCCCCAGATTAGGAGCATAGTTGTCCCCCAGATTAGGCAGCATAGATGTCACCCAGATTAGGCAGCATAGATGTCCCCCAGATTAGGAGCATAGTTGTCCCCCAGATTAGGCAGCATAGATGTCACCCAGATTAGGCAGCATAGATGTCCCCCAGATTAGGAGCATACTTGTCCCCCAGATTAGGCAGCATAGATGCCCCCCAGATTAGGAGCATAGTTGTCCCCCAGATTAGGCACCATAGATGTCACCCAGAATAGGCAGCAAAGATGTCCCCCAGATTAGGAGCATACTTGTCCCCCAGAGTAGGCAGCATAGATGTCCCCCAGATTAGGAGCATACTTGTCCCCCAGATTAGGAATCATAGATGTCCACCAGATTAGGAGCATAGTTGTCCCCCAGATAAGGAGCATAGTTGTCCCCCAGATTAGGCAGCATAGATGTCATCCAGATTAGGCAGCATAGATGTCCCCCAGATTAGGCAGCATAGATGTCCCCCAGATTAGGAGCATAGTTGTCCCCCAGATTAGGCAGCATAGTTGTCCCCCAATCAGCGCGGGCCAGTCAGAGCCAATCAAAGGGCCGTATGTGGCAAGCGGGCCGTACAATGCCCAGGTCTGACCCAGAGGGTTTCATAACAAACCACAATAGAGAAAATTTTGTTGTAGGAGCATGGTCAATCTACTCAGACCCATCTGTCATTGGTGGCTGGAAATCCTGGCTGATCCATCCCTGATTCATCTTGACAAACGTCAGTCTCTCCACATTTTTAGTGGACAGACGAGTTCGCCTTGGGTGACTATGGCCCCGACCGCACTAAACACCCGCTCTGATGGCACACTACTGGCCGGGCAGGACAGCTTTTCCAGGGCAAACTCCGCTAGTTGCGGCAATAAATCGAGTTTGGCTGCCCAGAAGTCCAGCAGATCTTCAACGGTTGTTGGCAGGGTCATGTCGAGGTAAGCCACCACCTGCTGGTTCAGGTCCTGCTCCATGTCCACCTGATGCTGATGAGTAGCTACACTATGTGGCTGAAGGAAGCTACTCATCAGCGACTGTAGACTCAGACTGCTGCTGATTGAGCCGGTACTGCCACCCCTCCCCAGCAGCCGTGGCAATGGAAGGTGAGCACAGAGGGCCCCCCGAGTCAGACCTGCGAGTGGATGGACCATGTGGCCGATTGGCCAACCGGCCAATCGACTACGTAGAAGCTCCCTGAAATAGGTCAGTTTGTCCATCCTCTCAGTGGGTGTAAAAAAGGCCCCCATTCTGGGCAGGTAGCGAGGGTCTAATAAGGTGGAGATCCAGAAGTCATTGCGTTGACGAATTTTGACAAATCGGGGGTCACTACGCAAGCAACTCAGCATGCATCGTGCCATTTATGACAGTGACTTGCTAGGACTACCTGCCTCCATCTCCACTGCATACTGCCACGGTGTGTCTGGGTCCTCTGTCTCGCCTCCTTCGTAATAACCCTCCAGCTCCTCTGGCTGCTCCTGCTCCTCCTTTCCTGTCAAATGACCAGAAACACCGGCCATCTCATCCACCGTAAACTGTGCTCCGCTCTGCCCCTCATCCTCCTCCTACAGTTCATCCCCCACAGGACTCATGCAGCCTTCTGATGTAGGCGCAACATCTCCATTGCCGTGACCAGCCATGTTTTCAATAATTTTTTGGAGTAAATGTAGGAGTGGAATTACGTCGTTCACGGCGTAATTCGAGCAACTAACCAAAAATGTGGCTTCCTCAAAGGGCCTCAGCAAACGGCAGGTGTCACTTATGAGCTGCCACTCGTTCACATTGAAGTTACACAGGGGAGTACTCCTATCTGCTTGTATCATCAAAAAATCTGTGATGGCTTTTCTTTGTTCATATAGTCTGTCCAACATATGGAGGGTGGAATTCCAATGTGTGGGAATGTCACAAATGAGACTATGTTGTGGGATACCGTTCTGACGCTGCAGCTCAAGCAAAGTGTGCTTGGCGGTGTACGAGTGGCTGAAGTGCATGCACAGTTTTCTTGCCATTGTCAGGACGTCTTGCAAATGGGGTGAAGACTTGATGAACTTCTTGACAACCAGATTTAACACGTGTGCCATGCAGGGCGAATGGTTCACACTTCCTTGTCAGAGCGCGGCCACAATGTTCTTCCCATTGTCGGTCACCATGGTTCCCATTTCCAGATTTCGTGGAGTAAGCCATACTCGGATTTCTTCCCTAATGAACTTTAGAAGTTCCTCCCCTGTGTAACTCTGTTCACCAAGGCAAACCATGTGAAGGACGGCTTGACACCGCTGTGCCCTACACACGTGGTACGATGAAGGGCCACCGAGATTTGGACGTGCAGTGGAGGCCGAGGAGGAGGCGCACACTGTAAAAGGACCAACTGCCTGGCTCAGAGCATGGAGGAGGAAGCGGTGTGACCTGTCCAAGTTGCTGTTGTGGCTGTGCAGGAACAACATTTACCCAGTGGGCCGTAAAAGACATGTATTGTCCCAGCCCGTAGTAACAGCTCCACACGTCGGCGCTGCCGTGCACTTTTGAACACACCGACAGGCTCAAGGACTGGCCCACCTTCTCTTGTAAAAACTTATGCACAAAGAAATGACAGCTTGGGACTCTCCACCTCGGTTCGGCACAAGCCATCAATTCTCTGAAAGCTGCAGAGTCCACCAGTTGGAAAGGGAGGGACTGCAACACCAGCAACTTGGACAGGAGCACATTCAACTTCTGCGCCGTTGGATGAGTGGGCGCATACTGTTGTATCTTGGACATGGCTTCGCCGATCGATTGTTGGTGGAATGGCTGACTACTAGGGGAAGAAGCAGGAGCGCAGGAAGGAAGGTTTGACACAATGCTCCCTTCGGCTGAGGTGGTGGAGCTTTGGCTGGATGACGGAGGGTGCGAATGACCACTGAGTGATGCGGCAGGCTGGACCACTACCTCGGAGCCACGGTTATACAAGGCCGCTTTATGGTGGCGAATCATGTGTTGACGCAGGGCCATGTTGCCGAGATTGGGACCCTGGCCACACTTCACTTTCTGCCGACAGATTTTGCATGTGACTACGCTAAGGTCCTCCGGATTCTTTATGAAGAACAATCACACCGCAGAGTAACTGATTTTCCCACCCGCAGTCCGCACTATTTCACTGCTATTGGCACCGTCTCCAGGAACCCCTGTTCCACTACCTCCCTGAATGGTAGCTTGCCGCGAAGCAGGTGGTCTCCCCCTGGCACGTTTGGCTCCTGAATTTCCACTACTGCCACCACCACGCTGATTGCCAACCGTGCTACCGCCTTGCTGCCTCGTAGACAAAGAGCAAATCTCTTCTCCTGATGATGATGAAGCTACGGCTTCTGCACCCGGCTCCCAATTGCGATCGGCTTCATCATCATCAAAAGATGTGTGCACGTCACTGATGTCCTCCTCGTGTTCCACAACAGTGTCTGCCTCAGGACCCTGAACAATTGAAACACCGCCTCCCACGTCACTCTCCGCATCACTACTTGCCCGCCTTGCGGAGCAAGCGACGCATGTCTCCTCACATTCTTGGCTGCCCATTAGCTGCTGACTGTCCTCTATTGGATCGTCCTCAGTAAATGGTGGAGCTGAACCCAAAGCATGAGATACTTCTTTGGTAGAGGGAACAGCATAGGACAAAGGCAATGGGATTACGGGGACTGCTCCCGGGCCATGCCAACTGAGGGTTGTGTCTGAGGAACCCACCGACTCTTGACTGGGATTGTGAGATGTCGCTTGTGATGATGGGGATGAGTGTGGAAACCAATTGACGAGGAGAGATGGGTCGACGACACGACCGCTGGGTGTTAACGGGAGCTCAGGCCTATTGCTGCGACTCCTGCTGCCACTAGCCCCAAGTCTGCTGCCAACTCTGCTGCCAACTCTGCCTGACGTATGTAGGCCTCTGCCCCTTCTCTGTGCACGTCCTGGCACTTCCCTGCCTGACATACTTGTGCGTTTATGAGGGTATAGAACAGCAGCAGGCAATTACTTACGGCTGTCCTTTCAAAGTATATAGGCCCTAGACAGAATAACAGTTACTAAATAGTACACTCCTTTGTTGTATGTATGCTCTTTGCAATGTAGAGCGCACTGGTATGCGTATTTCTACGCAGAAAAACACTTTTTTTATTTTTATTTTTTTAAATACACCAGCAGGTGTATACTAATGTGTGGAATAGCACTGAATTTAGCACAGAGACAGAACAACAGGTAGTAAATAGTACACTACTTGGTTCTATGTATGCCCTTTGCAATGATGAGCGCACTGTTAAGCGTATTTATTCGCAGAAAAAAACTATTTTTTTGTTGTATACACCAGCCGGTGTATACAAATGTGTGGAATAGCACTGAATTTAGCACTGAGACAGAAATACAGGTGCTAAATAGTACACTACTTGGTTCTATGTATGCCCTTTGCAATGATAAGGCCACTGTTAAGCGTCTTTGTACGCAGGATAAACTTTTTTTTTTCTTTAACCCCTTAAGGACGCAGGACGTAAATGTACGTCCTGGTGCGGTGGTACTTAACGCACCAGGACGTACATTTACGTCCTAAGCATAACCGCGGGCATCGGAGCAATGCCCGTGTCATGCGCGGCTGATCCCGGCTGCTGATCGCAGCCAGGGACCCGCCGGCAATGGCCGACGCCCACGATCTCGCGGGCGTCCGCCATTAACCCCTCAGGTGCCGGGATCAATACAGATCCCGGCATCTGCGGCAGTGCTGCTGCGGGGATCCGATCATTCATAACGCCGCACGGAGGTCCCCTCTCCTTCCTCCGTGCGGCTCCCGGCGTCTCCTGCTCTGGTCTGTGATCGAGCAGACCAGAGCAGAAGATGACCGAAAACACTGATCTGTTCTATGTCCTATACATAGAACAGATCAGTATTAGCAATCATGGTATTGCTATGAATAGTCCCCTATGGGGACTATTCAAGTGTAAAAAAAAATTTAAAAAAATGTAAAAGTAAAAGTAAAAAAAAAAGTGAAAAATCCCCTCCCCCAATAAAAAAGTAAAACGTCAGTTTTTTCCTATTTTACCCCCAAAAAGCGTAAAAAATTTTTTATAGACATATTTTGTATCGCCGCGTGCGTAAATGTCCGAACTATTAAAATAAAATGTTAATGATCCCGTACGGTTAACGGCGTGAACGAAAAAAAAAAATAAAAGTCCAAAATTCCTACTTTTTTAATACATTTTATTTAAAAAAAATTATAAAAAATGTATTAAAAGTTTTTTATATGCATATGTGGTATCAAAAAAAAAGTAAACATCATGGCGCAAAAAATGAGCCCCCACACCGCCGCTTATACGGAAAAATAAAAAAGTTATAGGTCATCAAAATAAAGGGTTTATAAACGTACTAATTTGGTTAAAAAGTTTGTGATTTTTTTTAAGCGCAACAATAATATAAAAGTATGTAATAATGGGTATCATTTTAATTGTATTGACCCTCAGAATAAAGAATACATGTCATTTTTACCATAAATTGTACGGCGTGAAAACGAAACTTTCCAAAATTAGCAAAATTGCGTTTTTCGTTTTAATTTCCCCACAAAAATAGTGTTTTTTGGTTGCGCCATACATTTTATGATACAATGAGTTATGTCATTACAAAGGACATCTGTTTGCGCAAAAAACAAGCCCTCATACTAGTCTGTGGATGAAAATATAAAAGAGTTATGATTTTTAGAAGGCGAGGAGGAAAAAATGAAAACGTAAAAATTAAATTGTCTGAGTCCTTAAGGCCAAAATGGGCTGAGTCCTTAAGGGGTTAATACACCGGCAGGTGTATAACGTGTGGTATAACACTGAATTTAGCACAGAGACAGAAAAAAAGGTAGTATATGGTACGCTATTTGCTTGTATGTAGGCCCTTTGCAATGATAAGGCCACTGTTAAGCGTATTTATACGCAGGAAAACCTTTTTTTTTCTTTAATACACCGGCAGGTGTATAACGTGTGGTATAACACTGAATTTAGCACAGAGACAGAGTAATAGGTGAAAAATGGTAAAAAGGCACTAAAGTCCACACTAATATGACTTATTTCTGAACAGCAGCAGGACCCGACAGTGCAGCACCACAAAAAAAATCCAGGGATTAAACCCTAAATTGCACTCTGTCACACAATTCTGAGCAGCAGAAGATTTGTGGAGCAAAAAAAAAAACTCAATTGGGCTGAAAAATGAGGAGATGAGATGCTTCAGAAAGTTCAGGCAGCTTGGAGATCTGTATGAGGCAGCTGACAGCTATCTGCCCCTCTCTGCTGCAATGCTCAATAACGTGAATAGGAGGTTTAGCAATCAATGATCCTTCTCAGTGTAACAGCACAGCACTCTGCACTCCTGCCTTTCCCTAATGCTGATGTGACTAGCAGTTGCAGTGTAACGCTGTGGTATGAGCTATTCACACACACGCAGTCCCGTCCTCTCCATCTGAGTGGATAGATGAAATGAAGAGAGGCAAGATCGCCACCGATTATATAGGGGCTGTGACATCACAGGGGTCAGTGAACACTGATAGGCTGCATCTCACATGTGGTTCAGGGTCAGCCCGCCTACCTTGATTCCCGCCGCTGTTTCCCGCCCTCCCATAATCCCCTGCCCCATGTACTCACATGTGGATCCGCCATCTTAGGTCTCCAATAGCCTGGAACGCTGTAAAATGGAGTTTAATGAAGCGATTCGTGCACACATACTATAACCGTCATGGAATAGTAGTACTAAGTTTTACCTTTTTTTTTTTTTGTTTATTTGCAAAAACGGCCAATGACAAAGAACTATTTTTATTTTTTTATTTTTTTTGTGGAAAAAACACTGCAGACAGATGTTTGCTAAAAGTCAGTGGGAATTTATAAAATCCAAAACCCACTTGGCATTTTTACTTTGGCAGTTTTTCAATCATCTTTAGTGTTTTTGCTGTTTGGCTCAGTGGCAGTTTTCCAAAATTGTAGCATGTTGAGACTATGACAGGGTTTTGTTTTTTTAACAAAATCTTGCCCATAAAAGTCTATGGGTGCCAAAATATGCCAAACAAATCGCCATGTGGGTTTAGCATTGGCATTTCTTTTTGCTTTTATTTCTCCTTTTCTTCAATAAAAGTTCTTCAGTCTCATGATAAAAGAAGCACATGACTAGTAATGATAAAAACCCGGGGGAAAAGATGCCAAAGTCTAAAACACTATTTTTTTTTTAAATGCCACAAAAGCTGCATCTTGGGAGTGCAAAATAATAGGGAAGTTTTTTGTGGCATTTTTTTTTCCTTTTCTTTTTTTTTCCAGGACAAAAAAATAGCAGAATGTGATGTACTAATACCAACCAAGCATATTCGGTATAATACACCATTGAATTTATTGAGATCATTAATTTTTAGCCATATGAAAAAGTTTTTTTCCCTAAATGACTCTACAATTTATAAGTATCATTTGAGCCATATTAATGCAAGGCAGAAGAGGATCACATTAGATGTAAAGGGATACTCCGGTGGGGAAAAAAATTCAAATCAACTCGTTTCAGAAAGTTAAACAGATTTGTAAATTACTTATATTAAAATATCTTAATTCTTCCAGTACTTATCAGCTGCTCTATATTCCAAAGGAAGTTGAGTTGTTATTTTCAGTCTGACCACAGTGCTCTCTGCTGCCACCTCTGTCTGTATCAGGAACTGTCCAGAGTAGGAGCAAATCCCCATAGCAAATCTCTTCTGCTCCGAACAGTTCCTTACATGGACAGAGGTGTCAGCAGAGAGCACTGTGGTCAGACTGAAAAGAACAACTCAACTTCCTCTGTAGTATACAGCAGCTGATAATTACTGGATGGATTAAGATATTTTAATAGAAGTAATTTGCAAATCTTTTTAACTTTCTCTCACCAGTTGATTTGAAAAAAAAAATGTTTTCCACCAGAGTACCCCTTTAAAGTTAACAAATGAAAATGATATTTATATATTCCAATGAAGTCAAACCCCTCACTAATCTAGACTGTATTAATGCTGTATTGCATCTTCTCTGAACCCAGCTGCTCACAAGGCATTCAAAGATCCTACTAATGAAGATAGCCAACAAAGTGCGACCCCCTGAAGTGTGTGGATGTCATTGATGTGGAGTGTAACCTTTAGACAGCAGGTTGAGGCTTTATTAAAACAGCTGCTTTTGCACTGACAGCTCAATCCCCTGGGCGCACCGGATGTATGATACTAATATGTGCTGCTAATTGCAGATGCTCATCTTGCTGTGAGCGCCGATGTCTTTAAGGAATCTAGTAATCTCCTAGAAACCGAGCACAAGATATTACAAGCCAACATCAGCTAGGCAACAATCTCTGATCTCATGAATACATAAAAGAGACACCCTTTCCTTCACATTCCCTGTCCATATGCAATGAGCCCATTGTTGAATGATCCATATTTCTTCTTACACATGAATATGACTGTAATTATATTGATTGCATTTTATTTATTTTTTTAGCCCAGTTTTTTTCACACCTGTATTACATGTAATGAACCTCGGTGCTGTCTTCTCCGTACGCCCACGCTCTCTACAGCTCTCAGGAACCCATAGCTGTCACCTCCCACTTGGTGCAACTACATGTTCACATCTGACAAAAATGATAACATTATTTTATGTGTTTTACCTTTTTTTTAGATGCTGACTACAAGATTCAGATGAATGTTTACCCCTGTAGCTTGTTTCGCTTTACATTCTAAATCATAGAAGATTCATACGAAAAGACTCGGTTTCATCATGACAACTGATGTTATTTCGAAGGTAAGTAAGGGGAGTGAATTAAAACGTCACTTTTATTAAGTCCTTTAAAAAGTGTATAGAATTAAGTGCTGGTAAAGTATTAGGGACTAGTGTAAGCCCTCAAAACACAAAATAGAAACTACTGTTAAATGAGATACATAGATAATGACTCAATTAGCCAAGACACCCATCCCATAGATCCGACGCGTTTCGTCCACAGTCTGTGGGCTCATCAGGGACAGAATGGGGTAATATGCAAGTGTCAATATAGAGACAACAAGTAAATTTATAAATCTTTAGCATTTAGCAGAGAAAAGGGACGGAGGATACACTCCCCTTACTTAGCTTCATCATTACTGACTGGGAGACTGGTTCTAATTGGGGTGGGTAGGAACCCTATATCTATTCTATAGCTATATTCTACTGATATAATTTTCCCAACTTTAAAGGGGTTCTCCGGTGTTTACACATCTTATCCCATATCCAAAGGATAGGGGATAAGATGCCTGATCGCGGGAGTCCCGCCGCTGGGGATGCCCGTGATCATGCACGCGGCACCCCGTTTGTAATCAGTCTGATTACGGGCGACCACCGGGCCGGCGGCGTGGGACATCACGCCTCCGCCCTGTGTGACGTCATGCTCCGCCCCTCAATGCAAGCCTACGGGAGGGGGAGTGATAGCTGTCACGCCCCCTCCCGTAGGCTTGCATTGAGGGGCGGAGCGTGACATCACACGGGGGCGGTGGTCGCCCGTAATCAGACCCGTAGCGAACACGCTCCGGGGACTGATTACAAACGGGGTGCCGCGTGCATGATCACAGGCGTCCCCAGCGGCGGGACTCCCGCGATCAGGCATCTTATCCCCTATCCTTTAGATAGGGGATAAGATGTGTAAGCACCGGAGAACCCCTTTAAGAATCTTTCTGTGTTCTCTTGAACTAAAAAAGTACAAAAAATTAAAGAGTTATTCCTATCAAACATTTATAGCATATTCACAGGGCATGCAATAAACATCGGATAGATGTGTGGTGTGCGACAAGTTGCAGGTCACTAAAGTGCTGTCCTATGGTTGTTTTATTCATTGTGTTATTGCGTTTATTAGTTTTTTGTAGGGATAACTTTATGCTGTTTTGGTGGTGGCTCGATATGACTGTTACTTATGTGAAAAGTCCTTAAAGGGGTACTCCGGTGTCAGGCCCAAGGCCTGATTATGGAAACATACATGTGTTTTATAATTGCATCTATGTATAAACTAAGACCTGGGGGTGAGGGATCATTCAGACGGTGTATCCTGTGTTTTTTGTGTATTGCTTTTATTGGGGGTCTGGTTGCGGGGGGATCAGTGGGGGGGGGGGGGAATGGAGTCTCCCTCCAAAAAAGGCATATATAATATTTAACAATGCTAGACTCAGGGGTGTTAAATGCTGGGCCACAAGCTGACAAGACCATCCTAAGAACAGCTGGACTCTCGCTCTCCTGGACTGATACCATCATGCTGTAAGAACTTCATCTTTTGTTTTCTGAACTTGTCTTGCTAAACTCTTTTATACATTTTTGTAACTGTATGTCATTTGTTTATTTTTATGCATAGCACTGTGATACCTTTTATCAGATTAAATGTTTAATTAATCAGCTCTGGTCTTTGATCTCTAAATATATGAGCTCACCTTTCTGAAGGCAGCTCGAGTGGAAACACGTTTATCTAAGGGTTAATTTGGTGACTTGCTGGGACTAGTAGTGGATAACCCAGAGGACTGGCGGCTTTAACCCTTGCACCATCACACTCTCTCTAGTGTCTTGGCTGGACCGATAGGGTGTGATCGTGACATCCGGTGGAAAACTTTTTTTTTTTTTTATCAACTGGTGCCAGAAAGTTAAATAGATTTGAAAATTACTTCTATTAAAAAAATCTTAATACTTCCAGTACTTATTAGCTGCTGAATACTAAAAAGGAAATTCTTTTCTTTTTGGAACACAGTGCTCTCTGTTGACTTCTCTGTCCATTTTAGGAACTGACCAGAGCAGCATATGTTTGCTATGGGGATTTTCTCCTACTCTGGACAGTCCTTAAAATGGACAGAGGTGTCAGCAGAGAGCACTGTGCTCGTGATCTCAGCAGAGAGCTCTGTGTTCCAAAAATAAAATAATTTCTTCTGCAGTATTCAGCAGCTAATAAGTACTGGAAGGATTAAGATTCTTTTAATAGAAGTAATTTACAAATCTTTTTGGCACCAGTTGATTAAAAAAATGTACAACTTTAAGTTTGGCGCACCCTGTGCACCCAGTGCTTCTTGAAGCTCTTAGCGTGGTAGAATGAGCGTCCCTCTAGTCAGGGACTACAGGCATTGAGTCCCACTTTAAAATGACCCCCAGGCATTAAATCTTTGCAGCAGGAGGCTTGCTAGGGGTGCAATAGTGCAGTGTTGGACAAGGATAGTCAGATATCATTTTACTTGTTAGCTCTCTTAAGGATGTCTGGTACAAAACAGCAATGTCAATAATCTGTACATCTCCCTCACAAGTGTTGCATATAAGTGATTACACTGTAGCAAAAACTCTGACTTTCTCTTCTCTTTTTGGTGCAGACCCCAATTGTGACTTCTTACAGCCACAACTAGTCATTAGAAAGTTGGCACTTTCCCAAAAGTCCAAATTTTTTAACACCTTCTCTAACTATTTCCTACCCTATAAACAAACCACCCATTCCGCTGCTCTTTTATCAATACAATCCTGCTGCTCCCCCAATATTATGCCTGTACCACTGTAACTAAAGTTATCCCCCTATAGTTATACTTTCAAAATTCTGCTCCCATGATGAGGTCAGGCAACAGGCATCTTCTGGCCTGAAGCAACGCGTTTTGGCACAATCCTGCACTTTCCTCAGGTCCACCAGATAAACCACAGATGCACTAGCATACACTCCAGGACTCTACTTCAGTTATTCTGGTGGACCTGAGGAAAGCGTAGGATTGTGCTGAAATGCGTTGTCCCATTGTCACATTAAATAAAGTTGATTTTGTCCTGTACATGGCCTGTGGTCATCCCTACACCTATATACAGCAGCACCTCTAAGACCTCCACTCCCTATCTGTGCTATATTGATTGGCTTCTGGAAGTTGCCGGTTTGGCTGAATGGCTGTCCATGTAATACATATCATACATGGGGCAGGGCTATCAGATCAGGAGCCACTGAGACTTAGAATCTCAGTTCAGGCTCAAAGAAGGGTTTATAAGGGTAAAAGAAGCAACTCGCCTATAGGGTTATATACAGGAGGTTTTTTTTTTTTTAATCAAATCCCTATAATAAAATATTACTTTGCTTTTGTTATTCAGATATTTTTTTACTGTTGTACATGTTGTAGTTGTCTACAGGAAAATATGGAAATCATGCTATTAGAAAAAACACGGGACTCACATATCATTAATCTGATCAGAGACTTCCTAGAACTTATGTATTAACAGCAAGTAAGAACTAGCCTTTTTATGGAGCTTGTATTATGAAACAAATCCCCTGGACGACACATTTGACAAGTTTAACCACAAACATATATTTCACAGCCTTTCATGGTCATTATCATAGTCACAAGTTCTATCCATTTGAGGTACAAGTCACTAATGGGAGATAACACCTCTTAATTTGTGTGACTTTCATTCCAGATTTTACATATTTAGGAGTTGGGAAATAGAAATGTTGATTAAATAAATAAGTAAACTAGAGCGAACGGCAAAGTACTGTATTTCGTATGCTTAGCTAATAGACAGTGGGTATATGTATTTTAAAATCATTTATGTACACATGCCAAAAAGCATATTCTGCTGTAGTCTACACACAATGGCAATCCGTGACCCCAGTAGAACCAACGTGGCTTTTCACTCTGACCTCAAAGAAACCACAGAAAAGATGAGAACACCTAAAAGTCAAGTGTTTGGAGGCAAATCAAAACTATATCCACAGTGTAAGCTAAGCAAAAAAATCCTTGGTTCCTATAAATGTTTAATATTGATTCAGCAACACATTATCAATACAGTGGTACAACCCAAGTCAGGATACCAGACAACAAATTTGTAACAGAGCACTAATCTTCTACAACCCCAGAATGGAAGGGCAAAATTTTCATGGCTAAACACCAAGGTCACAAGATCTCCAAAAACGGTAGGATATGTGGGGTGTTTCCTGTATGCAGGGGGCCATACCTACTAAAATGGCACATAGTTGTAAAGTTGTCAGCATACATAGGGCATTTTAAGGGCAGCTTAAGAATATAGGGATGCATAGCCAAAAACCTGTCAAAGTGCCCATGATTCCTTCTTCCACTACCGAAAGGACTTAGGTGCCAGATTTGGATCCCAGGATTTGGATTTCAGCCAGTTCTCCCCACTTCAAAGGAACTAGTTGTTAAAATACCAGTCGTGACTTCCGTTTCCAGCGCTGCTATGGGAAGACAAGGCTGAGTGCTCTCTGTCTCCCACTGCTCTTGTATACCTCCTTGTATCGGCATGGTACTTACTAAAATAGCTTTAGACCCTGCTAGTGGGGGTCCCTGATGGAACGCTATGTTTTGGGAAGCTCGCTAATGGCCACTATGGGTACTCCTTCCAAGATAATGTTGGTGCTTCAACTGGTGACTCCACTACATCTTCTCCACTCCTCATCACAACTTTCCACTGATGCACTAGTGATAGCCCTGCAGATTCCTCAATGTGCCCCTGTGGGCCCATCTTTTCGTCCTGGTGGGATTGACTATTAACGGCTGGTTGTGAAAGTTGCTCGACACATCCTCAGATGTCCAACGCATTTTACAAGCAACTCTCCATTCTCTTGTGCAGCCTTCCAGTATGAACCGACCTAAATAGTTACCAGAGTATCTGCACTGGAGATTGTGTGCAAGTGATAGATTCAGTGGAAGAAGGTATCCAGGGGCTGAGGCAGATTCTAAACAAGATGAACACAGTCTTATAGGGAGAGCAGTCGGCACTACCTCAGTTTCCACCACTTAATGCTTCTGTGGCTGAGGGTAATACAGCAATGAAGATATGATGTGGAGTCCACCACCTTGGTCCATGTGGTGCTCTAATCCCTCAGAAGTACAACCAAATCCACAAACAAACAATAGGATGGCACTCACTTTTCTGCAGAACAGTCCTTGGATGTTGCTTTTATAATCAGTGAATTACTTACTTATTACTTACAAGCGATAGACACCAGGCATACCACTACAGGTGCAGTTACAGCCATTTCAAGCTGATCCAGGCACTTCTTCTGACTACCTTCTTCAGACTGTAAACAAAAGAATGGTAAGACATGGTGGAATAATTATAAAATGGAAAATAGGTTGCTGTGCAATAGTCTGCACACTCTAAGCCTAGTTGAACACGTGCAGGAGCTTCTTCCTGTGAGGGAGAAATGCAGGAGGCATTGGGACTACACCATCTTTGCCACATTGAAAGGGCACACCATGTCGGACCTAAACCCTACCGCCACTGCACCTCGAGGGACACTTCAGTTATACATCCTGGTTACTAATGGTTGTATCTTATGTTGTGTAGCCCCTAGAACTGTGACCTTGGCTTTAAAACAAGACTGGGATTATGGCTCCAGCTGCAACATATAGATGCTGTAGTAACAGGGAAGTGTGAGCTGAAGGTATATGCAGCTGTCATTTCTGGACCCTATTTCTGCCCAAGATTGCAGTTGTAGCTTGAGACAATAAGGGTTGAGTTGAAAGCAGTATATTAGTGCAACTTTAACTTCAGCCAGTGCTAAAGTGTATCTGTCATCAACAAAAACTTTCTATATAACGTAGACAATGCCATTATATGTATATTTGTAATATACATTGGTTAAAACATATCTATATTTTTGTCCCTGCAGCTATTGCCTGTGTGTCTTTATGAGGAGTCCAAATACAGGAAGTGAGGGTGGACAAGCAGGTCTCTGTGCAGTGAGGACAGGCAGGTCTCTGTGCAGTGAGGACAAGCAGGGCTCTGTGCAGTGAGGACAAGCAGGTCTCTGTGCAGTGAGGACAAGCAGGGCTCTCTGCAGTGAGGCTCTATGACATGCTTCGGGCTCACACATGAGAATGATTGACAAGCCAGGAGCCTGCACAGAGCCCTACTTGTCCTATCCTCACTTCCTGTATTTGGACTCCACACAGGCAATAGCTGCAGGGATAGCACTTTTTCATCCATAAATATATAATATTTTTAACCAATGGATATTACAGATATACATATAATTGTATTATCTACATTATATCAAAAGTTTTTGTTGACTACAGGTACACTTTAAGAAAAAGAAGGGGGAGTCCTCCTTCTGTCAGTGTATTACTGTAAGTGGGAAGGTGCACCCTTGCTTATCTCCACTCCGGGTCTAATTTGGTCTTTTATTGACTCCCAAATGTTTAAATTCTATTATGGTTTGTGCACATATGTATTAATTTTATAAATATTTTTTGTACAGCCATAAAATCAAATGTCACAGTTCAAACAGTACATAAGCAAAACACTACTGCAAGAACCATGTTTGAACGTATAAAAGGGCCCAAAAAAGCACAAGACATGGTGTGTGAACCTAACAATAGGCCTTTTTTGGCCACTTCAGGAAAAGATTTCTGTAAGTCAGAATATAAATTTTCACTAACAGGCTGCTACGTTAAAAGATTGTTTTCAGTATTTGGTCATTTTCAGATAGGTATGGGTGTTTTATTTTGTTCCCATATACAACCCATATTGCACAGTGCCGCCACCCCTTCTGATCACAGCTGTCCTCTTTCTTTTTCTTCTCCATCAAGCTCAGACAGCAAAGATGACTTCTTCCAGCCAAAACTCTTTTCTTCAGCATCTGCAGGACAGAAGGACAAACATCTTGGACTCTGCATTTTTCCAGTGCCCTTACCACCTTTACATAATCTCCCCATCTGAAGGAACCCCCAACTGTAACAATGCCCTCTTAGTGTTCCACACAGTAAAAGTTGGTAGGTTAGAAGGTTCCCCTTTAAGTAGATATATCCCCCATAGTAGGCAGGTAGTTCCCCCATATATAGGCATGTCCCACAGTTGTTAGATAGTTCCCTTATTAGGTAGTCTTCCCATAGGCAGGTATGTCCTCAGGTAGGTAGTCTCCCCAATAAGTCAATACCTCCATAGGTAGGTAGATTGATCTCTGCCCTCCAATAGATAAATATGTAGGTAGATAGGAAGCAAGGTAGGTAACTAGCTAGGTGGGTAGCCAAGAAGGTAGGTATGTAAGTAGGTAGCCAGGTAGGTAGCTAAGTAGGTAGGCAACAAGGTAGGTAAATAGGTAGGCAGCCAGGGAGCAAGGTAGGTAAGAGCTATGTAAATAGGTAGGTAGGTACATAGGTAGGTTGGTAGCCAGGTAGCTAGATAGGTAGCTATATAGATAAGTAGAAGAACAAATTTGCTGCAGCACACAGAGTAGTGACATGTGGTTTATTTAATTCCAATTGCTACGTTTCAACCGCACATGCGGCCTTTTTCAAGCACAAGTGAACAGTGACCATAGGGCAAGTTATATGTAGTGTTCAATAAAACATCAATTACATAATTAAGTGTAACAAGTATATAAAAAAACATAAATAACAAGTGTACAAAAGATGCAATACATATAATATCATGTATTGCATATAATTCATATAATTCAGTGGGTACACAATATATAATATAAAAGAGTTGGAGAGGCTCTTGTCTGACTACCCACCAAATAAACCCGGGCTACCTAATTAGACACTTATACCCAAGGTGTCAGATTGTAGTTTGTCTGTAGAAATATATATATTAGGGCTCAGGGTTTGAGACAACTGGACAGGTTGTGTTTAAAGTAATATTTCAATTTATTGATTGTATATAATGTGACAATTGAATATTAGATAAAATGTAAATAGCAGCAACTGCGTCTCACAGGGCCCTTGTGTAGGCGCAGCACCAACTATTAAGAACTATAGCATATGTATAGTACAGTATATAAAATATAAAAATATACTTGTAAAAAATTATAAAAGATATAAAATAAGAATATAGAGACCACCATAAACATATATATAGAGAGGGATCTGGATGGGAGAGTCTTAGTCCATCCTCTATGGTAAATAATCTCCTCTCATAAAAAAGTCCTGCTCATATAGACCGATTCTGGTATTGTGGTAACCAATGGCAACCATAAGGTTAGTAACCCGTAGCAACCGTTCTGATGAGTCCGGCTATTTAAGCACTTCAATGTTTAAGTAGAAGATAAACTTGATATTTGTAGACAATATTCAACATGAACAGCTAGTGTGCAGTCACTGTTAATATGCATGCATATTTGTATGATACTTTGTATCTCACCGCTCCCGGACACTGATGCGCTGGACTTCACGGGGATGCTGCGATCTCCTCCTGATGAGCTGTGTAATCCTGCAGTGTATTAGCACTGAGTAGCTGTCTTGGTAAGCGGCAGCATCACCGGAGACTCGGCAGTCTCCCACAGTGGTGATGTTGGTAGATGGTGGGTTGCGGGTGGTGTTGTCGCAGCGGTTCTGCGGATGCGCACGTACATGTGCCGGAGGCGTCCTCGTGGCAGCGAGGCGCGGATGTCTCCTTCACCGGGTGTCGGGTGATTGACAGTTTATTGTCCGGTATCGGACTGCTATTGACTTAAGCAGGGCAAATACACTGGTGGTCTCAATAGGTATTGAGGGGACGCTGGACGCGTTTCAGAACTCTCTCAGTCCTTTCTTCAGCAGCAAAGAATAAGTGTCACTTATTCTTTGCTGCTGAAGAAAGGACTGAGAGAGTTCTGAAACGCGTCCAGCGTCCCCTCAATACCTATTGAGACCACCAGTATATTTGCCCTGCTTAAGTCAATAGCAGTCCGATACCGGACAATAAACTGTCAATCACCCGACACCCGGTGAAGGAGACATCCGCGCCTCGCTGCCACGAGGACGCCTCCGGCACATGTACGTGCGCATCCGCAGAACCGCTGCGACAACACCACCCGCAACCCACCATCTACCAACATCACCACTGTGGGAGACTGCCGAGTCTCCGGTGATGCTGCCGCTTACCAAGACAGCTACTCAGTGCTAATACACTGCAGGATTACACAGCTCATCAGGAGGAGATCGCAGCATCCCCGTGAAGTCCAGCGCATCAGTGTCCGGGAGCGGTGAGATACAAAGTATCATACAAATATGCATGCATATTAACAGTGACTGCACACTATCTGTTCATGTTGAATATTGTCTACAAATATCAAGTTTATCTTCTACTTAAACATTGAAGTGCTTAAATAGCCGGACTCATCAGAACGGTTGCTACGGGTTACTAACCTTATGGTTGCCATTGGTTACCACAATACCAGAATCGGTCTATATGAGCAGGACTTTTTTATGAGAGGAGATTATTTACCATAGAGGATGGACTAAGACTCTCCCATCCAGATCCCTCTCTATATATATGTTTATGGTGGTCTCTATATTCTTATTTTATATCTTTTATAATTTTTACAAGTATATTTTTATATTTTATATACTGTACTATACATATGCTATAGTTCTTAATAGTTGGTGCTGCGCCTACACAAGGGCCCTGTGAGACGCAGTTGCTGCTATTTACATTTTATCTAATATTCAATTGTCACATTATATACAATCAATAAATTGAAATATTACTTTAAACACAACCTGTCCAGTTGTCTCAAACCCTGAGCCCTAATATATATATTTCTACAGGTACACAATATATGTACCCATAAAGTGCATAACAATATATTAGAATATACATATAAAGTGCATAATACGTTAAATAGTGCACCAGGTGAAAAATAATTAATCTAACAAATGTAGGAAGGAGAGTAGGCGGAATCTCAGTACACTCACCCAATCAGAACGAAGTAAGTATAGATATCCTATAGACATCACCACACGCACATCAGAAGCGGCGTGGTATAATGTATATACAGCGGCATCGCGGCGCAGCGACAGCGCGCGCTTGCCACTGTATCTCCGGGAATAGGGCGGCAGCCAATGGAGTAGCGCCACGTAGGGCCACATGATCAAAGAAGATGACGCCCCATGAAGTCATGTGACTAGAGGGATGTTCACGTGATATACACGGATGCGCCTGCGCACAGCAGAAGAAATGGAACCTAAGTGTCATAGATAAACAGGCGCCATCTTATAAATGGGCAAAAATAAGGGCAAAATAAGATTACTGAAAAATAAAATAAAATAAACATGTGGAGAAATAATGTAAGATATATGTAAAGTAGAAGGGTCAGCGCTTTAAATGTAGACACAGTAAAGCAACAGTCATTCCTGCACATAAGCCCAAAATATCCTGTGGGACTAACACTCCCAGCACACCTCGTCATCTACTTCCATGGCGACAAATGTGTCACCCGTCGGACCCCCCAGGTCAACTTAATGTACCGCAGGACAGTCCAACAGATAAGTAGATATCCAGGCAGGTGGCCAAATAGACAGCCAGGAAGCTAGCCAAGTAGGCAGTCAGCCCCCCCCCCCCCCCCTCAATCAAGATGCGAGGATTAAAAAAAACGTATGCTTAACTTATACACAGCCTGTCCGCGTCCTTCTTCCTCCACAGTGCAGGCACCAAAGAATGATGTAATTGTGCCTGCACTGTGTCAGGGCGGAGGTCATGGTCTCCTCTCAGTGTAGGCTGCAGGTCCTGTGGCTTAAACTAAGAGGCAGCTTTCACCTGTATTTGTGTGTGCGTATACAACTTAAAGATGCACTTGCTTGCTTAGCGATCTAAGTCTAGTGTTCTGGATTCCCCAATAGTGAGCTAATGTAGTGGTGTAACTATGCCTGTGTCAGCCTTCACCCCCAGCCTTCTCTGGCAGTGGCTATAGGTACGCCACTTCTTGGACCTCCTACAGTATATCAAAATATAGCAAAAAGGTTAAAAGAAATTATAAACGGGGACCAGGAAAAAGCAAATATATTAAACAAATTCTTCTCCACTGTATTCACTGAGGAAAATTAAATGCCAGGTTACTGTTCCCCAGGACTGGCGCATGGCAAATCTAATGCAAATGTTTAAAAAAGGGTCAAAAGGTGACCCCGGGAATTATAGGCCTGTTAGTTTGACCTCCGTTGTATGTAAATTGTTTGAGGGTTTTCTAAGAGATGCTATTTTGGAGTATATTGATAAAAATAAATGTATGACCCCATATCAGCATGGCTTTATGAGGGATCGGTCCTGTCAAACTAACCTGATCAGCTTTTATGAGGAGGTGAGCTCCAGACTGGACCAGGGGCAATCGCTGGATGTCGTATATCTGGATTTTTCCAAAGCATTTGATACAGTGCCACATAAAAGGTTGGTGCATGAAATGAAAATGCTTGGACAGGGGGAAAATGTGTGTAAGTGGGTAAGTAACTGGCTCAGTGATAGGAAACAGAGGGTATTTATTAATGGTGCTTATTCTGATTAGGTGACTATTACTAGTGGGGTATCACAGGGGTCCGTCTTGGGTCCTACTCTATTTAATATATTTATTAATGACCTTGGAGAGGGGTTGAATAGTAAAGTAGCAATCTTTGCAGATGATACTAAACTCTGTAAAGCAGTAAACACTATAGAGGACAGTGCACTGTTACAAATGGATCTGGATAGGTTGGAGGTTTGGGCTGGGAAGTGGCAGGTGAGGTTCAAAATTGATAAATGTAAGGTACTGCACTGGGATTATGTATTAAATGGGAGAACACTTGGGACGACTGATGTGGAAAAGGACTTAGGAGTCTTAGTTAACAGTAAATTTAGTTTAGAAAAAAGGCTTAGGGGAGACCTAATAACTATGTATAAATATATCAAGAAGCAGTATAGAGATCTCTCCCATGATCTATTTATACCCAGGACTGTATCTATAACAAGGGGGCATCCTCTACGTTTAGAGGAAATAAGGTTTCTACACCAGGACAGACGGGGGATCTTTACTGTAAGAGCAGTGAGACTGTGGAATTCTCTCCCGGAGGAGGTGGTCATGGTTAACTTGATAAAATAATTGAAAAGGGGTCTGGATGCATTTTTGGAGAATAATAACATCGCTGGTTGTGTATACTAGATCTATAGGGACAGAACGTTGATCCAGGGATTTATTTTGACTGCCATATTCGGAGTTGGGAAGGAATTTTTACCTCTAGTATGAGGGTTTTTTGCCTTCCCCTGGATCAACTCAGTAGGGACTCATTAGGGTTATAAGTTGAACTTGATGGACTCTGGTCTTTTTTTCAACCTTATCAACTATGTTACTATGTATGTTACTATGTAAAAGCATAATTAGGCTATGCTCACATACAATTCTTTGAGCCCCATTTCATCTGTAAAGAGCTGAAAACAGGGACCAAAAGCAAGAAATGTTTTTTGCTTCTTGTCCTACTTTTTCAGCCATTTACAGCTCAAAAAATTGTTAAAAAAAACATTGTGTTAGCATAGCCTTAGTTAAAGCAGTATTAGTTTTAGTGATTTTATTCAACCATGATGTTTTATCTCAAACACCGGGGCTTTTCCCACTTTGCTTGAGAAAAACCCAGTGTGTGGACTTAAAGGGGTACTCTGCTGGAAAAAAATGTTTTTAAACAGATTTGTAAATTATTTCTATTTAAAAATCTTAATCCTTCCAGTACTTATCAGATGCTGTATGCTACAGAGGAATTTCTTTTCTTTTTGAATTTCCTTTCTGCCAGACCACAGTGCTCTCTGCTGACACCTCTGTCCATTTTAGGAACTGTCCAGAGTAGGAGAAAATACCCGCTGCAAACCTATCTTGCTCTGGACAGTTCCTGACATGGACAGAGGGGTCAGCAGAGAGCACCGTGGTCAGATAGAAAGGAAACTCAAAAAGAAAAGAACTTCCTCTATAGTATACAGAAGCTGATAAGTACTGGAAGGATTAGGATTTTTTAATAGAAGTAATTTGCAAATCTGTTTAACTTTCCGGCACCAGTTCATTTAAAAGAAAATGTTTTCCAGTGGAGTGTCCCTTTAAATGTTGCTGCTATTTACATGGATGTATAAAATGACTAAATTCTACTTTATGCTGCTTGGGAGTGCTGAGAAGTTCATGGACTGTTTATGATCAGATTTCTTTCTGCTGGCAGCTCATTTCATTCACTATACACTGTGTTGTTTTCTTCTGTGATTTACACAGTCATGTAGCAACACATATGCATAACTGAATGGCAAATGCATACACTTACATAGAGAAATGTAAAATTTATACAGATTTCCTGTAATATGAATCCATATTTATGCTTTTGTCTTATATGTTGAAAATTGCCTCATAATAGAACATTCATCTGTTGGCTAAACTTAAAGGGGTACTCTGGTGAAAAACAAATGTCTTCAAATCAACTGGTGCAAGATTTGTAAATTACTTCTATATAAAATCATAATCCTTCCAGTTTCTCTCAGCTGCTGTATGCTCCAGATGAAGTTGTGTAGTTCTTTCCAGACTGACCACAGTGCTCTCTGCTGGCTCATCTATCCATGTCAGGAACTGTCCAGAGTTGAAGCTAATCCCCATAGCAAACCCGCTCCTGCTCTGGACTGGAAAGAACTATACAACTTACTCTAGAGCATAGAGCAGTTAATACTCCACCGGAGAACTCTTTAAACTTTCAATTTGGTGGAGTAATGTGCACCAGATAACTCTATACATATACAGAAGTGCTAGCAGACTTCAGTGACGGATCCAGGGGGGGGGGGGGGCAACGGGGCACCCCTGTGTCCCGAAAGATCTTACCAGCGGCATGTCATCTTCAGTGCCCCGACCACCGCTCTTCAAGTCCTGGGACCGGCTGTTATGTCCTATAGGCCAAAGCAGTAGATCATGACCCCTGACCGGAGGAGCGGTGGTCAGAACACTGAAGTGGGGCAGTACTGAGGCAGCCTCAAGCCATACACTGTACATGGCTGAAAGCTGTATGTCTGTGGGGGGAACTATACAGCCGACCTTATGTGGGGGGAACTATACTGACGACCTAATATGGGGGAATCATACTGCTAACCTAATGTGGGGGGAACTATACTGCCAACATAATGTGGGGGGGAACTATACTGCCAACCTAATGTGGGGGTAACTATACTGCCAACCTAATGTGGGGGAACTATACAGCCGACCTTATGTGGGGGGAACTATACTGACTACCTAATGTGGGGGAACTATACTGCCAACTTAATGGGGGGGGAAACTATACTGCCAACCTAATGTGGGGGGAACTATACTGCCAACCTAATGTGGAGGAACTATACTGCCAACCTAATGTGGGAGAACTATACTGCCAACCTAATGTGGGGGGAACTATACTGCCAACCTAATGTGGTGGGAACTATACTGCCAACCTAATGTGGGGGGAACTATACTGCCAACCTAATGTGGGGGAACTATACTGACAACATAATGTGGGGGAACGATGCTGCCAGCCTAATGTGGGGGGAACTATACTGCCAACCTAATGTTGGGGGGGGGCTATAATGCCAACCTAATGTAGGGAAACTATGCTGACAACCTAATGTGGGGAACTATGCTGACAACCTAATGTGGGAAACTATACTTCCAACCTAATTTTTGGGGAACTATGCTGACAACCTAATGTGGGGAACTATGCTGCCAACCTAATGTGGGGGAACTATGCTGACAACCTAACGTGGGGAACTATGCTGCCAACCTAATGTGGGGGAACTATGCTGACAACCTAATGTGGGGGAACTATGCTGACAACCTAATGTGGGGGGAACTATGCTGCTAACCTAGTATGCGGGAACTACAGTATTCGTAAAGATAAATGGGGGTGACTGGTTCTCAAGGTCTTGAGTGTGATGGAAATGTGTTGTATGGTTCTGTCTGTGAATATGTAATGATGATAGTGGTGTTTATGAATAATTCAAGAGGGTGATGATGGGTGTTTCTATAAACTTGAGGGTATGTATATATATATAATGAAGGAGGGTGATAGGTGTTCCTGTATAAACTGGAGAATCTGTATATAATGATCGGTGTATATGGGAGAGAGGGAAAGGTATGGGGGAGAAAAGTATCTTGATAGGTGTTTGTGAATGATTGGAGAGGGGGATGGTAAGTGTTACTGTATAAATTGGAGAATATGCATGTATATAATAAATATTTGTGATGATAGGTGTTACTATATAAACTGCAGTATGTGTGTGTATATATTGATCGGTGTATATGGGAGAGAGAAGTATAGGGGAGAAGGAAATGATTGAAGGAGAAGGGGGATGATGAAAGAGAGATAGAGGAAGGTGAAAATAAAAGAAAAGGCTCTTACTTGGATAGATAAAAGCATAATTTATTTGTAATTTAATAATATAAAACAGGAAAAAACGCTGGGCCCTAGCGCTTATACTTTCCAATGCATATGAAACAGTTAAAATAATTCATAAGTGTAATTCATAACAAGGTCAGTAGATGAAAAGCACTAAATAGTTATACAATGTGCAATAGTAGGTAAATGAACCCGGTGCTGCGACCGCAAGGTATAACAGACCAAGTCAATTGCTCTCGGTACGGCGACCGTAGAGATGTGTGAAATAGTCAAGTAGTCCACGGTGCTGCGACCGTATGCCAGAAGGAAGAAACAAAGTCACAATGTAGCGGTGCTGCGACCGTAGTTGGTAGTACAATTCAATGGGACACAGTGTGTCAATGTTGCGAGGGTGCGTGCTGTCTCTAACAGAGTGAGGGAGCCATGGATTGGCAGTGGGCCAAAAGGAGGAAGCTCCAGCGGTTGCAAGGCTGGGTAGTGGAAAGGGGGAAGAAATATCTTGTGGTACTATGTACCTCTCACCCGGTCACTCCTATGGACTTTGTGATGTCGGTCCTCACTCTGGAAACGAAGCCGCTTGTTTGTGGCTGTCTGCGGTCACTGGTGCTCGGCTTCTCCTCGTGGCGGTGAGCGTGTTGGGCGCGTAATAGAATCCTGGCGCGCTGTGATGATCCTGTGGTTCAGCTGGTGGTGATAGTGCTTGCAATGGTGTCTACTGCCTTAAGACTACTGAGGACGGACCTAGAGGGTCCGAAACGCGTCTAGTCTTAAGGCAGTAGACACCATTGCAAGCACTATCACCACCAGCTGAACCACAGGATCATCACAGCGCGCCAGGATTCTATTACGCGCCCAACACGCTCACCGCCACGAGGAGAAGCCGAGCACCAGTGACCGCAGACAGCCACAAACAAGCGGCTTCGTTTCCAGAGTGAGGACCGACATCACAAAGTTCATAGGAGTGACCGGGTGAGAGGTACATAGTACCACAAGATATTTCTTCCCCCTTTCCACTACCCAGCCTTGCAACCGCTGGAGCTTCCTCCTTTTGGCCCACTGCCAATCCATGGCTCCCTCACTCTGTTAGAGACAGCACGCACCCTCGCAACATTGACACACTGTGTCCCATTGAATTGTACTACCAACTACGGTCGCAGCACCGCTACATTGTGACTTTGTTTCTTCTTTCTGGCATACGGTCGCAGCACCGTGGACTACTTGACTATTTCACACATCTCTACGGTCGCCGTACCGAGAGCAATTGACTTGGTCTGTTATACCTTGCGGTCGCAGCACCGGGTTCATTTACCTACTATTGCACATTGTATAACTATTTAGTGCTTTTCATCTACTGACCTTGTTATGAATTACACTTATGAATTATTTTAACTGTTTCATATGCATTGGAAAGTATAAGCGCTAGGGCCCAGCGTTTTTTCCTGTTTTATATTATTAAATTACAAATAAATTACGCTTTTATCTATACAAGTAAGAGCCTTTTCTTTTATTTTCACCATCCTCTATCTCTCTTTCATCATCCCCCTTCTCCTTCAATCATTTCCTTCTCCCCTATACTTCTCTCTCCCATATACACCGATCAATATATACACACACATACTGCAGTTTATATAGTAACACCTATCATCACAAATATTTATTATATACATGCATATTCTCCAATTTATACAGTAACACTTACCATCCCCCTCTCCAATCATTCACAAACACCTATCAAGATACTTTTCTCCCCCATACCTTTCCCTCTCTCCCATATACACCGATCATTATATACAGATTCTCCAGTTTATACAGGAACACCTATCACCCTCCTTCATTATATATATATACATACCCTCAAGTTTATAGAAACACCCATCATCACCCTCTTGAATTATTCATAAACACCACTATCATCATTACATATTCACAGACAGAACCATACAACACATTTCCATCACACTCAAGACCTTGAGAACCAGTCACCCCCATTTATCTTTACGAATTTTCTGCTTAATCAGGGTATACAGGAGATTATACCCAGACTGAAGTTCTCGGTCACCACACCAGATTGAGTACATCTCACACTTCCTTAATCGGGAACTACAGTATGCTGCTAACCTAGTGTGGGGGAACTATGCTGCCTACCTAGTGTGGGAATTATGCTTCCTACCTAGTGTAAGGGAACTATGCTGCCTACCTAGTGGGGGGGGAGTATGCTGCGTACTTAAAGGGGTACTCCACTGCCCAAGCGTTCGGAACATTTTGTTCCAAACTCTGGTGCGGGCTGCGGGGTTGTGACGTCACAGCCACGGCCCTTGTGACATCACACCGTGCCCCCTCAATGCAAGTCTATGGGAGGGGGCGTGTCGACTACCACCGCACAATACTCTGATAGTGCCCCTCCCAAGACTAGACTCTGGATCCGCCCCTGGCAGACTTAGATAACCAGCACATCAAGACATCAACAGTTTATTAATACCAGACGCAGGTGACTTGAATTCTTAACTTTAGCCCAATCATGTATATATTGAATGTATCTCCTATATATTTTTAATGATTTGGGATAGACACTGAAACATTTTCTCTTTTTCTCTTGTGTTTGTATTTTCTGAATGTAATTTTGTTTTGTATGTTATTATGGGGCTGCCATATCCTCTAAGCTGTTTATGACAGCATTAAGTGATATGCTTTACAGCAGGACCTATGGACACTGACACAATGAACATCTCCAGACTCTATTCTTTATATGGGACAGGTGTAGTTTTAGAGACTTTTCAGTAGCTTTGCGCTTTTTTTTTTTTGCACCTTTTCACAAAAAAGGCGCAGTTCATAAAACCCTTCCATATCATGTGTATTGCCGAAATAATTGGATTACAACTCAAAATCAGCAGAAATGTGTAAACAAAAATGCGCAAAAAAGGCGCTAATAAACCCTACTTGTGCCTTTTTTGCACATTTTCTAGACACAAAAAAAAAGACAATGATAAATGTCGGCCATTAAATCTAATATACAGTAGATAGATGATAGATAGTAAATAGTAAAATTGAAAATTAGAAAAAAACATCATGAAAGTAGGTAATTTTCTTATGACACGTTCTGATTTATTTACACATACAGTATCCTGCGCATATTTGATGCACAGGATTTGAAGCTGCAGATTTTATGGTGCAGAGTTCAATGTAAACTAAATGACTGAACACAGCTTTAAATCTGCAACTTCAACATGTATGGGGTATTGTATGTGCGACTAGACCCTAAAGGGATTATCCAGCAAAAACATTTTTTGTAAATAAAAGTGCCAAAGCTGTGTGATAATACAATTTAAAAAAAAACCATACCTTTCTCACTCCTGTAGCCTTCAGTATCACAACGCACGGTCTGAACTGCGCTTTCCGGAGGTACAGACAATAAGTCACATTGATGCTCAGCCAAATGGCTGGAAATACTTTCAGAATTCAATAGTTTTTTTTAAAAAATCAGATTTTTTCCCTCTTTTGAGCAGTAAAAATATTGTTTTATGGCCCAAAATACAGACAAAAATAGGTTGTGTGAATATAGCTTTAGACTTTTTGAGGTGGCAGAAGGGGAAACAACCATTCTTTTAGGAGCAATATTCTAATGGAAAAATAAAAAAAAAAACAGCTCTGCTGCAAATGTGAAAGAAATAAAAATCTGCAAATTCATAATTGGGAGATATAGTTTTAAGATTTAAAGGGAAACTGACAGCCTGTTCACCCGCACTAAACCGAATTAACCCCTTAAGGACGCAGGACGTAAATGTACGTCCTGGTGAGGTGGTACTTAACGCACCAGGACGTACATTTACGTCCTAAGCATAACCGTGGGCATCGGAGCGATGCCCGTGTCATGCGCGGCTGATCCCGGCTGCTGATCGCAGCCAGGGACCCGCCGGCAATGGCCGATCAATACAGATCCCGGCATCTGCGGCAGTTCGCGATTAAAATGAACGATCGGATCGCCCGCAGCGCTGCTGCGGGGATCCGATCATTCATAACGCCGCACGGAGGTCCCATCTCCTTCCTCCGTGCGGCTCCCGGCGTCTCCTGCTCTGGTCTGTGATCGAGCAGACAATACTAGAAGATCGCCGATAATACTGATCTGTTCTATGTCCTATACATAGAACAGATCAGTATTAGCAATCATGGTATTGCTATGAATAGTCCCCTATGGGGACTATTCAAGTGTAAAAAAAAATGTAAAAAAATGTAAAAGTAAAATTTAAAAAAAAGTGAAAAATCCCCTCCCCCAATAAAAAAGTAAAACGTCCGTTTTTTCCTATTTTACCCCCAAAAGCGTAAAAAACATTTTTATAGACATATTTGGTATCGTCGCGTGCGTAAATGTCCGAACTATTAAAATAAAATGTTAATGATCCCGTACGGTGAACGGCGTGAACGAAAAAAAATTTAAAAAGTCCAAAATTCCTACTTTTTTAATACATTTTATTAAAAAAAAAAAATTATAAAAAATGTATTAAAAGTTTTTTATATGCAAATGTGGTATCAAAAAAAAGTACAGATCATGGCGCAAAAAATGAGCCCCCATACTGCCGCTTATACGGAAAAATAAAAAAGTTATAGGTCATCAAAATAAAGGGATTATAAACGTACTAATTTGGTTAAAAAGTTTGTGATTTTTTTTAAGCGCAACAATAATATAAAAGTATATAATAATGGGTATCATTTTAATCGTATTGACCCTCAGAATAAAGAACACATGTCATTTTTACCAGAAATTGTACGGCGTTAAAACAAAACCTTCCAAAATTAGCAAAATTGCGTTTTTCGTTTTAATTTCCCCACAAAAATTGTGTTTTTTGGTTGCGCCATACATTTTATGATATAATGAGTGATGTCATTACAAAGGACAACTGGTCGCGCAAAAAACAAGCCCTCATACTAGTCTGTGGATGAAAATATAAAAGAGTTATGATTTTTAGAAGGCGAGGAGGAAAAAATGAAAACGTAAAAATTAAATTGTCTGAGTCCTTAAGGCCAAAATGGGCTGAGTCCTTAACCTCTTCAGGACATAGGGCGTATGGATACGCCCTGAATCCCGAGTCCTTAAGGACCGAGGGCGTATCCATACGCCCGTGGGAATTCCGGCCCCCACCGCTAGCCGGTTGGGGACCGGAGCCGGATGCCTGCTGAAATCGTTCAGCAGGCATCCCGGCATATCGCCCAGGGGGGTCATTATGCCCCCCCATGTCGGCGATCGCCGCAGATCGCTGGACAATTCAGTCCAGCGATCTGCGGCGATTCCGGGTCAATCGGGTCTCCGGTGACCCGGTGACCCGGAATTACTGGCTGTTCGGGGCCGTCTCTGACGGCCCCGAACAGCCAGAGCCAGCAGGGGTGAGGTGGCACTGGTGCCACCTCACGATCGCCCTGATTCGTCGGCCGGATTACCGGCCGACCAATCAGGGCGCCTGCTGCGGGTGTCACTCCCGCACCCGCTCCGCCCCTCTTCCGGAGGGCGTGAGCGGGTGCGGGAAGACGACCCCCGGTGCTGGGGACCCCGATCCCCGGCGCCCCTGTTGGGATCGGGGCCCCAGGAGCAGCTGCGGCGGCGAGGGACTGTCCAGCGATGAAGCAACAGCAGGAGGTGAGTTACAGCCTCCTGCTGTTGCTTAGCAACAGCTCCCAGCATGCAAAAAGGGCATGCTGGGAGCTGTAGTTATGCAACAGCAGGAGGCAGACCACCACAACTCCCAGCATTCCCTTATGGGCATGCTGGGACTTATGGTTTTGCAACAGCTGGAGGCACATTCTTTCTATGGAAAAGTGTACCTTCAGCTGTTGTCTAACTACAACTCCCAGCTTGCACAAACAGCTAAAGTGCATGCTGGGAGTTGTAGTGGTGCATCTGCTGGTTGCATAACTACAACTCCCAGCATGCCCGTTGGCTGTCGGTGACTGCTGAGAGTTGTAGTTTTGCAACAGCTGAAGGCACACTGGTTGTGAAACAGAGTTTTTTTTTTTACCTAACTCAGTGTTTCACGACCGGTGTGCCTCCAGCTGTTGCAAACTACAACTCTCAGCAGTCACCGTACACCATGCACCGTACATGCTGGGAGTTGTAGTTTTGCAACAGCTGGAGGCACACTGGTTGTGAAACACTGAGTTAGGTCACAAACTCAGTGATACATAACCAGTGTGCCTACAGTTGTTGCAAAACTGCAACTCTCAGCAGTCACCGACAGCCAACGGGCATGCTGGGAGTTGTAGTTATGCAACAGCTGGATGTCCCCCCCCCCCCCAATGTGAACGTACAGGGTACACTCACATGGGCGGAGGATTACAGTAAGTATCTGGCTGCAAATTTGAGCTGCCGCAAACTTTCTGCTGCAGCTCAAATTGCCAGCGAGAAACTACTGTGAACCCCCGCCCGTGTGACTGTACCCTAAAAACACTACACTACACTACCACAAAAAATAAAATAAAAAGTAAAAAACACTACATATACACATACCCCTACACAGCCCCCCTCCCCTCCCCAATAAAAATGAAAAACGTCTGGTACGCCACTGTTTCCAGAACGGAGCCTCCAGCTGTTGCAAAACAACTCCCAGTATTGTCGGACAGCCGTTGACTGTCCAGGCATGCTGGGAGTTTTGCAACAGCTGGAGGCACCCTGTTTGGGAATCACTGGCGTAGAATACCCCTATGTCCACCCCTATGCAATCCCTAATTTAGGCCTCAAATGCGCATGGCGCTCTCACTTTGGAGCCCTGTCGTATTTCAAGGCAACAGTTTAGGGTCACATATGGGGTATCGCCGTACTCGGGAGAAATTGTGTTACAAATTTTGGGGGGTATTTTCTGCTTTTACCCTTTTTAAAAATGTAAAATTTTGGGGAAAACAAGCATTTTAGGTAAAAAAAAAAAAAATTTTTTACATATGCAAAAGTCGTGAAACACCTGTGGGGTATAAAGGTTCACTTAACCCCTTGTTACGTTCCCCGAGGGGTCTAGTTTCCAAAATGGTATGCCATGTGGGTTTTTTTTGCTATCCTGGCACCATAGGGGCTTCCTAAATGCGGCATGCCCCCAGAGCAAAATTCGCTTTCAAAAAGCCAAATGTGACTCCTTCTCTTCTGAGACCTGTAGTGCGCCAGCAGAGCACTTTTCACCCCCATATGGGGTGTTTTCTGAATCGGGAGAAATTGGGCTTCAAATTTTTAGGGGTATTTTCTGCTATTACCCTTTTTAAAAATAAATTTTTTTTGGGAAAACAAGCATTTTAGGTAAAATTTTTTTTTTTTTTTTACATTTGCAAAAGTCGTGAAACACCTGTGGGGTATTAAGGTTCACTTTATCCCATGTTACATTCCCCGAGGGGTCTAGTTTCCAAAATGGTATGCCATGTGGTTTTTTTTTGCTGTTCTGGCACCATAAGGGCTTCCTAAAGGTAACATGCCCCCCAAAAACCATTTCAGAAAAACGTACTCTCCAAAATCCCCTTGTCGCTCCTTCCCTTCTGAGCCCTCTACTGCGCCCGCCGAACATTTTACATAGACATATGAGGTATGTGCTTACTCGAGAGAAATTGGGCTACAAATACAAGTAAAAATTTTGTCCTTTTACCCCTTGTAAAAATTCAAAAATTGGGTCTACAAGAACATGTGAGTGTAAAAAATGAAGATTGTGAATTTTCTCCTTCACTTTGCTGCTATTCGTGTGAAACACCTAAAGGGTTAAAACACTTACTGAATGTCATTTTGAATACTTTGGGGGGTGTAGTTTTTATAATGGGGTCATTTATGGGGTATTTCTAATATGAAGACCCTTCAAATCCACTTCAAACCTGAACTGGTCCCTGAAAAATACTGAGTTTGAAAATTTTGTGAAAAATCGGAAAATTGCTGCTGAACTTTGAAGCCCTCTGGTGCCTTCCAAAAGTAAAAACACGTCAATTTTATGATGCAAACATAAAGTAGACATATTGTATATGTGAACCAAAAAAAAAATGTATTCGTAATATCCATTTTCCTTACAAGCAGAAAGCTTCAAAGTTAGAAAAATGCTAAATTTTCTAATTTTTCATCAAATTTACGGATTTTTCACCAAGAAAGGATGCAAGTATCGACAAAAATTTACCACTATGTTAAAGTAGAATATGTCACGAAAAAACATTCTCGGAATCAGAATGATAACTAAAAGCATTCCAGAGTTATTAATGATTAAAGTGACAGTGGTCAGATGTGCAAAAAACGCTCCGGTCCTTAAGGCCAAAATGGGCTCCGTCCTGAAGGGGTTAAGGGGTTAAAGGGGTACTCCGGTGAAAAACTTTTTTTTTTTTTTTTTTTAAATCAACTGGTGCCAGAAAGTTAAACAGATTTGTAAATTACTTCTATTAAAAAATCTTAATCCTTCCTGTACATATTAGCTGCTGAATACTACAGCGGAAATTCTTTTCTTTTTGAAACACAGAGCTGTCTGCTGACATCATGAGCACAGTGCTCTCTGCTGACATCTCTGTCAATTTTATGAACTGTCCAGAACCGCATATGTTTGCTATGGGGATTTCCTTTTCCCCTGGACAGTTCTTAAAAATGGACAGAGATGTCAGCAGAGAGCACTGTGCTCGTGATGTCAGTAGACAGCTCTGTGTTTCAAACGGAAAAGAATTTCCACTGTAGTATTCAGCAGCTAATAAGTACAGGAAGGATTAAGATTTTTTTAATAGAAGTAATTTACAAATCTGTTTAACTTTCTGGTACCAATTGATTTAAAAGAAAAAAAAGTTTTTCACCGGAGTACCCCTTTAACGACGCAGGACGTATATTTACGTCCTGCGCCGGCTCCCGCGATATGAAGCGGGATCACGCCGCGATCCCGCATCATATCGCGTCGGTCCCGGCGCTCATCAACGTCCGGGACCCGCGGCTAATACCACACATCGCCGACAAAGTTGACCGCCGCTTCTAAAGCGAAACTGAAAGTGACCCGGCTGCTCAGTCGGGCTGTTCGGGATCACCGCGGTGAAATCGCGGCGTCCCGAACAGCTGACCGGACACCGGGAGGGCCCTTACCTGCCTCCTCGGTGTCCGATCGGCGAATGACTGCTCCGTGCCTGAAATCCAGGCAGGAGCAGTCAAGCGCCGATAACACTGATCACAGGCGTGTTAATACACGCCTGTGATATGTGTAAAAGATCAGTGTGTGCAGTGTTATAGGTCCCTATGGGACCTATAACACTGCAAAAAAAATGTAAAAAAAAAAGTGTTAATAAAGGTCATTTAACCCCTTCCCTAATAAAAGTTTGAATCACCCCCCTTTTCCCATAAAAAAAATAAAACAGTGTAAAAAAAATAAATAAATAAACATATGTGGTATCGCCTCGTGCGTAAATGTCCAAACTATAAAAATATATCATTAGTTAAACCGCACGGTCAATGGCGTGCGCGCTAAAAAATTCCAAAGTCCAAAAAAGCGTATTTTGGTCACTTTTTATACCATTAAAAAATGAATAAAAAGTGATGAAAAAGTCCGATCAAAACAAAAATCATACCAATAAAAACTTCAGATCACGGCGCAAAAAATTAATCCTCATACCGCCCTGTACGTGGAAAAATAAAAAAGTTATAGGGGTCAGAAGATGACATTTTTAAACATATAAATTTTCCTGCATGTAGTTATGATTTTTTCCAGAAGTGCGACAAAATCAAACCTATATAAGTAGGGTATCATTTTAACCGTATGGACCTACAGAATAATTATAAGGTGTAATTTTTACCGAAATATGCACTGCGTAGAAACGTAAGCCCCCAAAAGTTACAAAATGGCGTTTTTTCTTCGATTTTGTCGCACAATGATTTTTTTTTCATTTCGCCGTGCATTTTTGGGTAAAATGACTAATTTCACTGCAAAGTAGAATTGGCGACGCAAAAAATAAGCCATAATATGGATTTTTAGGTGGAAAATTAAAAGGGTTATGATTTTTAAAAGGTAAGGAGGAAAAAACGAAAGTACAAAAACTGAAAAACCCTGAGTCCTTAAGGAGTTAACTGCACAGCTTTAACAACATTGGTCACTTACTTTAATTGGTTGTGTAGTTGCTGAGTTATGCCCATTTTAATCCATTGTTATTATGCTGCTGTACACAATGTAGGCAGAGAGCCGGCTGGCCAAGCTCCCCTGCCTCCTCAATATTTACCGACCAGCCATCCCAGAGATGAATAAGCAAATGTCTTCACTCTCACGACAACAGGACATGAGAGCCTGCCGGGGGTGAGCTCTCTGCTCTTTGAGAAAAGCACAGCCGCCGCTGCTTATCTACACCCGAAAGGCTTGCTCTCACATCCTACTGACATAAGAGTGAAGACATTTCTATATTCATCATGGGGCGTGCTGGACGTTTAATATTTAGGAGGCAGGGGAGCTCGATGAGCTGGCTCCCAGCCTCCATGCACTGCAATAGACTAAAAAAAATCGACATAACTCAGCAACTATGCAACCAATTAAAGTAAGAGACCAATTTTCTAAATGTTGTTCAACCGCACTATAATCCGGTATATTGGGTTTATTGCAGGTGAACAACCCATCAATTTCCCTTTAAATTAAATTATACACATGATCTACCTATTGCTCATATTGTAACTCAATGACATTTCTTTTTACATTAGAGGTCTTTGATGTACTCAGTATAAAGAAAATCAAAGCATGCCCATTCCTACAAAGCAGTTACTTGTTATTCAGAGGCAGAGAGAGAGAAAAAAACAGGTTTATGATATAGCAGAATGCAATGTGATGAGCAAGTGGCGGACAGTTTCTTTACTCCCTTGAGAAAACTGGAAAAGATTGATGTCTTTTGTTCCAGTGTTTTGTGCTGCTGATTGATCACTGTGGATCAACTAGAGAAATCATTGAATAAACTTCATAATGATGCATAATATAAGGTACTAAGAGGCAGCAAATCCCCGGCAGACAGTGACATGTCATTTGGAATTAACAATATAGAGTAAATAAAGCATAGGATAAAATAAAATGTGAGGGGTTTTAGGTTGCAAATGTAAAAATGACCATCCTATCTTATTACATTATTATTATTCATTAGTATTTTATTTTTCACCTTTACTTTGCAGTGAAGTGGAAACTATTATCAGTTGCTTTTGATGTCATATTTAGGGTCTATTCACATTGCAGAATTTCCGCTGGTGGAATTCCACCTGAAATGAAAGCCCTTACACTTCTATAGGTTTCCGCACTTCCGCACTCCTTTTGACGGAAGTGCAGAATCCCATAGAAGTGTATGGGCTTTCATTTCAGGCGAAATTCTGCCGTGTAACTAGACCCTAACTCATTGTCCTGAATCACTTCGGATGTGTTCACACGTTGCAGGTAATTATGTTTATCGTGGTAAAATGCACCATTTTTTAACACAATTGTGGCCATTAGAGGCATAAACGCCTGTGGTAATGAGTTACAGTACCGCTAATTGTGTGAACAGATAAACCAAAAGAAAGCACTAATGGAGTCACTTGAATGACTATATAAAAACAGAATTTTTATTAATATGCATTAAAAACATAACATCTTTATAAAAAGAAGGAATAGAGTCAATATAACGGTGACATCACTGGAACCACTGCATCACAAATTGGTCATATTATATGGGTAATAAATACAATGGGGGAGATTTATCATTGCTTTTAGAGCATTTTTTTTTGTCTATGTTTTGGCGCAGTTTAGGCGCAAGCAGCATATTTTGAGACTTTTATGCGCCTTTTGATATAGACAGTTTTACTCTTTTTCCCTACCCCTAGAACTTTTGCTTTTTGACCATGCACTGGTCACGTATTTATCATTTGCGACTTTTGTCAAAAGTCGCTATTTTGTGCGCAAAGGTACTTATTTAGACGCAAAGCTACACCACCTACCAGTGGGCGTGAAAATAACTTCTACCTTCCGGAATTCAACCTTTAACCTCTTGTGGACGACAGCGTCCCACTCCTCTTCTATGACATAGCTGGGTGGTCCTGGCGGCTATCTGCCACCAGGACCCATCTCTAATGCCAGACATCACTGATCATGGTGATGCCTGGCTTTAACCCCTTAGACACCGCAATCAAATTTAATTGTAGCATCTAAAATGCAAGTAAAAATGTCCCGGCAGCTCTGTGAAAGTAAAAACACCTAACCTGCCAAATTCAGGACCCGGGAAAGTGTCTACTTCCCTCCCTCACAAGTGTCTAGAAAAAGGGTATGTGGTAGAGCTTTTCCCACCACAGCAGAGCTGCGCAAAATCCATCATCCTGCTGCACCTTCTTGATAAATAAGATGCACGCAAGTCAAACCCACCACCCAAATAAACATGGGAAAATAGCTCTACCGTAGACATTCTTTGATAAATCTGGACCAATATGCTTATGTGAAATAAACCCCAGGCAGCACACAGCACAACAATAAAAGTTAAGTAACAGTACCGTTCCCTGCATCTTTTTTACTTTTTGTGTTCAAGTGGGTATTGTATATGCCTCATGATAAGCACTTTTGGATTTCATGTGATTTCTATTGCAGGCACTTTATGCACATAGCACTTTATTTTGGAGCACTTATTTGCTAAATACTGTTACTTAAAGGAAATCTGTCATCAGAATCACCCGCACTAAACCTGTTACACGGGCTTGTAGTGCGGGTGATCCTGATTAAAACGCTTCTTACCTGGTTAAAAATGGTTCAGCGGTTCTTCAGATATCTATATTTTTAGTTTTCTGTTATTCCCTGGCTTGGGACTCAGTGGGAGGTCTTATCATCTCGGATTCGGCCACACGTCTTTCTAGCTGGGCGGAGCTGCCGCCCGGCTCATGAATATTCATGAAGTTATCCTTGTGGTCTAACTCCTTTTTCTAGGTCTAGTGCATGAGGATAAGGTCATGAATGTTTTCACACTTTTTTGTTATGTATATAATTCCACATGTGTTAATTTATAGTTTTGAAGAAGCCCATACGCGAAACGTGCGTTGGGGTGTTGGTGCTTGGTGTTCCTGGCCTTTGGGTATATGACAGGTAGTCTCTTTAGGTCTTACTTATCTTGGGTCCCTATTCATGTCTGTTATACTGCATTGCTGCTCCCTATGTTATACTGATGTATGTTAGATGTTATATCTATATTGTACTATATTATGAGTTTGCAGCCGTGCCAGTTTTATATTGTATATGCTCTCGACTGAATACCTACATCGCCCATACCAGGTTCACTGGCACTTGTTGTCTCCTGCCTAAGGTCGTCCTCTGCCTTTTAATTATTTTTAATTGTTTGTTTTATATTGTCTAATAAAGATTGTCATACTTTTCGAAATAATATTAGTATTGTGGGTCTCTTTGTTTTTGGCTATATATTGGTACCCCCGGGACCTACATACGGCGCTTAATGTTTGCCGTGTTGTTGTTTGGCTAAATTGAGTTGTAGTTTTGCAACATCTGGAGGTCCGCATGTTGAAGACCACTGATGAAGGGATTGACAGGGGGTGATGATGAAGGGGGGGGGATGATGACGAAGGCCGCAGTGGTTTTCAACCTGCGGACCTACAGAGGTTTCAAAACTACAACTCCCAGCATGCTTGGACAGCCGATGGCTATCCGGGCATGCTGGGAGTTGTAGTTTTGCAACTTCTGGAGGTCTGCAGGTTGAAGACCACTGATGAAGGGATTGACAGGCGGTGATGATGAAGGGGGGGGGATGATGAAGAGGGTCTGGATGATTACATGGGGGGATGATGTATTTCCCACCCTAGGCTTATAGTCGAGTCAATAACTTTTCCTGGGTTTTTGGGGTAAAATTAGGGGCCTCGGCTTATATTCGGGTCGGCTTATACTCGACTATATACGGTATGTAATGTACACATATATTTCAATAAATACAATTTTAATCAGCCATGCAATGAATTTTACCTACAGTATTCTACAAATATTTTCATATGCTTATTGCTTTTTCTTGTATCTTGATTAAATACATTTTGGATTATGTAATTGTAGAATGGCATAGCCATAATTTAACCTTTGTATAGTGAGTGTAAAGGTTGCTATGGGCAACGGTGCACATTATTAAGCTGGACATGTTTTCATGAATCTACTCCTATGTCCCTATGTTTTTGGAGCTAGTTCATTGCATAGCAGTGTGTATACACTTTTTGAAAAAAAGGGCTCCTTTAACCCCTTAAGGACCCAGGACATACTAGAACGTCCTGGCACCCTGGGCTTTAACCCCTTAACGACGCAGGACGTATATTTACGTCCTGCGCCGGCTCCCGCGATATGAAGCGGGATCGCGCCGCGATCCTGCATCATATCGCTTCGGTCCCGGCGCTCATCAACGGCCGAGACCCGCAGCTAATACCACACATCGCCGATCGCGGCGATGTGCGGTATTAACCCTTTAGAAGCGACGGTCAAAGCTGACCGCCGCTTCTAAAGTGAAACTGAAAGTATCCCGGCTGCTCAGTCGGGCTGTTCGGGACCGCCGCGGTGAACTTGCGGCGTCCCGAACAGCTGATCGGACACCGGGAGGGCCCTTACCTGCCTCCTCGGTGTCCGATCGACAAATGACTGCTCCGTTCCTGAGATCCAGGCAGGAGCAGTCAAGCGCCGATAATGCTGATCACAGGCATGTTAATACACGCCAGTGATCAGCATAGGAGATCAGTGTGTGCAGTGTTATAGGTCCCTATGGGACCTATAACACTGCAAAAAAAATGTACAAAAAAAGTGTTAATAAAGGTCATTTAACCCCTTCCCTAATAAAAGTTTGAATTCCCCTTTTCCCATTAAAAAAAAAAACAGTGTAAAAAAAAAAAAAAAAAAAAACATATGTGGTATCGCCGCGTGTGTAAATGTCCGAACTATAAAAATATATCATTAATTAAACCGCACGGTCAATGGCGTACGCGCAAAAAAATTCCAAGTTCCTAAAAAGCGTATTTTGGTCACTTTTTATACCATTAAAAAAATGAATAAAAAGTGATCAAAAAGTCCGATCAAAACAAAAATCATACCGATAAAAACTTCAGATCACGGCGCAAAAAATGAGTCCTCATACCGCCCTGTACGTGGAAAAATAAAAAGTTATAGGAATCAGAAGATGACATTTTTAAACGTATAAATTTTCCTGCATGTAGTTATGATTTTTTCCAGAAGTGCGACAAAATCAAACCTATATAGGTAGGGTATCATTTTAACCGTATGGACCTACAGAATAATGATAAGGTGTAATTTTTACCGAAATATGCACTGCGTAGAAACGCAAGCCCCCAAAAGTTACAAAATGGCGTTTTTTTTCCGATTTTGTCGCACAATGATTTTTTTTTCAGTTTCGCCGTGCATTTTTGGGTAAAATGACTAATGTCACTGCAAAGTAGAATTGGCTACGCAAAAAATAAGCCATAATATGGATTTTTAGGTGGAAAATTGAAAGGGTTATGATTTTTAAAAGGTAAGGAGGAAAAAACGAAAGTGCAAAAGCGAAAAAACCCTGAGTCCTTAAGGGGTTAAGGACCCAGGACGTACTAGTACGTCCTGGTGTTTCTCCGGTCTCTGCCGCGTCCCGGGCAGATATCGGAACCGGATGCCTGCTGAAATGCTTCAGCAGGCATCCAGGGCAAACGCCGAGGAGGGCCCCGTAGGAAATCGCCCTTGCGATCTGCGGCGATACCGGGCTGATCGGGTCTCTGGGACCCGACCGCCTGGTAATTTTGCATGATCCCGCTTGTCACAGCCAGCCAGGACCATGCTAAAGTATAGGAGCGAGGTGGCAAGCCTGCCACCTCCTCCTATTCCCTGCGATCCATCGGTTAGTTAACCGACCAATCGCAGGGGGGGGGGGCGGTTACTTCCTCCCGCCCTGCCTGGCCCCTTGAAGTCCGGAGAGGACGGGAGGAAGACCGGAGAACGCGGCGGGGGATGGGGGAGTGCTGGGGACCGGCCCCGGTGCTTACCTCGTCCCTAAAGACCCGGATCGCCGGCAATGAAGGCGGCGGCGGCGACAGGTGAGTGGATCTTCAGCCGCGGTCGGGACCTTTGCAGCAATGCACGTCGCCGTAAAGTGACATGCATTGCTGTAATGGGACCCTGTAAACTACAACTCCCAGCATGCCCAGACAGCCCTTGGCGTCTGGGCATGCTGGGAGTTGCAGTTTTGTAACATCTGGAGGTCCACAGTTTGGAGACCACTGTGCCCTTCCAGATGTTGCAAAACTGCACATCCTCAGCATGCCCTTACTGTCCAGGCATGCTGGGAGTTGTAGTTCTGTAACATCTGGCCCTTCAGATGTTGAAGAACTACAACTCCCAGCATGCCTTGACAATTTTGGCATACTGGGAGTTGTAGTTTTGCAACATCTGGAGGGCTACAGCTTGGACACCACTACACAGTGGTCCCCAAACTGTTCTCCTCCAGCTGTTGCATAACCACTACTCCCAATATGCCCTTCGGCTGCCTGGGCATGCTGGGAGTTGGGAAACATTGGAGGCACACAACTGGAGGCACACTGGTTGGGAAACATTGTCTGTTTCCTAACTCAGTGTTTCCCAACCCGTGTGCCTCCAGCTGTTGCGAAACTATAACTACCAGCATGCACTGATAGACTGTGCATGCTGGGAGTTGTAGTTTTGCAACAGCTGGAGGTTTCCCCAACCCCCCTGTGAATGTACAGGGTACATTCACATGGGCAGGGGGCTTACAGTGAGTATCAGGCTGCAAGTTTGCGATGCAGCAAATTTTGCGCGGCAGCTCAAACTCGCAGCGGGAAACTCGCTGTAATCCCCTGCCCGTGTGACTGTACCCTAAAAACACTACACTACACTACACTAACATAAAATAAAATAAGTAAAAAACACTACATACCCCTACACAGCCCCCACCCCAACAAAAATTAAAAACGTCTGGTACGCCACTGTTTCCAAAATGGAGCCTCCAGCTGTTGCAAAACAACAACTCCCAGTATTGCCGGACAGCCGTTGACTGTCCAAGCATGCTGGGAGTTTTGCAACAGCTGGAGGCACCCTGTTTGGGAATCGCTGGCGTAGAATACCCCTATGTCCACCCCTATGCAAATTCCTAATTCAGGCCTGAAATGCGCATGGCACTCTCATAATTCGGAGCCCTGTCGTATTTCAAGGAAACAGTTTAGGGACACATATGGGGTATCGCCGTACTCGGGAGAAATTGCCTAACAAATTTTGGGGGGCTTTTTCTCCTTTCACCCCTTATGAAAAGGGGAAGTTGGGGTCTACACCAGCATGTTAGTGTAAAAAAAAAAAATGTTTACACTAACATGCTGGTGTTGCCATATACTTTTCATTTTAACAAGAGGTAAAAGGGAAAAAAGCCCCCCAAAATTTGTAATGCAGTTTCTCCTGACTACGGAGATACCCCATATGTGGGCGCAAAGTGCTCTGGGGGCGCACAACAAGGCCCAGAAGGGAGAGTGCACCATGTACATTTGAGGTGATTTGCACAGGGGTGGCTGATTGTTACAGCGGTTTTGACAAACGCAAAAAAAAAAAAAAACCACATGTGACCCCATTTCGGAAACTACACCCCTCAGGGAATGTAATGAGGGGTGCGGTGAGAATTTACACCCCACTGGTGTCTGACAGATCTTTGGAACACTGGGCTGTGCAAATAAAAAATGTTGTACAGGCCACTGTTCCAAAGATATGACAGACACCAGTGGGGGTAAATGCTCACTGTACCCCTTGTTACGTTCCTCAAGGGGTCTAGTTTCCAAAATGGTATGCCATGTGGAGGTTATTTTGCTGTTCTGGCACCATAGGGGCTCCCTAAATGCGACAGAGCAAAATTTGCTCTCAAAAGGCCAAATATGACTCCTTCTCTTCTGAGCATTGTAGTTTGCCTGTAGTGCACTTCAGGTCAACTTATGGGGTACCTCCATACTCAGAAGAGATGGGGTTAAAAATGTTGGGGGTATTTTCTGCTATTAACCCTTGCAAAAATTTGAAATTTGGGGGGAAACACACATTTTAGTGAAAAATTATTATTTTTTTTTTTTACATATGCAAAAGTCGTGAAACACCTGTGGGGTATTAAGGCTCACTTAATTCCTTGTTACGTTCCTCAAGGGGTCTAGTTTTCAAAATGGTATGGCATGTGGGTTTTTTTTTTTTGCTGTTCTGGCACCATAGGGGCTTCCTAAATGCAACATACCCCCCAAAAACCATTTCTGAAAAATGTACTCTCCAAAATCCCCTTGTCGCTCCTTCGCTTCTGAGCCCTCTACTGCGCCCGCCGAACACTTTACATAGACATATGAGGTATGTCCTTACTCGAGCGAAATAGGGCTACAAATACAAGTATACATGTTCTCCTTTTACCCCTTGTAAAAATTCAAAAATTGGGTCTACAAGAAAATGCGAGTGTAAAAAATGAAGATTGTGAATTTTCTCCTTCACTTTGCTGCTATTCCTGTGAAACACCTAAAGGGTTAAAACACTGACTGAGTGTCATTTTGAATACTTTGGGGGGTGCAGTTTTTATAATGGGGTCTCTTGTGGGGTATTTCTAAAATGAAGACCCTTCAAATCCACTTCAAACCTGAACTGGTCCCTGTAAAATAGTGAGTTTGAAAATTTTGTGAAAAATTGGAAAATTGCTGCTTAACTTTGAAGCCCTCTGGTGTCTTCCAAAAGTAAAAACTCATCAATGTTATGATGCAAACATAAAGTAGACATATTGTATATGTGAATAAAATAAAAAAAAATATTTGGAATATCCATTTTCCTTACAAACAGAGAGCTTCAAAGTTAGAAAAATGCTAAATTTTCAAATGCTTCATCAAATTTTGGGATTTTTCACCAAGAAAGGATGCAAGTTACCACAAAATTTTACCACTATGTTAAAGTAGAATATGTCACGAAAAAACAGTCTCAGAATCAGAATGATAACTAAAAGCATTCCAGAGTTATTAATGTTTAAAGTGACAGTGGTCAGATGTTCAAAAAATGTCCGGGTCCTAAGGTATAAAATGGCTGGGTCCTTAACCCCTTAAGGACTGGGGGTTTTTCCGTTTTTGCATTTTCGTTTTTTGCTCCTTGCCTTTAAAAAATCATAACTCTTTCAAATTTGCACCTAAAAATCCATATGATGGCTTATTTTTTGCGCCACCAATTCTACTTTGTAATGCCATCAGTCATTTTGCCCAAAAATCTATGGTGAAGCGGGAAAAAAAATCATTGTGCGACAAAATTGAAAAAAAAACGCTGTTTTGTAATTTTTGGGGGCTTCCGTTTCTAGGTAGTACATTTTTCGGTAAAAATGACACCTGATATTTATTCTGTAGGTCCATACGATTAAAATGATACCCTGCTTATATAGGTTTGATTTTGTCGGACTTCTGGAAAAAATCATAACTACATGCAGTAAAATTAATACGTTTAAAATTGTCATCTTCTGACCCCTATAACTTTTTATTTTTCCGTGTATGGGGCGGTTTGAGGGCTCATTTTTTGCGCCGTGATCTGAAGTTTTCAACGGTACCATTTTTGCATTGATAGGACTTATTGATCGCTTTTTATTCATTTTTAAATGATATAAAAAGTGACCAAAAATGCACTATTTTGGACTTTGGAATTTTTTTGCGCGCACGCCATTGACCGAGCGGTTTAATTAATGATATATTTTTATAAATCGGACATTTCCGCATGCGGTGATACCATATATGTTTATTTTTATTTTTATTTACACTGTGTTTTTATTTTTATTGGAAAAGGGGGGTGATTCAAACTTTTAATAGGGGAGGAGTTAAATGATCTTTATTCACTTTTTTTTTCAATTTTTTTTTTGCAGTGTTATAGGTCCCATAGGGACCTATAACACTGCACACACTGATCTTCTATGTTGATCACTGGTTTCTCATAAGAAACCAGTGATCCACGATTCTGCCGCATGACTGCTCATGCCTGGATCTCAGGCACTGAGCAGTCATTCGGCGATCGGACAGCGAGGAGGCATGAAGGGGCCCTCCCGCTGTCCTGTCAGCTGTTCGGGATGCCGTGATTAGCCGCGGCTATCCCGAACAGCCAGACTGAGCTAGCCGGGAACTTTCACTTTTAGCCGCGCGGCTCAGCTCTGAGCGCGCGGCTACAGGGTTAATAGCGCGCTATTAGAGGCGGGTCCCGGCTTCACTATGACGCCGGGCCCGCCGTGATATGACGCGGGGTTACTGTGTAACCCCGCGTTATATCAGAAGAGCAGGACCAAGGACGTACCGGTACGTCCTTGGTCCTTAAGGGGTTAATGCAATTGTTTTGAAGTGCAAACTCGTATAAATAATTCAAAAGTATAAATGTACACCTTCCTGGACAGTGTATGTTTTTTTTTTCTTTTTTTAATAAAGCCAAATATGTATTGAACCTGTCCTATGAATTTATTTTGTGTATTTGTGTGTGTGAATGATATTTTTCAATCATTTTTTCCCCACATAGATTGATAAAGATATCATCTCCACATAGCATTTTCTCAGCCTGTCTTTCTGGGGTATGTATTGTATTACTATGTTTTGACATTTAAGTGGATTGTTGAATGTTTAAAGGAGATGTCCGGTGCTCACTTGTCTTATTTTATCCGTTCCGGGCTGAAAAATAAAAGAAAACAAATTTTCTCTTACCTGCCTAGGCTCCCCCGGTGCTTCAGTACAGGTGTTCGGTCCCTGGGCTGTATTCTTCTTACTTCCTGTTAGCCCGGCACGTCACACGGAGCTTCAACCTATCACCGGCCGCAAGCGATGTCCCGCCTCGGCCAGTGATAGGCTGAAGCTCCGTGTGGCGTGCCGGGCTAACAGGAAGTAAGAAGAATACAGCCCGGGGACCGAACGCCTGTACCGGAGCACCGGGGGAGCCTAGGCAGGTAAGAGAAAGCTTATTTTCTTTTTTTTTTTGCAGCCCGGAATGGATACAATAAGAAAAGTGAGCACAGGACATCTCCTTTAAGATGGCCTACCATTTATAATTCTTTTTTCGATTTTTCCAAAAAACACTTTAGACACCAAGCCCAGAACAAGTGCTGGATAGCCCACCACAATCTGTAAGTTTTTCATTTATATTGCAGATCAACTTCTTTTTTAAATCCATTATTATTCAAATTGATTTTATAATTCTTCTTATTCTTAAACAGCCTACATTGCGGATGTCACCTATGATTGATGAGCCGGAGGAGCCTTCAATGGAACCATCTCCTAGTCAGGTATATATTGAAAGCCATTTTTTAAATCAATTTCTGATGGAACAGTATGGCTAAAAAAATATCCAGTGATGTTTTATTTATTATATCCATGTCTCGTAGTATATGATTGTGTATTGTGTATTTATTGTATTTAATAGGCCACAACACAAAGTCATGTACCGTCCCAAACCATACACGCAAGGAAAAGGTCAATGAAAGATGATGCACCCTCCAAAGCTACAAAAAAGGTAAAACAGGAGTAGTTTTCCAAAATATTAAGATATTGTCCCACTTCACCTTACCTTTTTAAATCCAGAGACCATTACACTTGAGCACAATGGTTGTGAGAAGATGCTTGACTTTGGCCCTATCTTTAATTGATATACTAATTTTAATTTTATTTGTTTTTTATTTTGCAGTCTTCCAAAAAACAAAGATATTCAGGTTTTAGTATTGACCCAACAGACTTCAGTAGCGAAGCTGTTATGGAACTAGTCCAAGAGCCGCCATCCCTATGGGATAAAGAACACCCGAAACATTCGGATAATGTATACAATAGAAAAAAATGGGATCAGGTATACATTGGCCTTTTTCCAGATTTCTTGAAGTATGGATGCAAGCTCCAGGAGGCAATCAGTTTATAGTATAGTCTTAAGGCAAACATATGATTATGAATTTTTTTATTCTTAGTGGAGTTGGTACAAAAGCGTTGACGTTCCGTACGCGACAGCTATTTCAAACATCTACGGGACACCAACCTTCCTAGTGGCTCTGGGGCAAAGAAAACGGCATACAAGCATGCAGGGAGATTGTCATTTTTTTGCACAAAGTTCAGGAATTGAGGATGTAAGTTCACATTAAATGTTAAAATAACATAAATGTATTAAACAAAGCTATTCATTGCTCTTTATTTTATTCAGTCACATGAAGATTCATAATTTTTTTTAAATGTATATCCTTTTACAAAATAATGGAATATTGCTTTTTTGTACTGGTGTTTAGTAACACTAAGAATTTTTATAAAACAAAAATACATTTGATGCCCTGTTAACAATTCAAACAATATAATTGGTTGAAGAAGAGCACTTGCAAGCCATCCTGTACACTTTGCAATAAACACATATGCATAATTTACTCCCTAGCTTTATTTTTTCAGTAACATTCATCTGCATAGCTCTAATGATCTTGAAAGTTTCAAAATCACTAGCCCAATAGTAAAAAGTGTGAAGATAAACTAAGCAACATTTTTGACATATGTAATGTGCTTGTGTGTATATAGATAGATAGATAGATAGATAGATAGATAATTATTTACATTTTTTTTAAATATATTTTCTCTCTATTTTGCTTTTAGAACTACTTCAAATACTGCTTTACAACAACCAACAACCGATGTGGAAGAAGTGGAGATTGAAAGGCCACAGGAAGAGAGTGCATCACAGCCCCAAGGAAATGTCACAAGTGGGCTGCTTTTAAATTATCCCAACGCCATATTTCTCATAAAAATCGTGACTCACAGAAGGAAAATCTAATTATAGAGGCCATTCAAAAGTTGGAGGATCTATGTGCCTCAAAATTCCTCCATATTGATGTGTGTCTGCTACGTCTGAAGGGATTAGTCACTGGCCCTGGCCCCAGTCCAAATCGGAACTTTCTAATGACACTTCTTCCATCTTTGGATAGAATGTCTGAGGAGCAGCTATCAAATTATAAATCCAGATTGATTAAAATGACCCATTTTTCTTAACCCCCCTCAAGCTCCTTTATATCCTTCATCATCACCCTCAGTACAACAATACCAAAGACCCAGACAGTTCCCTACACCTTTCTCTCAAATGCGTTATGAAGAGACTTTCGAGGTAGAGGAAGGTCAGGTATAGAGGAAGATGTGATGTTAATGTTTTGTATTTATCTTATTACTGTGTTTTCTACCATGTTTTCCTAAGGTTTAAAAAAAAAACATACGAGATGTTGTTTTATATCATTTTTACTTTTGTTAAGTACATTTATTTACTCAAACATAAAACTTTCATCGTATTCTTTTGACAAGTATATTAGGGGGGAAATTGTTGATAGATGTGTCATCATGTAGAATTCATCTGAAAAGGAAAAGAACATTTTATTTATTATAATTTTTTTTATAACTGTACACAACACATACAACCTCCAAAAGGAAGTCTTATTACCTATACAGCATCTTTCCATGGGACAGCACCAAGAGGAGAATTGAAATAGGTAGCAAATTGGTCTCTTATTTGTATCATTGACACTGCTGACCGAAGAGGGATAGCATCCAGTCCATCAATGGTGACTCTTCTACTTCATCCATGTTTGGCACAGCTCCGGGCTCAGTGTTGAGGATGAAATTGTGGAGTACTACACATGCCAGTACCACATGGTCAACATTATCAGGCTTTAATTGTATGGTTGTTGTGAGAACCCTCCACTTGGATAAAATCCCGAAGGTGCACTCAATGTATCTTCGGGCACGTCGTGTGTTAAATATCCTGCATTCAGGTGTCAACCTTCTATGGCTTCATCAGATTTCTGCACATCTGAAAAGCCTCATCTGCGACTATGACATGTTGGATAGCAGGTCCTTCTGTACCGGGTAGTGGTTTGGCCTCTGGTATTTGTAAAGCTCCACTGTATAACGCCTTTCCAAAATTTGAGTCCTTATTATGTCTATAGGCTCCGATATCCACAGCCAAAAATTTGTATGAAGAGTCACATATAGCCATTAATATAATGGAAAATAATTGTAGTAGATAGACCCACTGCCAGATGGTTTCCTGATGTGAACATGCTTCCCATCCAGGGCCCCAACACAAATAGGGAAGTTGGCATTAACCCTAAAACCATCAGCAGCGGCAAGCCAAATATTTAGAGTTGGCTGTGGAAGGTGCAGAGGCTGTAAATTCTTCCATAATGCATCACATGTTTCGCCAACTATAAGACTCTCCACTTGCCAGAAATCTATTAAAAAAAAAAAAGAGAGAGACTTTTTAAATTAATAGCACAATGAAGAAAAAATGCAAGTAATTAAACACAAGCATATTTGTAGGAAGGATAGCATCACTAGATGTCAATTTGAAGAGATAGTTTGGTCTCTGGGTGGATTTGAACTACCAACCTTTCAGTTGTCTGAATGTGCTACCCAATTGCACCACAGAGACTACACTAACACTCCAAATTAATATCTGACACTATCCTGGGACCATGGGTCTCATTTATCAATAACTTTACAAATGTAAAGTAGCTAATTTTCCCATAGCAACCAATCGATTGGCAACTGTCAAAGAAACAACAAAAAATGCATACTGATTGGTTGCTATGGGCAAATTCACATCAGGACAGGTTGGGATTCATCTCCTACAATTTGTGTGGATCAATCAATGGAACAGTGGCCTATAGCAATCAAACACCTTGCTTTGCACAGAAAATAAAAATATGCTTGTTTGGTATGGCCAGATGCCAAATTTTCACAATGGGCAATAAATTAAATAAATTAAAATATTTTTTACCTGAGAGTTACCACCAGACACTGTTCAGGGGATACAGCAAGGCGAAATCTTGTATCCTGCCACAGAATGTCCTCTCAAACCAGATCCAACAAAGTGTCAAAGCTGGAAGGGGCCATCCGCAGGTAAATATGGAATTTCTCTGGGTACATCCGTAATTGTATGTACAGCGAGTCAGAGGCACCAAGCGTGACTGAATGGCGTTAACTGGGTGCACCCAAAAGCGACGTGAAACTCGCCTCAACTTATGCTCCCTCTCACACTCCCGCAGCTGTGGAAGCTGAAGGCGCAAAATGGGCACTACAAACATGGTAAATATCAAAAATGCACGACAAAAATCTCTAACACAATAAAACACTTGCTCTCCTGTCTCTCTCCAACCTAGCAAGGCAAAGCCACATGGCAAACCCCTCCCCTTCTGTTAATTTCAACAGAACAACTATAACTAAAAATTATGTTTTATGGAAGAAAAACATTTAACTGTATGTAACCGGACTTAAAAATTCAAAACGTATACGATTGACTTTTTAGCACACGGTTGTATACAGTTGGATACGTTTTTGGGTAATTGTACATAAAACCATTTTGTACATAAAACCGTATTCGGAAACTGTACAGCAAAATCGTGGTGTGAACACACCCTTACCCTGGAAAAAAGTCCAAGGCCCAGATTTACCAATCTGTCTGTGACAACAGACAATGCAAACATCATTAAGGTGTCTGAATACTGTCGGTAGGTTTATGCCAGCTATTTTCTGTTTAAAGGCACCAGAGTGTGAGCTTGAATTTAGTGCAATTTTTGGAGTTCCTAAATCCATGCTCCTTTCCTGGAAAGACATGCCCCTCATACCAAGAAAATGCCCCCTTTGGTGTAACAGGTGGAAAAGTGCCTAGAAAGTGTGGAAAGGCATAATAGATGTGGCAGAAGTCCATTAACCTTTTAAGGACTTAGCCTATTTTGGCTTTGAGCAAATTTCATTTTTGCATTTTCATTTCTTCCACCTCTTTTATCTTTCAATTCACAGAACAAAACCAGGGCTTGTTTTTTGTGCTACCAATTGTACTTTGTAATAAAACCTTTAATTATACCATAAAATGTATGGCAAAATGAAAAAAAATATTATTTATGTTTATTAAATATTATTTATTTATTAAATATTATTTATATTAAAAAGAAAAACTGAATTTACAAAATTTATGTGTAGTGTCCCGGTACCGTATTTCATACGTTACCTTTGGAGAGGTCCCCATAGTCAGAGTCCCTAGGAACGTCGGGGTCCCTCTCCTATAAATATCCCCTTGTCACCCCTCAGTTAGTCTATGACTGTATACAAGTTCTTATAAATATAAGTATAAATGTGTATATATTTAATTGCCTACCTATTCAGCGTAGCAGGAGCTGCGGGTCACATGATTAGGTTAGAACTCTATGGTTTTGCTACAGGACCTTTGGAGGTTCCCATGATGTGTTCACCCACAATGCAATGTAACGGTGAGTGACAGTTGTTATGGACCAATCCAAAACGGCCAGCCCCTGCCCATATCAAGGACCTGCGCCATCTTGATCGCTCTCTTGGGTTGCTGATTCTGCAAGAGGTAGGACCTACGCAGATTACAAGACAATTTACTAGGCCAAAGCCTTGCGGCCTCGGCCTCTAACATAGCGGATATACTAAGCAATTCCCCGCTACTCACCACAAGATCACTGGACCTAAACGCACCCATAAATCCAGTGGATCTATGCTACAAAATCTTTAAGAAGCTAAATTGAGCTTATCTGATCCCAACCAACTGTCAATCGCTGCTCAGCTATATCTATAGAGACTCTGTTATCTGGACTGTTACTATTGCTGCATGTACAGAAATTCTTCAGTAAAAGTTCCTGCAAGTTTTCAGTTAACAGTGGTTGTGGACAATCCTTTATTTCTGCATCACCTATTGCTCTTGGGAAGGGTGGCAATAGGCCTATCAAGATTGCAGAATTTAACCCACACCCTGGCGTCACGAGTGACAAGGATTAACAGCGCCCTTTACTATTCTGAACAGCAACACCCTAACTACCCTACACCCCACAAGGCTTTATTCCCCAACGTTACCACATTGCTGTGCTACTGCTGGTTCTTTCCTTACTGCTCAAATAGCACTTTGCAAGCCCGCTACATTAATAAACCAGAGAAGTAGATGTCCTGTGATTGGCCAGACAAGTGCAGGTGCAAGCACTACTGACAAACAGTGAAATAAGGATAAATAGCATCATGAAGGGGACTCTCAGGGGCTCAATAACATGAAGAGCACTATAATCAACTTGTCACCATTTCGAAGGGTTCATTTGTCGAAATCATGCAGGTTTTTAACAACAATTTGAAAGGACAGGTACACTTTTAACACTTCGGCTATGTTCATACGGGCAATGTCCGCCGGAAGAACATGCTAGTACTCAGACCACTGAGAAATGCGGCATTCTCATAGACGAAAATACATTTCTGCGCGGAGTCCGCAGAAAGAATAGACATGTGCAGCAGACCCCTATTGAAATCACTGGGACTTTGCTGCTGCAGAATCTCTGTGTAGAATTCTAAATGGAAATTCCATCATGTGAACATAGCCTTTCCATACTACTGGATTCCACCACAGATTCCGGCTTATTACTGGGGGTTTCATTAGTGAGACATGCTGCTCAATAGACCCATCTGACAAAAAAAGTATAGCAAAACTACTAACAGCTTTACATTCACAGAAAACTCCAAAGAGCTACAAATCCCCGGTAGCATAGCCAGTGAAAGATTATATTTTGGACATCTAATTTAACCATATGTTTTCCAAGATAATTTTTTTTCTTGTAGCTTTCTGCAGGGAAAAAAATTGGCAATTCCCTTACTAAAGTGCTCCAGGCAGTGAAACAGCAGTAACTACATCCACCCACACAAACCATTTAATATCCCAGTGAAAAGGTGGAAAGGACAACTTACTGAACATATGTTCAGGGCGTCTGTTTCTATGGAAACCTATAATTCAATTTGCCATGTACCATATATATATTGAGAAATACACCTGCTTTGCCTGTGCACAAGTAAAAACACTGCAGGGTGCAATTCATCACATGTTGTCACCAGGCTGCTGACATTCACTGACAATAGTGTCTGCATAGTAACTACTTAGTAACACAGCGCGCCATAAAATATTACATTAAGATGAGATTTTGTGTTGTAATTCCCATGCACAATATTCCCTGCAGAAATCTATTTATTTATTTTACATTTTTCAATATTCTAAAAATGTTTAATTAACATACCTTCATTATAAGAACAGTCATGGCCGTAAATGTTGGCACCCCTGAAATTTTTCTAGAAAATAAAGTATTTCTCACAGAAAAGGATTGCAGCAACACATGTTTTGCTATACACATGTTTATTCCCTTTGTGTGTATTGGAACTAAACCGAAAAAGGGAGGGGAAAAAAGCAAATTGGACATAATGTCACTCCAAACTCCAAAAATGGTCTGGACAATATTATTGGCACCCTTAACTTAATATTTGGTTGCACACCCTTTGGAAAAAATAACTGAAATCAGTCGCTTCCTATAACCATCAATAAGCTTCTTACACCTCTCAGCCGGAATGTTGGACCACTCTTTCTTTGCAAACTGCTCCAGGTCTCTCTTATTGGAAGGCGCCTTTTCCCAACAGCAATTTGAAGATCTCTCCACAGGTGTTCAATGGGATTTAGATCTGGACTCATTAAAAATTTAAAATGTTTTGAGTCCTTAAGGTGAAAATGGGCTGAGTCCTTAAGGGGTTAAGGGAGCCTTAAACGGGTACTCCACTGGAAAACATTTTTTATTTTATTTTTTATTTTTGTTTAATCAACTGGTGCCAGAAAGTTAAAACAGATTTGTAAATTACTTCAATTAAAAAATCTGAATCCTTCCAGTACTTACCAGCTGCTGTATGATCCACAGGAAGTTCTTTTCTTTTTGAATTTCCTTCCTGTCTGAGAGTGCTCTCTGCTGACACCTCTGTCCATGTCAGAACCTGTCCAGAGCAGGATGAGCTTGCTATGGGGATTTGTTCCTACTCTGGACTGGGAATTGTAGTTTTGCAACAGCTGGAGGACCACAGTTTGGAGTTCACTAAAACTGTAGCCCTCCAGATGTTGCAAAACTGCAAATCCCAGCATGTTCAAACAGCAATCAGCTGTCTCGGCATGCTGGGAGTTGTAGTTGCGTACCTCCAGCTATTGCATAACTACATCTCCCAGCATGCCCTTCGGCGATCAGTACATGCTGGGAGTTGTAGTTTTCCAACAGCTGGAGGCACACTAGTTGGAAAATACTGAGTTAGGTAACAGAACCTAACTGAAGGTTTTCCAACCAGTGTGTCTCCAGCTGTTGCAAAAGTACAACTCCCAGCATGCACGGTCTGTCATGCTGGGAGTTGTAGTTTTGAAACAGCTGGAGGTTTGCCCCCCCCCCCCCCCCATGTGAACATACAGGGTACATTCACACAGGCAGATTGACAGTAAGTTTCCTGCTTCAAGTTTGGGCTGCGGCAAATTTTTCGCCGCAGCGCAAACTCCTAGCAGGAAACTCACCGTAACCTGCCGGTGTGAATGTACCCTAAAAACACTACACTAACACATAATAAGAGTAAAACACTACATATACACCCCCTTACACTGTCCCCCCCCCCCCCCCAAAAAAAAAAAACGTATTGTGTGGCAGTGTTTCCAAAACGGAGCCTCCAGCTGTTGCAAAACAACAACTCCCAGCATTTCTGGACAGCCACTGACTGTCCAGGCATGCTGGGAATTTAGCAACAGTTGGAGGCACCCTGTTTGGGAATCACTGGCGTTGAATACCCCTATGTCCACCCTATGCGATCCCTAATTTAGTCCTCAAATGTGCATGGCGCTCTCACTTCGGAGCCTTGTCGTATTCAAGGAAAGAGTTTAGGGCCACATATGGGGTATCTCCGTACTCGGGAGAAATTGCACTACAAATTTTGGGGGGCTTTTTCTCCTTTTACCCCTTATGAAAAGGAAAAGTTGGGGCTACACCAGCTTGTCAGTGTAAAAAAATAAAAAATTTTACACTAACATGCTGGTGTTGCCCTATACTTTTTATTTTCACAAGCGTTAAAAGGAAAAAAAGACCCCCAAAATTTGTAACGCAATTTCTCCTGAGTACGGAAATACCCCATATGTAGGCGTAAAATGCTCTGCGGGCGCACAACAAGGCTCAGGAGTGAGAACGCACCAAGTACATTTGAAGCCTAAATTGGTGATTTGCACAGGGGTGGCTGATTTCACAGCAGTTCTGACATAATCGCAAAAAAATAAATACCCACATGTGATCTCATTTTGGAAACTACACCCCTCACATAATGTAATAAGGGGTACAGTGAGCATTTACGCCCCACAGGTGTCTGACAGATTTTTGGAACAGTGGTCCGTGAAAATGAAAAATTTAAGTTTTCAGTTGCACAGCCCACTGTTCCAAAGATCTGTCAAACGCCAGTGGGGTGTAAATACTCACTGCACCCCTTATTAAATTCTGTGAGGGATGTAGTTTCCAAAATAGGGTCACATGTGGGGGGTCCACTGTTCTGGCACCACGGGGTGGCTTTGTAAACGCACATGGCCCCTGACTTCCATTCCCAAAAAAATTTTCCCAAAAGCTCAATGGCGCTCCTTCTCTTCTGAGCATTGTAGTGCGCCAGCAGAGCACTTGACGTCCACACATGGGGTATTTCCATACTCAGAAGAGATGCAGTTACAAATTTTGGGGGGTCTTTACTGCTATTAACCCTTGAAAAAATTTTAAATTTGGGGGGAAACACACATTTTAGTGAAAAAAATTTTTTTTTTTACATATGCAAAAGTCATAAAACCCCTGTGGAGTATTAAGGCTCACTTTATTCCTTGTTACATTCCTCAAGGGGTCTAGTTTCCAAAATGGTATGGCATGTGTTTTTTTTGGTGTTCTGGCACCATAGGGGCTTCCTAAATGCAACATGCCCCCCAAAAACCATTTCAGAAAAACGTACTCTCCAAAATCCCCTTGTCGCTCCTTCGCTTCTGAGCCCTCTACTGCGCCCGCCGAACAATTTACATAGACATATGAGGTATGTGCTTACTCAAGAGAAATTGGGCTACAAATATAAGTATACATTTTCTCCTTTTACCCCTTGCAAAAAATCAAAAATTGGGTCTACAAGAACATGCGAGTGTAAAAAATGAAGATTGTGAATTTTCTCCTTCACTTTGCTGCTATTCCTGTGAAACACCTAAAGGGTTAAAATGCTGACTGAATGGCATTTTGAATACTTTGGGGGGTGCAGTTTTTATAATGGGGTCATTTGTGGGGAATTTCTAAGATGAAGACCCTTCAAATCCACTTCAAACCTGAACTGGTCCCTGAAAAATAGTGAGTTTGAAAATTTTGTGAAAAATTGGAAAATTGCTGCTGAACTTTGAAGCCCTCTGGTGTCTTCCAAAAGTAAAAACTCATCAATTTTATGATGCAAACATAAAGTAGACATATTGTATATGTGAATCAAAAAATTTTTTATTTGGAATATCCATTTTCCTTACATGCAGAGAGCTTCAAAGTTCGAAAAATGCAAAATTTTTACATTTTTCATCAAATTTTGGGATTTTTCACCAAGAAAGGATGCAAGTTACCACAACATTTTACCACTATGTTAAAGTAGAATATGTCACTAAAAAACAATCTCGGAATCAGAATGATAACTAAAAGCATTCCAGAGTTATTAATGTTTAAAGTGACAGTGGTCAGATGTGCAAAAAACTCTCTGGTCCTAAGGTGTAAAATGGCCTGGTCCTTAAGGGGTTAAGTTTATAATAATGCTACATTGAGGAATTAGTTATGCAATGCCCTAATATGACCATTGCATTGGTTCCATCTAAACATTTCCTTGAATTATATCATATATGTTTGACAAAAAGTTAACACCAAAAGCAACACATCTATATTGTCCATTTGTAAATACTAGTTATATAATTCTAAATGAAAAACCTCCATTAAATCAGATTAGCATTGCATTCACTTGCTCTCCATTATTCCCCTACATGTCTGCGGTGTTACATGTCTTCATACACTGGGGTTGAGCTTATTGTTAGTAGCTGAATAGACCCTGGGTATGTAAGTACATGAAAGGAGTATTAGGTAAAACAGTGGCTGCGTGCTCATTCACATGGCTTATATCCAGCCAACAGCACAATCAGAGTACATGTGCGCTGCTATTGTCAGTCACAAACACGTGTCCCACAAATGCATTTGCAGAATCTCAGTTTATTCATGTCCTACTTTTCATGGCATAGTAGAGCCGGCCCAGAATGTTACAGTCAAAAAACAATAAATTCAGCCAGTTTTGTTATATTAAGATTATTTCTTTTTTTTTTTTTTAGTGCAGCAGTCTTCAACTCGTGGATCTTTGGTTATTCCCAAACTACAACTCCTACCTTGACCTATCAGGCTGTGGATGTCCAGATATTAAAGGGGTACTCTGGCCCCAAGACATCTTAATTATCGTGACGTCACAACTCCGACCCCTCGTGACATCAAGGCCTGATCCCTCAATGCAAGTCTATGGGAGGGGGCGTGACCGCCGTCACACCCCCTCCCGTAGACTTGCATTGAGGGGGCAGGGCGTGACGGCCATCACGCCCCCTCCTATAGACTTGCATTGAGGGGGCGGGATGTCATGATAATCCATCCCCATGGTCGGGAGACAAAAGACTGCGAACCTCCAGCGCTTCCGGCAGTACTTACAGGTGGGTGCTGCATGCTAGATTGCGGGAGTCCCCAGTGGTGGGACCCCCGCGATCAGACATTTTATCCCCTATCCTTTGGATAGGGGATAATATGTCTTGGGGCCGGAGTACCCCTTTAAGTGTGCAGAGGTAGCAGTTGCATTTGAGCCATTGCCTTAGGGTCTATTCACATGGCAGACTTTCCGCTTGCAGAATTCCGCCCCAAATTAAAGTTCATAGACTTCCATGGGATTCCGCACTCCCATTCACACTTCGGAATTTCCGCTTGTGGAATTTCAGAAGTGTGGATGGGAGTGCGGCATCCCATAGAAGTCTATGGGCTTTAATTAGGCTATGTTCACGTGGCAGAATGTCCACGCAGAATTCCGCATGAATCATTGATATCAATAGGATTCTGCTGCACTGTTCACACACGGCAGATATTTCTGGCATGGAAATTCAGATTCTGGTTTCCGCAGAAAGAAAAGTCAAGTCGATCTATTCTGCAGAGTCTGCAAGGAAATGCATTGCTGTCTATGAGATGGCTCATTTCCGAGAGGTCCTAGCGCCCACCGGGTAATCATAGGTGCGGAATGTCTGCACCTGTTTTTCTTGCAGACATTCCGTACATTTTAGGCTCATGTGAACATAACTGTCACGATGCCGGCTGGCAGGAGGTGGATCCTCTGTGCCAGAGAGGGATTGGCGTGGACCGTGCTAGTGGACCGGTTCTAAGTCACTACTGGTGTTCACCAGAGCCCGCCGCAAAGCGGGATGGTCTTGCTGCGGCGGTAGTGACCAGGTCGTATCCACTAGCAACGGCTCAACCTCTCTGACTGCTGAAGATAGGCACGGTACAAGGGAGTAGACAGAAGCAAGGTCGGACGTAGCAGAAGGTCGGGGCAGGCAGCAAGGATCGTAGTCAATAAGGTAATAGCAGGAGGTCAAGTACACAGTATGGACAAACACAGTAACGCTTTCACTAGGCTCTAAGGCAACAAGATCCTGCAGGGGAGTGCAGGGGCAGAGATCAGATATAGTCTGGGAGCAGGTGGAAGCCAATTAAGCTAATTGGGCCAGGCACCAATCATTGGTGCACTGGCCCTTTAAGTCTCAGGGAGCTGGCGCGCGCGCGCGCCCTAGAGAGCGGAGCCGCGAGCGCCAGCACATGACAGCAGGGGACGGGAACGGGTAAGTGACCTGGGATGCGATTCGCGAGCGGGCGCGACCCGCTGTGCGAATCGCATCCCCGACGGCCATGACAGTGCAGCGCTCCCGGTCAGCGGGACCGTCCGGGGCGCTGCGGAGAGAGAGACGCCGTAAGCGCTCCGGGGAGGAGCGGGGACCCGGAGCGCTAGGCGTAACAGTACCCCCCCCCTTAGGTCTCCCCTTCTCTTTGTCCGGTAACTGCCTCCCCTGGGATGAGGACACCGGGAAAGAATGGAGGGATTCCTCAACGGCAGGCAGTACAGCAGGAGTGGGAATGGGGAGGGAGGGCAGAGGGCGAGGCCTGGCACGGGGCAGTGTGACACCAGGACGGGGGCCATGAGGAGGCACCGAGGCTTGCCTGACTGGACTGGGAGGGGGGGAGAGGCACTTCTTATGGCAGGCAGAGTCCATAAAGACTTTAGGGAGACCGGATACAGGGGAAACCACAGGGTCACGGCAGGGAGTACTGGGAACCGGTTTAAGGCAGTCCTTGAAACAAGAGGTACCCCAGCTCTTGATCTCCCCTGTGGACCAATCCAGGGTTGGGGAATGGTGTTGAAGCCAGGGTAGTCCAAGGAGAATTTCGGAAGTGCAATTGGAGAGGACCAAAAACTCAATTTTTTCGTGATGAGGTCCGATGCACATTAGGAGGGGCTCCGTGCGGTAACGCACGGTGCAATCCAACCTGACTCCGTTGACCGCGGAAATGTAGAGTGGCTTGACGAGACGGGTCACCGGGATGCGGAATTTATTCACCAAGGACTCCCGAATAAAATTCCCAGAGGCACCAGAGTCCAGGCAGGCCACGGCTGAGAGGGAGGAGTTGGCTGAAGGAGAAATCCGCACGGGCACCGTGAGACGTGGAGAAGCCGACTTTGAATCAAGAGACGCCACACCCACGAGAGCTGGGTGCGAGCGTGCGTTTCCCAGACGTGGAGGACGGATAGGGCAATCCACCAAGAAATGTTCGGTACTGGCACAGTACAGACAAAGATTTTCTTCCCTACGGCGATTCCTCTCCTCCTGGGTCAGGCGAGACCGATCCACTTGCATGGCCTCCTCGGCGGGAGGCCTAGGCGTAGATTGCAACGGAGACTGTGGGAGAGGTGCCCAGAGATCTAAGTCTTTTTCCTGGCGGAGCTCTTGATGTCTCTCAGAAAAACGCATGTCAATGCGAGTGGCTAGATGAATGAGTTCATGCAGGTTAGCAGGAATTTCTCGTGCGGCCAGAACATCTTTAATGTTGCTGGATAGGCCTTTTTTAAAGGTCGCGCAGAGGGCCTCATTATTCCAGGATAGTTCAGAAGCAAGAGTACGGAATTGTATGGCGTACTCGCCAACGGAAGAATTACCCTGGACCAGGTTCAGCAGGGCAGTCTCAGCAGAAGAGGCTCGGGCAGGTTCCTCAAAGACACTTCGAATTTCCGAGAAGAAGGAGTGTACAGAGGCAGTGACGGGGTCATCGCGGTCCCAGAGCGGTGTGGCCCATGACAGGGCTTTTCCAGACAGAAGGCTGACTACGAAAGCCACCTTAGACCTTTCAGTAGGAAACTGGTCCGACATCATCTCCAAGTGCAGGGAACATTGCGAAAGAATGCCACGGCAAAACTTAGAGTCCCCATCAAATTTGTCCGGCAAGGACAAGCGGAGGCTAGGAGTGGCCACTCGCTGCGGAAGGGGTGCAGGAGCTGGCGGAGGAGATGGTTGCTGCTGTAGCAGAGGCAGAAGTTGCGACTGAAGTTGCTGCACCATGGTGGACACTTCCGACAGCTGGTGGGTTAGATGGGCGATCTGTCGGGATTGCTGGGCGACCACCGTGGTGAGATCAGAGATATAAGGCAGGGGAACCTCAGCGGGATCCATGGCCGGATCTACTGTCACGATGCCGGCTGGCAGGAGGTGGATCCTCTGTGCCAGAGAGGGATTGGCGTGGACCGTGCTAGTGGACCGGTTCTAAGTCACTACTGGTGTTCACCAGAGCCCGCCGCAAAGCGGGATGGTCTTGCTGCGGCGGTAGTGACCAGGTCGTATCCACTAGCAACGGCTCAACCTCTCTGACTGCTGAAGATAGGCACGGTACAAGGGAGTAGACAGAAGCAAGGTCGGACGTAGCAGAAGGTCGGGGCAGGCAGCAAGGATCGTAGTCAATAAGGTAATAGCAGGAGGTCAAGTACACAGTATGGACAAACACAGTAACGCTTTCACTAGGCTCTAAGGCAACAAGATCCGGCAGGGGAGTGCAGGGGCAGAGATCAGATATAGTCTGGGAGCAGGTGGAAGCCAATTAAGCTAATTGGGCCAGGCACCAATCATTGGTGCACTGGCCCTTTAAGTCTCAGGGAGCTGGCGCGCGCGTGCCCTAGAGAGCGGAGCCGCGCGCGCCAGCACATGACAGCAGGGGACGGGAACGGGTAAGTGACCTGGGATGCGATTCGCGAGCGGGCGCGACCCGCTGTGCGAATCGCATCCCCGACGGCCATGACAGTGCAGCGCTCCCGGTCAGCGGTACCGTCTGGGGCGCTGCGGAGAGAGAGACGCCGTAAGCGCTCCGGGGAGGAGCGGGGACCCGGAGCGCTAGGCGTAACAATAACCTTACACAGCCAAAAGGCAGACACTAGAATTTTAAATCACACAAAGTAGGTGAGGTGCCCTATTATAAATTTTGCATTGGGGCCCATGAGATTTAAGTTATACTTATACCTATATACCTATAATTTCTGCACATTGGGTAATGTTTTATAATTAATCTTTTTTGGAGATTAATTGGAGACAATAAATCCTTTCCACCATCTGCTGGATATTTACAGCTCCCAACAGCCAGGATCCAAACCGGATTCGATATTCGACATAGTCAAAAACAACTTTAGCAATTCAATAATTAAACAGAGAAAAGAGGTCCCTCTGTCACCCCAGCAGCTCCCAACCATGAAGTGACGGTGTGGTGCTGAGGGGTTGTCATAGTGGGCTAATAATCTCATAAAAATTAAAACAAGGTTACCAGGTGTATCTTGTAACTTTGTTTTTATTATGGTTCCTTTTACATGTTTTACATCACAATGGATCTCTTTCTGCATCCTGGAAAGTTGAATACTCCAAGCCTCATTCTTGATCCCCATTAAAAATACGAGCTGTTAATTGCTCAGCGTGGGGGCCAAGCCTCAACATCATCTGAAGTGTCATTTCCGTTATTTTGTGAATTTTGCTATACGTTTTTCTTATATTCTCTATTCAAAAGTCTATTCCATTATCTGGTTATGTACTAGTATTATTTTCTGTATCCTAATCTGTGTGACTATCACATTTTCTTTTACGTATATTTGATTTATATGTTATGCTAATCAATTGTACCCGCCTAATGTTGGCGTTTTTTTTTCTGAGTCTGTTTGTGGATATATTCCCTCTCAGAATCTTGTCTTGTTATACCAATCTGAGGAAGGGTTGAACCCGAAACGCGTCATTGGTTCCTCAATAAAAGATACTTTATTTTAAATACGGACTCCAGCTCCTATCCACTACCCCGTGGCTTTGCCCCTTCTCCGCGAACCGGCACTTGCACCCAGCATTTGGGTTATATGTGCATATAATTTGCGCTCCAGGTGAGCACAATAATATCTATCTTAATACATTTTTTTGTCCAAAAGATAATGCACTCAGAGGTAAACAAGAGAAATGAAAGGGGCCAGAGCTAAACTTCAGTTGTCATTGCAAAGGGTCTGAATACGTATCTCCAGGCACAATTTTAGTTTTAGCAATATTAATGGAAATCAGACCTCAAGGAATAAAATGATATAATGGTGTGTAATTAATTGAAAATGTAACTAGAGAAAAGAGATGTAGCTGGTTTCATATTAGATAGCATCATTTATTATTTAAATACATAGACTTGTACCTGGGCAGGGCCCTTGCTCCACATTCAGTAATAATTAGTTGATAAAAATGTATAAAATAATGATAGGATTAAGAAAACAATTATAGGTATGAAATAAAACAAGTACATAGGAATGATAATATGCCACCTTAATGAATTGTCTCTGATGTTATGCTGTCAATTATTAGCGTGGGTTATGTTAGATCCAATATACAGCGATAACCAGGATGACTGAATTAATATATCAGATGCCAGTCACATAAAACTTTGTTGCATAAATGTTTGATTTATATAGATAGTTTATATGCAAGATTAAAGGGGTGCTCCGCTTCTCAGTGTTTGGAACAAACTGTTCCGAATGCTGGAGCCGGTGCCAGGAGCTTGTGACGTCATAGCCCCGCCCCATCATGATGTCACGCCTCCCCCACTCAGTGCAAGTCTATTGGAGGGAGTGTGATGTCTGTCACGCCACCTCCCATAGACTTGCATTGAAGGGGCAGGGCGTGACATCAGGAGGGGGCGGGGCTATGACATCACAAGCTCCCAACGCCGGCTCCAGCGTTCGGAACAGTTTGTTCCAAACACTGAACAGCGGAGTCCCCCTAAAATCAGGGTGCATTCACACGGGTGGGTTTACAGTGAGTTTTCTGCTTCAAGTTTGAGCTGCGGCAAATTTTCCACCGCAGTGCACTCACTTTCCCATAAAATGTATGGTGCAACCCAAAAAATGCTATTTGTGTGGGGAAATTGATAAGAAAACCGCAATTTTGCTAATTTTGGAAGGTTTCGTTTTCATGCTGTTCACTTTACGGTAAAATAGACCTGTTTATTCTGTATGTCCAAATGATTAAAATGATACCCATGATAACATACTTTTCTATTACTATACCGCTTAAAAAAATCGCAAACTTTTTAACCAAATTAGTGCGTTTAAAATCCCTCTATTTTGCTGACCTATCACTTTTTTATTTTTCCGTATAAGCGGCGGTATGAAGGCTCATTTTTTGAGCCATGATCTGTAATTTTTTTTTATATCACATTTGCATATATAAAACTTTTAATACATTTTTTATCAATTTTGTTTGGAACAAAATGTCATAAAAAAGCAGCAATTTTGGACTTTTTTTTTTTTTTACGTTCACGCTGTTCCCCGTACAGTATCATCGACATTATATTTTAATAGTTCGGTCATTTACACACGTGGTGATACCAATTATTTTTAGTAAAAACATTTTTTTTTACACTTTTTGGGGGTAAAATGGGGAAAAACAGACAATTTACATTTTTATTGGGGGAGGGGATTTTTCAAATATTTTTACTTTTATTTTTTACCTTTTTTACTTTTATTTTTACACTTTAATAGTCCCCAGAGGGGACTATTTATAGCAATCATTCGATTGCTAATACTGTTCAGTGCTATGCATAGAGCATAGCACTGATCATTGTTATCGGTCATCTTATGCTCTGGTCTGCTCGATCTCAGACCAGAGGAGAAGACCCATTGAAGGCAGCGGAGGCAGGTGAGGGGACCTTCGTCTGCTGTTCTGAATGATCGGATCTCAACGGCAGCGCTGCGGGGGATCCAATCATCCATTTTAGTGACTGCACTGCCGCAGATGCCGTAATCTGAGTTGATTATGGCATCTGAGGGGTTAATGGCGGACATCCGCGTGATTGCGGATGTCGACCATTACCGGCGGGTCCCTGGCTGCTATCAGCAGCCGGGACCTGCCGTGCATGAACACAGCATCACTCCGATGCTCGCGGTTATGCATAGGACGTAAATGTATATCCTGGTGCGTTAAGTACCACCTCACCAAGACGTACATTTACGTCCTGCGTCATTAAGAGGTTAAGCTGATATCAGGTATTAGGGGAGTCTATGGATACTTTTAATGTAAGCATTCCATCACATTCAGCAAACATAAGCTACAACCTGTAAAGGTAGCTCAATTCTTGGAACTTCTTGGATTGCAATGTCTTACTTGCTCTTCAAATGAAGGAGAAGCCGTCAAGCTTGTCCACGATTGTCAGCACAACCTGTACAGTACAGTACATTGCTTTAGGATTTTGCTGATTCCTCAGATTAATTTTTTTCTACTTCTCCACCTTTGTGTGTCTTTCCGAATTACACCTGCCAGATAATGTGATCGGTGTATTCATTTTCACACCTCCATGTTAGATGTCAGCATAAATTATACATCAAAACTAAAACCTTCAGAATTTGCGAACGTCTGCAAACGTAATAGTAAGTGCATAAAGCTATAGAAGCAACTGCATTTTTAAGTGGTCATCACGTCTATCCCCTTATGTCTTCATGAGGTCTCCTGTTGTTATGATTAAACCCCTAAGATGTTTCACAGTTGGAGAGTGCCACAGAATTATTCTAGATTTGAAGTTATCAATAGACTGTGGGGGAGATTTATCATTGCTTTTAGAGCATTTTTTTGTCTGTTTTGGCGCAGTTCAGGCGCAAGCAGCATATTTTGAGACTTTTATGCGCCTTTTGATATAGACAGTTTAACTCTTTTTACCGACCCGTAGAACTTTTTCTTTTTGACCATGCAGTGGTCACGTATTTATCATTTGCGACTTTTGTCAAAAGTCGCTATTTTGTGCGCAAAGGTACTTTTTTAGGCGCAAATCTACACCACCTACCAGTAGGCGTGAGAATAATTTCTACCTCCCACAGTTCAACCTTTAACCTCTTGTGGACGACACTACCCTTCTATGACACGCGATCAGGAGCCGAGTGCGGATCATAGCTGGGTGGTCCTGGCGGCTATCTGCCACCAGGACCCATCTCTAATGCCTGACATCACCGATCATGGTGATGCCCGGCTTTAACCCCTTAGACACCGCTATCAAATTTGATTGTAGCGTCTAAAATGCAAGTAAAAATGTCCCGGCAGCTCTGTGAAAGTAAAAACACCTAACCTGCCAAATTCAGGACCCGGGAAAGTGTCTACTTCCCTCCCTCACAAGTGTCTATGTAGTAGAGCTTTTCCCACCACAGCAGAGCTGCGCAAAATCCATCATCCTTGCTGCACCTTCTTGATAAATAAGATGCACGCTAGTGCATGTCATATAAGGAGCGCATGTCATATAAGGAGCCTTGGCCTGTTATATGACACTGCGCTCATTGTATCACTGGTCAAGGCGGGAAATCGCTGCGCCCGCAAAGTTTCGATCTGTGCACAGGAAGCAGAAAGAAGGCCGGAACGGAGGACAGAAAAGCTATATCAGTGCAACGGGGGAGCTGTGGATGGTATGTTAAAGGGGATAAGTGTTTGATCGCAGGGGGGGTCCAAACGCTGGGCCCCCCGCAATCTCGTGCACGGGGCCACAGCTCTGCCGCGCAGGGGGGCGTGCCAGCCGCGGTGTGATGTCATGGCTGACACGCCTCCTCCATGTAGTTCAATCAGAGAAGCGGGGAGGCAGTGTTTGCGTCTCCTGGCCTCTCCCATAGAACTGTATGGGGACAGGGCGTTGAGGGTGCGTAACTGTCGACCTTTCACTGAGTACTAATGCGGGGGCCCCGTTAGGGAGATCGCGGGGGTCAAACGCTTAGCCTCTATCCTGTAGATTTCCCAAGCGCGGTCCTCAAGTCCCCCTAACAGGTCATGTTTTCAAGATTCCCTTAGTCTTTCACAGTTGATATAATTCTGGTCTGTGCATCAGGCATCTCTACAACTATATCACCTGATAACATGACCTGTTGGGGGTATTTAAAGGACAACTGCAGCCAAATTTAACTTATCCCCTATCCACAAGATAGGGGATAAGTGTTTGATCGCGGGGGGTCCGACCACAGGGACCCCCCGCGATCTCCCTAACGGGGTGCCGGCATTAGCGCCGAGCTCTGAGCTCAACGGTTTACGCCCCATCCCTGCCCCATCCCCATACAGTTCTATGGGGGAGGCGGGTAGGCATGAACGCTGCCTCCCCGCCTCTCCCATAGAGATGTATGGAGGGGGCATGTCGTCCGCAACGTCATGCTGCAGCCGGCATGCCGCCTGCACGGGAGAGCCACGGCACAGCCGTGGCCCCGTACAGGAGATCGCAGGGGGGCCCAGCAGTTGGACCCCCCCGCGATCAAACACTTATCCCCTATCCTGTGGAAAGGGGATAAGTTAAATTTTGGCTGCAGTTGTCCTTTAAGGACCGTGCTTGGGTTAACACTGGTTTAAGGAGGCCTTAGTCTAGCCATAAATATTAGGGTGCATTCACACCACAATTTGGGCATACGGCAGCCAGATCCGGCAACAAAAACTGATACAGTCCAAAAATGAGCCGACTGGAGTCACTATCTGACTTCTGGCTCATTGAACTGAATGGGGTGCGGCACAGCTCTCGTATGCCCAAAACATGATGTGAATGCACCATTAGACAGATGGATAAATCATGTTGGGTTTTTAATGGCCTACTCCAGTGGTCTTCAACCTGCAAACCTCCAGATGTTGCAAAACTACAATTCCCAGAAAGTCGTTGGCTGTCCGGGCATGCTGGGAGTTGAAGTTTTGCAACATCTGGAGGTCCGCAGGTTGAAGACCACTGGCCTACTCCTTTTTGTTCTCAGGGAGATAAGCTGGGGGAAGAGGAATCTGGCAGCAGCTTTCTCCCCTCTTCCCAGATCGAACACATGCAGACTTACCTGAGCTGGCATGTATAAATTCAGAAAAATAGACACAAATTTAAATAAAATCCATAATATTTGAATAAAAGCTAAGTAAGAAAACACACCACGGTAAATGGCATTCAGAAATTTGATTTTATTTGAACCCCAAAATTAGCAAATGGAAAAAAAACAGCTCATCATAAAAAAAAATTCATACAGTTGTCAGAATGCAAATGGCTGCATTATTTGTGTTTATTATTGTTGATGGGGGTTATCCAGACCGCTGCGGCCACTGGTATCATGGAACTCTTGTCCCGCTGCACAGTGCTTCCAGGTACACACTGTTGGCGCATGATATTGCAGTGTCATGGAACAAGGCAATTTGTATGTAAAAATGACAAGTATCATGGAAAAAAACGTATCCCCTATCCGATTGCGGGGGGTCTGAGCACTGGGGCCCCTATTTGGAGCCCCGGTTCTCCTTTACAGTGGCGCATCACAACCCCCGTCCGAAGCGAGGGGCCGCCACGCCCCCTCCATATAACTCTTTGGGAGAGCCAATCTTCCCATAGAGCTATATAGACGGGGGATTAATGGCCCCCGCTTTGGGCGGGGGTCATGACGCGCCACTGTGAAGGAGAACCGGGGCTCCAAACAGGAGATCATGGAGGGCCCCAGCGCTCAGACCTCCCTGCAATATTCAACTTATCCCCTATCTCTCGGATAGGGGATACGCTTCTTCCATGATACTTGTCCTTTAAAGGGGTACTGCACTGGAAAACATTTTCTTTTAAATCAAAGTTAAACAGATTTGTAAATCACTTCTATTAAAAAATCTTATTCCTTTCAGTCCATCTTAGGAACTGTCCAGAGCAAGAAAGATTTGCTATGGGGATTTGCTCCTACTCTGGACAGTTCCTAAAATGGACAGAGGTGTCAGCAGAGAGCACTGTGGTCAGACAGAAAGGAAATTCAAAAAGAAAAGAACTTCCTCTGTAGTATACAGCAGCTGATAAGTACTGGAAGGATTACGATTTTTTAATAGAAGTAATTTACAAATCTGTTTAACTTTCTGGCACCATTTGATTTAAAAAATATAAATATTTTCCAGTAGAGTACCCCTTTCATGTTTTACTACATTTATGCACGTTGTTGTTTAATCCTGACAGGCCAGTAAGGGGTTACTTTCATTTACTCCTAGTATATAGCCTATTACTACTAAACACCACCATCTAGTGGTGAAAGTTAGAACTGTTTAGTCTATGGAAAGTGTACTGGCACATAGACTGTAATGCAGAACTTGCTGAAAAAAGTTATAGAAAAGGGGTGACACTGTATGTTGCAGCTCCCTATAAATATGCCCTTTTTCAGCTAGTGAGAGCTAGAGCACTAAATTCTAGAGGAGTTTGTCTGTTTGCAACTTTGCTTGAGCCTACGGAAAAACTAAGGTGGGCCCAAAGGAGAACTCTGTGCCAGCCCAGCTGCCACAGAGGGAGAAGCTTTTGTTGTTTGGAGCTAATGTGGATTGTCAGAGGTTGGGACTTAGTCTGTGAGGGAAACATCTACCATTTGGCTGGACATGATATGGTAATATAAAATATAGTATGCATGTAATCATAAGTTAATATATCATTTTACTATAGCTATTTATAAGCCATCATTTTGCCTATGTGTCCTTTGAGTCTCTATCTCTCCCAAAATAGAGTAATAGCTACACATACATTGTCTGTCCTTAACCCCTTGGGGATGCAGGGTGTACAGGTACGTCCTGCATCTCCATTCCTTAAAGGGGTAGTCCAGTGGTGAAAAACTTATCCCCTATCCTAAGGATAGGGGATAAGTTTGAGATCGCGGGGGGTCCGACCGCTGGGGCCCCCTGCGATCTCTCTGTACGGGGCCCGGCTCTCCGCCGAGATAGCGGGTGTCGACCCCCGCACGAAGCGGCGGCTGACACGCCCCCTCAATACATCTCTATGGCAGAGCCGGAGATTGCCGAAGGCAGCGCTTCGGCTCTGCCATAGAGTTGTATTGAGGGGGCGTGTCGGCCGCCGCCTCGTGCGGAGGTCGACACGCCCCCTTCCCGCCGGCTGTCGGGGCTCCATACAGGAGATCTCGGGGGGCCCCAACGGTCGGACCCCCCGCGATCTGCAACTTATCCCCTATCCTTAGGATAGGGGATAAGTTGCTCACCACTGAATCACCACTGGACTACTCCTTTAAGGAAATCGTTCAGCAGGTAACCCGTGCAAAGCCCTGGGGGGTTCTGAGACGATTCAGTCCAGTGATTTGCAGCGATTCTAGGTCAATTTGCTCTCTGGTAACCCGGAAAAAAAGGGCAATTGAGGCTGTCTGAGAGAGCACCCAATCCCCCTTTCCCAGCAGGAGTGAGGTGGCACGGGCGCCACCTCACGATGAGATGATTGATCAGTCGGAACGACCAACCAATCACTACTCTTGTGGGCGGTGATCATGGCGGGGATCGGGGGTGGGGGCGATTGGGCAGGCAGAGGTCCCTTACCTGTCCTGAGGCCGGTGAGGGTCCCCTCAGGAGCGGCAGCGGAGGACTGGAGCTGCAGGAGCGGTGACAGCAGCATGCAGGCGGCATGATACAGCAGGAGGTGAGGCCTGTTTGCCTCCTGCTGTTGCTTAGCAACAACACCCAGCATGCACAGCCAAAGGGCATGCTGGGAATTGTAGTCATGCAACAGCTGGATGCACAACTATTACTCCCAGAATGTTCTTTGGTAGTCTGTGCATGCTGGGGGTTGTAGTTATGCAACAGATGGAGGCACATTCTATGAAAAATTGGGCCTCCAGCTGTTGCATAGCTACAACTCCCAGCATACATGGACAGCTAAAGGGCATGCTGGGAGTTGTAGTAGTGTGCCTCCAGCTGTTGCATAACTACAACTTCCAGCATGCTCTTTGGCTGTCATAACATGCAGAGAATTGTAGTTTTGCAACAGCTGAAGGCACACTGGTTGTGAAACACAGAGTTTGTTACCTAACTCAGTGTTTTGCAACCAGTGTGCCTCCAGCTGTTGCATAACTACACATCCCAGCATGTATCGTCTGTCAGTGCATGCTGGGAGTTGTAGTCTTGCAACATCTGGAGGTTTCCCCCCCCCCCCCCCCCCCCATGTGAATGTTCAGGGTACAAACACTACTCTACTTTACACGAAATAAATAGTAAAACACTACATATACACCCTTACACAGTCCCCCCTTACACAGACGTCATGGCACTGTTTCCAAAATGGAGCCTCCAGCTTTTGAAAATCAACAAATCCCAGCAAGGCATGCAACAGTTTTGCAACAGCTGGAGGCACCCTGTTTGGCAAACACTGCCGTAGTGTATTTTGGTGGCAGAGGCAAGTTTAATGCTTGCATCTGGGTCCATTCCTATGCAAATCCCTAATTTAGGCCTCTAATGCGCATGGCGCTCTCTCACTTCAGAGCCCTGTCGTATTTCAAGGCAACAGTTTAGGGCCACATATGGGGTATTTCCGTACTTGGGAGAAATTGCGTTACAATTTTTTTTCTCTCCTTTTACCCCTTATGAAAAGGTAAAGTTGTGGTCTACACCAGCATATTAGTGTAAAAAAATATTTTTTTTTTACACTAACATGCTGGTGTTGCCCCATACTTTTAATTTTCACAAGAGGTAAAAGAAAAAAAGACCCCCTAAATTTGTAACGCAATTTCTCCTGAGTACGGAAATACCCCATATGTGGACGTAAAGTGCTCTGCGGGCTCTCAACAGGGCTCAGGAGTGAGAGAGCACCATGTACATTTGAGGCCTACATTGGTGATTTCCACATATGGGATATTTCCTTACTCATGAGAAATGGTGTTACAAATTTTGGGGGGCTTTTTCTCCTACCCCTTTAGCAAAAATTTGTCAATCACCTATGAGGCATTAAGGCTCACTTTACCCCTTGTTATGTTCCTTGAGGGGTGTAGTTGCCCAAATAGTGTACCATGTGCTTTTTTTTTGTTTTTTTTATTATTTGCTGTTCTGGCACCACGGGGCTTCCTAAATGCAACATGCCCCCCAAAAACCATTTGAGCAAAATTCCCTTCTGAGCCCTTTCATGCACCCACAGAGCACTTTACATCCACATATGGGGTATTTCCTTACTAGAGAGAAATGGGGTTAAAAATTTTGGGGGACATTTTTCCTATTACCCCTTGTGAAAATGAAAAATTTGGGGTAACATCAGCATTTTAGTGAAAAAAATCTAATTTTTCATTTTCATGTCCCACTTTAATAAAAGTTTGTCAATCACCTGTAGGGTGTTAAAGAAGTATTCCAGGATGGAAAAATTGTCCTTCATACTGCCAGGAGTAAAAAAAATAAAGAGGTACATACCTTCCGTCGCTTCCCCGGTGCCTCCGGCAACCCGCTCTGGCCTCCGCCGCGATCCTCTTCCTGGTTGCCAGTGATCAGCAAGTCATACTGCACTCAGCCAATCACCAGCGAAGTCCCGCCTTGGCCGGCAATAGGCTGAGTGGCAGTGTGACGTTTTCTGCCCCGACACCATCATTTTCACATCCAACTTTAACACAAACCTGTCACACACCTGTGAGCTGTTAGGGCTCACTATACCCCTTGTTATGTTGCTTGTTATTTGTTTCCCAAATAATATGCCTTGTGGAGGTTTTTGTTTTTGCTGTTCTGGCACCATGGGGACTTCCTAAATGCAACATGCCCACCAAAAACCATGACAGCAAAATTCGCCCTCCAAAATCCCAAAGTTGCTCTTTCCCTCTTGATACAGAGTGCAAATCATGTGCCGTTACTCCGATAAAATAGGTGGTCACCAATAGCAACGATAAAGTTGTGCTAACCTGGTGATGCTATGCTAAGAACACAACACCTATTGAAGTTTGAGTACTCAATCTCTGGGTGAGTAGCCGGGGTGCTGCCTGGATAGAGCCCGTCAGTGTTGCTGTCTGGACGGTCAGGAATGGCTTCTGTGGAACTGCAAATAGCAGGAAAAAAATTGCGATCCTCTTGGCGCATTTCAAGAGGTGGGACCCCCTCTTCCTCAGGTCCTCTCTTGGGGACCTGAAGAAGAGGGGGGTCCCACCCCTTGAAACACGTAGTTCATGGCACTTTTAATAAATAACATTTTTATTTATTTAATAATTCCATTGTCTGACTCTGTTTGTGACACACGCCTCCGGGAGAGCGACAAGAGGATTGTTTTTTCCTGCTGTTTGCAGTTCCACAGAAGTATTTCCCTCTTGAGCCATGTTACGAGCCCGCAGAGCACTTTACATCAACATATGAGGTATTGCCATACTCAAGAGAAATTGGATTACAAGTTTTGGGGGTCTTTTTCTCCTTATACCCCTTGAACATGTTAGTGTAAAAAAAATTAGACTTTGAGATTTAGATTTTTCTCCTCCCCTTTGCTGCTGTTCCTGTGAAACACCTAAAAGGTTAACAAACTTTCTGAATGTTATTTTGAATACTTTGAGGGGTGCAGTTTCTATAATGGGGTCATTTATGGGGTATTTTCTCACAGAAAGGCCCCTCCATTCCATGTAAACTTAACTGGTCCCTGAAAAATTCCGATTTTAAATTTTTCATGAAAATTTTGGAAATTGCTGCTATACTTTGAAGCCCTCTAATGTCTTCAAAAAGTAAAAACATGTCAACTTTATGATGCCAACATAAAGTAGACATATTGGGGGAGATGTATCAAAACCTGTCCAGAGGAAAAGTTGCTGAGTTGCCCATAGCAAACTATCAGATCGCTTCTTTCATTTTTGAAAAGGCCTCTGAAAAATGAAAGAATCCATCTGATTGGCTGCAATGGGCAACTCAGAACTCAGCCACCTTTCCTCTGGACGGGTTTTGATAAATCTCCCCCATTGTATCTGTGAATCAATATAACATTTATTTGGAATGTCCATTTTCCTTATAGGCAGAGAGATTCAAAGTTAGAAAAATGCAAAATTTGAAAAATTTTCATGAAATTTGGGGATTTTTCACCATGAAAGTAACTACAAAAATTTATCACTATGTTAAAGTAGAATATGTCATGAAAAAACTATCTCTGAATCAGAATAAAAGGTAAAAGCATTCCAGAGTTATTAATGCATAAAGTGACAGTGGTCAGAATAGCAAAAAAAAGGGCTCAGTCCTTAAGGTGAAAATGGTTCCTAAGGGGTTAAATAGTGTTGTTCTGTATTTCTATGCTGACCAAGAGAGAAAGGGAATCATATATACTGCCTGGGGGACATTTATCATTAGGTGTCTATTGTAGACACAGATCTACCCCCTTACACTTGTCTAATTTACACTGTTGTGCACGTCCTTTTATAAATTTTGCACAAATGCAGAAACGCCCTCCCCTCCCCCCCTCGCTCTACCGTGCACTCCTTCTTTACCTCACACTTCACAGAGCTGGGGCATTTTCCCGCAGTACACTGCTCACATAGCTAGAAGTGCTGGAGCAGCAGTGTGTGCCGAACAAAACTCTGCACAATAGTAAAATCAGAAATCTTAAAAAGTACACAGAATGTCTGGGTTTAAAAAATATGTAATTTTGCTGTCCCCTTACCTGTATATCAGTGTTTAGCAACGAGAATGCCTCCAAGTGTTGGAAAACTTGGCATGTTCATTTTTGCAATCCCCAAATCTAGTATGGCCTCCATGTTGGAAAATGCAGCCCAGTGTACATCTTGAGCAATGTATGTGTGGTGTCCCGGTACCGGATTGCATCCGTTACCTTGTTGTGAGGTTCCCAAAGTCAGAGTACCTAGGTACCGGTGGGGTCCTCATCAATAGTTAGCCCCTTGTCACCCCTTTAATAGTTCAAATTATTCAAATTCAATATGTAAATAAAGTGTACTTACCTTGTTGTGGCGTCGCAGGACCTGCGGGTCACGTGATGCGTTTCAAAAACTCTACGGTTTTCTAGTTCAAGGACCTTTGGAGGAAGTCAGGTGATCGCCCACCATGCATTGTAACAGTGAGTGACAGCTGACACAGACCAATCCAAAACGGCCCTGCCCCTGCCCATATAAGGGAGCGGCGGCCATTAATCTCTCTTTCCTCGTGGGCTGCTGATGGAGGAGGATCTGCGCAGCTGTCATCAGCAGTGACTAGGCCCAAGCCTTGCAGCAACGGCCATCTTTACAAAACTGTAAATTACCTCAATCCCTGTTAACTCTGCAAGATCACAGGGCCTAAATACTCCCCTAAATCCGGACGGATCTCTGCACAAATCCTAATTCTAATAGTCCTTTGGATAAGTCAATGGTCCTCAGCATCTGTCAATCACTGTCGTGCTGTATAGAGACTGTATTACTAAGACTGTTGCTGTTAATTGGATGTACCGCAAGTACCTCAGTAAAGTTTGTGCAAGTTCAAGTTCATCTATATTGTGGACCTTCATTCATTTAAGCACGCACCTATCGTTTCTGGGAAGGGTGGCGATAGGCCGAAGATTTACCTCAGCGTATTAACCCACACCCTGGCGTCACGAGTGATAAGGGTTAAATTAACCCCTCATATACCGAAGCAACACCCCAACAACACTACACCCCAAGGCAGTTACCACATATGCAATCCTTGAACAGCAGTTGGAGGGTGCATATTGATGTGCGAGATGTTAATTTGGAAACCCAGATCTTGGATCTAGAGGAGCAACTGGCAACACTGAGATATATTGACAACCTGGAGAGGAGTCTCCTACTCACTGAGCAAGTACTCTCTGGGGCAGAGGTGGGGGAGGATAGTGGGATGGAGGTGCAGGACAGTCAGACAGCTAGCTGGGTTACAGTTAGAAAACGGGGTAGAGGGAAAAGTATCAGGGAGGCTAGTCCTGAAGTGGCACAGACCAACAAGTTTGCCCGGTTGGCAGATGAGGTGGATGCCATTTCAGAGCTAGCAGTACTGCAGAGGATATTTGGGAGGGAAACAATAATGTGGAGTCATTATGGGTAGAAATATATGGAGATAAAAATAATAAAATTCTGATAGGGGTTTGTTATAAGCCACCAAACATAATGGAAGAGCCAGAAGATCAATTACTGAGGCAAATAAACAAGGCAGCAAATCAGAATTATGTGATAATAATGGGGACTTTAACTATCCTGATATAAACTGGGAGATTCAGACCTGTGAATCTCATAAAGGAAACAGGTTTCTGACTATAGCTAAAGACAATTATCTGTCCCAAATGGTGCAGGGCCTGACCAAAGGGGGCGCCCTACAAGACTTAACCCCTTAAGGACTGAGCCCTTTTCACCTTAAGGACTCAGCCATTTTTTGCAATTCTGACCACTGTCACTTTAAACATTAATAACTCTGGAATGCTTTTAGTTATCTTTCTGATTCCGAGATTGTTTTTTCGTGACATATTCTACTTTAACATAGTGGTAAAATTTTGTGGTATCTTGCATCCTTTCTTGGTGAAAAATCCCCAAATTTGATGAAAAATTTGAAAATTTTGCATTTTTCTAACTTTGAAGCTCTCTGCTTGTAAGGAAAATGGATATTCCAAATAATTTTTTTGATTCACATATACAATATGTCTACTTTATGTTTGCATCATAAAATTGACGTGTTTTTACTTTTGGAAGACACCAGAGGGCTTCAAAGTTCAGCAGCAATTTTCCAATTTTTCACAAAATTTTGAAACTCGCTTTTTTTCAGGGACCAGTTCAGGTTTGAAGTGGATTTGAAGGGCCTTCATATTAGAAATACCCCATAAAAGACCCCATTATAAAAACTGCACCCCCCAAAGTATTCAAAATGACATTCAGTCAGCGTTTTAACCCTTTAGGTGTTTCACAGGAATAGCAGCAAAGTGAAGGAGAAAATTCACAATCTTCATTTTTTACACTCGCATGTTTTTGTAGACCCAATTTTTGAATTTTTGCAAGGGGTAAAAAGGAGAAAATTTTTAGTTGTATTTGAAACCCAATTTTTCTCGAGTAAGGACATACCTCATATGTCTATGTTAATTGTTCGGAAGGGAAGGAGCGACAAATGGTTTTCCCTAAAATGCTTGGTTTCCCAAAAGTTTTACATTTTTAAAAAGGGTAATAGCAGAAAATACCCCCCAAAATTTGAAGCCCAATTTCTCCCGATTCAGAAAACACCCCATATGGGGGTGAAAACTGCTCTGCTGGCGCACTACAGGTCTCAGAAGAGAAGGAGTCACATTTGGCTTTTTTGAAGGAAATTTTGCTCTGGGGGCATGCCGCATTTAGGAACCCCCTATGGTGTCAGGACAGAAAAAAAAACACATGGCATACCATTTTGGAAACTAGACCCCTCGGGGAACGTAACAAGGGGTTAAGTGAACCTTAATACCCCACAGGTGTTTCACAACTTTTGCATATGTAAAAAAAAAAATTTTTTTTTACCTAAAATGCCTCTTTTCCCAAAAATTTTACATTTTTAAAAAGGCTAAAGCAGAAAATACCCCCCAAAATTTGTAACACAATTTCTCCCGAGTACGGCGATACCCCATATGTGGCCCTAAACTGTTGCCTTGAAATACGACAGGGCTCCAAAGTGAGAGCACCATGCGCATTTGAGGCCTAAATTAGGGACTTGCATAGGGGTGGACATAGGGGTATTCTACGCCAGTGATTCCCAAACAGGGTGCCTCCAGCTGTTGTAAAACTCCCAGCATGCCTAGACAGTCAGTGGCTATCTGGCAATACTGGGAGTAGTTGTTTTGCAACAGCTGGAGGCTCCGTTTTGGAAACAGTGGCGTACCAGACATTTTTCATTTTTATTGGGGAGGGGGGCTGTGTAGGGGTATGTGTATATGTAGTGTTTTTTACTTTTTATTTTATTGTGTGTTAGTGTAGTGTAGTGTTTTTAGGGTACAGTCGCACGGGCAGGGGTTCACAGTAGTTTCTCGCTGGCAGTTTGAGCTGCGGCAGAAAATTTGCCGCAGCTCAAACTTGCAGCCGGATACTTACTGTAATCCTCTGCCCATGTGAGTGCACCCTGTACGTTCACATTGGGGGGGAGGGAACATCCAGCTGTTGCAAAACTACAACTCCCAGCATGTACGGTCTATCAGTGCATGCTGGGAGTTGTAGTTTTGCAACCGCTGGAGGCTCCGTTTTGGAAACAGTGGCGTACCAGACGTTTTTCATTTTTATTGGGGAGGGGAGGGGGGTTGTATAGGGGTATGTGTATACGTAGTGTTTTTTACTTTTTATTGTGTGTTAGTGTAGTGTTTTTAGGGTATAGTCGCATGGGCGGGGGGTTCACAGTAGTTTCTCGCTGGCAGTTTGAGCTGCGGCAGAAAATTTGCCGCAGCTCAAACTTGCAGCCGGATACTTACTGTAATCCTCCGCCCATGTGAGTGTACCCTGTACGTTCACATTGGGGGGGGGGGGGGAAACATCCAGCTGTTGCAAAACTACAACTCTCAGCATGTGAAACACAGAGTTTGGTAACAAACTGTGTTTTGCAACCAGTGTGCCTTCAGCTGTTGCAAAAGCTACAACCCCCAGCATGTACGGACAGCGGAAGGGCATGCTGGGTCTTGTAGTTATGCAACAGCTGGAGGCATACTACTTTGGCTGGGGATGCTGGGGACTGTAGTTATGCAACAGCTGGAGACACACTGGTTTGCTACATAACTCTGTGTGCCTTCAGCTGTTGCAAAACTACAACTCCCAGCAGTCACCGACAGCCAACGGGCATGCTGGGAGTTGTAGTTATGCAACCAGCAGATGCACTACTACAACTCCCAGCATGCACTTTAGCTGTTTGTGCAAGCTGGGAGTTGTAGTTACACAACAGCTGAAGGTACACTTTTCCATAGAAAAAATGTGCCTCCAGCTGTTGCAAAACTACAAGTCCCAGCATGCCCATTAGGGCATGCTGGGAGTTGTGGTGGTCTGCCTCCTGATGTTGTATAACTACAGCTCCCAGCATGCCCTTTTTGCATGCTGGGAGCTGTTGCTAAGCAACAGCAGGAGGCTGTCACTCACCTCCAACGATCCAGCCGCATCACATCAGTCCCTCGTCGCCGCCGCCGCGGCCGTCGCTCCTGGGGCCCCGATCCCAACATTGACGCCGGGGATCGGGGTCCCCAGCACCTGGGGTGCACGTCCCGCACCCGCTCACGTCCTCCGGAAGAGGGGCGGAGCGGGTTGCGGGAGTGACACCCGCAGCAGGCGCCCTGATTGGTCGGCCGGGAAACCAGCCGACGAATCAGGGCGATCGTGAGGTGGCACCAGTGCCACCTCACCCCTGCAGGCTCTGGCTGTTCGGGGCCGTCAGAGACGGCCCCGAACAGCCTGTAATTCCGGGTCACCGGGTCACTGGAGACCTGATTGACCCGGAATCTGCTGCAGATCGCTGGACTGAATTGTCCAGCGATCTGCAGCCATCGCCGACATGGGGGGGCATAATGACCCCCCTGGGCGATATGCCCCGATGCCTGCTGAACGATTTCAGCAGGCATCGGGCACCGGCTCCCCTCCAGCTAGCGGCGGGGGGCCGGGATTTGACAGGACGTACTCAAACGTCCTGAGTCCTTAAGGACTCGGAAAAGGGGCCGTTTGAGTACGTCCTGCGTCCTTAAGGAGTTAATATTAATCAACAGATCTGACAGAGTAATGTGCAAGTAGAAGCACACCTAGGAAATAGTGATCATAATATAATACATTATAACTTGTTCTTCAAAAAGGGAATTTCTCGAGGGGCCAAAAAACAATGAACTTAAGGAAGGCAAAGTTCAATCAACTCAGAGAAGCCCTTAACAATATAAAATGGGATAATGTCCTCAAAAACAGGAATACTGACAGTAAATGGGAGACTTTTAAAAATATCTTAAATTCTCACTGTAAGATGTAATGTATGTACCTTATGGAAATAAAAGGGTAAGAAATAAAAGAAAACCAATATGGATGAATAAGAACAATTAAAGGGGAAATAAATTACAAAAATAAAGCATTTAAAGGGGTACTCCGCCCTAGACATGTTATCCCCTATCCAAAGGATAGGGGATAAGATGTCAGATCGCCGCGGTCCCGCTGCTGGGGAACCCCGGGATCCCCGCTGCGGCACCGCGCTATCATTGCTGCACAGAGCGAGTTCGCTCTGTGCGTAATGACGGGCGATACAGGGGACGGAGCCGCGTGACATCATGGCTCCGCCCCTTGTGACATCACCGCCCGTCCCCTTAATGCAAGTCTATGGCAGGGGGCGTGACGACCTCCACGCCCCCTCCCATAGACTTGTATTGAAAGGGGTGGGCCGTGACATCACGAGGGGCAGAGCCATGATGTAATGATGCTCCGGCCCCTGTATTGCGTTTCATTACGTGCAGAGCGAACTCGCTCTGTGCTGTAATGATAGCGGGGTGCCGCAGCTTGGATCCCGGGGCTCCCCAGCAGCGGGACCGCGGCGTACTGACATCTTATCCCCTATCCTTTGGACAGGGGATAAGATGTCTAGGGGTGGAGTACCCCTTTAAACTACTAAAACAGGACGGCAGTGAAGAAGCATTAAAAAGCTATAGAGAAAAAATTTTAAATAGGTAAAAAACAGATAAAAGCCACAAAAATAGAGACAGAAAGACTCATTGCCAAAGAGTAAAACTAACTCCAAAATGTTCTTTAACTATATAAATAGCAAAATGGTTAAAAATGAAAGTGTAGGCTCTTTAAAAAATCATGAGGAGGAAATTATAAGTGGGGATCAGGAAAAAGCAAATATATTAACCAAATTCTTCTCCACTGTATTCACCGAGGAAAATGAAATGCCATGTGAAATACAGCGAGATAAGGTAAACTCCCCAGTACAGGTCACCTGTCTATACCAGGAAGAAGTACAGTGCCGCCTACAAAAAATCTAAATAGACAAATCACCAGGTCAAGATGGCATTCACCCCCGAGTTCTAAAGGAATTAAGTAATGTAATAGACAGACCCCTATTTTTAATATACAGGGACTCTGTAGTGACAGGGACTGCTCCTTAGGACTGGCGCATGGCAAATGTGGTGGTGCCAATATTTAAAAAAGGGTCAAAAGGTGACCCCGGGAATTATAGAACGGTTAGTTTAACCTCTGTTGTATGTAAATCGGTTTTCTAAGAGATGCTATTTTGGAGTATCTTGATAAAAATAAATGTATGACCCCATATCAGCATGGCTTTATGAGGAATCGGTCCTGTCAAACTAACCTGATCAGCTTTTATGAGGAGGTGAGCTCCAGACTGGACCAGGGACAATCGCTGAATGTCGTATATCTGGATTTTTCCAAAGTATTTGATACGGTTCCACATAAAAGGTTGGTGCATAAAATGAGAAGGATTGGGCTGGGGGAGAATGTGTGTAATTGGGTAAGTACCAGGCCCAGTGATAGGAAACAAAGGGTGGTTATTAATGGTACTTATTCTGATTGGGTGACTGTTACTAGTGGGGTACCACAGGGGGTCGGTCTTGGGTCCTGTTCTATTTAATATATTCATTAATGACCTTGTAGAGCGGTTGAATAGTAAAGTAGCAATCTTTGCAGATGATACTAAACTCTATAGTAAACACTATAGAGGACACTGTTACAAATGGATCTGGATAGGTTGGAGGTTTGGGCTGGGAAGTGGCAGATGAGGTTCAACACTGATAAATGTAAGGTAATGCACATGGGGAAGAAAATTCCGGGCTGGGGTAATGTATTAAATGGGAGAACACTTAGGACGACTGACATGGAAAAGGACTTAGGAGTCTTAGTTGACAGTAAATTTAGTTGTAGTGACCAGTGTCGGGCAGCTGCTGCCAAGGCAAATAAAATCATGGGGTGCATCATTAGGGGCATAGATGCCCACGACAAGGAAATAATTCTACCGCTCTACAAATCAGACCACAGATAGAACACGGTGTATAGTACTGGGCACCAGTGTACAAGAAAGATATAGTGGAGCTGAAGAGGGTTCAAAGACGGGCAACCAGGGTAATACGGGGAATGGGAGGACTACAGTAACCAGAAAGATTATCAGTATTAGGGTTATTTAGTTTAAAAAAAAAAGGCTTAGGGGAGACCTAATAACTATGTATAAATATATCAGGGGACAGTACAGAGATCTCTCCCATGATCTATTTATACCCAGGACTGTATCTATAACAAGGGGGCATTCTCTACGTCTAGAGGAAATAAGGTTTCTACACCAGCACAGACGGGGGTTCTTTACTGTAAGAGCAGTGAGACTGTGGAATTCTCTGCCTGAGGTGGTGGTAATGGTGAACTCTGTAAAAGAGTTCAAAAAGGGGTCTCGATGCATTTTTGGAGAGTAATAAAATTGCTGGTTATGTATACTAGATTTATAGGGACAGAACAAGGGATTTATTCTGACTGCCATATTGGAGTCGGGAAGGAATTTTTACCTCTAGTATGAGGGTTTTTGCCTTCCTCTGGATCAACTCAGTAGGGACTCATTAGGGTTATAGGTTGAACTTGATGGACTCTGGTCTTTTTTCAACCTTATCAACTATGTTACTATGGTACTGTGTTACTATGCTGGGACTTGCAGTTTTGCAACAGCTGGAGGCTCCCTGGTTGGTAAACACTGTGTACATATACCAGAGCTGAGTGTGGGATCATGTACATGTAGCAGAAATTAGTGTGCGGCATGTGTATGGAACAGAGCTGAATGTGTGATTATGTGTATGCATGGCCATGTACACACTCAGCTTTTCTGCATACACACAATCACACACTAAGCTCTGCTGCATACACATGATAACTCACTCAGCTCTGGTGCATACACAGTCACACACTCAGCTCTGCTGCATACACACAATCACACACTCAGCTCTACTGCATACACATGATCACTCACTCAGCTCTGCTGCATACACACAATCACACACTCAGCTCTGCTGCACACACATAGTCACACACTCAGCTCTGCTGCATATACACAATCACACACTCAGCTCTGCTGCATTTACACAATCACACTTTCAGCTCTGCTGCATACACATGATCACATATATAGACCCAACAGCCATACCTCCTTCTCCCTCCCTGCACATACAAAGGTATTCTTAGCTGTATGGTCGCCATGGTTACACTATACACAGGTGCAATCTTCTGCACTCATCAAGAACAGCAGAGTTTGAATCTTACACAGTTCTACAGATCTACAGTCTGTACAGATTGGAGTCTAATCTATATGTATTACATATTGCTGGACTTATTCTTATAACATTTTAAATGACTTCCTTGATGGTGTTTATTAGTGCAATAAAATCAAGACTTGCGCAAAATTTGTACGTGTAAAGAGAAAAGACGCAGTTGATAAATCGATGTCCATCACATAGTCAGCTCTACTGTATACTGTGATTTAGAATTCCACTTGTAAAGTTCTATCAAAAATCAAACAAAAAAACACACAAAAAAACGGAGTTGCGCAAAAAAGATTGCAAAACATACACAGTGAAAACTGTGTATATATAATGATAAATGCCCCCCCCATTCCCTAAATGGTTTTGTCAAAACTGCCTACACTGCTGTATTGTAAATGGAAATACTCTGTGTCATTGTCCCATTGGATGGAGTCTGTGTGTTATGGACTATAAGGTGTTCAAACAGAGACCTCCACACTACATTGCTTTGTTGTGTGTTGATCTTTCCGTCCGTTACTTAACCCTCTCTCGTGAGGGTGGAAGACTAATTTTGGAAGCACACAGAAAAGCGAGATCTCTGGTTTTTAGGGATCAGAACCACATGTACCCTAACAGACATAAATACGAGATATACTCAAAGTAAGGTGGCCCTCCTGAATGTCTAGTAGTCGTCCACAGTGAGGAACTAATACAGGCAAGTACAGCTTGGCAGTGACCATCTTAAAACCAAGGTAATCCCTGTTGTTAAATGGTCACTGTCAGATACAAAAACGTCTTCATATGTTGTACATCTTGGAAAAACATGAACCTTTCTAATATACTTCATAAGTAAATTTTATTTCCTTTTTATAGAAATCATGGCTTATAAAATCATGGCTTTTTCAAAGCTGAAGCACAGACATTGACAAAGTCTAGTAAGTGAGGGTGGGCTAGCACTCCTCTCTGATCTCTCCTGTAGGACAGGAGAGAGCACAGAGGAGTACTATCAGGCAGGAGAGAGCACAGAGGATTACTATCAGACAGGAGAGAGCACAGAGGAGTATTATCAGACAGGAGAGAGCACAGAGGAGTATTATCAGACAGGAGAGAGCACAGAGGAGTATTATCAGACAGGAGAGAGCACAGAGGAGTACTATCAGACAGGAGAGAGCTCAGAGGAGTCCTATCAGACAGGGGAGAGCACAGAGGAGTCATATCAGACAGGAGAGAGCACAGAGGAGTCATATCAGACAGGAGAGAGCACAGAAGAGTCATATCAGACAGGAGAGGGCACAGAGGAGTACTATCAGACAGGAGAGAGCTCAGAGGAGTACTATCAGACAGGAAAGAGCACAGAGGAGTGCTATCAGACAGGAGAGAGCACAGAGGAGTCCTGTCAGACAGGAGAGAGCAAAGATGAGTACTATCAGACAGGAAAGAGCACAGAAGAGTCATATCAGACAGGAGAGAGCACAGAGGAGTACTATCAGACAGGAGAGAGCTCAGAGGAGTACTATCAGACAGGGGAGAGCACAGAGGAGTACTATCAGACAGGAGAGAGCAAAGATGAGTACTATCAGACAGGAAAGAGCACAGAAGAGTCATATCAGACAGGAGAGGGCACAGAGGAGTACTATCAGACAGGAGAGAGCTCAGAGGAGTACTATCAGACAGGGGAGAGCACAGAGGAGTACTATCAGACAGGAGAGAGAGCACAGAGGAGTACTATCAAACAGGAGAGAGCACAGAGAAGTCCTATCAGACAGGAGAGAGAACAGAGGAGTACTATCATACAGGAGAGCACAGAGGAGTCCTATCAGACAGGAGACAGCACAGAAGAGTGCTATCAGAAAGGGGAGAGAGCACAGAGGAGTACTATCAGACAGGAGAGAGCAGAGTGACTTTCACTCACTGACCATTGGAAAGGGGCATCAGTGTACACTGACTGAATGACTGACCGCACCCTGTACAGGCAGTCAGTCAGACCAGAGAAGGGGCCCGCCTCCATCATGTTCATTTTTTTATTTATATTTTTTTCCTGGGGCCAAACCAGCCTGTCCCCGCCCTGCCCTGTCTGTGGCCCAGACTGGCCATAGGGGGTTGGAACAAGAGGAAGCACCAACAAGAGGGCAGCATACTGTTACTGCTGGTATAAGACGTGCCTGCGGGTGGTTGTCAGTTACCAGCAGCCCCTGCTAGTAGCAGCTGCCAGTTCCGTTGGCAGGCGTATTCTTCCTCTCCCTGCCTGGCACCCACAATAGAGGAGCAGAGCAGCCGGCATTACTCCATACGGGTACTTACTGGGGGTTGTATATGGGGGCAGTGTGTGTGTATGTATAGGGGCTGTGTATGTGTGGTATAGTGGGGTGCAATGCAGGGCATATGTTGTAACCCTGGGGGCAGATTTTATTAACCACTTCTTGTCATGACACCAGGGTGTGGTTTAGCCTTAACTACCCGAAGCTAATACCGCTGGTCCTGGGCTAGGCACGGGGGCGATGAAGACACCGACACCAAGTTACGTACAATGGTAGCTTTATTGAGAGTAGACAGGTGATACAGTCTATGAGTACAGCCAATATCCCAAGCAGGGGACCAGTGACACAGTGGGACCTTGCAGGCTTGTTGGGACTTGCAGTATGTAGAGACACTTTAGTGCAGGCCACGGTGACTATATAGAAGACTTGACTGACTTGATAATTGACATGAAGATGACTTTGAGCTTACTTGAGCTGACTTTGTGGCTGCAGACTTTAGGCATGAGGCCTCCAATGCTCTGGACACACTCTGAGACGTCTCGACTGAACTGGACCTCAGGAACAAGAGCTAAGAGCTCGAAGAGAGCTAAAAGCTCCATGAGAGAGATTGCAGACCCTCCCCTGGTTCTTATAGGGGAGCTTAGCAAGGATCCCATGGGTCACTTGAGGGAATCCCCTGGTCACTAGTGCCTCATGGGTAACAAGCACATGGTATAATATTCAAAGCAACAATACATTAGTAATACAAACATATATACAATAGGGGTTACACTGTAGGGGGGGCCCTGGGGACATGGAGGGACTCTGTCTGACAGGGCAGGAGAAATGTACGGGGACACACCATTCCATACTAGGCCACCGCATGTGTATGGGGGCTTTGTATGTTTGAATTGGGGGTTGTGTATGTGTGTGTATAAGGGCAGTGTATCTGTTTATGGGGGCTGTATGTGAATATGGAGGTTGTGTATGGGGGCAGTGTATGTGTGTATACGGGCAGTGTGTGCATGTATGGGGGCTGTATGTGTATATAAAAGGTTGTGTATGCATATCTCCTCAAGGATGCAGAGTGTAAATGTACATCCTGCACCCCTCCAGTTCTATGACATATGCTCAGGAGCTGAGCACACTTAATAGCCTGTTGGTCCCGCCTACTATCACCATAGCCGGGACCCATGGCTAGCACCCAAAATGGCGGATCGACAACTTGGAGCCGTTCCCTTCCTGGGCTAAAAGGCAATGGCGTCAAGGTCAGACAAAACATACAGAACTGTACATGTCAGGGACAAGTCAGGAACAAAATGGGAATACAATAACCAACAAAAATGTAAACCAGGCAGGATATAAATACTAAAAAAGCAGGATATAGCATACTAACATACAGTTCAGAAACTGGAATCAAGATTAACAGCAGATATGAATAAACGAACAAGACTAGATACGGAAGAAATATACAGCAGACAAAACCAGGAGATGAACAGATAAACTGAATGTCAGAACACTAAACGGGTCAGAGAAATATAGAACACTGTTCACACTGGACACAGAACAAAGAAAACTACACAAACAGATACAAGTTCAGAGGACACAGAATCAGTGTTAAAGTACAGAGGACACTATAGATCAATGGTAATGTACAGAGGACACTAGATCAGTAATCATGTACAATATGATCAGTGATCATGTACTAAAAACACTATGGATCAGAAATCATGAACTCACTAGATAGAAACAAGAAAAATGTCAAAAGCCAAACTCCATAACATGGAGGAATACAGGAACTACAAAACCAAACTCCAAAACATGGAGGAATACGGGTGTAGATACCAAACAAGAATACTAAATTCTGAACAATGGACTGAGAGCAAGAACTATACAGGACTGATATGAATGAAGAATAAGCAAAACACAATACTAAAACCTGAGAAATTTACTAAAACCAAGCAGGCTAAAATCTATGTTATAAACAGGACTCATAACCATGGTTAAAACTCAGATAAGTATTAAAACAGAGAAAAGCAAGGTGCAAGATAAACCAAACATGGTCAGAGTAGAACTTAATTACAAGCAGCAAGTTCCGGCAGAGCTTGGGTTTAAATAACCCCACCTGAGCTGCCATAGGCTAAGAGCATTAACTCATCCCAAGCGAAGGAGAATAGCACAGAAAACTGTTCAGACACAAATCTAGTGTCTGAACAGACCCCAAAACAGAAAAATACAAAAACATAGAAATGGACATTACAATTAGAAGCCGCAATCAAAGTTTACTGCGGTGTCTAAAAATATAAAAATAGGTTGCCAGTTAGCTCAGAGAAGCTGATCGGGACCACCATGGTGAAATTGCAGTGCCCTGATCAGGTCAGCTGGGAGGTCTCTACCCGCCTCCAACTCGTCCAATCGGTGCTCTATTAGTGCAGGAAGCTTCAGCAGCCTGTAGTAAGGGAGCACCAATAACACTTATAAATTATGTGCTATTAAATAGCATTGAACAGTGTATGCAATCAAAAGATTACATGTAATAGTCTCCTATGAATGATACAAATAGTGTAAAGAAAAAAAGTTAATAAACATGAATTAACCCTTTCGATAATAAAAGTTTAAATCATCCCTCTTTTCCCACTTTTTAAATAAAATAATGCTAGCTAGCATAAGCGGGGAAGTTGTAAGAACTCACTGTTTAGCTTCAGGTCAAGGCCGCCAGGCTTTGGCCCAGTAGTTGTCGTTGAAAGTTGCGGAGGTCTGTCCTCATGAAGTGTCAGGATCCCAAGAGAGAGACTATTGGCTCCCTTATATGGGCAGGGGCTGACCGTTTTAGGATTGGTCCACACCATCTGTCAATCAGCTTTGCAAAGTGTTATGGATAATTACATGACCCATGAACCTCCAAAGGTCTTTTTACCTACCATAGAGTACTCAACCGAGTCACATGACCTAAGGTCCTGTGACGCTGTATTATATACAGCATTTACATGTAATTTAGTAAAATATTAACTATATGAGGGGTGACTAGGGGATAACTAGGGAAGCAGACCCCCACAGTTCCTAGGAACTCTGACTTTGGGGACCCCCAACCAAGGTGCAGTATGAAATACGGTACCGAGACACCACAGGTGTATGGGTTGTACCCCCCTGATGATAGCCCTGCCTCCAGGGTATGACCCGGACTGTCAACCACACCAGTGCTTTCAGCAAGCTAAACAAAACCTGGCTGCTTCTTAGCTACTTAACTCTGCTACAAACACCATCTCAGTTCTGCTGAATTGGACTTTAATTGCTGAGCTTAAACCATCTACTGCTTCAGCTCGCCCCTCCTGCCTGTATCTCCAATGCTTGGCACTGGGCATTCTGGCCTGCCAGGCTAGCTGCCACTAAACCGAGACCACTCGTCGGTAGTGACTTGGTTGTTTTCCTGCAGCTGACGTGAAGCTTCCAAGTCCTGGAGCTGGATAAAGGGTGAAAACCAGGAAAACACTTAGACTCTCTCACATGTTTGGCCAAAACCTTACACAACCACTAACCACAAAGTAAATTTGCATGTGCTGTAATTTTAGCCCACTTGCAAATCCACTACAAAGTCTGCAGGATTGGATGAATATTTGCCGCAAGTTTCACATTTTGCATTGCAAAAGGTGTAATTTACAGCAGATCAATAGTGCATATGCATCTATTTCTACATGTATGACTTGCAGACATTCAGTAGCATAGTCCAACTGTGTGTGTTTCTTAAAAGTTGCACAGACAGTTAAGAGCTATGATCACCAGGTGATCCAGGACATGTGCCCCGGATATCTTGGGCAGGCCCCTTCCCCCAAGACCACAATCCTTACACTCGTAAAGGAGCTTGCTGTGGTTTTGAAATTTTTCAATTTCTGCTTTGATAGTTTTTTTCTGCACTGTGTGGATGGGATTTTTTAACATCTACAGGACCCATGGCGTAACGTTACGTCCCGACACCCTGGGTCTTAAGGACCAAGGACGTACAGTTACGTCATGGGCAGTTCTGGTCCCCGCCGTGCGCCGGGCAGGGATCAGACAGGGATGCCTGCTGAAATCAATCAGCAGGCACCCTGTGCAAATGCCCAGGGGGGTCATCACTTCACACTTGCGATTTGCGCGATTCCGGGTCATTACGGGTCTATGGTGACCCGGAATATAAGGGGGATCGTGGTTGTCCAAGACACCCACGATCCCCCTGAAGGCATAGGAGTGAGGTGGCAGGGGTGCCACCCCTCCTATCCCTGCTATTGGTGGTCTAGACGCGACCACCAATAACAGATCGGGGTCGGGGGGGGGGTAACTTTCGTTTTCCTTGTTCTGCCCACCCACAATAGGCGGAGCAGAAAGGGGACCGGCGCTGGAGTCCACTTACGCTGCGAGCGAGGCTGCGGGCAACGATCGGCATCGGAGATCGGCGGGCAGCGATGTCGTGCAGCTTGCTCCCTGGATCCGACGGAAGCAGGTAAGTTGCCTAGCAACATCTGGAGGGCTACAGTCCGAAACCATTATACAGTGGTCTCTATACCGTAGCACTCCAGATGTTGCAAAACTACAACTCCCAGCATGCCCAGACAGCTGTTTGGGCATGCTGGGATTTGTAGTTTTGCAACAGCTGTAGGGCTACAGTTTAAGACCACTATACGGTCTCCATGAACTATAGCCCTTCAGATCTTGCAAAACTGCAACTCCTAGCATGCCCACACAACTGTTTGCTGTCTGGGCAAGCTGGGATTTGTAGTTTTGCAACATCTGGAGGGCCACAGTTTGCAGTGGTCTCTATACTGTAGCTCTCCAGATGTTGCAAAACTGCAAATCCCAGCATGCTGGGAGTTGTAGTTGCGATCCCTCCATCTGTTGCATAACTACATCACCCAGCATGCCCTTTGGCGATCAGTACATGCTGGGAGTTGTAGTTTTGCAACAGCTGGAGGCACACTGGTTGGAAAATATTGAGTTAGATAACAGAACCTAACTGAAGGTTTTCCAACCAGTGTGCCTCCAGCTCTTGCAAAAATACAACTCCCAGCATGCACGGTCTGTCAGTACATGCTGGGAGTTGTAGTTTTGAAACTGCTGGAGGTTTGCCCCCCCCCCATGTGAACGTACAGGGTACATTCACACGGGCAGGTTTACAGTAAGTTTTCGCCGCAGTGCAAACTCCTAGCAGGGAACTCACTGTAAACCCGCCAGTGCGAATGTACCCTAAAAACACTACACTACACTACACTAACACATAATAAAGAGTAAAACACTACATATACACCCCCTTACACTGTCCCCCCCATTAAAAATTAAAAACGCCTTGTACGGCAGTGTTTCCAAAACGGAGCCTCCAGCTGTTGCAAAACAACAACTCCCAGCATTTCTGGACAGCCACTGACTGTCCAGGCATGCTGGGAGTTTAGCAACAGCTGGAGGCACCCTGTTTGGGAATCACTGGCGTAGAATACCCCTATGTCCACCCCTATGAAATCCCTAATTTAGTCCTCAAATGCGCATGGCGCTCTCTCACTTCAGAGCCCTGTCGTACTTCAAGGAAATAGTTTAGGGCCACATATGGGGTATTTCCGTACTCGGGAGGAATAGCACTACTAATTTTGAGGGGCTTTTTCTCCTTTCACCCCTTATGAAAAGGAAAAGTTGGGGTCTACACCAGCCTGTTAGTGTAAAAAAAAAAAATGTTTTACACTAACATGCTGGTGTTGCCCTTTACTTTTTATTTACTCAAGAGGTAAAAGAAAAAAAAGACCCCCAAAATTTGTAACACAATTTCTCCTGAGTACGGAAATACCCTATATGTGGGCGTAAAATGCTCTGCGGACGCATAACAAGGCTCAGAAGTGAGAGCGCCTAAATACATTTGAGGCCTAAATTGGTGATTTGCACAGGGGTGGCTAATTTTATAGCGGTTCTGAAATAAACGCAAAAAAATTAATACCCACATGTGACCCCATTTTGGAAACTACACCCCTCACGGAATGTAACAAGGGGTATAATGAGCCTGAACACCCCACAGGTGTTTGACAAATTTTCGTTAAAGTTGGATGGGAAAATGAAAAAAATAATTTTATTTCACTAAAATGCTGGTGTTACCCTAAATTTTTCATTTTCACAAGGGAAAATAGGAAAAAAGCCCCCCAAAATTTGTAACCCCATTTCTTCTGAGTAAGAACAATATGTGGATGTGCTCTGCGGGCGAACTACAATGCTCAGAAGAGAAGGAGCGGCATTGGGATTTTGAAGAGAAAATGTGTCCGGAATTGAAGGCCACGTGTGCTTACAAAGCCCCCATAGTGCCAGAACAATGGACCCCCCCCCCAACATGTGACCCCATTTTGGAAACTACACCCCTCACGTAATGTAATAAGGGGTACAGTGAGCCTTTACACCCCACAGGTGTCTGACAGATTTTTGGAACAGTGGTCTGTGAAAATGAAAAATTTAATTTTTCATTTGCTCAGCCCACTGTTCCAAAGATCTGTCAAATACCAATGGGGTGTAAATACTCAAGCACCCCTTATTAAATTCTGTGAGGGTTGTAGTTTCCAAAATGGGGTCACAGGTGGGGGGGTCCACTGTTCCGGCACCACGAGGGGCTTTGTAAACGCACATGGCCCCTAACTTCCATTCCAAACAAATTCACTCTTCAAAAGCTCAATGGCGCTCCTCCTCTTCTGAGCATTGTAGTTCGACCGCAGAGCACTTGACGTCCACACATGGGGTATTTCCATACTCAGAAGAAATGGGGTTACACATTTTGGGGGGATATTTTCTCCTATTACCCCTTGTAAAAATTTAAAATTTGGGGAAAAACCTGCATTTTTGTGAAAAAAAATTTTTTTCTCATTTACACATCCAACTTTAACAAAAAGTCGTGAAATACCTGTGAGGTGTTACGTTCCTTGAGGGGTGTCGTTTCCAAAATAGTATGCCATGTGGGTATTTTTGCTGTTCTGGCACCATAGGGGCTTCCCAAATGCGACATGCCCCCAAAAAAACATTTCAGCAATATTTGCTTTCCAAAAGCCAAATGTGACTCCTTCTCTTCTGAGCATTGTAGTTCGCCCACAGAGCATTTTATATCCTAACATGGGGTATTTCCATACTCAGAGGAGATAGGGTTACAAATTTTGGGTGGGATTTTCTCCCATTACCCTTTATAAAAATTGTAAATTTGGGGAAAAAACTGCCCTTTAGTGAAAAATTTTTTTTTTCATTTACACATCTGACTTTAACTAAAAGTCGTCAAACACCTGTGGGGTATTAAGGCTCACTGGACCCCTTGTTACGTGCCTTGAGGGGTGTAGTTTCCAAAATGGTATGCCATGTGGGGGGTTTTCTGCTGTTCTGGCACCATAGGGGCTTCCTAAATGTGACATGCCCCCCAAAAACCATTTCAGAAAACTCACTCTCCAAAATCCTTCCCTACTGCGCCCGCCGAACACTTGACATACACATATGAGGTGTTTCCTTACTCAAGAGAAATTGGGTTACAAATTTTGAGAGGATTTTTCTCCTTTTACCCCTTGTAAAAATTCAAAAACTGGGTCTACAAGAACATGCGAGTGTAAAAAATGAAGATTTTGAATTTTCTCCTTCACTTTGCTGCTATTCCTGTAACACCTAAAGGGTTAACACACTTACTGAATGTCATTTTGAATACTTTGAGGGGTGCAGTTTTTATAATGGGGTCATTTATGGGGTATTTCTAATAAGAAAGCCCTTCAAATCCACTTCAAACCTGAACTGGTCCATGAAAAATTCAGATTTTGAAAATGTTGTGAAAAATTTGAAAATTGCTGCTGAACTTTGAAGCCCTCTGGTGTCTTCCAAAAATAAAAACAGGTCAACTTTACGAGGGAAACATAAAGTAGACATATTGCATTTGTGAATCAAAATATAATTTATTTGGAATGTCTATTTTCCTTACAAGCAGAGAGCTTCAAAGTTAGAAAAATGCAAAATTTTCAATTTTTTCATCAAATTTTGGAATTTTTCACCAAGAAATGATGCAAGTATTGACAAAATTTTACCACTAACATAAAGTAGAATATGTCACGAAAAAACAATCTCGGAATCAGAATGAAAGGTAAAAGCATCCCGGAGTTATTAATGCTTAAAGTGAAAGTGGTCCTACAGTGAAAAATGGCCTAGTCCTTAAGGGGTTAAATCTAATCCAGTCTACAACTGTATACAGTATGTCACAAATTTAAAGAGTTATACTTACTTGTCTCCAGTGGCAGGATACCCTTAAACTTCCTGGGCAATGTTGTAGCTAAAGAATTAACCCCGAGATTCACATGATCAGATGGATTCCCAGAACTCTTATGCTGGAGGTTCCATGGAAGTATATAGAACCTTTGACTTTGGGGTTCCTGAAAAACTTCTGATCATGTAAGTCTGGGACAATATTCAGGCTACAAAAGTGTACCTATCTAATAAAAAAAAACTTTGACATAGGGAAATGTGAAAAGTTTTTATCAGTTGGGGTCTGGGTCTGAATGAGCAGGGAGTTGGGTGTACTACCGTGTGCTTCTCTCCCCACTCTTTGTCTATGAGACCTGGACTGTCCTATAGATATTATGAGTCCGTTCAGGAGCTGGAAGAGAACGTGCTAAGTGCCTTGCTCATTCTTCCAATCGGTTGGGGTCTTAATACTCAGACCCCAACTGATAAAAACTTTGATATGTCTTTACAACATTTCAAAAGTTTTTTAATGATGGGTACCATTTACTTTCCTGCTCATTACATTAACAGTAATATACATAGACAAGACAGATAGATTCACACTTACACCACTTACAGTACACGCAGACATATGCACATTTAACACAAATATAAACACACACATATGCACTTATATCTGATAGATCTGTCATGCATGCGCTCCCCTGTCATGGCAAATTGATCACTCTCCTTCCATCCAAGGACATCTGTGGAGGGTCCAGATCAGGAGAGATATAGGAATATTGCTGAGAGAAGGGGGCAATGGACACACAACACAGGCAGTGTACAGGCACAGGCTCCGAGTCATGACCTGCTATTTGTCCTCTGCTGGCTGCTGTACCGTCCTTCTTCCCCTCCTCTTCTCTCAGACCCTAAAGCAGTGTTTCCCAACGTTTTTCGGGTCGGGGCACACCTCGGAAGAAAAAAAATTCCGCGAGGCACCGCTGCCGAGGTTGACGAGCAAAAAAAAACGTTTAAAAAAAAGAACGGAAAAAAACGCACTGTATCTACTTATCAGTGGGTATGTAGTTTAACCCCTTAAGGACGCAGGGTTTTTCCCTTATTGCATTTTCATTTTTTCCTCATCACCTTCTAAAAATTATAACTCTTCCAATTTTGCACATAAAATTCCAATTTCTACTTTGCAGTGACATTATTCATTTCACCCAAAAATCCACGGTGAAACAGAACAAAAAAATCATTGTGCGACAAAATTGAAGAAAAAATTTCATTTTGTAACTTTTGGGGGCTTCCGTTTCTACGCAGTTCATTTTTCGGTAAAAATAACACCTTATCTTTATTCTGTAGGTCCATACGGTTAAAATGATATCCTACTTATATAGGTTGGATTTTGTCGTACTTCGGAAAAAAAATCATAACTACATGCAGGAAAATGTATATGTTAAAAATTCTCATCTTCTGACCCCTATAACTTTTTTATTTTTCTGCATACGGGCCGGTATGAGGGCTCATTTCTTGCGCTGTGTTCTGAAATTTTTATCGGTACCATTTTTGTATTGATTGGACTTTTTGATCACTTTTTATTCATTTTTTCATGATATAAAAAGGGACCAAAAATACACAATTTTGGACTTTGGAATTTTTTTGCGCGCACACCATTAACTGTGAGATTTAATTAAGGATATATTTTTATAGTTCGGACATTTCCACACACGCGATACACATATGTTTATTTTTATTTACACAGTTTTTTTTTATGGGAAAAGGGGGGTGATTCAAACTTTTATTAGGGAAGGGGCTAAATGACCTTTGTTAACTTTTTCTTTTTCACTTTTTTTTTGCAGTGCTATAGCTCCCATAGGGACCTATAACACTGCACACACTGATCTTCTATGCTGATCCCTGCAAAGCCACAGCTTTGCACAGATCAGTGAGATAGGGGCTTGATTGCTCAAGCCTGTAGCTCAGGCTTGGAGCAATCAATCGACGATCGGACGCCGCGGAGACAGGTAAGGAGACCTCCGCCTGCGTTCCAGCTGATCGGAACATCGCGATTTTATCGCGATGTCCCGATCAGCCCGACTGAGCTGCCGGGAAGCGTTTACTTTCACTTTCAGAAGCGGAGGTCAACTTGGATCGCCGCGTCTGAAGGGTTAACAGCGCGCGGCACAACGATCGATGCCGCGCGCTGTTAGCCCAGGGTCCCGGCTATGATTGGCAGCCGGGACCGACCCGGTGTGACCCCGTTTTAAACTCCGGGACCGGGTGTAAGGGGGGACAGGTACGCCCTACATCCTTAAGGGGTTAAAGTGCTGCTTTATACAGCAACTCACCAATGACGTCTTCTCTAATTTGCATCATTGCCTTCTCTTCTCCCTCTGGTCTGGGCCATCATCACGATTTCTTCCACACACAATTCTTCACCGTTAAACCTGCAAAACAAACCTATTAGGCTCCGCACTATTTTTTACATGGGTGACAGAGGGGTGTAGAAGAGTGTGCATGAGTGACAGAGGGGTGTAGAGGGGTGTACATGGGTGACAGAGGGGTGTAGAGGAGTGTACATGGGTGACAGAGGGGTGTAGAGGGGTGTACAGAGGGGTGTAGAGGCAGGGCTGGCATTAGGGCGGGGCAAACCAGGCAATTGCCTAGGGCCCCCATCACCCAGGACCCCTGCCAGCTGCTCAGAATAGGCGTGCGCACGGGGTGCCCAGGGGGGGGGATCCGCGGTAGCCACTGGACATCCCTGTGTCACATTCTGGACATCCCTGTGTCCCGAAAGATCTTTTTGGGACACAAGGATGTACCTGTTACCTTTCTGCGGCGGCCCCCCACATTAACAAAAATCCCCCGCATTAACTTTAAAAGCGCAGGGGCCGCCGGGAGGTAATGCACACAGGGACGTCACTGACGCCCCGTGCGTGCGCCCATATCAACGGAGGAGCGGAGCATCAAGGAGGACGCACGCCGGCCGGCATGGTAAGTCACCAGCATCAGCTGGCAGCACGTCATCTTCGGTGTTATGACCAACGCTCCTCTGGTCACAGGACCTACTGCTATGGTCTATAGGCCATAGCAGTAGATCGTGACCCCGGACTGGAACACTGAAGTGGGGCAGTAAACAGGCATACAGCCTCCAGCCATACACTGTATATTGCTGAAGGCTGTATGTCTGTGGGGGAACTATACTGCACCTAATGTGGGAAACTATACTGTACCTAATGTGGGGAGCTAATAGCTCCCCACATTGGGTGTAGTATAGTTCCCCACTTTAGGTGCAGTATAGTTCTCCACATTAGGTGCAGTATAGCTCCGAGCTAAACTGCACCTAATGTGGGGGAACTATACTGCATCTAATGTGGGGGACTATACTGCACCTAATGTGGGGGGAACTATACTGCACCTAATGTGGGGGAACTATACTGCACCTAATGTGGGGAGAACTTTACTGCACCTAATGTGGGGAGAACTATACTGCACCTAATGTGGGGAGAACAATACTGCACCTAATGTGGGGAGAACTATACTGCACCTAATGTGGGGGGAACTGTACTGCATCTAATGTGGGGGGAACTGTACTGCACCTAATGTGGGGGGAACTGTACTGCACCTAATGTGGGGGGAACTGTACTGCACCTAATGTGGGGGGAACTGTACTGCACCTAATGTGGGGGAAACTGTACTGCACCTAATGTGGGGGGAACTGTACTGCACCTAATATGGGGGGAACTGTACTGCACTTAATATGGGGGGAACTGTACTGCACCTAATGTGGGGGGAACTGTACTGCACCTAATGTGGGGGAACTATACAGCCCAACCTAATGTGGGGAGGGGAACTGTACTGCATCTAATGTGAGGGAACTGTACTGCACCAAATGTGGGGAGAACTGTACTTCTCCTAATGTGGGGGGAACTGTACTGTATTATTAAAGGAAAACGGTCACCTGTTCACCTGCACTATAACCCGATACACCGGGTTATAGTTCAGGTGAACAGGAGACCGATACGGGGTATCAGACTGCTATACCTACCTGCAGTCCGGAACCCCGATCCTCTGAAGGTTCCCCTATTTCAGCGCTGCCTTGCGCTCTGGAGGCGGGCCTGCCGACTGGATTTAAATATTCATAAGCGCTGGTCATGTGAGCGCTCGTGCCTACTGAGCGCTCACGTGACCAACGCGTGCCAGAAAGATCTGTAAATGAAAGATTTTAAATTACTTCTATTTAAAAATCTTAATCCTTTCAGTACTTATCAGCTGTTATATGCTCCACAGGAAGTTATTTTTGAATGTCCTTTCTGTCTGACCACAGTGCTCTCTGCTGACACCTCTGTCCATTTTAGGAACTGTCTAGAGTAGGAGCAAATCCCCAAAGCAGGGGCATAGGAACCGGGGGGGATGGATCCCCCAAGGAATTAAAGGGGTACTCACACCCTAGACATCTTATCCCCTATCCAAAGGATAGGGGATAAGATGTCTGACCGCGGGGGTCCGGCCGCTGGGGACCCCCGCAATGTTGCATGCGGCACCCACCTGTTTATTGTCCGGAAGCGCTGGAGGGTCTCGGTCGCGACCACGGGAATGGAAGTCCGTGACGTCAGGACTCCGCCCCCGTGTGACGTCACGCCCCATCCCCTCAATGCAAGTCTATGGGAGGGGGCGCGACTTGCATTGAGGGGACGGGGCGTGACATCACACGGGGGCAGAGTCCTGACGTCACGGACTTCCGTTCCCGTGGTCGCGACCGAGACCCTCCAGCACTTCCGGACAATAAACAGGTGGGTGCCGCATGCAACATTGCGGGGGTCCCCAGCGGTGGGACCCCCGCGGTCAGACATCTTATCCCCTATCCTTTGGATAGGGAATAAGATGTCTAGGGTGGGAGTACCCCTTTAAGGGTGAGGGACCGATAATGGTTTGATCCATCCCCCACCCACCCGCACAGGCCGCCACTACTGAAGATCTGGGACATCCCCAGCAGACAGAACTGCCATCTCAGGTATATGCAATATACGCACATACAGGAGAAGGCGTCCCCTCTGTCTGAGCCGCATCTGCAGCTACACAGAGGAGACGTGACCTCCGCCAGCACGCAGCACGCAGTACGCGGGCCCCTGCTGCTAAGGAGATCGCTGCGTGGGACATCAGGTGAGAATCGTTATTTTTATTTTTTACTCTGCATATAGCTATGGGAAAGAGGGGGGGAGGGGGTTACTCTGCCTATACCTATATCTATGGAGAAGAGGGGGGGAGGGGGTCACTCTGACTATACCAATGGGGAAGGGGGGGTAACTCTGCATATTCCTATGGGGAAGAGGGGGGGTAACTCTGCATATACCTATGGGGAAGAGGGGGGAACTCTGCATATACCTATGGGGAAGAGGGGGGGGTAACTCTGCATATACCTATGGGGAAGAGGGGGGTAACTCTGCATATACCTATGGGGAAGAGGGGGGTGTAACTCTGCATTTACCTATGGGGAAGAGGGGGGGTGTAACTCTGCATATACCTATGGGGAAGAGGGGGGTGTAACTCTGCATATACCTGTGGGGAAGGGGGGGGTAACTTTGCATATACCTATGGGGAAAGGGGGTAATTCTGCATATACCTATGGGGAAGGGGCATGTAACTCTGCATATACATGTGGGGAAGGGGGGGTAACTCTGCATATACCTATGGGGAAGGGGAGGTCTGGAGACAGACAGGGACTTCTATAGTGCGCATTGACTTGGCCATTGATATATTGACATATTTTATTATGAGTAGAAATAATGTTCCATGACACACTACACCTTGGGTATACATCACACAGTTAAGGCCTCTTTCACGCTACATAATTACTCCATTTTCAATGTTCCGTCAGAAAATCATCAGTAAAACGGCAGTTACAAAATCCTATACGGCCGTTAGAAAATCCCATTATAGTCTATGGGATTTTTCGAATAGCCGTTTTAACCCGTTGTAGCGTGTTATTAATAACGGCCATTATTTTGTGAGGGATTACAGTAATGGGAGAAATAGTGCATTAACTATTTCTCCCGCTACTATCTTCCATCACAAAATAACGTCCGTTATTAATAGCGGGCTATAACGGGTTAAAACGGCTATTTGAAAAATCCCATAGACTAAAATGGGATTTTATAACGGCCATATAGGATTTTGTAACTTCCGTCAGAAAATCAGAAGTAAAACGGCAGTTACAAAATCCTATACGGCTGTTAGAAAATCCCATTATAGTCTATAGTGTGAAAGGGGCCTTATTGTTTAAAAACACACTGAAAACTCAACATTTTATGGCTCACACATGCAGAAGATGCTCACTGCTATTCTGTGCCTGAGGGCCAGAAAATAATCATAACATCAGTAGATTTTATGTTAAAGGCTACACATTGAACGCTGTTGCCTGCAATTCAACTGGCACTAGAAGTGTTTTTATCATGGGCAATTATATACTTTTTTTCTTTGTTTTTTTGGCAAAAGTATATCATAAATATATCATTATATCATGAAGTTGTCTAAAGATTAATGTATCCATATTTTTCAAATGCTTAAAAGGCAAAGAAGGTTAAAACCATATCCTGGTAATTTTTTCAAGGTGACTGCAATATAGATCAATGCCAGTAGATGGCGATAGATGACTGACAATGGAATTCCTCTTCTTCAAAAAGCTTGCTGAGTCACAGGCTGAAGACATGGCATGACTATTATATGAGCCTTACAGCGGTCTTACTCTGATACAAGTCATTTTTTGGCAGTCTTGACTTTGACTGTCAGAAATTCCATTTCCCAAAGTACTAAAGACACATAGGTAAATTTTATATCAACTGGAGATCAAAATTAGAACAACACATGTCAAGGTCATTGTGTAGTCCTGTGTGAATATATCCTAACATGAGTAAAATAGCAGTATTAATTGTATTTATTCTAAAGCACAGAATCAAAATGTAAATGAGAAAAAAAAAATTTGAACAACAATTTGAAAAAAAAAAAGATACCTGCAAGTTATTGTTAATCTTGCAATAGGTGCTAATTTCCTTAACCCCTTCCCGCTACATGACGTATGCATACGTCAAGAGCGGGCTCCCACGATAGAACGCAGGGTCACACACTGACCCCACGTCATATCGCGTCGGTCCCGGTGGCCAGGGACCCGCGGCTAATACCAGACATCGCGGTGATTCCCGGTATGAACCCTTCAGACGCGGCGATCAAAGTTGATCGCCGCGTCTAAAGTGAAAGTAAAAGTTGCCGGTTAACTCAGTGGAGCTGTTCGTGTCCCAAACAGCTGGAGGGTCCCTACCTGCCTCCTCGCTGTCTGATCGCCTGAGATCCAGGCAGGAGCAGTTGAGCGACGATAACACTGATCAATGCCCGGCTATTGCCTGGCAGTGATCTGTGCAGAAGATCAGTGTGTGCCGTGTTATAGCCCCTTATGGGAACTATAACACTGCAAAATAAAGTGTTAATAAAGATCATTTAACCCCTTCCATAATAAAAGTCAGAATCACCCCCCTTTTCCCAATAAAAAAAACAGTGTAAATAAAAATAAACATATGTGGTATCGCCGCGTGTGTAAATGTCCAAACTATAAAAAATATAATGTTAATTAAACCACTGGGTCAATGGTGTACACGTAAAAAAAATTCTAAAGTCCAAAATAGCGTATTTTTTGTCACTTTTTATACCATAAAAAAAGGGAATAAAAAGCGATCAAAAGTCCAATCAAAACAAAAATGATACTGATAAAAAAACGTCAGATCACGGCGCAAAAAAATGAGCCTTCATACATCCCCATATGCGGAAAAATAAAAAAATTATAGGAGTCAGAAGAGGACATTTTTAAGCGTATACATTTTCCTGCATGTAGTTATGATTTTTTCCATAAGTAGGGAATCATTTTAACCATTAGGACCTAAAGAATAAAGAGAAGGTGTAATTTTTACCGGAAAATGCACTGCGTAGAAACGGAAGCCCACAAAATTTAGTCGCAGTTTTGTCGCACAATGATTTTTTTTTCCGTTTCGCTGTGGATTTTTGAGTAAAATGACTAATGTCACTGCAAAGTAGAATTGGTGACGCAAAAAATAAGCCATCATATGGATTTTTAGGTGCAAAATTTAAAGCGTTATGATTTTTAGAAGGTAATGAGAAAAAAATTCAAATGCAAAAACGGAAAATACCCTGCGTAACTAAGGGGTTAATAATCTGATAAACCCTATTTAACTGGCAGCCTAACTTTACAGTTGTCACTGACTTTGCAAAAATGGTGTGCCGTTCCAAAGTGACTAAAACCTTCTGGCAGCAGGTTGTCCAGATTAACGCCAAAGGGGTCTATCAGCCATAGCAAGAGAAGTTGGTCATTCCAAGTCTGATTCCTAGAATATTGCATCTTTACAACATCCCAAACTCAGTCAAGTCCCCCCAAGAAGGCTGGTCGGTCTTGAAAGTCAATGCAAGAGAGGGCAGGATAATGCAGAGAATCTCCACGTTTAAAGGGGTTCTCCGCTGCTCAGCGTTTAGAACAAACTGTTCCGAACGCTGGGGCTGGCGCCGGGAGCTTGTGACGTCATAGCCCCGCCCCCTCTATGGGAGGGGGCACGATCCCTTTAAGAGCATTTGGACTGAAAGCCCACTCTGCAGTGCGTAGAACCTCTCATTAGCAGAAAGAATCAAAAGGCAGACTCACCTTTGCAGAGGAGCATGTTGTGTGGACAAAGGAGAAGTGGTCCAGAGTTCATTTTAGTGATGAAAGCAATTTTCATTTATTTGGATCTGATGGGAAACATTACATTTGTCGGCAAACTGGAGAAAGACTGAACCCAAAGTGTGTAAAGAAGTCAGTGAAAGGTGGAGGGGGAAGTGTCATGGTTTGGGGAATGTTTTCTGCAGCAGGAGTTGGACCTCTCATAGAGCTACATGGCAGAGTAAACGCAAGTGCGTATCAGAACCTTCTTCAACAACACATGGTTCCTTCCTTGCATTCATCACTCAATCAGCAGCAATTTCCATGCAGGACAATGCCCCCTGTCACACAGCAAAACGGGTAAAGCAGTTCCTTGAAACTAAAAAGAAAAAGAAACAATGAAATGGCCGCCAAGAGTCCTGATCTAAACCCAATAGAAAACCTGTGGAAAATCCTTGGTGACAAAGTTATGGCCAAGAAACCCACATCAGTCACAGAACTGTGGAAGAGACTAGAAGAAGAGTCAACCAAAATCCCACCAGAGCAGTGTGAGAGACTAGTGATGTCCTGTGGGGGGCGCAGACGTGCTGAAGTCATTCAAAGGCCTGTACACTTCCCACAGATTGGTGACTGTTGTAATCTTTATCTGTGCTACAGTCGTTGCTATTCTCTAATTATGATGATCACGTGTTTTGAAAAATAGAGGTTTTATGCTGATAAACTTTGGTTATTTTGTAAAACACTGTTCTAATGGCATGGTCTACCCCTTCTAAAAAAAAATAGCTAAAAAGGCCAACCTTATCACCTATCTAGACTCCAGCATTCTAAGCTGTTAATACTTATAAGTGGGTTAGGTTTAGTTCATATTATGGGTAGTTTTGATGAGTTTTCTTATTAGAGAAATATTGCCATTAGGCAAACCTTTTAATCACACTTACAGGAATAATCCGCTGCTAGACATCGCTGGGGTCCCACTGCTAAACAACCCCCTCCCCCCCCCCCCCCCCCCTCGATCTCCCATAGTACCTGGCTTCCAACAAATGCCGTGTTCCTGGGCAGTGGTCGTGATGTAACGGCCATGCCCCCTCATGACGTCACGCCACACCTCCTCCATTCATGTCTATGGGAGGGGGCTTGTCGGATGACATGCCCCCTTCCATACACATGAATGGAGGGGGTGTGGTGTGACGGCCAATAATTGTTGGCCGTGGCCATGACATCATGATCACGGCCTCCGCCTCTGAGCATTCTGAACAAAATGTTCAGAACGTTGGAGCACTGGAGTACACCTTTAGGGTGGTTTTTAGGCCATGTTCCCTCATTAAATTTTTACCACATTTTTGTATCATTTTAACCATGTTTTGGACATTTAGCTGCGATTTTCAAAAATCACTGTACAAAGTGACACATTTTTACAGCAATTTGTGCAATCATAGTAAAACAGACTCATTTTGCTGTAATTTCAGGAAAATCACAACAACAAAAAAAATGTGTGAACACATCCTCAGGAAAGGTGTATAATTACTATATATCTGATCCCACAAAGATAGCATCAGCAGAAGTAGTAGTATACAGGATAGAGCTAGGAGGCATCTAATAGGCAATGATGTCATCCTGTAGTTCACAGAAAATCAGCTGACCCAGGACTGACCACTCTTTCTGACACATTAAAGAGTCACTGTCACTTAGAAGAACTTTTGACACGTCACAGGGACAATCGGTCTGGGTCTCAGTGCCAAGACCCATACAAATCAGGAGTTTGAGCCAGGAGGGAGAAGTGTGCATCATTGCGTTTTACGAGCCTGGGAGTGAACAGCAATAACGCACACTTCTGCTGGCTCATACTCCTGATTTGTATGGGTCTTAGCACTGACACCCTGACCAATCAAAACTTTTGACATGTCCCTGTGATATGTGAAAAGTTTATCTAAGTGAGAGTGCCCATTTAACCACTTAAGGACGAAAAGCATCCCCCTCCCCTTCTATAACGTGAGCTCAGGAGCTGAGCTCGCATCATAGCTGGGTGGTCCCTTGGCTAATGTCAAAACGACCATAGTGATGCTCGGCATTGACCCCTTAGACGCCTCGATCAAAATTGATCGCGGCATCTAAAATAAAAAAAAGCAGCTGAGAAGATGGCGGGAGGTCCCTTACCTGCCTCCACGCAGTCCGATGATCTGATGTTCCAGTCAACCATTCACAGGCTGGAGCAATTGAGCACCAATAACACTGATCAATGCTATGCTACGGCATAGCATTGAACAGTATATGCAATCTGAAGATTGCTTGTAATAGTCCTCTATGGGGACCAAAAAAATTGTGTAAAAAAACAAACAAAAAAAAAGTTAATAAATGTGGTTTAAAGGGGTTATCCAGGAAAAAAACTTTTTTTTTATATATCAACTGGCTCCAGAAAGTTAAACAGATTAGTAAATTACTTCTATGAAAAAAATCTTAATCAGTACTTATGAGCTGCTGAAGTTGAGTTGTTCTGTTGACACGTGTCTCGGGAACCGCCCAGTTTAGAAGCAAATCCCCATAGCAAACCTCTTCTGCTCTGTGCAGTTCCCGAGACAAGCAGAAATGTCAGCAGAGAGCACTGTTGCCAGACAGAAAACAACAACTCAACTTCAGCAGCTGATAATTATTGAAAGGATTAAGATTTTTTAATAGAAGTATTTACAGACCGGTTTAACTTTCTGGAGCCAGTTGATATATAAAACATTTTTTTTCCAGGAATACCCCTTACCCCTTTAAGCCCTTCCCTATTAAAAGTTTGAATCCCCCCCCCCCTTCCCCATTAAAAAAAAATAAAAAAATAAAAAATATATATGTGTGTGTGTGTGTGTTAAAAATAAAATTTTGTATTCCTGGTCACTTTGTTTACCCTAAAGATCATTTTAATCATATGGACCTACAGAATAAATAAAAAGTGTAATTTTTAACGAAAAGTGCTCTGGGTAGAATCAGAAGCTTCCAAAAGTTACAAAATGGTGGGGGGGTTTTAAATTTTGCCTCACAATTTATTATGTTTTTTGTTTCGCTGTAGATTTTGTGGTGAAATTATTGATGTCATTACAAAGTAAAATTGGTGTAGCAAAAAACAAGCCCTCATATGGGTCTGTAGATGGAGTAATTTAAAGCGATGGATTTTTAGAAGGTGGAGGTGGAAAAATGTCCTGAAGGGGTTAAGCATTGTGATTTTCTGTGATTCAGGCTGATGATCACATGACCCAATAACAGTAATAAAACACATGGATGTGCTGAAATGAAACAGATTGGGATTGTGGTGGTGAGTGTGCATGATAATGGGGAAGGGATTAAGGGCTTCTTTATTTTAGTTTTTTTCAACTGTAAATTTTGATTGAAAGACTTTTGTGATACAATAACAAATGTAGAAACAGCAAGACAATATCGCAGGGGGTCCCGAGACCAAAAGGCAATCAAAAAACATTAATAATACAGAAATAAAGGCATCAATAAATTGACAAAAAATACACGAAACCAAATACAATCCCTCCAAACCAGGAACAAGAAGAAGCCAAATCAGCAACTTCTATCCACAAGGACAGTGAATACAGGGAACAGCTAGTGGTCAGCAAAGAGGGAACATAGAAGCCCAAGGGGTAACATATAGGGGGTGCACAAACTTCCACACAGAGAAAAAACAACAAGCCATAAAGAGGGGAGAATGAAAAGAGAAAGGGAAAGAAAAAAGGAGGCATCATGTAGAACAGAACAGGGTCCTGGAGGATGTCGATTGGAAAAGCGATCTCATGGTTCCCACACAGAAAGAAATAAGGGCAAAGTATTATTCAAGGAGGCCGACAGGGATTTGAGGGAATTAATTTGATATATACGAGCCACCAAGTCAGTCTCAGAGGGAGGAAGAGAACTCTTCCGGTGCTTCACAATGAGGGTCTTAGCAGCAAGGACAATGTGCATAAAAAGCTTAAACAGCTTCTTGAACAGGGCCCTAAATGAGAGATGTAGAAGATACGTTAGGGGATCCAGGGGAACAGAGACACCAAAGACACGAGTAAGCAAACGCTGCACCATCTTCCAGTAGTCCAGTATAAGTAGACATAACCAGAAAATATGGAAGACGGAGCCCAAACACACCCCACAATGCCAGCATTGGGGGGGGGGGGGAATGGCAGGATTCAATTTATTCCATATCTCCGGGGTATGGTACCATCCCATCAGCATTTTAAATTGGGTCTCCTTATAAGCAGTGCAAATAGAAGCCTTGGATGCACGCTCCCAAATTATGCGCCACTGAGGGAGTGAAATGGAAGTGGCCAGAGCTTTCTCCCAGCGGTGCATTTAGCAGTGCAGCGGCACAGGGCCATTAGGAGGGCCAGAGTAAATATCAGAGACAAGTCCCCTCATCTGAGGTCCACCACGACACAATTGTTTAAAACTTGTGGGTTGAGATACAACCGTCGAACACAACAAGGAGGACAGAAAGTGTTGAAGTTGCAGATAGTGGAACCTTTTAGAGGAAGGGAGATCCCTGTGAGACACTAGCTGGTCAAAGGACAGGAGAGAGTGAGAGATAGGATCCACCACATCTGCCCAACAAAAAAGACCCCGGGAGCCCCACTCTCTTACCATACCCGAAGACAGGCCAGAAGGAAAATCAGGATGATACAGGAAAGATCTTTAAGGGAAGGAGGAGGAAGACAGCTTAAACTTCCTAGAGCTATAACCCTATACATAACGTGAGAAGGACATCGGGCCTAACAAAGAACTCAAGGAGATGGAGGGAGGGGGGACACTCCAAAGGGGAGAACTGGGATGGGGCTCCACGCTTATAGCCATTGGATGGAGCTGGAGAAGCTTTGGCTGGCTCCGATAGCTCCATCCAATGGCTATAAGCGTGGTACGTAGACCATGACGCCAAATGACATAGATGAGCAGTCCAGTAGTATTTAACTACATCAGGGACCCCCAATCTGCCCGTAGACCAACTTGCCGTCATAACAGACATCAGGAGACTATGTCATCCAGTGGGCCAAATAAAGCGGAATATGGCTCATTAGAAAGAGCGGAGAGCGGACAATGGAACACAACTGGTAATGTCTCGAAAAATAGAGCAATTTAGGGAGGATTGTCATTTTGACTGCCGCTATATGGCCAAAAAATGAAATATATTGAGACCGCCATTTTTCCATAAGGGCCAGGAGCGCCAGAAAAAGAGGATGAAAATTCGTAGAATAAAGAGAAGCATAGCGAGAAGTGAGAGACACACCCAAGAACTTAAAAGCAGGGGAGGACCACCTGAAAGAATAGTTAGCATGCAGAAGAGTGGACAAAGCTGGAGAAATATTTAAAGGCAGGGATTCCATCTTAGAAAGGTTAACCTTGTAGCTGGAAACCCCGCCATAGGCATGAAGAGCCCTATAAAGATTAGGAAGAGAAAGCAAAGGTTTAGAGAGGGTAAGAAGAACATCATCCGCAAATAAGCAAATCTTGAGTTCCCGGTTATGCAGGGCAATAACAGAGATATCCGGTACCCCCCAATCCTTGGCAGCAAGAGGTTCAATGCAAAGTGCATAAATCAAGGGGGATAAAGGAAAGACCTGCTGAGTACCATGAAACAGAGGGAAAGTCAGAGAGGAAGCATGGGAGAGTTTAACCCCTTAGGCTAGGTTCAGACTACGGAATCTCCGGGCAGAAAATTTCCGCCCGGAGATTCCGAGTTCTGCCTGCGCCGACTGAATTAGTCGGCGCTAGGACCGCGCGGACTCTGCCGTTTCCTATAGACTGCTATGTGTTCCGCTCGGATTTCCGCCTGAAGAAAGAGCAACCCCTTTCTTCAGGCAGAAATTTTCTAGCGGATTTTTCATCCGGATTTTCCGCTTCACAAATTCTGAAGTGTGAATTTGTTAACGGAAAACCATTCACTACACTATGCATTATAGTAAGCGGAATTTCTGCCGGAAATTTCAAAGCGAAAATTCCGGCGGAAATTCCATAGTCTGAACCTAGCCTTAAAGACAAAGCCCATTTTCACCTTAAGGACCAGACCGTTTTTTGTACATCTGACCACTCTCACTTTAAGCATTACTAACTCTGGGATGCTGTGTTTAGATTGTTTTTTCATGACATATTCTACTTTAACATAGCTGTAAAAATGTTGTCGATACTTGCATCATTTCTTGGTGAGAAATTCCAAAATTTCACGAAAAATTAGAAAATTTTGCATTTTCTAACTTTGAAACTCTCTGCTTGTAAGAAAAATAGACATACCAAATAAATTATATATTGATTCACATATACAATGGCCCTCATTTACTATTGCAAACCCGACATGTTTTGCTGGGTTGTGTGCCAGATTCTGTCGCATTGCGCCAGAAATTCTGTCTGCGCTAGATTCTGTCTGTGCCAGATTTTGCTCCAGAATTTGCACAAGAATTTCCAAGAATTTGCGCAAGAAAACCCAAAAAGGGGAGTGTCCGCTGGGGGGAAAGGGTGTGGTCTCCAAAAAGGGGCATGTTCACGACATTTTCACAAAAACCCAACACATTTACTAAGGTTTCCACATAAAATGTGGTGGCATTGATCTGAGGAAAACCAGACAGATCAGAGCATGTGTAAAAAAAAAAGCAGGTGTAGGGAAAGTGGAAAATGTAGGGAAACCTCAGTAAATACCGTAGAAAATAAATTGTAGGGAATTAAAACCCACAAAGAAACCCACACTCCACTCTTAGTAAATAAGGGCCAATATGTCTACTTTATGTTTGCATCATAAAGTTGACATGTTTTTACTTTTGGAAGACATCAGAGGGCTTCAAAGTTCAGCAGCAATTTTCCAATTTTTCACAAAATTTTCAAAATCTGAATTTTTCAGGGCCTTCATATTAGAAATACCCCATAAATGACCCCATTATAAAAACTGCACCCCTCAAAGTATTCAAAATGACATTCAGTAAGTGTGTTAACCCTTTAGGTGTTTCACAGGAATAGCAGCAAGGTGAAGGAGAAAATTCAAAATCTGCATTTTTTACACTCGCTTGATCTTGTAGACCCAGTTTTTGAACTTTTACAAAGGGTAAAAGGAGAGAAATCCCCCTCCCAAATTTGTAACCCAATTTCTCTTGAGTAAGGAAATACCTCATATGTGGATGTAAAGTGTTCGGCGGGCGCAGTAGAGGGCTCAGAAGGGAAGGAGCGACATTGGGATTTTGGAGAGTGAGTTTTACTGAAATGGTTTTTGGGAGGCATGTCACATTTAAGAAGACCCTATGGTGCCAGAACAGCAAAACAAAAACACATGGCATATTATTTTGGAAAATACACCCCTCAAGGAACGTAACCAGGGGTACAGTGAGCCTTAACACCCCACAGGTTTGTGATGACTTTTCGTTAAAGTTGGATGTGTAAATCAATTTATTTTTTTCCCTAAAATGCTGGTTTCCCCCCAAATTTTACATTTTTACAAGGGGTAATAGGAGAAAATGCCCCCCAAAATTTGTAACCCCATCTCTTCTGCATATGGAAATGCCCCATGTGTGGACATCAAATGCACTGGGGGCGCACTACAATGCTCAGAAGAGAAGGAGCCACATTTGGCTTTTGGAAAGCAAATTTTGCAGAAATGGTTTTTGGGCGGCATGTCACATTTAGGAAGCCCCTACGGTGCCAGAACAGCAAAAAAAAAAACTCACATGGAATACTATTTTGGAAACTACATGCCTCAAGGAACGTAAAAAGGGGTACAGTGAGCCTTAACACCCCACAGGTGTTTGATAACTTTTCGTTAAAATCATATGTGTAAATGAAAAAAAAAATTTTTCACTGAAATGCAGTTTTACCGTTTTTACAAGAGGTAATAGGAGAAAATGCCCCCAAAATTTCTAACCCCATTTCTTCTGAGTATGGAAATACCCCATACGTGGATGCAAAGTGCTATGCGGGTGAATTACAATGCTCTGAAGAGAAGGAGCGCCATTGGGCTTTTGGAGAGAGAATTTGTTTGGAATGGAAGCCAGGGGCCATGTGCGTTTACAAAGCCCCCCATGCAACCAGAATAATGCCCCCCATGTGACCCTATTTCGGAAACTACACCCCTCACGGAATGTAATAAGGGGTGCTGTGAGCATTTACACCCCACTGGCCTTTGATAGATCTTTGGAACAGTGGGCTGTGCAAATGAAAAATTTAATTTTTCATTTTTATGGATGACTGTTCAAAGAATCTGTCAGACACCTGTGGGACATAAATGCTCACTGTACCCCTTATTACATTCCAAAATGGGGTCACATGTGGGGGGCCCATTGTTCTGGCTTTTTAAACACACATGGCCTTCAATTCCAGACACATTCTCTCTCCAAAAGACTAATGGTGCTCCTTCTCTTCTGAGCATTGTAGTTCGCCCGCAGAGCACTTTACATCCAGATATGGGGTATTTCCATGCTTAGAAGAAATGGGTTTACAAATTTTCCTATTACCCCTTGTAAAAATAAAAAATTTGGGATAACACCTGCATATTAGTGAAAAAATACAACATTTTCATTTTCATGTCCAACTTTAACAAAAATTCGTCAAAGATCTGTGGGGTGTTAAGGCTCACTATACCCCTTGTTACGTTCTGTGAGTGGTGTAGTTTCCAAAATGGGGTCACATGTGGGTGTTTTTTTTTTTTTGTGTTTATGTCAGAACCGCTGTAACTATCAGCCAGCCCTGTGCAAATCACCTCAAATGTACATGGTGCGCTCTCACTCCTGAGCCTTGTTGTGCGCCTGCAGAGCATTTTATGCCCACATATGGGGTATTTCCATACTCAGGAGAAATTGCATTACAAATTTTGGGGGTCTTTTTTTCCTTTTACCTCTTGTGAAAAGAAAAGTATGAGGCAACACCAGCATGTTAGTGTAAGAAATGTTAAAAATTTTTACAATGACATGCTGGAGTAGACCACAACTTTAAAAGGAAAGGAAAAAAAGCCCGACAAAATTTGTTAGGAAATACCCCATATGTGGCCCTAAACTGTTGCCTTGAAATACGACAGGGCTCCGAAGTGAGAGAGTGGTATGTACATTTGAGGACTAAATAAGGGATTTGCATGGGACGGACCCGGATGCAAGAATTACACTTGCCTCCGATACCAAAAATACCCTATGACAGTGTTTCCCAAACAGGGTGCCTCCAGCTGTTGCCAATTTTCCAGCATGCCTGGAATGTCAATCACTGTCCAGCAATACTGGGACTTGTCTCGCAACAGCTGGAGGCTCTGTTTTGGAAACAGTCTCATACTAGAATTAGTTTATTTTTTTTGGGGGGTGCTATGTAGGGGTATGTGTATATGTAGTGTTTTACCCTTTATTTTGTGTTAGTGTAGTGTTTTTAGGGTACACGGCCGGGGTCTACAGCGAGTTTCCCGCTGGGAGTTTGAGCAGAAAATTTGCTGCATCTCAAACTTGTAGCAAGAAACTCAATGTAGACCCCTGCCCATGTGAAAGTACCCTGTACATTCACATTGGGGGGGGGGGGAGCCTCCAGCTGTTGCAAAACTACCACTACCACAGGGGTGTGGAAATTGTATAAAAAACTACTTGTCCACGGGACTAAAATGGAGCAAAATCTACTTGTCCCTCATGACGATCCACTTGTCCAGGCCAATTTTCGCTTTTACGCTCTGATTTTCTCCTCCTCGCCCTATAATAGCCATAACTACCTACTATAATGATACCTTTTAATTTTTCAATAACATATTCTCCAAACAAAAAAATATATATTAGGTGAAGTGAAATTGAAATCGTAAAAGATAATTTTGCAGAATTGGTGGTTTTTCTTTTCTACGCCATTTACCTTGTGGTTGAGCTAACATGTTGTTTTGATACTTTAGGTAGCCTGATTACAGCAATACCAGATTTGTATAGTTTACATCATGTTTTACAAATTTTAAAAAAATTCTGAACTTTTTTGAAGTTTTTGAATTGTTTTTTTTTTTTACCCCTGTAGCTTTCTTTTTTTCCCACATACCAGGCTGTATGAGGGCTCATTTTTTGCACCATAATCTGTTTTTTGTATTTGTACCATTTTGGTATTTTTTCTGGGATATTATAAAAATTGCAATTCTGTGGTTTGGTATTTTTTTTTTTACATTTACCGTACGGGATACATAATGTTATATTTTAACAGGTCGTACAATTACACACGAAGCGATACCAAATATGTTTATTTTTATTATGTTTGCATGTTTTTATATAGGAAAAGGGGGTGATTTGAACTTTTAACATGGAAGGGTTGATGTGTGTTTTTTTTAAACTTTTATTAAAACTTTTCTTTTTTCTTTTTTTTTTTACACTTTATTAGACTTATAGGAGGAATCATTAGATTCCTCATACAGATGAATAGAGTTCTATTGAACTCATTGATCTGTGTGCTCTGTGATCCATTGATAGAGCCTGGTCCAGCCAGGATCTATCAATGACAGAGCCACAGGACGGCATGGAACAGAGGTAAGCCATCCCACTAGACCACCAGGGAGCATTCACATGTCCCTTTAGGCTGCAGCGTACGGAGTGGGCACGAGTCGGGAGCCCATGCCATACAGACTGCAGTGCGCCGCCTCTCCTGTCAGGTCCCGGCCCTGCTTGCCCGAAGCTGGGCTAAGGGCCGGAAAAATTCACCTGCCCGGTGCCCGGAACTGCATGTTCCGGGCGTCGGGCTATAGGAATTCCACATCCCTGACTACCAACATGCCCTTTGGCTGTCCGTGCATGCTGGGGGTTGAAGTTATGCAACAGCTGGAGGCACACTGGTTGCAAAACGCAGAGTTTGTTACTTATCTCAGTGTTTCGCAACCAGTGTGCCTCCAGCTGTTGCAAAACTACAACTCCCTGCATGTACGGTCTATCAGTGCATGCTGGGAGTTGTAGTTTGCCACAGGTGGAGGCACACTGGTTGCAAAACACTGAGTTAGGTAACAAACTTGGCAACCAGTGTGCCTTCAGCCATTGCAAAAACTACAACTCTCAGCATGCAGTGACAACTGAAGGGCTTGCTGGGACTTGTAGTTATGCAACAGCTGGAGGCATACTACTAACACTCCCAGCATGCCCTTTGGCTGTCCGTGCATGCTGGGGTTGTAGTTATGCAACAGCTGGGGGCACACAGGTTGCAAAACACAGAGTTTGTTACTTAACTCAGTGTTTCCCAACCAGGGTGCCTCCAGCTGTTGCAAAACTACAACTCCCAGCATGCACAGACAGCCAAAAGACATGGTGGGAATTGTAGTTTTGCAACATCTGGAGGGTCACAGTTTGGAGACCACTGTGCAGTGGTGTCAAACTGTAGCCCAACAGATGTTGCAAAACTTCAACTCCAAGCATGCCCAGACTGTCAAGGCATGCTGGGAGTTGTAGTTCTGCAACATCTCGCGGGCGTCCGCCATTAACTCCTCAGGTGCCGGGATCAATACAGATCCCGGCATCTGCGGCAGTTCGCGATGTAAATGAACGATCGGATCGCCCGCAGCGCTGCTGCGGGGATCCGATCATTCAGAACGCCGGACGGAGGTCCCCTCTCCTTCCTCCGTGCGGCTCCCGGTGTCTCCTGCTCTGGTCTGTGATCGAGCAGACCAGAGCAGGAGATGACCGATAATACTGATCTGTTCTATGTCCTATACATAGAACAGATCAGTATTAGCAATCATGGTATTGCTATGAATAGTCCCCTATGGGGACTATTCAAGTGTAAAAAAAAATGTAAAAAAATGTAAAAGTTAAAGTTAAAAAAAAGTTAAAAATTCCCTCCCCCAATAAAAAAGTAAAACGTCCGTTTTTTCCTATTTTACCCCCAAAAAGCGTAAAAAAACATTTTTTATAGACATATTTGGTATCGCCGTGTGCGTAAATGTCCGAACTATTAAAATAACATGTTAATGATCCCGTACGGTGAACGGCATGAACGGAAAAAAAAAAAAAAAGTCCAAAATTCCTACTTTTTTAATACATTTTATTAAAAAAAAAATTATAAAAAACGTATTAAAAGTTTTTTATATGCAAATGTGGTATCAAAAAAATGTACAGATCATGGCGCAAAAAATGAGCCCCCATACCGCCACTTATACGAAAAAATAAAAAAGTTAGAGGTCATCAAAATAAAGGGATTATAAACGTACTAATTTGGTTAAAAAGTTTGTGATTTTTTTTAAGTGCAACAATAATATAAAAATATATAATAATGGGTATCATTTTAATCGTATTGACCCTCAGAATAAAGAACACATGTCATTTTTACCATAAATTGTACGGCGTGAAAACAAAACCTTCCAAAATTAGCAAAATTGCGTTTTTCGTTTTAATTTCCCCACAAAAATAGTGTTTTTTGGTTGCGCCATACATTTTATGATATAATGAGTTATGTCATTACAAAGGACAACTGGTCGCGCAAAAAACAAGCCCTCATACTAGTCTGTGGATGAAAATATAAAAGAGTTATGATTTTTAGAAGGCGAGGAGGAAAAACTGAAAACGTAAAAATTAAATTAAGGCCAAAATGGGCTGAGTCCTTAAAGGGGTAGTCCAGTGGTGAAAAACTTATCCCCTATCCTAAGGATAGGGGATAAGTTTGAGATCGCGGGGGGTCCGACCGCTGGGGCCCCCTGCGATCTCTCTGTACGGGGCCCCGGCTCTCCGCCGAGATAGCGGGTGTCGACCCCCGCACGAGGCGGCGGCCGACACGCCCCCTCAATACATCTCTATGGCAGAGCCGGAGATTGCCGAAGGCAGCGCTTCGGCTCTGCCATAGAGTTGTATTGAGGGGGCGTGTCGGCCGCCGCCTCGTGCGGAGGTCGACACGCCCTCTTCCAGCGGGCTGTCGGGGCTCCGTACAGGAGATCGCGGGGGCCACAGGGGTCGGACCCCCGCGATCTGCAACTTATCCCCTATCCTTAGGATAGGGGATAAGTTGCTCACCACTGAATCACCACTGGACTACTCCTTTAAGGGGTTAAACAGATTTGTAAATTGCTTCTATTAAAAAATCTTAATCCTTCCAGTACTTCTTAGCTTCTGGATACTACAGAGGAAATTCTTTTCTTTTTGGAACACAGTGCTCTCTGCTGACATCACAAGCACAGTGTTCTCTGCTGACATCTCTGTCCATTTTAGGAACTGTCCAGAGCAGCATATGTTTGCTATGAGGATTTTCTCCCTACTCTAGACAGTTCTTAAAAGGGACAGATGTCAGCAGAGAGCACTGTGCTCGTGATTCAGAAGAGAGCTCTGTGTAGCAAAAAAAAATCCTCTGTAGGATTCAGCAGCTAATAAGTACTGGAAGGATTAAGATTTTTTAATAGAAGTAATTTACAAATCTGTTTAACTTTCTGGCACCAGTTGATTTAAAAAAAAATGTTTTCCACTGGAGTACCCCTTTAAGAGAGGCACTGGGAGAGGAGTAAAGACCCTGCAGTGCTGTGAGAAAGTTGCCCGTGATACCAAATATCTGAAGGGTGGCAAAAAGAAACGGCCACCCCAACCAAAGGCCTTTTCCACGTCCAAACTAAGGACCAAAGCTTGCTCTGACCGTCAATTGATCAAGTCAATCAGACCCACAACCAGTCTCGTGTTGTCACCACCCTGGCGGCAAGGTATAAAGCCGACCTGGTCCTTATGGATAAGGGTAGGAAGGTGGGAACAAGGGCGAACAGCCAAAACCTTGGAAAATAATTCCAAATCAGAATTAAGAAGAGCAATGGGTCGATAACTAGAGCAATCATGAGAGTCTTTGCCCGGCTTAGGTATCAAAGTAATCAAAGAGTGCAGAAAGGACTGCGGTATCTCCCCCCCATAAAGCTCCTCAAGTGATAGGAGCATTCTAAACAGCCCGGTCACCTGCCGAAAAGGTCGGCAAATTACAGCGGGAGAGATAAGAATCTACTGGATCAGACGGAAGCTGAGAGGGTAGAGAATAAAGACCAGAAAAATAGTTAACAAAAAGGTGCAAAATGTCTTCGGGATGATAACGAAGGACACCAAAGGAGTCTCCCAGTGCTTAGGGGGACTGCACCACCGCACGGTCCCATAAGCAATGGGCTAACATGGTGTGGGTCTTATTGCCACAAAACAGGCTGGAACCCCTCCAAGCCCTCATTATTAGCAAAGTATTCAGTCAAGCATGTCTATGTTCTATATGAATGCCGGGTGCTGCACAGAGATCCCAGTGGGGGGGGGGGGGGGGGGGGGGAGTGTAAATAAATGTGAATAAGCTCCTCCCCTAGTGAAAGTTAGAATCACACCCCTTTTCCCATTTTTCAAAAATATTGTAAACAAAAAAAACAAACGTATGTGTTAACGCCGCATGCAGAAATGTCCAAACTATTAAAATATAATGTTAATAAAACCACATGGTGAATGGCGTAAACAAAATCCCAAAGACCAGAATTGCTGATTAAAATTAAAAGTGTTATAGGGGTCAGAACAGGATAATTTTACGCATACTTATTTTCTTACAAAAAGTTATAATTTTGTAGTAAAAAGTAGTAAAATAGAACAAAACCTTTATAAATTGGGTATCATTGTAAACATATGGACCTGCAGAATTAAAGGGGTATGCCAAGAAAAAACTTTTTTTTTTTATATTAACTGGTTCCAGAAAGTTAAACAGATTTGTAAATTACTTCTATTAAAAAATCTTAATCCTTTCAATAATTATCAGCTGCTGAAGTTGAGTTGTTGTTTTCTGTCTGGCAACAGTGCTCTCTGCTGACATCTCTGCTTGTCTCGGGAACTGCACAAAGTAGAAGAGGTTTGCTATGGGGATTTGCTTCTAAACTGGGCGGTTCCCGAGACACGTGTCATCAGAGAGCACTTAGACAGAAAAGAACAACTCAACTTCAGTAGCTCATAAGTACTGAAAGGATTAAAGGGGTTGTGCGCTGACCTGCCTTTCAGAGCTCCGCTCGCAGCGTCTGGAAGTTCATTACTCCGAACGCAGTGTGCGAGCTTCCGTGTTCGCGGCCGCACCCTCGTGACGTCACGCCCGCCCTCTCAACCAAGGTCTATGGGAAGGGGGCGTGACAGCGGTCGCCATTAGTGAAAGTGTACTCCCCCCAGAAAACAAACTTTATTCATGTGCTGTAAACCGTGTTGCTGTGTACGGGAGCGATGCTTGTGGTGCGCCATACAAGGGGGCCACGAGAAAAGTAAGGGGGGAGGCGAAAATTCATCTGCAACTGAAATGTGTAAACTGCGCAATGAGTTCATGCTACGATTCTTTGGTCCGGTAGGCACAGGCGGAGCCGAACTGCTGCCGGAAAAGCCCGTGCTGCGCCACGCCCCGCCCCTGGGCATTGCCACCAAGTTGCTGTGTCGCAGCCGAAAAGGAACTCAGAGATACAGGAGTCGTCTCTGGAGGGACCGGAAGTTGGGTCTACACCGATAACTTTCTTCCTGCCAGGTGCCATTTTGGAGAAGCCCACTATAAAAGACACCACGTAGAACAACCTCTTCAGTCTGCACAGAGAGCCGGAGAGTACAGACATGGCGGAGAGCAGCGTTCCACGTGGTGAAGTTGGCAAAATGGCGCCAGAAAAGCGGAAAGTTGTGGCAGTCGCAGCCCGACTTTTCCAAGAACTTGCTGACCGTCTTCCCCCACTGCCTGATGATGACGACGACAATTGGCCAGAGACACCTCCAGCGGAGAGCGCAGGGACACCTGGAGGTGCATCACCGGTGAGATTGTCCCCTCACCACAGAACTTGGGGCTCGTGGGCCGAGATTCCATCGGAGGAGTCTGCAGTGAGTACCCCGCCAGAGGCGGCATATTCTTCCTCCTCCAGCCCTGAGGTCATACCTCGATTCAGCTTGCCAAGTGCACGACCGTGCTCACCAAAATTGCCGCAATGGGTGTTCGGGGATGGGCCGGAGCTGATTGAGTACATGCACAGAGTACTTCAACCATTACCTGGGAAGCCACACCCACCAATCCCAACTGCAGAAAGGGAAAGGGCCCATCAAGAAGCCGAGCTGGCCGAATTGATGAAAAAGCTAAAGGCCCGACACAAAGAACACTATGCCCCCAAGCACGTGCATTTGCCTTATAAAGAAAAAGTGCGGTATCAAGAAAATACCAAAGAAAAGGAGCCATTAGAAAGAAGAAGAGCAACTGTGGCCAAGTTCGACAAGGTCAGAGGTTATGGGACACTCCTTGACTGCCACACTGGGCAAACCATCCTCGTAAACCGGCGAGCAGTGCAAAGGCCATATCTCCATAAGAAGTTTTACACCTTGGAGGTGGGTGAAATTGTGGAGTACACCCCCGTCCAGAGCCTTCGTGGAGAATGGGCTGCAGCGGTCACCAGACCAACAGCCCCAACACAGCTTCCTTTCAAGTATTTCCCGTCAACGGATTGGGAGTCCGACCCCTTCAACTTAAGGCCGAAAAGGTCTGCTCCTAAAGCCTTCACCAGCGTACCCAAGGAGGAGGAGCTTCAACAGTCAAGTTCTTCATCTTCTACATACCATCGAGAGTCAAGTCCTGCTCAAGTTCAAGAAAGTAAGCCCAAATTGTGGGCACCAAAGACCGTACCTAGACCCTCTCGGAACAATGAGAGTTTGTCTGTTCCAGAGGTACCAACGCACGTACCTAGGCCCTCTCGGAGCAATGAGAGTTTGCCTCCTGCACAGGTACCAACGTATGTACCAAGGCCCTCTTCTGACATGGAGAGTTTGCTTGCTTCCAGGGTACCAACGAAAGAGTCATGGGTCTATCCTAGTTTGGAGATGGTACTCAAGCCCTATTGCCCCACTTTGATCCCGGCTAGAAAGCCTGTGTCCCCTTCTAATGCTTCCTTCCACCACTCCATTCTCACCAATGTGGTGTGGCAAAGCTATGCCAAATCCAATCCTGCCCCTGATGTTGGCAGATACAAAGGAACCAAGAGAGGCACTAGAAGGGTGAAGAGGAACATTCTCTAAAGAGACTCTAAAGTAATGTCAGATTGTTTCTTGTGTTAACCACTTTTATTTTGCAGCAACCAAGTTCAAGAATTGTGCCTAGCAGGACTGTGCTAAGATTGTTCCAGTTCAAAGTTCAGCAACGTAACCACTAAGCTTGTGCCTGACTATGAAGCCAAGAGACTCCTAGCCTGTAGGAGATTCATTAAGGACTGTTTATCTTTCCCTTCCAAGAACTATTAGTGTAGGTGGACTGCTGATTCTTACACGCCACTTTGTATATTTCCCTTTAATTGGACTCCTAGTGTAGGTGGACTGCTGATCCTTACATGCCTGTTTTATTTATATTCCAGCAGCTTCATAAGAACTTTTATGCTAAATGTTGCACTTATCAGGTGAATGCGCCTGAACCATGTTGGAGTGTTGATGAATGTATAATAAAAATGTATATGGTTCTTGTACACAGGAAGATATCCTCGTGTCTGTGTACATACATAATAAGTAAGGCTTGTACATAGAAAGATAGTCTAATGTCTATGTACACAAAAAATGTCAGTGTGTTGCACGTGTACACTCAACACTAGAAACATAAATAATTCCTGTACATACAAATGTATAGAATGCGAAAGGTGTTTAGTAGGTAAATCATCAGGTGACACCCCGGCTTCTCCGTGGGTAGTATTATTGCTGTCGCCCATCGCTAGCACCTGTCTCAACAGAAATTATAGGGAAGATTACCCTTAAAATAGTACTTCCACACATAGTACTCTAAATTACTGACTTAAATGTACTACCTCAAGTTTCTCTAGTACATACACCAAAATAAATATCTCACTTAAGAAAACACTTTAGGGATTGTAACCTATTGAAACCCAATTCCTGCCACTGTTAGGTACACTTCTTCTTCTACTTCTTTGCGTGTGTGAGATGCTCTGCCTGGCCAGTAGGTGCTCTTGCGAATTTAGAATTAAACAAGTATTTCTAAGAATAACCTAGTTAGGTTGTTTTGAAAGTGCTCTAGGGGTAAGTAGCGTGTAGCCGATAGACCCTAGCAGCCATCCTTACTGTGACCTAGCTTGCGGCTAGCCAGTATAACTTTTGTGTACTAATAGGTAACTAATTGTTGGTGAATAAAATGTGTGAGATAATAAAAATGTTTAGTCAGCTTGAAACTAAAGGTATAGAGAGCTGTACTAATGTTCAGTTTAGCCTCATAAAAATGTGTAGAGAGCTAATAAAATGTCTTAGGAGCTAGCAGCTACATGTCAGATAGCTGCCTAATTGTCTAGTAAGCTTTAAAGTGTATAATAAGTTTAATAAAATGTCTATGAAGCTAGAAACTAAAAGGTTAGATAGCTTCCTTAAATGTCTAGATAGCTTAAATGTCTAGATAGTACCAATGTCTAGATAGATTTCTATTGTCTAGTCCAGATACTAGTAAGAGTATCAGAGAATGTAAATTTGTTCCATGTTTACTTAGAATGTATAGCAAATTTATAGATCATCCTGTTCTAGTCCTAGTCCCTCTGTCTTAGGGGACAGGCGTCAAGGTCAACTTATCTTAAGTAAGGGGGTTTGTGGTGTCCCGGTACCGCATCCTATACGGTACCTATATATAGGTCCCCATGGCCAGAGTCCCTAGGACGTCGGGGTCCTTCTTACTTAGTCCACCCCTGGTCACCTCTCATCTAGATAGTCATTAAACTAATAGTTTATTCAGGATTTATGTAAATATAATAGTACTAATGTATATAACTAGTTAATTACCTGTCCGGAGCGTAACAGGACCTGCGGGTCACGTGATCAGGTAAACTCTTTGGTTTTTGCTTAAGGAGCTTTGGAGGTCCCTGTGACGTATTTCACCCACCATGCTTTGTGACGGTGAGTGACAGATATTTGGACCAATCAAAATAACCCCACCCCTGCCCATATAAGGGAGCGGCGGCCATGATTCTCTCTCTTGTTCCTGCGCAGCCAAGCGGTAAGCATTTCTCTTGTTCCCGGGTTGTCAAACGAGCAGGATCTGCGCAGATATCTTCCGCAGTGAGTTAGGCCCGAGCCTTGCGGCAACGGCTGATCTATTCAGAATCGTGAGTGTATCAATCCCTAAGCACTCTGCAAGATCACCGGACCTTATCTATCCCCTAAATCCGGACGGATGTTCGCAAATTACCCTAAATTCATAGACTTGTATTACTATTCAAGGTCCGCTTGAACTGTCAGTCACTGAACTATATAGAAGGTAGAAGAAATCCCGGCACTCACTGGATATGCTGAATCATAATTGTTTATTTATCCATATGCAAGGTAATGCAAAGTAGCGACTTGCAGGACACGTTTCGGCCAGGTGGCCTTTGTCAACTGATCCACGTGCACCACCATTTATACGACTGCCGACTCTCTACTACTTTTACTGAACTATATAGAGACTGTTTGCATGAGACTGTTATTGTTCACTGTACCGTAAGCATTTAAGTAAAGTTATCCAAGTTCAAGTTCAACTACCTTGTGGAACTTCATTTTATGCATGCACCTATCATTACTGGGAAGGGCGGCGATAGGCCGGAGAATTACCTCAGCATACTAGCCCTCAGCCTGGCATCACAAACTATAGGGTTAACCTTAACCCCTCATCTACCTAAACAACACCCCAACTACCATACACCCCCCAAGGGCTACCACACTGGCCTCACGAGTGACAAGGGTCAACAGCGCCCTTTATTATCCTGAACAGCAACACCCTAACTACCCTACACCCCACAAGGCTTTATCCCCCAGGGTTACCACAAAGCCTTTTTGGCATCACGAACAGGATTCGGGTGTGTGCCTACTGATGTTACCATTAGTGAAATTGTACTTCCCCCCAGAAAGTAACGGACTTTATTCATGTGTCGCAGACCGCATTACAGTGTACAGGAGTGGTGCGTGTGGTGCGAATTACAGAGGGGCCACGCGAAAAGTAAGGGGGGAGGCGAAGATTTATTTGCTGCAATGTGTAAACTGCTAAACAAATTCATGCTATGATCCTCTGGTCCAGTCAGCATGGGAGGAGTTAACCTGCTGCCGGAGAAGCACGCGAAGAAGTCCCGCGCTGCGCCACGACCCGCCCCTGGGTGTGGCTGCCAATGACGACCTTCCTGCCGGCCGCCATTATGGGGAAGCCCAATATAAAAAGACACCACGCACAGCGACCTCTTCAGTCTGCACAGGGAGCCGGAGAGTACAGACATGGCAGAGAGCAGCGTTTCACGTGGTGAGAACAGCACAATGGCGCCGGAACAGCGGAAAGTTGTGGCAGTTGCAGCCCAACTTTTCCAAGAACTTGCTGACTGTCTGCAGCAGTTGTCATTAGATGAAGAGGGGGCCTGCAATCTTTCCCCACTGCCTGATGATGACAATGATTGGCCAGACACACCTCCAGCAGAGAGCGCAGGGACAACTGGAAGTGCATCGCCGGTGAGATTGTCCCCTCACCACAGAACTTGGGGCTCTTGGGCCGAAATCCCAACGGAGGAGTCTGCAGTGAGTACACCGCCAGAGGCAGCCTTTTCTTCCTTCTCCAGCCCTGAAGCTATAATACCCCTATCTACTTTGCCTAGTGCATGACCGTGCTCTCCAGATCTGCCCCAGTGGATTTTTGGGAATGAGCCGGGACTCATCGAGTATATGCACGCGGTTCTACAACCCATACCTTGGAAGCCGCTCCCACCAATTCCAGCCGCACAAAGGGAAAGGACCCGTCAGGAAGCCGAGCTGGCTGAGTTGATGGACAAAATAAAGGCCCGACACAGAGAACTGTATGCCCCTAAGCATGTGTATTTGCCTCCTGAGAGAATTCGTTATCAGGAGAATACTAAAGAAATGGAAGCACTGTTCATACTCAAGTGGGATCATCCCTGAGAAGGGGAGGAGCCTTTAGAATGATGAAGAGCAACTGTGGCCAAGTTTGACAAGGTCAGAGGTTATGGGACACTCCTAGATTGCCATACAGGGCAAACCATCCTCGTAAACCGGCGAGCAGTACAGAGGCCATATCTTCATAAAAAGTTCTACTCTCTGGAGGTGGGTGAGATAGTGGAGTACACCCCCATCCAGGGCCTGCATGGAGAATGGACTGCTGTGGTCACCAGACCAACAGCCCCAACACAGCTTCCCTTCAAATACTTTCCGTCTACAGATTGGGAATCGGATCCCTTCAACCTGAGGCCGAAATGGTCTGCTCCTGGTGCCTCCACACCGTACTCAAGGAGGAGGAGCCTCCACAACATCAATCATCTTTTGTGTACAGTAAAGTGCCAAGTCCTGCTCAAGTTCAAGAGAGTAAGCCCAAATTGCGGGCACCAAAGACCGTACCTAGACCCTCTCGGAGCAATGAGAGTTTGTCTGTTCCAGAGGTACCAACGTACGTACCTAGGCCCTCTCGGAGCAATGAGAGTTGGCCTCCTGCACAGGTACCAACCTATGTACCAAGGCCCACTTCCGACGTGGAGAGTTTTCTTGCTTCCAGGGTACCGACGAAAGTGCTTTGGTCCACTCTTGATATGGAGATGGTGCTAAAACCTTACGCACCAACTTTGATCCCAACCAGTAAGCCTCTGGTCACGTTGAATCCTACTGTTGCCCATTCTACTCTCACCAATGTGGTGTGGGAGAGTCACATTAACTCCTTGCCTGCTCCAGATGTTGGGAGGTACAGGGGATCTACAAGAGGCACAAGAAGATTTCGGAAAAATTTCTTTTGAAGGACTGTAATGTCTGTTGTTTTCTTGCTAACCACTTTTGTTTTTCAGTAACAAAGTTCAAGAAATTGTGCCTAGCAGGACTATGCTAAGACTGTTCCAGTTCCAAGTTCAGCAACGTAACCATTAAGCTTTGTGCCTGACCATCAGGTCAAGAGACTCCTAGCCAGTAGGAGATTCGTAAGTTTTGTGCCTGGTTGATTTGGGGCAGCCGTGAAACATAGACTCCCAGTGTAGGTGGACTGCAGATCCTTACACGTCCGTTCTATGTACATAACCTTATATTCATAGGACTCTCTTGCTAAAAATTGCCCTTATCAGGTGTATGCGCCTGAACCATGTTGGAGTGTTAATAAATACGTAAGCTTGTATAATAAAAAATGTATATGGTTCTTGTACACAGAAAAATAGCTTTGTGTCTGTGTTCATAAAAAGTAAGTAAGTGTTGTACAGGAAAAAATGTCCGCTAGATGCACGTGTACACTAAAAACAAAAAAAAACATAAATAATTCTTGTATACATGTACATACAAATGTATAAAAATACTAAGAAGGTGTTTTAGTAGTTGCTAAATAGGTGACTCTCCCGGCTCCTCCGAGAGTTGCATTCCAGTCGCCAATCCCTAGCACCTGTCTCAACAAAAATAACAGGGTAAACTACCCTTAAGGTACCAAGATTCACATTCAGTACCTGCACACATAGTACCTTCAATGACTCACTTCAATGTACTATCTATATCTTTTCACTACGCCAAATTGCTCACTTAAATTTACTACCTCAGTCTTCTTCAGTACATACACAAAAACAAAAATATATCTCACATTTAAGAAACACTTAGGAATTGTAGCCTATTAATATCCAATTCCTGCCACTGTTAGGTGCACTCATATTTCTCTTCTCTTTATTACGTGTGTGAGATGCTCTACCTGGCCAGTAGATGCTCTTGCGAGCTTAAAATTAAACACGTATTTCTATAGGTAACCTAGGTAGGTTATACTGTTGTGTTCTAGGGGTAAGTAGCGTGTAGCCGATAGACCCTAGTAGTTAACCTTATTGGTAGAGAGCCTCGGGCAAGCCAATATACCCTTCTGTGTACTAAGAGGTGACTCATCGTGGCAAAAAAGAACAATGTGGTGAGATTTCAAAAAAATGTTTTAGACAGCTTGAGACTAAAAGTATAGAAAGCTGTATATAAATGTCTAGTGAGCTTTATAAATACTTAAAGAACTGTATATAAATGTATAGTTAGCCTCATAAATGTTAGAGAGAGCTATAGAAATGTCTAAGGAGCTAGAAACTAAAGGTTAGATAGCTTCAAAATGTCTAGTAAGCTTCAAAATGTATAGTAAGCTTTAAAACATCTAGATAGCCTTAAAATGTCTAGATAACCTCATATTGTCTAGTCAAGATACTAGTAAGAGTATCCAGAAAATGTGAAGGTATTCAATGTTTACTCAGGTTTTGTCAGGATGTATAGAATGTATTAATAATCCTGTACTAGTCCTAGTTCCTCTGCCTTAGGGGACAGGCGTCTGGGTCGACTTGTTTTAAGTAAGGGGGTTTTCAGTTAACAGTGGTTGTGGACAATCCTTTATTTCTGCATCACCTATTGCTCTTGGGAAGGGTGGCAATAGGCCTATCAAGATTACAGTATTTAACTCTCACCCTGGTGTCACGAGTGACAAGTGTTAACAGCGCCCTTTATGATCCTGAACAGCAAAACCCTAACTACCCTACACCCCACAAGGCTTTATCCCCCAAGGTTACCACAAAGCGCTCAACTACTGACTGTTCCAGATATTGAAGCAACAAACTATAGTGTACTGTATGGAGCTTTGTGGCTTCCAAGTTTTTCCTGCGCTCCCAACCACAACTGAGAGTTGCGCTTGCCATCCCCCGATGCCATTTTAACCCCCTGTTGCCATTTGAATCCCCCCCCCATCTCACCTCCCTGTTTCTTTTTTTGCCCCCGCTCCACCCCAGCCCTCCCACAGGCTCAAGTGCCTGGTCAAGGCAGGTCCAACGTCCTCTGCCCTGACACCCTTGATATCACACAGTGCAGCACAGAGGACGTCGGACAAACTGAGTCCCTGCACCTGAGCCTGCAAGAGCCCATCGGAGGACACAGGACAGGTAAGGAACAGCAAGGTGATCAGGGGGAGGGGGAATAGGAGGTGGAAGGGGAAAGAGGCAGTGAAAGGAGAAAGAGGGTGTGTGGGGGGGGATTAAAATGTAAATGTAAGACGGTGGGGGAGATTTAGCAAAACCAGTCTAGAGGAAAAGTTGCTGAGTTGCCCATAGCAACCAATCAGATCACTTCTTTCATTTTTCAGAAATGAAATAAGCAATCTGATTGGTTGCTATTGGCAACTCAGCAACTTTTCCTCTAGACTGGTTTTGATAAATTTCCTCAGGGGTCACCATCATATGGCATTTGTATGGGGAATCTTTGTCTGTGATCAGTGGTTTTTATACAGTCACTATATGGTGATAATGGTAGCGGTCATGGTGTGGTGGTATTATTCTTCCTTGTATACTGGTGTTATTGGTAATATTGGTCTCAGTTTACAGGATGTGGCCAGTAACAGTGTGGTGGTAAGATGTATGGTGATAATATTCCTCCTTTCTCTTTGAACTAAAGGGCTCTTGTTTTTCTTGTTCTGGATTTTAAAATATTTTTTCAAAGACGATGAGTCAGATAGCAGACGGGCTCTGTGAGCATACTCGGGAGTGAGCCACAGGATGGGGGGGGGGCTGGCCTTGAGCTGTGTAAGGGGCCCCAAAATTTCTGATGGCAGCCCTGCGCTCGTCTGAACGTACCCTAAGAGTACATTCACACGTGCGGATTTACAGCGTACTTCACCGCTGGTGAAGGCCCGCTCTGTGCTGGCTTTACATGTGCCTGCTGGTAGCGGCAATACACCGCTACCAGCAGACACACTGCGATGTGCGAGTCGCAGTATACTAGCACATCGCGGGAGCTCTCTGCTTAGCTCAGAGCAGGGAGAACGGCCGCAAGTAAGCCGCGCACATTGCTGCACTGTTTCTGCTGGTAGCGGCATATTGCCGCTACCAGCAGGCACATGCAAAGCCAGCATAGAGCGGGGCCTTCACCAGCGGATCCACAGCTAAATACGCTGGAAAATCTGCGAGTGTGAACGTACCCTAATTATGTAGTATGTCAAGTTTGTGAGGCCAGACATAGAGTTGAGTATGGTGTATGATGAGGGTTGTAGTATCACATGCCTTGAGTTATGAATCCCCATCTCACTATTTATTAGTGGGGTCATTCAGTTTAGAAAAAAGATGGAGACCTAATAACTATGTATAAATATACCAGGGGGCAGTACAGAAATCTCTACCATGATATATTTATAACCAGGACTGTATCTCTAACAAGGGGGCATCCTCTACGGCTGGAGGAAAGAAGGTTTCTACACCAGCACAGACAGGATTCCTTACTGTAAAAGCAGTGAGACTATGGAACTCTCTGCCAGAAGATGTGGTCATAGTGAACTCAATAATGAGTTCAAAAAAGGTCTGGATGACTTTCTGGAGAGGCATAACATTATAGGTTATGGATACTTAATTTATAGGAACAGAGGGGGAGATTTATCAAAACCTGTCCAGAGGAAAAGTTGCTGAGTTGCCCATAGCAACCAATCAGATCTCTTCTTTCATTTCTGAAAAGGCCTCTGAAAAATGAAAGAAGTGATCTGATTGCTATGGGCAGCTCAGCAACTTTTCCTATGGAAAGGTTTTGTTAAATCTTCCTCAGAACGTTTATCCATGGATTATTCTGTTTGCCATATTTGGAGTAAGGAAGGAATTCCCACAACCACTACTTCAACGAAGCTACAATCCTTAACCCCTTAAGGACCATGGACGTACGCGTACGTCTAAGCACCCTGGTAGTTAAGGACCAAGGACGTACGCGTACGTCCGTGGGAATTTCTGTCCCTGCCGCACTGATTTCTATCAGCAGTCACCCCACGCAAATGCCCAGAGGGGTCATCAGACCACCCCATGTCGGCAATCGGTGCAAATCGCAAGTGAATTCACACTTGCAACTTGCGCGATTCCGGGTCATTACGGGTCTATGGTGACCCTGTAACCCGGAATATAAGGGGGATCACAGTTGTCCAAGACACCCATGATTCCCCTGATTGGATAGGAGTGAGGAGGCAGGGGTGCCACCCCTCCTATCCCTGCTATTGGTGGTCTAAACGCGACCACCAATAGCAGATCGGGGGCGTTAACTTTCGTTTTCCCCATTCTGCCCAGCCACAATAGGCCGGGCAGGACAGGGAAAAGAAGGGGACCGGCGCCGGAGTCCACTTACCCTGCGGGCGAGGCTGCGGGCGAGGCTGCGGGCGACGATCGGCGTTGGAGATCGTCGGGCAGCATGTAGTGCAGCAGGCTCCCTGGATCCGACGGAAGCCGGTGAGTTGCCTAGCAACATCTGGAGAGCTACAGTCCGAGACCACTATACAGTGGTCTCTATACTGTAGCACTCCAGATGTTGCAAAACTACAACTCCCAGCATGCCCAGACAGCTATTTGGGCATGCTGGGATTTGTAGTTTTGCAAGAGCTGGAGGGCTACAGTTTGAGACCACTATACAGTCTCTCTGAACTATAGCCCTCCAGATCTTGCAAAACTACTACTGCTAGCATGCCCAAACAACTGTTTGCTGTCTGGGCATGCAGGGATTTATAGTTTTGCAACATCTGGAGGGCCACAGTTTGCAGTGGTCTCTATACTGGGAATTGTAGTTGCGATCTCTCCAGCTGTTGCATAACTACATCTCCCAGCATGCCCTTCGGCGATCAGTACATGCTGGGAGTTGTAGTTTCGCAACAGCTGGAGTCACACTGGTTGGAAAATATTGAGTTAGATAACAGAACCTAACTGAAGGTTTTCCAACCAGTGTGCCTTCAGCTGTTTCAAAAGTACAACTCCCAGCATGCATGGTCTGTCAGTACATGCTGGGAGTTGTAGTTTAGAAACAGCTGGAGGTTTGCCCCCCCCCCCTCCCCCCATGTGAATGTACAGGGTACATTCACATGGGCAGGTTTACAGTAAGTTTTCTGCTTCAAGTATGAGCTGCGGCAAATTTTTCGTCACAGCGCAAACTCCTAGCAGGGAACTCACTGTAAACCCGGCAGTGCGAATGTACCCTTAAAAAACACTACACTACACTACCACAAAATAAAGGGTAAAACACTACATATACACCCCTTACACTGTCCCCTACAATAAAAATTTAAAACATCTTGTACGGCAGTGTTTCCAAATCGGAGCCTCCAGTTGTTGCAAAACAACAACTCCCAGCATTTCTGGACAGCCACTGACTGTCCAGGCATGCTGGGAGTTTAGCAACAGCTGGAGGCACCCTGTTTGGGAATCACTGGCATAGAATACCCCTATGTCCACCCCTATGCAATCCCTTGTTTAGTCCTCAAATACGCATGGAGCTCTCTCACTTCGGAGCCCTGTGGTATTTCAAGGAAACAGTTTAGTACCACATATGGGGTATTTCTGTACTCGGGAGAAATTGCACTACAAATTTTGGGGGTCTTTTTCTGCTTTTACCCCTTATGAAAAGGAAAAGTTGAGGTCTACACCAGCCTGTTAGTGTAAAAAAAAAAAAAATGTTTTACACTAACATGCTGTGTTGCCACTTTTTATTTTCACAAGAGGTAAAGGAAAAAAAGACCCACAAAATTTGTAACCCAATTTCTCCTGAGTACAGAAATACCCCATATGTGGGCGTAAAATGATCTGCAGACGCATAACAAGGCTCAGGATTGAGAGCGCACCATGTACATTTGAGGCCTAAATTGGTGATTTGCACAGGGGTGGCTAATTTTACAGCGGTTCTGAAATAAACGCAAAAAAATAAATACCCACATGAGACCCCATTTTGGAAACTACACCCTCACGGAATGTAACAAGGGGTATAGTGAGCTTTAACACCCCACAGGTGTTTGACAAATTTTCGTTAAAGTTGGATGGGAAAATGAAAAAATAAATTTTTTATTTCACTAAAATGCTGGTGTTACCCAAAATGTTTCATTTTCACAAGGGAAAATAGGAAAAAAGCCCCCAAAATAATTTGTAACCCCATTTCTTCTGAGTTAGAACATACCCCATATGTGGATGTAAAGTGCTGTGCGGGCGAACTACAATGCTCAGAAGAGAAGGAGCGCCATTGGGATTTTGAAGAGAAAATGTGTCCGGAATTGAAGGCCACGTGTGCTTACAAAGCCCCCATAGTGCCAGAACAATGGACCCCCCAACATGTGACCCCATTTTGGAATCTACACCCCTCATGTAATGTAATAATGGGTACAGTAAGTATTTACGCCCCACAGGTGTCTGACAGATTTTTGGAACAGTGCTCAGCCCACTGTTCCAAAGATCTGTCAAATGCCAGTGGGGTGTAAATGCTCACTGAACCCCTTATTAAATTCTGTGAGGGGTTTAGTTTCTAAAATGGGGTCACATGTGGGGGGGTCCACTGTTCTGGCAGCACGGGGGGCTTTGTAAACGCACATGGCCCCTGACTTCCATTCCAAACAAATTCACTCTTCAAAAGCTCAATGGCGCTCCTCCTCTTCTGAGCATTGTAGTTCGACCGCAGAGCACTTGACGTCCACACATGGGGTTACAAATTTTGGGGGTAATTTTCTCCTATTACTCCTTGTAAAAATGTAAAATTTGGGGAAAAAACAGCATTTTAGTGACAAATATTTTTTTTTTCCATTTACACATCCAACTTTAACAAAAAGTTGTGAAATACCTGTGAGGTGTTAAGGCTCACTGTACCCCTTGTTACATTCCTTTTTTTGTTGTTCTCGCACCATAGGGGCTTCCTAAATGTGACATGCCCCCCAAAAACCAATTCAGCAATATTTGCTTTCCAAAAGCCAAATGTGACTCCTTCTCTTCTGAGCATTGTAGTTCGCCCGCAGAGCATTTTACGTCCTAACATGGGGTATTTCCATACTCAGAAGGGATGGGGTTAAAAATTTTGGGGGCATTTTCTCCCATTACCCTTTATAAAAAATGGTAAATTTTGGGGGAAAACTGCACTTTAGTGAAAAAAATTTTTTTTTTCATTTACACATCCGACTTTAACGAAAAGTCGTCAAACACCTGTGGGGTATTGAGGCTCACTGGACCCCTTGTCACGTGCCTTGAGGGGTGTAGTTTCCAAAATTGTATGCCATGTGGGGGGTTTTCTGCTGTTCTGGCACCATAGGGGCTTCCTAAATGTGACATGCCCCCCAAAAACCATTTAAGAAAAACTCACTCTCCAAAATCCCACTGTCGCTCCTTCCCTTCTGAGCCATCTACTCCGCCCGCCCAACACTTGACATACACATATAAGGTATTTCCTTACTCGAGAGAAATTGGGTTACAAATTTTGAGAGAATTTTTCTTCTTTTACCCCTTGTAAAATTCTAAAACTGGGTCTACAAGAACATGCGAGTGTAAAAAATGAAGATTTTGAATTTTTTCCTTCACTTTGCTGCTATTCCTGTGAAACACCTAAAGGGTTAACACACTTACTGAATGTCATTTTGAATACTTTGAGAGGTGCAGTTTTTAGAATGGGGTTATTTGTGGGGTATGTCTAATATGAAGGCCCCTCAAATCCACTTCAAAACTGAATTGGTCCATGAAAAATTCAGATTTTGAAAATGTGAAAAATTGGAAAATTGTTGCTGAATTTTGAAGCCCTCTGATGTCTTCCAAAAGTAAAAACATGTCAACTTTATGATGCAAACATCGAGCAGAAATATTGTGTTTCTGAATCAAAATATAATTTATTTGGAATGTCTATTTTCCTTACAAGCAGAGAGCTTCAAAGTTAGAAAAATGAAATTTTTTTAATTTTTTCATCAAATTTTGGAATTTTTCACCAAGAAATGATGCAAGTATCGACAAAATGTTACCACTAACATAAAGTAGAATATGTCACGAAAAAACAATCTCGGAATCAGAATGAAAGGTAAAAGCATCCCAGAGTTATTAATGCTTAAAGGGGTACTCCGGTGAAAACCTTTTTTCTTTTAAATCAACTGGTGCCAGAAAGTTAAACAGATTTGTAAATTACTTCTTTATAAAATCTTAATCCTTCCTGTACTTATTAGCTGCTGAATACTACAGAGGAAATTGTTTTCTTTTTGGAATTCTCTCTGATGACATCACGAGCATAGTGCTCTTTGCTGACGTCATTATAATAACTCTTTATTTATTGTTGTCCTTAGTGAGATTTGAACCCAAGGCCACAGCACTGCAAGGCAGCAGTGCTAACCACTGAGCCACCATGCTGCCTGTAGCATACATCTGCTATGCACGGTTGCTAAAATGGACAGAGATGTCAGCAGAGAGCACTGCGCTCGTGATGTCATCAGTGTTCCAAAAAGAAAGTAATTTCCTCTGTAGCATTCAGCAGCTAATAAGTACTGGAAGGATTAAGATTTTTTTTATAGAAGTAATTTACAAATATGTTTAACTTTCTGGCACCAGTTGATTTAAAAGAAAAAAGGTTTTCACCGGAGTACCCCTTTAAAGTGAAAGTGGTCAGATGTGTAAAAAATGCTCTGGTCCTACAGTGAAAAATGGCCTGGACCTTAAGGGGTTAAACAAGGTCCCTGAAAGAAAACCTAAAAAGCCAGGGTTTTATTTTTTTTCCTAAGAAGCTCAGTACAGTAGTTACATTACACAGTTCTTTTGAATACACTTTAGTCATAAGAGAAAGTAATATCTTGTCACTATCTTACGTCCTATTTATCTGAGCAAACTTTGAAGGGTCTTCATGGGGATGGCCCATCTTGAATGTGTTCAAGGATTCCTTTCCACTTACTAAGTGGACTTTGCTTTGTCCGTAGGAAATTTGGATAAGGCAGGACAGGGAATGTGTGACCTCTCTAGGAAAAGGTGTACCTGACTGTTGATACACCTTAGGCTTTTGTGTACAAACTATCTCATGAGTTAAGAGAGCTGCAGAGCATGGGTTCTCATTTTATGGAGCCTAAGCCCATACTGACTAACAAGCTTCAGTCTCCAGATCCGCAGAACTTAGAATTTGGGTTTCTGGCTGTACTAGGGCCAACACTAGAATAAATAGAATCTGAGCTTTGCACTTGCTATCCTGGGAATAGGGGTAGAACAGGATTACGCATTAATTGGCAAACAGGGGGATGTGACTAGATAGTGACTAGATACTGCTTTAGGGCAGGACACACGGGGCACATCCGCAGCATGAAATCCAGCACAGAAATTCTGACATGTTAACATGGTCTCAGGGTCACAGAGAATGCTCAGTAATGTCTCCAATTTATGTGAATGGGACAAGTCCTGTCTCTTGTTGCCTATGTCCATGAGCTCAGTCAAGATGGCAGCCCCCATAATCATGAACAAAAAAATTTAAATAAAAAAAATTTTGAATAATAGAAACAGATTTAAAATAAAGAATATGTTTCAGTATCTGTTTCTAGTCGCAAAAAAATTCTAGGCGACACATTCCCTTTAAATACAGCAAATATTTACTATATGCATTTTCGCTTCGTCCTATAAAACATGTCATGACCCTAAATTAGTCAGGGAAAAGGTTTCTCTTATCTTGTGTTCACAGACCTACAGCAGCCATTGTTTCGTCCACATCAAACAGTCAGGCATTGTATAGTATCGCCCCTCACAATGTGAACCTGTGCGCACTTTCTAAATATTGGCAGCAGCAAACGTGAAGCGCAGCGCACTAATCCTGCCATGCTATACTTAGCTGCAAAGGTATCTGGAGGAGACACTGAGCCAACAGGATTCCCTTGGCAAATATTTCTCTCACATGCTGTAAAGAGGAGGAGAGAGATTATTTCTGAATTACTACCCACAGCTGCAAGGTTACACACAATGTTTATAGTGGCTCTGGCTACACTGTGCTGTAGAATAATACACCCAATCTGCACCATTGACCTTTGCACAAAAAAAAAAGTAAATGTGCAAACTCTGTAAAACTAGCACTACAAAAGGCTTGATTTCCACATCTCCAGCAGTGATTTTTTTCCCATCATTTAATTACTTTCTTATTCCATATTAGTTTTGTTTTGGAAAAAAATAAAATAAAAAAAAACACATAAAATTTGTTTCTAATCGATTTCCATAATACTCTCTAAAAGTCAAAGAACCAAAAAGTGACTTTCAAGAACACAGGAGGAATCTTTTGAGTAACTACAAGATCGATAGTAGCCCATCCAACACCTTAAAGGCAAGTTGTCATCAGAAAATGACCTATTGTTTAAATGAAGTTTTTATGTTACCCATATTTATAAATTATTTTTGGTAAGTTTATTTCAAAATTTACATTTTACTATCTAGATTTTAACCCGTTGCGGAGACACAGGTAGGCCCTTTCTGTTGGAGATCGCTGTTCTCATTCTGTATTCTTCCCTATCCCAATTACAACTGTGTTCAATGAAATCCTTTTTAATATAAAAAATAACAATATGCTATGTGGTGAGCTTGTGGGGATGTAGGGTCGGTAGGGTGTAGCTGTGCAGTGATGAAAGGGTAATGGATTAACCCTTAATTGTCGTGACGCCAGGGTGCGGGTTCTTCCTCTGTATACATAAATCCTACTGCCACCCATCCAAGGAACGATAGGGAGGAATAAAGGATTGTCCACAACCGAAGGTTTAGTAAACTGGAAATAACTTTACTGCAACTTTGATGCAAGTTAACATTAGTAACAGTCTTTACAGAGAACCGGACCTTAAATTCCTCACAGTTGGTTGGGACCTTGTAAGGAATAAGCTCTGAGGCTTGTGTTACGCTGTTCCACTGAATTTAGGGTTTGGTTTTAGGTTCAGTAGTCAAGTTGATTTGGAATTGAGTTTAGTTGAACTCACGGTTTTGTATTCGGCTGAAGTTAGTAGGCTTCAGGCCTAGATTTGTCTTGAAGGTATGCACAGAGCTTCTCTCTCTCTCTCTGCTAGTCCGGAACCCTAGAGAGTATGGGCAGAAGAGAGCGATCATTGAATACAGCGCCCTTAATGCAAGGGGCAGGCTCAAAGCTTACTGGTTCCACCAACTGTCAGTCCTTTCACAAAGCATTGTGGTACATCATGTGACCCACTCACGTGACCTGGAAGGTCTTTAAGCTTAACCTAACAGTAGACTTAGTAGTCATGTGATTTAAGGTCCTGGAAGTACTATTCATACATATTAATTATATAAATGATATACGGCACACACATAAAATTAAAGGAGGAAGAGTTGGCAAGGGGTTATCCCACTAGGAGGATCCTACCGGTGTGCAGGAACTCTGACTTTGGGGACTTAGTACAAAAAGGTACGGTACAAGGTACAGAACCGGGACACCACAAATTTATGGTGATGATTTTTCTTATTTTCCTTTTTACTACTATATCTATATTTTAAACTGATCCTGAATCTCGCAGAATCTTTACATTCTAGCCACTAGGCCCAAAACTAAACTGAGACTTCTTGTTCTGTACGGACAATTTCACAGCAGTGCCCTTCTTATCATTAAAGACAGGAGTAGGGTTAAAGGGAACATCAGTGTATAAATAACTGTAGTATATACAATAGCTGTTGCTCACAGATCAGACCTCTATAAAGGTCACCGAGCACATCCAGACACCTTTCCTATTCATGTAAATGGGACAGCTCCTATTGGTTTTTACCTATGTCCAAGGGACTTGTTGTAAAACATATGTCTAAATTCTAATAAAAACAGGCAAGGCAAGGTGGTGGCCCCATAATAACATTACAATCAGTAAAGTAGAATTAGATTAGACAAAACAGTAAAACATTTCAGTATCTCTACTTCATATGAGTTTATTTGTTGTGGACAGGTTGCACATGTGACAACTTTCTCTGTTATAGCAAATCAAAGATATGAAAACAGCCAAATGTAAGAATGCATTGTGCTAGGATAGATGACCACCATTAAAGATGACCTGTGGTCCCTGTAAAAACAAGATAGTGGCATCTACAGACAGGCGAGAGGGGGCTGATTACATACCTGTATTCGGTATGGTGAACGACACCCCAACCCCCCTCCCCTGTAGATAAAGGGCTTGTTAACCCATCTGATGGTCTAGTTACTCTGTCTGGCCGGGGATGGCATTGTACAGTGTTCGGCAGAGTGCGAGTGCACTGTACTGGGATGGGAAAGCGTGCATGGCCAAGTTGTGTTTTCATATCCTGCTCACTGAGTGCTGGCTGATGTCCTGGCTAGACCTCCAGAACTGGGGTGGGGGAATCACCATACTATAAACAGGTGTGTGATCAGCCCCCTTCACCCATCTATTGATGTCGCTATCTAATTTTTTAAAAAGAGACCATTGGTCCTTCTGATGGTGTTATTATTGCCCCTACAAGTGCCAGCTACAGAATGAAAATAAATTCACAAAAACAGCATGTTTTACAGTGATAGCAAGCTATCCTCAAGTAAAGAAATGATAACTACAGGAGAGTGGATGGGGGCCTATCTGAGGATTTGGCACACATATCTTGCATCCCCAGAGGAGTACACACAGTTGGACATACGCTGCATTGGTGACAAGCCCTATCATGTCACTTTAGCTGGGGCTTCAGGTGTGGCTTCAGGTACGGGCAGCTTCTTTGTATAATGCTACTTGCACCGGGAGCTGCAGTGGAATGATGAAAAAGATAAGTGGTATTTTGTTCATGGGGCACAGAGGGGGTCTAATACTATCTAGGAGCACAGAAGGGGCCTGATAATGTATGGGGGCACAAAAGGGACCAACACTGTATAGGGCAGTATGGTGCCTTCTACTAAATGGGGGCAGTGTGAGGGACCTAATTACTATATGGGGCACAGAGAGGACTTAATTCTATATGGGGCACAGAAGGAGCCTAATACAATATGGGTCACACATACTGTATAGGGGGGGGGGGGGGATTATGGGACCTAATATTATATGGGACAGTGTGAGGGGCCTGATACTATTTGGAGCACAGTAGGGGCCTAATTCTATGTAATGGCAGTATGGGGTGTAATACTAAATGGGGGTAGTATGGAGGGCCAAATACTATGTGAGGGAAGTATGAAGATAGTTGGGTCTTTTTTTTTTTTCATGAGGCCTACAGTATGGGCACAGTGTGAGGGGCCCAATACTATATGGGAGTATGGAGGGGGCTAATACTATATGGGGCAGAGAAGGGGACCTAATATTATATGTGGGCCTAAGATTATGTGGGGCAGTACAGGGGCCTAATACTATATGGGGGAAGTAGGGGGCCTAATACTATTGTGGCAGTATGGGGGCCTAATACTATATGGGAGCAGTATGAGGGCCTAATTACTACATGGGGCAAAGAAGGGGCCCAATACTATGTGGGGGGCAGAATGGAGGCCTTATACTATATGTGGCACAATGGGAGCCTAATGCTGTAATGGTAGGGGGGCTGTATGGGGGTGTAATACAATATAGGGGAAGTATGGGGGCCTAATACTATATATGGGCAGTATGAGGGTGTGGTGGCCCAGTACGGGAGATGTTGCCCCATATCCTTGCTATATTATAAAATATGTTGTATCTTTAAGAGTTATGTCATGGGATTGTTAACCAGGAGGTATCAGTGACCAGGTGATCCCAAGAGTGACCTATGGGCTCCCTGCTAGTCTCCCCCATATAAGCCCTGGGTGGAGTTGGCTTCCTTCTTGTTGCTCTCTTGGAGCTTAGAGCTATTGCTTCCTGCTGAGGTCCAGTGCAGTCGTGCCTAGTGTGTGTGTGTCCAGAGTGTTGAAGGCCTCCAAGTCAAGTCCTGCAGCCATCATCAATTCAAGTAAGCTAAAGTCACAGCTTTATGAGTCAAGTCAAATCAATCCCTGTCATCTCTCAAGTCAGCGTTGTCTGTTTAAAACACGTTTATGTGTTTAAAACACGTTTAAAAAAAGTGCCTGACGAACTTATCAAGAAGTTTATTTGTAACCGATTGCGCAAGTGTACATGCCCGGCTTCTAGCCGTAATTCTTTACTAAGAATTCTAAAAAAGGACCAGGACTGTGGAGCGGTACAATGAAAATATGTATATACCGTTAGAGCAATATATTTTTGCTCATTACCTTTGCACAAGTAAATACATATACTGGTGTACTATAATGGTTATGGTGTGCTATAATAAAATGTGTATAATATATTTGCACAGGGATGTCTAAGGGTATAGTGTCGTATTTTCATGGCGATCTATATGGGAGATATCCTGACCCAGTCAGGAGAAGTGTAGCCACTACCTCCCCACCAGGACAAATTCCCACGAGGTACAAAGATTAACTCATAATGTAAGGTTATGTACCACACATAGTCAGTTCACATATGGTAAAAGTAGTCCACACATATGCAAATAGTTAAGATAGGACTGTAACATTATTTGTCGTCCCAGTCGACAAGTTCTAAATATATACAGTTATGTGTCTAATGGTTTCTCTACTATCCTTGTGTACAGGGTACTCTACTGGCTACAGGGTTCCCCTGAAACTAAAAGTAAGACACGTGTTGAGGCAGAGTACATAATGCAGAATTAAAATGGTTATATAGTATCACACTACTTGTTGAGTTCTGAGGAGAAGTGTTAAGAACCAAAGGGGCCCCAGCAGCCAAAGCATTGGGTAGATAGCCTCCGACAGCCCAATCTGCAAACTTGTGTGTATTATGGTCTAAAATGTGTTCCTAGAGCAGTTACAAAACTCGTTAATCCCACATGTTTACCAAACCAAAGAGCATGTATAGACATTTACAGTGCTACATGGACTCGTTTCTAACTTGTTCTATAATCAGACTTGTGAAGGATATTTTGCATAATGCTCCAGGAATTATCACTATGCCCCAGTGGCCACTTCAGTCCTCCGCCCTCCAGGACTGGGCGTCGAGGACGACTGTATTTAAGAGGGGGAGTTTGTGGTTGCCCAGTAGGAGAGATGTTGCCCCATACCCTTGCTGTTCTTTCAGGCAGCATCCTTCAGTGTCCCCAGGGCCCCTTGCACCTATTTCCCCCCTGTACATATGTTCTGCAGTGTATTATATTATAAAATGTACAGAGAGAAAGAACCAGCGCACTCACCGCAATGGGTAATGGTTATCTTCATGCGTCTTTATTTTCGTAGCATCAAAGACATGGCCAGATCAGCCGAACACAGGTACACACGTGCGGGGGGACGACAGGTAAAGAGACGCTCTCGTGCTACCGGGTCCGCCTTGCGCTCTCACGCGCTTCACAAGGCCCCTACCACAGTCGGCTGTAGGGGCCTTGTGAAGCGCGTGAGAGCGCGAGGCGGACCCGCTAGCCCGAGAGCGTCTCTTTACCTGTCGTCCCCCCGTACGTGTGTACCTGTGTTCGGCTGATCTGGCCATGTCTTTGATGCTACGAAAATAAAGACGCATGAAGATAACTATTACCCATTGCGGTGAGTGCGCTGGTTCTTTCTCTCTATGGGTTATAGTTGACACCTGACTGTTCCACCGGCTAGCACCACCCGGGAATTGATATACACAGACAACGCTGCTTGGACAATTACCGCTAGATAGCGATTGAAGGGTTAATCCCACCACAGTGCATTGGCTGTGCCCAACCGTAATCTGTTTGGACTGTTATATTATAAAATGTGTTGTATCTTTAAGAGTTATGTCATGTGATTGTTACCCAGGAGGTATCAGTGACCATGTGATCCCAAGAGGGACTTATGGGCTCCCTGCTAGTCTCCCCCATATAAGCCCTGGGTGGAGTTGGCTTCCTTCTTGTTGCTCTCTTGGAGCTTAGAGCTCTTGCTTCCTGCTGAGGTCCAGTGCAGTCGCCTAGTGTGTGTGTCCAGAGTGTTGGAGGTCTCAAAGTCAAGTCCTGCAGCCACCATCAATTCAAGTAAGCTAAAGTCACAGCTTTATGAGTCAAGGCAAATTAGTCCCTGTCATCTGTCAAGTCAGCGGGGTCTGCATTCAATTGTCTAGTCCTACTTCAAGTCCCAGCAAGCCCTTAAGGTCTCTGAGTCACTGGTCACTCCTTGGGCCCTGGCTGAACTGTTTAGACTACCGTTGTCCGTAACTTGGCGTCAGAGTCTTTATTGCCCCCGATCCTAGTCCAGGATCCAGCGGTATACGATATTCACGTACACAGTCTGCACTAGCATACAGCTTGTATGTTCTTCTATATGGTCACTGTATGTGGGAATATTGTTTTTTGTATAATAGATTTTTTGCAGTAAAAGTATAGGGGTATTTGTCATTAGTCAGGGGTATTTGTAGTGGCCATGGTGTATTTATATTTCTTTACACACATATATATATATATATATATATATATATATATATATATCCTTGTACACAGTGCAGACACATAAATCCTATATACTGTGTCAATCCAGCCATATATAGAGTGATGAACAGTTTTCTATAGATTTATGACCTTATCATGAGAATAAAAAACATATATAGCTAAATAAATACATACTTTCAGTTATGAAATTAGCCAATATCAAAAGAGAGAAGACATAGATCAGTAAACTCCTAAATAAAAAAAAAGTGAGACCAGTACATGGGAGGCAAATTCAATACTTGCACCCAACAGGTCACCAAGGGTAACCCAAAAAAGCCCTTAAAGGGGTACTACCCCGGAAAACTTATTTTTTTTAAATCAACTGGTGACAGAAAGTTAAAAAGATTTGTAAATTACTTCTATTTAAAAAAATATTAACCCTTCCAGTACTTATCAGCTGCTGTATGTTCCAGAGGAAGTTCTTTTCTTTTTGAATTTCCTTTCTGTCTGACCACAGTGCTGCCTGCTGACACCTCTGTCCATTTTAGGAACTGTCTAGAACAGGATAGGTTTGCTATGGGACCTAACACTAAACCTACCTGTGCCGTATGGGCAATACCAGGGGCCAGTGGGCAATTACAGCAGCATAAGGTCCGACTCACAGCCTGCTCCCTGTTACCTCCAGTGTGGCTGAGCACACATACAGTGGGAGGAGGGAGGAAGACTATGAGCCCCACCCAGGGGCGGATCCAGAGTCTAGTCTCGGGAGGGGCACTATTAGAGAATTTCATTTTGGTGGACAGAAAATAAGGTGTTGCTTAAAGAACTTACAATATTATTACGGTAAATGTATCCAGTATAGTAATCAAACAACACCAATTGCCACAGAATGGGAAAGCGCTAAAGAAGTTTTTACAATTTAAAACTACAGCTCCCAGTATGACCTAAGTAGTGGTAAGGGAGTTGCTGTTTCACCCATCATTACTGCAAAACTTACAAGTGACTACAGCTCTGATGGGACAGTCAGGACAATACACAATGATATCAGTGACTACAGGTGACGTCTTCTCTACAGTCTTTCCTTATCTAATTCAGATGGTACATACCACCGGGTCCAGCTAAATGTTCTCGCTGAAGAACTTGATGCCCAGACGGCTCCTCACTATGTCAGCGGATTCTGAACCTCTATATGAAAACAAGTATTATTATAAAACTGCCAAACATCCTGTCCTTTGAATATAATTCTGACACACTGTACCCTCCAAATATACAACTCACTTTACCCTTTGAATACAATACTGCCACACACTGTACCCTCTGAATATAATACTGCCACACATTGTACCCTCCGAATATACTACAACTCACTTTACCCTTTGAATATAATACTGCCACACACTGTACCCTCTGAATATAATACTGCCGCACACTGTACCCTCTGAATATAATACTGCCACACACTGTACCCACTGAATATAATACTGCCAAACACTGTACCAACTGAATACAATACTGCCACACACTGTACCCTCTGAATATAATACTGCCGCACACTGTACCCTCTGAATATAATACTGCCATACACTGTACCAACTGAATATAATACTGCCACACACTGTACTCACTGAATATAATACTGCCACACACTGTACCAACTGAATATAATACTGCCACACATTGTACCCACTGAATATAATACTACCGCACATTGTACCCACTGAATACTGCCACACATTGTACCCACTGAATATAATACTGCCACACACTGTACCCAATGAATATAATACTGCCACACACTGTACCCACTGAATAATACTGCCACACACTGTACCCAATGAATATAATACTGCCACACACTGTAACCTCAGAATATAATACTGCCACACACTGTACCCTCAGAATATAATAATGCCCCACACTGTACCCTCTGAATATAATACTGCCACGCACTGTACCCCAAAATATATTATTGCCACACACTGTACCCCTGAATATAATACTGCCCACACACTGTAGCCTCAGAGTATAACACTGCCCACACACTGTACCCCCAGAATATAATACTGCCCACACACTGTACCCTCAGAATATAATACTTCCCACACACTGTACCCTCACAATATAATAATGCCCACACACTGTACCCCAGAATATAATACTGCCACACACTGTACCCCTGAATATAATACTGCCCACACACTGTACCCTCAGAAGATAATACTGCCACACACTGTACCCTCAGAAGATAATACTACCACACACTGTACGCTCTAAATATCCCTTTGAATACAATACCGTGATGTATTGTGGCTAATGAAAACCGTACTACCACAGAAATTCCTTATACTCTGTGCCCCTCATATATAGTAGTAATGCCCAATCCTGTGCCCCCACATATAACTATGACCTGTCCTGTTCCCCCTCATAATAATAATGCCCTCTGTCCTGTGCCCCTACCATATAATTCCCCCTGTGCTGTGCCCCTCACATATAATGTCCCTGTAATGTTCCCCTCACATATAATGCCCCCTGTCCTGCCCCTTCAGGGTGCATTATAAGTAAGGGGCACATAACAGGGAGCATTATAAGTTGAAGTACATTATATGTTAGCGGCCCAAGACAGGGGGGCATTATAAGTGAGGGGCCCAAGACAGGGGGGCATTATAAGTGAGGGGCCCAAGACAGGGGGCATTATAAGTGAGGGGCCCAAGACAGGGGGCATTATAAGTGAGGGGCCCAAGACAGGGGGGCATTATAAGTGAGGGCCTGTTATGTGCCCCTCTCTTATAATGCCCCCCTGTCATGTTCCCCTCACATTTAATGACCCCTGTCATGTGCCCCTCACATTTAATGGCCCCTGTTATGTGCCCCTAACTTATAATGCCCCCTTCATGTGCCCCTCACATTTAATGCCCCCTGTTATGTGCCCCTAACTTATAATGCCCCCTTCATGTGCCCCTCACATTTAATGCCCCGTTATGTTCCCCTCACATATAATGCCCCCTGTCCTGCACCCTCAGGGGGCATTTTAAGTAAGGGGCACATGACAGGGGGCATTAAATGTGAGGGGCACATGACAGGGGGCATTAAATGTGAGGGGCACATGACAGGGGGGCATTATGCGTGAGGAGCCCCCCTGTCATGTGCCCCTCACTTATAATGCCCCCCTGTCATGTGCCCCTCACTTATAATGCCCCCCTGTCATGTGCCCCTCACTTATAATGCCCTCCTGTCTTGGGCCACTAATATATAATGTGCTTCGACTTATAATGTCCCGTTATGTTCCCCTCACATATAATGCTCCCTGTCCTGCACCCTCAGGGAGCATTTTAAGTAAGGGGCACATAAAAGGAGGGCATTATAAATCAGAGCACATTATTTGTTAGCGGCACATGGCAGGGGGGCATTATAAGTGAGGGGCACATGACAGGGGGGCATTATAAGTGAAGGGCACATGACAGGGGGGCATTATAAGTGAGGGGCACATGACAGGGGAGCATTATAAGTGAGGGGCACATGAAAGGGGAGCATTATAAGTGAGGGGCACATGACAGGGGGGCATTATAAGTGAGGGGCACATGACAGGGGGGCATTATAAGTGAGGGGCACATAACAGGGGGGGCATTATAAGTGAGGGGCACATGACAGGGGGGGCATTATAAGTGAGGGGCACATGACAGGGGGGCATTATAAGTGAGGGGCACATGACAGAGAGGCATTATAAGTGAGGGGCACATGACAGGGGGCATTATAAGTGAGGGGCACATGACAGGGGGGCATTATAGGTGAGGGGCACATGACAGGGGGGCATTATAAGTGAGGGGCACATGACAGGGAGCATTATAAGTGAGGGGCTCATGACAGGGGGCATTATAAGTGAGGGGCACATGACAGGGGGGCATTATAAGTGAGGGGCACATGACAGGGGAGCATTATAAGTGAGGGGCACATGACAGGGAGGCATTATAAGTGAGGGGCACATAACGGGGCCCTGTCAGTCTGCCAGAAGTGGCCATTCCAATGTCCCCCGCAGGGTTCAGCACCCCCTTCCAGCAGACTGCAGGGGCCCTGTTCGGGAGATTGTAGGGGGTCCTAGCGCTCGGATCCCCCACAATCTATAACTTATCCCCTGTCTCGGCATCTAAATAGGCTGTAAATAAATGAAAAATAGAAGCTGTCAGCAGTGGGATAGATAGATATGAGATAGATATGAGATAGATAGATATATATGAGATAGATAGATAGATATGAGATAGATAGATAGATAGATAGATATGAGATAGATAGATATGAGATAGATAGATATGAGATAGATAGATAGATATGAGATAGATAGATAGATAGATATGAGATAGATATATATGAGATAGATAGATAGATAGATAGATATGAGATAGATAGATAGATAGATAGATAGATAGATATGAGATAGATAGATAGATAGATATGAGATAGATAGATAGATATGAGATAGATAGATATGAGATAGATAGATATGACATAGATAGATAGATAGATAGATAGATAGATAGATATGAGAGATGGATAGGAGATAGAAAGACAGATAGATCAGTGTTCCCCAACCAGGGTGCCTCCAGCTGTTGTAAAACTACAACTCCCAGTATGCCCACAAAGCCAAATACAAGCTGGGAGTTGTAGTTTTACTATAGTTAGAGGCCTCTGCTGGGAAACACTGATAAGAGTTCCCCTTTACCTGTCTCCCGAGCATGACCCCCCCCCCCCCCTCCCGCAAAGTTACTTACCATGAAGGGGAGCATCAGGGTGGGCAGGGGGGGTCTGGAGGCATTAGGTGGGTGTCCGGGCCTGTGGTGGAGGGCAGTAAGCTGAGCCCGGCCTGCTGGAAACACAGAGGAGTGAGAGGGGGAGGAGCTTATCTCTTCCCAGCCCCTGCACAGTGTAATGCTGCAGACTGAATGATGCTGAGACCGGAGCATTCTCAGCACTGACAGGCAGCCTGCGCGGCCTGCAGAGAATGGTGTCCTGCAGAGAATGGTGTCCTGCAGAGAATGGTGTCCTGCAGAGAATGGTGTCCTGCAGAGAATGGTGTCCCTGGCAGTTCACACGCTGCAGGTGAGGGGACAGTGCAGCCGGGGCTGACAGCTCCCGCTCATCACTAATATAGTATCGGGAGGGGCAGCAATCTCGGGGGGGGACAATTGCCCCGTCCCCCCCCCCCCCTGGATCCGCCACTGGCCCCACCCAAGTAGGCTGATATGTTGCCAGCCTCACAGGTGCACCAAAATGCTGCCTTCAATAGTGATTAAGGCCCATTAGATTTTGTCGACATCTACCACAGTAGTGCACCTAAATTTATGTACAGTTCCTACAATGGACAGAGGTGTCAGCAGAGAGCACTGTGGTCAGACAGAAAGGAAATTCAAAAATAAAAGAACTTCCTCTGGAATATACAGCAGCTGATAAGTACTGGAAGGGTTAAGATTTTTAAATAGAAGTTATTTACAAATCTGTCTTTCTGGCAGTTGATTTAAAAAACAATGTTTTCCAGTGGAGTACTCCTTTAATATCCCATATACCCAGAAAAAAAAAAACTTTATTGTAAATCACACACAAAAATTGGTGCTATCTATCCAGACAGTCCTACATAAGAGTATTGCACTTAGCCTGCTAGCCTCAATATCTCATAGTGAAAATACTGATGTCTGTAGTACACAGGTAAGGCTTCTTTAACGCTACTGTTGCGCCCCATCAAAAACAACCATAAAACTCTCTTTTTTTTTATTTTCGAGTTTAACGGCCGTCATTTTGATGGGGCGCAACGGGCAACAGCGAGTCCCGATGGACCCCATTATAGTTAATGGGGTCCATCGGGCGCCGCTATTTTTCAGTGGGAGTAGCAGGCAAAAAAGACAGTGCAAGCTGTATTTTTTCTCCCGCTATTTTCCCGGCAGCCCTGACGGCTGTCACTCTACCGTGTCCTATCGGTAGTGTGAATGAGGCCTAATGGGGACTAGAATAGATGCACCTTATTAAAAATTATTTTACTCCCCCCCCCCCCTCAACATGTTTCACCAAATCAGTGGCTTTGTCAATAGGTAGACAGGAATTTGAAATTTGGAAAAACACACAGCTGAAAGTACATTCTGTCACCAGGGAGGAGAATCAAGCACCAAGCATACTTAACTATCTGGGAAGTTCAATATAGAGCAAGTAATGTGTGACAAGTCAACTCATACATAAACTGAGCTTTAACTCGGATTGGGAGAGGATTTTAATGAATGAAAAAAAAAAAAAGAAAAATTTGAAGAATGGTAAGGATTACTCCCCTAATTTTTCCCATTAATTGATAGAAGGATAAATGGAGCATAAAAACAAGACCATAGACAGAGTTCAAATGTATATATTTTTTCCGCTAAAGTGCCCGTCTACCTCTTGACAAAGCCACTGATGTGGTGAAAGATGTTGAGGAGGCCTAGTAAAATTGTTATATAAGGTGCATCTATTCTAGTCCCCAATACCTGTGTACTACAGACATAGGTATTTTCACTATGAGATATTAAGGCCAGTGTAACACTCACGTTTCAGTAGACTGGAACACTGATAGTGGATCCGCTGGACCTGTGTGGTAGATGACTCGGACTGTACCAGGGAGCGGAGTCTAAGGTGCCGCTGGTTTTCACCAGAGCCCGCCGCAAAGAGGGATGGACTTGCTGCAGCAGGCGGCACCCAGGTCACTACCCCAGGCACAGCTCGACCACACAGACGGCTGAGGAGATTCAAGGCACAGGTGGGATAAGGCAACTTGTGGTCTGGATAGTCAGGAACGTAGCAAATAATCCGTAAGCAGGCGGCAAAGGAGCAAGATAACGTCACGGAGCAAGGGTATGATACACGGCAAGGCAATACACAGGAATGCTTTCTCTAAGGCTCTAGGGCAACAAAGATCTGGCAGGGAAGTGTGGGAGGAGCAGGAACTTATAACTGAGGACACAGGTGATTTCATTAATTAAGGTGTACTGGCCCTTTAAATGAAAGAGCCAGGCCTGCAAGAACGGAAGGAACAGGGAGGTGAGTGACGGATTCGCATGCGGGCACGTCCCGCGATGTGAATCCCCACCCCGCGGAGGACCTGGAAAGGACGTTAGCACTGTAGTTCTTGTTAGCAGGCCTAGGAGGCCTATGAAAGAGCTTTAGACTGGAATGAGACCAGACAATGATTTTGGCAACAGTTTAACAGTTTTCCAGTCTAGTTGGGGAGAATGACGTTGAAGCCAAGGAGGTCAAGAAGAAGCTCCGAAGTACAATGCGGTAGCAAATAGAACTTAATTTTTTCCTTATGCAAATCTCCTACTTGCAGGATGAGAGGTTCAGTGTCATATAAGACCTTACAGTTCAAATTTTGCCCATTAACAGAGGAAATGTACAAGGGCTTGGCCAGATGAGTCACTAGAAGGTGAAGTTTCTGGACCAAAGAGGCACCAATGAAGTCGCCAGCGGAACCAGAGTCCAAATATGCAGAAGCGTTGACAGATGTCTTGCCAGGAGAAAAGACCTGTACATGGATGGACAAACTAGGAGAGATATAGTTCTCCTCTAGGGAAGCCACACTTACTTGTTCAAGTTGAGAGCCTTCTCCCGGACGCGGAGGACATATAGAACAATCCTTGAGAAAGTGCTCCAGACTGGCACAATAAAGGCACAAATTCTCATTTCGTCAACGGGTTTATTCCTGCTGCATTGAGCGGAAGCGGTCCACTTCCATAGCCTCTTCGGCAGAAGACAAAGTGGACAGTAGAGGAGGATGTTGGAACACGGGTGCCAAACGAGGTGATCGCTGTGTCCGGGCAAATTCTTTTTCCCAGGGAAGCTTCTCCTGCCTCTCAGCAAAACGCACATCTATACGAGTGGCTAAATGGATAAGATCGTTCAAGTTAGTAGGACAATCTCGAGCAGCGAGAGCATCCTTAATTCCGCTTGACAGTCCTTTTTTGAAAGTAGCAAACAAGGCCTCATCGTTCCATGCCAGTTCTGAGGCTAGTGTGCGGAATTGAACTGTGTAGTCGCCCACAGAGGAATTCCCTTGGCAGAGATTCAATAGAGCCGTCTCAGCAGAGGAGGCACGTGCGGGTTCCTCAAAAGCATTGCGGAATTCTGTAGGGAAGGCTGACAGGTTCGAGGAGACCGGATCACTACGATCCCAGAGAGGCTAAAGCTTTTCCAGACAACAAACTGACCACAAATGCTACTTTAGCGTGCTCTGTCGGGAACTGATCTGCCATGAGTTCCAGATGGATAGAACATTGTGTCACAAAGCCTCTACACAGCTTAGAAGGCAAGGGAAAATCAAGCTTGGTCCCGGAAGAGGCTGCAGACACAGGTGGGGGCTCAGGAACAGGTGGCTGCTGCTGTTGCTGTTGTTGCTGCTGAGTGGCAAGAAGCTGTTGCACCAAAGCAGAAAGGTGACCCAGTTGTTGGGCTTGACGAGCCAACTACTGCAACTGTTGAGCCATGACAGTGGAGGGATCCGAAACATCTGGCAGAGGCACCCCAGCGGGATCCATGGCCGAATCTTACTGTAACACTCACGTTTCAGTAGACCGGAACACTGATGATAGTGGATCCGCTGGACCTGTGTGGTAGATGGTAGACCATACCAAGGAGCGGAGTCTAAGGTGCCGCTGGTTTTCACCAGAGCCCACCACAAAGCAGGATGGACTTGCTGCAGCAGGCGGCATCCAGGTCGCTACCCCTGATACGAGTCATCCACACAGGCAGCTGAAGAGATTTGAGGCACAGGTGGGATAAGGCAACTCATGGTCTGGATAGCAGGAGGTCAGGGCAGACGGCACAGTAGCGTAGTCAGGAACGTAGCAACTAGTCAGTTGAAAGCATGGAATAGGAAAAGTCTGCACCGGACATCTCCTTTAAGCCTTTTAGTACTTATCAGCTGCTGTATGCTTCAGAGGAAGTTGCACAGTTCTTTCCAGTCTGACCACAGTGCTCTCTGCCACCTCTGTCAGGAACTGTTTAGAGAAGAATAGGTTTGCTATGGGGATTTGCTCCTGCTCTGGACAGTTCCAGACACAGACAGAGGTGTCAGCAGAGAGCACTGTGGTCAGACTGAAAAGAACTACACAACTTCCTCTGGAGCATACAGCAGCTGATAAGTACTGGAAGGATTAAGATTATTTAGTGGACATGGGGGGGGGGGAGACTTTTTTTGCCATGTTTTTGGCTTATGCAAATTTATCAATCAGACGCAAGATTTTGACAAATTTTTTACCAGTGAAAAATCAGCTCAGAACTTGCTGTAGGATGTCATTTTTCTTAAGCAAGGCAGCGGTAGTATAAATTTGTGTGTGTTTTTTTTTACATTTGCACAATTGTTTTGCACTTTTTTATAAAGACACAGTTAATAAATCTTGTCCACTGCATAGTCAAGAATAAGGCACTGCATTTCACAGTCACTTTTTCCAAAGCTGTCTATTTTGAAAATGTGCAAAATGTTTGCACAAAAACTAACTGCGCAAAAAAATGCGCCAAATTCATTGCCTTCCTGACATAAAAAGTCAGGAAGGCAATGATAAATCTCCCCCATAATGTACTAATCTGTATAACTTTCTGGCACCAGGTGATGTCCTCTAAGGTACCACTTTAGGTCCAAATCACTTCAGCAAAAAGTTGCACAAATCTTGTGCAATAGAGACATTTCTCAATGGGTTTTTTGAGCCGCTGTTAAAAAAAGAAACAAACAAAAAAACTAAAAGTCACATAATAGTTCACACAACACACCCTCTGGACACCACAGTCACTTCTGATGAGAGAAATGGTGCTGTGAAGGGATTTTTGTTAGCTTTTGTCAGACTATATACTGTATATTGTGTATAGTAGAACCAAAAGAATCCATTGAACCTGCGGCTGCTGCCTCAGTGGTGAATGATGATATCCAGAGGTCCAAGGAATTCTTTTTGAATAGCATTTATTTAAGCATAATATAAAAAACAAATACAATTATACGTTTTGGGGGGTCACTCCCCCCCCCCCCTTCCTCAGATTGCTATATAAAAAACTGGTCTCAGGCAGTATATATATTTATATACACAAGAAAAAGGCACCAAAAACAATGGGGTAGAGGCACCATAACAACATATTCGGTTATAATACAATAAAACTGACAAATAAATTATACACGGCCACCAAAAAAAAAAAGAATAAAAAAAATCTGCAACAAAAGTGACTTGAAAAATTACATACTTAGTAACATAGGGGGAGATTTATCAAAACCTGTCCAGAGGAAAAGTTGCCCAGTTGCCCATAGCAACCAATCAGCTCGCTTCTTTCATTTTTAACAAGGCCTCTGCAAAATGAAAGAAGCGATCTGATTGGTTGCTATGGGCAACTTAGCAACTTTTCCTTTGCACAGGTTTTGATAAATCTCCCCCATAGTTCATAAGGTTGAAAAAATCTCCCCCTATGGGCCTCTGCAGGAAATGCAACCCCAAATATTTACGGATTAAGACAAACCATTGTTTATCAAAAAAGATCCAAAGACATGTATCATCTGTCTCAGTGTTTTCCGAACAGTGTGCCTCCAACTGTAGTAAAACTACAACTCCCAGCATGCCCTGACAGCCAAAGGCTGTCTCCCCCTATGGGCCTCTACAGGAAATGCAACCCCAAATATTTATGGATTAAGAAAAACCTATCATGTATCATCTGTCTCAGTGTTTTCCAAATAGTGTGCCTCCAGCTGTTGCAAAACTACAACTTCCAGCATGCCCGGACAGCAAAAGCCTGTCTCCCCCTATGGGCCTCTGCAGGAAATGCAACCCCAAATATTTATGGATTAAGACAAAACATTGTTTATCCAAAAAGATCCAAAGCCATGTATCATCTGTCTCAGTGTTTTCCAAACAGTGTGCCTCCAGCTGTTTCAAAAATACAACTCTCAGCATGCCCTGACAGCAAAAGGCTGTCACCCCTATGGACCTCTGCAGGAAATGCAACCCCAAATATTTATGGATTAAGACAAACCATTGTTTATCAATAAAAATCTGAAGCCATATATCATCTGTCTCAGTGTTTTCCAAACAGTGTGCCTCCAACTGTTGCAAAACTACAGCTTCCAGCATGCCCTGACAGCCTTCGGCAACAGCTGGAGACACACTGTTTGGTAGACACTGATCTAGCTTTATAAGGAAGGGATCATGAATGGGGATTGTCATTTAAAGTAATAGTCAATGCATGCTCCAGTGGATAGAGAATGCCAGGCAATGTAATGTGCAGAGAGCAGTGACTATATAGTCTCCTCTCACTAGCAACAACAAACAAAAACCTCTGCTGCTTCACATGGGCATGAAGACGACTACATCACACTGGGGGCGGGGCCTCCTGGACGGGGGGCGGGGCTATGAGCAGCAGCAGCAGAAGCCCTGGTACTGCAGTAAACTGTAGAGGTGTCAGCATTTAGTGAGGGTCTGTGCAGGGCTCTCAGTCCTGGGCTCACTAACAAAAGAGGGGCAGGAGGGGGGCACAGGCTGCCCATGTGGGTGCATTGCAAACAGGACATCAAGGATCTACTACAGCACCAGCCTAAAGGATTGTAACCCCCCAGATTTGTGGGGGGGAGAACCAGTGCATTGGGGTCCCAGCTTATAATGCAGAGATGTGAGTGAGACCTGGAGCTGCCTGCACATCACACTAGATCTAACTGTAAGTTACCTCTGCAATCTCCTATACAGTCTGTCTGTGCAGCAGTAACAGATACCTGCAACAATGTATCCCATAAAGTATCATTCACATAGCATACATAGATCCATACATAGCCAATAGCTATACTTATATACACGTCTTGTTTCTTTCTGAGCCTGAACTATATTAAGGCCCCTTTCCCACTATAGAATTATCCATATTTTTTTATTTTTTTTTTAAAGATGTGTTATAATGTTCCGTTAACAAAACCCTTAAAAACGGATGCTAAACGGGCGTTACAAAATCCCATTATAGTCCTAACATTGCAAATGACATTTATACAGTTGTATTTCTGAAAAGGAATCCTACTAAACACACACATACATATATATATATATATATATATATATATATATATATATATATAATATTTTTTTTTTAGTGTGTGTACTGATTTGGCTAAGCTGAGTTTGTCGTTGGGTTCTGTTCCCAATATCTCAATGTGTTATTGCTGGCTGTCTAAAAGACTGCATTGCCCCTAACTTTGATACTGAACCACACGCATGAAGAAGAAAAAAAACAATGCAAAATGTCAAAATCAGCTCAGCTACATCCCTTATCGAAGGCGTCTGTCAAGGTAGGGAAGGGGTTAAGTCTTCTTCCATATGCTCAGAGAAGGAAATAAGCCGCCAGTACTTACAACTGGAGTTGACACTCTGAATGGGAGCTATGGTATTGAATGTAAATGCTGAAGGCTGGACAGGATCTGTATGCAGCAGTGCTCCATGGCTAATCTTAGTGGGGATCTCTATATATAAATTGCCATGTGTGTCTATACATATATATATATATATATATATATATATATATATATATATATATTATTATTATTATTAAATAAATAATTATTTAATAAATTATTATTCTTTGTACCATAGATTATAATTTGTGATTGCAGTACACAGTCGTGTCTGTCATTATTTAGATAACTCGATGTGATTTGTATTCTTTCTTGGGGTAGTTGCAGGGTACTGCGCACTACGCAGGGCATATCCCAGGATTAGTAAAGAGTCTTCATGTGCAGCACAGAATATCCCTGACACTTCAGATCCTTGCTCTACAATGGTATTTTTACCCTCTTTCCCTCCATTTATAGGGCCAGCATTTACACATTCAGATATTTTGAAGAATAGAAACAAATGACACATATATATATATATATATATATATATATATATATATAGTAATCAAGAAAGAACCAGCACTGTGTTCAGGACTCCAGGTCCAACTTGAAAAAGGTCTCATTGAGAAGACCGAAACGTAGCACTATTCACATGATGGGTGAATAAACGAATAAACCACCACTTTTTTCTACCTATTTTGGAGTGCCGCTTCTCTCTTTTGTTGACTGTATATATACATATACGGTATATGTGTGTGTGTGTATATCTATAGCACATTAATCACCCAAAAATTCCCCTAGGTAGGTCAGGGATCCCACTAAATTATTCACACAAACCCAGGGCCTAAGCCCAGGGCACTAAATCCCTTTAACTAAACCCCCCCCCCCCCCCCCCCCCCAAATTAAAATATAACTTTTATTCAATGTAGAGTAAAATGATGATATGTGATTTAAAATTCCAGCTTCACAGTTCCAGATATATATGATAAGCTCTGGGATAAACCCAGTAGTCTCATATCTTATGGGTCTGCAGTACCCAGATCAATTGGATTACTGTGAACACTGATTAAAATCAGAACATTTGCCTCCTCTACTAGTTTCGGCGCCTCTGCACCGTCCTCAGGAGGAATACCTGGCAAACACACATATGGCACGGCGCTGTACACAGCTCACGTTTGCCTCTGTCCCCATTGGGGCTTACAAAATTCACCCATCAGTATGTCTTGAATCAGTCTGAGACCCCTTGAACAAATCGGTAGGGGGTTTTGGATATGAGCCCATTGGGTCCTGATCATTCAGTAGAGTAGTTAGTAGTTTTTCCCTCCATAGATAGCTTTAGGCCAGGTTTGCACATTACGGTTGCATCAAGTTTTTTAGAACAGACCCTAAGGCAGTGTTTCCCAACCAGGGTGCCTCCAGCTGTTGCAAAACTACACCTCCCAGCATGCCCAGACAGCCTTTGGCTGTCCGGGCATGCTGGGAGGTGTAGTTTTGTCAACAGCTGGAGGCACCCTGGTTGGGAAACACTGCCCTAAGACCATACACGCGGTCCCTACTCTGTGCGCTGCCATATAACTAGCTTTTACTTCAATAATTTGGAATCCGATTCTAATGGATGGTAGCAGAAAATACGTCTGTAAGCTTCTGTATGCATCTGGAGGCATGTAAGGCCCCTTTCACACTACAGGTATCATTCAGTAAAAACCTTCCATTATTACTCCCGGCAAAAAGTCCTGAAAACGGCTGTCAAAAAATCCCATTCATGTCAATGGGACTTTTTGAACATCCTTTTGCATCAGGCATGTCCGTTTTGACTAATGTCAGTTATTTTTGTCGGCACAAAAGACGGTTCATGCACTAATTTTTGGTCCGGCAAAAAAAGTGGTGAAAAAACGGACGTTAAAATTTTACATTGGAGTCTATGGGATCCGGATGTTCAAAAAAAACATCAATTATCATCCGTTTTTTGTACTGAGCTCAGTACAGCTTTACAAAAAGAAGAAAAAAAAAGGATAAAAACCTGATTAAAAAAACGGATGTAACTGGTAATAACGGATGATAACGGATGAACAACATCAGTTTTTTTTTAAAGAAAAAAACATAAAAAATAACGGATGATGGTCATCAGTTGTCATCTGTTATTACCAGTTATTGCATCCGGTTATTTTCATCCATTATTGTTAAATAACGGCAGTAAAAAAGCAGGATGATACCTGTAGTGTGAAAGGGGCCTAAGGTGCCATACAAGCATAATGGTGCCTTATTACAGCCCCATACCATGTCATAGGCAGACGTAGTTGTCTGTCAATGGGAAATTCTCATTGTTTGTTAACTAACGGACTGCTTCTCATTGCTGTCAATGTTGATCTGTAATAAAAAGAAGAGCGCTCCATAGCGTAAAACCACTTTTGGGTAGGCTAGTATAATAACTAGAAACTCTTACCCTCGGTGGTTGTGTGGCCTCACACACAACAACGGTAAGTGTGGAGAGGTAGTGGCGCCCGGTCTGCAGCCTTCCCAGTCACAAGAATAGTAGTGAAAAGTCGACTTCCGAACAGCAAGGAATTTTAAACGGCACTGACCAGGATCAGAAGCATGGAGTAAAAAGCAGCAGGTTTATTTAGAATTTCCAATAATGCAACGCGTTTCACCGCACTTGCGCGGCTTCATCAGGCATCATGCCTGATGAAGCCGCGCAAGCGCGGTGAAATGTGCTGCATTATTGGAAATTCTGAATAAACCTGCTGCTTTTTACTCCATGCTTCTGATCCTGGTCAGTGCCGTTTAAAATTCCTTGCTGTTCGGAAGTCGACATTTCACTACTAATTGTCATTGCAGGGTTGATAGAAAATTACAGGTAGTGTGACTGTATTAATGAAGATGCCACCTCTGTAGGGGGTCCTATTGTGGTCTATGAATGCCTAAGAACCTTTCTTTTTTACATGCACCAGAAGATATATATATATATATATATATATATATATATATATATATATATATATTATGACTAAGGTCCCTTGTTGGACTGAAACGCGTCACTTGTCTACACTGTCCATGTACCCGTCAATTTATATTCAATAAAAGTTTTATGGGAGCTGCGCTTAACATCCATCTTTGTTTTTCTATATACCTTACGGTGTAGTCCACACCGGTCCGGGCGCGCAGTGACACGGAGGGGAGCTGGACTTCTTGTATGCTCTCTCTCTCTCTCTCTATATATATATATATATATATATATATATATATATACACAGTGATCCCTCAAATTACGATGGCCTCAACATACAATAGTTTGAACATACAATGGTACATTGTAACTTGAAACCAGACTCCACATACAATGCTGCAGACAGTCCAGATCTGCAAAATGTGTCAATGGCTGAAAGAACTGACCAATCAGAATGAGCATTCACTGATAAAACCCCTGAATTACTGAAGTGCATGCACTGACTGGCTGTCTAGTAGCGCCCCCTACAGTAGAGGGAGGTATTACATGTTCTATACTACTCCTTACCTGTACCAGGGTTAGCTGCTCCTTTGGACACCAAGTAAAGGCGACTCCATTTTACATTTTAGGGACACTGTGTACTGTACAGGACCCTGAAGAAGCTCCTGTCCTCTACATAGACAGTGATTACAGCTCCCAGCAGATCTTTCTTACTTTTATATGTAAGGATTTGCTTTATCTATATTAGTTATCTACTTATTTTTCTTTAATCCTAACTTTATCTGATTTTTGGATGACATTTTGGTGGCTTCAGAACCAATTACCAGGTTTCCATAGAGTTCTGGTCTCACCATACAATGGTTTCAACATACAATGGTTGTCCTGGAACCGATTAATATTGTAACTTGAGGGACCACTGTATATTGTAACTTGAGGGACCACTGTGTGTGTGTATGTGTATATATATATATATCCCATAGGCAACAATGCAGCTCCCTTTGCTGCATTAAAACAACTTTGCAGCAACCATTGACTCAACTGGTTCCTTCTGGATGCAGCTCTAAGACTTTCCACAGGATATGGAATAGGAAGGGCACCATTTACTTGTCGAATTAGCTTTACAGGGCACTGTTGTATTCCAGACTAATACACTTACCCCTTGTGCGCCTTCCCCTGACATGTGGCAGAGGTTAAATGGTTCCAGAGTAGACCGGCAGCATGGGGTCAAGAGGAGATTAAGTTACCCTGCACCCCCCCCCCCTGGCCTCCTAAAATGTTAAAACAAACTTAAGGAGCTAATCATGGAAGATGGTTTCTGGGGTCAAACCATCAGAACTACATGCAGTTAGAGTTGCTTTAGTGCAGTTGTCTCCAAACTGTGCAAAACTACAACTCCCAGCATGCCCGGACAGCCGACGGCTGTCCGGGCATGCTGGGAGTTGTAGTTTTGCAACCTCCGGAGGTCCACAGTTTAGAGACCATCTTAATAAGCTGTGATATGGAATCTATATGAAATGGGATTATTATATAGTAGTGAAACTATTATGATACATTGGGGGAGATTTATCAAAAGTTGCCCAGTTGCCCATAGTAACCAATCAGATCGCTTCTTTCATTTTTGAAAAGCCTTTTTGAAAAATGAAAGAAGTGATCTGATTGGTTGCTATGGGCAACACTGCAACTTTTCCTCTGGACAGGTTTTGATAAATCTCCCCCATTATGTCTATTGTTATTTTTGTTGTTGTTACGATTCTATTTAAATTTCCTATTTGAGCACTTTAGTTTATTTGTACTACATGAGTGGCGGTTACAGAATTCTCTAATACATTCTTTTGTCCTGTTGGTAAAAATGTCACTTATTTATGTCTGTTTTTGGAAAAGTTGGGTGAGTACCAGATTTGTCAGACAGGATTAGATCCCCAGGAAACCTCTGAGGGTGGTGAAAGGCGTAAGAAAAGGGCGTAAAACTAATTTAAATCACCAGAATGTAATTTTACATGTGGAAATGCATGGCTAGCCAGGACTTCCCCCATCAATAGCAGCTGCTGATCCCTGCGGTTGCTATCTTTAGAGAAGGGGGTTGGGTACATGGGACAACCCTTTAAGTATCCCTGAGCAGCGTGACAAAGCATGCTTATAATTTAAATAAAAATTATTATTATTTTTTTTAAAGAGATGAAGATAAGTGGCTACCGGGTACATGTGTTACCATTTATCACAGGGTAAACAAAGGATCATTTGGCTAAAAATGTACCCAGTCTAATGGGGGGAGATTTATCAAAACCTGTACAGAGGGGTGCAGTTGCCCATAGCAACCAATCAGATTGTTTCATTTTTCAGAGGCCTTTTAAAAATGAAAGGAGCAATGAGGGAGATTTATCAAAACCTGTCCAGAGGAAAGTTGCTGAGTTGCCCATAGCAACCAATCAGATCGCTTCTTTCATTTTTGAAAAGGCCTGTGAAAAATGAAAGAAGCGATCTGATTGGTTGCTATGGGCAACTCAACCACTTTTCCTCTAGACAGGTTTTGATAAATCTTCCCCAATATGATCAGTTGCTATGGGCAACTGCACCACTCTTCTTCTACACAGGTTTTGTTAAATCTCCCCCAAATGTTTTGTCCAGGATACAGATGGAAAGGCCTGGAAAAATTGGGGGAAAAGTATTTTCTTTTTCCAAAGCGATTTTTGTTTTCATTTTATAGGACAAAATATTACAAACAATCCTCCAAACCACTAGGGGTAACTCAAGGCGCAGACAATGGATAGCAGCAATAGAAGCAATACTTAATATGTATATAAGTAAGGATCAATGTGTAGAATAACCAAGGGTCTTTTATTCTGAACAATGCGTTTCAATGCCAGGACAGGCGTCTTCCTCCCATTACAGAAAATGTTCTCCTCCCATCACAGAAAATGTTCTCCTCCCATCACAGATAATGTTCTCCTCCCAACACAGAAAATGTTCTCTCACCATCACTGATAATGTTCTCTCCCCCCCCATCACAGATAATGTTCTCTCCTCCCATCACTGATAATGTTCTCTGCCCCATCACAGATAATGTTCTCCTCCCATCACTGATAATGTTCTCCTCCCATCACAGATAATGTGCTCTCCCCCATCACAGATAATGTTCTCTCCATCACAGATAATGTTCTCTCCCCATCACAAATAATGTTCTCTCCCCCATCATAGATAATGTTCTCCCATCACAGAAAATGTTCTCTCCCCATCACAGATAATGTTCTCTCCTCCCATCATAGATAATGTTCTCCCACCACAGATAATGTTCTCTCCCCATCACAGATAATGTTCTCCTCCCATCACAGATAATGTTCTCTCCCCCATCACAGATAATGTTCTCTCCCCCATCACAGATAATGTTCTCTCCCCCATCACAGATAATGTTCTCTCCCCCCATCACAGATAATGTTCTCTCCACCATCACAGATAATGTTCTCTCCACCATCACAGATAATGTTCTCTCCACCATCACAGATAATGTTCTCTCCACCATCACAGATAATGTTCTCTCCACCATCACAGATAATGTTCTCTCACCCACCATCACAGATAATGTTCTTTCCTCCATCACAGATAATGTTCTTTCCTCCATCACAGATAATGTTCTCTTCCCCATCACAGATAATGTTCTCTACCCCATCACAGATAATGTTCCCTCCCCCCACATCACAGATAATGTTCTCTTCCCCATCACAGATAATGTTCTCCTCCCATCACAGATAATGTTCTCCCCCCATCACAGATAATGTTCTCCCCATCACAGATAATGTTCTCCCCATCACAGATAATGTTCTCCCCCATCACACATAATGTTCTCCCCCATCACAGATAATGTTCTCCCCATTACAAATAATATTCTACCCCATCACAGATAATGTTCTCCCCCCCGTCACAGATAATATTCTCCCCCCATCACATATAATGTTCCCCCTCATCACAGATAATGTTACCCCCCATTACAGATAATGTCCCCCCCCACATCACAGATAATGTTCTCTCCCCATCACAGATAATGTTCTCTCCCCCATCGCAGATAATGTTCTTCCCCATTACAGATAATGTCACGCCCCACATCACAGATGTTCTCTCCCCCATCACAGATAATGTTCTCTCCCCCCATCACAGATAATGTTCTCTCCCCATCACAGATAATGTTCTCTCCCCCATTACAGATAATGTTCTCTCCCCCATCACAGATAATGTTCTCTCCCCCATCACAGATAATGTTCTCTCCCCCATCACAGATAATGTTCTCTCCCCCATTACAGATAATGTTCTCTCCCCCATTACAGATAATGTTCTCTCCCCCATCATATAATAATGTTCTCTCCCCCCATCACAGATAATGTTCTCTCCCCATCACAGATAATGTTCTCTCCCCCATTACAGATAATGTTCTCTTCCCCATCACAGATAATGTTCTCTTCCCCATCACAGATAATGTTCTCTTCCCCATCACAGATAATGTTCTCTCCCCATCACAGATAATGTTCTCTCCCCCATCACAGATAATGTTCTCTCCCCCATCACAGATAATGTTCTCTCCCCCCATCACAGATAATGTTCTCTTCCCCATCACAGATAATGTTCTCTCCCCCATCACAGATAATGTTCTCCCCATCACAGATAATGTTCTCTCCCCCATCACAGATAATGTTCTCTCCCCCATCACAGATAATGTTCTCTCCCCCATCACAGATAATGTTCTCTCCCCCATTACAGATAATGTTCTCTCCCCCATCATATAATAATGTTCTCTCCCCCATCACAGATAATGTTCTCCTCCATCACAGATAATGTTCTCTCCCCCATTACAGATAATGTTCTCTCCCCCATCACAGATAATGTTCTCTCCCCCATCATAGATAATGTTCTCTCCCCCATCACAGATAATGTTCTCTCCTCCATCACAGATAATGTTCTCTCCCCCATCACAGATAATACACACTGTGCCCCCTGTATTATTTTGATACAGATTGTGCCCCTAGATACTTTCTTAATACTATGTACCAGAATTTTGATATAAACTGTGCCTCCTTAATTTTCATATGTACTGTTCATCCTGATACTCATCTGTCCCTGTTTCCATACCATATTGCAGGGATTCTGCACCTGCAGTTGTTTCCCTATTTTAGTGGTAACGCTCTGTGGGTGTAAGGGTGCATTCACACGGCCACCTGCCCCCATTTTTTTTTCCCCGTTTAGGTTCCGTTGTTGCTGCTTGTAAATGGATCACAAATGGTTGTAAAATAATCCCATTGATGTCAATGGGATTTTTTTGCAATCCGTTTGCACCCGTGCATGCAGTATTTTTTCTCCCGTCAAAGAAACAGAAGAAAAAACAGATACAGTAAACTTAACATTGAAGTCTTTGGAAAACGGATGAGCCTTTAATTTCATCCGTTTGCATCCGTTTTTTGGATTGTTTTTTTTATTATCCGTTTTTACTTTTTTTTTTTTTTTTAACTGAACAAAAATGGCTCCAAACGGTAACATCCGTATGCATGCGTTATTGTCCATTTTCTTTCCGTCCGTTTTTATTTTTGAAGGGGGAAGAACAGGACGGGTCTAGATGGCCCTGTAAACATTCAGTCAGCTGGTGTTATTTTTCCATTGTGTGGCACAGGCTTGTGTATTTCCTTATTTTTATTTTTTTTTATGTTTTCCCAGCATGTTACAGACATAAGTGATGGTGTTATTGTGTCATGTACTTGGGGCTCGGTGTGGCAGGAACCTTATATACACTTGTCATTGATATTCTGTGTTGCAACTCTGCAAATATTTAATAGAAGTATCTCAGGTGATGAAAGGATTTAGCAGGTATGTCAAGGACGTAGCAGGCATTCATACATTCCTCCAATGTTAGGAATGAGAAGATGAGATTGATTTCTGGATTGGCATGGGGGCTTTTACTCTTTATTTTAACTTTACAAAATGGGCTGAGGCATACAACGTGAACCTGTACTGCAGGGATTTATTAGATATAGGATTCCATCTATACATACCAAGAGGAATATAGTAAAACTGGCTATATACCTTAGTGTCAGCCTACCCCGTACCGGCTGATCATCTAATGTGGCTTCCCTTTATCAGCAGATGTTGAGGGGAGATTAGGGGGACTTGTGGTCAATCCAAAACAAAATTTAGTTGTTATATCAATTTGGGAGAATGTGCCCGAATGTTTAGACTTTCATATATAGAGCGGCCAGATTCCTTTAATGCAATTCATCTCCTTTCCCCAATCAGAGGACATCTTGGCAAAACAATAAAGGGGTTGTGCGGAAAAAAAGTAACTTATCCCCTATCCACAGGATATATGATAAGTGTCAGTTTGCGGGGGGTCCGACTGCTGGTCCTCTGGGAGCGGCAAAGAGATCCAAGTGCTTTACTCAGGCATCTCCGGTACTCCCGTAGAAATAAATGGATCGCATGTCGTCCCCAGCACACACTTCTTTCAGAGAGCCGGGATCTGTGAAGGAGATTGCGGGGGTCCCAGCAGTCGGACCCCCCCCACGATCTGACACTTATTTCATATCCTGTGGATAGGGGATAAGTAACTTTTTACTGCACAACGCCTTTAATGCCCAACCTCTTTAATATGCTTCATAAAATGTGTTATCTCCTTTTTATAGAAATCATTGTGTATAAAAAAATAAAATAAAATAAAAATGACCACTAGGGGTCCCCAAACTGTCCAGATCATAATCCTGTCTGGCTTCCAGCTGAAGCACAGGCATGGACAAAGGTCAGGAAGTGAGGGTGGGACTAGCACTCCTCTGTGCTCACTCCTGTACTACGGGCTGCAACATAACAACAGAGAGAAGGGGGATACAGAGCAGCCTGCAATGATTGGATGAAGAGACCCAGCACAGCACAGCAGAGTTAGGGAGAAAGTGAATGCACGGTGAGTGAGGCAGGCTCAGTACTTGCCTCGGACACTCCTTTTCCTGAGCAGCGGATGTCAGAATAAGTGAGCAGCAGATCAGAGGGATTTTTGAGCCAAATACAGAAACTAGACACATGAAAAAAAACATGTAAAGAATCTGCATGATATTGAAAAACAATGAACTTGTCTATACATTTTTGTGGAATTCTGCTGCAGAATCCCATTAAGGTCAGTGGGACTCTTCTTGCCAGAATCTGTGTGTTGAGTGCAGAGAAATTCCACCTAAATTTCGCACATGGAACAGAATTTGAGCGGAATGACAGAAATTCCGCCATGTGAATATAGCCTTAGAGGAGTCCTTAGAAAAGCAAACATTGTTTTCTAATTTTATATGAGCCATTTAAATGGTTGTAGCTGAGTAGGGTAGCATGACCCTCAGACGTTCCCCCACCCACCATGTTTACTGTTGTTCCCCTACAAATTGGTGTGAGTTATGCCCATTACCCCCAATTGCCCCAATAAACTCAGTAGGCTTACATGATGGGATTAAAGGGGTTATCCAGGAAAAAAAACTTTTTTTTATATATCAACTGGCTTCAGAAAGTTAAACAGATTTGTAAATTACTTTTATTAAAAAATCTTAATCCTTTCAGTACTTATGAGCTTCTAAAGTTAAGGTTGTTCTTTTCTGTCTAAGTCCTCTCTGATGACACGTGTCTCGGGAAATGCCCAGTTTAGAAGCAAATCCCCATAGCAAACCTCTTCTAAACTGGGCGTTTCCCGAGACAGGTGTCATCAGAGAGGACTTAGACAGAAAAGAACAACCTTAACTTCAGAAGCTCATAAGTACTGAAAGGATTAAAATGTTTTAATAGAAGTAATTTACAAATCTGTTTAACTTTCTTGAGCCAGTTGATATATATAAAAAAGTTTTTTCCTGGATAATCCCTTTAAGGTGGGAACATGCAAAAAATCTGCATCCAGTGATAAAATAGGTGACCTGCAAGAATCTTGTGACTATTTATGATGTATATGATATGGTTGTAGGGTATGTTTACAAGCTGCAGATTTGTTGCGGATGTGTGAACATACCCTTAAAGGGGTACTCCACTGGAAAACATTTTTTTTTTTAAATCAACTGGTGCCAGAAAGTTAAACAGATTTGTAAATTACTTCTATTAAAAAATCGTAATCCTTCCAGTACTGATCAGCTGCTGTTATGATCCACAGGAAGTTATTTTTGAATTTCCTTTTTGCCTTACCACAGTGCTCTCTACTGACACCTCTGTCCATTTTAGGAACTGTCCAGAGCAGGATAGGTTTTCTGTGGGGATTTGCTCCTACTCCGGACAGTTCCTAACATGGACAGAGGAGTCAGCAGAGAGCACTGTGGTAAGACAGCAAAGAAATTCAAAATCAAAAAGAACTTCCTGTGGATCAGCAGCTGATAAGTACCGGAAGGATTAAGATTTTTTAATAGAAGTAATTTACAAATCTGTTTAACTTTCTGGCACCAGTTGATTTAGATTTTTTTTTTCCCAGGGGAGTACCCCTTTAAGGGGGTGGTCTCGTGAACACTATGGCTGTTCCTATATCCTATTGGGGACAACCTCTAGGATCCCACACACACACACACACACATATTATATAATCCAAGCCATCCCTATATATTTTATGGACAGCTGTTGATTTTAATGGCCTCCTTGTTATTCTTCATTGCTGCCCCCTTGTTTGTGGGGGGGGGGGGGGGGCGGGGAGCAGAACAGTCAGCTCCTCACTGCATTTTAAGAGTGCTTGCCTCTGATGAGATATTGGTTGGAAAATGTGACTTTCTGGGTGGTTGGTCATTACCTTAGACCAGTGTTTCCCAACCAGTGTGCCTCCTGATGTTGCAAAACTACAACACCCAGCATGCCCGGACAGCCTTTGGCTGTCCGGGCATGCTGGGTGTTGTAGTTTTGCAATAGCTAGAGGCACACTGGTTTGGAAACGGATTGGAATAACCTGGGCAATATAGATATTTTTTTCCCAGTTTGGGGGAGGGTGAGTCCCCCATTATAGGATATCTATGTGGGGGGTATTGTGAGAAGAGGCTCCCACAGTTAATATAGACGTATCCCTGTGCACAATTGACTAGTCTGCTTGGCTCCTACCCTGCTGAGCACAGAGGTCACCCATCCTATAGAATCTCCGATCTTAGATTCCCGGTTATTATGCATGGATTGGGGGTCAGTCCTTATGCTGAATACTAAGCAGCCCTTTGTTATTCATCATTTTGGGAGCAGATGTCTGCGACATGAAGCTGCATCATTCACAGTTAACACACCTCTCCGGAGGGCTTCGGAATACAGAGTGCCAGCATCGCTGATGTATTTGTCGCCGGTCCTGATAATTTATTTCTCGCCAAAACACTGGAAATATCACCCACTGTGATAAAGAATGCGCTTTGTGACACTTTGCCACTTGTTACATAAGGGGCACAGGCAATTCAACGTTCGCGGCTTATTAGGAAATCATTTTACTGCCGATCCAGTATCAATTGTTTAGATGTAGCAGGGCTGAATTTGTACAGGTCTGATAGATTTTATAGCAGTGCTTCCCCACAAGGGGGGCCTCCAGCTGTTGCAAAACCACAACTCTCAGCATGCCCAGACAGCCAAAGGCTGTCTGGGCATGCTGGAAGTTGTAGTTTTGCAACAGCTGAAGGCATAGTTGTTGGAAAACACTGCTTTACAGTGATGGCAAGGTGTTTTTAGTGTTCTTACTGCTGTTATTGAGCCCCCTCCAAGGTGTGCAGCTATTTCTTATTCTCTCCATGTCATGCGGTGGGAACAGAGCTGGGTTGTTTTCTAGTAGTAGACTTCCTTTTCTTTTTTTAATGTTTGGCGAGTCAAAACACATACTCCTCTCTGCTATGCCATACCATAGAGCTGAAGAAAATACATTGTACTGAACTGGCTAGAACTCAGCTGGGCAGATAATTTACACAGAATGGCACTAGATGGCATGTGGATTGAGAAGCAGTTACTGATGCACTGGATTTGCAAAGTCTTATGTGAGCAGAAAGGAAAGAAATAGCAACAGGATAACAGCAAGGAAAGGGTTACGATGAGCACTGAAGTGCTGCTGTTGACAAGCTACAAGGAGGGGGAGAGTACACTGCAGCACTGTAGTAGGCACACTGGTATTTACACAAGGGACAGCTGCCCTAGACCATTATGGGTGGTCAGAGATGAGAGGGAAGCCTTGGTTTACCTTTGAAGAACAGTGTGGATCATCTGCAGCAGGCAAACAAGCTCAGCTTGCAAATACACAGCCCAGGCTTTCTCTTTCTATCTCTCTTCTTCCCAAAACACATGGTAAGCTTCCACCTCCTATAATTTTTCCTGTTTTCCCTGTTGCTAGAGAGAGATTTTTCCTAACAGGTAGTGGATATCAGATTGCAGAGAAGTGAGACATCTAGCAGCCAAAATTTATGAGCTTCTTTTCTGAGGTAAGGAGTCATTTTTGATAAATTAAAGGAAATTTGTCATCAGTTTCACCTGCACTAACCAGTTGGTACAGACAGGTAGTGCAGGTGACACTGATGACAACAATACTTACCTGGTCCTGTTCTGTGCTCTGGTTCTCCTGCAATCTTCCACTGTATCTTCTGTTCCAGGGCCGACTTGGAGCATGGGCGGAGCTTTGTGACGTCACCTCTGTTGTTTGCTAGCAGCAGGACCCAGCAGAGATTAGCAGCGGTGATGTCACAAAGCTCCAAGCCATGCTCCAAGCCAGCCCTGGAACAGAAGATACGGCAGAAGATTGCGGGAGAACCACAGCACGGAACGGGACCAGGTAAGTATTGTTGTCATCAGGGTCACCTGCACTACCTGTCTGTACTGACAGGTTAGTACAGGTGACACCGATGACAGATTTCCTTTGATGGATTTACAAATATCATAGGAATTGCAGAACCCCCACAAAGCACCTTCTAAGGGTGAATCTCCTACTGTCTTCACTGAAGGAGAAATGTGAAATTACCTGCCAGTCATTTAAAGGGGTACTCCGGTGAAAAACAAATGTATTCAAATCAACTGATGCCAAAAAGCTAAACAGATTTGTAAATTACGTCTATTTAAATGTTAAGCCTTCCAGTACTTATCAGCTGCTGTATGCTACAGAGGAAGTTGTGTAGTTCTTTCCCATCTGACCTCAGTGGTCTCTGCTGCCACCTCCGTGTCTGTGTCAGGATTGTCCTGAGCAAGAGAAGTTTGCTATGGGGATTTGCTTCTACTCTAGACAGTTCCTGACATGGACAGAGGTGTCAGCAGAGAGCACTGTGGTCAGACCGGGAAGAACTACACAAATTCCTCTGTAGTATACAGCAGCTGATAAATACTGGAAGGGTTTGAATCGTAAGTAATTTACAATCTGTTTAACTTTCTGGCACCTGTATATTTTGAAAACTTTTTTTCCACCGGAATTCCCCTTTAAAGGGGTACTCCGCTGCCCTGCTTCAGAAGCTCCGCTCCCCATCGTCCAGAAGCTGGGGAGCGAAGCTTCGGAAGCAGGGAAGCGGAGTACCCCTTTAAAGCAAATACCAATCAAGTTATATATGCACAGACAGCTCCTGGCAATAATAAGCCAAAGGGATCTTATATCGCGGAGGTTTAACCTTCACCAGTCAAGATGATATGGTGTATCAGAGTGGTCTCCAAACTGTGGCCCTCCAGATGTTGCAAAACTACAACTCCCAGCATGCCCGAACTGCCAATGGCTGTCCGGGCATGCTGGGAGTTCTAGTTTTGTAACATATGGAGGGTCACAGTTTAGAGATCACTGGTGTATCCTAACAATATGCCAGAACATTCTAAAATTGAGTACCCCTTTAAAGATTTTATATTAATTAATTCCCTCTAACCTGACAAACAGCTTATTTTCCCCCTGACAGACAGCTAATTTTTCTTGGGGTTGATCATTTCTATATGGACAGACATTCGGACTCCAAGAACGGGGGTTCTGAGCTGAGGACCCCTCTATCATATCCACCTACCTAATGAAGTATTAGGCAGGGACTGTCCTGATTGGACCAACAAGTCCACTTAATTCGGACTGAGCACGTCGTGTGTAGTGAATGAATCCAAACCTTCATTGAGGGGAAAAAAGCAGATTGAATCCATAAGTTCACAGGTCACAGATGGTCTTCATTATGTGGAGGAAACCAGAGTTGCAGTTTATAGCAAGTCTAAGTCAAAAAGACAATTATCTATAGACATGAAAACCCCACTGCCACCCAATTGAGGAACAGCCGTCATTCCAAGACATTATAACCAGCGGGCTGCAATGTGTATTACACATATGTGTTATATAGTCCTTTTAACTTGTGACAGTTTGTAATGAGAAGCTCGAATTCTTCTAGAGAAGATGAAAGTGTCTTCCCACCATTTTGCCGGCCTCACTGCAGGGGGTGATGGCGTGAAAGCACTGGTCCATTATGGTCCCAGTAAATACTTTTTTTACTTGTGTGGTTCACTTCAGTAGGGATTACAGGCACAATAAGCTATTGAAATACTGAGGGGGAGAATAATACCTCTGATGTAGAGATACTCTAAGATTTAGTGTCTGGATATATAATGGATAACAGCAATGTAAGGTGGGGGCTGAGAAAGCAGAGGATACATTGTGATGGATTAAGATGTTGTTAATAATGGTACAAAATGTTTTCATTACTTCACTACAATATATGAGTTTTCCATTGTTGAAACAGTCAGGGTAGGATGCATAGTTACATAGTTAGTACGGTCGAAAAAAGACATATGTCCATCAAGTTCAACCAGGGAATTAAGGGGTAGGGGTGTGGCGCGATATTGGGAAGGGATGAGATTTTATATTTCTTCATAAGCATTAATGTTATTGTGTTCCAGGAATGTATCTAATCCTGTTTTAAAGCTATAAATTGTTCCAGCTGTGACCAGTTCCTGAGGTAGACCGTTCCATAGGAAGCTTCAGCCATTCCTGCTGATGTTAAAGAGTACCTGTCGTATCACAGAATAAAATAATACTGATATATGTTACTCACTAGGTCATGCTGATGCTTTACCTGCCTTTTTTTATGTGTGTAGCTCTGGCACACAAATCCCTCAATTCTGCTGCTTATTCATTCCGACATCCACTTCTCAATAAGGGGTGTGTCTGAGGCTAGTACTGAGCCAGCGCTCACTCACCATGCATTCACTTCCTCTCTGAGTCTGCTGTGCTGGGTCTCTTCATCCAATCACTACAGGCTGCTCTGTACCCCCCTTCCTCTCTGTTTTCAGACTGGAGTTTTATAGACAGGACAGGAGTGAGCACAGAGGAGTGCTTGTCCCACCCTTACTTCCTAGACTTTGTCCATGCTTTTTCTTCAGCTGGGACAAAGATGATGCTGCAGCCAGGCAGGAGCATGTTGTAAATGGTATGGGGACATGAAAAAACCTAGAATGTTGGTGGGCCTTGAACACTGGGTTGGAGACCACTGTGCTACAGATTCTGTGCTGGTAAATCAATGATGAAATCCGCAGCATATATACTACTTGTGAATATACCCTAACTGTATAGTAGTATTGTTTAGACTACGTATAGTATCCTTATTAGATTACGATATGTATGGAGTTTCTTTAATCAGTGTATGTTGGGATTATTTGAGCACTGTAGGGTGTATTTACTTGTACGGCACTGCTATATATACACTATATTGTATTTTTGTAATGTATTGCACTGTTATTTAGGCAATATCCTATGGGAGTCTAATACTGATTCTAACACACTCTCCTCAATGGGGTTCCTTTAATTTTAGGTCATTAATAAACATAATGAAAAGTTGCATTTATTCTACATGGAATGTTCAAAAACTCTCTCTTTTATCACCTTTTCTTTCTCCTCTCAACATCACAGTACACTTCAGGATGCCATAACACTTGTGCCAGGCCTAGGGTAGCTTACATCTCCCGTCTCCTTTCTCAGGAAACTTTGTTTTGGGATATCCAGTGACTGGCAGGATTGGCCTTCATCTATTCTACACAATGCAAAAGTGGCTTATAGTAGGAGCAGAAATGAGAAAACATCAACAGGGGCAACAACAAATACAAAGGGTTAAACCCCTTACACATTGTTGTAATGGATCCAGTGTAGAAGGTGATTCTACCTCATACCCAAAAGGTCCATGCATGAGGTGAATAGTAGTTAACAGGAGAGGATGGTCACCATTTTTGAGCTTATTATTCTGTACTCCTTTCTACTTCTGTAATGGTAGCCTTGTATACTGTGGTGGCCCAGTAGGGGAGGTGTTACCCCGTACCTTCACTGCCCTGCCAGGCAGCCTCCTTCAGTGTCCCCAGGGCCCCCTGCATTAGTTTCCCTATTGTAAATATGTTGTACTGTACCTGTACTTGTAGTTGTACCATGTGATTGTTACCCAGGAGGTACCAGTGACCAGCTGACCCCAAGAGTAGCCTATGGGCTCCCTGCTTGTCTCTCCCATAAAAGCCTGGGAGGAGCTAACTTCTCTCTTTTGCACCAAGTCTTTGCTGAGGTCAGTCGTGCCTAGTGTGTGTGTCCAGAGTATTGGAGGCCTCAAGTCAAGTCCTGCAGCCACCATCAAATGCAAGTAAGCTAAACCTGCAGCATTGTCCGTCATCAGTCAAATCAGTCTCTGTCAAATTGCCAAGCAACGTGGCCTGCACTAAATTGCCTAGTCCTACTACAAGTCCCAGCGAGCCCTTAAAGGGGTACTCCGGTGCTTAAACATCTTATCCCCTATCCAAAGGATAGGGGATAAGAAGCCTGATCACGGGAGTCCTGCAGCTGGGGACCCCCGGGATCATGCACGCGGCACCCCGTTTGTAATCAGTGCCCGGAGCGTGTTCGCTCCGGGACTGATTACCGGCGACCACAGGGCCGGTGGCGTGTGACGTCACGCCTCCGCCCCGTGTGACATCATGCTCCGCCCCTCAATGCAAGCCTACGGGAGCGGGCGTGATTGCTATCACGCCCCTCCCGTCGGCTTGCATTGAGGGGCAGAGCGTGATGTCACACGGGGGCAGAGGCGTGACGTCACACGCCACCGGCACTGCGCTCGCCGGTAATCAGTCCCGGAGCGAACACGCTCCGGGCACTGATTACAAACGGGGTGCCGCGTGCATGATCTCAGGGGTCCCCAGCTGCAGAGAACCCCTTTAAGGTCTCTGAGTCACTGGTCACCTCCTTGAGCCCTGGCTGAAATGTATAGACTTTACCAACTGCCTACCCTCAGTAAAGCTACTGTTGTCCGTAACTTGGCGTCGGAGTCTTTATTGCCCCAGTGTGTAGCCCAGGATCCAGTGGTATACCTTTGTGTAGTTATAGGCTAAACCACGCCCTGGCGTCACAAATACAAGGGGTTAATTCCATCTGCCCCTAGGGTAACAACATCTGCCCTGCACCTTACCCCCCGCCACCACACAGCCTTATCTTAGTCAATGTATATCCTGCTTTTTTGACTCCTGTATACAAAGAAATAACATTGTGTTGTTGACAAACTGTAGATTGCAATATATACAGTACAATTTACCGTACATTGCAGATGCTGTGACATTCATGGTTATGAAGAGAAGTATTCTTAAGAGCTTGATACAATTTCACTTACCAAGCAATAATTGATTCGTTTTCCTCAACTTCTACATTAAGGATAGTGTAACCAGAAACAGCGGCTTCCTATGTTATATCAAACCAAAATACTAGAATCTTTGGCCAAATTAAAAGGGTTCCCCACTGCTTATAGATAGATAGAGAGTGTGTTTTGTTGAGAGCTAAATTTGTCTCACTGCAGCTGTATAGTGTTTTTTTTCCACAAATCCGTCAGTTATTTCTTTGGAATTGGATATTCTTCATAGACTTCATTGGCACAGATACATGCATTTGTGGAAAAAAAAAAAACACTCTATATTCATAACTACCTACTCTAAGATCTGTGTCCTGGGACTGGAATTGAGAAGCGTTGTTTAGAATAAGTCATATTTATAAAAAGTGGAGAAACCCTTTAAAGGGGTACTCCGGCGCTAAGACATGTTATCCCCTATCCAAAGGATAGGGGATAAGATGCCTGATCGCGGGTGTCCTGCCGCTGGGGACCCCAGTGATCTTGCACCCCGTTACAATCAGTCCCCGGAGCACCTTTGCTCCAGGTCTGATTACTGGTGGTCGCGAGGGCCGGAGCATTGTGACGGCCCCGCCCCCGTGTGACATAACACTCCGCCCCCTCAATGGAAGCCTACGGCTTCCATTGAGGGGGGCGTAGCGTGACGTCACACGGGGGCGGGGCCGTGACGTCACAATTCTCCGGCCCCCGTGATCGCCAGTAATCAGACCAGGAGCAACGTGCTGCAGGGACTGATTGTAACAGGGTGTGGCGTGCAAGATCATGGGGGGCCCCAGTGGCGGGACCCACGCGATCAGGAATTTTATCCCCTATAGATGTCTTAGCGCCGGAGTACCCCTTTAAGGTCTTTAATATAATACGGTATCTCTATTATTGTGGTGTTCTTTTGGTAATAAAGATTAAAGTAACCATTCAGGAGCTTAAAAAAATATGTCAGTACCTACAGGAGATGCAAAACTGCTATTTATATTCCTCTGTGTTTGCTCCTTGGCTGGTGACCACAGTTTAGCTACACTGTCTGCAGATAATCTGAGGTAGTCTAAGACACACCTCCATAGAATTATAGTCTATTATGGGCCCATCAGCAAGTCAAGCAGGAAGACTAGATAATAAAGAACATGCACAGAGAGAAGCTCGTTTTTATTACACCAAAAAATTGATGCAACTTTTTATTATTCTTTGTGTTTCAATGACTCGCCATCTTGAAGATCTCTGTTTGCTGCCATTAAGTGGAAACATATGTATTTAGGTCTCCTACACAGAAAAGCCATGTAGCTGTGTTCAATCATATGGTGCCTCCTTAAAGGGGTACTCCGCCCCTAGACATCTTAACCCCTATCCAAAGCTGCTGCACCCGGCGTTTGTTAAGAGCGTCGAGTGCAGCGCCGGAAGCTCATGACATCACGGTTGTGCCCCGCTCGTGACATTACGGCCACGCCCCCTCAATGCAAGTCTATGGGAGGGGGCGTGACGGCCGTCAATCCCGCTCCCATCGACTTGCATTTGAGGGGGCATGGCCGTGACATCACCAGCGGGGCGGGACCGTGGCATCACGAGCCTCTGCCCCGCATCGCCAGTCATCAGGCACGGAACGAAGTTTGCTCCATGCATCAGATGTCTGGGGTGCCACAGCTGAGATCGCAGGGGTCTCCAGTGGCGGGACCCCCACGATCAGACATCTTATCTCCTATCCTTTGGATAGGGGATACGATGTCTAGGGGCAGGGGCGGAGTACCCCTTTAAGGTGCCTTGTTCTCCCCATCAACATTCCATTTATTTTACTTACTACATTGGAATAGAACAAGGAAAATTCAAATCCTTGACTGTTGGTGGGTCTTGAGGACTTGGCTGGGAAATCTGCTTAAGCGGACAGTACCTCTGTAATATGGTATACAAATTTTATTTATTTTATATACAACTCAGAACTGGTTTTATATTGACTTCACAGAGCTCCTGTTAGGTTGTGGGACATAGTACAAGAGAGTAGAGTTGAGCAAAAAAACCTACAGTAGGTTCAACTGAGTGGCCATTGATTCCTCTTTTTCTGGATACAGTCCTATGAGTCCTCAGAGCGTCATACTAGACTAATTGTTTCCAGACTAAACAATGTAATGGTCACTGATTTTTTGATTCAGGCAAAATTACTATAGATTCACTCAATTCGACAGAAGAATGAGTAAGCTAAGAAGGAATCGCAACTTCTTCCAGGGTCCTTGGCATCAGGTTTTACAGTGGATTCAGTGACCACACAAAAAAAAGGTTCACACAAAATAGTTAAAGGGGTACTCCACTGGCCAGCGTTCAAACTAAAATGTTCTGAATGCTGTGTTCGCGCTGTGGGGGGTCGGGCACGCCTCCTCCATGCAAGTCTATGGGAGACTTGCATGAACTGGGCGTGGTCATGACGTCACAAGGGGCATGGCCGACCCCGCAGTGCAAACACAGCGTTCAGAACATTTAGTTTGCATGCTGGCCAGTGGAGTACCCCTTTAAGTGAATAGATATCGTTTAGGCCTTGTTCACACGACCGTTGTGCTCCAGTAAAGGAAGCTCAATCAGAAGGAAAAAAAATACTGCATGTCTGGTCTTTTTTCTCCACTCAACTCCTCTAAAATCCCAGACTCCCGACGGACCCCATTCAAGTCAATGGCATCAGTTGGAACCTGTCGGTGTCAGTTGTGCTCCAACTTGTTTAGGGCCCATTCGGCAAAAAAAAATAGAGGCAAAGAAACCCTAAACTTGTCAGAGTGCTATGGCAGTGTGAACTTAGCCTTACTCAGGTGATAAAGCTAAATGCATAGCAACATGAGTAACGAGATAAAAATAGGAAAAAGAGGTCAACTGGAATAAAACAAGATATACGTAGCTATAAAGTTTAGGACACCCTCTGATAAATATCTAACACCCTGAGGCGAGAGAAGCTTCAGGTCCTCGCTTGCACAGTCATGTTTCACTGGGCCCCTAGAATGATGGCGTCTCTCCCTTTTTTATCCCTAGTTAAATATTTTTGAATATTCCATGAAGCACTATACTTTACCAGAAGACCTTCTTTCTACCTCCTTAGATTTCCAATTCATGGGTAGTGCAGATAAGAGTACCTGGGCCTAGTGCCAAGACATAAGACTTTATAAAACAAAAGATAATTGGAATCTACACAGAATCCTCAGAATCTACACAATGGCCCTCATTTACTAAGAAAATCGGATTGTAAGTCTATGGCCTTCATTTACTAAGAAAATCGGGCTGTAAGTCTATGTTGCTTTCTTACCCGACTGCTTTTTTCCCCTGGTATTTATTATTATGTTGCATCCTGTTTGTCGCATGTGGGTTTTGTTGGTTTTGGTTTCCAACTCCTCTGAGCTGTCGGGAAAAAATCCACAACAATACAACAAATTCGGGTTGGAAACCTTTATAAATACGTGGGAAAGCTCAGAAATGTCGGGTTACGCCCCTTTTTCGGGTTTGGGAGAATCCACATCGGGTCCGTCGGGAAAAAATGTCGCATCGTGTCGCAGACTGGCGCACGATGTCTGTGACATGGCGCAGACAAAGATGCGACAAAAAAACCCGACAAAAGAGGTCGGGTTTAGAATAGTAAATGAGGGCCAATATAGTAAACCAACATATTAGTGGGTTCCAAGTGAGTAAAACAATTACAGAATTAACCCATGTATACAAAGGTCATGTAGCTGGCCATGTGATCATTCTCAGCCAATCACTTCTATGTGAACTACTGATAACATATTGCACAATGCAAAAGTGGCCACTAGTTTACCACTATGAGATCGTCTAACAGATGCATTTATTAAAAGCGTCAGGAGAAAAATTCTCCAGAAAAACTGTAATTTTGTTTAGTAACACATTCTGTGTTTTGGCTGACAGTGATATAATAACACATATGCTAAACGCTTTCTTTCAAAATAAGCAAGAATTTACACTTCCAGATGATGAATAATTCAGGAATAAGAAGGAAATAGATTTTCAGATAAGTATTGTCACATTGCATTGTGTTTTGTCTTAGCTGGGAATCTCCATGGTAACGATGTGCTAAAATCGCGTAGCCACAGGAAGATTTCGTGTCTCGAATAAGGAAATTTAGGAAAGTTTCACAATTACTTACGATCCTTAACAATAGGGTCATATCTGGGTCAGAATTCCATTTTGTGCCCCCACCCATAGCACAATATTGCTTCTCTGTCTTACCATTCAGTATGAACCAAACTGGATTTCTTTATTTCTTATTTTAACATTTCCATTTGCCTACTGTTTCCTATGATGCATATACTGAAAGGGATCATGGGTACTACATGTTGACAGACAAGTGCTAAGGCTGTGTTCACAGGGCATTAACATTGCAACATTTTAAAGGGCTATTCCGGTATTAGAAAATGTTTTTTGTATAAAACTATCATCCCAAGTTATATAACCTACTGATATAGTGTTATTATTATTTGTACTGCCTTCAACTTGCTTTTGCTTGATAGTTCTTTCACTTTCAGTGTGGTGTTCTCTGAGCAGCTACTCCCCCTATCCTGAGATGGTGCATCATCCTCTGCTGTCTCAGAAGGCTTGGCTGGATCTTGTTTCTGAGCCCTAGCCCCGCCCCCTAGTGATGTCATTATCTCGGACCAGCCCCAACAGCCTACATCACCATCTGCCTGTCATGTACACATATATATGAATTGGGACATTTAGGGAGAATGAGCTGTGTTTACAGCATGCTGCCTTGTGCTGAACAATGCCACAGACAGAGGAACAGGCAGGAAATGAATGCAGCAGCTGCATATGTGTGGAAAAATATTCTGCTGTATACTGAAATGTCCTGAAGTGGCTCTGGGCTGGGGTCTGGCAGGAGTGCTGTGGGAGGGGAGTTGGCAGGGTGCGGGCTGTGATGAAGAGCTGAGGGATAGCAATGCATTCTGTAGATTGTAGTACTGAGCAACCTTGAAATACCCCTTTAACATCTGTATTAAGGACGTCTGCAAGAAACAAGGGCCATTCTCCTCTTCATGGTGTTCTAATTAGGTGAACTTATATCATTATAAGGTTGTAAGGCAGAGCTTCCCAACTTGCTGCTCTCCATCTTTTGTAAAATTACTACTCTCATCAGTGCATTATTGCAGTATTTTATCTGCCGATGATGGACCCCTACAGTGTGATTCAGATGTGCCTGCTCAGAGCAGGAATCTGCTGCTACAAACAGACACACTGCGATGTGCGAGTCGCCACGTGCATGCGCAGTATACTCGTACATATCGTGGCTGCTCTTGGCCTAGCCCAAGGAGCAGAGTGCAGTGTGTCTGCTCGTAGCGGCGGATTGCCACTCCGAGCAGGCACATCTGGAGGCACACCATAGGGGTCCATCATCGGCATATCCACAGCTTAAATACACTGTGGATCTGCCCTTGTGAACGAGCCCCTAAGGTAATCCAAGTGCAATTTTTGCTAAAGTAATACAGACATTATCATAAGTACATATTTGGCCAATTGAATAAGGCCTCATGGTGTGCTCATAGGAGTGGTGATCTAGATCCTGAATGACATATACATGTGCAAAGATGTAGCAAAAAAGGGGATGACTGGTAAGGCATATGTCTTTGCTGCATGTGGCCCAAGTGGCTGGGTGCCCAGCGGAATGCCAACAAGTGTCTTTGTCAGGGTATTAAGATACAGGGCTAGTAGTGTAAGAAAAATCATTGCCCTGGATTAAGAAGCCCATACAAGTGTATTTCTGGCAGATCTACAGATTTTAGTTATGAACCAGATGGTCCAGGGTGGACAGTGCTATAGGACCTAATACTGCCTGTTTGTAAATGGTTAAAATGCCACTAGACGGTAATAAAATGTTCTTAATGCAGAAGTTTTGTAAAGGTTTATGATGTTTTGCTTTCATTGTGATGGGTAATTATCGTTGTGAGATTTGAGAATTGTAATCTGTGCGGTTATTACTGACTGTCTGGGTAACAGTCTCAGGAAACCGCAAAGTCTGTAAAATAATAATCACACATTACAGTATAAATTATTCATTAGAAAACTGTTAAGGAGAATGAGGTTTATAGTTGAATGTAATACAAGTGTGCAAGTGGCTGCTCTCATTAAGCAATTTATTAAAGAGCTAGGTTAACGCTTACTGCCTGATGCAAACATAGTAAGCACTCCAATTCACAGACTGACTCAAAGGAGTTATTTGGCAGAAAGTGCCTATTTGTTTTTGAAACTGCGCCACTCTTGTCTAGGGTCAGTGTCTGGTATTGCAGCTCAGTGACATCCACTTGATGAAGGTGAGATTTGATACCAAAAACAATTTAAAGACAAGTGTGGAGCTGTTCCTAGAAAATAGCATTATATATATATATATATATATATATATATATATATATATATATATATTACGTTTCTCATCACACCACCATATAAGGTAGTGTGCCCTCTGATCAGCTCTGGCTTTGGTCACAATGTCTCAGAAGCTGATTGGGATTAATGCCAAGTCAGAATTCTCCCCAGAAAGGAAGAGAACCCATCTGCAGACAGCTGTTTCGAGGTGCTTGCCCCTCATCATTACAGAGCAGGGTGCTCTGGCTTGGCTGAGGATGACAGACCTGTAGCTACTATCTAAAAGGGATGAGTATTTTCCTCAGGGAGAGGCACCGCTTCCGGTGTAAAACGGAGATTCAAAAAAGCCATTAGCACTCCGCGGGCTTTCTGGGTAAGAAGTACCCAGAAAGCCCACGGAGTGCTAATGGACTTTTTGAATCTCATTTTATACCGGAAGCGGTGCCTCTCCCTAAGGAAAATACTCGACCCTTTTAGCTATATATATATATATATATATATATATATATATATATATATATATAAATTTTATCCCAGGAAAGACCATTAAAGGGCTACTCCAGTGGAAAACTATTTTTTTTTTTAAATCCACTGGTGCCAGAAAGTCAAACAGATTTGTAAATTACTTTACTTTAAAAATCCAGTACTTATCAGCTGTTGTATGTTTCACAGGAAGTTGTTTTCTTTTTGAATTGACCACAGTGCTCTCTGCTGACACCTCTGTCCATGTCAGGAACTGTCCAGAGCAGCATATGTTTGCTATGGGGCTTTGCTCCTGCTCTGGACAGTTCCTGACATGGACAGAGGTGTCAGCAGAGAGCGCTGTGGTCAGACAGTTAAGAAATTAAAAAAAGAAAAGAAGAACGTCCTGTGGTGCATACAGCGGCTGATAAGTACTGGAATTATTAAGATTTTTAAATAGAAGACATTTACAAATCTGCTTAACCATGTGGCATCAGTTGATTTAAAAAAAAAAATTTCCCCACCGGAGTATCCCTTTAAAGGGGTCATCCAGTCTTCCTCAGTATAGGTCATCATTGTTAGATCAGTGGGGGTGCAGCTGTTTGAGGTGGGCACAGCATTCGTACTCACAATTCAACAGTATGTTGCACTACTGCTACTAGTAGTACGGCTACACAGGCATAAACGCCGGTAAATATTAAAGATTCAGTAATGCTTGCATAAGCGCCAGCCCCAAAAAGGCAGCTGATCGGTGGGGTGCCAGAAGTCGGGCCCTGACATTATTAGCCTAACCTGAGTATAGACCGTACGTAAATTTTATATGGGTGGATAATGCCTTTGAAACCATGGTTGTGTCTTCTGGCTGTTATGCAACTGTACTTTAGCATCCATGTCCTCGCATCTCCCCTTCTTATTGAACTGGACTTTCAAGGGGTACCCAAGTAAACATTTTTCTATTTTGAAGGACTCTTCCAAAAGGTATTCTAAAAGATAACGTATCAAGCTGGTATGTTAAGGTGTGGTAAAAAAAAAAGTTTTCATTGTGCTGCATATTTCTCTGCGTGTGAAAAGACACTTGTAAGGAACATGAGTTACTTTACTTACTAGAAGAGGCCATAAGTGGTACATGGTGAGTCTCTTCATACAGCTTCATTGTAAAGAAGTATCTGATGACAGGATTAAGTGGTTTTTTGAAGGGGGAACAGGCCATATAAAGCTGAGAATGGACCAAATGTGTAGTATATATCCATAGAAAAGACTTTTTCTGAATTTACCTCTATACCTATTTTGACATTTTAATCTCTTTCTGTTTTTTTTTTCTTACTTGATATATAAGAAGCAAGAACACCTATAAATCAGCTTTGAGCTCAAGTAACAGAGTTGTGATAATGGATTTTTCTCAGTGCTAAACCACATGTTTCCTACCTGTCCTGTGTCATACTAGACATTCACCACAAACCAAAACTTGCCTTTTTACCCTGTGTACCAGACTACACCTTACTTACCTGCTCTGTGTGCCATACTATACTTTAATTACCTGTCTTGTGTGCCATACTACACCTTACCTACCTGCTCTGTGTACCAGACTACACCTTACCTACCTGCCCTGTGTGCCAGACTACACCTTACCTACCTGCCCTGTGTGCCAGACTACACCTTACCTACATGCCCTGTGTGCCAGACTACACCTTACCTACCTGCCCTGTGTGCCAGACTACACCTTACCTACCTGCCCAGAGTGCCAGACTACACCTTACCTACCTGCCCTGTGTGCCAGACTACACCTTACCTACCTGCCCTGTGTGCCAGACTACACCTTACCTACCTGCCCTGTGTGCCAGACTACACCTTACCTACCTGCCCTGTGTGCCAGACTACACCTTACCTACCTGCCCTATGTACCAGACTACACCTTACCTACCTGCCCTGTGTGCCAGACTACACCTTACCTACCTGCTCTGTGTACCAGACTACACCTTACCTACCTGTCCTGTGTGCCAGACTACGCCTTACCTACCTGTCCTGTGTGCCAAACTACACCTTACCTACCTGCCCTGTGTGCCAGACTACACCTTACCTACCTGCCCTGTGTGCCAGACTACACCTTACCTACCTTCCCAGAGTACCAGACTACACCTTACCTACCTGCCCTGTGTGCCAGACTACACTTTACCTACCTGCCCTGTGTGCCAGACTACACCTTACCTACCTGCCCTGTGTGCCAGACTACACCTTACCTAAGTGCCCTGTGTGCCAGACTACACCTTACCTACCTGCCCTATGTACCAGACTACACCTTACCTACCTGCCCTGTGTGCCAGACTACACCTTACCTACCTTTCCTGTGTGCCAAACGATTTACTACTTGTCCTATGTGCCAGACCACATCATCTGCATGTTTTCCAGCCCACACCTTTACTACCTGTCCCGTGAACCAGACCACACCTTCCTTACCTGTCCTGTGACAAATACTGCACCTTTCTTTCATGTCCTGTGAACCAGTCCACACATTTCCAATCTGTCCTGTATGCCAGGCTTCACCTTCCTTAGATGTCTTGTTGAAGGTTGAAAGGTAAACTAAATTATAGACTTTTACTGCAATAAGCTTCCTTCACCTCTGCACAGGAGAGGTGATAAATGGGTTTGTCCAGTGAAAGACAACTTACCCTCTATCCACAGAATAGGGAATAAGTGTCTCATTGCGGGCATTCTGACCGCTCTGACCCTGTGGATAAGGGAAAAGTTGTGTTTCATTGGACAACCTTTTAGGCTAAGATCTGTATGTTTTCCTATAATATTGGCTGCAACCCATTATAAAATGATGCCATAGACACACCAATTAAAGCTGATATCTTGTCAGCAGCAGCAGCAGATAATACACTATTGTGCGACACAATGCACTTCGATTCATGTTTTGTTCTATGTAATTTGCTTCAATACCTTTATTGTATTGCTGTCACATAGGCAGCCTTCAGATCAGATATTAACAAGAAATGTTAAAGAACAATAAACCTAAACTGCAACAAAAAAAAAGCAAATAAGGCTTCTTTCACACTGCCGTTATTACACGACAGTGTGACGGCCATCGGGGGACCCGGGGAGAATAGCGGGAGAAAAAATACAGTTTGAGCCGTCTTTATCTCCTGCTTTTCCCTTCAAAAAACAACGGTGTCCGAAGACCCCCATTATAGTAAATGGAAGCCGTGGGGACCCTTTGTGCCCCGTCACGAAAACGGCCGTTAAAGTCACACAAAAAAAAGACTTTAACGGACGATCTTGATGGGGAGCAAAGGCAGTGAAAACGGGGCCTAAAAAGTGGTATCAGAAATTAATGTGTATTTGGGGGAAGACATTCTGGACACAAAAGAATACATTGCAAGTGAATCCACAGCAAATCCTAACCAATAACAATTCATTTCTGTTGTAGAAACATGAAAACCCACCCAGCTATTGTTCTGCTCCTCTTTTTCGTGATCGGCTATGGTTCTTCTGAAAACTCCACAACGTCAAGAGGCTGTGGACTGGACATTTTTCCACGTTATGTATACCTTTGTGATCTGGATGCCATTTGGGGGATCGTTGTGGAAGCTGTGGCTGGAGCGGGTGTCCTAACAACCTTACTTCTTATGTTGATCTTATTGGTAAGACTTCCTTTCATCACAGAGAAAGAGAAAAAAAGCCCATTGGGAATACATTTCCTTTTTCTTCTGGGAACTCTTGGATTGTTTGGCTTGGCTTTTGCGTTCATCATACAAGAAGATGAAGCTATCTGCTCTACTAGAAGGTTCTTATGGGGCGTCCTATTTTCTCTTTGTTTCTCATGTCTGCTTGCTCAAGCTTGGAGGATCCGTAAGCTTGTTCGGCATGGCAAGAGCCCATCTGGATGGCATCTTTTTGGAATGGTTATATGTCTGATGCTGGTTCAAGTCATTATTGCTACCGAATGGATTATCTTGACAGTGGTTAGAGACAAGAAGTTGGCCTGCAGTTATGAGCCAATGGATTTTGTCATGGTTTTAATTTATGTCATGGTTCTCATGGTGGTTACCTTGGGCCTCTCTCTTTTTACACTGTGTGGAAAATTTCAGAAATGGAAAAAAAATGGAATATGCCTTATTATTACAACTTTTCTTTCTGTCTTAATATGGGTAGCTTGGATGACTATGTATCTTTATGGTAACAATGAACTGAAGAAAAAGGACCAGTGGAATGATCCTACATTGGCCATTGCCCTGATATCGAGCGGATGGGTGTTTCTTATCTTTCATGCCATCATTGAGGTCCATTATACCATTCTACCACCTCCACAGGAAAACACAACAAATTACTTTGACACATCTCAGCCTCGTATGAGAGAAACACCTTTTGAGGAAGATATTCAGCTTCCCCGAAGCTACATGGAAAATAAAGCTTTTTCTATGGATGAACATAATGCAGGTAAGAGGGACAGTTCAGTTCTGTTCAGCATTATAAAGACTGTTCAATGGCACGCACGTCAGGGCCATACCAGCAATCACTGGATCTCTTTACTTCCATGATTGTGGGTGGGCCTGTTACATAGGGTAATATTGGTCTATTCGGCTGATACCACCCTAGATATTTTTATCTGACTGCTCAGTTGTGTTGTTCTGATCTATCTTCTACTGACTGTAGGTTAGCAAGAAGTGGGAATAGGGAAACACATAAGTGCGACAATGAGTTTATTTGCAGTCCATATTCATGTAGATATATAGGTCTGCATAGAACCTCTAGATCAGGGGTCCTCAAACTTTTTAAACGGGCGGCCAGTTCAAGGTCCCTCAGACCATTGGAGGGCTGGACTATAGATAAAAAAAAAAAAAACTATGAACAAATTCCTGTGTATACTTGTATATCTTATTAGTGGACTACCCCTTTATAGTTCCCCCACATTAGGCTGGCAATATAGTCCCCCCCCCCCACATTAGGTTGGCAGTATAGTTCCCCCCCACATTAGGTTGGCAGTATAGTTCCCCCCACATTAGATTGGCAGTATAGTTCCCCCACATTAGGTTGTAGTTCCCCCACATTTAGTTGGCAGTATAGTTCCCCCACATTAGGTTGGCAGTATAGTTCCCCCCACATTAGGTTGGCAGTATAGATCCCCCCCCCACATTAGGTTGTAGTTCCGCCACATTAGGGTTGGCAGCATAGTTCCCCCACATTAGGTGCAGTATAGTTCCCCCCACATTAGGTTGACAGTATAGTTCCCCCCCACATTAGGTTGTAGTTCCCCCACATTAGGTAGGCAGTATAGTTCCCTCAACATTAGGTTGTAGTTCCCCCACATTAGCTTGTAGTTCCCCCCACATTAGGTAGGCAGTATAGTTCCCCCCACATTAGGTTGTAGTTCTCCCACATTTAGTTGGCAGTATAGTTCCCCACATTAGGTGCAGTATAGTTCCCCCACATTAGGTTGTGGTTCCCCCACATTAGGTTGTAGTTCCCCCACATTAGGTGCAGTATAGTTCCCCACATTAGATGCAGTATAGTTCCCCCACATTAGGTTGTAGTTCCCCCACATTAGGTAGGCAGTATAGTTCCCCCAACATTAGGTTGTAGTTCCCCCACATTAGGTTGTAGTTCCCACCACATTAGGTAGGCAGTATAGTTCCCCCCACATTAGGTTGTAGTTCTCCCACATTTAGTTGGCAGTATAGTTCCCCACATTAGGTGCAGTATAGTACCCCACATTAGGTTGGTAGTATAGTTCCCCCACATTAGGTTGTGGTTCCCCCACATTAGGTTGTAGTCCCCCCACATTAGGTGCAGTATAGTTTCCCCACATTAGGTTGTAGTTCCCCCACATTAGGTGCAGTATATTTCCCCCACATTAGGATGTAGTTCCCCCACATTTAGTTGGCAGTATAGTTCCCCACATTAGGTGCAGTATAGTCCCCCACAATAGGTGCAGTATAGTCCCCCACATTAGGTGCAGTATAGTTCCCCCACATTAGGTGCAGTACAGTTCCCCACATTAGGTGCAGTATAGTTCCCCACATTAGGTGCAGTATAGTTGCCCACATTAGGTGCAGTATAGTCACCCACATTAGGTGCAGTATAGTTCCCCCCCTTAGATGCAGTATAGTTCCCCCCTTAGATGCAGTATAGTTCCCCACATTAGATGCAGTATAGTTCCCCCACATTAGGTGCAGTATAGTTCCCCCACATTAGGTGCAGTATAGCTCCCCAAAATTAGGTGCAGTAAACCTCCCCAACATTACTGCATCTAATGTGGAGGAACTATACTGCACCTAATGTTGGTTGGGGAGCTATACTGCACCTAATGTTGGGAGCTATACTGCACCTAATGTTGGGGCGCTATACTGCATCTAATGTGGAGGAACTATACTGCACCTATAGTTCCCCCACATTAGGTGCAGTATAGTTCCCCACATTACGTGCAGTTAGGTTCCTCCACATTAGATGCAGTACAGTTCCCCAAATTACATGCAGTATAGTTCCTCCACATTAGATGCAGTATAGTTCCCCACATTAGGTGCAGTATAGTTCCCCACATTAGGTGCAGTACAGTTTCCCCACATTAGGTGCAGTATAGTTCCCCCACATTAGGTTCAGTATAGTTCCCCCACATTAGGTGCAGTATAGTTCCCCCACATTAGGTGCAGTATAGTTCCCCACATTAGGTGCAGTATCTTCCCCCACAGACATACAGCCTCCAGCCATACAGTGTATGGCTGGAGGCTGGATGCCTGTGTACTGACCCACTTCAGAGCTCCGACCACCACTCCTCCGGTCCGGCCATAGCAGTAGGTACCGGGACCGGAGGTGCGGTGGTCGGAGCACCGAAGCCGACATGCCGCTGGTAACACTTACCAAGCTGGCCAGCGCACTGCTCTGCTCCTCCACGCTCCGTTGCTATGGGCGCACGCACGGGACATCAGTGACGTCCCTGCGTGCGCTACCTTCCGGCGGTCCTTGTGATTTTAAAGTAAACACAGGGCCGCCGAGAGCGCATCCCTGTGTCCCGTAAACATTTTTCGGGACACAGGGATGTCCTTAGGCAGCGGCGGGCCAGATAAATGTTCTCGGCGGGCTGCATGTGGCCCGCAGGACGTAGTTTGAGGACTCCTGCTCTAGATACTTAACAGTAGTAGATTTCTAATCAAGACTATCTGCAAAGGTGGACATAATAATTTGTTAAGCCTCAAACAAGTTCATGTTTAGGCTCTATATAAAGGCTTCTTAACCTTTGTCTACTGGGACTTCACCAGCTTGACCTCTCTGATGCCCATACCTACCTTACAATTGGTCTAGGTCCATGCCAAAATGTAAATATTGCTCAATGTATTGTCCATTTTTCTTCTGAAACTAGTGTAATGTAGGCACAAAAGAGTCAATTATATTGTTAAACCAGGGTGTTATAGCTTGAGAAAGGCCTGTGAAGCAGGAGAGATAATCTTATGTCAAAACTAGCTGCACCATTTGTGGTTGTTATCTTAAAGGGGTACTCCGGTGGAAAAATACAATTTCAAATCAACTGCCTGAGCCATGAGTCATCGGGCACTCCTCAGTGGCTTCTCTCTGCCTCTATGGTCTTGGGTGATAGATCTCTCTATACCTACACAGGGTAGTATCTATAAAACAAGGCTGGTGGGACAGGGAAAAACCACCAGGGATCAGTCCAAGGTGGGACAGGTAGAAGCCACCAGGGATCGGTCCAATGACTCATGGTTCAGGCAGCATGACAGTGATGACTGGTTCCCTTTAAGTGAGGACTGTGGTTTTGCAAAAGGGGTAGAAACTACAAGCTATTGCTCCATCTGTGTACACGCATATTCAGAATGGACTGCAATATTGTCGAAGGTGACACAACTATAGAACCGGTATGTAAAACTAAAACAAACTGCATTATGACAGCATAATGAGTGTTAATAGCCACAAACTAGTATAGGTATTTGCGGCTGAGGCTTTTATCTTCTTTGCCTTGAGAATGTTACCTTTAAGAACATTTAGAACTTCATTTGTAGGTCATAATAGAAATCATTTGATGTGCATTAAAACTGACAGACAAAATCACTACCGCAATTCCACCAGTACAGTGTGTCTCCAGGAGTCTGCAAACTACTATTCAATATACTTCTCCGTAATTCTATAAGCATTCTCTAAAACAGTGCAGGCTCCATCTTACTCCCTGTATATAGATTTTTGGACCTTTTACTGGAATGCTAAAAAATCCCTGATTCATTCAAGGTAAAAGTGCAAAGGTCTAAGTACTAGGGCCGCAGTTTAGCCTTCTTTTCTGTGTTATTTAGTATTATTACCCGTAGCCACCTAATAGCTTCCTAATGTTGTGTCAAGCCACCACACCAGTGGTCTCCAAACTGTGGACCTCCAGATATTGCAAAACTACAACTTCCAGCATGCCTGGACAGCCATTGGCTGTCCATATCTGGAAGTTGTTGTTGTGCAACATCTGGAGGTCCACAGCTTGGAGAACACTGCACTAGACTTTTGATCTGGGGGCAGAAGGACGTAGTCTTGGTTTGCCCCCTGTTCCCATCTCCTGCTCCCATCCCAAATTCTCTGAGTTTGTGAGTGACATGTGTAGATTGATAGATGGGGACCATCATCTCCTTGCAGAGTTATTTTAAGGGGCTTCCAAATTAAACAAATTAGATATTAGAACCCTTATTAGGGTTGCTACAAGAATAAGAAAAAAAGGGATAAAAAACATAAAAGGGTATTGTGGAGGAAACAAAATGGGGGAGATTTATCAAAACCTATCCAGAGGAAAAGTAGCTGAGTTTCCCATAGCAACCAATCAGATCTCTTCTTTAATTTATAACAAGGCCTCTGCAAAATGAAAGAAGTGATCTGATTGGTTGCTTTGGACAACTCAGCAACTTTGATAAATCTCCCAGAATGTTTTCAAATCAACTGCCAGAAATGTATACAGATTTATAAATGACTTCTGTTTAACAATCTTCCAGTACTTATCAACAGCTGTATGCTCCAGGGGAAGTTGTGTAGCTCTTTCCAGTCTCACCACAGTGTTCTCTGCTTACACCTCTTTCCGTGTCGGGAACTGTTCAGAGCAGGAGAGGTTTGCTATGAGGATTTGTACCTCCTCTGGATAGTTCCTGATATGGACAGAGATGTCAGCAGAGAGCACTGTGGTCAGACTGGAAAGTAATACACAACTTCCTCTGGCGCATACAGCAGCTGATAAGTACTGGAAGGATTAAGATTGATTTTTAAATAGAAGTAATTTATAAATCTGTATAACTTTCTGGTGCCAGTTGATTTAAATAATTTTTTTCCTCCTGAGTACCCCTTTGAACCAGTTCCTCCTGAGTACCCCTTTGAACCAGTTTTACTGCAGTATTATGTCTGAACTATATGATAATGTTATGTGCGCATTTAAGGGAATTTTATTTAGCCACTACATATTTTTTGGCACTATATGGTAGCAACATTTGGACTGTATATGGCAAGTTATATATTTACACTGTGTGGCAGCATAATGAAGACTAGAAGTATAAGAAAAATTGTCTTAAAATGGCAAGGGAGACCCCTACTTTGTTCATTGGCCCATTTTCTATTAAACTGACCCAGTCTTTGGGTCGATTTACAGGGACAGATAATTGGCCATTGTGGGCACTAAATAGATCGGCGTGACTTTACACAGCTAAGTTGTCGACAGTACAGCTGCAGATGATCACTCAATAGTTTGTACTTCCATTCACTTCCATGATTGTTGTTAGAACATTCCCTAATACACGGGGAGATGTGCTGGTGACAAATGATGATTTTGTGCCCACATAAAAGATATGATCAGCCAACAAATGAACCCTGTGTGAAAGGACCTGTAGCTGCTGCAGAGGATTCATCTGTTGTATGGCTTTGCAGTCTGTATGTTTCACATACTTTAAGGGCTTATCCCATAATAAAATATATCCCTATCCGTAGCATAAGACATGACTAGCTGATGCTGAAAACAGGGAGAAAATTGCCCCTGGAATAAATGGAGTGCACTGCACATGCGGGGCCAATGTTCCATTCATTCTCTATGGGGCTTCAGAACATTGCTGAGTGCTGAGCTCAACAATATTAGAAAGCCCCATAGAGAATGAATGGAGTGTAGACTGCTCCTGTGCATTGTGCGCTGTTCATTCTGGGAACATTTCAGCTAATCAGCTTGTTACCTCCCTATCCTGTGTACAGGGAAAACTATGAATGCCTTTTAGTTAAAAGGTACCGGTCATGGTGATGCTGTGGCAGGATATGTGTAAACCACCACGTATTCTCGTAGCCCAAAACTTGGCCCGACATGTCGAGATTAGGAATCAAAATGCTGGAACTTCAAAGATTTGGACTCGTGATCATGTCATAGCGGGCCAAGTCATGGACATAATCACCTGCTGATTTACACATATCCTGCTGCTGGTTCGTCATGACAGATACCTTTTAAATGCTTTTATTTTGTGATAAATTCAGCATTCTAAACTGTTTGGCTTCTGCAGTTTCTTCAAATCACCGTATGTAGCAATTTGCAAAATCATGTTCACAGTGAAACCCATCAGAGACTATCTGAGCTCACTTATGACCAAATCAAAGTAGATTTTTGTGATTACCTGTTTTACAACATATTAACTTATTTTTGTTATCCAAATTAAATATAAAAATCACAGGGAAAGCAAACTTAATGGGCTTATGTAGTCTCGTTATCACAGCATTTAGTCTCCATTGAACTTATCTTTCTGGTGCTGTAGGCACTTAGCTAATCACTGGCTAAGACGGGTCACCGCTCCAGCCAGTGATTGGCTGAGCAGCAATAAGACGTGCTATCTTCACCTTCGGGAAGTGAAGTTCACCGAAGACCAGGTGTCATGAGAACAAGACTGCGGGGGAGCGAGGGAGGTAAGTATGGGCTTTTTTATGCCGTCATACAGCCTGGGCACGTATATTAAAAGAAAAACTTTTTGCTGGATAACAGGCATGCTGTTTGTAGTAGCTTTGTGGCGCCTTCATTCTCAGAACGGTAGGGGCCCATGTAATTGGACATCCAACAGTCATAAAGCAGTGGAATTTTCTAGCCAAATACCAACACTGTCTATTATAGGGAAATCCTAAATGATTCCAGTTTATGATGACTGCTAGCTCAGTTTTATGATACTGGGTTCACTTTAAGATGTAACAATTTGATATTTGCTTGACAATGATAAGAAACTTGTGGTTAATCCATAAAGGTTATGGGTGTAATTGAGTAAGGACAGAATATTTCTGCTGCTAAGTAACTGTATACTGTACTTACATAAAACTGACCTATGTGTTTGCTCTGTTTCATGAAGCCATGCGGTCTGGGGGATTTCGTAATGGAAGTTTAGGAAGCAGGCCCAGCGCACCCTTCAGAAGCAATGTGTATCAGCCTACTGAGATGGCGGTGGTCCTGAATGGTGGAACAGTAAGTATTGAGCCAACACAGTGCTTAAAAAAATGGAAAGAACCAAAGCCTTGTGTAGTGTAGGAATAGCTGACAGGACTGATAAAACAGTTGCTCACACGTGATCATTAATATGCAGTTTAGGCCAAGTTCCCATTCAGAATAGCTCTGCTAGCAAAGTCCATTCAAATTATGGGTGTTGAGCAGATAAAAAAAATCCTGCATGACCAAATTTTTTCTCCGATCAACTCCTGTTAAACAACGGACCCCAGGCAGAAACCTGATGGACCCCATTAAAAGCCATTGAGGCCTGTCAGGACCCGGCAGTGTCAGTTGTGCTCAAAGCGGTTCAGGGTCTGTTCAGTGCAAAAAAAAAGAAACTGAAAGGACCATGAACAGGTCGGAGCATAACTCCAGTGTGCACATAGCCTTATGTGCAGATAGGATCTACTGAATACATTGATCAGTTCTCCATATACAGTGGGGGAAAAAACTATTTAGTCAGCCAGCCATTGTGCAAGTTCTCCCACTGTAAGAGAGACAGAATGGGGGGAATGAATACAGGAAATCACATTGTAGGATTTCTAATGAATTAATTAGTAAATTCCTCGGTAAAATAAGTATTTTGTCACTTACAAACAAGCAAAATTTCTGGCTCTCACAGACCTGTAACTTCTTTTTTAAGAGTCTCCTCTGTTCTCCACTCGTTACCTGTATTAATGGCACCTGTTTGAACTTGTTATCAGTATAAAAGACACTTGTCCACAACCTCAAACAGTCACACTCTAAACTCCACTATGGCCAAGACCAGAGAGCTGTCGAAGGACACCAGAAACAAAATTGTAGACCTGCACCAGGCTGGATCTGTAATAGGCAAAGCAGCTTGGTGTGAAGAAATCAACTGTGGGAGCAATTATTAGAAAATGAAAGACATACAAGACCACTGATAATCTTCCTCAATCTGGGGCTCCACGCAAGTTCTCACCCCGTGGTGTCAAAATGATCACAGGAAAGGTGAGCAAAGATCCCAGAACCACACGGGGGGACCTAGAGAATGACCTGCAGAGAGCTGGGACCAAAGTAACAAAGGCTACCATCAGTAACACACCACGCCGCCAGAGACTCATCATGCGGTGTCAGACATGTCCCCCTGCTTAAGCCAGTACATGTCAGGGCCCATCTGAAGTTTGTTGGAGAGCATTTGGATGACCCAAAAGAGTATTGGGAGAATGTTATATGGTCAGATGAAACCAAAGTAGAATTTTTTGGTAAAAACTCAACTTGTCGTGTTTGGAGGAGAAAGAATGCTGAGATGCTTCCAAAGAACACCATACCTACTGTGAAGCATTGGGGATAGAAACATCATGCTTTGGGGCTGTTTTTCAGCAAAGGGACCAGGACAACTGATCGGTGTAAAGGAAAGAATGACTGGGGCCATGTATCGTTTGATTTTGAGTAAAAACCTCCTTCCATCAGCAAGGGAATTGAAGTTGAAACGTGGCAGGGTCTTTCATCATGACAATGATCCCAAACACACCGCCCGGGCAACGAATGAGTGGCTTCGTAAGAAGCATTTCAAGGTCCTGGAGTGGCCTAGCCAGTCTCCAGATCTCAACCCCATAGAAAACCTTTGGAGGGAGTTGAAAGTCTGTGTTGCCCAGCGACAGCCCGAAAACATCACTGCTCTAGAGGAGATCTGCCTGGAGGAATGGACCAAAATATCAGCAACAGTGTGTGAAAAACTGGTGAAGACTTACAGAAAACGTTTGACCTCTGTCATTGCCAACAAAGGGTATATAACAAGGTATTGAGATGAACTTTTGTTATTGACCAAATACTTATTTTCCATCATGATTTGCAAATAAATTCTTTAGAAATGTGATTTTAAGGATTTTTTTTTTTTTCCTCATTCTGTCTCTCATAGTTGAGGTATACCGATGATGAAAATTAAAGGCCTCTCTCCTCTTTTTAAGTGGGAGAACTTTCACAATTGGTGGCTGACTAAATACTTGTTTGCCCCACTGTACATTACAATACTTATCTTGCAGTAATCCCGCCTTATAGCTATGCCCCATATTCTAAAGTATACTCTTCCATTGCCGCATGTAACACTCACCGGAGAAGACTGGAGGTGGATCCGCTGAGCACCGCGTGGCAGATGTAGAGAGCCGCACCAGGGAGCGGAATCTAAGACGCCGCTGGTCTTCACCAGAGCCCGCCGCGAAGCAGGATGGACTTGCTGCGGCAGGCGACGTCCAGGTCGCTTCCGCTGGTACGACTCGACCACGCGGGCGGCCGAGGTGGTACTTGGCACAGAGAGGGTTAACTGGGAGGTTGGGAGCGGGCAAGCTGTCGGGCTGAAGGTAGGGCTAAGGTCAGAGGCTAGAGACTGGGTGCGTGGTCAGGAACGTAACAGAAGGTCAAGGGCAGGCGGCAAGGTACGAAGTGGGGGACGTAGCTAAAAGGTCAGGTAGCACAGGTAGTCAAAGTAGTGGTACGCTTTCTCTAGGGCAATAGCACAAAGATCCGGCAGGGAACAAGGGAAGTGAGGTGCTTAAATAAGGTGGGACCAACAAGTGACAAATAGAAAGGGTACTGTCTCTTTAAATCTCACAGAGTGGCGCGCGCGCGCCCTGGGGGAGAGACGCGCGCGCACCAGCACTGCAGGAGGAAGCACGGGAGACGCGCCGAGAGAAGCCCACGGACGCGGCTCCCGTGCGAGCGGGACGAGGATGCTGCCCAGCTGGAGAGACGGAGGAAGAAGGTAAGTGGCGGGGAGAAGAATGCCGGGGCACGGGCACACAGGAGCGAGGGGAGAGGCGCAGACGGCCCCGTGCAGGATAGCGGGACACGGAGCGGGCCGTGACAGTACCCCCCCCCTTTGGCCCCCTCTTCCTTTTGAGTTGCAGGAACTTCTGGATTAAGTTCTTGTCCAGGATATTCTCCTCGGGTTCCCACGACCTCTCCTCAGGACCAAATCCCTTCCAGTCAACCAAAAAGAACCGTCTACCTCTGGAGAGTTTGGAGGCCAGAATTTGTTGCACTTCAAAAATGTCGGAGGCACCAGAGATTGGAGATGGAATACAAGACTTGGTGGAAAATCGATTCAAGACCAATGGTTTGAGGAGGGAGACATGGAAGGTGTTAGGGATGCGAAGGGAACGAGGCAGGAGCAGCTTGTAGGCCACCGGGTTAATTTGACGAAGAACCTTGAATGGGCCTAGAAAACGGGGTCCTAGTTTATAACTGGGCTGTTTAAGGCGAACATGCTTGGCGGAAAGCCACACCTTGTCACCGGGATGGAAAATTGGTGGAGGTCTTCTCTTCTTGTCAGCCTGGAGTTTCATACGGGAGGAAGCATGGGTTAATGAACGTTGGGTGTCTTTCCAAATGGCCTGGAAATCTCGAACCAGGGAATCAGCCGCAGGGACCTCGGAGGAGATGGGCAGTGGGAGAGGAGGGCGGGGATGGTGTCCATAGACAATGAAGAACGGGGAGTTGCCAGAAGAACCAGAGTCATGGTGATTATAAGAAAATTCGGCCCAGGGTAGAAGGGAGGACCAATCATCTTGTCGTGCAGAGACGAAGTGACGAAGATAGGTACCAAGGGTCTGGTTCACTCTTTCTGCTTGACCATTGGTTTGAGGGTGGTACGCAGAGGAGAAATCCAGCTTGACTTTGAGGCGATTACACAGAGCACGCCAGAACTTTGAGACAAATTGCACCCCCCTGTCAGACACAATATGGAGAGGGAGACCATGGAGCCGGAAGATGTGACGGAAAAACAAACTTGCTAGTTGGGTTGCGGATGGTAGACTGGGGAGCGGGATAAAGTGGGCCATTTTAGAGAATCTGTCCACTACAACCCAGATTACAGTGCAATTGGAGGACGGTGGCAAGTCCGTGATAAAATCCATGGCAATATGGTCCCAAGGAGATTCCGGAATGGGAAGTGGTTGCAGTAAGCCAGCCGGTCTCTGGCGAGAAGTTTTATTCCGGGCACAGATGACACAAGCACGAACAAAATCGGAGACATCGCGGGGTAGGCTGGGCCACCAGTAGTGACGGGAAATGAGGGAGATGGAGTTCTGGATCCCCGAATGTCCTGCTAGGAAGGAGGAGTGGCCCCAGTTCAAGATCTTGGTTCTCAGGTGAGGAGGTACAAAGGTCTTCCCAGGAGGTACCTGAAGAAGGGAAGCCGGTGCTGAAGGAATGAGGCGGTCAGGAGGAATGATGTGCTGAGGCTGCGAGTCTAGTCCCGTAACATCAGAGGCCCTGGAGAGAGCATCAGCTCTGATATTCTTATGGGCTGGACGGAAGTGGATCTGGAAGTTAAAACGAGAGAAGAACAGAGACCACCTGGCCTGTCGGGGGTTCAGCCGTTGCGCGGTTTGCAGGTAAAGGAGATTCTTGTGATCAGTATAAATGGCAATAGGGAGGACTGTCCCCTCCAACCAATGACGCCACTCCTCCAGAGCTAATTTAATAGCCAAGAGCTCCTTGTCCCCGATGGTATAATTTCTTTCTGCTGGAGAAAAGGTCTTAGAAAAGAAAGCGCAGGTGGACATTTTGCCCTTGGTGGATTGCTGCATTAAGACTGCTCCAGCTCCCACGGAGGAGGCGTCCACCTCCAGGGAAAAAGATTTGTCTGGGTCGGGGCGTGTCAAGACCGGAGCAGAAGCAAAGGCAGACTTGAGTTGGGAGAAGGCTTCCACGGCAGGGGGAGGCCAAGACTTGGGGTCCGCTCCCTTTTTAGTCAAAGCCACAAGGGGTGCTACTAGCGTAGAGTAATGTGAGATGAACTGCCGATAATAGTTGGCAAAGCCCAAAAAGCGCTGAATAGCTTTTAATCCAGAAGGCTGAGGCCAGTTCAGAACAGCGGACAATTTATTTGGGTCCATGCGAAGCCCTTGGCTAGAGATGACATAACCAAGAAATGGGAGGCTGGTCTTCTCAAAGAGGCACTTTTCGAGTTTGGCATAAAGATGGTTGCTTCTCAGGCGACAAAGAACTTGGCGTACTTGGGTCCGGTGAACCTCTAAACTGGGGGAGAAGATGAGAATGTCGTCGAGATAGACGACAACACAGGAGTACAGGAGATCCCGGAAAATGTCGTTGACGAATTCCTGAAAAACTGCTGGTGCGTTACACAGGCCGAAAGGCATAACAAGATATTCATAGTGTCCATCTCGGGTATTGAATGCAGTCTTCCATTCGTCCCCCTTTCTGATCCTAATCAAGTTATAGGCACCTCGAAGATCCAACTTCGAGAAGATCTTAGCTCCGCGTAAGCGATCAAAGAGCTCGGAAATTAGTGGAAGAGGATACCGATTCTTAATAGTGATCTTATTCAACCCTCGATAATCAATACAGGGGCGTAGCGAACCGTCCTTCTTTTCCACAAAGAAGAAGCCGGCTCCCGCAGGGGAGGAAGATTTTCGGATGAATCCCCTCTGTAAGTTCTCCCGGATATAATCCGACATGGCCTTGGTCTCGGGCGCGGACAGTGGATAAATCCTACCCCGAGGAGGAGAGGTGCCTGGCAGGAGGTCGATAGGGCAGTCATAGGGACGGTGAGGAGGAAGACACTCCGCTTGCTGCTCAGAAAAAACGTCGGCAAATTCACGATAGTGGACAGGAAGGCCAGGTAAGACAGAAGTGGGAGGAGGGAATCTAGGTTGAACCGATTTCAGGCAACGGTTGTGGCAATCCGGACCCCAACGAGTAACCTCTCCGGAGCGCCAGTCCAAGAGTGGGGCATGAAGCTGCAACCAAGGAAGACCCAGGAGAGCATCAGAAGTGCAGTGAGGTAGAACGTAGAAGACGATCCTTTCCTTATGAAAGACCCCAATCTGCATCTCGAGTGGAGCAGTCACCTCAAGCACTGCGGTATTAAGGCACTCCCCACTGATGGAAGATATGTACAAGGGTTTAGTGAGCCGAGAGACAGGAAGGCGGTACTTAGAAACTAGGTGAGCGGAAAGAAAATTGCCGGCAGAACCAGAGTCCACAAGAGCGGAAACAGAAAAGGTATTACCCGAAGAAGTGATCTGAACTGGGATATTCAAGCGGGGAGAGGAGTTCCTCTCACCTAGGGTCGCCTCTCCTACGTCTCCTAGGTGTGAGCGTTTCCCTGGCGAGGAGGACGGAGAGGGCAACGATTCAAGAAGTGTTCTGGGCTGGCACAGTAAAGGCAAAGGTTCTCCTCCCTGCGACGGGTTCTTTCCTGAGGGGTAAGACGGGCCCGGTCCACTTGCATGGGCTCGTCAACAACAGAAGATGAGGGGGCCTCCGGTGGGTGTTGTAATACCGGAGCCAGCCTAGGGAAGCGACGTGGTCTTGGCTGCTGACGCTCCTGGCGGAGTTCCCCTTGCCTCTCCGCAAAACGGACATCGATGCGGGTAGCCAAATGGATTAAATCCTGAAGAGAAGAGGGGGGGTCACGAGTGGCCAGGGCATCCTTGACCCTACTAGACAGGCCCTTCTTGAAGGTGGCACACAGTGCCGGTTCATTCCAGTCCAGTTCAGACGCTAGGGTGCGAAACTGGATGGCGTAATCACCGACTGACGAATCTCCCTGACAAAGGTTCAAGAGGGCAGACTCGGCGGAAGAGGCTCGGGCAGGTTCCTCGAAGGCGCTCCGGAACTCGGTAAGAAAGGTTTGCAGGTCCGATGTAATAGGGTCGCCTTTGTCCCAAAGAGGGGTGGCCCAGGCCAAGGCTCTTCCAGAAAGAAGACTGAGGACGAAGGCCACCTTGGCCCGTTCCGAACGGAACTGATCTGCCATTAATTCTATATGCATGGAGCATTGGGACACAAAACCCCTGCACGCCTTGGAGTCACCCTCAAACTTGTTGGGCAGGGAGAGTCGCAACTTGGGACCGAGAGCAGAAGCTGGAGGCTCAGGTCCAGGAGCAGGCTCGGGAACGGGTTGCCGTGGCTGCGGCTGCTGAAGCTGCTGCTGCTGCATGGTGAGGAGCTGCTCCATCATGGCGGATAATTGGTTCAGTTGTTGAGCCTGCTGTGCCAACTGCTGGGACTGCTGAGCCACCACAGTAGAGAGATCCGCGATGCTGGGAAGAGGCACCTTGGCGGGATCCATGGCCGGATCTTGCTGTAACACTCACCGGAGAAGACTGGAGGTGGATCCGCTGAGCACCGCGTGGCAGATGTAGAGAGCCGCACCAGGGAGCGGAATCTAAGACGCCGCTGGTCTTCACCAGAGCCCGCCGCGAAGCAGGATGGACTTGCTGCGGCAGGCGACGTCCAGGTCGCTTCCGCTGGTACGACTCGACCACGCGGGCGGCCGAGGTGGTACTTGGCACAGAGAGGGTTAACTGGGAGGTTGGGAGCGGGCAAGCTGTCGGGCTGAAGGTAGGGCTAAGGTCAGAGGCTAGAGACTGGGTGCGTGGTCAGGAACGTAACAGAAGGTCAAGGGCAGGCGGCAAGGTACGAAGTGGGGGACGTAGCTAAAAGGTCAGGTAGCACAGGTAGTCAAAGTAGTGGTACGCTTTCTCTAGGGCAATAGCACAAAGATCCGGCAGGGAACAAGGGAAGTGAGGTGCTTAAATAAGGTGGGACCAACAAGTGACAAATAGAAAGGGTACTGTCTCTTTAAATCTCACAGAGTGGCGCGCGCGCGCCCTGGGGGAGAGACGCGCGCGCACCAGCACTGCAGGAGGAAGCACGGGAGACGCGCCGAGAGAAGCCCACGGACGCGGCTCCCGTGCGAGCGGGACGAGGATGCTGCCCAGCTGGAGAGACGGAGGAAGAAGGTAAGTGGCGGGGAGAAGAATGCCGGGGCACGGGCACACAGGAGCGAGGGGAGAGGCGCAGACGGCCCCGTGCAGGATAGCGGGACACGGAGCGGGCCGTGACACCGCATTCACAATTCTGCAGGCTTTTGAACTGAAATCATCCAACATTCCCTGCTGGCTCATCTAATGCTCATAGATTGCTTTAGTGGTATTGTATATCTCAAAAGTAACATGTATACAGCAGGCAGTGTATGGTAACTTCATGTACAAAAATCTGCCTTGCCCATCTGAGCACTGTATATAGCGCTTCAGCTGGGCTAATAGAGGTGTGTCTGTTATTTCTAAAGCAGCAGAATGCTGAATGCAGCTCTGGATTATAACTCAAGACCTGTAAAAGACAAGTAAAGGATTTACAAGTTTTTCATACTGGGCTGTACAATGAGGAAGTATAGAATTAGGGCTTATGCATAGGACTGTGTATTACTGACCACAATATGGAATTGTGCAGTGTATTGCAGTCAATGTGGAGAATTATTCTTGGAAGTTCAAGGTCAGTTTTTTCCAGTTTCATTGTGTTTTGGATACTATGTAGAGATTCCAGTTTTTTTCTTCTTCAGCCTTTAAGCCCATGATGCCAAGTTATCATACTGTCTAATATGCTTCTATTACCTTTGTGCATTGCTTCGTCCCGTTTTCATGCACGGTGCCCATACATGGAAGTGCTGTAGTACAAGTCTTTCTATTATACTGTTGTCTCTGACCTTTTCCCAGCATTCCATGCGGCCGGAGACAATATGTCATAAGTCACATGGTCTCCAGAAGGGGGTTGCTATGCTGCAGTGGGTGGGTAGATAGCTGGGTGGAAGGAATTTATTTAAGTAATGCTATCCAGCCACCTACATAGGCATGGCCACACCCCCTGTAGACCATGTGACTTATGGCGTATTGTCTTTGGCCGCATGGAATGCTGTGAAAGGTCAGAGACAACAGTAAAATAAAAAAAATTTGAACTACAGTGCTTCTGAGTGTGGGTCCCCTGCATGAAAACTGGACAGAACAAGAATATCCCTTTTAATAAATAAAGTGATAACACTTTAAAGGGGTACTCCAGTGGAAATGTATTTATTTTTTTTTTTTTTAGATCAACTGGTGCCAGAAAATTAAACAGATTTGTGAATTACTTCTATTGAAAAATCTTATCCTTCCAGTACTTATTAGCTGCTTAATACTACAGAGGAAATTATTTTGGAACACAGTGCTCTCTGCTGACTTCACGTGCATAGTGCTCTCTGCTGGCATCCCTGTACATTTTAGGAACTGTCCAGAGCAGCATATGTTTGCTATGGGGATTTTCTCCTACTCTGGACAGTTCTTAAAATGGACAGAGGTGTCAGCAGACAGCACTGTGATCATAGTTACATAGTTAGTACGGTTGAAAAAAGACATACGTCCATCAAGTTCAACCAGGGAATTGAAGGGTAGGGGTGTGATGTCAGCAGAGAGCTGTGTTCCAAAAAGAAAATAATTTCCTCTGTAGTATTCAGCAGCTAATAAGTCCTGGAAGGATTACGATTTTTTTTATAGAAGTAATTTACAAATCTGTCTAACTTTCTGCCACCAGTTGATTTAAAAAAAAAAAAAAAAAAAAAAGTTTTCCACCGGAGTACCCCTTTATGGGTATATTTACACTAAGTAGAATTTGCTGTAGAAATATGTTCACTGAAACAATCCCATTTGGATGAATAAAATCTATTTTTAGTCACACAAATTTCTGCAACAAATCTGCCATATGTGAATCCAGCCTAAGCCAAAACTCACTCAGTACTTGGACCACCAGTAATATAATGTAGCTGTACAATGATTGTGAAAGTTGATCTAAATATTCTATATAATTTAACACATGTAAACAACATATGTCACATTTTGAGCATTTGTATTACTGCTGATCTATTTTAGAAGACGCTTCTGCCTTTTACATGGTTTTACTCTTTGCCACAACAGATCAATCATTTTTCACTTAGCCGCAGGGGTTACATCCTCTGGGTGGAGAGGCATTAGACAGCTTGTTGCAGGGATGATTTGTACCAGGCTTATTAGTCATTAGCCTCTCTCCCCCTCGAGAAACAATGGTTGGATATCCCTATAAGCTTTTAATGAGATATTCCTGTCTGTGGTCATCTCACAACATCACACAGTGTTAATCATATACCATTCATTGCCCATAACTAACACACTGACCAGGTATATGATTCATTTCCAGTACCCATCTCTCACCCATGAGCACCTTAAAATCATCATCGAGCTTACATAGATAGATATTTTCTCTAATACAGTATAAATGGGTAAATGCAAAGCAGTCCAAGCTATTTTACAGAATCTTAAGAAAACCTGTGGCATCTACCAAAAACGTCAGCTTCCACCATACGTCTTGGACTTACTCCACTGGTTCAGGCACTTTTTTTTTTTTTCAAGCTTTTCCTCAAAGCCCTTTCCCCCCGTTCCTGTTCCTTAGCCAAGATTGTCATCTCGGTGGCCGCCACTGCTTAGTTCTCAATGGTTAGCACTAGAGATGAGCGAACTTACAGTAAATTCGATTTGTCACGAACTTCTCGGCTCGGCAGTTGATGACTTATCCTGCGTAAATTAGTTCAGCCTTCAGGTGCTCCGGTGGGCTGGAAAAGGTGGATACAGTCCTAAGAAAGAGTCTCCTAGGACTGTATCCACCTTTTCCAGCCCACCGGAGCACCTGAAAGCTGAACTCATTTATGCAGGTAAAGTCATCAACTGCAGAGCCGAGAAGTTTGTGACAAATCAAATTTACTGTAAGTTCGCTCATCTCTAGTTAGCGCACTTAGATTCAGACTCATGTACAGGACATGGAGAGGTGAACAGTTAGCCAGCATCTGCCACTGTAAAGGTTTCTGGTTTGATACCACTTTTCAGGTGGCTTCATTCATAAGGGTTAAAGGGGTCCTCCCGTGGAAAACTTCTTTTTTTTAAATCAACTGGTGCCAGAAAGTAAACAGATTTGTAAATCACTTCTATTAAAACATATTAATCCTTCCAGTACTTTTTAGGGGCTGTATACTGTACTAAAGAGAAATCCAAAAAAGAAATGCATTTCCTTTGATGGCATGACCACAGTGCTCTCTGCTCACCTCTGCTGTCCATTTCAGGAACTGTCCAGAGCAGCATATGTTTGCTATGGGGATTTCCCCTGCTGTGGACAGTTCCTGAAATGGATAGCAGAGCTCAGCAGAGAGCACTGTGGTCATGACATCAGAGGAAATTAATTTCTTTTTTGAATTTCTCTTTAGTATACAGCCCCTAAAAAGTACTGGAAGGATCAGTATTATCGGCGATCTTCCGCTCTGGTCTGCTGAAAGGCAGATCAGTGCAGAAGACCCTGGGAGATGGACGGAGGCAGGTGAGGGGACCTCCTTCCGCCATCTTGGCTGATCTGAACCCCTCAGATCACGGCGTCTGAGGGGTTAATGGTGGACATCATTACCATTACCGGCGGGTCTGCGGCTGCTGACAGCTGCCTGGACCCACCGTGAATTAAGCGAGCACAGCTCCTACGCTCGTGGCTCAGCCGTGCCGTAAATGTACGGCGTTGTGCGCTAAGTAGTGTTATGCATCGCCGTACAATTAGGGCACGCGTCCTTAAGGGGTTAAGTTGACGCCAGCCACACTCTGAATTTCCAGCACGATTTTATCTGTCTGGAAATTCCAAAGTGTAAACCTGGCTGTAGTCTTTTTTTCCTTACCACCTTGTCAGTGTTTTCATGACCCACCTGTCCATGTGTTTAACTACACACTGACTCTGGATCCTGTGTAGTAGTTTATTCTATAGATGACCAGCAGATGAAGACAACACTGCCTGGGTAGTTTGAAGGAAATCTGTCACCAGTGTCACCTGCACCAACCTGTCGGTACCGAGAGGTAGTGCAGGTGACCCTGATGACAATGGTACTTACCTTGTCCTGTTCCGTGCAGTCGTTCTTTGGTAATCTTCTCCAGTAGTTTCAGCTCCGGACCCGGCTTGGGGCATGGGCTGGGCCTAGTGACGTCACCGCTGCTGCTCTCTGTTTGGCCCCGCTGCTAGAGAACAGCAGCGGTGATGTCACTAAGCTCCGCCCGTGCCCCAAGCCAGGCCTGGAGCTGAAGCTACCAGAGAAGTTTAACGAAGAATGACTGCACGGAACGGGACAAGGTAAGTGCCGTTGTCATCATTGTCACCTGCACTACCTGTCGGTACCGACAGGTTAGTGCAGGTGACACTGGTGACAGATTTCCTTTAATATGGAGAAAGCAGGCCAGGAGAACCTTCATGATCTAGGCATTATGGGACTGTAAGATTTTCAAAAGTAGTAGTGCTGACCTTGCCAATTGTTAACAAAAATCACAACATAACTCCAATCTTTTCTTTTGTAATTTTATATACAGTGAAACCTATCTAAAAGACACATCCACATCTTTGAGAAGACCCACCTCCTTATCCGGACCAGATTTATTGTAACAGATTTTCAGACCACTATACATTTTGCATAGTGGCTATTTTCTTAGATGAGACCATTTCCATACAAGAACATTTTTTAATGCAATAACCTTATGAAAAACCCTATACACATAATATGAAAGAGTCTGTGGTTTCCATCAGACCCGGTCTGAAAGAAAATGTCAGTATTAACACAAGCTATGTTTAAATATGTGTGCAAAATTTTAGCCTTACTAATCTCCTGTTCCATATGGACAATATTGTGTTCAAACCTAAATATAAATATCTGTAACAAGGCTAGGGATGTCCCGATACTGGTATCGGGACAGATATTGAACATTTGCACGAGTACTTGTACTCGTGCAAATGTCCCCGATACCTAAACCGATACCTGCCGGTGGGAGTCCCCCCGGCAGGTATCACAGAGACACCACATGATACATATAAAAAACAGTGGGAAATACAAACATGAAAAACAGTGCAATAGAACAAGAACAAAATGCAAGTAACAATGAACTTACAAGAAGGGTGCAAGCTCGTTACGATCGTTAAGGCCTAGAGTACCTGTCGCGTCTAGCTTAACGATCCACTTCGCCTCCTTTCGTAAGAGCAAGGCGTGTCTATCTCCGCCATGAAGGGGTGGGTTAACTCATTCTAAACCAGCAAAGCGCAGGACATTGCAATCACCTCCATGCAACTCTCGTATGTGGGAAATCAGCCTGGGAGCACCATTACCAGTGCATATAGAGCGAAAGTGCTCACGAACGTGAACATACAGTTGTCTGATTGTTTTCCCAACATAAAAGTAGCCTCACGGACAGAGAAGAACCTAAACTATGAAGGAGGTACGGCAAGTGATGAGGCAGTTGACTATATGGGTAAAGCCACCTATTTTAATGCTGGGCACATACATATTTAAATCTGGGCACATACAGAACAGTTCCTGTGGGGAATGTTTAGTGAGCCAATTTTTGGACACAGAAGTGGGGGTACTGGTTGCAGGATTCTTTAAGGCATCACCTAAAGTGGTGCTCTTCCTGAAGGTTATCAAAGGTGGTTCTTTTGAGGTGTCTATCAGATCGCTGTCAGTACCAAGTGTGTACCAGTAGCGGCAATAGTTGGCAATACATCTGACCAACTCACAGTTATGGGCGTACACACATAAGCGCAACACATCATATCCTTAGCCGACAAGGAGTGTTACCTCTTCTGGACTGTTAACTCTCTCCCGTCTTATGAGAATAGCGCCCGGACCCCTAGAGGCTTCTGGGTGTACAAAGCCCCCTCTCAATTTCAGGACGACATTGAGTTCATGACTGAATGGGACCAGGCTCATCTGGATCATGCAACTAAACTTACCAAGAAGAAAAACCAAAGTGAGTACAATGCTGTCATAACTGAGCTCTTTAAAACCAAAAGTAAGTATAGTACGAGGGTGAGTGAAGCTGCCGCAAACACCTTCTTTAAAAAGCTTGAGAAGAAGATGGCTATATTACAAGCTGAGATAAAAGAAATTAAACGTGAGAAATTTTTAAGAGACAAAACTGACTACGATTCTTCTCAGGTGTTCACTTGGAATAACAACAAAAAACAGTCCAGGCGCTACCGAAAGAGTCCTAATGTCCGTTGACGTGGAAGCACACAAAAACAACCATCTGACTTTTGGACTACCGAATTGGATACAAGCCTTTCTGATGAACCTTCCAGCCATCCTAAACCTGCTCCATCAACATCTATCTCCAGTCCTTCCCCTTTAGGAGGAAGACCCAGAGGGGCAGAGGGAGGAATAGATCATGCCGCCCCTGTGAAACCCAAGGGAGTCTCGTGAAAGGACTGACAGTCGCTACTTTTAATGTCATCAGCTTGACTGATGTTCCCTTGTCTAATGACTGTATTTCTAAGGGTCTCAATTTAGGCCTGTGCAAGTCTTTTAACTACGCAAAGTTCGAGATTGATCTATATAAAGTCAAACGCAAAATAAACCTTGACAAGATGTTTCATAGAAGAACTACCTCACAGTTTTCTACCGAGAGATTCCTGCCGTTGTAGGACCTTTTAGGTTTCTCACCTATTTTCAATGCCACTCCTGATGACCTCGAGAGTTTAGACATATTATGCCATCTGACAGAAACAGATGAGTAAACTTCCATTCCATCTGTAATAGAAGTACCACCTTTTAGCGGTGGTAATCCCTATACATTTTCTCCCCCCCATTGTACCTGGTAGCCCCTTGGATCTTTTTTGCCGAGCAGTCAAAAAAGATGTTACGGCCCTCATCTATCCTCCCCCGAAGAGCAACCTTTCTAAAGGTGAAGATTGAGCACTACATTGGTTATCCTCCAGATATGACCTGAAAATCACAAAAGCTGGAAAAGGTGGCAGCACCGTTGTGATGAGTGCTGAAACTCATCGTCTTAGAAACTCAGCGTATTCTGGGGGATAAAACAACGTATGAACTGCTCACCTCCAATCCTACCTCCAAGACCCTTAACCATTTGCGTTCTTTTCTCAGGGCTAAATCGGAACAGGGGCTTATCACTACACGTATGACTGAAAAATTATTACCCTCCTCCCCAAAGCATGCCAAATGGTACTTCCTGCCCAAGGTACATAAGTCGCAGAGCCAACCCCCTGGACGCCCCATTGTGGCAGGGATCGGCTTTGCGACTGAGTCCTTATTACAATACATGGAATGGCTCCTAACGGCATCTCCCACCTATATAAAAGACAAGAGTGACCTTTTGCGCCATCTTGAGGGTTTTGAGCGGCAAAGCAGTTACCACCTTGCTTCCATCGACATTGAGAGCCTGCAAACCCGCATCCCTCATGATGCGATGATACAGGCTGTTAGGGAATTCCTTTTTGAAACCGACAAATCAGCCCAGTTCACTTCATTTGTTTGTGGCTCCCTTCTATTTATTCTGTCCCATAACTAATTCAAGGTCGGCGACGACTGGTATAGGCAGGTGACCGGCACTGCCATAGGCACGCCGGTCTCTTGCACTTATGCCAACTTGTTCCTCACCGTCCTTGAACAACGATACATCTTCCCCACACAAAACACCTTTGCTAAATACATTAAATTATTTTTACGTTACGTTGACAATGTTTTGGTGGTATGGGATGGTCCTGAATCTCAGTTTTCCAATTTTGTCACGTTCCTTAATGTCACCAATAAAGAAAATATGCTTTTCACATACGTAATCAGAGGTTTAGAGCTCGACTTTTTGGATGTTAGAGCTCGACTTTTTGGATGTGAAGTTGAAGGTAGTTGACAACACCTTGGTTACTACCCTCCTTAATTTTTTTTTTTTTTAAGAATCAACAGCGACTATTCCCTCTTTTGAAAGTAAGCAGAGGAATTAGCATCCTTTTTAATCGAGAGAGGCTACCCCCCACAGTCATCCGTGATAGGCTTGAGAGAGCAAAAACATTTAAATTGACCTTTTAAAACGTAAAACTAAACTCCATACCCAGACCCAGTGCTTTTTGCCTTCTCTTTTAGCAATTCTAATCTTAGCCACATACCAGCGAGTGCCATCCGCAGCAACTGGTATATACTTGGTACTGACAGCGATCTGACACCTCAAAAGAACCACATTTGATAACCTTCAGGAAGAGCACCACTATAGGTGATGCCTTAAAGAATCCTGCAACCAGTACCCTCACTTCTGTGTCCAAAAATTGGCTCACTAAACATTCCCTGTGGGGTAATTTTCCCTGCAAGAACTGTTTTGTATGTGCCCAGAATTTAGCATCCCGCAGCATTAAAATAGGTGGCTTTACCCATATAGTCAACTGCTTCATCACTTGCCGTACCACCTTCATAGTTTAGGTTCTTCTCTGTCCATGTGGTTACTTTTATGTTGGAAAAATAATCAGACAACTGTATATTCACGATCATGAGCACTTTCGCTCTATACGCACAGGTAATGGTACTCCCAGGCTGATTTGCCACATACGAGAGTTGCACGGAGGTGATTGCAACGTCCTGCGCTTTGCCAGTTTAGAACAAGTTAACCCACCCCTTCATGGCAGAGATAGACATGCCTTGCTCTTACAAAAGGAGGCAAAGTGGATTGTTAAGCTAGACGTGACAGGTACTCTAGGTCTTAACGATCGTAACAAGCTTGCACCCTTCTTGTAAGTTCATTGTTACTTGCATTTTGTTCTTGTTCTATTGCACTGTTTTTCATGTTTGTATTTCCCACAGTTTTTTTATATGTATCATGTGATGTCTTTTGTTGTTGCATCACCATGGAGATGCTTCTGGTGTCTCCTCGATTTCTCCACGCAAAACAGTACTGTCCTGTACACCCCTGCCCTGTATGCTTCCGACTGCTGGAATTGTGATGCTTTATCTGCTCCAATAAAGCTTTGTGACGGGTGATGAGTGCAGTCCATCTTTCATTTCTCATTCCATGCACTGCAATGCTATGGCATAGCATTGAACAGTGTATGCAATCTACAGATTGCATGTAATAGTCCCTAAGGGGACAAAAAAAAAGAGGGAACATTTTAAAAAAAAATAGTAAATGTGAATTAACCCCTTCCCAATAAAAAGAAATGGAATCACCCCCCTTTTCAAAAAAGTAAAAAAAAAAAAAAAAAAAAATTATAATATATATATATATATATATATATATATATATATATATATATATATAGTCAAAAACACGGTAGGGAGCCGGCACTGTATAGATGGACTTCAAGTCCTAAGTGGGTGCTCAGCTTCAACAGGTTCAAACTCCAAACCTTCTAAAGTAAAATCCAAAAAGGAAGCGGCACTCCAGATTGCAAAAAGCAGTGTGTTTATTCACCCATCAGGTCAATGCGACGTTTCAGACTCACAATGAGGCCTTTCTCAAGCCCTTGAGAAAAGCCTCATTGGAGGCTGAAATGTCGCATTGTCTTGATGGGTGAATAAACACACTGCTTTTTGCAATCTGGAGTGCCGCTTCCTTTTTGGATTTTATATATATATATATATATATATATATATATATATATATACATTTTTTATATATATATATATATATATATATATATATATATATATATATAAAAGCACTTTCTCTTATAAAAACAAAGAGACAAAAAAAAAATTTACTTTTTCCCATTAAGTATTTTACGCTGCGGATCTTCCACTGAAGGACCGCTACATACTGCCTTTAGATTAGGGACCAACCGATATTGATTTTTTTTACAGTGGATACTGATATTCTGCGAACTTTCTGGCCGATAGCTGATAACTTATGCCGATATTCCATGCATTTCAGGACCCCCTGCCTGTCCTGGGGTCCTGAGTCCAACCACTGCTGCTGCCCGATCCCCCTGCCTATCCTCTGGCCACATGCCGCCGCTGCCCCATTGCCTCCCCATCCTCTGGCCACATGCCGTCGCCACTGCTGCCCCATTGCCTCCCATCCTCTGGCCACATGCTGCCGCCGCTGCCGCCCCATTGCCTCCCCCATCCTCTGGGCACATACTGCCGCCGCTGCCCCATCACCTCCCCCATCCCCGGTGTTATAATGACCTGTTCCCGGGGTCCACGCTACTTCTGGCTCCGGTGGCATCCTCCGCTATCATTGTGCGCACTGACGGTGACGTCGCATTGAGGACGTCACTCATCATTGCACAGCGCAGCGCACAGCAACAGTGCAGGATGCCGCAGGAGCCAGAAGTAGTGCGGACCCCTGGAACAGGTCATTATAACACCGGGGATGGGGGAGGCGATGGGTCGGTGGCGGCGGTATGTGGCCTGAAGATGGGGAGGCAATGGGGCAGTGGCGGCGGTATGTGGCCAGAGGATGGGGAGGCAATGGGGCAGCTGCGGCAACGGCATGTGGCCAGAGGATGGGGAGGCAATGGGGCACTGGCGGCGACGGTATGTGGCCAGAGGATGGGGAGGCAATGCGGCGGCAGTATGTGGCCAGAGGATAGGCAGGCGGATTGGGCAGCGGCAGTGATTGGACTCAGGACCCCAGGACAGGCAGGGGGAGAGAAGCGGGCGGCTGCGGTTTCTGTCACCGCAAAAGCCACTATAGTTCATTGATTTAAAGCGCCCGCATTATCAGCATTATCGGCAAGCTAATTGCCTATACCGATAACTTAGAAAATCGTGAATATCGGCCGATAATATCGGCCAGACCGATAATCGGTCGATCCCTACTTTATATGCCTGCTCGGAGAGGCAATACACCGCTACGAGCAGACACACTACAGTGATGTGTGAGTTGCCGCGCATGCACAGTGTACTCGCACACATAGTGGCCGCTCCCACTGCTCTATGAGCTATGCCGAAAGTGGTCGCGATGTGCGAGTATACTGCGTATGCGCACTGCGACTCGCACATCACAGTGTATCTGCTCATAGCAGCGTATGGCACCACTAGCGGTCCTTCAGCAGCAGATATGCAGCGTAAAATACGCTGTGGATCTGCCCATGTGGACGTACCCTTTAGGAAAATAATAAACCCTGTCACATGACATTGAAAGAAGTATCTGTAATTGGTATCGGCTAGTACTTAAGAAAAAGTATCGGTACTCGTATTCGGTCTTAAAAAAATTATATCAGGACATCCCTACCTAAGACTGTAGCAAAATGCTTGCCTAACATTGAAAACCCACTACAAACTACTTGAAAGGGCTTAAAGGGGTACTCCACTGGAAAAAAAAAAATTGTAAATCAACTGGTATCAGAAAGTTAAACAGATATGTAAATGACTTCTATTAAAAAAATCTTAATCCTTCCAGTACTTATCACCTGCTGTTATGATCCACAGGAAGTTGTTTTCTTTTATAATTTCCTTACTGCCTGACCACAGTGCTCTCTGCTTTTTTTTAAACAAAGTACATTAGAAAGATTTTTTATTTACCATAAGGAGTGCAATAGCAAAAATTTATTTTAATGAGAGTGCCCATTTAGAATGCAAGGATTGCCACGATCCTATCTATTCCTTTACAATATAGAGCAGTACAATTTAAAGTGAATCTTGGTCATTGGAAATGCAGTGAAATAGAAAATATTCAGTTTATTTCAGTCTATTATAGTCTTATTTCTAAAAATGTCTGTTTATTCTAGGCTTAGAAGTCCAGTGGGCAGTCCTAACCAGTGACTGTGTATGCTCATTTAGGGAAGGATTTCAAAGAGTAGGAACGCCCACTGGACTCCTAAGCCCAGAATGAGCATAGATTTCAATTAACGAATTAAGAAAATCTTTTCCCATAAATCTATATACTATTCTGCTCAGCTTATCCTGCTTTATACTATGATGTCAATAGATTGGATAGCATTTTTATAATTACAGGTTCCTTTTAAAAGATGCAGCGTCCTAGTCATAGTGGAGATAGCAAATATACAGTAAATAAAAGCTACCTCAAGTGTTGTATAAAAGGCCCTCTTACAAAGACCACAATTTATCATTATTATTCTAAGGTACAAAGGTGAATCTTATAGTGCCATTACCTCAGTGTCCCTATGTCAACACTTCCAGTTCTGTGGTATGGCAATGTATTGTTATCATAATAATACTGTGTGCACCAAAATCACCATCCATATAACATACATGGCCTCTGTTCAAGCCAGTCATGATAGCGGGCATTCATTTTGATAGCGAGTTGGACACACATGATGTCCCTATGACAAGCCTAAACAAGGCCAATGCAAAGAACAGGAAGTTTTGTCATCCGGACACTGGACCAGAGAAGCTTTCGGCTTAACCCCTTAAGGACGCAGGACGTAAATGTATGTCCTGGTGCGGTGGTACTTAACACACCAGGACGTACATTTACGTCCTGTACATAACCGCGGGCATCGGAGCGATGCCCGTGTCATGCGCGGCTGATCCTGGCTGCTGATCGGAGCCAGGGACCCGCCGGCAATGGCCGACGCCCGCGATCTCGCGGGCGTCTGCCATTAACCCCTCAGATGCCGGGATCAATACAGATCCCGGCATCTGCAGCTGTACGCAATTTCAATGAATGATCTGATCGGCCGCAGCGCTGCTGCAGGGATCCGATCATTCAGAACGCTGCACGGAGGTCCCCTCACCTGCCTCTGTCCGGCTCCCGGCGTCTCCTGCTCTGGTCTGAGATCGAGCAGACCAGAGCAGAAGATGACTGATAACACTGATCTGTTCTATGTCCTATACATAGAACAGATCAGTATTAGCAATCATGGTATTGCTATGAATAGTCCCCTATGGGGACTATTCAAGGGTAAAAAAAAATGTAAAAAAATGTAAAAGTAAAAGTAAAAAAATGTGAAAAATCCCCTCCCCCAATAAAAAAGTAAAACGTCAGTTTTTTCCTATTTTACCCCCAAAAAGCGTAAAAAATTAATTTAATAGACATATTTGGTATCGCCGCGTGCGTAAATGTTCGATCTATTAAAATAAAATGTTAATGATCCCGTACGGTGAACGGCGTGAACGTAAAAGAAAAAAAAAGTCCAAAATTGCTACTTTTTTAATACATTTTATTTTAAAAAATTATAAAAAATGTATTAAAAGTTTTTACATGCAAATGTGGTATCAAAAAAAAGAACAGATCTTGGCGCAAAAAATGAGCCCTCATACCGCCGCTTATACGGAAAAATGAAAAAGTTATAGGTCATCAAAATAAAGGGATTATAAACGTACTAATTTGGTTAAAAAGTTTGTGATTTTTTTTAAGCACAATAATAATATAAAAGTATGTAATAATGGGTATCATTTTAATCGTATTGACCCTCAGAATAAATAACACGTCATTTTTACCGTAAATTGTACGGCGTGAAAACGAAACCTTCCAAAATGAGCAAAATTTAGTTTTTCTTTTTAATTTCCCCACAAAAATAGTGTTTTTTGGTTGCACCATATATTTTATGATATAATGAGCGATGTCATTACAAAGGACAACTGGTCACGCAAAAAACAAGCCCTCATACTAGTCTGGCGATGAAAATTAAAGATAAAAGAGTTATGATTTTTAGAAGGCGAGGAGGAAAAAATGAAAACGTAAAAATTAAATTGTCTGAGTCCTTAAGGCCAAAATGGGCTGAGTCCTTAAGGGGTTAAAGGGGTACACACCTGTCACGCCCCAACACATAGGCTTGCATTCAGGGGGCGGAGCGTGACATAACACGGGGACAGGGCCGTGACGTCACAATGCTCTGGCCCCTGTGATCGCCAGTAATCAGACTTGGAGCGAACGTGCTCAGGGGACTGATTCTAACGGGGTGCTGTGTGCAAGATCACGGGGGTCCCCAGCGGCGGGACCCCCGCGATCAGGCATCTTATCCCCTATCCTTTGGATAGGGGATAAGATGTCTTAGCGCCGGAGTACCCCTTTAAGGCCTGTATCGTCAGTACCTGAATAAAAAATATTGAAAACTTTTTGTATTAGTCCTCTTCTATAAAGGGCCTTTAATATAGCACTTAAATAGTGATTCTCCTTTAAAATGTGTTCAGCAGTTTTATGTCTCTGCTTATTATGCCGTTGTCTGTTGGAAACTTAACATATAATGCTATAAAGTTTTGTTTATTTAGCGTTATTTTATTGAAGTAGATGTAAATAATGAATTCCCAACTGCATTTACGTAGAAAGTTAATGTCAGCTCTGTGTGATGCACTATTCATTATGGATGCAATCGATTTATCTGTTGCTCCAAGTCAAGGTCACATTACCAACCGATTGTACAACAGAATGTAGGAATGATGACTGTAGTGGAACTATTACTGTGTTATGTATTTATTACATTAAATACCTGGCTGCACTGATAAATTACATATCTGAAAGGAATCAATGATACACAATGCTGGGGAAGATGCAGCGTTTAGATTTTGCTGCATTAGCACCATAGACACAAACATTAACTATCAGACAAATGTTCTAAACACCAATTCTACAGTCATCTTTAAAATGACCCTCTAGGCAAATGCTAATCCTGTATTTGCTCATATTGCAGGGACCCATATGGCTATGAAAGTTAGAGTCTCAATATATACTAGGATAAGTGGATGTAAACGGATGTTTTCAACCAAAACTATTGTTCATAAGGGGAAATTTATTAACAAACATTCTCACACTTTAAGCTGATCAATGACAGAGTATCCTCATCCTGAAGTCAGACATATCCCAGATAAAGATCACCAATCTTGCTGATCGGCACTTGTTTGCTGAGCCTGTGCCAGGCTGCCCAAATGATCGCTGGTTCATTTATGCATCTATTCACAATGGGCAGTGTGGGTCCAACATGTGTGTCAGCTGATCTGGCAGTTTTATATAGGCCAATTACCGTATTGGAAATTAGTGTCCCAAGGAACGGTCATTTGCTCGATCATTGACCCATGTAACGGCCTTATAGGGGTTGTGCATTGAAAGACAACTTATCGCTTATCCACAACTTATCAATTTATCGCCTATCTGGGGTCTCCTGAATGGGATCCTGGCACTCTCAGAGGAGCACACACACTGCATACGGCAAGTGCCCCATCCACTCTCTATGGGAGTGATGAAAAGACCCGAATGCTATACTCTGGCATCTCCGGTGCTCCCTTAGAAATGAATGAAGTGCCTGGTCCTCTCAGAGAGCGGGGGTCCATTTTAGGAGATCATGGGAGCAGTCTGGGGGGTCCTGGGCACCTCCGCTCCTGATATTGCAGGAGCTCCCCTGTCCGGCCCGAAACTGACAGATATTCCTGGTGCAGGAGCATGGTCATCACTAAGGTCTGGGAACTGCTCCTTCTCCCCTGCAGCGAGGCTCTTAGGTTAACTCTTCAGGTGCGGTTCCCTCTCTTTTCTCCCTGTTAACCCTTCAGGTACTGTCCCCTCTCTTTTTCCCCTGTTAACTCATTACAATGCGGTCCCCACTTCCTCCCGCCTTCTTGTTAACCCTTCCTTGGTCCCTTAACCCCGCTTTTGGTTGTTATCCGATTAATCCTACCAATAATCAACTAATCAATTTTAAAGATAATCGTTAGCTGCAAGCCTAAATTCAACCATCCACTTACTTCTGTCTGACGTGTTTAGCCACCTTTATACTTATCTGATTTCTACCAGATCCAGATATCCATAAGGGTCTGGCTGCACACTTAAGCTGTCCATATAATAGATTAAAGTCGACCAAACCAGCTAGACCAGCTGATCATCTAATGCATATGGGGTCCCTACTCTTCTGTTGTCCAATCCTTTCATTCAGTTGGTGAAATGACCCACTGTCCAAGGTGTCTGGAAGTGGATTACTTCCCTCTCTCCATTTAGACCAGATCAACCCTTGGCTAGGCCAAGAGGGTTGGGAGAGAGAGCTGTTAGTTTAAATTGCATTCAGCTTAAACTATATAGTGTGTACAGCCAGCCAGAGGTAAGCATGTTCCAGTAACCTGCAAAAAGATTCCCATAGATGTTCAAATTGGCCAGAAACAGGTAAGTTTATTATTGGAAGTGGAATAGGTGTCACCAGTTTGAGTAAAATCTGGATTTTCAGCTTTTGTCAGGAGGGTCCCTTAAAGAATTTTTAGCAGTTTGGAGGTAATTTGCTCTTTTAGGAAAAGTGAAATAAGTTGACCTGCATTTATATTGTTGGCTTAGGTTTAGACAGTGGCGGACTGGTAACCATTCACCATGGGGCAAGATAAAAAGTAGTGACTATAGGATTGGTAGTATAGTTCTTGTGAAGCCTCTCCAAAAGACCACCTCTTTCAGAGACTATCCCCTTATCCAGGCCAGATTTCATATGATGGATTTTAAGTCCAGCATATATTGTGCTAAGAGATTATTTTCTTTGAGAAGACCGCTTTTCAAACCAAGATTGGTCTTATCAAAGAGGTCTAATAAGTAATTATTATACATAATTAATGTATAATAATTAATTTGGGTAGAGGTGTTCCAATTCAAAAGATTTTTATAAAAAGATATGGGGCACAGGATATTAAAAAGCTTATTATAACTTGCACATAGTCAGCAGTAGTTACGTTATTTAGAATGGCATAATTCCCACCATAGTGGACAATTGTTTAAACGGCCCCCATCCAGAATGTTTCTCACAAGAATAGCGCCTTTCTGTGGCCACTATAAAACCATATAAACGGTTTGCAAATTTTCATATCTGCATAGCTTGACATAGAGGCCAGGATTCTCAGCTATACATTTGTTGTCCTTATTTCCAGATCCCAACTGCTCCTCCAAGTTACACTGGAAGACATCTTTGGTGAAATGCACATAGGTTCCAGAGAGACAGTTTTTCACCCTCTGGTCCTGTCTTTGTGAGGGAGGAATCAGTAGCAGGACACAGCCACACCACACTCAAGAGCTCTGGTAATCCTATCTAATAGGGTTTATCTTTACGTGAACAGCTGTGATCTCTTGAAATAACTACTAAAGAAGGATATTATCACCGTTAACTGGAAGTTGCTCCACACACCCAACAAGATTCACTTTTACAGAACAACAACTGCTTTAAGATGGACTATACCACTTATCAATGAAAGAACAAGACCTTATGTGTATGCACGGCGTGCAAATTTTATTCTAAATCCTAACCGTCACCACGGCTCTTCAAAAATAACTTTTGGAAATCCATGACTTATAAGTTTAGAATGATATTTTGAACCACCTGAAGAATCCCTGTGATGTTATGCAAAGGCCTTATCGCTGTATAGAAGATATATGTGTTTTGCAAGAATGTACAGAACTGTAATATACTTCTTGCTATAGCAGTTTATAAGGTCTTGTGAAATGATCACTTTGCAGTGTCTATTTACTATATTGTAAAGGACAGGTCTTAAAATGCTAAATTTATTAATATAGTTTTAAAATATTTTGTCCACCCCTAAACACTATTTGTAACTATGTAAATATGTTACAATACTTTAATACTGATCTTGGGCTACAATTCTGTACAGTAGTCTAGAGCTGTATTCACAATTCTGCCAGTTTAAGAGCTCTATTTTCCCAGTATGTTTTGCTGGCTTAAAGGGGTACTCCGGGTTCATTTTTTTTTTTAAATGAACTGGTGCCAGAAAGTAAAACAGATTTGTAAATTACTTCTATAAAAAAAAATCTTAATCCTTTCAGTACTTTTTAGCAGCTGTTTGCTACAGAGGAAAATCTTTATTTTTTTAATTTCTTTTTTGTCTTGTCCACAGTGCTCTCTGCTGACACCTGATGCCGTATCAGGAACTGTCCAGAGCAGGAGAAAATCCCCATTGTAAACCTATGCTGCTCTGGACAGTTCCTGACACGGACAGAGGTGTCAGCAGAGAGCACTGTGGACAAGACAAAAAAGAAATTCAAAAAGTAAAGAATTAACTCTGTAGCATACAGCTGCTAAAAAGTACCAAAAGGATTATGATTTTTTAATAGAAGTAATTTACAAATCTGTTTAACTTTCTGGCACCAGTTCATTTAAAAAAAAAGTTTTCCACAGGAGTACCCCTTTAATGTCTGCATAGACCTTGTCTTTGTGAGTTGCATTCTAGGAAGTGTCATATTTATACTAGGTACACAGTAATTCTAAAGTTAGAAAAAAAATAATACCCCGTCTGTCAACAAACGTGTTGTTTCTAATACCATCTAGCAGAATTATGAATGCAGCTCTGGATTATAATACAGAATTAGTACAAGAGAATACAATGTATTTAAACTGTTGCTGAATTTTTTATACAGATTTTATCTATAAATACATTGTTAAAAACTGCGCTTGAAGGTTTTTTCAGGAATTTAGATTGACGTCTTGATGATTGGCGGGTGTTGATCTTTTACCAATCCCATGTGGATAGCCTATTCTTATATAGACTAGCAATATAAATTTCAGGAAAAACTTAGACTTTAACTAGACCTTATTATGTTGGAACAACAAACAAATTACAACATTTAAAAAAATACATATATAGAGTATAATGTAGAATCAACTTTGCCCTAGTTGGCAAAATCAGTCTATAGGACTTACTGTAAGAAATTGCTTTCTACCTAAATAAATAAAAAATAAAAAAAAAGATCCACAGTCGATATAAATTCTTGAGTGGTCATTTTCCATTAAATTACTAAAAATTGTATTCTGTTTTTTAGTTGTCACCTAGCGTTTCCATAAACAGATATACCTAAGTAAAAAATGAGCAAACATTTTTGCAGTTTGATGGAACATCTCAAGATCGTCTTCTATTGACTGCTCTTTTAATGATTTTAAGTGCAAATGTTCCTTAATATTTTTGCATTAATGATATAAGACAAGGACAAGAGGGGTTGAATGTTATGACTACTGTAAATAATATATTTTTGTTACAAGCTGATTGAATAAGTAGGAGCTATGTCAATTAGATATTTTTCACGTAAAATGTGTGTATGATGGTGCGTTGGACAGATCATGTGGTCTATAAAAATTATTGTATTTGAGATAGGGGTTTCATAGCACGAATAAAAATTGTGCAGGTTTACACCTTCAAAACCAGTTTGTAAAGAAGGAAAGACAACATGACCCTAAGGTCAGGTCCTCAGTTTTTCTAACATTGTGGTGAGCCATGGGCACATCAGTGGCACCCATGTGGATGTGAGATGGTGCCACCTGGACTGCTTCTATAAATGCCCATGTTTTCTGGTATTACAACCTATATAATCCGAAACAAATACATCTAACAAAGTTAACTAATAAAATACTGATCTTGCTGTGGCCTAGATAACAAGCCAAGTGGATAAAAGCAAATAAACAGAGGAATCTCCCTGGAGGAGTATTTTTATGTACTGGGGGAGGGGGGCCGAGGGGAAATATTAAATTATTTTACATCTCATCATTTACACTCTCATAATCTTTCCACAGCCCATTTTTTACCATGGTTTCATCACATTGAAGTCACACACTACTTTCTGATCATTAGATTCACACATGGTCACTCATTCTCCCTGCATTCCTATGAAGAAGTGGTGAATATTTGTTTATTGCAGGAAATTACACTGCTCAAAAAAATAAAGGGAACACTTAAACAACACAATGTAACTCCAAGTCAATGACACTTCTGTGAAATCACACTGTCCACTCAGGAAGCAACACTGATTGACAATCAATTTCACATGCTGTTGTGCAAATGGAACAGATAACAAGTGGAAACTATAGGCAATTAGCAAGACACCCCCAACAAAGGAGTGGTTCTGCAGGTGGTGACCATAGACCACTTCTCAGTTCCTATGCTTCCTGGCTGATGTTTTGGTAACTTTTGAATGCTGGTGGTGCTTTCACTCTAGTGGTAGCATGAGAAGGAGTCTACAACTCACACAAGTGACTCAGGTAGTGCAGCTCATCCAGGGTGGCACATCAATGCGTGCTGTGGAAAGAAGGTTTGCTGTGTCTTTCGGTGTCGTGTCCAGAGCATGGAGGCGCTACCAGGAGACAGGCCAGTACATCAGGAGATGTGGAGAAGCCATAGGAGGGCAACAACCCAGCAGCAGGACCGCTACCTCCATCTTTGTGGAGGAGCACTACCAGAGCCCTTCAAAATTACCTCCAGCAGGCCACAAATGTGCATGTGTCCACTCAAACAGTCAGAAACAGACTCCATGAGAGTGGTATGAGGGCCCAACGTCCACAGGTGGGGGTTGTGCTTACAGCCCAACACTGTGCAGGACATTTGGCATTTGCCAGAGAACACTAAGATTGGCAAATCACAGATGAAAGCAAGTTCACACTGAGCACATGTGACAGACGTCTGGAGATGCCGTGGAAAACGTTCTGCTGCCTGCAACATCCTCCAGCATGACCGGTTTCACGGTGGGTCAGTAATGGTGTGGGGTGGCATTTCTTTGGGGAGCCACACAGCCCTCCATGTGCTTGCCAGAGGTAGCCTGACTGCCATTAGGTACCAAGATGAGATCCTCAGACCCCTTGTGAGACCCTATGCTGGTGTGGTTGGCCCTGGGTTCCTCCTAATTCAAGACAATGGAGTGTGTCAGCAGATCCTGCAAGAGGAAAGCATTGATGCTATGCTATGGACTGGCCCGCCCGTTCCCCAGACCTGAATCTGATTGAGCACATCTGGGACATCATGTCTCGCTCTATCCACCAACGCCACGTTGCACCACAGACTGTCCAGGAGTTGGCAGATTCTTTAGTCCAGGTCTGGGAGGACATCTCTCAGGAGACCATCCGCACCTCATCAGGAGCATGCCCAGGCATTGTAGGGAGGTCATATGGGCACATGGAGGCCACACACACTACTGAGCCTCATTTTGACTTGTTTTAAGGACATTACATCAAAGTTGGATCAGCCTGTAGTGTGGTTTTCCAATTTGATTTTGAGTGTGACTCCATATCCAGACCTCCATGGGTTGATACATTTGATTTCCATTGATAATTTTTGTGTGATTTTGTTGTCAGCACCTTCAACTATGTAAAGACAAAAGTATTTCATACGAATACTTCATTCATTCAGATATAGGATGTGTTATCTTAGTGTTCTCTTTATTTTTTTGAGCAGTGTAGTTGCCAAGGGCATGGAAAGGCGTTGCGGTGGAGGGACTAAACTGAACTGTATCATGTGGTGGTTACTGTAAAAAATTGTTGGGGGAAGGGAGGGTTAAATAGATAACTCTCTGTCTTGTACAGAATGCTAAAAGTGGTTGTGGACAAGGATAAGATTTTAATTGTCAGCTATAAAAGAAAAAAAAGGTTTTCTGAAGGCTGGAGCCCTAGACTAGACCCAACCCCTATTTTGCTTTCACTCTCCAGTGGCAGATCTTATGGAGGAAGGAGACTAGACTGAAAGAGAATATTCTACTATAGATTGTTATATACATCATATAAGTGTTGACTCATTCTGGCAAGATCTGTTGACAATCTGATGTGTATGGGGACAGCCTGTTGTGTTGCATTGCAGCATGTACAATCCTTTGTTCCTACAGATGTCTGGCAGCAGTTTACCTCCTTCTCAGTATAGACATAAATATGCATGCCCATCTAATCTTACCATGCATATTTATGGGGAAATCAGGAGATATCTCATTTGTATACAACTGCTTGTAACTGGTCATAGATCTAAGATATTGGTTGGCGGATCCAATTTTGATGGTATTTGCCATTGAGCTAATTTCCAAAGGTGCCTGTATGCATTCAATATTTTTCTATGTAAAAGTGCTTAGGGTTAGTGAACATAATTAAAAACAAGTATTGACCTGCTGCCATTCATCCAGTGTTGCCGCTCTGATGGTGCCGAACCTGCTGCTCATTTTTTCCTGCTCTTTGTCTCAACATGCAGGAAATGCCTGCTGTTAAGATAGAGAGCAGGAAGCTATGAGCAGCATAGGCGGCACAGTCGAAATGGAATTAAAGGGGATCAGTGGCAGGTGAGAATGTGTTTTTTTAATTTTATCCCCACATATTTTTACAAATACAAAATATTAACTTGGACAACCCCCTATTCATGTGGATCCCACTGATTCTAGCTAGATCCACAGACAGTCCTATGTGTATGAGCGCCTGCTATGTCTCTATAGAGCCAGGCATACTTGTTTATTGTCAGGTCAGGGGAGATAGGTGATTACTACCTTATGCATGTGGCCAGTTTATGGGTATGGCCAGTTTATTGGATTTCTATAAATATTTTCTATAGCTAGCTTGCATAAGTGATTTTATTCCTGTTCCCTGCTCCTTAAAGCGGTACTCCCCTTTCCGAACGCTGGAGCCGGGAGCTTGTGATGTCATAGCCATGCCCCCTCATTACATCCCGCTCCGCCCGCTCAATGCAAGTCTATGGGAGGGGGCGTGATGGCTGTCACGCCCCCTCCTATCGACTTGCATTGAGGGGGCGTGGCATCACGAGGGAGCGGAGCTATGACGTCACGAGCTACCGGCTCCAGCGTCCGGAACAGTTTGTCCCAAACGCCGAGCAGCGGAGTACCCCTTTAAATAACAATCCTGTAACATAATTATATATTAGCTAACCTTTGGTAGCCATGATATTAATTATTTTTGGCAATCTGTAGGAGTTTTTATGTGTTTCTGATAGTCTTGTAGAAGCCCTAAAGAGAACACAGGAATTTATTTACTACTGATCTGTTCCATTTCAGCTGGGAATGAGGTGTGGGGCTAAACCAAAAGGGGTTTAACAAGGAGTCATACCTAGACTGCTAAGACACATAAAGAATACTTTTGGAAAATGTGATCAAGGGAAAGAGGAAATTAAGGAAGGATGTGCTGTGATATTTTTAAATTACACACTCTGTCTGCAGATTAGATTTGGCAGATTAAGGCTGAGTTCACACAGCGATAATTGCTTCTGGACTAGGTATATGTCAGAATCCTGTCAAAAAGAGATGACAACGTATACCACGTGCACAGCAGCATGCCCTTGCACATTAAAGGAGTACTCCACTGGAAAACTTTTTTTTTTTTTTTTTTTTATAAATCAACTGGCCAGAAAGTTTAACAGATTTGTAAATTACTTGTATTAAAAATCTTAATCCTTCCAGTACTTATCAGCTGCTGTATGATCCACAGGAAGTTATTTTCTTTTTGAATTTCCTTTCTGTCTGACCACAGTGATGTCTGCTGACACCTCTGTCCATATCAGGAACTGTCCAGAGCAGGAAAGGTTTGCTATGGGGATTTGCTTCTACTCTGGACAGTTCCTAAAATGGACAGAGGTGTCAGCAGAGAGCACTGTGGTCAGACAGAAAGAAAATTCAAAAACAAAAAACTTCCTGTGGAGCATATAACAGCTGATAAGTACTGGATTCTTAAATAGAAGTAATTTACAAATCTGTTTAACTTTCTGGCACCAGTTGATTTAGAATTTTTTTTTTCCAGTGGAGTACCCCTTTAAAGGCCCAAATGTAGTCAGCAGTAAGTGCGTTCAGGACACATCATACACATATATGTATTGTGGAGCTGGACGCAGTAGCACAGCAGACCACATTATTGAGTCCGGCTATATGAAAGTAAAAGTGCTTAAAGTGGCACTTGCTGACTAACTTCTCAACATTAAAGTGAATGGGCCGACTGCAGTGCGCTAAGATATATGTCAGCATTTTTTTTTTGCCTTCCTCTTTTTTCAACCTTATGAACTATGTCATTATGCCTTTATTGTCAGGATGCCAACATATACCTGGGACAGAAGGGATAGGCGCTTAGAATTTAGAGGGCAATTCTGGAGGATATTAAAGTCTCTTTCCGGCATTAGCTTATTATGTGACTTTCCTGTATCTAATACATAAGTAACATTATAATAAGGAATGTACACAATCCACTAATATGGTCATATAGAGTGATTGTAGGAAAAAACAGGATGACTCCACAAACTGTTCCGAACGCTGGAGCTGGTGGCGGGAGCTCGTGATGTCATAGCCCCGCCCTTTCACGATGTCATGCCCCGTCCCCACAATGCAAGGCTATGGGAGGGGGTGTGACGGCTGTCACACCCCCTCCCATAGACTTGCATTGAGGGGGTGGGGTGGGGCGTGACAAAATGAGGGGGTGGGGCTATGACATAATAAGCTCCCGGCGCTTGCCCCAGCGTTTGGAACAGTTTGTTCCAAACGCTGAGCAGCAGAGCACCCCTTTAATCAGTTTTAGAAAATGGAAGGGGGGTGGATATCACAAGGTTACCCTATTTCCAGAAGCTGTTTCATAATGTGTCTTCAGAATACAGGCACTATTTAAATAAATTAAGAAATCTTCACAACACTTGTCATGTAATTGACATCACTGACACCATTAACCATCCAGTTTTCCAGGACCCACTTTTGGTAGAGGAGATCAATTCTGCATATCTGCTGTATCCCCCAAAAATACCTCTTGGGACATGAGAACTTGTTTGGCTATTATATAGCTGAATACAAAGTGTGATGTGACTGCACTAATGTGGATGCCTTAGAAGAAATTAATACACCCTGGCGCACATACATTAAAGGGGTACTCCGGTGGAAAACTTATTTTTTTTTTAAAATCAACTGGCGCCAGAAAGTTAAACATGATTTGTAAATGACTTCTATTAAGAAATCTTAATCCTTCCAGTACCTATTAGCTGCTCAATACTACAGAGGATTTTTTTTTTCTTTTTGGAACACAGAGCTCTGAATCACAAGCACCGTACTCCCTGCTGACATCTCTGTACATTTTAAGAACTGTCCAGAGTAGGAAAAAGTCCCCATAGCAAACATATGCTGCTCTGGACAGTTCCTAAAATGGACAGAGATGTCAGCAGAGAGCACTGTGGTCATGATGTCAGCAGAGAGCTCTGTGTTCCAAAAAGAAAATAATTTCCGCTGTAGTATTCAGCAGCTAATAAGTACTGGAAGATTTTTTAATAGAAGTAATTTACAAATCTGTTTAACTTTCTGGCACCAGTTGATTTAAAAAAAAAAAAAAAAAAGTTTTCCAACGGAGTACCCCTTTAATGCCCGTATATTCAGTAGTACTTAAATCTATCCAAAGATGACGACATTACTTGCACTTTTAATTCCCTGCTGCTCACTGCCTACTTTTTACATAAACCATATGTCATATCCATATGACATATCCATATGTCATATCCAAAAGTTCCAAAAAGAAGAACAGAGATATTTGGGTTAGTGTAGTATCTATCACGATGCCACCAGAAATTGCGGTATTTGGAATAAATTATAATAAAAGGTTTGAACTTGCGAGACCTTTATTTAGCAGAACAAGAACACATTACATAAGCCCCACCCTTATTTTCCCCAGCTTCAACATATCTTATATTTTGGTAGACAAAACTAAACCATGGTAAAAGAAACTGTATAGTATACCAACATGTATACACAATAGACCTCACTAATAAATTATCATTATCATCTAACAGGAAGAGTGGCCTTGTTGCCCATACCATCTTTCAATTTTGAACTCTGACTGGTTGCTATGGGCAATAAGGCCTGTGTTCCTCTTTGATACTTTTGATAGGGCCCATACTTGGAACCAAATATTCATATAGTCAATATAATACTAATTCAGACACTATTAAAGAGGACCTGTAGCCAACCCCCTCAAAATGAGTTGCTGCTATCATTAAATAGTTTAGGCTGCGCAGACCAATTTCTTGATGCACCCTTCTGTTCCCGAAATATGAGGGTTAATAGTTTGTCTGACAATTTAGGGAATTTCTATATTATTATTTTTAATAACAGGAGTGACTGGTGATGATGATGGGTGGGATTATACAGTCAGAGAGTGTGAATGTATTGAGGGATGTGATTGCCTAATACACACCCCTACTAATGATAGTAACACCTTATTTTATTTGGGTTGGCTATGGGTTCTCTTTAAAGGAGTAGCGGTGGTTTTTATGATCCTATTGTGCCCAGGCTGCAAAAAAAGCTAAAAAACTTTAACTTACCTTCCGTCGCTCCTCTGTTGTGCCGCTATAGCTCTTCTATCCTTTGGTCCCTGTCTTCTTCCTACTTCCGCATGACCAGATCGTCACACTGTGATGAGCGTATTGATGTCCTGCCTCGGCCGGTGATCGGATGAGCACAGTAAGGAGCCTGGGCCCCACTTTCTCCCTGCTTACCAGGCCTGTTACATGACACTGCGCTCAGCCTGTCAACAGCTGAGGTGGAACATTGCTGCAGCCGGCGATTGCTGAACGCAGTGTGACGATCGGTGCAAATGGAAGCAGGAAGAAGACTGGGACTGGAAGACCAAAGAGCTATAGATGCGCAACGGGGGAAGTGAAGGAAGGTGAGTTAAAGTTTTTTTGTTTGTTTTTTGCGGCCCGGGCACAATAGGATTACAAAAACCACTGATATACTACTTCTTTACACCAAAAGTGAAAAAAAATTCTCACAGTCTTAATTTTTTAATAAAGCAGTCTCATGGATTTGACCTTAAAGGGAAAAATGTATGCTTATTTGCATTGAAATGGCAATTCATTGAAAGAAGGGCCACTGTACCTCCTTTCCTGGTTAAATGGTGTAGTGGTAGAGTGCCACACCATTCAAGCTATATATAACTACCAAAGATAGCTGATAGTAGAGCTTGGATATCTCTGGCAATACAATAGAGTTTGAATGGTGTGCTCAACCCCAACTCTATAAAAACGGGGGACACAGGACCCCCCCCTTTTTTGTAATCGGTGGAAGTCCCAGTGGTCAGACCCCCACTGGTTAGACATAAATTACCTATTCTGTGTGTAGGTGATGAGTTTTGATCATTGCAAAAACCCCAAGTATAAAGCTTAGTGTGGAAAAAGGATTATATGAATTGAATTATTTCATTCTGTGAAAAATAATTACCATATACCTATGCATAAGATGTACACTGTGTAAAGATAGTTGTGTTTGCTAAGCCTAATTTACATATGTACATTTAGGGGAAGAGATAGAAGCCTTAGTGACCCTGGCAATGCCTTGTTGTTTGATCACCCATAATCAGTCATATTTTCCTGGAATGTAATTATAGTCTATGGCTTAACTGTGGAATATTGTTCTACGTTCTGTGGTCATAAGTAAAAAAGCAGTAGACTATATAATTAACGTAAAGTCCTACAAATCTTGACTGCTTGCTTGTGAATTCAGTTGCATGATTAGGAATCTATCCATATAGCATTGGCAATATCCTTCTGTAGAAAATTCTGTCTATCAACACTGTTTACTAGAGAAACTTCTTCTTTGTACATAATACATTTAAATTTTTGGTTGTTAATATCCCATTAAATAATAGTTCTATGTGAGGGTTGAAAGTATTTGTATTTCATTTGGCAATGTTTTGTATGATTATTAGCAGAAAGCACTATTGTAATTGTCACTGCACCTGCCTAGATTTGGACAAGAGCCATTGACAGTTCTCCTATTGAACCAACCCGCCATCTATTTCAGCTGGATGGCAGGAGCAGCTTACAGCACCAACAATACTCGGTGTGGTTGTTCTCCCCGCTGTATATAACTATGCATTAGGAGACAAAGCTTCCTGCTCCGTCTCTTCAGTACCATCTCTAACGCGATACCCAGCACAGTAGAATCACTTTACACTGGGTTTAGCGCTGGAGACGGTGCTGTAGAGATGGAGCAGGAAGCTTATTCTCCTATTACACAGCTACAAGCGGCAGGGAGAACAGGCATTTCGGCACCAACTTTAAAACGCGTGAATGGTGCTGCACAATCGGTACACTTTAAGAACAGTCCAAATGGAGCATTAACAGGCCAATGGATTCAGTCTCTTCCTTGTCTGAATGCTAGAGAGCACTGAATATAATCATATTACTAGCTTTGGTTGTCTTTATTGCACCATGGTATTGGTGGACGCAGAAATATCTATACAAATATGACAGCTAGTTAGATGGCAGACAATGAACAATCCAACCCACCTGCATGTAGACATCAGAAGGTTTTACGGGTTATAACCGACTATCCTTAGCCATTAGTCTTCAAGCTGTCATAACTATTCAATCAATAAGACATTTTAGATCATTTATCTTCATACAGTGAAAGTAGCCATTGATTCTAAAAAAACAAACCTATAATTTCAGTAAATAAAATGAAATAACTGAATGAGCCATTTCTTCCCTGTTAAATGGGTTGGGCAAAATTAGAAAAAAAGATCTCCCCTTTTTTTTTTTTTAAACTGAAAATTTGCTATACTTGTCCATGGTATCAGAGCTCATGCCCATTGTTAGGATCAGTTCCGACATCTAGGACTTGCTGCAAATATACAGTGCAATACAAGAGTGGAGTTAAACCTAAAATGCAAAATTAGCCATGTGACACCAACCTTCAAGTGACTGAGCCTGAGAGACAATACCAGGCACAGCCCATGGACAAATGTAGTCATGTTTCTGGAAGAAAAGTAGACTTTTCTTTCTAATCCTGGACAACATCATTTCTAGGCAAATTGTCTGGTTCCACTGTATATTGTAAGAGTTCACTTTGAAGGGTCACCTGAAATAGATAACGTCATATATGCCCTATTTTGAGGAAGGACACCCCACTCTGTTAGCTATCCTGCTCTTAGAAATCTTAGAGATAATGTCTTGTCATACTTTCTATGCTGTAAAGTACCATAATGACATTGAGGTTCCATACCTAATTATGTTGGATAAAGTTGGCCATACTCACTAGATTTTAGCAGGATAGACTGTCCATGTAATGTGTATGGGGGCCTACCAACTCTCCCCTGATTTCACCTGTTTTGGAAGACAAGTCGCCAGAGGAGTCTGGCAATGTCTTATTCCCATCTTTACACCTCAATGTGTATGGAGGATCTGTCAAAATAGTTTTCAGATTATTACAATCTTACATGTATGGCCAGCAAACATCATGCCTGTGGTGTTCTACAAGGTGGAAACCCCTTTTAAAGGGGTTGTCCAGTATTAAAAAACACTAATTCTTTTTTTTTTCTTTTTTTTTTTTTTGTTAAAACAGCGCCACTCCTGTCCTCCGGTTGTGTGTAGTGCTGCAGCTCAGTCCCATTCACTTCAATAGAGCTAAACTGCAATACCAGACACAACCTGTAGTCAGGAGTGGTGCTATTTTTTCAAAAAAGAAGCAGCATTTTTCTAATACTGGACAACTCTTTAATGAATGAAAAAAAATATTTGATCCCCAAATGATGGCTTGTATGAGTCCTGTATGTTGTTGGCAGTCATGTTACAATGCTCCTAAGAATATAATAACAGTTAATATGAATGGTAGTGTGACCAGATGTTATTCTAACAGATAGTACTAGTTTGTTGCCAATTTGTGGCATGCCCTTGTGTTCTAAGTAGACAGACTGATCTCGTTTTATTTTTGCATCCATAAAAATGATAAAAGGGGTCGTTTCATATAGAGATATATTTATTACCTGCATACTTGGGTGTTTTCTATTGTATTCTTTTGCTGATGATTGTTAATCACTGATGATGATACTGATGATATTCCTTTAAAAGAGGTTGTCCTGAATTAGAAAAACGTGTGTGATTTTGTTTTGCCCAGAAACAGCGCCACTCTTATCCATAAGATGTCTCTAGCATTGCAGTTCAGTTCTATTCAAAGCAATGGGGCTGAGCTGCCAGACACATACAGTAAAGGCTCGCTTTCTTCTAATTATGGACAACCCCTTTAAGTATGATTGAACTTGCAGACAATCATAGATATTTCTGTAACAAGTTGATCCTCTACATGGCAAAGGAAACATGAAAAGGTTGTATAGTATGGGAAATGTTTTATTTTCAATATGCTGTTAACAAAAATAAAGACTTTACCATGAATCTGTTTGTGGTTCTCTTTGTATTATTAGAATGGCTGAAAATATGTTGCAATGTCTGTCATGTATAATTATAAATCAGAGCCTTTCTCAGATGAACCAACCATTGAATACATTTGGCTGCTGCAGTTCACATAAAGCAGTTAATTACAGTATCATTAATGCATTTTCTGTCTGGCATGGGGAACACTTGGGACTATGGAGGGTACACTGTGAAAACGATTTGTTTCAGTGGTATGCTTCAGTAACTCTTCTGGTCCTTTACCCTATTATACCAGGTTTTTATGAGAAATGAGCAATATTAAATGGCCCAATGCTACAACCAAGAATTACAGATTGATATAAAAAGCAAATAAAATCGACAGATCCACCATTACCAAAGAAAAGTTCATGCAGAGCCCAGAATCAGAACCTTAAAGGGGTACTCCAGTGGAAAACATTTTTTTTTCTTCATATCAACTGGCTCCAGAAAAATTAAACAGATTTGTAAATTACTTCTAATAAAAAATCTGAATCCTTCCAGTACTTATCAGCTGTTGTATACTACAGAGGAATTTTTTTTCTTTTTTTAATTCTTTATTATTAGTATAAACAACATTACAGAGAAAGAAAAGAAAAACATACATATCTTACATATACAAAGGACAAGAAAAGAAAATACACAACCTTTAAACCCCTTCCCCTATACCTCCCTCTAACAATCCCCTCCCACCCTCCGTCAGCCTGGCGATAAAACCTTAAGATCTTTCATCCCATTGTAACCATTTATTTTCTATTCTACAATATTTGGGGAGATTCTTATAGTACATTAACTCATATATATTTTTAACTTATTAAATCTAACCATTCTGCCTTCCCGGGTGCTATTGGGGCCATTCATTTCCTCAAAGTCAAGACCTTTGCAACTCCCAGTACCCCCAAAATCAACTCTTTATTTTCCAAACTTTCTATATTTAATCCTAATCCTAAAATGGCCACTTTAGGTTCGAATTCCATCACTAGTTGTAATCTCTCCTCTATAGTACAAAAAACCTCACTCCAAAACTTCTGTACTCTTGAGCAGTTCCAAACCATATGTAGCCAGTTTGCTCCTAATTTCTTACATTTGGGACATAGTGAGTCTTCCCTAGCTTTAAAGGGGTTAACCAGGAATTTTTTTTTTTTATATATATCAACTGGCTCTAGAAAGTTAAACAGATTTGTAAATTACTTCTATACAAAAATCTTAATCCTTTCAGTACTTATGAGCTTCTGAACTTTAGGTTGTTCTTTTCTGTCTAAGTAATCTCTGATGACATGTGTCTCGGGAACCGCCCAGTTTAGAAGAGGTTTGCTATGGGAATATGCTTCTAAACTGGGCGGTTCCCGAGACACATGTCATCAGAGATTACTTAGACAGAAAAGAACAACCTTAACTTCAGAAGCTCATAAGTACTGAAAGGATTAAGATTTTTTAATAGAAGTCATTTACAAATCTGTTTAACTTTCTGGAGCCAGTTGATATATATAAAAAAAAAATTCCTGGAATACCCCTTTAACTCTATAAAGAAAACTTGGTGAATACTGTGCTCTGTATGGTAACATAAGAAAAGACACCCTATTGTTTACATTAGTTGTAGATATTTTTATATTTCTAAGTGCAATTCCCCACTCCTCTTCTACAATCCCACCTATATTCAAACCTTTTCCTAATCTCTGCCTCACTACTTCCCACCCTTTCTCCACTAACAATTTATATATTGAGCTCATTAACTTGCTCGGTCCACCCTGTGCATTCCTAAAAATTCTGTTATGTGATACTTCTCTACTTTAAAATTTTTCTTTTCTCTCTTCAGCGCATCTTTCATTTGTAAATCACCAAAATAATTCCTACTACTTAGATCAAATCTATCAGATAACCATTTCCACTCGCGCAACTCACCATCAATACACAAGTGATCCACCGTGACCATTCCTTTTTCCTCCCAATTTAAGTATTCAACTAATTTCCTTATTTATGGGAAGCACTCATTATCCCATATAGGAGTACACCAGATGCTACCCTCTATGCCCATTCTTCGTTTCATCTTCTCCCAAACCTGGGTCAGAAGGTTTCCTACTGTATTCCCTACTTTTATTTCCTTTTTTAATCTCCCTCTTTCTATCCATTCCCATATTGATCTGCCTTCCACTCCTTCCTTGTTAAAAACTTTCACCAGGATCTGTTGTTCTTGTATCATTTAAGTTAACTGGGCCGCTATAAAATATAAAAAAAAGTTGGGAATACTCAAATCCCCTTTCTCTAACGGTAAGTTCAGGTTCTGACTCTTGATCCTCACCCTTTTCCGGTTCCAAGTTAGTTCATTTACTTTCCTGTCTAATTTTTTTTTGAAAACTACTTTTTATCCACACGGGTGAAGCTCTCAGATAGTGTGTAATCATTGGAAGTATTACCATCCTCAACAGCCCTATTCTATCTGTCATACTAAGTCTCCTCTTACTCCAAACTTTAATTTTCTCTCTCACTTTCTTACTTTAAGGTTCTAGATTAAGTCTTTCAAACTCAGAAGTTTGATTCGAGATCTTAACACCGAGATATTCTAAACTATCACTAGTTTTTAGGATTTTAACTGCATCAATCGGAACCTCTATTTCCTCGTTGAGAGGTAGTAAGCCGGATTTCTGCCAGTTAATTTTCATACCTGAAAACGATCCGTAACTTTCTACCAATTGAATAACTTCAGGAACTTTAATCTCTGGGTTTCTAATAAACAAGACAACATCATCGGCATATAGCAACATTCTCTTCCTCTCATCTTGGATCCCAAACCCTTGAAAACACCTCGTGCCCCTAATCATTGCTGCTAATGGCTCTATAAATACTGCAAATAATAATGGTGATAAGGGGCAACCCTGTCTTGATCCTCTTTCTAATGTTATAGTGTTAGACAAATTCCCATTTATATTAATTTTAGCCATTGGTGCAGAATAAATCGTCCTCATCGCTTGTAAAAATAATGTACCCAAATTAAACTTATTTACCACCGCAAACAGGAATCCCCCCCCCCCCCGTGTCTGAATGTTAAGATACACCCTATGAATATTGTCAAACATATTCCTCCCTGGCAGAAATCCTTTTTTCTCCTCTCCTATAACCTCGGCCAAAACTTTTTTAAGTCTAATTGACCAAATTTTTGCAAATATTTTATAATCCGTATTTAATAGTGAAATTGGGCGGTACCCTTTTCTTGGGGACTAATATTATAACTGCTCCAGACATCGAAGGGGGCATACAACCCCTTTCCAAGGATTCATTAAGTGTCTCCAGCAAGCAGGGCAGCAAGACTTTCTGAAACTTACGATATAACTCAAAGGTAAATCCGTCAGATCCTGGTGCCGAATTCCCTGAACAGGATCTCAAAGCTTCCTGGACATCCCTCAAACTAATCTTTTTATTTACCATTCTTCTATCCTCTTCTTTTAATTGGGGCAATGTAATATTTGACAGGAATTCTTCTATTTCACTCTTAGTTTTTTTTGTCTCTGATTCATATAGCTTTTGGTAAAATCCCACCGCTACTTGGCTAATTTCTCCCACTTCTGTCACTATCTTCCCTTCCTTGTTTTCTAAATGATTAATTACCCTATTTTCCCTTTGATTTTTCATAATACCGGCCAGCCATTTGTTAGATTTCCCTCCTTCAGTGAATTTCTTCTGTCCCCAAAAGAATATTCTGTGTTGGGCCTTTTCTAGTATAAAATCTTTATATTCTTTTTGGGCCTGTTCCAATCTTTCCCAACCAGTTTTTTCTACATTCTTTGCATACTCTTCCTCCAAGTATTTAATCTGTTTAACCAATTTCTCTTCCCGACTTCTCAGCTGTTTCTTAAAATGAGCAATATTTTTCACCAGGGTACCTCTCAAGTATGCCTTTAAGGCATCCCAGACCATAATTAAATCAGCCGAACCTCTATTACACCCCCAAAACCAACTAATTTCATCTTCAATACCTTTTGTTACCTCATCTACCTCTAACCAGTGGGAATTAATATTCATAGTTCTAATTTGAGCATGGCCCTGGCGTTCAGCCCATAGGTTACATACCATCAAAGAGTGATCTGATAAACATTTCAGTTCATTTTTTCAAACTCATTTTCTGAATAGTCCTCAACCCACTGTCATTAACCAATACCATGTCGATTCGAGAAGCAGTCTTATGGGTCATATTGTAACACGAAAATATATCTTTTTTAGGGTACAAATTCCTCCAAACATCCCTCAAACCTAACTCTTCACAAAGATCTGACAAAACAGTTCTATCTTCTCTTATTACTCCACCCCTCCTATGCCTTTTATAGTCCATAACTAAATTAAAGTTCCCCATAATGTACAAATCCCTATAATCTTTCCCACTTGAGAACTCCGTTAGTTTTACCAATACATCCTGTTTAAAGGGTGGGGGAATAAATACAAACGCCAGTATTACCTTTAACTTATTCCATTCTGCATATAAAAAAACATATCTCCCTTTATCATTACACTGGGTTTTCATCACAAGCATATTAACTTTCCTATGTATTAATACAGTAACCCCTGAGGAATAATTTGACCCAAAAGGAGTGGAATTCCTAGCTCGCCCAATTTTTTTTTTACTAAATGAACCGTTTCTTTAGTTAAATGGGTTTCAATTAAGCATAAAATTGCTGGTAAGTAGTTCTTAATCCTATCCATTATGGCCACTCTCTTCCTTCTTTCCTTGATGCCCCTTATATTCCAAACTAGAAACCTATCACCTTGCTTACCCTGGGTCCCCATCTTCACCCTTTTTACCTTTTTGCCAGGCTGACATCCCCCCTCCCCCCTTTTCCCATCCACCAATCCGCTTCTATCAACGGATCTCTCTACTTTTCAACTAGCTCTTTCGCTCCCCCTCTCTCCCTCCTTTACAAGAGGAAGTTAAATTGTTCTTTTCTGTCTGTCCACAGTGCTCTCTGCTGACACCTCTGTCCATGTCAGGAACTGTCCAGAACAGGAACAAATTCCCATAGCAAACCTCTCCTGCTCTGGACAGTTCCTGACATGGACAGAGGTGTCAGTAGAGAGCACTGTAGTCAGACAGAAAAGAACTATACTACGTCTTCTGGAGCATACAGCAGCGTCTAAGTACTGGAAGGATTATAGTTTTTTAATAGAAGTAATTTACAAATCTGTTTAAGTTCCTGGCACCAGTTGATTTGAAAAAAATAATAATTCTACCAGAGTTCTCCTTTAAATTAAATTCTCCTGTAGCCAAAACCTACAGTTAAAGAGAATCTATCCATTTACCAGACTGTTTTATTATCAGTGAATGGACACATCATGTGGTGTGTCCCTACATACTGTATCAACAGTGATTGGTCAGGTGATGAGGTGGGTCTCTACATATCTGCTGTGACTGGACACTTGATGGTGTGTGTCTCTACATATCAGCACTGATTGGTCACTTGATGAGGTGTTCCCCTACAAACCTACACTGAATGGACACTTGGTGGGTCGTGTCCCTACATTTCAGCAGTGATTGGACGTGTATTTGGTCATGACCCATTGTTAATTTATTTCTACAATTTCAGTAGGAATAAAAGAGGAAAGGCACAATGAAGAGTTCTATGGGAAAAAAATGTTTTTCAATTTTTTTTTACAGCGAGTAACAAAATTGTTGTTCTTCGTGGTAAAAACAACAGATTTTTTACAAACACATACACTTTTTTGGTTAATCAGTGAAAGAATCCAAGGTGACAAACCTGTCAGAACAGGGAAACATAAACTAATGGTGGCCATTCACATAAGATAGAATAAGGTTGATAATTGAACAACCATTAATCAACCAATTTGTCTGGTCAACGTTTACTTTACAGACAGAGCCATATAAAATTAAAGGAAAACTGTCACCAAGTTCACCCACACAAAACCCAATACACTGGGTTATAGTGAGGGTGAACAGGAATACTGCGCATGCGCAGTAACAATGGCCAGAGCTCTCTCAGTACGCCGTATGGAGAGAGCTCTGGTCATTGTTACTGCACATGGCCCAGTCCCTCGCTACACCCGGAAGTCAGGAGTAGCGAGGCTTCAGCGAGAGGGTGAAAGCTTTAGGAGCATGCACTCTGCAGACAGAGAGCTGCGCGCACGGGCCATGAGACTCCACGTTACTAGGACATGGAGTTGAAGGCAATGACCATACTAAGTGAGGGGCGAGCTTAGGACGCGTCAGAGGCAGACAGCCGGTGGGGGCCCCGCCTTGAAGCGCATTGCTGGGGACAAACAACAGAACTTTATCGGGGCAATTGGAGGGAGAAAAGTAAGTGACCACCTCATTGGATTCCTGTTCACCCACACTATAACCCAGTGTATTGGGTTTAGTGTGGGTGAACTTGGTGACAGTTTTCCTTTAAGCCAACGCTGGCTATTACAATTGTTGAAACTGGCCATACATGGGCAATAAAAAAAAAGTGCTGGACAATCAGTCTTAATAGGAATGTTCTGGGAACATTCTGAGAACATTCTTTCACAAAAGATCCTGTTGTGAACCAAATTTTTTTCCTGAATGACAAAAATAAATATAAAAATATTTTGCCCAACTGGCCAGGCATAATCAAGGACAACTGGCAAAGGACAAATAATATTTCTGGGAACGTACTTTCATGGAAAATTTGTTTGTAGACTGGTGAAAATTTTAGCTAGACTTCACTCAAACGAGGACAGTCTGCCATTGATTGACGAAAACCATAATTTCTTGTGAAGTTTTACCCAGAAAACTATTATTATGGTTAAAATCCTCCAGCCCCAGCATTATTGACCTTTCCTGTATAGTCCGTGAAGGTCAAGCCCCACTGATCCACAGAACAAAGTGCTTGAATGGGGCTTAGCCGTATCGTACAGACAAACCATGAATGGGGTTCCCCTGAAATTCTATTCAACCCCTATATACTTTTGGAAGACTATGAGATTAAGATTAGGGTACCTCTCAACAAATAAACTTTTGATATATTTTAAATTAAATGAATGTTGAATACCTTTCCAATAGCATGTTAATGAAAAATATGCTTCTTTCTATTGTATTTTTCCTGATCAGTCCTGTCAGCAAGCATTTCTGACTCATGATGGAGTCCTAAACAGTCAGAGCTGCCAACCTGCTTTGTTCACAGCCAAACAGGCTGTGAACAAAGCAGGCTGGCAGCTCTGAGTGTTCTCCTTTGTGAACAAAGCAGACTGGCAGCTCGTAGTGTTTAGGACTCCAGCATGAGTCTGAAATACTTGCTGCCAGGACTGGTAGGGAGATCCCTAGTGGTCATTTCTTCAAAGTGGAAAATTAAATAGAAAGACGCATATTTTTTAATAACATGCAATTGTAAAGTTATTATGCATACATTAATCTATAATATATCAAAAGTTTTTTTGATGAGAGGTACCCTTTAACTGAAGTTTCTGGGTTTTAGAGAAGGCTCTAAAATATGCTCCAATGTATTTAATCTATCAAGGATTCCTTTTAAAGGGGTACTTCGTGAAAACCTTTTTTCTTTTAAATCAACTGGTGGCAGAAAGATAAACATATTTGTAAATTACTTCTATTAAAAAATCTTAATCCTTCCTGTACTTATTAGCTGCTGAATACTTCAGAGGAAATTCTTTTCTTTTTGGAATGCTCTCTGATGACATCACGACCACTGTTCTCTCAGCTGACGTCATTATAATAATAATAATGCTTTATGTATTGTTGTTGTCCTTAGTGGGATTTGAACCCAAGTCCCCAGCACTGCAAAGCAGCAGTGCTAACCACTGAGACACCATGCTTCCCTTAGCATACATCTGCTATGCATGGTTGCTAAAATGGACAGAGATGTCAGCAGAGAGCACTGTGCTCGTGATGTCATCAGTGTTCCAAAAAGAAAGGAATTTCCTCTGTAGCATTCAGCTGCTAATAAGTACTGGAAGGATTAGGATTTTTTAATAGAAGTAATTTACAAATATGTTTAACTTTCTGCCACCAGTTGATTTAAAAGAAAAAAGGTTTTCACCAGAGTACCCCTTTAATGCAGTTTTCTGTGTCTTGTTATATTCCATATTATTGCTCAGTTCTTCTTTAGACTACCAATAATGCCAAATAATCAGATATCAGACTAATTTACTGTGAATGATAGTAAACAATTTCTTTTTTTTTACTTTTAATCAATTTATATTACTATTGTTGTGTCTTGAGGAGTTGGTGGCACAATGTGAAAGAAGACTTTGGCACTATTCGTTGTAGATCCTGTGTCCTTCAGATCTTCCAGTTCTTTTTCCACTGCAAAAGAGACAGAAAAACAAATCAGGACAAGTTTATGTGTTTAGACTTGAGATTGTTTTTTAGTTAAAAAGTTAAAATGGCTTTATTGAGGTCAATTCTTGTAGAACAAAATAAACAGGACGTCCAGTACCAGAGACACAACCTCCTCATATATCCTGAAGCCAGCTATGGTATCTTGCTGAGATGATGTACACATTGAAATAATGAACATGTCATGGTTGAATTCTATCAACTGACAACAAACTAAACAGTTCAGTAAATGATGTGAAAGAGGCAGACAATGCAAGAGCCTTCTAAACATGATACTTTAGACAAGGTCAACAATGGAAATCCATTTATGCAAAGCACTGTGTAAATGGTAGCTAAGCATCCTTTCAGTAATTCAGTGCTTTGCTTTGGTAACACAGATCATAATTAAAGATCTCCAATTGCTAATTCCTGCTGACTTAAAAAAATAAAAAGATGTCAGTGCATGTAGTGGTTACCATGAAGGGATATTATAACAAATGCTGATAAATTGTATTATAATATTAAATGGCTTCTAATAGGGTACAGACACACCTGGCAGCCACAGCTCGCCTTAGGTTCCTAAGGACAGGTCATCAAAGTTGTGAGATCCTGGATGATCAGTAGTATATAGGAGCAATGCTTCCCCTACACTAAAGTTCCTATCCGGCTCTCCCATAGAGATAAATGGAAGACATGTGTTAACCCACACTCTGTGCCGGGCAGGACCCCTACGATCTGATACCTATTCCCTATCCATTGGATAAAGGATACATTGTTATTTACTGCAGTACCCTTTTAATGGTGGGCTCACACATTGGGGCTGCTGCATGTGGCTAAAACCTTGCCTACACCTGATGGGCAATGGTGGCATAATATTGCCAGGATTATGGGCAACATTGTGCAGCCACTAGGCACAGCATGTGGACAAGGTTTAGTCACACTCATAGCAGAAGACGTAATATTATAGTATAAATACCCCAAAGCACTTGGCAAAGGTCAACAACAACAAAATCTGTCTTTCATGCTATGAATAAGAGTTTACTCTTAAAACGTGTCAGACTGTGGAAGTTTTTTTTTTTTAACTGTTTGTGATTTTATCTGCTGAAGATTAAGAAAAAATAGGTTAATTGAAATAAGCTGGATCTGTCCTTTCTTTTTCTGTTCCTAACAATAGTAGTCTTTTCCTGAAATAGTGCCATTCTGGTTCATAGGCTCTCTGGTACTGCAGCTCAGTATCATAGTTGGAGAGAATGAAAAACAGGGGGCACTCCCTTGTGTAGTATATCGGTTGGTGCCTAACCCTCCACCACACCACAGTGATATACTGACTTTGTTATGTTGTGTGAATAATAGACACAACTATGACATAGGCAATGGATAGTAGAGCTGCTACACTCCGACCTGACCCCACTCCCTGGAGGAGCAGATGGGTAGTACAGGGGTAAAGGAGAAGCAAAAAAGCGGTCTAAGAGGTGCTGCTCAATACAAAGATAATTACGACCACGGGCAAAGCACAGGATGGCATAAAGTTTATTAAGTACAGTTTGGACAACGCATGTCGGCGATCTCTCGTGCTTTCTTCAGGTCCACCAGGTATACCTCAAATGTAGAACAAAACACACCGAGGTGCTGGTGTAGAGATCCTGTCAGGATGTTGTGCTGCCGGGGGTATACCTGGTGGACCTGAGGAAGGCACTGGAGAGTGCCAAAATGCGTTGTCCAAACTGTACATAATAAACTATATGTCGTCCTGTGCTTTGCCAGTGGTCGTAATTATCTCAGTATTGAGCAGCACTTCCTAAACCACTTTTTTGCTTCTCCTTTAGCTCAGTATCATTTACTTGTAAGGGACTGAGCTGCAGTAGCAAAGTCATGCACAAATGTGGTTTCGGTTTTCAAAAACAAGCTCTTTTTGATCATATTTAACAACTCCTTAAGTGGCTGGCACCCATATGTGGAAAAATATATGCATGTCTTGGTATTCTGGGGAATGTTTGAGTCTTTAAAATACCATATTAAAAGATCAAGGAATTATAAAAATAAGCTGGCCAGCCATGGGCTACTTGTGCAGACTGATCTAACAGTGAAGCTATAAAACAAAGGGCACTAAAATGAACACATCATTCAGACTAGCTAGCTACCATCAGAAAAAATCTAGTACGATCTTTAGCTACAGTCTCCATAATGTTAACCATTTTAAATGAAAATTATTCAAAAATACATGAAAAAAGTGAAAACTAAAAATGTCTAGTCAAGAGGATAAACCAGAGCACTGTTGGAAAGAGACCAACTTAGTAGCGTGTTAGTCAAGTTCTACATACTATGATATGTTAAGAAGACTGGAGCATGAGTTAAATTCAAGAGAGCAGAGCAATCCAGGATCATTACCATTTCAGTAGGAGTCTGGCAGAACATTCTCAGCTGTCGTTGTCACTAACCTCCTAGTGTCTCAAACACATTTAGGAAAACACAATATCTTGTATGGAATTCTACCAATCTGTCATTAATCGACCTGTAACCACCCGGTAGTATGTTAAAGTTTAAGATACCCAAATTACATTGGCTCTAAAAGTGCATTTGTCCATATTGTGCAGTATTTCTGTTACATTATTTAGGTATTATAGAGAGTAAGGTATGTGCCACTAATAAAATTTTGCCAGCAGTAATATCTTAAATGTATCAATATTGTAGTTGAGAACACTAACTATGTGACACCAAAAGAGGTGGTCCCCGCTCACAACTAAAGTCCACAGCCACTAGACAATGTATATGACAAACACATATTCATTTTATTGGTCTGCCACATATTACTTCCTGTTTAGGAAAACAAACAAATTTATATTTGGGGATTCATCAAAACCCGTGCAGAGGAAAAGTTGACCAGTTGCCCATAGCAATGAATCAGATTGTTTATTTAATTTTTCAGACCTTTTTTAAAATAAAAGAAACAATCTGATTGGTTGTTATGTACAACTGCACCACTTTTCCTCTGCACAGGTTTTAATAAATCTTCCCCATTGTGGTTCCCATACAACTTAAAGCTACCGTAATTTGAGGAGCTGGCAACATTAAGAACCACAAGGTCATCTTCTTCAAGGACTATGTGAGCATTTAAGGGTACATTCACACTGCGGATATCAAGCTGAATCTCTGCTCGCGGAATTCAGTGAGCGGAGATTCAGCCTGGCAGCCGGCAGCAGTGGTAGGACTGCGCGGCACTGCATCATTACCATTGACAGCTATGCAGTGCTCGCGGACTTCCGCGCAAAGAATGAACATGTTCTTTCTTTGGGCAGAACAATTTCCACAGAAATTCCGCAGTGTGAACGGGTCTCGTGGAAGACCCATTCACACTATGGTTACATTCACTGTGGTTCCACAGTGTGAACGTACCCTAAAGCTGTAATTCTGAGCAAAAAGATAAAAATATATACATAGTTCAATATAGCTTTGAAAGTTTTGCAATGTGGAGTTTCCTTTGAATAAGCTGCACAGTCATGAAGAAAATGTGACAAGCAATAATACATGTGAGCAGGGCCGTTTGAAAGAATTTGGGGGCCCCAAGCAAAATGGACATGGAGGCCCCCCTTGATGTTCATGCACGTCACGCTCTAGTAGTAACGCGTAGTAACGCCGGCCCTTGAATTCTGGGAGCGCGACGTGAGTGAACATCGATACAAGGCCCCCACATTAGGTAGTCAGTGCTCCCCACACATTAGGTGCAGCATAGTTCCCCACACATTAGGCAGGCAGTGTTCCCCCACATTAGGCAGGCAGTGTTCCCCCACATTAGGTGCAGCATAGTTCCCCCCACATTAGGTAGTCAATATTCCCCCACATTAGGCAGGCAGTGTTCCCCCACATTAGGCTGGCAGTGTTCCCCCCACATTAGGCAGGCAGTGTTCCCCCACATTAGGCAGGCAGTGTTCCCCCATATTAGGCAGGCAGTGTTCCCCCCCACATTAGGCTGGCAGTGTCCCCTCCCCCCCCACATTAGGTAGGCAGTGTTTCCCTCACATTAAGTAGGCAGTGTTCCCCCACATTAGGTAGGCAGTGTTCCCCCCACATTAGGCTGGCAGTGTTCCCCCACATTAGGATGGCAGTGTTACCCACAGACATACAGCCTCCAGCCATATACAGTGTTTCTGGAGGATGTATGCCTTTGTACTGCCCCACTTCAGTGCTCCGACCACCGCTCCTCCGGTCCGGCCATAGCATTAGTTCCCGGGACCAGAGAAGCGGTGGTCAGAACACCGAAGATGACGTCCTGCTGGTCACTTACCAAGCTGGCCAGCGCATGTCTTTCTCCTCCTCAATGCTTCGGTCTTCTGCGCCTCCGTTGCTATGGGCACACGTACAGGACGTCAGTGACGTCCCGGCATGCGCTATCTCCCGGTGGGGCCGCAGAGATTTAACGGGGGCATCCCTGTGTCCCGAAAACATCTTTTGGGACACAGGGATGTCCTTAATAGTGATGGGGGGAATTGCCCCGTCGCTACAGGACGAGCAAGCACCGGCTCTGCTCGGGGCCCCAAGCAATTGCTTGGTTTGCCTGTCCTGTAGCGACGGGCCTGTATGTAAGACATGGTCACATGACTAATAGACATGATGGCAGCCTGGGCAAGATTTTTAGAAAGAATAGTTTGAGACAATCCCTTCAAGACCAAAATATCTCTTTCATTGAGGCATCATCTAAAAATACATATACCAGCCACCAACAATTTTGCCCATTAAAAAAAAAAAAAACACAACTCAGGTGAAATGACTCTAAGCCAAGCCACAAGAGTCATTGTAAATCAATAGATGGATAATTAAAGTCATATTAATAACAAGATACATAAATCATGTAACAGTTCTATCGATTTTTAGAGAAGTACACTCTTACTTTACAGAAGACAGCTTAAAGGGCTTGTAGGGAATAATAGCAAATTACAGACACATCTCCTTATTTTATACCATATGGCTGCTATTTTAGGTGGCACAGTCGACTATTGCCCAAAGTTGCCGAAAAATCCAACTAACACATCTATTGTGTGCGAGCTACAGAGTATCAATCTGCTATAATAATCTTAACCTGTTGTTCCTACACTATTTTATTTTCCATTTCCTTAAAAACATAACTTTAGATCTTGACCGCCATAGTATCTCTACCTATACACCCTGTAGATTTATATGTTATAAGAGCTATGCCTGTATCACTGCATTATTTTATTCATTTCCAGGTAGGAAAAATTGAACCTAGAAGCTGATAGAATGCATGCCAATATGAAGCCTAATGTATATCAGGTCAGTGGATGCTGATTGGGCCCTGATGTCAGATATTTTTCTAAATGTATGGGGTTGAGCTGGAATACCCGACCATAGATAGAGGGGTGTTGTCAGGCTGTGAAAAGTAACAATGGAGATTAAATTCCTAAATGATACATTGGTCTGAGGGGGTCTTAGGGTGGGTTCAAACTTTTTATTTTTGTTTCCATTTAACATATATATTTTACACACTTAAAAAGAATAAAAACATAAATGTTAACCGATGCTAGAAAATAATGCTGCTAAATGCCATACACAAGAATCAGTTTTTGCATTTTTTGTACATTTTTAGTTTTTTTTTTTTGTCGCCTTACACAGTAGGGTAATTGACTAAATTTTTTTTATGCAGCAAAATTAACCATACTGTAATGGAAACAGTGAAATGGAGACAAAAATGCAGTATGAACTCACCCTTATAGACCAGATAATGCTTTCCTGGTATAAAAAGTTGCTCTAGTGTTAAAGGAGAAGAGATTGCTCTCTAGTGCCACCTGTTGAAGGTAGGTCACGAGTAAGTCTATAGTTGATTTTTAGCCAAACTGTGATCAACACCAAAAGTAAGATGGCCCTTCTGTAGACAGCTGTTTCAGGTTTCTAGACCCTTGTCAGTACAGTGCAGAGTGCTGGTTGGTTGGGTGAGAGGCCTTTGATGTGGATCTGAGGGTGTAATGTGTCTCCTTGGATCTCTACTAGCAAAATTTTCTGAAAAGTTAATTTATATATAATTTTCCCAGGGCATTGCCTGGCTTGTAGAGATCCCTCCCAAAAAGATACATTACCTCTTTAGACCCACATCAAAGAGTTATGTTAAGGAGCACCCTGCTCCGCACTGACAGGGGGCAAGAAAACCAATATTGTTACACATTGCTAATTTTCAATAAAAATAAAAAAAATCGTTTACACATGGGTGCTCATTATTTTAGACGAAATTCTGGTTTGGCTGATAATTGAAACATTAAAAAGATAAAAAGGGACCATATGGAAAGGAAGGAAGGAAAGAAGGGAAATGATACAAGGAGGGGGATGAAATGAATGATAACTTGAGGGAAGGAAAGTAGGAAAGCAAAGAATAAAGAAAGATTTGGAGAGAAATAGAAGAACATGGAATGTACAGGATAGAAGGTTGATTATCAAGGCATCAAGGCTTAAAGATGATGTCCAGTGCTAAAAAAAAAAAAAAAAAGGTATAATGTCTGATCGTGGGTGGTCCAACTGCTAGCACCCCCCCCCCCCCCCCCCCATCTCCGGTACTCGCTAGAGTGCGTTTCGTACCCAGCACGTCATCTGGTCGAAACACGTTTCCTCCATTCATTTATCTCTCTGGGAGAGGTGGAGACACAGGAACTCTGTCTCAGCTTCTCCCATAGAGATGAATTTAGAGGGCGTGTATTTAGCAGTATACCTACAGTGTGCAAAATGTCACACACAGCAGCTTGGCCAGTGCAGTGTTGGGGCCCCTGTACTGGATATCGTGGGGGAGTCCCAGCGGTCGGACCCCCCAACGCTTAGACATTTCTTATCACTGGACTTCTTTAAGCATAAAAAGTGAGAGACTATGAGACACAAGGGGGTCACAAAAAATCAAGAAGAGAAAACAGGTAAAGATTCAACTTAAAGGGGTACTCCAGGGAAGTTAAGAAAAATTAAAATGCCCCAAAGCCACCACAATACCTGTTCTTTGTCCCCTGAAGTTATTCATGTGGTTTTGGCAGCTCCTGTGGCAATTGTTGTCTCCTAAATACTTTTTTTCCTTACCTGCAGCACAAACTACAACTCCCAGAATTCAGTGGAGTTCTGTGTAATGGCTGCCAGCCAACTGCTTTTACTATCTGTGTGCAGGCTTAGGGTGGGTTCACACTACGTTCGGTCCGGTTGGCTCATTTTTGCGCCGTATGCGCTTTTACAACCGGACCTAAAACCGTGGTTGACCACGGTTTTAGGTCCGGTTGTAAAAGCGCATACGGCGCAAAAATGAGCCGACCGGACCGAACGTTTCACTCCGGTCGGCTCATTGAAGTGAATGGCATACGGGAGCGCATACGGTTACATACGGGAGCGCGAGCTTTTAGCTCCCTCCTGCCGTATGCGCTCCCGTATGGGACAAAACGTAGTGTGAACCCAGCCTTACACTGCAGATCACACACAGACACACACACACACACACACTGGGGGAGATTTATCAAACTGTCTGAGAGAAAAAGTGGAGGGATTTTCCCACAGGAACCAGCTAACAAGCTGAGGTAAAGTGAAAGCCGAGCTGTGATTGGCTGCATATGGGGAAATCTCTCCACTTTTTCTCTCACACAGTCTGATAAATCTGGGCCACTGTACATGTCTTTTCTTTTAAACAATGCCTCCTGCTATGAGTTTTTCTGTGTTCTGAATGGCAGCATATTCAAAAGAAAAACAGCAGCTATGTGCTCAGTTGTGACTAGGAATCGTTCCTCTCACAAGCTCCTCACACAGGGAAGGGAGGTGTGGCTGTACAGCCAGAGCTCTAGCCCAATCAGAAATCAGACATAGATCAGGTGGTGTTGTCTTGATGGGAGGGGCTGCTCTCACTGAGGAGACAACAAAAAATGAATTTTTCTCACACTTCCTGCATGTAAGTGACAGCTGAAAGAGGAAAACTGTTGTATATAGCTAATGAATGATATTTAGACAAATACATAGGTTAGTGAGAGGGAAAGAATGGGCTATGGATTTAGTTCCCTGGAGTACCTCTTTAACCCCTTAACGACGCAGGACGTATATTTACGTCCTGCGCCGGCTCCCGCGATATGAAGCGGGATCGCGCTGCGATCCCACATCATATCGCGTCGGTCCCGGCGCTCATCAACGGCCGGGACCCGCGGCTAATAACACACATTGCCGATCGCGGCGATGTGCAGTATTAACCCCTTAAGGACTCAGGGTTTTTCCGTTTTTGCACTTTCGTTTTTTCCTCCTTACCTTTTAAAAATCATAACCCTTTCAATTTTCCACCTAAAAATCCATATTATGGCTTATTTTTTGCGTCGCCAATTCTACTTTGCAGTGACATTAGTCATTTTACCCAAAAATGCACAGCGAAACGGAAAAAAAAATCATTGTGCGACAAAATCGAAAAAAAAACGCCATTTTGTAAATTTTGGGGGCTTTCGTTTCTACGCAGTGCATATTTCGGTAAAAATTACACCTTATCATTATTCTGTAGGTCCATACGGTTAAAATGATACCCTACTTATATAGGTTTGATTTTGTCGCACTTCTGGAAAAAATCATAACTACATGCAGGAAAATTTATACGTTTAAAAATGTCATCTTCTGACCCCTATAACTTTTTTATTTTTCCACGTATGGGGTGGTATGAGGACTCATTTTTTGCGCCGTGATCTGAAGTTTTTATCGGTATGATTTTTGTTTTGATCTGACTTTTTGATCACTTTTTATTCATTTTTTAATGATATAAAAAGTGACCAAAATACGCTTTTTTGGACTTTGGAATTTTTTTGCGCGTACGCCATTGACCGTACGGCTTAATTAATGATATATTTTTATAGTTCGGACATTTACGCACGCGGCGATACCACATATGTTTATTTTTTATTTTTTTTACACTGTTTTATTTTTTTTATGGGAAAAGGGGGGTGATTCAAACTTTTATTAGGGAAGGGGTTAAATGACCTTTATTAACACTTTTTTTTTACATTTTTTTTGCAGTGTTATAGGTCCCATAGGGACCTATAACACTGCACACACTGATCTCTAATGCTGATCACTGGCGTGTATTAACACGCCTGTGATCAGCATTATCGGCGCTTGACTGCTCCTGCCTGGATCTCAGGCACGGAGCAGTCATTCGTCGATCGGACACCGAGGAGGCAGGTAAGAGCCCTCCCGGTGTCCGATCAGCTGTTCGGGACGCCGCGATTTCACCGCGGCGGTCCCGAACAGCCCGACTGAGCAGCCGGGTCACTTTCACTTTCACTTTAGAAGCGGCGGTCAGCTTTGACCGCCGCTTCTAAAGGGTTAATACCGCACATCGCCGCGATCGGCGATGTGTGGTATTAGCCGCGGGTCCCGGCCGTTGATTAGCGCCGGGACCGACGCGATATGATGCGGGATCGCGGCGCGATCCCGCTTCATATCGCGGGAGCCGGCGCAGGACGTAAATATACGTCCTGCGTCGTTAAGGGGTTAACCCTAAAGCGAAAGTGACCCGGCTGCTCAGTCGGGCTGTTCGGGACCGCCGCGGTGAAATCACGGCGTCCTGAACAGCTGGCAGGACACCGGGAGGGCCCTTACCTGCCTCCTCGGTGTCCGATCGGCGAATGACTACTCCGTGCCTGAGATCCAGGCAGGAGTAGTCAAGCACCAATAACGCTGATCACAGGCGTGTTAATACACGCCAGTGATCAGAATAGGAGATCAGTGTGTGCAGTGTTATAGGTCCCTATGGGACCTATAACACTGCAAAAAAAATGTAAAGAAAAAGTGTTAATAAAGATCATTTAACCCCTTCCCTAATAAAAGTTTGAATCACCCCCCTTTTCCCATAAAAAAAATAAAACAGTGTAAAAAAAATAAAAAATAAACATATGTGGTATCGCCGCGTGCGTAAATGTCCGAACTATAAATATATATCATTAATTAAACCGTACGGTCAATGGCGTATGCGCAAAAAAATTCCAAAGTCAAAAAAAGCGCATTTTTGGTCACTTTTTATACCATTAAAAAATGAATAAAAAGTGATCAAAAAGTCCGACCAAAACAAAAATCATACCGATAAAAACTTCAGATCACGGCGCAAAAAATTAGTCCTCATACCGCCCTGTACGTGGAAAAATAAAAAAGTTATAGGGGTCAGAAAATGACATTTTTAAACGTATACATTTTCCTGCATGTAGTTATGATTTTTTCCAGAAGTGCGACAAAATCAAACCTATATAAGTAGGGTATCATTTTAACCATATGAACCTACAGAATAATGATAAGGTGTATTTTTTACCGAAATATGCACTGCGTAGAAACGGAAGCCCCCAAAAGTTACAAAATGGCATTTTTTCTTCGATTTTGTCGCACAATGATTTTTTTGCCGTTTCGCCGTGCATTTTTGGGTAAAATTACTAATGTCACTGCAAAGTAGAATTGGTGACGCAAAAAATAAGCCATAATATGGATTTTAGGTGGAAAATTTAAAGGGTTATGATTTTTAAAAGGTAAGGAGGAAAAAACAAAAGTGCAAAAACGGAAAAACCCTGAGTCCTTAAGGGGTTAAGGCTGACCAGTTAAAAGGTTTTAAGGTATATTTCATATCTGCTCGGTGAAATGGCACACATAAATAAAGTCTCCATCAAACAATTACATTGGAAGGAAAAAAAAATATATGGTTATCTCCTCCACCTCTCCATTGCACATACTTGATATACTGCAATGCAATTGTATAAATGCTCTGGTACCTATGTAACAGGGTTGAATCAGCCTGCTATTATGGTTGGCGGCTTTACTTCATTCTACACTTATCAATAATTATTAAAATTATATAAATGAAACATTTGCAGGAGCTTTTGGTTTCAGCATTGGATGACACGAAGAAGACTTCACATAATTTGACCACCAAACAACTGAACCCTGCAGCTCCAGCTTCCCAGTGATCAGCTGTAATTCATGGAAGGGCTGGGTCCACCAAGGTTAATATGGTTAAGATGATTAATGTCTTTCTGCTTTGGCTCTTTGAGAGGGGGGGCCCCCTTTTATGAGGTCCATATGCCCTGTCATCGGTTCCAATATTATGAATACAGCCCTCTGGCTGAATACCAAACAACATCGGACTTCACTTTTTATCATGTGGACACATATTATAATCATTACTTTCTGTTTGAGATATGCTGGTATGTCCGAACTGCGATTTAATCCTCTTTAGAAACCATATGGATTGTTCTCTTAATAGAAAAGACAGTTTTCTCAGTAAATACTGATAACTGGCTCCATGCCATCCATATTCTGAAATGTATTTTCAGTATCACGAGAGCCTGTACTGAGTGCCCTGTGATTTTCCACATCAAAGTAAAGACTGTTTCTAACATAAAATACCCCAGAGGTGACTGGCTGCCTGGATAACGCAGAGCTCTGATGTTTGTAGATGAGGGCACAGTCCAAATACTGATATACTTTGTGACCATATTACATCTATTTCTCTCTCAATAAGCTGCCCTATTTAATTTGGCTTGACAAAACGCTAAATTTCACATCGGTTTTATTACCTCTTATGAGTGTCACATTACAGTATCTGTTGTGAAGCTCAGAGGTGTCAATGCTGTTGAGGTGCTAATTAGTTCTACTAAAGAAAGTCAGAACAACTTCATGGGAATAGAGGCACCAAATAATATGTAGCAATAATATTTTGCAAGTGGGAAATAGTAGTTTTAACTCACTACAACATCCATTTTTTTAATTATTCCAATGCATTTTATATTAAAAAAGGAGCAACTTTGAAAATAGTCCTCATTAAAGATTCTCTACTGTTTTGTGTCTACAGCTGCTTATCAGACTTATGTGTCTCCATGGTAACAGACAACCACCAAACTCTGTGTAGTCTGATCCTGTAGTCATATTGCTTTTTATGTGCCTTTTTGTTTTTTCTTGTAAAGGTGTACATAGCCTTTATCATTCTCTGCAGATTACATGGATAACATGGAGTGGACCTAAATTTGTGAGATAAAAAAAGAACTTAAGAATTCATAATAATTAGGACAGTTATGTGCGGTACTCAAATAACTGCTACTTGGGCAAGACCTTCCTTTATCCGGGATAATTTCATTCTTGTCTACTCCTATCTGATGGAAGTGGATTACCAAACCATTAGGCTAGGTTCAGACTACAGAATTTCCGCCTGCAATTCAGCTATGAAATTGCAGTTGGAAATTCCGCTTGCTAAAATGTACTGTATAGTGAATGGGTTTCCGTTCACAAATTCACACTCCCGAAATTTGTGAAGCGGAATTTGTGAACGGAAAATCCGCTTGGAAATTTCCGCCTGAAGAATGGCGGAAATCAACGGAAATCCGCATCGAACACATTGCAGTCTATTGGAGACTGCAGTGTCCATGCGGTCCTAGCACCGACTGATTCAGTCAGCGCTGGCCGCACTCGGAATCTCCGGGCGGAAATTTTCTGCCCGGAGATTCCGTAGTCTGAACCTAGCCTTAAGGCTCCACTTTGTGCACCTCCTTAGTGTATACCATCAGAATTTGGGAAACAAGGTACCATAGCGATAACCCCCCTAAAATAGATATAAACATGAGGCTCATCCATGGGTACCATTAAGAAAACAAGGTTGACAGGTTCACCCTGCTTCTCTTAACAAATTGGGTGAGGGACAACAAGAAACAAGGCTTTTTATAACCTGGGAAATGGCCTTCATTTACTATTGGAGTTCTATTTAAAATGTAAGTAAAAAAAGAATGGGAGAATGCATTTCACTTTATTTATTAACTTCATGCATCAAACATGCACCAAGGTTTTCTTTTTACTGAAAATCTCTTCCAGTCATCAAATATAGGATTAAAGGAAATTAAATTAAAGGAATTTTTCACAAAGTCACTGTAAATATGAAGCAAAACTTTAAGAAAAGTGAGACTTTGATGACAATGGTTTGAATATTCATAATTATTTAGACAATATATACAGTACATTGTATGTTACTGAACTCATATGACCAGTGTTTGTTATTCTATGTTATTGAACTCATAGAAATCTAGATTTCCCACAACCCTGCAGATGAGTGGACAGTGGCTATGATATATATAATAGGACTTCTCTGAATACAGCGCTGTACTGGACTCTGTAATGTGAGAGGCAGTGCAGCTGACACATTCTGTCTACGGTCGTAACGTCAGTCTAAAAGCATGTCATATGTTTGTTGTATGAAGCATGTTATTCTCCACTTTGAAAAGTCACATGGTTCTGCTATAAATAGAAGGATGACCTGACCCCAGCATTTAAGTGACTTTTCAGATGACAGGCATTTACATGGAGAAATAGCTTAGTGCTCTCATCTATTGAAATACTGACCTCGGGTTTACAAGAAAAGCCAAAATGTATTTATTTCTAAATTCAGGATAAAATTTGAAATTATTACTTTTGCCTTTCTCTTCGATGGTCCTCTCTTCTTTGGCAGCACTCAGGGTGCCCGCTTTTCCACCTGTTTTGTCCTATAATTTAGGTGCACTGTTTCTTCATATAGGGCCTCATTTACTAAGAGTTTCAGGTTTTTACTAGTGGGAAAAGTTATTTCAGACTTGCAGGATTCTTCTCTATTTACTATTGGGAGAAGTCGGGAACATTTTCTGACCAGCTTTTTCTAGGTCGATATTTCCAGCCATTTACCCACAGGATTTTCTGTGAATTCGATAGTAAATAGGTCGGGTTGTGAAACCACGCCCCCTTTTGGGCTGGCCACGTCCCCTTTGTTACGGGGCATGCGCCTCTTAGTAAATCCAGTGTTGTGAAAATGGGCCGAGCTTTATATTAGTGATTTGTATAAATAAAATGCTGCACTTAGTAAATCTTCTCCATCATCTTCACCTTAGTTGGTCGTCATTTCTGTGATAGCTCCTATTCCCGTTCTCTTGACCTGGTTCTACATTGCGATGGACTAAGTCATGTGTATTATTTTTTGGCTAGTGATGCTGCGGCTATATATGATAATATACTGATAATTTGAGTTATACTGAACCTGGTGTTGGAGAATGGAAAGGCTTTGGGCATAAGTGTGAACAGGCTAGCTGTACTGGTGGATGAACGATTAAATCTGTAAAATATAGGGGGTAATAAAAGGAGTGAAGCCAGCTTGGTTGGGAAACAACCATCTACTTACACGGTAAGATAACTGTTCTTTCATTATTTTTAGCTAATTCGGCAGGTGGACCCCAGTTTTAGCAGTTCCGGTCAGACTCTGTATGTCTAAAAGTATTTCCAAAAAAGAAAATAATTGCCCTCCACCACTTTGTGCCAACAATCCATCTTCATCATTAAAGTTAAGGAACTGGCAAAGAAAGTACTACCATATGCTTACATATGTTTTCAAATGGGAGAAGGTTATAAACCAGACACCTTTGGTGGTGGGAGAACAACAGGAGCAGGAGTTAGCAGGCCCCCATACATTGTCAGCTCTGATGAAAATGGGGTTTCAGCAGCTATAAATGTGAATGGGGACCTTTGATAGCTTCTCCATTGATCTCACATATCTCCAGACCTAAGAAATACCAGAAATATATGCATACAAATTTGTGCGTGATTTAACAGGCTCTGTTCCACACTACACTTGTTTATAATCCTTTAGGTGTAGTGGCTGTTAAAGATGTACTTGCATTTCCTTCCGAAAATGCTGAGAATACCAATAATGCTGCAGTGTGTTACGTCGGCTTGTCAGCTGTTTCAGCACAAGATGATTATGTGTCTTGTAATGTCCATGTGAAGTCAGCACCATGTGTGGAGCTTGGATTACCACCGTGCTGATGTACACATATATCCTGTCTCCAATGTCTTTACTTAATAGCAGGTTTGTTAAACCATTAATTAGTTTGTCTTGTTGTATCCTATCTTATTTAACAGGATATCCTGCAGTTCATTCTGAATCAGAAAGATGGAGCAAAGAGCCAGGTCTAAAGATGAGCTAAGATATACCTTAGGACTCGCAGCTAAACTGAAGAACAGAAACATCTTATGAAAAGGAACAATGTTGCATAAACTTTTTCAAGTATTTTAATATTAACCCATTTTGGTTGGGTTTTACATCTGTAAAATGCTCATGCATGTTCCTGAAATGTCTTGTAAAGCACAAACATATAACATTTGATATAACTTCATTACATTGACAGTGTATGTAATCATAATGTAATGAAAAGGCAGCCTATACAATTTTTGGCACCTTGGCAATCTAAGGCTACTTTCACACTATAAAATTTATCCGTTAAAAGATCCATTATAAACGTCCGTTAGAAAAGCTATAAAAACCGATGTTAAACGTCCATTACAAAATCCCATTCAAGCCTATGGGATTTTTTGATTATCCGTTATGACCCGTTATGGCCCGTCATGACTAGCGGACGTTAATTGTGACGGAAGAAAAAACGACACATGCACTAATTTTTCTTCCATCACAAGAAACGGATAAATTAATGGCTGTTATTTTTAACATTGAAGTCTATGGCAAACAGATGAGCCTTTATGTCATCCGTTTGCACCCAGTTTATTATATCAGTAATAACTTCTGAGCATGCTCAGAAGAGGTGACATCAGCAGACTCCTGCAGTGCTGAGGGACTACTACTACTCTCATCATGGAACAGACTTGTTTCCATGATGGGAGTAGTAATTCCCCGGCTTCGGGAGTCTGCTGGTGGCTGGGGAGGCTACATTAGTTTTTGCACTACAACCTCCATCATGGAACAGACTCTGTTCCATGATGGTGGTTGTAGAACAGGGGCTGAGGGATTGATCGCACCGGGTCTCACTTCTGAGACTCAATGAAATTAGAAGTTATTAAACAGGGGAGCGGAAGGCATGCTGCGCTCCCCTGTGATGTACGATGTATTTACTGTACTTTCATTTTTAAATTCCCCGTCGGGAGCCCTGAAAGGCCGGTACAGAGGAGTCATTCAGGGCTCCCAGCAGGGTTTTCAAATAGAAGCGCTGCGGTGGGGAAAGATATATAGAATCGCTGGGGGGGTATATATCTAGCCCCCACAGCACTTCTATATATCTTACCCCCCGCAGTGCATTTATATATGTTCCCCCCGCAGCGCATATATATATATTATCCTCCCCGCAGCGCATATATATGTTACCCCCGCAACGCTATCATAAGCCCCCGGCAGCGCTATGATTGAAAAGTATTCGACAGCAGGGCATTTGGCTGTGGCGATGTGCTGCTGAAAGAATACTTTAAGAATGTTTATCTATTAGGTTTTTATTTCTTTTGTTGTTGTCACTTTTAAGTACTTTTAAGTACCCATATGTCTGGCCCCCCCAGCACTTCTACAATCAAATGCCTTGCCAGCGCTATGAATGAAAAGTATTCTACAGCAGCGCATCTGGCCGGCTAGATGCGTTGCTGTAGAATACTTTTCATTTATAGCGCTGCCAAGGCATTTGATTATAGAAGCGCTGTGGGTTCCATGATGGGGATTGTAGTACAAACACTAATGTAGCCTCCCCAGCCACCGGCAGACTCCCGCAGCCGGGGAACTACTACTCCCATCATGGATAGAAGTCTGTTCCATGATGGGAGTACTAGTAGTCCCGGCTGTGGGAGTCTGTAGGCAGAGGTGTTAAAACGGCCGTACATGAGGGATGTTATAATGGGTCTTAACGGATGAATATTTATTCAGCCGTTAGCACCCGTTATTATACATCCGTTTTTACACAGAAAACAGATGTTTAATAACGGATGAATGCTCATAGTGTGAAATGAGCCTAAGGAGGCACAATGGACTCAATGAAGGTAACCCTCGTAGATACTGAGACATTTTCTCAACCTAAACAAGTGAGGCACAAAGCACAAAAGTACTTCATACAACTTCAACGTTTCACAGATTCTTAGGAAATGAGGGTGAGGCTGAATTCTCAAAACTACTGTTTTGGCCATTTCAATGGTTATGTCCACTGTGTGGGATTGACCAAAGCCCCTTTGTGAAGAATACCATCTTGCAAAGTCGTCATAAAAACTGCCATTGATGAGATAGCAACCACCTACATGTGATTGGTGTTAGCCAGTGATAAAATGTGTGGGTCTCCATTTCAAAAATTAAAACTACCAGAATGTCCACAATTATCAGATCTAAACAGTGACATATGGACCAAGTATGGAAACTGGCATAAAGGTCTAAAGAAGTCACCTGACTGCTCTGCACATATACCAGAACTTAAGAAAAGCAGAATTTCCCACATATCATTGATACTCCGCTGAAACTGGGCTATGGGTCCGCAAATGTGGTCAACTCATTTTTATCCAAATATCTGGAAGGTATTGGGTCAGGAACACTGGTTGCCCCATTTCATCTAAGGTTTATAGGTAACTTACCTGCAAAAAGGCTTTGGTATGAGCATACCCGACATAACCTTCTTAGAGTAATGGTATCAAGACTGAGACCAATGACTTATCATAAAGATGGCAAACCAATATTTCATTCCACCAACCCAAACGACTGTCTTTGTCTTACGCAGGCTGTCTCAACAGAATGCTTTCTGCAGGTAAAACAGATTTTTAGGGGGATTTCAATAGGCTTTCCTTAGTTTCTTTTAATCAGCATTATTTTGTTTAGTCATTAGTCAGGTTGGCATTGGTTTCTATTCACATAAGCTATCAGATGGCAAAAGGATTTAGGGTCCAAATGCCCATTGACTGTAGAAGTAAGGGCATACGCTTCTCAAAAACAGAGTTATTAAACCTCTCCCTTTCAGCTAGTAGGGATGAGGGGTTTGCTGCGATAACAAAAGAAAGCACAATATCATTAACCCCTTAAGGACTCAGGGTTTTTCAGTTTTTGCACTTTTGTGGCTTATTTTTTGCGTCACCAATTCTACTTTGCAGTGACAGTCATTTTACCCAAAAATTCACGTTGAAACGGAAAAAAAATCATTGTGCGACAAAATCGAAGAAAAAAACGCCATTTTGTAACTTTTTGGGGCTTCCGTTTCTACGCAGTGCATATTTCGGTAAAAATGATACCTTATCATTATTCTGTAGGTCCATACGGTTAAAATGATACCCTACTTATATAGGTTTTATTTTGTCGTACTTCTGGAAAAAATCATAACTACATGCAGGAAAATTTATGAGTTTAAAAATGTCATCTTCTGACCCCTATAACTTTTTCATTTTTCCATGTACATTTTTTGCGCCGTGATCGGAAGTTTTTATCGGTATGATTTTTGTTTTGATCGGACTTTTTAATCACTTTTTATTAATTTTTTAATGGTATAAAAAGTGACCAAAAATTTTGGGACTTTGGAATTTTTTTGCGCGTACGCCATTGACCAACCGGTTTAATTAATGATATATTTTTATAGTTATGTTTATTTATTTCTTTTTTTTTTACACTGTTTTATTTTTTTTATCTGAAATGGGGGGATTCAAACTTTTATTAGGGAAGGGGTTAAATGACCTTTATTAACACTTTTTTTTTGCAGTGTTATAGGTCCCATAGGGACCTACAAACCTGCACACACTGATCTCTCATCCTGATCACTGGCGTGTATTAACACGCCTGTGATCAGTGTTATTTCACCGCGGCGGTCAGCGCAATTTCACCGCGGCGGTCCCGAACAGCCCGACTGACTAGCCGGGATACTTTCACTTTCACTTTAGAAGCGGCGGTCAGCTTTGACCGCCGCTTCTAAAGGGTTAATACCGCACATTGCCGCGATCGGCGATGTGTGGTATTAGCCGCGGGTCCCGGCCGTTGATGAGCGCCAGGACCGACGCGATGTGATGCGGGGTCGCAGCGCGACCCCGCTTCATATTGCGGGACCCGGCGCAGGACGTAAATATACGTCCTGCGTCGTTAAGGGGTTAAACCTCGGTGTATCAAAACTATCTTCTGGTTGGCCCCAACATCCAATCAAAGTCCATGCTCCTTTAGCAAGTAAAGTTTAAAAAGGAAAGCTCAACTCCCATTGCTTACTATGGTCACCAATGCTTCTTTGTCATTGTTGTCATGATTTTTTTTTTTTTTTTTTTGCTGAGGTGTATTACTTGCATTGCATATTTGTAAGGTAAAATAATAACTCAGTTTTACATGTTAAACACCATAATTGTAAACTGACTACAGAGCTATATCGTGGCATCGATCTAGTAAATGCAGCTGATTTTCTACATTCCCACTTTGGCTGCCTCTTCTGTGGAAACACAAACATAACCTGCTAATAAGGCATAAAAGAGGTTCTATACTCTTTCGAGCCAAGTCCCTGCATTTTAGACCTCAGTGGCTTCGGGCAACTCTCTAATGCACATGGGGGATTCCCAAATCTCCCCAGACGAATGATACTGGGGAAGAGAAGGGTCGGGCTTGTTGATTTCAATTGCCCGACCCTTTTATTCTCCAAGAGATATGCTGCCACCAAAGCTCCTCTCCCCATTCACAACACAGTTACAGTTTTTGAACAGACTGATACCTCCTTCCACGCACCTAGGGCTGTATGAAACATACTGTGTATTACATGGTTTCAATTCACTCTACGGTGTAGGTGCGTTTAGTGAAGCATAAACCTAGATACTGCATGAAGGCCATATAAAACAGTTGTGTTAGTGGTGAGGCCCCTACTTAAAGGTAAAATTAAGATAGGCTCCTCTACTTTTTTCAGATATTGTGGTAGCTGTGTCTTTACCTAATATGTAGTGTCTAAACATTTAACAGCTAAAAGCCATAATATAGGGTTTATACAAATATTCTAAGTATGTAAAAATGATAGTAATACAAAAATGATGGCAGCTGTACTGGATACGCACAAAGGTAAGAACCTATGCACTAGTATTTACAATACTAATAGGTATTAATGAAGTAGTAACATTACAGTATGTAATATAGAAAATAATGATATAGTCAAAGTTTAGACAGCAAGTCCAATAAATGGAAGCATCATCCAATATACAGGCGGTTTGGATGGAGGACAGCACTGGTTCACATTACCGTGAATGTAGCTGGAAGGGAAAATTGATGTATACATAACATTCAGGTGTGTTGGCCCCTTCCTCCTGAAGATTGGTTGAAGCTCAAGCTCAACACTGACATTACTTACTGTATCAATAAGATTCCATAAGATAACTTTGCCATTAAGTACTTTCTATAAAGATAGTACTTAAATATATAAAATGCCCACATTTGTTGCCTGGTTTTTCCTACACATCAAGAGTATCTGCTTTGCCAAATGGAAGGTCAAAAGATCCATGTTTTCCTTAGAGGTGGGGACCGCAGAGGTGATGAATTTAAATTCCCGATATAAATCAAACTAGATGCCTAAAAGATTTAGCAGCAGAACAAATAAATACAGTATTGCTTATTACAGGTCATCATTTGTGCCACCCATACATTATCACATCAGATTATTGTAACATATTCATTTGCCTTACTAAATTTGCTTCATTTTGCACTCCTATTGTCTTTCCTGACATGCAGCGCCAAGTTTGCCCCCATCTCTAGAAAAGAAGTGTCCTTGCTTTGAGCTATCAATGGTCAAAAAGCCATAAATAGCAGTGTACATGTGTGACTACGTGCTCACTATGATATTATGATCAGTGCCTACTACTATTGATCTGGATGCCTTATCAATCTGGCATTTTTAGGTCCACGCACAGTCATATTTGTTAGCCTCATTATGTATTAGGCCATGTATACCACCATGGAAAGGTACATGTGAATGAATGCTCCTTAAAATGTTCTATATTGGAATGTTCTGGAAGCGCTATACACTACATACAAACTGCAATATGGTTCTGCATTGTGCACTATATTATAGGGTTGAAATGCCTCTGGTCCTTTGTATCAGGCCTTACAATGTTTCCAGTGTATGGAGTATTTTGAGAGACAGTTACAATCGGCAATAGACCACTGTATTCATCCAACAAAGCATGAAATGCACACATATTTACAGAAAATTAATCTTCAGTTCTGGGTTAAAGAAGCATTATGTGAAATCTCTTTTTTGCTTATATAGTGCAGAATAGGCAAAAATTAAAGAGTAAAATAGTGGTTGCATATGCCTTGTGCTTACTTGTTTTAACTAAAGTGGCAGGAATGAGATTGCAGCCATACTGGTTGTGATTTCCTTTCTGAAATGATTATCTAATGCTGCCTACATTTCCAATGAGGAGTTTGGCTTTGCAGAGAAAGAAGGTACAATCTCACAGGCACATGCTGTGAGCCCATAGAGCAATATACCTGCAGCAAATAGTATTCCTAAAGTATCTTTTAAAGTATTATAAAACACCTCACTTTTTCATGGCAATATTTCTCTAGAAAAAGCCCTATGTGAACTGTGTAACTATGTAGCTTTAAATAAGAAAACACAGCAAAAAGGCACATAATGTGAACTGTCACCAACCCACTTGTGAGTCTAATGAAACCAACTATATGCTACTGGCTGCTAGAGTTCAGCCAGGCGAACTGCTTAGAGTCATAAGTGGATTGGGGTTAGTTGACACCATGTACACTTCTCTTTGAGGTGTATAACTCTGCAGCTAGTTAGTGTATGGACTCACCTACTACTATATATCCTGATCACATAGAGAAAGCAACAACAAACAAATAGAGCTGGGAGGGCCATTGTCTAGGAACTGCTAGGAGGGATCTGATCTATAATGGAACAGATGGCACTGCAGGTATGGTGGAGGTGAGTATGCATTATATGGGCAAAAAAGTGAATTGCTTCTTTAAGTCTTTCTAAAAAATTGGTAAAACTACTTACCCCATAACAACCATTTAGGTTACTGATCAACAAACAATCTAGTTACCAAACTGGGCCAAAATTAAGTGTGTCTCACATGTTAATGGTTCGCCTACCCATATAAATCCACTTGGCCATGCAGTAGTTCCAAGAGGAATTATACGGTATAATGCAGGATTTCAAAAAGACACAACATTTTCACTGGTCTCATCTCATGTTGAGTCATTCACATCCACTAATATTTTATTACATTGATGCTGTACTGTTACAGACTGTACTATTACTGTGATCGATTCTATTTTATACTGTTGCGTTGGATTTAATTTCCCACTAAATTCAGGCAATGACTGTAAAGTTATGCCATGTACTATATAAAATATTATGAAAGTGGTATTTCCATCTCATAAAGTAATGGCTAGGAGATGCACAGAGGTCAGATCCCTACCTTTAATATATATCATTATTGTCACCATTTTATGTAACGGGAATACCCCTTTATGTTTTAGATCTCCTTGGTGTAGCTTATGCCTGCACTAACCAGGAAATCTGATTCTATGTGCTCTACTACTTTTGCAAATGCAGCCCATTACTGTACTGGGAGCTACATATTGCTGATACTAGCTCCCAAGCTACAGATAGGATGTATTATGACTGATTCCACTGTGTAAGCAATAGGATCCATTTACTAACATTGCATTTAAGTACAATGCTTCCTGTAAACTGTGATACCCAATCAGTCATGTGCTCTTATTGTGCGTGGTCTTGCTACTCGGCTTCTGTGCTTTAGTGCAATGTTAGCAGTGTTAGTACATGAGCCTTAGAGAATGCACACTTTTATTATCTTCAGTGCTCATGTAATGTTAATGATCATTTAATCAGCCAATTGCCAAAGGTAATGAATAAGAATAAAGGGGTATTCCAGGCAAAAACTTTTTTTTATATATCAACTGGGTCCGGAAAGTTAAAAATATTTGTAAGTTACTTCTATTAAAAAATATTAATCCTTTCAATAGTTATTAGCTTCTGAAGTTTTCTGTCTAACTGCTCAATGATGATGTCACGTCCCGGGAGCTGTGCATGATGGGAGAATATCCCCATAGGAACTGCACAGAGAGAAGTTAGACAGAAAACAACTCAAATTCAGAAGCTAATAACTATTGAAAGGATTAAGATTTTTTAATCAAAGTAGATTACAAATCTAACAGTAAAGAAGTAGGGAAACACAGTCGGCACTCACCGGTCTTCTCCAACAAGGTATATCCTTTAATGCAAAATACTCACATATACAGTAGACAACGGGGGGAGAGGGATCAACGTGCAGGGGGGGTAAAAAACCTCCGGCGACAGATTCTGTTTCGCTCGCTAAACGAGCTTCATCTGGCCATGACAGTGAGGACTGAATACCGGTTCTTATACAGGTAAGTAGGCAGTCCCAATCACTCAGGACCGCCTCTATACCCCGGCGTGTACGGAGGGACTGGTTTAGTCTCTCGCTATTGGCTATAACTCGCCATTCTTAATACACGTTGATAGAACAGGTATACCATTAAAATACATAATCTCACACTGAGACAACTGTGCAAAAACATAAATCTTGTATTTTAAAACATGTATCTTAAAAGCAAGGCGCATAATCGACCTTCTCATTTAAGCCGAGAGGGCCAGCCGCAGATGTGTGAATGATCCAGTAAGTTTCCCTCTGGAGCAGATACCGATCTAAGTTAACTCCTGGTTTGTACTTGACCCTCTCGATGCCAGCAAACTTTAAATGGTCTGTTCTTCCCCCGTGGGCTTCCATTACTTGGGAAATCAAGCGTGGAGCTCCTTTCAGAGTACGGAACGAATACCAATGCTCTCTGATCCTAGCATTGAGGGGCAGAAGACCGTCAGAGTCACGTTGTCTACTGTATATGTGAGTATTTTGCATTAAAGGATATACCTTGTTGGAGAAGACCGGTGAGTGCCGACTGTGTTTCCATACTTCTTTACTGTTGGATTGCTGCACTTGTTCACACCTGTCAGAGCACCACTCCACTTTCAGAGACTGTTCTCCTGGACCTCATACCCCGATCCGCCCAGCATAATAGTCAGCCGCAGCAGTGCCAGACATTTCTCTTTATTTGCCATTTGTAATTTACAAATCTGTTTAACTTTCCGGAGCCAGTTGATATATAAAAAAAGTTTTGGCCTGGAATACCCCTTTAAGAATAGTGTATTTTTTCATATCGTCATTCCATTTTTAAACTGTATAGCATCTCAAATGTTATGATGCTGTTAACAAGCATGTGCATGGCGTATGTTCTTGCACTGTACTCTGGGAACCTCTTGGGAATTGTAAGATTACCAATAATTCCCAATATCCACTAAATGGTTGGGAGCATTGTAATTAGGAAAGGGGGGGGGGTGTTTCTTTGGAAGAATGCTTTTGATTTTGTATAAACACAATGTAAGGGTGATTCTGTGATATTCATAACAATAAAGGTTTTATAGAAGCTTTTTGTGTTAGATATTATTTGTTGCCTTTCCTGGGTCCTAATAATGGCTCCCACTACTCAGATACCGCCAGGACTTATGGAAGGGCAGAAGAGGGGAACTAGCCAGCTATCGCATGAGGAATACATGCAAGCATGTATCAAATGGAAAGTAGTTGTTGTCTTGCATGATAACTCATATAATGTATACACAAAAACAAGAACAGAAGACTACATATAACAAGACAACACAATCTTAGATAAATAACCTGACAGTTGCGGGGCCAGAAACTCATATATAAAAGCAATATGTAAAAGCTCAGCAGAAAAATAGAGAACGTTTTCAATGTTGGAGGCTAACTGCACCACACAAACCGACGATCAAAACAAGAGACACAAACCACACATGGCAGCAGAAGAACCACTATCAATACAACCCTGCAATTCAGTGTGAACACAGGTAGGAAACATACCTACAAACACACAGCCTACTGGAAGCAGGAGACAATCGCTATCAATCAATATGACCAAAACTAGCTGACTGAAAACCAGCAAATGGATCCATTAAACTGAGGAATCACCTCAAACCAGGCACAGCAAAAACCTGCCATGGACTCATATGCTGGCAAAGACTAAAACTACTGCCAGCAAATAAATTAACAAAGAAAACAAGATGAGGAGGAAAAACTTAACAAACCCTTTAAAAAAGTGCTAAATGTGTAGAAAACAACAAAAACAGTAAGACATAGATCCACTTCTAAACATCAGTATACCATTTCCAATTAATGTGGCTGGCAAAATGAGGGTAAAGATAAAGAGACAATGATAAGTATAAAGAAGGGGCTGACATTCCACAGTGGTGATGATAAGATAATCAGAAAAACGTGGTTCTGGTGCAAACATTATTATTTTTTACCCTTATTTGTGACCATTTTAATGTGGGATATACAGTACTGGAATAATAATACAGAAGAGAAATATGAGAAGTACATGAAAAAGACAATAGGTCCCAGAACCACACCATGACCTACACAGTAAATGGAAGAGGAAAGAGACTAAATAGGCAGTACACCTCTAAAGCTCTACAATATTTAACACCAATGGCCCAGTTTTATCTGTCTGACCAAAACTAGGTGGTTTTGCCAATAGGAACCAATCCCTGAACATTTTAGAGCTTATGAAGACATGAAAGCTAAGCTGTGATTGGTTTCTATGGGTACAGCAGACAGTTTAGGTTTTAGATAGATTGATAAATGTGGGCTAGTGTTCCCTTAAATGGAGAACATGGTATTGGGCAGTGAGTCCATCTGTTCATCACATACACTGCAGATACCCTTGTCTGTAGACTCTGGATTTATCCATATGGATCTGTCCACATATCCCAGACAGATGGACAAGTGTATGTAAACAAACAGATACCCCACCCATCCCTCAGATGAACATGGTAGAGTTAAATTGAAGCAGAATATACATAGGGACTATAGCAGAGGGCTATATATTGCATTGTGCCACCAGACTAAAGTTGGGTGTAAACATTTCCTCCCCCCAGTAAACAAGCATATGGCTGACGTGATATCTACCTATTAAGCTTGTCATATGCATAATATGAAAGTGGCTGAACCTGCAAATGTTGGTGGCAGAGGCTTAACTTGTAGCTTCTGGGCCCCAAAGCTGAATCTGCAACAGGGCCCCATGTGCCATTTATAGTACTGGTCTCTTATGAGGCAGATGTCCCTTAGGCACAATGGTCCCAGCACGACTTCTACCTTTGCACCCACTATAGTTACACCCCTGGTTGGTGGGATTTGCTGATGATCTAATGAAAATGGTTGTTGCAATGTTGGAAAAGAGGGATCATGGCCAACAGATTTCATCATGGGCAATTCTGTGTTCCCACAAGAGACCAGTTGGATCTGGAAGAGGCTTATTTCTCTGTCCCCATTCTTGTCTGTCAGGAATGAGAGAAATAGCTGTTTCAGGCGAAAGAGATGTCAGCAAAACATATGTTTAGCTGTCAGCTATCTCCATCATGTATGGCCAGCAAAAACAGTACATGCTCTTTCATAAGCTGCCACCTTACAAATTAGATTTTAATAGGTCCAGACAAAATGTGAGGGATTTATGAACTATTATTGTATAGTGTAATGTATGGTATATTTATGCTTATAAACATGGCCAAAAAATAGCAGCATTTCAATAGAACAAAATTCTAGATACAAGTACATTTTTACTTACATCCTGTAAACAGCACATACCTTTTGATTCTTGTTTTTCCCAGAATTCTTGAACTTTTTTATTAATATCTTTATTCTCTCTGAGATCTTTTTGCCACTGGCGTAATTCTTGGACCTCTGGATCACAGCGTACCTAGTTAAAAACAAAGCAAAATAAAATGTGTTGCTTTAGCCTCATGTCAGAACACCTGCCAGCTTGCCAGAAGGTATAGTACGTGCTTATAGTACAGTTAAAATTAAATTTTGGAAAGAATGAATTTACTATACAAAAAAAGGTATTAAGAATATATCCTGCTTCTATGTACTAGTTGTGTCTGTTATGATGGTCATCATATTTGATATCTGCCAACCAACAAAGACAAGAGACATAATGGTCCCCAGGCAATTGCAGTGTTTGTGCAGTTTCAGAATGTCATTTGTATTCACCCAGGCATCCAAGAAGTTCAAAAGGAGAAAAATAACAGATATGCTGATAGGGAGACCAGGACTGTACAAAGAAAATAATCAGGAAAGAAGATTTATACCTTACAGCTACTGGTCACAGGGAATGAACTGCAAATAAAACTATACAACAGCCTAGATTTATCAATCTGCCTGAAACCAAATCAGGGATTGGCCATAACAACCAATCACAGCTCAGCTTTCATATCTTAACGCGCTCTGAAAAAAATTAAAGCTAAGCTGTGATTGGTTGCTATTGGTTTCAGGAAGATTGATACATTTTGGCCATTGTGTTGCGTCTAAAGCTTTGGAGGACAAGATGCATGAAAGGTAACACTAAGGAGGTGCACGTGTCCTTTGTCAGAATTTTAGCAGCAGAGGAAAGAAATGCAGAGATGGTGCAGTATAGTGCAGTTAATCCTTATTAAAAGGGTTGGACAGTTGTCCAAAAACAGAATATTGATCACCTGTGGGTGTTGTGCAGGCAGGACCAACACTGGCGATCGCGTGTAGAAAGTAGCTGGAAGCGGTGTTCAGTATCGGGAGGCAGCCGGCCATCGGTCCCGCTATGTAAGCGGTGTGGATACAGGAGAAAACTGCTGGTTCTGTGAGCCCCTGGCAAGGTTCCCGCAGAACTCCAGCAGAAAAATCCGATTTCGGCTAAGAGGCGCACACCCAAGTATAGTGCAAAGAAGCAGGCTTTATTAATCCATAAAACATGCAGTGTGAACAGGACAACGCCTTACAAAGGTTTTCCTTCTTATTCAGGTCCTACTTTGGTTATATCTGACCATATGACATTCTCCCAATACTCTTCTGGATCATCCAAAGGCTCTCTAGCAAACTTCAGACAGACCCAGACATGTACTGGCTTAAGCAGGGGGACACGTCGTGCACTGCATGATTTGAGTCCCTGGCAGCATAGTGTGTTACTGAAGCCTTTGTTACTTTGGTCCCAGCTCTCTGCAGGTCATTCGATTGGTCCCCCCATGTGGTTCTGGGATTTTTGCTCACCCTTCTTGTGATCATTTTGACACCATGGTGTGAGATCTTGCATTGATCCCCAGATCGAGGGAGATTATCAGTGGTTTTGTATGTCTTCCATTTTCTAGTAATTGCTTCCACAGTTGATTTCTTCACACCAAGCTGCTTTGCCTATTACAGATCCAGCCTGGTGCAGGTCTACAATTTTGTTTCTGGTGTCCTTCGACAGCTCTTTGGTCTTGGCCATAGTGGAGTTTGGAGTGCGACTGTTTGAGGTTGTGGACAGGTGTCTTTTATACTGATAACCAGTTCAAACAGGTGCCATTAATACAGTTAACGAGTGGAGGACAGAGGAGACTCTTAAAAAAGATGTTTCAGGTCTGTGAGAGCCAGAAATCTTGCTTGTTTCTAGGTGACCAAATACTTAATTTCCACCATCATTTGCAAATAAATTCTTTAAAAATCAGACAATGTGATTTTATGGATTTTTTTTTCTCATTATGTCTCTCATAGTTGAGGTATACTTATACTCATCTCTTTAAGTGGGAGAACATGCACAATTGGTGGCTGACTAAATGCTTTTTTGCCCCACTGTATGTGTTTTTTAAAATCATTTCCATTGCGGCCCTAGGAACATAGCACAAAATTCTAACATCTGTAATACCCCTTTAATTGTGTTCAGGCTGCTTAAAGGGGTACTCCGGTGGAAATTTTTTTTTTTTTAGTTACTTTTACTAAATTGTAAATTACTTTTATTTAAAATTATTAATCCTTCCAGTACTTATTAGCTGCTGTATACTGCAGAGAAAGTTGTATAGTTCTTTTCTGTCTGACCACAGTGCTCTGAGCTAGCACTTCTGTCCATGTCAGGAACTGTCCAGGAGAGGCTTGCTATGGGGATTTGTTCCTGCTCTGGACAGTTCCTGACATGGACAGAGGTATCAGCAGAGAGCACTGTGGTCAGACTGAAAAGAACTATACAACATTCTCTGTAGTATACAGCAGCTGGTAAGTACTGGAAGCGTTAAGATTTTTATATAAAAGTAATTTACAAATCTGTTTAACTTTCTGGCACCAGTTGATTAGAAAAAAAATTGTTGTCCACCGGAGAACCCATTTAAATGTGCTCAGGCTTCAAGTGATCAAATATACAAATAGCTAAATAAAAATGATATATATATATATATATATATATATATATATGGAAAAATAAAAAGGTTGGGAGGCTCACACTATATAATATATACCGAGGTACTTGTGATACACGTACCCTACGTGCCGATAGATACAATACAATATAAAAAGGAAACAGACAGACCTCTAGGTATATATAGGTGATGAAATGGATTTTTGTGCAAATGTGGGCTAGTTAAAGTGAGTGCAAATGTGGTGTGGAAAAATTAATATAAAATATAATTAAAAATATATTTAAAAATATATAATAAAAAATAATAATATATATATACAGTATATATAATGTAAAAAATATGTAAAGTAGAAAAAAAAAATATATATATAATGTAAAAAAATAGAATGAATGGGTGATGTAAAATAGGTGAGTGGTGAATATGTGAGAGGGGAAGAGATATCAAAATGTATAATTAAATATATAATTAGAAAAGCTGGTTTAAACCAGTATGTTCAAATTTATTAATATTAAAATATTTCATAACGTATAAGTCCAAGCAGGGCCCTTGCTGTGGACTATAAGCATAAATATAACAATTAAAAACCGGTATAAGTAGATAGGAATAATAGTACAATAAAATCATTTATAGTTAATACTGCCACCCATAAGTTGGTTGGAAAAGCCGTTAATTGAATCCAAGGTATCAGTAGTTTTAGGCAGATAGTCGATAGTTCGATAGTTAGTAGTAAGTTTGTAACAAATGAGCACCGATATTGTAGCAAGTTTGAGACAAGTTTGTACCAAGAGGTTGGTGCCATGCACCACTCACCGCACCGCTTGCAGGCTTCTCTGGGATGATCAGACCTCGCTGCTGGGGACTGGCACAGCTGTGCGGCCGGACTGGATGTAGTGTCCGAGAGCTTGTCTAGATGGAATGTCGAACCCAGAGAGGCACAGATGACTGGCCGAAGATAGTTGGCGGTGGAAGGGTAGCGCCGGTCCGGCGGTGAGTGTGTGCATACAGGTGCCTTGTGTAAACTGCGAGTCAAGGCAGTGGGCTATAAACCAGGGGATTCCAGCAGTTGCAAGTAACAGGAACGCGTGTTCTTCAGGGTGGGCTGTTTAGGCAGATAGGTTAAATGCGTTTCGGGGTATCCCCTTCCTCGGGAGCAATGTAAGCTGAGGAAGGGGATACCCGAAACGCGTTTAGCCTATCTGCCTACACAGCCCACCCTGAAGAACACGCCGTTCCTGTTACTTGCAACTGCAAATATTTAATTATACATTTTGATATCTCTTCACCTCTCACATATTCACCACTCACCTATTTTAAATCACCCATTCATTCTATTTTTTTTTACATTATATATTTTTTACATTACATATTTATATATATATATATATATATATATATATATATATATATATATAGACGTCCAAATAAAGGAAAATGGCGGCACTCCAAGTCCAAAAAAAGGTGATGATTTATTCACACATCTGTATAAAGTGCAACGTTTCAACCTACTCCATGAGGTCTTTTTCATGCTTGAAAAAGATTTCATGGAGTAGGTTGAACCGTTGCACTTTATACAGATGTGTGAATAAATCATCACCTTTTTTTGGACTTAGAGTGCCGCCTTTTTCCTTTATTTGGACGTCTATTTATATTGGAGGCAGGGCCGGACTAGCAATCGGGCAAACCGGGCATGTTTAACTTTTTTTTTTGTGTGTGCGTGCGGCTCTGGCCGCCCTGCCCTGCTTTTCCAGCCGCCCTGCCCCGCTTCTCCTGCCGCGCTCACTTCCCCCTTTCCCAGCCGCGAACAATGCTGCGCTAACGGAAGACGCAGGGGCTGCTGGGAGTAGACTGCCCCGCGCAGGTGCGTACGTCTGCTTCCACCCCTTGAGATGGCCCTGCTAACAACTCCTGGCGCTGGGTGGCCATACCTCGGCATGAGAAAGAAGTGAAGGCTGGTGCAAAGCACACCTTAGGAGATGGGAGTCGGCGCGCTCTGCAGGTCAGGAGAGTGTGTGGAATGGGGGTAAGGCGACTGAGAGAGGAAGGGGGGGTTGAATGTATGTATCTATGATGTGTATTACATATGTATGTATGTATATATTATGTATGTAAGATCATTTTGTATTTTATATATATATATATATATGTGTGTGTGTATGCATATGGTATGTATGATGATTGTATTTATGTATTATGTATATATATATATATATGTGTGTTATGTATGTATGATGTGTGTATGGATGACATGTGTATATATGTATTATGTATCAGAATAAAGGAAAAAAGAAAGTTGCTTCCAGCTTCCAGAAAAACAGTGCTTGTAGTATTAAAACATCAAACATTTAACCTGTATGCATTAAAAATAGAAAAAGGTGGACATTAATCATAAAAGAGAAGCGTAACTCCAGCGCATTTCGAGCTACATGTAGCCATGATTAAGAGATACATGTAGCTCGAAACGTGTTGGCATTTTGCTTCTCTTTTATGATTTGTGTCCACCTTTTTTTTTTTAATGCATACAGATTAAATGTTTGATGTTTTCATACTACTAGCACTATTTTCCTTGGAAGAGCCGGAGGCAACTTTCTTTTTTCCTTTGTTCTGGTACACAGGACATGGCCCACTCTCTGTAGTCTGTGCTCTTCTGCCAGCAAATATACTCAAAACTACTACAGCACCGACCAAGCATCAAACCTGGTAGCTGAAATTACACTTTTTTCACTTTATTATGTATGTATTATGTGATATGTATGTGTTATGTATGATGTGTGTGCATGTATGTGTTATGTATGATGTGTGTATGTATGTGTTATGTATGATGTGTGTATGTATGCATGTATGTGTTATGTATGATGTGTGTATGTATGTGTTATGTATGATGTGTTATGCGTTATGTATGTGTTATGTATGATATGCGTATGTATGTGTTATGAATGATGTGTGTGTACGTGTGATGTGTATGTATGTATTATATTTGTGTGAAAGATGTGTATGTGATAGATGTGTGTATGTATGATAGATCTGTGTGTGTGTATGATGTGTGTATATATAATAGATGTATGTATGTATGTATGATAGATGTGTATACAATATGTATACCTATGTATGATACATGTGTATATCATACACACATCTATCAAACTTACACACATCTATCATCAAACATACACTGGTCATATACAAATCTTAGGGGACTTAGGGGTGGGGGAGGGGGGTACTGAGAAGTCTGGCAGTCATTTGGGTTGGGGTGGGGAGAGTAACAGAGGAGCTGGGTATGTTCACATGACGGAATGTCCATGTGGAATTCTACAGGAGTATTCTGCACGGACATTCTGCTGCAGCAGAGTCTCATTGCTCTCAATGGGATTCTGCTGAACTGTGCACAACTACGCGGCATATGTTTCTGCTGCAGAAATCCCAATTCCGGCATCTGCTAAAAAAAATAGACATGTCTTTTCTTTTGTGGATTTCGCTTGGAAATGCATTGCCATGTACGGGTGCATATCTGAGCAGTCCTAGTGCTTTTTTGCATTCTGCACAAATTACACCATGTGAATATGGCCTCGGGGGGGGGGTTGTCAGAGGGCGATGGAGGAGGAGGATGGACGAGTAGGGAAAAGGGTCTGGAAGAGGTGGAGAGAGGATCAAGGAGGACAGAGAGGTCTGAAGAAGGAGAATGGAGGGGGACAGAGGAGTCTGTAGGAGGAGGAAGATGGAGGGGGACAGAGGAGTCTGTAGGAGGAGGACGATGGAGCAGGACAGAGGGGTCCAGAGGAGGATGGAGGGGGACAGAGGAGTCTGTAGGAGGAGGAAGATGGAGGGAGACAGAGGGGTCTGGAGGAGGAGGAGGACAGAGTAGTCTGTAGGAGGAGAAAGATGGAGGAGGACAGATGGGTCTGGAGGAGGATGGAGGAGAACCGAGTGGTCTGGAGAAGGAGAAAGATGAAGGAGGACAGAAGGGTCTGGAGAAGGAGGAGGCTGGAGGAGGACAGAGGGGTCTGGTGGAGAAGGATATAGGAGGACAGAGGGGTCTGGAGGAGGTGGATAGAGGAGGACAGAGGGGTCTGGAGGAGGAGGATGGAGAAGGAAAGAGGGGTCTAGAGGAGGAGGAAGTTGGAGACGGACAGAGGGGTCTGGTGGAGGATGGAGGAGGACAGAAGGGTCTGGAGGAGGAGGAGAGAGGGGTCTGGAGGAGGAGTACAGATGGGTCTGGAGGAGGAGGATGAAGGAGGACAGAGGGGTCTGGAGGAAGACAGAGGGGTCTGGAGGAGGAGGACATAGGGGTCTGGAGGAGGAGGATGAAGGAGGACAGAGGGGTCTGGAGGAAGACAGAGGGGTCTGGAGGAGGAGGACATAGGGGTCTGGAGGAGGAGGATGAAGGGGGACAGAGGTGTCTGGAAGAGGAGGAAGATGGAGGAGGACTGAGGGGTCTGGGTGAGAAGGGGAAAGAGGGGTCTGGAGGAGGACAGAGGGGTCTGGAGGTGGAGGAAGATGGAGGTGGATAGAGGGGTCTGGAGGAGGACAGAGGGGTCTGAAAGAGGATGTAGGAAAACAGAGGGGTCTGGAGGAGGACAGAGGGGTTAGATGAAGACAAAGGGGTCTGGAGGAGGATGAAGGATGGCAGAGGGTTCTGAAGGAGGATGATAGAGGAGGACAGTGGAGTTTGGAGGAGGAGGAAGATGGAGGAGGACTGAGGGGTCTGGGTGAAAAGGGGAAAGAGGGGTCTGGAGGATTGAGGAGGACAGAGGGGTCTGTAGGAGGAGGGGGAGGAGGACAGAGGGGTCTGGAGGAGGAGGAAGATGGAGGAGGACAGAGGGGTCTGGAGGAGGAGGAAGATGGAGGAGGACTGAGGGGTCTGGTGGAGAAGGGGAAAGAGGGGTCTAGAGGAGGAGGATGAATGAGGCAAGAGGGGTCTGGAGGAGGGAGATGGAGGAGGACAGTGCAGGGATAGAATTCAGCTAAATTGAGAAGAAACAATGTGTGGCAGTATATTTATTAAGGGTACAATGTGTGTCAGGAATATATTCTGGTGGGGCAGTGTTATAATGATTTATTTTTTCATATAGAGGATGAGGATCTGCCGACAAAGTGAGGAGCCAATGATGTCCAAGTGTCAGATTTTGCAGAGAAGATGTAGTCGGAAGAAGTCCTGGTGCCTTGACCAACAGAGAAGACATCACTCAGGTCACCGAAATCATTGTGTATTTTCCTGACTGTCCCATCAGAGCTGTAGTCACTTGTTAGTTCTGCAGTGATGATGGGTGACGCTTTACCCCAATCTGTGGCTCTTAAGATGTTGCAAAACTACAACTCCCATAATGTCTGAGGCTCTCCAGGCATGATGGGAATTCTAGCTTTGCAACAGCTGGAGAGTCACTTGAAATTAGGTGATCGGTGGGGGTCCAAGCATTTGGACTCCCACAAAACAATGGGCTGCTTATTCTAAAATGCCCGAGCCTATTTTTTGGTCCCAGTCCGGCCCTGATTGGAGGGGTTTCTTGATCAGGACCTCTGGAGTCGGCTGAGCACCCGATGGTCTGGACTTGAAGTCCTTCATAGTGTTGCTTGTCTTTGTTATATATATATATATATATATATATATATATATATATATATATATATTTATATTTTTTTTATTATATATTTTTTAATATATGTTTTATTATATTTTATATTAATTTATCCACACCACATTTGCACTCACTTTACCTAGCCCACATTTGCACAGAAATCCATTTAATCACCTATATATACCTAGAGGTCTGTCCGTTTCCTCTTTTTATCTGAATGTATATATATATATATATATATATATATATATATATATACACACACACACACACACATTTGTCCCATTAAGATGAATTGAAGAGGCTATTGAGCATTCTCTGTGAACTCTTTAGTTGCCATTCTACAGGGGGGTGGTATGCTGATCTCTGCTGCGAATGATGGTGGATCCAGTGTTATCTATATACTGGTGTCTCCTTTCACTGTATACCTTTATCTGCACAGAACAGGAAGTCTCAGCTTAGTTTTAGCCCTAGTGGCTAAACTGTAAAATTTCAGGATCATTTTAAACATAGAAAGTAAAATGCAAAATTAGAGAAAACATAACCAAAAATCTTAAAAAATATAGTTAACATAACTTGATTTTTGATGACACATTCCCTTTCAAGTGGCTCTTATGCTGAATCTCACATCATATTATATCTAACTTGAAAAAGGAAATTGGGGTTTTGCTTAGCATATTCGCATACATGGACACCTTCCCTTTTAACGGGGCCCAGGTACATGATTTGGTATAGTCTGTATAAATATTCCAATAAGGACAGCCTTCATAATAGCAAGCAGCAGACTGCTGCTTGGATAATTTATAGACTTTGCACACTGTAGTGTATTGCAATGACAAACTGGAGCTGCATCAGACATTCAGGGCTGTTATATAATGCTGGCTGTCATGAATTACTCAGTGACCTGACAATATTTCATTATCAATGCTCTGCTAGACAAACTACGCAACGCGCACAACACAATCTCATGTAATCTCCCTGGGAGGAAATACATTTGCATCTTCCCGTTGCTAATTCTGTCTTTTCCTCGGTTCTGCTCTCATTTGGATGTACTCAGGAGCCCCGGATAAATTATTTACAACTGATTAATGATGAAAAGTGATGATATGTCTGGAATTCAGCAGACGGAGAAAAAAGAAGATATCGGCTAAGAGGATCTACTGATAATAAAGTGTTTAAGTGCGGACTGGATCCAATTCCATTTTTTTGCATAACAATAGCCACCCCACACTCCATGCCACAACCACCTAACCGGAAAAAAAAATGTATACAAAATTCACGATTTAAAAAAAAAAATTGTTGTCTGGTCTTGTACAAATAAAGCTTATTTTACACAAGATCCCACTAGCTGTCACTGACTAGAAACATTCATTATCTGCATTCTTCAGGTAAGTTCACATTCTTAGGGTAAGTCAATGGGGTCTGCTGCAGATTTTCAGCAGCGGAAATTCCGCTGCTGAAAAATCAGCTGCAGGCAGCCGGCGGAGAGCCCGCCCCTTTCAAAATCACAGCGGGAAACCCCCTGCGAGTTTGAAACAAAATGCGCTCATGTGGATGAGCCTTTAGCCTTAAAATCTTTATAAAAGCAGCCCTACTGATACATTAAATTCAGAAGAATGGAGTAGATATTTAGTTGGTGTAACAGGTCTGCCCATGTGTATGAAATAGCTGTCGGCTGAAAAATACAGCCACTGTATCCCTTCCAATATCCCCCATACACATACATGCTCAGTTCAGCTGAGCATGCATGTGTTCTCAACAGAAAGAAAGGAGAAAGATGCTGCCAGACTCATTTGGCAATGGTTTCACAACTTGATCCATTCAACTGTCTGATCCTTATTTCCCCTGACATTTGCCTTTGGGGGGAGAGTCAGAAGACCCCATACAAACTAGATAGTCATCTGTCCCTCAGTAATCATTGGGTTCCGTTGACATTTATCTAATGTGTATGGTTGGCTCAAGGCAGAGTTCACGTCTATGAATAGAAGCAGGAAAACAGAATTCAAAGGATAACCATAGAAAAATAAGTGGCACCGATACCTCACAAACGTAGACCCTCAGAAGGACAATAAGGCACATGGACAGGTAGCCAAGCAATCTCCAGCAGCGGCGGTACTAGAACAGTAGTCACCAATATGAATGCAAAATAAAACAAAGGAGCTCTGCACTCACCGCTAGATGCTGGTTATACGGCTTCAATCTCGGGCTGATACTCCGGCACGGCTCTCAGGACAGCGTGTGGCGCTCAGAGACGACTGCCGGCGGTTTCACGCATAGGAATGCGCTCCTTTGTTTTCTTTAGCATTCAGAATTCAAAGGATCATCACATGACAGACAACAGTGACGCCCGATAACAGTGATAAAAAACGGCATTACTCTTCCGACAAATATGATGGAATCTCCGACTGAGGCTCTGAAGCCTTTAATGCAGGTAAGAACAAAGCCTTATTGCTCAATATTATTAAGTAATTTGTTTCAGTCACTGAAGGTGAAGAATATTTCCATTCACCAATAGTAAGCAGAGATCTTGAGAATGGTAAGGAATCAAATCATATATTCGAAAATTGCACAGATTTTCAACATAATATGACTGTGTTCATTCACTTAAAGGGGTTATCTGGTGAAAACGTGTTTTGATCCATATTTTTAGCCTTATTTAGAACAGTTTTTTCATGAGGCTTTGTTCACACACAGCTTCTTTGTAGGAAAATGTGGAACAAAACTGCAGTCCCTGCTGTCCATTATTAAAGGGGTTATATGGGGAAAACTTATTTTTTTAAGCTATGTGCCCAGGCTTGGTAATAAAATTAAAAAAAAAAGCTATACTCTCTCGCTTGCCACCAATCTCTAGTATCAGGGAGTCCTGTCTGCAGCCGCTGACACTTCACTTCTCGGAGCTGAGACAGGAAACCACTGCGGCCAGTGAATGGAAGAGTGGAACTGTAAGCTATGCCAGCTGCAGACAGGACACCCTGATAACAGAGCCCAATGGGAAGGTTAGTATAAGCTTTTTTTATTTTATTACTAACCCTGGGCACATAGCTTAAAAAAAAGTTTTCATCTGATAATCCCTTTAATAATGGACAGTGGAACTGCAATATTGTTTTACATGTTCCTATGAAGAAACTGTCAGGTAACCGCCCCAAACAACTGAGAAGGAGCCTGAAATGGCATTCTTTCTTCTCTTTCTTCTGTGCTGCAGTAACCTAGCATGACCACTAGGCAATGTCACTGTCACTTTCCAGGTATGTTCACTGTGTATGTGGGTGCTGTGGCTCTGCCAAACAAGTGATTTGCAGGGTGAAGCTAGGAGGCGATATTATGATAAATGTGCAAAGAAAAAAACTCCACTCCACTGAGCCACACACAGTCCAGGCCAGCCAGATGCACAAGGGCGTAGCAGCCGTTTGCCTTTACTGTGGAACTCGGTACTAGCCGTCACGCCTCCTCCCATAGACATGAATGGAGGGGGCTTGGCTTGACGTCACGATCACGGAAGCCTCAGGCTGGTGGAGGGTCCCAGTGGCCCGACCCCTCACGATCAGACATGTTATCCCTATCCTTTGAATAGGGGGATAACATGTCTAGGGTCAGAGTACTCCTTTTAAAAACTGCATACTCACTAATGTATAATATACATGGATGGATGGATGGACAGACAGACAGTTATTGAGGTTGTACTTATCCATAGGATAAGCAATAAATGTTTTACTGCTGGGACTCCCACTGATCACTAAAATGGACCCCCAAGACCCCATTTGTCCTCACTGTTAGAAAGGAGAAGAGCTCAAACTTACTCTGCTACTTGACTATGATAAATGACTTTAGTGGCACAATTTGTTATATATAACCTATAGTGCTTCTTTAAGACTCACTGTATACTGTATATTCACTGTATAGAATGATTTCTTTCTATTGTCTGTGCTCAGACGGAGGAAAACAGACAATAAAACCGTATAGAGGTAACTTATGCCAAAAGTCTATCCACATCTGCTACAGGGTGTAATAGTTTACACGTAGAAAGTTTGTTCTACATATTATGAAATGAACTTCCTCTCTAGAGATCCAAGTTCACTACTAATTTGCTGGAAATGAATTTGCTGGAAAACAACATGAATATGATTTTTATTTATAGCTACAAAACGGAAGGTCAGCCCTTTATCACAATCCACTGTAAGAAAGCAAGGTTTATAAACAAATCTATGTACTATGAGCGACAGAAATAAGTCCTTTTAATCCCACATCAATGAGGTCCAACATAACGGAGGTTACTGCAATTAGTGTTCAAACGTTGCAGATAATGTGTTGTGGTACCGCTAATTAGCCAAAACCTGTGAACAACGCCTTAGAGAGCAAGACGATCTCCAGGTGTTTGATATATGGAAGACAGATCCATCAATTAGACAAAAGGGATACCTGCCGTGAATGTTTGGTGGGACTTTGACTTCTGGGATGCCCAGCAACTCTGAGATCAGATGCCCAGTATCATTAGACAGGGCCATGAATATCATATATATGGGCTGTATGTACATACAACTCCTGGCAACCCCACTGATTAGCTGACTGAAAGTTTTGCGGTGGACTGATTGGTAGGGGGGGGGGGGGGCGGGAGTAAGACCCCTATCAATATGATATTAATGGCCAAGCCCATATATAAAGGCTGAATCATCAATCAATACTAAAACCCAGGAAAAAACTTGAATCTATGCAAATGCTATGGCAATTTTGCCCCTTGCCTCTACACTATGTGTACCATTGTGAAACCTTTCTTCATCCAGTAGAGTGGCTTGTTGGCATCCTCTGGCACTAAGCAACTGGGGCACATGCCAAGCCAGCCACCACCTTCTTAGCATTGCTTTCCCCTACCTTTCTAAAGATTGTGTAGAAAAAGTAAAAAAAAACTAGTGTTATTTCTAGTATATTTATTATTGAATAAGACATATCTGGTACCAGAAGGAAGCCCATGACAACAAGAGTTAATTTGGTAAGCAGGGTGCACTGCATTTTAGATGCCTGTCTAGAAGATATAGGAGCAGCTTTACACTACCAACACAGAGCATGGCCGACTGTACTTGACAATGACTGACTGTGTAGTTTGCAGCAATGCTGCAGTGGTATCGTCACAGATGATTACTGTTACTGGGGGCATTAGTGTCAGCAGGATCAAGCCTTGGGGATTGGAAGAAATGTTTACACGGTGTGCATGTAAAACAAGGGCCATGGCTTACTGCAGTCATCATCGCAATTGGTAGGTGAAGGATCCAGAGGGGATGACATTATATCACATGTTTACAACCGCAGCAGCAGTCATGACCAAGAATGCATCTTATCGGGTGCTTTATAATACTGCCAAAAGATGCTCTCAAGTGCAAATTTTGACAATTCCCAACATACACTGCTCAAAAAAATAAAGGGAACACAAACAACACAATGTAACTCCAAGTCAGTCACACTTCTGTGAAATCACACTGTCCACTCAGGAAGCAACACTGATTGACAATCAATTTCACATGCTGTTGTGCAAATGGAACAGACAACAGGTGGAAATTATAGGCAATTAGCAAGGCACTCCAATAAAGCAGTGGTTCTGCAGGTGGTGACCACAGACCACTTCTCAGTTCCTATGCTTCCTGGCTGCTGTTTTGGTCACTTTTGAATGCTGGCGGTGCTTTCACTCTAGTGGTAGCATGAGACGGAGTCTACAACCCACACAAGTGGCTCAGGTAGTGCAGCTCATCCAGGATGGCACATCAATGTGAGCTGTGGCAAGAAGGTTTGCTGTGTCTGTCAGCATAGTGTCCAGAGCATTGAGGCGCTACCAGGAGACAGGCCAGTACATCAGGAGACATGGAGGAGGCCATAGGAGGGCAACAACCCAGCAGCAGGACCGCTTCCTCTGCCTTTGAGCAAGAAGGAGCAGGAGGAGCACTGCCAGAGCCCTGCAAAATGACCTCCAGCAGGCCACAAATGTGCATATGTCCATTCAAACAGTCAGAAACAGACTCCATGAGGGTGCTATGAGGGCCCGACGTCCACATTTGGGGGTTGTGCTTACAGCCCAACCCAGTGAAGGGTGTTTGGCATTTGCCAGAGAACACCAAGATTGGCAAATTCACCACTGGTGTCCTGTGCTCTTCACATATGAAAGCAGGTTCACACTGAGTACATGTGACAGACGTGGCAGAGTCTGGAGACACCATGGAGAACGTTCTGCTGCCTGCAACATCCTCCAGCATGACCGGTTTGGTGGTGGGTCAGTAATGGTGTGGGGTGGCATTTCTTTGGGGGGGCTGCACAGCCCTCCATGTGCTTGCCAGAGGAGCATGACTGCCATTAGGTACCGAGATGAGATACTCAGACCCCTTGTGAGACCATATGCTGGTGCGGTTGGCCCTGGGTTCCTCCTAATGCAAGACAATGCTAGACCTCATGTGGCTGGAGTGTGTCAGCAGTTCCTGCAAGAGGAAGGCATTGATGCTTTGGACTGGTCCGCCCATTCCCCAGACCTGAATCCGATTGAGCACATCTGGGACATCATGTCTCGCTCCATCCACCAACACCACGTTGCACCACAGACTGTCCAGGAGTCGGCGGATGCTTTAGTCCAGGTCTGGGAGGATATCCTTCAGGAGACCATCCGCCCCCTCATCAGGAGCATGCCCAGGCATTGTAGGGAGGTCATACGGGCACGTGGAGGCCACACACACTACTGAGCCTCATTTTGACTTGTTTTCCATTGATCGTTTTTGTGTAATTTTGTTGTCAGCACATTCAACTATGTAAAGACGAAAGTATTTAATACGATTAGTTCATTCATTCAGATCTAAGATGTGTTATTTTAGTGTTCCCTTTATTTTTTAGAGCAGTGTATTGTGTTTTAAGTGTCAATACAATAATAAAACATAATGATTCCCAATGGTGCATCAGCAATAAGTGTCAGATGAGGTATTAGCAGCCAATGCACAGTCTAAAGAAATTTGAAGGGGTACTCCCCTGGAAAACATATTTATTTTTTTTTTAAACCTGGTACCGGAAAGTTAAAAGAATTGTAAATTACTTCTATTTAAAAATCTTAACACTTCCAGTACTTACCAGCTGCTGTATTCTCTACAGGATGTTGTTTTCTTTTTGAATTTCCTTTCTGTCTGACCACAGTGCTCTTTGCTGACGCTCTTTTTATTATAAATATATAAAAACTTAACAAAACAGAAAAACAGGCTTAACTAGCATTAACAAAACACAACACAACAAAACCTGCCTAACTGGCCAGCCCAACTTAACTAAACTAACTAAACACATAACATTATACCTACATATAAATTATCAAAAATACTATCACACACACATACCCACACATTCTTTACATAAACATAAAAATAGCTTTACTTAGCTTTAACTAAAAACAACCAGACTTGGTAAAACTCAACCACACATTACATTCACAACTAACCCACCCCAAAACCCCCACCACCACCACCCCCCCCCCCTTTTTTTTTTATATATATGTTTTTTTATATATATATATTTTTTTTATTATTATTTTTTTTACTAAAATTACATTTTTTCCCTCACATATATACACATATATACATATATATACATATATATATATATATACATATACATACATACATAAACATACACATACACACCCTTTTTTTAATCTACACTACCATAATACAACCAATATTAAATTAAAGTAATATAAAAATGCTAACTAAATCTGATCCGACTGCCTATCCCCATCCCCTCAAATAAGATAACCAATCCATACTATATAATAATATATACAATACGAATATAAAAACACAAATACATAACCTAAATGCAAATACATACATAAACTATATACACCAACAAACCAAAATATACACCTACAAAACACATGACATCCTACACTAGACTAACCCATTACCCACACAACCACCCACATTGACATGGGTCAGAGTCCATAGTCCATGGATATCGAGTCCAGTCCACAACTGACCCATGCCAGCCCCTCCAAACATCCACCAACCCACCAATTCCCCCACCCAACCTAATCTATACCCAAAACCAACTATACAAATACAACTTTATAACATAACATATACAAAACAATACAACCCACCTTAGGCCCAAGTTCGGTCGCCTGTAAGCCCTTTATGCAATCCATATTCTGAAAACAAAACAAAAAGACTAGGGTGTACATGCATAGCCCACCACCAGGAAGAAGGATGGCAATCCTGATGTTACTTTATAAACTCTCTCCACTAACTTTTCCCTACGATTCACCCTACTGTTATCCCTTCAACAAACTGACCCTGCACTCACCCTCTCTCTGTCCTTCCATTGCTATCCCTAACCAGAAAAAGGGGTACTCTACCCAAGAGGTCTAGTACCTAGGGCACATCAAATGAAAAACCTCTCCACAGGAGGGAAGCCCTGCTGGTACCAAGACTGCCATACTCCAAAGACCTGATCTTCCCGAGGTCACCGGTGATGTTCCTACAGACCTCCACCTCGGAGAGGACTTTCCGCTGTGTAGATACTAGACACCGTGCGTTCCACGTGTAGTACCTAACTACTAAGCTGACTACAAATAAAGTGCCCCGGTCTCGGCCACCCAGGTTCCTGAATGCCCCATAAGCCCACTCCGGATAGGTAAGGCCGGCAAGTTGACTCCAGCCAATGGAAGCACCCACCCGGTTGTAGACCCCTATATTAAAGGGACAATGAAGCAGGAAGTGGTCCATGCTTTCCAGCATGTCCTCGCACTCTTCTCGGGGACACCCCCGGTCATCAGAGTTCCTGCACTTCAGGTTGTCCCTTACATATAGCTTCCCCTGAAAGCAGCGCCAGGCCAAGTCCCAAAACTTCTGGGGGATCCTTTTCATGTTTAAAAGGTACAACCCCACCCTCAGATCCCGACCTGGGCAGTCCCTGAGCGCCAGAGGCTTCTGGAAGTGGGTCAACAGAACCCGTTTGTCAAGGAACTGCCTTGACTGGGTCCTGATCTCCCACACTCCCAGACCCCACCGACGTATCGCCTTCAGAGTTGGGGTAGCATAAGCCGGAAGATATCCGTGTGGCGTACGGAGGTCCTTCACTTGCCCTCCTGTCTCCCATTCCTGGAAGAAAGGCCGAAACCATTCCCTGCAGGAGATTACCCACGGAGGAGCCCTCTCTGACCAGAGGTTTGAGATGTTAGCTTTCAAGAAGGTGTTTGTTAAGAACACCACAGGATTTACCATAGATAAACCCCCTAGTCTCCTCGTGCGGTACGTAACCTCCCTCTTGACTAGGTTCATCCTGTTCCCCCATAACAGTTGGAAAAACAGGCTGTAGATCCTAGTGTAGTAAGCCTCTGGCAAGATACATACACTGCCCAGATAGATAAACAAGGGGAGCAGGTACGATTTGATCAGGTGTACCCTTTCCCTGAGGGTCATAGACCAACCCTTCCATTGGTCCACCTTCTGAGCGGCATCCTGGAGCTTACCATCCCAGTTTTTGGTGGGATAATCATCCTGGCCGAAAGTGATGCCCAAAACTTTTGCTGACTCTTGGGGCCCTGGAAGGGTGTCCGGGAGATCAAACGTGGGATCTCCCCCTCCCAGCCAGAGACTCTCACACTTATCCCGGTTGATCTTAGACCCGGATGCCTCAGAGTAGCGGTCCACTTCCGACATCACCACATCGACCTCCTCTCTCGAGGACACGAAAATGGTGACATCATCAGCGTATGCCACCACTCTCTGGGCGACATCCAGCTCCGCCAGACTCATCCCGACTCCCGCCAATGGCCCACAATCTACCCTCCGGACGAAGGGATCGATCGCAAACACGTATAAAAGCGGGCTCAAAGGACAACCCTGACGGACTCCGGACCCCACCTCAAAAGAGCGGCCAGACCAACCGTTCACAAGCGGGAAACTCTCTGCCCCTGCATACAAGATCTTAAGCCAATTAACAAAAGTACTTGGTAAGCCATATCTCAGTAGGACGGACCAGAGGTAGTCATGGTTCACCCGATCAAATGCTTTGGCCTGATCCAAGGACAGCATGTACCCCTTCCAGAGACCCGCACTACTCCGCTCCACTGCCTCCCTGACACTGAGGACAGCACTTAAGGTGCCTCGGCCTGGAACAGAGCAGTGCTGAGCCCCCGAAAGGAGCCGGGGTGCAAACTTCACCAGCCGATTAAACAGTATCTTGGCCAGAAGCTTCCTGTCCGTATTGAGAAGAGCTATGGGCCTCCAATTCTCAATCCGGCTAGGATCTTTACCCTTTGATAGGAGAATCAGGGCTGACCTCCTCATTGACTTCGGCAGAGTGCCCGAGGAGAGACACTCATTGAATACCTCAGTCAAGAGGGGAGCTAAAGACTCCTTAAAGGTCCTGTACCACTCGGATGTTAAGCCATCCGGACCTGGCGACTTCTTAGGGGCAAGCCCCTCGATCGCCAGTCTCACTTCCTCTTCCCTGATTTCTTCTGCCAAAACATCAAGAGAGGGGTCTACCCCTGGCTCAGGAAAGGTTTCAGCCAGGAAAACCGACATCCCGTCTCGATCTAGATCCTTCCTTCCCAAGAGGTGCGAGTAGAAGGATCTGACGACCTCCAAGATCCCCGATCTGGACCGATTCAGAGATCCTGTACTATCGATCAGTCCTGAAATGACTTTACTACTCACTGACATCTTACAGTTTCTGTAAGGGTCGGGCGAGCGGTACTTCCCGAAATCCCTCTCAAAAACCAAAGATGCGTGCCTATCGTACTGACACCTCATCAGCAAGGATTTCACTCTGGAGATATCCTCTCGGCTACCTCCAGTCGAGACAAGAAGCTCGAGTTTCCTCCTCAGACCCTGATACAAGCGATACCTGTTCAGGGACCTGAGGCTCGAGAGCTGGCGGAAGAACCCCGCAACCCGCTTCTTGAATATCTCCCACCACTCCAGCTTATTACTACAAAGATCCAGTAAAGGTACCTGACTCTGAAGAAAATCCTCAAAGGACTGTCTTACCTCTGCTTCCACCAGGAGGGACGAATTCAGCTTCCAATAACCTTTACCCATCCGGGGGGTCTCTGAAACATTCAGGGAAAACAAAATCATACAGTGATCGGAGAACTCCACCTCAACCACGGACACTGCGGAAGAGACAGCTTCCTCCTTTAAATAAAACCTGTCTATTCTAGACCTGCGGCTACCTTGATGATAGGTGAAACCCGCGTGGCCCGAGGGGCTCCGGATGTGGGCGTCCTCTAGGCGAGCTTCTCTAGTTATGCTAATTAGTGCCACACTATCGCAAGTCAGTGGACCATTGGAGCCTCTCCTATCCTGGGACCTCGTGACATTATTGAAGTCCCCTCCAAAGATCACTTGCCGACTCGTAAAAAGAAAGGGCTTAATCCTCATAAAGAGATCTTTACGGCCCCACTTAGTTTGCGGGGCGTAGATGTTAATGAGCCGGAGCTCTTGTCCCTTCATGAAGACATCAATGATCAGGCACCTCCCCATTTCTAGCTCAATAACCCGTCTGCATTCAACAGGAGCGGAAAAAAAGACCGCCACCCCACTATACGGCTCAGCCGCAAGAGACCAGTGGGAGGGACCGCGCCTCCACTCTCTCCTGGCTTTTGCCAGAGAGGCAAGATCTGACAACCTGGTCTCTTGTAAAAAGAAAATGTCGGCTTCAACACGGCCGAGAAAATCAAAGGCTGCAAATCTAGCCGTATCCGACTTTATACTGGCACAGTTAATAGATGCCAGCGTCAGTGGGGTGAGTGCCGCCATCATGGGTGATTGAGTTAGATGGCCTCACCCCTTAAACCTTCTTCCTCTCCTTCCCTCCACCCCCATCGGAATCAGAGGAAGACCCTTTACTTCTTTTTAAACTCTGGGACATATCCATCCCAGGATCTTTACCTCCGGCACCTGGTGTTACCTCTCCCCCTGAGGAAACTACCCCAGAGGAAGGAGGCTCGGTACCTCCTGGAGGCCGCACTGCCTCCTGACCCTCGAGAAGAGGAGGGGAGATGGTATCCCCGAGGGCCTCATATCGATTCGAAAGGACGATCAGAGGGTCAGAGACTGAGTTGTTCCTTCTATGGTCTGAGGCTACAATTGAAGAGGAGGACGGCGCCACCTTACTCTTACACTTCTTCCTCCTCTTCTTTTTCTGGCCACCATTTACTGTCTGCCCCTCCTCCTCCTCCTCATCCACAGTTTCGGATTCAGAGGTATGACTGGAGGAAGGAGCATCTTGACCTTCTTCCCTACGCAGTCTCCCTATCTCCTCGTCCAGTTTGGCCTCACCCAAAGCCTCAGAGTTATTCTGACCTCCTTCTGAGCCAGTGTCTGGAGTGGGACCCCGAGCTACCCCTGGCACCTGGGCATTCTCAAGGGCCCTCTCCAACCTGCGCTTCTCCTCTCGCCTCCGCATAGAGGGGGTCTTATGTTTTTCCTTCACTGGCTTTGGTGCCCCCTCTCCTCCACTGGTCCCCTCCCCCGCCGGGGCAACTGTTAGGCTTTCCCCAGACGGGGCGGTCACAGCATTAGAGAACGAGCGCGGACACCGGCTGAACGGGTGACCTAAGTCACCACACAAGTTACACCGAATCTGCCCACAGGTGGCCGCCAGGTGACCCACCCCACAGCAGAGGGCGCATATCTGCTGAGTGCAGTTGGCACTAAAGTGGTTTGGGTCACCACACCTGTGACACAGCTTCGGCTGCCCCTGGTAGAAGATCTGAATTCTGTCGCGTCCCAGGAAGGCGGCCGAAGGAATGTGGGTGACAGTGTTCCCGGAACGCCTGAGACGGACGGAAAACGTCCAGGCCCCAGACCATATATTGTGCTCATCAAAGTTTTTCCGGGGGATGTCCGTCACCTCCCCGTACCTGCCCAGCCAGGTCATAATGTCATAACAAGAAAGTGACTCGTTACGGGTCAAAACGGTCACTTTCTTTACCATACTCTGGCGAGATACCGCTTTTACAGCGAAATCTCGCCATCCGGGCTCGTTTTTCACCAGCTCATAATTAGACCAGAAGAGATCTAGTCCCTCCGGCCTAACAAAGCTGACATCAAACTCAGAGGAGCCGAAAGGGTGGATCAGGGCAAAGATGTCCCTAGCCCTGAAACCCATCTGGAAGAGAAGCTCCACCACTTTGCCCCTTTGGGGGCACGCATCTTCGCCTTTCCAGACCAGACGGGCCACATTCCTGCGACCTACCTCCTGCCCGGGTGTCTGGAGGGACCATACAGTCTCCCCATTTCTCTGTCGGAATGCTCCCAGACCATGTCTCTCCACCCAGAAAGATAGGTCCATCTCCTTTCCCTCTACCTGGAGCGTCCTTTCTCCTCTCTTTAGTGCCTCCAGGAGGCGCCGTTGCAACTGACCGTCACCAGATACAGGAGGTAAAGATCCCACTGAACCCCCGGCCGCCACGCTGGCATAACTCCTGGCGACCGAGGGGGCAGCCGGACCAGACCCTGTCCCTACGGCCCCACCTAAACCACCTGCACTGCCACAAACGTCACTATTATACACACCACTACTACTCCTCTCATTCACTCCACTATCACCCCTCCCATCTGCACCACTCCCACTCATTCCACTACCACCCCGCCCATTCACTCCACTACCACTCCTCCCATCCGCACCACCACCACCACTCCTCCCATTCAATCCACCACCACCACTCACTCCACTACCACTCCTCCCATCTGCATCACTGCCACCCCGCCCATTCACTCCACTACCACTCCTCCCATCTGCACCACTACCACTCCTCCTATTCACTCCATTACCACTCCTCACATTCACTCCACCATCACTCCCACATACACTCCTTTCATCCACAGCACTACTACTCCCATCATTCACACACCTTGTAGTGACATTGCTTTTGGTTTTATTAGCAGTGTTTTTGGGATCAGCTGCTACTTCACCCACTACCTCTGGGCTGGCCAGGACATGCTTTAGCTGGATCTCTGTCGGCGATGCTGATTCCTCCTCCATGTGGGATGTCACCGCAGACATCACATCCCGAGGCCGAGGCTGCCCCTCCAAGCGCACCTCTGCCCCTCCACCTGCCACTGACTTGCAGGGACCCTCCTCCCTCACAGGGGAAATCCCTACAGCGTCCATGCCACACACTGCGCCTGACTGCACGGGATCAGCAGCGGGTCCCGGTGCCTGGACACTCCCCCCCCTCTCAGGGGAGTGCCCTACAGAGCTGATAACAATGCCAGGGACACCCACCATTAACCCATCCTGCTCTTCCCTACCAGCAGGATGCGTGACTGTAGCACCCACGGCCATGTTGGATGCAGCACTGTACCCCCCGTGCTGGTCCCGTTCCACAGCAGAAACTGGATCTGGCAGGGTGGGGGGCCCAGCAGTCTGAACCAACTTCTCAGGTGGCCCAGACTGCTGGATAGGGGAGAAAACAAACATGACTTGCTCCTCAGCCTTTTTCTTCCTCCTGTTCTTTTTCTTCTTCTGGCTCTCCTCAGGGCCCAGGTCCTGGCCAAAACTGAAATTTTCCAGACGGGTGGGTGACTCCTGCATCACTATGGCCCGCAGGAGCCCCCCACCGACTGGGCCGCTGTCACCACCATCACTACTGTCGCTTTCCTCTGAGGTGGTTGGTAAGGCGACTTGGGCAGGGTTAATATATTCTGCACTTGGGGTGACAGAGGTCTTAGGGGTACACGGGGTATCACACACATCCCCCTCACTCTCATCACCCTCACTGCCGCCATCTCCCTCACCACCTTCCTCCATCTTCTCCTCTGTATCACACAGGTGTTCTTCCTCCCCCTGGCTATCCTCTTCCTCCTTCACAGGGGTCCGCATGATTTTATAGCGGTCCTCGTTTTTTAATTTTTCTTTAAACATACCCGCTCCCTCTATGATCTGCATTCGGGCTCTCACCACCTCCTGCTCCTCTGCCTTCAGCTCGCACACTCTAGCAGCAAACTTAGCCCTCATGGCCTTGGCAGAGTTATCTGTCTGGTAGCGGGCAAACTTCAGATCCTCCCTTAACACTTTCAGCTTCTTTCCCAGCTGTTCGTATTCCACCAGCTTTGCCTGCATGCGGGATCCAAACGTGGCAAGCGACTCCCTGGGTCCCTTCACCCCCCATTGCTGGGGTTCCGTAACATTAGAAACAGTCCCTGAAGACACAACAGTTATCTTCCTACCGTATGCCTTGCGGTTTCCAGCGATGGACGGGGGAGTGGGCTCCACATTACTGCGGAGCCTGCTGGATCTTCTGACCGTGTCCTTGGAATCGGCCGTAACTCTCTCACTCCCACCCCCCGCCGGCCTAGTACGGGAGGTGGAAGGCCGTGGGTCCATAGCAGGAGGCTCTTCCCAGGAGTCTGCCACCCTCCTGGGAAAAAGGTTGCTGGAAAAAACTCCTTCTCTCCTCTCTCTCTGGACAACTCTGGAAGTGAGACACACCCAACAGCTGCTGTGTTCCACAGGAAGTGCTCTTTGCTGACACCTCTCTCCATGTCAGGATCTGTCCAGAGCAGGTTAGGTTTGTTATGGAGACTTTTTTTTCCTACTCTGGACAGGTCCTGAGACAGACGGAACATACAGCAGCTGATAAGTACTGGAAGGATTAAGATTTTTAAATAGAAGTAATCCACAAATCTGTTTAACTTTCTGGCACCAGTTGATTTAAAAAAAAGAAAATGTTTTCCAGTGGAGAACCCCTTTAACCCCTACTTAATGATTACTGGGGGTCCCAGAAGCTGGATCTATGGGAATTAGCTCAAAATTAGAAAAGTTTATCATTGGTATTTTAAGTTGTTATGAATTGCAAAATTTCTTTCAGTGAACACTGTTCTCCTGATCTGTCAGGTCCTGTGGACGGTTTGTGAGGCAATAGGGACCTGATAGGTCAGGAGAACAGCATTCCAATGCTCTTTGCTAGGTAATTGTGACTACAGACACAACAAGCGGTTCCAGAAATGCTTGCCGTGCCCCCTTCCCACCTAGACATAGTTGATTGACAGCCTGACTGGTAGTAGGGGGCTGTATAACTAGTCACAGCCGCCACAGCTAATGCAGCTCATTTTCAGGAATCACAAAGAGCTCAGGAGAACAGTCGGAGCACAGAGAACAGTTGGAGCACATGTTACCTTTAAATATCACAATTCTTATGAAAACTTAAAGAGTGCCTGTCACTAAAACTTTTCTAAACTAACTCAGGCTATGTTCCCTAACTACTCCTCCCACCCTTAGAAAAAATTTCAGAGCTTTCTTCTTGCTCACATAGTGAAATTGCTCAGCAGAAGAAAGTCGCCATTTCCCAGCAGGCATGATGTCACTGAAGACTGCTGGGGGACCACTTCCGCCCTTACATCGTTGCAGCGCTGTGATGAATAGAAGACCTCAAGCTCTGTGCAGCAGCTTTCAGTCTGTGCTTTTAGTCTATGCACCTTTCAGTGAGGCTCTGTGCAGCTGTCAATCAAGCTCAGTGCAGAGTTTGGTCTCCTGCCATTACAAGCAGGAGACCAAAATCTGAGATTTTGACAAGACTAAATGCGTTCTGGCCAAGATGAGAGACCCCTGGTGGGCAGAAGTATAAAACAGAAAAACTAACATAAAACGTTTTTTTGTTTTTTTTTGTAATGGAAGTCAATTACAAAAGTTATTTATTTGGCATAAGGAATCAAATATTAAAAATCATGTTCAATGACAGTGCCCATTTAATCTCTACTGTGCTCCTAGGACTATTGGTCAATTGTTGGACTTCTTTGATGGAAGACCTCTGCATTGTATTTTGGGATGCATAAAGGTCTAACTTCAGAAAGTCATTAAAGGGAGGCAATCAACAGAATTTAGCATATATAACGCTTGACATTGTGTAATATATGCTAAAACCGTTATACTTTATAACTTAATATCTTCACCATCCCTGGGGGCACAAACGTCCCCCGGGGACAGTGAGGATAATGATTTTAGCATATATAACATGTTGTCGAACGTTATACATGCTAAAATCTTCTGATTGGTTCCCTTTAAGAAGGTGTCTTCCACTAATTACAAAACAAATGGGGTAGATGTTGCAATCAAGAGTAGAGGAGATAAAATGCATATATAATAAAACCTCTTTGAGAAGACCACCTAAAATTACTTTAAAAAAGTGGTCTTTCAGTGGTTTTGTCAAAGAAAATGTATAGTGGCCACTGTATAGTGAGGGTCCGCTTATCCAGCATAGTTCTCCCCACATTAGATTAGCAGTGTTCCCCCCACATTAGGTGCAGCATAGTTCTCCCCACATTAGATTAGCAGTGTTCCCCCCACATTAGGTGCAGCAGAGTTCTCCCCACATTAGGTAGGCAGTGTCCCCCCCCCCCCCCCAGGTGCAGCATAGCTCTCCCCACTTTAGGTAGGCAGTGTTCTCCCCATATTAGGTGCAGCATAGTTTTCCCCACATTAGGTTGGCAGTGTTCCCCCCCCACATTAGGTGCAGCATAGTTCTCCCCACATTAGGTTGGCAGTGTTCCCCCCACATTAGGTGCAGCATAGTTCTCCCCACATTAGGTTGGCAGTGTTCCCCCCACATTAGGTGCAGCAGAGTTCCCCCCACATTAGGCTGGCAGTGTTCCCCCCACATTAGGTGCAGCATAGTTCCCCCCACATTAGGTTGGCAGTGTTCCCCCCACATTAGGTGCAGCAGAGTTCCCCCCACATTAGGCTGGCAGTGCTCCCCCACATTAGGTGCAGCAGAGTTCCCCCACATTAGGTTGGCAGTGTTCCCCCCACATTAGGTGCAGCATAGTTCAACCCACATTATGCTGGCAGTGTTCCCCCCACATTAGGTGCAGCATAGTTCTCCCCACATTAGGTTGGCAGTGTTCCCCCCACATTAGGTGCAGCATAGTTCACCCCACATTAGGCTGGCAGTGTTCCCCCCACATTAGGTGCAGCATAGTTCTCCCCACATTAGGTTGGCAGTGTCTCCCCCACATTAGGTGCAGCATAGTTCCCCCCACATTAGGTGCAGCAGAGTTCCCCCCACATTAGGCTGGCAGTGTTCCCCCCACATTAGGTGCAGCATAGTTCACCCCACATTAGGTTGGCAGTGTTCCCCCCACATTAGGTGCAGCAGAGTTCCCCCCACATTAGGTGCAGCAGTGTTCCCCCCACATTAGGTGCAGCAGAGTTCCCCCACATTAGGCTGGCAGTGTTCCCCCCTCATTAGGTGCAGCATAGTTCACCCCACATTAGGCTGGCAGTGTTCCCCTCGCATTAGGTGCAGCACAGTTCTCCCCACATTAGGTTGGCAGTGTTCCCCCCACATTAGGTGCAGCAGAGTTCCCCCCACATTAGGTGCAGCAGAGTTCTCCCCACATTAGGTAGGCAGTGTCCCCCCCACATTAGGTGCAGCATAGTTCTCCCCACATTAGGTTAGCAGTGTTCCCCCCACATTAGGTGCAGCATAGTTCACCCCACATAAGGTTGGCAGTGTTCCCCCCACATTAGGTGCAGCATAGTTCTCCCCACATTAGGTTGGCAGTGCCCCCCCCCCCCATATTAGGTGCAGCATAGTTCTCCCCACATTAGGCTGGCAGTGTTCCCCCCACATTAGGTGCAGCATAGTTCTCCCCACATTAGGCTGGCAGTGTTCCCCCACATTAGGTGCAGCATAGTTCTCCCCACATTAGGCTGGCAGTGATCCCCCACATTAGGTGCAGCATAGTTCTCCCCACATTAGGTTGGCAGTGATCCCCCACATTAGGTGCAGCATAGTTCTCCCCACATTAGGCTGGCAGTGTTCCCAACAAACATACAGCCTCCAGCCATATACAGTGTATGGCTGGAGGCTGTATGCCTGTGTACTGCCCCACTTCAGTGCTCCGACCACCGCTCCTCCCGTCCGCCAATAGCATTAGTTCCGGGACTGGAGAAGAGGTGGTCGGAACACCGAAGACAACGTGCCGCTGGTCACTTACCAAGCTGGCCAGCGCATGTCTTCCTCCTCCTCGATGCTCTTGGCTTCCGCGCCTCCATTGCTATGGGCACACGCATGGGACGTCAGTGACGTCCTGGCGTGCGCTATCACCCGGCGGCCCATGCGCTTTTAAACTTAATGCGGGGCTGCAGAGAGTTAACGGGGGCATCCGTGTCCCGAAAACATCTTTCGGGACACAGGGATGTCATTAATAGTGATGGGGGGAATTGCCCCGTCGCTACAGGACAGGCAAGCACATGTTCTGCTCGGGGCCCCAAGCAATTGCTTGGTTTGCTTGTCCTGTAGTGATGGGCCTGGCCGCATGCTGTGCTCCAGGTATGACTGCCGCAGGCAGACAACAACAGGAGGTGCGCCCCTAGTGAGGACCGTTTGGTGGGTGCATCCAAAAAAAGTAAAGATGGGTTCTTACCCTTAGGTGTTGCGCTAAGGGCACAACACCTACAGTGGCGTGTGGAGAGAAGGAAACGGCTGAACAGCTGCCATGAGGAATTTCCCAGGGAGACGTCAGTCTATCCGGTGGAAGTACAATATGGAAATTAATAAAATGGTTTCCTCTGAATGAAGGCGCTAGTCCCCACGTATGTTAAGAAATTATTATTAACAACAATGTGTTTCGATCCTGGACTGGCATATTACTGGTATATTACTGGCATACGCAATGCCCCTGGTATATTTCTGCCACACGCAGTGCCCCTGGTAAAGTACTGCCACATGCTATATCCCTGGTATATTATGGCCACATTCTATATCCCTGGTATTTTACTGCCACATGCAATGTCCCTGATATATTACTGCCACACACTTTGCCCAAAATATTATTTTGACAAACAATGTGCCATGTACCGATTAATTGTACCATAAAACAATAAATGATGCCACTGTGCCCCCACAATGAATGTTGCCACTGTGCCCACACAATGAATGATGCAACTGTGCCCCCAGAACAAATTATGCCACTGTGCCCCCAGAATACATGAGGCCACTGTGCCCCAGAATACATAATGCCACTGTGCCCCCGGAATGCATGATGTCACTGTGCCCCCAGAATACATAATGCCACTGTGCCCCCAGAATACATGAGGCCACTGTGCCCCCAGAATACATGAGGCCACTGTGCCCCCAGAATACATAATGCCACTGTGCCCCCAGAATGCCTGATGTCACTGTGCCCCCAGAATGCATGATGCCACTGTGCCCCCAGAATACATGATGCCACTGTGCCCCCAGAATACATGATGCCACTGCGCCCCAGAATACATGATGCCACTGTGCCCCCAGAATACATGATGCCACTGCGCCCCCAGAATACATGATGCCACTGTGCCGCCAGAATACATGATGCCACTGTGCCCCCAGAATACATGATGCCACTGTGCCCCCAGAATACATGATGCCACTGTGCCCCCAGAATACATGATGCCACTGTGCCCCCAGATTGCATGATATCACTGTGCCCCAGAATACATGATGTCACTGTGCCCCCAGAATGCATGATGCCACTGTGCCCCCAGAATGCATGATGTCACTGTGCCCCCAGAATGCATGATGCCACTGCGCCCCCAGAATGCATGATGCCACTGCGCCCCCAGAATACATGATGCCACTGCGCCCCCAGAATACATGATGCCACTGCGCCCCCAGAATACATGATGCCACTGCGCCCCCAGAATACATGATGCCACTGCGCCACCAGAATACATGATGCCACTGTGCCGCCAGAATACATGATGCCACTGTGCCGCCAGAATACATGATGCCACTGTTCCCCCAGAATACATGATGCCACTGTGCCCCCAGAATGCATGAGGCCACTGTGCCCCCAGAATGCATGATGCCACTGTGCCCCCAGAATGCATGATATCACTGTGCCCCAGAATACATGATGTCACTGTGCCCCAGAATACATGATGTCACTGTGGCCCCAGAATACATGATGCCACTGTGCCCCCAGAATACATGATGCTACTGTGCCCCCAGAATGCATGATATCACTGTGCCCCAGAATACATGATGTCACTGTGCCCCGGAATACATGATGTCGCTGTGCCCCAGAATACACGATGCCACTGTGCCCGCAGAATACATGATGCTACTGCGCCCCCAGAATACATGATGTCACTGTGCCCCCAGAATACATGATGCTACTGCGCCCCCCAGAATACATGATGTCACTGTGCCCCCAAAATACATGATGTCACTGTGCCTCCAAAATACATGATGTGCTCCCAGAATACATAATGTCAATGTGCTACCACATAAACTGTGCCACTGTGACTCTTCAGCTGCTGCAAACTACAACTCCCATCATGCATAGACAGACGGTCATGATGGGAGTTGTAGTTCTGTAACCACTGGAGAGTCACAGGTGGGGGAATGACTGTTCATCTCGGAAATTAGGCTCCCCGTCTCAGGTCCCATGCTGCTCCGCTGCTCTGGCCTCTTCTAGTCACGCCTGGCCACAGCAGATGATGCAGGCAGCACTAATCGCGCCACCTGCATCACAGGAGAATCGCTGGGCGGGGAGCAAAGTGTTCCCTTGCTCTGGGCTGTGGCTGTTCATTTGTATCAATGTCTTAAAGACACATATACAAATGAATGAGGGGAAGTCGGGTTGAGTATCCCTGGTATAATGCATGGTGGACTGAAAAGCCAGAAACCGAAGTTGCTAAAATATAACTTTTACTAGAATTATTTAAAATAAATGATTGAACAAAACACATACAGTTATCCCTAAGGGTAAAATAAGGGTAAAATAAAATAAAATATTTAAAATAAATGATTGACCAAAACACATACAGTTATCCCTAAGGGTAAAATAAAAAAATAAATAAATGATAGACCAAAACACATACAGTTATCCCTAAGGGGGGGGGGGGAGGGGTACAGTAATCCTACAGGGAGATAAATATATATATTGCACCAACCTGATATGTGCACACATGTTTAAATAAATAATACATATTCTATCCAATGTACAGACCCTAATGGATATATGGGTATGTATGTACAACATTTTGTCACTTCTTGTCTCAACGCACTTCCAACAGGAATGATCCTGGCTTCCTCAGGAGACCACAAACAACAGAAAGTATGGCAACACTTGTATAAATGACCAATAATCCAATAAAAGAAACATAGATAGAATGGACCAGGTTACATAAGTGATACTATATGAAGACCTCAGCTCTGGTTAGGGAAGGCTCAGCAGATAAATATGCTAGTAGATAATGCTACCAGGATATATCAATAAGGCAAGATAGCACAACAAAATATAGCATAAACAGAATAAACTGAGCACAAAATGTAAATGAGATACAAAGTTAGATAACACCGCACTGTGTGGCATGGATTTAAGCCACCACCTCTAATAGTGCAAGTAATGGTATCCTATTGGTCCCTAGGGACAACTCACCCAAATTGCAGAGGTCAATACTAGATAAAGGTACCCCATTTCTTTGAACATCAGTGCACATATCAGGGTGGTGCAATATATTGATTTATCTCCCTGTAGGATTACTGTACCCCTCCCCCCCCCCCCCTTAGGGATAACTGTATGTGTTTTGGTCTATCATTTATTTTATTTTATTTTAGCAACTTCGGTTTCTTGATTTTAAATTTCTGTTGCTAGGTCCTGCTGTGTCTATGGGACAGTCTAGACAGATTTCTGTGAGCCATAATGGACTGAAAATCTATCATAAGAAATCTAATGAACAGGAAGGCCAACATGTACATTAAAAATATACCTTCTGCTAGGTATACTTAAAGAGTACCTGTCAACAAACTAAAAATGTTACATATTGTTCCTTATGTCATTATAAAACACTTTGCCATTTACTTAATGGTAAAATTCTCAACCTTTATATTAGGGATGTCCCGATACCATTTTTTTAAGACCGAGTACGAGTACCGTTACTTTAATTCTAGTACTCGCCGATACCAAGTACGAGTACTTATATTTTAAAGGGAATCTGACACCAGGGTGACCCAGTTTCTGGCGCTGCTTACCGTATGATATGTGGGTCCTTGTTGTGTAAAATGGAGGCGGCTGCTGTAGTATGAGCCAAGATTTCTCTCTTCTCCATTGGACAGAACAGGAAATTTGCATTGGCTGCGAGACCGGATGACCACATGGTGAGCAGCGGTAGAAACCGGGTCACCCGCACTATCTACCTATAAATTCAAGTTAGTGCAGGTGACTCTGCTGTAAGATTGCCTTTAATAGTAAGTAGTATCCCCTTGCAGACATTAGCAGCAACCCCCTGGCAGTCATTAGTAGCAGCCCCCCTGTAGACAGCTGCCCCCCTGTAGACATAAGTAGCACCCCCCTGTAGAGCACAGCCCCCCTTTAGACAGCAGCAGGCCCCCCCCCCCTGTTTAGACATTAGTAGCAGCCCCCTCCTTGCAGGCAGCTCACCTCCTCGGGTCGGGTGCTGGTGCATCGACTGTGCAGCCCCGTTCCCCCGTCCTCTGGTCCGCATCGTGTCGTCCTATGGAAGAGCATGTGACATACACGTCACTCTGCTTCCTGTGTAGCGTTATGCTGGGGAGGAGGTGGAGTGGCGTGTGTGTCACATGCTCCATGGAACACTAAGATGCGGACCCGAGGATGGAAGAAGGGGGCAGAAGAGCAGCACCGGGCATGGTATCGGGGACATTAAACGAGTCCCCGATACCATGCAAATGGCTAGTATCGGCCCCGATACCAGTATCGGTATCGGGACATCCCTACTTTATATGTTTTTAAAGTAATTGAAAAAAAGGCCACCAGGTGGCTCTGTTCTGTTCCCTGCCACAAGTCAAAGTTAGTTTGGTCTCCTCCTGGCCTGACAGGAGACCAAACTCAGGAAGTGCGTGCGGGGGATGGCGAGGAACAGCGCTCTCAGGCCTTAGTGACATTGCGCCTGCTGAGGAACGCCCACTTTCTCCTGCCAAGAGCTCACACAATGTGAGCAAGGGGAAAGGTATGATACAAAGCTTTATAAGGCTCGGAAAAATGTTTTAAGGGCAGGAGGGGTGTTATGAGTAGTTAGGGAATATAATCTGAGTTAGTTTAAAAAAATATGGTTTGATGACAGGTACTCTTTAAAACCTTACATGCGGTTTCTATGTGATAAAGGGAGGTCATTATTATATTTACCAGCAACAATATAGTTACAACATTGTAATAAGCCCTGAGAAGCTAAGTTCTCAATAAATTAACCTATTGATCACTATGATGATCATTCCTCAATCTAAAAGTCTATACAGTATTGCTGCACTTGGGGAATACAGAATAATGGATCTAACTTGCCGGAGCTTACTGTGCATAAATGGTAACCAGGCTGTGCAAAGTGCTGGCAAGAGAAGATGTTGTCATGACATTTAATGCAAGTGTTACAAAATGGACACAATATTAAAGGATGATATAAGCAGGGAATAGATTTATATAAGTCAATGAGGTGTTACCCGGTATCCTCTCCAGAATGACTGGATGAGTAATGCCGCCTCCTCTTCAGACAGGAGAAGAGACAATGGAATTGGCGGTCTTGGACTGAAAAAGAAAAAAGAAATGATATTACAATTGGTTTTATTGAGTTGTTGTCCCAGATGTATGGAAAATCATTAGATTTGATATCACACCTAAGGCTTTATGTAGAAGGACTTTGGCTGTATGGCATGCTGGGAGTTCTAGTTTTGCAACAGAGGGAGGAACCTGGTCTAATTATTTCCTTTTTTATGGACCATAAGGAAGCAATACCTTTTTGTCCAATATGATAATATTTCATATTTATAGCCCCAACATTGTAGTTAGTCAAAGAGGAACCTTATGGTTAAAGGGGTACTCCACTGCTCAGCATTTGCAACACAGGAGCTCGTGTCATCATAGCCCTGCCCCCTCATGACATCACACCCTGCCCTCTCAATGCAAGTCTATGGGAGGGGGCGTGACAGCTGTCACGCCCCCTCCCATAGACTTGCATTGAGGGGGCGGGGCATGACATCATGAGGGGGCAGGTCTATGACGTCACGAGCTCCCGGCGCCGGCTCCAGCATTCAGAAAAATTAGTTCCAAACGCTGGGCGGCGGAGTACTCCTTTAATGCTACGGATCCACTCCTTCATGCTAGCCCAAGTTTTTCAACAGTCTTCTGACTTACAACTAAACATATATTGTACATATTCATATGCACCAAACAGCCATCATTCTGGAAATGACATACAGCATGGGTGAATAAATGCAACTATAAACCTTTACAGTATATAAAAGGTAAATGTGTTAAATGGGTACTCCGGAGGAAAAAAATTTAATCAACTAGTGTCAGAATTATACAGAATTGAAATTACTTCTATTTTAAAAATATTAAGCATTCTAGTACTGTATGTCCTAGAGAAAGTTGTGTAGTTCTTTCCAGTCTGACCACAGTGCTCTCTGTTGACACCTCTGTCCCTGTCAGGAACTGTCCATTGCAGGAGCAAATCCCCATAACAAACCTCTCCTGCTCTGAACTGTTCCTGACAGGGGCAGAGGTGGCCGCAGAGAGCACTGGAAAGAACGACACAACTTCCTCTGGAGCATACAGCAGCTGATAAGTACTGGAAAGATTAAGATTTTGAAATATATGTAATTTACAAATCTGTATTACTTTCTGGCACCAGTTGATTTAAAAACATTTTTTTTTTCCCTCAGACATACCCAGTCAATATGAACGGACTGATCAGTTTCAAAAGTCAAATGCCTAAGGAAGTGTAATAGACGCTTGGGAAGACTACATCAACTACATAAATGATAAAAACGTATTGTAATGGGTCAGAAAAGGTTAACACTGCTATATTAGTCATTATACCAGTACAGTTGTGGCTGAGAACTCCTGCCAGTTCCATTTCTGACTGCTGCAGGTCATATAAAAATAGAATGGTACATGTGGCCAGCTGACCAGTATATGGGCAATGAGGGGGGGATGAAATCTGTCATTCACGGCACGAGGCAGCTGTTCCAGGCAGACAGTAATTGGAACCATCACTCAGTCACACTATGCAGAAACTGCGACGGTTATCACATCCTAGGAACTTGCATATTTAACAGGTTGAAGACCCGAATCGGCACATCTAATTTAACTATAATACACTGTCATTTACCTGTGTAGTTTACAGTCATATTTTGCTTTTGTTAGGAAGATGTTCTGCCATTAGGGATATTATTAGGCTACAGGGAATTTGGCTACCCCTGTGATCACCCTGCAGGACAGTCTACAGTCTACACTAGTGGTCACCAACTTTCAGATCTCCAACTGTTGACAAACTACGACTCTCAGCATGCCCTGACGGCTGTGGACTGTTAAGCCATACCTGTAGCCATTAGCAGGTGATACACTTGTTTTAGTGTACAATCTATAGCCCCGCCCCATCATGACATCATGCCCTGCCCCCTCAATGCAAGTCTAGACTTGCATTGAGGGGAAGGGGCGTGATGTCATGAGGGGGCGGGGCTATGACATCACGAGCTCCCGGCTCCAGCATTTGGAACAGTTTGTTCCAAACGCTGAGCAGCGGAGTAACCTCTTAAAGGGGTACTCCGGTGGAAAAAAATCTTTTCTAATCAACTGGTGCCAGAAAGATAAACAGATTTGTAAATTGCTTCTATTTAAAAATCTTAATCCTTCCAGTACTTATCAGCTGCTGTATGCTCCAGAGGAAGTTGTATTTCTTTCTGGAGTTCTTTTCAGTCTCACCACAGTGCTCTCTGCTGACACCTCTGTCCGTATCAGGAACTGTCCAGAGCAGGAGAGGTTTGCTATGGGGATTTGTTTTTACTCTGGACAGTTCCTGACATGGACAGAGGTGTCAGCAGAGAGCACTGTGGTGAGACAGAAAACAATTCCAGAAAGAAATACAACTTCCTGTGGAGCACAAAGCAGCTGATAAGTAGTGGATTAAGGATTAAGATTTTTAACTAGAAGTCATTTACACATCTGTTTAATTTTCTGGCACAAGTTGATTTAAAAAAAAAAAATGTTTTCCAATGAAGTACCCCTTTAATGGCCTATCTTGAGGATATTCCATCAATATTAACCAGCTGTTCAAAGGGGGCTACGACAATCATATGAGTGCCACGGCATCTTCAGCATGTTACCGGCGATTGTCCTTTCAATAGCAGCCTGCACGGTACTGCAACTTTGCCACATTCAAATGAATGGGGCTGTTGTACTTTGCACCACCGTTAGAAAAAGCTTGGCAATTAATTCACTGTAGCACACACCCCAGTACTGTATTCCCTTCAAACAGCTGATTGGTGGGGGGGGGTGCTGGGAGTCAGTTGCCTGCCGATTGACTGGTGGCCTTTCCAGGAGGACATGCTGGATAACCTAGAGTTCTACATACCGTACATCATCTTCCATCATTGATGACTCTGCAGCCATATTCCTAAATATCTCTTCTAAAGAGTAGCATACACAGTGCTCCTCTCAAAGAACTTTACTAATATGGTACAACCCCTTTTTCTATAGTTGGTTTTGAACTTAAAATTTTTGTTTTGGGAGAAAAAAAAACAAGAAAAAAAATGGCAGATCACATGAATTCATCCTCTGCTTGATAGTCATGCACCAGGTTCCAATTTCAATTATATTTCTGATGATAGTGATTTAATGTGATTAAGCACAGACTGTTCCATGACAGATTTAAGAATGTAATAAAAGGTGAAAAGAATGTGGACACCTTTACTGCAGAACAAAGAACAATCTAATCCTATCACAAAACGTCTTCTGTCACAGGAGATGAAACATTTTAGTTTGGAATATCCTTTATTATTGGGGATATTCTTCTTGCTTTTAAGCAGCAGCCAATACGCATTACGGCTGGAGATAATGGGAGGTAATTTGGATCTGACAGGCGGGTATTGTCTCTTTTAGAACAGTCTCCTTTGTGTTCAATCAATCAAAGTCAGGGCGAGGGTTCACAGGCTGGCATGCTCCAGTCATCGGAGTCTCATGCCTGCCAGACAATGTACGCGTATGAGAAAATAATGCAAAAAGAGGAAGCAGACTGTTGTATATTTACCTGTCTGAATACTTATGTTCATGCAAAATTTCCTTTTTAAATTTTTTGAAAACTTTAAATGTCTATAACTCTTTTTTCACTTTGTGGTTATATGGTGTTAAATGCAAATTGATGGGGGAAAACTTTTTTTTATTTTTTTTAAATAATATAATATGTAGAATTATTAAGATGAATATTTTTTTTTTTATTTAGCACAAGGTAGGCCGCAACATAACAAAATATAAACATACCAAACCCTTATATTATACTCATATTCCTACATAGGTGATAATAGACAGGCGAACACAGTCAGGAGGTAACTGGCTTCTACCCACGGTATATATATAATTGTTAAAGGGTGCCAGAACGTTAAACAGATTTGTAAATTAATTCTATTAAAAAAAATCCCAATCCTTCCAGTACTTATCAGCTGCTGTATAATACACAGGAAGTTATTTTCTTTTTTAAATCCCTTTCTGCCTAACCACAGTACTCTCTGCTGACACTCTTTTTATTAGAAAAATACAAAACTTATCAAATACAAAACACAAAGCAAGCTTAACCAGCTATAACATAAATAAGAAATACTATAGAAGCAAAAACAAAACTTCATAAACAAAACCCTGCCTAACCGGCCAGCCCAGCTTTACTAAGATACTAAAATACAAAGATATTAAAATATGCCCAAAATATCTAATCAAACACTCACACGCCTACCGAAAATGAACATACGAAAAATAAATAAATAAATAAAACAGCACAACTTGGCTTGTCAAAATATAAACATAAAAGTTATCATTACCCGACTATAACTCAAAACCATCCATACTTGGGAACACGCAACAAGAAAAGTAAACAGAAACGTAGCAAGCACACCTAAAAAAAAAGTATACTTTTTTTGTTATTTTTTTTTTTTATCTTTTTTTTATTTTAATATTTTTTTATCTTTTTTATATAATATATATATATATATATATATATATATATATATATATACCGTATTTATCGGCGTATAACACGCACTTTTTAGGCTAAAATTTTTAGCCTAAAGTCTGTGTGCGTGTTATACGCCGATACACCCCCAGGAAAGGCAGGGGGAGAGAGGCCGTCGCTGCCCGCTTCTCTCCCCCTGCCTTTCCTGGGGTCTAGAGCGCTGCTGTCGGCCCTTCTCACCCCCTGGTTATCGGCGCCGCTGCCCGTTCTGTCCCCCTGACTATCGGTGCCGGCGCCCCATTGCCGGCGCCAACAGCCAGGGGGAGAGAAGCGGCGCCGACAGCCAGGGGGAGAGAAGGGGCAGCGGCACCCATTGCCGGCGCGGCTGCCCCGTTGCCTCCCCCCATCCCCGGTGGTATAATTACTTGAGTCGGGTCCGCGCTGCTGCAGGCCTCCGGCGTGCGTCCCGGCGTCGTTGCTATGCGCTGAACGGCGCGGCGCATGACGTCAGTGCGCCGCGCCGTGCATAGCAACGACGCTGGGGACGCACGACGGAGGCCTGCTGCAGCGCGGACCCGACTCAGGTAATTATGCCACCGGGGATGGGGGGAGGCAACGGGGCAGCGGCGCCGGCAATGGGTGCCGCTGCCCCTTCTCTCCCCCTGGCTGTCGGCGCCGCTTCTCTCCCCCTGGCTATCGGCGCCGGCACCGATAGTCAGGGGGACAGAACGGGCAGCGGCGCCGATAACCAGGGGGTGAGAAGGGCCGACAGCAGCGCTCTAGACCCCAGGAAAGGCATGGGGAGAGAAGCGGGCAGCGACGGCCTCTCTCCCTCTGCCTTTCCTGGGGGTATATCGGGGTATACACGCGCACACACGCACCCTCATTTTACCATGGATATTTGGGTAAAAAACTTTTTTTACCCAAATATCCTTGGTAAAATGAGGGTGCGTGTTATAGGCCGGTGCGTGGTATACCCCGATAAATACGGTATATCATTTTTTTTTATAAATAAAAATAATAATAGTAATAATAATAATAATCAAAATAATCATATCACACATACATTCACTTACAAAACGTCCAAATGAACTGGATCCTCTATCCGGGACTAATGAAAATACCAAAGAAAACATGAAACAGACCAAATAACTGAAATAAACTAAATAAACCACATATCAACACAACAACTGGTCCGGCTACCATAACGCTATAACATGAAACAATATGAAACAATATAAATATAACACAATATAGGTACAAAATTACTAAATATACTATATAAATAAAATATAATATAAACAAAATATATGCACTACAGAAAACACCTACAAAATCAATAGAAAACCCTAGGAAAAACCCTACACTAAAACTGTACCCTCACCCACACCACCCCTCCTGTACATGGGTCAGAGTCCATACCGTTCTTACAGTTCACAAAGTCCAGTCCTTAACTGACCCATGTCAGGTCCCCCAAAGATGAACACCACCACCCACAAGCACACCCTCCCCACCTAGCACTCCTCCCAACCCACTTATACACAAACTTATACACACTGAACCACAACCCACTTTAGGCCCAAGTTTGGTCGCCTGTAAGCCCTTCATACCATATCAGCTTAAAAACAAAACAAAAAGCTAGCGTGCACATGCATTAGCCCACCACCAGGGAGAAGGATGGCAGACTTGATACATTCAAAATAATTTTACACTCTTTCCCTAACTCCCCCTACAATTCTCCCTAATCCTATCCCTCCATTCAAACTAACCCTGTTCTCATCCTATCTCTATCCCTATAACACTGTCCCTAACCAAAATAATGGTACTCTACCCAAAAGGTCTAGTACCTAGGGCACATCAAAAGAAAACCCTCTCAACAGGAGAGAAGCCCTACTGGTACCAAGACTGCCATACTCCAAAGACCTGATCTTCCCGAGGTCACCGGTGATGTTCCTACAGACCTCCACCTCGGAGAGGATTTTCTGTTGGGTCGACACTAAACACCGTGCATTCCACGTGTAGTACCTAACCACTAAACTAACTAAGAATAAAGTGCCCCGATCTCGGCCACCCAGGTTCCTGAATGCCCCATAAGCCCACTCCGGATAGGCAAGGCCGGCAAGTTGACTCCAGCCGATGGAAGCACCCACCCTGTTGTAAACCCCTATATTAAAGGGACAATGAAGCAGGAAGTGGTCCATGCTTTCCAGCGTGTCCCCGCACTCTTCTCGGGGACATCCCCGGTCATCAGAGTTCCTACACTTCAAATTGTCCCTCACATATAGCTTCCCCTGAAAGCAGCGCCAGGCCAAGTCCCAAAATTTCTGGGGGATCCTTTTCATGTTTAAAAGGTACAACCCCACCCTCAGATTCCGACCTGGGCAGTCCCTGAGCGCCAGAGGCTTCTGGAAGTGGGTCAACAGAACCCGTTTGTCAAGGAACTGCCTTGACTGGGTCCTGATCTCCCACACTCCCAGACCCCACCGACGTATCGCTTTCAGAGTCGGGGTAGCATAAACCGGAAGATATCCGTGTGGCGTACGGAGGTCCTTCACTTGCCCTCCTGTCTCCCATTCCTGGAAGAAAGGCCGAAACCATTCCCTGCAGGAGAGTACCCACGGAGGAGCCCTCTCTGACCAGAGGTTTGAGATGTTAGCTTTCAAGAAGGTGTTGGTTAAGAACACCACAGGGTTTACCATAGATAAACCCCCTAGTCTCCTCGTGCGGTACGTAACCTCCCTCTTGACTAGGTTCATCCTGTTTCCCCATAACAGTTGGAAAAACAGGCTGTAGATCCTAGTGTAGTAAGCCTCTGGCAAGATACATACGCTGCCCAGATAGATAAACAAGGGGAGCAGGTACGATTTGATCAGGTGTACCCTTTCCCTGAGGGTCATAGACCAACCCTTCCATTGGTCCACCTTCTGAGCGGCATCCTGGAGCTTACCATCCCAGTTTTTGGTGGGATATTCATCCTGGCCGAATATGATGCCCAAAACTTTTGCTGACTCTTGGGGCCCTGGAAGGGTGTCCGGGAGATCAAACGTGGGATCCCCCTCTCCCAGCCAGAGACTCTCACACTTATCCCGGTTGATCTTAGACCCGGATGCCTCCGAGTAGCGGTCCACCTCCGACATCACCACATCGACCTCCTCTCGCGAGGACACGAAAATGGCGACATCGTCAGCGTACGCCACCACTCTCTGGGCGACATCCAGCTCCGCCAGACTCATCCCGACTCCCACCAACGGCCCACAATCTACCCTCCGGACGAAGGGATCGATCGAAAACACGTATAAAAGCGGGCTCAAAGGACAACCCTGACGGACCCCGGAACCCACCTCAAAAGAGCTGCCAAACCACCCGTTCACCAGTGGGAAACTCTCTGCCCCTGCATACAAGATCTTAAGCCAATTAACAAAAGTACTCGGTAAGCCATATCTCAGGAGGACGGACCAGAGGTACTCGTGGTTCCACCGATCAAACGCTTTGGCCTGATCCAGGGACAGCAAGTACCCCTTCCAGAAACCCGCACTACTCCGCTCCACTGCCTCCCTGACACTAAGGACCGCACTTAAGGTGCTTCGGCCTGGAACAGAGCAGTGCTGAGCCCCCGAAAGGAGCCGGGGTGCAAACTTCACCAGCCGATTAAACAGTATCTTAGCCAGAAGCTTCCTGTCCGTATTGAGAAGAGCTATGGGCCTCCAATTCTCAATACGGCTGGGATCTTTACCCTTTGACAGAAGAATCAGGGCTGACCTCCTCATTGAATTCGGCAGAGTGCCCGAGGAGAGACACTCATTGAATACCTCAGTCAAGAGGGGAACTAAAGACTCCTTAAAGGTCCTGTACCACTCGGATGTTAAGCCATCCGGACCTGGCAACTTCTTAGGGGCAAGCCCCTCGATCGCCAGTCTCACTTCCTCTTCCCTGATTTCTTCTGCCAAAACATCAAGAGAGGGGTCTACCCCTGGCTTTGGAATGGTTTCAGCCAGGAAAACCGACATCTTGTCTCGATCTAGATCATTCCTCCCCAAGAGGTGCGAGTAGTAGGATCTGACGACCTCCAAGATCCCTGATCTGGACCGATTCAGAGATCCTGTACTATCAATCAGTCCTAAAATGACTTTACTACTCACTGACATCTTACAGTTTCTGTAAGGGTCGGGCGAGTGGTACTTCCCGAAATCCCTCTCAAAAACCAAAGATGCGTGCCTATTGTACTGACACCCCATCAGCAAGGATTTCACTCTGGAGATATCCTCACGACTACCTCCAGTCGAGACAAGAAGTTCGAGTTTCCTCCTCAGACCCTGATACAGGCGATACCTGTTCAGGGACCTGAGGCTCGAGAGCTGGCGGAAGAACCCCGCAACCCGCTTCTTGAATATCTCCCACCACTCTGACTTACTACTACATAGGCCCAGTAAAGGTACCTGACTCTGAAGAAAATCCTCAAAGGACTGTCTTATCTCTGATTCCTCCAGGAGGGACAAATTCAGCTTCCAATAACCTTTTCCCATCCGGGGGGTCTCTGAAACATTCAGGGAAAACAAAATCATACAGTGGTCGGAGAACTCCACCTCAACCACGGACACTGCGGAAGAGACGGCTTCCTCCTTTAAAAAAAACCTATCTATCCTAGACCTGTGACTACCTTGATGATAGGTGAAACCCGCGTGGCCTGAGGGACTCCGGATGTGGGCGTCCTCTAGACGAGCTTCTCTAGCTATGCTAATCAGTGCCACACTATCGCAAGTCAGCGGACCATTGGAGCCTCTCCTATCTTGGGACCTCGTGACATTATTGAAGTCCCCTCCAAAGATCACTTGCCGACTCGTAAAAAGAAAGGGCTTAATCCTCATAAAGAGATCTTTACGGCCCTGCTTAGTTTACGGGGCGTAGATGTTAATGAGCCGGAGCTCTTGTCCCTTCATGAGGACATCTAAGATCAGGCACCTCCCCATTTCTAACTCAATAACCCGTCTGCATTCAACAGGAGCGGTAAAAAGGACCGCCACCCCACTATACGGCTCAGCCGCAAGAGACCAGTGGGAGGGACCGCGCCTCCACTCTCTTCTGGCTTTTACCAGGGAGGCTAGATCTGACAACCTGGTCTCTTGTAAAAAGAAAATGTCGGCTTCAACACGGCCGAGAAAATCAAAGGCTGCGAATCTAGCCGTATCTGATTTTATGCTGACACAGTTAATGGATGCCAACATCAGTGGGGTGAGTGCCGCCATCCTGGGTGATTGAGTTAGATGGCCTCACCCCTTAAACCTTCTTCCTCTCCTTCCCTCCACCCCCATCTGAATCGGAGGAAGACCCTTTGCCTCTTTTTAAACTCAGGGATATATCCATCCCAGAATCTTTACCTCCGGCATCTGGTGTTACCTCAGCCCCTGAGGAAACTGCCCCAGAGGAAGGAGGCTCGGCACCTCCTGGGGGCCGCACTGCCTCCTGACCCTCGAGAAGAGGAGGGGAGATGGTATCCCCAAGGGCCTCATATCGATTTGAAAGGACGATCAGAGGGTTAGAGACTGAGTTGTTCCTTCTATGGTCTGAGGCTACAACTGAAGAGGAGGACGGCGCTCCCTTACTCTTAACCTTCTTCCTCCTCTTCTTCTTTTCCTGGCCACCATTTACTGTCTGCCCCTCCTTCTCCTCCTCATCCACAGTTTCCGATTCAGAGGCATGACTGGAGGAAGGAGCATCTTGACCTTCTTCCCTATGCAGTCTCCCTATCTCCTCATCCAGTTCGGCCCCACCCAAAGCCTCAGAGTTATTCTGACCTCCTTCTGAGCCAGTGTCTGGAGTGGGACCCGAGCCACCCCTGGCACCTGGGCATTCTCAAGGGCCCTCTCCAACCTGCGCTTCTCCTCTCGCCTCTGCATAGAGGGGGTCTTATGTTTTTCCTTCACTGGCTTTGGTGCCCCCTCTCCTCCACTAGTCCCCTCCCCCGCTGGGGCAACCGTTAGGCTCTCCCCAGCCGGGGCGGTCACAGTGTTAGAGAACGAGCGTGGACACCGGCTGAACGGGTGACCTAAGTCACCCCACAAGTTACACCGAATCTGCCCACAGGTGGCCGCCAGATGACCCACCCCACAGCAGAGGGCGCATATCTGCTGAGTGCAGTTGGCACTAAAGTGGTTTGGGTCACCACACCTGTGACACAGCTTCGGCTGCCCCTTGTAGAAGATCTGAATCCTGTCGCGTCCTAGAAAGGCGGCCGAAGGGATGTGGGCGACCGTGTTCCCTGAACGCCTGAGACGAACGGAAAACGTCCAGGCTCCAGACCATATATTGTGCTCGTCAAAGTTCTTCCGGGGGACGTCCGTCACCTCCCCGTACCTGCCCAGCCAGGTCATAATGTCATAACAAGAAAGTGACTCGTTACGGGTCAAAACGGTCACTTTCTTTACCATACTCTGGCGAGATACCGCTTTTACAGCGAAATCTCGCCATCCGGGCTCGTTTTTCATCAGCTCATAATTAGACCAAAAGAGATCTAGTCCTTCCGGCCTAACAAAGCTGACGTCAAACTCGGAGGAGCCGAAGGGGTGAATCAGGGCAAAGATGTCCCCAGCCCTGAAACCCATCTGGAAAAGAAGCTCCACCACCTTTCCCCTTTGGGGGCACGCATCTTCGCCTTTCCAGACCAAAAGTGCCACATTCCTGCGACCTACCTCCTGCCCGGCTGTCTGGAGGGACCATACGGTCTCCCCATTCTTCTCTCGGAACGCTCCCAGACCATGTCTCTCCACCCAAAAAGACAGGTCCATCTCCTTTCCCTCTACCTGGAGCGTCCTTTCTCCTCTCTTTAGTGCCTCCAGGAGGCGCCGTTGCAACTGACCTTCACCAGATGCAGGAGGTAAAGATCCTACTGAACCCCCAGCCGCCACACTTGCATAACTCTTGACGACCGGGGGGGCAGCCGGACCAGACACCGTCCCTACATCCCCGACTAGGCCACCTGTACTGCCACAAAAGCCACTCTTATTCCTACCATCCACACTACTACTACTACTCTCATTCACACCACTACTCCTCCCATCTGCATCACTACCACTCCTCTCATTTACACCACTACCACCCCTCCTATTCACTCCACTATCACCACTCTTATTCACTTCACTGCCACTCCTCCCGATCACTCCACTACCACTCCTCCCATCTGCACCACTACCACTCCTCTCATTCACTCCACTATCACCCCTCTCAATCACACCACTACCACTCCTCCCATCTACACCACTACCACTGCTCCCATCTGCACCACTACCACTCCTCCCATCTGCACCACTACCACTCCTCCCATCTGCACCACTACCACTCCTCCCATTTGCACCACTACCACTCCTCCCATTTGCACCACTACCACTGCCACATACACCCCTCTCATCCACAGCACTACCACTCCCATCTTTCACACACCTTGTATTAACATTGCTTTTATTGAAAGTATTTTTGGGATCAGCAGCTGCTTCACCCACTACCTCTGGGCTGGCCTGGACATGCTTTAGCTTGGCCTTTTTGTACATTCTCAGGTCACCGGCGGCTGCCATTGTCGGCGACGCTGACTTCTCCTCCATTCGAGATGTCACCGCCGACATCACCTCCCGAAGCTGAGGCTGCCCCTCCGGGCGCACCTCCGCCACTCCTCCTGCCACTGATGTGCAGGGACTCCCCTCTCTCACATGGGAGATCCCTGCAGTGCCTGCGCCACACACTGCGCCCAACTGCACGGGCTCAGCAGCAGGTTCTGACACCTGGACGCTCCCCCCCTCTCAGGGGAGTGCCCCGCAGCACCGACACTACTAGCAGCGCCCAGGGGACTGCCCCCCGAGCAGAAGATCTCACCACACACCTCAGGCGCCTGTACACTCCCCCCCCCCCCCCTCTCAGGGAAGTGCCCCGCAGGGCTAGTAACATTGCCCACAATACTCGGGGAACCGCTCCCCTTGCAAACTGCCGCATAACTATTGCCCACCATTAGCCCGTCCTGCTCTTCCCTACCAGCAGGACGCGTGACTGTAACACCCGCGGCCATGTTGGATGAAGCACTGTACCCCCCGTGCTGGTCCCGTTCCACAGCAGAAGCCGGATCTGGCAGGGTGGGGGGCCCAGCAGCCTGAACCAACTTTTCAGGTGGCCCAGACTGCTGCATAGGAGAAAAAACAAACTTAATCTGCTCCTCAGCCTTTTTCTTCTTCTTCTTTTTCTTCCTCTTCCTCTCCTCAGGGCCCAGGTCGTGGCCAAAACTGAAATTTTCCAGACGGGTGGGTGACTCCTGCATCACTATGGCCCGCAGGAGCCCCCCACAGACCAGTCCACTGTCACTGCCATCATTACTGTCACTTTCCTCAGAGGTGGCTGGTAAGGCGACTTGGGCAGGGTTGATGTAATCCGCACTCGGGGTGACAGAGGTACACGGGGTATCACACACATCACCTTCACTCTCATCACCCTCACTGCCGCCATCTCCCTCACCACCTTCCTCCATCTTCTCCTCCGTGACACACAAGCACTCTTCCTCCCCCTGACTATCCTCTTCCTCCTTCACAGGGGTCCGCATGGTTTTATAGCGGTCTTCATTCTTAAATTTTTCTTTAAACATGCCTGCTCCCTCTACAATCAGCATTCGGGCTCTCACCACCTCCTGCTCCTCTGCCTTCAGCTCACACACCCTGGCAGCAAACTTAGCCCTCATAGCCTTGGCAGAGTTATCTGTTTGGTAGCGAGCAAACTTCAGGTCTTCCCTTATGATTTTCAGCTTTTTTCCCAGCTGCTCATATTTTACAAGATTTGCCTGCATGCGGGAACCGAAAGTAGCTAGCGACTCCCTGGGACCCTTCACTCCCCCATTGCTGGGGTTCCATAATATCAGACACAGTCCCCGAAGACATAATCATAAGCTTCTTACCGGACGCCTTGCGGTTTCCAGCGACGGACGGGGGAGTGGGCTCCACATTACTGTGGAGCCTGCTGGATCTTCTCACCCTGTCCTGGCAATCGGCCGTAGCTCTCTCACTCCCACCCCCCGCCGGCCTAGTACGAGGGGTGGAAGTCTCGGGCTCCATAGCAGGAGGCTCTCCCAAGGAAGCTGCCACCCTCCTGGGGAAAAGGCTGTGGGAAACACTGCTTCAATCCTCTCTCTCTGGAAAACTCTGGAAGTCAGACACACTCAACAGCTGCTGTGTTCCACAGGAAGTGCTCTCTGCTGACACCTCTGTCCATGTCAGGAACTGTCCAGTGCAGGAGCAAATCCCCATAGCAAACCTCTTTTGCTCTGGACAGTTCCTGATATGGACAGAGGTGTCAGCAGAGAGCAATGTGGTCAGACAGAAAAGAAATTCAAAAAGAAAAGAACTTCCTGTGTATTATACTGCATCTTATAAGTACTGGAAGGATTGTTTTTTTTTTAATAGAAGTAATTTGCAAATCTGTTTAACTTTCTGGCACCAGTTGGTTTAAAAGAAAATGTTTTCCATTTTAAAGGAGTAGTCTAGTAGTGAACAAGTGGTGAACAACTTATACCCTATCCTAAGGATAGGGGATAAGTTGCAGTTCGCGGGGGGTCCGACCGCTGGGGCCCCCCGCGATCTCCTGTAAGGGGCCCTGACAGCCCGTGCGAAGGGGCGTGTCGACCCCCGCATGACGCAGCGGCCGACACGCCCCCTCAATACAACTCTATGGCAGAGCCGGAGTGCTGCCTTCGGCAATCTCCGGCTCTGCCAAAGCGATGTATTGAGGGGGCGTGTCAGCCGCCGCTTTATGTGGGGGTTGACACCCGCTATATGGCCGGAGAGCCTGGCCCCCGTACAGAGAGATCGCAGGGGGCCCCAGCGGTCGGACCCCCTGCGATCTCAAACTTATCTGCTATCCTTAGGATAGGGGATAAGTTTTTCACCACTGGACTACCCCTTTAAAGGAAAACTGACAGCAGCATCACTTACACTAACCTGATACAGGGTAACAATGTAGGTGATGCTGATTCTAGAGAGCTGTGTCCATACCATCTAATATGCATGTGATTCTTCCGCAATGGCAGATACCAGGGAAGAGAAGGATCAGGCAGTCGGTTGTCAAAATGCTTGATCCTTTGGTTCTGGTGTGATTTTGTAATTTTTTATTTTGGCAGAGGCTTGCTACCTTATTTCTATTCAGAACATATGCATGCCAAGCCAAGTGTGCATGTGTATGGGGGTATCATAGCCAGCCTAAGTCTACTCCTAAAGCTTTTACATGCTCAGGATACTCCTCTGAGGCCTCTTATCTCTCATAATTTACAGTAAGGGGTACATTACCCCACATATTACATAACTCAGTGCTATTTACTTGATTGTATTGCTTTTTGCACTATTACTACTAAGATGAAGCATGTTCTTGCAAAGCAAAAGTATTTAGTCAAGTGCAAAGTTATTTAATGTGCTATCATAATGCATTTACTGGCAGAAGACTACCTGCTAAAGTCTGCTTATGGTTCCAGTTGGCTGAGAGATAGTCTAATGATAATTAAGAAAACACAGGGTCTGACAAGGTCCGCTCAAACCCATCCACTGGAAAGTGTTTAATGGCTGCAGGGAGACTACTTCACTTGCATAGTAAAACCATTGCGGATATACGTTTATTTTAAAGATTATATTTCTGTTCCAGATTCAGCTAATGGCTTCCTCCCAATCACAAGGGGATAAGTAGAATCGGAAGAGAACAAACAGGCTTAAAAGGAACCTGTCATACCTAAAAGGAACCTGTCTACACACAAAATGTTTAAAGTGTATCTGTAATGAGCAAAAACTTCTATATATATTTGTAATATACATTGGTTAAAAAATGTGTATATTTTTGTCCCTCAGCTATTGCCTGTGTGTCTCTGTGAGGGGACCAAATAAAAGTGTGGGTGTGACAAGCAGGACTCTGTGCAGTGAGGACAAGTAGGGCTCTGTACACTAAGTCTGTTCACTGAGGACAAGTAGGGCACTGCACACTGAGGACAAGCAGGGCTCTGTACACTGAGGACAAGCAGGGCTCTGTACACTGAGGACAAGCAGGGCTCTGTACACTGAGGACAAGCAGGGCTCTGCACACTGAGGACAAGCAGGGCTCTGCACACTGAGGACAAGCAGGGCTCTGCACACTGAGGACAAGCAGGGCTCTGCACACTGAGGACAAGCAGGGCTCTGCACACTGAGGACAAGCAGGGCTCTGCACACTGAGGACAAGCAGGGCTCTGCACACTGAGGACAAGCAGGGCTCTGCACACTGAGGACAAGTAGGGCTCTACACACTGAGAACAAGCAGGGCTCTGTACACTGAGGACAAGCAGGGCTCTGCACACTGAGAACAAGCAGGGCTCTGTACACTGAGGACAAGCATGGCTCTGTACACTGAGGACAAGCAGGGCTCTGCACCCTGAGAACAAGCAGGGCTCTGTACACTGAGGACAAGCATGGCTCTGTACACTGAGGACAAGCAGGGCTCTGTACACTGAGGACAAGCAGGGCTCTGTACACTGAGGACAAGCAGGGCTCTGTGCACGGAGGCTCTGTGACACGCTCCCAGATCACACATCAGGATGACTGACAAGTCAGGAGCTTGCACAGAGCCTTACTTGTCCCACCCTCACTTCCTGTATTTGGTCTCCTCACAGAGACACATAGGCAATAGCTGCAGGGACAGCATTTTCTCACCCCAAAATATATAAACTTTTTTAAGCAATGTATATTACAAATATACATATAATGGTATTATCTACATTATATAAAAAGTTTTTGCCAATGACAGATACACTTTAAGGAAGATAAGATGAACAGATTGATATTTACGGTGTATTTGAAAAGTTATCAGACCCTTCCACGTTTTTCACATTTTAAAAAAACCATCAAGTTTTTTATATTTGTAATATACATTGGTTAAAAAATGTGTATATTTTTGTCCCTCAGCTATTGCCTGTGTGTCTCTGTGAGGGGACCAAATAAAAGTGTGGGTGTGACAAGCAGGACTCTGTGCAGTGAGGACAAGTAGGGCTCTGTACACTAAGTCTGTTCACTGAGGACAAGTAGGGCTCTGCACACTGAGGACAAGCAGGGCTCTGTACACTGAGGATACGCAGGGCTCTGTACACTGAGGACAAGCAGGGCTCTGTACACTGAGGACAAGCTGGCTCTGCACACTGAGGACAAGCAGGGCTCTGCACACTGAGGACAAGCAGGGCTCTGCACACTGAGGACAAGCAGGGCTCTGCACACTGAGGACAAGCAGGGCTCTGCACACTGAGGACAAGTAGGGCTCTACACACTGAGAACAAGCAGGGCTCTGTACACTGAGGACAAGCAGGGCTCTGCACACTGAGGACAAGTAGGGCTCTGCACACTGAGGACAAGTAGGGCTATGTACACTGAGGACAAGCAAGGCTCTGTGCACTGAGGACAAGCAGGGTTCTGTACACTGAGGACAAGCAGGGCTCTGCACCCTGAGAACAAGCAGGGCTCTGTACACTGAGGACAAGCATGGCTCTGTACACTGAGGACAAGCAGGGCTCTGCACCCTGAGAACAAGCAGGGCTCTGTACACTGAGGACAAGCATGGCTCTGTACACTGAGGAAAAGCATGGCTCTGTACACTGAGGACAAGCAGGGCTCTGTACACTGAGGACAAGCAGGGCTCTGTACACTGAGGACAAGCAGGGCTCTGTGCACGGAGGCTCTGTGACACGCTCCCAGATCACACATCAGGATGACTGACAAGTCAGGAGCTTGCACAGAGCCTTACTTGTCCCACCCTCACTTCCTGTATTTGGTCTCCTCACAGAGACACATAGGCAATAGCTGCAGGGACAGCATTTTCTCACCCCAAAATATATAAACTTTTTTAAGCAATGTATATTACAAATATACATATAATGGTATTATCTACATTATATAAAAAGTTTTTGCCAATGACAGATACACTTTAAGGAAGATAAGATGAACAGATTGATATTTACATCGTATTTGAAAAGTTATCAGACCCTTCCACGTTTTTCACATTTTAAAAAAACCATCAAGTTTTTTCAATACTCCATAATACAAAGTGAAAACAGAATTTTACAAATCTTTTGCTTATATATCTTTACAGATGATTGATGAGGTTCAAGTAAGGGCTCTGGCTGGGCCACTCAAGAACATTCACAGGGTTGTCCCTAAGCCACTCCTGGATTATCTTGTGTTTACGGCCATTGTCTTGTTGGAAGGTAAACCTTCAGCCCAGTCAAAGGTCCAGACAATTCTGGATCACATTTTCATTAGCAATATGCAAAATTTTTGTTTTCTTTTTTTTTTTTTTTTTTTTACAAAATTTCTAAAATTCTGTTTCTTACATCTCAGTATGAGGTAATGAGTGTAGAATAATAGGAAAAAACATAAGACAATGTGAAAAAAGTGAAATGGTCAATGCAATGTAGATGCAGGTTTCAGTAGTGGGACCTGCATCTATCAGACTTTTATGGCAAATCCTGAGGATATGCCCTAAATGTTCAGATGGGAACACGTCTTTATTGTAAGAAGCTTCTTTTGTTTTGTACTTAATGATCAAACCATGAAGCTTGTACAGTATAGAAAAAAATGGTAACGTCAGTACAAAAAAGCAAAAACGAAGGAAACTAAAGAAAACAAACAAGGTTACTTTACAGTAGTATATCGCAATACAATAGGAATAAAAGCAAGTGTATCAATAAACAGACAGTGTATAGAGCAGTGGCCAACATCCACCCCTAAATGCTAAAGAACAAAACACATAACAGAGATCGATACAAGGACATGCAATGCCGCTTATTTAGGGTACGAGACAACAACATCTAAGGTCTATTTTGTACTTACTGATCTTTTAACCATTCCTGAACAAACGGAATCTCAAAGAAATCTTTACACTGCTGATCATTCCTTATTGGATTCTGACTGAAAGATAAAACATAAAAATATATAGATTTAACAAGCACAAGTTATTGGAAATAACCCTTGGAGACATTTACATGGATGCAGGTGGGTTGATCTCTTAAAGGGGTATTCGGTTAGGGGATGAGATGTCTTATGGCGGGGGGTCTCGCTGCTGGGGACCCCTGCGATCTCTGCAGCGCCACCCCGCCGTCATCGCTACAGAGCAAACTGGCTCTGTGCATGATGACGGGGTGATGCAGGGGACGGTGCATCGTGACGTCACGTCCCTGCCCCCTTAATACAAGTCTATGGGAGGGGGCTTGACTATTGCTACGCCCCTCCCATAGACTTGTATTGAGTGGTCGGGATGGGACGCCAGGGGGGGCAGAGCCGTGACATCACAATGCTCCTTCCCCTGCATCGTTCCGTGATCACGCACAGAGCTAGTGTGCTCTGTAGTGATGATGGAGGGGTGGCGCTGCAGAGATTGCAGGGGTCCCAAGCGACCCCTCCTTTTAAGCTCTTATCCAGATTTTAACATTTATTTTTATAGTGGTTGGCTAACTATATGTCTTATAGCTTGGAATTCCATTTCCTATAACAGCACTAATCTATATATATATATATATATATATAAAACTCAACGTGTGTGTGGTGTGTGTGTATGTATGTATGGTCCACAAAAACGTTCAAACGGTTAAAGATATTAACATAAAACTTGGTACACATGTTACTTATATGTCAACAACAAACATAGGATAGGTAATTTAACCCTTACTCACCCCGATTTGCCAGGGGCGGGGCTTATGTTTAAAGTCCCATACAAGTCTATGGGAAATATGTTACTGCATAACTTCCAAACGGCTGGAGATATTTCCATAACACTTGGTCACATGTTACTTATATGTCCACTTAAAATACGGGATAGTTAATTTAACCCTTAACTACCCCCACTTGTGAGTTTCAGGGTTTTTGTTTAAGGTCCCATGCAAATCAAAGGGAAATCTATGTTCCCATATAATTTCCATACGGCTGGAGATATTTCAATACCTGGTACACATATTACGGGTCGGGATATGAGGACGGGGTGGGAGGTCGGGATAGGAGGTCGGGATAGGAGGACGGGATAGGAGGTCAGGATAGGAGGTCGGGATAGGAAGTCGGGATAGGAAGTCGGGATAGAAGGAGGGGATAGGAGGGTGGGATAGGAGGTCGAGTTAGGAGGTCAGGATATGAGGTGGAGATAGGAGGACGGGTTAGGAGGTCGGGATAGGAGGTCGGGATAAGAGGTCGGGGTATGAGGACGGGGTATGAGGACGGGGTATGAGGACGGGATATTGGTTGGGATATGACAAAGATATATGGGGACGGGATATAAAGTCAAAAGCTTCCTCCTCTGTTGATTTTCCTCCCGAACAAGGATTAGGAAGGAAAAACGGGCAAATTTATGGGACATGTATGTTCCCATATAATTTCCGTACGGCTGGAGCTATTTCAATACCTGGTACACATATTACAGGTCGGGATACGAGGACGGGATTGGAGGTCGGGATAGGAGGTCAGGATAGGAGGTCGGGATAGGAGGTCGGGGTAGGAGGTCGGGGTAGGAGGTCGAGGTAGTAGGTCGAGATAGGAGGTCGAGATAGGAGGTCGAGATAGGAGGACGGGATAGGAGGACGGGATAGGAGGACGGGATAGGAGATCGGAATAGGAGGACGGGATAGGAGGATGATATAGGAGGTCGGGACAAGAGGTCGAGATAGGAGATCGGGATGTGGGGTTGGGATATGACAACAATATATGAGGACTGCATATGAAATCAAAAGCTTCCTCCTTTGTTTAATTTCCTCCCCAACAAGGATTAGGAAGGAAAAACCGGGCAACGCCGGGTACTCAGCTAGTGTTTTATATAAGGTAAACCTCTAGGGAAGTTCAAGGGCGCATGACCCATACTGTCCTGGGGCCTAGAAAATTTCCAGTCCACTGAAGAGCCATCAGGAATCTACTTACTTATATAACCACTGAGTGAGGAAGTCACAAGCAAGGAATTTTGTCCTCTTTTTCTACAAAAACAAAAGACACATGTTATTACATGGTAACCACACTGTATTTGGATATGTATACAAAATTTCTGTTAAGGATTTTTCCCATTGGGCAACATGAAAAAATAAATTACCATATTTTTCGCCCTGTAGGACGCACCGGCGTATAAGACACACCCTATTTTTAGGTGCAAAATCTAAAAAAATTAAGATTTTGAACCCAATAGTGGTCTTCAACCTGCGGACCTCCAGATGTTGCAAAACTACAACTCCCAGCATGCCCGGACAGCCGTTGGCTGGCCGGGCATGCTGGGAGTTGTAGTTTTGCAACATCTGGAGGTCCGCAGATTGAAGACCACTGCATAGGAGGTAATACTCACGTGTCCCCGCCGCTCCGGACCCATCACCGCTGCCCTGGATGTCGCTCCATCGCTGTCGCCGTGTCCCCGTCGCTCCGGAACTTCTCTGCTGTCGTCCGGGTATCCTCGCTCTCCGTCGCCGTCATCACGTCGTTACGCACGCCGACGCACGTACGCGACGACATGATGACGAGGAAGGAGAGCGCCGGCCATACAGGGGATCCCTGAACGGAGAAGACACCGAGGAGGCAGGTAAGGTCCCTCCCGGTGTCCTGTAAGCACTAACCCGGCTATTGAGTCAGGCTGTTCGCGGCGGTCCCGAACAGCCCGACTGAACAGCCGGGTTAGTGTCACTTTCCCTTCAGACGCGGCGGTCAGCTTTGATCGCCGGGTCTGAAGGGTTAATACAGGGCATCACCGCGATCGGTGATGTCCTGTATTAGCCGCGGGTCCCGGCCGTTGATGGGCTCAGGGACCGCCGCGATAGGGGTGTATTCGCCGTATAAGACGCATCGACTTTTCCCCCCCAGTTTTGGGGAAGAAAAAGTGCGTCTTATACGGCGAAAAATACGGTATGCAAGAAATCCAATGTTGCAGGCAGGGCAGATAAAAGTGTAACATTCAAGACAAAACAGTACACTCACCATACCATTCCTCTTCCACTTTTCTGCCATACATCCTTGGTTCTGACAATTCCTGTTTACCCAGCCTTAGAGATCAACAGAAACCAGCAGGGTAATGTTGGCACAGAAGTGGCAGGAGTTGGTAAGGTGAGTATACTACTTTTTTTTTATTTTAGATGATCAGCTGTTTCTCAGAGGCAACTCTACACACATATATATATATATATATATATATATACACATATATATATATACACATATATATATATATATATACATATATATATATACACATATATATATATACACATATATATATACACACATATATATATACACATATATATATATATATATATATATATATATATATATACACACACACACACACACACACATACACACCTCTATGGCCAGTTCCCTTTTCTTCTGCACCTTTGTATTTCAAGTGGCATCTTCTACATTTTTACACGTTTTATATGTTTTCAATCATTATTGTGAACAATAAAGTATTTACATTATATTTGCATTAGTGACGGGTGCTTATTTTTTATTCTCAGAACTGTACAAAGGACCAGTGGACATCCTAAAAGATGTGGAGAGAAGGAGATTTAAATATCAATATGTTGTGATTTCTGACTCAATAAACAAGTTCAGGGGGGCCTATAAAAATATAATAATACTCTCACGACTGACTGGAGGGGGGGGGGGGGAGACAGGGAGAGTGAGCCCTATACTGAAGTAAAAACACTCTTCCCTGCCTACTTGCCCATCCATCCTAAGCGATGGATCGACAACTTGGAGCCGGTCCCACGCTGTGCTACAGTGCAGTGGCGTAAAAACAAATAATGTGCATAGTCGGTCACAGGCCAGAAACGGAAAACTACTAGACAACCAGATGTATACTAGACAGGAAACAAATACTAACAGGGCAGAATATAAACAGGCAAAGTCATCAGGAATCTAGGACACTGTCCACAAACAGATACAAGTACAAAGGACAAAGAGCAGATCAACCAAACAGGATATAAATATAGAACACTGTTCACACCGAACACAGATAACTAGCAAACAGATTAGGTCCAAAACACAAGACTGGGAAACAGACGAGTCCACACAGACTCCAGGAACAAACAGGAATAAAAACTCAATCCCCCCCCAGAAAACCTCCAGAAAACACAGGTATGTCTTGTTACTCCCAATCTCCCAGAGTCCACCATGGAGCACGGAGATATCTTGTACTAAAACTCAATTCCCCAGAGTCCAAATAAAAGGTCACAGGGATGTCTTGTTACAAAAACTCAGAACAAGGATACAAGACTCACAGTGTGAACAGCAACATAGCAGAATGGACATACTAATCCTAAAACTGACTAATGTATAACAGACTAAAATCTTTAATAAAAGACTATTTAACCATGGCTAAAAATTCTGATCATATCACAAGATACTGTATTTATAAAAAATTTTTAGCCTAAAGTCTACCTGCATGTTATACGCCGATAAGCCGCTGCAGTTCAATGATTTAAAGCGGGCGCTTTAAATCAATGAACTGCAGCGGCTTTGCAGGTGCAGAGACCTGCCGTCGCTGCCGGCTTCTCTGCCCCTGCCTGTCCTGGGGTCTAGAGCCCTGCTGCCGGCCCTTCTCTCCCCCTGGCTATCGGTGCAGCTGCCCGTTCTCTCCCCCTAGCTATCGGTGCCGCTGCCCCATTGCCGGTGCCGATAGCCAGGGGGAGAGAAGCGGCGCCGGCAATGGGGCAGCGGTGCCGATAGACAGGGGGAGAGAAGGGGCGGCGGCACCCATTGCCGGCACCGCTGCCCCGTTGCCTCCCCCATCCCCGGTTGTATAATTACCTGTTACATAGTTAGTATGGTTGAAAAAAGACATACGTCCATCAAGTCCAACCAGGGCCGCGCTGCTTCAGGCCTCCGGTGTGCGTCCCCTGCGTCGTTGCTATGCGCTGCGAGACGCAATGACGCGCTGTGCACTGCATAGCAACGACGCAGGGGACGCACGCCGGAGGCCTGAAGCAGCGCGGACCCGACCCCGGCAACAGGTAATTATACAACCGGGGATGGGGGAGGCAACGGGGCAGCGGCGCCGGCAATGGGTGCCGCTGCCCCTTCTCTCCCCCTGGCTACCGGTGCCGCTGCCCCATTGCCGGCGCCACTTCCATAGTCAGGGGGAGAGAACGGGCAGCGGCGCAGATAGCCAGCGGGAGAGAAGCGGCGGCAGCAGGGCTCTAGACCCCAGGAAAGGCAGAGGGAGAGAAGCGGGCAGCGACGGCATCTCTCCCCCTGCCTTTCCTGGGGGCTTCTGCGGGGTCAGCAACAGTGTATCGGTGTATACGCATGCACACACACGCACCCTCATTTTACCAAAGATATTTGGGTAAAAAACTTTTTTTTGCCTTCCTCTGAATCAACACAGTTGTGTTTTAGGTTGAACTCGATGGACTCTTGTCTTTATTTCAACCTGACAAACTATGTTACTAACATAGGAAAGAGTTCTTTACAGTTAACCCCTTAAGGACGCATGACGTACTGGAACGTCATGTGTCCACTCCCGATCTATAACGCGGGGCCACGACCGGGACCCGTGGCTAATAGCGCGCAGCATTGATCGCTGTGCCGCGCGCTATTAACCCTTTAGACGCGGAGTTCAAAGTTTAGAACGCCGTGTCTAAAGTGAAACTGAAACCATGCCGGTTAGCTCAGTGTTCGGGATAGCCGCGGCGAAATTGCGGCGTCCTGAACAGCTTACAGGACAGCGGGAGGGCCCCTACCTGCCTCCTCGCTGTCCGATCGCCGAATGACTGCTCAGTGCCTGAGATCCAGGCATGAGCAGTCAAGCGGCAGAATCATTGATCACTGGTTTCTTATGAGAAACCAGTGATCAATGATGAAGATCAGTGTGTGCAGTATGGGAGCTATAACACTGCAAAAAAAAGTGAAAAAAAAAGTGAATAAATATCATTTAACCCCTTCCCTATTAAAAGTTTGAATCACCACCTTTTCCCATAAAAAAAAACACAGTGTAAATAAAAATAAAAATAAACATATATGGTATCGCCGCATGCGGAAATGTCCGAATTCTAAAAATATATCATTAATTAAACCGCACGGTCATTGGCGTGCGTGCAAAAAAATTCCAAAGTCCAAAATAGTGCATTTTTGGTCACTTTTTATATCATGAAAAAATTAATAAAAAGCGATCAATAAGTCCTATCAATACAAAAATGGTACCGTTAAAAACTTCAGATCACGGCGCAAAAAATGAGCCCTCATACCGCCCCATACACGTAAAAATAAAAAAGTTATAGGGGTCAGAAATGACAATTTTAAACGTATTAATTTTCCTGCATGAAGTTATGATTTTTTCCAGAAGTACGACAAAATCAAACCTATATAATTAGGGTATCATTTTAAGCGTATGGACCTACAGAATAAATATCAGGTGTCATTTTTACCAAAAAATGTACTACGTAGAAACGGAAGCCCCCAAAAGTTACAAAACAGCGTTTTTTTTTCTATTTTGTCTCACAATGATTTTTTTTGCGTTTCACCGTAGATTTTTGGGCACAATGACTGATGTCATTACAAAGTAGAATTGGTGGCGCAAAAAATAAGCCATAATATGGATTTTTAGGTGCAAAATTGAAAGAGTTATGATTTTTTAAAGGCAAGGAGCAAAAAAACGAAAATGCAAAAACGGAAAAAACCTTGGTCCTTAAGGGGTTAAAGCAGTCAAACTATGAAATGCCCTACCACTAGAAGTAGTAATGGCAGATGCTATACAGCATTCAACTAAATGGCAAGATGCCAATACAAGCAACAAAAGGAATTGAGGGTTAAAAATAATATAAAAGTTGAACTTGATGGATTACTGTATGTAACATGTGGTATTTCTCTTTTTTCCTTTATTTTGCTTGATTTTATCCTGAGGCTGTTAGTGACCCAACACAAACTGGAATAATATTGAGGGACTGTCTAGTGAGCAACAGACAAACATCCATACAAAGATATGTAAAGACGTAAACTAAAATAGTAGTCATCCATACAGAAGTAAACTGCAGAGTAAGCTAAAAAAAAATAACAATTACGGTATGTAACACAAATGCCAGGATGATGAAGTTACTGAATTCGAGACAGATCTTATTATGCATAGTATTTAGAGCTGGACACCTAGATATCAGTAGAAAAAAAAACATGATATAGTTACAAAGGGGAAAGGGAAGTATATATGGGGTCACTAGTTCACAGCAAAAACCTACAAGCAGCTGAACAGGGAAGCTGGATGTTGTTAGGAAAAATGTGACACATAATGTGACCTACATTCATGAACCTCTGGCACCAACTGTGTCCAATCCTAACATTAAGAGAAACATAGGAAGCGCTCACAATGTGAATTGTTTGCTGTGAGATAACATTTTTATAGCAACATGTGTATGAAGTACCTCAGACCTCAACTCAAACTCCATAAAATGCTCTGTAATGTGAATTTTGCAGTTTTATACTGAACGGATTATGGAAAGAACTTGGAAGGACTATTCCTCGAGCTTGAAGTGCAAATGGATTACACAGAGGTGAATCCCTCACTATTGATCCAAAGGATTTGGAACAACTACATACCGTAAGCACTGAAGGGTTAACTTGCGCTGAGAGCTTTTGTTTGGTCTCGTTGCTTTGGTTACGCCTGTCTGCTGAGACTGGTCAGCTGACCTTGATGTGAGCACCTGATCTGGACCTGTTTAACCCCTTAAGGACCAGGCCATTTTACACCTTAGGACCAGAGCGTTTTTTGAACATCTGACCACTGTCACTTTAAACATTAAAGGGTACCTCTCATCAAATAAACTTTTGATATATTTTAGATTAATGAATGTTGAATAACTTTCCAATAGCATGTTAATGAAAAATATGCTTCTTTCTATTGTATTTTTCCCGATCAGTCCTGTCAGCAAGCATTTCTGACTCATGCTGGAGTCCTAAACACTCAGAGCTGCCAGCCTGCTTTGTTCACAGCCAAACAGGCTGTGAACAAAGCAGGCTGGCAGCTCTGAGTGTTCTCCTTTGTGAACAAAGCAGACTGGCAGCTCGTAGTGTTTAGGACTCCAGCATGAGTCTGAAATGCTTGCTGCCAGGACTGGTAGGGAGACCCCTAGTGGTCATTTCTTCAAAGTGGAAAATTAAATAGAAAGAAGCATATTTTTTAATAACATGCAATTGTAAAGTTATTATGCATACATTAATCTATAATATATCAAAAGTTTTTTTGATGAGAGGTACCCTTTAATAACTCTGGGATGCTTTTACCTATCATTCTGATTCAGAGACTGTTTTTTCGTGACATATTGTACCTTATGTTATTGGTAAAATTTTGATGATACTTGCATCATTTCTTAGTGAAAAATTCAAAAATTTGATGAAAAAATTGAAAATTTAGCATTTTTCTAACTTTGAAGCTCTCTGCTTGTAAGGAAAATGGATATTCCAAATAATATTTTTTTGATTTACATAAACAATATGTCTACTTTTATATGTTTGCATCATAAAATTGACAAGTTTTTACTTTTGGAAGACACCAGAGGGCTTCAAAGTTCAGCAGCAATTTTCCACAAAATTTTCAAACTCACTATTTTTCAGGGACCAGTTCAGGTTTGAAGTGGATTTGAAGGGTCTTCATATTAGAAATACCCCATAAAAGACCCCATTATAACAACTGCACCCCCCCCCCCCAAAGTATTCAAAATGACATTCAGTCAGTGTTTTAACCCTTTAGGTGTTTCACAGGAATAGCAGCAAAGTGAAGGAGAAAATTCACAATCTTCATTTTTTACACTTGCATGTTCTTGTAGATCCAATTTTTAAATTTTTACAAGGGGTAAAAGTAGAAAATGTATACTTGTATTTGTAGACCAATTTCTCTTGAGTAAGCACATACCTCATATGTCTATGTAAATTGTTCGGCGGGTGCACTAGAGGGCTCAGAAGCGAAGGAGCGACAAGGGGATTTTGGAGAGTACGTTTTTCTGAAATGGTTTTTGGGGGCATGTTGTATTTAGGAAGCCCCTATGGTGCCAGAACAGCAAAAAAAAAAAAAAAAAAACACATGGCATACCATTTTGGAAACTAGACCCCTTGAGGAACGTAACAAGGAATTAAGTGAGCCTTAATACCCCACAGGGGTTTCACTACTTTTGCATATGTAAAAAATAACAATAATAATTTTTCACTAAAATGTGTGTTTCCCCCCAAATTTCACATTTTTGCAAGGGTTAATAGCAGAAAATACCCCCTAAAATTTGTAACCCCATCTCTTCTGAGTATGGAAGTACCCCATAAGTGGACATCAAATGCACTACGGGAGCGCTACAATGCTCAGAAGAGAAGGAGTCACATTTGCAAATTTTGCTGAAATGGGGGGGACATGTCGCATTTAGGAAGTCCCTATGGTGCCAGGACAGCAAAAAAAAAAACACATGGCATACCATTTTGGAAACTAGACCCCTTGAGGAACGTAACAAGGGGTAAAGTAAGCCTTAATATCCCACAGGGGTTTCACAACTTTGGCATATGTAAAAAAATATATATATAATTTTTCACTAAAATGTGGGTTTTCCCAAAAATTTTACATTTTTACAAGGGTTACTAGCAGAAAAGACACCCCACAATTTGTAAATACATTTCTTTGGAGTAAGGACATACCTAATTTTTGGATGATTTTGGCTCCGCTGGTGCACACCAGGTCTTGGTATAGGCATGAGGTCAGTCAGGGGCCTTGAGCTTTTCATAGCCGAGGATGTGGGACCCCCCCTCAAGGAGCGTTAATGGGGGGAGCACTGAGCCCTAAAATAGGGGAACACTATGGGGGACAACGGCCGTAACTGGGGTATACAGGTGGGGTACAGAGGCCTGTAATATGGGGTACAGTGGGCCAGAAAATTATAAATTATAATAAAAAAGGATATATTCCCAGAATGATGACCCAGAGCATAGCCAAAACTAAAAAAAATATGCCCGCCCCAAACCCTATGCTCTGAATCATCATTCTGGGAATGTGACTTGTGTGGCCGTCCCTAACCTGTTGCCTCAAATGCGCACCCGCTCAGGTGGAGAGAGAGTGCTGCGCATTTGAGGCAACATAAAAAAGTCCCCGATGATAGTGACTCAGTGACCTATGACCCAAAGATCAGGAACCTTAGGACTTCTTCTTGGTACTGGAGGAATGTCCCTGTGTTGCCAGCGTACTGGGATAGTACAAAAGCGTTGTACATGGCAACCTGTACCAAGTAGACCGCAACTTTTTTGTACCATGCCTGTGCTTTCCGCATGGCGTTATATGGCTTAAGGACTTGATCTGAGAGATCAACTCCCCCCATATACTGATTGTAGTCCAGAATACAATCGGGCTTGAGGACCGGTCCCACGGTACCTCGCACAGGGACAGGGGTGCTGCCGTTCCCATGAATAGTGGTGAGCATAAGGACATCCCTCTTATCCTTATACTTCACCAACAACAAGTTAGCATGGGTGAGGGCACGGGACTCACCCTTGGGGATAAGCGTCTGGACCAAATTTAGAGGGAGGCTTCTCTGGTTCTTCCGCACGGTCCCACAAGCGGACGTGGATCTGGCGGAAAGGGATTTAAACAGAGGGATGCTGGTATAAAAGTTATCCACGTATACGTGGAAACCCTTATCCAGCAATGGGTGCACAAGGTCCCAAACGAGTTTCCCGCTAACACCCAGAGTGGGGGGACATTCTGGGGGTTCAATACGGGAATCTCGTCCCTCATACACTATAAACTTGTAAGTGTACCCGGAGGTACTCTCACAAAGTTTATAGAGCTTCACGCCATACCGCGCCCGCTTCGAGGGAATATACTGGCGGAAGATGAGTCTCCCCTTAAAACTGATGAGAGACTCATCTACCGAGAGGTCCCTGAGCGGTACATAGGCCTCCAAAAATTTGGCCCCAAAGTGATCGATGACCGGCCTCAATTTGTAAAGCCGGTCATGGGCGGGATCACCTCGGGGCGGACATGCCGCATTATCTGCATAATGCAGGCATTTCCGAATGGCCTCGAACCGCCTCCGTGTCATTGCCATACTGTAAAGCGGGGTCTGATAGAGGACATCCGCTCTCCAATAATGCCAAGCACTTTTTTGTCCAGGCCCATATGCAGCGTGAGGCCCCCAAATGTCCTCATTTCCGCTGCATCAATGACGCGCCATTCATTGGGCCTGGCCAAAACCGAATAGGGGTGGTGATTGACCAGGCTGTCACTGAAAAAAAACTGAAAAAAAACTTTAAAAAGTCCAGATCAGTGAAGCCAGCATGGTCAATCCGGATTCGCCAACAAACTCAGGAATCCGTGGCTGATAACCCTCTGGGGGGCTCCAGACAGGGTAACCAAAAGGGGGCTCCGATGCACTTGTCTGGGGGGGACGGACTCCTACTAGTGTCGTACTAGTGTCGGCCACTAGGTCACTCTCATGGGGGGTGCCTGGCCTCCCCTGGCGGCGTCTCCGCCGTACAGGGTACTCATCATCACTACTAGATGATGAGGAGGACGAGGAAGAACACAAAAATGTAGGATCTTCCTCGTCCTCACTGGCAGATTCGGAGTCGGAGGCTAAAAAAGCGTAAGCCTCCGCTACCAAAAATGCCCGGCGGGCCATCGCCTTTTTTCTACGGTGGCGGGGGGGGGGGGGGGGAGGGGGTGTGTGCAGGGGTGGCGGGGAAGTATGTACTGTGTGGTGCTTGGTGTAAAAAGTGTATAACAGTAATGGAAAAAAAAAAAAAAAAGCTGCTGCCAAAAAGAAAAAAGGGGTGGTGCATGCACCCCTAATAGGACCCAGGATAAGGGATCAGACCCTAATAGGACCCTGGGGGACCTATTAGGGGGTCAGGGGAAAAAAGAAAAAAAAAGCTGCGGCCAAAACAAAAACGGTTGACGCACGCAGCTCCCTGAACCCCTAATAGGACCCTTGGGGACCTATTAGGGGGTCGGGGGGGGACTTTTTTTTTTACTTTTTCAACTTTATTAACCCCTACCTGTCCCTGCAATCCGCTGTCCCTATTCTAAGGCTCCTGAGGGGGCTCCGGAGCTCCGAGGGGGATCCACGGTCTTCTCCTCACTGCTGCACCCGCTGACTGAACACAGAGAGCGGGTGTAGCAGCGAGAAGGGACCGTTAACCCCTCCTCTGCAACACTGCTATTGGCTGGACGATCGCCGGCCAATAGCAGCGTTGCTGGGGAGGTGACAGTTTGTTCACCTCTCCCCAGCAACGGCAGGTGATTGGCGGTGTATCGTACACTGCCGATCACTATCTAGTTCCGGGTCATCGGGTCACCACTGACCCGAATGACCGGAATCACTGCAGATACCCCTCGGCGTTTGCCTGGGACGCCTGCTGAACGATTTCAGCAGGCGTCCGGTTTCACAACCTGCCCTGTGCACGGCAGGATGCAAAATTCCCAAGGACATATGAGTACGTGACTGGTCCTTAAGACCCAGGGCGCAGGGACGTACTCATACGTGCTTGGTCCTTAAGGGGTTAAGATGGCAGTCTACTCCCAGTCTTTGCCTGCTAAAGAGCTCAGTTTGTACTCCTAGCTAGCTTTCTACTGTATCTGTTATATCTGATATTTTGATCCATTGGCTCTCTGGTATTAGCAATTTTGTACTTCGACAACTCCTGGTTTTTGATGTGGATAGTGGACTTTGACTTTGTGTGAGTATTTGTTAGTTTTTTCTTCTGAGGGACTGTCACCGTGGTTACGGACCCATCGCCTAGGGTGGGTACGTAAGTAGGCAGGGATAGGAGAGTGGGTGAGTATAGTGTGCACGCCTTCCCTGTCCAGACGTGACACATACTAGTTGGTGTTGCAGTCAGTGGCAGTACTCCACTTACAGAATACCAGCTACCAGTCCATATTCTACTACTACTACTATTACAACTATTAGTGATACCTGCAAAGCAGTGGTTGGTAATCTGAATTCCTTGTGACCTTGCTGGCTTATTATAGTAGAACTTTCCAAAACTAACATTATATCAGGAGTGGAGTAAATGCAGTTTCTTAATATAATCATAGGAGCAATTCCAAACCAGAGAACATGCTCCTAGTCACAATTCTGGTTTTACCTGACATTTATTGAAGGGATGCCCTGCTAGAGAACCCTTATGGCAAGTCATACTAAAAAAAAAGTTATGTCTAGTAGTTCATATCAGCATAAGAGCAAGTTGGCATCCCATCCAGAGAGAGACATCACTTCTGTCCAAGTGCCCAATTGTACTCCCATTCATTTCTGAGCAACCATAGCCCCCCACTGTCTCAATCACCAGGTAATTTAAAGACTAAGGTGATGAAAAACAGCTATTATGTAGGAAGATATGGTGTAGGTAGCAAATGACTTTAGTGCTACTCACATCTCACACAATGATGATAAAGAGAAGAGTAAATTACATACAAACTAACAGGAGGGCTGTGAAAAGACACCAGATGTTACCAGAGCAATGATATCATTGTTTGCTGTGTGCAAGATCCAGTTTGTTAACTGCTCCTACGCCTGAATACATAGTCCTACAAGTCCTAGAATAGAAGACAATCGCCACTACATAATCTTAAAAAGTACGCCTTGTTTGGGATGAAGTGGTGTACCTTGTGTTTATCTGTAAAGAACATGTACACATCCACTTAGAATTGCAATTTAGTTATTATTATTATTGCACATACAGGACACATCATATTTATAGGGGTTATTTGATTTAAATAAATAACAATAATCCCCCTTCAGTTTATGATGCAATGGGGGCAGGATTTGTGGATGTCCCTTATGCGCTGGAAACACTGCTGTATGATAAAAGGAGGTCATCTGGTGACCCATGGGGAAACCTCTATTCTGATATTACACTGCACTACATGGTTTATTGACTCCCTGCTCTCCTGATTATGTTCCAAACACCCTGCAGCCAATCACTGAGGCTGCAATAGGCTGGGAACATCATCAGCAGAGCAAGGAGAGCGCATCAAGTAAACGGAGATCAGGCGGACCAGAGTATTTTATTATTTTACACCTCCTAGCAGGCTGTAATTTGTTGTTTAGTTAAACTGGAGGACCCCTTTAAAAGGTGTACTCCGGAGGAATTTTTTTTTTTTTTTAATCAACTGGTGCCAGAAAGTTAAACAGATTTGTAAATTACTTCTATTTAAACATCTTAATCCTTCCAGCACTTATCAGCTGCTGTATGCTCCAGACTAAGTTCTTTTCTTTGAATTTCTTTTCTGTCTGACCACAGTACTCTCTGCTGATACCTCTGTCCATGTCAGGAACTGTCCAGAGGTGGATAGGTTTGCTATGGGGATTTGTCCCTGCTCTGGACAGTTCCTGACATGGACAGAGGGGTCAGCAGAGAGCAGTGTGGTCAGACAGAAAAGAAATTCAAAAAGAAAATAACTTCCTCTGTAGTATAAAGCAGCTGATAAGTACTGGAAGGATTAAGCTTTTTTAATAGAAGTAATTTACAAATCTGTTTAACTTTCTGGCACCAGTTGGTTTAAAAAAAATTATTGTTTTCCACCAGAGTACCCCTTTAAGATTTAGAACCCAGGTGCAAGATATTGGTTCCAAACTCACCTCCAAATAGGGTTGTCTCCTGATGGACCTCATGGCAGGGCCAGATGTAAAATCATCTTATAAGAAGGATCAAAAATACCCAGAAATATCTATAGAAGTATGTAGACAACAGCATCAGAAACTATCTTGACATTGGGATCAGGAACCTGTAACACCACAACAGGGAAACTGAGGAATTATGTGGTGCTCAATAAAATCAAAGGGCTGCCCATATATTCCATAGGCTGTGTAAGATGTTCTTTGTAGATGCTGTTTCGGCATATCGAAACACCTTATAGCACGCCATAATGTGTTGTCTGTTAAAATTGGAGAAACCCCTTTAAGATTTAATTTAATAAGAAATAGAACCAAGTGGCAAGAAATTGGTCCCAAAGTTGCCTCCAAATAGGATTGTTGTAAGGATCCGGACTGGTAGCAGGAAGCGGTACTGGAAGTGGATCCCCTGTGTCAGTGAGGGAATGGCGTGGACCGTACCGGAGGATCGGTTCTAAGTAGTTACTGGTTTTCACCAGAGCCCGCCGCAAAGCGGGATGGTCTTGCTGCGGCGGTAACTACCAGGTCGTGTCCTCCGGTAGCGGCTCAACCTCACTAACTGCTGAGACAGGCGTAGTACAGAAGGGACAGGCAGAGGCGTAGTCAGACGTAGCAAAAGGTCAGGGCAGGCAGCACAGATTCAGAGGCGGTAGTCATTAGCAACGGGTTCGGCAACATGCAAGGAGTACACAGTAAACACTTTCTCTTGGGCACAAAGGCAACAAAGATCCGGCAAGGGGAGGAAGGGGCAGGATACATTTATAGGGACATCTATTATTGGATTGGGCCAGGCACCAATCAATGGTGCACTGGCCCTTTAAATTTACACAGCAGTCGCGCGCGCGCCCTATAGGGACGCGCGCGCCGGGAACCACGTGACCGGGTAGCAGAGGAGAGAGTCGGAGCGGGTGCGGGTAAGTGAGGATGGGCCGCGGGCCGGGCGCGGGGACATCCCGCAGCGTGGACCGCGTCCCCGCCGGTGACAGAAACAGAGTGTCCCCGGTCAGTGAGTCTGACCGGGGCACTCTGCGGGGACAAACACAGTGAGCGCTCCGGTCCAGGAGCAGGGACCGGAGCGCTCAGCGTTACAATTGTCTTCTACTGGACCTTTGGTGCTTATGATCATGGCAGAGCCTGGGCCCATAGGATATTCCTCTAGATGGTAACCTGGTGGTTACCATCACAGCATTTTTTGACAAGTAGCCTTTTTATCAATATGATATAAAAGAAACTGTAAAGCATAGCAAATAAAATAAAGTCGACATATCCTGGCAATACTCCCACATTAAAAGATAATTTCACTGAAAAGACACAATTCTCTGTGAAACCCACTGAAATCTATACATAAAACGTTAATGTTTGTTGACCAGCTTAATCCCCAGCTAGGGATACATATGAAGAACAAAGCAATGAGTCATACTTTTATTATTCTTATTATTGAGCATCACTGTTTTGTGGTTTTGAGTCAGGTTACCTTTTAATGGCTTGATATAGTCATATACCTGTGCCCCGTGTAACCAATGCTTGATAAATGCAGCTAATCCGGATCTAGAAGAATGGATCATCTGTATACCCAAGTATTCACATTGTACATTTGATGTGGACAGAACACAATATGCTGGATTTATGTTTTAATGCTACCTACCGCAAAAAGTCTCCAGCCTATGAAAACAAATAACCCTATGTTCCCACACTTAACTAACACATACAAGTAAGTATTCAGCTTTTACTTAAGGATCATACAGACATCTTAAAGAGTAACTTTAAAGGGGTTTTCTGGGCAAAAACATTTTATCCCCTATCCAAAGGATAGGGGATAAGATGTCTGATTGCGGGGGGGGCCCGCTGCTGAGACCCCCTCCCATAGACATGAATGGAGGGGGCGTGGCGTGACGTCCCCAGCCCCAGAAACCCGGAGGTTTCCGAAACTGGAGATTCAGCACCCACATAGAAAGCGGGTACTGCAGGGAGATCGCGGGGGGTCTCAGCAGCGGGCCCCCGTGATCAGACATCTTATCCCCTATCCTTTGGTTAGGGGATAAAAAAATTTGCCCGGAATACCCCTTTAATATGACATGTTGTCCAGACATGTCAAAAGTTTAGATTGCCATACAATCAATAATAAATGGACAGCAGGTGTAAAGCAATACAGGGTGGCTCCCTTGTGTCTTGCTAGAGGCTCTGTCTCCCAGCTCCATAGACCAATTCACATTAAGAAAAGACACGTCACCAGGGATTGCATTTAAATGTCCATTTTATCCATAATTTTGCTCACTTATACAAAATGCAATGTGTATGATATAGAACACAATACTCACCCGGTGCGAAAAATTGCAGTCCATTAACTCAGCGCGGTGTCTTCAGAACATATTCATCCTGTTCTGGGGCATTCTGTTCCCAGCGAGCGTTTGTTATCAGCCCAAAGGGAAGCTACTCGCGGCGGCCAGGAACGGAATGCCCCAGAACGGGATGAATATGTTCTGAAGATACTGCGCTGAGTTAGTGGACTGCAATTTTTCGCACCGGGTGAATATTGTGTTCTATAGCCTATACATTGCCCTTTATGTATAAGTGAGCAAAATTATGGATGAAATGGACATTTAAATGCAATCCCTGTTGAAGTGTCTTTTCTTAATGTGAAAAGTTTAGATTCCATTAGGTCTCAGTCCTGAGACCCACTGCAATCACAAGTTACAGCCAAGTAAAGTGTCCTGTAGTGTGCGCCTCCCTCCCTGGCTGTCACTCAAACCAGACTCATTCCCCATAGACTCTAATGCAGAGAATAAGTTGGATCTGGCAGCCAGCTGGGGAGTAAAGAGCGCTGCCATGGACTTCACAGAGTTAAGAATCGCGATTGCATCGGGTCTTAGGACTGAGAACTGTTGCGATCTAAACTTTTGACATGTCTGGAAAACCAGTATTTCCAAAAGACAGTAGCGCTTTAAAGATGGTTGTCATTGGTAAATTAGTGGGTGCTAACGGTGCTCAGGTATGCCCCTCCACCTCTGCGCTTCAACAGTTATTTGATAAATACATTTATCTTTTATGGGCATCTTGACATAAAAGTACATAAATGCCTTTTAAATGGGTTTCTCCAGTTTAGGAACCCAATTTCCTTGCAAGCTATTAGGGAGTTCAGAGTTATTAAAGGAGTGGTTTACTGTTCAGGATACTTATCTCTTGGCTAAGGTAGATAATGTTTACAAAGAGTGTCTCTCTCTCTCTGGAGGACCTCTCCTGTCCGGCATTACACAGACAGCCCATTGGTATGAATGAGTACTGGGTAATGACTATTTTCCCCTGTGTTGGTGCTGCAAAAAAACTCTTATTGTCAGGTTTCCCCAGAGATAACAAACAAAATCTTGGAGTCCAAGCAGAGGAATCCTTTGTGATCAGCTTTTTGTCAAACAAGCAGGAGCTGTCCAAAGTGGCCCACTCCTTAAAGTAACATCACGCATGATACCTATGACACAGTTGTCCATGGTTCATATATTAAGTACGGTAGGTGCATTACTTTACAAACATCCAGCTAATAAAATGCAATAACACTGGTATGATTTACATTTTGGTTACATGTATTATCCCTTAATCCTTCAATTATGGACTTGAAATTGAAAGGTCATATTTAATTTAGGCTGCACTCTAAGAGCAGAGACTTAGTAGGGAGTCGTTCTGTGATCAGATTACCCAAATTTTTTCCACATAGAGGATAAAAGTATCTATGTTGGCTTAGTTACTAAGTAAATATCTGTTCATTTATTTGACATCATCAGACTTCCGCTCAGTGCTCACCAAATACATTACGCATCGGGAGTTATAGAAAGTTCAAATACCAGAACATACAGCGAAATACAGCAATATATGGTGCCAGTCATCTGCATTTATACAAAGCACTGTCTGTCAGTTGTTTCTAGGAAGACAGAGAAAGTGTAGAGATAAGAAAAGCACCAGAGCAGATCCTAAAGAAATTCATGAGGTTGTTACCAAATACCCAGAAATATCCATAGAACTATTTAGACTACTGAAATCTGATATTGAAATCAGGAACCTCTAGCACCACAATAGGGGAACTGAGGCATTATTTGGTACATATTAAAATTAAAGGGGTCACATATAGTCTAAAGGCCTGCCTGGTTCTCTATAGACTGAGAGATTCTTTTTGAAAATACTCTCTTTTTTTTTTTGGCATATCGATGGCACCCTCTAGAGTGATTGCTTTGTCTTATTAAAAGGGTATTCCAGGAATTTTTTTTATCTCACTATGCTACAGAGGCTGTAAAGTTAGTGTAGTTCATAATATAGTGTCTGTACCTATGTGTGACGGTTTTCTCACAATTCTTCTGTGATTTTCACCCCAATATTTATTTTTAACAGCATACAAAATGACTGTTGTCTCAGATTTTTCCCAGGTTGCAATGCGGCCGAGACCTGTCTCACTAGTCAGCTGATGACAGGGAGCCTGTCTGCTTCAATGGGTGGAGGGATCGCTCGGTGGGAAAGAGATCAATCTGCAACTAATGCAACAGCTATAGGCACCCTGTTTGAAAACCACAGGTCTTTTGAATGGATGCAGATCATTTATGTTTCAATGGGTGGGGTGGCTGATGTGTAGAAGAGAGGAAAATGGAATTATGGGATTTGTAGGCAAAAAAAGAAAACTAAAACAGAAAATACCAGTTCACAAACAGCCAGCCACAGTGCTATGGTAATCTCACAACATAGCCATTTAGCCCCAAGACAAGCACAGATCCTTCCTAAGCATGTCCATTAATGCCTGCCAGGTACATACTAAAATCATCTTCTGGTGGATAACCCCTTTAACTCAACTTCATATTTCCTTTGGAAATTCCATAGCACTTACAGTAAACGCAAAAGGGATAAGATTTAACAGAATCTCACCTGAACACTTCAGAAAAAATATTTAAAAAATCCACCCAGGAACTGACCTGATGGTGAAGATTTTAGTTCCACAGTTTGTCAATTTTAGATACCATGCAGAATCATTGCAGATCTTTCCCACTGAATTCTGTGCAGCGGGCAAGAACTGCTGTCTTGGCGACGGCAGCCTTTCCAACACTCCACTGCTGGGCACTAGTGATAACTTTCTCTTTGAGATTTAAAGGGAAACTTTGCATTCCTTCACCGATGCTGATTTTTTGTACCTATTTAAATTTCTCCTTGCCATTTGGCAAGATTCCATGCCTCTTGTGAACTTCAAAAGTAGACTTAATTTTTGCTCCACCTGTATTGACTTGGCGTGTTATTTGGCCATGTGTCAAGGAGGCAGAACCTAGATGCTTAAATACCACAACGAGGCATGCCTCCGCACTCAACCTCACCTCCCAGGCCCTCCTAGACTATTGTACAGAGCTCTGCAGGTTGGTCATGGAGAAGATGGAAGGTAAGGGAGAGCGAGGATGTGTGCCAAACTGTGGCACTTAAGGAGTGGGGCCCCATCTCCTTGACACTTGGTTAAGAAATAAAAAAGTTGTTTGGCAACCACCATTCAGCTCAGGAAAGGTACAGTTTGTATTTATATGGTAACAGCTATCCAATGGTTTCTGTGGTTCTGAGTAGCTAATAGAGCTGGCAGATTTCCTTTAATAGTTTGTATATTGCCACATATCATCTGCAGCACAAAGAATCTACACCAAAATCTGCATGATTTGGTAAGAATTTTATTTCTGCAGTTTTTTTGTGCGTGGTTGGGAAAATTGTAAGAGATTTGAGTATAGGTTATACAATGCTTGAAAGGGATCACTGGTCCTAAAACTTATTCTAGGTCAAGGATTCTTTCCCTAATGATGAGGAAAATCACCAACTACTTCATAGGGGTTGGCCATTGCCTTCCTCTGGATCAACACTTCATGATAATTACATATATTTGGAAATACATTGATTTATAAATATGGCATATTTTAATTCTTTGAAAATCATTTGATACTACAACTTATGCTAATCTCTTTTTAACTAATCACAAAGTACTTATCAATCCATTGAGAAAGAAATAGGGAAATCATTGCAGTAATGGTTTCCTGAAACTTAAGCAGTCATAGAAATAATGAGTATCCTGCAGCTAGGCTAATGCTAAACATGAGATCAAGCTGCTGGAAAATCGCAGGGCTCGCCCAGAGAAAGGAAACACATCAAGTCCTGATCATTCTTCATAATACCTATGATTAAGGCTTTCAGGGCCCAATTATCTGCTTGGTGACGGGTTGGGCTGGGAAGAATGGCACAGCTGCATCAGTAATTCTGCAGAAGATGAGTTCTGGAAAACTTCCAAATTTACACAAAACCCCCCCAAAGCATTCCTACAATCAACACATGATGTGACTTAAGGCATCACACCTCCATAATGTAATTGAGAAGATGTCTCAGGAGGATCTACTTAAGTTGGATTTCTTTATCAGTGACTCCATATAATCACGAAACAGAAAAGAAAGCAGATATCGTAAGTCATGCAAAATGATTCATTTACTGAAGTCATTGGGAAAGAATTCATAGACAAAAGCTGCAGACGATTATATTTTGGCCAAAAGTAGATCTATGAATCTAAGACAGTGGTGCTCAGCTGGTCATTATTACAAGGGCATTTCTTTTAATAATGTCTGCATGTTGAGCAAATGAAATCATGACCAACAATAGTCAAATCCTGTTATCTAATTCAGTTATACTGACCACAATTTGTATCTGTGCCACTTGACAAAAAACACTGTTCGCCTAGCCATATACTTCAAAGTAATTGGCCGAACCCATCAATAACAATATCAATATGTACATGTGAGTCTCCTGACTGTCTTGATATCTACAGGTATGTTAGATCTCAACATGCTGAACCCTTTGTTTCTGCAGAAGATAAGCTGCTGTCAGAGGAATCTGGTAAAGGCCTATATCCCTCTTCCCAATTGGGAAAAATAGTTGTCACTGAATAAGAATCTGGTGCATAGCATTCTAAAGTATATAGCTGGCTTTAGTGTGTTCAGGGATGTGGAATTCCTATCGCCCGACGCCCGGGACATGCAGATCCACTAGTGGGACATCCACTATAGAGGTAGCCGGAGGGCTTACCTCTGTTCCCTGGTGTCCGTGTCTCTGTCATGATAGAGCATGGCTGGACTAGGCTCTATCAATGGATCGCAGAGCACACAGATCAATAGAGTTCAATAGAACTCTATTGATCTGTATGAGAAATCTAATGATTCCTCCTAAAAGTCTAATAAAGTGTAAAACAAGACAAAACAACAAAAAAGAAAAGTTCTAATAAAAGTTCAAAAGACACACATTAACCCCTTCCATGTTAAAAGTTCAAATCACCCCCTTTTCCTATATAAAAACATGTAAACATAATAAAAATCAACATATTTAGTATGGCTACGTGCGTAATGGTCAGATCAATATCAAAATGGTACCGATGCAAAAAAATTGATTATAGCGCAAAAAATGAGCCCTCATACAGTCTGTGTATGCGATGGAAAAAAAAAAAAAAGCTACAGGGGTCAAAAAATGGCAATTAACACCTTAAGGACCCAGGACGTATGGATACGCCCTGGCTCCCTGGTGTTTAAGGACCCAGGACATACCTGTATGCATGTGGGAATTACGGTCCCCACCGCACGCCAGGCGGGGACCAGACCGGGATGACTGCTGATATCTATCAGCAGGCATCCCGTACAAATGCCCAGGGGGGCCCTGAGACCCCCCCATGTCGGCGATCAATTCAGACCGGCGATCTGCGGTGATTCCGGGTCATACGGATCTCCTGACCTGGAAAATAAGGGGAATCAGGAGTGTCCAGGACACCCACGATTCCCCCGAAGGGGGTGTGGGGGGGGGGGGAGTTTAAAGTTCGGTTCCCTCGTTCTGCCCACCCACATTAGTGCGGGCAGAAGGGGGGAACTGTCCTGTGACCGGCGCCGGAGGTCCACTTACCGTCGGTGGCGGCGGAGGCGACGATCAGTGGCGGGCGTCTATGACGTGTGGCTGGCTCCCTGGTGCAGACTACGAAAGCCAGTGAGTCGCCTAGCAACATCTGCAGGGCTACAGTTTGGAGATCACTGTGTGGTGGTTTCTAAACCGTGGCCCTCTATATCTTGCAAAACTACAACTCCCAACTGCACGAACAGCAAATGGCTTTCTCGCCATGCTGGGAGTTGTAGTTGCGTACCTCCAGCTGTTACATAACTACATCTCCAGCGATCAGTACATGCTGGGAGTTGTAGTTTTGCAACAGCTGGAGGCACACTGGTTGAAAAATACTGAGTTAGATAACTTAACTGAAGGTTTTTCAACCAGTGTGCCACCAGCTGTTGCAAAAGTACAGCTCCCAGCATGCACGGTCTGTCAGTGCATGTTGAGAGTTGTAGTTTTGCAACAGCTGGAGATTTGTCCCCCATGTGAATGTACAGGGTACATTCACACAGGCGGGTTTACAGTGAGTTTCCTGCTTCAAGTTTGAGCTGCGGCAAATTTTCCGCCACAGCGCAAACTCCTAGCGGGAAACTCACCATAAACCCCCGCCAGTGTGAATGTACCCTAAAAGCACTACACCACACTACACTAACACAAAATAAAGGGTAAAACAATACATATAAACCCCCTTACACTGTCCCCCCCAATAAAAATTAAAAACGTATCGTACGGCAGTGTTTCCAAAACAGAGCCTCCAGCTGTTGCAAAACAACAACTCCCAGCATTTCCAGACAGCCACTGACTGTCCAGGCATGCTGGGAGTTTAGCAACAGCTGGAGGCACCCTGTTTGGGAATCACTGGCGTAGAATACCCCTATGCAATTCTTAATTTAGTCCTCAAATGCGCATGGTGCTCTCTCACTTTGGAGCCCTGTCGTATTTCAAGGAAACAGTTTAAGGCCACATATGGGGTATTTCCGTACTCGTGAGAAATTGCATTACAGATTTTGGGGGGCTTTTCTCCTTTTACCCCTTATGAAAAGTTGAGGTCTACACCAGCATGTTAGTGTAAAAAAATAAAAATGTATACATTAACATGCTGGTGTTGCCCCATACTTTTTATTTTCACAAGAGGTAAGAGGGAAAAAAGACCCCCAAAATTTGTTACGCAATATCTCCTGAGTACGGAAATACCCCATATGTGGGTGTAAAATGCTCTGCAGGCACACAACAAGGCTCAGGAGTGAGAGCGCACCATGTACATTTGAGGCCTAAATTGGTGATTTGCACAGGGGTGGCTGATTTTACAGCGGTTCTGACATAAACGCAAAAAAATAAACACCCACAGCATGTGACCCCATTTTGAAAACTACACCCCTCACAAAACGTAACAAGGGGTATCGTGAGCCTTAACACCCCACAGGTGTTTGACGAATTTTCGTTAAAGTTGGATGGGAAAACAAAAAAAAAAAAATATTTTTACCTAAAATGCTGGTGTTACCCTAAATGTTTCATTTTCACAAGGAAAAATAGGAAAAAAAGCCTCCCAAAATTTGTAACCCCATTTCTTTTGAGTATGAACATACCCCATGTGTGGATGTAAAGTGCTCTGCTGGCGAACTACAATGCTCAGAAGAGAAGGAGCGCCATTGGGCTTTTGGCGAGAAATTTTGTCCAGAATTGAAGGCCACGTGTGTTTACACAGCCCCCATAGTGCTAGAACAATGGACCCCTCCACATGTGACTCCATTTTGGAAACTACACCCCTCACGGAATGTTATAAGGGGTGCAGTGAGCAGTTACGCCCCACAGGTGTCTGACAGATTTTTGGAACAGTGGTCCGTGAAAATGAAAAATTAAATTTTTCATTTGCTCAGACCACTGTTCCAAAGACCTGTCAAATGCCAGTGGGATGTAAATGCTCACTGTCCCCCTTATTAAATTATGTGGGGGGTGTAGTTGCCAAAATGGGGTCACATGTGGGGGGTCCACTATTTTGGCACCACGGGGGACTTTGTAAACGCTCCTTCTCTTCTGAGCATTATAGTGCGCCAGCAGAGCACTTGATGTCCACATATTGTGTATTTCCATAAGAAATGGGGTTTAAAACTTTGGGGGCATTTTCTCCTATTACCCCTTGTAAAAAAATGTCATTTACACATCCAACTTTAACGAAAAGTTGTCAAAAACCTGTGGGGTGTTAAGGCCCACTGTACCACTTGTTACGTTCCTTGAGGGGTGTAGTTTCCAAAATAGTATGCCATGTGTGTTTTTTTTTTTTTTTTTTTTTTTACTGTTCTGGCACACAGGGGCTTCCTAAATGTGACATGCTCCCCAAAAACCATTTCAGCAAAATTTGCTTTCCAAAAGCCAAATGTGACTCCTTCTCTTCTGAGCATTGTAGTGCACCAGCAGATCACTTGATGTCCACACATGGGGTATTTCCATACTCAGAAGAGATGGGGTTACAAATTTTGGGGGACATTTTCACCTATTACCCTATGTAAAAATGTAAAATTTGGGGAAAAAACAGCATTTTAGTTGAAAAATTTATTTTTTTAATTTACACATCCAACTTTAACGAAAAGTCATCAAACACCTGTGGGGTGTTAAAGGGGTACTCCGCCCCTAGACATCTTATCCCCTATCCAAAGGAGAGGGGATAAGATGTCAGATCACCGGGGTCCCGCTGCTGGGGACCTTGGGGATCGCTGCTGCAGCACCCCGCTATCATTACTGCGCAGAGCGAGATCGCTCTGCACGCAATGACGGGCAATACAGGGTCCGGAGCATCGTTACGTCACGGCTCCGCCCCTCGTGACGTCACGGACCGCCCTTGTCAATACAAGTCTATGGGAGGGGGCGTGGTGGTCGTCACGCCCCCTGCCATAGACTTGCATTAAGGGGACGGGCCGTGATGTCATGAGGGGCGGAGCCATGATGTCACGCTGCTCCGGCCCCTGTATCGCCCGTCATTACGCACAGCGCGATCTCGCTCTGCGCAGTAATGATGGCGGGGTGCCGCAGCGGCGATCCCCGGGGTCCCCAGCAGCGGGACCGCGGCGATCTAACATCTTATTCCCTATCCTTTGGATAGGGGATAAGATGCCAGGGGCGGAGTACCCCTTTAAGGCACACTGGATCCCTTGTTATGTTCCCTGAGTTCCCGTTCCAAAATAATATGCCATGTGGGCTGCCTAAATGTGACATGCCCCCAAAAACCAATTCAGAAAAACTCACTCTCCAAAATCCCATTGTCGCTCCTTCCCTTCTGAGCCCTCTAGTGCACCCACAGAGCACTTTACATACACATATGAGATGTTTACTTACTCGAGAGAAATTGGGTTACACATTTTGGGGTGATTTCTCTCTTTTTACCCCTTGTAAAAATTCTAAAACTGGGTCTACAAGAACATGCGAGTGTAAAAAATGAAGATTTTGAATTTTCTCCTTCACTTTGCTGCTATTCCTGTGAAACACCTAAAGGGTAAACAAACTTACTGAATGTCATTTTGAATACTTTGAGGGGTGCAGTTTTTTATAATGGGGTCATTTATGGGGTATTTCTAATATGAAGGCCCCACAAATCCACTTCAAAACTGAACTGGTCCTGAAAAATTCAGATTTTGAAAATTTTGTGAAAAATTTGAAAATTGCTGCTATACTTTGAAGCCCTCTGATGTCTTCCAAAAGTAAAAACATGCCAACTTTATGATGACAACATAAAGTAGACATATTGTATATGTGAATCAATATATCATTTATTTGGAATATTCATTTTCCTTAAAAGCAGAGAGCTTCAAAGTTAAAAAAAATTCAACATTTTTAATGTTTTCATCAAACTGTGGAATTTTTCACCAAGAAATTATGCAAGTATCGACAAAATTTTACCACTAACATAAAGTAGAATATGTCATGAAAAAACTATCTCGGAATCAGAATGAAAAGTGAAAGCATTCCAGAGTTATTAATGTTTAAAGTGACAGTGGTCAGATGTGCAAAAAATGGCCAGGTCCTTAAAGGGGTACTCCGGTGAAAACCTTTTTTCTTTTATATCAACTGGTGGCAAAAAGTTAAACATATTTGTAAATTACTTCTATTAAAAAAATCTTAATTCTTCCAGTAGTTATTAGCTGCTGAATGCTACAGAGGAAATTCCTTTCTTTTTGGAACACTGATGACATCACGATCACAGTGCTCTCTGCTGACATCTCTGTCCATTTTAGCAACCATGCATAGAAGCTGTATGCTAAGGGCAGCATGGTGGCTCAGTGGTTAGCACTGCTGCCTTGCAGTGCTGTGGACTTGGGTTCAAATCCCACTAAGGACAACAATAAATAAAGCATTATTATTATTATAATAACGTCAGCACAGAGAACTGTGCTCGTGATGTCATCAGAGAGCATTCCAAAAAGAAAAGAATTTCCTCTGTAGTATTCAGCAGCTAATAAGTAAGATTTTTTAATAGAAGTAATTTACAAATATGTTTAATTTTCTGCCACCAGTTGATTTAAAAGAAAAAAGGTTTTCACCGGAGTATCCCCTTAAGGTGAAAATGGGCTAGGTCCTTATGGGGTTAAAAAAAAAATTTCTAAAAAGTTCAGAATTCTTTTTAAATAAGTAAAACATGACAGAAACTATACAAATCTGGTATTGCTGTAATCAGGCCAGCCTAAAGTATCAAAATAACATGTTAGCTCAACCACAAGGTAAATGGCATAGAAAAGAAAACCACCAAATTTGCTAAATTATCTTTTACTATTTCAATTTCACTTCATCGATTATATATATATATTTTGGTTCGGAGAATATGTTATTTAAAAATTAAAAGGTGTCATTATAGTAGTTATTTATGGCTATTATAGGGCGAGGAGCAAAACATTTGAGTGTAAAAGCGAAAATTGGCCCGGACAAGTGGATCATCATGAGGAACAAGTAGATTTTGCTCCATTTTAGTTTTTTTTTACTAAATTTCCACACCCCTGGTGTCCATAGCAAGTGTCTGTCACAGATAACTCTTTCTCAAGCAAAATGAAGTAGGCGAGGAGACTTGCCAGTGCTCAACCATACTTATCAGATTTTTTAACCAATCAATAGTAAGACAACCCACTGCATATGTTAACATAACATTTCTCAGTGCACCTGCTACCATCCACTTTCCTATGTATATTTTATATTTTCCGAGCCCAGGCTCACGGTGGGTGAAATGTATATTGTTCCTGGCGCTGACAGGTGGCGGTGACGTGCTTTGTTCTAGGCACTGCTAACTCTTCCCACGACCAAGGCTCCACGGTGTGTCTTGGGAAAAGTTAAGAGACAGAGAGCATCTCTAAATAACATGACAAGTAAACAATGGTCTGGTACAGAAGTCTTAAAATGTCTGCCTGTTACATCTCGGCCGGCTGCCTTATTGAGAGGAGTTTCTGTACCACTTTGTGCTTCTTTCATAATATTTTTCCTGAATAGATCCTCTTCTTGTATCACACTATTGTTTGGCTGATTGCCTTTGTTGTAGGGCAGAAGAACGTCTGTCTTAGCATCTGCTGTTTCCTTCAGAAGCTGCTGCTGACATTATGCAAGTGTCATGTGCTTATTATTTTGGCTGGATCTCATGGTCATGAGATGCTCAGAGGCATTCAGACCTTATTTACATTTATATTCAATCTCTAGGCAGAACGTGAGGAGTGAGAAATGGAATCAATACAGATTTATCCCCCATAGTATAATGACTGAATGCTAGAATATTATTCCTGCCGTCTTTGGACACGATCGTTCAATCTGTATTCTGGGTGCATGAGTAGCTTTTAGTACTTTCCAGTGATGGCCCAAGTATGGTTAACTTCTCAACTACACTGCCCTCTACTGTTCAGGAAATGATGCTACCAGCTACATGTGAAAGAAGCCGAGCCTTCTTCCCAATGTCTCTGCCTTAAATATATTACTAGCAGAGTACCCAGCCTTGCCCGATCTTCTAAACCTTGTGGGAGAAGAAAAGCAACAATGACGCTCTTGTCTTCATATCCCGTTCTCATATCCCAACCTCATATCCCGTCCTTATATCCCAACCTCATATTCCCAATCTTATATCTCGATCTCATATCCCGGCTTCACATTTACTCATATTCTGACCTCATATTTCGCCCTCATATCCCATCATTATATCCTGACCCAATATACTGTCCTCACATACATCTTGTATTCAGATGGGGAGGAGCTGAAATGAAGAGATTGTAGGCAGAAAATAGAAGGGGTAGTGGCTTTGCAGTAAAGGTGTGGCTTGCATGAGGGGGTGTGGCTTGTAAGCTGGACTGACACATTCACCTGGAGATGGGGTGAATGTAAGGTGGGGTTGAGCTGCGATGAAGAGGTTGTGGTTGAAGGACCTGTGATTTGGGTGCATTGGGTGAAAATGGTGTTTTCAGCATTGAGTGGGAAAAACAAATGGTTGAAAATAGAAGGGGCATGAATTGAGGGAAGGGTGTGGCTTGCAAGCTGGACTGACAGATTTACCAGGAGATGCAGAGCGGAGCTTGTGGAGTAATGTACCGGAAGTCCCATACACTTGCATAGGACTTTAGACAAAGAACACGCCCCTCGCAAATAGGGGTGGATTAGGGATAATTTAACTATCCTATATTTTTAGCTGACATATAAGTAAGGGTGCTTTCACACCACGTTTTCAGCCTACGGATGCCGGAGTCACCGTTTGCCTCTGGTTGGCTCATTAAAGTCAATAGATTTCAGCGCTGATCCAGCAAAGGTATGGGGGCGCACGGTTTTACCCTCCCCCTAGCCGGATCTAGAAGCCGTAGACTGAAAACGTGGTCTGAAAGCACCCTAACATGTGTACGAAGTTTAATTGAAATATCCCCAGCTGTCTGTAAGTGATGCTGGAACATACACGCATATACACATACATACACACATTGGGGGAGATTTGTCAAACCTGTATAGAGGAAGAGTGGTGCAGTTGCTTATAGCAACCAATCAGATCATTTCTTTCATTTTTCACAGGCCTTGTTTTAAAAAAGAAAGAAGTGATCTGATTGGTTGCTATTGGCTACTGCACCACTCTTCCTCTACACTGATTTTGATAAATCTCCCCCATTGAGTTATATATATATATATATATATATATATATATATATATTTCCCACCATGTACAGCTCCAGCTTATTTTGAAAAACTTACAATGTATTGGCACACTGTTATGATCAGTTTCAGTATGTGGATACTCTAGGCCTTAAAATAGTGGTCTCAAACTGTGGCCTCTAGATCAGTGTTTCCCAACCAGGGTGCCTCCAGCTCCTTCGGTTGTCTGGGTTGTAGTTTTTCAACAGCTGGAGGCACCCTGGTTTGGCAAAACTACTCTAGATGTTGCAAAACTTCAACTTCCAGCATGCCAGGAGAGCTGTTGGCTGTGAGTTAAAGTTTTGCAATGTCTGGAGGGCCACAGTTTGAGACCACTGCCTTAAAATGTTGTTAACTGGTTAAACTGTAAAGCAGGGTGTAAGGGATGCCTTGGTTTTCACCCTTAAAGGGGTAATCCACTAGAAAAACATTTTTTTATAAATCAACTGGTGCCAGAAAGTTAAACAGATTTGTAAATTACTTCTATTTAAAAATATTAACCCTTACAGTACTTATTAGCTGCTGTATGTTCCAGAGGAAGTTCTTTTTTTTTATTTATTTCCTTTCTCTCTGACCACAGTGTTCTCTGCTGACACCTCTGTCCATTTCAGGAACTGTCCAGAGTAGAAGCAAATCCCCATAGCAAACCTATCCTTCTCCAGACAGTTCCTAAAATGGACAGAGGTGTCAGCAGAGAGCAATGTGGTCAGACAGAAAGGAAATTCAAAAGGAAAACAACTTCCTGTGGAGCATTCAGCAGCTGATAAATACTGGAAGGATTAAGATTTTTAAATAGAAGTAATTTACAAATCTGTTTAACTTTCTGGCACCAGTTGATTAAAAGAAAAATGTTTTCCAGGGGAGTACATCTTTAAACACCTACAAGGAGGTATGGACTTTGCTGTATGAGGATCCCCAGGTCTTTGTCTACACCAGTGTTTCCCAACCAGGGTTCCTCCAGCTGTTGCGAAACTACAACTCCCAGCATGCCCGGACAGCCTTTGGCTGTCCGAGCATGCTGGGAGTTGTAGTTTCTCAACAGCTGGAGGAACTCTGGTTGGGAAACACTGGTCTACACAACAGTCACAGTACAGTAGTAACATTAGCAATAACAGAGCCAAGAACTGCCACCAGGAAAGCTATAAAGATGCAGCAGGTCAGAGGACAAGATAGGAGAGTAGTCAGAAATATAGTACCAAGAATAGAACAATGGGTACAAGACAGACAATCCAATGGGTGAGGCAGAAGCAGTAGAAGGTCATGAAGGATGTCAGTAATAAATGCAATAGCTGAGGCAAAGAAGCAGAAGCAAACCTCAAACACCAGGGAACTCATGGCAGAAATATTCCTTTAGGTTTTTCAGGTCTGTCATCATCTTAAAGTGCCAGTTGTGTTATCAACTAGATGCCGCAGAAAATCAGTGGCTGGGACATGGTAAAGGTTGGCTGGGACATGGTAAAGGTTGGCTGGGACATGGTAAAGGTTGGCTGGGACATGGTAAAGGTTGGCTGGGACATGGTAATGGTTGGCTGGGACATGGTAAAGGTTGGCTGGGACATGGTAAAGGTTGGCTGGGACATGGTAATGGTTGGCTGGGACATGGTAAAGGTTGGCTGGGACATGGTAAAGGTTGGCTGGGACATGGTAAAGGTTCGCTAGGACATGGTAAAGGTTGGCTGGGACATGGTAATGGTTGGCTGGGACATGGTAATGGTTGGCTGGGACATGGTAATGGTTGGCTAGGACATGGTAATGGTTGGCTGGGACATGGTAAAGGTTGGCTGGGACATGGTAATGGTTGGCTGGGACATGGTAATGGTTGGCTAGGACATGGTAAAGGTTGGCTGGGACATGGTAAAGGTTGGCTGGGACATGGTAATGGTTGGCTGGGACATGGTAATGGTTGGCTGGGACATGGTAAAGGTTGGCTGGGACATGGTAAAGGTTCGCTGGGACATGGTAAAGGTTGGCTGGGACATGGTAATGGTTGGCTGGGACATGGTAATGGTTGGCTGGGACATGGTAATGGTTGGCTAGGACATGGTAAAGGTTGGCTGGGACATGGTAAAGGTTGGCTGGGACATGGTAATGGTTGGCTGGGACATGGTAATGGTTGGCTGGTACATGGTAATGGTTGGCTGGGACATGGTAATGGTTGGCTGGGACATGGTAATGGTTGGCTGGGACATGGTAATGGTTGGCTGGGACATGGTAATGGTTGGCTGGGACATGGTAATGGTTGGCTGGGACATGGTAATGGTTGGCTGGGACATGGTAATGGTTGGCTGGGACATGGTAATGGTTGGCTGGGACATGGTAATGGCTGGCTGGGACATGGTAATGGTTGGCTAGGACATGGTAATGGTTGGCTGGGACATGGTAATGGTTGGCTGGGACATGGTAATGGTTGGCTGGGACATGGTAAAGGTTGGGAATCAGAGCAATAAAAACATCCAATTGCCCTGCAATCAGAAGATGGCTAATGGAAGGAGCCAAACCTGCCTGGGAAAGCATGGCACTGCGACAGGGAAAGTTGAGTAACATGCACCTTAGTTTAGGGCACATACTCTAAATGGACAGAAATAAACCAGTAAAGTCCATTCTTTTGTTAGCTGGAGTGCCAAACATAAGTGTGTCATTGTTATTAGACACATAGCCATCAATATAAAACAATAATCCTTAGGGGGGGGGGGGGGGGGGAATCAAAGATTGTGCCCTACTAGGATCCATTTGTTGGGTGACACTATAGGATGTGTATGTTTTACATATGCTCTATATTACTATATTACTATATTAGTGTTCTTTGTGGGAAGTTTTTCTATTTTTAAGAGGTAAAGAGAAGTATTGTACATCACCATAGGGGGCACACATATTACAGATGTCAGTGAAGCTTTTCTAAGTGACAGCTGAAGCATAAGCAGACAAGCCACCATCAGATAAGAAAGAGGAACAGGATCAAAACTCAGCGTGGGGTCACTAGATTTGGTTCAGTATCCCAGAAGAAGACAAAGGATGTCTCAAGGATGTCTCACAAGGATCGGTTTGTCATCAGGGATCAAACCATATGTCACAAGGCGCTGAATCAGTAAGTCATTATAAAAAACTGTTTAATGTGATATTGTACATGGCAATTAGCAAAAGAAAGCAATACAACCGTGAATAAAATGTTACATAAAATACTCACTATAAAGCATTTCTCCTTCTTTGCTTCTGACAGCATTTCAGTCAATCCAGGAAGAAGCACTGGGAATATGTAGTTTTCCAGATACTCTTGAGGTGAACCTAATGTGGGGAGTGTGATAATTAATACTTCTATCTAACTGTATATTCCTTAAAAATGTGCAAAGGGGTACTTCAGTGCTAGGCATCTTATCCCTATCCACAGGATAGGGGTTAAGATGTCTGATCGCAGGTGTCCCGCCACTGGGACCCCCCGTGTTCTCCGTGCAGACACCCAGCATTCTGAACACTATGTTCAGAATGTTGGGAGGCAATGGTCGTGACGCCAAGCTCCCCTTGTGACACCACGCCCCCTCCATTCATGTCCATGGGAGTGGACGTAACAGCCGTCACGTCCCCTCCCTTAGACATAAATGGAGAGGGCGTGGTGTGCTGTAACGAGGGGGCCTAAATTCATGTCACTACCATGGCCTACCATGACATAATGTTCAGAACGCCGGGTGTTTGCACGGAGAACGCGGGGGGGGGGTCCCAGTGGCGGGACCCTGCGATCAGACATCTTAACCTGTGGATAGGAAATAAGGTGTCTGGCAATTGAGTACCCCTTTAAGCATCTAGTCACACATCTTTACTTACATGTCTTTGGATCAGGAATGCGTGTAGAGGATATGTCATCACATATTACTTCCTCAGATTGACCTGTTACCTGTATATGAGGACATAGAATTATTACATATATTTCTTAATGGAGTATACCATGCACATTCTACAGCTTTTCAACATCTACAGTACTTCATCACAATTCACAAAGGCATCGCTGCCGACACTTCCATTGATCATTTCAACCCAAACCAGCATGTTATGTTTAAACGCTATGGGGGAGATTTATCAAAACCTGTTGGAGAGGCAAAGTTGCCCAGCTGCCCACAGCAACCAATCAGACCGCTTCTTTCATTCATAACAAGGCCTGTGAAAAATGAAAAAAGCTATCTGATTGGTTGCTGTGGGCAACTGGGCAACTTTGCCTCTCCAACAGGTTTTGATGAATTTCCCCCTATATTACTATCCTATATCTATAGCAGTGATGTCCAAACTGTGGCCCTCCAGATATTGCAAAACTACAACTCCCAGCATACCTGGACAGCCAACGGCGGTCCGGGCATGCTGGGAGTTGTAGTTTTGCAATATCTGGAGGGCCACAGTTTGGACATCACTGATCTCTAGGATAGGTGTGACTATGATAGTTAGTACTACAGGGACTGAAGACCAGGGACCAGCATATGATTTTTTTTTTTAAATCAACTGGTGCCAGAAAGTTAAACAGATTTGTAAATTACTTCTATTAAAAAAAATCTTAATCTTTCCAGTGCTTTTTAGGGTCTGTATACTACAGAGGAAATGGTTTTCTTTTTGGAACACAGAGCTGTCTGCTGACATCATGACCACAGTGCTCTCTGCTGACATCTCTGTCCATTTTAGGAACTGTCCAGAGCAGCATATGTTTGCTATGAGGATTTTCTCCTTCTCTGGACAGTTCTTAAAATGGACAGAGATGTCAGCAGAGAGCAATGTGGTCATGATGTCAGCAGAGAGCTCTGTGTTCCAAAAAGAAAACCATTTCCTCTGTAGTACTGTGGTCAGACAAAGAAAATTCAAAAAGAAAATAACTTCCTGTGGAGCAGACAGCAGCTGAAAAGTACTGGAAGGATTAAGATTTTTAAATAGAAGTCATTTACAAATCTGTTTAACTTTCAGTTTTTTTTAAGTATACCCATTTTGGAGTATATTACAAAATTAACCTTTACTAACCTCCAGCACTCCTGCGATACCTCTTTTGTCCTGCTCTGGTCTCCCTTTCGCGCCCAAGACGCACCCAGGCCCAATGTGTCATACTGCAGGGAATCGCTGGCCGAGACCACACATTGCACATAAAATTGCGATGTCCCGATCAGCTAGGACGCAGCAGGAGGGTGCCTTACCTTCCTCCTGCACTTCCGAACAGCGATTGATTGCTGCAAGCCTGAAATTCAGGCTTGAGCATTCAACCGCCGATAACACTGATCAATGCAAAGCTATGGCTTTGCAGTGATCTGTGTAAAAGATCAGTGTGTGCAGTGTTATAGCCCCCTATGGGAGCTATAACACTGCAAAAAAAAAAAAAAGGTGAACAAAAAAAGTTACTAAAGATCCTTTAACCCCTTCCCTAATAGTTCCCTAAGTTTGTATCACCCCCCCCTTTAACCATAAAAAACTGTGTAAATAAAAATAAACATATGTGGTATCGCCACATGCGTAAATATCCGAACTATAAAAATATATCATTAATTAAACTGCACGGGCAATGGCGTATGCGCAAAAAAAATCCAAAGTTCAAAATAGCGTATTTTTGGTAACTTTTTATAACATAAAAAAATGAATAAAAAGCGATCAAAAAGTATGATCAAAACAAAAATGGTACCGATAAAAACTTCAGAACACGGCGCAAAAAATGAGCCCTCATACCGGCCCGTTCGTGGAACAATAAAAAAGTTATAGGGTCAGAAGATGTATAAATTTTCCTGCATGTAGTTATGATTTTTTTCCGAAGTAATAAAAAGTCAAACCTATATAAGTAGGGTATCATTTTAATCGTATGGATCTACAGAATAAAGATAAGGTGTCATTTTTAAAGAGAAATGTACTGCGTAGAAACGGAAGCCCCCAAAATTTACTAAATGGTGTTTCGCTGTAGATTTTTTGGTAAAATGACTGATGTCATTACAAAGTAGAATTGGTGTCACAAAAATAAGCCATCATATGGATTTTTAGGTGCAAAATTGAAAGGGTTATGATTTTTAAAAAGTAAGGAGGAAAAAATAAAAGTGCAAAAATTTGTCTTTAACCCCTTAAAGGAGTAGTCCAGTGGTGATTCAGTGGTGAGCAACTTATCCCCTATCCTAAGGATAGGGGATAAGTTGCAGATCGCGGGGGATCCGACCGCTGGGGCCCCCTGCGATCTCCTGTACGGAGCCCCGACAGCCCGCGGGAAGGGGGCGTGTCGACCTCCGCACGAGGCGGCGGCCGACACGCCCCCTCAATACAACTCTATGGCAGAGCCGAAGCGCTGCCTTCGGCAATCTCCGGCTCGGCCATAGAGATGTATTGAGGGGGCGTGTCGGCCGCCGCCTCATGCGAGGGTCGACACCCGCTATCTCGGCGGAGAGCCGGGGCCCCGTACAGAGAGATCGCAGGGGGCCCCAGCGGTCGGACCCCCCGCGATCTCAAACTTATCCCCTATCCTTAGGATAGGGGATAAGTTTTTCACCACTGGACTACCCTTTTAAGGACCGGGCGTTTTTCATTTTTTGCACTTTCGTTTTTTCCTCCTTACCTTTAAAAAATTCATAACTCTTTCAATTTTGCACCCAAAAAATCTGTATTATGGCGTATTTTTTGCGCCACCAATTCTACTTTGTAATGACATCAGTCATTGTACCCAAAAATCTACGGCGAAACGGAAAAAAAAAATCATTGTGCGACAAAATTGAAAAAAAAAATTCCATTTAGTAACTTTTGGGGGCTTCAGTTTCTACGTAGTACATTTTTCGTTAAAAATGACGCCTTTTCTTTATTCTCTAGGTCCATACGGTTAAAATGATACCCTACTTGTATACGTTTGATTTTGTATTACTACTGAAAAAAAATCATAAATACATGCAGGAAACTTTATACGTTTAAAATTTTCTGAGCCCTATAACTTTTTTATTTTTCCATGTTCAGGGGGCTCTTAGGGCTCATTTTTTGCGCCGTGATTTGAAGTTTTTGTCGGTACCATTTTTGCATTGATCTGACTTTTTGATCGCTTTTTATTAATCGTTTCATGATATAAAAAGTGACCAAAAATACGCTATTTTGGACTTTGGAATTTTTTTGCGCGTACGCCATTGACGTGCGGTTTAATTAGCGGTATATTTTTATAATTCGTACATTTCCGCACGCGGCAATACCACATATGTTTATTTTTATTTACACAGTTTTTTTTTATTCTTGGAAATGCAGGGTGATTCAAACTTTTATTAGGGGAATGGATCATTGAAAGGCTTAATAATTTTTTTACACTTTTATTATGCCATATTATAGCCCCCAGGGGGGGCTATAACATTGCATGTACTGATCTTTATCACTGATTGATGCATCTCCATAGGAATGCATCAATCAGTGTTTTCGGCGATTGAATGTTCAAGCCTGGATCTCAGGCTTGAAGCATTCATTCGGCGATCGGACTGCAGGAAGGAAGGTAGGAGACCTTCCTTCTGAAGCACAGCTGTTCGGGATGCCGCGATTATACCGCGGCGATCCCGAACAGCTCCCTGAGCTAACCGGCACATTTTACTTTTACTTTTAGCCGCGCGGCTAAAGGGTTAATAGGTCGCAGCACCGCGACCAGTGCCGCGCACTGTTAGCGGCGGGTCCCGGCTTCACTATGACGCTGGGCCCGCCGTGATATGATGCCGGGTTACCGTGTAACCCCGCATTATATCACGGGAGCGGGACTAGGGGCGTAGGTTTACGCCCTTGGTCCTTAACAGGTTAAAGGGGTACTCCGGTGAAATATATATATATATTTTTTTTTTAATCAACTGGTGCCAGAAAGTTAAACAGATTTGTAAATTACTTCTATTAAAAAATCTTAATCCTTCCTGTACTTATTAGCTGTTGAATACTACAGTGGAAATTATTTTCCGTTTGTAACACAGTGATCTCTGCTGACATCATGAGCACAGTGCTCTCTGCTGACATCTCTGTCCATTTTAGGAACTGTCCAGAGCAGCATATGTTTGCTATGGGGATTTCCTTTTACACTGGACAGTACCTAAAATGGGCAGAGATGTCAGCAGAGAGCACTGTGCTCATGATGTCAGCAGACAGCTCTGTGTTTCAAACGGAAAATAATTTCCGCTGTAGTATTCAGCAGCTAATAAGTACAGGAAGGATTAAGATTTTTTAATAGAAGTAATTTACAAATCTGTTTAACTTTCTGGCACCAGTTGATTTAAAAAAAAAAAAAAGTTTTTCACCGGAGTACCCCTTTAACTCTAGGTCTTCATAAAGGGAGATGGTGCTTTGCAGCTATGAAGATATGTAAACAAATGAACCAGTAAAGAATGTTAGAGCTTAAAAATAAATCTGACAATGTAATTGCCTTACAAATATATTAATATTCTATTCCCTAGTGTATTATTTAAAATGGCTCTAACTGGTTATTGGTAGAGATGAGCGAACTTACAGTAAATTGGAAAAGTCATCAACTGCCAAGCAGAGAAGTTCGTGACGAATCGAATTTACTGTAAGTTCGCTCATCTCTAGTTACTGGTAAAGGGTATAAAAATATACAGGCCCTATCAGAGACAATCCCTCTACGTGACAGACATTCTCACACAGTTTTTGCCCTTCTATTCAACAACCCCAAGAGCTTCTGTGATTACCATTCCGTTTTTACATGCAGAGGAAAACAAACAGAAGTGCTGAAATAAACCTCCGCTATGAGTCACAAATTTCCAAAAGCGAAATCCTTTATTATTATTAAAAATAAAAAACATGAAAGTAGAAGAAGGATCACGGCCTGCGGTGAGTCACCAGCTTCGTTGCCAGCCTCGCTGTTAGGAGGATCCACTTGTTTGTACTCACGCGTATTATCGATGTTCCTTTAGATTTAACGCTAGGTGGCAAGGACGGTTGTTCCAGCTCATATTCTGAAAAAAAAAAAAAGAATATGTATATTTAACAATGCCACTCAAGGAGAAAGAAAATTACACATTTGCTAATACAATGTTTTTGGAAAGTTTGCAGACCCTAACACCTTTTTTTAAAAATGTTGTTATGGTTAGACCTTATGCTAAAATAAACAAAAAAATTCAAGTTTGCTAATTTATTAAAAAATGTAAAAAAAAATTTGAATGGACATAAAAATTCAAACCTTCTGCTATCACTTGTGTTTATACATTAATAGGAGTTAAAAAAATTATGTGGCACTAAAAGTTCCCAAAAGCAAAGTGGCCTCCATAATTCTGAGCACCAAAGATCCTGTGTGCATGTGGGAGAAACTTCCAAAAGGTCCACCATCATTGCAGCACTTCACCAATCTGGCCAAGAAGAAGCTTCTCCTCAGTAAAACACACGAAAGCCGCCTGGAGATTATATAGGAAAAAAAAAAGGACTTAAAGGGGTACTCCGGCCCTTGATGTCTGATCGTGGGGGTCCGGCCGCTGGGGACCCCCGCAATCTCTCATGCAGCACCCCCTGTCATAAGCCTCATGGAGCGAAGATCGCTCTGTGTCTGATGACTCACCATACAGGGGCCGGAGTATCGTGATGTCAATGCAAGCCTACGGGTGGGGACGTGACGGCACGAGGGGGCGATACTCCAGCCCCTGTATCGTTAGTCATCAGACACGGAGCGATCTTCGCTCCGTGAGGCTGATAACAGGGGGTGCTGCAGGAGAGATTGCTGGGGTCCCCAGTGGCGGGACCCCCGCGATCAGACATCTTATCCCCTTCGGATAGGGGATAAGATGTCTAGGGCCGGAGTACCCCTTTAAGGGTCTGATAAAACAAAGATTGACCTTTTTGGCCTGAATTCTAAGCATCATATCTGGAGGAAACCAAGCACTGCTCATCAACTGCCTAATGCCATCCCTACAGTAAAGGAAACTTGGAAAGAAAACCCTTTAGCGATGGCGCTGCGACTCCCTCCAAGTGATGAGGATGAACAGAGAGATACTTTTAAGGTTCACAGTTGAACCACTTTTATTAGCAAAAGAAAATAAAAAACATTAGATGACGCGTTTCGGGAGGTACCTTCCCTTTCTCAGATCATCCCTACAGTAAAGCTTGGTGGTGGTGGGGAGCGGTAACAGTAGCTGGGAGAGGGAGACTGGTCAGGGTCTAGTGACATAAAATATGTCAATAAAATAAATTTGCTTTTCCTTTCCCAAAAAATTGCAATGATTTCTAATATTTTGGGGTATTAAGTGCAGAATGGAGGGGGGGGGGGGGGGTTAAAGGTGATTTTTTTTTTATGTTTTATTTAATCCCACACCATAGTAAAATGTGAAAGGGTCTGACGATTTTCGGAATGCATTTTAAGTTCTGTACTTTGATATGACGACTGTTAGTTATATGGCTTAGCACAGACCACCAACTGCAGAAGAGAGAATTTGGCTGACTCTCGCAGTTTAACTCATGTAGTCTCATGTTGGAATAAGAATGACATACATATAAGCCTGTGCACACAAATAAGCTGCTGCCAGTGTTGCTTCAACCGTTTTGATTTACAAGAAATGGTTGAAACGTTATCTATATATATATATATATATATATATATATATATATAAAACTCAACGTGTGTGTGTGTGTATGTATGTGTGTATGTTCCACAAAAACTTCCAAACGGCTAAAGATATTAACATGAAACTTGGCACACGTTACTTATATGTCACCAACAAACATAGGATAGGTGATTTAATCCTTACTCACCCCCATTTGCCAGGGGCGGGGTTTATGTTTAAAGTCACATGTTACTTATATGTCCACTTAAAATATAGGATAGTTAATTTAACCCTTAACTACCCCCATTTGTGAGGGTCGGGGTTTTTGTTTAAAGTCCCATGCAAATCAATGGGAAATGTATGTTCCTGCATAACTTCTGTACGGCTGGAGATATTTCAATACCTGGTACACATATTACGGGTCAGGATATGAGGTCAGGATAGGAGGTGGAGCTAGGAGAAAGGGATAGGGGGTTGAGATAGGAGGACGGGATAGGAGGACGGGATAGGAGGTTGAGATAGGAGGACGGGATAGAAGGATGGGATAGGAGATCGGGATAGGAGGTCGGGATAGGAGGTCGGGATAGGAGGTCGGGATAGGAGGTCGGGATAGGAGGTCAAGATAGGACGGCATAGGAGGTCGGGATAGGAGGTCGAGATAGGAGGACGGGATAGGAGATCGGGATAGGAGGTTGGGATAGGAGGACAGGATAGGAGGTTGAGATAGGAGGTCGGGATAGGAGTTGGAGATAGGAGAAAGGGATAGGGGGTTGAGATAGGAGGACGGGATAGGAGGTTGGGATAGGAGGACGGGATAGGGGGTCGAGATAGGAGGACGGGATAGGAGGACGGGATAGAAGGATGGGATAGAAGGACGGGATAGGAGGTCTGGATAGGAGGATTGGATAGGAGGTCGGGATAGGAGGTCGAGAAAGGAGGACGTGATAGGAGATCGGGATAGGAGGTCGGGATAGGAGTACAGGATAGGAGGACGGGATAGGAGGACTGGATAGGAGGACTTGATAGGAGGTTGGGATAGGAGGTCAGGGTATGAGGTCGGGATATGGGGTTGGGATATGACAACAATATATGGGGATGGGATTTTAAGTCAAAAGCTTCCTCCTTTGTTGATTTTCCTCCCCAACAAGGGTGAGGAAGGAAAAACCGGGCAACTCAGCTAGTTACATAATAAACAAGGAAAAAAGATCAAGCGAGAAGGTGCAAATAACAAGAAAATTAATATAGTGGAAATATAGCCACACAATAAAGATAAAAGGACCTTTCAACAGTTCCAAAAAGAGCAATTAAAGGGGTACTCCATATTTTTTTTTTTAAATCAACTGGTGCCAGAAAGTTAAACAGATTTGTAAATTACTTCTATTAAAAAAAACGTAATCATTCCAGTACTTTTCAGCTGCTGTTTTGATCCACAGGAAGTTCTTTTCTTTTTGAATTTCCTTTCTGCCTGACCACAGTGCTCTCTGCTGACACCTCTGTCCATTTTAGGAACTGTCCAGAGTAGGAGTCATTCCCCATAGAAAACCTATACCGCTCTGGACAATTCCTAAAATGGACAGAGGTGTCAGCAAAGAGCACTGTGGTCAGGCAGAAAGGAAATTCAAAAAGAAAAGAACTTCCTGTGGATCAAAACAGCAGCTGAAAAGTACTGGAAGGATTAAGTTTTTTTTAATAGAAGTAATTTACAAATCTGTTTAACTTTCTGGCAATTGTTGATTTAAAAGAAAAAAAGTTTTCCAGTGGAGTACCCCTTTAAAACAAGAAAGAAAAGCGCTCCATAGCGTAACACAGGAGGGAGGGTAAGAATGATCACAGACCAAATGCCGCTTACCCTGAACGGTTGTGTACCATCATACACAACAATGTAGTGCGCGTAGTAAGTATACAATCTAGGTCCCGTCTGCAGCTTCCAGCCTCCAAATTGTAGGATATAGAGATAGGCTGCACACAACCAAACGGCAGGATTATATCAGCGCTGACCAGATCACAACACACACCCAGGATGGTGAATGGATTTATTACACAGAATGCAACGCGTTTCGCTGCGCATGCACAGCAAAACGCGTTGCATTCTGTGTAATAAATCCTCCATTCACCGTCCTGGTTGTGTCCTGTGGTCCTTTCAGCGCTGATATAATCCTGCCGTTTGGTTTTGTGAAGCCTATCTCTATATCAAAAAAGAGCAAGGCATAAAAATAGAAAAATAGAAATAATCAAGGGTAGCTTAGATGGGGGTAACTTCTAGCTGACAAATGACACCCCACATACTGAGCTCAACCAAGCATGATTGTGTTTTCAATGTGAAGAGGGGAAATAGGCTGCTGCCAGACACATCTAGTGGCAGCTTATCTCTCCTAAAAATGAAAGGATCAACCATGTTGAAACACACCTGCCCCATCCTTCGCTTCCCCAACATCATCTTTTGAGGTAGAGTCGGGAGGCCACCAGAAACGGATGATGAAATTGGCAGGTTGAGCCGACAATAATCTAATGTGTATGGCCAGCTATAGTTTCACACAATGTAGGGTAATTGTAGGTGTTTGCGGCAGCCAGAAACCCTAATAGTTTGCTGTTTTAGGTTTATTTAGGAATGCTTTCTAGAGGGGTTTACGGAGGGAGATATGCATCACCAATTGTAAAAGATGGTAAAAGCATATGTAGAAATGGCGTACTCTGGGGCAAGTCCGAGAGATGTGTAATAATGCTCCCACACTTCTACAACCCCTGAACAAAAGGAGGGAGAAGATCCAGGGAAGATCTGTGATGACCCACAGCTGAGCAACAGAGTTAGGCACATCTTGCCAGTCTCTATAAGGGTGCGTTCACACGGAGTAATTCAAAAGGAATTCTCTGCTCCAAATTAATGCACATCTCCTCTGCCCATTGACTTTAATGTTATTTCTGCTTTCCTGTTCACACTGCGGAAATTCTGCTAGCGTAATTCCGACGCTGAATTCCTTTCCGCTTGAAGAAAGAACATGTTTATTCTTCAAGCGGAATCCACGAACAGAATCCAATAGAAGTCGTTTTCAAGCGGAATTCAAGCGGAATTTAGAAAAGTAGATTGAATAGCCTCCTCCTTCATTCCTCTTCATTTCCGTATGGAAATTCCGCTTCATGGATAAAATGACAGAAGGCAACAATTTCCTGACCTAAATTATTCCTCTTGAATTCCTCAGTGTGAACGCACCCTAAGGGTATGTTCACACTGAGGAATTGACAAAGAAGCATTGTGGTCAGGAAATTCAGCAAATCTGAAAATTCAGCTGAATTGGTGCGGAATTTGGCATGGAATAAATATGAAGAGGAAATCAGTAGGGGGATCAGGAAATGCCTTGTAGGAAGTTCAGCCATTTTGGGGTTTGATCCATGCAGAAATTCAGAGTCTATTCGGCCCCAAACTTGGTCAGGAAAAATAAAGTTCCAACTGACTCCAATAGGTTTTTACTCACGGATTCCGCCAGAAGAATGAACAGGTTCAATATTTTGGTGGAATACGATTCCGCAAACAGGTTTTGGTGCTGGACAATTCCGCATCTGAACTAAAGTCTTCAGTGTGAACAAAACATCGGAAGGATCATTAAAGTCAATCGAACTTTCATTTACGGCGAAACTGGAGCAGAAAGAATGTGCGGAATCAAGTGAGTAAATTCCTTGTCAATTTCTCAGTGTGAACATTCCCTTAGAGTCCCTAGACCAGGGGTCTGCAACCTTTAAGACAAAAAGAGCCACTTGGACGCGATTCCGAAGGAAAAAAAAAACTGGGAGCCGCAAAACCCCCCCTCCCCTCTGATGCCCTGGTTGGGATACACTGGCATACACACACAAAAGGGACTACAACTCCCAGCATGTGTCATTCAGGAGTCTTCAGTCTGTGGTATAACACCAGCATGCTGCCTCTGTAGTCTACTGGGAGTTGTAGTTCACCAACACCTTTATTGTATCTTAGTAGTCTCATGGGAGTTGTAGTTCACCAACACCTCTATTGTATCTTAGTAGTCTCCTGGGAGTTGTAGTTCACCAACACCTCTATTGTATCTTAGTAGTCTCCTGGTAGTTGTAGTTCACCAACACCTCTATTGTATCTCTGTAGCCTCCTGGGAGTTGTAGTTCACCAACACCTCTATTGTATCTTAGTAGTCTCCTGGGAGTTGTAGTTCACCAACACCTCTATTGTATCTCAGTAGTCTCCTGGGGGTTTTAGTTCACCAACATCTCTATTGTATCTGAGTAGCCTCCTGGGAGTTGTAGTTCACCAACACCTCTATTGTATTTTAGTATTCTCCTGGGAGTTGTAGTTCACCAACACCTCTATTGTATCTTAGTATTCTCCTGGGAGTTGTAGTTCACCAACACCTCCATTGTATCTTAGTAGTCTCCTGGGGGTTTTAGTTCACCAACACCTCTATTGTATCTGAGTAGTCTCCTGGGAGTTGTAGTTCACCAACACCTCTATTATATCAGTAATCTCCTGGGAGTTGCAGTTCATACACCATTGTTTCCCAATCAGGGTGCCTCCAGATGTTGCAAAACTACTACTATCAGCATTCCCTGGATGGGAAACACTGGCATACACACACATAAGAGGGACTACAACTCCCAGCATGTGTCATTCAGCAGTCCCCGTCCCCCCATCATTCCCAGCATGTTATTTATTCCCCTGCAGTCTTTACATCCCCAGCCTGTGTAATATGTCTCCTCACACATAGAAATCTTCCCCAGCCCCTGCAGTGCAGTATGTCTCCTCTCCCCTCACCCGCTCTGTGTTTCCCCTGTGCAAACATGAAACCTCCCCGTGAAAAATTAGGTCCTGTGGGTACAGAGCTGGGGGAGGGGAGGAGCTTTTCCCCCATAAAAACATGAAACCTCCCAGTGAAAAATGAGGTCCTGTGTGTACAGAGAAGGGGGAGGGAGGAGCTGTGTCCGTCCCCACTCTACCACAGTCTCCTTGTATTATGCAGAGCTGCGCTCTCGCGCTCTCCATCCTCCGTGAGGGGGCGTGGCTTAATTATCTGCAGACGTGCGGTGAAAAAAATCAAACCCATGGCTCTGCCCTCGATCCTCCCCGCTGTAGCTTTGGAAAACTTGCTACTCCCTTTTTCACCTCACACCGGAGCCGTGGCAAAGGTGTAAAAGAACCACATGCGGCTCCGGAGCCGCGGGTTGCCGACCCCTGCCCTAGACCTTCCTCCCATAAACATAAATGGTTTCAGAGATACTACTAGGACATCGACAAGAGTGTGGAACTCCAGTCATTCTTATATATACGCCATGTCAGAGAAATTTCTCTTTGACATGGTAATAAAATGCAGAATGGAAACTAATGCCAGAACTGCCCAGAGGAAGTAAAATATGGCAGTAAAATATGATCACAGAGGAGAATGGAGGAATGAGTATAAAGTTTATTTATTTATTTTATTTCTACTACCATCCCCATCATAGACTAGCATTGAGGGGGCGTGGCCGTGATGTCACGAGGGGAGTGGCTGACCCCCGCAGCGCGAAAACAGCTTGGGAACCTTTACTTCCCAACGCTGACCAGTGGAGTACCCCTTTAGGGGTAGGGTTACACAAGCCTTATTTTGCTGCTGCATATTTTGGTACCATTGAAGTCAATGGGTGGCAACCCTAAGGGTCGATTCACAAGTACAGAATCCTGTGCATATTTGACGCTGCAGATTTGAAGCTGTGTCCAGTCATATAGTTTACATTAAACTCCACAGCATGAAATCCTGTGCATCAAATACAGTGTGGCAAAAAAGTATTTAGTCAGCTACCAATTGTGCAAGTTCTCCAACTTAAAAAGATGAGAGGCCTGTAATTTTCATCATAGGTATACCTCAACTATGAGAGACATAATGAGAAAAAAAAATCCATAAAATCACATTGTCTGATTTTTTTAAATAATTTTTTTGCAAATTATGGTGGAAAATAAGTATTTGGTCAATAATAAAAGTTAATTTCAATACTTTGTTATATACCCTTTGTTGGCAATGAGAGAGGTCAAACGTTTTCTTTAAGTCTTCACATGGTTTTCACACACTGTTGCTGGTATTTTGGCACATTTCTCCATGCAGATCTCCTCTAGAGCAGTGATGTTTTGGGGCTGTCACTGGGCAACACAGACTTTCAACTCCCTCCCAAGGTTTTCTATGGGGTTGAGATCTGCAGACTGGCTAGGCCACTCCAGGACCTTGAAATGCTTCTTATGAAGTCACACAGGGCAGTGTGTTTGGGATCATTGTCATGCTGAAAGACCCAGCCACGTTTCATCTTCAATGCTCTTGCTGATGGAAGGAGGTTTTCACTCAAAATCTCACGATACATGGCCCAGATCAGTCATCCTGGTCCCTTAGCAGAAAAACAGCCCCAACGCACGATGTTTCCACCCCCATGTTTCATAGTAGGTATGGTGTTCTTTGGTTTCATCTGACCATATTGCATTCTCCCAATATTCTGGATCATCCAAATGCTCTCTAGCAAACTTTAGATGGGCCCGGACATGTACTGGCTTAAGCAGGGGGACACGTCTGGCACTGCATGATTTGAGTCTCTGGCAGTGTAGTGTGTTACTGATGGTAGCCTTTGTTACTTTGGTCCCAGCTCTCTGCAGGTCATTCACTAGGTCCCCCGTGTGGTTCTGGGTTTTTTGCTCACTGTTCTGGTGATCATTTTGATACCACACCGTGAGATCTTGCGTGGAGCCCCAGATCGAGGGAGATTATCAGTGGTCTTGTATGTCTTCCATTTTCTAATAATTGCTCCCACAGTTGATTTCTTCACACCAAGAATCTTGCCTATTGCAGATTCAGTCTCCCCAGCCTGGTGCAGGTCTACAATTTTGTTTCTGGTGTCCTTCGACAGCTCTTTGGTCTTGGCCATAGTAGAGTTAGGAGTGTGACTGTTTGAGGTTGTGGACAGGTGTCTTTTATACTGATAAGTTCAAACAGGTGCCATTAATACAGGTAACGAGTGGAGGACAGAGGAGACTCTTAACCCCTTAACGACCAAGGACGTATATTTACGTCCTTGGTCGGCTCCCGCGATATAACGCGGGGTCACGCGGTGACCCCACGTCATATCGGGTCGGTCCCGGCATGTATCTGATGCCGGGACCCGGGGCTAATAGCGCGCGGCGGTCAAAGTTAAACGCCGCGTCTAAACCGAAAGTGAAAGCTGCCCGGCTGCTCAGTGGGCTGATCGGGACCACCGCAGTGAAAATGCGGTGCCCCGATCAGCTGGGACACGAGCGGAGGTCCTCTTACCTGCCTCCGGCGTGTCCCCTCGGCGATTGATTGCTCCAAGCCTGGGATTCAGGCTTGAACAATCAACCGCCGATAACGCTGATCATTGCAAAGCTATGGATTTTTAGGTGCAAAATTGAAAGGGTTATGATTTTTAAAAGGTGAGGAGGAAAAAACGAAAGTGCAAAAACGGAAAAACCCTCCGTCCTTAAGGGGTTAAAGGAGAAGTTACAGGTCTGTGAGAGCCAGAAATCTTGCTTGTTTGTAGGTGACCAAATACTTATTTTCCACCATAATTTGCAAATAAATTCTTTAAAAATCAGACAATGTGATTTTATGGATTTTTTTTGTCAATATGTCTCTCATAGTTGAGGTATACCTATGATGATATTACAGGTCTCTCTTATCTTTTTACGTGGGAGAACTTGCAAAATTGGGGGCTAACTAAATACTTTTTTGTATGGTAAACAAGAGAAAAGATCCAGCAACTCACCGCCGAGATGACCGAGCAAGTGGAGGCACAACGAGGAAGCAGGTGGACAGATGGATGTAACGGGAGGCTTAGTCGCCTCCCGTTACATCCATCTGTCCACCTGCTTTCTCGTTGTGCCTCCACTTGCTCGGTCATCTCGGCGGTGAGTTGCTGGATCTTTTCTCTTGTTTACCGTATATTTGTTTCTACTTCTTGGATCCTGGCACCACCACTAGACTACAATTTATTACATTGGTTGGACTGCTTTGTTTTTTACCTCTGAGACGTGGACCTCTATTTTGGTTTGTTCACGCTTCTTCCACCCTTATACCTACACACATGGTTTTGTTATGTGCCTCCCTTTATCACTTCTTTATTTATTTGATAAATACTTTTTTGCCCCACTGTATGCTCTGCATACTGTATGTGTGAATACAACCTTAATGTTCCTTCTTTTTTTGTATTGCCTTCTCCTCCTCCCCACAACCATTCGGAGACTATATATCATCTCCCTGTCCATACGCTGATATTATGAAGAGCTTGTACAATAGATATAGGAGGCACTCACCATCGGGGTTACGTGAAGAATTTGTTACTTTATTGTAAAAGTGCAGTAGCAGAACAGCTCCTGCACTTTTACAATAAAGTAACAAATTCTTCACGTAACCCCGATGGTGAGTGCCTCCTATATCTATGTACAAGCTCTTCATATAAACTTTGCCTTTGAGGATTGAGCACCCGAAGACGGGATTTACATTTGGGGTGAAAATGTGTTACACCGGCTACTATACTACACAATCTTATGGGAGCGCTGTATATAGGCTAAGCTGTGCCGGCTTTCTTCCTCTCACCTGTTGCTACTATGAACCTGAATGGTTTTGTTACTTTCCCAGCCTGCAGTGTTTAGGAGAATAACCTCCTGCTAAATGTGTAATCCGCTCCACGGCTATGAAGCGTCCTGCAGCATCACCTGCATTGTGGAGCAGCCAGCGTCTATTTTGGTCTGGGCGAGGACAAGGCTGGTTTGGGGCCAGAGAAAAGAGATGAGTAAATAAACAGTTTTTCATCCAGGACAAGCGAGGTGTTTGTTCCTAGTAGTGCAGCTGCGCCTTCCGAGGGGGGGGGGGAAGCATCCTGCAGCTGGGACTGCGCTGCATCCAACGCTGCCTTATAGACAGGACTAGATTATCAGGGCATAAGAAACTATACGACACTTAGAAAATTATATCATTTTGGGCACAGTTGCCCATACAACAGACTGTGTCTTTCATTTTTAGAAATATATTATCTATCTATCTATCTATCTATCTATCTATCTATATATATATATATATAGATACAATAGAAGGCAACTGCAGCACACCAACTTAAAGTGCAGGAAAGTGATTTATTCCAGAAAATACAGGCATTTTCTGGAATAAATCACTTTCCTGCACTTTAAGTTGGTGTGCTGCAGTTGTCTTCTATTGTATCTACAATTATTGGATCCAGGACCGGGATCCCTGAGACCGCTTGCACCCATTTACTTCCACTCTGACCTGGGAGTGCTGCTCTACAATTCTTATATATATATACATGTAGTGACCTTTTTATGTGTTATATGGTACCGGGGAAAAACAAAAAAGACTGATGCTTACCTAGCTCCAGTCCCCCACAGGTCTGCCCCAAATCTTGTTCTCCTCAGAGCGGTTCAAGGCAGCTGCTTGCAGAACCTTCCCGCACAGCCAACCACTGGCCACAACCATATCCTGTCTAGGCCAGTGATTGGCTGAGTGGGAAGGTCCTGCAACAGCTGCCTTACCCTGAAGAAGGAAGCACAGGAGATATAGGGACCACTCGGAGGAGAACTGGATCTGTGGCAGACCTAAAGGGGACCGGGGCTAGGTAAGCACCATTTATGGCAGACTGACATGAAATTGCGGAATGTGAAATGTGGGATGGACATGAACTAGTGGGTGGTCACAAAAAGGGGGGTATAGCCATGACATGGGGGAGGGAGATGAACATGACATGAGGGGGGTGGGACATGAAATGGGGGGGGGGGGGGGGGGGGATTTCACCATTTGTTAATTATACTTGAATGGCAATATTTATCTCCATAATTGCAATATGGCATTTACCTCAAAGGCCTAATCAGTACTATGTGGTTACATACTGATACTGACTACTGATTTTTGGTCACATTATATATCATAACATAAAAAAAAGAAAAAATAAATAAATAAAGATAAATCCCCTTAAAAATAAAAATGGTACCTATTAAAACAGCAGATGACGGCACAATGAACAGGCAATAAATAATAAATAAATATATATATACATTTTTTCTATCATTTCAAAATACAATTGGTTGCGCCAAAGAACCAGTTCTAATATGGCGCTGTGGATGTACATTTACACAATGGATTTTTCGAGCTGAGAAAGTCTGCTCATTCCGCTATGTAAATTTAAATTCTGGACTCTGTGGAAAAAAGGCTGTCTGGGCATGCTGGGAGTTGTAGTTTTCAATCAGATGGGGGCACATTCATTCGGAGACACTGGTATAAAGTAATGATTCCCAACTTGTGGCTCTACGGCTGTTGCAAAACTATAACTTCCAGCATACTGGGAGTTGTAGTTTTGCAACATCTGGAGGCCCACACTTTGGAGACCACTACTGTAATGGAATGCCACAGGTAGGGGAAACACTGGTATAGGGGGTCTTTAAAATGTCACTGTCCAGATACAACTACCAGGGCATGCTGGGGGTTGTAGTTTTGCAACAGCTGGAAAGTAACTAGGCAAAGGTCTGATATGATGATAGGAGAATCTTATTGATACCTTCACAGATCTGCTGCCATAGACTCCCGTGTACACACGCTCCATTGCTCGCTGCAGCCATAGTACTGGCAGGGGTTGTCATAGTAACGAGTAAACGGAGAATCACTTACCCAGAGTTCACTGCGGGCGGGTGACCACTACGACTTCCGGGTGACACTTGTGTGGGAGCACGTGGGTGCAGCGCCGCTCCTGAGACTCGTCGTCCGGTCTGAGGTATTGTTGATGGGTATTATATGACGGCCTCTAATACTAGACTATACAACGTCCCTGTAATATTCTGTGCTGAGACTTGTAGTACTACAGTATCTACAGAGATCTGCACTGCATGGGTTATTGGGAAAATGACGCCTTGTACTTTACTAAACTTTTGCATGACAAGAAGCCAGTGGAATACAGTACATGGCTTAAGGCAGTGTTTCCCAACCAGTGTGCCTTCAGCTGTTGCAAAACTACAACTCCCATCATGCCCGGACAGCCAAGGCTGTCCGGGCATACTCGGAGTTGTAGTTTTGCAACAGCTGGGGACATACCGGTTGGGAAACACTGCCTTAAAGGGGGTACTCCGGTGGAAAACATTTTTTCTTTAAATCAACTGGTGCCAGAAAGTGAAACAGATTTGTAAATGACTTCTATTAAAAAAATGTTTACCCTTCCAGTACTTTTTAGCATCTGTATGCGACAGAAAATTCTTTTCTTTTTGAGTTTCTTTTTTGTCTTGTCCACAGTGCTCTCTGCTGACACCTGATGCCCGTGTCAGGAACTGTCCAGAGCAGGAGTAAATCCCCATTGCAAACCTATACTGCTCTGGACAGTTCCTGATACGGACAGAGGTGTCAGCAGAGAGCACTGTTGACAAGACAATAAAGAAATAAAAAAAGCAAAGCATTTCCTCTGTAGCATACAGCCACTAATAAGTACTGGAAGGAGGAAAACTTTTTTTTTAAATTTTTATATCAACTGGCTCCAGAAAGTTAAACAGATTTGTAAATTACTTCTATTAAAAAATCTTAATCCTTTCAATAATTATCAGCTGCTGAAGTTGAGTTGTTGTTTTCTGTTTGGCAACAGTGCTCTCTGCTGAGATCTCTGCTTGTCTCGGGAACTAACCAAAATTATGGCACAATATATTATATATTATAATTAGGGATCTATGATATCTATATATATATATATAGTGTTGTTACATATGGCCCTACTATACACTCCTTATACTAAGAACAAATACAAAGGAATGGGATGGAGTAATAAGTGGATAAAAATATGACTTTATTAATAATTCATTACATATTAAAAACAAGAAAAGACATCATACAGAGGGAGAAAACAACTTGTGGTGGAAAAGAGGGCGTCACTCCAGAAAGTCCACAATGTAAACTATAGTATTAAATACATTTCATACATTGTACTACTGCTCATTCTATTGCACAATCCCATAGAGGATATACCTCAACAACTATAAAGTGCCTAGAGACAGTATACATACCAATAAATAGAATCAAGGTGCAAATACAAGAGGGACCGCTGGAGAGACGCCACCCCAATGTCCAGGACGAAGGACAACCCGAAACGTACGTTGGGGTGGCGTCTCTCCAGCGGTCCCTCTTGTATTTGCACCTTGATTCTATTTATTGGTATGTATACTGTCTCTAGGCACTTTATAGTTGTTGAGGTATATCCTCTATGGGATTGTGCAATAGAATGAGCAGTAGTACAACTTATGAAATGTATTTAATACTATAGTTTACATTGTGGACTTTCTGGAGTGACGCCCTCTTTTCCACCACAAGTTGTTTTCTCCCTCTGTATGATGTCTTTTCTTGTTTTTAATATGTAATGAATTATTAATAAAGTCATATTTTTATCCACTTATTACTCCATCCCATTCCTTTGTATTTGTCTCGGGAACTGCACAGAGTAGAAGAGGTTTGCTATGGGGATTTGCTTCAAAACTGGGCGGTTCCCGAGACACGTATCAACAGAGAGAACTTGGACAGAAAAGAACAACTCCACTTCAGAAGCTCATAAGTACTGATAGGATGAAGATTTCTTAATAGAAGTCATTTACAAATCTGTTTAACTTTCTGGAGCCAGTTGATATATACAAAAAAAAAGTTTTTTCCTGGATAACCCCTTTAACTTTCTGGCACCAGTTGATTTAAAAAAAAATAAATAAATGTTTTCCACTGGGAGTACCCCTTTAAGGACACGGCCCATTATTATTTTAGTTTTTTCCTACACTCCTTTTAAGAGACGTAACTTTTTATATTTTTTCATCCACAGACTTATACAGGGGCTTGTTTTTTTTTTTTTTTGGTAAGGCAGGTAAGGATAGGTGCATCTTTAGTGTGGTTAAACAGTTATCTAATCTCTATTGTTTAGCTGTGACAATGTCTAGGACACCAATCTATCTTTCTTTCTCTTTCCATGATATATTATATTTCTATATCGCCGTTTCACTGCCATAGTGACCAGAGATGAGCGAATTTAGAGTAAATTCGATTCGTCACAAACTTCTCGGCTCGGCAGTTGATGTCTTTTCCTGCATAAATTAGTTCAGCTTTCCGGTGCTCCCGTGGGCTGGAAAAGGTGGATACAGTCCTAGGAGACTCTTTCCTAGGACTGTATCCACCTTTTCCAGCCCACCGGAGCACCTGAAGGCTGAACTAAATTATGCAGGATAAGTCATCAACTGCCGAGCCGTGAAGTTCGTGACGAATCGAATTTACTGTAAATTCGCTCATCTCTAATAGTGACCCATATTATGCTGCCGTACAATGAAGCTGTATACACAGTCCATGTGCAGTGAACTGGAATGTATGATGTGATAGGTGTCAGATTGTCTGTCAGATGTTGTGGAGCAGTCTTGGAGTCAGTCTTCTATAGATGGTGATAATATGTGGAATGACAGAATTAGAAAACAAATACAATTCTATTTACTGCAGAATTAAAGTGAATCTGTCAGGCGCTGTGAGCCTTGAAGTTAGAAGACAGTGGAATGATACCATTGCCCAGATTTATCAATTAGCCTGAAACCCTAATTTTAATTTTTTCCCCATAACAACTAATCTCAGCTCAGTTTTCATGTCTTAATGAGCTCTTCTGAGATGTGATTGGTTGTTATGGGAAAAAAACAGATAATTAGGGTTTCAGGCTGATTGATAAATATGGGCCCATGTGTCTGGGTCATGTACTTTAAAGGGGTACTCCGCCCCTAGACATCTTATCCCCTATCCAAAGGATAGGGGATAAGATGTCTGATCGCAGGGGTTCCGCCGCTAAGACCCCGTGATCTCCCTGCTGCACCCAGCATTCGTTTACAGCATCGGGTACAGCGCCAGAGGCTTGCGACGTCACAGCCACGCCCCCTCATAGACTTGCATTGAGGGGGTGCGGGCGTGGCCGTTAGAGATGAGCGAACTTACAGTAAATTCGATTTGTCACGAACTTCTCGGCTCGGCAGTTGATGACTTTTCCTGCGTAAATGAGTTCAGCCTTCAGGTGCTCCGGTGGGCTGGAAAAGGTGGATACATTCCTAGGAAAGAGTTTCCTAGGACTGTATCCACCTTTTCCAGCCCACGGGAGCACCTGAAAGCTGAACTAATTTATGCAGGAAAAGTCGTCAACTGCCGAGCCGAGAAGTTCGTGACGAATCGAATTTACTGTAAGTTCGCTCATCTCTAGTGGCCGTGACCGCACGAGCCTCCGCATCGCCAGTCATCCAGCACGTAGCGAAGTTTGTTCCGTGCACCGGATGACTGAGGTGCCGCAGCCGAGATCACGGGGTATAAGATGTCTAGAGGCTGAGTACCCCTTTAATCTTCTCGCTGTCACCAGAGCAAATGTCTTTACATCCCCAGAACTTCCTGTTTACAGTTTCCCTGGTCTCTCCTCTCATTTATGATTGAAAATTAAGACTGCAAGAACTGTCAATGATAACTGAGAGGAAGAACTGGGGAACTCTCAGTACGGAACATTCAGGGCATCTGATGGAAAGAACCAGTCTCCTGGACACTTGCCGTGAGATTAAATAAAGTTTTTCAGTCATGCAGGTTGCAGTTATCCCCAGGGTAAGCCGTACCCCAGTCCATAACAAACAGTATAGCTTATCAGCAGTAGCCTCCATTGGAGCAAAGATGCTCTGAAGTTGCAGGTATATTTGAATGAAAATACTTTTTTATTAACATTTGCCACATAAAAAGTATTTTGGTTAAAATATTAATGCAAATTTGAAGCTCTTTTACTCCATCCATTTGTGGGTATGTCCAAACATTGTAGGCTAAAACACACCCACACGTGACGGCCAAAGACTAAATGCTCGGTCACCATTGATGTCGTGTTGTGAGAAGTGATCAGTGGTCCCTTAGATCTTTAGATATTCAATTTAAACTGAGGCATTATAAAGCTTGTACTTTATATTTGTGAAATAATTCCACCTTTACTATCCTACAGCATTATGACAAGCAGTGATGAGGAATCTACAACCTACTCTGCACCATCAGAGAAGAAAAAGAAGAAGCAAAAGCATTCTGACAAAAGTATAGTAAAGGAATCAGATCATCATAAGAATGAAAATACGACCAAGAAGAAACCTAAAAAGAAAACCAATGCAAAAGAGGAGGATTCTGAGAAAATGGATGTGATTCCTAAAAAGAGAACTAACTTAGATATCTCTTCAGGCGAATCCACTTCTGGGGAAATCCAGAAAAAGAAGAAGAAGAAGAAGAAGAAAAAAAAAGTGTTAGATATTGAGAGTTCAGCATGTGACCCTCAAACTATCGATGATGTCCTAAAGAAGAAGGCAGCAGAACATGCCACATCGTGTGAGCAAGGCAGTACTGGTCCAGTACATAAAGAGAAAGAAAAACACTCTGCCTTAGTGGATGGTAAGGAAAGTGTTACAAAAAAGAAGAAAAAGAAAAATAATGATGCATTAAATGTACGAACTGCAAATGAGAATGTCCTCAAAAGCAAAAGTGTCACCGAGGATAGGAGCATAAACTCAAAAGATCCTGAAGATGACATGGTCAACAAACAAAAGAAGAAAGAAAAAAAGAACATTCTTCCCTCCCCACACTTCTCAGAGGACAAGGACCTCACCACAGACCAGGCAACCAGTAAAAAAGACTGTTTCAACTCCAAAGTAAAGAAACGTAAGAAAGCCCAAAACGAATCTGAGGATGAAGCCCCAGAAACTGAAAAAGCTGTCACTGATGGCTCAGTCATCCAGAAGAAAAAGAAAAAGGTAGGATCTCCTAAAGAAGACAGGCCTGAGGTGTCTGACCGTGCAAAGGTCAAGAAGAAGAAGAAAAGGAAGGGGACTTTTGAGAAGTCAGAAGATGAAGTCATAGGTCATGAAGTACACCATGGCAAAAAAGTTCAAGATTCTTTGAGCGTTTTAAAGAAAAAGAAAACAAGCAAAGGCTTTACTGTAGATGAGGAATCTGGGCACAGAAATACTGATCTGAATGGAAATGGAGGCAAGGGCAGTGACCATACTTCTGAAGGGTCCTTGAAAAAGAAAAAGGGAAGTAAATCACAAGAGGTGACTGAGTTCATGGACAGTAAAGAAGAATCTTCACATGAGGCCTGTGAGGAAGAAAAGAAAAAGGTGAAGAAGAGGAAAAGGGAGGAAATGTTAAGACATACTGACAAGGAGCACTCTGCAAATGAAGATGCAACAGAAGTTTCCAAAAAGAAGCAAAAAATTAAAGACGAGACCAAAAATACTAATAAAGCAACCAAATTGCAAGTATGTATCCTTAAGAGTAATTCCATAAACTCATTGAGCACCACTTTTATTGCTACAGATCTGTAAGTCAGTACTTTGGTGGAAAAAAAAAAAAGTATTTTCAAATCAACTGGTGCCAGAAAGTTATACAGATTTGTAAATTACTTCTATTAATCTTAACCTGTTGGGAACCAAGGACATAGAGGTACGCCCTTGAGTCCCAGTACTTGAGGACTAAGGACGTTCCTGTATGCCTTGGTCCAGTTAGCAGGGTTTGAAGCGTGTTCACAAGCTGAGCACGCTTCAAACCCCATGGGTCCCGACTGCTATAAGCAGCCATGACCTAGGGTTAATGGCAGGCTCTGTCAGCCATGCAGGAGCAGCAGAGCACCGATAACATTGATCAATGCAAATGTTATGGCATAGCATTAATAAGTATATATGCAATCAAAAGATTGCATGTTATAGCCCCCTATGTGGGCTAAAAAAAAAAAAAGTGTTAAAAAAAAGAGTTAATAAAAGTGATAGGGCTGCAGCTAACGATTTTTTTAATAATCAATTAGTTGTCGATTATTTCATCGATTCATCAGAAAAAAACGTCAAGATGCCAAAATAAAGTGATTCGACTTGAAGATTTATGTACAATGGCCATATTAAAAGTTTCTAGAATGTTATGTGACCTAACAGCAATTTTGGACTTTTTTCAATGAAATGTTTTTTTATTTTTTTTTAACGTTTAGGCCGGATACTGTACAGGATCATTATTAATGATCCTGTACAGAAACCAGCGGAAATTTGATATTGCTGCATGGATAACTGTCTGAACTATTAAAATAAAATGTTAGTAAATCATTAAGACAATTAGCCATGTATAGCAATAGGAAAAGGGGAGCTAATTTTTATTGGGGGAGCAGTTTATTTTCATTTTATTTGTTTTTATACTTTACACTTTTTAAATAGCACTCCTATACACATGGGGGTATTTTCAGACTGCAATTATTAAAAGTAGTAAAATAACTACCGTATTTTCTGGTGTATAAGACGACTTTTCAACCTTGGAATATGTTCCCAAAAGTCGGGTGTCGTCTTATACGCTGGGTGCTGCAGCCGGGACTGCCGACTGCAGCAGCCGCCCCCTGTCGCATTCGGTTTTCTTTCTGCGGCCCCGCGTTATCTTTAAAAACGCAGGGGCCGCCGGGAGGTAGCACACGCAGGAACATCACTGACGTCCCGTGCGTGTTCCCATGGAAACAGCAAAGCGGAGCAGCGAGGACGCGTGGGTATAATAAGTTACCAGCACGTCATCTTCGGTGCTCTGACCTCCGGTCCCGGGACCTACTGCTATGGCCTATAGGCCTTAGCAGTAGATCATGACCCCGGACCGGAGGAGCGGTGGTCGGAGCACTGAAGTGGGGCAGTAACAGGCATACGGCCCCCAGCCATACACTGTATATGGCTGAAGGCTGTATGTCTGTGGAGGCCACTGCCTACCAAATGTAGAGGGAACTATACTGCCAACCTAATTTGGGGTAACTATATTGCCAACCTTATGTGGGGGGAACTATATTGCCAACCTTATGTGGGGGGAACTATATTGCCAACCTTATGTGGGGGGGGAACTATACTGCCAACCTTATGTGGGGGGAACTATACTGCCAACCTAATGTGGTGGGAACTATACTGCAAACCTAATGTGGGGGGAACTATACTGCAAACCTAATGTGGGGGGAACTATACTGCAAACCTAATGTGGGGGGGGGAACTATGCTGCCTACCTAATGTGGGGGGGGGAACTATGCTGCCTACCTAATGTGGGGGGGGACACTATGCTGCCTACCTAATGTGGGGGGGGAACAATGCTGCCTACCTAATGTGGGGGGGGAACAATACTGCCTACCTAATGTGGGGGGGGGGAACAATACTGCCTACCTAATGTGTGGGGGGGGGGGGGAACGATATTGCCTACCTAATGTGTGGGGAGAACGATACTGCCTACCTAATGTGTGGGGGGAACGATACTGCCTACCTAATGTGGGGGGGGAACGATACTGCCTACCTAATGTGGGGGGGAACTGTGCTGACAACCTTATGTGGGGGGAACTGTGCTGACAACCTTATGTGGGGGGAACTGTGCTGACAACCTTATGTGGGGGGAACTGTGCTGACAACCTTATGTGGGGGGAACTGTGCTGACAACCTTATGTGGGGGGAACTGTGCTGACAACCTTATGTGGGGGGAACTGTGCTGACAACCTTATGTGGGGGGAACTGTGCTGACAACCTTATGTGGGGGGAACTGTGCTGACAACCTTATGTGGGGGGAACTGTGCTGACAACCTTATGTGGGGGGAACTGTGCTGACAACCTTATGTGGGGGGAACTGTGCTGACAACCTTATGTGGGGGGAACTGTGCTGACAACCTTATGTGGGGGGAACTGTGCTGACAACCTTATGTGGGGGGAACTGTGCTGACAACCTTATGTGGGGGGAACTGTGCTGACAACCTTATGTGGGGGGAACTGTGCTGACAACCTTATGTGGGGGGAACTGTGCTGACAACCTTATGTGGGGGGAACTGTGCTGACAACCTTATGTGGGGGGAACTGTGCTGACAACCTTATGTGGGGGGAACTGTGCTGCCAACCTTATGTGGGGGGAACTGTGCTGCCAACCTTATGTGGGGGGAACTGTGCTGCCAACCTTATGTGGGGGGAACTGTGCTGCCAACCTTATGTGGGGGGAACTGTGCTGCCAACCTTATGCGGGAACTATACTGCCTACCTAATGTGGGGGGAACTATACTGCCTACTTAATGTGGGGGGGGGGGGGGGAAACTGTACTGACAACCTAATGTGGGGGAACTATGCTGGCAACCTAAGCTATATTTGGGGGCACAGAGGGGGCCTAACAACTTTATGGGGACACAAAGCAGGTACTACTACTGTGTGTGACAATAAACATGGGGAGTTTGTAAATAGGTGGGCATTGTACTGCAGAAAGGAGCCTAAAATGTTTGCTTGGCTGGTTCTGTAGAGAAGTCTTGTATGGGAGAAATCTTAATGGCGGTCTAGGCCAGATAGTGAAGAAAAGAAAAGTAAACAACTCCGGTTAGAGAAGATGTCGCCTGTAAATCGGGGGACTGGGGAGATAGGGTGAGGAACAGGGGGTCTGTTACAGAGGAAAATAAAGCATATGAATCATACTATACTCATTACAAAATGTCTCTAATATGGGGGTACAATTTTTTGGGAATGGGCTGTCAAAAGGTTGAGAACCACTGGTCTACCAGGAGATTTTGGAGCACTTCATGCTTTCTTTCCTTTTAAGTTGCATTAATAAAATACAATGGACATTTGCACGACATTCTAATTTTTCGAGTTTCACCTGTATACAGTGAAACGGAGCAGGAAGATGGCAGCTCTGTAACTTGTGTGGTGGCCAAGGTGGGTTACAGCAGCTCAGCTCCCATTGATTCTGTGGGAGAAAAAAGAAGACCGATACCGGCGCCTAGCGCATTACTCTTGGTAACAGGAATGGTGAATTCAAGGGTTGGCAGAGGAGGCCATATAGGTGGCCGTTCACCTTGAGTAGAATAGTTAAGAGCCTATCACCCCAATAATATAGGGGTACTCAATGTGCGTGGAGTCGCTGCTGGCCTTCTGGGCTGCAGGGAACAGCTACACTGCTGTCCTGTTGCGGTAGAGGAGAAGCTTGCGGAAAAAAACCTTAGGAGATGGCGCTGCGGCTTCCTTGAAAATGAAGGAGATGGACTAGATATATTCTGTAAAGGTTCACAGTGGAACCACTTTTATTGAAATAAAAATAAAAAATGGGGATGATGCGTTTCGGGAGGTGCCCTCCCTTCCCCAGATCAGAGGTAGGGAGGGCACCTCCCGAAACGCGTCATCCCCAAAATTTTTTATTTATTTAAATAAAAGTGGTTCCACTGTGAACCTTTACAGAATATATCTAGTCCATCTCCTTCATTTTCAAGGAAGCCGCAGCGCCGTCTCCTAAGGTTTTTTTTTTTCTTCCGCAAGCTTCTCCTCAGCTCCCATTGAGGATTCAGCTGTAGTAATGGCCACTTCACAATGTACAGAGAGCTATCGGCTTCCTGCTCTGTTTCACTGTGAATGGAGGTGCCACAGGTCTGATAGACAGATGTTTGACAGTGGTGCTGGGTTTGGGCATCTCACCAACATGATATTGATGGCCTATCCCAAAGATAGGTAATTGATCATTTGTGCCTGGAAAACCAGCTTAATACACGCAGGTCCTGATTTCTGCATCTTCCTGCCCATTGTAGTTGATGTCCTTAGTTGTTTAGTAAAAATGTGGAGTTATGCTTCTCTTGTTTATTCACTAGATCATCTCATTCTTATATTAACTAACTATTATTGCCCATGCTGACAGCTGTCTACAGGGAATATGCATTATAATGCAACCTATTAAGAGCCTATTAGTATCTATATCAGTGTTTCCCAACCAGGGTGCCTCCATGTGTTGCAAAACTACAACTCCCAGCATGCCTGGACAGCCAAAGGCTGTCCAGGCATGCTGGGAGTTGTAGTTTTGCAACATCTGGAGGCACCCTGGTTGGGAAACACTGATCTATATATTGCAGAACTCTTTTAGTGAATAATCTACACATTATAAATAATATTCATCATATAGCAACAACATAGCACTTTACAGTACCTGTACAGGGATACCTGTACATACAACATCCGACATTACAAAGTAACAAATTGTTCACCAATTTTAACAGTAGGAGTCAGGGCCTCACCTACAAGAGCTTACAATCTATGAGGAAATAGGGATGATAAAATGAGGTCCCTGCTCACAAGAGCTTACAATCTACAAGGAATTAGGAGTGATACAAGAGGAGCGAGGGCCCGCAATGTAAAACCTAACCATTATCCTTTAGGACAGGCATGCCCAGTTTTTAGGATATGTTGTTCTACCACAACTGCTGTTCCCTCCTTCTGACTGCACTTACTACGTACATGCCCACTACCGGTGATAAAACCCACAGTGTTCACTGGCGCTGTCATATACAGCAACAGTCTCTTAAAGGGGTACTCTGCCCCTAAACATCTTATCCCCTATCCAAATGATATGGGATAAGATGTCTGATCACTGGGGTCCTGCCGCTGGGACCCTCGCGATCATTGTGCAGCACCCGGCGTTCATTTAGAACATTGGGTGCGGGTGGCGGAGGTCTTGACGTCACGCCACGCCCCTCTCATTGCAAGTCTATAGGAGGGGTATGGCTGCTGCCACGCCCACTCCCATAGACTTGCATTGAGGGGGTGTGGTGTGATGTCACGAGGGCGTGGCTGTGACACGGGCGACCAAACGCTGGGGCAGTAGAGTGCCCCGTCAACCTGGCATCCAGTAATCCAGATACTGTAGTCTGCACTAATTTAAATTATTATTATAATTGTTTGATGAGACAGTACCTGAAGACTGAGTAGCGGAAATACATTTTTTCTAATGTTGAGCAAATTTGACTATACAGTTGTATGATCAGCCAGTGATCCAGGATGCTTAAAAGAGTACTCCGGTGGAAAACAACTAGTTTTCAAATCAACTGGTGCCAGTAAGTTGAACAGATTTGTAAATTACTTCTATTTAAACATATTAATCCGTCCAGTACTTAATACTGCATACTACAGAGAAAGTTGTGTAGTTATTTCTAATCTCACCACAGTGCGCTCTGCTGCCACCTCTGTCCGTGTCAGGAACTGTGTGGAGTAGAAGAAAATCCCCATCGCAAACCTCTCCTGCTCTGGACAATTCTGACATGGACAGAGGTGTCAGCAGAGAGCACTGTGGTCTGACCGGAAAGAACTACACAACTTCATGTGGAGCATGCAGCAGCTGATAAGTACTGGAAGGATTAGGATTCTTAAATAGAAGTAATTTACCCTTTAACAGCAAGGCCCCAGTAATACAGGAGTAAATAATTTTTGTTGTTGTAATACTAGTTGTGCTGGGTCTTGTGGTACAGGGCGGTATGTGGCCTTAATATACACATTTTTATTATGACATAGGAAGAGCCTACAGGCGTCGAGTTGGGGTTAGCGCAAGATGGAAGCAGAGACGAAGTATTTATTGATAAGGTAAATGTTCTATCTTTTAATGTGCACATAGTTGTGGAGTTGCTCGTAGGCTACATACTCCTAGTGAGACTGGATAAATTGTAGCATTGAAAGCTGCATGGTAAAACGGATGTTTTATGTATATGTATATATATATAATTACACCTGATTCTTCTATTTCCATTGGAAAATTGTCAGGCTTGTGGGTCAGACTTTATACCCACAAACTGGGGAAGCAGTATGGATAGTCTGAGATGTGGCAGGTATTACATCGGTCATGTACATTTAAAAAAGAACTCTAGTGATTGTTTTTTCATCACTTATTCCCGGGCTCCCTTCTACTTACCTTCTGCCGCTTCCCCGGTGCCGCTTGCGGCTTTTGGTACCGACGCGTAACACTGCAGCTCATCTAATCACCTTGGCCTTGATTGTCTGAGCACCAGTGTTAGGTAACTGATCTGGGCACCAGGAAAACGGCCGGGCCAGGACTCCTTACATATCACTGCCGCTCAGCCTATCATTGGCAGTGGCGGGACATCATTGCGACCGGTGATTAGGTTATCTACAGTGTTACATGTCAGCACCAAAAGCTGAAAGAGGACCGGTAAGTTAATGTTTTAATTTTGGAAGCCTGGGCATAAGGGATATAAACATGTTTTCACTGGAGTTCTCCTCTTAAGCCTCTTTGTTTTCTACTTTTTAAAGGGGTACTCCGGTGGACAACTTTTTTTTAATCAATGGTTCCAGAAAGTTAAACAGATTTGTAAATGACTTCTATTAAAAAATCTTAATCCTTCCAGTACTTATTAGCTGCTGAATACTACAGAGGAAATTATTTTCTTTTTGGAACACAGAGATCTCTGCTGACATCTCTGTCCATTTTAAGAACTGTCCAGAGTAGGAGAAAATCCCCATAGAAAACATATGCTGCTCTGGACAGTTCCTAAAATGGTCAGAGATGTCAGAAGAGAGCACTGTGGTCATGATGTCAGCAGAGAGATCTGTGTTCCAAAAATAAAAACAAAAAAGTTTTCCACCGGAGTACCCCTTTAACTTAACAAAAACCTCTTTAATTATTTATTTATTTTTTTGTCCAGGCACGTCGGAAAGCTCTGCAGGAGGATATTGACCGAGAGTCTGGAAAGACCAAGGTTGTATAGAGAACATGTGAAGGAGCACATAAATTAGCAGGGGATGGGTCAGAAGGCTACGTGACCTTTTCATGTTGTATTTCCTTATGTATTTTATCACCTTCACCTATGGAGATTACTTTATTGCTTTTTTAGTTACTACATGAAGTGGGGTTTGAATAGCAGTAAAAGGTATTGATCGGTGGAGGTCTGGGTGCTGAGACTCCCACTGACTGCAAGATGGGTAAATACCTGGATGCTGAGACCCTCAGTGATCACAAGATAGGTGGAAGTCTGGGTATTAAGACCCTAACTGATCACAATATTGGTGCAGATATGGTTGCTGAGACCCCCACTGATCACTAGATTGGTGGAGATTTGTGCGTTGAGACTAGAGATGCATCGAAAGGGAAATTTTTGTCCGAAAATTTTGGCTGTGCTTTTTATATAGTTTTGTTACATTTTATTACTCTTTTTGTGATGTATGTGTGCCGGGTATCGTCGATGACTGACATTGGAGCAATCTCTGATGTCCGTCATTACAGGCAGATGTCAGCTTCTGATAGCAACAGGCATCTCCCGTTTATGACGCGGAGGGGCATTTTTGGCCGATAATTTTTGGCAACCAAATTTTGGTGCATCTATAGTTGAGACCCTTACTGATCGCTAGATTGGTGCAGATCTGGGTGCTGTGACCCTTACTGATCTCTAGATGGAATAAGGAGAAGCGCTCAGCTAAGTACTTCTCTGCCTACCTGACTGATTTTACAGAAAGTGGGACCCCCTGCAATCTAAAACTTACGTTTTTCCCCATGATATATCTCCTATAAAACTCACTGTTAAGTCACAATTGATAATGAAAAGCCAAGGCCTGAAACTATATACTATCAAATAACACCTAAGTAGTGTAAGAGGAACTGTCTGTAGTGTAACCATCAAGGACATAGCGCCCCATCCTGCGCCGTTCCTCTTTGCTGGCCCATAACCAGGAAATCAGATAAAGACGCTATTCTCTTATTCTGCAAGTCAGTACTGAGGCAATTTACCTCTAATTCAAAGTAAAAGAAAAAAGAAAGTAATTGTAATGTAAATGAAGACGTCAATTGATCTTTCCCTGCTCTCATATTATCATTGTAAATTTCATTTTAGCTCCCAAAGCATTACAGCGTGACAAGTTGCTGTAGAATTGTAGCAATTTGTAGCTGATTGGAGGCTGATTATTAGGCGTCGGCAGGCTAGAGATCGGCAGGGTAATGATTTAGGCTTTGGGGAGAGGTTAGCAGAGCTGTGTTTGCTGGAAGAATAATTGCCTGCACTTATCTTGAAGAGCCAGACCCTGAAACATGATAATTATGTGCGCCAGGGCCACAATGGGTTAATCACCCCCTTTGGAAAGCCTGGAAAGTTTAACTGTGAAGTTGGCAGACAAAGTACAGCGCATCTCTCGGGTATACACACGTGTGCTTGGCGACCAGTAGAGCCAAAGAAATTCGTAATCATCTTGACAATGACCACCAGTTTTCGGAAAGTATTCTGGTTTGCCCCTAAACGATGGGGCCATCTTGTTTTTGTAGAGTAGATGATGGATTGTCATGGCTTTTACCATTTAGTGACTTCATGGCAAGCATTAGCTTTGCCTACTAACGGGTAATGTGGTTATACAGAACCATAGGGACAAGGAGAATCGCTGCATGTGTAAGCAGAGGGAGATACACGTCACTTGGAACAAACAGTAGTAGAAATGGTCGATCCACCATTCCTTAGAGCAGTGTTTGCAAACCCGGTGCCTCCAGCTGCTGTATAACTACAACTCCCAGCATGCCCGGACACTTCCACCATTCCTTAGAGTAGTGTTTTCCAACCAAGGTGCCTCCAGCCGTTGCAAAACTACAACTCCTGGCATGCCTGAACGGCCTTCCAGGGGCCGTGCTTGTTATTATAGCTCAGACACATTGGGGATAAGATGCAAAACCAGGATCTAGAGGAGCCTGTTAAAGGGGTACTCCGGGAACTTGTGATGTCATAGCCCCGCCCCTCCTGATGTCACGCCCCGCCCATCAATGCAAGTCTATGGAAGGGGGTGTGACGGCTGTCACGTCCCCTCCCATAGACTTGCATTTAAGGGGGCAGGGCATGACGGGGCGGGACTATGATGTTGCAAGCTCATGGCACCGTCTCCAGCGTTCGGAACAGTTTGTTCCAAGCGCTCAGCAGTGGACTACCCCTTTAAGGCTGTATTTGTGGGAGGGGCGTGGGTATATTAGGCCCCCTGCACCTCAAGGCGGGGTGTTGCATTGTTTGCGGAAGCCTCCCAACCCTCCCTTGTTAGTTTGTTTATTATCTATTGGGTATGCCCTCTATAGGCGTGCCGTCAGACGCGTTTTTTGGCACACCTCTGACCGCTGTAGTAAGGTTCATATCATTCATACAGGTACATATGCAATCATGAGCACAACTTCATTAAGACTGTGCTTAACTAGATAAGAAGGCTCCACAGGAATACAGGCTTACATAGTACTTTAAGGCCAGGTTCATACTATGGAATTTCCAGCCAGAGATTGAGTGCACCCAGCGCTAGGACCATGTGGACATTGCCATCCTCATAGCAAGCTCATTCTTATAGCGGCAGAATATCCGCCGCTAAAATTCCGTAGTGCGCACTGTGCAGTGGAATCCCATTGCGCTTGTAAATTCCGTAGCATGAACCTAGCCTCACACTTTTATTAGTAAATGGACAAAATACTGTCCCAGTGTCTTGGTTCTCCTGTAGTGTTAAGTGGCAGCAATTCATATAATAACTGTGACCTGTTTACTGGATACACCCATCCTTCCTATGCAGTGTTTGCTCATTTAAAGGGGTACTCCCCTGGTAAATCAACTGGTGCCAGAAAGTTAAACAGATTTGTAAATTACTTCTATTAAAAAAATCTTAATCCTTCCAGTACTTCTTAGTAGCTGATTACTACAGAGGAAGTTCTTTTCTTTTTGGATTTATTTTCCGTCTGTCCACAGTGCTCCCTGCTGACACCTCTGTCCATGTCAGGAACTGTCCAGAGTAAGAGAAAATCCCCATAGCAAACATATCCCCATAGCAAACAAAGGTGTCAACAGAGAGCGCTGTGGACAGACAGAAAAGAAATCCAAAAAGAAAATAATTTCCTCTGTAGCATTCAGCAGCTAATAAGTACTGAAAGAATAAAGATTTTTTTAATAGAAATAATTTACAAATCTGTTTAACTTTTTGGCACCAGTTGATAAAAAAAAAAAAAAAAAAAAAAAAAAGTTTTTCACTGGAGTACCCCTTTAATAGCAATGGGTGTTAAAAGAGCCATATACTGCAGGATATAAAAAAAATAGATATCTACTTGTCCCTCATGAAAATCCACTTTTCCTGGTACACAAAATAATTTCAACCAAAACAGTATGTAAATAAGGTCTTTATTAATTTATTTAGTTTTTTTTTTTTTTTTTTTCTTCCTCCTTGCCCTATAATAGCCATAACTCTCATTTTTCCCCCTACAGACCCATATGAGGGCTTGTTTTTTTGGGGGACCAATTGTACTTTGTAATGACACCTTACATTTTTTCATAACTTATGCGCCAAAGCAAAAAAAAAAAACAAAAAAACATTGAGGTGAAATTGGAAAAAAAAGCAATTTTGCAAATTTTTTTTTTTTTTTTACACCATTCACCTTTTTGTGGTCAAACTTAAAGGGGTACTCCGGTAAAAACCTTTTTTCTTTTGAATCAACTGGTGGCAGAAAGTTAAACAGATTTGTAAATTACTTCTATTAAAAAATCTTAATCCTTCCTGTACTTATTAGCTGCTGAATGCTACAGAGTAAATTCCTTTCTTTTTGGAACACTGATGACATCACGAGCACAGTGCTCTCTGCTGACATCTCTCTCCATTTTAGCAACCATGCATAGCAGATGTATGCTAAGGGCAGCATGGTGGCTCGGTGGTTAGCACTGCTGCCTTGCAGTGCTGGGGACTTGGGTTCAAATCCCACTAAGGACAACAATGAATAAAGCTTTTTTATTATTATTATTATTATAATAACGTCAGCAGAGAGAACTGTGCTCGTGATGTCATCAGAGAGCATTCCAAAAAGAAAAGAATTTCCTCTGTAGTATTCAGCAGCTAATAAGTACAGGAAGGATTAAGATTTTTTAATAGAAGTAATTTACAAATATGTTTAACTTTCTGCCACCAGTTGATTTAAAAGAAAAAAGGTTTTCACCGGAGTACCCCTTTAAATGTAATTTTGATATTTTAGGTCGGCCTGATTACACCAATACCAAATTTGTTTAGTTTCTGTCATGTTTTACTAATTTAAAAACTTCAAAATTTTTTAAAAGATTTTCAGACCCCTATAACGTTTTTATTTTTCCGTATACTAGGCTGTATGAGGACTCATTTTTATGCACCATAATCTGCTGTTTGTAACGTTACCATTTTAGTATTGATCAGACTTTTTAACGCTTTATTTCATTTTTTCTGGGACATGATGTTATAAAAACACAATTCTGGGGTTTGGTATTTTTATTTTATAATTTTTTTACATTTACGCCATGAACCATACAAGATATATAATGTTATATTTTATTAGTTTGGTAAATTACACACCAGCCAATACCAATCCACACACTAGACTGCCCGGCGCTTAGGGTGTATGGAGCGGGCTCCTGACTCGAGCCCGCTGCATATCTGGCCAGTGGCTGATTTCAGTAGCTGGGGGCCGCTGCTAATAGTTAATGGTCTAGTGCAGTGGTCTTCAACCTGCGGACCTCCAGATGTTGCAACACTACAACTCCCAGCATGCCCGGACAGCCATTGGCTGTCCGGGCATGCTGGGAGTTGTAGTTTTGCAAATGCCGGGAGTCGTAGTTTTGCAAAAGTAAACTGATAAGGTCCATGGTGGGTCTTAGTTATTAACCCCTTAAGGACCAGACCAATTTTATTTTTGCATTTTCGTTTTTTCCCTCCTCGCCTTCTAAAAATCATAACTCTCTTATATTTCCATCCACAGACCCATATGAGGGCTTGTTTTTTGCGCCACCAATTGTACTTTGTAATGACATCACTTATTTTACCATAAAATGTACGGCGCAACCAAACAAATATTATTTATGCGGGAAAATTTGAAAAGAAAACCGCAATTTAGGAAAGTTTGGAAGGTTTTGTTTTCACGCTGTACACTTTCCGGTAAAAATGACATGTTTTCTTTATTCTGTGGGTCAATACGATTAAAATGATACCCATGTTATCTGCTTTTCTATAATTGTACCACTTAAAAAAAATCTCAAACCATTTTAACAAAATTAGTATGTTTGAAATTGCCCTATTTTGACCACCTATAACTTTCTCATTTTTCCATACATGGGGCGATATGAGGGCTCATTTTTTGCGCCATGATCTGTAGTTTTTATCAGTACCACTATTGCTTAGGTTTTACTTTTTATAAATTATAATAATTTTTTTTTTTTTTTGGGGGGGGGAATAAAATGTGACAAAAAAGCAGCAATTTTTAACTTTTTCTTTTTTTCTTTACGTTTACGCCGTTCACCGTACGGGATAATTAGCAATATATTTTAATAGTTTAGACTTTTACGCACGTAGCAATACCAAATATGTGTATGTATTTTATTAATTTTTTTACGCTTTTTTTGGGGTAAAATGGGAAAAACAGACGTTTTACTTTTTTATTGGGGGAGGGGATTTTTCACTTTTTTTTTTTTTACACTTTTTTTTTGGACATAGCACTGCTCAGTATTATCTGTCATCTTCTGCTCTGGTCTGCTTGATCTCAGACCAGAGCAGAAGACCAGGTGAGGGTACCTCCGGCCGCCATGGTGGATGATCGGATGGCCGCAGCAGCGCTGCGGGCGATCCGATCTTCCATTCAAAGTACCGCACTGCCGCAGATGCCGTGATCTGTATTGATCACGGCATCTGAGGGGTTAATGGTTGACATCCGCGCGATCGCGGATGTCCACCATTACCGGCGGGTCCCTGGCTGCTATCAGCCAGGACCTGCTGCGCATGATGCGAGCACCGCTTCGGTGCTCGCTGTCATGGCTGCACGTAAATGTACGTCATGGTGCGTTAAGTACCACGTCACCATGACGTCCATTGTAGTTAAGGGGTTAAGATAGTTTCAAATGAAAGGGGGGATATGATTGACTTTTATAAGTATATTGCCAGTCTGTGCACATAAATGCAAAAGCTTATTCTTCAGAGGTGACACTGGCTCCATACTGTTAGAATAACTGTACACATAAGAGGAAGGCAGACGAATTAATTCATATTAATAATATTGGCTAACTGTTTAGTGTATGAAGGTGTCCTTGTCCCCCCTTCCACAATGGCATATACTGTATTTGGAAAAGAAAGATAGGATATGTTGGATTTCAACATGTCTGAAACGTTCTCACCGGGGATAAGCTGCTCTCACCTTGTTCTCTCCACATTGTACACACTTGCTGAAGGTGTATGAGCACTTTGGATGGTGTGAATTAGAGATGAGCGAACTTACAGTAAATTCGATTCGTCACGAACTTCTCGGCTCGGCAGTTGATGTCTTATCCTGCGTAAATGAGTTCAGCCTTCAGGTGCTCCGGTGGGCTGGAAAAGGTGGATACAGTCCTAGGAAAGAGTCTCCTAGGACTGTATCCACCTTTTCCAGCCCACCGGAGCACCTGAAAGCTGAACTAATTTATGCAGGAAAAGTCATCAACTGCCGAGCCGAGAAGTTTGTGACGAATCGAATTTACTGTAAGTTCGCTCATATCTAGTGTGAATCTATAACAGTGGTCTGTTGTTTCAAGGAAGGCTCAGGTGATTTCTGGAAAACAAATAACATAAAGTTCTGTCACAATTTGTCGACTACTTGGGGAAGTGTTTAAAGCACTGTATGCCAGGTGACTGGGTACAGAATATAGCACATCTGTGTTGCATTTTTTACAAAAATGTGTGACTTTTTGGCATTCTTGCCCCATGCTCTACACCAGAGCCTTTCAAACTTTTCTTGTTGGTGACAACCTTTTCGGATGTGCATAGTTTTGTGACACTCTCCTTGCCATAATGCCATTTGTATGTACTATGTTGTGCGTCACAGGATGCTCCACTTCATACCAGCATCAGCTTTACAAATGTGGCTTCTATCCCACTGTGCCCTTTCATCACCCCCTCTTTATCACACCCAGTGTCATTTAATTTCCCTTCTACCTTGTCCCCTCCATGCCATTACTCACCTGGCCTGTGTCTCAGTGCGTTCCGGCAGGCTCAGGTGCAGGCTTGGTAGGTCTGACCAGTGATGTCCTCCCGCTCTGCTCCTCGGTATGACATCAGAAGTCCTACAGCCCGCGCTTAGTTTAAAGCGACAGAGGCACCGGCTGCCAGTTCAAGATCAGGCAGCATGGACCATGGCCACTTAAGAATACTGACCAGCGGCTGCTGCGGGATGGAAGGGTCCCACAACACCCCTGAGGACTGCCGCTGACATTAATGTGTTGCCGAAACCCAGTTTAGAGAGCACTGCTCTACATTTTCAAATGAATGGACTGCACAGAGCCAGAGGGGCAGGACCTCAGCTATCCATATTGTTTATACCAGATGATGTTGTCAATTATAGTTGACTTCTACTCCAGCTCATAAACTTCATGCGTGAGAGAAGGGTTTTTGTTTTTAGGGCTGGTATATAGCAGAGATATCTCTCTATAGGCCAATGTCGCCTGTGGGCTACCATTGTATAAAAACATCTAGATCTTTTATATATATTTTCCTGTACAAAAAAAAAAAAGTTCAGTGGATGCCAGAAGAACACTTGGCATCATTGGGGTAAAAAGGCCCTATAGATTCTTTCATCATAAGTGCTGGGATCTTTCCTGGTGCAAACACCAAACCATGTCAATATGAACCTTAAAGGGGTAAACAATATTTTTAAAGTCAACTGGTGCCAGAAAGTTAAACAGATTTGTAAATTACTTCTATCTAAAAATCCTAATCCTCCCAGTACTTATCAGATGCTGTATGCTCCAGACGAAGTTGTATAGTTATTTTCTGTCTGACCACAGTGCTCTCTGCTGACACCTCTGTCCTTGTCAGGAACTGTCCAGAGCAGGATAGGTTTGCTATGGGGATTTGCTCCTGCTCTGGACAGTTCCTGACATGGACAGAGGTGGCAGCAGAGAGCCCTGTGGTCAGACAGAAAAAAAAAAACTATTCAACTTTCTAGAGCATACAGTTGTTAAGTACTGGAAGGATTAAGATTTTTAAATATAAGTAATTTACAAATCTGTTTAACTTTCTGGCATCAGTTAATTTAAAAAAATAAAGTTTTCACCAGAGTACCCCTTTAACAAGATAGTACTGTAGTGGAGCCAGGCATCTATATAAATGCTGCAGTCCTCATGCATAAAAACTGTTCAGAAGTGTCTGTGTAGTTAACCTTTAGATTCCAGATTTTTATTTTTGGGGCACTTTGACAGAAGAGAACAGTACAAGAAATTTAGGAGAGAATTTTTCATGTAAATCCTTTATCCTTATTTATTGGCCTTGACCATGATAATATAATAAGTGACATTAAATATTCTATCCTTTTAAATAGGGAACAAAGTTTGGCCAGTGGGACACAGCTACGTTCCAAAACTCAGAACAGCAAAGCAAGTTCTTTCGACTATTAGGTGGACTGAAGAAGGGAAACCAAGTGGCCGTGCCTTCACCCTCAAACCAGGTAAAAGCTAATATGGCCATGGGGAAGCAAGAAGAACAGAGCCTAGAGCGGAATCTGCTACAGGAGTTTGACAAAGCAGTTTCCTGGAGACAGAACAGAGGAATCGGCTTAGGCTTCCAGCCTGCCCAGAATAAGACCTACTATATAGACAAAACTGCATCCAGATCGGTAAAGTTTGAGGACTGAATTTACATAAAAACCAAACAAGGATCGAATTTTCTTAATCCATTGGGAGTCCAGGTTTTCCTGCCATAAGATGGATGCTAAAATGTGTCATCAATGATGCCTAGAGGAATTGCAAAGCTCATAGGAGAATATCAAAAAACAAGATCTCCAACTTATAGACTTTGTATCAGCTCGTCACCATTTTAAGATCTCTGCCGGCTGGAGTAGGGATGATCATATAAACAGGCAGCAGGGTCACCCATACTTACTGGTACTGAGTGAGTGCAGGTAAAGCTGATCACAACAGTGCTTTTATTTTTCAGATACTTCACACCAAAATAGAATAAATATTCGTATCTAAATAAGTATATTTAGTGCATCGGGGGCATTAGATAGCCTGTAAGTTCATGGCTATCCCATCTGTTCATTAAGAACTAAAAAAACATGCATTAGGCTGGGTTCACATTAGGTTTTCAGCAATACAGGACAGTAAACAGCTGGGGGGGGGGGAGCGAAAACTGGGCATTCCCGTATCCCAGCCGTATATGGCCTGTATGTAATTCATTTCAATGACCGACCGGAGTGAAACACTGACTCCAGTCGGCTCATGTCTGCCCCGTATGCGGTTTTCCCACCGGACTTAAAACCATAGTGTATCACCGTTTTAGGTCCGGTGGGAAAACCACATACGGGGCAGACATGAGCCGACTGGAGTCAGTGTTTCACTCCGGTCGGCTCATTTGAAATGAATTCCATACAGGCCACATACGGCTGGGATACGGGAGTGCCCAGTTTTCGCTCCCCCCCCCCCCAGCTGTTTACTATCCTGTATTGCTGAAAACCTAATGTGAACCGAGCCTAATCTTTCTCAGCAAATCTCACAGCATATAGCAGCCACTGCTGAGGAAGCTGGACCAGGCGTGTGGGCAAAGCAGTACACTTGGGCAAGAGAATGCTCCCAGAGAACCAAACACTTATTTGCATATGAATATTTTTGCACACAGTATGTGAAAGAAAAAAACATTGCAAGTTAACTGCTTTCAGCTTCACTTTAAGTTACGATCACACTAGACCCGATAACAGTTCTGTCTGCTCAAGATATTTATCAGTAAAATCATAAAAATTATTCTTCACGACTGTAGATTGTGTGTAAATCTGTTTGTTTTATGCTTACTCCATATTGGAAAAGGGATAAAAGACTGTATATTACTGTATAATCTTTATTTTGTTATCCGAGTACAATGCCTTCTTTTAATCATGTGCATGGATAAGTGCTTGTTGTTCTAAATTTGTTTGTTTGTCATACATCCTAATAAAGTTATTTTTATCAATTTGAAGCCTAGGACTTATTTTTTTCAAACTAAAAACTGGTGGTACATGATTACACCCGTCTTTACCTTTTATTTTTTGTGTCCCTGCTCCAGAGATATGGATGAAGATGTATTAATGTAAATTAGTTGTTTGGTGCAGTCAGGGTGTTCCCAAGCCCCGAAGTGCACTGTCTTGATGGCCGGATTCTTCCTAGGTAAGGCCCTCTGCATAAAAATTCACGCCTCTTTCCCCTAAGCAAGCAGGCCATATGTTCTAAGTTTCCACTTTTTTTTTTTTTGGGCAAAACGCCAATTCTGCCGCACTGCGTTTTTTTGGCCAAAAAACGCTGCAGCCAGATGTTAGCTGTAAATCAATGAGAAATCGCAAATTTAGAATTCCTCTTGCCATTTTTTCACTTTTGCGTTTTTTTTATCCTTTTGGCGTTTTTTCAGCTCCTTGGCGTTTTGAAAAAAAACGCTGTGTCGTTCAAACCGGCGTTTTTTTTTGCAAAATCGTTGCATTTTGCTCCAATAGAAGTCTATGGGAGTGAGAAAACGCCAAGAAAAACGATGTGGGGTTTAACTTTAGCGTTTTTCGTAGGGTACCATTATAAAAAATATACAGTAGTGAAGGAAAAAATTGTATCTAACGAAATTTATATATATAAAAAAAAAAAAAGTTACTTTTTAAACAAGGATCAATTTATGTGTGCGGGGAAATAAAAAAGTAGCCGACAATTATAAAAATGTATTGTGTGTGTTTTTCACTTTTTTGCCTTATTTTTTACATTTATTTTAGTTAGTACTACTACACCCAGCATGGAACACTGTTCCATGATGGGAGTAGTACTACCTGTACTAATAGATCGTCCATTGCGATTCTCCTGTATAATGTATAGATGTGGCAGCCGCTCTTCTATGGTCCCTGCACTGACGTATATTTACACTTATTCATATTTCCCGCAGAGCTGTGATTGGCCAGATGGTTCCAGCCAATCACAGCTCTCTGTGAGAAATAGGGACATGTGTATATATACAGCCGTGCAGGGGACCGTAGAAGAGCGCCGGCCGCATCCATACATTATACAGGAGGACCACAGCGGGTGTCAGGAGGAGTGACATCCGCTGTGATCTTTCCATAACTGCAGCTACTACTACTCCCAACATGGAGCACTCTGCCTCATGCTAGGAGCTGTAGTATCTGCATTAATAGATTGCAGCGGGTGTCAGAAGTTACACTTGCTGCGATCTGTCTATTAATGCAGATACTACAGCTCCCAGCATGGAGCAGAGTGTGCTCCATGTTGGGAGTAGTAGTACTTGCAGATAACAGATTGCAGCGGGGGGTCACTACTGACACCCGATGCGATCGTCCTGTCTATAGCAGAGATGGAGCGGCTGTATACATCGCTCGCATCCCTGCTCTGCACTATACTCCGGCTGGCCACTCATTCATTCATTCATCTTTTCCTCAGAGCTGTAATTGGCTGCAACCATCCGGCCAATCACAGCTCTGGGCGGAAAATATGAATGAGTGATATGAATTTCTATTGACATCACTGGCCGGAGTACAGTGCAGAGAGGATCACTTCTCTGCTATATTATGGACGATTGCATCGGGTGTCAGGACTGAGACCCGGGGCGATATGTCTATAGTACAGGTACAACCACTCCCAGCATGGAACAGTCTGTTCCATGCTGGGAGTAGTAGTACTACATAAAAAATGTTAAAGATTGAGGAAAAAAAGTGAAACACACACACTTTATTAAAAAAAAAAAAAAAAACTTGGGTTATAAAATATATATTGCATTTAATTTAAAAAAAATTCCATCACTGCTGCATTTTTTTTTTTTTTTGTTACGTTACCCAACAAATTTTGGGTACCAAAAAAAAAAAAACACCAAGGTGCAATTTCCACACAAATGAAAAAAAGACCAGAAAAAATGCATGATGACATAGATGGCACTGGCGTTTTTTTAATCTCTAAAAACGCAGGGCAAAAAACCAAGTGGAAACTTAGCCTAAGGGTGCGCTTACTAACTGCCATCCTTGAGCATTACCCTTCATGGCAACACAAGAGACCTCCCAGCACATATGGTCTGCATGCTTAGGGAAAGGAGACATGAATATTTATTAAGGGGGCTGTCACCACCAGATAGACCTGATGATAAATTATCAAGGTATAATGAAACGCAATGTTCTATCCCAGTTCATAAAGTTAGGGCCTATTGATGTTCCCTATCATGTGGTAAGGGGATAAGTGTCTGATCGATTGGGGGGGGGGGGGCGCTCAGTTCTTCCTGCCACATGGAGCAGTGTGTCAGAAGGCACTTCATGCATTTTCTATGGGAGCGCCAACTATATATCCCGCTCTCCGATCAGACACTTATTCCTAACCTGTTAAGCTTTGAAACTGTGAAGGTTGCATCCTGCCCAGCTAAGGGTTCATTAAAGGGGTACTTGAAGGAAGTCAACTTATTCCCTATCCACAGGTTAAGTATCTGATCGTGGAGCGTCTGGCTGCTAGGACCTTCACGATCTGTTGTACGGGGTCCAGCAGCACTGACTGCTCCAGCCCCCACACTTTTGAGATGAGCAGGGGTCATCGGCTCCAAAGGTCGGGTGAGTTGATGGGTCCCTCACACCCCCCCCTATTCTGTAGGATTCCCTATTCTGTGTATAGAGAATAAGTTGACTTTTTAAGAGAGTCAGGACAACTGGATAAACATTGAGCACAAATAATTTTATTATATACAGTACAAATAATTTCTTTGCAGAGAAATTTTCAAGTTCTTCGTCTCCATACCACTTGCATGTTTATCGCTTAAGGCTGTGTTCAGATGTTGTAGATTTACTGCAGAGTAGTGCTGGGATGTATGATCAAAAAATTTATATCACAGTATTTTTCTAAATTATGGCGGTTTACGGTATTTAACGGTTAATTTTTTTTTCAATGGGAATTTTAAATTTTTCATTTTAAAAATGGGAAAAGGGGGGTTATTCTGACTTAGTAGGGAAGGGGTTAAATTATGCTTAACTTTTTTTTTGCAATGTTATAGCCACCATAGGGGGCTATAACATTGCATACACTGATCCTTTACATTGATCATTGTTATCCCATAGAATAACATTGATCAATGATTCTGCTGCTTGACTGTTCCTGTCTAGATCTCAGTCATGCGGCGATAGAACACGCAGGAGGAAGGTAGGGGACCCTCCTTGTGTCCTCCAGCTGATTGGGACCGCCACGGTGAAATTGCGGCATCCCAAACAGCCCACTGAGCTAGCCGGCACTGATTAGCTTTCACTTTAGACGCGGCAATCAACTTTGAATGCTGCCTCCAAAGGGTTAATAGCATGCGGCACCGTAATTGGTGCTGCGTGCTATTAGCCACGGGTACCGGCCATTGCTAGGTGCGGGGCCGACCCGCTATGACGCGTGGCTCCGCATTATAGGAAGGGAGCGGACGGAGGGTGTACAGGTACGCCCTCAGTCCCCAACAGGGTATACACTCACCGGTATTGCGGTATATGAAAAATTCATATAAAAAATAAAAACAAACACCGGTATTCAGTATGAACTGGTATACCACCCAGCACTACTGCAGAAACCCAATCATGCATGAAAGGAAGAAAGAAAGAAAAATTCACATTTTGTTGAAGATTTCAATTTTGCTGTCAGCCCCGGAGGCCACAGATTTGAAGAAAAAAAATCCTCTAAAAATTCCTATTCATGTGGCCTAATGGAACTAGACTGGTTTCCTATTAATAATACACGAGCCAGGACGTAAAATAAATATGGAATGATATCTTTATATTATGCAAATTGTTAGATTACAAAAGAAAGGTGGCAACTACATAGATGTGCGGTGTGACTGCATATTGTAGAAAATGTAAGGTCACACAACAGATTTCAGCTTTGGAATGACATTCTGATCCGTAACTGGACGGCATTAATACTGCGTGATTGAATTGTCTAGCAGATCAGGCACAGCTTTATTATCTCGGATCTAGAAATGTGAAGTATGGGAACATCATTCATTAGGTTCTAGACTGCAGGGGAAGTCTGTTGGCCAGGTCATTCAGGTGACTACAGTCCGGTTGTTTGCTTCTCTTCTTGATGTATTCCAGAGTTTTCACCTAGAAAAGGAATTTAATTGCACATTTTTACAATAAAAAATATATTTATATGACCTTCTACCTATGGTTAATGCTTTCTAGCTAGAAATGTGGCTAGAGACTGCAATCCACTGGCTGTCTGACCAAAGCCTCAAGCTCATCACCTGTCCGTCCACCATGCTTTACCCTGCAGCACAACTCACACTATTCTGGGCACCATGCCCATTATGAAGTCAGTACTGGAACAATAGGCTACTAGAGCAGTGTTTCCCAAAACCGGGGTATCTCCAGCTGTTGAAAAACCAAAACTCCCAACATGTGCTGTCTAGGCATGCTGGGAGTTGTAGTTTTGCTGGAGGCACCCTGGTTTTGGGAAACACTGTACTAGGGACGTTTGCTTCAGCAGCTTCTCAGACTGTAGGGGGAACATTTTGGCAGTTTACAGTCTCTCCAATTTGAGAAGGGGGGGGGGGGGGGGATGTTACCTTTAAATGATGTGTCTATAAAGTGCTACTAAAACATTATACATTATTAAACAAATTCCTACTATTGGTTCAATTGCCACCATAATGTCCATCATTCACAAAGAACAGAAATTACTGAGGAGAGACACTAAGCATTAGAGATGAGCGAACTTTACAGTAAATTCAATTCGTCACAAACTTCTCGGCTCGGCAGTTGATGACTTTTCCTGCATAAATTAGTTCAGCTTTCAGGTGCTCCCGTGGGCTGGAAAAGATGGATACAGTCCTAGGAGACTTTCCTAGGACTGTATCCACCTTTTCCAGCCCACCGGAGCACCTGAAAGCTGAACTCATTTACGCAGGATAAATCATCAACTGCCGAGCCGAGAAGTTTGTGACGAATCGAATTTACTTTAAGTTCGCTCATCTCTACTAAGCATCTATATAACTATGACTGCACTACAAATGGCAGCTATAATAACCATCATACTGTTGTAGTACTTACTACTAATAACATCCTTAATTACAAATTGATGCATTAAAATGGCTTATAAAGGACCTTGCACATGGGGATATTTAAAGGGGTACTCCGGTGGAAAGAATTTCCTCTGTAGCATACAGCTGCTAAAAAGTACTGGAAGGGTAACGATTTTTTAATAGAAGTCATGTACAAATCTGTTTAACTTTCTGGCACCAGCTGATTTAAAAAAAATAAAAATGTTTTCCACCGGAGTACCCCTTTAAGGCATTTATACAGATCCTGCAGAGGAATATAAGCACCCCCACATACTAAACTGGCACTTACCATGGTTTTTGTATCAGCAAAGCCATGCTTCTGAGCCAGGTTCCATAGATTGACAGCGAGCTGGTTCAACTTATTGTTTCTCAGGTCTCCATGAGCAAGAATACTGTTAAAAAATAGCAACGCAAGGGAGCTCTGCCGCTTCAGGGTCTACGAGGGAGAACACAAAACAGGATTTTACATGGTACGGACAAAGTATTACACTACTAATGCATCTGTATATACTGTATGTAAATATCTAACTAGGTCATCATCAGGACATGCTTCCAAACCTGGCATCCTGTATATTACAACCTTATTAGTACATGCATGGCCTCCCTGTGCCTTGAGGGATATCCCACTTGTGGATATATCCATACTATTTTGTTTTTTTTGAGCATTTAGGTTGTTATCATTACATTATAGGGGTACTCCACTGGAAAAAAAACATTTTTTAACCAACTGGTGCCAGAAAGTTAAACAAATTTGTAAATTACTTCTATAAAATATATTAATCCTTCCAGTACCTATCAGCTGCTGTATACTACAGAGGAAGTTCTTTTCTTTTGGAATTTCCTTTCTGTCTGACCACAGTGCTCTCTGCTGACACCTCTGTCCATTTTAGGAGCAAATCCCCATAGAAAATCTATCCTGCTCTGGACAGTTCCTAAAATGGACAGAGATGTCAGCAGAGAGCACTGTGGTCAGGCAGAAAGGAAATTCAAAAGGAAAAGAACTTCCTGTGGATCACAACAGCAGCTGATAAGTACTGGAAGGATTAAGATTTTCTAATGGAAGTAATTTACAAATCTGTTTAACTTTCTGGCACCAGTTGATTTAAAAAAAAAATGTTTTCCAGTGGAGTACCCCTTTAAGGTTACACATGTCCTTGTACGCACCTGCATAGTTATGTCATAACTACATTACTGCTCCCACCTTCTGCTTGACTCCACCTTTATACCTATTCATTGGATGTTTCTTTGTTTTTATGCATTTTTTGTATCTCAATAAAGATTGATTATATTTGTACCAATATTGTTTCATTGTGGTCTATGGGTGTAGGTGTTGGTGTTTTGGACTGACCATGTGTGTAGGTTCTCAGATAGCCATTTACATTTTTGGGTAATTACTGTTGCCATCCTGCATGCGCGCACCAGAAGAAAATAAAAACAAATGTTGCAGGCAGCGCTCTTCATCTGATGAAACGTAACTATGCCGGATGGTCTATAGGTACGTTGGATGCAAAAGATTAAAGGGGTACTCCACTGGAAAACATTATTTTTTTTTTTTTTTAAATCAACAGATGCCAGAATGTTAAACAGATTTATAAATGACTTATTTAAATAAATAAAAATTCCAATACTTATCAGCTGCTGTATACTACAGAGGAAGTTCTTTTCTTTTGGAATTTCCTTTCTGTCTGATCACAGTGGACTCTGCTGACACCTCTGTCCATGTCAGGAACTGTCCAGAGCAAGATAGATTTGCTATGGGGATTTGCTCCTAAAATGGACAGAGGTGTCAGCAGAGAGCACTGTGGTCAGAGAGAAAAGAACTTGTTGTGGAGCATACAGCATCTGACAAGTACTGGAAGGATTAAGATTTTTAAATACAAGTAATTTACAAATCTGTTTAACTTTCTGGCACCAGTTGATTAAAAAAAGAAAAAAAATGTTTAAGCTTGCTGTATCTGGCATTCCTATCGTGGGCAGCTGAAGGACCCTGGCTAAGCAGTCATGCTAGGATCTATGCCAGTGTTTCCCAACCAGGGTGCCTCCAGCTGTTGCAAAACTACAACTCCCAGCCTGCCCGGACAGCTAAAGGCTGTCCGGGCAGGCTGGGAGTTGTGGTTTTGCAACAGCAGGAGGCACCCTGGTTGGGAAACACTGATCTATGTCATCTTAAAGGGGTATTCCAGGCAAAAATATCAACTGGCTCCGGAAAGTTAAACAGATTTGTAAATTATTTCTATTAAAAAAATCTTAATCCTTCCAATAGTTATTAGCTTCTGAAGTTTTCTGTCTAACTGCTCAATGATGATGTCACGTCACGGGAGCTGTGCATGATGGGAGAATATCCCCATAGGAGCTGGACAGCTCCTGGGACGTGAGTCATCAGAGAGCAGTTAGACAGAAAACAGCAACTCAACTTCAGAAGCTAATAACTATTGGAAGGATTAAGATTTTTTAATAGAAGTAATTTACAAATCTGTTTAACTTTCCGGAGCCAGTTGATATATAAAAAAAAAGTTTGTGCCTGGAATACCCCTTTAATATACTTACTAGACAATATCTACTGCAGGGGGCTGCAGATATAACTGGTTCTTCTGCCTTGGGTTCCTTGCCCCATTATTTAATAAAGGAGGCCCCATGCATCTTTTGACTGGAGGTCTGCACAGAGCACTGAGATGGCAAGGTGCATGCTGGGAATTGTAGTTTTGTAAGGCCCCTTTCATACTATAAAATTAATCCATTTTAAAGATCCGTTTAATGTTCCATTATGAAAACCCTTAAAATCGGCTGTTACAAAATCCCATTATAGTCAATGGGATTTTTACATGATTCGTTTTAACCCGTCATAGCCCGGACATTATTTTGTGACGAAAGAAATAGTGCATGCACTATTTCTTCTGTTACCTTCTCCCATCTGAAAACAACGCCAGTTATTAAAAACGGGCTATGACGGGTTAAAACGGATCATGTAAAAATCCCATAGACTATAATGGGATTTTGTAACGGCTGTTTAACATCCGTTTTTGTTAATGGATCATTATAAAACGGATGACTTTATAGTGTGAAAGGAGCCTAACATCTGGAGGGCCACAATTTGGAGACCACTGATCTAGACATAGCATTGGCGCTCTTGATCTGGGCAACAAATGGCATCAATTCTAGTTGGATACAATTATAAAAAACAGAATGTGGCTGGAGTTCCCCTTTAAAAAACTTTTTTTTTTTAAATCAACTGGTGCCAGAAAGTTAAACAGATTTGTAAATCACTTCTATTAAAAAATCTTAATCCTTCCAGTACTTTTTAGGGGCAGGAGAAAATCCCCATAGCAAACATATGCTGCTCTGGACAGTTCCTAAAATGGACAGAGATGTCAGCAGAGAGCACTGTGGTCAGGGTCATGACATCAGAGGAAATGAATTTCTTTTTTGGATTTCCCTTTAGTATACAGCCCCTAAAAAATACTGGAAGGATTAAGATTTTCTTAATAGAAGTGATTTACAAATCTGTTTAACTTTCTGGCACCAGTTGATTTAAAAAAATAAAATAAAATAAAAAGTTTTCCACAGGAGTACCCCTTTAAAGGTCTCGGATATGCCTGTGCTTTCACAGGGTGGCGGTCCAGGACATTAGCCCTGAGCACAGAAATCCCCATCATTGTAAGCACTACATAAGAGACTGGATGAAGCGGGCAAGTGGTTCTCATCTTTTATATCAAAAAGAACAAAAAATAGGCAGTTTCCATGGCAACGCGCTTGGCAAAGAGCATATGGACAAGCTTTGCTGGCCATAATTATACCTATAAGAATGCATCTTCACTGACGGTTCAGGACGAATGACATAGGGAGGATTAACTGCTTGTGAGACAACAGCAGAAGAAGTATTGTATATGCACGCAGTGGTCAGTATAGTCATACAATGCATTCAGATAACAGGACCTGATCATTGTCATCCTAGGCACCGAATGATGAGTACCCCGAAAAATGTTTTTTTTTATATCTTTGCACCAATTTTAAATTTTTGTACAAACTCGGCAATGTGCAAAAAAAATGTGCGATCTTTTGGCCCCAAGTTCATGCTCTCAAAAGGGTGGAACACGGTTTCAGGCACTATAAAAAGTGAAATACAGAGCTTCTCTCAGTTCATTGCTGTATGTAACTTGTGATAGGGCCAGGACAGTGAAGAATGGGAATGCGGGGGATCATTCACAGTTCATGCAGTGTTCATCTCCCATACGGCATGACAGGACACGGGCTGCTTCTCATTACACCATTAGGTCATAAGCTGGAAATCACAGCTGCATTGTCCAATCTCTAGTTTGGTGCGGTTTGTAGTATAAAGACATATTAAACCAACACAGAGGTACAGAAGGGGGACAAGAGATGACACAATGTGAGAGGGTCAGGAGATCCATTACTACAGGGGTGTATCCCAATTAGGCTGACAAGCATCACTTCTTATCTCACTGCTCTTGTATCCAGTTACTCAATATAATAGGGGAAAGGATGGACTCCGATTCATGAAATAACAAAACATGATGGAATAATAGATAGAAGATCACTTCCCACCATCACCATGGGGTTTATATCTAGGGGGAAACTCCTATTTGTCCTTTACCAGCATTTCAATATATTTAAACAGAATACAGTAAAATTTCTCTTTGCTATATTTTAGTTATCAGTAAGTGGAGCTGGCACAATCGGACCGGCACAGGCTAAACTGGGGTAAGGTGTCTAAGGAAGAACATACAAATTCACTTAAGGGGTACTCCGCCCCTAGACATGTTATCCCCTATCCAAATCGCGATCGTTCGTTTAGAGCGTTGGAGGCTCGTGACGTCACGACCATGCCCCCTCAATGCAAGTCTATGGGAGGCAACGTGACTGCCTTCACGCCCCCTCCCATAGATATGCATTGCGGGGGCGTGTCCGTAACATCACGAGCGGGCGTGTCCATAACATCACGAGCCTCCGCCCCACATCACCAGTCATCCAGCACGGAGCGAAGTTTGCTCCATGCACCAGATATCTGGGGTGCCGTAGCCGAAATCGTGGGGGTCCTGCCACTGGGATAGGGGATATGTTGTTGAAGGGTGGAGTGCCCCTTAAAAGGAGATGTCCGGTGCGGACTATTCTTATTCCATCCTGCCCGGGCTGCAAAAAAAGAGAAAAAAAAAAACTTTCACTTACCTTCCTATGTTCCCCCGGTGCTCCGCAACAGCTGATCGGTCAGCCGTGCTGTCTACTTACTACTTCTCTTAGCCTAGGAAGTCACACGACTCTTCAGCCTATCACCGGCCTAGGCGGGACATCACTGCGGCAGGTGATAGGCTGAAGCGCCGTGTGACGTTCCGGGCTAAAGGAAGTATGAAGCAGACATTCCGGTCGACAGATCCGCTGTTGCGGAGGTCCGGGGGAATGTAGGAAGGTAAGGGAATGTTTGTTTTCTTTTTTTTGCAGCCCGGACAGGATGGAATAAGAGTAGTCCACACCGGACATCTCCTTTAATACTAACAAGAATGTCCGATGTAGAGCAACCCCAGCCAAGTCTAACATCCTGGTCTAACAAGCTGGTCTACGTCAGGCACTTTTTGATGTTTGACTAGAATTAATAGCAGACAAATAAAATAAACAGTAGTAAGGTAGACAGGACTGGGTCAAAAATCGATGCAGGAAGCATTTATGTAGTCAAGTCCATTGACTACAAACATGCCAAATGACAAAGCCACAATGTAGTCAAAACTGCTGATAGTGGTGTTGGTTTGGTTATTAAAGCATTCACACAAAATCTCATGAAACAATGGAAAGACCTTGCCGGAGACATCAGTCAAGGCGTGGAAGACGGAGATGGGGCTACAGCTGTCAAATTCCGCAGTGTGAACGGGTCTCACGGAAACCCATTCACACTAATGTTAAGTTCACACCGCGGAATTCTGTAGTGTGAACGTACCCTGTCACTACAATTGTACAAGCAATATGTACAGTACATATCCTTGAGATTTGATGGAGGGGGTTAATTAGTCTGTGTAATACATCTATGGGGACATACATAACACAACTATTGATCTGCAGATACTTTCAGAATTATTACTTTCCCCAAAGTATAACGTTGTAAAGATCCCTCAAGTCAGAACGTCTTTTATAGTAAGTTATTAGGATCAGATCATGAACATACAATCAGACGGATGCTTTGAGACACAATATTACCAGCTTCCATAATACTTACCTTTTCTTTCCCTAGAGCTTTCAGGTGCTCCAATATCTGCCCAATCAGGGTGTCACACAATTTGTTGATTTCCGCCAAGAATTTTGTATCTCCACCATAGAGATTATCATTGGAATCAACTAAAGAGAACGAAAAAACAAAAGGACTATGTGGTCATGTTACAAGGCAACCTGCACAACCTGAAAACACAAAAGATTAGTATATACTTTTTATCTATAGAACTCAATAATAAACTTGTATGCACAAAGCTCCAACCCTACTCCAATCCCTTTTCACAAAAGACTATGGGGGGGATTTATCTTTCTCGTCTTTGGGAAGTGTTTTGAAGTCATTTATTTTTGCTTTTGTTTAGCTTTTGTGCGACACATTTATACTCCCATTCATACTCTCAAGAGGGGGGGGCGGGTAGATAAATTTACTGCATGTAAGCAAAAAAATTAATAAAATAAATCACTTCAGAACACCAATATTTTAGGATTCCTCATTTTCTCTGTGACTTTTCTGCACAAAAAGTTGCAGGTTCCACTTTTTGTGTGACTTTTTAAAAGGGCTCTCCGAAGGCGGTTTTGTAAGCCAGGTCAGAGAGGTTTGTGAATTTTTGTGCGACATTTGCACTTGAAAAATCCGTTACCACAGCAAGGTAGAAACTCAATAACTTTTTCAAGATTGTATCTTTTTGCTTATAGCCAAAAGGTGCAAAAAAATAAAAATAAAGTGCCTTGGCACACCTCCAAATGTGAGCATAAAAATGTCCTAAAGGCAATGATAAATGTCCCCCTATGTCCATGCAAGGCATTTAAAGCTCTGTATCAGGAAAGTGGAGGTCCAGCCCATATAAAAAGGAATATTAAGGAATCATTCACCACAGTAGGTTGCTGGTTATTCACTTTAAGGGATACATTGATATAATAGACTGTAAGCTTTCGCGAAACGGACCCTCACTCCCCTTCTTGCAATATTGTCATTTTTGATATTTGTTCTTCCTTGTACCCTTAAAATTGTACAATGGTGCAGAATTTGTTGCCACTATATACATAATTATTAAATATAGTTCGAATCCGTGTAATTTATTTTTCCAATTAAACATTTTTACTAACAGTTTTTTAAAATAAAAATACAGACATTTGGACCCCCCACAAACCCCAGATACAAAAAAAATATAGATAGACATATGCCAAATCATACACAATGAACACAATAAAACATAAAGCAGTGAAATTAAATATAATCTCACACAGCCAATCCGGCAGAGAGGAACAGGTTAAGATGAGAGAGAGAGACAGAGAGAGAGAGAGAGAGAGAGAGAGAGAGAGAGAGACATAGCTAGTCAATCCACAGCAACATGTAGAAAGAGTTAAGCAGGAGAGTTAAACCAAACTCAAAGGGGTACTCCACTGCTCAGCGTTTGGAACAAACTGTTGCTGGAGCCGGCAGCATGTGACATAATAGCCCCGCCCCCTCATGACGTCACACCCCACCCCCTCAATGCAAATCTATGGGAGGGGACGTGACGGCAGTCACGCCCCCTCCCATAGACTTGCATTGAGGGGGCGGGGTGTGATATCATGAGGGGGCGGGCTATGATGTCACGAGCTGCAGGCGCCGGCTCCAGCGTTCGGAACAGTTTGTTCCAAACGCTGAGCAGCGGAGTACCCCTTTTAAGCAGGAGAGTTAAACCAAACTTAAGCGAAACCTCTGCCTGCAACTCCCTAGAAGCCAGTCCTGACTCAACCACACTCCCCACAGCTTCAATACACTCACACTCCCCAAAGCTTCTCAAACTTGCGCATAGCATTGCGCTTGCGGTACATGTCCTTTTCCGAATTAACCAGCCAGTTAACCTTAACAATGAATTCCACAACAGTAGGAGGGGCACTATCCAACCAGTGAAATGCTATGATCTTACAGACCATTTACAGCATCCTAGCTACTTCCAATTTAGGAGGATCCTCCACAGCTAAATTGTCCATATATCCCAGAACGCAGACCAGCGGGGAGAGATCAATGGAGACCTTATTGACTCAAGAGATAAAGGAGTCAATGGACCCCTTCCAAAGGGACTTCAAGACAGTACACGACCACATCATGTAAATGAGGTCAGCGTCAGGCAGAGCACCGCGAAGACAGTGAGAATCAAATCAGAGCCCAATATCGAATAAAAATTTAGGAGTCCTATAGACCTCATACACTAAGTAAAGTTGGGAGAGCCGATGAGTCTCACTCAAAGAAAGCTGAGGGGTCATCCCCAAAATCTCTCCCCACCGGCCATCCTCAATAGGGCCAATAGACCGCTCCCGTTTCTCCTTGCTCTGATTAGGATGGTGTTTCAAAACAATGGACAGCAGTGAAAGAAACAACACGGAGATAACCCCTGCCGAGGAGGATTCTGTGGCAATCTGGGCCACCACCAAATTCTAGGAGATCACCGACCTCTCCAACCCCAAATCAGACTGGAAAACATGACATAGTTGAAAATAACGATTGGTGCATTGGGTGAGGAAAGCAATCATTCAGCTGGTCAAAGGAAATACATACATTCTCGGGGTAGGGTCACACGTAACGGATCCGCAGTGTATTTTACGCTGCAGATCCGCCGGTGACCCGACCCATTTTGTGCCTCCAGCTGATGCCACCCGTTTCCCTGCCTTGCTCCGCCCCTGGCCTGATCGCAGCGGCAAACTGCCACTACGTGCAGCCACACAGAGGACCTGCGAGTCGGCAAATGCACTCTGACATCGCAGCTGACATCGCAGAGCAGACGCGATGTCTAAGAGCACTGCGCGATGTCTGAGTGAACGGGGTGACTCGCAGGTCCCCTGGGTGGCTGCTCGTGCCCTGCGAGCAGGCCAGGGGTGAGGCGGGGGAACGGGGTGGCAACAGCTGGAGGCACAAAATGGGTCGGGTCACCGGCAGTTCTGCAGCGGAAAATACGTTACATGTGTCCCTACCCTCAAGGAAAAGATGCGATACCCTCCTTAGGAATCAGTGTAATTTCTTACAGTAGTTGGAATGACCGAAGAGAATAAACTAGGGATCGACCGATATTGATTTTTTAGGGCCGATACCAATAATCTGTGACCTTTCAGGCCGATAGCACCGATATTCCGGTATAAGTTATCGGCTATTTCAACACCCCCGCCCCGCAGAAGCCGCTGCAGATCAATGATTTAAAGCAGGCGCTTTAAATCAATGAACTGCAGCGGCTTTTGCGGGGCCAGACACCGCCGCCACCCGCTTCTCTTCCCCTGCCAGTCCTGGGGTCCTCCCTAGTCCAACCACCACCGCTGCCCCATTGCCTCCCCATACCCGGTTTTATAATTACCTGTTCCTGGGGACCGCACTACTTCTGGCTCTGGTGGCATCCTGAGCTGTCACTGTGCGCACTGACTGTGACGTCACATTGAGGACGTCACTAGTCATTGCACTGCACAGCACGTCGCAGGAGCCAGAAGTAGCACGGACCCCGGGAACAGGTAATTATAAAACCGGGGATGGGGGAGGCAATGGGGCAGCGGCGGTCTCTGGCCGGGGCATTATCGGCATGGTAATTGCCGATACCGATAATGTCCAAAATCGTGAATATTGCCCGATAATATCGGCCAAACCGATAATCGGTCGATCCCTAGAATAAACCTACGGTTTACAAACTCTTTCCAAAATAAGTAAATCCCACTTTTCAGACTAGGTTTTGGTGCACAATGCCACATTCATGTATATTTCATTCACCAGCTTCTTCATGTCTTGGTAAATGTGTGATATTTTTTGATGATATTGGGTTTCCTAGATAAGCACAATGGCTTCCTAAGTGAACCTACAGTGTGCATTAGCAGGGAGCATCACTTTTATGTTAGGTTACAGGGAGATAAGCTACAGCCAGCCAGCTACAAAGGAATTTATTTTGGGTTCCTTAGAGACATGCCAACTATAAGCGACAGCTGCTAGAGAGTGCTGCCAAGTGCAAAGACTGGTACTATAACAGCCCAACAAGCTTGGAGCATTGGAACTCAATGTCAGTAAGAGCTAACAATCAGAGCCAGTGTCTCTCACATGATTTCTACGCATTTTTCATACACATTACTACATGTAAATCAAGTTAGGTGATTTTCGAAAGGCACATTCCCATCAGAAAACAACCTATTGTTTAAATGAGGTTTTTATGTTAACCTTATATATTTTTAAAGAGGACCTGTGGCCAACCCAAACAAAAATAAGATTGCATTATCTTAAAACAGTTTATTAAAGTGTCTTGATCACACACCTTTTTACAGTCTCTTAATACACCCTTCCAAGATATGAGGGTTTATATTTTATCTGACAATTCAGTTAATCAGTCAGATGGGCGTGAACTTAATTTTAATAATAGGAGTGACTATCATGTGATAGGTGGGGTTATACTGTCAGGGAGTGTGTAATAGACATATACATCCCTCTTATCCCTTGACTGTATAATTTTGCAAATAATTCCGCCCATCAGCTGATCAATCTAATTTTTTAAATTAAGTTCATGCCCATCTGACGGATTCCCAGGATTGCCAGACAAACTATATACCCACTTTTCTGGGGAATGGAAGGGAGTATTAAAAACTGTAAAAAAATAAAATAAAATAAAAGTTTTATCAAGACAGTAATTTCATGACAGTACAATTTACATTTTTGGGGGTGGTGCTTTTTATTTATTTATTATTATTTTTTTTTTTTTTATAGTTTTCCATTTTGCTATCCATATTTTATAAAAATCCTGAAATCTTGCAGTTTCCATTCTGGCCACTAGGTCTGAAACTAAGCTGAGACTTCCTGTTCTGTACAGATCATTTCCCAATATTGTCTTTCTTCTTAAGAGTACAGTGAAATGGGACACCAGAAAAGAGATAACACTGGATCCACCACCAATCACAGGAGAGATCAGCACTCCACCCCTTCCTCTAAAATCTGTATGGAGATAGAAAAAAGGGAGAGACCGACAAACTGTGCCTCGTGTATTACCCCAGGATATACGTGAGGAATGAGGGGAGTGGGGAGCCCCTACGGGGCTTATAGATGGCCGCTCACCTCAATGTATAAATAATAGGCATATAACCCCTATATAGCGAGGTATCATAAGTAGTATGTCGCTGCCAAGCCGGTGGGTTGCAGGAAATGACCCAGGTCATCCTGTGGAATGTGGAAAGAGAAGAATAAAGGAGCCCTTAGAATACCAGCGCTGCGACTCTTGATGATGGGAACAACGAAGTCCAGGTTATGGTGAAGATCCTCAGCAAGACCATTTATTAAAAGAAAGCATAATAAAACAATAAAAAGCAGTTGATTACGCATTTCGGGAGGAGCCCTCCCTTCCTCAGACCAGGACTCTGATCTGAGGAAGGGAGGGCTTCTCCCGAAATGCGTAATCAACTGCTTTTTATTGTTTTATTATGCTTTCTTTTAATAAATGGTACTGCTGAGGATCTTCACCATAACCTGGACTTTGTTGTTTCCATCATCAAGAGTCGCAGCGCCGGTATTCTAAGGGTTCCTTTATTCTTCTCTTTCCACTTCCTCTAAAATTACTTCTGTAAAGGTCTCTAATCCATCTGTTTAGGACAGGTCCTGTCTATTGTTATCGCTTGCCCATGGGTCCTGCAGATCACTAGATGTTGTTGAAAACTGTGCAGGCAAGATGGGTACCATAATAATGTCCAAAAAATGTATCTGCCTTTAATCAGTAAAAATAAACTAGATGGCACATTCACTTTAAACAGTGAGGATCACTATCTTATTTTTAAGCATATGGATGCTGTAAAAGGGTTCTCTACTTTGTACCAGAGGGGTTGCTCATTAGACCTCACAAGCCACAAAACAATGGTGTACCCATGCCTAGCTACTATATGAGGGGCAGTATGGGGGACCCAACTACTACATGGGCGCAGTTTAGAGGACCAAATTTCTACATGGGGGCAAAGTGGGGGACACAACTACTATATAGGGGCAGTGTGAGGGACTAACTTCTATATAGGGCTAGTGTGAGGTGCCTAACTACTGTATGGGGGACCTAACTACAACATGAAGGCAATATATGACTGGCGTAACTACTGTATAGGGGCATAGAGAGGGCCCAACTAAATGGGGGAACAGAGGGGGCTATCTACTAAATAAGAGCACAGAGAAAACATAACTATTTCGGGACAGTGTGGGGACCCGCAGGCTCCCACAAACAGCTCTTTGAAGGCAACCATAAGTCTAATGTGGCCCTCAGTAAAAATGAGTTTGACACCATGTTCTAATAGAAAAACTTCACATATTTAATGTTGCATTGTTTGGGTAGCCCCTATTTGCAAAGTTGTACTCAAGAATGCAACAGGGACTTTTGTCCTTATGTAAAGTCCTGTCTGAAGGCCGCACTGCGGGAGTATATACGGGAGGGAAATTATATTGTGGAGTCAATTATGGGTAGAAATATATGAGATAAAAATAAAAAAAATCTGATGGGGGTTTGCTATAAGCCACCAAATATAATGGAAGAGGCAGAAGATCAATTACTGAGCCAAATAAACAAGGCAGCAAATCAGAATGATGTGATAATCATTCTAGTTGGGTACCACAGGGGTCGGTTTTGGGTCCTATTCTATTTAATATATTCATTAATGACCTTGTCGAGGGATTGCATAGTAAAGTAGCAATCTTTGCAGACGTTACTAAACTCTAAAGTGGTTAACACAATAGAGGACAGTGCACTGTTACAAATGGATATGGATAGGTTGGAGGTTTGGGCTGAGAAGTGGAAGAGGAGGTTCAACATTGATAAATGTAAGGTAATGCACATGGGGAAGAAAAATCCGGGCTGGGATTATGTATTAAATGGGAGCACACTTGGGACAACTGACATGGAAAAGGACTTAGGAGTCTTAGTTAACAGTAAATTTAGCTGTAGTGACCAGTGTCAGTCAGCTGCTGACAAGGCAAATAAAATCATGGGGTGCACCAATAGGGGCATAGATGCCCACGACAAGGAAATAATTCTACCACTGTACAAATCACTAGTCAGACCACACATGGAATACTGTGTACAGTACTGGGCACCAGTGTACAAGAAAGATATAGTGGAGCTGGAGAGGGTTCAAAGACGGGAAACCAGGGTAATATGGGGAATGGGAGGACTACAGTACCCAGAAAGATTATCAGAATTAGGGTAATTTAGTTTAGAAAAAAAAAAAAAAAGTCTTAGGGGTGACCTGATAACTATGTATAAATATATCAGGGGGCCGTACAGAGATCTCTCCCATGATCTATTTATACCCAGGACTGTCTCTATAACAAGGGGGCATCCTCTACGTTTAGAGGAAAGAAGGTTTCTACACCAGCACAGACGGGGGTTCTTAACTGTAAGAGCCGTGAGACTGTGGAACTCTCTTACACAGATTTATAGGGACAGAACTTTGATCCAGGGATTTATTCTGATGCCATATTTGGAGTTGGAAAGTTTTTTTTTTTGCCAGCCTCTAGATCAACTCAGCAGGGACTCTATAAAGATATACAAATTGTTCCCCTTCCAGGACCTGCAGCTAGCTGATGTGATCTGTGGAGAAACCCAGCAGTAAGTGCAGCACCATCACAGGAAAAATGCAGTATTACATAGTGCTCATTCACATCCTTCATATGGTGAATGAAAATTAGGTTTCTAAAGTGGAAAACCCCACTTTACACAACAGCTCACCTTTGTCTATATGATAAAGATAGCTCTCTTGGCTTAAGGCTGCCAGTAAGTGCAGGACACTGGTGTAGATCCGGACTTTGTCGTCACTGTTATCTTCCCAAGTGTAATCTTCAATTACGTTTAAAAGGCCTCGTACCAGGAAGAGGACACCTTGTTCTGGGTGGTCCTATAGACATAACAGTATAATACAGGTAAGTGTTTTAATGTACTGGAAAATGTTAGTTTTCATTCATAGGTCATCAAAACTTAAGGCTTGGATGATCACCCGCATCATCTTTGTAGAAATTTATATTACCAATAAAATCTACTTTATTCACGTAAATGAGGTTGTCTTTGCAACATACGCATAAATTTGTGGAAAATCCATTTAGATGTTTGCTACAAATCTGCCATGTCTATATATATTAAAAATGCTGTAACACATTTGTGTGGATTGGAACAGACCAATCCCCGAACATCAATGAAAAGTAATACAGGTATGGTGGAACATTTTGCAGATGGTGTGGTACACTACAGTATTATTTGTTCCACACCTTGTATACTGCAGGTCAGTGGCTATTGAAAGCCGCCATCCTGCAGTGATTCTGGGGATTCAGTCACTGTGCTTTGGACTGGAAATGGACAGAATTATTGAACTATATTTATTCCACTGAATTCAATGGACCGCTCACAAGTAGGCCACAACTTTGTCGGTATACTGATGTAGGCGCTGAATGTAGGGTCCATATCACATGGAAATAATAGCCAAGAACTTGAGGGGGGGTTGGGTAATTTAGTTATTAAAAAAAAGAATTTGCCTGCACTTATTCAACATTAGGTAAAGCCAATAGGTGGCAGCTCATGAACCAAAAAATGTTTAAAGGGAACCTGTCATCAGATTTTACCATATATAACGCGTGGTAGTGCTGGGCGGTATGACCTAAAATTAATATCACGGTGTTTTTTTGAATTATTGGGGCATCACGGTATTACCGCTCTCCTACACCCTCCCGCTTACCTAGTCCCGCTGCTTTGGCTATAATCATGTCCCCTCAGCATGATTGACAGTCCGGATCTTTGCTCTGCTCCGTTGGCGTAGGAAGCAGAGTGCTGACAAGGTTTGTCAATCATGGCAAGGGGGCATCATTACATCCAGAGCAGACTGGACTAGGAGTATAGCTCCTGCCCAGTGGACTACTTAGGGGGCTGGCGGGGGACACTTTTAAACTATATATCCTCACCACCCCTGCGGGCAGGAACATCTCCCAGGGATGGTGAAGAAGATGATTTTAGACATGATTTGAGACACGATACCAAAATAGGGAATAGGAAAAATCCTTTTGACTGTTCTAATTCCCATAAAAATACACAAAGCTCAGACAAACTGTCTAGATATTGGTAATGGCTTGATGGGGCCAAAAACGGTCACTAACCCAGGTACAGGTAAAAGGTCACTTTATAGATCAGTGCAGTCAGTTGTAAACCCGCACCCAACATTTCTATTCTGAACTAACGCAAAGTAAGCGATACTCACGGGAACAACCAGCAATGTGGAGAAGAAGTTGCTGAGGAATTCCAGGAGAAAGGTCTCGGAGGAGCGCATCTTTCCATCTATATTAATAGTCTTTGGCACCTCTGGAACCAGGCTGACCGCAGCTTTGAAGAAGGCATCAGCTGAAGACAGAAATCACAAGGATTTTAGAATGTTTGTATACACAGTAGTTTTGCAACAGCTGGAGGAACCCTCGTTAGGAAACACTAGTCTATGTAGAGGACAGGAGCTTCTTCAGGGTCCTGTACAGTACACAGTGTCCTAAAAAAGTAAAAAGGAACAGCCCCTTACATGGTGTCCAAAGGAGCAGCTAACCCTGGTACAGGTAAATAGTACAGAACATGTAGTACCTCCCTGTACAGCCAGTCAGTGCATGCACTTCAGTAATACAGGGGTTTTACCAGTAAAATGCCTATTCTGATTGGTCGGTTCTTCCAGCCATTGACACGTTTCGCAGATCTGGACTGTCTGTAACATTGTATGTTGAGTCTGGTTTCAAGTTACAATGGTCCAGAAAAGACGATTTTATGTTGAAACTATTGTATGGCTGGTATGTGCTCATAGGAGGTGTTACTTCCTGCGTCCACAAAACAAAGATGGTGGATGGAGTTTTCCTACTTTTGGCTACATTTTCATTCCATGAAAAAACTCCTTGTAAGAGTAATTAACTTTAGTAAAAACTTTTCCATGTCACAGAGACATGCCAAAAGTTTCCATCACTAGGAGTCTAGGTACTGAGACCCCCACCAATCAGTAGAACTAGCAATGAGAAATGTGGTAGTGCACTTCACTCTCTGGCTTACAGCATTTTCTGTCCTGCGGACCCATTATAAGTCTAAGAGGCCGTCCTGAGAAGCAGGATGTAGAGCTATGTGAGCTGGGGAGTGAAGTGCGCTAACTTGCACTCAAACCCGACCGATCAAAACTTTTGCCAAGTCATGTGACATTGCAAACTTTATTTAAATTAAATTAACTAATAGGAACACTTTAAAGAGAAACTATCACCATGAAAATGTCATTTAATCTTTTGGCATCTGGTTATACAGCAAGAGCCAAACAGATTGAAAAATATATCCTTGAAAGAAAATATTCACAAGGCAGAATTTCCGTACACCTGCACCAATTCCGTATCCCCATTCATTTGCATGGTTTCTGGCTTGTGCGGATTTCATGCGGAACCGGTCAGGATTCTGTTCGAAATCCATACGGAATTCGCATGTGGAAATTCTGAAGTGTGAATGGGGGTGTGGAATCCCACTGAAGTCTATTGGGCTTTAATTTGATGCTAAATCCGCATGTGGAAATTCTGCCGTGTGAATATAGCCTACTTGTTTCTTGATTGAAATCCCTGCTCTTTCTGTTCTTAGGCGTCCAGTTAATGGTGTTAATGATAGGACCACCCACTGGACTCCTAAAAGCATGGAAAGATCATAGATTTCAATTAGTTACAAGTTACACAGACTTTTTTCTTACGAAGATATATATATCAATCTGCTCAGAGACCTAAAAAATGGAGAGGAATAGACACATAGATAACAAAATTGCAGACCTTCTCCAAATGCAATTATAAACCTTTATTTATAGCATGTCGAAACCTCCAAGTCTGCAAACGGACCAGTTTCAGCAGGACCTCCTAGCCATATTGGGATCTTAGGATATTTTTTGAGCTACAACATGGCTGTTTTTTTTTGTTTTTGTTTTCCTCTTAATTCTTCCAGTACTTATTAGTTTCTGAATACTACAGAGGAAACTCTTTTCTTTTTAGAACACAGAGCTGTCTGCTGAATCACGAGCACAGTGCTCTCTGCTGACATCTCTGTCCATTTTAAAGAACTGTCCAGAGTAGGAGAAAATCCCCATAGAAAACATATGCTGCTCTGGACAGTTCCTAAAATGGACAGAGATGTCAGGAGAGAGCACTGTGCCCGTGATGTCAGCAGAGAGCTCTGTGTTCCAAAAAGATTTTTTAATAGAAGTAACTTACAAATCTCATATGGTAAGTGTGCATACGGCACTGTGTTGTACGGGGATTAAGTGCAGTCTCTCTGGGCAACGCTTGCACTGATGCAAAATTGACAGTGGTACTCTGGCTAGTAATAGACGTTCATGTATATCCAACAAGTAAGAGGCGAAAATGATAGCTCCGTTTCGTGCAGCAGGTGCACTTCGTCCGGCCATCTCGCGATGGCCGGACGAAGTGCACCTGCTGCACGAAACGGAGCTTTGTAGCCCATGTAACCCCCCTGCGTCTGTCCCCTACCCGTTTTTTATGTGAGTATAATAAAAGAAGATATTTAAGAAGACTGGTGAGTGTCGGCTATCATTTTCGCCTCTTACTTGTTGGATAACTTACAAATCTGTTTAACTTTCTGGCACCAGTTGATTTAAAAAAAATAAAAATAAATAAGTTTTCCACCGGAGTACCTCTTAGATAAATAAATAATCGGAAAAAAACAAAGTCTGAAATTTTATTTTATTTTTTAAATGTAACAAAAGGCTCAAAAGCTACCAAATGGCAACAATAAATGGGCTGAGATTTGCAGCCTTTTGTGCACAAAAGTTTTCATTCTTTTGAAGCTGAAAAAATAGGCACATAGCCTAAAACGTGTCCCGATTCCCAATGGCAGATGTCATGGAGAAAAAGGTCAGGCATTTTAAGCTGCAAAATGCTCAATCCTTTTGTTCTCAAAGGAGATAAGCTAAAGGCAAATGTTTGCTCCCTCTCCCCTTTGGGAATACATGCACATCCAGGCAGAGAAAGAGCAATCGTGTTCATGGTCATGTTATAGTTCCAGAGGAGTTGTTGGAGAGCTTTCCTAGAATCTCGTACGCTTAGATATTCAGTGATTTAGGAGCATCAATATGCATTATTTTTGTCAAGGGCCTTTTCCAGAAACAGACATTTCACATTTTTTGGGTTAATCCTCTTTGAAGAACAGATTTAGCCTTTTTTTGGCCTTGGATCATTTCGTACAATCTTAGCATGGGATATCCGAGTACATAACATTTCTGAGATAAGTGATGATCAGAGAGGTGAAGAGACGGTGATCTGTCAGCTGTCTCTGAAGTACGGCCTGTAATTGTATGTGATGAATCAGACCCATGTGGTGTACTCATTAATATTGCAGTGCACAAAAATAGAGCAAATGCCAAAGGAGCGAAGCTTCCTGGCACACAGGATGGCATCCACATAGTGCATAACTGAACAAGAAATTGCCCTGTTTGTTTTCACAGTTGATCACCTTGTTAATTGTGTCACCACATTGGATATTCACATCCTATTACTCTGGGGGATTATTAACTAGACATCTTTCAATGTATTTTTCATTGTTTCCTTGTGTTTATGGAACAAAAATGGAACAAAAACTAATTTTCCATAGGTCTTTATTTAAAACGTTGCTTAGTTCCTATTCCGCAGCCTCCTTGTTTTCACATAGAGTGCAGAATGAAATTTGTATACAAAAAGCCAACTTGCCACATCGTGAACAGTTCTAAACAGTTCTGCTACAATTTGCACTATTTTCTGTCTTTCATACCCAAAAATCCATCAGAAACATGGTGACCCGGTCCCCTCCTAAATAAACCCAGCCATTTAATGGTCATTTTGTGGCAAGAGGAGTGAAAAATTGCTAATTTTAGCCCAAACATGGCATGGACCAACATTTGACTTTTTCACACCAAAATCCTGAAAATACCAAACTCATCAATTCCTCCCAGTGCAACTATATTAGAAGAAAGGAAGAGATCCCGGTACCAGCTTAGCTTTTCAAATGCTCTTTAAATCTTTATTTCAAAGCAAAGCAGTACGCAAGACGCGTTTCGACTAATCGCCTTTCTCAATTGCATAAGGTTACAGGTGTGACGTGTATATATACTGTTCACTGACCTTTAACCTTAGGCAATTGAGAAAGGCGATTAGCTGAAACGCTTCTTGCGTACTGCTTTGCTTTGAAATAAAGATTGAAAGAGCATTTGAAAAGATAAGCCTGTACCGGGATCTCTTCCTTTCTTTAAAAAATCTTAATCCTTCCAATAATTATCAGCTGTTGAAGTTGAGTTGTTCTTTTCTTCCTGGCAACAGTGCTCTCTGCTGACATCTCTGCTTATCTTGGGAACTGCACAGAGTAGAAGAGGTTTGCTCTGGGGATTTGCTTCTGCTCTGGACAGTTCCCGAGACAGGTGTCATCAGAGAGCACTTAGACAGGACAGAACAACTCAACTTCAGCAGCTCATAAGTACTGAAAGGAGTAAGATTTTTTAATAGAAGTAACTTACAAATCTGTTTAACTTTCTGGAGCCAGTTGATATGTAAAAAAAAGTTTTTTTTCCCTGGATAACCCCTTTAAGTCCCCTTAAAATAACTCAACACACATTCTTGTCTAAACCTTTGCAACAAAGGGAGTACATGCCTAAGTGCAAATGTACAAATTGGGCCCAGAGAGTCAATATTTTGTGTGCCCACCATTATTTTTTCAGCACTACCTGAAGTTTTCCACTGAAGTCCTCTTCCCCTCCTCCATGATAACATCACAAAGCTGGTGAATGTTCGAGACCTTGCACGCCCACACCTTTTTATAAGGATGCCTCACGGATGCTCTATAGGGTTTAGGTCTGGAGACATGCTTGGCCATTCCATCACCTTTACCCTCAGCTTCTTTTGTAAGGCATTGGTCATCTTGGAGGTGTGTTTGGGGTAGTTATGTTGGAATACTGCCCTACGACCCAGTCTCCAGAGCGAGGGGATCAGGCTCTGCTTCAGTATGTCACAGCACATGTTTGTGTAGAAGTATAAAAGTCATAACACGTATAAGTGATATCCATGTGCCTTATACATACTAACAGGAGTGGTCACTACATCACTATCAATATATCATAGCAGCCACAAAAATGCTGAAAAGAAAAAGAATGCTGTTCACAGCATGAACCCGACATATGATATCACAAGGAATTTTAGATGTGCATATACAGTGACCCCTCGATCTACGATGGCCCCGACATACGATGATTTCAACATACAATGCTTTTTTATGCTGGGGCCATCGCATAAACGGCTATCCGGCAGCGCAGACTGCTTCAGCTGCCGCCGGATAGCCGTTTACGGTGCCCCGTGTGGTCCGCTGACGATCACTTACCTGTCCCTGGCACTCCGGCACGTCCTCTCCGGGATCCCCTGCATCATTGGTGCTCTCCATCGACGTCATCACATTGCTGCGCGCGCCGTCCCGTCATCCAATAGGAGCGGCGTGCGTAGCGACGTGATGGCGGCGATGGAGAGCGAGGATGCCGGGGAAGCAGAGACCTTGCCGGAGTGTCGAGGACGCGTCGACAGCGACATCCTGGGCAGCGGTGACGAGTGGTGACCGTCCGGAGCGGCGGGAACAGGTGAGTACAACTTTCTCTAACAGTGGTCTACAACCTGCGGACCTCCAGATGTTGCAAAACTACAACACCCAGCATGCCCGGACAGCCGTTGGCTGTCCGGGCATGCTGGGTGTTGAAGTTTTGCAACATCTGGAGGTCCGCAGGTTGTAGACCACTGTCCTATACTTTACATTGCACGGATCCCTCAACATACGATGGTTTCAACAAACGATGGTCCGTTTGGAACGGATTACCATCGTATGTTGAGGGACCACTGTAGTGATCACACCCAGTGTGCATTAGGCTTCATGTCAACAAACAATCCAATATGTTAAGAGGTTCAGCAAACTGGTGATCCTGAATACAAATGATCATGAACAGGCTATGATCTGCTATGGTGCACTAGTCAATGAGGCTGGCCACACAGGGGCGAGTAGTAGCAATCACAACCATGCTCTGCAATGCAATCACGTCCCCCAGCTCTATGCACGAGGAGAGCCAGAGCACCCTGCAGGAGATTGAGGAGGAGGGACCCCCCCCCAATCTGACACTTATCCTCTATCCTTAGTTTTACTAAACTGGATAACCTCTTTAATAAGATATTTTACAAAGTTTCATATCTTTACATGTACTATAAAAATGCATTAAAAGGGAACCTGTTGGGTCTGTGCCCTCCCCAGTACGTGATAGCAGTAGGGCATAACATTTGGATGCCATGCCCATAAGTTTCCTCTAATGTCAGGCTTGATTGACACCCTGAGTGCTGGGGCACTTTATGCAGAGCCTAGCAAACAGGGTGCAGGGGCAGCATGACTACATCTCTACTTACCCGACACCAGAATTGGGGATTAAAGTTTAAAGATAGGCCAGCTAATGGGCACGCTGTCTGAACACTGTGCCCTACTGCTACCAGGTACTGGAAGGGCATATAGGGATTATGAATGTATGTTGAAACCATTGTATGTTGAGACCATAACTCTATGGAAACCTGGTAATTGGTTCTAAAGTCCCAAAATATCATCCAAAAATAGAGAAAAGTGAGGATTAAAGGGGTACTCCGCTGCTCAGCACTTAGAACAAACTGTTCCGAATGCTGGAGCCGGAAGCTTCTGGAGTCATAGCCCAGCCCCCTCAATGCAAGTCTTTGGGAGGGGGCGTGACGGCAGTCACGCCCCCTCCCATAGACTTATATTGAGGGGGCGGGACATCATGAGGGGGGGGGGGGCTATGATGTCACAAGCGCCCGGCACAGGCTCTGGCGTTCTGAACTGTTTGTTCCAAACGCTTAGCAGCGGAGTACCCCTTTAAAGAAAAATAAGTAGATAACTAATATAGATAAAGCAAGTTCTTACATATAAAAGTAACAGCAAGCTGCTAGAAGCTGTAAATTAATATGAAAAGGACAGGAGCTTCTTCAGGGTCCTGTACAGTACACGCAGTGTCCTAAAAAAGTAATATGGAGCCGCCCTCACCTGGTGTACAATGGGACAACTAACCCTGGCACAGAATAGTACAGAACATGTAGTAGGCGCTACCAGACAGCCAGTCAGTGCATGCACTTCAGTAATACGGGGGTTTTACCAGTGAATGCCCATTCTGATTGGTCAGATCTTCCAGCCATTGACACGTTTCGCAGATCTGGACTGTTTGTAGCATTGTATGTTGAGTCAAGTTACAATGGTCCTGAAAAGACCATTGTATACTGAAAATATTGTAACCTGAGGCCATTGTAAGTCGAGGGATCACTGCAGTTTCTACATTTGCTCCAACAAAGGAACATTTATAAGATCCTACCTATCTATGAGGATATTTAAAGATTGTATATAAGATGATGACCCAAATGAATATGAAAACCTCAACATCTAGTGCACCAGATAGGATGCATAGAGAATATGCTGGAAATTGGAGATAGTCAACTTCGGACATCCTCTGTCTACTTCCACAGGCCTGGTAGCGAATCCTGGATCCCAGTGGTAAGTTATGGTCAAGTAAAATATACAGTTAGTATTTATTTTCCCTGCAGAGAATGACACATTGACCTGTACTTATTGATTTTAAATGGCACCTATATAATATGCAGGTCTTTAGTACAAACACATCTCCATTTGATTTTTAGAATGCAATAAAAATATCTTACACTAAGATTTATGATAGGTTTCGAGGTGCAATAATTCTTTTTTGAGAGAAACATCTGATCTGGACATGGATCTGCCCAGGTCAGGCATCATTAGATTCTGGACAGGCAGGTGATCGCCTTGCTTCACTACACCTGGATGCTTCTGCAGTCATCCAGAAAAGTAAAAGTACCACAATGCTGGTAGACAAAAGCCAGAAAGAAAAAGCATTTACTCTGTAGCTACCATTCCGATTTGCCAACCAAACTATAGCACCCAGCATGCCTGGACAGCCTTTGTGGCATTTGGGGGGGGGGGGGGGGGGGGGCATAGTCATATGGGGGTGTTAAAGGTGTACTCAAGGAAAGAGATATATATAAAGATAGATATATATATATATATATATATATAAAGATATATATATATATATATATATATATATATATATATAAAGAGATATATTATATATATATATATATACATACATACACACACATACATATACACAAAACCACCACACTTCCTGGATATGTTCCCTGTAAACCATCCTGCCTGATATACATGGCTCCTGTGGCCTCTGTTGTCTTCTCTGGCTGCTTTATATTCTTTGCTATCCTTCTCTCCCCTTGCCCACATCTTCCAGCAATCATTGCAGCTCTGCTCTGCCAGCCCCTACCCCCCTGGTCTGAGTAGCAGAGATAGATTCAGAGTCTGATTGGCTGAGGCTGCACAAACCTTCCAGTTCTCAGCACTAAAGGAAGCAAGACTCTTCATTGCAGGGCAGAAAACACATGGGGGGAGATTTATCAAACGATTTAGACTGATTTTTCATGTCTAAATTTGTCGCACAGAAAGTCGCAGTCTAAATATGTGCGACATTTCTGCGACTTTTGCTGTAGAGGATTTTTAGAACATGATGCATGCAAGTCTATTTTAGACGGAAATGCATTGGAAAATGCATTGGTGCTGAATTTATCAAATCCCATCTGCCCAAAATATGCTGAAATGTCAGACCATGTTGGAGCAGGTCTAAATGCAGTTTAAGCTGTAGACCCTGAAGTCTGAGCACAGAATTTATCAAGGGCTGGGAGACCTTTGATAAATTAGGAGCACAACAGACAGGAGACTACCACATACGCTGGTCTATAAGCATACCCAGAATAGACTAGATTACTAAATGTCCCCCATGGTCTGTCTCTCTCGGGAGAGTGGGGGCTGCTTTCTGAGAGGGATTTGGACAGAGACAGAGTGGATGGTTGGATGATGTCATTCCCCCACTTCATGCATGTAAGTGACAACCAAAGAGGGTAAACTGCTCTATATAGCTAATGAATGATATTTAGACAATTAAATAGGTTGATGAGGGGGAAAGGATGGGCTATGGGTTTAGTTCCCCGGAGTACCCCTTTAATGTATAGCGAATGTGGTTTTTATAAAACCCCGACTGCAATTGTGGTAAACCTATTTTTGATGGGTGCAGTAATAGTTATGCTCTCTGCCACACACATTACCGATATAACACAAATTAATAGTAAATCATTCTCATTAATGGCAGGGGGAAAAAAATATATAGAATCAAGAACAGAAAAAAATACCCCTAGATTTATTATGAAGTAAAAAGGCAGGTGACATAGGGAGAAATCTCCAGGATAAAAATCCATAAGGTATATCCTAAAGTATAAAAATGGTGTACAACAATCAGGGCTGCCCCCCAAAATTCCAAAATGGTGTTCTCCTCTGACCAAATGCCTTCAGTCTCCACTTTTGTCTAGACATGGACAAATGTTGTTCAATTTTGGTCCCCCTTGTTTGAGAAATCTGCTTAAATAGTGTGAATCCGACCTCTCCTCCCTCTTCTCTCCTCCAGCCCCCCCCCCCCCCCCATTTTCTTTGCTAAAGACTCATCATAACCCTAGGTTTCAGTCAAACATGTGAGAAACTCTCTGTCTTTTAGGTTTAGGCTCTGTTCACACTAAGGCAGCAGCCTCTCATTGATCTCAATGGGAATTGGTCTGCGGTCATCACAGACCGTAAAGATTGAGCGATTACTCACAGAGCTTATCAAAAAAATATCACAGAAAAATGGCTCTACGAAAATTTTACATTTTATTAGTATAATATAATAGAAGTCTTCAGGCACCACTGTGTGCAGAACGTGAAAACACAAAAAAACAATGTACTGAGGCCACAAAACGTATCTATAGAGATGGGGTGCAAGTCCGAGCAAATATGTCCAGAAGAAGCCCCCCAAAACACTGTCTTAGTACAATCAAAAATTCTTACTTAAAGGGCAGCTCCCACCATCCATTTTTTTTTCTGTCCCTGCCTATTGGCCATCTATCCCTAACCCCCTCCCTGCCTTTACATTTTTTTTTTTTTTTTTACTATATTAAAATTTTTGTCTGCCTGGTAGTGTGCTCACTACCAGGCAGACTTCCCCAGCAGGCGTGACGTCACTGATGCCTGCTGGGGCCGACACTTCCGCCCTTAGTTCACTATACAGGGTGCCTCCAGGTGTTTCACCACTACAACTCCCAGCTTGCCCTGACATCTACTGGCTGTCAGGGCATTCTGGGAGTTGTATTGGTGAAACAGCTGGAGGCACCCTGTGGTGAAAACAATAACTTTGTTACTTTGTTAGCGCAGCAGTGCTACTCCGCTCCCGCTACCCCCTCTAGTGCTGAGCGGCGGCGCTCCCCCGAACCCCGCTTCCCCCACCCCATTCCTCTAGTGCAGAGAGCAGATTTACCCATCCAGAGGATCAGCGCAGCAATGAGTGCGCGCGCTGCCTCCGGACAGGGTAACGGGGGCGGGGCCACGCGCGAGGCCAGTGGAGCTGGCCAATGCGCGCAGCCCCAGCTATCGGCGTGCTCGCTCTCGCCTGTTTGATTGACAGGCGGGAGCGAGCACCGCAGTGACTGAATTTCGACTCATTGCCAGGCTTAAATGAGTCGAAATTCTGTAGTGACGTCACTGCCGAGTGCATTCGGCCACTAGGAGGGCGACCCCTAGTGGCCGAATTTAAAAGTGATTTTAAACTGGTTTAAAATCACTTTTTTTTAATTAAAGTATATTAGAGATATGTTGTAGTACTTAAGTACTACAACATATCAATTTTTTTATTTCATGACAGTGCCCATTTAACAAGCACAATAAATACAATATGTCCCAAAATGTTTCCCTCTTGTATAGTTGCTCACAATAACGGGGTTTACCAGGGGACCCAACTATGATATAAATTATATGGCTGCAAGAACAATGCCAAAAAAGTCAGTATAAATACCATCATTCAAATAAGGACCAATCACTCAGATCCTGAAAAGGTGAACGATGGTACACTGAAGAAAAAAAAAAAAAAAAAAAAAGAGAGAGAGATTCTGTTATGAAGTCTCCTCTCCTTCTGGCAGCAGCTGTTTCTTGTGTTTTCACGTGTTGCTGGAGGACTTATTATTTTAATGGGGTGCTCTGCGCAGACATCTTATCCCCTATCTAAAGGATAGGGGATAAGATGTCTGATTGCGAAGGTCCCGCAGCTAAGACCCCTGCGATCTCCATGCAGCACTCGGCATTCTAAACAGTATGTTCAGAACGCTGGGTTCCTGCGGTGGGAGATGTGACATCACGGCACGCCCCGTCAATTCATGTAGTGAGGGGGTGTGACGTGACACCACATCTCCCGCTGCAAGAACCCAGCATTCTAAACATACTGTTTAGAATGCCGAGTGCTGCACTGAGATCGCGGGGGTCCTAGCAGTGGGACCCCTGGGATCAGACATCTTATCCCCTATCCTTGGATAGGAGTTCAAGATTTCTGTGGGTTGAGTAACCCTTTAATATTAACCAATTAAAAAACATTCCGCTGCTCTGTTCACACATTAGAAGTTCTGTAGCGGATTTTCTGACAAGCAACTGTATTCCTTAGGGAGATTGAACATGGTCAATCTTCTGCCGGAATCCACCAGAGAAGGAAGAGTCAATGGAAGAGTGCTTATGTCCACAGCAGATTGTTGAGGACATAGACACCGATTCTGGACCACTTTGAATTGAAATTGCATGCTGAATTTCTTCTATGTGAAAGGAACCCTAATGTTTTTATTTAGTTTTTCACATATCAGTTGTTGTACATTGATGTCTATTTTGTGACCAATTGTCCTTTACTTGGAAGGCTAAAGTATTTTTTCTTACATTGATGTATTTACAAATAAACTTCAATTAAACAAATAGCCCTGTGACCATCTTCTACATGCGGGGACTCCATTGATTTTTGCCAAGGGTTGTACAATAATAAAGATGACATCCTATCAAACAAGGCTTACCAGAGTAGGAGAGGAGAATCCAAAGTGTACATCAAAAGGTCAAACCTTATGTACTTTGTCTAATTTCCATACATGTGGAATTTGGAGACCATTTTCTGTACTATAAATACTTGTTTGCTTCTACATCGCCTAAACATTGTCATAAATAAAACTGGTTTAATAGGTGACTTGGTCAAGGGGCATAATATATTTGAATTTACACAGTAAATAGCCAGAATGGCCCCCCCTGAATGATATCTCTTTAGGAGATTTTATAGAGTACAGTGGGAAGTGAGAGTGCACGGTGCATCACACACAGGGCTAATAAACACACAACGTCTGACTTTGCAGTGTTTTTGTCCCTCTATAATTACTGGTTACAAAAATTGCTCCGCTCTAAATTCTTTTGTTCCAAGCAGTCCACGGCCTCAGGTCTAAAACAAAGAAACCTGCTATAGTGGTGGACTTCCAAAAGCCAGAGTCAGCTCCCTGCGTCAGCTCATTTACACCAGTAGCTGGAAACTACTGGGGCGTGGAGAGCAAAATCCACCCGATGACCGGTGAGAGTCCGTAACAATCACAGCCAGGCCGCTCACCGCTATTTATTACATAACAGCAGTTTTAGGAGGATTTAGCCATTCAATACTACTGTATATCCTCCACAGTTATTATGACAAGTGCTGTAAACTTTTTTCACTTATCCTCCACTTAACATATATATATATATAACATATACATATTATATAAAACTTTATCTTGTGGCATTCTACATGTTGCAAAGTTAGAGTTCTCGGAACACCCCAATGGCCGAAGCCCAGGGCCGGCCCTACAATTGGTCCCGCTGGGTCCATTGGACCCAGGCAGCACCTACACAGGGGCGGCACATTGCCGCCCCGAGAAGATTTTTGACCTCATCGCAATCCATGACTGATCTAGCCCATCATTGTGCCGCTCAGGGTGTATGGAGAGGGCTCCTGACAGCTCCATACCCGCTGACCCCCAGCTGTTCTCAGTAGCTGGGGACCGGCATTAATAGCCGACATGCAGCGATTGCTGTGGCCGGCTATTAACCTTTAAGATCTAAAGGGACCTTTAATCTTTCCCAGCGGTCTAGTGGAGTGGAGGGGGGGGGGGGACCCACTGTGGAGGTAGCTGGAGGGCTTACCTCTGCTTCCTTTTGGTCCATGGATCTGCATTTCATAGAGCCTGGCTGGACCAGGCTCTACCAAATGATTGCAGATCACACAGATCAATTAAGTTCTATGGAACTTCATTGATCTGTATGAGGAATCTACTGATTCCTCCTAATGGTCCCTTAAAGGGGTATTCTGGGCAAAAACATCTTATCCCCTAAGGAACGGATAGGGGATAAGATGTCTGATCGCGGGGGGCCCCGCCGCTGGGACCCCCCGCGTTCTCCCTGCAACAGCCCGCATTCTATGCGTAGCTGCGTCTGCAGTTTCGGAAACCGCCGGGCTTCCGATACGGGGACGTGACGTCACGCCCCCTCCATTCATTTCTATGGGAGGGGGCGTAACGGCTGCAACGCCCCCTCCCATAGACATGAATGGAGGGGGCGTGGTGCGACATCACATCCCCGTCTCTGAAGCCCGGCGGTTTCCGAAACTGCAGATGCAGCTACGCATAGAATGCGGGCTGCTGCAGGGAGAAGGCAGGGGGTCCCAGCGGCAGGCCCCCCGCGATCAGACATCTTATCCCCTATCATTTCGATAGGGGATAAGATGTTTTTGCCCGGAATAGCCCTTAAAGGGACCAATAAAGTCTATAAGTCTATATATGTAAACATTATATAATAAACATATTAGTTATCGCGCGTGCGTAACATGTCCAAACTATTAAAATATAACATTATATATACTGTACGGTAAATGGCATTAAAGTAGAAAAATACAAAACCCCAGAATTGCAGTTTATTTTATTTTTTATGTCCTACTGATATGCAATAGCATAGTATATTTTTTTGGTGGGGGAGGGGGGATGTCTTGGGCCGGCCCTGCCGAAGTCTGTACCTTGCCGGGTATTGTACTTTCCCAATGTCTGGAGTGCCACAATTACTCAAGAGGAATAACAATTCCACTTTTGATACACAGGACAGAGTTTTATCTTTCAAGGACAGTGAACAATAGGATACAGCAGATTGTCCCCTGTGGGTATAAAAGCCTTAAATTGTTCTGTGGAGCCTCAGCTTAGTATGTGACCATATTGATTTCCTGAAATGGATTCATAGCAGAAATAACTTGAAAAGTCAAAGGTGCGTTCACATAAGTCACAAAATCTTATTTTTGTGCTTCACGTATGGTTCTTTCTAGTGAAAACAAATCTTACTCTGACACATTCAATAACCACCTGTAAAGTGAACTTAAAAAATTCAATTCCACAACTGTACCCCCACCCAAAAAAAAAACCAAAAAAAAAACACATGGACTTATCTACTGCTGCTAAGTAACATTTTTACAAATGGACCACCAACGAGGAACAAGCCAGCAGCCCAAAAAAGACCCTGCAACCAGGTTAAGGCCCCTTGGCCCTGGGCCACAGGACCCTAACTCTTAATTTTACTTTTACAAACGTTGCCTACCAAAAGAGTAACGTACGGATGTGGCACCCTCCAACATACAGCTGTGAAGCTAGACCATGAACTGGAGACAGTCTTCCTGCTTTCTTTCCAATCCCTAGTAAACTGTAGAGAAATCCACCAATGCATTTCCAGACTCTATGGATTCTTAACTTCTTAATGACCGCTGATACGCCTTTTTATGGTAGGTATTAAGAGTACTTATTATAAGGGGCAGGTCTGTTTCAGGAATGCAGGAACCCTGTTTAAATATTACTCCCATGTCCTTGTCTCTGACTGCAATTTTGCTGCTATTTGACTGGTTCTAAGCAGCTAATCTCCCACAAGATATTTGCATATGTTCCAGTGTTGATGATCCAGACTTAGTGTCTTTTTTATTATTTTGTTTTCAGCTTTAATATATTATCACAGCCTTAATCAGATCAAAAAGAGGGTCAAATATCAAAACCATCACAGCTCACAATAGCCTCCCTTAAAAAATAAAACTTTATTGATATGCATTAACCCCTTAAGGACCTGTTTTTTTTTTTCCGTTTTTGCACTTTAGTTTTTTCCTCCTTACCATAATTCCTTCAATTTTGATTCTAAAAATCCATATGATGGCTTCTTTTTTGCGCCACCAATTCTACTTTGTAATGACATCAGTCATTTTACCCAAAAATCTACAGCAATACAGAAAAAAAAATCATTGTGCGACAAGATTGTAGAACAAACGCCATTTTGTAACTATTGTGGGCATCTGTTTCTACGCAGTACATTTTTTTGGGGTAAAAATGACACCTTATCTTTATCGTATTCATACGATTAAAATGATACCCAAAAAAAAAAAAAAAAAAACAACAATTATTGACACAATAATATGGTGACCAAATCAAACGAAGTGTGATTTGGTCCCCATATTATTGTGTCATTTATTGTTTTCTTAGACTTAAGGGGTTAAGTTTTAATGAATGCATATCAATAAAATTTTATTTTTAAGGGAGGCTATTGTGAGCTGTGATAGTTCAGCTTTAATATACCCCACTAGTAATATCTTTATTTGTGAGGTTTGCATTTTTGAACATCTGCTGGTATGACATTATATGCACTGCCCATAACACATTTCGATTTGGAGTTTTATACAAGTTCCCTTTGCATACATGTTTTTGATTTGAGGACGGTGACATATTAACCCCGCCTTGTTCAATTTTCTGGGTGTGGTGGTGAACTTGGAGAGTGAGAAATAAAGTAACTGTTCACACTATGTTGCAGTACCTTTCTTCTCTGTGTAAGTATGGTGTTATATCTTTATACAATTTTTTTTAGAGTCCTACATACAAGATCGAAATTAAATATTACATGTATCTAATGATGTGTTTATTATTTAGCAAAACATTTTTATATGAATTGGTTTGTATTTCACCGAAGTTTGCAGTATGTTTCTTTAAGAGGAGTCAAGTGTGAGCTTTTATCGGGGGGGGGGGGGGGGGGTTGTTGTAACGATCAGGAATCAATTGAGTTTGAAAAGACGTCGGCGCATTCCGCTGTGACCATGTTGTGATTTTGTTTTGTACTCCTGCTTTTAATGGATATTAACCCCTTAACGACAATTGCCGTAAATGTACGTCATGGTGACGTGGTACTTCTCGCACATTTACATTTTCATGCCGCCAGGATCGCGAGCACTGGATCGCTGCTCGCGTCATGCCCGGCAGGTCCACGATCGCGCGGATTTCCGCCATTAACCCCTCAGATGCCGTGATAAATACAGATCACGATATCTGCGGCAGTGCGGTACTTTGAATGGAAGATCGGATTGCCCGCAGCGGCGATCCGATCATCCAGCATGGCAGCCGGAGGTCCCCTTACCTTGCTCCGGCCATCTCCCGGGGTCTTCTGCTCTGGTCTGAGATCGAGCAGACCAGAGCAGAAGATGACCGAGAATACTGAGCAGTGCTATGTCCTATACATAGCACTGAACAGTATTAGCAATCAACTGATTGCTATAAATAGTCCCCTATGGGGACATAAAAAGTGTAAGGAAAAAAATGCTAAATAAAAAAAGTAAAAAAAATTGAAAAATCCCCTCCGCCAATGAAAAAGTAAAACGTCAGTTTTTCCCATTTTACCCCCCAAAAAGTGTTAAAAAAAAAAGTAATGCACATATTTGTTATCACCACATGCGTAAAAGTGTGAATTATTAAAATATATTGTTAATTATCCCGTAAAGTAAACGGCGTAAACGTAATTTTTTTTTTTTAAAGTCCAAAATTGCTGCTTTTTTGTCACATTTTATTCCAAAAAATTCTTATAAAAAATGTACTAAAAGTAAAACCTAAGCAAAAGTGGTACTGATAAAAACTATAGATCATGGCGCATAAAATGAGCCCTCATATCGCCCCATATACGGAAAAATGAAAGTTATAGGTGGTCAAAATAGGGCAATTTCAAACATACAAATTTTGTTAAAATGGTTTGAGATTTTTTTTAAGCGGTACAATTATAGAAAAGCAGATAACATGGGTATCATTGTAATCGTATTGACCCACAGAATAAAGAAAACATGTTATGTTATTTTTACCAGAAAGTGTACAGCGTGAAAACAAAACCTTCCAAAATTTGCTAAATTGCGGTTTTCTTTTCAATTTTCCCACAGAAATAATATTTGTTTGGTTGTGCCTTACATTTTATGGTAAAATAAGTGATGTAATTACAAAGTACAATTAGTGACGCAAAAAACAAGCCCTCATATGGGTCTGTGGATGGAAATATAAGAGTTATGATTTTTAGAAGGCGAGGAGGAAAAAACTGGTCCTTAAGGGGTTAAATAAAGTAATTTCTTATTCAGATGCTGGACAGTACTTACAATAGGTTATCAGTGACTCACGCCTGAACGCCTTGCTTTGGCAAGGTCCGTGCACCGAAAAACTACAATGGCTATAAGTATGAATTAAAATACAAATCCAGTGGCTGCACAGTTTTTGTTCTTTAACCCCTTAACAACGCAGGACGTAAATGTACCTCCTGGTGAAGCGGTACTTAACGCACAAGGACGTACATATACGTCCTATACATAACCGCGGGCATCGGAGCAATGCTCGGGTCATGTGCGGCAGATAACGGCTGTTGATCGCAGCCAGGGACCCGCAGGTAATGGCCGACATCCGCGATAGTGCGGATGCCCACCATTAACCCCTCAGATGTCGTGACCAATACAGATCACGGCATCTGCAGCGCTGCGGTCACTAAAATGGAGGATCGGATCGCCCGCAGCGCTGCCGAGGCAATCCGATCATCCAGAACGGCAGACGAAGGTCCCCTCACCTTCCACAGGTCTTCTGCTCTGGTCTGAGATCGAGCAGACCAGAGCAGAAGATGACCGATAACACTGATCAGTGCTATGCCCGATGCATAGCACTGAACAGTATTAGCAATCGAATGATTGCTATGAATAGTCCCCTATGGGGACTATTAAACTGTAAAAATAAAAGTAAAAAAGTTTTTTAAAAAGTTACAAAAATATGTGAAAAATACCCTCCCCCAATAAAAATGTAAAATGTCCCATTTTCCACATTTCACCCCCAAAAAGTGTAAAATAAAAAATGTAATAAACATATTTGGTATTGCTGCATGCGTAAATATCCGAACTATTAAAATATAATGTTAATGATTCCGTACGGTGAACGGCGTGAACGTAAAAAAAAAAAAAGTCCAACAGTGCAGCTTTTTTATAACATTTTATTCAAAATTTTTTTTAATAAAAAATGTATTCAAAGTTTTATACACACAATGTGGTATCAATAAAAAGTACAGATCATGGCGCAAAAAATGAGCCCTCATACCGCCGCTTATACGCAAAAATGAAAAAGTTATAGGTTTTAAAAATAAAGGGATTTTAAACATACTAATTTGGTTAAAAAGTTTGCGATTTTTTTTTAAGCGCAACAGTAATGAAAAGTATGTTATCATGGGTATAATTTTAATCGTATTGACCCAAAGAATAAAGAATACAAGTAATTTTTACCGTAAATTGTACGGCGTGAAAACAAAATGGGGTTTTCTTTTTAATTTCCCCACACAAATAGTATTTTTTTTGGCTGCGCCATACATTTTATGGTAAAGTGAGTGAATGCATTACATAGGACAGAGTCCTTAAGGGGTTAAAATAAATTTTCATAAGTATTACAGGATTCAGTTTGTAATTAACTTTAAACTCAAAGTGCCACAACTATAACACGAGTATGTGTATAGTTGCTCTATAAAAGTGTATTGAACTACAAATGCATATAAGATGACATATTTCATATGTAGACATGTATTACACTATTAGTGTATATGAGCGTCCCAAAAAATAGGCGTCACATTCTTGACTCTTTATAGCTTTATAGACCAGAGCAGAGAACTGCTGAAAAAGATCATCTTCTGCAGTGGGAAAACGCAGCAAGACCATGCAATTCTTAAAAACTCACCTGGGAAAGGCACTGGTTTGCAAGAGCCACTTGGCCAGAATGCAGGTAAAGGTTGAGTCGGGTGAAGATGCTGGTCAGAGAAGGAATGGTGATAAAACAGAAGGCAACACAAGCCTGAAGCAAACAAAAGAAATATACAGGAGTTTATTTTTCATGGTATCTTATATATAAAAAGAGAAGACATGACTCAGACTCATCAACCCCAAGCCTAAACCCTTGGACCTAGAAACCTGAATTTTTGCACAGGTGTTGTTTTTAAGACGTAGACAAGGAATAAGAAAGGATTTTTTCGAAGTTCCACCCTTAAGGGGTGAAAAAGTTTTTTTTTTTTTTTTTAAGTCCCATACAAGTCTATGGGAAATATATGTTCCCACATAACTTCCAAACGGCTGGAGATATTTCAATACCTGGTACACATATTACAGGTCGGGATATAAGGACGGGATGGGAGGTCGGGGGTATAGCAGGTCGAAATAGGAGGTCAAGATAGGAGGACGGGATGATCGGGATAGGAGGTCGGGATCGGAGGACGGGATCGGAGGACGGGATCGGAGGACGGGATCGGAGGACGGGATAGGAGGACTGTTGGCAGTATATAAGCAGCGCGAGAAGGCGGGTTCCCCTGAGCGCAGACTCGGTAAAAGTCCTCAAAGGATGTCTATCTTCAATTTCATGAAACAGTAGATGTAATGTTTCGGGTTGTTTGGATGCCCGTAGACTTTACCCAGAGCGGCCTCATTACTATAGGATCGTAAAAAGTAAATCTATGTTACACCAAATTTAACGAAGCCGCAAAAGCTAGTAGTATAATAAATTCCGTTTGCATGAGATGATTATTCAGGCTTACACAGTAAAAGCTTATAGGGACTGCCCCTGCTCAGAACCTCCTGAACAGCTCCAACACTTTAGTGCTCAGGCATCTAGGACTGATCCTTTGCATGGGCCCAAGTATCACAAAATTTCTGCTGCAAGAGAAACATGTGCCTGTCTGCAGTTACCCCCGAAGCAATGACAGCTTCATCTAGACAAATGGTTACTTAGATCAGACAGCCCTATTAATTCTTATGTATGTATCCCAGTTGTTACCAGTAAGAGCTACACATTCTGCATCATGGAATGTACATGATTTATAAACTTCACATATGCGATTAAATCAAAATGTTGTAATTTTTACTTAAAGGGGTACTCCACTGGAAAACATTTCCTTTTAAATCAACTGGTGCCAGAAAGTTAAAATAGATTTGTAAACTACTATTTAAAAGCCTTAATCGTTCCAGTACTTATCAGCTGCTGTATGCTCCACAATAAGTTATTTTCTTTCTGAATTTCTTTTCAGTCTGACCACATGGCTCTCTGCTGACACCTCTGTCCATCTCAGGAACTGTCCAGAGCAGGATAGGTTTGCTATGGGGATTTGCTTCTGCTCAGGGCAGTTCCTAAAATGGACAGAGGTGTCAGCAGAGAGCACTGTGGTCAGACAGAAAGGAAATTCCTGTGGAGCATACAGCAGCTGATAAGTACTGGAAGGATTAATATTTTTAAATAGAAGTAATTTACAAATCTGTTTAACTTTCTGGCACCATTTAATTTAAAAAAAATAATGTTTTCCAGCGGAGTACCCCTTTAAAGTAGTAACATGAAACCTACCCGGACAAATGAAGCAGTCTTTCTTGAATGATTTCCTTTCATCACTTTCTTGGTTTCCATGGCCAAGTGGTTAACACTCTAGAAAACAATATGGGGACTAATGAATATAGATCTTATAAGCTTCTCACAGTTGCTTTGGCTAGCAATGATCAATATCTCCATTTTCCTTTTAACATGCATTCATGAAATGAATGTGCAATTTACGCCTTTAAAAGGAGAAACGGGGGGGGGGGGGGGGGGGGGGGTTTGTTTGGTCTCTGGAAACTTTTGAAAAAAAACCATTGGTTCCCACCAAATAAAATCTTTTCCAGCTCTGAATGAGATTTACTTTCATGGTTTCAGAACTGCATGTTTGGAGATTCTATGCTGTTGTCTGATGATCCAGAATAATTGATAAAAAGACCCAACCTCTTAAACCTCCTAAAAATGTTGGTCTATCTCTCCTGATTCCTCCATACACATACATGCTCTACTTGGCTAAGTATGCATGTGCTGAATGGCGAGATGGAATAAAACCACAGCCAGACAGCTTGGGTGGTGGCTAACTCCCCTGAGAACAAAAGAATCTCACAGGCAAAATCCACCAAGCATAACCATTCTCTGCCAATAGGGGACAGTCAGGAGGCCCTCACATATTACATAGTCAACAGATCCCACTAAAATTCGTGGGTGCAACCAACTTTATTCTAATGTGTATGGGCTTCTAAGTGTTACTGTCCTTTGTAAAAACTTTTTAACATGTCGTCTAGAGTTTCTGTCCTGGATATGTGCTGCAGCACACTTTACTCCCAGCTGCCCGATCCAACTAATGCGCTCCATTATAGTCCATAGAGTGCATCTCTTGGATAGAGTCAAAGAGAGAAGCGTGCTGCTGTGTGCCTCACCCAGAAACCCTGATTCATTTTACTGTTTGACAGGTCTGTGCGATTTGTCAAAAGTTAATTTTCATCACAGTAACACTTTAAGTCCACATAAAGTAAGGGCTTGTTCACAATGCGGACATTTAGCCAGCAGACCTACACTGGCTAAATGTCTGCTTGCAGGAGGTGCCAGCAAATTCCTCGGCAGTAGGACCACGTGGAAGTGCGCATTCTCATAGATGGCAATGCAGTTCTGATGACATTCCACCCAAAGAATGAACAAATGATCCATTCCACAGTTCGCACAGAGCAGCAAAATCCTATTGAAAACAATCAATGTGAAAAAGCTCCTAATCTGAAGAAGATTCCATCCCCTAATACACCTTGAAGAGATGAAACCTGTGGGGAAAAATCTACAACAGAAACTGACAGGCTTTAGATTTTTTACCTGTTACATATGCAGGGCGTACAGGTATGCCCTTGAGTCAGAGTCCTTATAGACTCAGGGTGA